>NC_141694.1:1536183580-1538798750 GCF_964263255.1 Lissotriton vulgaris
AGATCTTGACCCCCAATTCCTATAATTTGACCACACAGGTGAAATCATCTGTGTCCCTGAGGGGTGGTACCTCATCTCGAGCACCTGTCATGGTCCTACCACCCCCAACACCAGGCTGCCTCAGAAGCCCCCTGGAGATTGAGACCAGGGGTGACAGCCACATGCCCTGATGAACCATGAGCCCATGTGAATGTCCCTCCTAGGATCTAGGTTCCTGTTCCTGTCCCATCATCTCGGTGCTGACCGAGGAAGTATTGGAAGGAGAGTCCCTCTATTGCTGAGAAGAGTTATTGTTGCTGAATACTAATGTTCTTCCAAAGGCGACCAGGGCAATAAGGTCTTCGCCCTCCCCACCAAAGAACATTGAGTGTGAAAAAGCCCAGATGCAGTCAATAAAGAGATCGGACCTGCATTTGACGAATGGACTCAATATTTGTGAAACATGTGCTCGCCCCTGATTAACTTGTGCAGGAAGTTCCATAATCGCCTGTGTCCTGGGCGTAGTTTTGTCATTTCTTCGTTGGACTGACACATTCAAGGCCATGGAATTAACGTGGCATGGCTATTTCAAAAATGATGTGACAACATGTGGGACCATGTGAGGATGGCATTAGAAATTCCTGCCCTAATCAGGCAAACGCAAGCAGGATGGATTCTCTCAATTCCTTCCAACCCAGCTGAACAAGGTCATTACCTCCAAAATGCATGACGACCAGATCTGGGAACTGCAGACCAGCAGAACACTTCAGGTGCTCTACTAAGCCATGCAACTGTGCTATCTAGAGACCACCAAAACCTCACCATCTGAAGAGAACGTTCTGGAGGTATAGAGGCTTGGGTCTATGGAGCAGTCACAGCCAATATGCCGTACAAAAAGAATGGCGAGCACCCATACAACCTTGGATGGTACACCTACTAAACCTAAAAAAGAACAAAGAGGGCAGAAATGACCATATAACACTGGAGACCAATCAGATTACTCCAGCAGCTGAGGGCAAACCTAGTTCTTATAAAATGCAGATGACCATCTCCCGATTCTCCTAACTCCGTGCTGCAAAAAGCCTCACACCCGTCACAAAGGTTGCTGCTCATATCCTAAATGAATGTAAGAAATCCCCCAAAGAATCCTAGCCAATGCTTCTCAAGGCTGCGGCCAAGACAGCGGAGAATTGGTAGTGAGACAAGCAATCACTGTTCTCGTGAATAAACAATGCGGACCCCCTACTAGGGTGCAGTAAGAGATAATCCTTCTGTGGAAGACTGAGTATGTCAGAGTTCCAAGTGGTGCCCCCTGGAGATAAATGAGAGTTCCCCCAGCCACTTGATCCGTCTTGGGCCTCCTCAGCTTGACATTTAAAAGTCATCCCCATATGGACGTCTGAAAGCTGTGAGCTCAACGACTGATTGTGTTTGGGGTTGTCAACCAGCTCACCAACTCTAAAGGCACAGCAGAAGTCCCAAACAAAAGCAGTATAGAAGAGAACAACCTTGTAAGGTGACTTGCACACATTGCGTAAGCTATGCAGTGGGGGGGGGGGGTCAGCTTTGGTGCGTCTAACAGCCACTTGTGGTCGCCTGGATTGCCAGCAATTTGGGTCCACCTTTTGAAGGACTGGGTTCTTTTGGACCCAGCGGTGCCAGGGCACAACACCTGAAACCTTCGTGGGTAACCTGCTCCGGCGTACAAGTCACAGAGACACGGGACACTTCCTTCGGCGTCAAAGAGTCAAGGTTTATTTACTGCAGGGAACACAGAAGTCACGACAAGCACACCACGTGCAACTTGGGGAGACTGCTTCAAATTGGTTTTGTGGATCGCTCCTTTTATACAGTTTTTACCCATAGGCTAACATTGAACACAAAGGTTTACAACTCAGTTCCCACATCAAGCTCCCAGAGGGGTCGCTTTGGTCGCTTTGAAACATACAAGGTCCGGAACATAAGTGCGGAAACATTTGGCGGTTCCCAACTGTAAAAACCCATCTTCCCACCATTAGCAAATTCCAATCAGCAGTAAAGTGGATTGAAACAGGAACGAAGACAGGTGCAGAGGAAGACGGAGACAGTGGGGAGATCGGAAAGGGTGTAAAAGGGGAGGTGCCGGGAAGCACGAGATACAGGCATCAAAGGGACGTGCCTAATGAGATGCACGGCTGAGACAATAAGTCCGTGCGGCAAGATGAGCCTCGAGCGGCGCCACCTGCCTTACAGTAGCAACCCCCTCGTCATAAAGACACTTTCAAAGAACATGTGTCTTCCGCAAATATCTTGAGAGTCCCAGGGTCGCGAAGCGGACAGCGTCCGTTCGCTGACTACTTGAGGGCAAGAGACAAAATGGATGCCGTATCTAAGATGGAACCCGTGGGTACAGATGAAAAGCCCACGTAACAAACGAACGGTTTAAGTTAGCACAGCGAAACTGCGCACACTTACTAAACTCGTCATTTGCGGTTCATAGATACCAGACTCGACCATATTCGTGCGAGTCGAAAACACCACTTACAATTGTCACGGAACCTCAGACGCTCCTTTTGCCCTCATGTAGGCAAGCACTAGTCGGAATCATATTCGATATTCATCAGACCATCAAGATGTCGTTGTAGCATAGATCTGTCCGACCGAGTCCCCTTGGTAACAGGTGGTTGTCTCATACACGTTGTAGCACAGAGGCCACATAAGGCAGGACCACACTGCATACAAAGGCAACACGTGAACAGGAACACTACCACAACCCCGTTGATCGTCAGAATCTTCCAACCCCAAGTCGACATCAGGCCCCAAAACCAACCGAGTAGCGTCCAATCCCCTACATCCACGTGTATGGATTCGGAGATCTTATGCAACTTCGAGATGGCTTGATAGACAGTAGGAGCATTATCAGGTATGAAAATGCAACAGCTCGAATGGATCACTTTACATACCCCACCGCGATCTGCCAAGACGACATCTAAAACCATCCGGTTTTGTAACGTCATAAGTCTCTCCGCCTGAAGTTCTGTGGTGATATTACCAAGGGCACTGGCAGTAACATTAGCTGTCGATTCTACCACTCGAGTCAAATGTCTCAGGTTCCTACTATTAACCATAGGTCCCCAAAACGGGAGGAAACCCTTGAAAAAGTCTCCTGCCTCTTGACCGGCAGTATCCTCTTCGCTAATTACGCCTCGTACAACTCTAGTCTTATGGTAATCGGCATCTACAGTAAACGTCGGAGGCAACAGATTTGCAACAAAACATGAGCCCATGAAGTCTGAGGGCAACCATGTATATGCACGATCATGACAGATGAAGTACGTACCCTTGGCAGCCAGAAACACAGGGATCGGGGACATTGACAGAACGTAACTTTCAGTGCAAGCACTTACTCCAAGTGAGGCTTGCGAACCACGACCCACGATACAAAGATTACCAGTGTGGGGTACGACCCATATCGGAGGCGAGCTTTTAAGCTGCTTTTCATTAGTGAACGTACTATATTCCCCTCTATCCGGTGCCCTATAGGCTTGTACCTCTGCCTTAGGGATGAGAAAAGCATCATAGATCTCATCTTCCAAATCCTGTATTACCATCGATACCACCCACTGCCACGAAGTAGGACCCGGTTTGGGGGAACGTTCTAGAGAGGGGTGGAAACCTAGTGCGCTTCGAAGCATTGTTTGGTATGCTCGAGCTGACCCTTGGGAACTATACGGTAACACCAGATATGGAATTCCCTTACCCGTAGTATGTGGCATCAACCCACACACCCAACAATTAGTAGTGTTAACCACTAACTGATGCTGATGGAGGAGCTGGATAAAGGAATTGTTGCGGAATTCTACACGTCTAGCCTGTTCGTGTTCCGGTAAAATATGAAAGGAATGGGGAGAAGCAGTAGTAGCAGTAAAAGTAACGTTAGGGTAAGAAGTAGGAGTAGGGGTAGGAAGTAAAAAGTAAGACATAGCATAATACACCCCACCCGCCAAGAATGCAGAAGCAGTTAAAAACAGTACAAACAACTGGAATACAAAACATTTAGTACGACTAAGTTTCTGCAGTTTGACTCTATACGCCTGAGCTCCTTCCAAATCGTTCAGCTTCGAAAATGCCATTTCCCTACGACCGTCCGCAACGTTTCTTGACGCACTTCGTTCTGTGCAGCAATAGTCAATCCCCAGGAGTTCCTAGGAACCGACGGCCTTTAACCTAGCGTCAAGACCTACTGTCCAGAAGGAAGTACGCGCGCGGCCCTACGGCCCTCAATACACAATATGTATTTTATTTAGCACAAAAAATCAGCTGTGGAAGGAAAAAGATACAAAAATCTCAATATATGTACAAACAATTTTCAATCATACGGAATGTTCAAAGTTGATCAGGGGAAACGAGGATATTGCAGTTATCAGTTTCAGCAAAGCAAGAAAACAATTTTATTTGTCCTTATTATGAGAACGCAAAGAATATCGATGTTTCCCGGGACGTGTCTGCTCATCAAATAAAGGATCCGTTGAAGAGACAGCGTCCTGCTGATCAGTTTGTTGATTTGGTCTTGAGTCTTTTGCTGACAATGTTCCAACAGTGGCTTTCTGCTGCGCTGAGTGTTCACCAACAAGTTGTGCGTCGCTAAAAGGTACAAACGCCGGCAATGTCTCTGCTTCTGTTGACGCAATGCCTTTCCTCACCCACGGGTCTGCCGGCAAAGGAATAGGGACTCGCTTACAATGGGTAGCATGTACCCAGTTCTTCCGTCCCTCAAGACGAACGGCAGTCCTCGTGGCCAAGAGCACCTGGTGAGGTCCAACAAAGCGGGGGTCCAGATTCTTCTTGCACGAAAAATTACGGGTGACAACCCAATCACCGGGCTGGAGCTGGTGGCCTGGACCCTCCGTCTGCGTCGGCAAGGCGTCGTAAACCTGTTGATGAATTAACCTCAGTTTAGCAGTCAAGTCATGTAAGTAATCAATCAACATCGGATACTCAAGATCAACGAATAGACCTGGCCTAGGAACCCCCCACACATTCGCAGGACGGCCGAACACTATTTCATAGGGACTAAGCCCTATTCGGGAGTGTACAGTCGCCCTAGTTGACAGTAATGCTAGAGGCAAAGCATCAGGCCACGAAAGTCCAGTCGTAGCCTGAATCTTCGCTAATTTTAGTTTAAGGGTACCATTGTAACCTTCAACCAATCCAGCTGACTGGGGATGATTGGCGCTATGGAATTTTTGATTAATTCCAAGGCCCTTACACACACTCTTCATCACACTTCCGACAAACTCACTTCCGTTATCTGACCACACGACTCTAGGCATTCCGTACCGAGGAAAGTATTCCTTCAGTAGGATTTTCGCAGTAGACAAAGCAGTATTATCTTTGAGGGGATAGGCCTCGATCCATCGGGAGAATGCGCAAACCACAACCAAAACATATTTCAGGTTATTGCATCGCTCCATATGGATGAAGTCCAATTGAATCACCTCAAAGGGATACGAAGGAGGAGCAAAACTGCCAGGGGGAGTTGGGGTTCCTTTGCCAGGGTTGTACATTATACACACCATACAATTCTTCACCAGACGTTCAGCACACTTCGTAATACCATCATTCTTCCACACATCAGCCAACAACTTGCAAATGCCTTTCGCGCTAATATGTGCTAACCCGTGTGCCATTGTCACAACGGCTAGTACATACGCATCCGGCAACATCCATCTTTTCTGATCCGACAAATCAATCCAGCAACCATTCGCATCCAACCTTCCCGTACTTTCTTTCCATTTCATCTTTTCAGTGTCGGTGGCCTCATTCTGAATTGCTTTCACACTCTCTATAGTATTCTCACACATACTCGATTCTGCAGACCACCTAACCGAACTCGTCACATACATTCGAGTGCTAAGGTTCCGGGCAGTCTCCTTAGCAATCTCATCTGCAAACGCGTTACCACGACCAACATCATCCGTCACCTTGCGATGCGCACTACACTTAACAATTGCAACTTGAGCAGGCAAAGTCAATGCATCCAAAAGATCGTTCACGAGCTGGCCATGCTGTATTTTCGTGCCATGCGACGTGAAGAAACCACGCTCTCGCCACAACCGTCCAAAGCTATGCGCTACACCGAAAGCATACTGGCTATCGGTGTACACATTCACACGTTTACCTTTTGCTAATACACATGCTCTAGTAAGAGCAATCAGCTCTGCAGCTTGGGCAGAATTCTGATTCAATCTCGCAGTCTCAACAACAGTATTCAACGTCACAACAGCATAAGCAGTAGTCACATCACCATTCGGCAACTTAAAACATGACCCATCCACATACAGGGTGCCGTCAGGGTCTTCCAATGGGGTGTTTTTAAGGTCCACTCGACCTTTTGTTTCCTCCTCTGTACGCAAGTAGCAGTCATGTTCTGCTACTTCATCTGACTCTGCACTAATTGGTAACAAAGTTGCCGGATTTAGGACATTACAACGTTTTATCTGAATATGGCTTGCCAAGAGCGTCAATTCGTACCCAGACAACCTTGCACTCGTCAAGTGCTGAGTTTTCGTTCGGTTCAAAAGAGTATCGACTGCATGCGGAACCATCACCGTAAGCATATTATCCATGACCAATCCTGCTGATTGTCGGATAGAGACCGCAGCTGCCGCAGTTGCTCTCAAACAACTCGGCAATGCTCTAGCTACTGGGTCTAAGGTCGAGGAAAAATATGCACATGGACGTTGCTTACCACCAAAAGGTTGCGTTAAGACACTCAACGCACAACCTTCCCTCTCGTGAACATATAACGTGAACGGCTTACTGTAATCAGGGGTACCTAACACAGGAGCCGAACACAATGAATCACGTAATTCAGAAAAACTTTTCTGACATTCATCCGTCCATGGTAAAGGAGTTGGAACATCCTTGCACGTAAGAGCCACCAATGGTTTCGCTAACAATGAAAAATTTGGAATCCACTGCCTGCAGTACGACGTGATACCTAGAAAGGCACGCACATCTCTTTGGGTTTGTGGCACAGCCATTCGCGCAATTGCTGCAATTCTCTCTGGGGTCAATCTCCTTCCCTCCTTTGACAATAAGTGACCTAGATAGGTTACTTCTTGACAACAATATTGGAGTTTAGAAGGTGACACCTTGTGATTTAACTCACAGAGATGTTGCAGCAACGACACCGTAGCAATTTTGCAAATGTCCTGAGTATCAGCAGCCACCAATAAGTCGTCGACATATTGGATTAAAGCCGCACCAACCGGCAACCTAAACGCATCCAGCTGACCCTTCAAAGCTTGACTGTAAATCGATGGACTTTCACAGTAGCCCTGAGGAGCGCGTTTGAACCGGAAGCTACGTCCTCCAAGAGAGAAACCGAAAAGGTCTCTACTCTCCTCGGCAATCGGGATGCTGAAAAACGCATTTTTCAAATCAATCACCGAAAACCATGAAGCAGTAGCTGGAATCAGAGTCAGCAGCGCCGTGATGTCAGGCACAACAGGGAATTGAGGAACCACAATTTTATTTACCTCCCGTAAATCGATAACAAAACGATAAACAGGCGGTTTGGTAGGATCAGTACGTTTAAGAATGGGCAGTACAGGGCTGTTGCACACGTTTCCCCGAGTCTCCTCAATAACATCTTTCTCGATCAAATCATAGATGATCGCTAACAAAGCTCGTTCACCATCAAGGGAGATACGGTACTGGGGAATACGTGGCAATCGCACATTCGATTTCAACTGAACAACATAAGGGGAGATATCAAGTAGGCCCACATCGTTTGGACCCGTCGCCCACAAAGACGCAGGAAGAGAATCCAATTCCGGTGGAAGCTTATCGAGGGACAAATACATGGGAGAGACTACTTTCTCTCCGAACGTAAGCTTGACACCCGCAGGAGAACAATACAAAGTTGCATACAAACGTTTAAGCAAATCCAGACCCAAAAGATTTTCACCACACCCAGTAGTCAAAATCAATGGAGCTTCGAGCTCACGAGGCCCAATTGTAAGGGGCAAAGGGCGCGAAACTGGATTGCTAACAGGGGCGCCAGAGAATCCAACGGATACATTTGTTAAGCCAGACAAAGGTGCGCCAGGGAGTTTCGAATGCATGATAGAACTTTTCGCTGCACCAGTGTCCAACAGAAAAGGCTCAACGACGCCCGATGTAGCAACTGCGACGTAAGGCCCTCTCTGATCGACCGGAACTGATACCACTCCCTCTCCTTGTCTTTGGCTGTCCTAGTAATTACTGTCGTCAGTTCCCTGATCGACGTAATAATCGTCTACATTGTACTGCGCAGATCGTCCTTGCGATGATCCACGCTGATCGAAACAATTATTAGAGTTTGATGAGTTGTCAGAGCGGTCGCTCTGAGCACCACGACCTCTACCACGTGATGCATTCTGCGAACCACCACGGCCTCCTCTAGACGAATTACCACTATTACGATCATTTAAAGCAGGACAATCAAATTTAATGTGTCCCTCCTGTCTACAATAAGCACATTGATTGTACCCTAAGGAAGATCTGTTGAAAGAGGAATCATTACGCGATTGCGATCGATTCGATTGCGACTGTGATCTATTCTGTTGAGACGCATTCTGATTAGAACGCGGCGGATATGCTTGTTGTAACAACACTTTAGTCTTCAGCTCTTTTGTCTTTTTATCCGCACGATCAGTTTCCTCTTTCTCTCTATTTTCGTAATATTGTGCCGTAGCCAGAATCTGAGCTGAGGTAGAAACGGCCCACGCACTTTCTGAATTCTTCAATTTATTGCACAAGTCGGGCAATAAGTTCGATACAAATTTATCAACAAACAGCCTTTGTCCACCCTCAGTACCCATATCCTGTCCACTATGATCAACGAATGTTTCCTCAAACCTCGTGAAGAAGTCTGAAACACTCTCATCTCTCTTTTGCTTACAGGCTGACAACTTATCCCAATTTACCTTCATAGCTGGCATGAGCGTTTTCATTAACGTAATGATTCGCTGGGGAAGAAGTTCAATCAACTGATCGGGTTTAGTAGCAGCCGCTTGTCCAGCGTCTGCCGCTGTAATGGCAGCCCAATCACCACCTAATTCATTTGCGTGATCTTGGTGACGAATCTTAGCCCATACCGGTTGCGGTACGACATTGCCAAACAACATGTCGATATCGGCAAGATTCATTACCGTAGCATCTACAAGCTGCGACAATTCCTTATAATACCCAGCAGGATTTTTGCGAGGATCGGGCAAAGTTTGTTTCACCTGAAGCACTTCCGATCGTTTCCAGGGGAGATGTATCCATATTCTCTGGAAATGTGCCGGAATTGGAGCGTTAGCATTAGTATTATCAGCGGGTACCCAAACCGGCGGAACTTCACGCATAGGATATTGGCCAGACTCAGCTTGTTGGCGTTCAAGATCCTCTACAAACAGTGCGCGAGGAATGGGAGCTAGACGGAAAGACAGCAACTGCTCGATAGCACGTCGGACATTAGTGTCGACAATCAGTCCAGTTGCGAACTGAAGCCGAAGATTAGACAGGGCAGTCAGCACCTCGTCAGGCGCAACTGCCGCTATCTGATCATGTAAAAGTTTACACATTTCGTCAAACACATATCTCTGAGTCGGTATGTTGAATTGACTAAATGTTTCAAGAACAACACGGGGTGGATTTCTCTGCGGGTTGTCCATCCAACTCATCGCCATATTGTATAGCGCAACACGTTCTCTATTACCAGGAAGCTGGCTACGTCTCTGAGGACCATCGGAACCAGCAGACCCAAAAACAGGTCCGAGCGACTGAAAGAAGCTAGCCGCAATGGGAGAATTACGATTACGAGTAGAGGGACAAGAGTAAGACACAGGACTAACAAGAGAAGGAGTAGAAACATTAGCAACAACAGGGGTTAACAACACAGGAGCAGTAGTGTGAGCAGGAGTATGTGGAAGCGGAGGAGCAGTAGGAATAGACACAGGCACAGGAGCAGGAACAGTCGGAAGAGCGGGTGCAGGTTGAGGAACAGGCGGAGGAATAACAAGTGGGAGAACAGGTACGGCAGGGACCACAGGAGCTGCGGTACCCTGTACGTACGGAGGTGGCGACTTCATAAGATAGGACATTAAAGGATCCTCAACTGCCTCTTCCTTCTTATCCGACTCCGTAGGCAAAGCAGGATAGCATTTATCTATGGTCATACGCTGCAGCCTCTCAAACACTTCCTTATCCTTATCTTCCTTATCACGCTGAAACTGCTCAGCTTTCTTTACAATAGTAGCAACATTATCTCGTTCACTACGTTTATTCTGTCTGATCTCTTTCTGTCGGGCTTCTTTGCGCCACAACCGAAAGGCATCAAACATGGCCGGCCTAGATTTACGTTCGAACAACTTAATTTCCAAATTATCTAAGATCGACGCTTCGAAGCTACCGTGAGGTGGCCAACGAAGATCGCCGTCTTTCTTTGTATATTTTATCCAATAATCGTTAAAAGCAATCGGGCCTAGCCCATGTTTGCTATATAAGTCATAAGTAGGAGTTCCTACCGGAGGTATCGGACACGAGTCCTCCAACAGGGAATCCGCACCACAAGGTCTAAAGCAACTGAACAAAGTACTGCGACCAGGCATCTTGCA
The DNA here is from genome assembly GCF_964263255.1 of Lissotriton vulgaris. Classification (NCBI taxonomy): domain Eukaryota; kingdom Metazoa; phylum Chordata; class Amphibia; order Caudata; family Salamandridae; genus Lissotriton; species Lissotriton vulgaris. Next base: position 1,536,194,188 of record NC_141694.1, read on the forward strand.
CGCTAGCCGAGTTTCACAAACTTCAAGGGTTACGGGATTTACCAAGTCCCAGCAAGAACAAAACCCTCGGTCTTTGGCGGCTGCAGTCGTCAAACAAATACAACAACAAAGTTACGCTAGCAAAGTGTCACCGACAAAAACACTCACACAGCGTGTACAACAACAACAAACCACTAGTGTTTACAACAAAGACACTCGCTAAAGTGTCTACAACCAAGGATTCTGGGAGCGACCCACAAATACTTAACTCAAAGATCAATGGCGTCCTCAGGAAGGCCCGTCTATCGTCTCGCTATACCAAGGTCTACGCCAGGCGCCAAAACAGGTCTACAGTCAGGGCAGCAGTCCGTCGCAGCCGTTAGGAGGCGGGAATCTTCGCGGGAAAAGTCTTCGGGCCACTTATTTCGACAACAGGATCGATGAAGCGGGGTGCACCTTCCCTCGGAGATTTCACACGAAGTTCCTCACGATCGTCGGGCTTGGACCGGTACCACTGATGCAGCCCCACGTTGGGCGCCAACTGAAGGACTGGGTTCTTTTGGACCCAGCGGTGCCAGGGCACAACACCTGAAACCTTCGTGGGTAACCTGCTCCGGCGTACAAGTCACAGAGACACGGGACACTTCCTTCGGCGTCAAAGAGTCAAGGTTTATTTACTGCAGGGAACACAGAAGTCACGACAAGCACACTTCTGCTTCAAATTGGTTTTGTGGATCGCTCCTTTTATACAGTTTTTACCCATAGGCTAACATTGAACACAAAGGTTTACAACTCAGTTCCCACATCAAGCTCCCAGAGGGGTCGCTTTGGTCGCTTTGAAACATACAAGGTCCGGAACATAAGTGCGGAAACATTTGGCGGTTCCCAACTGTAAAAACCCATCTTCCCACCATTAGCAAATTCCAATCAGCAGTAAAGTGGATTGAAACAGGAACGAAGACAGGTGCAGAGGAAGACGGAGACAGTGGGGAGATCGGAAAGGGTGTAAAAGGGGAGGTGCCGGGAAGCACGAGATACAGGCATCAAAGGGACGTGCCTAATGAGATGCACGGCTGAGACAATAAGTCCGTGCGGCAAGATGAGCCTCGAGCGGCGCCACCTGCCTTACAGTAGCAACCCCCTCGTCATAAAGACACTTTCAAAGAACATGTGTCTTCCGCAAATATCTTGAGAGTCCCAGGGTCGCGAAGCGGACAGCGTCCGTTCGCTGACTACTTGAGGGCAAGAGACAAAATGGATGCCGTATCTAAGATGGAACCCGTGGGTACAGATGAAAAGCCCACGTAACAAACGAACGGTTTAAGTTAGCACAGCGAAACTGCGCACACTTACTAAACTCGTCATTTGCGGTTCATAGATACCAGACTCGACCATATTCGTGCGAGTCGAAAACACCACTTACAATTGTCACGGAACCTCACTTTCCTAGGCTTTCTTCAACAGGAAGGTGTTACCTACATTGCAGGCACCGCTCTCCTTCGCAAAGAACCCGAGGCCAGATATGCATGCCCTAGCACATGACACCGGCCTCCCCTTGGTCATGCCAGTCAGTCAGTCAAAGTACTTTATTCTGTTTGTTTTAAAACCATAAACGCATACTAAAATCGTGTACAAGAGATTATAAAACCATTAATTACAAGTGAAAAATAGTAACAATGTACATGAAATTTAAGACACAATGCAATATAATCAAGTTCGTGTTGGGCGAATCTCATAAAACCATATTACTAAACAATGGCGTTACTGTCACTTGTTTGATTCAAATGAGTGCATTTGGGCCAGTTAATCTTAGCCTAAAATTTCTCATCATTCCTACGGCCGCGGTGAGGAAACTCGAAACATTAAAAATGTCCCACACCTTTGATAGTAGCTGGAGATATACAAGTGCAGGCTTCGCCTGAGAAAAGCCTTTATTGGCTAGGATTGGGAGGATGAAACGCTTCCTGATGACGATAAAGTGCTTGCAGAAAAAAATAAAATGCATTGTATCCTGAGTGGAAGAGTTATCACATGGACAAACCCCCAGATCTTCCACCCTCTTCCATCCCGGAGACTCTGCATGCAAATCAACCCAGAACATACACAGCATCTTGTCTTTGCGATCTATTGGCTTTGCCAATGGTTTTTAGCGAACCTACACAGCATCTTACAAAATGGCGGGGTGCTTTTTTCTTGTAACTAAAAAGAAAAGAAAACTTTAAAAAGCGGGGGATGCCGTAGGAATGGGACAAGACGGAAGGGGGAATAAAGAAGCAACACAAGGAAGGTGGGAAGTGGTGACACAAAAGCAACATGAGGGTTGCGAAAGTAACGAAGGGTACAGGTGGAGGGGGAGGCAAAAATGGAGAGAGAGAGAGAGAAGGCACAGGTGGGGAAAGCAATGGGGAGAAGCACACAGGCGAGCAGTACAGGAGCCTGGAGAATCACACAAGTGATAGATAGCACCATAGAGTGCAGAGAGAGAGAGAGAGAGAGAGAGAGAGAGAGAGAAGTACACGAGGGAGGCAGCTTGAGAATGCATGAGCTCTCATGGAGTGCTAAAACACAAAATGTTAAAAAAAATAGGGCTTGAAAAGCAAGCAGCAGAAGTAGAGATGACAATCACCATTCAAGAGACATTAAAGAGGCGATGCTCTATGGGAGGGACAAAAACAGTGTTGACAAGCTGGGACACAAGTAAGAAGCAGGTAAATTGAAATGACTGGAAAGCCAGCCAATCATAAGCAATGTGCAGTCTCCGAGCCCCTCTGTGTTCTTGGCAAGCCACAAAACGGTACATTCTCTGTCTCATAGGCTCGACCTAAAAATAGAGCCCCAATTTCACGTGGAACATGGGTAGACATGTAAACAACACTGTTTCACCTGCTTATGTTTGTTTAAGTAAAAAGATTTACATCCATTCAAGCAGGAAATTCTGCAAATATCTTTATCAAAGCAGCGGCTATTATTTATGCAAAATAACAGACCATCATATAGGACAAATAATGTCATCCTATTACACAGAAAAAGATAGTACATTAAGAAATATACTTACTTTGGTGATATGGTGCCCAGTTCATTATAAATTCATTAGTGAAAAAATGTCAATGGTGTAAAATAAGAATGTAAAGAGAATATTGTGGCCCAAGTTGTAGAATATGGGAGGGCAATCCAAAAAAGATCCTTAGTCGTGATAAAAGAAAAGGTTTTAGTAATACAAGTCAGTTATCTTTTCACGCATGGAAAATATTGATATTTCATCCCTTATGTGTTACTCAGCGGGCCTTATTATGTGAGTATTGGTTTAGAAAGCATCTGAGAAGGATGGCAGAGGATAGTGTTACGAGAACCTTAGTCCTTGAGTTACTGTGGTCCACAAAAGAATCAGTGAAGGATATATGCTTTGACATAAGCTATTGCTATCCTCATAGCCAACAACGGTGACACAGCTTCACATAAATAAATAAATAAATAAAAACATATTTTCAAAACCCAAATGAAAATAATAGCAGGTTCACTGGGAAAAGAACAAGCCTATTCTGTGGGGTCGTGCTAGCAAAAAATGAGCCAATCATAAGGTGACCAAAGATATGGTTAGTGAAGGGATGAAGAGCAAATGCACTTCTAAAATGGTTGTAGAATATAACTTTATTTCTTGGAAGACAGCCTCCAAATTCTTATTTAAAGCATCCTGAGATACCACTCGCATTTTGACAACTATGTTGCAAGACCTCTGAATTCAAAGTCACAATTTGCCAGCAAAATGATGAGATTATTATTGGAAATCGACCCAAAAAATACTCTTACAGTGAATTCTTGCCTTTCTACTTTTAACCCACTGTGCTCGGTGACTTGCTGCAAAAGGGTTTTGCAGGTTAGTTTGTAAAAGATTTATTGGGGAAGAACCGTCGAGCCTCCACTTTGAAAAGCTCTTTGACAATCATTTGCACAGAGCAGTCCTTTGCTCAGATAGCACCCTTTGTGAAACAAAATTTGAGGAGTCCCCTCCTACCCGTCATCTGTAATTGTCAGTGTTTTGGTAAAACTAAAGGTGAAAGATGGGAGTTGAGGGAGAAAAGATAAAGGAGAAAAACAGATCTAACATTAGAATTTACTACACTTTTCTTTAGAGCAGTGGCGGCTCCTCTGCTAAGGTGGAGGAGCGTCGCCCTACAGCCTAAAAGGAAAAAAAAATTATAATAACATATCGTTATTATCATTTTATTTTTCCTGTTGCAGTCAGTGGTGGGACGGGCAGAGCTGGCTAGAGCAGGGGAGGAGTGGCGTGGCGTGCACCCCCTAAGTGCACGTGAACTGTTTGGCCGACTCTCTTGGGCCGACCAAACAGATCATCGCTTTGCATGTTCCTACCTGAATGCATTACACAGCCTGGTGAGGAACATGCACCACAGGCTCCCTGTTCAAATCTGAGGGCTGATCCACGACGCTCAGACCAATAACAACGCAGCATTGCAGCATTGTGATAGGCTCATGGGAGCCTGTGCCTGGGTGACTCCTGCTGCTGGCCGTGACAGGAAGAAGAGGACGGAGAACGGAGGAGGGCAGCTGGCTGGCCGTTAAAGGTTATTCCTTTTTTTTTAATAGATTTCTCTACCCACCCAGTCCGGTAGCTGCCGCTACTGCTTTAGAGTCAAGTTGGTGAGCAACTGCTGCAGGGCCCCTCTGAAAGTTGGTGCCCATGCTTAAGCAATGTCCCATATCAAATGTGTTTTAAAGCTTTCAAAAATACGAATATTAAAAAATAAATTCTGAGTTTTATATAACGCGAACTTGACCCGCAGATATCAGGTATCAGAGCGCTTTACATGAGCACCAGTTGTGTTACACAAGGACACCTTCATTTTTTTGTTAGGCAGGGGGAGATTAAGTGACTCGAACCCGCTTCCCCAGATTTGAGGTCGACCGCCCTAGCCGTTAGACCACATCCTCCTTTAAGTTCTTAAAATGGTTCTTCTGGCAACTCTCCAATTACGCTTATAAAATATTTTTTACTGTTGCTTTATTTACTTTTGAGAAACTACTGTTTGCATTTGTTTGATGTTTTAATAACGTGGTTATGAAAGATTTATTTTTTTAATATTAGAAATTCTGTCTCGTTAGTGTGGCCTCTGGTCAAGTTCAGAAACATACCTGCTGCCCCGCCCCCAATGTTTGTGATTACTACTTGTTTACTAAAATTAAAGAGACATTATCCAGTATTAATTTGACACAGGATGCACAAGTCTAAAAAAAATAGTTGGAAATGTATTTCCTCAGGTGATTTAATAAATGTTTTTGAATTAGCAAAGGTTTCCCGTAGTACACTTGGTAGGCTACTACTGTCACAATTTTCTTAGGAGTACTCGTGGAATTCTTTAGTGAATACCATTTTCCCATGAGCAAGTATAAAGGTGTATATTTTCCATGGACACATCTCTAAATGTAATTGCTAAGTTTTTCATATTGAGGAAAATATTTTTTTCACGGAAAAAACCCATCTCCTATAGCGCCACCAATTTTGGGGGTTGCCCCCTGCCCATATACACTCTGTAAAATAGTTGTAATCCCTTCCATTGGCAGGTGTAAATTCTGACCATTTTCAGGGTGGGAATGAGACGACAGATTTGAAAATACTTATTAACTTGTGAGTTTGTGAATGCTCACAAACTTCTCATGGCACCCACTGTGAAGTGCCCACACCCTGCTCCTGAGAGCAGTTTTAGAGCAAGCTCTATCCTATGAAGAGAATCAAAAATCAAAGTACTATTAAACTCCCCTTTAATCGGTGAGTGTACCCTCACAGCAACCTTTAAGTATCATGAAGGGGTGCAGTTGCAACACCGAAGATTCTACTGTACACTGACACAATGCTGCAATTTCTCTTTTCTGCAGTATTGATGCAAACACGTAGTTCATTAGCTTTCACTACTCATAGTGATTCCTCTACATATGCCACTTAAGTGTTCTCTTCTGAATGTCACTGGTCAGGGTCACATCTCCCTTTAAAACACCAGTCTGATGCAGACATGTTCCCCAAAAGTTGGCTAGATGGCCCAGAACGTTGAACGCTTACCACTTAAACAAGCGGTGATCTGCGGCTTATAAATTTCAGCCCCATCATGGCTGACTTGGCCTTTCATCTTTCCGAGTTGGGTACATTAAGTGCAATTGAACCGGATAATAGTAAAATCTGTTATTGACAGCACTGTAGCAGCGCAGCATGAAGCACTAGGACAAGTTGTTATTCTGACCAAGCACTGTCACAATTCTTCTGTTCACACTGCTACACACCCAATATGACATCATAGTTCCAATTCAAGGTCTGTGCAGTTTTCCAGTTGCGCCTGATCATGTGATGTAGTTTCTCTTCCGTGAACAAGGCCACAAAATGTGCTGCAAATTAGCAAGCAAAGCAAAACAAGCGTAGCTATTACTTGTACAAAGACGTTATGGTGTTTACATCTTGAAAGAGGAAAATACCAGTGGAAATGAAAGGCAAAATTGTGAACACTCGTAGTTTAATGAGAGGGAACCCATTGTGTGTTCCTTAGGTGGTCTTTGTTAAGACGATGGAACATGTATCAGGCTTGCCGCAGTTTAAGTAAACATAACCTGTAGTCCAAACACCATAATCAGCACTTCCTTCGGAGGAGCAGCTTTAAACCAAAATAGAGTTTTATTTAACTAATCCCAAAGTAGGATGTGGCTGTGAGCCTTCCAAACCGCACTAATCAAATTTCAAGCAGACACCAACAGCGAGTTTTCAGTTTGCTCTTATGGAGGAACGTCATTCTGGCATCACTGTAAGGCCGCCATGTTTAACAAACACGCGCAGCCATGGCAACGGGGGCAGCCGCGCGGGCCCAGTGTTCATTGTTTAACTTGCAGCATGGAATGCTGACAACAATATTTAAACGATACACTCTTCTCTTCCTTGGCCTTTGCTGGCCCAGTCCGTTGGCTTTCTTCTCGAAAATCTTTTTTTTTATTTTATTGATGCCATATGTTTGTAACAGTGCAGTGATGGGCCCCTGGCACTGTATGGCTCATCTCTGGCATGCACAAATCCCATAGACTAAGAAGGTGCCGCATGTGGTGGTGTGCAGACACTCAGTCAAAACCGCACCAGCGCAAATGTACTCAAGCATTTCAGCAGTACTTAGATTTGGCACCGGTGCAATTTTGTATCAACATTTGCACAGGCCATCAAGTAAAAAAAGGGCAGATTTACAAGCCCCTTGCGCCACTTTTGCGTCACTTTTCCATGTTAAAAGTGACGCAAAAGTGGCGCAAGCGGCTTGTAAATCTGCCCCAAAATCTTTTTAGCACCAAGTATCAGGTGAATAGCAGAATTTTGCACCAGTTGGTCGTCAAGAACACAAATACACAGTTTTTTTGTCTCAGGAGCCGAATGCATATATTTAGAAAATAATTCTCTTTCCTTTCACCGAGGGTGCAACAGTGTTAGCTGGAACAATGCACGCCAGCGAGAAGGTCGAACGTTTATGCCCCACGGTCAGCCATGCTAACCATCATGCCTTATGTAACCCTAAAGGCGTTTGCGAACCACACTCATGCACTGCTACTGTACTGTATATATAAAATCTCTTAATAAAAATACTTTGAAATCAAAAAAGAAAGGCCGAAGGCAGCTGTGACGGTGTGGTCTCTACATTTTTAAGATGCTTTGAAAATAATTACATGTGGGGAACAACAAGGAAGGATCTTTAGTTAGAGGGCTTCAATTGAAGGGTCACATAGAAATGAAGTGGTAATATGTAAACTGCGATTTGATTTTCCCAGTGGTGTATTATCGCACCTTAATGAGTCTTGCAGATTGAAATGAGAGACAGTCAATTCTTTTAATATTAAAAGCTACAAATCTTGCAGTAGTGCAGTTCTCTGCACACAATTGTTACCGGGTTTTACCTGTCATAGTTTGTGCATCAAAAAAGTCTGGATCTCTACAGTATTTTCACACAAATTTTAATTTTGATGCAGCAGGCGCACACTCTCTCATTTGCGCCAAAATCATGCACAGTGCGCAAAATGAGATGAACGTATCGGCCAACGGGTTATGGGAAGAAACAAAATGGACAGACTTGCGGGCTCTAGTCAGAAACAACTAACAGGGCTGGCTTTATATGCCAATGCATATAATCATAGGTATTCACAAATGCTGTTTATCACAGTAAAGGTTGTCCTAGGGGCTTTTCCAATGCTGGGGAAAAAGTATCAAAATGGATTGCTATTTGTATAGAATCATTATAGGAGATGAAGACTTGAATATGACAGATAGGATGAGTGTACTTTTCAGATGTAAAATAGTCCCTCCTGCATTCCAATGAAAGAACTTCCTGAAAAGTGGAATGATACACCACATAAACCATAGCATGAGGTGATAAAAGTAATACTGCTCTTGGTGGAGCCAAATCCAACTCTATATATTTTAAAGAATAGGTAACAATACGTCATACAGAAAGCTGAGCTGTCAAGATAGCCCTATTTCATCAAAATGGAAAATCAGTATACACCGCAGAAGATAGTGACAATGCCCTGCAAAGGGTTGTCCGTGTACACTGTTGCATATCCCCCGTGAGGCCCTCTCCTTCTGCCATACTAATTCCTAAGCGCACGCTCAGTGTATAGACCATCTGAAGGAAAGCTGTTGCCATATGGTGAAATCCACCCTACCAAAGACATGCACGCCTTTGCAGAAGATTGTCACTCGCTTAGCGACTGTCACAATATGGACACATATTTCAATTCCTGCAAGTGTGAAATCTGAGCTAAATGCTTTCAGAGTCTTTCTTTTCTGTGAACCTTCATTATGCCTTCCCTGAATACCCACCCTATTCAGAGGGAGATGAACCCATGATGGAGTCGGGTGCCTTCCAGTTAATGACCAGCACTATATTCACAACCTGGTTGGGTTTTGTTCTCAAGTCAATGGTTGAGCATTGATGATGAGAGAGAATTAATTTTATTGAAGGCCGTTCAGTGAATTGAAAAGGGAAACTGCTCACTTGGCTGGAAATGCTTTGACAGGCGGCACAGCAGCTGGTCACATTTGAAACACTTCAGATCTCTTTGGGGTTTTTCTCTTTTTCTCTTTGGTGGGGCGGAGGTGGAGGAGGGTCTTGCCCTGGATAAGCTCTAAGACGATCCATCCAAGCCCCATGAGAAACAAGGGAGGCAAGCTGCAGTCTCTTAATTTAATTCAGGGGTCCTCTGCCCCTTTGTTCCTGGATGCACTAAACCTGTTCATGATGCCGCTGCGTTCAATGAATTCCCAATAAGAAACTAATTATTGTATGGTGAATTGGAGAAGAAGAAAAGGGGCTCAGCCAAATGTTATGGTCCTGGAAGCCTCTTTGCCATTGTAACCATCTGGTGCACCCCAAGTGCGATGAATGGGATAATTGAGTTCCAAAGAACTTCTTTCTGGCTCAAATAATAGAGCTCGCCCCTGGTTTGTATTCTTCACAACAGCATTGCCCCATCATTTCACACCACATCTGCACATCCCTTTGACCAAGACGCAGCTACCAATACGCTACTACACTTAATTAGGCCCGGATAATTCGGTGCACGCGGGCGGTGGACTTTGGGTGGTGGGTGGGGAGAAAAGAGACCCAAATGAGACTTTAGCGACTCTGTTATGTATAAGAAATTGAGATTGATGGCGATCACATGCCGCCAAGCCTTCCCCAGGGCAGGGGGTGGTCGTGAAAGCCTCGAGCTGATCAACAGCTGGGTATAATCTGCGGAAGGCCTGCTTGCAGCCAGGCGTGCGATTGATGGGAGTCCTGCCTTTTCAGAGAGGGTCACAATTAATGTGATTTGATTCTCTGTGGTGTTGAGCCCCCTCGGCATCATTAAATCCCCTTTAAGAGAGTGGATAATAGACTGAGCCGCCAGGGCGCCCTGTCCAGGGTCGAAGCGTGCCCCTCAGAGAGCCACGGGGACAGGATGTTGACAAAGACATGCGAGCATATTCAAGAGGCCTGCAGAGATGCTTTTAGATCAGCAGGCCAGCTAGCAACTTTGTATTATATCCTGATCATATTTTTTATTATTTTTAACTTCTCTGGGAAATAAATAGATAACCTCCTGAAGGCAGGGCTTAGACATTCGTTTTCAGTGTGGGCTTTTCAAGCAGACAACAGAAGACAACTGAAATGCACCCCTTTACAGTCCTAGTTATTTTACTCTTGGTTTTATTCAAACATTTAGAGTTGGCAAGTCAAAAGGCGCTCACTGTGACCAGACACGCCAGATTTGTCAAATGTGCCCGTTTTCTGAGCAGGCAGTGACTGCACTCGCTTTTGGAGAAATGCTGTCACTTTTTCTAAGGAGCAAAACATTATGAATATTGCTTTTTAAAAATTCCTGTTAAAGGTTTGCCATGTTACAGTTGCTGTCTTGAGATGTTGGTGTTTAATTTCCAAAATGTGTGTTGATGGTATTTATAAATAGTGTTTACTGGGTTTGGAAGTTAAGATTATTTTTTTCAACCAAAAAAACAATAGCAATGGCTGCCACTGCGTGGTGTGCTATAGAATGGTAAACTGGTGCAGAGTGTATTTTTCACCTGTACGTTTTCGCATTAGCTTGACTCAGATTGCCTGCGTCCCTGATTACGTAGGTCATTGGCTGCGCAGTCAACTCGCAGACAGACTGGGCAAGCAAGCACCACCACCAGCGGCACAGGGGCTTTTCAGGCCCCAGTTTCTATGAGGCTGAAAGGAATGCACCTCCAGGGCATTTCCCCTAGATGCAGGGATCAAACGTCTCACTCGGAGGACTTCCAGCAAACACAAACTTCCTTGGGCCCAGGGAAATTCGCGTGCTTTCTAACTGAACACACTTCTCCCATTCCAGAAAAAAAAACAGACAGACTGCCTCGAGGGCAGACTTTTCAAGATAGCATTAGCAGCAAGTGTCAAAATATTCCACGAGCCCTCCCAGGGCCGCTTCACGCGCACACCCGTGACCCTCATTTGTTTATCTAAAAGCTGACAAATTGCAGCATATCTGCAGTGCCGGGCCTCATTTGCATGGCCTGCCCTCCATCAATGAGCCGATAACGAGCTTCCGCATAAAGCCCCCATTCACGGGCGGAGAACGAGGACTGACAGTGATGAATATCAAGTGGGGGAATTAGGTGGCTCGTGGAAGAATATGCCATTGTGCGCCTTTTCGGCCCTTTTATCTTCCCTGCTGCCCATTTTCAGGGGTTCACGCAAGCCGCCTCCCTGCCCTCTGGCTAGCAGGCCTCTTCATAAGGAAGGCCGGGCAGGCGAACAGAATTTAAAGTGCCGGTCGCCTGGCTGATATATGAAAAGCTGCTCCGGCCTGGGGAATGAAACCCCAGCAGCTTCAGATGGCACCAGGCCGTAAACGCACGCCCGAGGGACTCTGCTAGGTATAAAACACTTATGCTCCGTTGCCTCTATTCTGTGTGGCTATTCTCAAATCTCAATTGTATCTCTGTTTAGAAAAATACACATGCTATTATTGTTTCATTATAAAAGGTACATTTTATTTCAAAAACCTTTAGAGAGTTGACAAAATGTAAAACCACAGCTGAGATGAAAAAAAAATAGTTAGGTTTGTTAATGTTGGTGGTTAGATAGCAGGAAAAATTCCGATCTAAGTTATATCAGCTCCTAGGTCACGCGTCGCCTTAGTGTTTTGTGCATTTTGCTCCAGAACGCACCCTTCTTGTTATAAATTGTGATAACTCGATCCAGTGATATACATGATGTTACACTATTTCAATCGAGGAAGAGAGAGAAGCACAGATTCATTTAGCTTCCGAAGATTTGCGATTTTAAAATCGAAAGACAATGAATCATTTGTGGTCGTAAACCAAAATCTCACAGGGATTGTATTGGAGACCCTCAACCACAGAATCACTTTTTGCTGTATATCTTCATTCTCCGCCAATGTAGTAAAGTGGATAGTGTCATCATAGGGTCTAAGTGTTCATTTCTCCAAGTGATCTACTGTCCTCCACCTGGATGGAGAGTGGCTGGGTAGTGACAGTCGTGAACGGAGGTTAAACATATCTATTTCCCTGTGTATGGTGATTTATTGAATAGGAAAAGGATAAGGTAAAAAAAGATGGTGGTGTTGAAGTGGGTGAGTTAGTGATCTACAACACCTAGTGAGCGGTCAACATGTTTCGGCCCAGTGTTGCCCCTACAGGTCGTGTGGCCTTCATCAGGACCAATGAGGACGAGGTCTGAAGTTTAGAGCACTCCACGCACGAATGAGGTAAGTAATCTCACTTACAACTCTTTGTTCGCTTGATATCACTCAAGTAATAGGCCCTCTGATGATACCATCCACTTAACCACATTGTTGGAGAATCATGATATACCTCACTAAGTTGTTCTGTGGTTGAGGGTCTCCAATACAATCCATGTGAGACTCTTGTTTACTGACACAAGTGATTAATTCTTCCTTGATCTGAAAACATGATATTACACTAGTCTACCTCACGATCACTCGCACGGTCAAGTTCATGTAACACACTGTACGGAGCACAGCAGAGGTTCCTTTGTAATAGCTGATGGTTGGCGGATAACCATAAAACTTAGATAAGTTGCAATCCCTTCAATTATCTTCAGACCATGCCAACCCATTTACGTTTGATGACCCTGTTATAGAGATATCAGCCCTTTCTTTCTACCCAGCGTGACATAATTTCTGAGGTGTATAGGCTCTGTCTTTTCATGCACCTCTAGCAGGGTTTGCACTGTGGAGCACGCCTGATTAACCACCACGTCATCCTAGTGAGTACACTTGGGTGCAGAAATGTATAAGCATCCTGAGTTGCACCAAGTAGAAAAAAGGAATAAAGCCACCAGGGGTGTTTGTGAAGGCTTCCACACCCTGGCTTTGGATTTGTCAGGAGATTGTGCCTCATTCCAAAATATGCTGTTGCTACACAGAGATGCACTAGCTGGGGCCTTGTGAGTGAGCAGACACTTGAAAGGAAAGACAGCGCAAGGAACGCACAGTACATACCTGTAAGACTAGCAGAGCTAGGCAGGTAAGACAAACACAATAGAAAAAGCATGTATGGATCAAACGAAGAGTTATTAACTCTACCTGTAAGTAGGCAAAAGGTTATGCAAATATTTAGTTAGTTAGTTAGACGCCTGCCTGGGGCTTTCAGTAGTCCCTCGCTCCACAGCATACACTCCCATTCACAGTGCTGATGACCTGATCACAGGTTGGGCCATTCTAAGAATGTTTAGTGTCTTTGAGATATCAGATGAACCCAAAGTACGTTGTGGAGTTGTAACATGCATGGACACGGCTAAGTTAAGTGAGGAAAACACAGCCAGTGAGAGGAAAATATGTTGCAGTTGGCAGGCCTGCTCTACCCAATGAAGGAGCGCAGAGCAGTTCAAGTGAAGGTGGCAGCATGTAACGAGGGGCCCCAAGGTGGGAGATGAGATGATTGCAAAGGGGACCTCTCTTGCAGGGTTCTGAGTTTCAACCACAGCATAAGGAATCTGGTGTGAGAGCAGAGGGCGTGTTCCAGCCTTTTGTTTCCATCTAGAATCACTTGATGTCATGGAGTTAGAGTGTTATGATCTGGGGAGTAAAGTTAACAGTTTCTGAGAGGTGTGCATGCCTCGGAGCACCCTCTGTTCCCTCTGTGTTTGTGTGGCTATAGGGACCGGAACCCCCAGCATGCTCCACGCCCTCCCATAACCCACCAATTAATTAACACTTGCGATGAGGTGGGTGTAAAAACGGCCATGTTTAATATAAACACACATAAACAGGACGTTGCATAATTATATCAAAACGTTATTAAAAACTTCATAATCAGAACACACAATTAAACTGTACATTATCATTATTCATCTTCAATCAGAATGTCATTGTCCCCCCAGCACCAAGGGGCCCTCTGGCTAGGCTCTCCCCAGGAAGCGATGCCCACGCGAGGTGCAACCCACCTGCGCCACAGGGTGATGGGCCCCAGCCCTCGAGACCTTGTCCGCCATTTCTGGGGCCCCACCACTCGTCCACCAGGTTGCCCAGGATCCCAGGAGGCTCGTACCTGTCGCCCTAGCCTCCCCAACCGGTGGTCTCCATCCCCCTGTGGAGAGCTTACCTTCTCTCCCCTCAGTGCTGGCCTAAGGGAGTGCTCAAAGGTGGACTCCCGTCTATGCCTTCCATCTAGATCAGTGTTCCAATGTCTCTTTTCCGCAGCACACCCCTTCGAACTACTTAACTAAGGGACGGGTGGGTGGGAGTTCAAGAAAACAGGCTAACGAGCCTGGGGGTAGGGGCCAGCAGGTGCGAGCAGGTCACGACGCAGGCGAGGAAAGAGGCCGATCAGGTTGAGACGGTGACCTAAATAGGTCACGGCCTCTGACCCCGCCCGCGCCGGAAACGCGTCACCGCTGGCCCGCCCGGAAGGACTTCCTCCAACCAGGTCGCCTCCCATAGGGTGGCCGACCGGCTACTCTCAAAAATGGGGTGCGTGGGCCGGGGGGCCGGCCCCTAAAGGCGGGCTCGTCTAGCCTCGCCCTTGGTATAGGGACCGGAACCCCCAGCATGCTCCACGCCCTCCCATAACCCACCAATTAATTAACACTTGAGATGAGGTGGGTGTAAAAACGGCCATGTTTAATATAAACACACATAAACATGACGTTGCATAATTATATCAAAACGTTATTAAAAACTTCATAATCAGAACACACAATTAAACTGTACATTATCATTATTCATCTTCAATCAGAATGTCATTGTCCCCCCAGCACCAAGGGGCCCTCTGGCTAGGCTCTCCCCAGGAAGCAATGCCCACGCGAGGTGCAACCCACCTGCGCCACAGGGTGATGGGCCCCAGCCCTCGAGACCTTGCCCGCCATTTCCGGGGCCCCACCACTCGTCCACCAGGTTGCCCAGGATCCCAGGAGGCTCGTACCTGTCGCCCTAGCTTCCCCAACCGGTGGTCTCCATCCCCCTGTGGAGAGCTTACCTTCTCTCCCCTCAGTGCTGGCCTAAGGGAGTGCTCAAAGGTGGACTCCCGTCTATGCCTTCCATCTAGATCAGTGTTCCAATGTCTCTTTTCCGCCACAAGGGTGACTAGGGGCCATAGGTCCGTCGCCCTTCCCCCCTTCCAGCAGATGCAGCACAAAAGACCAGATCCCATTAATCCAGGCGTCCATGCCCATGTCAGACAAGTGTACTCCATCACGGTGAAACATAGCAGGGCCAGAAATCATCTTGTGAGGTAAGTGCAGCAAGCGGCCCTTCGCTGAGCACAACTTTGCCAACTCACCATTCAGACGTCTCACCGACACATTCAAAACCCTAGCCCTGATGCCATCGCCCCAACATTTCCTTGGGATCATACATGACCATGCAATCCTGGCCTGTGGGAAGGTGTGACCAAGCCAAGAAAATTCCGCGAGGAGCGCCTCCTTGACCGCCAAGCGTCCACGGTCCACCATGTCGTTGCCGCCCAGATGGATGATGATTAGGTCCGGGGACTTCTGTCCCTCGCGTTCTTTAATCTCCTCCACGAGCCGCCGCAGGTGCCGAATGCGCATTCCTCCCACTCCGTGCCATAGAAATTCAGCCCCGACCAAACTCGGTGGTTTCCTTAGACGGCGTCGTCACAGATGCTCAGCTGCCCGCCGCACGAACGAGTGACCCAACACCCACACCACCATTCTTGGCATACTAATCAGAGAGGAAATAGAAAAGTTAAGCAAGGTCAAGGCCAAAAGCTTCAGTCAAAGCAATTCAGGGCGTATGTAACGCTTAAAACAATCGGACGGCCAGCGGCCCACTTTTTTCACCGCAGTAGGTGACAACCCTGCTCCTGCCGCTAAAGTAGCTGGCCCTATTCTGAAGGAATGAGAAGAGTAACCTGCGCCCCCCAGCCCCAGATCTACTAAGGCCCTCTGTAACACGGCCTTGAATTGGAACTGTGACACGCACTCTCCACTCTCATGGATAAACAGGGCCGCCCCCCCCCCACTAGGGCGGATAGCTAGATACTCCTGCATGCAGGCAACCGGGCATACCGGGGCCCCCAGAGCGGGGCGCAGCTGAATCACCGCCCCCTTACCTGCCTGGTCGGTCTTAGATTTCGTAAGGAGCACCACCAGGTCACCATGCTCAATCCTCGTATCCCTAAACTGGATCCCCCCATCCTGATTACTACGAGAAGACCCTACAATTTCACCCAGGCGGAAGGCCCCATAAAAGGCCAAGGAAAACACTGCTGCAAACAGCTTGCCCTCATATGCCGAGGTGCACAGTCTAGGTAATACTCCCAGGATGTCCCCCAGAGTCCTCACATCTAAAGGGCGTCTGCAGTCCCGCCGAGGCCCCTCCAGCCTGGCCCAACCCGATAAAGCCTTCTTAACCACAAAAGAAGTCCCAGGATCATGAGAACCCGCCAATCTAGCAAAGAAGCCCACCGCTGAGATATGATCCCTAGCATAAGAGAGAGACCTGCCCTGATCCCTGATTTGTTGCAAGAAGGAATACATGGCTTGATCAGAGAACCAGTTTGTGATGCCCGCCTCCTGTACCAACGACCTGTAAGTCAAAAAACACTGTTGATACCCAGCCCGAGTGCGGTCACTCAATGAGGCACCTACCAGCCCCGCTAGAGCGGGGCTCCAATCCTCCACAGTGATGGGGGAAACACTGTCATCTCGTCCTCCGCTTCCGGGTGGTACTTCCGGAACTCCTGTAACTTGGAACGAGACAAAGCATCAGCAGCGTGGTTGTCAACGCCCGGAATGTGTGCAGCCCTGAACAGTAAATTTAACCTCAGACATTCCAATACCAGACGTTTCAGCAATCTCAACACGTGTGCACACGTAGCACCCTGCCTGTTAATGGCTTCAACCACAGCCATGTTGTCTGACCAAAAGATCACAGATCTATCCCTGAAGTGCTCAGCCCAAATGGTCACTGTTACCAGGATCGGAAACAACTCTAAGAATGCAATGTTCCTAGTCAGGCCTCTGTCATGCCACTCGCTTGGCCACTCAGCCCCACACCAATGAGGACCCAGAATTGCCCCAAAGCCAATGCTCCCAGCCGCATCCGTGAACAACCCCAGTTCCTTGCTAGAGACTGCAGGCGCTGGCCAAACAACAGAACCATTAAAGTTTGTCAAGAAATTCTGCCACACCTTCAAGTCATTCTTCACCTCCGCCCGGCGGCGTACCCTGTGATGCTTTTGGGACAGGCCTACCATAGCTCTTGCAATTGATCCCGAGAAAGGGCGTCCCATAGGGATGATTCTTAGGGCGAAATTTAGCTGGCCCACTAGGACCTGTAACTGGTGCAAAGTCACTTTGGGAGAAGACAACGCCGCCTCGATGGCCTGGGAAAAATCCTGAACCTTATCAAGGGGCAACCTGCACTCGCCAGCCACTGTGTCAATTTCTATACCTAGGAAGGACATACATGTCGCCGGGCCCACCGTTTTGCCAGGAGCCAGGGGTATCTTAAACTCTTGAAACATGGCCACTAACTGTTCTAAAGCTTGTTCACAGTCTGCAGAGGCCACCGGCCCCATCACCATAAAGTCGTCCAAGTAATGCACGACCTCCCTGTAGCCTGACCTATAAGAGAACAGCCAATGGAGCATGGAACTGAAAGTCTCAAAATATCTGCAAGACACGGCACACCCCATAGGCATACACCGGTCATAATAAAACTGGCCATCCAACTGGAAACCCAATAGGTGGTAATCCTCCGGGTGTACCGGCAGAAGGCGAAAGGCTGATTCTATGTCCGTCTTAGTCATGAAGGCCCCTGGGCCTAGGTCCCTCAACTTCTTTAAGGCAGTATCAAATGAGGAATAGGTCACTGAACAAAGGGCAGGGTCAATCGCATCGTTCACCGAAGACCCCTTAGGCGCAGACAGGTTGTGGATCATCCTAAACTGACCAGGTTCCTTCTTGGGGACCACCCCCAAAGGAGAACACACATAACCAGGCAGGGGAGGAGTCAGAAAAGGACCTGCTACCCGCCCTAACCATAATTCTTTGTCTATTTTGGATTTGACCACTGCTGGCTGGGCCCGTGCAGAAAGTAAATTATTGCAAAACTCTACAGGGGGAAAGTCTTGAGCTGGGATGCGAAAACCTTTTGAAAAGCCAAGGTACAATAACTCGGCTGCTGACCGGTCTGGATACTGATCAGCCAATAAATCAGTCTCCCAATGTCTACGGGGGTGGGCAACTTAAGGCTGGGGAGGCTTGATCTCCTTACCCCCTCCCCCTCTCTCTTTGGATTTTTAATACACTTGAACTCTGGGTGGGAGTGATGACCACAGTAGGAGCACACATGCTTGAACTTGCATTTATCTGTGGGCCATGAGCATACCTTTCTATTAAAGGCCCAGCACGTTCCTCTTTTCTCCCCGGCCCCACCCTGTGAAGTCCGAAAGGGCTGCCTAGTCGATTGAAACCCTCCTGACTTGCCATTTACACTCTCTAGCCATACATTGACCTCCACCTGGTCCCAACCCATGTCAGGGTCCTGCACCTTTTCCCATCTAAAGTCCCTATCATAGTCCAACCAAGCTGAGCCACCATGGGTCGTGTGTGCCTTCAAAATCTTATGCATATAATACACCAAGGATGCCGCTAGCTCTGGTTTCTTTTCAATCATTACCGTCATGAACACCTGAAAACCAAAAAGCCAGTTTGTGATAGACTCATCCACTTTCGGTCTCCTATCCTTAGAAGAGCTATCCTTACCATCCTTATCTTTGTACTCTACCTCCCATCTCTTGGGTCAGATGAGAGAAAACCTATCCACATATTCCCCCTTCCAGATCTTCTCTTTAACCTCACGGGACACATGTGTAGCCAAGCGGCCAGGTTTGGACAGCACATAACCCTGCCCTCCCTCGGTTTTAGCCCCACCGGCTGGTAAAACACTCTTGCCCTCAGGCTTACCTCCTGAAGACGCAGGACATATCGTCCCTGATGCGGTGGTCTGCTGACCAAACTGCCCATTGGATCCCTGTGCCTTGACCAGTGCAGCCAGCTGCGCCCTAATCTCACTAAGGGTGGGGTCTTCTGATGCACTTGGAGCCCATGGAGCGACTGCCGCAGTTGCAGCAACTGCCCCCGGAATGGGGGTGGGGGCTACCGCCACCGGCGTCGCCCCAGCCCCCCCTCCCTCCTGCACCTTGGGACCTGATGTTAACGCTCTAAGGGCCCCTAATATCTCTGCCAGTGGGCCTGGCGCTGCACTACCTGGAAGAGGCGCTACTGGAGCTGCCGGTTGAGGAGCCACTGGTGCCGCTGGTTGGGGGGCCACTGGTGCTACTGTTCCAGGTGAGTTCACCCCTCCCCCTGTGACCGGGACCGGCGTAAGGGCCGCCAACGCTCCCCGAATCTCTTCCAAAATCGCCCCCGTCCTGTCCTCAAGTGGAACTATAGGAGCGGGCGCAAGTGGTATACCTTGAGGGCTGCTGGGCGGTATTGCTGGTGGTACCTCGGGCTGTCTAGGAGGGGGTATAATCAGAACATCAGGTTCAAGTGGCACCAGCTTAGGAGCCGCCTTCGCCCGACCTACAGCCTTCTTATTCCTGCCTCGCCCGCCCTGCTTCTGCACTCTGGGTTTCCTAATCAATGGAGGGAAAGCCGCCCTGGGGGGGACACCCGGCCTCCGAGGACGCTCCTCTACCACCTCGGGTTCAACTTCTGGCTCAGGGGGTACCTCGTCTCCCTCTCCCTCACTGCTGTCCCCGCTGCCATCTAGCTTCGATAACAGGGCTTTCAAAAGCTGCGCGATTTCGGGATCTTTCCCCTTGCGCTTCTGACTCTGGCCTTTGGGCGGCATGTTGCCTGCCGAGTTCGTGCGCGGGAAAATTATGGGCTTGTGGCCCCGCGCCTACAGGGCCTCTCGCTCCCAGTACAGGGGCCTCTCGCTGCCACTACAGAGCCTCTCTCTCTCGCTAGGCCCCTACGAAGCGCCGCTACTGCAAACCCCCTCCCGCCTTCGCAGCTCGCACCAAGGCGGCAGGCAAGGGGCGTCAGAGCTCGCTCGCGTATAAACAATCGCACGCTGCCGCCTGAGCAGGCCCCAGAGACACCCAAGTAACAAGTAAGGCCGAACAAAAGCAGGGCGAACCCCGAGACCCACCCACGCCCGCAGCCTCGTGAGGCCCGACCCCTTACCTGCCGCGCTGGTCGCTGCTAATCACCGCCGCTCTGTCCACGATTCTGCACAGCCCTGCTCGCACTTCTCCGGGCACCGCCGTTGGTCAATCGTTCGACACCACGAGGGGAAAAGGCGCCAATTATGGGGCAGGGGAAGCTACCGGATCAGGGGCCGAATAAATACGTAGCAGTTAAAAGTTAAAGAAAACAGGCTAACGAGCCTGGGGGTAGGGGCCAGCAGGTGCGAGCAGGTCACGACGCAGGCGAGGAAAGAGGCCGATCGGGTTGAGACGGTGACCTAAATAGGTCACAGCCTCTGACCCCGCCCGCGCCGGAAACGCGTCACCGCTGGCCCGCCCGGAAGGACTTCCTCCAACCAGGTCGCCTCCCATAGGGTGGCCGACCAGCTACTCTCAAAAATGGGGTGCGTGGGCCGGGGGGCCGACCCCTAAAGGCGGGCTCGTCTAGCCTCGCCCTTGGTATATGATGTGCTTCTGTTTTCTCCTCCTGCATGCTTACAGTTCATGCCTATTTTATTAGTGTTTTTTCATGTTCTGGTATGTAATTATATGACATGTTCTATGTTATTATATTTTTCTATTTATTTTTTATTTTTTTTCTCTAGTTTGAACGAGGTACAAAATGGAGGGAGTCTATGGTTTATTATTGTATATTGTAAGCGACACATTGAAAATAGTAATAAACACTCAGAAAAAATATTCTGAAAATGTACAGGTAGGCCATATCATCAACAAAAAGGTGGGGCAAATAAATTGCATGACACTTGTTATGGGGAACCAAGCACAGCAATTTAATTAGGACATCATAAAGACCAATTATTTCCAAGCGGAGTATGGAATGGTGGGTTTAGGAAGCTTATGAGAAAGATATATTTAATAAAAATGATTTCAACTCTTTCTTGAAAATAATGACTGAATAGACTTGTTGTTACTCAGGGAGGATGGGGTTTCCACATATTGGGAATGCAATCTGAGGAAGACTGGGAAATGAATCTTTGTTTCTTAAAGCAGGATGTATCAATTACCAGTACATCCTTGCTTCTCTATCAGCGTGGTCGGCTAGCAGTCCGGTATTTGTATAGATCTAGATGGATAGCGTTGGCATTTGTTTTGATACTTATATAGTGCACTTCTGCCGTGGATAGTCCATTCCCACACAGATGCTGTGTTTTCTACATGCCACAACCACGTAGTGTGAGTGGGTTCAGTCATTCACTTATGTTGCCACACTAGGACAGAATCCCTTGTATTCAAGTGGAATTGTGTCTCTTTACTAAGCACTCCAAATCTACTTATACGTTCTTGGTGCATGTCCTGTAAAATGCTCTTACTCATAAAGCAAAACTGTCCTCGTCTGGTTAACATTGTACCCTGCCGAGAGGGGTCCTGTGAATCAATTTCAGCAGCCAAAAAATGACAAGGCACACAGCATGTTGGGACATTACCATAAGTGGGAGAATATCGGTCTAACTTACAAAATACAAATGCACTACTCACATGCACAATGACTATACCAGCTGATGCTCTGCACAAACAAGTTTCTATATTCCCTTTGGGGTAATTTATTCAAAGCTATGCCGAATTCAATTCTATGACTGGTGAGAAATGTGTTCAAGGATATGAGAAAGACATGCAGGCCTTGATTTTGGCAAGAGCACCATTCTACCAATAGCAGCATGTACAATGTACAGCAAGCCAACTCAAGCACCAGCAGCTAGCAACCCACATAGAAACTGATGTGCTTTTTCAGATCCCTATCAGACGCAGTCTCTCCGCATAAAAATAATAATAGCATCAGTGTCAGCCAATGACCACCTCTCTATGCTGTCACTGATGGTACATCTGCAAGCTGTCAATCATGAGTTGACTGTAGATATCAGCACAGGCTTCATCAAAGAGCCCAAAGATTATTTTGGGAAGCCTACCTAAGTTCAGCAGCACCGTTAGGCACTGTGCAATGGTTAGTGGTAGTGCTGGGGACAGCTGTTGAATTTGTGTCTTGTAGGAATTGAGACATTTAAAAAAACATTCCGACCACTTTGACCCTTTTTCGTAGCTAAACACTTATGAGAGCAATCAGTTATTTGGGTTGATGTGCCTGATAGATGCAATTTATAAGAAAAACGTTTTCACCTAGGTTTTTAATTTCTTAGGAATCAAACTCAAAGTAAAAAGTACTTTAGAATACAAATAAAGAAATCTTCAATTTTGATCTGTCATGGTCCGGACATACCTATAGCTACACACTAATGTGCCTCTGTGGGAAAAAAACTACTTACGACATTCCATACAGAGAAATTAATGTTGTAGAAATCAGCGAATTTGTAATGATTGTACATTTGTAAATCACCGATAGTTTTAAATCACCCTAGACACTCCAGGGAGTAGCCGTGCGGTTTATAAGTACCCAGTAACATAGTAACATAACATAGTAACAAATTCCATCTCTTCCTGTACGCCTTCCTGTGTTTTTAATATGTTGTTTACATACATCTGCTCTAAACTTTTTACGCCCCTTTTTGCAGATTTAGATTGCTCTGACCAATTAGCATCTGAAAATTGGGCCCCTTAGAATGAATCTGTGAAAATGGCGAGTAAATAGCTGTGCCTTACACTTGCCTCCTGTATGAATTGCACGTGACTTTCCAGACTTTAGAAAATGTTTGTGAATCAGTCCAAGTGTAACTTAGTGTAACTAACTCGTGATCTTCCATGAATAAGACATGCTTACTCAAAGTAAAATCACTATATAAATCCAAGAACATAAAAGTCTGTGAGTAAGCATGCATTCCTTCTAACAGTTCATGAGAAAATCACACCTAAATGTGGAGTATGACTCAACTCATTTTTTTTTTCATTTTCAATCTTTATTTCGACCATTTGGTCATAAAAGATACACATAAATTAAAAATCACATAATTGTGTCAGATTTGATAAAACATCAATGCATGATTTAAGATCCACATCAAACATTATTAACAGTGTTTAAAAGCAATTCAACAATCTACCCAGCATTTTTTAAAAGACGATTACGTGTATACCACACATTTGTAAAAAATTTGGCAAGTGCAAAAACAATTGGGCCGGAAACATCACATTTTAAAATCCTATACATAGGCATATATTCCCTGCCACCCAAGTTCTTGATCAAAGGCAGCAGCCAGTACTTTCTGGCTGCCATATATGCTGGGCAGAAAAAAATCACATGCAAGTCATTTTCCTCTTTGTCAACGCAAAGGGGACAGTACTTGGTGGAAGGGACTTGCGACCAGGTACTAGAGAAGGAGCGCAAAGGCAGTGTGCCGTATCTCCACTGGAGAAATAGCTTTCTAGTGAGAACGGGATATATGGGATCAAAAGCCTTTTCAAATGCGTAAAGGTCCTTGTTTTGCAGGAATTTAGAGGCAAGGGACTCCTCTGTCTGGGTGGCTAAGGCCCTTTCCCTTTTGTGTTCGTGATACAGATTCGCCAGAAATCTCTTAGAGATTCTGGGTGCTGTATCTGCTGGTTTGGTCCACAATTCGGGGAGCCCCAGGTCTGTGCAGACTGACTGGATATTTTGGACCCAGGGGATACTGAGCGCCTTGGGGTGTTTTAATACTTCGACCAGTTCCGCCCTATAGTCGGCGAGATCGTCACTGCTCCAAAGCCTATGCCAGAAGGCTATGGGTCTTAGACTTATCTCGTCGACGAGAGGCCGTAGCCCTAGATCAAGCCTCAAAGGGAGAAGTGGGGTGCTGGGAGGAAGTGCGGTAATTTGCCTTATGAATCTGTTTTCCGTGGCTAACAGATTCCGACATGGAGTATGGCCCCACAATTCAGCCCCGTACAAGATCGCCCCCCTGGCTTGTGCCTTATATATCTGAATTAGGGCCCCTAGTGGGCGGTAGGTCGAACCGGTCATCATCCGGGAAATACCCCCGGTAATTTGTACTAATTTAAGGTTGGCTCTGGTTTGATGGGTCCCCCAGGTCATATTTTCGTTGAGTGTCACGCCGAGGTATTCAAACGTGGCTACTCTTTCCAGCCGTGCTGCTCCCAGCAGTGGATTCGGGCGCTGTTTGGGACTTGGATTCAATACCATGTATTTGGTTTTCATGGCATTGATTTCCAGTCCTCTGTCCTGACAGAAGGCCACAAAGGCATCAAGTATCCTTTGGATGCCCATGGGAGTTTTGGATACCAACAGCGTGTCGTCCGCAAACATTATTGCGGGCACACTGTTGCCATTTAGTTTGGGGGCATCTGTGTAGTTAGTAGCGTTCAAATGAGCGATTACCCCGTTGACAAAGAGGCAAAACAGGGTCGGCGCCAGCACACAACCCTGTCTTACCCCCCTGCCCATGGGGAATCTCTCAGTCAACTCCCCCGACCTCCCACACCTTACCTGGGCATAATTGTTGTGATGCAGCCTCTGTAAGGTCAATAAGATGTCTGGTGGTACGCCCATCCCTGCCAAAATGACCCAGAGTTTTCCCCTGGGCACGAGGTCGAAGGCGGCTCGTAGGTCCACGAAAATCGTGTACAAACTGCCACCCTCGAACCTCACTGTCTTCCAGTAGACCAGGTTCAATCTAAAGACCTGGTCCACGGTAGATACCCCTTTCCTAAAGCCTGCCTGGTATGGACTGAGGGCGCCTGCCTCCTCGATCCATTCCTGAAGCCTGTTCAGGAGGACCCTGCCAAACAACTTCTGCGCTACGTCGATCAGGCTAATTGGTCTGTAGTTGGCTGGGAGAAGAGGGGATCCCTTTTTATAAATCGGGACCACCTCAGCCCCCAGCCAAGTACTAGGGATTTCCATCCCACCGAGAATGCCATTAAAGAGGGCAGCGAGGTAGGGCGCCCAGATGGTGGGCTCCTGCTTGTACAGGTCTCCCGGTAGCCCATCCAGCCCAGGGGCCTTCCCCGAAGCCAGGCCTGAAATGGCAGCAGTGACCTCGCTCAGTGTTATTTGAACCGCCTGAGAGCCCTGTCTCTCTAGTTCGATCACCGCAGGGAGTTCTCCGGGCTCCGCACTATATAAGGACTGGAAGTGGGCCTGCCACACTCCAGGAGCGATGTTAGGCTCTACAGCCGAATGTAAGCTCCCTGATCCCCCGTTCACCATTCTCCAAAACAGGCGTTGGTCTTGCACTGCTAGGGCCTTGGAGAGTTCTTCCCACTGGCTTTCCTCCCATTCTATCTTAGCCTGGGCAAGAAGTTTCTTGTAGGCATGCCTGCATTGCTTAAGGCATTCCCCTCCTTTGCCCTCCTTTATTACTCCGAGGAGTTCTGTTTTGGCCCGTCTACAGGCCGCGTTGTACCATTGAGTTCTGCCATGGCACCTCTCTCTTGTCTTCCGGGCTTTACATGTGAAGTGGGGTGCCGCTATTTTTATAAGCTCATTGTGGGCATCGGACAGTTTACTCCCAATGTCTATTTTACTTGCCACATTATCAAGGTCCCCCACAATTTCCAAGATAGGGGTAATCTCTGCATAGAGCATTGGGAGTTTGTCCTTTTTTGTGACCATTTGCTCCCACCTAAGTCTTCTCCTGCTGTTATCTATGAGAAGCATAGGGTGGTTCCCTTCTCCCTGGGTCGCTAAACCCTGGGGTGCTGGATGAACAAGGTCTAACTCAAGGGCATTGTGGTCACTGTCCAGCCTGTCTATTACCCTAAAATCTTGTATAGTAGACCATCTCGCTAGTTGGACCAGAACATAGTCCAAGTGTGACTCTCTTCCCCGGCGGTTGTAGGTATTTTTGCCTGGTGTGTCCGAGTCGACTCTCCCATTACATGCTCTAAGTCCATACCTTAGGGTAAGGGCAGTGATTTGCAGCGCCAATGGGGTCCAGGCCTTTGGCGATGGAACATCAACCCCAGGTACTGCCCACCTAGCTTCTTCATCTGATAGGAACCCTTCTTGAAGGCCGGGGAGTGGCTCAAAGTGAGAATTAAAATCCCCACCCACCACATAGTATGAATCAGTCGACAGTTCAGATAAAAAGTTCGAGAGTTCATTAAAAGTCGGTGATTCTTTTGCCTTTCCCATCGGCCGTGAATAGATGTTAACCAGCAAGAGATTTGCTTTATTTGGCCATGTTAAAGAGACCACCAGGATGTCATCGGAGTCGCATGGGAGCCGTGATGCCACACAGCCCAAATGAGCAGCAACCCATATCACAAGGCCCCCTGATGGGCGGCCTTTACCTTCCCACTTGGCTGGGATAAATTGTCATTGCGTCTATGTTCCACCCTTGTCCAGTCATCGTATATTGGAGCCTGGCGCTTAGGAATCGGGGGGAAGAAGAAAGATACTGGGAGGGTCTGTATAGTGGAATCTAGAGATCGGTTCCTTCCTCTGCAAATGTGTCGGACCGTGCCTGGATCCTTGAAGGTTACCATAATACAGTCCCCCACTATAGTTTTCCGAGTCTTCCCTAGCCATGGAACCCTTCTTACCATAATAATTTCGTTATTATATTGGGGAGGGAGGGGTCGGTTCCAGTTGAGCCATTTGATTACCTTTTTCTTGAGAGACTGGTAATCCTCATTTTCCCCTGATCTTAGGTGAGGGGCACCCGCTAAAACCACCATTAATCTATTGGCCTCCGGTGGAAGGTCTGGCCTCCGTGGTCTGGGAGCTGGGCAAACGGGCGTGAGTGGGGGAACATTGACCTGGCCTGGATGCGTTCCGGAGGACTCTATTTGTGAGCTGTGTGGGGTTGAGTCCACTAGATGGGTGGGTCTAGTGCTTTGATTGTTATGCCGTGCCTGTGTTTGAAGGGCCATAAGGGGTTGTAGCGGGGGAGCAGGTAGAATGCTTCTGGGGGGGGCTCTGCTGGCAATATTTGCCACGTCTTCTTTGGAAGGTTCCGCAGCCGGGGGAGGGATTTCCACTGACTTGGTCTGCTTGCTTACTAGGGTGCTCAGGGTGGTAAGAGAGGTTTCTAGTAAGGTAAGCCTGATCTCGACTTTTTTTAAGCTGTCTGTGATTGGCTGTAAAAGGGAACGGAGTAGGAATTCAATGTTCCCCTTGGCAGAGAGAAGATTATTTGGGTTTGGCGTAGTGCCCTCTTGCTCTTTGGTGGTGACATTAATACCGGTATTTGGGAGCTTGGAAGGAGGCACCATCTCCAAGTGCTTCCCCGGTTGAGCAGTATTTAGCCGTTTCTTGCCAAAATCCAGATGGGATATTTTGGGTTTCCCCCGCCCTCCCGTTGTTTTCCGAGCACGTTTGCTGGGTGGGGGCCTATGTAGCTCCACCACTACGTTTATTTTGGGCTTGCTCTTATTGGCCACTTGGATAGGTGGAGTTTGAGTTACAAGGGTGACAGGTGAATGAAAAATCTCTAGGGGGGCTGGCTCTACGTTTTGTACAGGTGCTATCCCTGGAGTGGGGGGGATTTCCCTTAACAGAAGAGGAAAATCCTCTAGAGACGAAATGTTTGGACTGCTGGGTAGCGCGCCTCCCTCTTGGGTGGTAGGGCATAGGCTGATGTCAGTCAAAGGCCTGTTTTTCATAGATTCAATAGAGCGCCTCCGCTCCGCCCTGCGTTTCTCAAGTGAACCGACCGTGTCCGCCTCACCTTTGTTGGACTTAAAATAGTTATCCAAAGTCCCGGAGCTAGAAGCCCCCTCCCTTGAGGGGGTGTCCCGGTGTGTGGGCGAGGGCATTACCTTGACTATGGCACAAAAAGGAATCAAGAGAGGGGGCCCAGCCCGGCCTCCTTCGGCCACTGACGGCCTAAGACGGTCCCGCCCTTGTCCCGGGCTTCTCCCGGTCGCTCCCGCGCAGCGGGGGTCCGGCCCTCCTTTAGACACTGCAGCTATGTGATAGGCGGGGGGGCGTGGCCAGCGGGGAGAGCAGCCCAGGTGTTGCTAGTTGTGTGCGCAGGGGCTCCTGGTCGCTGGAGTCCCCTGCTTAGCTCGCAGCCCCGCTGGTTCTCTTGCCTACCCCCGCGCTCCTCCTTGGCTCCTCAGGGCAATCCTTTGGCGAACGACGCGCTGCGGGACCCGCGAAGCGGGTCCGGCGAGTCGTAGGGGTGAAAGCAGGTCCGCTGGGCAGC
Organism: Lissotriton vulgaris; assembly: GCF_964263255.1. Classification (NCBI taxonomy): domain Eukaryota; kingdom Metazoa; phylum Chordata; class Amphibia; order Caudata; family Salamandridae; genus Lissotriton; species Lissotriton vulgaris. The sequence continues at coordinate 1,536,222,424 of NC_141694.1, forward strand.
TGGTGCAATGCGCTCCTCCTTCAGGCAGCAAGGTACGTTGGAAAGTGTCCCACAAACACAGGGGCAGCAGCAGCTTTTGGCTCCGTTGGCGGGGGGGCGTGGCCAGCGGGGAGAGCAGCCCAGGTGTTGCTAGTTGGGCGCGCAGGGGCTCCTGGTCGCTGGAGTCCCCTGCTTAGCTCGCAGCCCCGCTGGTTCTCTTGCCTACCCCCGCGCTCCTCCTTGGCGCCTCAGGGCAATCCTTTGGCGAACGACGCGCTGCGGGACCCGCGAAGCGGGTCCGGCGAGTCGTAGGGGTGAAAGCAGGTCCGCTGGGCAGCTGGTGCAATGCGCTCCTCCTTCAGGCAGCAAGGTACGTTGGAAAGTGTCCCACAAACACAGGGACAGCAGCAGCTTTTGGCTCCGTTGGCGGGGGGGCGTGGCCAGCGGGGAGAGCAGCCCAGGTGTTGCTAGTTGGGCGCGCAGGGGCTCCTGGTCGCTGGAGTCCCCTGCTTAGCTCGCAGCCCCGCTGGTTCTCTTGCCTACCCCCGCGCTCCTCCTTGGCTCCTCAGGGCAATCCTTTGGCGAACGACGCGCTGCGGGACCCGCGAAGCGGGTCCGGCGAGTCGTAGGGGTGAAAGCAGGTCCGCTGGGCAGCTAGTGCAATGCGCTCCTCCTTCAGGCAGCAAGGTACGTTGGAAAGTGTCCCACAAACACAGGGACAGCAGCAGCTTTTGGCTCCGTTGGCGGGGGGGCGTGGCCAGCGGGGAGAGCAGCCCAGGTGTTGCTAGTTGGGCGCGCAGGGGCTCCTGGTCGCTGGAGTCCCCTGCTTAGCTCGCAGCCCTGCTGGTTCTCTTGCCTACCCCCGCGCTCCTCCTTGGCTCCTCAGGGCAATCCTTTGGCGAACGACGCGCTGCGGGACCCGCAAAGCGGGTCCGGCGAGTCGTAGGGGTGAAAGCAGGTCCGCTGGGCAGCTGGTGCAATGCGCTCCTCCTTCAGGCAGCAAGGTACGTTGGAAAGTGTCCCACAAACACAGGGACAGCAGCAGCTTTTGGCTCCGTTGGCGGGGGGGCGTGGCCAGCGGGGAGAGCAGCCCAGGTGTTGCTAGTTGGGCACGCAGGGGCTCCTGGTCGCTGGAGTCCCCTGCTTAGCTCGCAGCCCCGCTGGTTCTCTTGCCTACCCCCGCGCTCCTCCTTGGCTCCTCAGGGCAATCCTTTGGCGAACGACGCGCTGCGGGACCCGCGAAGCGGGTCCGGCGAGTCGTAGGGGTGAAAGCAGGTCCGCTGGGCAGCTGGTGCAATGCGCTCCTCCTTCAGGCAGCAAGGTACGTTGGAAAGTGTCCCACAAACACAGGGACAGCAGCAGCTTTTGGCTCCGTTGGCGGGGGGGCGTGGCCAGCGGGGAGAGCAGCCCAGGTGTTGCTAGTTGGGCGCGCAGGGGCTCCTGGTCGCTGGAGTCCCCTGCTTAGCTCGCAGCCCCGCTGGTTCTCTTGCCTACCCCCGCGCTCCTCCTTGGCTCCTCAGGGCAATCCTTTGGCGAACGACGCGCTGCGGGACCCGCGAAGCGGGTCCGGCGAGTCGTAGGGGTGAAAGCAGGTCCGCTGGGCAGCTGGTGCAATGCGCTCCTCCTTCAGGCAGCAAGGTACGTTGGAAAGTGTCCCAACTCAACTATTCACAGAAAATACTTTGTGGTTCAGGCCTAAATGGGATGAGGAGTCCTCAGCTTATCACGCTGCAAAAGCAGCCCTAGCCCTCCAGACTCCTTTAGCTTTCCCCAGTGAGGTGTGTGGCAGACCCTCCCACACCTGCTTTGGAGACAAATGAGGGCAAAACACACTACACATGAAAAAGGTGCAGTGAAGCCATGACCATTGGGATTCCACACACCAGAAGGTAGACTGTTTTTTTGTTGTTGCTTGAATTAAAGGAGTTAGTATGGCCAGACTCCATGCTAGCCTTTTTTATCAGTTGCAAAAGAATAACCGGCTGATGTGGCACAGCTGGAATTTCAGCAGGTAGCATGCATTAGACATTATAATTATCTCTTTTGACCAATCAAAAAAGGCACCCACCAGAATATTTGTACCTTTCCTACCTTCATTTTACTTCTAAAATTGTTCTGCCGTCAGTGCCACAGTTTCAGAATTTCAGTTGTTTCATCTAAACAACTACGTCATATTGGTCAGATTCTCTTTTCCATTCAAAACTGTCTTATTGGTGGAGCAGCGTAATTGTGATTCCACCCTAAGACACTGTAGGAGTGAATTATAGTTTGGGCTCCCAGTTTAATAGTATTTGCGTTTTTTTAAATTTCCGTCTGTATTTATTCATATTTATTTTTTGTCAACTTTATCTGTATTTATCCATATTTAAAATGGGTTTTGTGAGAAAAAAAGCTGTAACTGATATATTCTCACATGTATTTAACCAATAAATATGCAGTCATGTTTGAATGCCTCTTCACAACAAGGAGCTGTAGAGGGAATACACCAGGCCACCTTCCTCTCACAAATCATCAAAACAATAAAGACCTGGCTAGTAGAGAGCTCATAATTTTTCTATTAGGACCTGCTTCTAGCGTGGGGATACCTATCTCCACCCTTTCCCTGGCACCTTGTCCAGTTTACTGCAGACACAGAACTCTCAAATCAGAAGTCTTAGAAGGAGAACTGCTATCAGTCAATCCACAACAATGTAAATCCTCCCCGCAGCATGTGAGTGAAGGACACTTAGAAAATAAGTGAAAGAGTGAGAGGGCACCTCACATATGCAACACCAGGGAGTCTACTAGCAGGTTCTCCCAATCACATCTCGACTCGACTATTCTAATGGCCTCTATCTTGGTCTACCCAAATATGCGGTGCAACGCTTACAGATCGTGCAGAATACGGCTACAAGATTGATAAAACGTGTCCCTTTTAGGCAGCACATCTCTCCGCATCTGCACGAGCTGCATTGGCTGCCAGTGGCAAGCAGAATTAAGTTCAAAGTGCTGACCCTGGCTTTCAGAGCACTAAAAGGCACGTGTCCCAATTATTTAAAACTCCGACTCCCTCGCTACCACCAAAAACGAGAGCTGCGCTCAAACTCCTTGCTCAAGCTTACGGTTCCGCGCGTGAGGAAAGCTAGACTTGGAGGCAGATCCTTTTCGGCCGGCACGGCGAAACTTTGGAATACTTTGCCACCTGCCATCCAATCCGCCACCTCAGAAGCCAGCTTTAGGAAACTCCTAAAAACATGGCTCTTTACTCAATAATCCTGTTCTTTCTCCTGACTACTCACTCTTGCTGTAGGACTCGCTAGCGCCGGGACACCTCCCCAGATGTAGCTGTTCGCGCTTAACAAGCTTCTGTATTATTATTATTATTATTAACTGTCCCAAAACAAAAACCCAGTGTTTTGCAAAGAACCGTGTGTTCCATGCAATTTTAAAATTGAGTTAAGACTCACTTTTAGGTTGCCCTCTTTATTCACAGTTGTGAGCTTACTCAGATTAAAAGCACTGCATGTTGCTAACCTTTTCCAAGAAGACCAACATGTTTCATTGCCATTTACTTATGTTGTGGCAAATTCGTCAGGGCGTGGGGTTCGATCACTCGCCTCACTGGACAAGAACTGTTATGTTGCGGATATACAGGTACATGCTGAGGGCACTCATACCAGCCTCCGCCAAGCCAACAGGAGTTGTGCTCACCACTCTTTCCCCTAATTTAAAAAGCACTTCCGTTGCCTAACATTCCACCACAACCACTTCTATAATGAGCCGCGTTGGAGCAGGGGTGAGACGCGACTCATTATAGAAGTGGTTGCGCCATGGGAAGGGGACCACAATCTGCCAGTCATCAGGCATTCAACCACATAGAATTCTGTGGCCCAAAAATTAGAATCTCGGTTTTATCAGCATTAATCTTAAGAGTGTTGTTCTTCATCCAGCCGATAGTGCTTGCCATGCAGCGGCTACGTTTCTGCCACCAGATGCAAATCATTGGAGATGGAAACAATGATTTGCGTGACCTCTGCGTAAGATATCACCTGGAACTCAAAATATCTCACCAACTCTGCTAGAGGGTCAAGTAAATATTAAAGAGGGTGGGGTTTAGTGATGAGCCCTGGGGAACCCGCAAGGAAGGCTAAAGGCCTTCGCTTTGAAACCTTCGCAGCTGCTGATGTTTGTTCTCCTTGTCATAAAGGAGTGGAGAAGCTGCAATGCCTTCCTGTAACTCCCACTTCCTGCAATCATTGAAACATGCGCAATGGAGAGATGGTATTGAATGCCGCCAACAGATCAAGCATATTCAGCACCACTGATCCACCCTGATCTACCTGCATCCGGATATAATCAGTGGCAGCAATGAGGGCAGACCAGCACGGAACCATTTTGGGATTCAACATAATTCATCAGCTCAGTGTTGATGAATTTCTCTAAGACTTTTACGGGAGCCGGGGGAAGGTAGATGGGGCAAAAGTTCTTCAGTTCTGAAGGGTCAGCGTTGGGTTTTTGAAGGAGTGGTGTGACAATAGCCTCCTTCCAGGTGTCAATTAAACCTTACTAATCTCAATTTAGGTCGGTTAGTAGTTATTATGTAACTAAATTGGTTATACTGATTTATTTGTGATTACTTTCTCCCTCTTACCTCTAAAGCACCTAAAGAGACAATCTAGTTAAGTAAGGATGTTGAAGTGGGCCAGGCTTTCTCTGTGACAATGCACACATTTTAGTTTAGTTTATGTGTTCAACTGAGAAATATAAAAAAGTGATGGGTCAATTGCTTGACTTCATCTATGCCACTGGTAATCACTCAAATAGGAACAAGCAATATGCAAAACTGCCTTGGTCCTGCCCCATTAGGATTAGTCAAGCCTGAACTGGCAGGCACATTCTGAATGGGAAAACAAGTGATCCAGTGCTCTGGGCCAACCTTTTTACTGTTCGTCCTCCGATGGACCTTTCTTTCCCAACTGAGAAGTAAGGGAAGTTAGCATTACGTCAATACATTTCAATTAACAGTGCAATCCATTTGGCTACACAGTAAGGTCCAGGAATCAGTGACTATAGTTAAGAAGGTTTATTACACATTTTCCATCTGGCTAAGGTACAAGAATCTCAGCACCATGCTGTATAGATGCACAATAACAACTTGGAAAGCCAACCTCCTAAAGAAGTTTAGGTGTACTAATATAAGGCAAACAAGAAGTTCAGTCACAGCAATACAAAAGATAAAAATAAGATATGGTGCCCAGAGAAGAAGTTCTGGTTCTCTCTTCTATACATGATTAAATCTAGAATCATCTAACTTAAAGTCCAAACTAAGAGGATGGTTCACTATTCTACGGAATCTCAAAATTCTGTGAAGTGCAGTAAAATAGGAAAATACGGGGAAGTGCGGAAAGTGAGAGATGGTGTCAACATTGGAGAAGCTCAGTCAAGAATCTTCTTGGATAAGGAAAATTTCGGGTATTCATCTAAACCCCGCTCAGAAAAATCAAGGGGAATAAGCACAGCGGTCTAAACTTCTCAAGATACTACCCTTTTGTTCGCACCATCAGGGGTTCAATTGTCCTTTTACATTCCCATGTTGTAAGCTGCAACATTCACCAACTCTCCTACAATCAACATCGAAACGGCATCGTCCTTGCTCAACCAAGCCATTTTGTAATATTGCTGAATAGGACTCTTTAGGTAATACTGTGGCTCTCCATGTTCCTTTGTCAAGGTCTACTTATCAGGTTCTGTCTCTCTGGCCTGGAAAAAAAACAGTTAATAAAAATAAAACCTTCACTAAATCCACAAAGCCTACGTTCTATTCTTTCCACTCCACAAAAGCCACTATCTGGCTGATCGGTGAAGAATGAGGTGGTTGCAGGTAGTGAAGGTGTGGGGGTAAAAGAAAGGTTAGGATCCATCCCATCAACGTGGAGCTGGGCAGGAGGTGATACACATGGCATGAACCTATCTGCATTTGACCATTTTAACATTGACCAGTCAGAATGTTTCAACAGACCCTGGAAATTAATGTTACTCTGTGTTAATTGTTTAAAAAACGTGTACATTATTGAACAATGTGTATTTGAGATAATAGGAGAGAAGTCAGAGTGCTGCAGGGCAAACTTAGCTCTTATTCAGTCCTAACATTTCAATATCAAAGTGGAAGTTTTGTCAGCCTTTCTTTTTCTATACCTTACTTCCCAATTTCCACAATTGACAGAAGCTGCAACAATTCTACTTTAGGTGAAGCTCATTTGGCAACAGCATGTAGGATTGCAACCGTATAGTGTGCACATATGCCTTTGTATTGCAGATAACATTTTCCCTTTGTGACACTGAAAATGAGGACATTTTGCAATAATTTCCTTGATATCTGTGTTAAGGGAAATCCTGGAAAAATTGTTTTATGATCATAAACACATGGTCCAATTACAAAAAGTAGCACTTGTTCATGTTGGTGAGGTAGTTTTAACCACTGCAAAAGTAAATTCCGTAGAGTAGGTTTACAAAAAGTAATCCTGCTCTGCTGTCAGTGGTCCTAAATCTAAACCATGTTGCATTCTGTATTACTGTTGTCTTAGTAAGTACTGGGAGAAATCCAGCACTCCATTGGTGGCTATTATACAGTTGGATGGAGTGCTGCAGCTGCAGTCACTTCCATGTTAGAAGGGCACAGTAGATATTATGACATAAGTGAGATAGGTTTGAAAAGCAACCCCAAACATCTAAGAAGGACTGTAAGAGAGCCACACTATCGCCATTGTCCTTAGTTGTGTGGCAGTGCCTCTTCTTTGAATGTTTCATAACTAAGTGATAGTAATTCGGCTTGGCTAATGTGCACCTATCCTGGACTGAGCAAGCCCCCCCATATCTATGAGAGGTAATCACTAAACTATTTGTGAAGGCTGTAAAAAGTGCTGGATGTTGGTCCTTGACCAGATAAAACTCTGAACCAGAAGTTGCTGCAACAGGGAGGAGGAACCCACATTCTGCATGGTGCCACAGGAGAGAGATATTGTTGCGGTGAGTTTCAACATAGAACAGTATGTGTGTTTTGCTTAGTCTGGTACCTATCAGAGCCACTTCTTATGAAGACGAAGTCTCACCTTCGTACTGTATCAAAGCTCTCTCTCTGCATAAGTTCTGATGTACCATAAAAAATAACATAAGAGGCTATACCTACCAATAGCCCCAATACCAATTACCAAATAACCAGTCAGTTGGTAGTAAAGAAAGTTCAATCGTTTATAATGCAAAATACTCTATAGAGGAGCCTCTCCAGCCCTCACCCATCAGGTGCGCGGAGAAGACTCCTGGCCTACATTCAAAACAGCACATATATACTTTCTGTTCAGTACATGAAGTCACCGTAAATGAAAAAACACTACTTGGCCCTTGGGCCTCGAGGAAAGACCATATATGGCACACATGATTAGTTCAAAACTCTGCTTAGTTATTATTGGGGAGGTCAGGAGAGGTGACTCCCTTTCGTCCCAGTGCCCGGGAGTGCCGGCACGGCACCTTCAGGAATGCGCTTATCGCACCCAAAGCCAGATGCGACCTTGAGTCCCAGGACAGAGGAAGAAGGGTGTGCATTCAGCTGCTCTCAGTAACTCAACCAGAAAAGGGCCTGACAACTATTGGAGATCACTGCTTGGGCCTGGCACAGGCAGAGAAAAGATGGCGTCCGTATGGTTCTCGGCCTACTCGATGAAAGCAAAGCACACGAACAGCATATACCCTTATTAACAAGCTAAAACAGATATAGGTTAGGCATTAGGCATATAAACCGTAAAGAGTATATAGATACATCATGCTAACACAATACATAGATTTAGCTAATACTGCTAATATAGGGGAAATTTGATTTTTATCCCTCAGTTCTCTCACCTTTACTCACCATTGTCAATGACTCTCTCACTCAAGACATCTCCCCAGAAACTCTCAAGAGAGGCTAGATACTCTCATTATTAAAGAAACCCTCACTAGACCCTGCTGACCTGCTATTTGCTCGGAACCACAAATAAATGGCTCAATGACACGAACCTTGATAGCTTCAAACTTCAACTTTTACTGAATACCAACTCTTTTGGATTCACCCTGAACACCAATATCACCACAAAGATCATAATGCAAAAAAAAACAAAGGCAGCCTGGTACAAACTCTGTCTTCCAAAGAAAGTGAAACTGTTTTTACAGTATGGTGAGTTACGACCTGCTGTTCAACTCTAAGTACTCTCACATCTGGATGGTGCTAACACCCTTCTTCATGACCTCACACAGTCAACATGGGACCCTCTAAAGTGCATCCTACTATCTGCAGCATGCCTCATTCATGGCCTTAAGAAATATCCTGATAGAATGCCATTGACTCCCTTTGAAAAGTAGCTGCATCATTTACAAAGTCATTGAGATCAACACACCTGTTCATCTTGCAAAGAACCTCACCATCTCTAGTGGCTCTCGACACACCTGCAGCCAGGACACATTCAGGTTGCCTAAATATCTTAATTGGAGTTTTAAAAATCATAAATCAATAACCAACCTGTGTGGTTGGACTCACACACACCCAGAATCCACATTGCTGGAGTATCTCCGGACCGGGCACAACGTATCACCAGGTAGCCAAACCGTCTTCCCACCCAGCATTATTCAGCAAGCAAAGGCACATAAACCACTACTAGGGCACATACATATAAGAGTCATGCAATGGCACATTTTGCAGACATTAACAGGTTTTAGATGCTAGAGGTCACCACAAACATACCATAAAATGTAGAGTCATATATTATCAAAAATGTCACCTGTCAACAAAATTGCAGGGATCAGGGTGGCCTCTCATCCTTCTTCACCTCAAGCTTCAAAATATACGTGTTCCACATGGTGCGATTGGGTCCTTGACCACTTTGTAGGTGAAGCCTAGCACTGACATCCACTTCAGCCTTAGCCCATTTCACAAGGTCGTGTAGCCAGCACTGCATGTCTGATGCAGAGCTGACCTTCCACAACATCATTATTTGTCTCATAAAGAGCAACAAGGCCAGAGTTACAAACCTGCATGAATGCATGTTACCTTTGGTTCTGGGTTGTATGTCCAGAATGTAGTATTCAGGGGTGAGGGGCTTCACTACTTCCGACAAAATTTCTGTCACCTCCCCCCATGTCTCTCGCAGGACAGCGTATTCACACACCACGTGATTAAAGTCAGGGATTGGTATGGGGGAACGTGGATACTCCGATATAACACCAGGGAATATTTGGTAAATATGCTTCGATGTCAGGTATGTCTAGTATGTCTGGTATAAGTAGTCAAATTGTGTGTACCGGAAATGTGGGTTCCTGGATACCTTTTTCACATTTGCCTTGGCACTCAACTATTGCTTATAAGTCAGGATGGTACCCAGGGCGTCCCTCCACTTAGCCCTGACCCGCACCTCCACCTCATACTGTTAGGCATGCAGAATACTATAAATCACAGTGACAGCCTGCTTGGTATTCATGCATGGGAGCAAAACCTACAAATGGAGTCTGCGGTTCCTCAACCCTGCCACCAGATAGTAGCAAGACCTTGAGGATGGGCCTTATACCACAGAAAGCAACCCCCTGGTATCTCGTAGTCATCCCTGAATACCTGAAACATCTCCAGAAGGCCCTCCTGATACAAATCCTCAGTGTGTACTACTTCTCCCTCTTTCCAGGCACGCAAATCGACAACTGGGATGCATATGGCGGGTGCCTCCGCGGCCGCTAACATATTTGTGCCAAAACTTGTGTGCCACCCACATCAGCCTATTTTGTAAACTACCAGATTGAGCAGTGTGCCACAGCCCCATTGGGACAGGTTTGCCCTGTAGGGTGCACTGAATCTCCTCCCGCTCTGCATTTGGAGTCAACCCCAGCAAATGCATTGGCCATTGCAGTTGAGCTGCAACATGGTAAAGTTCATAGTTGGGATCCCTTAGACTACCGTCTGCTAAAGATTGCTCTGTCGTCAACAGCACAGCTCTTTTTCTGCTCTGTGCTCAAATGAAGTCCCACAGCCCCCTGTTATGGCCCTCTGAAAAAATGCCCCTGTATAAGTAGAAGCAGAGCAAAGTAGAGAACAGATACAGCAAGCGTGGCAAAATCAGCATTTTAACGATGGCTACCTGGCACATCGGAGACAAGGGCAATGAGAGCCAGAAAGGGGAGCAACAATGAGCAGAGGCAATTGCCCTGCCTCCTGCCTGTACTCAGGCACCTGTTGAAGCGGGAACAAACATGATTTGGCCCATTTGATATGTAGGCCAGTGAGGTCCCCAAATTTGTCCAGCATCAAGATGAATGGTTGCAAGGACGTAAATCATAGTGGCATCCAGTTACAGTTACACTGTGCCATTCCCCTGATGCACACACTCCCCAGGTCCTGGCCCTAGTGCAGAGCCAAGCCGCCAGGGGCTCCATGGCGAGTGCAAAGATGAGTAGCGACCCCTTCTAGTGCCTCAATGTATTTCAATGCTGTCAGATATAATCGTGCCTGTTTTAACGGTAAACAACCTTTACAACGAAACTTTTACAACACAGTGCCTTTACGACGCAACTTTTACAATGCAAACCATTACAACGCATTGCGCTAGGGGGCGCTCTAAGATAGGGAATAGGTTTAATTTACTATCCAACACCTTCCCTACTATCCACGGGGACTGGAGTTGGAATAGTAAATTAAACTATTCACTATCCAGTGCCCCAAAGCACTATGGCATGCGTTGTAAAAACCGCGTTGTAAAGGCATGCGTGGTAAAAGTATGCGTTGTAACGTCATACATCCTGTTTTAACTCATGCAGTCGGATTACTGTATAAGGTCTTCAACACTGCAAATAGGTACCACCAATCAAGTCTGTCAAATGTTTTTTTATAGTAAACAACACCCCTAGGCAAATCTCTCAGTTCCCCATCACACTGCCCCATCAGGTTCAGCAGTCAGCGGATATTCATAAAGGTGTTACGTTCTGGTAAAAACCCATTCTGGTCTGGGTGAACTGGTTTGCCAATAGCTGGCAGCAGCCTATTTGCCAGGAGCTTTTTCAGTATCTTATAATCAAGGTTTAGCAGAGAGAGTGGCCGGTATGACTGAAAGTCCTGCAGATCTCCCCCAGGCTTGGGAAGTACCACAATCAATGCTTCCCTGAGGGTGGGTGGAAGCACTCTCGTCGCCTCATACAATTTCAGCAAGTGTGGGGTGAGGAGCATGCTGAAAGATGCACAATACTCTACCGGGAGACCATCCACCCTGGTGTTCTGTTGCACAACTACAAGATTGCTTTGTGCATTTCAGCTGCCTACAGAGGCCCCTCCAGCTCCGGGAGCGGATCAAGACAGGGAAGGGGGATCTCACTCAGGAAGTCCCAGATCCGGTTCGTGTTCTGCAGCCCGTACAGGATGCTAGGGTATTCCCTGAATGCAGTGTTTATATTGGCCTGAGAGCAGCTCATTCTCCCCCCTACCAGTGCGAACAGTCCCTATTGGGGACAACCTCAGACTGAAGGATAAAACGTGTAAAAAAGAAAAAAAAACAAGGCAGCAGGCAATTTCAATGTATCCACTCAGGATCTAGAACAACATTTCCATATCCATCATGCACTTCTTTAAAAACACTACATCACAATGCAGCAGTGCTCCTATCTGTTTTTACTGTATACTTCCCTTTAAGTCAGTGCAACCCTCCGCTGCCAAATGCTTTGTGCTTTGCAAATCCCATATACATACACCCCAACGTACCCTATTTATAAACCTTGCACTCTCCTCTGTCATACCAAAAATAACCAAGCCATCGAGCCTAGTTGTCTGCTTCACAGTTTATTTTTTTATTTTATATTTCACTCCTGTGCCCTCCTAAATCTGGCTCATGTGCACTCAAGTGAAAGATTCAGATGGTTATGAAAGACCGCATTATCAGATAGAGCCTGTTCCATCCATATGTAAGAATAATTGCAGGACTTGTCTTGCCAATTTCTGGTGCTTTTAATATTCCAAGTTGAAACACGTATAAGATACATTCATCAGAACTTATCCTTATCAAGACATTTATAAGAAAGATGCAGGCAGTGTGAATTTCTTAGTCGCAAGCAAAAATTCTGGCAACTCTCACTTACACAAAGAGTCAGTCTTTAGACCTAATTCTTTCATTCTGTGTTTCAAACTTCTAAGCACCCCGAATCATCAATAAATGGTGCGTGGCACTACACAAACACCTTAAATTCTTGTTTTAATTTTTCCTTTACCATGGCAACATGTTCACGGTTTGCAATTAAGTTCCTCTATTTTTCGGACGTTCTGCATTACAATGGACCTAAGGGGTCTATAAAACCAATGCTTAAGTCATTTTTCTGAGAATAAAGTAAAAACATCCCTGCAGTTAAGAGTATTTAATTGATAAAGGATACTAACATTATGAATGCTATACATAAAGCTGCTAAAACGAATAAGAGCATTAGCATTTTGTTACAAAAAGGGGGTGGGGTCGCACACTACTCACACACCGGCGGAAGTTGCATTTTGTTAGTTGTAAAATAGACATTTCCCTTGGGCGGCTGACGGGCCTGGTAAACAGTTACTAGATATTCACAGGGGGCCTTGGCAAGGTTGGCAGCTTGGGAGACAGAAGAGTCAAGGCACAGTGTTTGTTCTTAGTGAGGCCAACATGACTTTAAGTGGGCACAGGTCCTGATCAAATCTGACTTTGAAACAGGCCGATTACAGGCTCTGTATTCATGTCCATAACGTTACTGACAAAAACACTGACCGATTTCTCAACAATGACTGCAAAAACCTTTAAGCTGTTCCATGTTAGCAGTGCAGTCCAAATTTATGTTTCACACGTTTTACTTAACCATGAGCTACATAATAGTGTTTTCACTTTTTTTTCCATGCACCATATCGCTCTTGTATAGTACATACTTTGAACTGAGTAGCCTATGGGTGTATGGTGCGTTCAGGTTGTGGGTGTGAACGACTGAGAGGCCTGAAGTTGAGGCAGAAGGTAGTTCAGGTTCATCACAGTGCCTGCCAGTGGGACATAAAGGTGTGCAAAAGAAATTCCAGTGACGACTGCTGCTAATCTAGGTAGGAGGAGTGTGGTTGGGTAATAAATAAAAAATAAAAAAGAATTACCTGATGCTGCGCTCCTGGAAGCTCCTCTCCTCTGGCTTGGATGTGGATGGCCGTCAAGGCTCACGCTCCCCACCCAATCCAGACGCTAGTCTCATATCATGAGAGCAGTGCCAGAATTGGTCTGAGCGGCCTCGTTTACCACTCAGACAGTGTCTTGGAGTCTATCTCTTTTCTCTAAAACGGAGGTACAAAAGAGATGAGTTGGAGAAATATAAGTGCACATGTCTGATGGCTGGCCTAAGATGGCCTGGCAAACAGACATGCGCACTTATAAGTGCACACTATTTCTCCTCCCAGCCAGCCTGATCCCACCCTATACTTATTGCGCAGCTCAGACAGCAATAAATAAAATGATAATAACATTGTGCTATTAGCATTTTATTCATCTTCTGCTGGCTCTAGGCAGTGGGGCAACCCTTCTCCCCCATTACGGAGGAGCCACCCGTCCGAAATCCACATCCAGTCATACAGCAGAGAGTGAAGAGGCAGCACCCAAGAGGAAAGAAATGGTGTTTGAGCTAAGCAGATGGAAGATTTCAGAAGATGCGGGGAGAAAAAGGGCGTAAGTATCTAGCAGAGTAAGAGACTGCAGATGAAAGTGCTGTGAAATGGAAACTGGGAGTGATTGAGATAACCCAAACACTACTATCTCATCCAAAGAACTTAGTAATGTTTAATTACACAATCTCATATTTTCAGAATTGAAAATTTTTCAATTCGAATTATTCACAACAACATTGTTTTTATTTATCTATTTGCTACATCTAACAAGCATTGGCAGAACTGATAGATCTGGCTTTTTTTAGAGATATGTATTGGTTCTTGTATGATCTGTCTAGACACTGAGCAAGCGGGGGTTTCTATACCTTACACTTTGGGTATAATCATTAAAAAACTCCTGCCATTGATCGTTTGGACCTGTGTTCATCGACAAGGAGAAGTGTAAAGGAGGGATTATCTACCTCAATCCAAGAATGCATTACATTTGTTAATGACTTTAGAATAGTCAATAAAGAGATTTTTGAATGAGTTAAGCAGTTTTATTCTGAGATCTTCTAATATTTAATCATTTTATTGAATATGAATTAGACTTTTAAGTGTTAGCATTAGAAAAAAAGATAACCCAATAATTGATTTTTCAATATGAGGTAAAATATAATATTAGTCAAAATAACAGTAATTATGGTTATAATGCATCAATTGTGTTCCATAAAGGAAGTTCTCCAATCTAAATATATTAGAATAAGGTGAAAGTAAGGTGTCAGTTCAGATATTCAATAAAGTTCAGATGAGAGAAATCTATGTCTAAGCATAGAGCCTTTGTATATCAAGCTGAAAAGTATTCTCAGCTCTAAATGAGCAGACAATCAATAAAAATGCAACCTCTCATGTAGAGAAGTATCAGAAACTCAAAGATAAGTCACCTTTCAGAGAGTCGGGAAAGGGATCAGGCCACTACTCTAGGAAAAAGGACTAATATAAGCACACAATGTTCTATGTTACAACATTATTTTATTTCATCTCCTGCTTCCTCCAATAGGGTTTCAGTAACTTCTGGGACTAGGCAAACTCCCCATCTTCTCACACTCATACAATAGTCTTTAGACATTAGATCTTAAAATGCTACATCGTTTGCGTTCTGTTTTCTAGGCTGTTCTTCTCATCACTCATTCTTACTGTTGCCTCCTCTCCTCCTGGTGAGAACCTGACTATCTGTTGTTTGGTACAAAACAAGTGCCTATTCACTAACTAACAGAAGGCTCCTGGAAAATTACATGTGCAACAAAGAGGAGAAAAGCACCTCGTTCAAACATAAATGTAAACGAGAAAACAGGCCTCTGTATGTTAATGAATTATTTTCAGTTAACATGACATCGACAGCTAGGCTAACTTAAATCAGCACCTATTTATTTCACTTTTAGGCCTATACCATTATCGTAGGATTCCCTAGTTCAAATTTTCGTGTTTGGTAA
The DNA here is from genome assembly GCF_964263255.1 of Lissotriton vulgaris. NCBI lineage: Eukaryota > Metazoa > Chordata > Amphibia > Caudata > Salamandridae > Lissotriton > Lissotriton vulgaris. Next base: position 1,536,237,508 of record NC_141694.1, read on the forward strand.
ATGTATTATTAAAACGTAGCCATTTGCACATTACTAATAAAAATAATTTTTGTTTTCAAATAAATTCGCTCCTGCAACACAATGAAAAGAAACTCACAGAAGCATCCAAATTCTTGTCAGGTGGCAGGCTGTATGATACCCAGGATTTTAGTTTACATGTTCTAAGCCACACATATAATTACATACCCTGTGCCTCTCCGAGATACACTTAATTAGCCACGCCCATTTTAGACCCCCCATTACTTTTTTATGTGACTTAAAGCATAGGGAGACTTGCCGGCTTGAGGACACCTTGAGGTCCCTTTTCCCTCACAATAAGCTAAAACCAGTGCATTACCAGTACACCAGCCCTTAACAGAGACTCTGCGTTCTTACAGGCACGGATTAATAGACATTCTTGCACCAATACTACTAGCCCTTAAAGAAGACTCTGCACTCTTACTTAACAGGCATGAGGTATTGGACATTCCTGCACTAACACTATCAGCCCTTAACAGTGACTCTGCACTTTTACTTAACAGGCACAGGTTATCGAACATCCTTGGACCAATACTACTAGCCATTTAACAGAGGCTTTGCGCTCTTATTTTAAGGGCACACATTATCAGAAAGTCATGCACGAATGAAGCCAGAGACAGTTTTACCTTTTGCTCGCACTACTCACAACTCAATGAGGCACTCCGGGTTATTTGACCATCCGCAAATTGCCAGCTTTGATCTTTAGTGGCCTGATACTTTAACATGTTATAATACAAGTTGTCTGTAACCTTTCGAACAGCATATTTCTGGATACACTGTGACTAGCCAGGCATCTGCTTGGTTTCTTTCACTCAGTAGCTCCATGCTGGTCTCCATTTTGAATAAACATAAAGATTGGGCTTTACCATTGAGACGCCAACCTTTTTTAAAAAATCTCTTTTTCCACATTTCTAGGCGTGCAATGCCAAAGTACACCATCATTTTCCAGATTTGATACATTCACAATAGACTGTAGAGCTTGCATGATACTAAAGGTGCTTCATAATGTGATAGATTGACTCTAAACATTCACACTGCAAGAAAAACAGACTACAGTTTGTTTCTGGCGCCTGAATTTTTACCCACGGTTTTTTCCCCTTTCTTTGAGCGGTGCCTCACGTCCTGAGCTGTTGCCAGGTGAGGTGAGGTGTTTACTCGTAAACAACGGGTAATCGAAGTTCCTACATTAATGTATCATTGTATACTTGAAGATACAGGAAACGCTGGGCACTAATGGCTCATGCATTTGACAGATCACTAATTACAAGCATTTTTATCCTCTTTGTATTCATCATGATTTTAAATCACACTTTTTTGTCTTTCACAGGTGACATCAACATAATTGTGAACCATCACAATTGAGACTATTGGTTTTTGTAGGTTGTATCTGTTCCAATCACATTACCAAGTGCTCTTATGAATCTCACTGTCACTTTCTTTCCACTAGTTGCAGTAGCATAGAACATCTAGGTCCTGAGGAAGGCCACCATCTCATGTAGATCACAATGGCCGAAACATGTAGACCTGTTATCTGGACAAGTGCAGCTAATATTTCCTAACTGCACACACACTGTTTTTTAATCTTGACACCAAGAGTTAACTAATAAAGTTCCTTTTTTCTCTTGGAAGCCAATTTTAGATCACATTTCACTCTATCTTTGTTATGCACTGCACCCGTTACTCAGAAACATTACAACGTCTCACATCAGGTGGATTTTAGTGGATCCGACAACTGATCAGTATCTATAAAAACATCCCTGAGCTCCTCCCTCACAGTTAAGGGGTTGTAGCCCTTGGTTGCAATAGGTGTTGCAACCAAGAGGAGATCCCAGATGATGAAGCATGCCACTTTTGTGGGGGATGGGATTTTGTCCTTATAAAAGGACTCCCCCTATGTTTAAATAGGAACCTTTCGCTCAAACTCTTTGCTCTTTAGCTTTTCTAAGCTTGCCAGACCTGCGGATAAGTTGGTTGTTCTGTTGTAGTTGTTCTGGGGAATTTATCCGCACTGGTCTTTAAAAGTTTCCCTTCGACCATCTACCCTTGGTTTTGTATGTATATATATATATTTTTTTTACATTTAAATAACTTCACATCCCTGTGCCTAAAATCGAAATCCATTAAATATAATGTAATTGTGCAAATTTGCAATGCAATTGCATAATGCAAATGTGCAAAAACCACTCCTGATTTGCGATATTTTCAAACACCTAACCTCACATTGATCTATTGTCCTCCATTGCTCCCCATCTATGTTTGTGCTGGAATACATGTAATACATACACAGGCGGTTACATACTCCCCTACTAACTCAGTTCCCCAAGCCACTGTTCTGCCCCTTACCTCCTTGTACCCCCACTGCTTCATCCTATTTTCCCAGTCTGCTTACATTACCACTCCATGGACTTTTGCAACAACAGTAACCAACAACCATCTGGATCACCCAAACCTATGCATTCTAGTAGATCTAAACATTTGATTAGACAAGACAAATCTAACAACCACCACATCTATCACAACCAACCTTGAGGTCTTTAACCTTCAACAAATTATTTCTGGCCCAACTCACAGTGCAAAGCACACTCCAAATGTTATATTGGCACCTTTAGGACAAGCCACAGTCAGAGATAACTCCCCCATAAAGCACAACGTTACCACCTGCAGGATACACACACCTATCAATGACAACACCTCAAAGAAATCCACCAACTAAACACTCAACTTGATAAAACCCTAATAAACTTGTAGCCAAAAGATTTACACACTTTCTACAATTGGATCACCACTGCACTGGACAAACAGATACCAACAAAAGACACATCCAAGGCTGACCACAAAAAGACCACCACATGGGTTAATGACAACATCAAAAGAATGAAAATAAAACTCAACATACTACAATGCAAATGGAGAAAATCTGTAGATTAAACAGACAAAAGCATGCTACTGCACTATAATAGGCCCTCCAAAAGAGCTATTAGAACCACAAAAAGACTCCACTACCCCATGTGCATAACTAAAGCAGACTCCCCTACTAAAGAACTCCATAAAATTCGGACAGAATTCCGCAATTCAGAGTTCATAAACACAGAAACACCACAATCTAGGCTTAAGTGTCAAAACAAGCAAATTAATTGATCTAAAAATGTACAAAGATTCAAAATGTCTTGAAGGAGAACATGGACAACATCTCAAAGACGCATGACCTAACCACCTCAGAAAGAAACACCAATAATCTTCCATAATTTCATACGTTCAACACCCTGTCACAAAAAGATTTCTGAGATATTATCATTGCAGTCAGACCATCAGGTTCACCTTCACACCCAGCGCCACCAAAATCTTTCAAGATTTACTTCTTTCTACCTGTGCTGGGGAGGTAGTCAGATGTTACTAGACAAGTCTCACCTGAGCTCAACAACTCCTACATCAGACCTCTTGGGGAAAAGAAAAGCCTTGACCCTTCTGAGTCTGCAAACTGCAGGCCCTTATCAGTTGGGCCATTCTTGAAAATCCTTTTGCGAAAGCAATGTTTACTCAGCTCCCTAACTTTACTTAATGTTATGGCTTTACTCCCAGACCAGTAGTCCGGATTCAGACCAGACAGAGGCACATAGTTAGCCATTATATCCATCTGGGATGATCTAAAACTCATAGTGGACAAAAACGAAGTAGCTGCCTTATTCATTCTGGAATTATCATAGGCATTTGACACTGTCCACCACCACATACTACTGCAAAGACTATACCAGAGAAAATACTGGAACCCATGAAAATGCTTTAAAAATGATTGCTTCTTAGCCCACAGACAAACGAAGTGTAGTCTACCAATCCTCTTTCATGTCACCTCACAAACACACCACTGTGGTGTTCCTCAGGGGCCCATTATATCCCCTCTATTATTCAATTTCTGACTACCCCCTTATCAAATTTGATTACATCTTACAACCTCACCTGTTACAACTATGCAGATGACACCCAAATAATAAAAAGAAAACTGGTAGCCCTGAATCCTTCTACAATTCACAACTCAATGAGTGCCTTCTTGCCATAAACACGTGGATGATGAACAACCTCTACGATTTAATACTGCAAAGACAGAGATTATGACTGGTGAACAATAGCAAAGCTACCAGCCTACCCCCATATAGCCTAAGGAGCTTGAAATTCCTGCAACAGCAATAGGAGAAGTTATAAACCTAGGAGTAACCATGGATTCAGACCTACTCTTGATATCGCCTTCTAACAACATCAAAAAAAGTGCCTTCTACACAATGAGTTTGAGTTTAAAGAATTTCTAAAGCGCGCGTACACCAAGCGGCTTCATGGCGCTGATTTGAGCTGAACCCCTGAAGCTAAAAGATGGGAGGATGGCGGGGGGAAATTAGGAAGGAAAGGCTTGTGTAAAAAGAAAAGTTTTCAAAGCCTTGCGAAAGAGAGTGGATTGGGGGCATGATCTCAAGTAGGACGGAAGAGAATTCCAAAAGGTAGGTGCGAGTGTGGAAAATTTGGATCCACCCCACTTTTTACGTTTGAATCGGGGTACTTGAAGCAGATGTTGGGTGGAGGAACGCAGCTCCCTGGAGGGGACATAGGAGTGAATTTCGGAGGTGATAAAGGCGGGGGCTGAGCCGGAACGGGCGTTGAAAATGATGCATCCCAGTTTAAACTGGGCTCGTTCACGAATGGGGAGCCAGTGGAGAGTCTTGAGGAGGGGAGTAACATGGTGAGACTTGGATAAATTAAAAACCAGGTGGGCCGCCTGGTTTTGGACTAATTGAAGGCGTCGCAAGCTGTACGCGGGCATGCCACAGTAAAGGGCATTGCCGTAGGCCAGGCGGGAGATCACCATAGCGAGGACTATGAGTTTAAGAGCCGGGTTGGAAAAAAATCAAGAGACTTTATGGATAGTGCGAAGGGAGTGAAAAGATGAGGACACCACAGAACTAACTTGGGAGTGAAGTGTGAGTTGTTGGTCTAGTTTGAAACCGAGGGTTTTTACAGAGGAGGAGGGGGTTGGGGGAGAACCCAAAGATGGGGGCCAGAAAGAGGAGGACCAGGGACTGGAGCAACCACCTGTCAGCACTAGCTCCGTTTTGTCGGGGTTGAGCTTCAGGTGGTTGTGGTTCATCCAGTCCCGGATGAAAGTCATAACAGATTGGAAATTAGATATAGACTCAGGGGAGGAAGATAGGGAGAATATAAGCTGGAGGTCATCCGCATAATTAAATACGGAGACCTCCAGCTGTTGAAGGGCGAAGATAAGAGGAGCAATGTACAGGTTGAATAATAAAGGGGATAGGGAAGAGCTCTGGGGAACCCCGCAGTCGACCGGCTGGAAGTCTGCTGAGAAATCTCCCAGGTGCACTGCTTGGGTGCGGCCGCTCAGAAAGGAGGACAGCCAGACCAAGGCCACCCCTCCGATACCCGCCGCCTTGACACGGGACAACAAGATGGAGTGATCAACCGTATCAAAGGCGGCGGAGAGATCGAGGAGGACCAGGGCCTGGGGATGGTTGGTGTCCATACCTTCTCTGAGGTTATCAAGAGCCGAGAGTACCACAGCCTCCGTTGAGTGTGAGGGACGGAACCCTGCCTGCCGAGGGGCTAGTATCATATTCTCCTCCACAAAGGTACTGAGCGTCCTGGTTACATGGCGCTCGAGTGCTTTCGCCAGAAAGGGTAGGAGAGAGATGGGGCGAAAGTTGACAGGGGCCGAGGGGTCTGCTCCAGGTTTTTTTAATATGGATAGGATGACGGCCGTTTTGAGAGATGGAATGACAGTGCCCTGAGCTAGCGAGCTATTGAGAAGAGTGAGGGGGGGTAAGGTGCAGGCAGAATAAATCTGTTTCAGAATGGGTGCAGGGCAAGGATCTAGAGGGGAACCGGACTTGATCATCGGTAAAAGAGAAAGAAAGGATTCTTCTGTAAGGGGAGGGATAGAGTCAAGACGAGCTGTGTTGGGGGGACACTGGGGATTAACAAAGGAAGGGGGAGAAGGGGGAATATTTGCTTTAATAGTAGAAATTTTATCGAGGAAGAAGGTATTGAGGGAGTCGCAGAGAAGTTGGGAGGGGGGAGGTTTAAGGGAGGTCCTGTCAGAGTAGGCGAGGTCATGTACAATGGTAAAAATTTCTTTGGATTGATTTTCGGCGGCTAAGATTTTAGAAGAAAAGTAGGTGTTCTTGGTTGCTAAGATGGATTTTTTATACTGGGCCAGAAGAGTGATGAACTGTTTCCTGAGTGCTGGACAGTAGCCGCACCTCCAAGAGCGTTCTGCCTGACGGACATTAAGTTTTAGGTCTTTGAGTTCCTGGGTAAACCAACGGTTGGCGTCGTGAGGGCGTTTAGAAGATACACGCCTGAGGGGAGCGACTAAGTCACACCCAGAGCATAGCCAAGAGTTGATGGCATCTGCTTGTTCGAGGGAAGACAGTCCGTGGAGATCTGGGCAGGAGGCGGAGAGAGTGGTAGACAGGGAGGCTGCATCTACGCGATTCCAGGAGCGGGCCCAGATGTTTTTGGGGAGGGAGGACTTGCGGGCCCGACAGACGGATAGTGAAAAGGAGATGAGAAAATGGTCGGACCAGATACAGGGGGATATGGCCAAGGACTGCACCGGACAGTTGAGGGACCAGATCTGGTCTAAGATGTGGCCTTGACAGTGGGTTGGGTGGTGCACAGCAGGAGAGAAATCAAAAGAGCGGAGGGACTCCGAGAATTCCTTCGAAGTTCAGCTTTCGGCCGGATCTGAAGGCCAGAAGTTGAAGTCTCCTAAAATCAAAATGGCTGAAGTGTTTACCACTAGGGTTGCCACCAGGTCTAGAAAACTCGACAGGAAGAGTTGGGGGGCGGAGGGAGGCCGGTAAAGCAGCACACAGGTGAGTGGAGTGCTGAAGGATAGTGTGCGGGCCACTAAATAATCTGAAGAACCAATAGGCGAAAAGGTTAAAGATGGGAAAGCAATTTCTTTACGGGCGATCAGGGCAAGGCCGCCTCCCGATTTGCCGGGGGGACGGTCGGCACGAAGTGCGTAGTATGATGCCGGGAGCATGGCCAGTAGTGACGGGAGGGAGCTGTCACAAAACCAAGTCTCCGGGAGAAAGAGAAGGTCAGGTTTGTGCAGGTCCAGTAAGGTGAAAAGTTCATGGTAGTGCTTTACGGCAGACCTGGTGGTCAGGTAGAGGGCAGATATAGTGGATATAGAGGGGCGGGCTGACGGAGAAAGACGGGGTGAATCGGTAGATGAGGTTAACAGCGGGGGGGATGGGAGGGGGGCGGATGGGGGGGACAGCCCCAGTCGGTTGATACGTGCTATTACATTACTGTCCAGAGGCCACACGCCTTGGAGGTTAAGTAGCTGTGCAGATGAGTATTTTGTACAATGGGCAGGGTGGCACGCCCCTGGCCCCGGTCGGACGCAGACGGGCTTGCCTTAGGCGGGCCTTCGGCGCGCAAACGGCGCCCCCGCTGCGCTCGTCCGCTGCGCTTCCGACAAATGCACATATTTGTCGTACAGGGGGGCGTGGCCTCGAGGGGGCGTGGCCTGTGTGCACGCCGTCGATGGCGGCCGCAAAAGTTTGTTAGACTGCAACAGCGTTCAGTCGGCTGTGCGGAAAGAAGGAGGGTGGGCTTGTGCCCCAGGAGTGAGCAAGGTAGGGTGCATAGTTTTAAAATACAATAAATCAGGTGATTTTCAAATTTTTAAAAAGATAGGTCGCGCACCTACAGCTCCCGGCTTCCGCCTCAGGAGTAAGTTCAAAGTAGATAGGATCGCTAGTTGTCAGCGCCTTTTGTTCTGGGCGGGGGGGCGTGGCCTCGAGGGGGCGTGGCATGTGTGCACGCTGTCGATGGCGGCCGCAAAAGTTTGTTAGACCGCAACAGCGTTCAGTCGGCTGTGCGGAAAGAAGGAGGGTGGGCTTGTGCCCCAGGAGTGAGCAAGGTAGGGTGCTTAGTTTTAAAATACAATAAATCAGGTGACTTTCACATTTTTAAAAAGATAGATCGCGCACCTACAGCTCCCGGCTTCCGCCTCAGGAGTAGGTTCAAAGTAGATAGGATCGCTAGTTGTCAGCGCCTTTTGTTCTGGGCGGGGGGGGGCGTGGCCTCGAGGGGGCGTGGCCTGTGTGCACGCCGTCGATGGCGGCCGCAAAAGTTTGTTAGACCGCAACAGCGTTCAGTCGGCTGTGCGGAAAGAAGGAGGGTGGGCTTGTGCCCCAGGAGTGAGCAAGGTAGGGTGCTTAGTTTTAAAACACAATAAATCAGGTGACTTTCACATTTTTAAAAAGATAAATCGCGCACCTACAGCTCCCGGCTTCCGCCTCAGGAGTAGGTTCAAAGCAATGAAAACAATACGTCACACCTTCCCATACCTTGCACATCAACATAAACTGCAAGCTATTCTCACACTCATAATCCACAAATTTGACTTTTCCAACAGCTTATGCCCTGCCAAACCCGCATTCATTATATGCAAAACACAACTCATCCAAAATGCTGCAGAAAGGTTTCTTTTCCACCTTCACTCAAGAGAACTCATAACTCAAGTTTTGCGATCACTCAACTGGCTGCCTATTGATGGAAGGGCTATTTTCAAGACACTCTGAATAGTCCTTAGAGCCTCCCAAGGAAAAGGGCTGCTATACCTACACATTGAATTCAAGCAATAAAAACGAATCCGAACACTGCACTCCAAGCTTGCACCACTTATCATTATATCACCATAGCATAAGAAATCCATAAGAGGCACTGCTTTTTCAGTACTAGCTGCCAAGCTCTGGAACTCAAAACCAGTCAGCATTAGAAGCATTCAGGAACATATACACATCTGAACACAGTTTAAAACACTGCTATTTCCTAGATAACTGCACCACCTCTATCCCGGCAACAGAGCCCAGAAAACAGTTGCATCCTTAAGCTCAATTATCAGCTTACAACCAATGAATTGCAAACAATACAACTAGCAAACTGGTTTCCATGGGCAGGTAAGATAAGTAGGGCTGATCTATGGTTCACCTTTGCATGATATATTTATGTAATTCCATACATAATAGTTATGGCCCACAATAACACAAAACCATAATACATAGCGGACAGCAACAAATTGTAATTTATTCCTCTTAAAGTCACATAAGCCATATCCTCTATCAGGGTTGTTCATCATCAGTGCTCCACAGACAAAAAAACAGCCATCACTAAATGAATGGGCATGGCATAAATGAAGAGTTCTGTCACACATCACTGGACAATTTGGAGGTCTTTAACATAGTCCATCACTGCAGGTCCCAAATATCTACACAATCTGACCACTTCTTTAGATCTCACAATGACACGCAGATAGGGATGATAATAAAAATGCCCTTCCAAACAGATATCTCCACTTCACTTTCCCTCCAACCATGTCAGCTCAGGACCAGAAATACAAAATCTCAGATTGGACAACCCCATGCAGTAACCAGCTAAGCAGACTATAATCACATGACATACCATAAAGTGACCTGCAGAGCTATTCAAATCCATCAGCATCCTAAAAACCATAAAACTGCATGCCTATCTCTTGCACTTCATCATCCAACACACTACTACACGCTGCATCCATACCATATCTGCACGTCGGTGGTCATCAGGCACACCATGAAAACACTTCCCACATAGGATCAAAACAAACACAACATCTTAACAACCAGAAACCCTACACAATGAAGCATGCAACTCTTATGCAGGCCAGTGCTTCATCTCCCCACCTAGGCATAGTAAGCACTATAGAAATTCTGCAATACACTACAATACACTCCTTGTCACCCCCACTGTTAAGGCCTCTATCAACCACCATTTCCCGTGCTGCATCGATAGCTATGCAGAACTTGTCACCTTGTGCCCATATCTCTGTATACATCCCAGACTTGTTGTGCTTCTTAGAAATGTATATATTGGCATATCAGTTTGTGTTTAGGTAAAATAAAACTGACACAGCAGTATTCTGTAGGTACTGTAGAATGTTTAATTGGTCCAATGCATAACTCCTACGATAATGTGGGAACTGGTTTGGAAATTGTTGGGCATGAAGGAGCGGAAATTGGCATGGGTACTTTCAGTAATGTTGAATCTTGCTTTGCAATATGTGCTTGAATTAGTAAAAAGAAAAGCTGGAATAACTCTGTGAAATTAGACATGTTGATAAGGAAACTGGTGTGGAAATGTGGCAGGAATGTGGAAACTTGAGTGGCAATTATCGTGACTCATTTTAAAAACTGACACGTAATGAGTGTTTGCTTAAGTTTGTAATTTGTAACCAGTGTAGCAATATGGAATCGGGCAAGATGACCATATGCCAGTTTGCATATTATGGGCAATGTGTGCTTAACTGGCGTATGTGAAACAGTATCTACATTAAAGCTAGTATGCTAATGTGTTGAATTGTAGCAGCCCCTGTTAAGTATGAACAACTCTTGAAGGTATTTTAATATCTGGAATGTGAATTTTGATTGGACTATCAACTGACACAGAAACAATGATTTGCATTATTTCTCCTATTTTAAACCTGTGTGTAGGTTATTGGCATACATAGGCATTTATTCCTTTGATGGGGCTCCAACATGCTGTATCAAGTAATGCTTCAATTATGTAGCACAAATATTTATGTACTATGTTACAGTGTTTCTTTCAACAGCACTATTTTTTGCTGTACGCATGTATGGTTGTAAGGAAAAATAATACTCCTTATACTGTGGCAGACTCTGAAGATTGGAGTATTTCATGAAGGCCCCGTCAGAACTGAGAGTAAGACTATTTTTTAGGCAATTATTTTTCTGATAAATTACTCCCAAAATAGCTTTTTTTGGCTGCATTTTAGTAGACCTGATTTTTAGTATATTTCAACCTTCACACATTAGAATTGGCTGTAAAAGATGCAACTATTTAGTATACTTTACTGAAAAGTTTAACAATAAAATACATTATGTGTCCACAAATTAAAATACAATATTAGAGAAAGTACCCTTAATCCGTCCAATCTGATTCCTTTTCTCACTCTGTGCAATTCAGGCATACATTTAGATCTAATTGGTTTGGAACTATTTTATTTTTATTTACCATAATACCTCATTCTTGGAAGGTTACTTGTGTTTGTCTAAAAACATAGGGCCCTATACGCAAAGGCATTTTGGAGTACATAAAGTACTCCTTTGCGTACTCCTACTTTCCTTTATGAATTTGCCCCAAATCATCTAAAAGGGGAATAATTTGGGAATATTCAGAGAATATTCATATACAGTTAGTGCAAATAGAAAAGACTGTTCCATCTTTGCACTTTTATTAATAGGGAGTTGGAGGTTTTCGGGGTCATACCGTATTTTCTGGCGTATAAGACGACTTTTTGACCCTTTAAAATGTTCTGGAAAGTCGGGGGTCGTCTTATACGCCGGGTGCCAAAATTTAGGGTATTTATTCATGCGCTTTAATATAGCGCGGACTTTACCCGAAGGTGTCAGACCGCTTCACAATGGGAAATGGTGTTTTACAGGAGGAAAAAGTGACGTGTGTGCAAGAAGAGGACTTAGGGCCAGATGTAGGTAAAAAACATTTACCGATTTTTAAATACCGAGTCCTACCGAATCGGTATTCTGAAATCGGTTATTGATATGTAGGTAAAAAATAGGTATAATTTTCCGAATCGGTAGAAATCGGAATCTGTCAATCGGATTTCACCGATTCTGAAGTTACTGAATCCGAATTTCCCGAATCGGTATTTCCCATACAACCCTATGGGCCAAAAGGCCCATAGGAAAGCATTGTAAACACCGAATCGGTAAATACCGATTCGGAAAATACCGAATCGGTGAAACCCCGAAACGGGAAGCAAACAAAAGTGAAACCTAAGAAAACATCCAATCAGGTGCCGCCACCCTCCCCCACCCAACCAGGAAGTTGACAACCAGGCAGCTGCAACTAATTTGAAGGCTCAGGAGAGGCAGTCAGAGCACAGCACAGAGACAGAGCTGCAGGGAGTGAATGATACAAGTTTACCACAGTGAAAATGGCCAGCAGCAGTGAGAGCCAGAAGGCAGAAAGGAAGAGGAAAGCAAACTTCAGCACCATGGAGCTGCAAGTTCTAGTGGAGGAGGTGGAAAAGAACCACAAACAACTGTTTGGCAGACACTCCCTCACAGTAGCAGAGTCAGTAAAACGCAAGCTGTGGCTTGACATCGGTGAAAGGGTGAATGCTGTGGGAGTGACAAGCAGGAGCCTGGATGACCTTAAAAAAAGATTCTATGACATCAGGAGTCTCACCAAGCGAAAGATGTCAGAGCTACATAAGCAGGCTGGTCTCACTGGCGGAGGCAGGAACCCAGCGCCCCCCCTGACAGACCTGGAGGAGTTGGTGGCGTCCACCATTGAGCCAGACAGTGTGGTGGGCTTGGGAGACGTGGACAGCTCAGCCAGAGCAGCAAAAAGAAAAGGTAAGATGCATGTGCAGCATTACACCCCATACCAGCTTGCCTCCCTTAACCCTTATTGCACAGCCAAACCCCAGTCCAGTCCAGTCAGCATCTTACAGCATCAATGCATTATGGGAAATGTAGTCGGCTAGCATTAGAACATGTGTAACTGCCCAGACATCAACAAGGCATTGAAAGTAATGCAGAATAACGACAGTGAAATGTGTAATGCATTTATTTAAGCCAATGTGATACAGTACCACACAGTTGACATACGCTTATTTATACCTAGGGCCAACAGCAGCCAGTCAAACCACAACTACACCAGGAACTGCACCAGCAATGGACCAGAATGATGTGCCAGGCCCAAGCCAAATCAATGCCTCACTGGAGGAAGAGCACACAACTGTTGCCTCCCAGGATGAGGACTCATTCCACACACCTGAGTTTCCCCACTCCCCACACCTCTCCCAATCGCCTACTCTGCAGTTCTCTCCTGAGACCTCCCCAACACTGTCACAGCCTGCACCTGCAAAGTCACCAGCCAGGAGGCGAGTTGTGGCCACACTGCCACTGATGGAGGCAGCTGAGGGACATGGCCAAAACACTGCACCTGAGAGTCCTGATGCACTGCAGCCCACAACAGAGTCTTCCACCTTGCGCAGACGTCAAGGCAGGCCCCGCAATACAGGTGTTCATGGAGAAGGCTCAGTGTTCCGTGGACTGGAGGGGAGTATGGTAAGAATCCAACGCCAGCAGGGTAAAGCAATACAGGCCTGCCACCGCCAATTCCGTGCCCTGAACAATAAAATAGGAGAAATGGGGAATGGCATTAGAGACAAACCAACAGGGAGACATCCAAACACATTGGTGACTTAGCTGCGGGAATGCATGAAATGAGCACTTCTATTACCCTGCTGTGCTCTAAACTGGACAGCCTTGCCCAAACACGGCGCAGGGACGCCCGTGTTACCAATAGAGCAATAAATCGCCTAGCCACTGCCATGCAGGAAAGCCTGAGTCACAACACGGCTGAGGTTACAAGAGGCATGGCTACGATCACCACTGCCCTCGAGGCAATGATTATATCCAACACTGCAGTGGATCCAGCCCTGGATGCGGCTGAGGGAGATGATGGCAGCAGCCACAGCAGCATGTCTAGCGCTGTGCTTCACCCACGTAGGAGCAGAAGGCGTCCAGCTGAGCCTTCAGGCAATGAGGGAGGCAGTGATCAACACCCCAGTGGGTCTGGGAAGCGTCTGCGCAAATAACTTGACCATTGTGGGTGATGTAACCCAGGACAGGTTTGCACCATCTTTCATTTGTTTGATTCATTGCACTCATGTGGATTGACGTTGTGACTACATAAACATACGTTGGTTCCATACACTACCTGTCTGTGACTCATTACTTACTCAGAAGTAGTTGTTTGTAATTTCATCACGTCTGTATCTGCCGTCACTTGGTGTTGTCACTCCAGCAGGTTGTCTTTCAGGCACAGCATTGTCGTCGTCATGATCCTCGTAGTCAGACAACTCCACCTCAGTTCCCTTCCTCACAGCCAAATTGTGCAACATGGCACAGACAGCAATTATCTTGCAGCAGGTGATGGGGTTGTACTGCCTTGCACCTCCGCTCTTGTGAAGGCATCTGAATCTGCTCTTCCAGATGCCAAAGGTCCGTACTACCACATTCCGTGTACTTTTGTGGGCCCGGTTATACCTCCTTTGGCTGGGTGTTGAGGGGTTGAGGTAGGGAGTGAGGATGAATGAACGTAGGGCATATGCACTGTCTCCTACATGGGAAAAGGGAATACATTACTCACATGCATAATTGTAATTAGTTCTACAATAGGTGTGGATGGGGTTGCACACTGTCTCTTACCTAAGAGGTATCCTTCGCCAAATTCCCCTGCAGACAGCCGTGCATAGATGCCGCTGTTCTGGAAAATATAGGAGTCGTGGGTACTCCCAGGGAATTTTGCTACAATGTCCGTGATGACACACTTGGCATTGCAGATGACCTGAACATTGATTGTGTGTGTGGACTTCCTATTCCTGTAGATGTATTCCGTGTCAGCAGGGGGACAAATGGGGATATGTGTGCCATCAATGCATCCAATGATATGGGGAAATCTGGCCATCTGGTAGAAATCAGATTTGGTTTGAACCAGTTCTGCATGGGTGGATGGAAATGAAATGTAATGCTCCATCCTCTGCAACATGGCGTCAATGAATTTGTGAAAAATCCTTGACAGGCTGCTTTGGGTCACACCACTCACTGCAGCAACCACACTCTGGTAGCTCCCAGACGCGAGCAGGTGGAGGCTGCACAGCACCTGTACATGGGTTGGTATTGCATGTGCCCTTGGGGTAGTGTGCTGCAGCAGTGGTTGGAGGTCCCTGATTAGGTCCTTGATGGTGTCTGGATCCAACCTGTACCTCTGCAGTATCTCTGGCTCTGTGAGCATGAACAGGGTCACCCTCTGCCTGTGGACCTGCTCCTGTCTCTGCCATTAACTCTCTCCTTCCTCCTGTAGCCGTAGCCGTCTTGCAATGACATAAAATGCCGCCATTGTGCAAACACCATTGCATTTTGGGACTATTTTTATAGGCTGCACCTTGTTACCACCTGATTTGAATCCATGGTAAATTCCGACTCAGAAATAACGATTTTGGAGCAAAATCGGTATTTCTGAGCTTTCCTACATCTCGATCTTCACTTTTTTAGGATT
Source organism: Lissotriton vulgaris (assembly GCF_964263255.1). Taxonomy (NCBI): domain Eukaryota; kingdom Metazoa; phylum Chordata; class Amphibia; order Caudata; family Salamandridae; genus Lissotriton; species Lissotriton vulgaris. Next base: position 1,536,252,697 of record NC_141694.1, read on the forward strand.
TTTCTTTCCCGATTCGGTTTATTTCCGATTCGGTAAGTTTCCCGATTCGGAGATATTACCGATTCGGTGATTTTTCAAAATCGGTATGTTAACGATCCGGTATACTTTCCGATTCTGTCATTAATTTCCGATTCGTTAAATGTTCAGATTCGGATTTTTACTGATTGGCTACATTTATCGATTCGGTAAATTTACCGATTTCGCACGATTTCAGACACCTACATACCGATCACTCTGTACCGGTCGGTAACGGCCGAAAATACCGATTTTCGGCCGTTACCGACCGACCTACATCTGGCCCTTTGTGCTGGTCTATCCCCGCTCTGTTCTAGATTTTGGTACAGCAGGACTTCACAAGGACAAAAACTGTTTAAACTGCCGAAAACCTCTCTCACTGCTCCGCCTCCATACAGTGTGGCAGGGCCCCTTGGTTCTTTCTAATGTGCTGTTCACATGTGCCAGAAGTGCTTAGTGGCTTTCACATACACTGACAACCCCTTGCCTCACATTGGCCGCAAACTGTTCTCACAGCCTCAGATTGCCTGCACAGCAGATGGCTCTCGAGCTGTGGGCGTATTGTATACTACTCACCAAACCGGCAGACTCCTACAGCCACTGACTGCTTCTCACAGGTGCTGACTTACACAGCACTCACTCACTAGCATTGGTATCAACTCCCTCTTGTGTCCTCTCACAGCCACGGCCTGACTCACATGGGCATTCAATGCTGCTAAGTGCCTGTAACAGAAACAGACCGGCAGTCACTGCATCACCTGTGCAACAAGTGAATGAATATTCACACTTTCGGTGAGTTTTTTGAAGAAATGGCTATGCAGGACTGCGTGGACTGCGTTGGAAGTGGGGGTAGTCTTATACGGCGAGTATAGCACGAAATCTACATTTTATCAAGAAAAGTAGGGGGTCATCTTATACGCCGTGTCGTCTTATACGCCGGAAAATACGGTACTTAATCAGTCATTATTCTTCATTTGGATAATAAAATCTATCGACAAATACAACCTTATTAATAATTATGCAAAAGCTATAAATAATAAAAACTTCAGAAGTTAAAATCAACAGTTGAAACTTTGAACAGAGTTACAATTGCAAAAGATCTTCCCTTTGGAAATCACTGTGTTACACACATATACTTTCCACACACTTTCAAAACACTCTACAGGCCAATCTCACACCTTAGGTCTTACAATCAGAACCATTACCACAACAATATCGAGAAGCTCCAAGCTTTTAATGACTTGTTTTACAAACACCATTTTCATTTACAAGTTATTGCAATATGAGTTTCAACAGTAATATAATGATCATATCACCATCATACAGATTATAGACATTGGTATACAATAAAAATTAACAATTCAGCGCAATTTAACTAGTTTTTCAAATGAATGATATGCTCTGGAAATCACAGAAAACATCCTTTACTACACAGTGAGACCACGCATTGCCTTTACAATGCACTCACTACCATGACTGCGATGTTACCACTCAACTTGTTTTAGGGAATGCAGTGTTGGACTGGTGTTGGATTTCCAGTTCAATACCTTACCTATTGATCTAATACACTGACTGGAGTTGAAATAATCATTTAGAGCATTCCAAAGTTCAGCATTTCCTTAAAGCAAGTCGTTGTAATGACTTGCGTGCTAAAGGAACGTGTGGTAATGACACAGTCATGGTAGTGACTGCATTGTTAAGCCATGCATGGTTTAGGCATGTGTGGTTCCACCATACAACTGGAAATCACCATCTATTGTATCAGGTTTTTTCAACACATTTGGTATATCATACATGTGACATATTTTAGTGAACTGCCCCAATTTTTGCCACCTTCTTCAGGACAATACATGTAGGCCCTACAAAAGATGTTGGGCAGACTTGTGTCCACCAACACCGTTGAGGAAAGGAACAGTCCTACCTTAGGTTGGTAGTTCAGACCCCACCATTACAATACGGTCACCCATAGTGCGGTTGGAAACTTCCCTTTCACAATGAAAGTTTGTGCAGCGTGCGTAAAACGCCTGCAGCTCAAGCATCCATTGTGAAATGGAAGTTTGTAAACATCCCCGCACCGGTGCCTGCCACAAGGTGCAGTGATGTTGAGGGGGCACTATAGGTGCCCCCTAGGGCAGTATGCTTAGAGGTTCTAACAGAGAACACAAACATGAGATTATAGATCTCTGGGGTGGGTCTTGTACATTTTTATGGGCTTTTGGTAGTCCATTAAATGCTTTAGTAACAGCGTCATTTATTTGAGTAATTTAAACTCCTCGTTGCAAATCCACTCTTCAGTTGTTATCTCTCCTATTAGGGCTTAAACCTCTCTTCCAAATCCAGATTGTCTAGTATTGGGAACCATCATATAATGTTTTTTGACAGATAAAAGATATAATACCCATTTTCATAATCTCTTGGTATCAAACACCACCCTTTTATCTGCGGGTTTCATAGTGATCTTAAAATTCTGCTTTAAGGCATTCATGGCTTCTCTATGTTGTTAAGATAAGTCATTACTTTGGAAGCATGATTTTTTTAGAATTTTGTGTACATTGATTTTAACAACTAATTATAAGTATTGATGTTTTTTTTACTACCTGAGTGATAGTGGGGGAAAAGATGGATTTAGGACTCAAACCTGAGTTATTAGTTACTGGTCTGTAATTACGGCTCTCAAAAAACTGGTTAAGGCGTACTTTAAAAAAAAGGCTTTTTAGTCCCACTCTATTTCGAATCTGTTCAACCCGGTAGTGGGGACAAAACTATAGGCTTTTTCAAAGACTTCCCTTTCCATTAGACCAGGGGTCTCCAAACTGGTCCTGGAGGGCCGGATCCATGCCAGATTTTTAAAATAACTACATGTATCACAATGGGGATATCCCAAAAATCTGGCATGGATCCGGCCCTCCAGGACCGGTTTGGAGACCCCTGCATTAGACTGAGGACCTGATTTAGATCTTGGCAGATAGGCTGCTCCATCACAGCGGTGACGGATTTCCCGTCCGCCGAAATATAAGTCCCATTATAGCCTAAGGGATTTATATTTTGGGTGGTGGGGTATCCATCACTTTTGTGACGGAGTAACCCTTCTGCAAAGGTCTAAATCAGGCCCTCAGTGTGCTTTTGGATAGGCTGATTATAAGACTTTTGTTTATCCCCAGTATTTCTGTCCAAATTTAATCTTGAGGAGGTTGATTCCTCATGAATTGAACCCTCCCCATGGACACATTGTTTCTCTTTCCCCGTTTCGTACTATGTTCTAAACAAATCCTATAATCACTGTTAGAGGGATGCCCTCCACATCCCTCTTGCACTGGACCATCATCCTAACTACTAGATCTAGATGAGTCTGAGAAGGTAATATGAGTTTTTCCCCTTCTAAAGTATTGAGGTGTACCTCTGGGTAGTTTCTCCCATATCTGATCTATTTTTTCTTGATAGTATTCTTTTTGGAAATAAGGATAAGCCAATGCAAAACAAAATCTATTGACATGCTTTTTCAGTTATATGATCTTCTTAATCAGTCATTATTCTTCATTTGGATAATAAAATCTATCGACAAATACAACCTTATTAATAATTATGCAAAAGCTATAAATAATAAAAACTTCAGAAGTTAAAATCAACAGTTGAAACTTTGAACAGAGTTACAATTGCAAAAGATCTCCCCTTTGGAAATCACTGTGTTACACACATATACTTCCCACACACTTTCAAAACACTCTACAGGCCAATCTCACACCTTAGGTCTTACAATCAGAACCAATACCACAACAATATCGAGAAGCCCCAAGCTTTTAATGACTTGTTTTACAAACACCATTTTCATTTACAAGTTATTGCAATATGAGTGTCAACAGTAATATAATGATCATATCACCATTATACAGATTATAGACATTGGTATACAATAAAAATTAACAATTCAGCGCAATTTAACTAGTTTTTTCAAATTAATGATATGCTCTGGAAATCACAGAAAACATCCTTTACCACACAGTGAGACCACGCATTGCCTTTACAATGCACTCACTACCATGACTGCGATGTTACCACTCAACTTGTTTTAGGGAATGCAGTGTTGGACTGGTGTTGGATTTCCAGTTCAATACCTTACCTATTGATCTAATACACTAACCGGAGTTGAAATAATCATTTAGAGCATTCCAAAGGTCAGCATTTCCTTAAAGCAAGTCATTGTAACGACTTGCGTGCTAAAGGAACGTGTGGTAATGACACAGTCATGGTAGTGACTGCATTGTTAAGCCATGCATGGTTTAGGCATGTGTGGTTCCACCATACAACTGGAAATCACCATCTATTGTATCATTTTTTTTAACACATTTGGTATATCATACATGTGACATATTTTAGTGAACTGCCCCAATTTTTGCCACCTTCTTCAGGACAATACATGTAGGCCCTACTTAAGATGTTGGGCAGACTTGTGTCCACCAACACCGTTGAGGAAAGGAACAGTCCTACCTTAGGTTGGTAGTTCAGACCCCACCATTACAATACGGTCACCCATAGTGCGGTTGGAAACTTCCCTTTCACAATGGAAGTTTGTGCAGCGTGCGTAAAACGTCTGCAGCTCAAGCATCCATTGTGAAATGGAAGTTTGTAAACATCCCCGCACCGGTGCCTGCCACAAGGTGCAGTAATGTTGAGGGGGCACTATAGGTGCCCCCTAGGGCAGTATGCTTAGAGGTTCTAACAGAGAACACAAACATGAGATTATAGATCTCTGGGGTGGGTCTTGTACATTTTTATGGGCTTTTGGTAGTCCATTAAATGCTGGAGTAACAGCGTCATTTATTTGAGTAATTTAAACTCCTCATTGCAAATCCACTCTTCAGTTGTTATCTCTCCTATTAGGGCTTAAACCTCTCTTCCTAATCCAGATTGTCTAGTATTGGGAACCATCATATAATGTTTTTTGACAGATAAAAGATATAATACCCATTTTCATAATCTCTTGGTATCAAACACCACCCTTTTATCTGCGGGTTTCATAGTGATCTTAAAATTCTGCTTTAAGGCATTCATGGCTTCTCTATGTTGTTAAGATAAGTCATTACTTTGGAAGCATGATTTTTCTAGAATTTTGTGTACATTGATTTTAACAACTAATTACAAGTATTGATGTTTTTTTTTACTACCTGAGTGATAGTGGGGGAAAAGATGGATTTAGGACTCAAACCTGAGTTATTAGTTACTGGTCTGTAATTACGGCTCTCAAAAAACTGGTTAAGGCGTACTTTAAAAAAAAGGCTTTTTAGTCCCACTCTATTTCGAATCTGTTCACCCCGGTAGTGGGGACAAAACTATAGGCTTTTTCAAAGACTTCCCTTTCCATTAGACTGAGGACCTGATTTAGATCTTGGCAGATAGGCTGCTCCATCACAGCGGTGACGGATTTCCCGTCCGCCAAAATATAAATCCCATTATAGCCTAAGGGATTTATATTTTAGGTGGTGGGATATCCATCACTTTTGTGACGGAGTAACCCTTCTGCAAAGGTCTAAATCAGGCCCTCAGTGTGCTTTTGGATAGGCTGATTATAAGACTTTTGTTTATCCCCAGTATTTCTGTCCAAATTTAATCTTGAGGAGGTTGATTCCTCATGAATTGAACCCTCCCCATGGACACATTGTTTCTCTTTCCCCGTTTCGTACTCTGTTCTAAACAAATCCTATAATCACTGTTAGAGGGATGCCCTCCACATCCCTCTTGCACTGCACCATCATCCTAACTACTAGATCTAGATGAGTCTGAGAAGGTAATATGAGTTTTGCCCCTTCTAAAGTATTGAGGTGTACCTCTGGGTAGTTTCTCCCATATCTGATCTATTTTTTCTTGATAGTATTCTTTTTGGAAATAAGGATAAGCCAATGCAAAACAAAATCTATTGACATCCTTTTTCAGTTATATGATCTTCTTAATCAGTCATTATTCTTCATTTGGATAATAAAATCTATCGACAAACACAACCTTATTAACAATTATGCAAAAGCTATAAATAATAAAAACTTCAGAAGTTAAAATCAACAGTTGAAACTTTGAACAGAGTTACAATTGCAAAATATCTCCCCTTTGGAAATCACTGTGTTACACACATATACTTCCCACACACTTTCAAAACACTCTACAGGCCAATCTCACACCTTAGGTCTTACAATCAGAACCAATACCACAACAATATCGAGAAGCTCCAAGCTTTTAATGACTTGTTTTACAAACACCATTTTCATTTACAAGTTATTGCAATATGAGTGTCAACAGTAATATAATGATCATATCACCATTATACAGATTATAGACATTGGTATACAATAAAAATTAACAATTCAGCGCAATTTAACTAGTTTTTTCAAATTAATGATATGCTCTGGAAATCACAGAAAACATCCTTTACCACACAGTGAGACCGCGCATTGCCTTTACAATGCACTCACTACCATGACTGCGATGTTACCACTCAACTTGTTTTAGGGAATGCAGTGTTGGACTGGTGTTGGATTTCCAGTTCAATACCTTACCTATTGATCTAATACACTGACTGGAGTTGAAATAATCATTTAGAGCATTCCAAAGTACAGCATTTCCTTAAAGCAAGTCGTTGTAACGACTTGCGTGCTAAAGGAACGTGTGGTAATGACACAGTCATGGTAGTGACTGCATTGTTAAGCCATGCATGGTTTAGGCATGTGTGGTTCCACCATACAACTGGAAATCACCATCTATTGTATCAGGTTTTTTCAACACATTTGGTATATCATACATGTGACATATTTTAGTGAACTGCCCCAATTTTTGCCACCTTCTTCAGGACAATACATGTAGGCCCTACTTAAGATGTTGGGCAGACTTGTGTCCAGCAACACCATTGAGGAAAGGAACAGTCCTGCCTTAGGTTGGTAGTTCAGACCCCACCATTACAATACGGTCACCCATAGTGCGGTTGGAAACTTCCCTTTCACAATGGAAGTTTGTGCAGCGTGCGTAAAACGCCTGCAGCTCAAGCATCCATTGTGAAATGGAAGTTTGTAAACATCCCTGCACCGGTGCCTGCCACAAGGTGCAGTGATGTTGAGGGGGCACCATAGGTGCCCCCTAGGGCAGTATGCTTAGAGGTTCTAACAGAGAACACAAACATGAGATTATAGATCTCTGGCGTGGGTCTTGAACATTTTTATGGGCTTTTGGTAGTCCATTAAATGCTGGAGTAACAGCGTCATTTATTTGAGTAATTTAAACTCCTCATTGCAAATCCACTCTTCAGTTGTTATCTCTCCTATTAGGGCTTAAACCTCTCTTCCTAATCCAGATTGTCTAGTATTGGGAACCATCATATAATGTTTTTTGACAGATAAAAGATATAATACCCATTTTCATAATCTCTTGGTATCAAACACCACCCTTTTATCTGCGGGTTTCATAGTGATCTTAAAATTCTGCTTTAAGGCATTCATGGCTTCTCTATGTTGTTAAGATAAGTCATTACTTTGGAAGCATGATTTTTTTAGAATTTTGTGTACATTGATTTTAACAACTAATTATAAGTATTGATGTTTTTTTTACTACCTGAGTGATAGTGGGGGAAAAGATGGATTTAGGACTCAAACCTGAGTTATTAGTTACTGGTCTGTAATTACGGCTCACAAAAAACTGGTTAAGGCGTACTTTAAAAAAAGAAGGCTTTTTAGTCCCACTCCATTTCGAATCTGTTCACCCCGGTAGTGGGGACAAAACTATAGGCTTTTTCAAAGACTTCCCTTTCCATTAGACTGAGGACCTGATTTAGATCTTGGCAGATAGGCTGCTCCATCACAGCGGTGATGGATTTCCCGTCCGCCGAAATATAAATCCCATTATAGCCTAAGGGATTTATATTTTGAGTGGTGGGATATCCATCACTTTTGTGACGGAGTAACCCTTCTGCAAAGGTCTAAATCAGGCCCTCAGTGTGCTTTTGGATAGGCTGATTATAACACTTTTGTTTATCCCCAGTATTTCTGTCCAAATTTAATCTTGAGGAGGTTGATTCCTCATGAATTGAACCCTCCCCATGGACACATTGTTTCTCTTTCCCCGTTTCGTACTATGTTCTAAACAAATCCTATAATCACTGTTAGAGGGATGCCCTCCACATCCCTCTTGCACTGGACCATCATCCTAACTACTAGATCTAGATGAGTCTGAGAAGGTAATATGAGTTTTGCCCCTTCTAAAGTATTGAGGTGTACCTCTGGGTAGTTTCTCCCATATCTGATCTATTTTTTCTTGATAGTATTCTTTTTGGAAATAAGGATAAGCCAATGCAAAACAAAATCTATTGACATCCTTTTTCAGTTATATGATCTTCTTAATCAGTCATTATTCTTCATTTGGATAATAAAATCTATCGACAAATACAACCTTATTAATAATTATGCAAAAGCTATAAATAATAAAAACTTCAGAAGTTAAAATCAACAGTTGAAACTTTGAACAGAGTTACAATAGCAAAAGATCTCCGCTTTGGAAATCACTGTGTTACACACATATACTTCCCACACACTTTCAAAACACTCTACAGGCCAATCTCACACCTTAGGTCTTACAATCAGAATCAATACCACAACAATATCGAGAAGCTCCAAGCTTTTAATGACTTGTTTTACAAACACCATTTTCATTTACAAGTTATTGCAATATGAGTGTCAACAGTAATATAATGATCATATCACCATTATACAGATTATAGACATTGGTATACAATAAAAATTAACAATTCAGCGCAATTTAACTAGTTTTTTCAAATTAATGATATGCTCTGGAAATCACAGAAAACATCCTTTACCACACAGTGAGACCACGCATTGCCTTTACAATGCACTCACTACCATGACTGCGATGTTATCACTCAACTTGTTTTAGGGAATGCAGTGTTGGACTGGTGTTGGATTTCCAGTTCAATACCTTACCTATTGATCTAATACACTGACTGGAGTTGAAATAATCATTTAAAGCATTCCAAAGTTCAGCATTTCCTTAAAGCAAGTCGTTGTAACGACTTGCGTGCTAAAGGAACGCGTGGTAATGACACAGTCATGGTAGTGACTGCATTGTTAAGCCATGCATGGTTTAGGCATGTGTGGTTCCACCATACAACTGGAAATCACCATCTATTGTATCAGGTTTTTTCAACACATTTGGTATATCATACATGTGACATATTTTAGTGAACTGCCCCAATTTTTGCCACCTTCTTCAGGACAATACATGTAGGCCCTACTTAAGATGTTGGGCAGACTTGTGTCCACCAACACCGTTGAGGAAAGGAACAGTCCTACCTTAGGTTGGTAGTTCAGAGCCCACCATTACAATACGGTCACCCATAGTGCGGTTGGACACTTCCCTTTCACAATGGAAGTTTGTGCAGCGTGCGTAAAACGCCTGCAGCTCAAGCATCCATTGTGAAATGGAAGTTTGTAAACATCCCCGCACCGGTGCCTGCCACAAGGTGCAGTAATGTTGAGGGGGCACTATAGGTGCCCCCTAGGGCAGTATGCTTAGAGGTTCTAACAGAGAACACAAACATGAGATTATAGATCTCTGGGGTGGGTCTTGTACATTTTTATGGGCTTTTGGTAGTCCATTAAATGCTGGAGTAACAGCGTCATTTATTTGAGTAATTTAAACTCCTCATTGCAAATCCACTCTTCAGTTGTTATCTCTCCTATTAGGGCTTAAACCTCTCTTCCTAATCCAGATTGTCTAGTATTGGGAACCATCATATAATGTTTTTTGACAGATAAAAGATATAATACCCATTTTCATAATCTCTTGGTATCAAACACCACCCTTTTATCTGCGGGTTTCATAGTGATCTTAAAATTCTGCTTTAAGGCATTCATGGCTTCTCTATGTTGTTAAGATAAGTCATTACTTTGGAAGCATGATTTTTCTAGAATTTTGTGTACATTGATTTTAACAACTAATTTCAAGTATTGATGTTTTTTTTACTACCTGAGTGATAGTGGGGGAAAAGATGGATTTAGGACTCAAACCTGAGTTATTAGTTACTGGTCTGTAATTACGGCTCTCAAAAAACTGGTTAAGGCGTACTTTAAAAAAAAAGGCTTTTTAGTCCCACTCTATTTCGAATCTGTTCACCCCGGTAGTGGGGACAAAACTATAGGCTTTTTCAAAGACTTCCCTTTCCATTAGACTGAGGACCTGATTTAGATCTTGGCAGATAGGCTGCTCCATCACAGCGGTGACGGATTTCCCGTCCGCCGAAATATAAATCCCATTATAGCCTAAGGGATTTATATTTTGGGTGGTGGGATATCCATCACTTTTGTGAAGGAATAACCCTTCTGCAAAGGTCTAAATCAGGCCCTCAGTGTGCTTTTGGATAGGCTGATTATAAGACTTTTGTTTATCCCCAGTATTTCTGTCCAAATTTAATCTTGAGGAGGTTGATTCCTCATGAATTGAACCCTCCCCATGGACACATTGTTTCTCTTTCCCCGTTTCGTACTCTGTTCTAAACAAATCCTATAATCACTGTTAGAGGGATGCCCTCCACATCCCTCTTGCACTGGACCATCATCCTAACTACTAGATCTAGATGAGTCTGAGAAGGTAATATGAGTTTTGCCCCTTCTAAAGTATTGAGGTGTACCTCTGGGTAGTTTCTCCCATATCTGATCTATTTTTTCTTGATAGTATTCTTTTTGGAAATAAGGATAAGCCAATGCAAAACAAAATCTATTGACATCCTTTTTCAGTTATATGATCTTCTTAATCAGTCATTATTCTTCATTTGGATAATAAAATCTATCGACAAATACAACCTTATTAATAATTATGCAAAAGCTATAAATAATAAAAACTTCAGAAGTTAAAATCAACAGTTGAAACTTTGAACAGAGTTACAATTGCAAAATATCTCCCCTTTGGAAATCACTGTGTTACACACATATACTTCCCACACACTTTCAAAACACTCTATAGGCCAATCTCACACCTTAGGTCTTACAATCAGAACCAATACCACAACAATATCGAGAAGCTCCAAGCTTTTAATGACTTGTTTACAAACACCATTTTCATTTACAAGTTATTGCAATATGAGTGTCAACAGTAATATAATGATCATATCACCATCATACAGAATATAGACATTGGTATACAATAAAAATTAAAAATTCAGCGCATTTTAACTAGTTTTTTCAAATGAATGATATGCTCTGGAAATCACAGAAAACATCCTTTACCACACAGTGAGACCGCGCATTGCCTTTACAATGCACTCACTACCATGACTGCGATGTTACCACTCAACTTGTTTTAGGGAATGCAGTGTTGGACTGGTGTTGGATTTCCAGTTCAATACCTTACCTATTGATCTAATACACTGACTGGAGTTGAAATAATCATTTAGAGCATTCCAAAGTTCAGCATTTCCTTAAAGCAAGTCGTTGTAACGACTTGCGTGCTAAAGGAACGTGTGGTAATGACACAGTCATGGTAGTGACTGCATTGTTAAGCCATGCATGGTTTAGGCATGTGTGGTTCCACCATACAACTGGAAATCACCATCTATTGTATCAGGTTTTTTCAACACATTTGGTATATCATACATGTGACATATTTTAGTGAACTGCCCCAATTTTTGCCACCTTCTTCAGGACAATACATGTAGGCCCTACTTAAGATGTTGGGCAGACTTGTGTCCACCAACACCGTTGAGGAAAGGAACAGTCCTACCTTAGGTTGGTAGTTCAGACCCCACCATTACAATACAGTCACCCATAGTGCGGTTGGAAACTTCCCTTTCACAATGGAAGTTTGTGCAGCGTGCGTAAAACGCCTGCAGCTCAAGCATCCATTGTGAAATGGAAGTTTGTAAACATCCCTGCACCGGTGCCTGCCACAAGTTGCAGTGATGTTGAGGGGGCACCATAGGTGCCCCCTAGGGCAGTATGCTTAGAGGTTCTAACAGAGAACACAAACATGAGATTATAGATCTCTGGGGTGGGTCTTGTACATTTTTATGGGCTTTTGGTAGTCCATTAAATGCTGGAGTAACAGCGTCATTTATTTGAGTAATTTAAACTCCTCATTGCAAATCCACTCTTCAGTTGTTATCTCTCCTATTAGGGCTTAAACCTCTCTTCCTAATCCAGATTGTCTAGTATTGGGAGCCATCATATAATGTTTTTTGACAGATAAAAGATATAATACCCATTTTCATAATCTCTTGGTATCAAACACCACCCTTTTACCTGCGGGTTTCATAGTGATCTTAAAATTCTGCTTTAAGGCATTCATGGCTTCTCTATGTTGTTAAGATAAGTCATTACTTTGGAAGCATGATTTTTCTAGAATTTTGTGTACTTTGATTTTAACAACTAATTACAAGTATTGATGTTTTTTTTACTACCTGAGTGATAGTGGGGGAAAAGATGGATTTAGGACTCAAACCTGAGTTATTGGTTACTGGTCTGTAATTACGGCTCTCAAAAAACTGGTTAAGGCGTACTTTAAAAAAAAAGGCTTTTTAGTCCCACTCTATTTCGAATCTGTTCAACCCGGTAGTGGGGACAACACTATAGGCTTTTTCAAAGACTTCCCTTTCCATTAGACTGAGGACCTGATTTAGATCTTGGCAGATAGGCTGCTCCATCACAGCGGTGACGGATTTCTCGTCCGCCGAAATATAAATCCCATTATATCGTAAGGGATTTATATTTTGGGTGGTGGGATATCCATCACTTTTGTGACGGAGTAACCCTTCTGCAAAGGTCTAAATCAGGCCCTCAGTGTGCTTTTGGATAGGCTGATTATAAGACTTTTGTTTATCCCCAGTATTTCTGTCCAAATATAATCTTGAGGAGGTTGATTCCTCATGAATTGAACCCTCCCCATGGACACATTGTTTCTCTTTCCCCGTTTCGTACTCTGTTCTAAATAAATCCTATAATCACTGTTAGAGGGATGCCCTCCACATCCCTCTTGCACTGGACCATCATCCTAACTACTAGATCTAGATGAGTCTGAGAAGGTAATATGAGTTTTGCCCCTTCTAAAGTATTGAGGTGTACCTCTGGGTAGTTTCTCCCATATCTGATCTATCTTTTCTTGATAGTATTCTTTTTGGAAATAAGGATAAGCCAATGCAAAACAAAATCTATTGACATCCTTTTTCAGTTATATGATCTTCTTATTGATTAGATATTCTTTATACCCATTGACCTTTTAAATTAGTTTATCTATTTTGCTTCTTCTAAAGCTGTGTTATCCCCAATAGTAGCTTCTAATTCCTCAATTGCTTGTTTATCGATAAGGACACTTTCCTGGGCTGTCTCGATGATAAACAGCATCCAATCTCTACTGCATCGATTGGTAATTAATGTCCACATTTGAATACATTTTCTATTGTCTACAAAGAGACCAGGTTCATTCCTGACCTGCAGCCTTATCAGGATAACTCCAGACTTCACATACTCAACCAGGAAGTCAGCAAGTAACTCTGTCCTAGTGAGTATTTTCTTTAGATTGATAATTTTGTAACTCCCCTTTTGGATGATTGTTACTTTATTGGCCTTTTTGCCACTCATACTTAGAATTGTATTGAATTGGTCCTCATGGAAACAAGCGGCAGCTCCTCAGCAATGGCGGAGGAGCAATGCCCCCCTTGCTCAGAGCCAGAAGCTGAAAATTAAAACAATACTTTATTATTGCTTTTTTTTTCAGCTGCTGCCTGCACCAGCATGTGCATGGAGGAATGGGCCTGAGCCATGGGAGGGGGTAGGAGGAGTGGTGGGTGCATTTTTAAGTAACATGTTACTTTGGCTGACCGTCTTAGGCCAGCCAAACTGAATGGTGCACTTGGGTTTCTCCAACCCAGCTGTATTGCACAGCCGAGTTGGAGAAACAGCACAGACTCCCTGTGCCTGAGCGAGCGGTACTCTAGCACCCTCAGGGCAATCCCTATGCTGCACTCAGGCTTGAGAGCAGCATAGGGATTAGCTGGGGAGTCTGTGATGCTGTTCCCAGGAACTGCTGGGACCACTGACTGGAAGCAGAGGCATGCGAGGCAGCCTGCTGCACCAGGTAAGTCTTTAATTAAACATTTTTTATTAACACCTGCCCCCCCCCACCCAGGGCGCGCTTCCCCTGTACCCCAGGCCCCTTCCACCCGCCTCACCATCTTTATCTGTGTCAGCCGCCACTGACTGAACCCAAAGGTTTTTAGAGAATCCATCATAGCAACTCACTGGAAGTGTATCTCTCCAACCAACTGGTTGTACTAGATCAATATAACAAGAGAGAGAGACCCACAGAGCAAGAGGACGTTGCTCCATTCTAAACAGTAAGATCAAATCTCTCTTTGGGAAATCACTGTGCTACACACATATACTTCCCACACTCTTTCAAGACACTCTACAGGCAAATCTCATACCTTAGGTCTTAATATCAGAACCAGTACCACAACAATATTGAGAAACCCAGGGCTTATTATCACAAGGTGGTATCTCAAAACAAGGACTTACCTAAAACTGTAACGTCTAATCAAGCTTGATTCTGCTTCTCGTAATGTACAATATTAACACAACTATTTGAATATGTAAATAAACAGAGTACATGTTCACATTGCAAAACAAAAAACAAGGTTGCTTCTTCTAACTGCACCATTGTTTTTAAGCCAGTCCATTTCCATTTTTTTGGGTGAGTGCTAAACAGCTCATATTGATAAACTAGTTTTACTCTCTTCACATCTTCCTCTGTATCCATGCTTCCACAATTAAATGTTCTATGATTTTAATCCTTGTCCTAAACATTTGCTTCGTGAGGAGTCAGCTTTAACCCGTTCCGTGCTCCCATTGGCCAATGGCCGACGGGACCACTCCCTCCCTGGTGCTGTGCACGACCGTTGGCCGATGCAGCCCCGCCCACTCTTCAGAACGCCTGCACCACGGCGGAATGTTCGCCGCAGTAAATGGGTTAATCCCCTTGCGCACTGATTACTAAGCAGAAACGTTGCTGGATTAGTGACATGGGGGGGGATTGTCCTTCAATCATGCCCAAACCCAAACAAAACACAAGGAGTGGGGGGCATCTGGGGTCCCAGAGTATAAATAGACGTCACAGGACACGCACCCCTGAAGTCCCTGAGAAGTTACTGGGGGGCAAGAGGAAAGCTTCACTTAGGAGCCTGGCGTGGTAGCTCTCAGAAGCAAAGGCTGAGATTGTGAATTGTATAATGTTAGGTATGGAGGTTCATTTATTTGGAACAATAGCACTCGTAATTAACCTTTGGGAATCTGACGCACACATATAGTCAATATTATGTTTCTAATTTGTGGGCTTTTAATTTTAATAGCTTTTGAAGGAGGAGAAGCAAGCTTCACCAGCAATTAGAATTAGAATGATTTCAACAGAGAGGGGGTTTCCTTCTATTTGCCATCACAAGATGTTGATAAATATATGAGCCTGACAATAAACCTTAGAATGAGAAAGAGATCGAGGCTGAGAACGAGCGGGCCACTATGAGAGAAACAGCAGCCTGACAATGTTGATCATAGGCTCACCGTGGTCTGCCTAGTATGTATGCTCTCAACCCAGAGCTAAGCATTATTGTTACATGCCAGTGCTAGATCTGATTATTGAGTGGAATGACTATCATGCGCACTATGCACACAAGCCAGCTCCCTTATCTGAAATGAAATTCCTTGATCTATTACTCTCCCTTTGTGGCTGAGTGATACTTGAAACCCACAAACCATTTGGCTAGGCTATGAAATAAGAGTGCCTCATTCATATTTTCATTTAAGCATCTTTATGTAAAACTTCAGAGTCCAACTGTGATTCCAATATTACTGGACACCCTTGGACAATTATTATCGCATCAGTAACTTCTGCAAGCCAGGCCTTTCCTGGGAAAATAGCTTAATGGTACAGCATTGTTAACTGCAGGGGCAGCTCCTCCATTGGAGTGGAGGACAGTCATCCCACTCAAATGTTCCCCAAAGCCCCACAGATGAAAAATGAAATGGTAATTTATTACCTTTATATTTGTTATCATCTCGTGCTGAAATGAGTGTCAGGAGGACATGGTGGTACCTGCTGAGTAGCATTTGGGAGGAGTAGTGGGTAGAGGGCTGCCTGCGCACAGTTTAAAGTGTGAATGTCTCTTTGGCTGGTGGTCTTGTGATGGTCAGCCAGACAATGAGCATTTTAAACCTATCAGCCTCCAGTGCACTGGGGAGCCCTGTGAGAGGCTGCTCCAACCAATCAGGGTACTGCTCTCATGCTGGTTAACAGCATGTGCTCAGCGCCAGGATTGGTCAAGGGAGTTTGCTGGAGCCCGCACTGCAGTCTCAGGACCGGAGTTAGGAGGACGTTGTATGGTCTGGATTCAGGTAAGTTTAATTATTATTATTGTTTTTATTTGCGCCTGTGCATCTACTCACTGTGTAGTTTGTAAGGTGATAACAGGGTATTTTCCTTCTCTAGCAAGCATAAGATCAAGCCAAATCTTTCTTCTTGTAATGCAGGATTTAGTATACACAGAAGACAGGGAGCAAAGCCTTGAAAAGTTTTATTTGGTTATTTTTTCGTTTTTTTTAAAAGCAATTGAAATAGACTCCAAATCCTGGTCATTCTACAGTTAAACTGCTCTAAATACTTTAGAATCGAGCTCCCTTTGGGAGGGTTGTGTAGGGTTCCTATAGTAGAATAGACTATAACCTGTCACCCCCTAGTTGCCTTGTATCCGCCCCTGCCCCATGCCCCGGTTGTAACTATACCCTCCCATGCCCTACTCCTTCTGCTCTCAGAATCTGCTCCACCCCTAGGCGCAACTTTCGCGCAGCGCTTATCAACGCTCGCTCTCTCCCGAAACACAGCTTAGAAATCAGGGAACTCATTAAACACCAGGATCTGGACATTCTGTTTATAACTGAGTCCTGGGGAGACGCTGCCTCTGGCCCGGATTTCTGTTCAGCCACACCAGAGTGATTCTCCGTGGCAAGACAGGATAGAGTCACCGGGAGAAGTGGTGGGATAGCCATCATATATAAGGGGGTTCTGCAATCCAACATCGAACCCATTCACCGACTGAATTGCGAAGCCTGTATTTTCTCCATTACGCTTAATCATAATCAAGTCTTCAGGGGAATTCTTATATACCGCCCCCATGCCCGCATACCCACTTCCTGTCGGCTCTGGTTGAACTTACAAAACTTTCCTTGAGCCACACTGATTACACCATTCTGGGGGACTTCAATTTTCATCTAGAAGCCTCAGGAGACAAAGACACCACCCAGTTGGTCTCTGACCTACTTGCAGTAGGACTACAGCAGTTGGTGGCATCCCCCAACCATCAAGCAGGCCATACGCTTGACGGTTTGTTCACCAATAACCCTAACATCTTACTGTCTACAGTTCTCCCTGTAGTATGGTCAGATCATTCTGCAATCATTTTTACTATACTGGCTCATAACCCCAACCCTCCGCAATCCACCGCCCGCACCCCTATCATTACTAGAGCCTGGAAAAACTTGGACTATCCTCTTCTGTCTAACATTCTCCTATGAGGCTTCACCGCCCCCCGGGCTACTGTCCAGCAGATACCAGGAATGGATTCAGGATGCCATTAATCAAGTAGCCCCACCTAAAACCATTATCTCTAACCGGGAAACCCCATCTGCTCAATGGTTCTCAGAGGACCTTCGGCTACAAAGACAGTATTGCAGGAATTTAGAAAGGCGTCGGCGCAAGCACTATAGGCCCTCAGATAGGCAAACTTATAAAGATGCACTAGCGCTATATAAGAAAGCTATAATTAAGCACAAAAGTGCTTTCTTTCTTGCTCAGATCGAATGCGCCCAGAACTCGGCCAGAAAACTTTTCCAAGTAGTCGATTCGCTCTCCAATCCCCCGACAGGGCCTCCTATTGAACCTACACAAGATCTGTGTAATACCATGGCAACGTTCTTCTATACCAAGGTCATGAACATCTATTCATCTTTGTCTCCCCCAACCAACTTGGACCACACTGACCCTTCCTCCTGTCCCTCTTCTCTCACTCCTACCTTCTCCAATTTTCACATGGTCACGACGGATCAGATTAGCAAGCTAATTACATCCATTAAATCTGGGTCCCCACTAGATCCCTGTCCCCCTTCTATACTGAACGCTCTAACAGATGTCATCACCTCTCCACTCACGGACCTATGCAATACCATCTTCCAAACAGGTACTTATCCCGAAATCTGGAAAAAGGCAGTGATTAAGCCCTTGTTAAAAAAGCCTTCCCTGGACCCCGCTGACTCTGCCAGTTATAGACCCATTGCCTGCCTTCCATTCCCGGCTAAAATATTTGAAGCTACCATGAACACTCAGCTTTCGGATTTCATTGATTGCCATCAGCTCCTAGACAATACCCAGTTTGGCTTCAGGAAGGGCCACTGCACTGAGACGGCTCTGATAAAGGCCTCGGACGAGATCAGAACTGTAATGGACCAGGGTGGTGCAGCGGTCCTTATACTTCTGGATCTGTCCACTGCCTTTGACACGGTCAATCACTCCATCTTGATCGACCGTGTCACATCCCTGGGGGTGACTCACCTTGCCAGGGATCTCATTGCTTCATTTCTGGCCAACCGCACTCAGGCGTAAGCATGGGCGGAAAATCCGTTTCGCTCGCGGATTTTGCGGATTTTCGGGAAATTCGCAATCCGCGAGATTCGCGAATCTCCTGCAAAATCCGCAAATCCGCGAGCAGCGGATTTTGCTCGCACTGCTCGCACTGTTCGCGTGAGTTCGCGGCTTCCCAGTACAACTTCACGCCCCGCGAATAAGTGCTAAATTGCAGAAATACGATCTTAGCAAAACTGAAACTACTTACCAGGTTCAAAAGTTCAGGCTCATCATTAGTAGCCATTTCCTGTAGTGCTTCCTGAGGGGCCCCTCCAGAGTTCAGTTGCCAGTTGCAACTATTATGTGACCCTGCTCTGAACCTCAGAATAGTTACACATATGCCACAAAGGTCCTGAATTACAGCTAAGGGAGACAAGCAGGAGCCAGGCTGGAAGTTAAAATCCATTAATCAGCCCCTAATTCATTATTGTCAGTTGGGGCAGGGCAGGTGTTGTAACTAATTTTGCAACAATGAAAGCACTTAGCAAGTGCAAAAGATCACTAATCAGGGCGCACTAAGGAAGCAGGTGCCAGCTAAAAAAATATTCTGTGACACATTAATCAGCCCCAAATTAATTCAGGTCACTTGAGGCAGGGAAGGTGTGCTTTGCTTTGCCGAAAATAATGTACACTGGACAACCAGAGGGTGTGGTGATGAAACAGAGGGTGGCATGGGTGGGCCAGAGGGTGGCATGAGTAGTCAGAGAGTGGCAGTGGTGACAGAGAGTGGCAGTGATGAAGAAGAGTGTCCCAAACAGGCTGGACACGTAGAAACAACAAGTTCGCAAAACTTGCGACCCGACAGGTAAGTTCGCAAATTGCGAAATTGTAAAAACCCTCGCGAACTGGCAGAAACACGGGCGAACACACAAAAAAAAAAATCCGCAAATTCGCGGGAATTCGCGGATTTTGCAGATTGCGAATTCGCAAATCCGCAAAATTCGCGAACGCGAGATTCGCAAAATTCGCCCATGCTTAGCAGGCGGTGAAACTGGGCACCTTTTATTTGCCCATCTTCACCCTTCTGTGCGGTGTACCCCAGGGCTCCGCGTTAAGCCCCACATTATTCAACATATATGTGGCGGATCTGAGAGTTATTAAAGCACACGGACTCCTCTTAAGCACCTATGCGGATGATACCCAATTGGTGCTGGCGGTCCATAAGGATGGACCAGCCGTGGCCGCAAGATTTCAGGAGGGGATGTTGGCCATCGGCTCATGGATGTCAAGCAACTTCTTAAAATTAAATTCAGACAAGACTGAGGTGATGACCTTTGGCAACCTCTCACCGGAATGGTCTTCCATCTGGTGGCTCAGTGAAATGGGCCCACCCCCCACTCCAGTTGCCAAGGTCAGAAACCTCAGTATCTTGTTCGATGAGAGATTGCTGTTCAAACACCACGTGAATTCGGTGGTCTCATCGTCCTTCTACACCTTAAAAAAGATCAAAAAAGTGCTGCCATATCTCCCCTCAGGGGCGGGGAAAACGTTGATCACCACCCTCGTATTCTCTAAATTGGATTACGGCAATGCCCTCTTCCTAGGCACGCAAGAACAGACCCTAACTAAACTACAAACGGTGCAAAACGCAGCGGCCAGAATTTTGTTAGACATTCCCAGCCGCTGCCCCACCTCTCTGGCCATTCGTCACCTACATTGGCTTAGAGTCAGGAGCCGGATAAAGTTCAAGGCACTATGCATTGCCTATAAAGCCATTCATGACTCAGGACCTAGGTTTCTCAAAGAGGCCTTTCGGATCTATGCTCCTCAAAGATCCCTTTGTTCGGCCAACACTCACCTCCTCTCCGTCCCACGTACCAGAACCACCAGCTGGGGAGAAAGACGCTTCTTAGTGGCAACCCCCAGACTGTGGAACTCTCTTCCTTTGTTTATCAAAACCAGTCCTACTCTTATCATTTTCTGTAAACTCCTGAAAACCTGGTTATTTAATCAATGATCTATCTGGTAGCTCTCCGCCCCAGGCAGTCTGATATCCGCCGAGACACCTTCGGGTAGTTGTGCGCAATAAAAACCTCAAAAACATAAACATAAACGTAAACATACTAATATCAGACTCCCACACCCACCTAATTGACCACACAGCGATAGCGGCTAGGACAGTCTCAGACTACTCCTGCATCAGCTTGCAGCTGTCAGGCCGGCACAATGACCACGTCACACGCAGATGGAGGTTTAACAACACAGCTATTACTAAACAAGAAGACAATGACAGAGTAGAGCAAGCCATTAACGAGTACATACAACACAACGACACACCAGACATAGACCCATTAACGCTGTGGGACGCATTAAAAACCACAGTCAGAGGCACCCTAATGGAAATCATGGCTAAGCGTAACAAGATAGCGAGAGAGTACCTAGAACGGCTAGAAGCAGACATCAAGAGGCTAGAGGGAACCCATAGCAAGGACACAAGCAACGTAATCGTACTAACCGAACTCACAAAGAAAAAAATATGAATACAATAGAATTCTGAGTGAAAGAGCGGGCCTATGGATCAACAAATACAAACAGATAAATCTCTGTGAGGCCAACAAAGCAGGGAAATCCCTCGCGGCTTACCTGAAATACAGACAAAGACAGCACTGCCTGCCTTCCATCACGGACGGAAACAACATCATGCACACGAAACACAAAGACATCCTGCACACGTTCTGCGAGTTTTACCAAAACCTTTATAGAAAGGACAATACACTAGACCAGGAGGGGATCCCCGAGTACCTAAACCGCCTGAACCTGCCCAAGATAACCAATGACGAGGCAACCGCATTAGGTAGAGATATAAGCGCGCCAGAAATTGAGATGGCGATCAAGTCTCTCAAAGACAACAAGGCCCCAGGCCCTGAGGGCTATACAGCCTCCTTCTACAAAACTTTCAGGCCCCATCTACTCCCAACAAGGAAAAAAGTCTTCAACTATTGCGAAGAGGTGGGCAGAGTTCAAACACTATGAGGGAAGCAAACATTATAGTTATCCCTAAGGAAGACAAAGACCCACAACGGCCCCAAAATTATAGGCCCATCTCCCTTATCAACTTGGAGTGCAAAATTTATGCCAAAGTCCTTGCCACGAGATTCAACGCGGTACTCCCAAAACTAATAGGGCACACACAAGTAGGCTTCATGAAGACTTGCATGTCCCATGACAACACAAGACTCCTATGCCATGTCCTAGAACAGGCAGCCACACTCAACAGACCTGCGGTAGCTATCACCCTAGAAGCTGAGAAGGCATTCAACAAAGTGTCCTGGTACTTCCTAGAACAGTGCCTAAAGTCTTACAACCTGGGAACCAAATTCACAAGGAAGGATATGGCACTATATGCGGACCCAAGGGCGCAAATAGCAATCAACGGGGGAGTTTCAGGACAGTTTAATCTACAACATGGGACCAGACAGGGTTGCCCCCTGTCCCCAGCGCTTTTCTTACTGGCTCTTGAGCCTCAAATCAGGGACATCTTAGCCAATGACAACGTTAAGTCTGTCAACATAAACGGGACTACCACAAAACTAGCCGCATATGCAGATGACATACTCATTACCACAGAAGACCCCATCTCATCCATTCCAGCCCTCATGGACGCCATAGGTACATACTCTACCCATTCAGGGTACAAACTCAACAGAGACAAATCAGACTGCATGCCACTTAACATCCACACCACAAGTGAGATGGTTGACAACTCAGGACTCGCTTGGCAACCAGGGCTCATCAGATATATAGGAATCCAGTTCGGAAAAAGCCTCATGCTCATACTTGAACAAAATGAGAAAATCACCCTAGGAAAGATAAAAAAGCTTCTTGAGACGTGGTCCCCCAAGTTCGTATCCTGGTGGGGGAGAATAGACACAATTAAGATGATGATCACCCCGGTGATCAACTACTTTACAGGAATGATCCCACTGATACTAACAGAGGACTTCCACCGCAAAACAGACAAGCTATTAAACAAATTCCTCTGGCAAGATAAAAAACCTCGAATAAGCCTAAACAAACTGAGATTAAGTAAGAACTTGGGGGGCCTAAATCTGACTGATTACAGAACGTTCCAAATCGCTGCTATAGCAAGGCAGGGTATATACTGGGTGACAACCGACCCAATGTACACGCCAACATGGCTCAAAATAGGGAAAGCCATACTTAACAACCGCGACCCACTAGCACTTCTCACCACAAACAAACAAGCACAAAACTTGAGCCTTATACTCAAGAACACCAAACTGGCCCTCCTCAAAGTGGACAGGGTGCTAAAGCATAGTATCAAAAATTCAAGGTGGGAATCTCTGTGGGTAAACTCCAGAATAAAATACAAAGGAAACCCCTAAAGTTAGACGCTTGGACAAAACTAGGTCTCTCTTTTCCTGCCCAGCTTGAAAAGGGGGGTACACCCCTTACATTCAGCACTCTACAAGCCAGACACAACCTTGCGAACATAGAACTGTACAATTACCTCAAAATCAGAACGGCCATAGCCAAAACAAACCTAACCAGACAGACTCCACCAATTTTCCAATACTTGTCAAATCTGAACATTGTGGGCCATCAGATCTCCCACATCTACAAACTTCTCCGGCCCAACACGTCCTCACTTAACAACAAAACAACCAAATCCTGGGAGACAACCCTAGATGCCACACTAACTGAGCAACAAAGTCACGTCCTCTGGTCAGCCCCCTCTAAGAACATGGTAACACTGATCCTTGCCCAGACAATATTTTGGCTAATACACAAACTCTACTGGACCCCGGCCCGTCTGGCAGCCATGGGCCTAAGAGAACATGACCGATGCTGGAACTGTGACTTAGGAAAGGGCGACCTGGCACACCTCATATTCTACTGCACAAAAGTCAGGAAATACTGGAACAAAGTCTTCTCTTTCAAAAACAATACCCTAGGATGCACTCTTAACCTCATCTACGCTCATGACGAGCTGAGCTCATCATGAGGCACAGTGCAGCTGCACTCATGACGAGCTGAGCTTGTCACGGCCGTTGGATAATTACCCCGCTGTGCTGAACGTTCGAAAAACGGATGCACTGTGCCTCATGACGAGCCGAGCTCGTCACCAGCACAGCGGTGCTGTGCGCGGCCCCTCTCCCCCGCACAGCGGGGGGAAAACACTCCGCAGCGAAGGGGTTAAAGAAGAGTTCTCCTCTCTCACGACCGCATTCATAACAGCTGACCTAGACTCGCAACATGACAGAGAACTGCTAGACCTCTTATTAACAGCAGCAACAAAAAATAGTCCTCACCAACTGGAAAGACACCTCCAAGGCCACATTCAAGGGTCGGCTGAACTGGGTGACATTCTTAAGAGGGGCAGACATCACAACCCTTCTTACACACCAGGGAGAACGCCCAACAGGGGACTGTGGTCCGCCTTAGACAGATTCTTGAACCCATTCGACCCACCGTGAGAAATAAGTCATAAATCACCAGCTACCACACCACCCTCCGCTTACCCTCTTCCTCTCTCTATCTCGCAATCAACCACTACGCACCACAGAGTAGCCATGGGGTCAGGGGCCAAATGTACCCCACGAACCAAGTCGACCAGCCACACCTAGCAGGCACCCCCCCAGCGCTCAACATCGTAGGATACTTGGTATATGTTATATGTTATATGTCACACAATGTCGATTACCGGGATACCAAACCATTGTAACCCAGGCTGTAAATATCATACCCTGTACAGACAGCGAGACACGCATATCTGTAATGTATTAAATGTCTGTAAAAATCACAATAAAAATATTGTTTAAAAAAAAAAGTATGGGTTGCATCAATGTACTACGTAATGCTATTAGAAGGCGATATACGGTGCATAAATGTTAAAGTATTGCCCTCCTATAAATCCGATATTTAGCATAAGATGCGTAACTACAAAGCCAGAACATGGGAGCACTCACCGTTCCCGAGTTAAGCGACCTTCAATCTCGCTGACCAATGTTCAAATGCATTCACAAATCCCTTGGTCTTCGTACGGTCCTTTTATATAGACATTTGTAATGGAAGACAGCGTTTCAAGACTACACCTCTGCCTCGAAAAAACCTTAATGCGGGCAAATACAGCAGCCGTCTTGTAAGTATGTTGAGTGTAAGCCTCGTGGTGGCCATCTTAAAGTATGAGAATCATACTGGAAAGCCTCTCTAAACACACCTTCAGACAATTGAACATGCTCAGGAGGTGTACTCATATAGCAAGACCAAATGGATTGCTAAGTGATGTTAAGACCTACTCAGTTAATTATTTCTTCGATCTCCACTAGTCATAGGCTTATAGTAGTCTCTTTATTTACAGGCAGCATTTTCTGGAGAAAGCATTAATCACTTCGTTTCTCCTGACATTTGAGCTGGCATCAAATTGCTCTATATATTGCTTCATTGATCTGATTATAGTTAAGACTTATTTATAAAAATAAATGTTCACAAGAAATAAGTTTAGAACAATTTGTTTTTTAAAAACAATGCATGTTTATCAATACATTTCCCACTTCCGTGAACTTTGGAAACTGACAAGGGATTCCATATTCAGCATTGACGTGTCCTCTCAAATAAGTTCCGACCATGTAGGTGGGTCTGTATTGACATATCTTTTCATTTATTTACTATTGATTTAATATAACAGTAGCTAATTTGATAAATATATTTCCTCTTTAGAATCCTTATTTGGGTCCATGAAGTGTTGAGAAAAAAAATATATAGAGATATTTTTGTTCGAATGCTATGCTACTCCAAGTGTGCGACGACGTTTTGTAGGGTCCTCATGGCAAAAATTATAGGTATGTTTTTCTGTATATATAATTGGAGATCAGTGAGAACTTATTGTTTTTATAAGCATGTTTTTAATTTCAAAAGTGTCAAAATCTGGATTGTGATGTATATTCGTTGTTTTTTTAAATGTTCTGTATTCCCAGTACTGACTTTCAGTTTGCTGTAATATGTATGTGTTTGCAATGTAAAAAGTACATATAAACCTACAGTGGCTACCGTAAAAAAAAAAAAGAAAGGGAGTTTCTTGATCTCCACCTGTAGAAAAGCTGTACGATTTAGCCTGAGTAGTAAACAGCCCCAGGTTTTCACTACTTAGATTAAGCTGTAAAACAATGGAAAGCAAGCACTTGTTATTTGCCAAGTACAACAAACAGGCAACAGTAGAAACATGGCTCAATTACATGATTCCTTTATGGCTTTGAACCCCACCTTTCACCCAAACCCAAGTGTTAAATTGAAAAGATGTCTCATAGACAAGTTGTGTAGAAAACAAGTTATTGATTTATTCATCAGGTTACAGTTTCAAATGTAAGTTACAGGATGATAGGAAGATCCATAATATGCCCCACCAGGAGCCGCCTCCTTGCTGCTCAGCCATTCGCTCCAACTAAATTCTCTTCAAGCACAAACACAGTGAACATTTCAATAACATCACCATGAGCTGAGCAGCAAGGCAGAGAACAAGAATAGGGAGGATGCATTAACCAATAAGTAGATTATAACATATTTCCCCCCTTATAATGATTTAAGAAAATCAAATGTAAGCGAGATAAGACACACATACCAAGGAAAGGCAAAAGTTCCATACTCAATAACTGTGGATATATAACACCACTTCGCCAGGCACAACAACATACAAACAGGGCATATACACAAACCCAAAACAGTATATAACATGTATTATACTTAAGAAAAGATGGTATAAACATTCCTAAATATGCACACATGAACACAGTTCTAATACGGGAATACACCTCCTAATGAAACACCGTAATAGGGTAACACACCGCCCTATAGGGGAATAGACCTTCCTATGAAACTGAACACCATAATAGGGGAAAAACACCTCCCTATGAAACAGAACAAGCCCACCATAATAGGGGAACACACCTCCCTATAGGGAAAACCCCTCCCTAAGAAACACTGTAATAGGGAAACACACCTTCCTATGAAACAGAACAAGCACACCGTAATAGGGGAACACACCTCCCTATAGGGAAAATACCTCCCTAAGAAACACCATAATAGGGAAACACACCTTCCTATGAAACAGCACAAGCACACCGTAATAGGGAAATACACCTCCCTATACAGGAAACACTTCCCTAAGAAACACTGTAATAGGGAAACACACCTTCCTATGAAACAGAACAAGCACACTGTAATAGGAGAACACACCTCCCTACAGGGGAAACACCTCCCTAAGAAACACCGTAATAGGGAAACACACTGTAGTGTAGTTCCTATATTCCCAATAGGCTCTGCGCATTATAGATGTGACGTAGGACTTATATCTACTAAGTCTCTATCGAATATATTAAACTTAATTGTGAGTGCCAGCTAGCTCAGAGGTCACTAGAAACTTTCTCGAATTCACAAGAAGGGATTTGTTTCTGACAACCGCATAAACATGACAACTTTCTTTTCCCAAGATAAAACTGATCTTCAGTGTCGTGGAAACAATAGATAGGTATTTTACTCAGTCATTCGTCCATGCTTCGTTTCAGAGGTTCAGAGAAATAGAGAGACGGGCGTTTTCAATAAAAGTATTTATTGAACCGTCTTCTTTCTCATGCAGAAGAAATGAACTGCTACAATCGTAAAATAAGCATGGGCGGAAAATCCGTTTCGCTCGCGGATTTTGCGGATTTTCGGGAAATTCGCAATCCGCGAGATTCGCGAATCTTCCGCAAAATCCGCAAATCCGCGAGCAGCGGATTTTATGGCTTGCTCGCACTGTTCGCGTGAGTTCGCGGCTTCCCAGTACAACTTCGCGCCCCGCGAATAAGCGCTAAATTGCAGAAATACGATCTTAGCAAAACTGAAACTACTTACCAGGTTCAAAAGTTCAGGCTCATCATTAGTAGCCATTTCCTGTAGTGCTTCCTGAGGGGCCCCTCCAGAGTTCAGTTGCCTACTTGCAACTATTATGTGACCCTGCTCTGAACCTCAGAATAGTTACACATATGCCACAAAGGTCCTGAATTACAGCTAAGGGAGACAAGCAGGAGCCAGGCTGGAAGTTCAAATCCATTAATCAGCCCCTAATTCATTATTGTCAGTTGGGGCAGGGCAGGTGTTGTAACTAATTTTGCAACAATGAAAGCACTTAGCAAGTGCAAAAGATCACTAATCAGGAAGCACTAAGGAAGCAGGTGCCAGCTAAAAAAATATTCTGTGACACATTAATCAGCCCCAAATTAATTCAGGTCACTTGAGGCAGGGAAGGTGTGCTTTGCTTTGCCGAAAATAATGTACACTGGACAACCAGAGGGTGCGGTGATGAAACAGAGGGTGGCATGGGTGGGCCAGAGGGTGGCATGAGTAGTCAGAGAGTGGCAGTGGTGACAGAGAGTGGCAGTGATGAAGAAGAGTGTCCCAAACAGGCTGGACACGTAGAAACAACAAGTTCGCAAAACTTGCGACCCGACAGGTAAGTTCGCGTTTGCGAAATTGTACAAAACCCTCGCGAACTGGCAGAAACCCGCGCGAACACAAAAAAAAAAATCCGCAAATTCGCGAGAATTCGCGGATTTTGCGGATTGCGAGTTCGCAAATCCGCAAAATTCGCGAACGCGAGATTCGCAAAATTCACCCATGCTTATCGTAAAACTGGCTGTAAAGTATAATGCGTACAGCAAGAAGAGTATTATAAAATAATACTGTAAAAGCCTGGTATGGTTTCTAAGCCATAAAATACATACATAAATAAATAAAGACTAAAAGTACTTTACTGGTGCTTCTAAAATATGCCTACCACGATGTACCTAACCTAAGTCTAGAACGAGGGAAGAAGTAAGTGTGGTGTAGCATAAGTTTAGTGTTCTTTTGCCAAGAATCTATCCAAGATTTCTCTTAGGGTTTAATCAGCTCCGTACCTTGGTTTAGAATGAAGGAGGTCTGTCTTAGGACTCGATTTTGCAACACCCCACAAGGGGAGCTTGGAAACACTGGAGCTGGATTTCTCGTCAAGAGAAAAGACAGCGTCTCTCTCAGTGCGTCTGCTGGAGGGTCGGCTTCCTTTGACACTTGCTGTAGCGAGATGCGTCGGGCAAGTAGATAGTCAAACTGCTTCAAACCACTGTGTGTTTGCTTGGGCAAGTGTGGGCATATTTATACCTTGAAGGTGCCGAGTTTGACGTAAAGATGGACATAATAACGTCATCAAAGAGTCTCAGTTCTTCGATAACTCCATGAGTTCTGGGACAAATCAATATTCAAGCAAGGGGAAGTCCCTAACTGCTGAAGCCGAGTTTTACAAGAAATCGTTGTGGATTTTCTGAACTAGTGGAAGTCGCCATGCCGTATTTGGACTGCATGAGCAATGTCTAAATATGGTTATGATTTCTGTGCAGATATAAGGACATGGTGATTTATACCTATATAAGGGCATGAATCTGGAAAATTACACTAGGGTCCTAAAAGCCTATACAACAACACCTCCCTATGAAACAGAACAAGCACACCATAATAGGGGAACACGCCTCCCTATAGGGGAAACACCTCCCTAAGAAACAGAACACAAGAGCTCAGCTCCATTAAGCGTAAACAGAATTAAGTATAAGCAGATCTCAAATTTAGAGAAACACTGTAAAATACTTAAAGATCGCACGTCCAGCATATCAACAATACTAAGCATACTAAGCATAAAAAAAGGTATACATTAGACAAATCTGCAGCATACATCAAGTATATGTGAAATAAAAACAAATGTTCCTTCTACTTTTCAGATACAAAAAACAGTAATAACCTGTGGAATAAATATGTAATAAGTACATCAGGTGTGCATATCACCACAGGTTAGTGGAAGGAATAATACCCTCGGTTTGCCCTACAGATGGCGTCAAAAGAAAGGCACAAAGTAGGCACAATATGGAAAAAAAGTCTTAACAGTGTGCACCTCGCTGTGTGCATTTAGCGAAAAAGGAGATAAATACCATTATTGTCGGTAAGAACAGTGGTTGACGCTCCGTAAATAATGTGGGCAAAAATAACTTGTTGTTAAGTTACAAGGTAGCAACACATTTCTAATGGTGAAATTAAAAGAAATGGCTGTTATGCAAGGTCACGATGCATGACCCCGTGCTACGACGGGTGCTCGTACTGCAGGTTGAGGAAGAAGACGTCAGGGAGGAGATCGAGCAGGATGGCTCACGGAACGCCAGCACTGCTTGAAAGATGTGCCTGTGGGCAGTAGCGGCCCGCGGTGGAAGTGCTGCTGGGCTCTGATGTAGCGCAGGGGAAGGGGGAAGGGCAGGGTGGGGGGCAGTAAACTACGGATTACGGGCAATTAGAGGTAAGTAAACATATAAATAAATTAAACGGATTTCGTTGCACGTGCTGCATCGCACCAGACTGCGGACCAAGTAGTGTAAAAAAATAAATATCCAGCAGACTATTTCCACCTATGTAGACCTGAAGGCCGGCCACCTGTGCAAATGTCTGTAGTGTGTCATGTATGGGGGTGAGGTCAGAGCAGATGTCGCAAATGTATAGAGGCAGGTCATCTGCATACCGGGATACTGCAAGGGTCATTCTGTCTAGTGGTATACCCACACCTCCCCTTCTAGGCAAAGCCTAATGGCAAACGACTCGCTATCCAATGCAGACAGTAGGAGTGTAAGGGGGCATCCCTGTCTGGTGCCTCTCCCCATAGGCAACGGTGGGGAGATCAGCCTGCCCAGGCAGACCCTGGGTGTGGGGTCAGTGTACAGCAGTTTAGTGTATGCTCAGAGGTGGTCACCTATCCCCATAGTAGTCAACACCCAAAAAAGATAGTCCCACTCCAGCATGTCCAATGCCTTGTCCAGGCATTCTGAAGGTGTGGTACATCATGTGGAACAGGCATCTTATGTTCACGGACTTCCTGCATCCTGGGACAAAAACATTTTGTTTTGAATGTATCAGGATCGGTAATACCTGAGCACATTTCTCAACCAGGATCTTTCACAGGAAGTTTTAGTCCCTGCTAGGATGGTTGGGTCTCTATCAGGCTTCAGTATAGACACCAGGAGGGATTCTTGAAGGGATGGGGCAACCCACAGAGCCTCAATGTACATCTCAACTAACCTGGCGCAAGTAACCCGGTAAAGACGCTGTAGTATTCTACTGGCAGGTCACCAAGGGGTTTTATTTCTGAAGCTCTGACATATTCATCCAGGTCATCTCTGGTAACAGTCGGGATGCAAGGGAAAGACAATTGTGTCAGGAAGGATCCGACCAGATCAGTGTCAGAGTGAGGTGGTGCTGCGTATAAAGTGGAGCAGTAAACAAAGAATGCATTTAGGATGTCATGCTGTTTATGTAGGATGGTGCTGGGGAGAAGTAATCACCAGGATCAATCCTAAGTGGGCGTCCTGCTGCACTAGCGATGCAAGGAGGTGGTCAGATTTCTTCCCCCTGATGTGTTCTGTCCACATAAGCATTGAGGTTGAAGCAGTGCAGCTGCTCCAGGAGATCAGCATGTTGAGTTTTAGCCTCAGTTAACGTGTGGCATTTGAAGGTGTCTGAGACTGAAGATTTTTCTAGAGTGATGATCTGTTGTTCAGAGTTTCCAATCTCTCTTTCAAGTGTGCTGTAGACTCCCGCTAGTTCCTGCAAACATATTTCTCTTGTAACCACTGTAAAGGCGTTCCACTTGAGTGCCTTGGTGGATGCAGTTTCACGTTTGTACGCAAAGTGTTTGGTAAATGTATAGGCTTTGGGATTCACTGAAGGCTGAATCTTCCAGAGTCTCCTGGGGGAATCGTCATGTGCGCACTGAAGGTACCAGGGCATTCCATGCCACATTTATTATGTGGAGTACAAGGGGAGCTTGGCCCTAGTGGACAAGTGGGGAGGCTGGGCCTAGTAACTACAATCAGAAGAAGGAGTGCCTCTCCACAACTCAGTAACACCCCTATTCATGGGCCATTGAAAACGCAAGCTGTCGTTTCCAACAAGGTACTTTTATTTATACCATTCAATTAGACATTTATAATTAGTTTGTCGAAAAAAACATATTAAATGCAGACAAGACTTGTGTTAAACATAAGTTCAAACCAAAAATGAGACTTTTGAAACAGTGTAAGCACAATTTAACAAACACACTATATATACAAACAATGTATGAGAGAAACAATGTATGAAAAAACAATGTATGAAAAAACAGACAGTGACATTTGAACATATATCACAATAAATAATGAATATATCTTAGCATTTGATTGAAGCAAAACAGAAAGAATGGAAAAGAGTAGAAAGAAGTTGAAAAAAGATACGCGAAAAATGAATTCGAGAATCTTATGACACCAGTGGTAGCTGGTGTATAAATTGTCTTTTTTCACATTAGCCGACGCGTTTCGAATCCTGGGAATTACTAGCCGGATTCTCTTCAGGGCATGGTTATTCTGTCTGTAAAGTTATCAGAAAGACAATGTATGAGTATCTTAAAAAAGGGGAAAAGGACTCCCTATGTAGTGACTCTAAGCATAAACGACCTACCGCTGTTCGAGGAAGGCTAAATCATTGAAAGTGTGGCAGTGCAGATTGTGGAAGGGTCCAAGGAAATGGAGCTACCTACAACAAAATAAATTAACATTATACCAATTGAAACACTAATTGGTAGACTGGAAGCGCGATATGAATTGTTCAGAATTGGACATACCGTCATTTATTTGAAAATAGATGTTGGCGGTTGTCTCTAGGTTAGATGCAGGTTCTTCGTCACACTTTTATACGTGAACTGGCCTGTGGCGCTGTGTGCGAGAACAATAATGTGAGTCAAGGAGGGGGAGATTTCGAGATGAAATAGACCGTGGAACTGGTTTGTTAAAAACATACCTTTGGTTCGGAGTTGAGGCTCATTATTTATTGTGATATATGTTCAAATGTCACTGTCTGTTTTTTCATACATTGTTTTTTCATACATTGTTTCTCTCATACATTGTTTGTATATATAGTGTGTTTGTTAAATTGTGCTTACACTGTTTCAAAAGTCTCATTTTTGGTTTGAACTTATGTTTAACACAAGTCTTGTCTGCATTTAATATGTTTTTTTCGACAAACTAATTATAAATGTCTAATTGAATGGTATAAATAAAAGTACCTTGTTGGAAACGACAGCTTGCGTTTTCAATGGCCCATGAATAGGGGTGTTACTGAGTTGTGGAGAGGCACTCCTTCTTCTGATTACATTTATTATGTGAGCATAATGGTCAGAGATGATGCAACCCAAGTAGTTAGTGTGTTTGATCGAGTCTCTAATTGAGGTTGAGAGGAGGATGCAGTCGAGTCTCATACATAAATCGTGCATTGCAGACATGGGCGTCCGCAGAAAGTTTTCCAGGGGGGCCAAACCTGGCAAATGAAGGGGCTTGGCTAATGTTAATCAATAGGGGCGGGGCGAAAATGGCAGATAATCTGGATCGGGTAATGCTCAGGCCAAGCTGAGAAAAAAAGGTGGTGAATTCTGCATTTGAAACTGGACAACAATTAGAGCACGCATGAACCCTAAAATTACCCCCCTGGCCCCTTTAAACTCATACATTCGCTGAACCCTAAAATGTCCCCCCTTGCACCCCAAAACCCATACCCACCCTGAACTCAAAAATTATACCCCTGGCACCCCAAAACCCATACCCACCCTGAACCCTAAAATTACCCCCCTGGTATCACAAAACTCATACCCACCCTGAACCCTAAAATTATCTCCCTGGCAACCCAAAACCCATACCCACACTAAACCCTAAAATTACCCTCTGGCACACCAACTCCCATACCCACCTGGAACCCTAAAATTACCCATTGGCACCCCAAAAACACATACCCACCCGGCACCCTAAAATTACCTCCTGGTATCCCAAAACCTATACCCACCATGAAACCCAAAATGATCTCCCTGGCACCCCAAAACTCATACTGTCCTGAACTCTAAAATTCCCCCCTGGCCCCTTAAGACCCATACCCACCCTGAACACTAAAATTACCCCTCTGGTACCCCAAAATGTATACCCACCCTGAACCCTGAAATTATCCCCCTGGCACCCCAAAAGCAATAATGAACCCTGAAATTACCCCCTGGTACACCAACACCCATACCCGCCTGGAACCCTAAAATTACCCCCTGGCACCCCAAAATCCATACCCACCCGGAACCCTAAAATTACCCCCTGGCACCCCAATCCCTAACCCACCCTAAACCCTAAAATTTATCTCTGATACCCTAAAACCCACACCCAACCGGAACCCTAAAGTTACCCTCTGTCACCCCAAAAGCTGAACACTACAAGCTCACACTACATTTGCATATTCAGAGGGGACTGTCCTCCTTGACGTTTCCATGCATGTAATTATTAGAACACTGTTCACTTAGAGTAACCTAGATATGCAGCCAGTAGGTAATGCTGATGCTGTAGAATGCAATAAAGTTACTGGAACTTACATAAACACTGCTGCCTGCTCTTCTGATACTATTGGGTGGAGTCGGGCTGATCAGCAGCACTGTCGTTCTGGCATCCAGCCCTCCGAAGGTCTCACTGTGTATATAGATGTGGGTCTATGTCTCCTGTTTCCTCCTTGCCAGGGCCTCCTCTACTTCTTCGTCTGTGCCCTTGGAAGCAAAAAGAGACAGATCCATTGCCCTGATCACCATTCATCTGGTGAGCATCGCCGTGGATGTGTTTTCCATACAAGTGCACAGACAGCAGGGGGAAATGGATGGCAGTGAAGGTGACGCTTTTCCTTTGTAAAGTAATTCTTGCTGGCGTCATAGCCCAGGGTATGCTGTATGTGCACTTGTATGGAATATACATCTATACCAGTGCACAGACGGTAAACCCTGGGCTAGATGCCAGCAGAAATTCCTATACAAAAAAAAAGCGTCACCTGCAATGGCCATCCTGTTCCCCCTGCTGTGCACATCTTCCCACTCCCACCCCATAAAGAGGCAGATAGGGTGCAGAGCATCCCTGCAGAAATCTCGACAACAAAAATATAGTTTGACCAGAATATCGACTGACAGGTAAGTAATATCGATAAAAATAATATAGTTGTAATAAATATCGTTTACAAAAATATAGTTTACAAAAATATCGATTTTTTAATAATGTTATGTATTTTAGTGTTTTTAATGAGAATTGTTTGTCATTTTATTATATGTTGTAGAATTTTATTAGTTATTAATGTATTTTATGTTGAATTTTGTGTTATTAGCTCCGGAGCGGGTTGTGGGTTTATAGGGGAATAGGGTGGGAAGTAATTTAAATATATAAAATTAATTGATTAATTAATGTGTTAATTTACTATTAATTGTTTAATAATTATTTGTTAATTAATTTCAATTAGTCAATTATTAATAATTATGTTAATGAATTATGTTAATTGTTTAATTAATTTGAGGTGTGTGTAGTGGAGTTTATATGTGTAAATGGTGTGAAGTAATTACATTTTTAGTGATTAATTATTAAATACTTTATAAATTAATTAACATTAATAAATTATTAATTGTAAATGTGTAATTAATTTTAGGTTTGTGTTGTGGTGTTTATAAGTGTATATGGTGTGAAAGCTTCAAAAAATTAATTAATTAATTAATTTAAAAAATACTTTAATTTTCATTAATTAAATAGTAAATATTAAATGTAATTGTGTCATTAATTTTAGGTGTGTGTGGTGGATATTATAGTGTTAAATAATGTGTAAATAAATATTGTTTTATTATCTTTGTTAATAATAATATATTTAAATGTATATATTAATTATGTTTATATTGTAAATTAAATTTAATAAAACATTTTATAGTTTTTTTTATTGTTTTGGGTTCCAGTGCTTTCCCTACTGTTGTACCCTGTGGAGTGGGAATAGTCATTTTCACCCCTACGCTATCCCACGCTTTCCCTACTGTTGCACTCTCTGGAGTGGGAATAGTAATTTTTACCCCTACGCGATCCAACGCTTTCCCTACTGTTGCACTCACTGGAGTGGGAATAGTAATTTTTACCCCTATGCTATCCAACGCTTTCCCTACTGTTGCACCCTTTGGAGTGGGAATAGTAATTTTTACCCCTACGCTATCCAGCGCTTTCCTTACTGTTGTACCCTCTGGAGTGGGAATAGTAATTTTTACCCCTACGCTATCCAACGCTTTCCCTTCTGTTGCATTCTCTGGAGTGGGAATAGTAATTTTTACCCCTACGCGATCCAACGCTTTCCCTACTGTTGGACTCACTGGAGTGGGAATAGTAATTTTTACCCCTACGCTATCCAACGCTTTCCCTACTGTTGCACCCTTTGGAGTGGGAATAGTAATTTTTACCCCTACGCTATCCAGCGCTTTCCTTACTGTTGCACCCTCTGGAGTGGGAATAGTAATTTTTACCCCTATGCTATCCAACGCTTTCCCTTCTGTTGCACCCTCTGGAGTGGGAATAGTAATTTTTACCCCTACGCTATCCAGCGCTTTCCCTACTGTTGCACCCTTTGGAGTGGGAATAGTAATTTTTACCCCTACGCTATCCAACGCTTTCCCTACTGTTGCACTCACTGGAGTTGGAATAGTAATTTTTACCCCTACGCTATCCTACGCTTTCCCTACTGTTGCACCCTCTGGAGTGGGAATAGTAATTTTTACCCCTACGCTATCCAGCGCTTTCCCTACTGTTGCACCCTTTGGAGTGGGAATAGTAATTTTTACCCCTACGCTATCCAACTCTTTCCCTACTGTTGCACTCACTGGAGTTGGAATATAAATTTTTACCCATACGCTATCCAACGCGTTCCCTACTGTTGCACCCTCTGGAGTGGGAATAGTAATTTTTACCCCTACGCTATCCAACGCTTTCCCTACTGTTGCACCCTCTGGTGTGGGAATAGTAATTGTTACCCCTACGGTATCCAGCGCTTTCCCTACTGTTGCACCCTTTGGAGTTGGAATAGTAATTTTTACCCCTACGCTGTCCAACGCTTTCCCTACTGTTGCACCCTTTGGAGTCGGAATAGTAATTTTTACCCCTACGCTATCCAGCGCTTTCCCTACTGTTGCACTCACTGGAGTGGGAATAGTAATTTTTACCCCTTCGCTATCAAATGTTATAACTACTAATGTTTTTATTTAGTTATTAAATGTATGTATTATTATTTTTAAATACTTTTATGTGTTAATTAAATATAGAACATTTTATTTTATTCAAAATGTTTTATATATGTGTTTATTTTATTTTTATATAACTATTAAAGTTTAAAAATTAAATTAAGATAATAATAAAATGTATTTAAGAAAATATATGTATATGTACACATTTATTAAGTTTATATTGATTATTATCACCCCCCCAGTTGACATAAGGTTTAAAAGAAGGGTGAACGCGGGATTAAAGTCGTTGTGTGGTGACCGTGATGGGGCAGACATTTAATGCAGTTTCCTTTTCTGATGGGCATACAAGAGTCCCAAATGGGTTAATTTTACAAATCTACCTTGACAGACTCAGACAGCAAATGCTGCTGCCTTTCCATGGCGTCTGAAGGTTTTTTTCTGGAAGTTTGGTCGACGAGCTGATCGGTTCTTTTCCCAGCCGACAGCAGTCGCCTCTTCCTTCATGCGGTGGTGATGAGTGGGTTGCAGGGCACCTGCACTTGTCGCCTCTGTCATCGGTAGCCCCCTGCTTCCATCTGAATGCCGAGGATCACCGCCGCCCCCCGAACCACCAGCACCTGGAGGGGTCGCCAAGATGTCCTGCCTGAGGACGAGCCCCTGCGTCAGGCCTCCCTCCAGGGTGCATTTGTGCACATGGGCATGCACAGGGGGGGCAAGGAGAGGCGCTCCACGGGAGGGCAAGCATCCCTCCTTGTTCCCCTGCGGACGCCCATGATTGCAGAGTAGAATATGTTGACTTGAGAGTAGGGATTCAGGGAGTCTACTAGCGACCACTGGTGAATCCAGTCTGTAAAGCATTCTGTCTGGGCATATGGGGAAACGGGGAAGGGCAGGGCACGAGCTGCCAAGCTGTAGGGCAAGTGGACAATTGTAGTCTCCACTCAAAATCAATGTTGTCCCGGCTCTATGCACCAACACCCCAGACATGGTATCCCAGTAGGCCCCCTGACCTACATTAGGGGCATATATGCTACCCAGGAGGAATCTGGAGCCTTCAAGATGACTTTCAATAATGGCATAACACCCCTCCTTGTCCGCTATGGTATCTATGGTCTGAAAGCAGACTCCTGGCCTAATCAAAATTAGAGTCCTGTGGGTGTAGGCAGAGCAGGTGGTTGCTACAAAGAATCCCCTCCAACGGGGCGTGGCCAGCAACATGGCCGGCTAGGTTGTGCCTCGCGCTAGCTCCCGGCGAGCTATCTGTGAGCCGCCGGAATGTCTTGGGATACCCTGAGCTCCTGAATTCTGACCTGAAGTGCCCGTATGCCCGAGCTGTGCACCGCGGACTCTGACGAGCTCCTGGCTCGGACCCAAAATGGCGGCTTGCTCCTGCCGGTGAGACGCGAGCCCGGCGAGGCGGAGTGGGAGGTACTGGTGATCTTAGCGGCGGTAGGAGGGGGCTGAATACAGAGGAGTGCGAGGTGTACGGAGACTGGTACCCCAAAACTCCTGCGGACGCTGCTGCCCAGGGGCCCGCTGTGGTGTGGGGGCGGGCTAAGCTGGCGGAGGCCTGACGCCGAGAGCTGTGTGCGGACCCCAGGTGCCGGGAAATAGGAAACAACGAGAATGCTCCAGAGGCGGGCAACGGAAAGGGCTGTGGTGACCTGGAGCCCCCGCTGCAGTTAAATTGCGTGACCTGCATCTGGCTCAATATTCGCCAGCCTGAACACAACCCCAGAACACTGCAAAGGGGATAGTGTGGGCAGCGCTGCGGAGGGCCCTCGGCGCCGGGCTGCGGGCTGTCCCGGGAGGCCTCTGACCCGACAGTTGCATTCTGCCCCGTAGGGAGGGCCTGCTGGTGCCTCCACGGGAGCGCGAGTGGACCCCCATCAACGGGAGAAGATCAGGCAGTGGGCACTGAGAGCCGCGGGAGAGACTGCTGCTGCGGGGGAGGGATGAGAGCACCCTGACCACATGGACTGCGGACTGAGAAAAGGCAAGCACTGGAGCCCAGAGGAGCCCGTAGAGGGTGAAACACAGAGACGGGCCATACCTGGGCTCGGAGGAGAAGTGGGAGCCAAGGCAAGGATCCTGGAGAGCCTTGTATGATTGTGAGACGGATGATAAGCGAGTATACTGCCGTGGCACACGGTAGGCTCGGCGCAGCATGGTGCGGGGGGAGGTACTGCGGTCCGGCCCTCTGCGCTGGCCCCGGTAGTCAAGGAGGGGCAGCGTGAGCCAGGAGTTGGGCAGGCCGACCCGGGGCCACCCTGTGAGCAGCACCCTCCGGGGGAGAAAGTCGCCTGGGTCCCAGGAACTGCAGACTGACCTAGTGCTGCGTGGGGCGCGGGAAGGACTCCCACGCCAGCCGCCCGCCCTTCACCGCACCACGACACGGACGGTGTACGGTGGGTTCTCCCTGGATCACTCGCTCCCGCGAGGCCGCGATGGAGGGTAGATTGGTGAGCATCGCGGGAGATAGTTGTGGCATTGGAGTGGACCGCTGGCTGGCCGGAGGAGTGACTTCAGAGTGGCAGAGGAGATGGGGAAAAGAGATACGGCGGCCAAGACGCCTCGGCAGGGGACAATGGATCGATATGCTATGACCCAACCTCAGACGGAGGCGCAGGCCCCTAACCCCCGCTCAGACACAGAACTCCTGATGGGGACGATTCAGGCGTCCAGAGCGGACATACAGGAGTCCCGGGCGGCTTTGGAAGTCAATTGGGATTGGAGGTGACGCTGCTGAGACAAGATTTACGCAATCTGGCTGAAAGGGTGACCACCTCAGAGACGCGGATAGGTGAGGCGGAGGACTCCATCACCACACTCCGTAAGGACAGGGCAGAACTACAAGCTTTGCATCGCCAACAGGTGGACGATGCAGAAAATAGGGCCCGACGCAACAATCTCCGCTTTGTGGACTTTAGAGAGGGAATCGAAGGGACGGACATGGTAACCTTCCTCCATGGCTGGCTGAAAGAGACCTTCCCGAGGGCGCACTTTTCCACATGCTTTGTGATTGAACACGCACACAGGGCGTTGTTGGTGAAACTTCCGGAAGGGGCGCGGCCGTTGCCGGTTATTGCCCGCTTCTTTAACTTTGCGGACCGAGATCTTATCCTGAGAGAGTCCAGAAAGAAGGGAGAACTCAGGCTTGAGAATACACATATTATGATATTCCCGGACTACAGTCAGGAAGTGCAAAAGCAGCGGCGCTCCTTTGATGCGGTGAAGAAGAAACTGAGGGAACTGAATATCCAGTATATGCTGCTCTTCCCCGCGAAACTGAATGTGATCTATAAAGACCAGACACACTTCTTTACACACCCAGAGGACGCATGGCATTGGCTGGAGGAGCGCCCCGCCAAGAGACGGCCGGAGGCGGTCGATGCCGAAGGAGGGAAGGCCCGGAAAGCAACCAGTGGTTCTGCATGGGGTTGGTCGACAACGAGAAGACCGCGGAGACAACGGTGTGGGAGGCGTGTGCAGACGATGCCATACCCAGGAACATCAGCGATGGACCGCCGGAGGAGGAATTCGGCCTCGCCGGGAGGAGGACGTGCGGCGGCGTCCAGATACAGCTGCCTGGGAAGGAACGCGCGCTCGGAAGGAGAAGAGGAGGACGGGGGCCGCTCCTCGGGAGGCGAAGGGGAGGGAGTGCGCTCTATGCACCCTCTCGTGGCGTCTATCCGGGAGATGGAGCAAGATGCCTCAGGTCGTAATGAAGACCCAGGGACAGAAACTCAGGACTCACATTCATGAATGGTGGTGGACTGGCCAGCTGTGTTTTCAGCTCATCGCCTTGGGGCACGCAAGTTGATCCACCCCCCCTTTTATTTTCTTTACTGAACTGTTTCCTCTTTGTTCCTTAACGAGGTGTGGTTGCCTAGGGCTGGTTCCGAAGGGTGGTGGGCTATGTTCACTGCCTAGAGTGTGATCCCGGGCTAAGGGGGGTGTGGGGGAGGGCGACAAGCCTTCTCTGCCGAAGGTTCTATCTGTGTGACTGATGGGACTGAAGGGAGGGAGAGGTGGGGTGGGGAGGTGGGGGGAGTAGTTCATGTTTTCAGTTCAGGGATGCTGGGGGTGGGGGGGCGAGGGGGGAGGGGGGGAAGTTAGGGGGGGGTGCATCACGTCTACAGGGTCACAGCTGCCGGACTCCGGGTCACTTCACTAACAAGGTGTTAGCTCATCTATCATGATGGTTTCTGGTGGAATGTCGGTTAGGCACCAAGGCACAGGCCAGGAGAGAGGGATTCTCACTGCTAACTTGGAATGTAAATGGCCTGGGTACGAAGATTAAGAGGGGACTGGTGAATGCATACATAAAAAGGCTAGGTCCGTACATTGTCCTGCTACAGGAAACGCACCTCTGGGGCACCAAATGTGGTTTTTTGGCAAGAGGGCCATATAAAGTATTAGCACACGCAGGCTTCACACAGGGGTCAAGAGGAGTGGCAATACTGATAAAAAAGAGCCAACCCTTCCGGGTGTCTAGAATCTGGGAAGATCCCCAGGGGACGTATGTAGGAGTCCACGGTTCCTGGAGGAGGAAGAACTATGCGATCGTATCAGCATACGCCCCGCCCAAACTGCAGGCCTCTACTTTGAAGGGGATTATGGAAATTCTCCTCCATACCTCAGACACTGTACAGGTGATAGGAGATTTTAACGATGTGTTGCTACCGTCCCTAGATAGAACGGGTGATAGGATCAGAAGCCAGGCTCCCACCCCCCTCGCCACCACGATTGCTGCTATGGGACTGACAGATGTATGGAGGTGGCTACACCCGGTGGACAGGGCGTATTCCTTCTTCTCTGGGGCGCATAAGGTATACTCTCGATTGGACTATGTCTTCATGGCGCGACACGTATTGACCAGGAGCGATGCAGCAGAATACAAAGCAAGGGGCTTATCGGACCATTCTCCGCTCCTGGTGAGGACAGGAGGTAGGCCAATGAAGCGCAAGGGATCGTGGAGACTGGCGGCATGGGATTTGCAGGAAGGGTATTAGGGCTGACATGAAAGTCTACTTGGCAGAGAATGTGGGCTCCATAGAGTCAAAGGTGGTCCTATGGGAGGCCTACAAGGCAGTTGTAAGGGATAGGGCTCAGAATAGGTTGGCAGAATGAAACAGGGAAGCCCGGAGGGAGCTTGAGAGGATGGGAGCCCGAATATTGGAACTGGAACGGGAATTTCAGGTTGGTGGGGAACCGACTATTCTCCGTAGGCTGACTTATACCCAGCGACACTATAGAGAGCTGGTGACCGGGGAGGCCAAAACCCAGGCGTTGGCGACGCTGCACCGCCTCTACGACGTGGGGGATAAGTCAGGCAGACTGATGGCATGACTAAGCAGGAAAGAAAGGGATGCACGTTGGATAGAACAGGTCAAGGATGTGGAGGGTAACCACACAAGGTCAGATACCCAGATTGCGGAGGCATTTGCCATGCACTATCGGTCCTTCTATGAGGCACGGGATTTGGGGACGCAGAAGGCTGCCCTGCATTACATGGAACATCTAGAGCTCCCAACACTGGGTGACTCGGACCTTATAGAATTAGAAGCGCCTCTCGCGCTGGAGGAGGTTAGACAGGCCATTGTCAAGCTACGTGCTGGGAAATCCCAGTCCTAATGGGTTTTCGGCAGAATTCTTCAAGAAAACGGCGGACCTTCTGGCGGGCCACCTATTGGGCCTTTTTGAAGGGGCGCTACAGGAGGGAACACTCCCCCCGGATCTCCGTATGGCCACGATTGTCCCCATATTTAAGGATGGCA
The DNA here is from genome assembly GCF_964263255.1 of Lissotriton vulgaris. Taxonomy (NCBI): domain Eukaryota; kingdom Metazoa; phylum Chordata; class Amphibia; order Caudata; family Salamandridae; genus Lissotriton; species Lissotriton vulgaris. Next base: position 1,536,295,279 of record NC_141694.1, read on the forward strand.
AACCCCCGGACGACTGTGCATCCTACCGTCCAATTTCCCTCCTGAATATTGAAGTGAAGCCCCTGGCGACTGTCCTAGCAATGAGGCTAAGAGAGGTTATCCCGGATCTGGTCCACTTAGATCAAACGGGGTTCCTGCCCGGTAGGGCCACTAGACTCAATCTCCGGCGGACTCACAACTGGTTGCAGGAGGTGAGCGGTAGACGTGATCCACACTGGTTCCTCTCCCTCGACGCCGAAAAGGCGTTCGATACGGTGCACTGGCCTTTTCTCGAGGGAGTTCTGCTGCGGTTCGGCTTTGGCCCGAACTTCCGACAGTGGATATGGCTTCTGTACATGGACCCCAGAGCCAGGTTCAAAGTGAACGGGGCTCTGTCGGGAGACTTCCCGTGAGGCGCGGTAGGCTTCAGGGCTTCCCCTTGTCTCCCTTGCTCTTCATGCTGTCAATCGAGGCTCTCGCAGCAACGGTTCGGCAACATCCAGACATTAGGGGCTTTCTGGGAAGACAGCAGGAGGGAGGGGAAGAGAAAATCTCCCTGTACGCGGAATATGTCCTGCTGTATATCACACACCTAGCGGAGTCGATACCGGTAATCTTTGCAGAGCTAGAAAGATATGGAGCGGTGGCGGGATATAAAGTTAATTGGCATAAGTCAGTACTGTATGACCCCACGGGCCGCGCACAATGGGTGAACCTCCCCGAGCGGCTGCTGACGACGATAGAGGGATTCACGTACCTTGGGGTCTATGTGACTATGGATAGGGTAACCTCCTATGATAGAAATGTTGGACGGATAATTCGTAATTTTGGAGAAGACGCTGCTAGGTGGCGGCTCCTGCCCCTCACGCTCCTGGGTTGTGCTGCCATGTTTAAAATGATGACACTGCCTAAATTACTCTATGCGTTTCAGAATCAATATTACCCTCTACCCCACCGGATCTTCCGGGAAATAAACTCAGAAGTCCGGAATTATTTGTGGCTAGGCAAACAGCCTAGGGTAGCTCTGTCGACTCTGCAGAGACACCAGTATAGTGGGGGTATCTCCCTGCCTAGTGCAGAGGCTTGCTATTGGGCAGAACATCTAATCATCGTTAATGACTGGTTCCACGCTCCAGCTAAGAACCCCACCTATGCCCTGGAAAGGCGGGCAATGAGCGCAAGAACCTATAACTATTATCTATATGGAGGTAAGGGCAGGGGGCGATTACTGCCCGCTACTAGATTGACGCTGATGATCTGGGATAGAGCGACTAGGACCTTAGGGTGGAAGAATAGGCCCACAAAGACAAACGCCACTGTGGCATTGCACCTGGCTGGGAGAATTGAATAAACTGAAGGGATTCCGGAAATGGGACGACATCGGCATCTTGACGCTGGGAGATGTATCAAAGGGAGGCGTGTTAAAGTCCTTCGCAGCCCTGAGGGCGGAGTACGGCCTGCTCTCCACGCAGTCCCTCAAATACGCACAATTGAAACATGCTTTGCAGGCGGAACATATCCAGGAGGGTGCATTACCAGAGTACACCCCTCTAGAGGGCCGCCTCCTGCAGGAACACATACCGGAAAAGGCAGTCTCCCTCACGTACAAAACCCTCATGAATAATAAGCCAGATGCTTTGGTCACCCTTAGAAGCAAGTGGGAGGGTGAAGTGGGAGAGATGGACCCGGTTGATTGGGACACAGTTCTTATGCACCCCAGGGAGGTAGCCATTAAAGCACGACTGAGGCTAATACAATTCAACGTCCTCCATAGAACTTATTTTGACAGGGTACGGCTATACAAGATGGGGAAGATAGATAATACGAATTGCCTACGCTGTGGGCGAGAGGGGGGAGATTTTTATCATGTGATATGGTCCTGCCCTATGATCCAGGTGTACTGGGGGGAGATTTTGAAAGAGCTGGGAGCGGTGCTGGAGGCTCCCCTGCTCATGGACCCTAAGTTGGTTCTACTGGGTATTACGAATGATATTGACGTTGCCCGTCCGCTATTGATTTTCCTGGTACTGGCGTTGGTAGTGGCCAAAAGAGACGCAGCAAAATACCGGGGGGCAGCCACGGTACCAGGGATAGAGGAATGGCGGGAGGCCTTGACCTGTATATGGCGGCAGAGAGGGTTACATACAAGGTGCGGGGTTGTCCCTAGAAATGTGGGAGGGTCTGGAACAAATGGAGGAAGTACCATGGGCTTGATGGGGGTTTGTAGTCCACAGAGTGAGGGGCGAGCTTTTGCCATGAGGAGGGAGTCAGGAGGATGTCATGATGAGGGACGGAGGACTTGGACATGGAGTACGACATTGATAGGGCCGGGAATGCATACAGATGGCCTGTTTCTGCAGATAAAGATGGGAGGGTGGAGGGCTTGGGGGCGGAATATGTTGACCTATGAAGATGTGATTGTATTGATGTGGTTTGAAAAAAAAAAAAAAGAATCCCCTCCAACGCTTGAACAGGCGCTGTAACTCTGCTGTCGTGAATGTGCGTTTCTTGGAGGAATATAATTTTAGCATTCTGGCATTTGACGTAGGAGTTAATGGAGTAGCACTTCCTCACTGTGTTCATGCCTTGGGCATTCAGGTTGAGAAACCTTGTCTTATTGATTGAGGCCATGTGGATGATGGATAGGTCTTCCTGCGAGGGCCTCCAAGTAGGGGAGAGGAGTTTCCTGGGGAGCATCTGTGCAGTGCCTTTCCTGAGGTGAATATAATGTGGTGCACAACCTTGGTCAGATTGCTGAGTGATGAACTGTGGGGATAGAGGGACAGAACCAGTACAACATCCAGATCCTACTGCAACTACAGTATGCCCAAACTGAGTAGTATATCATGCCATGAATGAAGATGGAGTGGTGACTTGGTAATATGAGAGAAGGAGCAGGCGTGAGATGGAGCTGAATCACAACAGTTGGTCTATCTGGGGTTTAGCATTGAAATGCAGGCAGGAAATGGGGAAGAGGGAATGGAATTAAGTCCCCCGGCACATGTCCCTGCTGCAGCTGTTGAAAGTTTGGGATATGACGTGAAGGCTGAGAGACGTCATGGGCCAAGAGCCAAAGAGCTCATTGGGGCCATCAGCACCCCATGAGGGACAGGAGTGGCTGCAGTCATATTATATTGTCTGCCATTTGAGTTGTGACCTAAGGTTGTGTCTGAGAGTCATGCATAGTCTGTCTGTTACTGTGGAGTCACTAACCTGGGTAAAGGTCTATAGACAAGTTATAACACATTATTATTTTTTATTTTTTTTAATTTGTCCTCATTTTGCAACTTTTAAGTAAGGAGATATCAGGGTCCCACTTTCCCTTTCTTCTCTTGCCTTCCCACCTTCCTCGTGGATTCCGGAATTTTTCTTAATGGGAAATTTGGGGCCCCTTACTTCCATTTACTTATTTTGAAGGTTACTCTTCGGGGTTGATTGAGCTAGCCTTTCTGGCTACTCTATTTGGCCTTCACTTGGATTGTTGCTTGCACTAATCATAGAACTCAGAAAAAAAAAAAAAGAAAACATCCCGAGAGCCACCTCATTTTCGTTAAGTCTTTAGCCGCTAGAATGATGATTCTCCCATAACTCCCAAAATTTATATTTTTTAGAAAATGGTTTCTTCTTTTTATCTAAACTATAAATTCTTAAAGTTGACGTGAGCCACTCACCCTTAGGTGGACTTGGCATAATCCACTTTAGACAAATCTCCCTCCTAGCCAAGAGAATTAAAATAAACACTAAAGTTTCTTCATGTTTTGTTAATTTGACTACTGAGGGAGAGCCAAATACCCTAAATAATACTAAATCAATACTCACAGTTAGCCGTTTTCCCAATACCTCTTCGATAGTCTTATCCACTTCCTTCCAGAAACCGTCGAGATGGGGGCACTGCCAGAACATATGCAGGTCATTGGCCTTCATTAAACCACATTTTGGACATGACTTCACCGTAGCTCCGCTGAATTTGGATAATTTTTCCGGCGTCCAATAAGCTCTCTGGGTGGTATATAAGTGGTTTCTTTATAATGCCGCCGATGTTACTATTGACCAGCATTTACTCATTGATACTGCCATAGGTAGTTCGTATCCAGCGTTGGCAGCTCTTTCCCCCAAATTCTCTCCGGTATCCGAAATTCTTCCTCCCCAGCATCTATGAGAGCCCAATACCAGAATGATACTTCCTTCTTGAAGGGTTTTTCCAACATTTTCTTTTCCAGTAGGATATTGCCAGTCTTGTTTTCCTTCACAGACTTTGTCCAGCTCGAGAGTTGGTAATACTTAAATTTAGAGAGTGAGGAATTCGTGGTTTGATTCAGAATCTCTCACTCCAAGAGTTTATTCTGATATAGCAGTTGTCCCCATGTTGTTATTCCTGCTGTTTTTAGGGGAGTTGAGAGGGAATCTTTAAGACACTCAGGTATAGTAGGTGAGTTCCATATTGGGGCTTTATCACTATAGAGTGGAATATTTACTGTCGATCTGATACAGTATCAAGATTTAGCCGCTGCCCTCAGAGTCTTCAATTTAATTTTTTTGAAAAATTTCGGGTGACCGAATTTAAAAAGGAAGTGGCTAGTATTCTTGGTTAACTTCTGTAAATATAATGGGTAGTCTTCATATGGACCTAGCATAATTCTTATATTTTTAAATTGAAATGCTCTACAATATTCCAGGATGTCCGGGGTAGCTAACCCTCCCTGATTTTTCCTTCTCCTTATTTTAGTCCAAGCAATTCTAGGTTTTTTGGATGACCATATAAAGCTTGATAACTCTCCCTGGATTTTCTTTATATGCTCCCTATTGAATTCTAACGGAATTGCACCAAAAATAAAAGTAAACTGAGGCAAGATTGACATTTTTAGAATATTCGATTTCCCTAAAATCGTCAGGGGTAGGCCTTTCCATATATTCAATAATCTCTTGACCTCCCCCTGTATCTTCTGGAGATTAACTTGTGCTACCTTATCTAGATCTTTGACCAAGTCGATACCCAAATATCTGATTTTTTCTTTATTATAGGGACTTTGATAGTTTTCATTCCAAGTCATGGTTTCTGTCTTGGACTTATTTATTAAGTAGCCCGATATTTTTCCAAATTTTGTTAATGTATCCTCAGTAGCTATGAGAGCCTCCTCTAGATCAGAGGTGAAAATCATGAGGTCATCGGCATAAAGAGATACTTTTTTATGCCAGTCTTGGTATGAAAAGGGAACAATATCAGGGTGATTCCTGAGGCATTCTGCTGCGGGCTCTAAGTATAAATTAAATAGTATTGGGGATAAGGGACATCCCTGGCGTGTCCCCCTCTTAATCGAAATTTGGTCAGTCAATTCCCCATTTATTAATATTCTGGCTTTAGGTAAATTGTAGATATTTTCTACCATCTTTAGGATATTAGTTCCTACATCAAACTTTTTTAACACCTCACTTAAATATATCCAATTAACTCTGTCGAACGCTTTTGCAGCGTCGACAGTAATTATGGACAGAGGTAGTTTCTCGCTCATAGCTATATCCACTGCTGCAATTAGCTCATGAGTTAATTCTTGTAGATTTCTTCCCGCAACAAAATCTTTTTGATTAGAGTTAATCAAGGTGCCTACTACTCGTCCAAGTCTCTTTGCCATTATTTGGGTGAAAATTTTATAGTCACAATTTAGTATAGATATAGGGCGATACGACTCACATTTCTTAGGGCTTTTACCTGGTTTTAGGAGGACTGTGATAGCTGCATCATTCCACGACTCTGGGAGGCTTCAATTTTCCAGAAGTATTTTATTAAAGAGGAAAGTAAGATGAGTCACTAAAGTATCCTTTAGTTTGATATATAGCTCATTTGGAAGGGCATCTGGCCCTGCGGCCTTACCTCTTTTTAGATTTCTTATAATTCCCATTACTTCTTCCGTAGTGATTTCGGTGTTTAACTCATCTTTCATTTCTTGTGATAAATTAGGGAGATTTTGTGTGTCTAAAAATTTATTTATCTCTTCCTCTGTTGGATTACAGTCCTCAGAATAAAGATTCCTGAAGAAGGCTGTAAATTCTTGCCTTATTATTTCTTCTTCTGCTCCATTATGCACTGGATTACTAGGGTCTATGTAAGCGATTTTATTTCTGGACCTTTCTGTTCTTGTTTTCCATGCTAGTAGTTTTCCACAGCCTTCCCCGTATTCGTAATGAGCCAACTTACTAGAATCCCATCTTTCTTTAATTCTATCTTCCAGGATCTCAGACAGTTTGTCTTTTTGCTTGGTTCTTTCTGATTCTAGTTCCACCCTCCCAGCGTCTGTTAAGATCTGTTGATCTATTGCGATAATCTTGTCTTCTATCCTTTGGATCTCTTTTTTAAGCTCTTTTGATTTATGAGAGGCAAGATCCAGAATCACTCCTCTAATCCTTTATATGAGTCCCAGACTATATGATATGGGGCACTCTCATTATTTATCTCAAAAAAGCTGTTAGTTTCTTGCCTAAGTTTAGTAATAATATCAGGATTTAGGAGAACCGTGCGATCCAATAACCATATTGGGGGTTTCATTACTTCTTTTAGTGATAGTGTCAGTTGGACCGCTGAGTGATCTGAAAGATGTGCTGGTAGATGGGCCACTTGTTGAGTCTTTTCTAACAGATCTTGGTCTATTAGAAAAAAATCTATTCTAGATTGTATCCCTAACTTTTTGTTCTTGAACGTAAAGTTCTCTACTTTATCTCCTTTTTCTTTCCATATGTCAATTAGATTTAGGTCCCTTTTATATATTTTCAACCATTCTCTCATTTTTGGCAGGTTTGGCAGGTTTGCTTGTTTTCCCCTTGGGAACCGGTCAGTTTTCGGGTCCGGGATGATATTAAAGTCCCCTCCCATAATAAGCAAGCCTGGTACCGAGATTAAATGATTAAATAAAGTCTGCAGAGGAGAAGGGTCATCTAGGTTCGGGTCATAATATCCCACCACCGATAGAGACTGATTGAGCACTCTAATGTTGGCTATCGCCCATCTTCCCTTAGGGTCCATTTCTGTTAAGCATGGGCGAATTTTGCGAATCTCGCATTCGCAAATTTTGCGGATTTGCGAACTCGCAATCCGCAAAATCCGCGAATTCTCGCGAATTTGCGGATTTTTTTTTTGTGTTTGCGCGGGTTTCTGCCAGTTCGCGAGGGTTTTGTACAATGTCGCAAATTGCAAACTTACCTGTCGGGTCGCAAGTTTCGCGAACTTGTTGTTTCTACGTGTCCAGCCTGTTTGGGACACTCTTCTTCATCACTGCCACTCTCTGTCACCACTGCCACTCTCTGACTACTCATGCCACCCTCTGGCCCACCCATGCCACCCTCTGTTTCATCACAGCACCCTCTGGTTGTCCAGTCAGTGTACATTATTGTGGCAACGCAAGCACACCTTCCCTGCCTCAAGTGACCTGAATTAATTTGGGGCTGATTAATGTGTCACAGAATATTTTTTTAGCTGGCACCTGCTTCCTTAGTGCTTCCTGATTAGTGATCTTTTGCACTTGCTAAGTGCTTTCATTGTTGCAAAATTAGTTACAACACCTGCCCTGCCCCAACTGACAATAATGAATTAGGGGCTGATTAATGGATTTGAACCTCCAGCCTGGCTCCTGCTTGTCTCCCTTAGCTGTAATTCAGGACCTTTGTGGCATATGTGTAACTATTCTGAGGTTCAGAGCAGGGTCACATAATAGTTGCAACTGGCAACTGAACTCTGGAGGGGCCCCTCAGGAAGCACTACAGGAAATGGCTACTAATGATGAGCCTGAACTTTTGAACCTGGTAAGTAGTTTCAGTTTTGCTAAGATCGTATTTCTGCAATTTTGCACTTATTCGCGGGGCGCGAAGTTGTACTGGGAAGCCGCGAACTCACGCGAACAGTGCGAGCAGTGCGAGCAAAATCCGCTGCTCGCGGATTTGCGGATTTTGCGGGAGATTCGCGAATCTCGCGGATTGCGAATTTACCGAAAATCCGCAAAATCCACGAGCGAAACGGATTTTCCGCCCATGCTTAATTTCTGTGGATTCTAATCTAGCTTTCAAAGAAATTTTAAATAAAATAGCAATTCCCTTTGTGACACAATCTTGATTAGTGCATACATATGAGTCCACCCACCTCAAGTTTTTCACTATCTCCTCCCACTCTTTCTTCAAAAGGTGTGCCTCCTGTAGTATTATTATCTCACTATCTATTGATTTTAAATATTCCAAGATCTTTCTCCGTCTACTCTTCGTGCGTAGCCCATTTACGTTCCAGGAGGTTATCTTTATTTCTTTTACCTTCTGAATCATTTCCTTTTTCTATGTCGCCATTTCCCGGATTCCTCCTTCTTTGTTTTTCCAAAGTTTTTACGAGGACATTTTTTTGTTTTTATTTTTACCCTATCTTGCTCCCCACCCACGTGTATTTCCACCTCTTTTTGTCCCCCCCCTGTTTCTTTTTTTTTAGAATGTGATTATTAGAGTTTAAGTAAAAGTGAAAAAGAAGAAACAACAAAAGTGGGGAGACACACCCACCCTCCCTGGGGAAGCCTCCCTTTCCTCCTTTGGGCTCTATTTCTGGCCCCTTTTGAGCTCCTTACCTAAAGTCCTATTTCTTGAGGTGCGCTACTTCTATTTAAAATTACGGAGGTAACTATATACTCTGCGTTTTAGATTTGTGTTACAGATTGAATCTTGATCTGATCACGCATAAGCTCCATGAGTGCTTCTACTTCTTTCGGGTCTTTGAGATTATGCATTTTATTCCTCCACATTATTTTAAGAGAGGCAGGAAATTTCATCTGTACTGTTGCGCCTAGAGATTTTAATTCTGGCATCAATTGACCTAATTCCCACTGCCTGTCCTGTGTAACTTTTGCGATGTCAGATCGGATTTTAAAAGACCAATTATCTTTACTGATGTCTCCTCCTTTCAATGCTTCACTGAGGAACCTTTCTTTAAGGGTATATGTCTTAAAATTCACTAGGATTTTCCTCGGGTTCTTTCTCTCTTTTGTTTTGCCAAAGGGGTCTCGGTGTACCCGTTGGATGTCATCACCTAGCCCAAGTGTCTTACTCCATGGAAAATGTTCTTCCAATAATGCAACCACAAAGTTTTTTATATTTGAGCCCTCTTTGCCTTCCGGAACATTAAGAAGTCTGAGGTTGCATCTTCGAGATTGGTTTTCCAAAGCCTCCAGCTTCTCCTCAATATTTCTGTCCTTAGTTTTCAGGGACCTAATTTCCTTCTCAGTTGTTTCCATCTTTTTATTCATTCCCTCCACCACTCTTTCCGTTGTAGAGACTCTCTCTGCTAGGTCGTTAAGCTTAGTGTCCAGCTTCTCAAACTTGTCATGCATCTTGTTTTGGTTACTTTCCGAGATCTCAAATCTTGCTCTCATCTCTTCCATCATTTTTTCTAAAAGAATCTCTGTGTTGTTACTAGGAATAGCTTGTGCAGGTTCCGAATCAGTAACCTGGTTCCAAGAGGCAGACTTAGGCAGATTTACACATGCATTGTTACCAGGACTTTGTGTCGGACTTTGAAGTGGGCTTTGAAGTGGGCTCGAGGTTGGGCTAGGGACCAAAATAGCTTTCGGAATAGTACCTTTATTAAACTCAGGACTGGAAGGCTCTGGATTGGGCGAGGAAATCCGGCTCGAGGAGTGAGCTGGGACTGGTTCCTGGATGGAGCAAATGTCCTGTTCAGTCGTCACCCCTCCCGAGCTTACCAGGTCTGATACTAATTCAGTATCATGGCTGTTTTCCATTTCCAAATCCAACTCCATTCCTACTTCGCCTTCAGGTGCAACTGGTGTGTGGTTGCTTTTTTCGCCGCTACTATTTTGGATCTTAAAACAAGACCTCAGTGAAGGAGTAACTTTAACCTTAGGAGCTTTACCCTCTATACATGCCTCTTTGTTGTCCCTTACTTGACCTTTTTTATTGTTAGATTTATTTACTTGAGGCTTCAAGGCTTTACGAGTTACTCTCCGGGTAATTTTAGGTATCACCGGTTGTTTAGTGACTGGTGGGTGGCTTGTTTTGAGGAATTGTCTATTTCTAAGGCAATAAGCAGACCTACCCTTATTGTCGCAATTACCTAGAGCTGGGGCCAAACTTAAGTCTTTTTTATTTATATCTTTTCTATGCATCTCCTTAGTTTTTTTCTCAACATCCCCCGGGGGAGTCAAAACAGACCGTACCCCTTTCTTCTGGGTTGGAGCCACCCCTACTGGTGCCACAATACAAACACTAGCTACTGGGACAGGGGAGACCGTCTCATCAAAACTCACGTTTATCCCCTCCACTTTTGCTGAGGTTACACTCACTTCACTTTCTTTACTCTGATTGGGACTTATATGTAACGAAAACTGGGTAGATAACAGGTCTTTTATGTTTTTGTCTAGAGTGAGACAATTCAAACCCTTTACTATTTCAACATTTAAGCCCCTCTGTAATGAGCTAGGCAGTACTATTATTACTGATGATTTCCCTGTTTCCAGGTAATTACCTTCTCTGCCCAGAGCCGAACTCAGAACAGGGAGTCCTTCTACAGCCCTCACAGCCTTTCCTCGCAGGAAGACAGCAACCCGGCTCGCAGCCTTCCGACAGCATCGTCGAGCCTCTGAAGCCGCCTCCCACCAAATCACAGCTGAGTGAGGCGAGGACGAGGGACTGGCTCTGCAGGGTCCCTGCTCCGCCGAATTCGCTCCTTCTCCCTCTCTCCCTCGAAGACAAACCGCCTCCTCTGCCAGCACACCAAACATCTCCCAAAATGCGGCGCTGACACGCTGTCATCAGATCCGAGCCAGCCACATCGGACCACAAGCCGATTCCCCGACCCCCGTCTCACCTCCCGGCAAGCTCCAATGCACAGACCCAAACTCTCCCAAGACCATCGGCAAGCCGTTGCAGGAGCGAGCAGTGAAGGTGAGGTGATGTGCTCTATTTCTTCAGCAGGCTGTTATTGCAAAAAAAGTTCCTTTAAGTGTATTGTTGTATTCTTTGTAGTTTCGACTCCTTAGTTTCACATTGCGGAAAATCTCCTAGATTCCGGGCCGCTCGTAGCCGCTTCTCTCCATAATCTTTCTAAGCAAAAAAAGGTGCGGAGCTCACGACCGGCGTTAGCGTCCGGCCGCCATCTTCTCCCCTTAAAACAAACCGCCAAGTTATAACACATTAATGAAAATTACCTGGAGAGCCACTAAAAAACCAACATGTAAAGGACTAATCCCCAAATTAAATCCAAAATATTTATTTTATTTTTATTTATTAGTCAAGAAATTCTTTTGCAATTATTGCTTGTATTTCATTCTATTGTGTTTCCAAAATCTAATACATTATTTACACAGCAACAACATGAATCTTCATAAAAAACACATAATAAACATATACATTACGTAAGACATAGAAGACGATAGAAACAAAGCAGTGAATAGACACATGAACGATGATGGAGGTACAGCGGTAGATAAGAACACTGCGCGCGTTTCGGCTTGTAAGCCTTCATCAGGTGCCGGTCTATTGTACTACAATTAAAAATAGGTGATTAGTCAAATATGTACAGTGGGTATTATGAAAATAACAATAATTACTATAAACAATACATTGATATATTCTCACTCAAAGACAATTAAAAATACAGATACATATTTACAAAACTGTACATGTAATGTTTACAGAGCCACCTATTTCATAAAGATGTCTCTAAATTAATATATACATATACACACTATATACAAGCTTCAATTAATTGACACATCATGTTAGAAAGAAAATTGTTTTTTGCTTCACTTCAAGAACTATATAGAAGATCATCATTACCAGGACAGAAACCTGAATCAGACCTATGGATGCCTGTAAACCTATATGATTAAAACGAGGTTCTCAAAGAAAACATAATTGGATTGAAACACATGAATATTTTGTGATGTCTTAAAGAAAGAATCCATTATGATCAACAGACAATAAAAATAATATAATAATAAATAAATAATACTTACAAAAAAGACACACAATTGAAAAATGACTTCGAAAGCAGCCCAACGTCGGCAACGAATATATCTGTTTAAAAGACAAAATAACCAACAAAAACACAGTAGATACAGGCGTACTGATCTAGATGCAATAAGGGGCTATATGTAATGACCCCATGAATATACAAGTTTCATACATTTAAAGAAAACTTAAATCAAACACCAATGCCGTTGACTGAAGTAAATTCGTGAATTGGGTGCACGTGAAAGAAGAAGCAAAAAGAAGTGAAAATATACCAAGAACGAAGCGGTCGTGTGATATATTAGAAACCAAGAGTGAAAAGAAAAATAGAAAGAAGCCAAGGGGACCCAGATGACTTTAAATTTGATTCATAGATCAATGAAAATTAAACATAATTGGATTGAAACACATGAATATTTTGTGATGTCTTAAAGAAAGAATCCATTATGATCAACAGACAATAAAAATAATATAATAATAAATAAATAATACTTACAAAAAAGACACACAATTGAAAAATGACTTCGAAAGCAGCCCAACGTCGGCAACGAATATATCTGTTTAAAAGACAAAATAACCAACAAAAACACAGTAGATACAGGCGTACTGATCTAGATGCAATAAGGGGCTATATGTAATGACCCCATGAATATACAAGTTTCATACATTTAAAGAAAACTTAAATCAAACACCAATGCCGTTGACTGAAGTAAATTCGTGAATTGGGTGCACGTGAAAGAAGAAGCAAAAAGAAGTGAAAATATACCAAGAACGAAGCGGTCGTGTGATATATTAGAAACCAAGAGTGAAAAGAAAAATAGAAAGAAGCCAAGGGGACCCAGATGACTTTAAATTTGATTCATAGATCAATGAAAATTAAAGAATACTATGAGTTTATTGAGCCACACTTACCAAAAAAGAGCAATGTGCTACTGTGGAGTCATCATCTGATGTGAAGATGTGGGAGCCTCTTTCCCCATCTGAGGAGCTGATGTTATCTCCCAGCGATGCCGTCATCTGTAAAGCCCTGTGCCTGTCCTCGATCAGCTGTTCCAGGAGTGGGACCCTGGATATTGTAGAGAGTGGAGAATACTCTCACTGGGCTCTGTTTCATCTCTGTCCTCTCCTCGCTGATTGGAGGGGAAGTTCCCCCTCAAGTGAAGTCAGGAGTCCGGTGTGATGTCTGTCAATCCAATCACAGACATCCTTCAAGTTCATGATGAAAACGATATACCCTCCATTAGCAGTTGAGGCAGGCAGGGAAAAATAGAGAGTACTGAATGCATAGTTCACTGAGTTGCTTCTTTGCCCCCAAGATTATTCTCATTGGCGTTGAACTGCAGGAGTGTAGTTGGAGAACAGCATGATTGATTGATTCTCGAGTTTCAGTGGTCCGGTTGACTTCTCTGCACCCAGGATGACAGTGTCCATGAAGTGAAGGATTTTGGTGAGCAGGGGGCGTGGAGGTGCTCCCAGGATTGGTGGCTTTACCGGGACCCTGTGAGCCCTCTCCAGCGAGAAGAACAGAGTGCAGTTAAATGCAAAGACAAAGGAGCGGAACCAGTCTTTCAGGAATGCCAGGGGGTCTCGGCCTTTCAGCCATACCGGGAGACTGGAAGGCCTATGGTACTACTGTTGCTCCTGCAAGAATGTCCCTCGGCGTCCTCTGCCTGCTTCTCAGGTATCTTCACTTGACTCTGCAGGTCAACGAGTGTGCTTTGAATGGTGGCTACCTGGGGTTGTAGTATAGATAGATCCTTTTCTCACTCCATTACTCTACCCTTGAGTTTGTGGTGGTCATCTTGCAGAAATCCCAGATCAGCTACCAGAGAGCCCATATTTGACTCCATGGAGATTTGGAAATTGTTGATGGCCACAAGGACTTTGTCGAGCTTGTCATCTGGTGGTGGCAGGTTTTTGTGCAGGGTTGTCTGGTAGAGGAGTTTCTGGCACAATCCTTTGTGGATCACCCATCAAAGCAACCGGTGTGGGTGCAGTGAATCTCAGGTGGCCCATTGTGAGAGGAGGGGAACGTGAGAAGGTGGGATGGGGAGAAGAGATAATATTATCTGGAGAGGACCAGGCAAGAAGAGCAGACAGTAGGGAGTTCAAAAAAGAAGTGCTTGTCCACAGAGGGGACCCCATTGACCTCAACAGATTTAGCTCTCCCTAGTCACTTAGTGGGAGAGGAACATGCGGCGGCCAAATACTGGATTCCCTGGATGGTGCCAATATTAACTGGTGGAGGGCGGGGCCTGTATCCGGGGCAAGAGGGTCAATAGGAAGTACGGCTGTGTTGGGTGGGCAGTACAGGGGCAGATTGGCGGATCTCAAAATGTCTGCTAGGCCTCTCCAGTGAGCGAAGGCCCTCTCCTCTGCGGGTGGCAAAAGCTGCAGCCAACGATGGGGAGGAGTGGAGGAGGTTGGCACCAAACCTCTGGGGAGAGGCTGCCAATGAAAGCTGCAGGGGGCATCCTATCTCTGGGCCATCATGGCTCCTGTCCTCTGGCAGTGGCACTCTATTTCGTCTCTGCACCACAGGCCGTCAGTCTCTCCTCAAGGGTCCTCTCAACAGAGTCCAACAGGTAAGGGCAGAAGGAAGGAGAGGCGGACACCACTGCACTCAAGAAAAGGTCGTCTATACTGTTGATTGCCGCAGGAGCCCCCTCCTCACCTCGGTTCACAGTTGGAGTCTTGATTGGGAGGATCAGATAACACACGGTTCACCACTGCTGTGGTCGGATAGACCCTTGAAGCCCTCCTTGGTCAGCCCTTCATTGGCAGTGCAGTGGTAGCTGATGTCCAAGAGATCAGGGTCAATGGCTGCTCACGACCGCCTCATATATCCTGTCACCAGTGTCCATTGAGTACAGGGGGAAGGGAAGCCCGGCCATCTGTCAAGTTCCCCCCTCCTATGCATGGTCTCGAACAGGCCCTCCAGGCCTCTGGTCTACTGTCAAACACCTGAATACCAGCACTGGGGGGTAGGCCATGGGGGGTGTCCCCCAGTCGCTCTCCACTGAGCGAGGCCTTGATCAGCGTAACAGCTCTGATGTCCCTGGGGATCGCTGCTCACCTCAGGTAGTCCCGGCTGGAGGACTGGAAGGCCGCTGGGCGCTGGTCAAGTTTCAGAGTAGGCTGCTACTACGTTAGGCGGTGGTGCCGGTGCTGGGTCACAGTGATTCAATCTGTAGGGGGCTAGTTAGGACTGATGGCAGGCATAGCCCGGCCTCAGCAGGAGAATTGGGAGAATTATACAGACCGGTGGAGCGGAGGTTTATTCAAAAGCGACCGCCATGGTGGCTTACCAATTGGTTTTCTGTTGAGGTCCTATAACCGAAAATAATTGGATTTCCCAGCGTGACAACAGTCTTCAGCAATGACTATAAGACAAAATCATGGCTAATGACAGGTGAGTGAAATGGTTGTGAGTGAATCTGAAGAATAAAAGACTTGAGGAAACTTGTTCTGCAGAAACGTCCTCCATTAACCACTTTCCTCAAATTCATTCCAATAAATGACAATTCTAGATCATACATTCTTCCAAGTTTATCCTTCTTGCTTTTCCCTAGGGTAGCCAAACTGATGATCGTCGTTTTGTTTATTCTCTAAAATGAGTTAGAGTCAACTGAAACCTTTTATCAGCCAATCTCAGTACCCATGAATTCAATTAAAATTGCATCCTATCCCGTTTATCCTTGGCTGGAAAGACCCAAGTTATGGTAAAACGCATAGAATCTGGTGAAAAACATATTTACCTGGCGAGCGTCAGCTGACTCCTTTCAAATCAGGGTAGCCAGAAAGGGAACTAGAGAGAAAAACTCCCCTCCTGACTCACTGCTAAGAATGCACATGCTCTCATGCATCTGAAAAATGATGAACATAATTAAAAAAAATCCAAGCAGTTGAATGCATACGGAAAATGTGGTCAGCAGAAAGGATGTTCACCTTAGCCCATGTACTACAGGCCCCACTCCCCTTACTGACCGCACAATCTAAAAATAAAAAGAGCAGGTGACGGAAAATATCACCTTTTTAAAAAAAATGATTGCTTGCACACAACATATTTCACAAGAACACATTTATTTTATGAAACGTGCAGGATTACCCTGCTGGAAAATTAATAAATGCAAAAACCACAGGTGATGGAAAGAATGCAGAACAATGTCATACATTCACCCCAGTACAGAGATCTGGGCCTAAATCCATCGTTTTTTTTCACTCCACACCACCCCAGTTCAGACACGGTCATATGCAAATCAGTCTGACCCTGTGCCTCATGGGAACAGTCCAGCCCGAACTGCCAAGCCATGCCTTCCCTGCACCGGAAACAAGCTTCCGAGGACCGGTTTCTGGCATTCCAGCCATCTTCAGCCCGGCTTGCTTGAATCCAGTGGTGTGGAGTGCATGGGACTGACGTGCATATGGCCATGTCTGAACTGGGGTGGTGTGGAGTGCAAAAAAATGATGGATTTAGGCCCAGATCTCTGTACTGGGGTGAATGTATGACATTGTTCTGCATTCTGTCCATCAATTGTTGTTTTTGCATTTGTCACCCCGAGTGGGATGGGTATGCTCAGACGTGAGTCCCATGCTCTCCACACCACTGGAGTCAAGCTATCCTGGCTGAAGACGGCTGATAGCCAGAAACTGGTCCTAGGATGCTTGATTCCGGTCCAGGAAAGACATGGCTTGGCAGTTCGGTCTGGACTGTTCCCATGAGGCACAGGGTCAAGGCTGATTTGCATATGGCCATGTCTGAACTTGGGTGGTGTGGAGTGCAAAAAAATGATGGATTTAGGCCCAGATCTCTGTACTGGGGTGAATATATGACATTGTTCTGCATTCTGTCCATCAATTGTTGTTTTTGCATTTGTCACCCCGAGTGAGATGGGTATGCTCAGACGTGAGTCCCATGCTCTCCACACCACTGGAGTCAAGCTATCCTGGCTGAAGACGGCTGATCGCCAGAAACCGGTCCTAGGAGGCAACAACTCTGGCATGGTGGTCTGGAAGATGACAAGCGTTGAGACGTGAAAGACAGGCAGGTAAGTGGTTATAACCTATAGATTAAAAGAGAGGAAGGCAGAGGATGAAGTTCTAGAAGGTGGGTCAAGAGTGGGCAGTTTGATCATAATAAGAAAAGAGGGATCTGAATTTCACTGAAGATGGAAGTCAGCCACAGACTAGCCATTCTGAGCTGTCACAGGCTCTGCAGGAGTGGAAGTGGAAATAAAATGCTACACGATTGTCTATATGACGCAAAGGTGGCTAAGTGCAAACGTGTCTCCTCCTTTATTAGATATGTATCCCACTTTGTAAATAGAGAGCAGCAGAACGCTTCAGTGGTAAGCAGAGTAAAAAGATTAATTATGGCTGTAACTGTGCTCTAAGAACGAGGCAACCTTGACCCAGTCACACTTGTGTAACACACCACCAAGCATGATGCAGGATTAACGATGCAAGGAAATGGATCTGGGCCTAAAGCACTGAGCCACCAACTGGAAGGGAGTGGGCCATGCAGTGGCATCTGCCACATCCCCATTAACCAGGTTTCAGTTTATATTACATACTCAGCTCATCCCGCCCAGTTGCTGCACTGCAGATGTGTTACAAGAAGACTCCATCCAAAAGAAAGCCACATTGCAGGGTTGTCTGGTAGAGGAGTTTCTGGCACAATCATTTGTGGATCACCCATCAAAGGCACCGGTGTGGGCGCAGTGAATCTCAGGTGGCCCATTGTGAGAGGAGGGGAACGTGAGAAGGTGGGATGGGGAGAAGAGATAATATTATCTGGAGAGGACCAGGCAAGAAGAGCAGACAGTAGGGAGTTCATAAAAGATGTGCTTGTCCACAGAGGAGACCCCATTGACCTCAACAGATTTAGCTCTCCCTAGTCACTTAGTGGGAGAGGTACATGGGGCGGCCAAATACTGGATTCCTTGATGGTGCCAATATTAACTGATGTCGGTCAGGCCTTTATCCGGGGCAAGAGGGTCAATAGGAAGTACGGCTGTGTTGGGTGGGCAGTACAGGGGCAGAGAGGTGGATCTCAAAATGTCTGCTAGGCCTCTCCAGTGAGCGAAGGCTCTCCTCTCTGCTGGTGGCAAAAGTTGCAGCCAACGATGGGGAGGAGTAGAGGAGGGTGGCACCAGACCTCTGGGGAGAGGCTGCCAATGAAAGCTGCAGGGGGCATCCTATCTCTGGGCCATCATGGCTCCTGTCCTCGGGCAGCGGCACTCTATTTCGTCTCCGCACCACAGGCCCTCAGTCTCTCCTCAAGGGTCCTCTCAACAAAGTCCAACAGGTAAGGGCAGCAGGAAGGAGAGGCGGACACCACTGCACTCAAGAAAAGGGAGGTGAGAGCTCGTCTATACTGTTGATTGCCACATGAGCCCCCTCCTCACCTCGGTTCACAGTTGGAGTCTTGATTGGGAGGATCAGATTACACACGGTTCACCACTGCCGTGGTCAGATAGACCCTTGCAGCGCTCCTTGGTCATCCCTTCATTGGCAGTGCAGTGGTAGCTGATGTCCAAGAGATCATGGTCAATGGCTGCTCACAACCGCCTCATATATCCTGTCACCAGTGTCCATTGAGTACAGGGGGAAGGGAAGCCCGGCCATCTGTCAAGTTCTCCCCTCCTAAGCATGGTCTCGAACAGGCCCTCCAGGCCTCTGGTCTACTGTCGAACACCTGAATACCAGCACTGGGGGGTAGGCCATGGGGGGTGTCCCCCAGCCGCTCTCTACTGAGCGAGGCCTTGATCAGCGTAACAGCTCTGATGTCCCTGGGGATCACTGCTCACCTCAGGTAGTCCCGACTGGAGGACTGGAAGGCCGATGGGCGCTGGTCAAGTTTCGGAGTAGGCTGCTACTACGTTAGGCGGTGGTGCCGGTGCTGGGTCACAGTGATCCAATCTGTAGGGGGCTAGTTAGGACTGATGGCAGGCATAGCCGGGTCTCAGCAGGAGAATTGAGAGAATTATACAGACCGGTGGAGCGGAGGTTTATTCAAAAGCGACCGCAATGGCGGCTTACCAATTGGTTTTCTGTTGAGGTCCTATAACCGAAAATAATTGGATTTCCCAGCATGACAACAGTCTTCAGCAATGACTGTAAGACAAAATCATGGCTAATGACAGGTGAGTGAAATGGTTTGAGTGAATCTGAAGAATAAAAGACTTGAGGAAACTTGTTCTGCAGAAACCTCCTCCGTAACCACTTTCCTCAAATTCATTCCAATAAATGACAATCCTAGATAATACATTCTTCCAAGTTTATCCTTCTTGCTTTTCCTTAGGGTAGCCAAACTGATGATCGTCGTTTTGTTTATTCTCTAAAGTGAGTTAGAGTCAACTGAAACCTTTTATCAGCCAATCTCAGTACCCATGAATCCAATTAAAATTGTATCCTATCCTGTTTGTCCTTGGCTGGAAAGACCAAAGTTATGGTAAAACGCATTGAATCTGGTGAAAAACATATTTACCTGGCGAGCGTCAGCTGACTCCTTTCAAATCAGGGTAGCCAGAAAGGGAACTAGAGAGAAAAACTCCCCTCCTGACTCACTGCTAAGAATGCACATGCTCTCATGCATCTGAAAAATGATGAACATAATTTAAAAAAATCCAAGCAGTTGAATGCATACGGAAAATGTGGTCAGCAGAAAGGATGTTCACCTTAGCCCATGTACTACAGGCCCCACTCCCCTTACTGACCGCACAATCTAAAAATAAAAAGAGCAGGTGACGGAAAATATCACCTTTTTAAAAAAAATGATTGCTTGCACACAACATATTTCACAAGAACACATTTATTTTATGAAACGTGCAGGATTACCCTGCTGGAAAATTAATAAATACAAAAACCACAGGTGATGGGCAGAATGCAGAACAATGTCATACATTCACCCCAGTACAGAGATCTGGGCCTAAATCCATCGTTTTTTTTTCACTCCACACCACCCCAGTTCAGACACGGTCATATGCAAATCAGTCTGACCCTGTGCCTCATGGGAACAGTCCAGCCCGAACTGCCAAGCCATGCCTTCCCTGCACCGGAAACAAGCTTCCGAGGACCGGTTTCTGGCATTCCAGCCATCTTCAGCCCGGCTTGCTTGAATCCAGTGGTGTGGAGTGCATGGGACTCACGTGCATATGGCCATGTCTGAACTGGGGTGGTGTGGAGTGCAAAAAAATGATGGATTTAGGCCCAGATCTCTGTACTGGGGTGAATGTATGACATTGTTCTGCATTCTGTCCATCAATTGTTGTTTTTGCATTTGTCACCCCGAGTGGGATGGGTATGCTCAGACGTGAGTCCCATGCTCTCCACACTACTGGAGTCAAGCTATACTGGCTGAAGACGGCTGATAGCCAGAAACTGGTCCTAGGATGCTTGATTCCGGTCCAGGAAAGACATGGCTTGGCAGTTCGGTCTGGACTGTTCCCATGAGGCACAGGGTTAAGGCTGATTTGCATATGGCCATGTCTGAACTTGGGTGGTGTGGAGTGCAAAAAAATGATGGACTTAGGCCCAGATCTCTGTACTGGGGTGAATATATGACATTGTTCTGCATTCTGTCCATCAATTGTTGTTTTTGCATTTGTCACCCCGAGTGAGATGGGTATGCTCAGGGTGTGTTACTCTTACAACGCATCTATTACAACGTAATGCTGTTACAACGCAGCTATTACATCGCAAATACCATTACAATGCATGCCATTACAACGCATGGCATTACATAGCAGATGCTATTACAACGCATACCATTTCATCGTAAGTATTGGTAAGTATTTAATTTTTTTTTTATTTTATTTAATATTTTATAATTGATTTAATTATAAAAAAATATTTATTTCGTTTTTAAATATTATAAATTAAATATATTAATTTAAGTAATTTTTTAAATAAGTATGAGTATAGGAGTATATGTTTTGGGGTACTGATGTATATGTTTTGGGGTGTTTGGGTATTTTTAGGTTTTAGGGCAGGGTTTGGGTTTTGGGGTACAGGGGTGTTTTTAGGTTTTAGGGTAGGGTTTGGGTTTTGGGGTACAGGGGTGTTTTTAGGTTTTAGGGCAGTGTTTGGGTTTTGGGGTACAGGGGTGTTTTTAGGTTTTAGGGCAGGGTTTGGGTTTTGGGGTACAGGGGTGTTTTTAGGTTTTAGGGTAGGGTTTGGGTTTTGGGGTACAGGGTTGTTTTTAGGTTTTAGGGCAGTGTTTGGGTTTTGGGGTACAGGGGTGTTTTTAGGTTTTAGGGTAGGGTTTGGGTTTTGGGGTACAGGGGTGTTTTTAGGTTTTAGGGCAGTGTTTGGGTTTTGGGGTACAGGGGTGTTTTTAGGTTTTAGGGCAGGGTTTGGGTTTTGGGGTACAGGGGTGTTTTTAGGTTTTAGGGCAGGGTTTGGGTTTTGGGGTACAGGGGTGTTTTTAGGTTTTAGGGTAAAGGGGTGTTTTTAGGTTTTAGGGCAGGGTTTGGGTTTTGGGGTACAGGGGTGTTTTTAGGTTTTAGGGCAGGGTTTGGGTTTTGGGGTACAGGGGTGTTTTTAGGTTTTAGGGCTGGGTTTGGGTTTTGGGGTACAGGGGTGTTTTTAGGTTTTAGGGCTGGGTTTGGGTTTAGGGATAATTAAATTATATTTACCATTTTAAAATTGATTAAAATATTTTTAATAAATTAAATTAATTATTTTACACTAATTACATTTTTAAATTAAATTAATTAAATTAAATAAATAATTATTATTAATTTAATTTAATTTCATTATAAAAAATATGTACTTTAAACTAATTACTTTTTTTATTAAATTAAATTAATTACTATTTTTAATAAAATTACATTTATTAAATAGATATTATTTATTAAATAGATATTATTTAATTAAATTAATTTAATGACAATTTTAAAATGTCTTTTAATTAAATTATTTTAAATAAATTAATTACAATAAACTAAATAACATTTTTTTAAGAAGATATACTTACCTATACTTACGATGTAATGCCATGCGTTGTAATAGCATTTGCGATGTAATGCCATGCATTGTAATGACATCCGTTGTAATGGATCCCGCGTTGTAAAATCTGCGTTGTAACGGAACGCGTTGTAATACAACGCGTTGTACTGACACCAATCCTATGCTCAGACGTGAGTCCCATGCTCTCCACACCAATGGAGTCAAGCTATCCTGGCTGAAGACGGCTGATAGCCAGAAACCGGTCCTAGGAGGCAACAACTCTTGCATGGTGGTCTGGAAGATGACAAGCGTTGAGACGTGAAAGACAGGCAGGTAAGTGGTTATAACCTATAGATTAAAAGAGAGGAAGGCAGAGGATGAAGTTCTAGAAGGTGGGTCAAGAGTGGGCAGTTTGATCATAATAAGAAAAGAGGGATCTGAATTTCACTGAAGATGGAAGTCAGCCACAGACTAGCTATTCTGAGCTGTCACAGGCTCTGAAGGAGTGGAAGTGTAAATATAATGCTACACGATTGTCTATATGGCGCAAAGGTGGCTAAGTGCAAACGTTGTCTCCTCCTTTATTAGATATTATATTAGAGAGCAGCAGAACGCTTCAGTGGTAAGCAGAGTAAAAAGATTAATTATGGCTGTAACTATGCTCTAAGAACGAGGCAACTTTGACCCAGTCACACTTGTGTAACACACCACCAAGCATGATGCAGGATTAACGAAGCAAGGAAATGTATTTTATTTTATTTATTTTTAAAGTTTTATATAGTGCGAACCAGACCCACGATGGGGTATCAGAGCGCTTTACAAAGGGCGTAATGAGAAACAGTGAAAAAACACTGAGCCACCAACTGGAAGGGAGTGGGCCATGCAGTGGCATCTGCCACATCCCCGTTAAGCAGGTTTCAGTTTATATTACATACTCAGCTCATCCCTCCCGGTTGCTGCACTGCAGATGTGTTACAAGAAGACTCCATCCAAAAGAAGGCCACATTAGTTCCAAAGTACTCTGTGTGACATCAGAGACAAAAGTACGTAATGAGAAAATATTGCAAGTAGGAGAGCACGGGTCACATTGATTGATATTTAATCGTTGCCTTTGGCACAGACCATGATATGACATCATCCAACATTTTTAGAAATGGAGAGCGTCGTGCAAACAGGTAGCTCAGCCTCAATGCAGTAATATACCTGAATTATTCCATAAGTCCTGGTGTAGTGGGAGACTACAATACAAGGCTGATAGGGTGGGAAGCCCCAAGATGGGAGAAGATGAGTTAAGGCTTCCAAAAAAGCCCCAAGGAGTTCATTTCTGGTGAGCACCATCTGGGCCTTGCTAGCTTCCCGTGGCCGCGCCAGCTCCCTTAACCTCTCCACAGCCCAGCCGGCCTGAACCCAGTCCAAGAGCAACCATGGGCTTCCATGTGTTTGCTGAGCTGGGATATGACGGCACTACCTCTGGGCCAGAGCAGGCTAGAGCCAGCCACCTCTGAGTCACTGCATCAGCTGGGGCGCACAGCGAGGGCTGCACAGGAATTACTTCAACAGGAAACCAGGAAATCCTTGCCCCGCGTTAAACATCCACATGTATAAATAACTCTCCTCCTGCCTGTAGGAGCGGTCCGGCCACGTCCTGTTGTTAACGATGTTGACGGCCAGGTTCAGTAGTTTTTCCTTTGATCCACAGTTCCTGTGCATGTCTCGTTTTAACAGATTTTATGTATTAATTGGTTTATCGTGAGGACACTGTAGAGTAGGCCAGAAGGCCTGCTTAAACAGCAAAAGGGCAAATCTGCAGTGAGTGGACAAACAATCTGAACTGGAAAATGCCTGCCACAAAGACACAGGCGCCCTGGCCCCATTCCTTGTATACTTCTGGCGGCATGAACTACACAGCTCTATCAATTCAGAAAGGAATAGTGGTGACCCTGCAGTAGGGTGACCAGAATTTTAAAGCCAAAAACCTGGACATTTCACGAAAATAGAAGGACTACAGTTTTATTTCAAGCCAGCGCACAGAATGACAACGCTCCTCAGCAGAGAATTACAGAACAGTCAACTAAAACATACATAACATGCAATTTTAAACCCAGAAGTTTTCCTGTTAATTAACTTCCTTTCTTGAAACAACTGCTAACAATACCTGCTTTCTAAAACATAAAAAAGCACCTCCCACAGTTTTCAGTCGCCCCTCTCTAAAAACCGGGACAGGAGCTACATTTCCTGAAATCTGCCCGGACAGCAGGTGAAAAACAGGTACCGTCTGGGCAAATCCGGGACGCCTGGTCACCCTACCTTGCAGCAATGGAAAACATACTAACACTGCTGTGCAATTGTATTAAGCGAGCAATAGAAACAAGCATTTGCAATGCAATAGGTCTCGCATTAGGAAAGTTAGAGCTATTGGTCTTGTAAATGACACATTTTTTATTTATGTGTTGGTTTTGAAAATAGCAAAATTAATAGCTTTGTCATTTACAATGCCAATACTTTTATCTTTTGCAAATGTGACACCTATAGCATTTGTAATGCAACATGTTTTGTATTTACGTGACTTAGATGTATTGATATTACAAATAACAATGGCTAAATTTTTTTAAATAATTATTACTTAAATAAAAGTTATTGTAATTTATAATGGCAATAGCTTAAACTTTTGTAAATAACTTTTGTGAAGATTATGTTCAGTGTATTTTATTGCGACAAAAATCCAAGAACAGAAGTGAAATATTAACATCTTTTTGTGACATTTATAATAAAGCTTGAAACATTGAGAGAACATATTTGAACCAGTTGTTGTTGAATGGTTGCACAGATTGATACTGTGGTGGCGCTGAGTAATGTTGTGGCGACGAGTGATGCTGTGGCGATCAGTGATGCTGTGGTAGCGCATAGTGATGTTGTGGTGCCCCTGAGTGATGCTGTTGTGCCCCTGAGTGATGCTGTTGTGCCCCTGAGTGATGCTGTGGTGCCCTTGAGTGATGCTGTGGTGGTGCCATAGATAGAGTGAGGGCGATAGATAGCTAGAGGGAGGGTGATAGATAGCTAGAGTGAGGGCGATAGACAGATAGAGAGGGCGATAGATAAATAGAATGAGGGCGATAGATTGAGGGCGAGAGATAGAGTGAGGGCAAGAGATAGAGTGAGGGCGAGAGATAGCGTTAGGGCGAGAGATAGAGTGAGGGCGAGAGATAGAGTGAGGGCGAGAGATAGAGTGAGGGCGATAGATAGATAGAGTGAGGGCGATAGATAGATAGAGTGAGGGCGATAGATAGATAGAGTGAGGGCGATAGATAGATGTGTGTGGTTGTGTGTGTGTGGCTGTGTGTGTGGTTGGGTATGCTATGTGTACTGCTTGTAATGTTACGTGCAACGGCTGACGCAATATGTGCAATGATTTAAATACTCTGTGCCATTATCAGAAGACACTGTACAAGGGTTAAGATTCTCAGTGCAATGGTTGAGAAGTCTTGTGTAAATGTCAGATCTGTGCAGTTGTCAAGATGTTCTGTGCACTGGCTGAGAAACTATGCACTGTGCTTTAACTACTCTGTGTGATGATCAGGAAGATCCATGCAACGGTGAGAAGCCTTGTGCACATGTGATCAGTGCAACGTGCATTTACAATTGTGCAATGATGAAATGTCCTGTGTAATAGTTCAGATGCTATTTTTAAAGGTTAGAGTACTCAATGGAACTGTGGTGATGCCATGTGCACTGCTTGAGGTTCTATGTGCACTGCTTGTGGTGCTATGTGCACTGCTTGTGGTTCTATGTGCACTGCTTGAGGTTCTATGTGCACTGCTTGTGGTGCTATCTGCACTGCTTGTGGTTCTATGAGCACTGTTTTGGGTTCCTTGTGCACTGCTTGAGGTTCTATGTGCACTGCTTGTGGTGCTATGTGCACTGCTTGTGGTTCTATGAGCACTGTTTGTGGTTCCTTGTGCACTGCTTGTGATGCCATGTGCACTGCTTGAGGTTCTATGTGCACTGCTTGTGGAGCTATGTGCACTGCTTGAGGTTCTATGTGCACTGCTTGTGGTGCTATGTGCACTGCTTGTGGTTCTATGAGCACTGTTTGTCGTTCCTTGTACACTCCTTTTGATGTCATGTGCACTGCTTGTGGCGCAATGTGCGGTGGTTGAGTTGCTGTATTGAATGCGAGGCCCCTTGTGCTGGCTCAGATGCTTTATGCACTCCACTTGGATGTTCTTCGCACTAATTGAGGTGTTGCAGACATTGCAGAGACTTTTGCGTCGGTTGAGGAGCCCTGAACAATAGTCGTGATCTGGCTCGCAAAGGCTATACAGCCACCTAAAATGACTGAGATGTTCTGTGCAGTAGCAGAGAGGTCACGTGCACTGAGGTTGTGATTCCGTAGCTTGGCATGCTCTGTGCTCTCGCCGAGATGATGCTCTGTGATCCGGATTTTATGTGGTGTTTTTGAGGCTCAATGTGAATGAGCAACACTTAAGATGGTTTGTTGACGACTCTTGAGTCCGGACTAGCCGTTGTTTCTTTCAGTACGTTTGCTGTGTGATATGGATCAAGTGATGGATTATTCTGAAAGCATACAGGCGGCTCTCCCCTCTTTCACGAAGTGCACGCAGCAGGAAGACGCGCGAGCCTGGAACGGCGCTGACGCGCACCAGCCTCAAGCTTCGATCCACTCAATCATCCCTGCTGACGCGCCGCTTCCACATATAGAATCACTGCACACCAGGGGGTGGGGGAGGCCTCAAGCTCACAGGCACGTCCAGATTCCCGAAGCGCGTCACAAGGCCGCGTCTGCAGCCCGTGCACCTGTGTGTCAAGAATGTGTGTCAGGAACACTAGTCTAAGGCACTGTAATTCAGACGCGTGTGGGAGGAAAGGGACGGGTAACAGTAACACCGAGTAACTTAAACACCAACGGGCTAATGGAAGCTTTTCACAAGCGATCCTAGCATCCACTTATCAACAAGAGCGCCTACTGTATGCCCTACAGTAAGATTACTCTGACACCGTGGAACATCGCAGGAGCAGGCAAGATTGCATTAGAGCCTGAATCAGAAACCCACTTAAGATCAGTTGATGTAAGACGTCTCCAGGAGACCTGGAGCTGTGGAGAAACACCACTCATGGGTTACTCAAAATTCTATAACCCAACTGTAAAAATTGGAGCGGAAGGCAGGCAAAAGGCGGGCTGAGCATCTACGTGACTCTCAATAAAGTTTTTAATATAACAGAGTTGAAAACAGATTCCTCATTTATGCAAGCAGCACAGGGGAACAAATACAAGAAGAGATCAAAAGCTTTCTGGGAGCATACAAATGGCAACGGTTGTTTCAACAGCGTTTGGCCAAAAATAAGTGGTTCAATAGCGCACTTAAATACCAGAAATGTGTATTAAAAGCAGCGAAGGTAAAGCAACACGCACAAGAATCCAGATTTCATTTGCTCATATTCATAGAATCAAGGCTAGAGCACAACAAGCTCTTGGCATTGCTGTGGGGAGGGGGAAGGAGAAATGCGAGTCACGGCCGCCAGGCCGTGAAGTGTGAAGCAGTGGGCGGGTAGCAGATCCCTTTGAAGCTGCTGCCTGCTTGTGGGAGGAAGGGTGACGAGACGCAGGCCCTGCAGTGAATAATTATGGGAGGAGAGATGCTGGCCTGAGGCAGAGCGCACCATATGGAGAGGGAGGTGGGTGCGCCGAGTGCAGGACAAATGCTGCTGGCAGGGGGAAGGCTCGGGCAAGCTCGTGCATGAGGAGCTTGTCACGTGATTCTATTCTCGTGAACTGTTTAAAATTCTATAACCCAACTGTAAAAATTGGAGCGGAAGGCAGGCAAAAGGCGGGCTGAGCATCTACGTGACTCTCAATAAAGTTTTTAATATAACAGAGTTGAAAACAGATTCCTCATTTATGCAAGCAGCACAGGGGAACAAATGCAAGAAGAGATCAAAAGCTTTCTGGGAGCATACAAATGGCAACGGTTGTTTCAACAGCGTTTGGCTAAAAATAAGTGGTTCAATAGCGCACTTAAATACCAAAAAAGTGTATTAAAAGCAGCAAAGGTAAAGCAACACGCACAAGCATCCAGATTTCATTTGCTCATATTCATAGAATCAAGGCTAGAGCACAACAATCTTTTGGCATTGCTTTGGGGAGGGGGAAGGAGAAATGCGAGTCACGGCCACCAGGCCGTGAAGTGTGAAGCAGTGGGCGGGGACGCAGATCCCTTTGAAGCTGCTGCCTGCTTGTGGGGACTGGGAGGAAGGGTGACGAGACGCAGGCCCTGCAGTGAATAATTATGGGAGGAGAGATGCTGGCCTGAGGCAGAGCGCACCATATGGAGAGGGAGGGGGTTGGGCCGAGTGCAGGAGAAATGCTGCTGGCAGGGGGAGGCTCGGGCAAGCTCGTGCATGAGGAGCTTGTCACGTGATTCTATTCTCGTGAACTGTTTGAAATCCGCCGGTTAGGAATTTTCTAGGTTTAGCAGTAATAGGTTCGAGTAAACTCGACCTAAAAATACTACTGTGCACTACAGTAAAGCAGCAATTGAAAAAAAGCTGCTGGGTACTCATATGAATAGTTGAATACAAAGAAACACCACTGTGTTATGTCATATAGATCACTCAGCAAGTGATGAATAATTAAATGAAGTTTTATTGGAGCTTAACCCTAACAGCAGGGAAGTGCGGACACAGCCACAGGATCAGTCTGTCTCTTTACCAATGTGCATACAGTTCCTAACAGTATAAACAGAACACACATAGCATTTAAACACTAGCAAGACATGGCATAGTGTTCTCGGCATGATATCACGAGCTGACACGAGATCGAATACCTAAGTTCTCAAGCCCGGCTCGAGAACTTAGCTCGAGACACAACACAGTGCAGCCACCAGCGGACAAATTCGTACCACAGTTAGAATCTGTAGGATGGTAACAGTAACTGCACTGGCACACACACATGTCCTAATCATGCAAGCCATAAGTCATTTACTGTAGGCAATTTTTTCCACTGGCAGTAAACTGAATGCTTACATAGAAATGGTAAACTAATGGAGTTGTGTAATGTAGTGCTCCATACATTTACATGCAGATTATATTCAATGTGTGTTTAAGGTATGAAGCCAGGGGCATTATATGAATCAAATGTAGTCGGTGGCTATATTTACTAAGTGAGGGTCACCCGCATATTTAGCTGGATTATGACATATATTTACATTAAAGAGAACAATATATATATTCTTGAAATGTAATCAATACCATTTACTCATGCTAACTGTATTTGCTTGGAAGCCATGTTGATTTAAAGTTGGCCTAACTTTTCACCAGGTCTGAGTTACTCGTGCTTTCAAATGTATAAATGTGTTGCAAATCCCTGTTCTTTTCCCTATGCAGGTGTCTTATCATCATGTTAGTTAGCTAGAACAGGATTATTATACTAAATTAATAGATAGTTGGAATTTAATTGGTACTTGGCTTTGGACACGTAAACCATGGTGGTGGGAGAGATCCTCCTGTAATACTGGACCAGTGATACGGTCAAGATCGCACAGATGTGTGTTTTGTTGTACATCGCTGGGAAATTATGGAGTCAACCTGCTCGCGGAGAGCTGCAACCGTAATGGAACCGTTTGGTGGGAACTGATGTGGAGAGGATTCCAGAATTTTCTTTCATGTATTATTTATGTGTCTCTTAGCATAGTTTAGCAGACCCTGTCCTGAATTCGCTGAGAGAAGATATTGTCTTAACTTCACTGACTTCCACTGTCTAGGGGGTTGAGCTTTAGGCTTGAGCACCCAAACTATCCTCTGAACCTTAAACTTAGTTCATCAGATGCTTATTCTAACACCTTCCACTTAGAAATCCTCTGTTCTCCTTTTTATACTTATTAAGAAAAGGGAAGTTCCTTTACGGAACCTGTCTACTTAATTTTATATCTGCTATATTTCGTCATATTTTGCATCTTTTTCTTGATAATATACAAATTCAGATTGCAAGATCCTTTGAATACAAATGTTTATATTACAAACTGACTACTTTTCTGATTGTACTACAAATTTAACTAAATTAATTAATAAACCCTTATGATCTGGACATTATTCTCTCTGTTATTCTTGTGGTGCCACATTGGTTTCACTGTAACTGGCCTGTATTGATGATGCTATCTCCTTTCTCATGCTACAAGCGGACAATGAATTGTCCATACAACCAGTGGAGGATCCTTTCTGATGGTCACACTACGAGATTGAGGTTTAAGGATCCCAGCTTATTGTCAGAAGGATCTAAAACTGACTTAAAACAGGATTCTAAAACATAGTGTACTGTCAATCTTCCCAGAGCACGCCGTAGAAACACTCCATTCTACAAATAACGACAGCAGAAGTCAGCTACAGCAGACATTGGTCCAATGTAAAGTAAGGTTGGTATGGCAAATCTTACTATTTCTTAAAGAAGTATAATATTTGGAGGATGATCTATTGGTGTAATTTTCTCAAGACTGACATGCTGAGACACAAAGAAAAATCAGGCTAATGAGAGTGACAATACAGCCAAGCAATTGTGAGCAATAGGTTTGCCGCAAGCCTCTGAATGCTTTTGGTAAGCTCACAATCTGTCTATTGCAACAAGATCACTTCCTTTCTGGTAGGCTTGACCTAAAAAGAAGTGCTTGGAAATCAAGCAGTGGCAGGACTCAAGTAATACATCCACGGTCGAGGGGAGGGAGAAACACAAGAAGAGGAATAAACCCCACACAAGCAAATGAATAAAACGTAAGCAAACAAGAGTGACAGTGAGGCCAACCAATGGTAAACAACGGGCAGGCTATAAGACCGTTGCAAGCAGCCATTAGGACTATTCTCTAACAGAGCACTGTCTGGTAGGCGAGACCTAAAAATACAGAAAACATGATCATTTAAACTGAAGTACTGCTCACGATTTTGCTGATTATCTGTAGCAACAGATTGCCCTTTTACAGTAACATTCGTACTTTATAATAGTCAAATTAGATTAAATCAGGAGTGAGCTATGTCCCTCAGGAGCTGGCTATGTTCCACATGTGCAGGCTCTCTCCCTCAGTGCTGGCTATGTCCCTTTGGAAGTGCTAGCTGCACTTATGAGATGGGTATGCCCCTCAGCAGCTGGTGATGTCCTTTGGTCCACCAACTCCTTAACTGCACTGCCTTCATAAAATGTATCTTCTATTTAATGATTCACAAATAGAAGTGAGTAAACCAAATTATGTTTCTGAAGTGCGCAAAATCTCCACATTTGACAATAATTGTCTGAAGAGAACTCGAATCTTTGAGAAAGGAATATTTTTAAGTAAGGGATGCATCAATGGCAAGATGGCAGCAGAAGCTGAAGCTCCATAGGCTAGCTCTTGGGCTTGGGATCACCTATCCTTAAATATCCCAGGTGTTGCCCTGCCATCCACCCATGTAAGTGATGCCAGCTCTTACACTTGAAGAATCTTTCGTGGCATCGGATGAGTCACAGATGACGCGCTCTTCTTGAGATCCTGGTACTCAGATGAACCAGGCTTCATATCCCACTCCTGTCTGGTAATTTACCGCCTAGAGGATGCCTTTATACTGGTGAGGTTTTGAGCCCCAAAAGATTCTTCCAGATGGTCAAGGCATTCAACCTGCAGTCCCCCTTGTGACTTAGCCTGGACACTGAATTAACCGCCTTTCTCTACCACTGAACGACCAGACTGCAATCAACGGGGATGGCTCTGCTTGCTTTGGGAAGGCCTGGCTGGAGTGCCTTGAATTTGGTGATAAAGTCAACAACCACCCAATGCTTAACTCTCTCCTGTGGCTGCAGCTGTCCCTGATTTGATGGTGAGTGCATAGTTGCTCTAGCTGACGAAGACAGAACCCCTTGTTTGCAGTGGTCCTCTGGGGTGCCGACGTGGTCTAAGCTGACTGGCTTCAGACTCTCCTCCAAAACCTCTGTCCCTCTCCGGAGCCACTTCAGATCTTCCTCTGGGCCTATGGTCCCCCTGGGGCCACGCCATAATTGTTGTCATGTACCACAGTGGGGAACTGTCCCAGCTCCCAGGACACTGCTGTCTTGTGCTGCTGCCTTCCCCCTGAGCTGCCAATCAGAGCTGCTGATGCAGTCACATCTCCAAACTCTTTTGTGTCTGGGGCATCTCCGGTGGCATGGTGTGATCAGTACGACGCGCTGGCTGACCCCATTCGCCCTCTAATGTGGGGGGAGGAAGAGGCCTTGCAAGTGATGAACAGTCACTCGAGCTCTGATTCTCTTGAGCTGGGCAGAAGCTTGCATTTCAAGGTTAAGAACGAAGAAGCCTGCAAACCTGAAACATTGTGGGACTTTGTTGTTGTGGGAGATCACGTTGTGGGTCTTTACTGTTGCAATGGATCACACTCGGCTTGGCCCTGCTCCATTTTGTGATTCTTCTTTTCGCCTTCCCCACATCCCCAGCAACAAAATGGCTACCATAACTGCAGCTGAGCATTCAACATAATACTCTTGTCCCTTCAATAGCCAAACAGTAAAGAAAGACTGCCACAAACACCCCATAATTATTTCTTTAATAGGACTGCCATTTTGTAATGCTACTGGACATACCACAAATTACAATGGTGATTATTCATACAATGTAATTCTGGTCATTTGCTCATCTACTAGAATTGTACCTCGCACCCCTTGACACAATAACTATCAGGAAATGACCTTTTCTGCCTCTCCACTGTGGTGGGCCCGATGATGAAGCATGCCACCAACTAGGTTGGTGGGCGAGGGCTTCATGAACAAACCAACTGGTTTGCCAGCATGCGTACTTCTTCGAGTCCCCCTCCTCCCCCCCTGTAAACATAGCTAGTCCTATTTGATTTCTACAATTGAAGAAACACCACTGATCGCTTCTGGGTGAAATGTTATCTCAGTAGGTAAATGCAGAGTTCATTTCCCGGTGAGGAACAGACACTCCGCGACCTCGCTGGGAAATGAACTCTGCATTTACACGCATTGTGCCCCACTTGGATTGGGAATACTTATAAACAGGGGTTATGGTCTTGACTCGTCTTGAAAAAAACGTTATGTGCAATTGCCATATTTTAACGTATGCCCACGAATAAGAAACTGGTCTACTACTAATACTGAAGAGTGCCCAGAGACGTGTACCAGTACCCATGAAGGGTCCCTCAACCTGGGACGCCTTTTATTTTGAACCCATTTCAGTATGGAATTACAAATTAAACTAAGGATCTGCGCTAAGATAATTTTGGCCCTGAAGAGGTCGCGGCTTTCAACAGCAGAACGCGACAAAACACGTGTTGGCTAAGGCTTTGTTTCGTTTGACCACGTGAAGAATAAATATTTGTGTTATAAGATCAAGCAATGGATCAAGATTATTCGCACATTATTACCTACATGTTATATAGTTAGCATGTGCAAGGGATTGTGTTGTTGTTTTGCTCAGTGGTTTTTCCACAGTTTAGGTAGAAGGGTGGTTCTTCCTTCCCCTTTTTGCACTGCTCATATATTAGCACTCCAGTACACTATCTGTGTACTGCCTAGGAGCGCCAATACCCTACGTTACCACCCACCTTGTAGCGCCAAATATATACCATACAATTAGATGGTCAAGAGAGGTGACATACATCATGATTTTGAATAGTTGCAATGCATTTTTGCGAACTTTGGCCTTAAAACCTTGTGTTCATGCTAGCACAGTGTAAAGTGACACAAAGAGTCACACAGCGTTGAATTATATATAACATTTCAGTGCAAAAGGTGCTGTTAGCTGGAAGCTGCACTGTTTACAGTGCAAGAACTGCTTTACGCCACTTTGGGTCAAGATGGAGGTTCTGGGGCAGATCGGTACGAACACCCATAAGATTGATGCAATGCCTGATTTTCTAAGATAGCCAGACTGGGCTGTGCATCAAAAACTACTTCTACTTGAAGCAGGTGCAAACAATTGGAAGTGTGTTCATTTCTCAAAAATAACATTGTGTGGTATGTGTGCTACAGTGAGAATCTGCATCCAATGCATGAGAATTTTCTGAGCTTGCATACCATAGGAATTTGTACTAAAATGGTATTCCTTTTGCACAAATCCTGAGACAGAGCTAACTCCCCTCTGCACCCTGGTGCATGGTTGTCCATTGCACATGGTAGCCCTGATTGAGCACCAATGCAGAGGAGGACACCAGCAACAGGGCAATATTTGTAGATATGGCGCTGAGCTGTGTTTTCCCATTCGTGCCACACAGTGCCACAAATTTCGATGCATCTGAAATCCTTGCAATTCTTTGAGGACATTTATGGACACCAGGTCTACTTACTTACTGATGGCCTAGGGTTTGTTGAATGACCTGCCTTTAAGAGCTTCCCTCTTAAAATGAAAAAGTACCTTTGCCTATATAATAGGAGGAAGGTTCTCTACTTTCTGGCAGAGAGAACAATATACCATCCGAAAACATTCCTGAAACGTTGCTATGTGGACAGTTATTATCTGAACTAAGACGAAAAGGGGTATTGAAAAACTATGGGGCATATTACTAAGCATAAGCGATAATTATCGCTATGCTTGGTTAGCGGCTATTATTTTAACGCCGTGCATCGCCTATTTTTATCGCTTAGGAGCCTTGCTATTATCAAGGTTTATCTCCTAAGCGATAAAAATCAACCGAAATGCCTGAATATCGCTGAAAAGTCTGCGATATCCATGCATTACCGAGCTAATGCTCTTAGCCATGTTATCCACCTCCCATTGGATAACATGGCTAAGAACTGCTCTGGGCAGGCGATAGCTTTTGGAGATATTCGGGCTTAGCGCGAATATTTCCAAAAGTTGGTAATAGGAGATAGCGATTTTAGCGACTGTTTCCAGTCGCTAACATCTTGGCACGCCCACTTTGCATGTCATTAGCGATAATTATCGCTGACATGCAAAGTGGGCCCCAAGATTATCGCTATCTCCTACTAGCTGTCGCTAGCTGGTGTTAGCGACGGCTAGGTAATAGGGCGATAAAATTATCGCCGCTTTAGCGGGAAAAATTCCCGCTAAAGCGGCGATAAGGCCCTTGGTAATATGCCCCTATGTCACTGGCCGAGGGTCACATAAGAACAACCTGGAGGGATTTCCTAGTGGATGGCAATAATATAAGCTTATTAATCTCTTTAAACATTAACCTTTCAAACCCACCTAGTTAGGCTGGTAATTGGGCTGCGCAGACGGAGGCGATGGTCTAGTGGGCTGACATGCAGGATTTGTTTCTGCCGAACATTCCCATGCTTTGAAGCCGTCTCTTGTGCAGGGTGCTCAGCCGTGCAGTAAGCCACAACTTCTGCACATGCCGGGGCAAGGCGCTCTCTCCTGCTCTCATGTCTCCCAGTCGCCTGCTTGACAGTTCATATGAGAAACCCAGAGAACTATGCTCCAGCCGGAAATACGCAGAGGCGCCGCATTCTTTCGCTGTTAAAAGAACAATACCATTGAATGTCCCTAAGTCCTAGGTCGTTAGTATGAGGGCGCAGCATGAGTGGGGGGACTTCCCACACACAACCGAGCTGAGGTACCCACCAGTTACAGTAAACACCGTCTAGTTTTGCACTTCAAAATGAGCACAATACATGGCTTCGCACTAATCACACAGCAATCAGCATGTTTTGCTTTTTTTCCCCAGGCCTTTTCCACAATCGAATTTGCTACGATTTACAAGCAGGTGCAATAATTGTCACACAATTTAACATTCTGATCCCTCTGCAAGCCCCTGTTTAGGCAGGATCGAAAATGATACCCATCTTGATATCGGGGCACAGGGCCAACTTCCGCATCTGAATGTTTACTAAGTAAGATGTTTCCACTGCTCGTGGGACAACCATCCCACTACCCAACAACGAAAACTCAAGGTTGTTGTATCCTACTAAGGCCTTCCCTTTACCTGGCAAAATCTACAATACCCCCCCCCCCCCCAACTCCTCTGCTACTACCAAAGCTGAAAACAAAGATCTGTGAAAAAAGACAAAAAGCATGCACTCAGGTGGGAGAGCGGGTTGTGACATTTTGGAGGACTGATTAATTAATGGTGATTATTGAAAAGTAATCAGGATATTACCTCCCCATCCTTGTCTTAGTCAATACTAACATGAGGATATATCATATCAGTATGCATGTTGCTTTAACCCTAAAAAAAAAAAGAAAAAATTGTTCAAGACCAGTAAACACATGCAAAACTAGGATTTTTTTTTATCAGGAACCAACCAGGTTTCAAGGAATGCACGCAGGCACTTCTCCTCACTCCCACAAGGCATGGAACGACCCCCAGAATGTTATTTCATCCATATTGCATCTGCTCCTTTCTCTACTGCCCCAAAATTGGCAAAAGGTACTATATTACTCTATAAACCTAGCTAGGTAAGTTTTGGCAACCTTTTTAATGGGGAGGAGATGTGGTATAACGGCTAGAGTTGCCGACTTAATAACTGGGGAACATGATTTAAATACTGGGGTTTGTTCAACATCCTGTGATTCTGAGCAAATCACTTAGGGCCTAATTCCTAGTTTGGTTGTCTTGGGCTGGGAATGCCACAGTACCAGGAAGACCCCCAGTAAAACCTGCCGGATTATGATTATAATCCACGGTGGGCGGTGTGTAATAGCAGAGTAATGGTTGTGGTTATGTTAGACTCATAGGGGAGCCTATACAGCATACTGCTGCAGTGACAGCGCTGAATGCTTGTCCGTGTATGGTGTGGTATGCACCTTGTTGTGCATGCCACACAGTGCACGTATGAACACACACTTGCGGGAGGGCACTTCATGTGCCCCCTGCACCCACCCCCATGGGCAGATTTGCCCGGGGGCCCTGTTCCCTTCCGCCAGCTTTTTCATGGGGAGAACACCGCCATGAAAAGGCTTTTGGAAGGGCAGGTTGTAATATGGATGGCGCTGCCAGTATCAACACAGCCTCCATTCCTCCTCATTTCTCTCGCCGCAGGCACCTTGAGATCTAGGATCCTGGTGGTGTCAGCCGTGTTGTTGCGGCTCCTGGCTGTCTGCCCACTGTACTCGTAATGCAACAGGTGGACCACAGTGGTCGCGCCACCGCCATGAGTACGCCTGTCCCAGGACTGCCGTACTCATAATAAGGCCCTTAATCTGTGCCTATGAAAATTGAATCTGACCTTGTATAATGTAATCTGATGCTCATATAAAGCTCTCTAATGCCCTTGGCACAAGTTTACCATATATTAAATTGCTAAACAAAGTCAAGGACAAAAAAAAGGAGACTCCCCTACAGAGAAATGAGGGGAAAAGAGATAAATAACAGCTGGTTTTTGCTGCAAATGCAGGCAGAGAGTGCCTTTGGGATACACCAAATGGTGTGCAAGTGGGCCTACTGGCCCAGAATGATTCTGAGTTTTGGGTTACAACAAAGCAGAGACAACTTTCAGAAATTATAGTGATCTGATAGAAAGTACTAAATTATATAAACTTTAGGGAAGTCTTTGCTGAGGTATGCACAAAAGCAAGGCATGTTTCCTGGAACAATGAAGGTTGTTGTTCTTGCTGAGCAATCCATGTGGAAGGTCATAACACAATTTCATCGAAAAGGCTTAGTTAGAGGCCGCTTCCTCTTGGGTTTTCAATTGTTGATTTACAGAATAATAATTGCTAGTGGCTGTACTTAACAAACCTAGATAAAAAGTCTTGTTATGAACCTGAATGGAGCATAATTCCTACACGTCACAGGACCAAAACATCTTACGAGTGTGAAAGATTGTCAAACTGACAATATATGACATTGAGGATGAGGCAGATAGCTGATGGGGATGGCCACTCCTTGTGAAATACACAGTGTAAACCATCCCTCTCTTGCTTTCATACTGACATTACATATGTGTTTTCTGGTACAATTGAGCCATGGGCACAGGGAATCTGAGTAAACATAGAATAAAGAGAAGCACCCATTACTGATACAAGCCCACCTATGAAAAGAAAGCACACCATGTCATACCACTACATATGTTCTTTTCTTTCTGTTCTTTGCCAAGATTTGGGCACAAAAGGGGCAGGAATAAAACAAATAAGGAGTCCCTTGACCAAGGATTAACTAGAACATCCACAAGTTGGCATCCACAAATATTTGAGTGAAGCTAAATGAGACAGCTGTACATGGTTGCATGCCACAATAAGGTCTAGAGGGGTACCCTTCGAACTCCTGCATAGGTGTGCAAGCGTCTCCCAACAGAACAACATTTTTCAGATAGAGGGGAGCATCTTGCTGAAACAGTCTGCTTGTGTCTCGTCTTTTCTTGGATACCCGTTGCAGAAGTGGCCAATCAATGCTGAGGTTGACCTTCCACTTGTCACAATATCTTATTCCTGGAGTAGTCCCCGATTCAGCACCGGCATGAGATTACAAAAATGCCAGGCCATCACTTTCACTATGACATTTAAATGAAACGGCAGATTATTGATGAGTCTAAATGTGACTAAGATAATGCTAGGCAAATTTTCTAGAACTGGATGTGTATTTGTTTGAGTAATCCATGCCCATGCTTAATTATATTCCCAGTCACAATCATCATATGCCTGGTGCGCAGTTATAATTTTTTGTAGTGGTGTAGCTCTATATACGCATTTCATATTGCCTGTGCTTGTGTCCAGGGTCAGACGTAGAACCCTTTTAGAATCAATGGTTAAGAAGAACCTCATATTCTCAGTGTAATTTCTTAAAGGCAGATACAGTGTTCTAAATACCAATATAGACTGCTGCTCAAGACATTATCATATGCTTATGTATATTCATACATGGAAAGGTTCAGCCCCACATGTAAATTGCATTATGTTATGTTGTTTCTATAGAGCATGCTAATATCCTTTTATGTTTCTTGGAACCAGTGAGTGAGAACACTAAAAGCAACCACCAAGTTTACCTCTAAGAGAAAAGTAGCATTTTCAACAACATATGACATCTAAGATTAGCTCTTTTGACTGCTAGGGTGCTCCAAAGGTCCAGTGCCTGAAGTTAAATGCTATCCTAGACAGTCTAACACAGCAGTAATGACTCATGTTTAACTAGAGGAAGATTTAAGAGTACAACTGTAGCAGATGGGTTCCACCCATTTACTCCACCAGGATTATTCACAAATGACAACCCAGTTTTTTGACTTTTTTACTATTAGTCTCACTACCTGTGTCACACTTATGGTAAATTCAGTTACAGGACTGAGCATGTTAGTTACCAGTGTTCGCCTTTTAAGATAAAGTTGCTACTGCGCACATAAGGTGAGAAGCACTGGGCTGGCAATACATGAACGTGGGCGCTCTGCACTGAGCTCAGACCACCATCAGATTTCCTACTTGATATTAGGATGATCTTTCAGCAAGAAGGCCCAGAATCCATCAATGCAGAGTCGGAATTGTCAGTTAGCCACTTTTTACTAATACAGAGCATATATAAATCAAGAATTAGGATTATGAATTTCATATTGTTGCCATGGCGCATGCAATGGTATGACTAGTGAGAAGCGCTCTGCTGTTTGATTAATGGTAGTAAGCTAGAAGGCCTCCAAGGGCTCCCAGCTGATTTTAGTGGCCTAGAATGGTACACTTGTTCACGTCTTACTAAGATCAGCATGGTGAGTTTACCATTGTACATTGGAGTGAAAAACATACATTTTTAATACTCAAAATGCCTACACATAGGAAAACATAAGCAGGAGAGTGGGCCACTGATAGCCGCCGGGCCAATGGCAAGTGGATACTGGCTTGCTTTGGGTATTCCCAGGAAGGTGATCCACTGTGCAAACAATCTCTTGTACCAAATCAGCGTGAACAGCATGACCTAATGCACTCCACCACTGGCAGAACTCCTCGTAGCACGGCAAAGTTTTTGGGTCATGTCGCAGAAGGCCTAGGCTACAGACTGGTTGCTCGCGCAGGGATGTAATGGCAGACCTGCAGACACACTTTTACTTGGGTCACACATGGTGGAACAAGCAGTGCCTTTACCACCCTTTCTCTGGGTATCACTGGTACCCTATACTGGGGACTTATAATGGGGCAAAGTATCTTGCCAAATGGATACACCAATTCACATCACTTTTAGGGTAATGAGCATGGGTACTGGGGCCTGGTTAGCAGGTCCCAGTGCACTATCAACGTCAAAAACTAGCATGCAGCAGTCTAAAATAAGGAAAAAAGTGGGGGAGCATCTGAAAGAAGCCTAGTTTCCAACACAATCCCCTCCCAGCCAACACATCCAGGTGACTCAACCCACCCCTGGGAGAGTACACCAGGCTTGCTGGGTGAGGAAGCAGAAAAGAAACTGGCTATTTTATTGCAGGGCTTACTCTGCCTCAGATCCTCTCTGTAAGGCCGCTCCCTCTGGGAGGCTGACCCATCTCAACAGTGATAGGGCCCATTTTAAAACTAACCTTCGCTGGTACTGTTTTATTTCCCTTTTTGCTTTTTACTTTGGATAGTGAGGTGCCCACCTCACTTATCTCTATATTAGCTAAAGCAACACCTATCTTACCCACCAAGGTTACCTAACACTTGAAAAACCCCACCATGACCAGCAGGGTAAGAGGTCCTGACTTGCTTTCGACTATGGGGTCTGCCTCGCATGCCAAAGATTGTGGCAGCCATGAAGGCCAGCACCCAGCAGAGGCTATTGTCAGCTGTCAGTATCCAAAACCACACCCTGAGCACTCCACTGACAAGTGGTTGAGCTTCCTCAGGGGCAACAGTGGGTTCTTGGATCCATTCTTGCTGTTCTGAGTGGGGGTTTACCACATCTTGTGGCAGACACTCATCTTCCACTCTCTCTTCTGTTAGAGCTGGGACAACAAGCTTTTTCTGCACAGCTGCTGACTGTTCAGGACTTCTTCAGGAACAGGCAAAGTCTCACTAGTGCCTACTTTTGGCTATACCCCATCTGGGTCAGAAGACCCTTGGATAATTGGTTCCTTCTTTACAAGTGGCTTTCTCTTCCTTTCCTTTTTTCCTTTCTTTTGTGATGTCTGTCTCTCAACTTCAGGAATTGGCTCACTGTGAACTTTGGTTTGAGGGAGGTTCTGGGCAACCACCCCACTTGGGTTCTGACCAACCTCTGGTAAGTCATTACCCAGAAGCCCATCCAAGGAGAGGTCAGAACTGACCACCACGTTGTGCCAACTAAGGGTACCCTCCCTCTCTAGGTTAACTACTGTGGTGTGACTGGCATATGTGTCTCTCAGGCCAGTGGCAGGGATCCTAGTCAGCTGAATGGAGTGGAAGTACCTACTCCCACACTCATGGATCACCAGCTTACCATCTGGTCCTGTTACCCAGCTTAATGCTTAGAGGTCCCCTCATATGTGGAATCTTCCTCTATGGCTACACTGGATAGGCCCAGCTCTAGCCACCTTCTTCTTGGAATAGGCTGGGTCACCTCTAAAGTGACCTGACTGCTGGCAGTCAAAACAAAACCTGTTTTCCAGAAAACGTTTAAGTCCTAGGCCACCCAGCCTTCGCTTGTCAGAAGTGGGGTGGGATTTACTCTCCTCCTTTTTAGGGTTATGGGGTCCAGAAGGAGTATCTTTGATGGGCTTACCTCCTCCCACCTTTGACTTTTGTGGGACTAACCTCCCAGTTTGGTGTCACCCCCTTGAACTGCTTGCGTACACTTGACCTTTCCCAGTTATCTGCTCTTTACCCCAACTCTGTAGGGGAAGTCAAATCAGAAACTACCAGATGCTGTTTCAATAACTCTGTGGTACAGTTTCTCAAAATGTGTTTCTTCGTCATCCAATTATACAGCCCATCATAAGTGTTGTCTTTATTACCTACTATCCAACCATCCAGTGATTTGACTGAGGAGTCAATAAAGTCCACCCAAGTTTGGTGCTACCTCTTTTGGGTCTCTCTGAACTTTACTCTGTACTCCTCTGTGGTGAGTCCAAACCCCTCGATCAGTGTCTCCTTCATGTGTGAATAGAATTTAGCCACACTCTTATCATGGGTCAGAGGTCTATCTTTGCCCTTCACTGAAAAGGACTCCCAAAGTAGAGAGGCCCAGTGTTGGCCCCCTACCTTCCTCAAGCTGCCAGCCCGCTTAAAAGCTGCAAAACACTTGGTTATGTCATCTCTCTCACTAAACTTTGGAAAAATCCCTTTGGTGATCTTCTGGTCAAAACACCCCTCTTTACCTTTGTTGCTGCCACCATCCTTGGGACTAGGACCCATATACTATTTCCTCTTTCTTAGAAGTTGCTCTAAAGCTAATGCCTCTAAGTATCCATAATGCCCTCAGATCATTGATCTTCAGGATAGAGAGAATGGGCTAATCGAGGCTCAGTACATGCTCCATTATGCACTACTTGTTTAGAAGTTATGGAAGCTTATTACAAATCTACACATCTTTTTAAGCCTTTATCCTAACTTACTAAACCAATTTGTACTTTTAATGTAACTGGAACAGTGATGTAACACAGGGCCTGAACAACTTACAATTAAACCTTATTTTTAGAAAAATCTAAAAAAACATACAAAATACTTCTGATGCTAAAGTCGATTGAGGATTTCTCATGCACAATTAACCTATGACCAGTAGTGGTCCTTGGATTCAACAACAATAATCCTTAGCTTAGTCATGGTAGTCTGGCAAAGAGCAGTACGGCATTACTAGAGGAACGTGTTAAGCATTTTACAGCATCATTATGTTGCATAAGTAATTGAGACCACTTGAAAGAAATCTGACACCAATTTATGGAAATGGAGCTTATTTTTATATAACCATAGACACCAAAACAAACTTTGTATCATACATACAACCAGAGTTGAAGATTTTTGAAGTGTTGAAAAATAAATGCAGTAAATCTTTCTAACCAGTCTTATTGAAATGAATTAGAGAAAACACAGGTGACACTCGATCACTTGCAGGGTGAGTTCAAATAAACCCTCTTGTGGATAAGTTCTTGCGATCCCTAGACAAAGTACCAACAGTCTGTATTTTGTTTTTTTGCCCAGACAGTCCGGGTGCAGAGGTGACTTGGCTGTCCTTGGTACTGAACGGGATCTGCTGGAGCTGTGAATCTTGCAGCACGTGACAAAACCACACTTAGAGATGGAGTTCCACTCTACCCACAGAGAGTAGAGGCCTTTGGATTCCTAAGACATGGGTTCAACAGCTGGATGTTTCTATCTTGCTCAGTGGCACCAGGTGCAGAGATAGCTGGCAGCTGTCAATCACCGGGGCAGGTCACACCAAAGATTTATTACCACACACGCAACGACTTCACCTTTCGGGATACAAGGATTCAGCAGCAGGGGCATTGCTGATATCGGACGCTGTAGCTGTAAGGTTCCCTCGGGTTGGATATGTGGTTCAAGGGGTCGATCACCTGACTGGCTATCACCAAGCCTTGGCTGCGGCAAATGTAGTCCATGGTTACTTTGGCAGCCGGAGGTCGACAGGAGTGGAGTAGTGGCTTGAAACATGGTGAAATCTTAGGTGCTACTCTGAAATTGCACGACACCACTTCTCATTGGGCTCTCTCTTGACAGGCCCAGTGGGTCACAAATCTTGTCATGCAGCAAGTAAATTTTTCTGCAGCTTGCAGGGGACTGGTCCCACCAATCCAAGGGAATCTGCTTTGGTTTCTGGTGTCCACTGGAGTCTCTTTTGCTGGGAGCAACAAGCTTTTGCCATGGACACAGGCTGAACACAAGGTTCCAGTAGATGGTCTCTTCAAGGCACTTAAGTGTCC
The DNA here is from genome assembly GCF_964263255.1 of Lissotriton vulgaris. Classification (NCBI taxonomy): domain Eukaryota; kingdom Metazoa; phylum Chordata; class Amphibia; order Caudata; family Salamandridae; genus Lissotriton; species Lissotriton vulgaris. The sequence continues at coordinate 1,536,338,948 of NC_141694.1, forward strand.
GCTCTTTGTGCTGCGGCAGACTCCAAAGTCATGTTGTCTGTGACGTTGTCTACTTTGTACCTCTTGTCCGAGTCAAAGTGAGAACTGAGGTTCTGGCACCAGGGGAGCCCCTTAAATCCTATGTTAGGGGATGTTAAAGGCATGAAGGTCAGTGGCCAATGGGCTAATGGTCCCTGCGGCTAACCCGCCATTGAGGTGGCAGCATCCTGTGGTTGTCAATCACCTTTCTACCCAGATTCTTCCACTTTAGGGTCTTCCAAAAAGGCAGTACCCGTCCTTGGCTGTAAGGACCTTCTAGCCCACCCTAAAGGTGTGGCTGGTCTTTTTGGAGGTGTAGGCCTCCTGAATAACTAATGTTCCCACCTGTTGAGCTGGACAGGGTGGGAGGGGCTTTGTCCTCCAGTGGGGGACAAGAAATTACACATCAAGGGCAATGAAAGCCTTTGAGGCTCACACCCTTGATGACAGTAAAAACACTATTGTAAGCAGGCCAATGATGAAGCATGTCACATACCTTGGTATGTGAGTGAGGGCAGTTTTTTCAAATAGAGCGATTTGCCCTATTGGGGCCCTCTCTGTTTGGTGTGTATATATGTATTCTTATGTTACTTACTCTATCCACCCCTTTTGTGTGTACAGTAAAAACACTAGCCATCCTGGGAGGGGGGAGGGTGTAACTCCATCTTGGGGAAGTGCTAGCACATCCCACCAGGAGGGCAGACTCTTGTCTGGGTGGCAAACATGCGGAGAAGCCCTGCAAGGCACTGGGTCACTGTATCCTAGGGGGGCACCCACTCCTGGTGGTACCCCTGTGCATGCCAGTTCACCCTTGACAGAATAGTGTGGGGGTGAAAAGCACAGTGTTTGACACCAAATATGACTCAATTCAGTTGTTCCATAATGGAGCTGGCTATCTCGAGTATCCTTGGTAGCCAGTCCATGTTACTCCATGGACCACTGGTCATTTACAGTAAAACCTTGCTTTACAAGCTTACTGTAGGGATGAATATGTAGAAACATATATATCTACACTTTTACTGTAATGCCCTCTACCTCAGGGCTTAGGAGGACAACCTAAAGTGTGACTCACTTACCTTAAGGCAGTGGTGTGGCTCTGTGGCACATGGTGAGTGCAGAGTCACTCTCAAGCAGACAGGCTGCTCATGCAGGGCTGCAATGACAGACCTGCAGATACACTTTTACTTGGGTCACACAGGTTGTCACAACTAGTGCTGCAGCCCTGGTGACTCCATTACTGCCCTTGCCCTGGGTTACCACGGGTGCCATATACTAGGAACTTAGAAGGGGGTAAAGTAGCTTGCCAGTCGGGTGCACAAATTCACATCACTTTCAGGGGAATGAGCACAGACACAGCGCTGCTGGCCCCAGTTCACTACAAGACTAAAAACCAGCATTTAGCATTCTAACATGAGGTAGAATTAGTGGGGGCATCTGTAAAGAAGCCCAGTTTCCAGCACCTATGGACATCTGATATTCATTGGCCCAGAGACAGACTCTACAGCGCTTGATATCCTTCATAGGTGATACCTTCATTGATCATTCCATGCCAGCAGCACACCGCTGGTCCTGGGTGTTCATGGAGCTGGGGAGGACTCCCAGCAGATTGACGCATAAACTATCCAAATATGCAACCAAAATAGTGCCCTCTGGCACAATGAATGGGGTGCAAACCAGATTTGAGATGCCTTCTGCCACTCTCACTGTCTGATAAAGATCAGGTAGGAAAGCGTAGAACCATTTCAGCAATGACATCTTAAATCATCCTAGTTTTCACAATCAATAACACTGAATGGCTTTGGGAAGTCTAACAGCACCAGGATACAATGTTTGTATCCATCAAGTATGTTGACCACATCAAATATCACTTGAATGGCAGCTGTCTCCGTCCTGCGACCCACAGAGTAGCTCAGATGGTAGGTCCCCAGGCAGTCTTGAATGCCCACACCTCTCAAATTAGAGTGAGACGTAATGCTACATCTCTTGGCCCAGGCAGGGGAGGCTAGTGATAGATAAAATATGGACCCAATTCTCCATATTCAGGGACGGTGTCTTTGTCAAGGAGATCACCTGGCCAACATTTGGTAAATCAGGCAACACACCTAGTCAATAGCATGGTTACAAGGTTGTGCCTTGGAGGGAGCAACATTTATGAAATTACCTGTGAAGAGGTTCTTCAATGCTAGCAAGACCTGTCTAGGGCCTGATATCCAAAACGGCTCTAAACGCCAGTCATTGTAGAAACTCTTTTTCATGGAGGAACTGGAATTACCAGTTGTCCGGTAATTATTGCACACTTGCAGTTTTTCACCAGAAAAAAAACTGTCCACATATATTAGAAGAAAATGTCCAGAAAAGAGGCAATACAAGTGGATTTTGGTGTGATAACTATAGCATTAGGATGTAATGCCTCTTTCCCGTTGCAGAAACTCGTGAAAGGAGATATTTACCACTACTCGAAAATACCTCACTCCATTGTTACAGTATTTACTGGGTGCAGTAAATACAAGCCCCCCTCCATTTGCCCCTATTGTTGGAATAAATTCACACAAAGCAAAACATCGTTCCCAGCGAGGCAGGTTAAATGCATCTGAAAGGCTCTTCTTAGAGGAAGAGAACGGGTTACCTCGGTCGGAGAGCTGAGGGCCTGGAAGAACACCTGGCCAGGAGATGATGTGCACCGCAGAGTCTCACGAGAAGGCCCTTTCCGCCCGCCTTTGATGTTCTGTGGGGAGGTAAGGGTAGGAAGGCGCGGCCCGCTGAAATTAATGGGGTTAGAAAGGAAGGGAATCGTGCATGACCGAGAATGTATTGAGTGCAAGTGGGGAGCAGTCGGGCATGGACACGGGGGACCGAGAGAAGCAAAACAGGAGACCCGAGCCTGGGACTGCAGCCAGACTGGCAAGCTTGGAAAACAGAGAGGGAATAACGAGGGTGCAGTAAAACACGAGCACACACACAATAAAACATTCCCACACGGGCGAGCATAATCGCCTCAGATTTCTCTGTGGCCATACGTAATCGACGAGCCCAAGTCGAAAATGATTTTCCTCGCAGCTCAGGTCGTTCTGCTCTTCAGGTGCAGAGGGGGCGATTCTAGTTACAGTGATGAAATGAAAACCTTTGAAATACGCTGCCCAGTTTCTTTCTAACAGAGACTGCGAAACAAGTCAGAAATGTGGGGGCAGATTTATGTTAACTGGCGCATCCCCAGGGATGCGCCAGTTAACATGCGCCACAGTGCGCCACAGCTCCGCCAGCCATGGTGCGCCGCATTTATAATGCGGCGCACCATGGTGCAAAAACGGCACAGATGCGTGACGCATCTGTGCCGGAAATGTGTCGCATTGCTGGAGTTGCGTCGCAAGCGCGACGCAGCTCCAGCAAGGCTCGGGGTGCCCCATTTTAACAATGCTGCGTCAAGACCTACGCCTGCTTCAAGCAGGCGCAGGCTTTTGACGCAGCATTGGCTTAAAAGTGACTGAGTGAAATCTCATAGATTTCACTCAGCCACTTTTGCGAGGCGCACCTGCACCGAAACGCCCACCCTGCGCCGGAACGCCCACAAGCGGCGCAGGGCTTTACAACGTGACGCATCTGCCTAGATGCGTCACGTTGTAAATCGTTCGTAGGGATGCGCCACGTTTACGCCGCCTTGCGTGACGCAACAGCGGCGTAAACGTGGCGCAAGGGCCTCATAAATCTGCCCCCGTGGTCTCTAAAGCCACGGATGAGTTGAAGGCAGGTTTTAGCGTCAAGTCTCCCATCGATTGAGAGCTGGCCTTTTAGTTTGGGCCACAAAACCATTAGAAAGCCAGATGCTATCCTGATATAAAAAGAATAGCTACCAGGCTGATGCTTGGCATCCTCACTTGGCACATTAGAATTTGTTGTAATCGTTGCCAAGCAAAACAGTTAATCACTGGTACTGGCCTAAAACGCCAACTTGTGAACCCTTCATATTTTTGTTGGCTGGATTGTGAGCAGATAAACATAGGTGGGAAATAATGGGGTGATTAGTCAGCCCAGACAATCCAAATCTAAAAATATAATGGGAACTAGACACTCAAATACCAACACCAGCTTGCCAAAGAACTTGGAACAACTTAAAATATGAAATGCTGGAGCTGAATGTTTGCATCCATTTTTTTTTTAAACTGCATGTGAACCAGAGGATTCTGGGCTTTTGAAGTGCATTTCCTATGTGACTAAAAGTAAAACTGGTATGAAACTATCACATTTATAGAGCACTGAGCACATACATTGGAGCAACCTGCCCCAAAATGATCCTCTCTGGTAAGAGACTCATCTGTTTCACTTGCTGGAATTTAAGGGATTCAACCTGCCAGGTTTTCACACAAGGCAACACTGAAGAAGAGAAATAGGCTCAGCAAAGCAGAACAGAGAAACAGGGATGGTTGAGTCCTCAAGAAAGGTTGCCAAGTCTGCAGAAGACCATCTCCTCGTGGCCGGGTCACACATATAAAATAATACATAGCCATGCACACTTGTGTCAGGGCCAGCACAGGCAAGAGAGCACTCACACTGACTTCTTCTGGGTCCCTGTAAATAGAGGCAGGACCACTAAGTTGATTGATGCCTGGCAAATCTTCATGTGTTGCAGGCTCTCTCTCACTCACGTTGCCACTGACTTGGCGCCCCCCACCTTTGTTGTTTTAGGTTCACTTCCTTGGTTTGCACATCCTCAATCCTTTCCATGTTCCAGAGTCTTTGAAGACCTGTCTTTGTCTTACTGTTGGAACTTCTGAATCCTTGTAATGTGTTGTGGGGGTCTGACAATCTCTACAGTGCCGTGTAGATAGCAGAAGCACATTTCTCCGGTGGCTGCATCCACTGACAGTTTTTTTCGTTCATCACTGTGAAGGATCGGGACCTCAATGTAATGGTATTGACTTGTTGGAAAAGTTGATATAGAGACAAGTGTGTCTGCTAATATAATATGTATTAGGGATGCCCTGTCTCATTTATTGTTTCTCCATGTCAGTGATAGCCTATTTCCTATAACACTGTCGCGATGATATCCTTCAATTTAATGTCCTTGCTTTGTTATCACTTTATGTCTGACCGTCTGGACAGGCATTGATCGCTGTTGGAAAGGAAGTGACCCTGAAGTGTCATGTGCCTAGGTTGTGGCATTTGAAGAATCTCAAGCTGGAGCACGCTTTCATTCCTGTGACAGGATAATACACCTATTTAAATAAAAACAATATGTCCTTAATGACACTCAGCGAGGCTGGGGGATTGGAAGCATTCTATCTTTTGGTGTACCAGTGGTTACACATCTATCAAAAAGTGTTCTCAACCCCTTTGGAATACAAACGACATGCCACCACCTATAGGAGTTACCTCCCTTCTAACTTTTCTTACATGTGTGATTGCATCTGGTCTTGCAGTCAGTATCAGAATGCAGGGTTTTAACTCCGCCCCAAGGCCCGAAAGTTTCACCATTCTCCCAGGCAATATGTTCCACCTTCTCTCAACTAATGATGTGAAGGTTTAACTTCTCTGTTAGCAATTTCCATCAGCTAGATGTCCCACCTCACAAGGGCAGGATTTTGAGCTGCAATGGATTTGTTCCCTTGGTTTTCATGCTACCATACAGAGCTGCCCTTAGCCATGAGTGACAGCTGCAGGGTGTGCACACCATTACATTAGTGCTAGTTTGTTATCATCATGAGTATTGTCTGTGTCATCTTCTTGTATGTTTTACTATCACCCTTTCCATGTCTCCCAAGTTTCCATTGCCTACTTCAGTGTATTTGTGTTGTGGTTGCACCATGGGGTTGTCTTCGTCAGACAACCCCATGCCTTCACACGTCCATTCTCTCTTCTCAGTTAGATAGGAATCTTCCAGTCAGTGTTTTCGATGGCTTCTCAATTAGTGATGATTTCTACATGTTTGGCCTCCACTGGCAGGTTAGTATTGATATATCTTGGCTCATTTCTTTTTCATTTTCCAGATGTGTCACTCACTGTGCTGAATTATTTTGTGCTCTTATATAGCGTCACCTACATTGCGGTTCAGTACCCAGCCAGTTATGCTACTGCAGCTTAATGCTAAGTAAAATGCTTTGATGCATCTTACAGAACAGACTCTGATAGTCGGTTCTCAGCTCCACTCCTCTCCACCGTGCACACTTTGCATCCGGCTTCCTCAGTGGTCTTGTTCTTCAGGTGAGTATTCCTTGTCTTTTCCTGTCTTCTTTACTTAGTGTTGACTTTCTTTCAGACCTTTGTGTGAACTTGTGGTGACACATCTAGCACCTATTTTAGCTTGATCTAGATGTTGCTAATTTTCCATAATTTGCCATCACCTGTCAGTCACCCTCTTGAGGATTTATATTAAGTGAATAGCCTTTCTGAGGAGCCTAGTTTGCATGGATGTCGTGAAGCAGACCTTAATGACCCAAGAAGCAGACCTTGATGACCCAAGAAGCAGACCTCAACCTATAGAAGCCGACCTCAATGACCCGAGAAGCAGACCTCGATGGCTCGAGTAGCTGACCTCGATGACCTGGGAGGCACCTCGATGACCCAAGAAGCAGACCTCGATGACCCAAGAAGCAGACCTCGATGACCCGAGAAGCAGACCTCAATGGCTCGAGTAGCTGACCTCGGTGAACCGAGAAGCAGTGCTCGATGACCTGAGAAGCAGACCTCGATGACCCAAGAAGCAGACCTCGGTGACCCGAGAAGCAGACCTCGATGACCTGAGAAGCAGACCTCGATGACCCAAGAAGCAGACCTCGGTGACCCGAGAAGCAGTCCTCGATGACCTGAGAAGCAGACTTAGATGACCCAAGAAGCAGACCTAGATGACCCAAGAAGCAGACCTTGACGACCCAAGACGCAGACCTCGATGACCCGAGAAGCAGACCTTGATGACCCAAGAAGCAGACTGATGTAAATAAGATGCAGACCACAGGAACAGGTAAGCTGTATGAAAGCTTTAATGCAGCACAGAGATTAGTAGGTCAGCTCCCCGTCCAACCAGAGCTCCAACTGCCAACAGGGCGAAGGAGAGCTCCAGAACCCAGAACACAAGGAGAGATCTAGAGTGCTAGCCCAAGGAAGAAGCAAAGCACTGTACAACATATCTCCCCTCCTTGCAAGGAAAGAAAACACAGGAAAAAGGAAAGAAACACTAATGCACATAGTCATTCAAGTACATGGGTGGGCGACGGGAGCGAGGGCTCCTCAAACAGACATCAACTAAGGAAGAGGAAGAAGAAGCAGGAGTACGAGGTACAGAAGGAGGAACAAGAGAGGTAGGAGCGGAATCAACCACAGAACTACTATGATAAGTACATAAAGAAGTGGAGGCATCGCCACCACCCACCTCCCCCCGTCCAGCTGGCAAGGGGATGGGAGAAGAAGGACCACCAGAGGACAGTAAATAACCATTACAGCCATCCACCTGGGCAGGAAACAGGTCATCAGAAGAAGAATCTTCACGTTTCTGGTAGAGTGCTACCCTCCGGTAATTCCAACTTTCACCATTGGCCAAAACAATGAAGTGAGGAAAAACCTTCTTGACTCTGTAGGGACCCCTAAACTTGCTAAGACCCTTAGCAAGTCTGCCCGGCTTAACCTTAGCCAGGTCACCCACAGAGATGGGAAAGGGAGCGCCGTAATGAATTAAGGGGATATCGTTGCCAGAGCCCTTCAACCAAGCAGGGGTCAATTTACTTACTGGTGTGCGACCACGCATTAGTTCAAAAGGAGACTTTTCACCAGTCCTATGAGGTGTGGAGCGATAAGCCCAGACCAGTTCCTGGACACGCTCATCAGAAAAGCAGCCAGACTCTACAAACATCTGAATCACGCCCTTAACGAGGCGATTCACCCTTTCACAAAGGCCATTACCCTGTGGGTTGTAAAGACTAGTCTTCTGATGCCTGATGCCACAATCATTAACAAAAGAAGTCATTTTCGAGGACGTGAGTTGAGTCCCATTGTCTGAAATGAGGACAGAAGGATACCCTTCGTTGATAAAAATACCCTTCAAAAACTTAATGGTAGCATCAGTAGTGATCTCTTTTACAAATTGTACACACAGCCATTTTGAAAAACAATCAATAAGAACGATTGCAAAACGGTGATCTGTAGGTAGCTCACTCATGGGGCCTATGAAGTCTATGCAGACACTATGCCAGGGAGTATTCTCAAAGACAATTTTATGTGTGGACTGAGAGCCCAAAATTTTGAGGCGCTTCTCGCCCTCCCTACAGAAACTACACTTCAAAACGCAATCTACTGCATCATTATCAATAGAGGGCCACCAAAAGTTCTGTTTGACACGGCGTTGCGTGAGACTTTGACCCAAGTGTCCCTCATGGGCCAAGTCTAGAATTCTCCTTCTTAATAGATCAGGGGGAACAAAACGATCACCTCGCATCAAAACGTCTTTTCCCTCTAAAGAAAGTTCATCCAAAATTTTCAGGAAGGGTCTGACGGAAGGACTAACAGTACTTTCCCTCCTTGTACCATTAGAAACAAGACTGATAACAGCCTTCAAAGTCAGATCCTCCTCCATGCCCTTGGACCATTCATCACAGGAAAATGTACCACCACCCACCAACAAGACATCCTCCATTACAGCAACCGCAAGATCATCGGACTTGATCTCAGAACCACAACCAGTGGAAGGAATAGGGAGCCTAGACAGACAATCCGCTTGGATATTCTTCCACCCATGAACAAATTCAATCTCGCACTGATAGTCCTGCAAACGAGAAGCCAGTCTTGCCAACCTTGGGGAACCCTTACCAGCCCCACCAGGAGCTAGAACGTTTAAAAGGGGTTTGTGGTCGGTACGTAAAACAAACTTGTAACCCCACAAGTAGGTTTGAAAGTAACTCGTTCCCCAGACTGCGGCAAGAGCCTCACGCTCTATTACCGAGTAGTTTGACTCAGAGGTGGACAAAGGCCTAGACGCGAATGCAATTGTCTTTTCAACGCTACCATGTCTCTGTAAGAGAACTGCACCCAGGCCAATGGCACTGTCGTCCACCATCAGGATGGAGGACCGAGTAGTGTCAAAAGGGGTGAGGACAATTGCAGATTTGAGTTCCCTTTTGATCAATTTAAAACAGGATTCATGTTCAGTGGTCCAACAAAACTTGACACCTTTTTTAAGTAAGGATCTCAGGGAAGCAGTCTTGGAAGAGAAATCCCTTACAAATTTCGAGTAAAACTCGATCAAGCCCATAGAGGACCGAAGTTGATCCTTATCAACTGGGGAGGGTGCTAGCTCAATGGCTTCAATTAAGTTCTTTTTGGGTTTAATGCCTTCTTCTGACAAACAAAATCCTAAATACTCTATCTCTTTCAATAGGAAGGCACACTTCTCTTTTCTTAAAGTTAAACCAGCCTCATCCACCCTAAGTAACACATCTTGTAAGATTTTGTTGTGTTCCTGTAGAGAACTACCATAAATCAAGATATCGTCTTGAAAATACAGCACCTTATCAAGACCCTTAAAAACTTCAGAGACAAGTCTCTGGAATACGCTAGCGGCTGAGACTAGCCCAAAAGGTAGTCTAGTGAATTGGAATGTGCCTTCACTGGTGATAAAAGCAGTTAAATGCTTTGAGTTATCATCAAGACAAATTTGATGGTAGGCGTGTTTGAGGTCCAACTTACTAAAGAACGTCGCCCCTCTAAGGGTTGACACCAATTCACCGATGTTTGGTAGGGGAAACACGTCGGCTACAACACACTTATTAAGGGAACGAAGATCCACACAGAACCTGATCTTGTTGTCCGGTTTCTGCGAGATCACGACAGGCGAAATCCAAGGAGATGCTTCGATGGGTTCAATGATACCCCCTTGGAGCATTTCCTCAAGGGTAGCCTTAACTTCATCTCGTAAAGCAAAGGGCACCCTTCTTACTTTGTGTTGCACAGGTGAACTGCCCTCCTTAAGAATTATGCGATGAGAGTAGCCGATAAGCTCACCCAACTGGTCCCTAAACACATTTTTATATCTGGCCAAAATATCCTCCAAGGATGAGGTCTCAACAATGGAAACAGGGTTATCAGACCTGGGATCTACTACAATGTGCAGATCATATTGGTGATGACGGCCTAAGATTGCTGGTCCATCTGCTGATATATATATTTTCCCGTAAGCTGATCTGCCTTTGAAATCAATTTCAGCTTAAAAGAAACCTAGCATGTTAATCCTCTCACCCTGGTAACCAGACGGGAAAATGTCGCACGTCTTCAAAGCTCTTTCTCCCCACACATTCTTCATCAATGAAGTGGGAATTATGGTCCACTTGGAACCGGTATCAACCATGAGTGTAACGACTTTCCCATCAATAACAAAATCATCTTTAAAAGGATTACCCCTCTGGTTATCACACGCGCACACAGTGTCAGTCAGGACTAAGATTTTGTTAACATCACGTCTCAAATCATCACATTCATTAACAACTGTAACTTTTGAATTATTCTTATTCCTACACACTTTAGCAAAGTGTCCCGTCTTACCACAACGTAGACACTCTTTGTTGTTTGCGAAACAAAATTTCCCATCCGAAGAATGAGAAAAACTACCACACCTAGAACACATCTTTTGATTATTCTTACTAAAAGATGTCTGTTGTACATTCTTTTTCTGAAGAATATAGCCTTTCTTTCTAACAATTGCAATGGCAGCGGTTTCATCGTCACTATTTTCGCTAAAAGTACCCTTATGAGAGATTTCAGCCACCTTGGTTTCCAAACCACTTTTTTGTAGTTCCCTCATACACTTTTCGCTTTCTTCCACGACTTTGGCAAGTTCTATGGCATCTTTCAACGTTGGGTTTTTCGCCGCCCACAGACGTTCTTGTACTTTTCTATTGTTGGCTTGGACAACTAATTGGTCTCTAATTAATTCGTCCGCCATCTGGCCAAAGTTACATTTGATTGATAACTCGCGCAGTCTTGCTACAAACTCATCAATGCTCTCTTCAGCCAATTGTTTATTTTTATAAAATTTGTATCTCTGAAGGATGAGATTTTCCTCTTTACCAAAGCAAGTTTCTAATCTAGTTACAGCCTCTTTAAACTCATCAAAATCAGCTTGTGATCCTGCAGGTAGTACTTGTGGTAAATATCTGAACAAGCGCTGTCCCTCTTTACCCAATGTGGTCATTAACAGTGCTTTTTTGCGTTTAGGTGAATAATCTTCTCCGTCCAGAGCTTCAATATAATTATAGAACATGACTATCCAGTCCTCCCACGCTATAGGAGGATTGCCTGGCTCTGACAAAAATTGAGGAGGAAGGGCAACATTGATCGATTGAGCCATGTCTTTTAATGACTACCAACAGGGTAATGCGAAATAAGTACACCAAACAGTAGAGTAAAATGAGTTGAAGGTAAACGCTTACTCTTATTACAGGAGAAGATCCGTGGCGAAGAACTGATGCTTAATGCTCAATCACGAGCGTTTCTATGGAAATTTTCAACATTGACCAGAGCGAGAGTCTATACACAAAAATTATGCTTCAGGAACGTTATGCGCGTTATTTCAAAAACGCTGCATATGCGTTTCAGTGACGCTGCTGCTTGTGTTTCAGTGACGCTGCCGCCAGAGCGATGCTTTTCTGCTTCCAATCGTGTGCGCGATGCTCTTCCGTTCCCCGGCGTGTAACCAAGGTAACAGTGGATAATAACAAGTAATGCTGCCAAAATGGCCGACGGCGTCGTGCGTGTACGTTACACGTCAGACGTTCCGCTTCAGCCACAACGTGAATGTACGCGCATACGAGATGCGCTCAGTGACAAAGTGTTGCTGAGCGACTCACCGGACAAAGGAAGTTGGCCCCGGTGACGTTGCCGCTTGGGTTGTTCGAAGATGTAGGCTGGTGATGTAGCTGCTTACGGTCTGTTGCTAGGAGACGCGTTGCTATGTGACTCACCAAAGTCTCCAGACGTTGGTAGAGATGACGTCACCCACTGCGCTACGAACATGAAAATCGGCAAGAAAGTCCATAAAACTATCTCCCACGATGTCGCAGTCACTGAGAAGACGGAGGAAACGCTCCACATTCACGCTGTGTATCACACGTGGATTCTCGAGGGAGTTGATACTCTACTTCTCTGTAAAGTCATCTTAGGTTGCAACATTCACAAGGAAGCGATGGTCGGACATCTCGCCAGCCCAAGTCGCCAAATGATGTAAATAAGATGCAGACCACAGGAACAGGTAAGCTGTATGAAAGCTTTAATGCAGCACAGAGATTAGTAGGTCAGCTCCCCGTCCAACCAGAGCTCCAACTGCCAACAGGGCGAAGGAGAGCTCCAGAACCCAGAACACAAGGAGAGATCTAGAGTGCTAGCCCAAGGAAGAAGCAAAGCACTGTACAACACAGACCTCGATGATTCGCAGTCAAATTGCTTTCACATTTGTGAAAGTGCTGAATTCATACTATTTCACCAGTGTGTCCTGCTGGTAGATAAAGGCAACCACAAATTCACATATTTCTTGATATGCTAAGCTAAATGCTTGACGTTTATAGTCCTACTTTCTTATGAGGTTAACGAGTGTGAATAGGGTGTCTTTTGGCATTCTGAACATTCAGGTCTTCTTTGCCGACAAGGTTTTAAAGGTATGCTTATTGCCATGCCCTACTTGATTCTTAGGATGCCAGAATGCCACAGTATCTGTTTGTCTGAAAAGGAGTGGTTTTCAGTGCCATTGTCACTGGAGTGGAAACATACTACGTAGTAGGGTCCTACCTTCCATCAGACAACACAGCACCTAAGAACTGGATGATTTTCTAGAGGAGCTGACAGGATTGGTGAGAAATATATATTATGTGAGGTCAGTTGATAAACCGAAGGTGAGAACTTGGAGCTTTTGTAGTATATTTCATCAGAGGTAGGTCACTGACAAAACATAGTATATCCTTGCCTGTCATCAGTTCAAAAGTGAAGCATGTGAAAGCGTTAGCATCCAGCTGCGGTGTTGGCATATTCTTTCATTTGTGTGTTTATTAATTGCTGCTTTTGTATTTCACTTCATAAACATTACATTTTGGCATTGAAATGATGGATTGTTGAGTATGCTTGTGTGAAACATGTCCGGGGAAATATGGAGCTGGCGTTATTTTATTTAAAAAGTCAAAGGATGCCAGTCCATAGAATCTGAAAATCACTACAGTGTTCTTATACAAACATACATCATATCACAGACAGCCCCACAAAAGCCAACTTTCTGTCTTCTAGTTCCACCAAACTAAAACCCAACTGACATTTCAACAGGCTGTGAGTGATTGTCAACTTGAAAAACAGTTTCTTTGATATACATTCCTAGTGCTCATACAACGCAACGTGACCACGTAAAAAAAACAACACAACAATTAGTTAGATTGGATCTTCCCTGATCCATTGAACTCCACCAGCTCAGAATAGTCAAGACATTTAACTCCTAGAATGATATACCATATGAACTTCAACCACTCGCAGCCACCTTTGACAAACTAGGATCACCCTAGAGCACACTCACTGTCTGAAGTTAGAACTGGTTTCAACAGCAATTTAAGAAACACTCACATGGTTTGAAAGTTAACATATCAATGCCCCAAGTGGTGATATGTAGGAAAAAGCTGAGTGCATTCTGTAACCTAGATTTGGGCTGCATTGCCGTGGTCAACAGCTAACACTACCTGGACCTGCTTTTAACACGCAAATAGTGCTTTGAGCGAAATTGGCAATGCACTCAGAAGAGGGTACTGGTTGCTAATCAAACATTTACACAGAGGTTTCCTCTCAAAGTATACAATGTTTAAATTGTACAGATGAATGGAGGAGAGGAAGTTTCAAAGATATGTTGTAGTTTACCTAGTACCATTTTCGCAAGTATTTAGAGGACAGAGTGGTAAAAGGAAAGAAAGTGGCCAAAACTTTGAGATCAAGATTTAGTCCCTTCAGAAAGAGAACTACAGATCAATTGTTCTAAGCGCCAGCAGGGGCGGCCTTAGGCATGTGCAAGCTGTGCACCTGCACAGGGCCACCAAATCCTAGGGGCCTCCACACCAATTTATATCCTTAATATAATAATCCTCTGAGGATGGATACATATTTGCGTAGTGGTCCCATGCTGGGATTTGGCAGCCTCCGGCTCTGTTCCACTTCCAAACACCCTGACCCCAGTCCCCCCCTCTTCACTGTCCTCTGCGCCTGCATTCCTCCTGGTTCCTGAGCTCTGGGGTACTCCGCCCTGCCCAGACCCCCTCGTCGGGGGCCCCCTACCTAGGCATCCCTGCCCAGGGCCGCCATGAGCCTAGAGCCGCCCCTGGCGCCAGTGTCTTTCTGGTTAGAGTTGCTGCTTTCCCAACTTTTTTAAGAGTGATGCATTTTCCTCTACATTGCTCACCCATATTTGTCAGGACAGGAAGTGGTGTGCAGTGTCTTATGTTTTTATTTATTCATTTATGTAGTTAAGGGTTTTATATAGCGCTGGCAGGACCCGAGGGTATCAGAGCGCTTTACATCAGTACATGTTTAACAGATAATGCGTATCACCAGAACAGCTGAATCGCATCAAGATAAGTCACAGGTTGAGCACGGCGGAAGAAAAATAACAAGGTAAGGGATACAAAGGAGAGCTAGGATTTGAGGTCATGTCTTTTTGATGGACGATTGATGTCCGCTTGTTGAGATTAGAGGTAGGTGAAGAATTCCGCTCCGCCATCGGGGTTCGGTGAGTATTGCCCACTTTGCGCTCTGCAAAACTTCATAAAGTGATGCAGAGCAGAGTTTTTTCTTTCGAGTATCTTGCCAATGATAAAGTTGGCAAGCGCTCATGAGAAGAAATCACATGCTATACCTCCTCCGGGTTAGATTTCTCAGCATGGGCATTCGCAGCAGGTCACAACAGCTTGCGTTGCGAAATCTGCCTCTCACATTGAGGAAGCTGCTGCTCAAGTTGAGTGTCTACTCGAGCGGCAGAAAGCGGCAGCACCCTCTGGCACAATGCATAGTTCTGTTCACGCTGATTTCACAGCATGGGACACATTTCTGGCGCTAAAAATCAGTGCATGCAGCGTGTCTTAACAGACTCAGCTGCTGGCGGAACTCAGCGGAGCACAGCAGAGTTTTACAGGCACTTCCTGATTTCTGTGGATAGAACTCCGTGAACTCCACCCAGGCCTAGTTAAGATGTTGGTTGAGGAGGAGAAGTTTAAGCTGTCTCTTGAAATGAAGAATGAGGGGTTTGTTTTGATATATACTGGAGTGGAGAATTTTATTGTCCTGACAACTATGACACTACTAGAACAAATATCTTGCTACTGAAGCCTAATGCTAGGTAAAAGGCTTTCATGCATCTTGCAGAACATACTCTTTTTTCAACTCAGGCGTTGTGAATCAAACCAATGCAATTTCTTCACTTGAACCAGAAAGTATTTCAAATTTAGAAACTGATGTGTTTGAAGCAGGAACTGTTGTGGAATCTATATCTTTGCCCACGTAAACCCATCAAGCCTTCCTCTTCTGCAATTGTGCCTCATTCATTGACATCACAGAGATCCAAACATAACCAAAGTCAATGGTCTCTCTCCTATAAGGGAGGTTCCCTCTGTACAAATACGCAGTAACTCCCTCCCTGTTACTACATTGGCTTGCTCTCTTCAGATGAACTAATGAAGATATATGACATGTCATATAAATGAAACACTTTTTGGTGTGCTTTGGTTCTTGCACATCAATGTTTTTCTAAATTTTTCAAATGTAATCTTTGTTGTGGAAATAAATATATATAAGAAGAGGGTAGGTCTTGCAAGATTGCAGACGGCTGGTAAAAGGGCAGAGTCACATTTGACCATGTGTAAGGGATATATCCTAATGACAAATAAGGTGTGGTTGTGAAAGTATATAGAACAATATATAATCTCCAGCTATCCATTAATGCTTGCTGGACTAATATAAAAATGAAGTTAGATCAATAAAAAAACCAATTGTACTCCTTTAAGATTAGCCCAGTGAATAATATTACAAAATAGCTATTTACAACAATGTACTAGCTAAACTGTGATCACTTCACAGTGACGTTCCACCGCTACAGACACTAGTGCATGGATAGAGCTGTTTGAGAATCTGTGAGTGATACAGAATAGTTTCCCACAGTGGAGCATACATTAATGTTGAGTTTATATGATACTGCACTAATTGTCTATTTTAATAGCTTCCCTCTGTTAAAATTGAATGAATTGAACACATCGTAAAAGCCTTTGCCCAGATGTAAGACTACTGCATCTCCCACTGATATCTGTCCAGGTAAACTAGTTTCATTGGTGAAAACCTCTGAAGACACCTTCCTCATTTAAGCAATCAATCAGTCAGTAGATGTGTAGACCACTTCTTTTCACCTGCGAGGTTATCCAGGTGCTGGCTGGGTACAGTTGATTAGCGAATAGCCGGACTTCTGGATCTCTGAAACAGATAGGTAGGTCCATACATGAAAGGTAACTCGTTTCTTGTCCTTGCTGATAGGTAGGAGAAGGAGCAACCCCCGCAGATACGGGTGGTGAGGCTTAGAGAAAGGGACATGGAGCTTAGGTGTCTGGTGGGCTGATAGAAGTACAGATGGTGGTTCAAGTAGGTGGGTCCGCAGTTGTGTAGGGCCTTGTATGCATGGGTCTGGAGCTTCAATTGGCATCTTTTCTCTACAGGAAGCCAGTAGAGCCAGTGGAGTTCCCTAATGTAGGGGGGATGAGTGTACATCTATGGAGATCCAGGATGAGTCTGGCTGTAGCATTCTCTATGGTCAGTAGTCAGAGGAGGAGGTGAGCTGCGATCCCTGCATAGAGAGAGTTGCTGGAATTCAGTTGGCGGAAGATGAGGGCCAGGGAGATGGTGCATCTTGAGCTTTGAGGTAGCCATTTGAGAGGTGTGGCTCACTGGAGAGAGGTGTGGCTCACTGGTTAGAGGCGGCAGACATGTAAGCAGAGAACGGTCCGGGACCAGGGATCAATTCCCGACGTGGCAGGGTTGTGGACCAGGGGTCAACGGACTCGATAATTCTCGCCTCAGTGCCTACTCTAACCTGGGAACACTCTCGGTAACTCTGGGCATTAAGCTTGCCTCATCTCTACAATGGCCCCCCACAGATGCCAGGGATGCCTGGTTTCACCCTGGAGATACCCAGTAAGGGACGATCTCACAGGGAAAACCAGGACGGGTTCCCCAGCGGTCTGTAGCGCCAGGACACTCGGTTAGAGTAACAGTGCGCTTTACAAATACCCCACATTTACATTTGAATATCTCATGAAGCACGCAGAGGAGGAAGAAGCAGGAGGAGGATACAGAGTTCACCTGTGTCATCATGGTTAGCTTGTTTTCAAGAATGATGGCTAGGTTCCTAGCGTGGTCAGTGGGGGTAGGAGTAGGTCTGAGTTATGAAGGCCACCATGATGCATCACCATGGAGAGCTTTTGTTTAAAAAATCAGTACCTCTGTCATATTTGAGTTGAGCTTCTGGAAGTTGTCCTTCATCCAGTTGGCGACATCTGTCATGAGGTGTGGAAGTTGGCCTAGGTGTTGGTGGTGTCTTCGGAGAGGGAGAGGATGAGTTTTGTGTCCCTGAAGCAGGATATGATGTTGAGTTCGTGGTTTTTTTAAACGCTCGCCAGAGGTGTCATATCAATGTTGAAGTGGGTATGGCTGAGCGACAATCCTTGGGGTACTCCGCAAATGATTTCCTTGGGTTCGGAGGTGAAGGCAGACTTTTTGCGTTCTCCCACTAAGGAAAGAGGCAATTCATCTAAGAGCGGCATCTTGGATAGCTATGTTGTGCAGCCTTGTGATGGAGTTTCGGACAAAATATCGGTAAAAAATATTGTGCTGCGGAAATATTGTGTCAAGAATATTGGGACTTCACATATATTGTGGTCAGTAATATCGTTGTTAAAAAAATCATTTTTAGTGGTGTTTATAATATCGATGGTAAAATATTGGTGTAGTAAATATCATTGGATATAATATAATTTTTTATGATAAATAGTTTGTAATGCCTTATATTTGTTTTTAATCTTTGTGTTTATAATTTATTAATTTATTTTTAATTGTTGTTTTTTTTAATCAATGAACTTTTGAACTTTTTATGTTTAATAGTTTTAATGTTTTTTTAATTAATTATAGAAAATATTTTTAGGTGCGGTATGTTGGGTCCATAGAGGATAAGGCTGGGGCATTTTAAAACAATTTATATTTTAATTTGTATTTTTAGGTTTATTATTTAAATATGAACATTTGTTTTTTGAATTTTTTTTTATAATTTTTAAAAATATTTTATAAGTTATGTAAGATAAGATATATATTTTTTAATAAAAACATTACAATTTATTTTGAAGAAATAGTGTTTCTATAAAGTATTATATTTGAATTTATATAGTTTAGTTAAAATATGCTATTTTGTAATGACACTATTGTTATTGTATACATTATTTAAAAATGGAAACAATTTTAGAAATTGTGTTTTAAAAGAACTAAAAATCATTTAATGTGAAAATGTAAGACATTCTTTATACAATTTATTTAGTAAATTTGCTAATTTGTAATCATTGCAATTGTACTTTTTAAAATGTTTGAATGGTATATAATATTATTTACACATTTGAAACATGTATTATTAAATAAAATATAAATATAACTTTTTTAATTAGAATTGTAAATAAATATTAGTAGTTGAAAATAGTGGTTTACGGTATTCACATAATTTTAAATTTAAACATTTACTAAAGTTTTATCATTGTGCTATTAGTAGTGTGTTGTGCATTTTTAAATATAATATTCTAAGTAAAAAGTTGTAATTAGAATCAGATTAAAAATAATGTGGTTTTTAATGTTTTATAGCTTCCTTAATTTGGATGAGATTAGAGTGGAAATAGTAAATGTCACCCCTTTACAGTCCAACACCTTCTATGAGTTTGTTAAGATTGGAGTGGTAATAGTAAATGCCACCCCTTTAGTGCCCAACACCTTCCTCAAAATGCTTAGCCTGATGTGGAAATAGTAATGTTGCTTTAAATTGGAGTGGAAATAGTAAATGTCACCCCTTTAGTGTCCGACACCTTCCTTAAATTGGTTTAGATTGGAAAGGGAATAGCAAATGTCACTCATTTAGTGTCCAACACCTTCCTCAAAATGCTTAGACTGGTGTGGAAATAGTAATGTTGCTTTAAATTGAAGTGGGAATAGTAAATGTCACCCCTTTAGTGTCCAACACCTTCCTTAAATTGGTTTAGATTGGAATGGGAACAGCAAATGTCACCCATTTACTGTCTGACACATTTTATGAGTTGGTTTAGATTGTAGTGAGAATAGTAAATGTCAACTATTTAGGGCCAGATTACCATACGGTTAGGAAAATATTACTGACCAAATCGGTTTGGAAATGGTTTCCAACCCACTCGGATCGGGAGAGTCCGACCGACCAAGTAAGATGCATCCAGATGTTTACAGATATGATTTGGTTGGACTCCCATTGACTTCTATGGGAGCCTTTGTTCCTAACCGCATCGTAATTTGGCCCTCGGTCAGGAAGACACGTTCCTGATCCTATTCAGAAAGAGCAAATGCCGTTGGGAGGCCTTCCTAACTGCATCGTAATCGGGCCCTAGGTGGGAATGCTTTCCTAGCCGTATCGTAATCAGGCCCTTATTGTTCATCACCTATCCCAAATCGGTTTAGGTTGAAGTAGTAATAGTATATTGTAGTAATAGTGAATGTCAACTTTTTAGCGTATACAATTATCACAACATTTAGTATAATAAAAAGGTGTCACACATATTTTTAAAAGTTTATTTTTTATCATTTTTATTACTGTACGGTTTAACACTTTTGTAACTCCAGTTACTATAAGGGGGTTTGATTTAAGTTTGCAAAGGATATCATTTATTTTTGGAGGGAAATATAGGCTAAATTTTCTCTAGCGTTTATACATTGCAATGCGCCACTATGGGATAACTCGGCATTCACAGTTGTATTTCATGACCTTATCTGCAGGGCTCAGTCCCAATTAGGGATGGAAAATATGGGGCAGCTGTACGATCTGAATAGATTCCGCTCGATTGCTGGGCTTTTAGCCTCTTAACACATCCCCCAACATTGTTTTTTAAATGCCTGAAGCTAAGGAATTACTTTTTGCCAAATGTGAGGTTTCTATTGACTTGGTAAGCTCTAACATCATGACATGCATGCATAAAGCTAGTAGGAAATCCCTAATTAGCACGTTCTATCTTTATGTTTTGCAAGCACAGGACAGACGATGGCCCACTTCTAGCTGCTAAGTGGAATAAGACTTTGTTAGAACTGGGGGTCTCTAGTAGGCAGAGGTAGGTCCCACTGTCCAAATATGGACCCTTGCTTCTAGTCAGGGCAAGGAGGAAACACTCTTCAGATAACCCCTGCTCACCGCCTTGGTAGCTTGGCATGAGCAGTCAGGCTTATCGAAGGCAATGTGCAAAACATTTGTAACAACATCCACAGTAACACAGTGAAAACACCACAAAGTTCCAAGTGAAAGCTGTAGCGTTGAAAACCAAGCGATGCGTCACTCCTGAGACCCTGGGGAGGCGATGCAACAACCCCACTGGACTTAACGGGCGTGTTGCCGTGATTCCGGTCTGTATGGGGAGGGGTGCGATACCTTGCGTGGATTCCGGTGCACAGGTTTTGGTGGAAGCGGCTCGCAAAAGGTACAATGTGACAATCTTCGGGGCGGGGACTATTTCCGGTTCAGCGACGATGTGCGGCTCAGCGTCGATCTTCTCCTCTCGTGGATCCTCGATGTGATGGCTCTGTGACGACTCTCGCAGCGACGTGATGCGGTCCGCAAGCAGGCGGTGAGACGATCTCACCCAGTGACAACAGGCTCTGCGACGATACGCGCAGCAATGGTAATCTTCCCGCACCGGACTGGTGCATCCCACAAACAAAGGATGCGATGACTCTGGCAGCGGAAACAGGCGCAGCGATGATCTCAGCCTTCGTAGCGGCAGGAATTTCCTCTCACTGACGGGGATGCGCTCCGCGAACGAGCGATGTGTTAAAACTTGCAGAAAGTCTTTAAAATCTTGGTTTCCAGTTTCCCAACACAGGTACAACTTCCAGAGTGCACCACAACTGGCCCAAGCAATCAAGGAAGGACAGAACCCTCTCAGCAGAGTTCAGGGTGAAGTCCTTTTGTTCCTGGGACTTCTTAACAGGGAGCCAGCTCTTCTTCAGGCCCTTGGAGATTCCTTCAAGCAAGGAGACATAGCACAAAGCAAAGTCCTTCCCCTCTCCTTGGCAGCAAAGCAACTGCAGGTCAGTCCAGCAAAGCAACAGCAGGACAGTCTTCTTTCTTCAGTCTTCTTCTTGGCAGAGGTTCCTTCTTGATTCCAGGATGATCAAATTTTCTGTAGTCTGGGGTCCTGTACTTATACCTCTAAAAGTCTTTGATCTCTTTGTGCAGGAGGGCTCTGAGCCCGGTCTGAACCAGTTCTGGGTGTTCCTTGAGCACTCTGTTTTCCTGGCATCTCATTTCCTTTCAGAGAGAGGGGCAGGGTCGTCAGCTGCCCAGCAGGAGGTGGAGCCAGCATTGTGGAAGGCAGGCACGGCCCTATTCAGGCCCAGGTGCTATCCCCTCCCACCACTCTTGAAGCAGATGGAGCTATTCAGCCCAGGGATGGCCCACTCAGCCTCTGGGAGCCACCCAGCCCCTGTCACTCACAAACCAGACAGTCAATTTACAAACAGGCCAAGGCACACAGAAAGGTCAGACAAGAGGAGAATAGCCACTTTCTAAAAGTGTTGTTCTCAAACACAGGATTTAAGAACCACCTTTCCTAAAAGATGTGTTATTAAATTCTTAGTTCAGGGATACCAGACTTTTATGTCCTGTCTTGCTCCTATGGGAAGATATGCAGGTAGCCACTGTAGGCAGCATTCCCAATGATAAAATATGGGCAAGATAGCCTTACAATAGTGAAAAACAAAAATGGCTGTAATTCACTACCAGAGCACGTCACCTGCACTCGTACATGCTCTACCTTTCACATACACTGCACCCTGCTCAAAGGGGTACCTTGGGCCTTCCATAGGGGTGACCAATTTGCATAGAAAGGGAAGGATTAGGTCTGGTCAGTGGGGACACTGACTAGGTGGACATGTCAGTTCACAAACTGCACACAGGCACTGCGATGGCAGGCTTGAGACACCATTTTAGGGTTACTCAAGTGGGTGGCACAATCAGTGCTGCAGGCCCACTAGTAGCATTTGGATCACCAGCCCTGGCACACTCAGTGCACTTTACTAGGGACTTCTTGGTGATACAAATATGCCAATCATGGATAACCAATTCCAATAACAATTTACACCGGGAGCACTTGCACTTTGACACAGATCAGCAGTGGTAAAGTGCCCAAAGCATCTAAACCAGCAAAAATTAAATCCAGCACAGCATCAAAAATACAGGCGGCAGAGGCAAAAAGACAGGGGAAACCACGCCAAAGATGCCAGGTCTAACACGTGTCCCCTCCTGAAAGTGAGGAGAACTGCCCACCCTCTTGGGAGTTCTCTTCACTAAGGTGGAAGAATCAAAACAGACCATCAGTGTTGGCGTGTTCAGTACCAGGTCGATGATCCATCGTAAAGTCCATTCCCTGTAGGGAGATGGACCACCTCAACAGTTTTGGTTCTCACCTCTCATCTGCATTAACCATGTGAGGGGCCTGTGGTCTGTCTGAACCCGGAAGTGAGTTCCAAACAAGTAGGGCCTCAGCTTCTTCAGAGCCCAGACCACAGCAAAAGCTTCCCTTTCAATTGCACTCCACCTCTATTCCCTGGGCAATAGCCTCGTACTAATGAAAGCTACAGGTTGGTCCCAGCCCTCGTCGTTGATCTGTGAGAGTACTGCTCCCACACCACTGAAGCGTCTGTCTGCACTACAAACTCACTGGAGAAATCAGGTGCCTTGAGCACCGGTGTTGTACACATGGCAGTTTTCAGGGCATAAAAAGCAGTTTGATAGGCTACGGTCCAATTCACTCTCTTGGGCTGCTTCCTTGAAGTCAGCTCTGTCAAGGGGGCAACAATGGTACCATACCCCTTGATAATCCATCGGTAATACCCGGTGAGACCTAAAAAGGCTCTCACTCTGTCTGGTTCTTGGGGGGCGCCCAACGCAGAATGGTATCTATCTTCGCCTGTAGAGGCGCCACCTGGCCACTCCCCACCTGGTGTCCCAAATACACCACAGATCCCTGCCCTATCTGGCACTTGCTGGCCTTGACAGTGAGGCCTGCCCTTTGCAGAGCCTTCATCACTTAACAGAGGTGTTGCAAGTGTTCCTCCCATGTGGAGCTGAACACAGCAATGATATCCAGGTATGCAGCGCTGAATTCCTCCAGCCCGGTCAGTACCTGGTTGACCAGTCTCTGGAATGTGACAGGAGCGTTCTTCAACCAAAAGGGCATGACTCGGAACTAGAAGTGCCCCGTCTGGTGTAGAGAACGCAGACCTCTCTTTGGCCCACTCGGTTAATCTGCAAAGGCAATCTGCCAGTACCCAGAAGTTAAATCAAACGTACTGAGGTACTGGGCAGCTCTCAACCGATCCACAAGCTCATCAGCTCTGGGGATGGGGTGTGCGTCAGTCTTGGTGACCGCATTGAGCCCACTGTAGTCCACACAAAACCGGAGTTCTGGAGTGGCACTGGGTGCAGCAGCTTTTGGCACTAAGACCACTGGGCTAGCCCAGGGGCTGCTGGAGGTCTCCATTACCCCTAGCGCCAACTTCTTGGAAACCTCTTCCTTGATGCTGGCCATGACCGTGTCAGCTACCCTGTAAAATTTCTGTTTCACAGGTAAACTATCTCCAGTGTCCACATCATGGATGCACCAATTGATGACACCTGGGGTCAGGGAGAACAGGGAGGCAAACTGACCCAACACTTGGCGACAGTCCCTCTGCTGCTCTAGGGTCAGGGTGGGCGAGAGGACCACACCCTCCACTGACCCGTCCTGCTCCTTGGCTGCCAGAAGGTCAGGAAGAGGGTCACTTTCCTCTTCCATTCCAACATCTGTAGCCAGGAGCATTGTCACTTCAGACCTCTCAAAGTGGGGTTTGAGGAGGTTCACATGCAAGATTCTCAGGGGTTGCCTGGTAGTCTTTAAGTTAACTAGGTAGGTACCTTTGGTCTTGCGCTCCACCACCTCATATGGCCCAGTCCACTTGTCTTGGAGCACGCAATTCTCCACTGGCGCCATCACCCACACTTTCTGCCCAGGTTGAAATTCGACCAGAGTGGTATTCTGGTCGTACCATCTTTTCATTTCTTCCTGGC
This sequence comes from Lissotriton vulgaris, assembly GCF_964263255.1. Lineage (NCBI taxonomy): Eukaryota > Metazoa > Chordata > Amphibia > Caudata > Salamandridae > Lissotriton > Lissotriton vulgaris. Next base: position 1,536,363,312 of record NC_141694.1, read on the forward strand.
TAGCTTCTAGGTTCTCCTGTGCAAGCTTCCTGAAGCGTTGTGTCTGGTTTCGGAAGGCCAGCACATAGCTGAGCACATCCTGGGGGGTTTTCCTGCGGGATTTCATCTACCCCTCCTTCACCAGTGTGAAAGGTCCTCTAACAGGGTGGCCATACAGAAGTTCAAAGGAACTGAACCCTAAGGACTTCTGAGGCACCTCTCTGTAGGCAAACAACTGCCATGGTAGAAAGACGTCCCACTTCCATCTCATGGGCTCCGCTAGGCCACAATCATACCTTTCAGGGTGCTGTTGAACCTTTCAATCAACCCATTTCCTTGAGGGTGGTAAGGAGTGGATGATCTTATGAGTTACCACACACTTCTCCCACAGGGACTTCATGTACCTCGAGATGTAGTTGGTACTCCTGTCGGAGACCACCTCTCGGGGGAACCCCACACTGGAAAAGATCCCCATCAATGCACGGCCCACCACGGGGGCCTTGATTGTCCTGAGAGGAACAGCTTCCGGGTACCGGGTGGCATGATCCACCAAGACCAGGATGAACATGTTGCCTAAGGCTGTCTTGGGGTCTAGTGGCCCCACAATGTCCATGCCCACCCGCTCAAAAGGAGTGCTCACCACAGGAAAGGGTTGGAGGGGTGTCTTGCACTTCCCTCCATTCTTGCCACTGGCCTGACATGTTTGGCAAGATCTACAAAATGTCCCGACGTGCTTCTTCATCTGGGGCCAGAAGAAGTGGGTGAAAAGCCTTTGGAAGGTCTTGTCTTACCCCAGGTGTCCTGCGAGAGGCACGTCATGAGCCAGACCCATTAGGAAGTTCCTGAACCGCTCGGGTACAACCAGCACATGGGCTGCACCGGGCTCAGCAAACCTAGGCTCACAATACAACAACACATCCTCCCAGTAAATGAGATGATCCTTGGACTCTCCACCTGCTGCCTGGTCTGCAGCCTGCTGCCGCACACCAATGACGGAGGGGCACTCTTTCTGGCCTTGCAGAATTCCTCCCTGGAGGGGCCACCTTCTTGCTGCAAATGGGTCAGCTCACGTAGGTCCCCCAGTTTGGCCATTTGCTCTCCGGTAGGCTCCAGGGCATCCCCCTCAGGTTCTGCTCCATCCTGGGCCATCGGAACAGCTGGGGCAGGTTTCCCGCACCCCGTGACCCCTGCCTCCTCCTCTCCTCGCAGGTTCCTGGGCCACTGTTTCAGGCTCCAGTTCTGCTGAATCACCCTTACTGGCTGCCATAGCCCACGTGGTTACGCAGATCCACGCAGGCAAGCCCAACATCTCCAGATGAGTCTGGTTTTCCACATCTTTCCATGGGTAACTCTCCCGGTCATTACCTAGCAGACAATCTACAGGCAAGGCTTCACTTACAACAACTTCCGAGAGACCAGAGACCCCATCCACTCAAAGGAAACATGCACCACTTTGCAGAGGCGCACTGAGCTGTCAGCTGCAACTACTGGGCGGAGTGCATTGGGAATGACCCGCTCTTCAGACACCCACTGACTCCTCACGGATATCACGCTGGCTCCTGTGTTTCTCAGAGCCTCTACCTCCCTCCCATTGATGGTCACCTTCCGCCCGTATTTCTTAGTGTTAAGGGGCAGAGAGGCATCCTGGACCATCTCTTGGTCTCCTCGAGAGGCAAGGGTCATGACTGCTAGTCCCTCCTCCCCAATGGAAATCAAATTCCCTCCCAGAGCTACACTTGCTAACCCTGGGGATGGAGCACCAGTGGGTGCTAGCTGTTTCCTAGGGCTCCTATTGATAATATGTCCCACCTCATTGCAGTGATAGCAGGTAGGGGGACCTCTGTTATCCCATCTGACCCTAGGGAGCCATGGCTGTTTAGGCTTGGGGGGTTGGGACTCCTTTCTCTGGGAACTATTTTGGGGCCCTTGAGAGAACTCCTTTTGGTTGCCCTTGTACCCCCCACTCCTGCTGGAGACCCTGCCCACCTTTGTCTGTGGTACCCACAACTCCTCTGTGGACCCTGGTACTGGTCCTGCAGTGCGCCTCCTTAGCAAGCTCAAAGGGGTCTGTCAGCTTGCTGTCAAAAAGATGCTGAAACACAAAAACTACTCAAGTGCTCCCAACTAATTAAATGCAACAACCCCTTATAATCAGTTACTTTGTTGCTCTTCATCCAACCTTCCAGTGCACGTGAGTACAAATTCACACACTCCATCCAAGTCTCAGACTCTTTCTACTTAGAGTTTCTAAATTGCAGTCTGTACTGCTCTGGAGTAAGTCCATACCTGAGACATAGGGCCTCCTTCATATTGGGGTGGGTCATGGTGCCTGCTAACTCCAAGGGCTCTAGAGCACTCCTCCCAGAAGCCTCAAAATGTTTCCACAGGCCCACCCCCAATGCTGTTCAGGCACACAATTCATTCTCAATGCAATTTCATAAGAAGTAAACCAGGCATAAACATCTTCCTTCCTATTATAATTCTGTACCAGATCCTTGGGAATATATACCCCCTGGCACTGGCTGTGCGCTGCCACCATTTGAACTGGAATCCACCTGCTTGGCCTTGATATCCAGTTTCCTCATGCTCAGCTCATGAGCCAAAAGCAATTTCTTTCCTCCAGAGTACGGGCATTTTTGCTCTCCTCCACCTCCCTTTCTCTCTCCTCCGCCGCTCTTTCTCTATCTTTTTCCATTTCCAATTGCTTCATCTTTAACCTCATGACTTCCAAGTCATAGTCTCTTACTCTCTGATTCTCTTCTAACTCTTCTGGGGTCAGACCCCTGCTGGAATGGTTGCTGCCAGGCCTTGAGCCTGCATTGTCCACTGGGAATTCATGGAGTTGAAACCCCTCACTTTCACTTGCATCATTTCCTTCTTGGGCCTCCCACCAGGCCTTCAAGATTCTCTGCAACTCATCCTTCCTGTAGTTGCTCTTTATGGGGCACTCAAACTTGTGGCAGAATTGCTGAAGCTCTGTAACTTTGTAGGAATACAAATCCTCAATGACAAACTCCAATTCTGCTTCCACACTGGGTGCCTTTCCTTTCACAGACATGATGCTTTGAAGAGTTACTCAAAAATAGAGCCAACAAAAAACTCAACCGTAGTATGCGGTGGCGTAGTGGTCTGCACTCACTAGTAATGTACACCAGTCACTGTGGGTCTAGTTCAAATACAAGTTCAGAATCCCACCGCTGACCAACAATGTTAGAACTGGGGGTCTAGTTGGCAGAGGTAGGTACCACTGTCCAAATAGGGACCCTTGCTTCTAGTCAGGGCAAGGAGGAAACAATCTTAAGATAACCCCTGCACACACCCTTGGTAGCTTGGCACCAGCAGTCAGGCTTATTGAAGGCAATGTGCAAAGTATTTTTACCAACACTCACAGTAACACAGTGAAAGCACCACAAACAGACTCCACAACAAAGGTATTTAATCTAAACTACACAAGACCAAAACGACAAAAATCCAACATACACAGTTCAAGAATATGGTTTCAAATGAGTTCTTAAGGCTTATCGAAGGCAATGTGCTAAGTATTTGTACCAACACTCACAGTAACACAGTGAAAACAGCACAAAGTTCCAAGTGAAAGCTGTAGCGTTGAAAAGCAAGCGATGCGTCACTCCTGATACCCTGGGGAGGCAATGCGACAACACCTCTGGACATAGCGGGCGTGTTGTGGTGACTTTGGTCTGTATGGGGAAGGGTGCGATACCATGCGTGGATTCCGGTGCACAGGGTTCAGTGAAAGCAGCTCGCAAAAGGTACGATGCGACGATCTTCGGGGTGGCGATGATCTCCGGTGCGGTGACAATGAACGGCTCAGCGTCAATCTTCTCCTCTCGCGGCTCCACGATGCGATGGCTCTGCGACGACTCTCACAGCGACGGGATGCAGTCTGCAAGCAAGCAGTGTGACGATCTCACCCAGTACCGACAGGCTCTGCTACGATACTCGCAGGGGCGGTAATCTTCCCGCACTTGACTGGTGCGTCCCGCGAACGAAGGATGTGATGATTCCGGCAGCGGCAACAGGCGCTGCGAAGATCTCGGTCTTCATAGCGGAGGGAATTTCTTCGCACTGACGGGGATGCGCTCTGCAAGCGAGTGATGCGTTAAAACTTGCAGAAAGTCTTTAAAATCTTGGTTTCCAGCTTCCCAACACAGGTACAACTTCCAGAGACACCACAACTGACCCAAACACTCTAGGAAGGACAGAACTCTCTCCGCAGAGTTCAGGGAAGCTGGGGATGAACTTGTTTTGTTCCTGGGACTTTTTAACAGGGATTTTTACCAACAAAAGAGAGCCTCTTTATGCGTATTCCTAAGAAGACAATGTGTCTAAGTTATGAAAAACACAGTGATTAAACCTAAATAATGGGTGGTCAAAAAACTAACTGGACAAAGAAAAAAGAAAAAACTATTTTCTAAAAGAACCCTCACTCACCCTAGTGTTGACATGCTTCATCATAGGACTCGTCACAAGGGAGACCAAGTATCCCCCTGTGTGCTTCAACGCCTGCGATTGCAGCGGAGCTGGTATGTCAACTGTGATATGTGAAAAAACAGTGAATGAGTGGTGACGTTAAAAGATCACAACAGGACCTCCCCTGTGACGAGCCCTATGATGAAGCATTTCACCACTAGGGTGAGTGAGGGTTCTTTTAGAAAATAGTTTTTTCTTTTTTCTTTGTCCTGTTAGTTTTTTGACCACCCATTATTTAGGTTTAATCACTGTGTTTTTCATAACTTAGACACATTGTCTTCTTAGGAATACACATAAAGAGGCTCTCTTTTGTTGGTAAAAATTATGATTAAGGGGTAGGAGAGTAGCCCTGTTTACCCTCTCTCTCTAGTTGCATTAATACTTCTTAACAGGGAGCCAGCTCTTCTTCAGGCCCTTGGAGATTCCTTCAAGCAAAGGGATGCAGCACATAGCAAAGTCCTTCCCCTCTCCTTGGCAGCAAAGCAACTGCAGGTCAGTCCAGCAAAGCAGCAGCAGGGCAGTCTTCCTTCTTCAGCCTTCCAGCTTTCTCCTTGGCAGAGGTTCCTTCTTGAGTCCAGGATGATCTAATTTTCTGTAGTCTGGGGTCCAGTGCTTATACCCCTAAAAAGTATTTTGTTCCCTTTGTGCAGGAGGGCTCTGAGCCCGGTCTGATCCAGTTCTGGGTGTTCCTTGAGCACTTTGTTTTCTTGGCTTCTCCTTTCCTTTCAGAGAGAGGGGCAGGGTCGTCAGCTGCCCAGCAGGAGGTGGAGCAGCATTGTGGAAGGCAGGCACAACCCTATTCAGGCCCAGGTGCTACCCCCTCCCACCACTCTAGATGCAGATTGAGCTATTCAGCCCAGGGATGTCCCACTCAGTCTCTGGAAGCCACCCAGCCCCTATCACTCACAAACCAGACAGTCAATTCACAAATAGGCCAAGGCACAAAAAAAAGGTCAGACAAGAGAACAGCCACTTTCTGAAAGTGCTGTTCTCAAACGCAGGATTTAAAAACCGCCTTTCCTAAAAGATGTGTTATTACATTCTGAGTTCAAGGATACCAGAGTTTCATGTCCTATCTTGCTCGTATTGTAAAATATGCAGGTAACCACTGTAGCCAGCATTCCCCATGATAGTCTGAGGGCAAGATAGCCTTACAATAGTGAAAAACTAAAATGGCTGTAATTCACTACCAGAGCATGTCACCTGCACTAGTACATGCTCTACCTTTCACATACACTGTACCCTGCCCAAGGGGTACCTTGGGCCTTCCGTAGGAGTGACCAATGTGCACAGAAAGGGAAGGGTTAGGTCTGGTCAGTGGGAACACTGACCAGGTGTACATGGCAGTTCACAGACTGCACACAGGCAAAGTGGTGGCAGGTCTGAAACAATATTTTAGGGCTACTCATGTGGGTGGCGCAATCGGTGCTGCAGGCCCACTAGTAGCATTTGTATCACCAGCCCTAGAACACTCAGTGCACTTTACTAGGGACGTCTTGGTGATACAAATATGCAGTGGTAAAGTGCCTAAAGCATCTAAACTAGCAACAACTAAATCCAGCACAGCGTCAAAAATACAGGAGACAGAGGCAAAAAGACAGTGGAAACCACGCCAAAGATGCCAGGTCTAACAGACTCTACTGTGAGATTGTACCATCAGAAGTCTACAGTGCTTTAGAGACAGTGGAGAGGTCGGTGCACTCTGTATAGCTCAAGCTACAGCAATTCAAGACCATTTGTATGCTATACTATACACCAGAGAAAATTATGAGGTGGTGCAGGAATCCTGGAACTGCACTAGATGTGGCTGCTCTGCTGCTGACATTCTTCACATGTTTGTTTCATGTCCTGCTTGAAAGGAGTTTTGAGCGGGGGTGGTCAACTGACAGCATTACGTTTTGGTTCCAAAATACAACTTCCCCTTAAGTAGATAATGATGGGATATAGAATGGAATATGATTCTGGTCTAAGATGGTAGCTGTCTATAATCATTGTCTCAGCCAGACTCTACATTGCTTAATCCTGGGGGTCTTCAGTCCCGCAGCGGGTCAAGGAGTAGTGAGCTAACATTCGATAAATATATGAGTCTGAACATGCTCTTGCAAAAGTAAGGGGTACTCACTCGCTTAAGTTTGACAGAATCTGGTCGGTGTTCCACTGGGATCCAGGGAATAATTTGCAAACTTAATTGTTTTTAGCTTATAGCAGATTTTAAGGGATTGTTTGGTCTTTATCCGTTTCTGTATCCTTTCTCTTCATTTTGAGGCTACTCCTTTTGCTTTTCTGTTTATGGCCTGGATACAGCCCCATCCCATAGTGGGTGGGTAGATTATTGCTTTTCCATTTGTGTACCCAAGTGTTTGCAACTGGGGTTATTCCCCAACTGTTTTTCTTACTTTTCTTGTTTTTTTATACATGTTTTGACCGATTCTGACTTTATAAAATAAAAAAATGAAAAAAAATGTTGTTAAATATATTTTTGATAGAAAATAATAGCAATGATAAGGTAAAGTAAATGAAATAATTTTTTTTGTTTGAAAAAAAAAATTGATTTTAAACGTATTTGCATAATGTAGGTGGAGAGGTCCCAGGGTAATTCCATAAGGCTGCTTCATGGAATGTCACAGGGATCAGGGAAAATCTTGCCGATCCTGAGTGGGGGGGAGTTTATGGATCATAATAGTATGCCAAGAAACAAGGGCCACTGAACCAGTATTCAGATCAGGCTTTCTTACTTTCCATTCCAAGCTCTACCATTCCCTTCAGGGGGAGCCTCTGGAAGGCTATTAATTTGGTTGAGGTTGTATTTGTTCCCATTGGTTAAATTGGTCCCTTCGACCAGTAGGGATCTCTTGCGATTAGAAATTGAAATTAAAACTTCATCAGAGACAATATTTATAGCTATTGCTAGCATCTACATTCGATCTATTCCCGCAAATATTAAGTCTCCTATGGTGGATCAACTCCAAGTCCTGCTAGATTGATTTCACAGGAATGACCATATAATAGTAGCTGGTGATTGCAATACTCAACTGAAGGATGAATGGGTGATGTTAGGCTGCCTGGATAGTTACCATGAACCAATAACGAGCCAACTGGTGCTCCAGAATGGAAGGAGGAAAGCTACTAGAGTGGCAGCACAGCTAGAGTCATTGGTATTGGCGGACATCCTGAGAATGATAAACGGCAACAGAAGCTCTGATTCCCCCATTCAACCTTTTAAAGAGGGTTAAAAAGTAGTAATAAAGACAGCATTTTTCCTGGACCAGGCCTTATGGCCTCTTTTAAGGAACATGGAAATAAACCCTAGAGCAGATAGCCACCACCTGACCTGGAGTGTCAAACCAAACCTGTTTCTGAACTCAAATTTCGGGGCCACTAAAAATAAAGTGCTAATTGTAACATCAAATAATAACAGAAATAAGAAATGATTGATTATCGCAAATAACACTGGAGTGCAGGCTCAGATATATGTTCTACTTTTAGAAAATCTAAGGCAGATCAAATCCCCTGGAGTGACTGAGATCAACTTTCTGTCCTTCCACTGTCAACTAATGGACCAACTGAGGCACCTTTTCATGAAAAAAGAGCAAACCCTGCTTAGTTGGTTCTCTAAAAAGTGCCTTCTGGCAAAAAATGTTTTAGTGGGAGTTGTAAAAGGGGACCTTGGCGCAAAATTGCTTTGGCAAGAAAGCATTATAAAATAACACTGAGAGAGGCAAAAAGGAGGTGGGAAGCAGAACAACGGGCGCAATTAACAGACATGCTCCAGAATGATGACATCAAGGCCTTCTGGAATTTGGTGGCAGTGGATTTCCATTCTATTGATAACCATCTTGAGGCAGTGGTACCACCAGAAAGGTGGGTAGAACATTTTTGTAGTCTCTACAAAGAGTAGAAGCAGGCAAATGTTAAGAATTCGGGGCATGCCAGGGGTCCTACAGTAGAACCTTAAACTGAAATTGCATGGAGACTGACGCTTGTAATGAAGCACAGGAGTTCACTAGTTTCACTATGGAGGAAACAGCCAAAGCCCTTAGCCTTATGAAGAAAGAAAAGGCTACTGGGATGGATTGCATCCCTGGCAACCTGCGTTTATCGCAGCTTAAAGTTTGGGTACCCTATTTAAACACCCTAAGTAATGCTATCGTGAGGGATGAGGCAATTCCTTCCACTTGGAAGGAGGCCACTGTAATTCCGCTTCATAGGAAGGGGAGTAGGTATGTACCTGCCAAATATAGGCCCATAAGCCTAACAGAAAACAGCCAGAAAATATTCCTGTAGGCAGGTATTGGCGAGATTGCAAATTTGGATAGATGACATCAACATTCTTGAATACACTAAGGTGGACTTTCGTAGCAAGGTCAGTACCCTCGATCGGGTTCTTTGCTCCAAGATGCTATGTTGGAAATATGTCACTATGAAAGAAGACCATATTTACACAGCATTTATAGACCTGAGAGTGGCTTTTGACCTTTCTCCGGGGGACAATCTGTGGAGAGTTCTAGAAGCCTATTAAATCCCCAGTGACCTCCTTTGGATTCGGTGAGTGTTACATGATGAATCCTTTGCAAAAGTGAGGTGGAATATGGGGTGCACTAAGTCTGTTTGAATCCTTGTCCCGCTCCTTAGGTTTGAAGATGACTATTTCCTCGTATCCAGAAAGCCCATGGTTTCCAATGTAATAAATAAATGCCAGCATTTGTAAAGCGCACAGCTACTTCCGGAGAGGTGTTCCGGCACTGGGGGCCATAGGGTGGATTAAGCAAGCTATTGCCCAGAGTCGCATGGTGCTGGACTAACCTGCCTCCGGAGCCGAGGATCGAACCATGTAACCTTGTGGTCCGGAGTCAGCCACCCTGGCCGCTGCGCCACACCTCTTCCGCATCCAAGCACTCTTTGTAACCTACAACCAAGCAGCGGCGGCCAGCATGGTTCGGAAGTAGGGGGGCAGGGGGGTGATGGGAGGAGGAAGTGGGGTTTGCAGGTAATAAAAAATAAAATAAATAACGTAACTTCTCAGCGCTTCCACGTCACGTCTCTCCTCCATAGTCCTCCCTCACTGGCCTGAACAGGATGCACACCCAGGCTTCCACTTAGCCAGTCACAGCGCTGCCTTAGCAGCATTGTGATTGGTCTGAGCAAGGTGTTTCGGTGCTCAGAAACTGACTGGGAGTCTGGGCATGTTCACCACACAGGCTGTTTACAGACTGCAACACACATGAACAGTCGGTAGAACATTGTGTTGTGGTTTACTTCTTGTTTAATATTGTGGAAAAACAATTTCCATGAATTTTGACATGTATTCCTGTATTATATTAAGAAATGATGATGTGATGCAACGGCTGTGAATGACATGGGTTTGGCAGCCTGCTGGAGGTTTGGACATACTGCCTGGCGTCAGGCCAAGCCCTGTGGCCAACCCCCTTCTGCACACATCCAAAGGCTGTGTGCAGCCTGGGATTGGCAGCCTGTTGGGGGGTTGGCCATAGACCCTGGTGGCAGGCCAAGCCCTGGGGCTAACGCCAAGCGACGCATGGGAATTGGCTTTACATATATTAATAAAATATTACTTTACACCAATAAAAAATTATAAATTCACTTTAAAAAAAACGATAAAGGATGTTATAGTTGGCTGAATATGTCAGTGACAACATTAACGTTTGAACTAAAAAAAACACAAAAATTCACCACTTAGCAGAGTTACATATTTAGAAAGCATTTTGCATCTCTTGAAAGCTGGTTGTTCCTGTGTGATAGGATTCCAGGGCTTTGAATACGATGATAGTTTAGGACCTTCCCAAATGAATAAGTGTTTACTGTTGGACCAAGTGTTTTTATACATAATTTAATTTGTGACTTTGTGAATTTCCACTAAAACATAGGCTTCTACTCTGAAGTATTATCCCTGTATTATCAATTTGTAAGATATTTTGATAACATTTTAATTTTCCCTTTATCAGAAAGTTACAAACATTTGATCTTGAATTATAAAATGTTTTTAAAGAGTCAGTGAACCTTATAAAGTAGAAGTTAAAAACGAAAACTAAAAACAAAAGGAAAAGTAGAAAGTTTGGACTATCCTTTTAGGTTTTACTACAATATACCTGAGGCAGGAGTGGAAGTGTTCAGGTTGACTAGATGATATGCAACAAAATAATAACAGAGGTTTGGCGACTTTTACAGAGCATGAAACTCAAGCGCAGTTAGATAATTCTTGTGACAAGAATTTCTGCTGCCTTTTGAGGCATAGGAGCCATGTCCTGCTGCAAGCTGATTGAATTATAAAGGAACTCCTCTTTGAGCTTTGACTTTAAGGGCTTAATTGCGAGCCTGCCGTCCAATGGTCGCCAGACTCATGGTGGCATGGCAGTGGCGGTCCAGCCACCGGCACACTGGCGGACTGACCCCCCCATTATAACTTGGGTGGTTGGACCGCCCTGGGACCACTGACACCACCAGGGGACTGTTGTTCCCTGGCGGTGGCACGACGGTCAGAGGCCGCATTATGCTTGGCGGGACAGCCGTGGTCCCACCAAGCATGTTACGAGTTTTCTTTCCACCAGGGTTTTCATGACTGTTCAACCGCCATAAAAACACTAGTGGAGAGGAAACGGCCCCCTTGTGCCTCTACGCTCGGTGTCTGCACACACAGGGTACAACATGAGCCCCCCCCCCCAGTGTGCATGCACACCAGTTCATACACCGCATTGACGTTAGAGTCCATGTTGTGCAGGAACCTTATGAGGCGTTCCCATTGAGGTGCCTTTTTCAAAGGCACAGCTGCCTTTGAAATGGTACTGTAGGGGGAACCGCCACGCCGCCCATCCGCCAGACTACAAAAAACTTGTAATCTGGTGGGTGGGCGGCAGCGTCTTTTGACAGTGAAGAGGCCAGGATACCCTTGGGGGTGACAGTTGCGCTTAATAAGCAATAAATACAAATACACAAATACAAATACAGAGGCACGGCGGCGGTGGCCGGCTGGTATCCTCCACACCATCAAAAGTCAAAATCGGGCCCAAAGTGGATAACAAGTTTAAGCAGTCAAGGCTTACACTTGGAGCGGACCAGAAAGCTTAATTCAACAAGTGCAAGAGAGAGCCATGCCCAAATGCTGTGCTTCAGCCAATGCACAGTCTCTGATTCTGCTGGCCACAATCACAAGGTCAGAAAATATGATGTAACATCCACACTCAACCATACACTTCTGATGGAACAAACGACCAATGCTTTTTAAAGAAGTACACACATTATGGAGGCTACGTCAGTCAGTTCGTGCTGTTTGCTCAGTGCTGTCAAATAGGAGGGCACAAGCAGAACATTTGTATCTAACGTTAAACGTATATGTCACACATTTTCTGTATGTTGTCCCTTAAATGCTTATATCGGAGGCACTTTTCGTATCATGGATTTGTGGAGGAAGCAAACGTGTTTGTGTAAGCTAATTAATTGTGGTTATACATTCCTCAGTGGGTCTAAGTCGTTCTTGCAGGTTGACATTTCCTATAGTTGTTTCGTTTGCATACATTGACCACAATAGGTGAAGATAAACATCCTAAAACTCACTGAGCAAACTGTAACTGCTCAGGTTTTGTTCATTGACAATGGGGTCAGTCAATAGAGAAAAAAAGGGAGTATGAAAGCTACAGCACTTGTGAGAAAACATTGCAAATCCTTCCCTTTGACTTTCACGTTGCAGGCATTATGTGTGTGTTTACTAAATACACATATAAATCTCCTGTGAGTATTTTCCACGAGCTTCTAGGGATTGATGTCTTTTTTTTATAAACTCTCGTTTTCGCCAATAGTCATCCTTCAAGAGGACTTTCCTATCATTTTAACTTCTGAGTGCAGTTCATTAGCGTGTTATTTTATGTTATTATCATTTAAAAAAATCATATTCATGCAAGCTATTTGTTTATGGATCTCGAAAATGCTACAGTATTCTAAAAAAAAACAAAAAAAACAAATCAGTGCTATTTTTATCATAAATGTTCTAATGTACCACTAATATAAGCAGGCGTACACCATATTGACAGTTATCTCATCGGTTATTACAACTTTAAAGAATCCATCAGCACAGTTCGCTTTTCATATAGGCGAAGCCCCCTTTTCACGAACCTCGTCAGTTTAAGCCGTTTGCATCCATTAATCATCCATTTCAGTTTAATACACCTACCTACTGTGAGGGTGGTCCTGGTGTTCGTGGGGTACAGTAGCGCGTTCTCAAAATACTCCAGTCCGTTATTTCTTCTACCAACTTATCGACTTTTCTTGCTAACGAACGAACTCGTTATCCACCTCAGTCAGCTTCAGAACACTTTTTTTTACACATATTTGTCCAAATAGTGGCATCATTACCTACTTAAGATCCACCACGTTTTTAGAATCTTGTGCTAGGTGGATTGCACTAAATATAAAGAAGAATGATTTAATCTGCCATTACACATTATCGACCCTTCATAGAACGGTAAATATATACATCACTTTCAACAGTTTCAACGCACTTTTGAAGCCCAGGGATGGGAGTTGACTCTTTGATGAAGCATACTCCATAAACGTGGGTAATAGGTCAGCGTCCTGTAATCATAACTGTCTAAAATCCAAACATGAATAAGTACATTTGATATTTCTTGCCATCACTTACAGAGAAGCATGGCTCAATGGTTAGAGCGGCAGACCCTGATGCAGAGGTCTGGCCCGGGACCAGGGTTCCATTCCCGCCGCAGTAGGCTCTTGGACTCAATTTACCCGGACCTGATAATTCTCGCCTCGGTGCCTAGTCTAATCATGGGTCCCACTCTGTGACTCTGGGCAATAGTTTGCTTAATCTCCACAATGGCCCCAGCAGCGCTTGGATGCCTGGCTTCACCTTGGGGGTTCCCAGGAGTGGACATTTCACATGGAAAAGCCAGGAAGGGTTCCACAGTGGTATGAGTGCAGCGCTGGGATGCCCCGTCGCGTGGGCAGCCGTGCGCTTTACATATACAACACATTTACGTTACGTTTACAATAAAAAAGTGCATCAAAAGTGATTACTGTATTCCTTAGTCGAATATTCATATTGTAAAAGCCAATTTTCTTTACAATGAGTGTTGTCCTGAGGTGTGTCATTTCTCTGGTCTTTCAAACATCAAGTGAAGGCGAGTGCCAGATTCTAGAGGGGTTGGTCTCTGAATTTAGGAATTTCCGGGTGTGAAATTCTTTATCATGCTTTGATGAGATTCTTGTAGTTTTGGCAGGCTTACTTTAACATAGAGTTGGTCTTAAAAAGGAGTGAGAACAGATGAGCAAGAGGAAGCGTTTTGCTTAGCCCGATTGGTGGTGTCCTCTCTTCGTGACACCATAATCGGTCCTTGTCTTCTGAATAATGCCAAGCTTCCATTCATGGTCTTACAGAGTGATTGAAGGCCATGAGAGATACATGGAAGACCTAAACATTGAACAATGAAGATACTCCTATCTGATGCGGGCATTTCCTTGCTGCTCATCTCCCTTGTCACATTCCCAGCTTATTGAAGGTTTACCCAAGTAGACAAAAGGTATAGCCAGGCAAATTCTAAATGTATTATCCCAAAAAGAGGCATGAAGAACCATTACTGAATATGAAACTCTAACTCTGATTTGCCTGAAACACCAGCCTATCAAAAGGATTAGAGCAAGTGATGTGGAGCGGAGGTGTCTGGTGGGCTGATAGAAGTTTAGGCGATGATTCAAGTAGACAGGTCCACATTTGTGTAGGGCCTTGTATGCATGGGTCAGGAGCCCAAAATATCATCTTTTCTGTACAGGAGACAGTGGAGTTGCCTGATGTAGGGAGTGATGTGAGTTTGTCTAGGGAGATCCAGAACGAGTCTGGTTGCGGTGTTCTGTGTGGTCTGTAGTCGGAGGAGGAGGTGAGCTGCAATCTATTCATTGAGAGCTTTGCCGTAGTCCAGTCAGCTGGAGATGAGGACCAGGGTGATGGTGCGTTTTGAGCTTTGGGGAAGCCATTTGAATATCTTATGAAGCATGCAGAGGATGAAGAAGCAGGAGAAGGAGACGGAGTTGACCTGCATATTCATTGTTAGCTTGTTGTCCAGAATGATGCCCAGGTTCCTAGTGTGGTCAGTGGGTGTAGGAGTAAGCATGGGCGAATTTTGCAAATCTGGCGTTCGCGAATTTGCGTATTTGCGAACTCGCAATCCGCAAAATCCGCGAATTCTCGTGAATTTGCGTATTTTTTTTTGTATTCGCAAGGGTTTCTGCCAGTTCGCGAGGGTTTTGTTCCAGTTCGCAATTGCGAACTTACTTGTCGGCTCACAACGGTCGCGACTATGTTGTTTCTACGTCTGGTTCATCATCACAGGTTCACAAATCACAACGCGAGCAGTGGTAGGAGGGAAGTCTTGAGAAACCTCATTTTCTCAACAAGACATTTTCCCATCCTTTCTTTTCTTTTAATCCTGATAAGGGTACCATAATTGGTTCTAATAAAGTAATTCTTTCTTTTGGCACCCCTAATCGGTTTTAACACACATCCTTGCTGCACTTATTTGTGTCGCACATCTGATCCACGAGGTGTTCCTCTACACACGGTATCACTTATGTATGTTACTAGTTGTACGTATTTACGTATTATGTTGTACGTCTTGTAACGTGGAAATTTATTATTTTTTTCCCCCTCCCTAATGTTCCGCCCTGGATGTGGCTACACCATGGCGTTTGTAGCAGGCCCTATGAAGAAGCATGTCACATACTTCGGTATGTGAGTGAGGGCAGTTTTTTCCAAATTGGGAATTTCCCTTTGCTTATGTTGATGAACTCTTTATACCCATTGTTTTTGTGATCATAGTCCTTTTAGGGAGCCTGGGGTATTGGAGTATAAATAATTTGGCCCTCTCCCCTTGTATGTGTTTAATTATCATCATCACAGGTTCCCAGCACCCTCTGTTTCACCACTGCCACCCTCTGTTTCACCCATGCCACCCTCTGGTACATCAATGCCACCCTCTGGTTCATCATCACTGTAGATTATGGGGGGGGGAAAGCAAGCACACCTGCCCTGCTTCAACTGACATGAATTAATTTGGGGTTGATTTATTAATGTGTCACTGTTTTAAAATTCCAGTCTGGCACCTGCTTCCTTATCTGTAATTTGCTTTCTGTTGCAGTGCAAATTTTTTTTCCAGGACCTTTGTGGCCTACTTGTAGCTATTCTATGAGACTGCTGTGAGGGTCAGAGCAGGGTCATACAATTGTTGCAACTAGCAACTGAACTCTGGAGGGGCCCCAGTCAGGAAGCACTACAGGGAATTGTTACTATTACTAATGATGAGTTTGAACTTTTGCACCTGCTGAGTGCTTTCAGTTTTGCAAAATTCCTTTTCTGCAGAACAGCAACTGTAATGCCCCAAACAAACATAGGCAACTGAACTCTGAAAGGGCCCCTCAGGAAGTAATACAGGGAATGGTTACAAATGATGAGTGAACTTTTGCACCTGCTGAGTGCTTTCAGTTTTGCAAAACTCGTTTTTCTGCAGAACAGCAACTGTAATGCCCCAAACAAACTTACTTGTGAAAGTTGATTTCTAATCCAAAAGTGATCAAAAGAAAGTCAAAAGGCCTCAAATCCAAAAAAGTGCAGGCAAATGTCAACCTGAGGAGTTATTCTGATAAAAATCATCATTTTCAGAAGGTCTATGCTGCTTGCTAGTGGATTTCTTGTGCAGAATTGCAAATTTTTTGTAATTTCGCGAGTGCGTGATTGTTGCTGCCCGCCGCACCTACATGTTGGCAATTGCAAACTCTAGCGATGCGTCGCCAAACTCCTGCGGGGTCCCGCAGCAAGATCCAAAATGGCGCAGCACTCGCAAAATATAGAGAAAAACAACTCGGCAAACGCTGAATGACGGTAAGTGAACGCCGCACGCCGCAAAATTGTATCACCAAGAAAAAAAAATCCACTGCGTGCGAATTTGCGGATTTTCGGTAAATTCGTGAGCGTTCGCGGATTGCGAATTTACCGAAAATCCGCAAAATCCGCGAGCAGAACGGATTTTCCGCACATGATTATGTAGGAGTATGTCAGAGTTTTGAAGGCCACCAGGATGCGTCCCATGAGGAGATAATATTTTCAAAAATCAGTACCTCTGTTGTGTCCATGTTGAGCTAAAGACTGTTGTACTTACTCAAGTTAGTGACGTTTGTCATGCAGTTGTGGAAGTTGGTCTTGGTGTTAGTGGTGTCTTTGGAGAGGGAGAGGATGAGTTGCGTGTCATTGGCACAGGATATGATATTGAGTCCTGTGGGTTTTGGCAATGCTGGCCTGAGATGTAATATAAGTGTTGAAGGGGGTGGAGCTGAGCGAGGATCCTTGGGTACTCCACAGATGACTTCCTTGGGTTCGGAGGTGAAGGGGGAAAGCAGACTTTTATATTCTTCCAGTGAGGAAAGAGGAGATCCAAGGAGCGGCGCTATGTTGTGCAGCCTTGTGATGAGTGTGTGGTGGGAGACCACACCGAAAGCAGCTGAGAGGTCTAGGAGGATCAGAGCAGCAGTCTCTCCTCAGTCCAGTAGGGCTCAAATATCTTTAGTAGCCACAATTTAGGGATGGCTCGGGACTGAGTTTGATGCAAAATCCAGATTGGTAAGAGTTGAGTAGAAGGTTTCATACCAGATGTGAGGAGAGCTGTTGGTTGATGGCTTTCCCCAATAGTTTGTCCTGTTATGTATCATTTTAGGACCCTCTTGTAATTTTCCCGATGCATGCCCTTATATAGGTATAAATCACCATATCCTTATATATTCATAAGAATCATAACCATAAGTAGGCATAGCTCATGCAGTCCAAATACGGCAGGGCTACTTCGACTAGTTCTGAAAATCTACAACGATTTCTTGGAAAACTCAGCTTCAGCATCTAGGGATTTCCCTTGCTCGAGAACTGACTTGTCCAAGAACTCGTGGAGTTTTCAAAGAAATAAGACTCTTTGATGACGTTATTATGTCCACCTTTATGTCAAACTCGGCAACTTCAAGGTATAAATATGCCCACACTTGCCTTAGCAAACACACAGTGGTTTGGAGCAGTTCGACTATCTATTTTCCCTCACGCATCCTGTTACAGCAAGTGCCGAAGGAAGCCGTCCCTCCAGCAGATGCACTGAGAGAGACGCAGTCTTTTCTCCTGCAGAGAAATCAAGCTCCAGTGTTTCCCAGCTACCCTTGCGGGTTGTTGGGAAATCCAGTCCCGAGACTGACCTTCTCCATTCTAAACTAAGGTACGGAGCTGATTGGACCCTAAGAGAAATCTTGGATATATTCTTGGAAAAAGTATACTACATTTATGCTACACCTCACTTACTTCTTCCCTCGTACTAAGCTTAGGTTAGGTACATCGGGGTAGGCATATTTTAGAAGCACCAGTTGAGTACTTTTAGCCTCTGTTATTTATGTATGTATTTATCTATGGTTTAGGAACCATACAATGCTCTTACAGTATTATTTTATCCTACTCTTTACACAGTATGCATTATATTTTACAACCAGTATTACGAATGTAGCAGTTCATTTCTTATGCTTAAGAAAGAAGACTGTTCAATAAATACTTTTATTGAAAACGCCTGTCTATCTATTTCTCTGCAACTCTGGTGAAACGAAGCTTGCACGATTGACTGAGTGAAATATCTATCTATTGTTTCCACGACTCTGAAGATCAGTTTTATCTTGGGGAAACAAATGTTTATGCGGTTGTCAGAAACTAATCCCTTCTTGTGAATTCGAGAACGTTTCTAGTGACCTCTGAGCTAGCTGGCACTCACAATTAAGTCTAATATATTCGATAGAGACCTAGTCGACCTCAGTTGTACGTCTAAACTATAGGATATATTATTCCAATGCGCAGAACCTATTGGGAATATAGGAACTACACTACATGGCTCCCAACGTTTGGTAAGGCACTAAATTAACGCTAGATACTAGAGTAACTCAGTCGTGCTTTTCACAGAGACCCCTTTTTCCTGTAAAAACTCCAACAGACGTCTGGAGTGGGTTAAAAGGATAAAAAATCTGCCTTGAACTGAATAGGAAAAAACCCCCTATGTATTAAATTTTGGTTTTGTTCAAGGTTGAAGGATACAGTGTTCCAAAATATGGTGCACCTTATCTTTATTTCCTTGAAACTTGCTCTGCAAGATTTCATTAAACAATGTCGAATAACAACACCACAACCGGTGGATCTGGAACTCATCAACCAGGTTTAGACACCACAGGGTTTAATGAAGACGATGGGGATGCTATAATCATCCCGGAAAACGTAAGAAAAGCCATAGCTATAAAGTTATAGAAAATGACCTATCACCAAGAGGTGGTATGGTTATATTCGTCATCCAGGCACATGAATATCGGCAGACAGAGGTATTCTATTCAAGGATTGTCTTTCTACAAGCAAATCCAACAACTCATGTGTTCCACTTCTACAAGATGGAGGAACATCCAGCGGAATACGTTCCTTTCGAGGACGTTGAAATTCCACTAACTTACCAAGAGCATCAGCTCTGGTTTAAAGGCGCCCTACAACATCAAAATCACATTACCAGGCTCGGTCCACTAGGTAGACCAGGAGAAACATTGCCGGTACTAGCCAGCTATACACCACATCCTGCCATAGAACAAATGACAGGTCCAGAACTGTTAGCTCAGCTAAAACAATTAATTAAAATACATAGACAATTGGTTGAATATGTCATGCGGACTTTAACAGTTCAACCTGCTATAAGGATTCCACAGCACACCCCTCACCAGGGGAACACAAACAAAATTACACCACAGACTATGCAATCAGTTATTGGTAAATTACCCGCAAAACGGGAAAAAAGTCTGTTCTGGTTAGCTCAAAAAATTACTCAAATAGAGGCAGTATTTCCTGATGGTACACCTCATGAGAAACACAGGATTCTAACAATCTGTTTACCAATGGGGATTGCCCCACATGTGGAGGACTGTGACACTTGGGGTACAGTCTTTGCTTCAATCTACACAAAAACACATAATTTTCCGTCTAAGGGGGTGATACCAGACGTTCTGAGACAGATTCAAAATGAATACGGTCCAGACCAGCCTTGAATCTTGGTATGAAATTACTGAAAGACTTCAAACAGGTCTTGGCTATCCTATTACCTAACATTGAAGGTGAAGCAGCATCAGTGGCAATCGCTAAAAACTAAAAGAATTTGATATCACTGAGCAACCATATGAACTTGTCAGAATTATTGAAAAATTCTATGAAGAACTAGGACATATTTGCTACAATTGGATCCTGCGGAGTGCGACCTGCCAAAAACTACATTAGGTATTTCAAACGGTTTCTTCTGTCAAAATATCGCACCTGAAAGCAGGTATTTGACCGCTTTCTCAATAATGGGGACACAGGGTCAATTGTGCCGTCTCCCCCAAGGATTCAAGAATAGTCCAGGGTTATTTCCAGCCAGAGTAACAGAGTTACTACAAACGTACGATGATGAGGCATTGTCTTATGTCGATGACATCTATCTTACAGATGATGATTTAGATAGGCACTTGAACAGGGTGAACACCAAAACACTTGGAGTCGCCTCTGAAGGGTATAAATTCAACTTTAAAAAATCAAGAATATCCAACCTCAACGTCCTATTCTTAGGATACAACCTTTCAAGTGAAGGTAAAAGCCTGGCAGCAAACTTTCTAGAGAAATGTGCGCTACTATATCCTCCAAAAAAGCTGAAAAGCTTACAGTCAATTCTTGGATTCGTAAACTTCAAAAGAACTTACATTCTGAATTAAGCAGAAAGGGTTAAACTTCTCTACGAACTAATCAAACCTGATTTCAAACCTACTAGTTGGACTCAAAAGCACACAGAAATTTTGCATTCAGTACAAACTGACATGCTGGCAACAACACACTTACAAACACGCGACAATGTACGCAACCTTGTAATCTGAATCATCCCAGGGAGATGCAGATTCACATACCTAACCTTTAATGAAGGTGAAAAGGTACCAATAGCTTACAAATCACACTTGTACACACAAGCTAGCCATTGTACCGCAAATAAAGAAATCAAGATCCGGAGGCCGCTCTTTCTCCTTCAATGTGGCTAAAAAGTGGAACGCCCTACCCCAGCATCTCAGATCAAACCCCGACATTCTCTCTTTTCGCAAACAGCTGAAAACGCTCCTGTTCACCACATAACCATGGTACTGAATCTGCCCTCCTCCTAACTCACACCTCAGAGATATGCTTAGCGCTTGGACGCCTCAGGGCAGCTACCCGCGCTTTAGAAATCTGAATTCATTCATTCATTCAAGCTGAAATAAAATTCACTTCAACAGAAAAAATTCTGACAGCATTTCAGACTGCTGTCGCAAAGGAGAGAGCCTCGCGCAGGGTAAACGCATAAAAGTCGTTGCACCTGTACCTGCCTTAGAGGCAGTGACAAAGGCAAGCATTCCAAATGCAAAAGCTCTACATTCAAGTTGGATACAATGGGTTAATTCTCTTGCTGCAACAGACGTTGAATATGTTTTTGACTCTTACTTGAAGACACAAGAATTTCTCCAATACGAACAAGAATGTCCTCTGCCTACTGAAATTCTACCTCTAGAACATTACGGCTGTATAATATATACAACGGATCAGCACAGCCCGCGATTGGGGGTAAACAAGCTTTTAGTGCAGTGTGCGCGATAGTTAAAGGTCGGTGGTGCGATAGTAAATTCAGACCTATGGTCACAAAAACTCAATCTCTAGGAGACTGTACAGGCCAGCGAGCTGAACTCCAAGCTTTCAAAATGGAGCTTGAAAATACAGATCGCGAATTCCCCACACTCATAGTGTGCGATTCGTATTACTGCGTCCAGTCTTACAATGAATATCTGCAGAACTGGGTTCAATATGGTTTTAAAGATGCAAAAGGTGGCACAATCAAGCATAAAATGCTTTGGGAACAAGTAGTTCTTTTGCCGAAAGAACTAGAAAAGACTCACGTGATCCATACACTGAGTCATCAGCGTGATGGCGTTCACGTTGAAGGGAATTCATTGGCTGATGAAGCCGCGAAGGCAGCTGCGCAAATGGCTTTCATTAGCTGCAATTACTGATACAAAAACAAAAATAGATGGTGAAACCATGCTCGCTGTCAACGCCATGAGCAAAGGCAGCGGTGCCGCGTTACCTCTAAATTATCAACTCAAATATACATACATGATTGATGCAAACTCTGTTCCTTTTGCTCGAATCCCTGGAGTGGGGGATCGGGTAATTCCAAACAGGAACCAGTGAGGTGCTCTGATTCATGAAGCACATATGGGAGAGGGTCTGATACATCAAGGGATCTCTAAATCTCTATTAGAATTAGAAGAGATGTACTGGAGGCCAGAGATGAAAGCACACGTATACGAATTTGGCATTAATTGCGATGACTGTTACAAATATCACAGCTTTGAACACCACCAGAATACTGACTACAGTGTAGCCAGCCCAGTACAGACACCATTGTTAGATACCATTAGACTATCCACGCTCAAACGTCCCAATGGACAAAAGCGATCCCACAAATACTAGGACAAGATTCATTTGGATGTGGCCTCAGTGCTCAGCTGATGCCAGAACTGTTATAAAAGATTTGCAAGTCTTTATCGGCACATACACAATCTGCATGCTACATTCTGACCAGGTTCCTGCGTTTAGCTCTAGGGCTTACAAGGAGGCCATGGCCAGCTTGGGCGTTGCTTTGCGGTTTTCGAGTCCATTCCATCCTGAGGGAAATTCGGTTGTGGAGAGAAAAAAACGTGACATAAAGCAATCTATGTTTGAGAAGTGGGGCTAGAGAGTCTCTAGTCTCATCCCTTTGTTAAAAGTTAGGCTGCAAACGTCAACATTATCGGCGCCATCTTGCCCCTTTTGAGCCCATTCGTGCGCGTAAGCGGCAGCCATTTTGAGCACCATGGCCTCCCTGCCCCTCGCTGATAGCCAGCGCGTCTCTCTCTCTCCTAACCTCGCAGGCATCCCCCGCACGCTGACAACCCCCCGCTCTCACATGCCTTGGGTCATAAACCCCTCTTCAGCGCAGCTCTGCCTCGGAATGGTCCCAGGTCCTTTGATACAACCCCCCCTTTTCCTGTGTGCCCGTTTGTCTTCCTCGTTCCCAGGCCGCCACCTGGCCCTGCGGATACTGTTTATTGCCCCCCATACAGTAGGAAGCTTCCCCCATTAAAGGACCCTCGAATTGATCAAAGCCCCCACCCTATGAGATCCGATCAACCCCACACATTCCGTGAATCGGCGGAATGTCCAGCTGCGCGATAATCATCACCTGTTGTGACCGGGGTGGGGACTTCAACTGTAAATGTGTGTGGGAACGGGCCTGAAGGGGAGATTCCGAGGATGTCCTTTCATACTTCAAAGCATTGCAAGAATGTGTTACATGCAATAAAGATCATAAACTTGTGTATAAGAGGCCAGGCCTCAGAGATGCGGTTAGAGCACCTCGAGAAGATACCCTGTTGTCTGATTTGATGTGTTCTGCTCCGTCGGAATAAAACTTCTGTTTCCTGCCTTCCAGTCTCCAGCGCCTGCCTCTTTGTTTGGTAACTTGAGTGGGTAAAGAGGCGGTTAGCGCCGGGCAACTCTGAAAAAGGTCATCTGCCCGTACCTTTTTCTACAATTGGCGTCCCAAACGTGGGGCCCATCAGCGACTGGTGGATCCAGTGGGAGAGGTCCTGACGACAGAGTGAACGACTGCAAGGATCGGGAGTGCACCTGTCCGATAGACCCTCGTCTGACAGCCGATCATCCGAACTTCACTGGTTCCGAACAGACCTCTCTCGAGTGATCTACGGTCCTGACTGGGAATTATCAGGAGTGCCGCGAGGAATACGAAGAAAAGAGGACGATCGGGCGCTGGATTCGGAAGACAAGAAACTGTCCATGCGGTCCGGGTAAGGTCGTGTAAACACGACGAATTGCGAAATGATTGTTTGATTGTTTGGAAAATACTAGTATTACTCTTTGTTGATTTGTTTGGAGATTCGCTGTCTGCAAACGGAGAAACAACAGGCTCTCTCTTTGCAAGCAGTGAAGGATAGGTAACGCAGACTTTTGTCCCCATTGTAATCCGTCGTGCCTATCTTTCTCCCCCACCGATTTATTGTTTGAACCCGAACTAAGGTTCGTGGATTGTTCTCTGGGGATTTCCTTCTCCCCCACTGATTAATTGTTTGAACCCGAACTACTGTTCGCGGATTGTTTTCTGGAGATTCTCTGTCTGCAAACAGGAAAAAACAGGTTCCCTCTTTGCATATAGTGAAAGGGTAGGTAACGCAGACCTTTGCAGGCCTACTTATTCTCCCCACTGATTGTTTGATTGACCGAACATTGACTGTTCGATATTGATTCATGAGGTATTCACTGCCTGCAAACAACGTAGAATAGAAATATTCTGTCTAGTCTTTGCACGCAGTGATAAGATAGGTAGTGCTGACTTTTGTCCCCATTGTAATCCGTCATGCCTGTCTTCTCCCCACTGATTGGTAGCCTGTTTAGCCCGGACCGCTTATTAGAGATGAACCATCCGGCTCCACTGGAAGGCACCCCTAATAAGGACATGTTCATGAAGCATGGATTGATCGCTATAGCCTATAGCAAGCTGTGGCATAAATATACGAAAAAGGATCGAGAAAGTCAGTGGCCACTGATAGGATCCTTCGATGATGATAAAATAAGTGCGCTAGAAACAGCCCTTGGTAAAAACAAGACAACGCCCACTATGCTCGATAGTTTCGGCATGTGGCGCAAAGAAACTGAACAACGTAAAAAGACAACTGAGAGTAGGTTGGGAAAAGAGCTGCGAAAAGCAGCCCACCTAGCTGCTCAGAAACTAGAAGAAGAGATAAAGGAAAGAGAGGAAGCCAAACAGAAACTAGAAATGGAAACATCAAGCCAGTGTCCGGTTAGAACGTCCTCCACGCGCTACCCTGAATTACCCTCGAAACAGCGAGCCAACGATGATCTGCTGTTAGGTCCTCCGATCATCTACATGCCCCCTCCATACGCCCCTTCCCAACCCTTAGCACAGCACCCACCACCCTCAGGCACAAACGAGAGTAGGGCCACAGCTTCGGCCCCCATGGCCTCTGTGCCGGCCGAACTCCTTGTATTAGATACTACGCAAACGACAACGTTAGGCGACCCTGAGACCCGAAGGGTTGGTTCTGCAAGAACAAGCAGACTAAGCAAAGATGAGCGAGCAGGGATTGACAAGATAGCAAGGACACTGGTAGAAAGGAAGGAAGGTGAGGAGTACATCACGAATATGTTTAACTCGTATACAGAAAGTCACAGACGACATTTCTCCGTACGACTGTGTTACCATGTCTTGAACGCATACGAGGACCGATATCGAGACAAAGGTCCCGAGAGCCTAACGACTCTGTACCGAAAGGTCAATATCGGGGATGAGGGCGAGTGTGATGTGACGGACCTCCTTATGCGCACGCTTGAGGTTTTCCGCCACCTCACTGAACAAGAATCGGGAGCTAAACCCACGACATCCGTAGCGACCGAACCACAAACTAAGCAATCTAACGCTATGATGCCGATACGAGAGGCTGCCCCTTACTGGGTTCCTCCAAGAGGTGAAGGGACTAACGATGATGCAAACCACAAAGATGCAAAAGGAAGGGTAGTGTACAACTGGGTCTACCAGCCATGGGACAGACAAGAGATTCTGACATTCCGGAAATCTCTGCCTGACCTACGTAAAAACCCCACTGCCTTCTATACTGAATTAGGTACAGCCCTAGGTTCAACGATTATGACCCTGGCTGACATCGACTTGTTCTTCGGGTTATGTCTACCAGCTGATGTGTGGAAGCAAATCCGGAAAGTCGACCACCTTGAGCTGTTTGGACATACCTGGTCACAACTCGATGGCATTGATAAACAACGAGAACCTGGACAAAAGCCTTTGAAATCCATTTTAGACCTCCCAGATAAAATCGTACAGAAATTAAAATCCCGGATTCCAGAAAAGAAAGTGGACTGGTCGATAGTAACGGCCTGTCGCCAGAAACCCCAGGAGGATGTATCGGATTACTTCTCCCGGTTTGAAACAGTGTTCTCCGATTACAGCGGCCAGGACATGACCACTGCAACCGGACACCATCTGTTTGTCCAGAATTATGTTAAGGGTTTGACACCAGAGGTCTCCCAGAAACTGCAGGCCAGCGAGAGTAGTTGGGCAGCCTCCAAACCCGCGGCTATCCTCCAGATGGCCCAATATTATGAACATCAGAAAAATGAAAAGGATAGAGCAACAGAGAAAAAGAAGAAAGACTTGAAAGAGAGGGTGATGATTGCACAACTGCAAGGGTGACTATAGGATGAGACCAATACAGGGGAAACTATCAGACGAACGTCCCTAAGACTGCACCTCCCAAGGACCGCACTTTGACTCCCCACATTGGACGTACAGACATTAGAGAGGACCAGTGTGCTTTCTGTAAAGGGACTGGCCATTGTAAATCCCAATGCCCGGTTCTTTTGGAAATAATCAGAAACAAAGACCCCAAGGACATAGCAAGTGGACCGAGAAATAAGGGACAGCAGCGAGGGTCCCCAAATGACACGACTAACGACAGATCAGGCAGACCAAATACATTTGATCGACCCAGACAGAACCAATGCCAGCAATCTGACTACGATGACGCCCACGACTTTGCATAGGACTGCCAAGGGCAAGGGAGGGATCCAGTCGAGCTCTATGTTGACCAGCAAGGCCCTTATGTCACTGCTAAGGTCCTGGGTACAAAGTCTCCATTTCTGGTAGACACTGGCGCAACACGTAGTGCGTTATCTAAACGACTGATTCCAAGGGCACCCTTGTCTGGCTCACTAATAACATCGACAGGTTTCGATGGAACGCCCTCCACTAACCCTTTGTTCGCTCCGATCCTCTTCGACTTAGAAAACAACACCACTGACACCACGTTTTTGCTTTCCTCCAATAGCCCCGACGACATTATGGGACTTGACTTATTGAAACACTTCCGAGCGACAATTAGATGTTCTCAAGATGGAGTTCGAGTTTTCCTTTACGACAACCCCGTTCTGCTTAGACATTGCCCTCCCCGACGCATGTTTTCCATCACTGATGCTGACACATCCCTGCTTGACACTCTGCCTCCGTATCTGTGGGCCAAGACGGATTCGGACGTAGGGCGCATGATGATTGACCCAGTGCACATGACTGTCCGACCAGACGCAACACTCCCAAAACTTCCACAATATCGGATATCGCCCGAGGGCGAGAAGGCATTGGTAAAGATTATTCAGTCACTGATAGACGCAGGAGTGGTAGAGGAAGTGGTTAGCAACGTTTGCAACAGCCCTATCTTGCCCATAATCACGAAACAGGGAGAGGGAGATGAGAAAGCATACCGCTTTATCATTGACCTTCGAGAGATCAACAAAGTGGTGGTACCCCAGTACCCCATGGTCTCAGACATCACCACCATCCTGACTTTGATTCCTTCTACTGCCACCACCTTCACTGTCATTGACCTCAAAAACGCATTCTTTTCCATCCCCATCCACCCAGACAGCCGATATCTCTTCGGCTTCACCCTAAAAGCCCGCTCATATAGGTTCTGCCGAGCACCCCAGGGCTACACAGAAAGCCCTAGCATCTACAGCCAGGCCCTCAAGAGAGAACTGGATCAAGTCCAGTTACCCGATGGAGTGGTGTTAGTGCAATATGTCAATGACATCCTTTTGGCAGCCGACACCACTCCATTAGCAGTCACAGCCACCATTCAACTCCTTGCGGAAAATGGCCACAAGGTCTCCAAGAAGAAGTTGCAATTCTGCCAACCCCAGGTCACTTACTTAGGCCACCTTTTGTCCAAAGACGGAAGGAAACTCACTCCCGACCGGCTCCAAACCATTCTCGAAACTCCTGTCCCTAAGACTCAGAAACAGGTTCGCTCCCTACTAGGCCTCACCTCCTTCTGCCGACAGTGGTTACCAAACTTTAGCCTCATTGTGAAACCGCTGCTTTCTCTGCTAGCTAAAGACGTCCCCTTCCCACTCCCTTGGACCCCTGAGTGTCAAACCTCCTTCACGGAACTACGAGATGCCCTTTGTTCGGCCCCTGTCCTAGGTACCCCCGATTACACAAAGCCCTTCTCCCTTTACACTCACGAAAGGGAGGGGTGTGCTTTATCTGTCCTGACCCAGTCCATTGGCCCAAAGCAACGACCGTGCGCTTACTTCTCTGCCACTCTTGACCCTGTAGCCAGAGCTTTGCCTGCCTGCCTTCGAGCTGTAGCTGCCGCTGCTATCTCTATTCGACAGAGTGAGGGGATCGTGCTCGCAAATTCCCTCACGGTACTGGTACCCCATGCAGTTGACACCCTCCTGAACCAAACCAAGACGCAACACCTGACGAGTGCACGACTGACTGGATACGAACTGACTTTGCTTGCACCCCATATCACTCTGAAAAGATGCACCACACTGAACCCGGCAACTCTGTTACCCTTACCAGAGAACGATCCCAATGTGCACCCTGTACATGACTGCGTGACTCTTACGGACGAACAGACTAGAAGTAGGGTTGACCTCAGAGACACGGCTTTTCCTGACCCTGACGGAGAGCTGTGGGTGGACGGTTCTTGCATCAAACTCCCCGATGGCACCACTTCAGCTGCCTATGCAGTCACCACGGCTCGAACTGTAGTCGAGACAGCCCGCATCACGCAACGATCTGCCCAGGCAGCTGAGCTGATTGCCCTGACACGAGCCTGCAGTCTAGCAGCAGGAACCACAGCGAACATTTACACCGACAGCCAGTACGCCTTCGGGGTGGTTCACCATTTTGGGCTCCTTTGGAGGGAAAGGGGATTCTTGACCTCACACGGCACCCCCATTTTGCACGGGGATCTAGTCTCCGCCTTGATCGAAGCTGTCCTTCTCCCCAAAAAGCTTGCAGTCATCAAATTCCAGGCACACAAAAAGGTGACAGACATTATTGGACAGGGAAATGCACTAGCCGACATCACTGCTCGAACGACAGCTGAAAATAGGACGACAACACGTATGTACGTGACCAGGTCACAAGCAGAAAAATGGACTGACGCTAGGGACACTATTAGAGACATTCAAATGGCTAGCACACAACACGAACTGACTGAATGGACACGGGTGGGATTAAAAGATGACGAAGGCTGCTGGCGGACAAAAGACACAAACAAATGGTTGCTACCTGACTCGTACCTGATTCCCATACTGACTATGGCACACTCCCCTGCCCACATAGGATCAGCCCCCATGATTGAACTTGTCTCCAGAGTTTGGCACAATGATAAAATCACAGACTCCGCCAAACGTCTGGTCCAACAATGCTTGATATGCCTGCAACACAACCCCGGGAAAGGAACTGTAGTACCCCGGGGAGGGTTTGGGGTCCCAAATCACCCGTTTGAAGTCTTGCAGATGGACAACATCCAGCTAGACAGATGCCAAGGCCTGAAATATGTACTTGTTGTGGTATGCACATTTAGCAAATGGGTGGAAGCATACCCAACCCGTGACAACACTGCTATGGCCACTGCAAAAGTACTGTTAAAGGAGTTTTTCCCCCGTTACGGCCTTTGTCGTATTTTATGGAGCGACAATGGCCCCCACTTCCTAGCCGAAGTCATCCAGCTCATCTTAAAGGGGCTGGGCATCAAGCAGAAGTTCCACGCAGTCTTCCACCCCCAGTCTGCTGGACTTGTTGAGCGACACAATGCCACACTAAAGCTTAAACTGGCCAAGATAGTGGCTACCACGGGTCTGAAATGGCCAGACGCCCTCCCACTGGCATTGCTATCGATGCGTTCCACCCCCACCAAACATCACTTGACACCTTATGAGGTTGTTTTCGATCGACCCATGAGTGTCTGGTTTGCACCGAAACCAACTTCCATCCATGACGTCCCGGACGTCCTAATGTCTGATTATCTGTATAAATTGACTGAAACTCTGTCTGTCATTCATCAGCAGGTGCAGCAGGCCATCCCCGATGCTTCCAGGGGTCCGGGTCATGCCATCCAACCTGGAGATTTCGTGCTGATCCGAAACTTTCAGCGGTCGAAGAGTTTGGAACCCCGGTGGACGGGCCCCTGGCAAGTGTTAATCACCACCCGGACGGCTCTTCGTGTGGAGGGGAAACAGCACTGGCTGCACGCACACCACTGTAAGAAGGTCTCCTCGACCCTGGCCACGACAGAAAACATCGACAACCAAGAAGAGCTCCTGAACAAGGACCGACCGTCACTAACCTGCTATCCTGATACCGAAGCACTTGAACTTTCAAAATTCTCTGATCCCACTGTGCCATCCAGAGAAGGGTATTTCCTGCGTCGAAAGGAGGGAGCTTCTGCTAAGTAGACCACGGACTAAGTTAAATCTCAGAACGGTGACCTAAACACGACCAAGGGTCACCCGGAGAGAAGCTAAACGAAGTCTGTGGTTCTGCCTGCTACCGAGCACCTTGAAGATGATGGAAGCGCCAGATAAGAAGATGATGGAAGCGCCAAATAAGAAGATGATGGAAGCAACAGGAAATACCCACTACAGAAACCCAAGAACAGACAGACTCCACAGCACAAAGACAATTGCACTCTTCATCACAATCCTTTTCTGCTTTCTCCTCATGACCACACTCTGGATTATGGAAGAAAATGCTCCTGCTCACGAAACATTCCTGACCACTGCTCAGCCTACCACCATGAAGGAACATTATCTGATTTCGCTCTCTCCTCAACTCAGAGAGAGGCGAAAGGAGTTTTGGAATAACTCTTTTGTACAGCTACTTCACCAGCACAATCTCGACACCAATGCCACCAACTGTTGGATCTGTGGGTTGCTACCCCACGCCACTGGACACTCGATACCATTCATCCCTTCACCCTTCTCAGTTCATGGCTCCTGCCTTGCTTGGCTGATCCTCCTGCAAGAAAGCTATAAGGACAATGCCACCTCCAGCAAAACCGTAACGCATTTCTTCCACGGGGTCTGGCGAAACAAAACAAAGACACACTTCTACCCGCAGACCTCCAACGACTCAATCCACATGGACATCCCTGCTAAATAACGAATTGAAATGCAGGTGTTCAACAATCCAACCAGACCCACCTTCTCCTACCTGCGGAAACGAACAGCTGCCACTCTGACTGTGGCCCTGTCAGTCATCAACGTCACAGGCCACATGTGCATAGAAGGGCTTGGGACACAGCTGGTAGGCCGCAGTGCTTGCCGTTTTACCAGAACTTTGGACTCCACTGATCCACCTTCCTTTGTGTCGTCCCCAAACATGTATTTCGTCTGCGGCACAAAGGCTTACACCTGGCTCCCCAAAGGCTGGGGGGGCACTTGTTTCATCTCCTTCATCCTTCCTCCGACTTATGTGGCTCCAGCGAATCATCATAGACAAAAACGAGCCAAGGACATTGAACAAGCCCACTCAACAGGAGCGCAGTTCCTCGATGCTATGAAGGGACTTGTTCCACTCTGGGGCCCGATGGCAAACAGCCGTGCCATCCGACATCTGACTCAGGCAGTTGAGACAACAATGAACATCACAGCTGGTATCCTTGCTAACAACACCGCCGAGCTTCAAGCGGTCCGCTTGGTGGCCCTCCAGAACCGCCTTGTCCTAGATGTGGTTCTTGCGGACCGTGGTGGAGCATGCCGCATTATTGGGTCCAGCTGCTGTACATACATACCGGACAATTCACCCTCAGTGTACAAAGCCATCGAACATCTTCACAGACTCTCTTCAGAAGTCCACCAGGAACAGGAAGAATGGTCGCTTGGTGGTTGGTTCTGGAACACCGTTAAGAACTGGGGCTGGAGACTGTTCACCATTATCCTGATTCCTGTAGTTGTAATATGCGGTCTATGCTTAGGAATTCAATGTCTGCCACCTCTGTGTTCATTATGTACAAATTGTATTTGCCCTAAGACTGTGGACTTTGGAAACGAACGCATGGGAGCATTATATGATGCCGAGGTTAGGAATTTGATGAAGATTGACATTGAGTAGGCAAGTTGGCTAGATATGTTGAAAAGGGAGGACTGTTAAAAGTTAGGCTGCAAACGTCAACATTATCGGCGCCATCTTGCCCCTTTTGAGCCCATTCGTGCGCGTAAGCGGCAGCCATTTTGAGCACCATGGCCTCCCTGCCCCTCGCTGATAGCCAGCGCGTCTCTCTCTCTCCTAACCTCGCAGGCATCCCCCGCACGCTGACAACCCCCCGCTCTCACATGCCTTGGGTCATAAACCCCTCTTCAGCGCAGCTCTGCCTCGGAATACCATCCTGTTCCCAGCGCGACACCTCCCTTCATTCCTTTCATGGTCCCAGGTCCTTTGATACAACCCCCCCTTTTCCTGTGTGCCTGTTTGTCTTCCTCGTTCCCAGGCCGCCACCTGGCCCTGCGGATACTGTTTATTGCCCCCCCCGTACAGTAGGAAGCTTCCCCCATTAAAGGACCCTCGAATTGATCAAAGCCCCCACCCTATGAGATCCGATCAACCCCACACATTCCGTGAATCGGCGGAATGTCCAGCTGCGCGATAATCATCACCTGTTGTGACCGGGGTGGGGACTTCAACTGTAAATGTGTGTGGGAACGGGCCTGAAGGGGAGATTCCGAGGATGTCCTTTCATACTTCAAAGCATTGCAAGAATGTGTTACATGCAATAAAGATCATAAACTTGTGTATAAGAGGCCAGGCCTCAGAGATGCGGTTAGAGCACCTCGAGAAGATACCCTGTTGTCTGATTTGATGTGTTCTGCTCCGTCCGAATAAAACTTCTGTTTCCTGCCTTCCAGTCTCCAGCGCCTGCCTCTTTGTTTGGTAACTTGAGTGGGTAAAGAGGCGGTTAGCGCCGGGCAACTCTGAAAAAGGTCATCTGCCCGTACCTTTTTCTACACCTTAGCAGGCACACATGTTGTTGTCTTTGTGGGAAACAAAAGACTTCCACTCGGCGAGCTTTGTTTACATCTCTTTATATTTATGCAAATTATATCTCCAATTTTTCAAAGATGATTCTTGTGTCATCAAGATCGCTATAAACAATATTTACTTCAGACAATGTCTTTGTAACATGTCCAATGCATTTCAGGCATTTTACTATGCCCTTCATCAGGGATTTGACACTGAAAATAATAGTATAAGCAACCATTAGTGTGGTTTCTGTCCATGTTAAACAATGAATAAGCATGTGGGTAAACGTAGTCATATAGAGCATTAAGTGCATGCATTTAAAAATAACGTGCTAAAGCGTTGGTGCATAAATATGGGTTTGATGTGACATATGGGGAACTTTCTGAAATGCTTAAAGGGTTAACTAAAAAGGAATATGGCTTCGGCGTGTCACTTACATGCCTGTCAGTGAAAGTAGGCTGGAGTCTGTAAAAAACGGGGAGAGTGCAATCAACATCAGTCGATTGGGTGCTTCGCGGAAGCGATTAGACTTTGAATCTGTCAAGTGTCAAGAACTGACCTGGAGTGGGGTTAGGAGGTGTTCCGATCCGGTGCTCGTCTTCGGGAACGCCAGCAGGGAAACTGCTTGCCGCGTTTGACTATTTTGAAATTTGCCGATCACGTGACGCATGTGAAAATAGTGGAAAGACTAGACTTTCATGGCATCGGCTGAGCGTGTGAAATTATACAGTATCAAGGAAATCACTGGACGGGCAGGGTATGGTCTATATAAAAACCAGAAATGGGACGGCCTGTTGAAACAATGTAGAAATAAAAAATTGAAAATTGGGAACAACTTATGGAAAAATAGTATTGGTGAGGGAGGTGGGCCCGGGGTCGAACTCATGAGGTTGAGGGTGAAGGTGAGCCTCGCGTTAGCGTTGAGGCAACTGCTTTGTGAATGGAAATAAGAAAACGTGCTAGTATGAAGTGTCAGTGTCAGGGGTGTATATGAACAAACACAGTAATAACACGTGTATTCTATTGAGCAATTATTTACAAATAACAGGAAAGTTTGGTTCTTTCTTTTAAACCCATCGGTTTCTGGGTTGACAATTTCTGAATTCAGTAGTTCTCTCTTCTTAGGAGGTGTTTGTTGTTGTCTCTCCCCTCCAATTTGTGGACAGTTTCCAGAATGATGAATTTGATTTGTGAGACATTGTGGTGTTCTTCAACAAAATGTGCAGATAATGCTGACTTCAGATTTTTTAGTCGAATGTTTGACTTATGTTCCGTGAGACGCACCTTGATGCGTCGTTCAGTCTTGCCGACATACATCTTGCCGCAAGGGCATTTTATTCCATAGATCAGATTGCTCGTATCACAAGTTGCGTTGACCCTGAGTTTGATAGGATTGCCTTGTCGGGGGTGGTTGATGGTATTTCCTCTGATTATGCAATTGCAATTACCGCAGTTGAGACAAGGTTTTGTTCCAGAGAATACTGTGGTCTCGGTGGTTTTGCACTGTAGAATTTCTCCCAGGTTCTTAGCCCTAGTAAAAGCGAATAAGGGTGGCTGGCTGAAAGACTCTTTGAAGTCAGATTCAATGTTGAGTATTGGCCAATGTTTCAGAATAACTTGTTTATATTTTCTACTGACTGTTGAGTATTTGGAAACCACCACCGTCCGTGTTTGTTCAGTTTTTTCTTTGGGTGTTAAGAGTTTGGTTCTGTTGATGTTGTCAATTCTCTCTTTGGTTTCTTTTAGTAGGGTTTGGGGGTAGCCTCTGTTGGTGAATTTATTTGTCATCTCATTGAGTCTTATATTGAGTGTGGCTTCATCAGAGGTAATCCGTTTGACTCTGGCCATCTGTGAAAATGGAAGGTTCCGTATCAAGTTTGGTTCGTGAAAGCTCGAGTGAAGTAGCATGTTGTTTCTGTCTGTCGGTTTGACATGGAGATCCGTTGTGTACCCCAGTGGGGTTACAGATATTTTCACATCCAAAAAGTTGACTGAGCTGTCTGATATATTCCAGGTTAGTTGAATACGTTGGTCTATTTCATTGAACTTTGTAAGCTCCGTTCGTAGTGTCTCCTCAGTGTTTGTCCAAATAATGAAAAAATCATCGATGTATCGAATTATCATTCTCAAGTTGTTGGTCCATGCTGTCTTAGTTAGGATGTGTTGATTTTCATACCAGTGCATAAAAATATTTGCATACACGGGTGCGGCCGAATTGCCCATGGCCATCCCGGTGAGTTGTTGGTACCAATCTTCGTTGATTCTGAAATAACTGTGGTACAGGGTGAAATACATTAGTTCCATTAGAAACGTCTGTAAGTCTTGGTCCAAGTTCGTGTTCAAGAGTGCTGCTTCCATAGCTTCAATCCCCATGTCGTGGGGTATGCTCGTGTATAAGCTACCTACGTCTGCAGTGCATAGGATTACCTTTTCATCTGGATTCCATGGTATTTGTTGTAGCTTCAGTATGAATTGTGTGGTATCCTTAATGTAGGTGCGTGTGGATTGTACTGAGGGTTGTAAATATTTATCGATCAGTTGTCCAATCGGTTCATGCAGGCTTCCTCGTGTGGAGACGATTGGCCTCATTGGTGGGTCCCTGATGTTTTTATGAATTTTCGGCACCATTCGCAATGTTGGGCTTCTTGGGTTAAGAGTTACAAGAAAGTTTTTTGTTCTCTCAGTTATGACACCTTGGCTGTGTGCTCCATCAATGATGGTCCTTAATGTTTTCATGTATTCCACTGTCGGGTTGTTATCCAATTTGCAGTAGGTGATGGTGTCTGTGATGTGTTCCATCACTTTGGTATCGTACATGGTAGTGTTCATGATCACAACTGCTCCACCCTTGTCCGCTTTCGTGAATATGGTTTGGTCATTGGCTGCCAATTTTTTTAAAGTATCATGGTCCTTTTGTGTCATGTTCCTTGATTTAGGTTTAGTATGTTTGATCTTACTGAGGTCTTGTTTGACTATGCTTTCGAATAGATCCAGTGTTTTGTGACTTATTGGTGCTTGGAAGGAACTTTGGGGACGTAATCCCAGCAGTTGGTCTTTCTCTTGTTTTGGACGTTCCGGTACGACATTGTCAAAGAAGTATCTTAATCTAAGTTTCCGCATTAGTTTGAATAAGCTTACTTCAAGTTCGAGATGGTCCGTAGAAGTGGTGGGTACGAAGGAGGTTCCTTTTTGAAGTAACCCCAATTCATAGGTGCTGAAGTTATGGTCACTGATGTTAATGACTAATTGTTCTGTGGTTGATTCTTTTTGGCTCTTTTCTCCTTCTCCTTGTCTTTGGTTGTTGCTGTCGTACTCCGTGTACTTGGGGGGTCTCTCTCTTTGTCTTTTTCTTTTCCCTCTCCTGGGTCTCCTTTTTGGGCTTGGCCCTGTTCTAAAAAAGGATTGGTGTCTGGTGTTTTGCTGGTGGTGGGTTCTTCAGTAGGTATTTGATCCTGTGGTATCCGGGTAGGTTGGGACTTGCGTGGTCTCTGGCTAGGTTCACTGTCGGTGGATGAGGTATCCGTGGTGGAATTGTATGGGCGATTCCTGCGTTTCTGGGCATAAATGTCAGCCCATGTATAGACTTCGCCAAGTCTATAATCCAAGGTGTCCCTCTTGAACTTCCGGATTTTGCGTTCATTTATTTCTCTTGAATGACGTTCAATTTGATTTTTAATGTCTTCCAAAGTTGCTTTGAGTTCATCCTCTGACATCATTTTGGACAATTCTGAAGTTTCTTCGATTTCAGCAGTAAGTTCGTCAAGGATGGTGGATAATTCTTGAATGATTAGAAGGATCAAGTCCAATGAACATTTGTTCAGTATCTCGTACCAGCGTTCTTGAAACTTCTTAGAGTGTTTACAGAGGGATGGTTTCAGTGCAATTCTTAGGCCTCGTGGTATGCGTTGGTTCCGGTGGTATTTAATGAGGGTACTGGCATGAAGTTGTTGATTAGTTTTCCTTTTTGAAAGGTACAGTAATTGTCTTATATTTTGCTCTTTAGACCGGCTCGTGGTTTCCTGTGTGAGTTCCTCCCTGATGAGAGAATAAATTTGGTCCACGTCTTTGGTGTCGAATGCAAAAGTAGAGGCTCTTGCCTCTGTGCTTTTGGATATGTCATCGTAATTGCTCATGTTGATGCTGTTTGTGAGTTTTGTAGTTTATAGGCTTTGTAGTTCGCGTGCTGTCTATCCAGGGGGCACTGGGTTGGATAAGATGAATAAAGTCGGGTAGATGCACAGCTTCTTTATTTGGGAAGGTGAACACACTGTGTTGAATGATGTTAGATTAAGTTTTATGGTGCTCCGCAAGGTGACGTCGAGGGCCCAACGGCGTCTATCAGTATATGTTTGAGAAGTGGGGCTAGAGAGTCTCTAGTCTCATCCCTTAGCAGGCACACATGTTGTTGTCTTTGTGGGAAACAAAAGACTTCCACTCGGCAAGCTTTGTTTACATCTCTTTA
This sequence comes from Lissotriton vulgaris, assembly GCF_964263255.1. NCBI lineage: Eukaryota > Metazoa > Chordata > Amphibia > Caudata > Salamandridae > Lissotriton > Lissotriton vulgaris. The sequence continues at coordinate 1,536,400,260 of NC_141694.1, forward strand.
TATTTATGCAAATTATATCTCCAATTTTTCAAAGTTGATTCTTGTGTCATCAAGATCGCTATAAACAATATTTACTTCAGGCAATGTCTTTGTAACATGTCCAATGCATTTCGGGCATTTTACTATGCCCTTCATCAGGGATTTGACACTGAAAATAATAGTATAAGCAACCATTAGTGTGGTTTCTGTCCATGTTAAACAATGAATAAGCATGTGGGTAAACGTAGTCATATAGAGCATTAAGTGCATGCATTTAAAAATAACGTGCTAAAGCGTTGGTGCATAAATATGGGTTTGGTGTGACATATGGGGAACTTTCTGAAATGCTTAAAGGGTTAACTAAAAAGGAATATGGCTTCGGCGTGTCACTTACATGCCTGTCAGTGAAAGTAGGCTGGAGTCTGTAAAAAATGGGGAGAGTGCAATCAGCATCAGTCGATTGGGTGCTTCGCGGAAGCGATTAGACTTTGAATCTGTCAAGTGTCAAGAACTGACCTGAAGTGGGGTTAGGAGGTGTTCCGATCCGGTGCTCGTCTTCGGGAACGCCAGCAGGGAAACTGCTTGCCGCGTTTGACTATTTTGAAATTTGCCGATCACGTGACGCATGTGAAAATAGTGGAAAGACTAGACTTTCATGGCATCGGCTGAGCGTGTGAAATTATACAGTATCAAGGAAATCACTGGACGGGCAGGGTATGGTCTATATAAAAACGAGAAATGGGACGGCCTGTTGAAACAATGTAGAAATAAAAAATTGAAAATTGGGAACAACTTATGGAAAAATAGTATTGGTGTGGGAGGTGGGTCCGGGGTCGAACTCATGAGGTTGAGCGTGAAGGTGAGCCTCGCGTTAGCGTTGAGGCAACTGCTTTGTGAATGGAAATAAGAAAACGTGCTAGTATGAAGTGTCAGTGTCTGGGGTGTATATGAACAAACACAGTAATAACACGTGTAGTCTATTGAGCAATTATTTACAAATAACAGGAAAGTTTGGTTCTTTCTTTTAAACCCATCGGTTTCTGGGTTGACAATTTCTGAATCCAGTAGTTCTCTCTTCTTAGGAGGTGTTTGTTGTTGTCTCTCCCCTCCAATTTGTGGACAGTTTCTAGAATGATGAATTTGATTTGTGAGACATTGTGGTGTTCTTCAACAAAATGTGCAGATAATGCTGACTTCAGATTTTTTAGTCGAATGTTTGACTTATGTTCCGTGAGACGCACCTTGATGCGTCGTTCAGTCTTGCCGACATACATCTTGCCGCAAGGGCATTTTATTCCGTAGATCAGATTGCTTGTATCACAAGTTGCGTTGACCCTGAGTTTGATAGGATTGCCTTGTCGGGGGTGGTTGATGGTATTTCCTCTGATTATGCAATTGCAATTACCGCAGTTGAGACAAGGTTTTGTTCCAGAGAATACTGTGGTCTCGGTGGTTTTGTCCTGTAGAATTTCTCCCAGGTTCTTAGCCCTAGTAAAAGCGAATAAGGGTGGCTGGCTGAAAGACTCTTTGAAGTCAGATTCAATGTTGAGTATTGGCCAATGTTTCAGAATAACTTGTTTATATTTTTTACTGACTGTTGAGTATTTGGAAACCACCACCGTCCGTGTTTGTTCAGTTTTTTCTTTGGGTGTTAAGAGTTTGGTTCTGTTGATGTTGTCAATTCTCTCTTTGGTTTCTTTTAGTAGAGTTTGGGGGTAGCCTCTGTTGGTGAATTTATTTGTCATCTCATAAAGCAATCTATAACAGCTAGGGTATTAGGTTCGGGTGATGGGTGGTCAAACATCTAATAAATGTCCAACATAGTCTTAATAACCCGCCAAGAAATTCTCTGGGTGGAATCATTCCATATGAAATTCTTTTTGGTACTAGAATGTTGGTTGAAGACCTCGATCGTCACACTTCAGTGGTGGAAAAAAAAACCTTTGATATCAAAGATCGTTTGGCTGTTTTACAGGACTTAAATGAAACAAGAAGAAGTCTAAGCAACACCAGTGAAAAGCCAACGACGACTGAAGAAAAACCACCTTTCCAAGCAAGACCTGTCTGGATTCCAAAGATTGGGGATCTGTTCAGGGAGAAAATAGTGGACAAGAAGGAATTTGGGCCTTCTTACTGAAAACCAGTACCTGTACTAGCAATCCACGGATCAAGAACAGTGCTACTGCCGCCCCTTGCTGGAAGAAAGGAGAACCGGTCTGTATCAATTGACCTGGTAAAACCACACCATGTGGCCGATAATAAGTAGTAGGCTCAGTGGGCTCCCAAGATGTAGCAGACGACCAAATCTTGCTACCATCCAAGAGGTTCAAACTGAAAGACTCATCAACTTTGAAGATTCTAAAGTAAGAAAAGAAGGACTATGCAACAAAGTCATGGAACATGTGAACCTTGAAACACAAATAACAGTTCGTCAAGAAACTCCTGTCAACAATGATGTAGCATCTGACTATAGAAACATGTCAAGGGAACAAGCAACTCCAGTTATTTCAAAGAATCCGGATGCAATACCAACTATTGACAAAACTGCCTTTGGCTATTTTATCAACTTTGATAACTTTTCTGAGGATCCCAGTGAACCTGAAACTATGCCAGCAAATAAAACTTTCAAGGAAAAATTAACGAAACTTGGTCAAGACCTTTCAAAGACATATCTGGTCTCACCCTGGGTTGAATTTTGGATTGGATTAAGTGCATTTTATCTCCTGCTATGACTCATTCTTGTTTTTAGTTTGGGAAAGCTGATAAATGAAAAACACATTAAAATAGACACTGCAAGTAAGAACATCAACTTGCTCCTGAAGCCAAACAAATCATCTCATCGTGAACAACGAGGCCTGTCATCAGTGAACATCACAGCAGTTCCTCTACCTGGTGGAATAGCTTGGGATACAACTGATTATGACATTTATGGGCCTGTCGAGCTGCTGAAAATTCCACACCAATTTAAGGTTTCCTTGAGTGATTTTGTTTCACCCAGCACATTTTCTGATGATTGGGACTTTGAAACTGTTAATGATATGATGGCAGACTTAGAAATGTCAGCTAAATTTACAAAACATGAATACTAAGAAGGATCATCAAATTATGAAGAAATGTATTGTTTTAATCATTTTGGTCATCATTACTTGCACAAATCTGCAAACCCTAGAAATCTTTTAACTTATAATCAATGGGAACATTGTCCAACACCTCCAAAAGGTAGTTCTAAAACATTTATTAGAACATTTCCATATTTTACAGGTTTTAATGTTACAAACCCAGAAAGTTTTTACTTTAAAAATGTGAATAAGACAGGCATGAAAAGTATGTTGACAAATACTAAACAAATGTATTCTGCGGCCTTTTATGCTCAATTGTCCACCTTAGGCTTTGACTTTTGGAAAGACAACATTGAGACAAAAACTGTTTGGGGCACAAAAGACTGGCAAGTACAAGGTTTAGAAGCATTGTTTAGAGCCTGCATCATCCCAGAACAAATGATGTTGTTAAATGACACTGTTCAACAGATATCTTGTCTTGGTATTGCTAAGATAAAAGATTCAAACAAACCGTCCATACCTAAGCCCACACCTAATAGTAATTTAACTTTGGATGAGGAGGTAGACGTAAATTATATTCTACAACGAAACAGAACAAATCCTGAATGGAAAAAATGTATAATTTGGCCCACAGACACGAATAACTGTCAATATAGATTCCTGAACAAGACACAAGGGTTTACAGTAACTAGGCCAGATCCAAGATATATCCCAAGACAACATCCAGGAATAATAACAACTTATAGTGTGGGAAAACCATGCCTTGAGTGGCTGCCGAAATCTACACTTCCAGAAATAAAACAACACTTATCTATGCTTAAAGATGGCGTTGATTAACGAGAATTCTTACTGGGACCTCGTAATCCACGTCATAAACGTTTCATATACGCCGGTATATACGCTGCATAAAATGAAGCATGGAAAGTCACGCATATGGAAACAGCTGAAAGAATACGAGAAATTGATTGTATTAATTTAGAGAAATCACTCTGTAGTTGACAATGGGTTAATAACTCTGTCATCCAGAATATATTCTTTGGACAGCATTGTATCCTATGCCATAGACATAATGGAACAGGACTTGCTGATGTTACAACATGGCCAGTCTCAATTACGTTCTATAATGCTGTTAGGCTGGACGTTGCAAAACCTTCGTTCTGGCTATGTGCCTTGGCGATCAATCAGCATTACGTCATTGTTTATTGTATTTAACCTTACAGATAAACAAATCTCGTTGGCACAGAAGGGAGCAGACTATACAGTGCTGAGCATAGAAAAACTGGAGAGATTACCATTGACCGTTTCTGAGAAACCATCAGTTGAATGGATAATACATGGCACCATCACCATACCAGTGATGACTTTTCAGTTTCAATATTGCTTAAAACACATACCAGTAGGCCTGTACGAAAGGTTGGTTAAAGAATACATTAAGTCGACCTGGGATTTTCCATACACACACAAATGTTGGAGTGGGAGAAAGGAGGTATTTCTTAGTGGTAAAAATTGTAAAAACTCACTCAGCGGTACACTGTTATGTCAAAGTATTAATTTACACGGAGCCTGTGAGGGTTCTTCCAATAACCTTTCTTGCCACCTGCAGGGTTTGCCCACAGCGTGATAGATCCAATTTTCAGGCAGACTTCCAAAGGTAGCTACGTTATGTTAAATTATCACAGCTGTTGTGGAATGATGCCAGGAATAGGCTATCTAGTTACTGTGTCAGCCAGGGTCACTTGTTGTATGCAAGTATTGTTTCCTAAAACCAAGACAGACAGGGAGTCACCACAATGGCCTTCACTGAAGATCTCTTCTGTACGAATTGATACTTTAAGCAGAATGAAAGCCATTCTTTTGCAAAAAACTGTACCACTGACCTCGTCCAGAGTTATGTATGATCTGCAAGTTGCAAGGTCCTCTGCAGAGATACATGCGTTATTATCAACAAACTGGCCAATACATTTCACAGAAATGTTAGGTCGTATCTTTAACATGTCTGATACCAGATGTATTGCACATGTATTTAAGATGATTTTCCGGGACTGTTAGCACCATTTGAGGCAGTCCTGGGCATTTTTCCTAACTTCGTACACTCTGTGTTCGGTGGCCTGCCTCTCATTTTGGGACTCGTAGCGGGGATACTATTTTTATTCCTCCTGCTCCGTTATGGCAAATCCGGCCACCAGCGATACCCAAATTACCATGGAGAATTCTCTCCTGGCCATGCAGTATCGTGACAGAATAACACAGATCCTTGGCTTGGCTCGTTTGAAAGTTCTGAATACGACATGGTTCCTGTCATTCAGACCAATCTGGCAAGATTGCATCTTACCTGTTCTACGATGCCTGCTTTGTGGAGAGTTATGCATGTTAGATATCTGTCTAACCCTACCATCGGCTATGCCAACGGATGCTGACGCATTACTGGGTCCGGTAACGGCTCATTTGCTGTGTTGCCCCCAACGGCTACCAATCCTGATGACGGCATTCATTGAGATCTCACCGGCAAATCCAACTGGAGGTGAGATACGCGGACCGACAGGCACACAGGTACCAGCTGCTATGAACATTGCTAATGCAGCTGACGCTGACGGCGATGCTTCACATCTATGCACAATTGACCTTCTTAATGAAGTGGTCGAACTTTCAACTACTATGGTAGACGATTTCTTTGCCAGCCTTGATGACTTCATGTTTTCTCCTGACACGAGAATAACTTTTGAAATTATCACAAAGGGTTCTTTTGGAACTCTGAAATTCGACCTTCACTTTTACAAAACAAAAGCTTCCAAAGTTTGAAAATCTATTTGCACTACAGATTTATTTGATTTTTTTCCAAAACAGACTGAACTTTGGCACAAAGTAATCTGCTTAAAGTAGAACTATTCTGAGAGAACAAGAATTCTTTGACTACTTCCTAGAAACAATATTGACCTAATGCACAAATCAAACTAGCTTGTATATTCTGCTATGGGATGGTCTCGACCTTTTTTCTGTATCTAGAGCCATTTCATAAATGTAAATTTTGTGATTCATTCGGTTAGCATTATATCATATCATATATCATATCATATGCTTACAATGAAATCATTGCCTTTGAACGGATACTGTACAAAATGATCATTTTTTCCGTGTGCAACCATTTCAAATGCATTTTATATGATTTTTTGGGGGTTGTAAACACATGCTCCAGATTATATGTTTTAGTGCTTGAACTTAGATGAACATGATAACGTGGAGTGGGTGTTATGTATCATTTTAGGACCCTATTGTAATTTTCCTGATTCATGCCCTTATATAGGTATAAATCACCATATCCTTATATAGGCACCATACAATGCTCTTACAGTATTATTTTATCCTACTCTTTATACTGTATGCATTATATTTTACAACCAGTTTTAGGATTGTATCAGTTCATTTCTTATGCTTGATTAAGAACACTGTTCAATAAATCCTTTTATTGAAAACGTCCGTCTATCTATTTCTCTGCAACTCTGGTGAAACGAAGCATGCACGATTGACTGAGTGAAATATCTATCTATTGTTTACACGACTCTGAAGATCAGTTTTATCTTGGGGAAACAAAGTTGTCATGTTTATGCAGTTGTCAGAAACTAATCCCTTCTTGTGAATTCGAGAAAGTTTCTAGTGACCTCTGAGCTAGCTGGCACTCACAATTAAGTCTAATATATTCGATAGAGACCTAGTCGACCTCAGTCCTACGTCTAAACTATAGGATATATTATTCCAATGCGAGAGCCTATTGGGAATATAGGAACTACACTACAGTCCAAGTAGTGGAGTACGTGGATCGGTCAGTAGTTGCTGAGTTTGCTGGGGTCTGCCGATGATTTATTTAGCAGGACATTGACTTCTGTGTGTTTCCATTCCTCAGTGAAGGTGGCCATGGCAATTGAGGTGTTGAACAAGGTGGTGAGTATTTGGCTGATTCTGGCTTTGCCTAGAGTGAAGATGTAGTGATGGAATGGGCCGGTTGGGGCCCCTGAGTGAACCAAATTCATAATGGAGGCTGTGTCCAGTGGGGCGAGCTGACTCTATTCAGTTAGTCGGATGTCTGTGATGGCAGTGGGGTTGTTGTGTTGCTTGAAGAAGGCGGGGGCCTTAGACTTGGGTTTGAAGTTTCTGTAGATGTTGGCGATCTTATTGTGGAAGAAGTTTTCAAGGTTCTTGCTGAGTTCCTGAAAGGCGGTAATGTTATTTGTTGCAGCTGAGGGATTTGAGAATTTTTTGACCATGTTGAAGAGCTTTTTGCTGGTATTGGAGCTTGCTTTCATGTGTGAGGCTATGGCCTCTCCGTTGCTGGTAGAGGTTGAGGGCTGTCTTGAAGATGGTCTTGTCAGTCGGACCCTTACTAGTGCGCCATCTCTTTGTCAGTTGTTTACCGTGTCATTTAGCAGTTCTGAGGTCTTTAGTATACCAGCTAGCCCGCTTGGTGGGCCTTCTGTGGGTTTTGTTGCAGATTGGAGCAACGTTGTAGGTGCAGTACATGATCAAATTGTTGACATTTCTGAGGTTCTTTTCTAGGTTGTTTGAGGAGATGGGGTGGGTGATATTGAGGGTGTTGATCGATGTGTCCTTTGAAACTTTGCTTCAGCTGCAGTGGGGGCATTGGGCAGACTGAGGGCAGAGGTAGGTGAGCTGATAACGTTGAAGAGGACAATGGAGTGGTCAGTCCAGGTGATCTTCGTGGTGTGGCTGTACCTGATGCGGTCACTGGAGGTGAATATGTTGTCTAGAGTGTGGCCTGTGGTGTGCATGGGATTGTGGACAAGTTGGGTGAGTCCTATATTGTTAACGCTGTAGAGGGGGTTGGTACTATTGATGTCATAGTGGGTCGTCAAGATGCAAATTGAGCTCAATGAGGAAAATGTAGTTATTGGAGTCTATGGTTAGGGGGGCAAATAAGTTGGCAATTAAGTTACTTAAGGCTGGATGTGGTCCTGGAGGACAGTAGGCGAGGGTGCCCCTGATGGTGGTTTTTCTGTCTGTTTGGAGTTGAAAGTTGAGGTGTTCGATGGCTGGGGTGATGTTGTTATTTTTGGTGGTGCACTGGATGGATTCCTTGTGTATGATTGCTATCCCTCCAATAGAATCACCCTGACCATAAAGCCATCTATTTTAAAGATAACGAGAGTCATAAATTTCAATCAGTCATTCTAAACTCAGTTTGAATTCTTTCACAATTTGCACGTATATATGGTGCTGTATGACTTCCAGTTCATTTTCGGATACTTCCCAGCAAAAAGGTGCAAAGGATTTTGCTTTTGTTGGAAGTCAACACTATTTTAATAGCAGTGATATACCAAACTTTGATATATAGCATTATTTGTTCTGTATTTACACACAATGTGGTGGCACCATTGTTGAAAAAAGCCTCCAATGAACCACTACATACTATGAATATGGCCTTGTTAATGCATTTAGACCAGTTCCTTTCTGCACTAGGAGATCTACATGGCAGTGTAAGTTGTGTTTTACAAAAAAAACTTTAACATAATACGAAAGACGAGAAAGATGTGCAGAAATACACAACACTTAATTTAATCTTTTTCTGACCTAATATGATGTGGCTGATAGAACTCTAGAACTGAAAATGGCAGACTGAGCAGCATCATGCACTGCTATCGCACAAGATTGTGCAAAGATGTGTAGAAACACCAATATGGCTTCATAGCATCTAAACTGGAGTGCCAACCCTGAAATTCTGCTGAGGAAACTTTCAATCTAGCCATGGATCTATGATGAACTGATACTGATGGAAGGACAACATTAACATTTGTATCCCTCTGCTCATGTTGGCTAAATGTTTTCTGCTTTTCCCCACCAGCAGACCCAACTATTATCAACAGGTCAACAGAGAGCGGTCTTCGGTATGCAGAGTATGCAAAGCAAACTCTTCAGGAGATGCTTTATTTTAGGAGATGCTAGATCTAAAAAGAACAGAGGAAGGACAATGTCCTATTAAAGATGAAACTTTAGTATGGAAATCTGTGCATCTATATACAGCAACTTTGTTCTCAACATATACAAGGTGGAGCTTCATAGCTAAAAAGGCCTTAAGTTCCACAATCCTAAAACCGAGATGAATGGTGCAAGACAAAAATGTTGGGTCTAGCCGAACGTTTGGATCATCCACAGACTGAAGTGCTAAAGGAACAGGCAACGAAGGAATTAGGGGAAGGTCACAGGAAGAAATTGGGAAGTAAACTACTGGACGTTTGTTCTGGGAAATCCAGAGAATATGTGAAAAGAAACATCTGAGAAGATATGGCCATGTTGCTTTATGATACTCAGTCTTTCAGTGTTCTCCATGCAATATCAATATACACTTCTGAAGCCTGAGAGTCTCCACTGAATGGTCTACTTTGTGTAGCTAAAGGCACACATTGCTTAACATAAAACATGGGTGCAAAAAACAACCTAAAATACCACAAACACCCTCTCATCCAGTACATCTGACTATCTAGCTATCTAGACACATCCCCTTCGCTGCTATTTTTTGTCCCCCCACCTCAGGAAGCCAATTTCTCCAGGTCACCTCTTGACATACAGACTGCTTGGCTATGGGCAGCTCAAGCCAGTGAGGGGTAAATTTACTAAAAAGTCACGCAAGGCAGCGCAGCAACCAAAATTGCTGTGTTGTGTTGCATGAAAGAGAGAGAGCAGGACAGCATCATTTGTCCTAAGGTATGGCACTACTGTCTCTCTCACACCACTGTGCACTTTAGGTTGGCTTGTGCCTTGCACACTCCCTTGATCCATAGTGTGTGTGTCACATCTAGCATAGGTTTGTACTGGAAGGGCACCATTTTAGTACAAAATAATTTGCTTAGACATAGTTTACAAAATTTCTAACAATGTATGTGTGTTGTACATTACAGCAAACATGTGAAAACTGAACTTTTGGGGGAAAAAACCTTTCTTCAACTTTATTCCTGCCTCTAGGAGGTGTATGTTTGGTGCAAAACCCCTAATGTTATTAGACAGGGCTTTGTATCAAAAACCACAAGTGGTTACATGGGCACGGCATTGTACCAAAACTAAGACTCCGCTGGGGTGCAAAGTAGACTAAAGCAGTGCAAAGCGAGTCTTTCTATTACTTTAGGGTTACAAGCTTGGCGCTGGAAAGTAAATCCCAATTCAACAGTTTGCGCTGATGTGCATCACTTTTGTAACGATTGTGGGCCTTAGACTTTAATTCAAGTAACAGGAGTACTTTTATTCAAAATAGAGACCTGCTCCTGATGAGTCCTGGGCAGCAATTAAACAGACATCAGCCAGTGAAGTATCAGGGCCTCATAGTCCTGTGCATTTGGAATACATAACCTCCTGGGATGCAGACAGAACAAAGGAAGGTGTTCTAAAGGTAACTGTTGCTTCATCGCTAGATGATGCCTCTTGTTGCTTCGTTTTTCTGCAGCCTCCAAGACCTCAGTTCTTTATGTGCAATAGCAAGTAAGCCTACACGTACTGCCAAAGCTGTACTACTTGCAATCTTGCAAAAGAACATAGCGGTCTGTGAAATTGCAAAAAATTGTAAATGCTACCCATCGTTGCAATGTTTTGTGCAGATGGTTTTTCTCATTAAAATGTGGACTATAGTGCTGCCATTGAAGGGTTTTAAGAACAAAAGATTGCCACCTTCTACCCACGGTGCTTAATTTTTAAAAGATAAAGGGCCAGATGTAGGTAATTTCTATTTTCCGATTCTTAAATACCGACTCATACCGAATCGGTAATTCAGAATCGGAAAATGGTATGGAGGTAAAAAATCGGTAAAATTTACCGATTCGGAATGACTCGGTATCTGAATTCGGTATATTCCGAATCAGTAAATTCGGAATTGGTAAATTCCGAATCGGTAAAACCCATTCATTCCTATGGGCCAGGAGGCCCATAGAAATGAATGGGTTTTACCGATTCGGAATTTATCGATTCGAATATAACGATTCGGAAAATACCAAAACTGCAGTTTGAAATTCGACATGTGAGCCTGCCAACCAATCAGGAACACCCTACACACCCCACAACCAAGGCCCAGAGAATCCAACCAATCAGAATGAAGCACCACTCTCCAGTACCTGGGAGTGGCCATACCCATGCAGGTGCACAGCAACTGAATAAACAATTGAGCTGAGGTGAGAGGAGCTGAGCATCCAGAGCCAAGCAGTGCTACAGAATGGAGTCCCAGGAAGGGCAAAAGGATGGTGGGGAGCGCAAAAGAAAGATAAAGTTCAGCCCAGCAGAACTGCAGGTGGCTGTAGAAGAAATAGTAAGTCACTACAACCAAATATTTGGAAGACAGTCTCTGCATGTTGCAGAGTCTGTGAAGAAGAACATATGGCTTGGCACACAGGGCAAAGTCAATGCCATTGGTGTGACGCACCGGGAGATCGAGGACATTAAAAAGCGATGGTATGACCTGCGCATCATAACCAAAAAGAAGATTGCTGCCCAAAAAAAGGATGCTGGTGTGACAGGAGGTGGTAGGAGCAAAGAACCAAAACTTACTGAGATGGAGGAGCTTGTTGAAACAACCCTGGAGCCAGAATGCATCCATGGGATTGGAGACCTGGACAGTACAGCCAGAGCAACAAAGAAAAAAGGTAAGATGCATGTACCCTAATTCACAACCATTACCCTAAACCCGTACCCCACTGTGTAGAGTCATGACACTGCAGAACAGCTCATACTTGGGGCCAGCAATGCATCATGGGAGACGTAGTCATGAGTACATGCATGCAATGCATACACCACAAGACTCAGCAAGGCATGCCACACACATCTCCAAACACACAATGTACACTGGGCAAAGGTGTGTAAAGTATTTATTTAAGAAGTACACACAGGTGAACAACAACATTGACCCTATGTCAATTTCATTCCACAGGAGAGTCCTCACGCAGTTCAGCACCACCAAGGGAGGAGAGGGCATCAGCAACTAAGAGAAGTGAGAAGGAGAAACAAAGCAAAGGTCATAGCGCTGTAGAAGGTGGCAACAACACAACCCAGGAAGCCTCAACACCAGAGCGAGCCTCAACACCTGTCCTGCTATCACCTCTATTGTTTGGCTCTCCTGAGGTGGAAAGCACACCACTTACACCCAAACCAACTTCTAGGTCGACCATGCAGGGAAGGACAAGTAGGGCTGATGTGCCCCCTCAGAGGATCCTGCAAAACTCTGATGAGGAGGAGGATGATGTTGTAGATCAGACAATTGCACCTGTGGCTGACAAGGCCAGATGACAGATTACTGCTGGCGCTGCGCGCACCAGTGTCCTTGGCAGGAGGGCACGTGAGGCTGGCGATGGGCAGGAAGGTGGGAGCGTATTCTTTGGCCTGGAGGCCACAATGGTCAAAGTACAGCGCGTGCAGGCCAAGGCACTGATGGCCGTGCATAGGCAGGTGTGCAGCATGAACAACAACATGACAAACATTGACAAGGGAATAGGCCACATTGCCTGTAGTTTGGAGGCAATTTCCAAGGGGATGTCAGACATCTCTACCTGCATGGATCTACTGTCTGATAAGTTGGACAGGGATCAACTTGAGCGTCGCAGGGAGCAGCAGTATATGCGGCAGCAGTCCAAGGCACTAAACAGATTTGCTACATCCACATCCCTACTGTGCCGCCGCTCAATTTCCATGCAGGATGCAATTGTGCACTGCTGCACAGACTTGACAAGGGGCATGGGAAGAGTGACCTCTGCGATGGAGCAGATGCTCACAACTCAATAATGCAATGCTGGTGACACGGGTGTGGAGGAGACAGAGGGGTCCACCAGCAGGAGTGGCTCCAGCACACCTGTACCAGAGGTGCGCAGGAGCGGCAGGCGCAGCAATGCTGAGTCAGGCCCCAGCCAAGATTTGGAATCCCTGTCACGTCAATCCCTGAATGTAGTGCGTGGGCGTAAGCATTGAACATTGCCAGAAATGCACAGGACTGCTCACAGTCACGGCAACTGAGCACACGCAGTCATGCACATGGACATTTAAGGACAATGGCTTCTCTATTATGTTACAGATGTAGTGAATATTAAACTACAATTGTCTAACACTATTCCTGTCTGTGTGTCATACATTACCTAGAAATATCGACGTGTAATCTCTGTCCGTCTCAATCTTCCATCTGTCGCTGCTGCTCCTGCTGCTTGGGGGTCTACATGTTCTTGGTCATCATCAATGTCCTTGTGATGTGTCACCTCCACCTCTGTGCCTTCTTTGGTGGCAAGATTGTGCAACATGGCACAGGTCACTATAATCTTGCAACACATGATGGGGGTGTACTGTCGTACTCCTCCACTCTTGTGGAGGCAGCGGAACCTGCTCTTGAGGAGTCCAAATTTGCACTTCACTACGTTGCGAGTTGACCTGTGTGCCACATTGTAACGCCTTTCGGCTCTGTTAGTTGGATTGAGGTATTGTGTGAGCACAAAGGAACGCAGGGCATATGCACTATTGCCTAGGAGAGAATGAGAGGTCCATGAGTTACATACACATGACACATACATCTGCCATTCATATCAGGGTGTGTTACACTTATTTACCTAGCAGATATCCATCACCAAAATCTCCAGCAACAAGACGTGTGCATATTCCGCTGTTCTGGAATATGTAGGAGTCATGTGTGCTCCCTGGATATTTGGCCACTATGTCAGTGATGATGTTGGCAGCATTGCATATCACCTGCACATTGATGGAGTGTGTCGACTTACGATTTCTGTAGATGTGTTCAGTGGCTGCAGGTGGGCATAGTGGAATATGGGTGCCATCTATGCAGCCTATCACATGTGGGAAGTGTGCCAGTCCATAGAAGTCAGTTTTAATTACGCAGGTGTGTCAGGGAACAGGATGTAATGTTCCATTCTCTGCGTCATGGCATCCAGGAACTTCCTGAAGAAACGGGACAGGCAGCTCTGGGATACACCACCAACTGCAGCAATCACACTCTGGTAGCTCCCAGAGGCAAGCAGGTGTAGGCTACACAGCACCTGCACGTGGGGTGGGATGGCGTGGGCCCTGGGTGTTGGGTGATCCAGGTATGGGTGGAGGTCCCTAATTAAGTCCAGGATGGTTCTGGGGTGTAGCCTGTACCTCTGCAGTATCTCAAGCTCAGTCAGTTGGAATATGGTGATCCTCTGTCTGTAGACCTGCTCCTCCCTTAGCCAGACCCTCTCTCAAGCTGCCTGTAGCCTTTGTTGCCTCGCAATCACATAGAATGCTGCCATTCTTGCAACACTGTTGCATTTTGGGCCCTTTTTTATAGCCTGCACCTGGTTACCACCTGCTTTCAGTCCATGGTAAATACCGACTCTTAAATACCGAATTTCATGAAATTCGGTATTTTTGGTCTTTCCTACATCTCGATGGGCCTTTTTTACTGTTTCTTAATTACCAATTCGGTAAATAAGGACTTGGTAAATAAGGAATAGGTAAATACTGATTCGGTAAATATGGGATCGGTAAATACAGAATCGGATTTTTACCGATTCATATTTTCCGTTTCGGTAAATTTTTTACATCTACATCTCATTTTCAAGATACCGGTCGGTACCGACCGGTATTGGGCGACCTACATCAGGCCCAAAGTGCTTGTACCCAAAGCCTGCTCCGGTGGTGCTAATAAAAAGTAGCGCACAGGTAACAAGGATGCATAGTCTCAAATTCACCTCAGGCCCCTTTAATACACTACCACACACTGCTCCCTCCCCCTTGTCTCACTCATGTGGGTCCTTGCTTTTTCCCTTTGATCCAGTTTTTTTTATCTTTCTCTTCCCCCTTCTTTCCAAAGTGTGTGTTTTTTTCTCTCTTGCTCATGATCAATATCTGATGAGGAAAACTGCTGGTCCACAAAAGTGTGCGCAGGTGGGTCCCACAGGCACCCATCCGCTCAAATTAAGCACTGTCTATCCAGTTTGAAAGTCAAAGGAATTTTTTTTTAATTTAAGTCGCAAGCAAACAGCACATCCCTTTTCAGTGCCAGTAACTTGTAATGAGGAAATATTTTTAATGTGTGTGGAAAGACTGAGCCAAAACATAGACATAAGGAAAGTGGAAACCTGTTGAAAATATGTGTAGTCCAATAATCAGGATCTATGTGACAATTCTGTCTTGAAATGAAAAACTTATACACTCCTAGAGGGCACTTCCCACATCCCATGTTGCTATGGCTGCCAGCATTGGCAAGCTGTGCTGCTTCTGTGGGCCTGCTGCAAAATTTAGACCAGGTGGTGTTTTAAGGCCTTGTTCAACCCAACTCTGTGGGAGGTGATTTGATATTTTTAAGTACAGGTCAGAGAATCCTGTGTTATGGATGGAGCTTCACCTCAATTTGACAGGATTGTTACAAGAAAGATGGACGAAGAGGTATTCTGTCCTACTTTTGCACTGATCTGCACCAGCTGAATATTCAGTAGAATGGGGTGGGTGAGCTCAGCATTTATCCACAAGACAGTGATGTGTTTGGCTCATGGAATCCTGACTAGCGTTTGACTTCTTCAGTTTATTTTAATGGGAATGACAAGACATGTTCAGTACTGTGATGGAAAATGGCCCTCAGCACAACTTGCAAAGATTGGGAGAAACTGGATATATTTATTATGACAGGCTGAAAGTTAAAGATGTAAATTATTTAGTGTAACTGAATTACACTATTACATTGATTGTTTTGCCTTTTAAAGAACAGTGAAGGTATAGTTTTAACAGTGCACTCTATTAGACAGATACTGCTTTCTTTGGCAAATGGTATTTTTAATTATAGAAGAATGTCTGTGTCTGTGGATCTCCAGGAAGAAAGTTATAAATCTCGGTAAACGTCCCTGCCTAATATTGTGGCAGAACACTTGTTAATTCTTGTAGCTACATCTCAAATTCATGTAAGCACTTTGTAATGAGTGCCTCTTAGAAGAATATTAAATGAAGGGTAACTCCCCCGTAAATTCGATTTGAAAACGTCCTCTTACAATTTTACAGTTTTGTGGCAGTCAAGAACTTGTTGTGTGAGTGCTGGCTCCCTTGCCTAAAATAACAATGCAGGCCCGAGATACTTAGGCTTTTTAAAATGCATTTGATGCCTGCCCCCGAAAAATGCTAGAATGCAACACTTTGACATTGCTGATTTGCAATTTAGTTAGACAATGTAATGTTATGCATAAGGTCCTCCATATTTAAAGTCTGTGAAGTTTTTTTTTAATGATTCCATTTCAGTTACCCTTAGTAATATTGTTCCAAGCTGTCTATTTTTTGAGGTGAGTGGTATTTTAATACTTTTTCTTATAAATGTCAGGCTGTTTCACTGAACATTTCTTTTAAAATACAAACCCATTAAGTGATTGGTGGCTGGTCGTTCCTTGGCAGGAGTCTAACTAGTGATGTGTACATATTCCTGCCCACTGTGCTCCTACAGCAGGTTGTTGTGGTGCCTGTGTGTGTCTATGGTCTCTGCCTTTGCCTGAGCCATGTTTGCAGAACCCTCCCCATTGCCACACCGCCATGTTGCTGCCACATAAGTTTGTTTCAGAGTACAGGTGAGGCTGCCCAGGCGGGCATTGCAGGTCTTAGATCATTTCCTTTTTGCCTCTAGCTTCAGCCAGACTGACAGCATCCTCGTGCAATTCAATCACTTTAGAAAGACAGATCTCTGCAAATCACATGTTTGCCTGCTAAAATGCCTGGAGCCAATACGACTTGTACAATGCTAAGCTTGTTACCTGTTTTCCTCTTACACACCTCCTCCGGAATTTGACTAATGTTATGCTAACACTCAATCACCTAGCTAGTCAATACATCAATCAGTTATTCACCCAGCTAATCACTCATTCAGGTATTTAGCAGTCAATGAACCAGTCAACAAATCAACCAGCCAGTCACTCATTCAGGTAATCAGTCGATCAATTCATTGAACAATCAACCAAGTGCGCTGTGCTGTGTTCTTTGCAAGAATTGTCGGTTGTGAGTGCAAATTACTGTTGGATCATTCAAGTGAAGCCCAGCAAGGTACAATGCTTTAATTAAGATCACCTGGTCAGAGGGAAAATTTGATTTAATGTCCGAGACTTTTTATTGTATCTTCCAGTATCTTCTGAATAAAACCCTTTTGTCCTAGACAAAAGGGTTTTATTCAACAAGGAGCTTAAGGGGTTCTATTTGGATCAGGTCGACCCCCCACTCAAAGATTCAAAATACAATAAGAATTGACCCTACTACAAGAACAGATTCACTTGGACTTCATGTGTATCTTTAGTTCCCACAACTTTGTGTGCTACGTGGGGAGTTAGTTATATACTGTCTCCCACCAAGAATCCCTGTTCAATTAATTATTATGTTCCCTTCAAAAACACCCCAACACAAATTCTACTAAATAAAACTGTGAAAAAATGTGTGCAAAGGTATGGAGTCACTCAAGGAAGTAACACCATGGGAGTACACTTGCAGTTTCTCACCAGTGGGCTCAGGTTCCCATCATTAGCACAATCATACCATAACAAAAATAAATATAAAAAAACATAATGTGCAGGTATAATGAAGAAATATAGTGAACCAGTCGTGGAAATACTGGTGGTATAGGCGCTAGGACGTGTCTCCCTAGTGCTTATAAATTCTGACCCCAAATAAAGTGGAACCTGAAACTTTAGGACCACGTTATTTACAATAAAAACGAGCTAAACCTACACTAGCTGTCCTCTTTTATTCTGTGCCGTGGGTCTGCTCACATTAAAAGACACTCTGTTGCCTTCTATCTCCATAGAGGGCCAACATGTTTCATTGCCATGGATTGTATTTAGGCAATTTCTTCAGGGCAAGGGTCAGTTCTCACCACTCTGCATTCATTTCACATGTAGATAGTTGCCGCTTTAATGCCCTGCTTGGGCATACCGGTGACCCTCTTCGTTATCACTGTAGCAGTCCGTTCCCAGTGCTACTTCTTGTTAGCCGGGATTGTTAAAATGCTGATACAGCCAGGATTGTTAAAGTGATGATACAGTACTTTAACAATCCCGGCTAGCAAGACGTAGCACTGGGAACGGACCGCTATATTGATAACGAAGGGGGTCAAGCATCCAAGGACCGGTTTCTGGCTATCAGCCTTCATCAGCCTGGATAGCCAGAAACCGGTCCTTGGATGCTTGATTCCGGTGTAGGAAAGACATGGCTTGGTAGTTCGGGCTGGACTGTTCCCATGAGGCACAGGGTCAAGGCTGATTTGCATATAGCCAGTGTCTGACCTAGGGTGGTGTGGAGTGCAAAAAAAGATGGATTTAGGCCCAGATCTTTGTACTGGGGTGAATGTAAGACATTGTTCTGCATTCTGGCCATCAACTGTGTTTTTTGCAATTTTCACCCCGAGTGGGCTGGGTATGCTCAGACCTGAGTCCCAGGCTCTCCACATCACTGGAGTCAAGCTATCCAGGCTGAAGAAGGCTGATAGCCAGAAACCGGTCCTTGGATGCTTGATTCCGGTCTAGGAAAGACATGGCTTGGTAGTTCGGGCTGGACTGTTCCCATGAGGCACAGGGTCAAGGCTGATTTGCTTATAGCCAGTGTCTGACCTAGGGTGGTGTGGAGTGCAAAAAAACGATGGATTTAGGCCCAGATCTTTGTACTGGGGTGAATGTAAGACATTGTTCTGCATTCTGTCCATCAACTGTGTTTCTTGCAATTTAACGTGGTCCAGGGCGCGGTCAGCAGAGCCTCATTGACTTTAAGGGGAAGGGGTGGGGCTGGCCAACAGCAACACAGTGCAGTGGGTGGCAATCATTGCTGCACTGCTTTCGCCTTCGCACTGTTAGGCTGCTTTTTCAATGGATAGCTGCTGCAGGCGTGGGTTAGTTTAGTTCAGCTCTCCTTCCTAATTCTGGGATTCATCACTTATCAGCACCTGTTAACAGTGTTGGACATGAAGAGGGAGAACTGCAGGCAAGACCCCTCATTCCATCACCTCGTGAGTTCCCTCGCCACTGGAAATGACCCAGGTGGCCGAAATTACAAGCAAGTCACACAAGCGGAGGGCCACAGAGTAAAAGGTAAACTCTATTTGGTTGATTTTCGATGTTTAAGACAGTGTTTCTATGGTGCTTTTCTATGGTATGCCAATGCCACCATCACCAGTGTTTGAATATGCGGCCGTAAGCTAGTGCTGTTTATTTTCAAGGGTGATAATAATAAATAGTGTCTGTGACTGACTACTATTTATAAATTACAAGCAGGGAAACCAGGCTTGGGTCTCCGCATCCGCTCAAGCTCCTGTGATCCTGGGCAGATCACTTTGTTAATCGAAATCTCCCAGTGCCTAAAAATAAATGAATGTCTTTGTGTAACGTAAATGGTGCTCAAGCTACGGGGCTGCCGGAGACTGTCATGGTGGCAGAAATATGAAGAATCTGAGGCAGCCAGCCTGATTCTTCTGAAAAGAAGATGACGGCTCGAGTTGGGCGAAAAACCTTCCCCAGCCCTGCAGAGATGGAGGGACCATGGAATGTGTTCAGAAATTCTAGATTTAGCTTCAGGTTGACCAGCCTGCCCATAAATCCCCTCCACTGTGTCTGACAATGGCCCCAGAAGGGCTGAAACTGAAAGGCCCGAGAGGGGGACCCAGGACGGGGAGGGGACAGCACATGGTTTGAGATAAACTGAGAGCTCCCTCCAGGACCATTCTTTCTAGAATTCAAATCTTTCAGCCACGGAGAACCCGTGAATCAACCTCTCAGCAAACCAGCAATGTCGAAACCGCAGCCACCCCAACCCGCAATCCTTCTCATTAATTAATTTCAGAAAAGAAGTCAATACTTGAAGTGCCCCGTCACCTCGAGGCACCCCTGCCCTCTCTCATTCAAGTGCAAAAACAACAGTTGATGGACAGAATGCAGAACAATGTCATACATTCACCCCAGTACAAAAATCTGGGCCATTCATCGTTTTTTTGCTCACCATGCCATTCCAGTTTGAACCCAGCCATATGCAAATCAGTCTTGACCCTGTGCCCCATGGGAACAGTCCAGCCCGAACTGCCCAGCCAGGTCCTAGGATGCTTGATTCCGGTACAGGGAAGACATGGATTGGCGGTTCGGGCTGGACTGTTCCCATGAGGTACAGGGTCAAGGCTGATTTGTCTTTGGCCATGTCTGAACTGGTGTGGTGTGGTGAGCAAAAAAAACAATGGATTTAGCCCCCCAGATCTCTGTATTGGGATGAATGTATGACATTTTTCTGCATTCTGTCCATCAACATTTGTTTTTGCATTTGTCACCCCGAGTGGGACGGGTATGCTCAGACGAGAGTCCCGTGCTCTCCACGCCACTGGAGTCAAGTTATCCTGGCTGAAGACGGCTGATAGCCAGAAAACGGTCTTCGGATGCTTGATTCCGGTCCAGGGAAAACACGGCTTGGCAGTTCGGGCTGGACTGTTCCCATGAGGCACAGGGTCAAGGCTGATCTGCATATGGCCATGTCTGAACTGTGGTGGTGTGATGAGTAAGAAAACGATGGATTTAGGCCCAGAACTCTATACTGGGGTGAATGTATGACATTGTTCTGCATTCTGTCCATCAACTGTTTTTGCATTTGTCGCCCCGAGTGGGACGGGTATGCTCAGACGTGAGTCCTGTGCTCTCCATGCCACTGGAGTCAAGAGATCCTGGCTGATGACAGCTGAAAGCCAGAAAACGGTCCTAGGATGCTTGATTCCAGTCCAGAGAAGTTATGGCTTGGCAGTTCGGGCTGGACTGTTACCATGAGGCACAGGGTCAAGACTGATTTGCATATGGTCATGTCTGAACTGAGGTGGTATGCTGAGCAAAAAAACGATGGATTTAGACTCAGATCTCTGTCCTAGGGAAAATGTATGACATTGTTCTGCATTCTGTCCATCAACTGTTGTTTTTGAATTTGTCACCCCGAAAGGAACGGGTATGCTCAGACGTGAGTCCCGTGCTCTCCATGCCACTGGAGTCAAGCTGTCCTGGCTGAGGGCGGTTGAGACAGAAACCGGTCCTAGGATGCTTGATTCCGGTCCAGGGAAGACATGGCTTAGCAGTTCAGGCTGGACTATTCCCATGAGGCACAGGGTCAAGGCTGATTTGCATATGGCCATGTCTGAACTGGGGTGGTGTGGTGAGCAAAAAAACGATGGATTTAGGCCAGATCTCTGTACTGGGGTGAATGTATGACATTGTTCTGCATTCTGTCCATCAACTGTTGTTTTTGCCTCTCTCATTCAAGGGCTGCCCCCGCAAGTGGCAAAGCATTGGATAACACTGCAGCTCACATGCATCCCTGGCCGATGGTATCTTGGCAGCCAGTCACACGCCTCAGGGGGTTAATGCACCCTCTGCAGAGATCTGAGGGGAATATGCAAGTTTTCTTCCCGCCTGCTCTGCCTTTTATCCTTCTGCCGTTGATGAAAGGTGAATTATTGAATGAGTGCCCAATATTTACAGTGCCGCCAAACGTAGAACTATGCACTGTACGTGGACGTATCATCGCAGTCTCTATCCAGATACAATGGATTAATGTTATTAAAACAGACACGCAAGCTGCATGCTCTGCCCTAACTCCATTTGGCACTATGTCTGTTTCGCTCCCAGACATCGCTCTGAAGCTTGCAAAAGTCTCAGACATCACAAGCAGGCTGCAGTGCTCAGAATGTTTCTACCTATAACACAAACCCACAGACAAGTGCGCAAATGCATGTTCCAAAAGACACACCCCGCTACGGGGCCACACCAATGACAGATTCTGCGCGCTATAAATCCTGGTCACATATCAAGCACTGTACACAATAGAAATTACTTTTTCCTTATTTCACTAGGGAAAAATATTTATAACGGTGCTGCCTCTTGTCCGACACAAACCCTTTGCAATTTTGCGATGTACATACACACCGCTGAAGGCCACACTGGTGAATGTGGTTAGGGTGTTAAGGCTCTAGTCTAGGACAATATCTGTACAAGAACCAGATGTGAAGTCATTTACAGTTGTACACCCCAATCCCCCTGATTTCGGTGCCTGTGAAGGTTGTAAATGTATGCACATGTGTACATGTTCTCTGCAGATGCACAATAGAAGAATTTTCAGAGACATCACCTAGGCATTCTGAAGATTTTCACTTATGCTGCTTGGACTTATAACATTTTTTCTACAGGCAATGGACTGGTAAATTTCTTGTCGATATGGCGGTCGGGCGCTCATCCAGATTAGAAAGTTTACCCCTCACCACTTTCAAATATCACCAGCCACCACTGACATACACAGACATCTGCAGTGATGGTATTTGCTAACTGAGGTTTCATAACCTGAAATAGTACATTTATCAACGGTTTGTTTAACCTGCAGTTATTTTTCAATTAAAATTAAGCTGTTAGTACATTATTTTATACCACAGTTACCTGATTCTCCAGGACAGTCTGCCATGCGTGAATATTACAAATGTAGTGCAATTCTTGTTAGCACTTTGACATTGTACAGGACTGTTTTATTCACACACTTTTTCTGTACGGTTTTCTTTCTTTTCTCCACAAATTGCAAAATATAGTTTAGATTTTGGCACTGACAGACCTTATGCATTGTGTGTAGTATGTGTTGCACCAGAGTAAATGAGGTCAATGCTGGATCACCAGGTCATTGATTGCTAACTGTTCCTACAGGAATCATCCTGACAGCCAAAAATAAGTAGATGTGAGGTGTCTGAAGAAAGTTATAAGGGTTCTGTGTCTCTAAACTGCAGCTTCTTGATTACTCAGTCTATATTTGCAGCAGACCCTTTATGCCCCCTCATCTCCCGGGGATCAGACAGCCCCTCCATTGCATGTTACCTCGATTCTCTAAGTAATTATCGAGTAACATCTGTTGTTTTATAATAAGGCTGGAGTGTGTTATTTATATTTCCTATTGTTGCCTTTCTTCATTAATGGAGCTTATGTAATAATGTGTTACTTGAAGGGGTAATCATGTTAAGTTTTTTTTGTAGACAGACCCTATGTTCCACTGAACTGTGTTGTCATTAACCTTGGATGACATGATGCTAAGCAGGACCTGTGATGTCAAATGACAACACTGGCCCATGGCTGTCAAGTTAGACCCAAGTTATGATGGTGACTTTCAAACAGTCTTGATTTTTTGGGTCAGTGGGTTTTAGCATGCTGGGACTAGTAGTTCTACTTCTCCCAGTATAGACCTTTAGGACCTAGTACACTTAGGGCCTGTGGCAAAAAGACTATAATATTGAAAAGTAACCTATGCGATAACAGGTTGTGTTGCAAAATCACCATTCGCAGGGGTTCCAGAATGATCTGCCTAATGAATATTATTAGTTACTCAAGTTTTAATTTTGACCAACAGTGATTGCCTAGAAAACAGGGATGGTGGCCTGCAAGGACAGCACGCCAACATCCCTGTTTTTGCATTTTCAAATGGAAAACTTGTGTTTTTTAAGCAGTCTGTTTTCTATAAAGAAAAAGGGTCTGCTTTAACAAAAATTACGTTTTCCATATGGGAAAATATCAGGGGGAGCATGCAGTATTTTCCTGGACCCTCTGCCTGCTCCCCTGATGCTGGCAATGCAATTTACGAAGAGGAAGAGGTCCCTGCGAGGTCCATTCTCCATTGAGAATAAGCTACCATATCCCTTGTGGTATATGTAACTGTTAAATGATTTGTGACCAGAATCACAGTCGCAAACCATTGATGCATTGCAATTTGAAAGTGTTGGACCTGACATCCTTGGCATGGTTTCCCCCCAGCTTTTTTCCTTCCATCCTCTTGTTTTTCTGACTTTAATTTTTTGCTGGCTTTAGGACTTTGCACACTTTGCCACTGCTAATCAGTGCTAAAGTGATTGAGCTCTCTCCTTTAAACCTGGTAGAATTTGCTTATACCTTTTTGGCACGTTTAATTTACTTCTAAGTCTCTAGTACAGTAGTTGTACATGTACCAGGGAGTGTAAATTAAATGCCACTAGTAGGCATATAGCATTGATATTTCCACCCACTTAAGTAGCCCCTTAAACGTGTCTTAGGTCTGCCATTGCAGCCTGTGTGTGCTGTTTTTTAGCTGCCATTTTAGCCGAGCAAAACAAACACTTTGCTAGGCCCAAACCTTCCTTTTTAATACGAGAGTCACCCCTAGGTTAGGCCCTGAACAGCCCAGAGGTCAGGATGATGTGTATTTAAAAATTTAGACATGCACGTTACATTTTACATGTCCTGGTAGTGTAAAACTCATAAATTTGTTTTTGATTACTGCAAGGCCTTCCTCTCCTATAGGATAACATTGGGATACCTTATTACATTTATTAGGTGATAACTTTAATTTTGGAACAGGGAGGTAGGTTGAGTTTGGTGTCTAAAGAATTGTATTTAAAAGCCCTCTTTAATGGTAAAGTCGGATTTGTAGTCACAATTCTGAAAATGCCGCTTTTAGAAAGTTGAAAAACAACACAGAAATGCCAATACTGCTCTACACTTTGAATATTAATCCAATCAAAACATACAAATTAAACAATATGCTCTGTTGTCACATTTATGTTAGATTAAATCTTGTATTATTTTGCAAAACATTTTTTACTTAATGAATTTGGTTCTTATTTCACCAATTTTCATATATCACAAGACCTTCTATACACAACATATACATTTATCATAAAAATATTTCAACTAAGCATGGGCGGAAAATCCGTTTCGCTCGCGGATTTTGCGGATTTTCGGGAAATTCGCAATCCACGAGATTCGCGAATCTCCCGCAAAATCCGCAAATCCGCGAGCAGCGGATTTTGCTCGCACTACTCGCACTGTTCGCGTGAGTTCGCGGCTTCCCAGTACAACTTCGCGCCCCGCGAATAAGTGCTAAATTGCAGAAATACGATCTTAGCAAAACTGAAACTACTTACCAGGTTCAAAAGTTCAGGCTCATCATTAGTAGCCATTTCCTGTAGTGCTTCCTGAGGGGCCCCTCCAGAGTTCAGTTGCCAGTTGCAACTATTATGTGACCCTGCTCTGAACCTCAGAATAGTTACACATATGCCACAAAGGTCCTGAATTACAGCTAAGGGAGACAAGCAGGAGCCAGGCTGGAAGTTAAAATCCATTAATCAGCCCCTAATTCATTATTGTCAGTTGGGGCAGGGCAGATGTTGTAACTAATTTTGCAACAATGAAAGCACTTAGCAAGTGCAAAAGATCACGAATCAGGGCGCACTAAGGAAGCAGGTGCCAGCTAAAAAAATATTCTGTGACACATTAATCAGCCCCAAATTAATTCAGGTCACTTGAGGCAGGGAAGGTGTGCTTTGCTTTGCCGAAAATAATGTACACTGGACAACCAGAGGGTGTGGTGATGAAACAGAGGGTGGCATGGGTGGGCCAGAGGGTGGCATGAGTAGTCAGAGAGTGGCAGTGGTGACAGAGAGTGGCAGTGATGAAGAAGAGTGTCCCAAACAGGCTGGACACGTAGAAACAACAAGTTCGCAAAACTTGCGACCCGACAGGTAAGTTCGCAAATTGCGAAATTGTAAAAACCCTCGCGAACTGGCAGAAACACGGGCGAACACAAAAAAAAAAAAATCCGCAAATTCGCGGGAATTCGCGGATTTTGCGGATTGCGAGTTCGCAAATCCGCAAAATTCGCGAACGCGAGATTCGCAAAATTCGCCCATGCTTAATTTCAACACATTATATACATTTTCAATCATCAATCATGCAGACATAACTTCTCATACAACCACAGACAACATACATTCATATATTTACACTGGAATTACAATATTCACAGAATGCCATATGTTAATCCTTTCTTTTTACACAGTTATTCGAAATGATTCAACATGACTTCTTTCGATCTTTATGGCTCTAACAGTCTACGCGTTTCGAACTCAAGGTGTTTTTTGGAGTTCTCATCAGGACAAAAGCTCTGTTTATTCAGAACTTGTGTGGTGACATAGAATGAATCCAACCAATTTGGCTGTGAAGACTTTTTTCGAGCCTTTATGTGGACTGCCTGGCCTTGTATTGGAGGCACAGGCTGCAGTGTACAGGTTGCTTTCAGTCAGTTCTCTCTGTTCGGTTTGTTCAAGTCAAAAACGGAGGAGCAATCTCGCTTCTTCTCCACGTTATGCGTCCAAACAAATATGATTCAGAAAAGGGGGTGGTGATGAACAGAATGTCTGAATTAAGCAGACCACTCTTACCCAGTCCAAAGATCAGGGCTTGATCCATCACCGTTATTTATCTTACTGCACCATCCCAGCTCAGAACCTGGCTATATGCAAATCAGTCTGTCCCTGGCCCAGTGCATCATGGGAACAGGGCAGACTAAACTACCAAGCCAATTCTTCACCAGAAAGGAGACAAGCTACCGGGGACCGGTTTCTGGCATTTCAGCCGTCTTCGGCCCGGCTTGCTTGAATCCTGATGGTGCAGTGAGAAAGGGACTCATGTCTGAGTATACCCTGCCACACCTATAGTGGCCAAAAACGATTCAGAAAAGGGGGTGGTGATAAACAGAATGTCTGAATTAAGCAGACCACTCTTACCCAGTCCAAAGATCAGGGCTTGATCCATCACCGTTATTTATCTCACTGCACCATCCCAGCTCAGAACCTGGCTATATGCAAATCAGTCTGTCCCTGGCCCAGTGCATCATGGGAACAGGGCAGACTAAACTACCAAGCCAATTCTTCACCAGAAAGGAGACAAGCTACCGGGGACCGGTTTCTGGCATTTCAGCCGTCTTCGGCCCGGCTTGCTTGAATCCTGATGGTGCAGTGAGAAAGGGACTCATGTCTGAGTATACCCTGCCACACCTATAGTGGCCAAAAACGATTCAGAAAAGGGGGTGGTGATGAACAGAATGTCTGAATTAAGCAGACCACTCTTACCCAGTCCAAAGATCAGGGCTTGATCCATCACAGTTATTTATCTCACTGCACCATCCCAGCTCAGAACCTGGCTATATGCAAATCAGTCTGTCCCTGGCCCAGTGCATCATGGGAACAGGGCAGACTAAACTACCAAGCCAATTCTTCACCAGAAAGGAGACAAGCTACCGGGGACCGGTTTCTGGCATTTCAGCCGTCTTCGGCCTGGCTTGCTTGAATCCTGATGGTGCAGTGAGAAAGGGACTCATGTCTGAGTATACCCTGCCACACCTATAGTGGCCAAAAACGATTCAGAAAAGGGGGTGGTGATGAACAGAATGTCTGAATTAAGCAGACCACTCTTACCCAGTCCAAAGATCAGGGCTTGATCCATCACCGTTATTTATCTCACTGCACCATCCCAGCTCAGAACCTGGCTATATGCAAATCAGTCTGTCCCTGGCCCAGTGCATCATGGGAACAGGGCAGACTAAACTACCAAGCCAATTCTTCACCAGAAAGGAGACAAGCTACCGGGGACCGGTTTCTGGCATTTCAGCCGTCTTCGGCCCGGCTTGCTTGAATCCTGATGGTGCAGTGAGAAAGGGACTCATGTCTGAGTATACCCTGCCACACCTATAGTGGCCAAAAACGATTCAGAAAAGGGGGTGGTGATGAACAGAATGTCTGAATTAAGCAGACCACTCTTACCCAGTCCAAAGATCAGGGCTTGATCCATCACCGTTATTTATCTCACTGCACCATCCCAGCTCAGAACCTGGCTATATGCAAATCAGTCTGTCCCTGGCCCAGTGCATCATGGGAACAGGGCAGACTAAACTACCAAGCCAATTCTTCACCAGAAAGGAGACAAGCTACCGGGGACCGGTTTCTGGCATTTCAGCCGTCTTCGGCCCGGCTTGCTTGAATCCTGATGGTGCAGTGAGAAAGGGACTCAAGTCTGAGTATACCCTGCCACACCTATAGTGGCCAAAAACGATTCAGAAAAGGGGGTGGTGATGAACAGAATGTCTGAATAAAGCAGACCACTCTTACCCAGTCCAAAGATCAGGGCTTGATCCATCACCGTTATTTATCTCACTGCACCATCCCAGCTCAGAACCTGGCTATATGCAAATCAGTCTGTCCCTGGCCCAGTGCATCATGGGAACAGGGCAGACTAAACTACCAAGCCAATTCTTCACCAGAAAGGAGACAAGCTACCGGGGACCGGTTTCTGGCATTTCAGCCGTCTTCGGCCCGGCTTGCTTGAATCCTGATGGTGCAGTGAGAAAGGGAATCATGTCTGAGTATACCCTGCCACACCTATAGTGGCCAAAAACGATTCAGAAAAGGGCGTGGTGATGAACAGAATGTCTGAATTAAGCAGACCACTCTTACCCAGTCGAAAGATCTGGGCTTGATCCATCACCGTTATTTATCTCACTGCACCATCCCAGCTCAGAACCTGGCTATATGCAAATCAGTCTGTCCCTGGCCAGTGCATCATGGGAACAGGGCAGACTAAACTGCCAGAAAGCTTGTTTACTTCCCAGTGAAAGAATTGGCTTGGTAGTTTGGTTTGCCCTGTTCCCATGATGCACTGGGACAGGGACAGACTAATTTGCATGTAGCCAGGTTCTGAGCTGGGATGGTGCAGTGAGCTAAAAAACGGTGATGGATCAAGCCCTGATCTCTTGTCTGGGTAGGAGTATTCTGCTTAATTCAGAAACTCTGTCCATCACCACCCCCTTTTCTGAATCGTTTTTGGCCACTATAGGTGTGGCAGGGTATACTCAGACATGAGTCCCTTTCTCACTGCACCATCAGGATTCAAGCAAGCCGGGCCGATGACGGCTGTAATGCCAGAAACCGGTCCCCGGAAGCTTGTTTCCTTCCCAGTGAAAGAATTGGCTTGGTAGTTTGGTTTGCCCTGTTCCCATGATGCACTGGGACAGGGACAGACTAATTTGCATGTAGCCAGGTTCTGAGCTGGGATGGTGCAGTGAGCTAAAAAACGGTGATGGATCAAGCCCTGATCTCTTGACTGGGTAGGAGTATTCTGCTTAATTCAGAAACTCTGTCCATCACCACCCCCTTTTCTGAATCGTTTTGTCCACCATAAGCGTGGAAGGGTATACTCAGATGTGAGTCCCTTGCTCATTGCACCATCAGGATTCAAGCAAGCCGGGCCGATGACGGCTGTAATGCCAGAAACCAGTCCCCGGAAGCTTGTTTCCTTCCCAGTGAAAGAATTGGCTTGGTAGTTTGGTTTGCCCTGTTCCCATGATGCACTGGGACAGGGACCGACTAATTTGCATGTAGCCAGGTTCTGAGCTGGGATGGTGCAGTGAGCTAAAAAACGGTGATGGATCAAGCCCTGATCTCTTGACTGGGTAGGAGTATTCTGCTTAATTCAGAAACTCTGTCCATCACCACCCCCTTTTCTGAATCGTTTTGTCCACCATAAGCGTGGAAGAGTATACTCAGATGTGAGTCCCTTGCTCATTGCACCATCAGGATTCAAGCAAGCCGGGCCGATGACGGCTGTAATGCCAGAAACCGGTCCCCGGAAGCTTGTTTCCTTCCCAGTGAAAGAATTGGCTTGGTAGTTTGGTTTGCCCTGTTCCCATGATGCACTGGGACAGGGACAGACTAATTTGCATGTAGCCAGGTTCTGAGCTGGAATGGTGCAGTGAGCTAAAAAACGGTGATGGATCAAGCGCTGATCTCTTGACTGGGTAGGAGTATTCTGCTTAATTCAGAAACTCTGTCCATCACCACCCCCTTTTCTGAATCGTTTTGTCCACCATAAGCGTGGAAGGGTATACTCAGATGTGAGTCCCTTGCTCATTGCACCATCAGGATTCAAGCAAGCCGGGCCGATGACGGCTGTAATGCCAGAAACCGGTCCCCGGAAGCTTGTTTCCTTCCCAGTGAAAGAATTGGCTTGGTAGTTTGGTTTGCCCTGTTCCCATGATGCACTGGGACAGGGACCGACTAATTTGCATGTAGCCAGGTTCTGAGCTGGGATGGTGCAGTGAGCTAAAAAACGGTGATGGATCAAGCCCTGATCTCTTGACTGGGTAGGAGTATTCTGCTTAATTCAGAAACTCTGTCCATCACCACCCCCTTTTCTGAATCGTTTTGTCCACCATAAGCGTGGAAGGGTATTCTCAGATGTGAGTCCCTTGCTCATTGCACCATCAGGATTCAAGCAAGCCGGGCCGATGACGGCTGTAATGCCAGAAACCGGTCCCCGGAAGCTTGTTTCCTTCCCAGTGAAAGAATTGGCTTGGTAGTTTGGTTTGCCCTGTTCCCATGATGCACTGGGACAGGGACAGACTAATTTGCATGTAGCCAGGTTCTGAGCTGGAATGGTGCAGTGAGCTAAAAAACGGTGATGGATCAAGCCCTGATCTCTTGACTGGGTAGGAGTATTCTGCTTAATTCAGAAACTCTGTCCATCACCACCCCCTTTTCTGAATCGTTTTGTCCACCATAAGCGTGGAAGGGTATACTCAGATGTGAGTCCCTTGCTCATTGCACCATCAGGATTCAAGCAAGCCGGGCCGATGACGGCTGTAATGCCAGAAACCGGTCCCCGGAAGCTTGTTTCCTTCCCAGTGAAAGAATTGGCTTGGTAGTTTGGTTTGCCCTGTTCCCATGATGCACTGGGACAGGGACAGACTAATTTGCATGTAGCCAGGTTCTGAGCTGGGATGGTGCAGTGAGCTAAAAAACGGTGATGGATCAAGCCCTGATCTCTTGACTGGGTAGGAGTATTCTGCTTAATTCAGAAACTCTGTCCATCACCACCCCCTTTTCTGAATCGTTTTGTCCACCATAAGCGTGGAAGGGTATACTCAGATGTGAGTCCCTTGCTCATTGCACCATCAGGATTCAAGCAAGCCGGGCCGATGACGGCTGTAATGCCAGAAACCGGTCCCCGGAAGCTTGTTTCCTTCCCAGTGAAAGAATTGGCTTGGTAGTTTGGTTTGCCCTGTTCCCATGATGCACTGGGACAGGGACAGACTAATTTGCATGTAGCCAGGTTCTGAGCTGGGATGGTGCAGTGAGCTAAAAAACGGTGATGGATCAAGCCCTGATCTCTTGACTGGGTAGGAGTATTCTGCTTAATTCAGAAACTCTGTCCATCACCACCCCCTTTTCTGAATCGTTTTGTCCACCATAAGCGTGGAAGGGTATACTCAGATGTGAGTCCCTTGCTCATTGCACCATCAGGATTCAAGCAAGCCGGGCCGATGACGGCTGTAATGCCAGAAACCGGTCCCCGGAAGCTTGTTTCCTTCCCAGTGAAAGAATTGGCTTGGTAGTTTGGTTTGCCCTGTTCCCATGATGCACTGGGACAGGGACAGACTAATTTGCATGTAGCCAGGTTCTGAGCTGGGATGGTGCAGTGAGCTAAAAAACGGTGATGGATCAAGCCCTGATCTCTTGACTGGGTAGGAGTATTCTGCTTAATTCAGAAACTCTGTCCATCACCACCCCCTTTTCTGAATCCAAACAAATATGGGCATCCTTCCGGGTCCGCAAAGACTTTTAGAAAGTTGGCATTTTCTTGTCCTAACCATTTGGTGCCTGCAGCTTGATCCTGACTCACACTGACTAGGTGTAACTGACAGTTGGTCTTTGTGTATTGCTCCCAGACAGCGAGACAAAGGGAAGTTAGGTTTGGCAGGATGGCCACTCTGAGTTGATGAGGAGAGGGCCTGTCACCTATCACACTTGCACATCACAAAGACTCTGCCTGAGCACTCTCACAAAGGGTTTGACACATGTCTTTTGTGACTCTGGACTAGCTGAGGCCAGGGCAGGGAGGAAAGGGATGCCTTACACCTCAGGGGGACGGAAACTCCAAATTGGGTGCCAGGTATAAATATTGCACCCTTAGACCAAACTCTTCAGTACACTTTGCTGATTTATAGAATGGGGTTTGCATCTTTGAAAAAAGCATTTTCTGGTTGTCTTCCCAGCGATTTTGCAAATCGTAGGGTTTGTGATTGCCAAATCTATTCATACATTTGGGCAATAGTGCTGCTGGGTGAAATATCAGGAGTGGCAGAAAAATTAATTTATTACATTTTGTCAGTTGACCACTGTATTGTTCTGCAGAAAACAATGAGTGCAGTATAAGTGAGCATGGGCGCAAAATCCGTTCCGTTCGCGGAATTTGAGGATTTTTGGCAATTTCCCGGTCCGCGAATCTGGCGAATTTACCCAAAAATCTGCAAATTCGCAAGCTGGTGACTTTTTTTGCTTGGTCGCGCTTGGAAAATACAATATCGCGCGAGCGGCGTTGACTTGCCGTGATTCTGTGTTCGCCGAGTTGTTTTTCTCCTACTTTTTTGTGCAAGGAGTCCCTTTTTGGGCGGGGGGTGGGAGGAAGGAAGTGCCCAACTTTCTGTTCCTGTCCATCAGGCTCCTCCCAGTGCTTTGTCCATGTCCCGGTCACTTTTGATTTGGATCTGGAGCTGGAAGGATTACTTTTTGTGGCTGCTGCTGGATATTTGTATTTGAGGACGTTTTGGACTTTGGAGTTTGGATCACTTTTGGATTTGAATTTTTACAGGTAAGTTGGTGTTGTTTGTTTGGGGCATTGCAGTTGCTGCAACTAAAATTGTAAAACTTTTTCACAACTTAAAATAAAATATATTATGGGTAGCCACAGTATCCAGTAGGCCCAGGGTTAGGCATGGGTGCATGATACAACTGTTTCTGTGAGGTATTTTTAACTTAAATCTCATTTACGTCATGGAATTTTAGCTCACTGTTATATGTGGATTTTTTTTAAATTTTGGGGTGCCTGTAAAGCCTCACTAGCCAGTATGCCCAGGGGTAGTGAGTGGTGCATGAACCAAGTCTTTCTGTGGTAAGTCTTGAATTTAAACATCATTGAGGGCATGGATGTAATTGGATTGTGGTGATGTTTGTGTGTTTTTCGACTTTTTGGGGTGTTCTTGGGGCCTGCCCATGTGGGTGGGGGCCATTTTGAGGCCTGGTCCAGGCAGGGCCTGGCCATGTGGCTGGGGGACAAGAGTCCATTTTGAAGCCAGGCAGTGTGCTCAGGCCTGCACCCAGTTTGCCTTGCTTTCATCCATTATGCCCAGGGGTACTCAGTGGTGCATGGACCAAGTCTTTCTGTGGGGTGTCTTGAATCTAAACATCATTGAGGGCATGGATGGCATTGGATTGTGGTGATTTTTTGTGTGTTTTTTTACTTTTTGGGGTGTTCTTG
This sequence comes from Lissotriton vulgaris, assembly GCF_964263255.1. Taxonomy (NCBI): domain Eukaryota; kingdom Metazoa; phylum Chordata; class Amphibia; order Caudata; family Salamandridae; genus Lissotriton; species Lissotriton vulgaris. The sequence continues at coordinate 1,536,433,426 of NC_141694.1, forward strand.
GGGCCTGGCCATGTGGGTGGGCGCCATTTTGAGACCTGGTCCAGGCAGGGCCTGGCCATGTTGCTGGGGTCAAGGGGCCATTTTGAAGCCAGGCAGTGTGCTTTGTGCCATAGGCCTGCTGTACCCAGGCCAGTATGCCTTGCTTTTATCCATTATGGCCAGGGGTACTCAGTGGTGCATGAAACAACTCTCTCTGTGTGGTCTCTCTTCTATTAATGCAAACATTCATTTTTTATTAGAAATATATTTGCAATTTTTATTTTTGGTCTTTCCGTTTTGGCATGTGTTGTAATAATATAAATGCCTAGTTGCAAAGTATTAATTGAAGCACGACATATGCAACATTTATTTAACTGATATTGCTCTGGCTTCGTTTGCTTTTAGGTGCACAAAGACGAATCAGCCTCATCGTTCATCATCAGTGCCAGGAAGAAGTCCTGCTGTGGTGTTTGCAGCACAACGTCACGTGTGGCCACAGACAACTCTACAACTCGTGCAACTGCGGCCTGCTTTTCTGCCATTTGAATAAGATGGGCCCAAAAAAGGTGGCCGTAGCTCCTCTACCAAGAAAGTTGCCCATAAGAAGGAGCAGACGAAGCAAGTGGTGCCACTTACCCAGGAGATTGGTGTGCCGACCAGCACATTTTTTGGGGTAAAAAAAACTACGCCTTCAGCAGCAGGGTCCGCCAGTGACCAAGCTGGGAGCAGCACCTCCGCTTCATTGGGCTCAGTGCCACCACGCCAAGTTAGGTCCAAGTCCTTAAGGGCTGCTAAGGCAGCCACTGCAATAATTGCTCTATCACCATCGACGAGTGATGTTGGCTCATCACAAGAAAGTAGCATCCAATCAACGCAGGGTGCAACTCATCCGAGGAGTGTTCAACAACCACAGCCGCAACAACAACCACAGGTGCAACTTGTACAAGCGCAAGTACAAGCCCAAGTACAAGCGCAAGAGGCGCAAGGACAGGCGCAAGGACAGGCGCAAGGAGAGGCGCAAGGAGAGGAGCAAGGAGAGGCGCAACTAGAGGCACATGGAGCCACACAACTGCCCACAATGCTTGTTCCTCCAGAAGTAGGGGCACATCAGGAAATTGAAATTCAAGCAGAGGTATCATCCGAGGAATCCACTCCTCCTGATGATTCATTGTCTTCCAGATCCCCAGCAAGAAAAAGATCAAGGAGGGCTACTACAAGTTCTTCTTCAAGCACCCTTCCTTCTGATGATCTTGATGTGGATTGGAACCCACCACCAACAACAATGCATTCTGAGTCTGAGAGTGAGGCACGCCATGAGCCGACAAAGGTAGCTAAGCCTAAAAGGAAGGTACTCGCAAGGCTTTCAATTATGGGTGATGACGACGAACAAGAAGTGGTGTATTCTGCTGCTGATGAACAGTCTGACGACGACCCAGTCATCACAGACGTCACTACAGCCCCAGTGGGCATGCAGCAGAGAGACAATTTTACCCTATCCCAAATGGCTGCTGACCGGGATGTGGGCGGCGTGGCACTGGTACCACCTCCAACGCAGTTAACTAGTACACCAACACCACCTACAGCTTCCATATTTTCTCGTCAGAAGGACAGCAGGGACCTCCATCCAGCTCGACCTCCATTACCTCAAGTAGTGGTGCTGTAATAATTGCACAAAAGAGTAAATTTCAGCAACGCCCATCCTCCACTTCATCTGGCATTGAAACTGAAAGTAGCACCTCCACCACCAACAGACATCGCCAGTCCCCAGTTTGGGACTTCTTTAGTGTTAGCACAAAGGCGGAAAACATGGTCATTTGTTAGATTTGTAAACAAGTAGTTAGTCGGGGTAAGCTTGGTACCAACTATGGCACCGGAGGCCAGAGAGGTCATGTAAAAAAACACCACACTATCGTTTGGGATGCGCACCTAAGGAAGATCCAGGGAGCCAAAAGTACTACACATCCAAATGTATCATTGATATTGCATCTGATGATGATGACGAGGGGCTTATCGTGCGGGGGGAGTGAAGAAGCAACAGACATTTTTTCTGGTACGCCCAGTACCCCTGGCAGCAGCACACCCTTGCCCCTGCAACATGTATGAGGCACACTAAGAGTCTGGGAGAGACACCAATGCGAAAAAGTACATCAATGAGCCTAACTGGTTTGAAGAAGTCTGCATCATCATCATCATCATCCTCACGTAAAACGGTCCAGACCACCATTAGAAGCATGTTTTGGTCGGATGCGCCATTTGAACGCAACCACCCAACAGCACGTCTGTATAACGCAAAGCTGGCTAAAATGCTAGTGCTGGACCTTCTCCCTTTTTCTTTCGTGGAAGGGGTGGGTTTTCTAGAATTTGTGGCAACAGTCTGCCCTAAATGGAAGGTTCCTAGCCGGTCCTATTTTGCCAGAGTTGCTGTTCTAGCACTACATCAAGATGTGCTGGAGGTGATTGGCGCAGCTATTCAGAAGAGTGCTGTTCACACTATCCACCTGACAACAGACATGTGGACCAGTTGCCAAGCCCTCGATTGCATGTGCATCACTGCACACTGGGTCTCTTTTGCAGGGGTTAGAGACAAGTTAAAAGCAGGTGTTGACACGGACACAGTTTTTCAAGCTACTCGGAAACATGCAACAGTAGCCATGTTTGCCATGCCATACTGCACCTAACCTTATGGCGGAGTTTGATTGGAAGGTCTATGAATGGCTGCATCCAAGAAATCGCATGATTGGTTATGTTTTCATGGATAATGGCAGTAATATAGTTAAGGCCATGCAGCAAGGTGACTATTTCAGAGTGCCGTGTTTGGCACACAGTATTAACATTGTTGTGCAAGATTTCTTGAAAAAAGAAAGCACAGTCAGCAAGTTACTGACCACCTGCCGAAGAATCTGCACACATTTCAGCCATTCTTTTAAGTCCCAGAAGAAGCTGAGGAGCATGCAACATGAACGTAGACTGCCAGTCAAAGGACTCATCCAGGAGGTGGCAACACGTTGGAACTCAACCTTTTACATGCTTCAGCGTTTGTCTGAGCAGTGGGGGGTAATCAATGAGTATGTCTATAAACTGGGTACTACTATGAAAGACATGAGGCTAGAGTTGGAGGAATGGAAGCTAGTTGCAAGCCTGACAGACATGCTTCGTCCTTTTGAGGTCTTCACGCGTGAAGTCAGCAGGGAGGACTGTTCTATGGGCAAAGCTATCCCATTGTTGCGCATGCTAGAGCACCAACTGAAGGCAGTGTCTTCAACGTTCCGAGATGATGCTGAAAAGCAAGACGCATATCAGTTGGCGGAGAGGTTACTAAGCCGCCTAGTTGACAATGAAAGGCTTACAAAAATACATACAGAACAACATTACATTTGTGCCACTATTCTGGATCCACGGTACAAAAAGGCTGTGAACAGCAAAGCATTCATTCCTTTTAATGAAGCAGATGTTTCAAAGTACAAACATTGGCTAGCTCTGTCTGCCACTCGGTTAGAAAAAGAGCGGCAGAAAATTGAAGGAGCCGGCAAAGTACTACTGAATCAGCAGGCCATCCGGCGTCAAGTTCCACTTCTGAATCTGTGGTCGAAGGGAGTCACTTTTCCTCACTTTCGTTAACGACACCAGCAACCGTATCATCATCCTCACCTGTACCAGGGCCAGCCATATTATTGACAGAAGCGGATTGGCTAACTCATCAAGGGTTTGCTTGTTCCAGTGATGCAAAGGCCACAGATGGTACGCAAAGTGGAGCAACCCTGGAGAACCATGAGTCGATGGTGCAGGCCTATCTGGATGACACAACAGAGGTCTTCGTAAATCAGAACCCATTTCTGTATTGGTGTAGGAAAAGGCCTCTATGGCCCCTGTTTACCAACCTGGCTCTAAATTATTTGTCTTGTCCGCTCGCAAGTGTGTCTTCTGAATGTGTTTTCAGTGCTGCTGGTGCCATTGTAACTTCAAAAAGGACCCGCCTCTCGCCCAAAAATGTGGAGAGGTTAACAATGATCAAGATGAATCAGCACTTCATACCACCAGATTACAAAATACGTGAATGCACGCAGGAAGAAGAGGACACCGACTTAGGTGACAGAAGTTCTTCTGTTACCTGACCTACTCCCGTCTCAATTCATAGAGTTTGAGGACAAGCTCTACTTCCCAGACACCGAGGCCTGAAAATGACTTTCTTTTTTCATCCTTATTCACTTTTATTCCTGTGTGTCTTTCTTTGTTTTGCAACTTTTACCACAACAGAACTCTAATCACCTAATCACAACAAGTCCATCAGCAGCACTGTCTTCATCCTATTTCCTTAATGATTTGAAGGTGCCGCAGTCTGCATTCCTGAGGTTCCCAAGTTCACAACTCAATCACGCTCCTCTATCCTCCTCCTCCAGACTCCCCCTATCCATTCCCCTCAAGGCTGATGGCTGGATTATGCAGAATAAAGAAACTTTGTCTTCGTAGACGAGTCCCCTCAAGTGGGACTGGAATTACTGACTACATGCTTGTGATTGCTGACAGTTACTTCTGAAATTGACAGGAGAGGCTGCCCTGTGGTCCCCTCACTTTTAGAAGAAGATGCAGACAAAAAGTGGAACAGGTAATGAATAATGAAAAGAAGATGGCATGCAGTGGACAGCAATGGCTGCCTGGCTCTGATGAAATCAATTGCTGTTTGTTTGTTGTGCATGAAATGAACCATATGTCTTCTGTTATTATTTAATCTTTTACACACTAAACGTAACTCAAGTCTACTCTGCTTTTTTTACCTTGTTTAATTCAAATTGTACTTCAACTGCAGGGGCCACTACGTTACATTTTCCCACATGCAAAATGTCCTTGGACTTACTGTTTTCCAATATACCATGAAGATTGATTCAATAATATATCTTTTTTCTTTACAGTCACTCACTGGGATGGATGGACAGGTACACCAGTCTACAACATTTACTACAGCAGCAGAATTACATGTCTGTCTAGTCGTGGTATGGAGTGATCGAGGCAGTGTAGTGTTGTTATGCCAGTCAGACTACAGACAGCAGTTCATGTAAAATTGGGGCTATGTGGCTTGCTGCATACAATTAGATATGCTTTGTCTGTCTGTGTCAAAGAGCCTAAGTATGCTACATCAGGTTGCTTCACTCAGTGGTGCCTACTTGACCGTCTGCATGGCCCTGCTGCAAGCATGGCCCAAAAATCTGTTCCACTCGCAAAATTTGCTGTTTTTCGGCCGCAAATTCGCAATCTGCGAATCTCGCGAATTTGCCAAAAATTCGCAAATTCTTGTGCGTAGCAGATTTTTGGCCCATGCTTGCGGCAAGGCCATGCAGACGGTCAAGGCAGGCACCACTGAGTGAAGCAACCTGATGTAGCATACCTAGGCTCTTTGACACAGACAGACAAAGCATATCTAGGGTTTAGGGTTCAGTGCAGTTTACTAGGGTTTTTGGTTTTAATTAATTTGGTAGGGTTCCCGGAGTCTAGGGCTCAGGGCCCGATGCAGGCTTGTTCATAATGATGTTGGCAAGGTTTTAGCGGGGTTTGGCGTTTTTTGCTCTAGAATTGGACGATTTTTGGCCTTTTTTGGTGTTTTGCAGGCGCGTCTGTTTGGGTGAACTAGTCGTACACCTTCCAGTGGATCAATTTTGTTCTGCCTTGCTAAGATTCTTGGAAATCACTGGAAAAAGTGTCCTGGTAATGTACAAGAGGATTGAAGTAGTGGAAATGCTGAAAACAGCAATTTATTGTCAAGGCGTGATTTGCCATGTTTTGGGGATAGCAGTATTGCATGTTTTTGGGGGGCTGTTTGGGGGTGTTTTAGATTTTTGAGGGTGGGTTGAGGGGTCTGGTAGCACTGCTGGGAAGGTCTAATTTTGATTGCAAGTGGTTTGAAGAAAATCCATGGTGGAAAAGGGGGGTTTGGGCCTAGTTGCAGAGAGCGTTTTGGCACGATTGAAACTTGCATGTTTTTTGGGGATGCTTGGGGGGTTTCTAGATCTTTGGAGGTAGGTTGATGGGTCTAGGAGCACTGTTGGGAAGGTCTAATTTTGATTGCAAGTGGTTTGAAGAAAATCCATGGTGGAAAAGGGCCTAGTTGCAGAGAGCGTTTTGGCACGATTGAAACTTAGGCCTAGCAGTATCGCATGTTTTTGGGGGGCTGCTTGGGGGGTTCTAGATCTTTGGGGGTGGGTTGAGGGGTCCGGGAGCACTGCTGGGAAGGTCTAAGTTTAATTGCAAGTGGTTTGAAGAAAATCCATGGTGGAAAAGGGGTGTTTGGGCCTAGTTGCAAAGAGCATTTTGGCACGATCCGCAAAAATTGCCAATAGTTACTAATTACTATCCTTGAAAAGGAGACTCAGAGTACGCACTTTCGGAATGATGATTATATGTAATACTGCCACCTCTGAAACTGAAAGTGTTATTTTTGCACTACACAGCGTACCTTATATTTCTTCTCCATGTTATTTTAATATCACTTCCTGTTCATCCATCCACAATTACAGGCCGGCGTTTACCCTGTGCCACAGAACAAACGATTAAGTCAGGCTTACCATTAGCGATCCGTAAATCCGCATCAGGCAGGCAGTGGATAGTGTGTCGGGTCACCAAGATTTATCGACGGAGTGTCATATGAAATGACGGAGTACCGTGAATAAGAGGAATGGCACAAATTCAACAGGACAACTACAACATACAGTTACAGTATCCTTTTAACTTCTTATCTTTTAAATGTTATTATTGTGAACTTGAAATCTTACGAATGTGACTGTGCATTTGTTTGCTCTCTGCTTCACATTCAGCCCTCCAGCTATTTGATACGTTTCTTTGGTATTTATAAAACTAATTTAATGTACTAATAAGTGTTTATTCTCTCTGAGGGCAGAGGGGCAAGTGAAATTGCGTTATTATAATTATTACTGCAGCCCTGTACTGTCAAATTGTTTCTTCATAGTTACTAGTAAGTTGTAGTAAGTACTACTTTTCAGTAACCTAACCATTCATTTAGCAAACAACTTCATGCATGCAGTTGTGAACTTCCTATATGTCCCTTAAAAGATGTATGGATATCTTCGAATCCAAAGATTTCTTTTTCTTCATTTGTTGTTTGCCCATGCTGTGTTTTTCCCCTCTCTCCACGACAATTTCCCAAAAACCCCATTCCCATCCAATTTTCAAACCCTAACCCTCTTCCCCCGGGCTGCATGGTTTTTCATTGAGGTGTGACTAAATGACAACAATAAATTCCGCACACTTGCTGGGGAGGATAAGGTCAAAGCAACAGAAAAATCATTCTAATCAGAATATCAGGGGTGCCATCGTGGATTGATCATCAACAACATCCTCCTCCTACACGTGACGAATCGAATGCTTAATGCTTACGTTGCTTTGTCCTTTGCCTTAATACTATTTCTTATAGTAGCCATACTCCACGCAACTAGTACTTATTTATCTTTTGAATACTTTAGCACTGCTTAGGCTACAATTTATGGCGCTGTTCTCTACCGTACTATCTATCGTACTGTTTCTAATGCTAAGCTCAGGCCACTTAAGGTTTCATTTCCTTTTTTTTCATATGTTGCTACTGCCAGTGTGTACCACTACTACTACCAGCACAACAATGATATTTCAACCATCCAGGATTAAAGTCAACACCCAACCTTAATTGCCATTTGTCATGCAGCCAGCCCTGTGCCTAGCCCTATTCTCAAACACGAATCACAGGCAAGATAAGCATTTTGGGGAGGTAGAATAATGGGCTACGACTCGGAGGAGAGGAGAGACTTACAGTAGCACTAGTAAAGTACTAGTAGGGCAATTGAGTTCAATAACTCTGTTAGTGGCATTTTTGTACATGTTTGGATGCTTAGATAATTCATGCTGGTAAGTTTGAAGAAAGCAAACGTACAGTAACCACCGCCCACCACCACACAAAATAATATGAACGCGTATACTATGTTTAAGTTTGTAAAATAAATGAATATATTTCCCCTAACAAAAATAAACTAATCCAACTCACCCCCTCCTTAAACTCAATCAATGTCCAAATGTCCTTCTTCAAGTCCCTTTCCCCAACGCCCAATTCCCACCCGCCCAACAGTCTTTAAAAAAGGGGCAAGGGAAAGTCACTTCTTCCGTGGAGTCCTCCTGTGGACAGGTCCTGCACCTCTTTGCGGTGGTCCCGGAGCTGGCGCTGTTGCTTCTCCGCCAATCGCTCAAAGGTAGTCCACTCGCTTTGGGAGGCGGCGCAGACGTGCCATCCAGGCTCTGGGGGGGGGGGGGGCAGCTGTTGTTTTTGCTGCTGTGCGGCGGCGGCGGGAGGCTGTCGGGCCACGGCGCTGTTTTGCTGGAGGCTGCTGGCTGGTTGACCCGGGGGCACTGGAGGAGGATGCAGTAATTGCCGTCTACTCCTGCTCCCGAGCCCACAGCCACCGATATTCGGCGTAAATGGCCTCCAGCTTATGTGCCCTGGCCCGGACAGCCATCTCCTGGCGGGTGAGCTTTTTTGGAGCATCTATATGCAGAAAGAAAGAAAAATACTATAGCCAATAGTCTTTAACATTAAGTCAAAATAATTCAACAGAAAGTTGTCTCACAGTAACACTAGCAACTTGCAAGCACAGTATAACATTTTGGCATGTATCTTTTCACAGTCTTTGTAGGCCTGTGACATGAAATGAAATGAAATGAAAAATTGCACTTATATAGCGCGTAACTACCCGGAGGCCACATTAGTGGGAGTTTCAGGAATTCTACTAGTAGCACTATGGACTCACTACTACATAGTCAGAGAGTCAGAGACTACACCAGTCTTCTTCTTTTCTTCTCTTGTTTTGCAAAAGAAATTACTTGTACGTGAACTTGTGGTAGCCGGCATAATGCCAGCTCACTCAGCTTGCACCCAAGAAAAACAGAAACAAGCCATGATGACGCAGACTCGCATTACTTTAAGCAGTACATGCAGGTGGGGATAGGAAGCTCTTACTTAACTATAGGGGTGGCACTGGCCATACTCGGTTACATCAAGGGCTACTGCTCAATGTAATTTATATTTCGCACTGCCCCCCCGGGCGGGCCTTGACTACTACAAAAGTAAAATGAAGACTATTCATTTCTGATCATATATCCTGCCGATCACATGATCTTTGCTTATATGATGGATGACTTTAGGTGCTTTGTTTTGATAGATTGAGGGAACAACAGCAATAGTCCACCCATGACACAGCTGAAAGAAAATTATTAACGTAGGGAGTGAGTGTGGTACCCATAATTGCCGGAGGAAGGGACTTGACTTGATATAATGTCAACTATATAATACATACACAATATATGCTGTGCTTGCAAAGTAAACTACTATAATGTTAGTCAAGGCAGTATTTACATTTTCTGCTGAACAATCACAACTTCTAATATTTGGATTTCCTCAGCTTTGCAACTCTGGCACGGACATGCTGTTCAAAGTAACACTGTTCATCCACTGAGCGTCTGCTCTACTACATACACCTCTGCTATCTATGAGGAAGAAGAAGATACCATCCAGACTTCCAAAGTAAATGTCTCTCATTCTTCTTAATGTCTCAACTTGTACCAAGTTTACTTTTTCTCAACAACCAACTAACACCCTTTTCATTTTATTTTGTAAACCACCGTCTTGACTTGCATTTGAGTTTGGACCAAATGATATGTTGCAATGCACACCACACATGCATTTTCTGATTTACCAACATAGACAGTGTGTGTATAGGCATTTATATAGCGCACTACTTACCCGGAGGGTCCCAAGGCGCTTCGACCGCTGCGAAACCCTTCCTGGCTTCCCTGAGAGATGGTCCCGTAATGGGTATCTCCAGGGTGAGACCAGGCATCCCCGGCGGTCTGGTGGGGCCGTTAGTGAAGATGAGGCAAGCTATTGCCCAGAGTTGCCGAGTGTGAACGCTGATCAGAGTGGGCACCGAGGCGAGAGAATTATCGAGTCCGCTGACCCTGGTCCAGAAACCTGCCGCGCCGGGAATCGAACCCTGGTCCCGGGCCGTCCTCTGCTCTCGGGTCTGCCGCCTCTAACCAGTGAGCCACACTACTTCACAGTCATCTTTTCTTTCTCTCCAACCATCCTTGCTTCAAGCAGCCATGCATCTGATTCCTTCCTATCAGCCACCTCTGCCTGCATTCAAAAACACGTACCATTCTTTACAGTCATTAATGTTACGACTCGCCCGTCCTTCCTTAAACCCTTCTGTCCCTTTTCATTCTTCACATCCCTTAAGATCATCTGATATGACTTGCCTTCACGATAAAAGTTTCCCAGCTGAGTTGAAGTCAAATAGAGGGGGCCATTGCTTACCCGAGAACTACCGCCGCTAAATGCTATTACTAAGTCAAGGTTGACTGTCTTCTCCGTGATTGGCAAAAATGTTGTTCTAAATTAGTAACTGTTCTTCACAGTACAGTGTACTCATGTGTTAGTGTACTGTCAACTGTACAGTACACCATACACTCCATTGCAAGCCTACTCTAAAATGTCAATAAGTAAGGAGTATAATAACTTACCACCATCCGCCGCTGCTGAGCCATCCCCTGAGCTCCTCCTGGTGGCACTTGTGGCGCCGCCGCATCCGCCCCTGGAGTGGACCCCTCCACGCTGCTGGCCCCGGCACTGGTGTTGTGACGCCTAGAAAAAACATGTCATGTTTTTCGATGCCATACACCACCCCCTATTTCGTCTCGTAATGGAAGAGAAAATGTTAATACATAATATATAAAAAATTAAATTATTGGGACTGAAGAAAAGTCATGGTTTTGGGGAGGTTGTTAACTTATGTGCTTAGCCATGACATGCAACACTTTTTGGCACAACTGATGAATGCTTGCTTTTTAACGTGCAACATTTTTCTAATTACAGACAGAACCAACTACTCCTCATCACCACCAGGAGAACTTGAAGTTCCAACAAGGTGAGGGCTCTTGAGTCCTGCACAGTTGCTTCTGACTGAGGTATGTTGAAAGTCGAACTGCACCTATCATCAACAATGTCCTATTTCTCTTGTCCATACTTCTGTATGTGCAGAATAGTCCCTGAAATACTAGCGGTATGGTATGTGCTACTATCAAATTAAAAAGCCAACTACTAGCTTATTCTTGGTTGACATTGACATTTTGGCCCACATGCATCAAGCACTTTTTCATTCGCAAACGGTGCGATTCCTTAAAATCGGCCGTTTGCGAATGCAAAAGTGCTTTTTGGGATGCATGAAGCAATTTTAGAATTCGTAACATGTTTGCGAATTCTAAAATTGCGGGTGCTTTTAAGAAGTCGCAGATGTGCGATTTCTTAAAAGCAATGCATCATTATTTTAAAAAGTGAAAATTCGCAAATAGGGTGCCAAATTTACCGAGTGGTTGAACCACTCGGTAAATTTGGAAAAAGTGTTTAAAATGTTGAAAATGCTTTTTTTCAACATTCATGTTACGGACACACATGTCCTTAGGACATGTGTGTGTGCAACATGATGCGAAAAATACATTTCAGGGGTGCAAGGGGGGGTCCTTTGGACCCCCCCCTGCACCCATGAAATTTTCTAAGTGACACTCGCAATTTGCATTGACTCCTATGGGCCTTTTGGCCCATAGGAATCAATGGGAATGGTGAAAATTAACTTAAGAATTCGGTATTTCTTTGGGATTCGGTAAAAATTGCGATTTTTACCGAATCACAAAGAACTACCGAAAAAAATGATGCATAGCATTTTGCACTTCTTAATTTGCGATTCCTTTTTTTTCGCAAATTAAGAAATGCAAAATGACACAATGATGCATGTGGGCCATAGTTGTTGGATATTGTCAAAGCACTAACATTAAGAAGACTGGAATACACAGCAAGGGTAACCCAGAGGACTGCACTTGGTGCCTCTAGAGCTATTGCTGGATCAGAGCTTTGTTTAACACCGTTTGCCGACTGGGCAAGCTTACCTACCTTCACAGACCGACTCATAATAATAGTAAATAGTAGTAGCACAGAGAATGATGGTAGAGAGGCAGGATAAGAATGTAGAAATAGTCTACAAGAAGATCAAAGACTATTTTGTAACAAATAGAATTAGGAAACAGTTTGGAATGAATAGGAGCTGTAAAAGTTCGGGAAGTTTAATTATATTAACAACAGAACAACTTACTGGGGCCAGCAGAAGAGCCTGCAGAGGACCGTTCCTGCCTACTTTCTTCTGCCGGAGTCTAGGGTGTAGCCTTCTTGCCCCTGGGAGGTGCTGAATGTGAACATGAAATAAACACAAACATAGATGATTCTTTTTTTGAGATATTTGATTTCTTTGACCACAATCTAAAATTATCTCGCGGAAACAAATTACCAACAATTGCACTACATGTATTGACCTATCTCATCCGGTCAACTAGGAGGATACTAGTACAGTATGGCTGGATTCGCAGACCGTCTACTTGGAAAGTTATTTAAATCACTAACTAAACCAACAACAAAAAGGTTCTACTATGACTGCCAGCACTCAGCAGCACGCGATGTGACAGCCACAGTCCGTCATCATGATTGCAGACCACTAAAAAGTTTCCTATTACTAATAACAAGTCATAATATGCTCAACCTATCAATCCACCACTATCTCTTCTTCTTAGTGGCAGCAGGAGTACAAATGAAGGACAAGCCTGGAGTCTCTAGTCTCTCTAGCATTACGCAGTTCTGTAAAGTACTGCACTCATACATATTCAGGCCAAATGAGCACAAAGTTGCAAACAAGAAAGCATGGTAGCAACGCCACTGTGGAGGCGAGCACCTGCAATCACAGAAGCTTTTTAAAGATTAATTTACCTGCTATGTAATCGAATCGGCAGCATTCTTGCTCTTCGGGAAAAACATATATTAGCAATATACCACAGAGCAGAAGAAAACAAAGTAGTTATTAAAGAGCTACTCACCAAGGCCAGGGATGTCCACGCCTAGCAGGTGGACCAGGTCCTGCTCCTGATCAAGGACGTCTGCCCACCGGTGCGTCGCTTGGCCTAGGTACGCCGGACCCCCGACTCCCTAAGCATGGCCCTACACACCTTATCCCACAGCTGGCGACGCTCCCGGAGGCCATACCCTTGACCGGGCCTGCCCCCTGCTGCCACGGTTTTTGGGAGGTGGCGCTGAACATAAAATATAAGTGAGGCCACCTCCACCGTGCTGAAAACCTCCCTGGCCACCACATCCTCCCCCCTCGATTGCCCACAGAGGAGCTGGGTACGGGGTGCAGGACCTTTCCCCTTGCTCTTCCCGGCTCCCTTTGCCATGGTCCTGGACAGCTGAAGAAAAAAAATAGGAAAGAATAGGGAAAAAGTAAAGAAAAGAAAAGAGTTTAAAAAGTAGCTTTAAAGTAACCAAAAGTAGAAAAAACACAGAATATAGATGTAGAAAAAGAGAGGGATAGACAATGAGTAAAAAAGATCAAAAAAAAGTTCAAAGAAACAAAGGATTGCAAAGATTAGGGATAGGATTGAAAAAGCATGCCCAGAACCATTGCAAAAAACACAGTTGATGGACAGAATGTAGAACAATGTCATACATTCACCCCAGTACAAGGATCTGGGCCTAAATCCATCGTATTTTGCACTTCACACCACCCTGGGTTAGACACTGGCTTTATGCAAATCAGCTCTGACCCTGTGCCTCATGGGAACAGTCCAGTCCGAACTACCAAGCCATGTCTTTCCCAGACCGGAATCAAGCATCCAAGGACCGGTTTCTGGCTATCAGCCTTCATTAGCCTGGATAGCTTGACTCTAGTGGTGTGGAGAGCCTGGGACTCAAGTCTGATAATACCCAGCACACTTGGGGTGACAATTGCAAAACACACAGTTGATGGACAGAATGTAGAACAATGTCATACATTCACCCCAGTACAAGGATCTTGGCCTAAATCCATCGTTTTTTTGCACTCCACACCACCCTGAGTTAGACACTGGCTATATGCAAATCAGCTCTGACCCTGTGCCTCATGGGAACAGTCCAGTCCGAACTACCAAGCCATGTCTTTCCCGGACCGGAATCAAGCATCCAAGGACCGGTTTCTGGCTATCAGCCTTCATCAGCCTAGATAGCTTGACTCCAGTGGTGTGGAGAGCCTGGGACTCACGTCTGAGTATACCCAGCACACTCGGGGTGAAAATTGCAAAAAACACAGTTGATGGACAGAATGTAGAACAATATCATACATTCACCCCAGTACAAGGATCTGGGCCTAAATCCATCGTTTTTTTGCACTCCACACCACCCTGGGTTAGACACTGGCTATATGCAAATCAGCTCTGACCCTGTGCCTCATGGGAACACTCCAGTCCGAACTACCAAGGCATGTCTTTCCCGGACAGGAATCAAGCATCCAAGGACCGGTTTCTGGCTATCAGCCTTCATCAGCCTGGATAGCTTGCCTCCAGTGGTGTGGAGAGCCTGGGACTCACGTCTGAGTATACCCAGCACACTCGGGGTGAAAATTGCAAAAAGCACAGTTGATGGACAGAATGTAGAACAATGTCATACATTCACCCCAGTACAAGGATCTGGGCCTAAATCCATCGTTTTTTTGCACTCCACACCACCCTGGGTTAGACACTGGCTATATGCAAATCAGCTCTGACCCTGGGCCTCATGGGAACAGTCCAGGCCGAACTTCCAAGCCATGTCTTTCCCAGACCGGAATCAAGCATCCAAGGACCGGTTTCTGGCTATCAGCCTTCATCAGCCTGGATAGCTTGACTCCAGTGGTGTGGAGAGCCTGGGACTCACGTCTGAGTATACCCAGCACACTCGGGGTGAAAATTGCAAAAAACACAGTTGATGGACAGAATGTAGAACAATATCATACATTCACCCCAGTACAAGGATCTGGGCCTAAATCCATTGAATTTTGCACTCCACACCACCCTGGGTTAGACACTGGCTATATGCAAATCAGCTCTGACCCTGTGCCTCATGCGAACAGTCCAGTCCGAACTACCAAGCCATGTCTTTCCCGGACCGGAATCAAGCATCCAAGGACCGGTTTCTGGCTATCAGCCTTCATCAGCCTGGATAGCTTGACTCCAGTGGTGTGGAGAACCTGGGACTCACGTCTGAGTATACCCAGCACACTCGGGTGAAAATTGCAAAAAACACAGTTGATGGACAGAATGTAGAATAATGTCATACATTCACCACAGTACAAGGATCTGGGCCTAAATCCATCGTTTTTTTGCACTCCACACCACCCTGGGTTAGACACTGGCTATATGCAAATCAGCTCTGACCCTGTGCCTCATGGGAACAGTCCTGTCCGATCTACCAAGCCATGTCTTTCCCGGACAGGAATCAAGCATCCAAGGACCGGTTTCTGGCTATTAGCCTTCATCAGCCTGGATAGCTTGCCTCCAGTGGTGTGGAGAGCCTGGGACTCACGTCTGAGCATTCCCAGCACACTCGGGGTGAAAATTGCAAAAAACACAGTTGATGGACAGAATGTAGAACAATGTCATACATTCACCCCAGTACAAGGATCCGGGCCTAAATCCATCGTTTTTTTGCACTCCACACCACCCTGGGTTAGACACTGGCTATATGCAAATCAGCTCTGACCCTGTGCCTCAAGGGAACAGTCCAGTCCGAACTACCAAGCCATGTCTTTCCCAGACCCGAATCAAGCATCCAAGGACCGGTTTCTGGTTATCAGCCTTCATCAGCCTGGATAGCTTGACTCCAGTGGAGTGGAGAGCCTGGGACTCACGTCTGAGTATACCCAGCACACTCGGGGTGAAAATTGCAAAAAACACAGATGAAGGACAGAATGTAGAACAATGTCATACATTCACCCCAGTACAAGGATATGGGCCTAAATCCATCGTTTTTTTGCACTCCACACCACCCTGGGTTAGACACTGGCTATATGCAAATCAGCTCTGACCCTGTGCCTCGTGGGAACAGTCCAGTCCGATCTACCAAGCCATGTCTTCCCCGGACAGGAATCAAGCATCCAAGGACCGGTTTCTGGCTATCAGCCTTCATCAGCCTGGATAGCTTGCCTCCAGTGGTGTGGAGAGCCTGGGACTCACGTCTGAGCATACCCAGCACACTCGGGGTGAAAATTGCAAAAAACACAGTTGATGGACAGAATGTAGAACAATGTCATACATTCACCCCAGTACAAGGATCTGGGCCTAAATCCATCGTTTTTTTGCACTCCACACCACCCTGGGTTAGACACTGGCTATGTGCAAATCAGCTCTGACCCTGTGCCTCATGGGAACAGTCCAGTCCGAACTACCAAGCCATGTCTTTCCCAGACCCGAATCAAGCATCCAAGGACCGGTTTCTGGTTATCAGCCTTCATCAGCCTGGATAGCTTGACTCCAGTGGTGTGGAGAGCCTGGGACTCACGTCTGAGTATACCCAGCACACTCGGGGTGAAAATTGCAAAAAACACAGATGAAGGACAGAATGTAGAACAATGTCATACATTCACCCCAGTACAAGGATATGGGCCTAAATCCATCGTTTTTGTGCACTCCACACCACCCTGGGTTAGACACTGGCTATATGCAAATCAGCTCTGACCCTGTGCCTCATGGGAACAGTCCAGTCCGAACTACCAAGCCATGTCTTTCCCAGACCGGAATCAAGCATCCAAGGACCGGTTTCTGGCTATCAGCCTTCATCAGCCTGGATAGCTTGCCTCCAGTGGTGTGGAGAGCCTGGGACTCACGTCTGAGCATACCCAGCACACTCGGGGTGAAAATTGCAAAAAACACAGTTGATGGACAGAATGTAGAACAATGTCATACATTCACCCCAGTACAAGGATCTGGGCCTAAATCCATCGTTTTTTTGCACTCCACACCACCCTGGGTTAGACACCCTGCTATATGCAAATCAGCTCTGACCCTGTGCCTCATGGGAACAGTCCAGTCCGAACTACCAAGCCATGTCTTTCCCAGACCCGAATCAAGCATCCAAGGACCGGTTTCTGGTTATCAGCCTTCATCAGCCTGGATAGCTTGCCTCCAGTGGTGTGGAGAGCCTGGGACTCACGTCTGAGTATACCCAGCACACTCGGGGTGAAAATTGCAAAAAACACAGATGAAGGACAGAATGTAGAACAATGTCATACATTCACCCCAGTACAAGAATATGGGCCTAAATCCATCGTTTTTTTGCACTCCACACCACCCTGGGTTAGACACTGGCTATATGCAAATCAGCTCTGACCCTGTGCCTCATGGGAACAGTCCAGTCCGAACTACCAAGCCATGTCTTTCCCAGACCGGAATCAAGCATCCAAGGACCGGTTTCTGGCTATCAGCCTTCATTAGCCTGGATAGCTTGACTCCAGTGGTGTGGAGAGCCTGGGACTCACGTCTGAGTATACCCAGCACACTCGGGGTGAAAATTGCAAAAAACACAGTTGATGGACAGAATGTAGAACAATGTCATACATTCACCCCAGTACAAGGATCTGGGCCTAAATCCATTGTTTTTTTGCACTCCACACCACCCTGGGTTAGACACTGGCTATATGAAAATCAGTTCTGACCCTGTGCCTCATGGGAACAGTCCAGTCCGAACCTCCAAGCCATGTCTTTCCCAGACCGGAATCAAGCATCCAAGGACCGGTTTCTGGCTATCAGCCTTCATCAGCCTGGATAGCTTGACTCCAGTGGTGTGGAGAGCCTAGGACTCACGTCTGAGTATACCCAGCACACTCGGAGTGAAAATTGCAAAAAACACAGTTGATGGAAAGAATGTAGAACAATGTCATACATTCACCCCAGTACAAGGATCTGGGCCTAATTCCATCGTTTTTTTGCACTCCACACCACCCTGGGTTAGACACTGGCTATATGCAAATCAGCTCTGACCCTGCGCCTCATGGGAACAGTCCAGTCCGAACTGCCAAGCCATGTCTTTCCCAGACCGGAATCAAGCATCCAAGGACCGGTTTCTGGCTATCAGCCTTCATCAGCCTGGATAGCTTGACTCCAGTGGTGTGGAGAGCCTGGGACTCACGTCTGAGTATACCCAGCACACTTGGGGTGAAAATTGCAAAAAACACAGTTGATGGACAGAATGAGAACAATGTCATACATTCACCCCAGTACAAGGATCTGGGCCTAAATCCATTGTTTTTTTGCACTCCACACCACCCTGGGTTAGACACTGGCTATATGCAAATCAGCTCTGACCCTGTGCCTCATGGGAACAGTCCAGTCCGAACTACCAAGCCATGTCTTTCCCCGACCGGAATCAAGCATCCAAGGACCGGTTTCTGGCTATCAGCCTTCATCAGCCTGGATAGCTTGACTCCAGTGGTGTGGAGAGCCTGGGACTCATGTCTGATTATACCCAGCACACTCGGGGTGAAAATTGCAAAAAAACACAGTTGATGGACAGAATGTAGAACAATGTCATACATTAACCCCAGTACAAGGATCTGGGCCTAAATCCATCGTTTTTTTGCACTCCACACCACTCTGGGTTAGACACTGGCTATATGCAAATCAGCTCTGACTCTTTGCCTCATGGGAACAGTCCAGTCCGAACTACCAAGCCATGTTTTTCCCAGACCGGAATCAAGCATCCAAGGAACCATAGCAATGACTGAAAAACAAGATGGCCATTGAGGACCGCGTGGGTACGTTCGCACGATATTTCCCCCACGAGCATGCAAAAACGCACACAAACACGTAATCGCGCCCCGCGCACAACGTGAGCATGCAACTTGCGCCCGGAAACGGAAATACGCAACACGAACAAGATGCCCGCACCTATGTACGACAGCATGGGTAACTTCACAGTCGATGCACTGCAAGCGTCCCCCGAACGCGCAAAAAGCCCCGCGAACACGCAAAAAAAAAATCCACGAATCCGTGGATTTTGCGGATTACGAATTTGCTTTCGCGTGAATTCAGGTACCGCGAATTCGCGCATTTCGCCCATACTTAAGTATAAGCCTATGATGGAGGCACAATACTGCATTGTGTGCAGGCGAGAAAAATCCTCAATTAAACTGAAACATCTAAATCAAACCTTTTCTACCAGAAACATGAAGTCAGAAAACAGTAAGCAATGCAAGATAACAATAGAAAATGATCATGTAATAGGTCTTTCAACATAGCACTTCATGAAATTCAAGGAAGTTAAACCATAAATAGAATCAGAATATAACATGCAGGTTAGTGAGGAGAAAAGTCTGTCCAACCAGTAGTGCAGAAACTCTTGCCTATGTAGCACTGTGATTATTGGGTAACTCATGCCTGAGACTCTCTGGGGTTTATTCTGTGGTGTATTGGGTGATTAATGCCCTACCGTGACCTGACATGGGACAGGCACCCTCAGATGTTGTGCCATTATGTTTTCCCTACTTGAATCGACTACATGTTTGGTAATGCTCTCAAGATTGATTACAGGGTACTGGCTGGGTGATAGGCAGGCAGGATTGGTGTGCTCATTCTCTTCAACACTATTCCAGATCCTATCATAGAGGAGCAGTAATGTAATACATGTCTACCGGCATACAAAGATCAGCCAAAAATGTAATGCCCCAGAGGCCGAAAATATAAGATTTTGTTTAAATAATGCAGAATTGTGTTCTGGAGTTAGTATTTGTGACTTAATACAACATGACAGGCTTGCCAACAACGTGGAGAATGACTGACACCACCCGTCCCGTGTGGAGAGACTGAAAAATATAAACATACTACACTAAATACTTTCCAAAATAAAACAAAGGCTGCATAAAAGGCCCACATTGCTGCAGTATGAGGTGGGGAGGCTAAAGACTCCCAATCAAAGGTATGTTCTCACAAGATGGGCAGCCATTACATGGAACAGCCTTGAATAAGAAAATATTCCATGACATGCCCATGATAGGCAATGGAAACTCCAGGAATGAAAGGCAAAGCTGAAAACTAAAAAGGTCT
The DNA here is from genome assembly GCF_964263255.1 of Lissotriton vulgaris. Classification (NCBI taxonomy): domain Eukaryota; kingdom Metazoa; phylum Chordata; class Amphibia; order Caudata; family Salamandridae; genus Lissotriton; species Lissotriton vulgaris. The sequence goes on from NC_141694.1 coordinate 1,536,453,358, forward strand.
GTGCACTTATAAGTTGGATAGGAAAATTACAAACTGGATGAATTTTGCAATTTTACTGAACTATTACAATCTATATTAATGAGCTAGATCTGTGTCGTGAAGTCATACAAGTAAATTGTTCAATATACAGTAACCTGCTTGTCTCTCTGTCTAATTTGTATCTGGTTTTAGACTTTGGGTGCTTTAATACTGTTTTTGCATCATGATTTTATGAGGTCATGTTTTTATTGAGGTTATTTGCCGTTGACATTGTGTTAGCCTTGGGGCATCCGTATTTATTATTTGGGCGGCTCTGCCTGCTGCACTTCATCGTAGCAGTAGAAAGATTGCGCTTAAGGTAGCCATTTTCTCCCTTTGTGGGCCGTTTAGGGATGCGATTTTGTTACGGCTGCACTCAAGTTGTTTAGGTTCTGACTGCTGAGGCATGCAGCATTGGAGTATGACTTTGAAGCCCCGCCACTCTCCACCCATATCTTTAATTGGCTTTTGTCATCGTCCTTCATAAACCCTGGCTTCCGAGTCCTTATTCGGCTTGTTAGTTGCTCCTTGTTTCCACCTTGTCTGCATTTGTAACCTCCCATAACGACAGGATCTTTTAATTGTCTTGTTACGCGGTTCGCTTTATCTTGGCTGTGAGAACTATTTTGTTCAATGATTTGCTCTTATTCCACACACTACATCATAGCATGCTACCCACTTTTATTTGATTTACTTATAGTGGTCCGCTTTAACTATAGCGGCTGCGTTTCATTCTTTTTTTATTTTAGCAGCGCCGTTCGCTTCAAGTATTGCAGTCGCGCTTACTTTTTTTTTTTTTTTAATAGAGCCCATGCAGCATTTTTAAATTCATGGAGGCCACGCCCCTTTCTTTAGACACGCCGCGTCTAAAGAAAGGTGCACGGCCGCTATTAAAGTGAAAGTGCGGTATGGGTCGCTTTTACAAAACAATATGATTGCCAACTTGACAAAGAGATGCTTTTTTATATCAAAGCAACCCATGCTGTGGTTTTACTTTAATGTCAGCCACGCCCCTTTCTTTAGATGCGGCTTGTCTAAAGAAAGGGGCGCGGCCTCCATGAATGTGAAAGCTGTGCTAGTAATTTGCAATGCAAAAGGTCTTGTATTGCGAGAGTTTAAGCTATTGCATTGCCAATGGCTCAAACTCTCATAAATGCGAGACATAGTGTGTTGCAAGTTCTTGTTTTGGGAGGGCAATGAAGACTCCCTTTAAAAGCAGGCCCGTCTGAGACCGTCCCCAAGTGTTCCGCAGCCAGTGACAACCATGCTGCCCTTGACTCTACTTCAAGATATTCTGTATAATAATTACATAATCTAAAGCCTGTGTTGGGCTGTAGGGTTTTGTCCGCAGTGCTGCCCTGTCTCCCAGGTGTTCAGGGAGTGGGCCATGTCTCTTCTCGACCGGGATATGCTAGAAATGAGCAGGAGTGAGTCAGATTATAAATCTAATCGCTCTGGCTCCCATGCCTACACCCATGCCACATTGATTAATGTATGTTCTTTGAACAAGAATGCACTTCACACACAAAGCCTACTCAGTGAGGAGCAGTTTGATGTTTTATTTCTAACAGAAATGTGACTGAATGAGTCGTCCTATCCAGATATTATGATGGCTCTTCCTGAGGACTGTTCCTGTGTGCATGCAGATAGAATGGGAAGTCAAGGGGGTGGAGGGGTTGCCATTTTTTTTAAAGAATAGTTTTAGGTGTTCCACTTTTCGACTAAAAGAGTTCTTGCAGGAGCTGAAGTGCTGGGGTTTTGCACTGCAATCTCCACAGAGTTATCCATGGCTGGGGCATTGATCTAGGTCCCACCTGTCTACCTGGGCAATTTCCTATATTCTCTAGAGGAGGCTTTTACCCAGTTTACTCTTTTCTAATTTCACTTTTTTAGGAGATTTTAACTTTCCTGTTGATAATAAATCTGACTCACGGGTATCTACTTTGCTGGACACGCTGGACTCACACCAAACAGAGATGATCTTTGGAAGCTCACCGGCTCAACCAAGCAAGGGGTCAGAGCTGCTGGTCAATACCTTTTGATAGTGGGTTTATAGGGTGTTAGAATTTTCACCTAGCTGAAATTTTGCATGCCTGTTGCACAACCATATTTACCAAGAGCTTTGACCCCCCTGCTTGGTTGAGGTGGTGAGCATCAAATGAACATATCTGTTTGGTGTTAGTCCACCATGAGTGTTGATGCTTCCACAGCAGTAGCCAAAGAGTGAGTCCAAGGACACAACAAAAGCCAAAAGGATGCACTGTGTGGATTGGACATCGGAAGATTGAAAGGCTCTAATGTCCCGCAACATTTTTATGCAGAATAATATCCTGGTGTTCCTTGAGTTAGGATTGAGGTTCATTCTAGACATGGCATGGGTGCTAACATAAACCCAACTTATAGTTAGTAACTACAAGAGAGGACCATTTACAGAGGAATATATGAGGTTACAATGCAAATAATTACAATGCATGCTTTTACAATCCGGTTTTTACATCGCAACTACCATTACATCGTATGATTCTACAACACATGCTATTACAATACATTTTTTTAAACTACCATTACAGCGCATTCCATTACAACGCATACTATTACAGCAGATACCATTACAACGCATGATACTTTTAGGGCAACAGTAGAGTAAGTGTTGGATAGCGTAAGGGTAAAAATTACTATTCCCACTCCAGTGAGGGCAACAGTAGGGAAAGTGTTGAATAGTGTAGGGGTAAAAATTACTATTCCCATCTATCCCAAAACTCATACCCACCCTAAAACTAAAAAATCCCCATTACTTACCTTATAATGCATTGTAATGGCATGCGTTGTAATGGTATGTGTCGTAATGGCATGCGTTGTAGTGACATGCGTTGTAGTGACATGCATTGTAATGGCATGCGATGTAAAGGCAGTTGCATTGTAAAAGCAGTGTGATGTAATGACCGCTTTGAATTGGATGTTTGCCCTTACGGAGACACTAACTCTGCAGAACATAGCCAAATCTTTCTTGGTATATCAATGGCGTGCATACATTTTCTGTTGGGATGAATGAATGAATTCTTGCCAGAAAGTGCAGTTCTGTGAGCTGTATTGCCTCAAGGTGCTTAGGTAAAGGTGCTGCAGAGCTTTCAAAATAGAAGTTTTCAAGGCATATTTACAAGGAAATAGTGCAGTGCTACGGCAAAATCTGCAGCTCTACACTACGTCATGTCAAAAACACAGGGATGCACCGTATTTACAAAAATACGGTGCACCCCTGTGTTTTCCCTTGCGCTGGTGAGAAAAGTAGCTGCTAGCGCTAACGCAGACACCATTGCGCCATGGTAGACTCCCTTTTGGCACGTAAACAATGAATAATGGCAATTTGCTACTTCTATGTGCCGCATTCTGCAGCACACATAGAAGTGGCAAATCACCATTATCTAATGATTGTCTTTTGTGTAGGAAGGGACACCTACCTTCACAAAAACAATCATTAATGTGTGCTGCAGCAAAAATGAGGAGAAATAAAAGTATTTCTCCTCTTTGCACAAATCTAACACCTGCTTTTGCATGGCGTTAGTTTTTGGCACTGCCTCAGATTTACAGATTTTTAATAATCTGAGGCAGCGTCAAAAAGCCATGGATGTTGCGATAGAACACCCACAGCAACACCCATTGGAAGCCCCTTTGACTCAGAAAACTGCGTGAAAGGGTACCATATTTTCAAAGCAGTGTTAAGCCACACAAAGGGGCTTAATGTCACCTTGTAATCATGGTGCAGGGCATCGCGCCACCAGAACTTCGAAAAAAGTCATGTTCTGGTGGTGCAACCCCTTGTAAATATGCCCCTTTGTTTCCAGCAGAAGCAAGAAAAAATATGTCTCTCCATGGCACAAAAAATGAGTATCATCAGGGAAGATTTAATAAATAAACATAAGCAACAAAAGTTGCTGAACCACGTCGCATCGGGAGGAGAAGGCATTATTTTTTGGCGCAAAGCCAAGTCCGACCGTCTTAGTAAAGGTATCTGGCTTTGCATCAAATACCATAAGTGGTAGCGTTGAAACTCACAAGTACCACCCATGGAACGCCTACTTGACACAAAGAAGCACAAAGCAGCACATAGTACTATTTGCAATGTTTTATGGGCAACTTTCCAGCATAACAAAAGTTTTTCTCTTGAAATGAAAGTACTTTATCAAGACTTTCGGCCGCTTTACGTCACTGCAGCTCAAAGTCTTGGTAAATGTGCCCCATCGAGTTGGACACAGGGCAACGATGACACAAGACTGTGTCAGTAAACACTGCACAAAAGCAAATTACTCACAGGCAGACACTGACAACATGGTTTATGGTACACCTGGGGCACAGCTTCAAAGGTTTGAAAAGCACTGAGTCAACCTCAATATGCATTTCAAGACAACATTCATGAGCTGCAACTGTAGGTCTGCAGCAAGTAATCAGTTTGCTTTTCAGGTACCAAGCACAAGGCCTGACAGCGGACAAAATAAAAGAACGAGGATGGTTGTTTTCTTCGACCCATTGCCAGGTTGTCCCAGTCCTATCACAAGACATCTCTTATAAACACTGAGAAGGATACACTAGAAACCTCCACTGGCTCTCCACATCCACAGAGAGAGATTTCAGTGCGAGATTAGGCCCCTAAAGACAAAGGAGATAAAGCCACCTCAGGCCAGGCTGAAAAAGATTAAATGTTATGTAGGTTTGTGTAATCAAACTTCACAGTGGGCCGCTGTGAAGTAAACTATCATCTCACCATGGTGTCATCCTAGCGGGCCTTCTGCTTTCTATAAAGAGGACAATAGAGTATTGAAATCTATGGAGAGTGTGTTTATTTTTTCGAGAGCCTCCCCACCCCCCACACAATATGAACTATCCAATTTCTTATGAACACTGCGCTGGCTTTAGGGCTGCCTTTCGCAGCTTTGGATAGATTTCAAGGTTGAATGCCTAGGATCCACGGCTGCACACTTGTGCATGCACTGCCATCTAGTGGTAGAAAATGAAAAGCTTGTTTTAGTAATGGGATTCGCAACGAGTACATTTCACAGGGTTCCATAAATATAAAATAAATATCTTCGCAATGAAGTTGTGGCCGACAGGCTTGTGAAGAAAAGCAGAAAGAGAGAATTAACTCACTTGCAATCGAGGCTACATGACATGAGCATTGAGGACCGAATCAGTCGAGGAGAGTGCTAATTTAGGACAGGTTTCTGGCAGTTTTGGGCTGACTGGTGTCTTAAATAGTGAAAGAGAGGAGGCAGCTTTGTTTTATCACTTTTGACAGTGGTAAATGATTTACAGACATGAAACCTGAAAAGGCATCAGCAGCTTTTGACTGTTAATATAGCATCATTCTTGACGTCACTGATGTAAACAAACGAACAATACAAAATAACACACAAAAAGCAACAACATACCATAATTGAAACATCAGGCATAACACTACACAACGCAGTGCAACAATCACAATAAAATAAAACAAATTCTTATTGCAATAATGCAGCATAAGAACACAATAGCAAAAAGAACAACACATCACCAATGCAACAAAATGTCACCTCGAAAAATATGCTGAAACATTCTTGACACATGTTTTCACTTCGCACCAAGTGCTACCTTTCTTAACACCAAGGACAGGACATAGCACCAGTGAAATACGATTTGTGATCTGGCCCTTGGTGTGCACAAATACATGGAACTGAAAGTCTCAGCAATTTTTAAATGGTCATAGCGTTGCTTGTCGCACATTTCAGCTTACTTTTCGATACTTCATATTTGCTTTACTTATAGCTTAGCATTCTTGCAGTCACGCATATTTAAAAGGAGATTGTGCCACCGAACATTTTACGAGGTTCTGGTGGCTCAATGCCCTGCACCATATTTACAAAGTGGTGTTAAGCTTTATACATATGGTACCCTTTCACAAACCTTTCTGCGTCAAAGGGGTGTGCAATGCGTGTTGCTGTGGGTCCTCTACAGCAGCACCCATTATTTTTTGACGCTGCCTCAGATTTAAAAAGATCTGTAAATCTGAGACACCATGCAAAAGAAGGCGTTAGATTGGCACAGCGAGGAGAAGTGTTTTTAGTGCTGCATTCTGCAGCACACATCAAAAGAGCGAAATAATGAATTATTTTATATGCAGGAAGGTTTATCTATATATATATTCACTGAAAAAACCATAGGTTTCACACCAGTTATAGTTAGGAAATAGCATTTAAAAAACCTATTAAATTCACTAAAAAAACATAGGTTTCACATCAGTTATAGTTAGCTGGAAATTTTACTGACATAAAACCACTGAAATTCCACTTTATAGTTAGTTGGACTCACTATAACTTGCGCGTGTAATGCACTGCTGATGACGTCACATATTACATCACTCATGACATGGTCAGTGACATCACTGAGATTGAGATTTAACTTTGAAAAAAATCCTAAATATATATATATATATATATATATATATATATATATATATATATATATATATATATATAATGTGATTTGCTACTTCTATGTGTGCTGCGGCACACATAGAAGTAGCAAATCACCATTAGGGATTGTTTATGTGCAGTAAGGGACAGCTTCCTGCACACAAACAATAATTTCCTGCAACGAAGGCACCCTTGCACTATGGTGCAAGGGTGTCTGTGTTGGTGCTAGGCACCTATTTTTAGCGCCAGCTCAAAGGAATACACAGGGGGCGCCGTTTTGCTGTAAATACAGCACTTCCCTACATTTCTGAAATGACGCAGCGCGGCTTTCAAAACTTGCAGCAGTGCCACATTGTGACATTGTCTTGTAGATATGCCCCATTGATTTTTATCTTGTCCATAATCAAGACATCACAGAAGACTAAATTGATTGGTAGCCGCTTGACACACCGCCTGGTGAGAGGTGGAGAAGCCATGCCCTGCTGAACTGCTGCACCGCTGGGGGAACCACACTTCCCATCACACCCTGGGATTCCTCACACAAATTTAAGATTGATGCCAATCCGCAGCAGTCGTAGCTGGTTGATCCTCAGCCTAGTGGAAGGAGGAGAAGCCGCGCCCTGCTGTACTGCTACTCTGCAGGTGGAACTCACCGTTCCCACCACACCCTGGGATGCCTCAGGCGCATTTAAGCGCAACGCCAACCTGTGGCGTGGGCTGCATGCATGGGTGTGCCTGGGCCACACGTAGGTGCACCCGGGCTGTGCCCGGGCAAAACCAGGGCCAAGGGTAGGCACATCCATGCCCTTCAGTGCCTAGAAGAGGACGGGTCTGGCAACCCCTCTAAGCTCCCAGACTCTGCATTTGGCAAAACACCCACAAAAGAATAGGCAAACGCGAAGCCAAAACAACAGAACATGGGGTGAAATCATTAGCACCTTTTACTCATTCCTGATGAGGGTGGCCAACGTATTATCTAAGGAGATCAAACTTACCAAATGCTGTCTTTCCTTAGAGGAGGTAACAACTGGACTGGAACTTAGTGCGATGCCCAAATTTGTGGATTTGACAAGCTCTGCTACTCTGACTATGTATGATTGCCTTCCCATTGGACCTTGCAGCAACCAAGCAAGCCCCTGTGGAGAGGACTGTAGGCCCCAGTTGAACTGCCAGTCAAAAGGAAAAGAGGAGGCATGATGAGTAATAAGGCTACTAAAATCAACAAAACGGTGCGGTCTGAAGCCACATTAAGGTCGGGACCATTGACTGGTAATGTTGAACTGTGCCAAAGAATGGAGCAGGTTATTTAATTGCTTTTGCAACTGGTTCTCTGTAGATTGGCTAAAATCGAAGAGAGCTTAAGTAATCTTATTGGGGTCCTATAGAGCACTCCACCCTTCAACAACAGGAAGCAACTACACTAAAGGACGATGAGAGAAGGGAAGGTCACCATAATTCACAGCCGCTATCAATGATTAATCAAAGGATACCTTCACAACCCACTCAGACTCAGTCACTTCAATTTTTGCAAAGGCAGGATAATAATTTAAACTTATTATCATTTTATGTTTCTACTTCACTCTGCTTGAAAGTAGTGGGGCGACGCTCCTCAGCCATAGTGGAAGAGCCGCCACTGGACAATTCTGTATTCAGCTTGGCATCAGGCTGGGGTGCGTCCTTGCACCCTTCCTGTTTTCATCTACACATATGGCAAGGAAGCCGCCCTGTTCAAGTCTACCACAGATGGGCGACTGGGAACTAAGCCATTGTCCTGATACTCCTCTATAAAGACAATTTTGCTTTGGAGACCCAATCCCCTGCGGCAGGGCCACCATGTTGGGGACCGTGGGGGGAGCCTCAAGGCCCCCACAGTCCCTTCCGGCTCCCTACCTCCTGCGGGAGCCGGCACTGCATTTGGACAAAGGAAGCTAACATTTTTACTGCTCTCGCTTCCATAAACTGGAGCAGTGATTGCTATGGCTTGGCGGGAGCCATAGCAAACTGCAATGTTCCAGGGCTGGGTATCCGGGGACTTTGCTGGAGCTGGCCCTGGAGGGTGGTGGTCCCCAGGGCCATCTAGGGCTCCACGAGGAGTTCCGCGCACAACCCTCTAACATCGATTAATCCCTGGGTAGGTGGCGGTCACTGGGGCTGTATCAGAGGGCTGGTGCCCCCACGCATTTTAATTTAATGGAGACCCGGGGATGTGGCAGTCCCTGGGGCTGCGGGGAGCCTGCACTTCACTGAATCATCCCAGAGGAGGTGGCGGTCCCCGGGGCTGCGGGGGGCCCATGCAGGGCCCCTCAAAATTATTATTTTTTGCCCCAGGACCTGCCCACCCAGAGGCCTAAATTAAATGAAGCTAGAATTCATGGATCCACCGTGACTCCAGCAGAATGTTTTTTGTAATGCTTTTTTTGGGCCTGGGGGGTCTTGTGGGGCCCCCTGAACAGGCCTAGGGTGTCAGGGGGTGTCTACCATGCCCCCATTTCTTTTGTATGGGTTTTCTTGTGACTTAGTTCAACCGAGTCACAAGATGACTGCTAACACTTCCTGGTTTGAAGTATTGGCAGCCAATCAGAACTCAGACACAAGATCGGGAGGGGGCATAGATCCACTGCGGCCACAGTTGTATATCTGAGAATTTTCTTTACATTTCTCAGGAACTACTGAACGAATTTACACCATCTAACAAAATGTGTCTAAAGTTTCCTATGGAAATTAACATGGAGAAAAAGCATTTTGGGACCCCCCTTTTTCTTGGCCCCCACTTGACAGATCACCCTGAAATTTTCAAGATGGGAGCTGAGGTGAGTATCAAATTCATTTTTAAAATTTCGCTAAGATTCGTTAAACACGCCAAAGCTATTTGCAAATAAAAAATAGCTTTTCAATAGAAATCAAGTCCTAACTATAACTACCTATTGGTGACCATAGATATATATATATATTACCTACTGGCAGTCACCAGTAGGTAGTGTAGTTTCCATAGACAAAGCGTTTTTTGTTTTGCTAATAACTTTGGTGCAGTTTGACGAATATTCAGAAAATCTACAATGATGGTTTGCCACTCACTTCCAATTGCTGTCTTGAAAGTTTTCAGAGTGATTCGTAGAGTGGGGGCTGTGAAAAAGGAAGGAACCCTAAACACATTTTCCCATAGCAGTTTCCCATAGGGATTTTAGACACAAACTACAGCCCAAATCGCTGAACAGAATTACACCAAATTTGACTGAAAGCTAGATCTTGTTCCAGAAAGAGTGCTTTTTTGTCAAAAATCTTTTTATTTAAATTTTTCAGTAGCATATCATTACATTATGTCATTCCCATCTCTTTTCTCATGTCATACAATATAGGGCTATATGAAGGTACAGTTGCTTCATGTCTGAGAAGATGCATACAGTCTGCTTCAGAGTAAGCAGTGTAATAGCACCATTGACCATCTTTATACATTAATCAACTGAAATCCGAATCCATCCTAACCCCCCTCTCCCTTCCCTCCCCAAAACAAACCAGGTGTACAGAGTGTCCCAGAGCGCGTACAGGTGTATGGGTTACATAGTGTGATCAAAGGGCTATCAAGAGGTATCTTTCCCACATCGCCCTCCTGAGCCCCCACTCCTCTTCCAGGCTCTATAATTGAAAGAGGTGCAGGGCCCTGGTACACGTGGGGCACGCAAACAATGGGACCCCCATGATAGATACTCCACCAACGGCCCCATGTGTACTCGAAGGTTTTAAAGGTGTCCGCTAGTACACTAGCCATTCTCTCCATAATGATAGCCTGCCATAGACGAGCGTGCCATAGGGTCATATATGGAGCCTTCTTCTGTTTCCACGCAGCCGCTACCGTCCTTTTGACTGCCCCAAGTCCAGCCAGAGAATGGCCCTGTCCTCATGGAGTGGCTGAATTTGTGTATGTCCCTTTATAGCTTGTCCCATTGCTTATCCGTAATGCTTACCCCCAAAGTATGCTCCTAAAAGAGCCTGTGCTTGGGCAGCCCAGTATGCAGTGTCGATTGAGGTATCTTATAGATATGCGAGATTGTGCCTTTTGTACCCTTCTCTATTGTCGCTAGTCTCTATTGGTGTGAGTTCTCTAGTCGCTGCTTCTCGAATTCCCTGGGTGTGGACCCAGTGTTGCATTTGGGTGTAGTGGTAGTATTCGCTGGCTGTGAGGCTAAACCCCCTCTTGCAATGTTTGAATGTGAGAATGTCCCCGTTGTGGAATAGATCGAAAGTTGTGCGGCATCCCCCTTTCTACCATGCATCAAAGGGTCCTGGTACACAAGCTGGTGGGAACTCTGGATTATAGTGTATGGGTGTCAAGGGTGATGGGAAGGTGGCAAGGGCAAAACCCCAGTGGATATCATCCTACACCTTGAGGGTAGTTTTAGTAGGTATACTTAGATAGACATTAGGCGGATGCTCTGCTTTGGGTTTCCGCAGAAGGTCCCATATACTCCTCCCTGCCCCCGCCCTATCGATGTGTAGCCAGTGTTTGTCTGACACACTGGATGACTATACTGTGATCACTTGAGTTGGGCTGCTTTGTCATAGGGATGCATATCTAGTAGTGCCAAGCCCCTCTTATTTTTGGGGAGCCAGAACTCTTGAATTGATAGCTGTCCCCTTTTTCCTCCCCAGATAAATAGTATGATCAGTAATTTTAATGTGGAAAAGTACCCCGGGTCTATCTCTGTCGGGAGACCCTGAAATAGGTATAAAACTTTGGGCAATGCCATCATTTTGATCACCTGAATTCGACCTACCCATGAGAGATGCATGGGAGCCCATCTATGAAAATCTGCTTTCCAATGTTGAATAAGTGGCGGAAAATTTGCCTTAAAGAGGACTTGGAGCCCCAGTGTTATTTTTATTCCCAAGTAAACGATTTCCTTTTTAGCCCATTGGAAGGGTGTGGACTCCACCAAAGCTTCCATATCTCCCTGTGATAGTGTCAGGTTTAGCAGGAAAAGACTTAGTAAGGTTAACTCCTAGACCAGCTACCCATTCAAACCGCCGCAGCTCCTCCATTACCTCTGCCAAAGAGAGTTCTGGGTTTGTGACGGACAAGAGCATATGGTCTGCAAAAAGAGAGATCTTATGTTCGTCTCCCCCGGATGTGATACCCTTTATCTCAGGCGTTGTGCAAATTATAGCCACCAGGGCTTCTATACTTAGGGCAGAGAGAAGAGGAGAGAGGGGGTATCACTGGCCAGTCCCTCTCTCCAAGGTGAACATTGCTGAGCTCACCCCATTCACAAGGACCCTAGCGGTGGGGCATGCATAGTTCGCTCTATCATGTCCAGAAATCTGTTACCATACCCATTCTTCCTCAAGACCTTGAAGAGGAAGGGCCAGTCCACTCGGTCAAAGGCCTTCTCTGCATCCAGCGCCAAGAGGACCACTGGTATAGATTTTTTATACCTTTTCCACGAGGTGAAAGACCCTCAGAAGATTGTCGTGGGTTTGCCTGCAAGGTATAAACCCAGATTGGTCCGGGTGAATGAATTCTGGCATTAATGATTTTAGCCTATAAGCCAATGTTTTTGTGTTGATTTTTGCGTCCATCTTAAGGAGCGCTATCGGTTGGTAGGAGAAGCATAGTTGAGGGTCCTTACCTGGCTAGGGTATCACTAAAATAAGGGCCTCCCCCATAGAGTACGTCACCTTTCCCGCCACCACCATAGAGTTATATAAGTGTATCAATTGTGGAATTGTTTCAGTCCTATTTTTTTTATAGAACTGTGCCGTTAGGCCGTCCGGACCAAGTGATTTATCTGATTTAAGATTAGCTACGGCACTGCTCACTTCCTCAGAGGTTATCGGAGCTCCCAAGTTGTCATTCTGTATTGCTGAACACTCTCTGGAGTTCTATGCCTTAAAGGTATCACTCTTGTTCAGTATTTTCATAGCTCTCAGTCTGATATAAATGTTGGTACAATTGACCATAGGCATGTGCCTTGTCTATTTCCTTGATCGCTTTATCCCCCAACCCCTGGCATCTTTATGTTTCTTATATAGTCTTTTTCCCTTTTTATCCTCAATTGTCTGCCTAGGTGTGTTCCCACTTTGTTGACTTTCTCATAGGTGGTAAGAGGAAGGGGTCCCAGCAAATATAGAAGAAATATAATACATTTCACAAGAATTGATCTGAAACACTTATTTTGATCCACAAATTTATTATTCAATAAGGGATCAAGTGTAATTAATACACATAGCAAAACAGTCAACTGTATTCATGGTCATACAGTGCCCCGGGAAGGAGAAGGAAGTGATCGTGAGGAGGTAAGGGAGTGATGGGATAACGTGACAGTAAAATCACAAATTCAAAATATATTTTTCACGCTATGAATCACATAGCAGTTAGTACCACAAACTTATGGCGACATTATTTCAGAAAAGGCATACGACACATAGTACAGTATAAATGCAATTTTTCGCATGTGTGGTTGCCGTGAAAGGAAAAGCCGTCGACGTTTCGACCCTCTGAAAACGCAGGAAGATTTAACCTTGCTGCGGGGTCTTCATCAGGACCAAGGAAGGGGCAAGGGACCACAAGTCTTCTCCCCCGACGTGGGCCCTTGACGCACACCTCCCCTCCTTCCGTCATCTGCCACAGCCTGACAGTCTGCCTCAGACAGACCCGCGAGCCGCTCCTCCCTTGTGAAGTGGGTCCACGCTTCGTTGGACGAAGCGTGGACCCACTTCACAAGGGAGGAGCGGCATGTATGACCATGAATACAGTTGACTGTTTTGCTATGTGTATTAATTACACTTGATCCCTTATTAAATAATAAATTTGTGGATCAAAATAAGTGTTTCAGATCATTTCTTGTGAAATGTATTATATTTCTTCTATATTTGCTGGGACCCCTTCCTCTTAACACTTAATGAACCCAGGTCCCCATGACTCCATTGGGTAACCCCCTTGTACAATCTTTCTCATAGGTGGAGCATTTAAATCATATTAAGGTTAGCTCTGCTCTATTGTTGTGTATGGCGTTCAATTTGCCCCTAAGGGTAGTTACCTTTCTTTGCAGGCTCAAATGGGCTTTGTCTTATGTTCCCTCTCAGCCTCTTTCAATTCTGCCTCCTATGCCATTCTCTCTTGTGTTCTGCATTTATTCAATTCTGCATTAAGTGTGATGGATTGACCTCTAGGAAATGGCTTAAAGGCATCCAAATATGTAACTTGGGAGGTATCCTTGGGGTAATTTCTAAGAAGGTATTCCTTAATGGACTCATTCATCGAACAGCAAGAGATCTTGTGTAAGAGCCACTGGGAAAAACCATCTCATATTTTAAGGAGAAGCTATCCTTGACCAGTGTTCACGTGCATAGAGCATGATCGGACACCGTGATAGGATGAATAGAAGTGGCCTGCATTGCAGAGGTTAGGGTCCTGCTTGCAAAGATGTAGACGATCCTCGAATATGATCTGTGCGTCTGGGAAAAAAAGGTGTAATCCCTGTCTCTTGACGCATGGTACGCCATGTATTTATTAAGCCCAGCATGGAGAATTCTTTCTTTAAGGCTTTGGTGAAAGTGCTAGAGCTTGTCTTTAGGGTTGTGAGCTATCAATGCACACATCTCACGTTAAATTTAAATCTCATAGCAAGAAAATGCCCCTCTCCGCGAACCTCCTCCAGCCACAATAGGACTTGGGAAATGAATGCGGCTTGGTTAGTGTAGGGTGCATAGATTGAGGTGAAGGTGCAGCGACGACCTTGCAGTTTCTCCATGAAGATGACTATCTTGTCCTCCTTATCTATTTTGCTTCCTTTCGGTTGGAAACCTAAGGACCCCTGAAAGAGCAGGTCCACTCCATTGTGTTTAGTCCTGGTCGAAGAGCGATAAATAATGTGGTATGCCCTATGTTTTAACCTGGAATTCCTCCACCCTTCTTAAGTGTGTTTCCTGTTGCACCACAACATTATGTCTCTGGTCTTGAAGATATTTCCATAATTTCTGACGTTTGCCAGGGGAGTTAAAACCCTTTACATTCCACGTGATCAGGGTTAGCACCATTTATATGTAAGAGGTGGGTTCGTGTGTCAGCTTAGAGTCTAGAGAGGTGTTGTGTAAGAGCCACTGGGAAAAATCATCTCTTATATTTTAAGGAGAAGCTATCCTTGACCAGTGTTCACGTGCATAGAGCATGATCGGACACCGTGATAGGATGAATAGAAGTGGCCTGCATTGCTGAGGTTAGGGTCCTGCTTGCAAAGATGTAGACGATCCTCGAATATGATCTGTGCGTCTGGGAAAAAAAGGTGTAATCCCTGTCTCTTGACGCATGGTACGCCATTTATCTATTAAGCCCAGCATGGAGAATTCTTTCTTTAAGGCTTTGGTGAAAGTGCTAGAGCTTGGTCTTTGGGTTTGTGAGCTATCAATGCACACATCTCACGTTAAATTTAAATCTCATAGCAAGAAAATGTCCCTCTCCGCGAACCCCCTCCAGCCACAATAGGACTTGGGAAATGAATGCGGCTTGGTTAGTGTAGGTTGCATAGATTGAGGTGAAGGTGCAGCGACGACCTTGCAGTTTCTCCATGAAGATGACTATCTTGTCCTCCTTATCTATTTTGCTTCCTTCCGGTTGGAAACCTAAGGACCCCTGAAAGAGCAGGTCCACCCCATTGTGTTTAGACCTGGTCGAGGAGCGATAAATAATGTGGTATGCCTTATGTTTTAACCTGGAATTCCTCCACCCTTCTTAAGTGTGTTTCCTGTTGCATCACAACATTATGTCTCTGGTCTTGAAGATATTTCCATAATTTCTGACGTTTGCCAGGGGAGTTAAAACCCTTTACATTCCACGTGATCAGGGTTAGCACCATTTATATGTAAGAGGTGGGTTCGTGTGTCAGCTTACAGTCTAGAGATTCCGAGCTTTGTTGAGACCCCCCTCCCCATCACCCAATCTCACCTTGGTGTGCCCATACACAGCTCGTGTGAGTCTAAGATCACCCATGTACACCCAAGTGCAGTAACAGAACAATTCAGTTTCAGAACATTTGGGGTCAACATGACCCAACTTCCCATGGATTACCTAAGTAAGGAGCATGTAATGTGGAACTATCATGGACGTATTGGTCCATGACCGCTCCTGGTGAGCTATAGAGTGTAATAGTCGAGTCAATTGCTCCTAGGGGAACTTAAGGAAGGCTCCAAGTAATGTATGTCCCCCCTTCAAAAATCCCTTTCCCCCCTCATTCCCATTTGCCATCACATCGGTGGGATAGCAAACCCCTTTCATCCCTGGCCACCCTCTGCCCTCAAAATTATTCCCATGGGACGTGCCCGGTTCTCCACTTGCCGAGCTGGACTTTGAGCACCTTTATCCCCCCCTTCCCCAGAGAAGTGTCTCATCCCTCCCTCCAAACTATCAGGTCCCTCAGGTTTCTCACCACTCTCAGGTATTTCCAGTCATGTAAGAGTTCCTGCATGGGTGGGTCAATGTATTATTAATAGAGTTAGGGCAAAAAGTTAAGATGTCAGTTGCGTCTCTCTATCATCTTGATCATCTCCCCCTAGCGGGGTTATTTCAGCTTTTGTGGTTTCATTTTATTCTGCTGCTTCCATTGTCCTTCTCCATTTGTCTCTGCTAATTTTCCTTTTCCCTTTGTGGCTCCTTCTGTTGTGCTGTTCCCCGGCTCCTCTGGAAGCGCTATGCCCAGAAGACCTGCCGCTTCGGCATATGATGTGCAATGGTGGTGTCTATTATGTAAGGAGAAGGCGATTCCCGTCTGAGTTTGTCTGTGATTGGGCGTAGTAATTGCCGGCAGGCCAATGTCGCTAGTGACACATCTTGATACAGATCACATTTAAAGCCCTGGAAGAATATCTCATCTTTCGAGCGTGCAGCTTGTAGGATTGCCTTCCTCATCTTGTGGGAATGTAACTTAGTCAGGCCATCTTGTGGTCGCTTAAGTCCTCCAGGTAGTGATGGTCCCACTCTATCCACCCTATCAATTTTTATCTTTATGCCTCCTGGGCCAAGTGCCTCCCCAAACATCCCCACAACAAATGCTTCCAACTCTGCCCCTTCCGCTCCTTCTTCTAGGCTCTTCAGGCGAACATTATCTCTCCGAGCCCTGTTCTCTAGATCCTCACATTTGAGGTTAGTGATTTGTTATTGCTCGAGGAGCCCTTTTGTTGTGTTTTCTTACCCCACCATTTTATGCTCCAGTTCTTGCACTTTAGATTCTACCTGTAGTGTGAGACTGCCCATGAAGTTGACATCTTGTTGTAGCGTCGTTAATTTGCCTTGGATATCTGAGCGTAGAGCCACCATCGAGCCCTCCAGGTCTGACTTAATTTCTATCCGGAGCTCTTTTTTGAAGTATCAAGGAGGCTAAGAGGTCCTCTTTGGTGAGTGCCACCTCTCCTTCTTGTCTGCCTTCTGTTGGAGGCCCTCTAGTCTCAGTAGGGGTAAAGTAGCTTGAGGCTTTGTTTGTTCGTGTCCTTTTAGGTGGGATAGGGTCCGTGTTATCCACTGATTGCCCCTGCTGGAGCCAAGTGGTGCCTTGGTTTGTATTGTACTCCCTTCATGTGGGCAGCTTTGCCAATGCCTGGGTTTTCCTGCATTAATGATTGTCATCGGAGCTCGAGCCTATGTGTGGGTCTGCTGGCTCATTGTCTACCCTCTGGCCTCTTGCGTGCTTCTGTCATGGCCGTCTCATCCCTGTGTCCCCATGCCTGCTGTAGTAGGAAGTTCTGCGTAGGGGTGAATCTCTCCACCTCGAGCAATGGGTGGGATCTCACAGTCTCACCCCCCTCTGCCAGGCGGAGGTCTTCTGCAGGCTGTTTCTCCCTGTCTGGGGTGTCTCCCCCATCTTGAGTGTGTTCCTGCCAGGACTTATGTCCCTTCAATGCCTTGTGGGGTTGACTTTTATAAAAAACCCTCTGTGGCTGAGTGGGCTACTTCTTGTGCCTGTTGCAGTACTATTTCTCCTGGGTGGTCGCCATATTAAGGTCAGGCACCTAAGGGTTCATGTCACTGCCCTTTGGGTCTCCCAGTTGCCTGCATTGCCCAGTGTGGAATTCTCTCTCAGTTACCACTCGCTTGTTGGGCAGTTGCTCTGACTTTGCCCCCTCTACCAGTGTCCACAGTACCTCTGGCTCGTCCGCCCCTCACCAGGCTGTCATCTTAAGGTCAGGTGCCTGCTTACACTTGTTCAATGGGAGCCTCCCTGGGTCCACCGGGGGGGACAGGTGGGCATGTAGGTCCCTCACCCATTTCCAAGGTGCTCCCGCCATCTATGGGGCTTGGTCCCCCCCCGGGGGTGGCAACGCTTGGGATGTTGGACGCAATTACTTTTGACTCACTTTCGGCGCACCCCCTGCCCTGCTGTCTTCCTCTACAGGGAACGGCCCTCTGATTGATGCGGCTTACATCTGATATCCACTGTCCCCTCAATGACTTCCCGGGGCCCTCTGCGGTTGCCGCACCGCTCTGCACCCTTGATGAGTCCCGATTCCTGGCATTAGATCTCTGGTGAGCTCTTAGTGCCTCTGTAGACTCTGGATTCTCAGCACATTTCCTGGGTTAAAAATGTGTCTTTATATGCTCATTTGGATGACTTTTCCCCCAAATTCGCCACGGAGCCTCAGCAGTTTAGTTCCACTGGGCCATCTTGGCTAGCTATTTCACCAAGAGTGCTTTTTTAAAAATATGGTGTAAATCTGTTGAGTAGTTTTTAAATAATTAAATACAAATATTTATAGTTATCTAGGGATGCAGACATTCCGTGGATCTGACAGACCTCATGGTGAGAACTGATTGATTGCCAAAACTTCAACCAAGCATTGGCAGCCATCTTGGGACTCGGGTGTCTGCCCAAGTCCCAGATGAAATGTAAAAATAAAACAAAAGGGGATTGGGTAAGAATTTCTGCAGATGCCTTGACTGCAAGTTCCAGTTTCATGGGTAGGGGGATGACTGACGAGGTAATCTATCTAAAGGAGGTATACAAGGAAGTGGTCTGTCCACTCTATGTATCTTACATGATCCTTTAACGCAGCCTTATCCCACAACAGTGGGCTATACTTGACTTTAAGGGAGACCTGCCATCTTGAAAATATATGTCACTGTGTGAGGAGGAGACGGGGGCTCATGCAAATAACTACCTAAGATGAACTCTGACCATCACCAATCTCTCCACACCCCTACCAAAAAAAGAAGGTCGCTGAAGCTGTCGCCGATGTCCTGGGGTGAATTCAAATTCCATAATTGACATTGGCTATGCACAGTCTCCAACGACGAACTGGAAATCCATTCTGCAGTAGTTTCCAGCTCGTCTTTCCTGCCACCATGTGATATCCACTCCTCACTATGTGAAGTGCGATGATATCATGTGACACAGGCATGTGCCAACATTATTGGCCACCATAATGGTGAGGTTCAATAACAAGCAAATAGCACTTAATGGCACATATAGCTCGCTGCCTCCCTTGATAGTCAAAAGAAAGCTACCTGGGAGATACATGGGGTTTAAAATCTCTGCAGCTCTTTGCAGGTTCAGCTTACTTCCACAACTGATGGGGTCCATTTTTTAGCGTTGCTGCACACGCACGGCCAAAGCCTTAAATAATGACCATGGGCTTCTGGGGCCTGGAAATAAGAGAGGAGTCTCTGCAGCTCCTATTTTTCTTACAGCTCTGGAAACTCAGCTGCAGTTCAAACCTATAACTCAGATAGAGGTCCTTTAACAACCACTATAGCCGCTGTCAGTGAGCGGTAATTAACTTTACAGTTGTATATTCTGCCAAATTGTTCCAGCCTTGCAGGACTACTATCTCAATTGCTCCTGAGCAAGGTTGCATTGAAAAATATAGCAAGTAAACGAAAAGAGAGAAAACTGATTGGAGGAAGCTAAAACAAGTATAGTTGGCCTATGAAAAACTGCTGAGAGAAACCAGAAAAAATCTGAAATGTTTTGGACAACATGCATGCTTCCAAGTCTTTTCCCTGTGGAAGGTCCTCTATAACTATTCGAAAACTCAAAAGTTCTGCTCTGTGTATTGATCTTAACATTAGAATTGACCACTAACAAAGCATTCTCTTACTTGAATCACAGAACCTCTCCCTTCACCTGCGACCCAACAGCTTTAAAAGTTCAAAATTGACAGCATGATCTCTTTGCAAACACTCCTAATAAAATAAAGTACAATTTAATTTAATTTAATGAAAACCTTGGTCCTATACTTATTGGAGTAGGACCAAAGCTGATTTGCAAATTACCACTGGCTGAGATTAATTTAAGCAATCTACCATCATGGTTTTTGTTTTCCTCAGTGCTATGCCCAAGAGCGTCAGGTATGTTCATACCTGGACGCTTGTACAGTATTGCAAAGGACTTAATCTGCACCCTACTTGCAAGGTCCAAGGAGGCCGAAAATAGCCTTGCGTTGCTTGGGTTCCTGTTCAGAAGGGACATGGCTCGGCAGTTCATTGTGGGCTTTCCCTACCGAGCAGGAGCAAGACATATGTCGGGTTTTTGTCTTAGGTGGCATGGTGGGCAAAATAAATGGACTGGATTGAGGCCCAGAGTAATTACCAGTGTTTGAGGTTAATTCAAGCAATCCATCTTCACTTATTTGTATTCCTTAATGGGCTAATTTAAGCATTAAATTGATCTTTTAGTTCTCTTTTATGAATTCCAGAAAAAAGTTCGGTTTCACCAGTGTTTCAATGACTTCTACATGTGACCCCAGTTTCACAAACATTGCAAAGCTATTATTATTTTTTTTTTTTATGAAATATCCGTCTGCCACTATTTGTTCTGTAAAATTCCCTCTTTTATTCTGTTATCTCTTTGCATGTCATTCTCTCCTCTCTCCCCATCCTCTTCTGCTCCGGCCTGTGCCTTGAAACCTGATTGTTCTGTTATATGTTGTACATAATTAGTACATAAATACAAATATTTAAATGATAGTGTTGTGGTGACTTCATTCTATGTGTCTCTGGCTCTCAATCTACTGGTCTTAATATGGATTGACATGCATTCTGACCTGGGGACATATTATTCATATGGTGCACTTTCCCTTTTTGCATCACGGCACACCTTTCAAAAGGTGCACCGGCGCAAACAAGCGCCCCCAGGGCAGCTGCAATCTCGAGCTGCCATGGAGGCAGCATATTCAAGGAAATATGGAGCAGCTTCTTTAAAGGCGCTCTTTGTTTCACAGTGCAGGTGGAAAACCGTCTGCACTTTTAAGAGTAGAGAGAGATCCACTCGCAGGTGGGTGCAGTCAGTGACTGCATCTGCCTGCCATTGGATGTCAGTGGGGCGCATGGGACCCCTTTTCTCCCCTCTAGAGGGCTGCCTTTAGCAGGTGCACTGAAAGCGCACCACCTTTTTTAGTGCGCCAACTAAAGGCATGTTTTTTTCTTTTAATGTCTTTATTACATTTTGAATACAGAAAAATACAGTCACTGCTAGCAATGCACAACGTTGGCAGTATAGTTCTTGTAACCACAGGCCCCAGTAATCATGCAAAACCATCAATTGTCATGCAATATTCCTAACAAGGAGCTACAAAAATGGCACTTGTGATAACCCTCAGTCAACAAGTCCAGGTTCTCATAGGCGGCTTATGACGAACATGGCGGGTATTATAATGGCTCTCTCGTGTCTTGCTCTAAGGTGTGGATGTACTCATGAAAGCAGGACCAGACGTCCCTGAGGCGGGAGGTGGGGGGTTGCAGGCTGGCATTGTCCTCTCCCATGCTCTCACATCTACTCAAGTCCTCAGCCAGATCCAGAGGCATGATGTGGGCTTGGTGTACATTGGCATAATCAATGCTAAAAATGGGTTTATTCCCAGCTTTAACAATACTGCTCTTAAGAAAGGCCATTCGTACAAGTAAAAAGCCTTCTCTGCATCGACGAGGGCCACTGCGGCAGGTTTATGCTGGGCAATCTTGTTGAGCACAGCGAACAGACTGTACTAAGGTTAAGGGAGGTTGAGCGGTGAGGGATTAAACCCAACCGGGCTGGCGAGACAATCTGTTCCATCAACAGCGCCAGTCTCCTTGCTAGCACCTTAGTGAGGAGCTTGTTATCTAGATTCAGAAGTGACAGGGGGGCAGTAAGACGTGCTAGGATCTTTGCCTGGTTTCAATAGTATGGTGAGAAGGGTGGGTGGGAGCTCACCGGTGCTCAAGGATTCGTTGTATAAAGTGAGGAGTTGTGGGCAGGTTGTTTAAAGGCCTTACAAAAAGATCGAGTTAGCCCGTCCAGGGCCGTGATGGCCTGTGTTACTTCTTCTAATGTTATGGGCTCTCTAAGAAACTCTTGTTGCCCGTTTGTCAACCATACAATAGCTATATTTGCCAGGTAAGGGGGATATCAGACAGACTGCATGTAGCGCTAGGGGAGTATAGGTATTTATAGTAAGTCTTGAATTCATAGACAATGTTTTCGCTACCGGTGATTGTGTCCCCTGAGTTTGAACTGAGTCCACTTATGTAGTTTTGCTGTATGTTCAGGTGAAGAAGACGGGCCAGTGTGCAGCTGGGTCTTTCCTCCTCCCCATATCTATGCGCCCTGGCTTATCTATCCATATATTTTATTTTTCTTTCCGCCAGGTTATGGAATTCTTTTAAAAGGTTATTTTGCTTGTGTGCGTGGTGCGCCTTTTCCCCCATTGTCACCCAGTCAAGCTCATATATCGCGCCCTCCATTTGTTTGTAGTTGGGAACGGATGTCTTGCAATATGCTTAGAAGTGCATATTCCTCAGATATATGCCTTGAAGGCCTCCCATAAAGCTGCCTGTGTGGAAACCGTGCTGGTGTTTAATTAAAAATACTCTGTGATGGAGCCTAATAAGTTGATCTGAAATACTGGGTCCAGCAGGGCTTCCCCTTCGAATCTCCAACTGTAGGCCACAGCGCATCTTTATTGAATTTTCAATTGTAGCAAGACTGGGCTGTGGTGTGACAGCATGTAGGGGAAAACTGTTATGCTATTGAGCCATTGATGTACAGTTGAGATTGCGAGGGCGAGATTGTAGATCTCTATCTTATCACTCTAGATCTAAACCCCGTTCTGGTCAACTGAACCTTTATTGCCTGTCTTTGAGGAAAGAAAGTGCATCCAACACCAGGTTAACTTTGCTAATGATGGACTCAACTCAGAAAAACCACAAACTACTTCTAGCTTTTAAAGATTTATTACAAGGTTAAGGTTAACTGCAAGTACAGGCATCTCAGAATGAGATTCAAAAGATATACGGGCACCACTACATACATGTGCTCCCGAAAAGCTCTTAAGCGAGCAAAGAACACTACAAGCACAAGTTCTAAAATCAAAAGGGCTGCAAGCATAGACACGTATTGTGATCTCTCCGTCATTTACAGCAGGAGTGAAAGGTTCAGGTTAGGCTGTCCCTACCCTGCTCTAGATGGTATCCCTACTTAACAGAATCCCAACCTACCAAGGGTGTCAGCTGTGAATGGCTCCCTAAGGAGATCACCCACACTTAGTCTCTAGATGAAAACCTATGATCGCCAGTCATGACCCCTCTCTGCCTACCCATCCGCTCTCTAAAGGGTCCTCAGGCATCTGCTCTAACTCCACCCCGGGGTGCTGACCCTAATACAAAACACAACAACATTTGAGACGCCCCTTGTGAGACGCCCCTCACGTGGTGTCTCTCCTGGCTTTTTCCATGATGTTCTTCTTTTGGGCCTCGTGCGTTAGCGTTGACCTTGCTTCTCAGACTCTTCTCCGGCCCGCCGATACCCCCTAAAACATTCCTGAACCCTCCTCCGTGTCTGCACCAATCTATGAACAAAACTCTATTCATCCAATTATTAATTGGATCCCCCTCACATTTGCAGACAGACATCAGTAGCTGAATCTTCATTCTCATAGACTTCTAACAGAAGCTTGCAACATTTTCCCCTGACACAGTTCGGCCTGTACCAGTACGTGCAAATCAAAAATCCTTTCATCATTTCAGGCCTACAACCCTTTCGCAAGTTAACTAAAATAACATGTTAGCTTCTTTCTCTTAGCATAATAAGAAAACACATTTATGGAATATAAATCTAATGAATAAACAAATCAGTGTAACATTAGTGCAATCCATGTATATGAAAAGCAATCTTCGTTTCTGAACCCTTCTGGCCTAGCCATAAGGCCCGTTCTCTTCCATGCCTCACAGCGTGATTTCTTCCATTAGCAGCTACATAACATGGATCCTGATTAATCACTTCTAATAAAAGTATACATTTTCCCACACATTTGCATTAGTTCCACTTCTATATGAAATCTCTAAATTAACTACACATTTCAAGGTATATATGAATATATTTTCAGCACTCATAGCATTTCTCTTTATGCATTGTGCATACTACTAGCAAATCTAGTGCACTCATACATTTTGTTCAGTTTGCGCTCTCTCAAGATGAACCAGTGGTCTAGCCTGGACCAGGTGGCATGTGGGGAGGAGTAGAAGGTGTAGCCGGGGGTGTGTGGGTGGTGTGCGCACCATGCGCCCAACAATGAATAGGAGACTGTAATATTCCGGAGGGCCTTAGGGGCTTGTACCTTACTGACAGGCTATGCGCCAGTTGTATCTGTCTGTGGACAGTGGGGCATGTTGAAGTCGCCCCCACTATTAGATGATCGGTCTCTAGGTTGTCCAGATGAGTGTGCATCTCACTGAAAAATTCAGAGTCGTCAATGTTCAGGGGTGTATATATTGACTATGAGGACCTTATGGTCTGCCAGCGTTCCCTGGACATATTGGAATCTGCCGGTAGGGTCTGAGTACTGAGCTGTGTGAACGAATAGCACTCCCATATGCATCAAAATGCAAGTTACTCAGGAATATGAACTGAAGTGGGAGAAGTATCTATACTTTCCCCATTGCCTGGTAAAAAGGTGTTCGGTGCTCTGACCAAATGTGTCTCCTGGAGCAAGGCAATTTTAATATTATGTCTGTTTAAGTAGGCGAGAACTTGTTTACCTTTCCACTGATTTTTAAATCCACATATGTTCCAGGATATTAAGGATAATGCCGACCCTTGTTCAAATCGTGGGGGTTTGCGACATTGCATATGGCTGGGACTGATGTGTATGTTGTTCAGCGGCATGTGCTTGAAAGTAAGTGTAGCAGTGACTGCAATTCCAATAACAATAAAAAAAACTTTCCCAATTACCCCGTCACCCCTCCCATACTAGATATAACGGCATCCAGTGAATCCCATGCATTCTAAAAAACAAAAAAAAGGAAGACCCCGAACAAGAATATTCCAAAAGTTGAACATTTGGCATCCGCCATGGGGGCATGCCGGCAACTCGGTTGAGGCAGCCCGTGTAAAACAGGATAAGTGGCGTTGAATATGAGCAACTGCTACACATGCCTAGGGAGAGGCTATAATTCTATCCAGGAGGTGTAGGCAGTACAATATATGTCAATGTGCAATGTTCCGTGCCCGGTTTATGGACTCATGCTGCAGCAGCTTGTGTAGAAGGGAGCGAGCGCTGGGCATGACCCAAATCTGAGGACCTGGGTGATGGCTGAGAGTGTGTGGGGATCTCTTTGCAGAAGGTTAAGGTATCTGCTGGTGTTTCCAAAATCCTAGGGTGCCCTTTCTGTTCCACCCGCAGGTGTGCCAGGTAGAGCATGGTGTATTTGATACCCATTTTGAGGAGTGTGTTTTTGACATTGCCATATTTCTGCCTCTGCTCTTGAACCATGGGTGTGAAATCGGGAAAATAAAGTCGGTGGCACCTTGATGGTGTAAGGGGCCATTTTCACCCACCAGTCTGAGCGCAAGATCACTGTCTCTATA
This sequence comes from Lissotriton vulgaris, assembly GCF_964263255.1. Classification (NCBI taxonomy): domain Eukaryota; kingdom Metazoa; phylum Chordata; class Amphibia; order Caudata; family Salamandridae; genus Lissotriton; species Lissotriton vulgaris. The sequence continues at coordinate 1,536,478,640 of NC_141694.1, forward strand.
ATTGAGGAGCTGAGCTATAATGTACCAGTGAGGGTGCCCTCCAGTGACCGTGGGCCCAGTGAATAGTGTGCCCACTCCACCACGAAAGTGGCTGAGAAGTTGGTGTGGTCAAATAGATCAATCAGGAGTTGCTCAGCGTACAATTTGGGGCGTACAATGTTCATACTTTCTGCCAGGCCCGCAATTTGTATGTTATTTTGATGGGATCTTGCTTCTAGATCCTCGATATTCACGGCTCTCTGTTTCAGCACCCATTTTGCCTTCTCCAGCTCCTTATGCATGTTAGTAGAGGCATCCTCCAAGTCAGAAACACTTTTTCTGGCCACCCCGTGGCGCGCTCACTGTCGATCAATCCTTTCCCCATCTTTTCTTTTTTTTAATAATTCTTTTTTATTAAAACAAGCCATCAATAAAAGACACAGTACAGAAAATTCATATCACATTTAGCAGTATATTGAGAGAGGGGGGGGGGTGAAGAACAAAAGTACATAGTCATCAAAGTGCTTCATGGGGATGAAGGAACATCAATAACAGAATCTCTAGGTGGTACACAAATCCTTCCCCTATGCTGATTCCACTGACCCCAGATGAAAGCCCATTTCCGGGGACGTCCCCTCGCTACATATACTGTTTTTTCCAGAAACATGCTCCAGTCCATGTCCTTTTTCCATTCTCTAAGGGTGGGCGGTGTGTCTGAGCCCCACTTTTGGGCAATATTTATTTTGGCTACCATATAGCCCAGTGTGACCCACCGTGTCTGCGCAGTGAAGAACCGGGTTTTAGAACCCAGCAGCGCCAGGGAAAACGCTCGAAGTCTTCGGATTCCCCTGCCTCGGCAAACAGAGACACGGGACACTTCTCGATGACGTCAAAGACCAAAGTTTATTGGCTGCAACCAGGAACAGAGGTCTACGAAGCACAACACAGGTGGTTGGCTAGAGACTGCACAATTTCAATGAGCGGAGCATGGTCTTTTATGCCAAAAATAACATTCCAGGCTAGCATCGGTTACAAACAAACTAACCAATCACAGTGTGACATTTCAAAAGTAGCGCATGACGACAATCCCTTTTTCCGTTGTCCAGCCCACCAGAAATGACCAAGCAAATTCCAATATCCTGTTGGATCAGGCCGGACAAACCCATCATAAAACCTCAACCCAAATCAGTGATTATGTCGTAAAGGAAGGAGCAGAAACAGATTGAAAGCAAGATAGAAAGGTGGGTGCAGTGTTCTGTAAACTCGGCAATGTCCTACTCTTTGATCTTTATCCGACCAGCTGCTTAACAAGGAACTGGCTCAGCGAGGTCAGCCTCGGGCAAGGGAGTCAGTTCGGCCAGGTCATTCAGAAGTCAGCTAAGGTGTACATGTCCCAAGGACTCGCTCGGCCACAGTCATCGGCCTATGTGAGGGCAACCACACAAAATGTTCTCATTAAGATGAAAACACTCGTACACACCACACTCGTGATTTGCGGTACGCTGACACCAAAATCGTATATTTCCAACGACCTTTATTGAACGGGTTCGGAAGCACAGAACCACGGACCCTCAAACTACGGAACTACAGACCCTCCTTTTGCCCTTACATAGGCAACAAACCCAAACCCATGTCAGTCGGAATCTAGGTCTATATTCATCAGATCATCGATATGTTGCTGTAGCATCATCCTAGTACTTAGTACCTCTCTCTGGACAGGTCTCCTTGCACAGGAAGTAGCACAGAGGCCACAAATCGCAGGAGCACACTGTACACAGAGACAGAACAGGAAAAGGATAGCTAAGACCATCCTAATGACCATCGGAATCTTACATCCCCAAGTGGATATCAATCCCCAAAACCATCCCATCAACGACCAATCTCCTTTGTCTATATGTACGGAATCAGAGATCTTATGTAATTTGGAAATGGCCTGGAAGACTGACGGAGCGTTGTCTGGAATGAAAACGCAGCAGCTCGATTGAAACAGTTTACACACTCCACCTCGGTCTGCAAGTATGACATCAAGAGCAACTCTATTCTGAAGTGTCATAAGTCGATCCGACTGGAGCTCACCAGTCAAGTTTACTAAGGGCACCAGCAGTTTCGACTATGGTGGACTCAACCACTCTCGTCAACTGGCGAATGTTCCTGCTGTTAGCCATCGGTCCCCAGAACGGCAGAAAACCCTTAAAGAAATCTCCCAACTCTTGCCCTGCAGTATCTTCCTGACTGAAGACACCTCTAGCAACTCTCGTCTTATGGTAATCTGCCGCAGCTGTAAAAGTGGGAGGCAACAGGAAAGAAACAAAACATGTGCCCGAAAAGTCAGGGGGCAACCATGTATACGCTTTGTCGTAGCAAACAAATAGGTACCCTTAGCTGCTAGAAACGCTGGGGAAGTCTGAGACATAAATACATAAGATACTCTTCCCTAACTGAGCTTTCGGATTCTTGCCATTACCCTGCAGACAATAGCGACCCTGATGGGGCACTATCCAAATCGGTGGAGAACTTTTAGCTTGCTGGTTAACACTCTGACTAACTCCATATCCAGTAACGTCCCAACCACTATATGGTGGTTTCTCACCTTTCGGAATAGTTTCAACCGCTTTAGTTCCTTTAACCATGTCGACTATACCTCTAGCTAAAGCACTATTTCTCGGGTTGTCTTTCGGTGAACATAGGGGATAGACACTATGGGCATAAATGAACATCGTTCTATATGCCCAAATAGAACCATTGAGGCTGAAAGGCAAAACGAAGTACGGAATACCTTTACCGGTCGTATGGGGCATTAGGCCACAAATCCAACAATTTGTCGTGTTCATAACTAGCTGGTGTTGGTGCAAAAGTTGAATAAAGGAATTATTGGCAAATTCCAATCTTGTAACTACTTCATGTTCGGGCAGAGGCAGAGGGTGAAAAGAATGAGAAGAAATAGTAGGAGGAGGTGTAGGTTGCACAGTGGGTATAAACGTCACTTTAAAAGAGAATGTCACATAACCAATTAAAAATATCATTAAACTCAATAGTATAAATAAGCACAATATTAAAAATCTTTTTCGTGTGATTAGTTTGCATATCTTGCTCCTAAAACTATTTGTTTCTACAGGTCTCTCCAACTCGAATAACTCCATCCTCACTAAATATGCTGCTCGTGGTGGTAGGGTGTTCTATGCTAAGGAATGGCTCTGTCAACCCAGGGCATCTCCCTTAGGCCAACCAGAACCGTCGAACTATTGTCTCAGGCTTGAACTCCAAAGACTTGTCTATCGCGACCCTACAGCTGAACCCGGATGGCGGTTCGAAAAACAAAAATCAGTAGTTCCTCGGAGGAGAGTTAGCCTGCAAACAGAAAAATCATAAAAAACTTCAATTTATTTTATTAGTCCACGACTCTTGGTCGCAAATTATAACGATCTTTGCCAGGCAATGTCAGTTCCTTAAACAAGAGTTGAGGCTCAGTAGTGTTCAATCGATTCAAAGGAGGCACAGCTTCTTGCAGAAGATCTTCACTTTCTTTCTCAGTGTTCGTTCCAATCAAACGGGCATCGCTGAATGGCAGAAAACGTGGCACAGTTTCAGTCTCAGAGTCTGGAAGTCCTTTCTGGACCCACCGGTCGTACGGTAAGGGCAACGGAGCCCGTTTGCAGTGTACGCCGTGGATCCAGTTTTTCTTGCCTTGCACTCGAACTGCAGAACGTGTAGATAGTAAGACTAGATGCGGTCCTGTCCAGCGGGGCTGCTCGTTCTTGCTCCGCTGAAAGTTCTTCACGAATATCCAGTCACCGGGTTCAATAGCGTGACCTGGATCTTCAGAAGCCTGTGGTAGACTATTGTGAACCTGTTGGTGTAAGACACGCAGTTTAGCCGTCAGTTCGTACAAGTAATCAAGCAACACAGGGTGTTCAAGCTCACTAAACTTGGTCGGTCTTGGCACACCCCAAATATTCGCCGGGCGGCCAAACACGACCTCATACGGACTCAAACCCATTCGCGAATGTACAGTCATTCTTGTGGACAAAAGAGCTAAAGGCAAAGCATCTGGCCATTGCAAACCAGAGCTTGCTTGAATTTTGGCCAATTTCAATTTCAAAGAGCCATTATAGCACTCGACTAAACCAGCTGATTGGGTGTGATTTGCAGCGTGGAACTTCTGCCTTATTCCTAATCCCTCACAAACTCTCTTCATCACTTGACCCACAAATTCACTCCCATTGTCACTCCAGATCATTCTCGGCAATCCAAACCTGGGAAAAAACTCTTTGATAAGGGCTTTCGCTGTGGACAAGGCAGTATTGTCCTTCAAAGGGTAAGCTTCCACCCATCTAGAAAAGGAGCAAACAACCACTAACACATACTTCAGGTTGTTGCATCTCTCTATGTGGATGAAATCTAGCTGCAAAGCCTCAAACGGATACGTAGGAGGAGCAAAATGATCAGCCGGGGTTGGAGTTCCCTTACCAGGATTGTACATCAAACCCACCATACAGTTCTTAACCAGATTCTCTGCACATTTGGGAATTCCTGCATTCTGCCAAACCGGAGCCAACAACTTGCAAACTCCTTTCACGCTAACATGTGCCATCCCATGAGCCATTGTAACAACTGGAAGCACATATGCATCGGGTAACAACCATCTATGATGCTCAGACAAATCAGTCCAACAACCATTCGAGTCCAGTCTACCCTTACTTTCTCTCCATTCATTCAACTCTTTCTCTGTAGCTTCAGCTTGGATGGATTTCACACTCTCAATCGTATCTTCACACATACTTTTCTCTGGGACCCATTTCGCCGGACCTGCAACATACATTCGGCTCATCACATTTCTCGCAGTTTCTTTCGCAACTTCATCTGCAAACGCATTACCACGACCAACATCATCCGTAACTTTCTTATGCGAAGTCAAGAACCCACGTTCACGCCACAAACGTCCAAAACTATGAGCCACACCAAACGCATACTGACTATCAGTGTACACATTCACTCGTTTTCCTTTCGCCAACACACATGCTCTCGTTAATGCAATCAACTCTGATGCTTGCGCTGAATTGTGTGGGATACGTGCAGCTTCAACAATCGTATGCAAAGTCGTAACGGCATATGCCGCAGTCGTATCACCATTCGGCAGCTTGAAGCATGAACCATCAACCCACAAAGTACCATCACACTCTGGAAGAGGAGTATCCCTAAGGTCTATCCTCCCTTTTGTTTCTTCCTCAGTTCTAAGGAAACAATTATGCTGTTCTTCAACATTATCTGTCTCAGATGAAATCGGCAACAACGTAGCTGGATTCAACGTGCTGCATCTCTTTATATGCACATGACTCGCTAACAAGGTCAATTCATAACCCGACAATCGAGCACTAGTTAAATGCTGTGTCTTGGTACGATTCAACAAGGTATCCACTGCATGTGGAACCATCACAATCAGTGTATTGCCCATTACCCAGCAGACTGTAGAATAGAAACAGCCGCTGCTGCTGTAGCTCTCAAACAACTTGACAACACTCTTGCTACCGGATCTAAGGTCGACGAAAAATAAGCACAAGGACGTTGCTTATCGCCAAATTGTTGAGTCAACACTGACAATGCACATCCCTCTCTCTCGTGCACATACCATGTGAAGAGCTTACTGTAGTCGGGAGTACCCAACACAGGAGCCGAACACAACGCATTACGTAATTCTGAAAAGCTCTTCTGACATTCGTCAGTCAAAGGAATAGGATTCAGAGTATCCTTAACAGTAAGAGCTATCAAAGGCTTCACTAACAAAGAAAAATTAGGGATCCACTGTCTACAGTACAACGTAATACCCAAAAACGCATGTACTTCTCTCTGTGTCGTAGGAACACTCCTTTTCACAATAGCTTGAATTCTTTCTAGGGTCAGTTTCCTTCCCTCCTTCGATAAGAGGTGACCTAAATAGGTTACTTCTTTAGACAATATCGCAATTTCGAAAGAGAAACTTTGTGATGGAAATCAGACAAGTGGCATAACAGCGACAAAGTAGCCTCTCTACAAATCTCTTCATTGTCAGCAGCAACTAACAAGTCGTCAACGTATTGAATAAGAGCTGAACCATCAGGTAAAACCAACAAATCAAGTTGCGTTTTCAAAGCTTGGCTATAGATCGATGGACTCTCGCAATAGCCTTGAGGAGCGCGCTTAAAGCGGAAGCTTCGTCCTCCTAAAGAGAATCCAAAAATATCTCTACTCTCCACGGCAATCGGGATGCTGAAGAAAGCATTCTTCAAGTCAATCACCGAAAACCACGTGGCTGTAGCCGGAATCAAAGTTAACAAAGCGGTGATATCAGGTACAACAGGAAATTGTGGAACAACGATCTTATTCACCTTGCGAAGATCGATCACAAACCTATATACAGCGGGCTGTGAAGAATCAGTTCTCTTCAGAACAGGCAAAACAGGACTATTGCACACGATACCTCTCGTTTCCTCAATCACACCCTTTTCAATCAGATCCTAAATGATCGCCAAAAGTGCTCGCTCACCATCACTCGAGATACGATACTGTGGAATGTGCGGTAACTTAGCATTCGCCTTGAGTGTCACAACATATGGCGGAATCTCCAAAAGGCCTACATCGTTCGGACCAGTAGCCCAAAGTGAATCAGGGAGGGAAGACAATTCAGGTGGAAGTCCAACTTTAGATATGTACATCGGAGAGATCACTCTCTCACCCAATGTAAGATATACTCCTGACGGAGAACAATACAGCGTCACATACAATCTCTTCAGCAAGTCCAATCCCAACAAGTTCTCATCACAACCTTTCGTCAAAGTGAGGGGTGCTTCAAATCTACGAGGTCCAACAGAAAGAGGCAACGGAGTAGAAATTGGATTTGTGACCGGGGCGCCAGAAAAACCTACTGAAACATTCTCAAAGTCAGACAAAGGTGCGCCAGGGAGTTTAGAGTGCATAATAGAACTCTTCGCCGCACCAGTATCCAACAGAAAAGGCTCTGACACACCTGATGCAATCACTTCAACATACGGTCCACTCTCATCTACTGGAACTGAAACAACTCCCTCTCTTTGTCTATGGCTGTCCTAGCAATTGTTACCATCCACTTCCTCAACTTCGACATAGTAATCGTCCGTATAGTACTGTGGCGTTCTACCAGACGCACTTAAAATGGCCCTCTTCTTTGCAATACGCACACTGATTAGGCCCATACGGAAAACGCTGTTGAGAAGACTCGTTCCTTTGCGAGTTTCTCGAATATTGCTGATTCTGCTGATAATCGCGTTGATTATTTGCACGGGGCGGATAAGCTTGTTGTAGAAGAACTTTAGTCTTCAATTCCTTAGTCTTCTTATCCGCTTTCTCTACCTCATCTTTGTGCCTATTTTCATAGTACTGGGCAGTAGCTAAAATCTGCGCTGACGTGGAACCAGTCCAAGCACTCTCAGAATCCTTCAACTTATTGCACAATTCAGGAAGCAAATTATGTACAAATTTGTCGACGAGCAATCTCTGGCCACCCTCGGTAGCCATGTCCTGACCACTATGGTCTACAAAGGTCTCTTCGAACCGCATGAAAAAGTCGGACACAGTTTCATCTTTCTTCTGCTTGCAGGCAGACAACTTGTCCCAATTTACACGCACTTCAGGCATTAAAGTCTTCAGATAAGTAATAATCCTACCAGGAAGTTCAGTAATCAAATCCTCAGGCTTAGCGCCACCTACTTGTCTATCATCGGCATCTCTAAGGTGAGCCCATGTGTCACCTAATTCCCGTGTATGATCTGTATGACGAATCTTACCCCAAATAGGCTGTGGAACAACATTCCCAAACAACATGTCTATGTCTGCCAAATTCATAATACATGAACCGGCAGTCTGAGTCAACTCCTTATAGTATCCTGCTGGAGTTTTTGTGCGGATCAGGCAAAGTTTGCTTCAGCGCTAAAACTTCAGCACACTTCCAAGGAACATGTACCCAAACACGCTGAAAGTGTGCAGCAACATTTCCATCTTGAGGTCTCCAAACCGGAGGAACCTCACGCATCGGATACTGACGCGCTGCTCTCCTAACTGATGAATCAGGCTCAAACAGTCGCTCAGAAGGAGTGTCACTTCGAAATGAAATAACGTCGCAACTGCTTTCTGAACCTCGAGAAGACCCACAATGGTCCCTTTCATAAATTCGGAACGTATTCGGTACAACTCAGAAGGAGCATGTCCCGCTTCTTCAATCCACTGTTCATGAAGGAACACACACATCATCTCAAAGACGTACCGCTGCTTTGGTGCTTCCCATAGATGGAAAACATCCATAATACCCTCAAGATCATACTGTGTAGAATACGTAACCCATTTACGCGCCAAGTGATCCAACACTGTCCGTTCGTGAGCATCAGGCAACTGACTACGCGACTGTCTACGCTCAACAACAGGAGACGTACCCAATGATCCCAACAAAGGAGAAAAGACTCTAGAAACTGCTGTAGTCATTCTTTGTCTAGCAGAAGGAGAAGGTGACAGAATAAGGGAAGACGGAACAACATTAGAAAAATCCAAAGTCGGAACAGGAGGAGTAGACAAAACAGGTGTAGGAGTAGCAGACGAAGGAGGTAGCAAAGGTGGTGGCCCTTGAGAAGGCTGCACCAAAGGAATAGTAGCCAACGGAAGAGGAGCTGGCTGTGGAGGAATCGCAGGTGGCTGCGCAGCTACAATTGGCGGCGGTGGCGCAGTAGCATTCTGTGCATAAGGGGGTGGCGAACTCAATAGATGCGACATTAAAGGATCTTTTGCAAGATCTTTCTTTTCTTCCTGTTCTTTAGGCGGCAAAGCTGGGTAGCACTTATCTACCGCTAACTTCCTGACCCTAAGCATCTGTTCGCTCTCTTGCTCTTCCTCATTATCCCTAAACTGTATAGCAGCTTGCACCATTGACAAACCTCGTTCTCGTTTATTCTTCTTCGCTAACTTAATTTCTTTCTGTTTGGCTTCTTTGCGCCATATGCAGAAAGAGTCAAACATTGCCGGCCGGGCTTTCTTCTTGAACAGTTTAACTTCGAGATTATCTAAAATCTCTGTTTCAAAGCTACCATAACGGGGCCACTGTAGGACACCGTCTTTTCTCGTATATTTTACCCAGATGTCATTATATCCGATGGGGCCCACACCATGTTTTAAATAAAGCTCATAGGTCGGAGTTCCAATCGGAGGAACCGGACACGAATCCTCCAACCGGGAATCCCTAGAACAACCACAACCAAATATCTTTCCAAGTCTGCTAAGACCAGGCATCTTCGCTCACTAGTCTAGCTTCAAACTTCAAGGGAATTCTCAAAACGATAGTCTCGTGAATACACGAGTCCCTCGGCTTTGGGGCCTGCAGGTACCAAATCAAAGCGATCCTCGAAGGGATACCAAAACAAACTAAGGACTGGGAGACGCTCCACTCATTCTTAACTGAAATGTCGATGGCGTCACCAGAAGACCCGTCTATCGTCTCGCTCTACAAATCATCTATGGCTCCAAGACAGGGCGACAGTCAGGGCAGAAGTCCTTCGTAGCCGTCGGAAAGCGGGGAACCTCGCAGCAAAGACTTTCGGACCACGACGACATACAGGGGTCGATGAAGTGGCAGGCCTTCCTCCAGAATTTCCACACAAAGCTCCTCACGATCTTCGGGCTTCCCCTGCCTCCTCACGATCTTCGGGCTTCCCCTGCCTCGGCAAACAGAGACACGGGACACTTCTCGATGACGTCAAAGACCAAAGTTTATTGGCTGAAACCAGGAACAGAGGTCTACGAAGCACAACACAGGTGGTTCGCTAGAGACTGCACAATTTCAATGAGCGGAGCATGGTCTTTTATGCCAAAAATAACATTCCAGGCTAGCATCGGTTACATACAAACTAACCAATCACAGTTTGACACTTCAAAAGTAGCGCATGACGACAATCCTTTTTCCGTTGTCCAGCCCACCAGAAATGACCAAGCAAATTCTAATATCCTGTTGGATCAGGCCGGACAAACCCATCATAAAACCTCAACCCAAATCAGTGATTATGTCGTAAAGGAAGGAGCAGAAACAGATTGAAAGCAAGATAGAAAGGTGGGTGCAGTGTACTGTAAACTCGGCAATGTCCTACTCTTTGATCTTTATCTGACCAGCTGCTTAACAAGGAACTGGCTCAGCGAGGTCAGCCTCGGGCAAGGGAGTCAGTTCGGCCAGGTCATTCACAAGTCAGCTAAGGTGTACGTGTCTCCAAGGACTCGCTCGGCCGCAGTCATCGGCCTATGTGAGGGCAACCACACAAAATGGCTGCCGCATACAAAATGGAACCCGAGGGTTCAAACGAAATCCCTGAATACGTAGTGGTCTCATTGATCGATTAAGACAAAAACACTCATACACACCACACTCGTGATTTGCGGTCCGCTGACACCAAAATCGTCTATTTCCGACGACCTTTATTGAACGGGTTCGGAAACACCGAACCATGGACCCTCAAACTACGGAACTACAGCAGCCGTAAGCTCTGTGGGTCCCCATATGTTAAGGAGACATCTACGCGCCTCCAGCTGCAAGGACACGCCCGTAACTTCATGCATAATGGTGTGGCTCCCCTTCCAATACTGGGCAATGTCTCGACACTCCCAGATAATATGGGAGAACCGGGTTTTAGAACCCAACAGCGCCAGGGAAAACGCTCGAAGTCTTCGGATTCCCCTGCCTCGGCAAACAGAGACACGGGACACTTCTCGATGACGTCAAAGACCAAAGTTTATTGGCTGAAACCAGGAACAGAGGTCTACGAAGCACAACACAGGTGGTTGGCTAGAGACTGCACAATTTCAATGAGCAGAGCATGGTCTTTTATGCCAAAAATAACATTCCAGGCTAGCATCGGTTACATACAAACTAACCAATCACAGTGTGACATTTCAAAAGTAGCGCATGACGACAATCCCTTTTTCCGTTGTCCAGCCCACCAGAAATGACCAAGCAAATTCTAATATCCTGTTGGATCAGGTCGGACAAACCCATCATAAAACCTCAACCCAAATCAGTGATTATGTCGTAAAGGAAGGAGCAGAAACAGAATGAAAGCAAGATAGAAAGGTGGGTGCAGTGTACTGTAAACTCGGCAATGTCCTACTCTTTGATCTTTATCTGACCAGCTGCTTAACAAGGAACTGGCTCAGCGAGGTCAGCCTCGGGCAAGGGAGTCAGTTCGGCCAGGTCATTCAGAAGTCAGCTAAGGTGTACGTGTCCCAAGGACTCGCTCGGCCGCAGTCATCGGCCTATGTGAGGGCAACCACACAAAATGGCTGCCGCATACAAAATGGAACCCGAGGGTTCAAACGAAATCCCTGAATACGTAGTGGTCTCATTGATCGATTAAGACAAAAACACTCATACACACCACACTCGTGATTTGCGGTCCTCTGACACCAAAATCGTCTATTTCCGACGACCTTTATTGAACAGGTTCGGAAACACCGAACCACGGACCCTCAAACTACGGAACTACAGCAGCCGTAAGATCAGTGGGTCCCCATATGTTAAGGAGACATCTACGCGCCTCCGGCTGCAAGGACACGCCCGTAACTTCATGCATAATGGTGTGGCTCCCCTTCCAATACTGAGCAATGTCTCGACACTCCCAGATAATATGGGAGAATGTACCCAAGAGACCACATTTGCGTCTACACAGTCCCTCCATCGCCAACCCCATCTGAACCAGCCGGGGACCTGTCATATGTAAATGTAAATGTAAATTTATACTTGTATAGCGCACTACTCACCCGCAAGGGTCTCAAGGCGCTTGTACGAATACCGCTGTGGAACCCATCCTGGCTTTCCCTGTGAGGCGTCCACTCCTGGGCACCCCCAAGGTGGAGGCCAGGCATCCTTAGTGTTGTGGGGGCCGTTGTGGAGATTAAGCAAGCTATTGCCCAGAGTTGCAGAGTGGGACTCAATGATTGGAATAGGCACCGAGGCGAGAATTATCAGGTCCGTGGAATTTTGAGCCCAAGACCCACCGAGGCGGGGAATTGAACCCGGGTCCCGGGCTAGACCTCTGCATCAGGGTCTGCCACTCTAACGATTGAGCCACACTTCTCCATCCCCATATAGACCCTATGTAGGATCTTCAACTGTACTAGTCGTAACTGAGGAGGAATAGCGACCACCTTCGCGGAAGAGACAGCTGCCTGCCAGTCCTCATCGCCTAATTCTTTTCCGTCTCCTGTCCACTTATCTCTCAAGTCCCAGAGCAGATCCGCTCTATTGTTAATTAGTTTTCATAAATCAGGGAAATCCATAGAGAGAGCTGCTTATAACGAGTGCCGGACTTGTGCATAGCGAAAGTATTCAGAACTGGATAATTCAAATTCTTCCTGCATTTCCTTGAAGGATTTAATCCACCCCTTACTCCATACGTCCTTAACAGTCGAGATTCCTATCGGCTCCCATTTGTCAAAGCCCTTTGTGTTCCACAGGTTACCTAGCATTTCGGAGTCAAAAAGGGGGGTAGCCAGCGTCAGCCTACCTTTCCACCCCATAGAACTCATAGCATCATGCCAGATCTTCACAGCATGTTTGGTTGGGCCCGTCAAATTCAGCCTCGTTGGCCTCGAGTACAGCGCTCTATTGTAATTGCCCCCTGGAAGAAGCCACCTATCCATCGCATGCCCAGGATCCGTAACGGACCCATATGTTGCATGGTTAATGGCAGCAAGTTGGGAAGACCAATAATACCTTTTGAGATCCGGTAGGGCGATACCTCCGTCATACCATGGGAGTGTCAGCTTAGTTAAGGCAATACGAGGCTTTCCTTCCCACAAAAGACTACGCTGTAACCCTTCTATCTCATGAAAATAACTGGAGGGCACTACATCTAGGGTATTTTGGAGAGCATAAAGGAAACTGGGCAGAGCTATCATTTTATAGAGGGCCGCTCTTCCCAACAAGGAGATCGGAAGTTTAAGCCAGTGAGCCGAGTCACTCCTGAGCCACTGCAGTGGGGGTAGAAGATTTTCACTATATCTAACTGCTGGGTCGAGTGTTATAAAGATACCCAAATACCGAAATCCAGTCGTAGTAATCTGGATGGGGCAATTGTTAGGGGGACCGGAGTTTCCCCTCTAAGAACATATAACAGAGATTTCAACCAGTTAATGGAAAGACCAGAATTTTTACCAAAGCAGGCCAAGATGTCACACACCACCATAAGGGATTTCCGTGGAGCGGTCAGGTAGAGCAAGATATCGTCTTCATACAAGGAAATCCTGTCTTCCCAATCAGGGGACCACCTTATACCTCGGATCGATGGTTCCCATCGAATCCAAGCCGCCAGGGGTTCCAGCGACAATGAAAAAAGAAGAGGGGAGAGGGAGCAGCCCTGTTGAGTACCCCGACTCAAACGAAACTGTGCAGACACCCTACCATTAACCACTACCTGGGCGAGCGGCTCAGCGTACAACAAACGCACCAATCCAATAAAATCAGAGCCAAATCTGAATTTAGCCAAGACCGCCCAGAAGTAGGACCATTCAACGGTATCAAAGGCCATGGTCGCGTCAAGAGAGGCGACCACAGCCGGTTCCTGTAAAATATGCGCTCTTGCTATCATGCCATGCAATCTACTTAGGTTCAGGGCCATATTCCTATGGGGAATAAAACCTGATTGGTCCGGGTGAATAAGTCCACCGATCACTTTTACTAGCCTGTGTGCGAGAAGTTTAGCCAATATTTTAGGTTTCGCATTTAATAAAGAAATAGGCCGGTATGAGGCACATTTATTCTTCGGTTTGCCCTCTTTATGAATTACCACTACCGATGCCACTCTCTGATCTCTATGCAAAACTCCCTTTTCACTGGCTTCTACAAACATATTCTTCAGGTGCTGAAGAAACTTGTCCGGTCTGAGCTTGTAAAGCTTGATCGGAAGCCCGTTGGGTCCTCCTAACGCCTTACCCGAGCTCAAAGTACGGATCGGATGGATTGGGCTATTTCATCCACTGTGAGCTCGCTATTCATAAAATCACAGTCCTACTTGGACAAACAGGGGAGTCGTATATCTCGGAGCAGTAAACGGGAGTCTTACTCAGGTCTTTCTGAGACCGAGGAGTAGACCGTTTGAAAATATTCCGCAAAGGTGTCAACAATACTCTGGGGGCCAGTAATCAACTCTCCTCCCTCTGAGATAAGTTCTGAGACAATACGACAGTCGCCTTCTCTTCTGTCTAGCCAAGCAATTCGGTTCCCTGCCTTATCCCCTAGATCATAGATCCTGCCATGCTGCTCCCTTCCAAGAGCCTTTGCCATATCAGTGACCAATGATTTATAATCATGCTGCTTAAGGCTCAGGAGATGTAAGTTAGTCTGTGTCACCCCCTGCTCCAATTCCTCCTCCAGTCTACCAATCTCCATCTCAGCTTCCACAATTTCCTTATTTCGCTCCTTTTTGATTCCAGCTATCAATGATAAGGCTTGACCCCTAATGACCGTTTTAAAGGCCTCCAAGAGAGACACCGATGAGGACACCGATCCCTCATTATTTGTGAAATAGTCATCTAAAGCCTTTATGAGAGCTTTCCGAATTTTGGGATTTCGCATATACCAGGGATTAATAGGAGCAATCCTGCCAGCAGAGTTTGGAGCAAAACAGAACCTGGTCCAAAGTGAGGAGTGATCGAAAATACCTCTAGCAAGGTGTACCGCCTCAGTTATATAAGATGCTTGAGCCGCCGGGACCAGACAATAGTCCAGTTGGGAGAGGCTACTGTGTGCACCCAAGTGAAATGTGTACTGTTTCTTCTCTGGGTGGTACAATCGCAAACTATCTACAAAACCCATGGCATCAAGGAAATCTGGCATCCACTTCTGGGCACGTACCATCTCGGGGGGGACGTCTGTCTAGGAGCCCTGAAACAACAGCATTGAAATCTCCCCCTAGGATCAACAGTCCTTCCGGAAATTCCAGCAACATTTTCCCTAGATCAAAAAATGAGGTAGACTGCAAACCAGGGGGGATGTAGGCTGATACAAGAGTAAGCACATGTCCCTCCCAGCGACCCGAGATCTCAATGTATCTCCCTCTGTCATCCTCCCACACAGCATCTATAACCAATGGGAGCACCCGCCGAACCAGGATACCAACCCCCCTAGAGCCCGACGTGAACCTTGCATGGGCGACCATCGCATAACCCATTCTATGCATTGCCATACAGGAGTTTCCAACTAAGTGCGTTTCCTGCAGCATGACCACGTCCGGCGCCTGGCTTTTAAGATACTGGAGCACCACACTGCGTTTTATTTTATCCCCCAACCCATTCCCATTCCAACTTAAAACCTTGAGTTCACTACCCCCCATCATCATAGGAAAAAGAAAAATGTTCCTCCTGTGTCTGCTGCATGCTAGTCAATACAATACACTGATGCCGTTAAAGATAAACCCAAACATTGAAATACTTAAATAAATCGCCAAAAATGTGAGAATCAATAATACAAGAATGAGACGAAAGACTGATAATTTGTCATCCCATACTACAGGATACTCTTCAACCCTCCTTCTCCCACCCCTCACCCTGCACCCCTGCATATCGCTTACGCGCATCCCCAACTAGCAGTGTGCCTGTCGCCCCCAACAATCAATACTAATCTACCATTAAACAGAGGTAGAAAATCAAGGGAGGGCCCAAACTCGCCCACCACCTCACCCTGCCCCCGACTCCATCCCCTCTGTTCCGCTTTCAGGTCAATATATTCAGCACTTATTTGAGCATCGCGAATCAGCGAAGAATTATTTGCATCTCTCCCTCCCCTTCTCCCCCGGAACCGCACTTCAGTATTACCGAGGCCCAACACGTTCGATATACATTACTCTTGATCCCCCAACTCTCCCCGGTCCTGGCCCTCTGCTTCAGATGCTATTACACTGTCTAACCAGTCTGTCGCCACCTCAGGATTATCAAAAAAACAAGTCTTTCCGTTGAATTCAATTCGAAGCGGGGCCGGGAACATCATTGCATACTTGAACCCTTTGTCTCTCAGTCTTTTCTTCACGGAAAGAAAACTCTGCTGTTGTCTCTGAACCAACTGGGTAAAGTCTGGAAACAAGGAGATGGACACATTCTCATACTGCAATGGGGGACCATTTTGTGAGGCCTGTAGAATCACATCTCGGTCTCGGAAGTTTAGCACTCGTGCAATCATAGGGCGAGGGGGCGCACCCGGTCTCTGCCTTCCTCCCGGGACTCTATGTGCACGCTCCACCGTGAACAAGATACTAAGACCTTTAGGATTAAGATGTTTAAGAACAAGAGCCTCAATAAACAAATCCGGTGTTTGGCCCTCTGATTTCTCAGGAATTCCAAGAATACGAATGTTATTGCGTCAGACTCTTCCTTCATAATCATCTAGCTTACGGTCCATGAGAGTTCTTGATTTCCTGAGGTCCTGTACCTCTTGTTGCAACTGGCTTACATCATCAATTAGGCCGTTTGTTTTGAGTTCAAGTGATTTGACCTTCTCGTTAGTTCTGGAGAGGTCCGTGTGGATCAGCCCCATCTCGATGGTGACGGTGTCTAATTTAGCATCCAGAGCTTCCATCTTCTGGCCCAAGGATGCTTGCACGCCATTGACGGCTGCCATAAGATCCTCTAATGTAGGTTCAGCTGGGTCATCTTCTCTCACCAACGGCGTCTTTTTGGTATCTCCCGGGGACCCTTTAGGGATAGTGTAGCAATCAAGTTTATTAACTTGGATTGTCTTGGGCCCCCTGGAGGATCGTGATCCGGGATTATCCAGATCCAGTCATGCAGCCATGACACCACCTATCATAGGACCCAGTCAGAATGGAAACGTAACCCACACTGGATCCTCCTCCACTTGGTGCCCTGAACATCCGCAGATATCAATATGTTAGTTCAGCTCCACCCATTAGATCACTTCAATTCTTACAGGCCAGACCACTCCAGATGGAGCGAAAAGGCGCTCGGGCAACAACGGGAGCGTAAAGGGGGTATAGCCTCCAGGAGCCTTTCCCCCATCTTGTCGCTAAGGCCCGTAAGTGTATCAAACCATGCATCCATCACATTGAACCTTGCCTTGAGCTCTGCCATCAGGCTTTCCATGAAGGGGTATGGGGTGCCGCCTTGAGTAGCTCTACTTCTCCCCCTCACCCAATATGTTGCCTGGCTGCCCATGTTTGGGAAGAAAAATGGGGAGAAGCTGGTGCTGGATACTTAGCTACTAGCTCATCCCCTAATGTGGAGTCCAAAGTTTAGTGCGTCGTGGAGCACAGGCAGCTATCGACTGCAGCCGCCGCAGGTGTTCCGAGGCAAAGGGGGGCAGTTGCGGTAGGTGGCGGGTGTGTGTGCATGGAGCCTGTCAGCTTCTCCCTCAGGAAAAGGAATGTGGGGAAGTCGGCGCCAGACAGTTTCTAGGTCACCCGCTTTATGCCTGAGTCTCTACCATGTCTACCGCTCCTACCTCATTTGAGAGTGGGTCTTCTGCCGTCTTGCTGCTCCTCGAGTACGCCCGCCACCCGGGGGATCTGGTGTCAATTGTGCCGCAGAGTATATGCGGTCATCCGCTGCCCCCGCCATTTGAACTTCAAGGTGAGAAAAACGGTAGTGGGAGAAAGCGGGCTTGAGCGTCATCGAGGCCCTCCTGCCTCCATCTCAGGCTCGCCCATGGCCCCTGTCACCACGGGGCCTCCGAGGCGATCCTCTACTGCGCCACCACTCGTTACGTCCTCGATTCCGCCTGCGGATCAAGCCCACACTTTCCAGGTGTGCGTTGGAGATCACTGCTGGGGCAGCTTTGTTTTCATGTCTGCGTGGTGTGATTTGGAAGCAGTTTACAACTGGTTACGGGCTGCCGCACCAGAGCCTTACGAGTGTGCAGCCATCTTGATAGCCGTCGCGGCCACGCCCCTTCCTAAAGGCAAGTTTGACTCTGCATCTGCATCCATAATACAGCGCAGGCGCAGAGGCAAAGTGATTCCCTCATTTAGATGTGGCCCCTTCCCTATGCAAATGAGGGAATGCCATCTC
This sequence comes from Lissotriton vulgaris, assembly GCF_964263255.1. Lineage (NCBI taxonomy): Eukaryota > Metazoa > Chordata > Amphibia > Caudata > Salamandridae > Lissotriton > Lissotriton vulgaris. The sequence goes on from NC_141694.1 coordinate 1,536,496,673, forward strand.
GAGATAGCACTGGTGGTACATGTGCGGCAGCACTATAAGTATTGAAGAAGGGGATACACAAGCGTCCGCAGCCCAATCTGTAATACCCTTGTGCCCCGGGGCACAGAAAGTGCTTAATTCAACATGAAATTAGTTTATTGCCTCATTCTGACCAGTTTCTGCCATAAATCCAAGCAACAGAATTTGCACTAATTAAAGCACCCTTGTAAGAAAGGCAATTACACCTTTGACAATGAAGCAAAACAATAATGCTGCAGGTGACTTCCTCTCTCCAGTGCATTTGGCCCAGTATGGGTAGTTTGCTCCGATAGTCATTTTGTGTAATAAGCTTATACAAATGTGTTCAGGTGTGTCTTTCCACATTTGTGAATCCAGTATGGTGGTAACCTCTGCATATACACAGTAACTGCCAATGCACTTCTCAGTGGAAGGCTTTCCACTAAAGTTTGAACACTAGTAATGGGATTTGCAAAATTAATGGATTGCAGCATTGTCTTTCTATATGCCTCAATGCATGTGGTTTATATGAGCTGGCTTGACAGTGTAGCTCAAGCCAGGCAATTATGTGAGAGTCACCAGGAGAGGGTGTTTAGCCTCACCCAAATGTCGGGAACCAGGAGTATTTGTTTTGATTGGGCTGAAGTTGTCCTTTTACAAAAAAGTGCTTGCCCTCCACACAGTGTAGTCATTTTGTCTATTTATCCAGCTTTCAAGTCACAGATATGATATTGTTATGTTGTTAAAGTGTCCTAGATAACTAGATGATATATGTTATTTCTCTATTGCAGCAGCACAGATGGAAAGAGGGCAGTTACTAACCTACATGAATTTTTAGATCTGGCTTGACAGTGTCACCTGAGCTTTTAACCTAAACTAATATTAATATTCAGTTATTTGCTTGCACACAAATACATATTCGTTCCCTTGCTATATATTTTAATGGTTCACATTACCGTACAACATTCTTTTAAAAATCAGCCCTATTGGCATTGCCAATGCTTGTTTAAGTTGTCTGATGTGGTGCATGGCATTTGTTTTGTTACTATTGTAAGAAATTCAAATGGCAAAATGCTGCTAGCCTATTCTCATGTGTAAGCAAAATGCCTTGCAAGTTGGAAATCATTCTATTGATAAACGTGTGCATTTTCAGTATGCCTTTACATTAAACTAGCAGCCCATCCCGACATTGTCCGGGAGCAAAAGGCTGGTTCAGGGCCCCCGCCCGCCCCGCAGAAGAGTTGTCTGTGCAAGTCCTGGCCCTGTTCAACTGATTTGGCCCACTTGAGTTATTTTTTTAATTCGTTTGTATTGTTTTCCACGTTTTATGTTGTCCGCAAGATGTGAGGAAAGGTTGTGTCACCTGTTTAATGTTTTTTTTCTTTCGAAGGCTCTTTCCGTGTGTTCGTTTTTGTATCCCTTCAAAGAAGTTTTCCCTTTCGTTTTGTTAATTGTGTGGTGAAGTCCTGGCAGTGCTCGAGTGATTATGGGCAGTTGTGTTATTTTCGTTATTCGTATGTCTTATTGTAAGCGTTTTATCTTGTCCGCAAGATGTGAGGAAAATCTCGTGAATGCGCAGTCGATTGCGTTTCTCCGTTAAGAAATGTCGGCTTTTTTTGTTTGTGTTTACCCCCCCTGTGACGTCATTGGTCAATGGCCAATGGTTAAAGACTTTTTTTTTTGGTAAGCCGAAGTCATGTGTGTGTTTTCTTTAGTGCGTTGTGATTGGTGTAGTATGCGATTAATCCTGCCCCCTGTGTGGCGTCATTTGACACTCCTCGTCGATGGAAGGCCCGCCTGGTTTTTAATGCGAAGGCGTCAATGTTGTCTAGGTAACTGCAACGAATGTGTGTATATTTCTTATAGCGCGCACCTCTGCTGTTTTTGTATATTGGTGTTACCGCGCTGTATGTGTGAATTTAAATTCATTGAAAGCGCATTTCCGCTGTATGTGTTGGGATTTGCAAATGTTTGTTAGAAATTCATTGAAAGCGCATTTCCTCTCTATGTCTGCATATTGTGCGTTCTAAATTCAGTGAAAGCGCATTTCCGCTCTATGTGTGCATACGTAAGTGTGTTGTGAAGTCGCTTGGCCTATGTTTGTTATTTGCACTTGGCACGGCCCTGTAAACGCCCACATTTGTTGTTTGAGACGCCCACGGCCACGACCACGCCCCCAAGGGACTACTTTACCACTTTTGGCGTTTTTGCTTTTTTAATGTATATGGTGTACATATCTATAGCCTATGTCCTTCTGCCACATCTCCCCTTTCAAATGGTGTATTGGGTGTAGTGATTGGTGCATTACTTTTGTAGTTTACCTGGCTCAAAGGTTTGTGTTCTCTCTTTATAATAGTAGTATAGATAAATAGAAAGGTGTGGCAATTGGGAATGATGGTCAAATTTAGCAATGCGTCCAATTAAATTCCACCGGTGGAGTACTGTGAAACTCAGACTTTATGGGCCTTGAGTTTTTGGCGCCGCCTCAGAGTTACGATTTCTCGTACATCTGGGGCAGTGTCATAAAAGCCAAGGATGTTGCTGGGAATGCCCCCAGTAGCACCCATTGCATGTCCTGAGGTAATATGAATTTTTATGGTCAATTGTGTCCCCTATCGTAGACCCCAACGGCTCCATGTACATGCTTCTAGTACATGTAAGTTCCCTCCACAATCAGCTATGAAGACGCAAATACATTTGCGTCCAACGTTAATATGTCCTCTTTCAGATCCACCATGAATGGGTCAGATATTCCGTTCCTAAGTGTGCCTTGCCAACGTCTTTATGTGGTGCACTTTCATGATTTCTAGCTCTGGCGAGTTAGGCCCTGATTTCTGCCATCGAGCCTCCTTCTGCCTTCTGCTTCTGAAAGCCGCAGCCTGCTGCTTCCTGACCCTTGACTTACTCCCTGCGCGGCGAGCTGTGCCAGGCTCGGCCGGCCTTGCTTGCCAAGACCGTATTCAGCCTTCAAGTTATCTGCTCCGTTTCTCGAAAAATACATTCCTGTCTAGTAGTTTAGGTAAACATCCTTCCCAGCTGCAGAGCAAAGGGCCCGGCCTCACTGTCTCCATGCAAGTAATTCATAGCTTCCGTTACCATGGTAGGCCCATGGCCCCTCGCATCTCCTGTAGACACGTAGTCGCATATGCACGCATTAGCAGTCAGTATAGAATAGCCTCTGCCCGAGAGACCTTTCCTTCTAGATAATACAGTTCCTCAAACACAAGATATTAGATATGATTTGGGATTAGGTTGTTCTGACACTCCAGACTTCTGTCTCCACATGTAGGGCTAAATGTCAAGTCCCCTTCACCCTCCAGTTGCACGTCAATCATACGTCATGCTGCTGCGCGCGCATCTCTGCCACCTGTTTTTGCTGACTCTGCAGGATCCTTCCAGGGATCCACCCACTTATGACACCTTATGACACTTTTATGTGACATTTCTAGCACACACCTCCGTGTACGCCCTAGTGCACGCCTCCTGTTACGTATTTCTGCTCTTATCTCGTTTCTCTCAGCTGTTACGCCTTCTGCATTCAATGTTACTATATGAAATGACTATATATACGATTACTTGTTAATAAATCATTGTACATGTCCATTGCAATTCCTACCCTGAACCCTCGTGGCGATGGGTCATGCTACCATTGGTTCAAACCAATTCCTTTTTAAGGAATAAAACCCCTTTTAAAAACCTCAGATACCACGGATTCTGCCTTCTTATTTTGACTGAGTTATTCTTATTGAACTTTACCGCATAAATTAAGTATAGGTAATTAAAATTTACCACATAATTGGCGCCCGAATAGGGACCCCTCCCCCACCCCACGCGCCGGCGGTGCGTTGCAGGCCCGGTCCCCTGCCACAGCGCTGACGGACAACTACGCGTACCCGCAGGATTTCCTGTATCTCCCTCAGGCCAACGGAGGTGACTGAGGCTGCGATCGACACCCAGACGAGGCGGTGAGGAGTGCGGAGGATCCCGACCAGAGCCTAGCTGAGAGAGCAAAGTCCGAGGTATCCGGAGGCCCACCAGTTCCGAAGTTCCGAAGTGCTTACGTCACGAGTCGAGTCCAGTCGAGTCCAGTCCAGTGTCGAGTTTCCGAGGCCTTCTGTTCCGTGCTTCCCGGTGAGTACCGTTGCTGGGGACGCATCTAGACGAGCGCATTGATTTGTGCCGGTCAAGACGGGTTTGGGTACGCAGACCCAGTCTGCACTGTTTAGCGGTGTATCTGTACTGTTTGGCAGTATATCCAGTATGAAATTAATTCGTTTTATTCTAATCATTATTGTTCGCTCTGAAATGTTTTAGTATGTGTTAATGTCGTGGTATGAGTGATTGTTCGATCTGCATTATTGTGTTTTCTGTATTAGTTGTGTTCAAGATCGAGTAAGTATCAAGTCCAGAGTAGCAGGACTGAAACATGCCGCTGTTCTCCAAACTAAGACAGATAGGAACTAGGAAAGGGATTCTAGAAGAAGCAGTGCCTGTTCCACCTAGGGACACTCCAGGGCACTTTATGTACCACAAACACGGCCTAGATGCTGTATTATATCTCGATTTGTGGGTAGACTATACTAAAGATTTAGCAGAGAATCAAAGATGGCCCGCTACTGGGACATGGGATGCCGAGTGCATCATGAGAGTAGAGGAAGCGTTATGGAAAAAGAAAGCCAGACAATCACAGAAAGACGCCATTGAACTATGGCGTAAAGAATCGCACAGACGCACAGAGAAAGCACTCAGAAAAGCAGAGAAACATAAAGAGGATTCAGACAAAGCCCAAGAAAACGTATTAGTTGAGGAGGGGATACGAGTAAAAGCAGAACAAGTAGACCGACAACGGAACACTCTTATGACTGGTATGTATCCTTTGCTGGCCGAGGGTTTACCAAAGGCCACTCTGGAAATACCGAAGGATCTGCCCCCTCCCTTGCTCCCGACTAAAGTACATCACAAGACCGCAAAGGACATATTCCTTTCTTCCTATCTAGACGACGTAGCTCCCGCATATACAAATCCACCTGCTCAACCACTACCCGCTGATGGTACTCCACCCCGAAATCATCTACTGCCACCTCCGCAACGAACTCCTTCTCCCGTTCCACCTCCTGCACCTGTTCCCCCAACCCTTCCTGCACCTATTCTTCCGATCATACACTCATCAAATCCTTTTGGTCCTGGCACCTCAGGAGGTGCGATAGGTTTTCAAACACCGCCACCAGCGCTCCGATTGACTTATAGGGATTTAGCGCAACAACGTACACCTCAATCAGTCGATTATGACATATTTAAAGAACGTCTCTCAGACTGTAGATATGATCCAGTACCCGGTAAAAATGACGACAGAATGATGCTCGCATCAGTACGATTACGACGAGTTACAAACTTTTTACTGTTACTACCAGGAATGGTTGAACATCTAGACAGAATATATCATTTTGTTCAAACAGGAGAAGGCCCTGAAAGTATTGGAAAGGCCATGGCTCACCAGAAAGTTGACACTCAAGCCAAGATATTACGTTTTTTCATAAACTGCCTAATAAGAGAGCAAGATAGGTCTGGTGTAGACCAGGAAGAAATGAAAGCACTCAATAAATGGGGTCAGAATATAGCAGACGGGAAACATGATAAACAGAGTTGTATAGAAAACATGTACCGAAGGATCAGAAATGCAGTAATAAAAATACATGAAAGAAGACCGCAAGAACCAGAAATAGATTCAGACAAGGTTGAATCCTCAGAGGAGGAGGAACAGCCAGAAACGGCAACAGGACAATCACAATTACCAGTTAGAGAAATGATAGCATATGTAGGTAAGGGAAGACCCTATAATAATTCAATGCGTCCGGTACGTCCGGAAAGTAAAAGAATCTTTCAAACTGCCATGTCAAATCCAAAGACCCCCGAACATCTAATCCAGGCTGCTGATAGAATACTACAAGAACGCATGGGGTACCATGTACTCAATTCCATGGATGAACAAGAACTGGCCAGGTCAGCCGTACAATGGACTGACGATCCTGATAAATATAGTGATGATGGTTTAGTGCAGACCTTTTTAAACCTTTCCCCTGATGAACAGAAATTAGCTGGTATATACATGGTTCAGCATCTCATTACATTATTCAAAGGCCATCATTCTGATCCAGGTCCCTTACCTGATATTTTAATAGAACTACTCTCGCCACAATGGAGAGGTCTAGGTACTGACTTAATTAAAGTAATTCTAGAACATCGACACAGGTATAATACTTTTCTGAATACACGGTTTGTTACAGCTCCATCTGTAGAAGGAAAAATGTATTACATAGACAGACAGAACCCCTTGCGAGAAGTGCATCCAGTCCAGAATGCTGATAATTCCTTTAGACGCGTGTTTGTGTACACGCCCATAACGAAAATGGAACTATTAGAAATGAAGAAATTAGTGCCCTGTCACGATAAAGATCCAGCAGGTTTCCATCGCGAAATTAAAGACATGTTACTCATGGGGGATTACACCTACCCCGACATTATGAAAATATTAAAAGTGTTAATGCCTTCCGGTATTTACGAGAAACTCAAAGAAAAGGATTGGGAGGTAGGAGAGGCAAAGATTGATTGGGCTGCATTAGAAGACGAAGAAAAGACTCGTACCCCAGGAACAGGGCTTGGGGACAAATCTAAAGCATTACCAGGGTTGTTAGTGCAAGTATTGCCACGTTTATTAGCAACTAAAAAGGAGGACTGGGATGCAATCTCAGCCTGTAAACAGAAACCCGATGAAGACACTAGTGACTTTTATTCCAGATTTGAGAAATGTTTTGGTATTAATAGTGGCCTGAAAGCAAGTAGCGAGTCATATCCACATCTTTTCGTAACAAAGTTAGTCGAAAATTCCCTGCCCCAAGTTAAGAATCGGGTACAGAAAGTCGAGAGCACATGGCAAGCAAATACGCCTTCACAAATGTTACAAATGTTACAGTACCACCAGAATAGAATTAGAGAGGAACACGAACACGAACAGAGACGCATGAAAGACACGAAAATGAAAATGTTAGTTGCTCAGTCAGTTCCAGCTGACGGTCAGAAAAAGGGCACTACACAGTCTAATAATACAACAGCTCCTGTTAAGGGGACATGCAACTATTGCAAACAGCCAGGTCATTATATAAACGATTGTGCAGTTTTGAAACATAACATACTCACTGGAAAGACTAAAGAGAGACCGCGTCCTCCTAGACAGGACCAGGTCCAACAACAGGTACCACAGAATGTCCAGCCTATGCAAGCCTCACAACAGACAGTACAGACAGTAACGGTGCCACAACCCCAACCGATTGCTGCAACTCAACATGCATCACAGCAGATGTACCAGTATGCCCAGACTGACTATCCCGATTATCAGCGATACACATGAAACAGCCTAGAGAGGGAAGTTGGCTTGCCTCTTATTGAGGTTCCTGTAGATCAAGAGGGTCCTTATGTACACAGTCAGGTATTAGGGAAAGACAGAAAGTTTTTAATTGATACAGGGGCAAGCCGAACAACGATAAGTCATGACGAGGTCCCAGGGGCACCCCTCTCAGGCTCACAGAATGTTTCCCTTGGTTTTTCAGGCAAGCCTATTATTAATGAAGTATCGCAACCACTTCCCCTTGCAGTCGGTCCATTGACACGTACTACAGATTTACTGCTCACTAAATCATGTCCAGAAAACTTGTTAGGTATCAAGACTCTGAAAGCTCTAGGAGCTGTTATTTGCTGTTCTCCGGAAGGAGTACGGTTGTTTCTACGTGACTTTAAAGGTCACTATGTGTTGAGAGATATTGATCCCCGATTACAGAATGTACCTTCACATTTATGGGCGCAAGGCCCCACTGATGTAGGTTGTATGCACATTACACCGTATCGAGTCACCCTCAAACCAGGTGTTGTTTTACCACGAATTCGACAATACAAGTTACCCCCCGATGCTGTAGTGGCTTTACTGAAAATCATTGAAGAGCTCATTGCACAAGGAGTGGTTGTAGAAACCAACTCGAATTTATGTAATTCACCCATCATTCCAATTCTTAAACGTACAGATCCCAATGCACCACCAGTTTACCGATTGGTTATTGATTTGCGCGAATTGAATAAATGCATTGTACCGCAGTACCCTGTGGTCCCAGATATCTCGTCTCTATTGACAGCTATTGATTCTGAAGCAACGTTCTTTACTGTTATCGATCTTAAGAACGCCTTCTTTAGTGTTCCCATTGATCCGGAAAGCCAATACCTTTTCGGATTCTGTTTAAATGGACGAAGCTTCAAATGTGCACGCGCACCTCAAGGATTCACAGAAAGCCCCAGCATCTATAGTCAAGCACTGAAAAGACAACTCGACAGTATACACATGCCTGAAAACACTGCCCTATTACAGTATGTCGATGATCTACTGATCACCGCCCGAAGTGAACCTGAATGTGAACTAGCGTCACTGACGGTTTTACATTTCCTGGCTGACCAGGGGCACAAGGTATCCCCTTCGAAGCTGCAATTCTGTGTTCAGCAAGTTGTTTACTTAGGCCACTTGCTGTCCAAATGGGGAGACAGCTAACGCCCGATCGCATCCAGTTAATTGCCAGTATGTTACCACCCAGGACACAAAAGGAGGTGCGGGCTTTTATAGGCCTCACTTCTTACTGCAGACAATGGATCCCTCAGTATGCATTTCCAGCAAAGCCACTCATTCAGTTAACAACTCAGGAGGCAGCGTCTTCGACTGTCCTCCCTTGGACTCAGGAACATACACAAGCTTTTGACGACTTAAAGAAAGCCTTATGTCAAGCACCAGTTTTAGCGACACCATGTTACAGTAAGCCTTTTACACTTTTTGTCACAGAACGTGAAGGTACTGCATTATCGGTACTCACGCAGGATCAAGCAGGTTCACACAAACCGTGTGCTTACTTCTCTAGTACATTGGATCCAGTAGCCCAGGCTCTGCCTGCGTGCTTAAAATCAGTTGCAGCAACAGCTCTAGCAATCAGACAAAGTGATTCAATAGTGTTAGGACATCCATTGACAGTACAAGTTCCACACTCCGTGGAAGTTCTTTTAAACCGAACACAGACTCAACACTTGACTATAGCAAGACTAACAGGTTATGAATTGACATTATTTCAGCCACACATAGAGATTAGACGCTGTAATACATTGAATCCTGCTACACTTTTGCCATTAACTGAAACAGACCCATTGGCACATGATTGCATTGAAGTCATTACTATCACGACGAAACCCAGACAAGACTTGACAGACACTCCATTACCAGATCCAGACCTGACACTTTACGTGGATTGTTCATGCATGAGAACAAGTACAGGAGAATTAGTGGCCGCCTACGCAGTCACAACAGAAACTGAAGTCATAGAAACAAATTGTATTGACATCCTGTCAGCACAAGCAGCAGAGCTCATCGCTCTGACCCAAGCCTGTATCCAAGCCGAGAACAAGAGAGTTAACATATACACAGATTCCCGTTATGCATTCGGAGTTGTTCACGACTTCGGTGTCCTCTGGCGAGAGAGAGGTTTTTTGACTTCTCACAGTGCCATAATTCAACACGGTCCCCTCATTCAAACTCTATTAGATGCAATACATCTGCCTACAGCAATATCCATCATGAAGTGTAAGGCACATACAAAAGTTACAGATACTATTTCCCAGGGTAATGACCTGGCAGACCGAACCGCAAAACATACAGCTCAGAATCAGATTCACGCCATTGACCCGACAAAGACAATAGTCGCGACACCGACACATTGCATGACAGTTAAGGATCCCGCCCTAGATGTAATTGACATACAGACACATGCTACACCAGATGAAATCAAGAAATGGATTGAACTAGGAGGGACCCAGACAGATCAAGGATGGATGACGAAGGGAAAATCCACATGGTTTCTCCCCGACTCTATGGTTCAAGTTATCATTAATACCGTACACAGTCCAGCACATTTAGGAGAAAAAGCCATGTTAGACAGTATTCAACATCTCTGGTTCAATAAACACTTACGAGCAGCAGCCAAACAGAATGTGCGTACTTGCATGATTTGTTGTCAGTTCAACCCAGGTAAAGGCGTTCCCGTAGAGCAAGGTGGTTTTCATCCTCCTGATCACCCTTTTGAAGTCCTCCAGATGGATTATATTCAGATGGAACGTTGTCGAGGTTTTAAATATGTCCTCGTAGTTGTATGTGCACTTTCCCGTTGGACAGAAGCATATCCAGTCCCAGATTACACTGCTCCGACCACTGCCAAGCAGCTGGTTCGTGAATTCTTCCCTCGATATGGTTTGCCCCGTGTCGTATACTCAGACAACGGTCAGCCATTCTCGTCCGAGCTTATGAAACAGGTATCACTCCTGCTAGGCTACCAATGGAAGTTCCACTGTGTCCGACATCCTGAAGCAGCAGGTCTCGTATAGAGACACAATCAGACACTGAAAACTCGTCTTGCAAAAATCTGTAAGGAGAAGGGTGTCGACTGGATCGTAGCTTTGCCGGTCGCCCTTTTTTACATGAGGATGGTCGCCCATTCCAGAACAGGGCTATCCCCGTATGAGGTGGTCTTTGGTAGACCACCGAATATGTGGGGGACGCCTTTGCCTAGAAAGATTACTGATGTCGATTGTAATATGTTGACAGATTACCTTGCCTCCTTGATGTCTGCACTACAATCATGTCGTTCACAGGTCGCTGCAGCTTTTCCCGACAACACCGAGGTGAAACCGCATGACGTTGTTCCAGGAGATATTGTGCTTGTGAGAAATTTCGACAGGAAAAGTCCGCTGGAGCCCAGGTGGCAGGCGCCGAAGTTGGTACTTCTCACGACGAGGACTGCAATCAAGGTCGAGGGCCGCAAAGGGTGGCTGCACTCAAGTCACGTGAAGAAATTTCGTGCATTGCCAGAGACTGACTCACCCTCCCCCTCTAAGGACTGTCCAGATTCTAGTGACTCTAAACTTCCCCTGATAGAGAAAACTCCACAGCAGGAGTATAAAGACAAATTGAGGTCTAGCAAGTCAGACAGTTTAATTGTTTAAGTCCTCCCCTAGGTGAATCGGTTATACGTGTTTTCTGACATGTATCCCCTAGACCCCAACAGAGAGAGAGATAGACAGAAACAGCTCAAGAAACATGAATATTGCAAATCTCTTCGCAGCCACTGCATTGTGACTTTATTGATTATGTTTTTTCTGAGCCTTATGATTATTGCTGCAAGTGTGCTTCTCCACATATACTATCCTATATTCAAGCGTGAAAATTCTACCTTCAACGTCACTGCCGAGCATTCTTTTAGTGAACTACCCTCTCATGAACTCTCTTACAGACTTGGGCTGCGCAACAACACATTCATTAGTATGTTACATCATTCCCATCAGACCAGCAATGCTACTAATTGTTGGATATGTGGCCGACTCCCTCCCTATCAGAAATACAAAGGAGTTCTGCCTCTTTTTCCGTACCCGTTCACACATAATGGGTCCTGTGGTGCATGGTTTAGTTTGATTAATTCCTTGGATTCAGACTCCGTAGTTTACCAGGGTAACTGGGTATGGGATAACCTGAACATCGTTTTGCATAAAGTCTGTTTCCCTGACAAGGAGGGTCTCCCCAAAAGGACAGGAACTGATCTAGAAAATGAAGTATATGGATTAGGTAACTTTACACTTAACCTCATGATTCACAGTGTTGAATCCGAAACAGAACCAGTCTTGCCCGCCATGTCCGTACTTCCAGTCAAAGGTGAATTATGTGTTAGAAAGAATGGTTCAGTACATTTGGGTCATAGTAGATGTACTACTGTGATCGAATTCAGTGATAAGGGCAAGTCTACCTTCCAAGCTTCACGTCATTCCAACTTCATTTGTGGTCATACCGCCTATATACGCTTGCCTCTAGATTGGGATGGCACCTGTTACATTGCATTTCTTTTACCACCTGTTTTTCTAGCCCCTCCTGATTATCATAGAAACACCCATCTAGTACATAATAGACCCCAGAGAGATCTCCCGATTGTCGACTACACTGAAACGGCATGGGAACAGTACACAGATTTCAATAAAGGGTTTTTCCCCTACTTAGGTGCTGTCTTTAATAGTAAACTGATACGTAGATTAAATAGAACCCTTGAAGCTGTAGTGAATGAAACTACTTCCGCTTTAGGCAACTTAACAGAGGAGCAGTCTGCGATGCGGATTGTTGTTCTTCAAAATTGTCTCGTCCTTGACGTCATCCTGGCCGATAGGGGCGGAGCCTGTAAGGTCATCGGGTCAAGCTGCTGTGTTTTCATTCCAGAAAACGCGCCATCAGTATATAGAGCCATAACACGCCTTCATAAGATTGCAAGTCTGATACACCAGAATCCAGGCACCTGGACTTGGTCCGGTTGGTTCTGGACAACGTTGTCAGCCTGGGGATGGAAAGTCCTATCCTTCCTAGGTATTGGCCTTCTCATAGTATTCAGTTGTTGCCTATGTCTGCAATGTGGGCCAGCGATTTGCGGCTTGTGCGCCACATCATGTATTTCTCATTCAAGTCCTCATTCAAAACGCCATAAGAAGAAAGAAGAGCAAATGATGTTACATGAACAGATTGATAGATTAATGAGGATTGATATATCATGAAGGGTCCGTAGGGGACAAGGAGGGAATGAGGTAATATGAATTTTTATGGTCAATTGTGTCCCCTATCGTAGACCCCAACGGCTCCATGTACATGCTTCTAGTACATGTAAGTTCCCTCCACAATCAGCTATGAAGACGCAAATACATTTGCGTCCAACGTTAATATGTCCTCTTTCAGATCCACCATGAATGGGTCAGATATTCCGTTCCTAAGTGTGCCTTGCCAACGTCTTTATGTGGTGCACTTTCATGATTTCTAGCTCTGGCGAGTTAGGCCCTGATTTCTGCCATCGAGCCTCCTTCTGCCTTCTGCTTCTGAAAGCCGCAGCCTGCTGCTTCCTGACCCTTGACTTACTCCCTGCGCGGCGAGCTATGCCAGGCTCGGCCGGCCTTGCTTGCCAAGACCGTATTCAGCCTTCAAGTTATCTGCTCCGTTTCTCGAAAAATACATTCCTGTCTAGTAGTTTAGGTAAACATCCTTCCCAGCTGCAGAGCAAAGGGCCCGGCCTCACTGTCTCCATGCAAGTAATTCATAGCTTCCGTTACCATGGTAGGCCCATGGCCCCTCGCATCTCCTGTAGACACGTAGTCGCATATGCACGCATTAGCAGTCAGTATAGAATAGCCTCTGCCCGAGAGACCTTTCCTTCTAGATAATACAGTTCCTCAAACACAAGATATTAGATATGATTTGGGATTAGGTTGTTCTGACACTCCAGACTTCTGTCTCCACATGTAGGGCTAAATGTCAAGTCCCCTTCACCCTCCAGTTGCACGTCAATCATACGTCATGCTGCTGCGCGCGCATCTCTGCCACCTGTTTTTGCTGACTCTGCAGGATCCTTCCAGGGATCCACCCACTTATGACACCTTATGACACTTTTATGTGACGTTTCTAGCACACACCTCCGTGTACGCCCTAGTGCACGCCTCCTGTTACGTATTTCTGCTCTTATCTCGTTTCTCTCAGCTGTTACGCCTTCTGCATTCAATGTTACTATATGAAATGACTATATATACGATTACTTGTTAATAAATCATTGTACATGTCCATTGCAATTCCTACCCTGAACCCTCGTGGCGATGGGTCATGCTACCATTGGTTCGAACCAATTCCTTTTTAAGGAATAAAACCCCTTTTAAAAACCTCAGATACCACAGATTCTGCCTTCTTATTTTGACTGAGTTATTCTTATTGAACTTTACCGCATAAATTAAGTATAGGTAATTAAAATTTACCACAGTCCTTAAAGCTGAGTTAAAGAGAAAAATATTTTCAAGGCAGCCTTAAGCCCAAAGAAGTGGCTTGGTTGGTGTTGCCTGGTACGTATGAAGCAGGCTCTGGACCACCGGAGCATCACAAAAAGTGAAGCATCAGCAGCGAAAGATTGGATGGCAAGAAATTGCCTCCAATGTAATGTGGCTAAGACGGAAGTCATGTTGTTTGGTGGGGCTACTCGCTTATGGTCCCCAGATTGGTGGCCCTTGGAGCTGGGACCTGTCCCCAGCCCGAAGCAAGTTGTTAAAAATCTTGGAGTACGTCTGGACCAAGCACTCCTGTTCAAAGAACACACCAACCAAGTTACAGGAGCATGTTTCCGTGTTATCGGAATGCTACAGCGTGTTTTTCCATTCTTGCCAGATAACTACAGGAAAACATTAGTCCAGACGTTAGTGATCCGTAGGATGGACTACTGCAATGGTCTGCTTATTGCAGCCAATGAGGAACAACTAAAAAAATTGCAAGTGGTCCAGAATACTGCGGCGAGGCTGGTCCTCAATGCCCAACCCAGGACCCCCTCTCGTCCTCTTCTACACCAGCTCCATTGGTTGCCAATAAGGCAACGCATAGAATTTAAGACGTGTTGTACTATACACAAATGTCTGTTTGGCTCGGGACCCAGATATTTGAAGGAAAAGTTTGTACCATATACTCCTGGACGCACTCTGCGCTCCAGCAGCCACCAATTACTTCAGGTCCCAAGGTTTAAAAGAACCAGACAAGGTGGCTGCGCCCTCACCTATAAAGGCCCTGCCCTGCCCTGTGGAATTCACTTCCCCCCACGCTGAAGCAAATTACCAACCTAGAATCCTTCAGGAAAAATCTCAAAACTTATCTATTCACTCAGTCTTAAAAACACTCTGCTAATAGTATATGATCATGATTGAGCCTTTCTGATAGGAGCGCAAGCGCAGAGATATCCCTACCGGGATTGATTCAGGCGCTATATAAGAACATAAATAAATAAAATAAATAAATAAAGGGGCTTATGAATAAGCCCCTTTGTTCTTTGCAACATTATTACTTTTTGTCAATTGGTCCATATATATTTTGGGCCCGAATGGACCATAACAAGTTTTTTAATAAAATAATATAGAATAGTGGCTCAATCGGTACTTTACCAACAGCAGGCATCTGCCTATAGCCTGAAACTGACAAATTATACACTGGTCCTTTCTGCCGTTTACCCTTGGAAGCATGCTGAAAAAAGTACCATTACATTCAGAGATGATCTTGTCATCGTTGCTTATTCACTGTGTACGGTGCAATACATTAGAAATATTGAACGTTATCCTCAATATCGAAAGGTGACTCGCGCTCATTCAACCCAGTTTATCTGTATTATGCAAACAGCTGAAATTATCGTAATACCCCAGATTTACTACCAACCCTCCGACTTTAACGTACCCATATTTTGCCTGCTCTACTCCATGCCTCATACCTTTAACATTGATTCGCGTTTTTCAAATTATATAAAAATGTGCTGAATGGTACTGGAGTCAGATTAGTAGGAACCTCCGCATCTTTGCACTGCTGGGACAGTGCACACAGATACATAAGGATTCAGAGAACAGAAATGATAGCAGGGAGATGCACCGTGCAGGAGCAACAGCCTTTTCAGCATGTCTCCTCTGGGTTACCGTAGAGACTCTGAACAATGCGCCATTATTTACTAGCTATGATTGGATTCAATCCGCAGCCTTCAACAGTGGAATACGCGACAGTACAGACTTGAGGAGCTGTGAGTCTTACATTTGTCATTGTGTTCAGTCACTCGGCTGTTATATGGAGCCGCCCTTTGCCTTCCCGGATAACATTTTACACTCACTCACTGTCACGCGGAATGGCAGGGGCGCGCGCTCGGTACAAAGGATCATTTCCCTTTCACAACCAGTTCCCAGGTTCCTCGTGCTCGCTTCCCAGGTGATTTGCTCTAATGGCCCACCTTTGTGCCTTGCTGAATCATCTGTGTGCGTGGGGGAGGTGATTCAGGTTACAATAGCTTTGAAGTGATGAATACCTCAGAGTGGAGACGCTGCAGGATCAAAAGGTGACAGTGATAAGAAAGGAGATATCCGGGTCTCCAGAGGGCGTCCAGACACCTGTGCCTCTTCACGGAGCAGCTGAGTAACCATGGGAGTGTGAGCATCTGCTTCTTTCAACACAGAGGAGGGGGAAAGGCAATTTAAACACAGACAAAGGCCGCAATGTGATAACTAGAATGGCAGCCGCCAGTCATCGGGGAGGTTGTTCATTAGCCAATGATATTTAAAGGACAAATGTTCAATTGAAAAATTTATTACATCGTTAGACTTAGTTCTTGAATCCAGATTTACAAATCTTTGCGTTCCTCTGCGTCAAGGGGGTGTTTTATGGGTGGTACATGGGCGTTTCCTATCCAAGCACCCATGGCTTTGGATCTAAACCCTACCTACTAACAATAGTAGAAAAGAGTTTGCACCAATAAAACACGTGGCCCTATGAAGCAGGTGTTAAAAAGGAGAAATGCTTTTATTTCTCAGAACTTTTCCCACTTTGCATTTGTGCTGCACTATACAGCACATATGCAAAGAGGGAAAGGTTTTAAAGTTTGTCTAAGTATAGTATTTTATACTGGAGGGGTAGATTTCCAATACAAAACCAATACTAGACTCACACAGACACCTTTGCACTCTGATGCAAAGCAGTGTGTGTGGTGCGCAGCAGCCTCAGTGTGTGCCATCGCCAGGAAGAAAGCAAGCTAGCGCCATATCTTAGTAGATGTGTCACTTTCCTGCTCCCTCCCTTTCATGCAACTTTTACGCTGCATTGAATGACAGGTTTTTAAATTTGGGACATAGGTTCCATTGGAAGGGTTTTCTCCTGACTTCATTGCCAGGCTAAAAACAGACTAAAACATACATCCACTATCCATTCTGCACATCCCAAAATCTGTACAAAGGTCACTACCATCCTTGGATATTACTAAAAACAAGAACTTTGAGCAAGACAGCGGAAACATTTGCGCCCCCAGCCTGTGAAGTAATTTTGAAATATCATGATTTTCTCTTGAATCCTCAGGTCGCTTTTTAGACTGAGCAGCCACTAGCACAATATTTATTGTTGTTGTTTTTCCTTAAATACAAATAAAATGGTGCATTGCCTACAAAAGAGAAAACACTAAGGGCCAGATGAAGGTAGCCAAATACCGGTCGGTAATGGCCGAAAATACCGAATTTCGTCCGTTACCGACCAGTCTTTGGCTTTTGAGATGTAGGAGGCCAAAAAAGACCGATTCGGTAAATACGAATAGGTAATTTACCGATTCAAAATTTACCGAATGGGAATTTACCAAATCGGAATTTACCAAATCGATATTTACCGAATCAGCATTTTCCGAATCGGTAAATAAGAAATGGCAAAACATGAGTATTGAGATGTAGGAAACATCTTAAATACCGAATTTCATGAAATTCGATATTTAAGAGTCGGTAAGTACCATGGATTGAAAGCAGGTGGTAACCAGGTGCAGACTATAAAAAAGGCCCCAAAATGCAACAGTGTGACCAGAATGGCGGCATTCTACATGATAGCAAGGCGGCTACGGCTACAGGCAGCAGGAGAGAGGGTCTGGCTAAGAGAGGAGCAAGTCAATAGACAGCGGATAACGCTCTTCCAACTCACTGAGGCAGAGATCTTGCAAAGGTACAGGCTACACCCCCAAACCATCCTGGACTTGATCAGGGACCTGCACCAACTTTTGGAGCACCAAACCCCAAGGGCGCACACCTTCCCACCCCATGTGCAAGTGCTCTGTAGCCTACACCTGCTTGCATCTGGGAGTTATCAGGGGGTGATTGCTGCGGTAGATGGGGTGTCCCAGAGCTGCCTGTCCACTTTCTTCCGGAAGTTCCTAAAGGCCATGATGCAGGGACTGCATCACTACATCTGCTTCCCTAACACACACGCGGAACTGCTAAAGACCAAGACTGACTTCTATCAACTGGCACGCTTCCCATACGTCATCGGCTGCATTGATGGCACCCACATCCCAATCTGCCCACCTGCTGCCACAGAGTACATTTACAGAAACAGAAAGTCCACCCAGTCAATAAATGTGCAGGTGATCTGCGACACTGGCAACATATTTACGGACATTGTGGCCAAATTTCCAGGGAGCACCCATGACTCCTACATATTCCAGAACAGTGGGATCAACATACGCCTGTCTGCTGTAGAATTTGGGGAAGGATACCTGCTAGGTAAATCACTGTAACACACCCTGATATTAACTGCAGCTGAATGTTTGAAATGGTACGTAACTAATGCCACTCTCTTTCCCACCTAGGCAATAGCGCTTATGCTCTGCGGTCCTTTGTTCTCACTCACTACATGAACCCATCAACCCAGAGTCAGAGACGTTACAATGTGGCACACAGAGCAACACGCAACGTTATGGAGCGCACATTTGGACTCTTAAAAAGCAGGTTCCGCTGCCTCCACAAGAGCTGAGGTGCACGCCAGTACACACCCATCATCTGCGCTGTAAAATCATTGCAACCAGTGCCATACCACACAACCTTGCCACCAAGAAAGGCAAAGAAGTTGATATGACATATCATGAGGACATTGATGATGGAACTGAACAGCCAAAGCCCTATGCAGCAGGAGTAGCGCCAGCCACAGATAGGAGAATGAGACGGGCAGAGATCACACACAGCTATTTTTAAGTAAGTTAGGAGACACAGCGTTGAATGTGAATGACGTAGTTTAATGGGCACTATGGCAAATGACAAATGGCACACTATGGTAGTCCAATTTGTGACAACCTAACTAGGCGGTCACGGGTTACTTCACCCTAACATGTTCTCTGGAGTGTGGGCAGCATTAATGTCTGCGCCCACGCACAACAGTGGGTTTCAACACTGGCTGTTGAGCCAGGGCCTGCAGATTGGTGCCTGCTGCTCCTCCGTATGTCCTGTATGGGTGTGGTACTGCTGCTTCTGCTGGTAGTGTCTTCAATGTCCCCCACACCTAGCTCGCCAGCGTTGGCTGACTGGTATGTCAGAAGCAGTTCCATAGCAGATGTCACCCTCCCCATCCCCTGGAGACATCTGTGCAGCAGTGAACAAGCCCCTCTTGCATCACCACAGAGCGCCTACATATTAGGGAAGTGGCAGTTGCCAAACGGTTCACCGCCTTGGTGTGATGCTGCATACACTGCCTCTCCCGGCGCCTTTGTGTGTGGGCCTCTTCAAGTTTATCGTTGAGGGCCATCATGAATTGGGACATGTCCCCCATCCCCTCTGCCATTTCCCCCATGCTCTCCGCCATGGAGATGATGCCCTGGTTCATATTGCCCATTTGGTTGTTTAATTGGCGCATCTGTCTCTGCACTGATAGTATGCCTTTTGCCTGCAGGCGCTGCACTTTTACCATTGTGGCCTCCAGCCCGCAGAAGACCCAGTCACCACGCCCAGTTGTGCTGCTCTCCCGGACTCTACGGCGTCTTGCATGTGTGTGCACACCTTCTGACCCGGACAGCAGCCCAGCATTGTTTGTCTCCAGTGGAGCAGTTTGGGTGTCACCCTCCATTTCTTCCTCAGAGGATGTCGCCATGAGTTGGAGAGGGGGTACATGATGCCTCATGGGCCTTACCACTTCCGATGACTCTGAAGCTGGTGAGGGAGACTGTGCTGGTGAGTCCTGCTGTGGTGAATCATACAGCAGAGGCGATGATGGCTGTGCTGTTGTGCCTGCCTCGGGTGTGGGAGCTGCCTGTGCTGTGGCTGCGAGTGGTGTTTTAGTGCTTTGCCCTGCACTCCTGCTTGCATCCTTACTCCTTTCCTTTTCGGGTGCCCTTTTCTCCCTCTCCTGCGCTGTCCTGTGCGATGACTCTCCTGCGGACAGATATAGACATTTGCTTAGTGGTGCTTGAACCCTGTATTTCAATATTAAATTACAATCCTGTGACACAATATCAATGTCCTCAACTGCTTCTGAATGTCGTATGTGGCATTCCTTGCTGTTTTGTGTGGTGACTGTACTGATGTATGTTTGAATGACCACCTCTCCCATGATGCATTTCTGGTGTATCCCAAAACCTGTACTGGAGTGTGAAACACACAGCAACATTGGGGAAGGGGGAGAGGGGAGGGGGGGAGGATTGCTGGACATGCTCCTTACCTTGTTTTGTTGCAGCTCGGGCTGAGCTGTCAGCATCCCCGATCCCAAAAACACTCTTGGGCTCCAGGGTGGACTCCACCAACTGCTCTAGGTCTGTAAGGGCAGGTGCCCTGCTCCTTCCTTCCCCTGTGACACTGGCCTCCTTCTTCGGTGCTGCCAGCTTCTTCTTTGTTATGATCCTGAGATCATACCAGCGTTTTTTGAGGTAATCTACTTCTCGTGTGGTCACCCCTATGGCGTTTACCTTTGCCTGGATTCCCAGCCAGGTGTTCCTTTTCACAGCCTGTGCTACCTGCAGAGACTATTTTCCAAATAGCTGGGTGTGGTGTTTCACCACCTCCTCCACCAACACCTGCAGTTCATCTGTGCTGAACTTTAATTTTCTTTTGCAGTCAGCTACTTTCCTCTGTGAGTCCTGGGAATCCATCCTGCACTTCTGCTCTGCTCAGTACAGCCAGTAGCTCACTGTCTCACAGCTCTCCAGATTGTTCAGTCAGTCTGCACCTGCATGGGTGTGGCCACTTCCTGGTTGTGAGGTGGGGTGGATGTACAGGATTGGTTGGTTCCTCTGTTGCTTGGTTGTGGGGTGGGGTCTATGCACATGATTGGTTGAATCCTCAATTGCTTGTATTTTGTATCTCCGATTCGGTATTTACCGAATCGATAAATACCGAATTGGTAATTCCCATTCCTTCCAATGGGCCTGGAGGCCCATTGAAATGAATGGGAATTACCGATTCGGTATTTACCGATTCTGTAAATACCGATTCATCGGAGATTCTGAATTTTACCGATTCGATTATTTGCTACATCACATTTACTGATTCTAAAATACCGAATCAGTAAAATTACCTACATCTGGCCCTAAGTGCCTTGTTAATATTGACTTGCTGTTACATACAGTAATTGTGCACCCAGTAAATACTGATAGCATGGAACTTCATAATGGCAGATAACACAGCAGCAGCTCCTTCGCAATGGCAGAGAAGCGTCACACCACCGGCTGAAAGCCAGCAGCTGAAAAATAAAACAATATTTTATTATTGTTTTATTTTTTAGCTGCTGGCTGAGCCAGCGTTTGCAGGGTGGGGCTGGGGCATGGGACATGGGATGAGGAGTGGTAGGTGCACTTTTAAGTGTGTATGTCAGTTTGGTCGGCTGTCTTAGACCGGCCAAACTGCTCCTCGGAAGCTTGTTTCCGGTCCAGGGAAGGCGTGGCTTGGCAGTTCGGACTGGACTGTTCCCATGAGGCACAGGGTCAGACTGATTTGCATATAGCCATGTCTGAACTGGGGTGGCAGAGTGGGCTAAAGAACGGTGATGGATCAAACCCAGATCTTTTGACTGGGTGTGAGTGTTTGATTGATTCAGATGCTCCGTCCATCACCACCCCTTTTTGTACCGCTTGTGTGAATACATGGCAAACACATGGAGATGATGGACGGAACGCTGAAACTTTTCAGATACTCACCCCCAGTCATAGATCTGGGTTGAATCCATCATCGTTCTCTAGCTCACTTCACAACCCAAGTTCAGACCCACCCGTATGCAAATCAGTCTTGACCCTGTTCCTCGCTCTGTCCATCATCTCCTTGTGCTTTGTTTGTTCACCCTAAGCTGGCAGGGTTTGCCCAGATGTGGGTACCTTGCTGACTTTGCCACTGGATTCAAGCAAGCCTTGCTGATGAGGGGTGTTACCCCGAAACCGGTCCCAGAATGTTTGTTTCTGGTCCAAGGAAGACCTGGCTTGGCAGTTCGGACTGGACTGTTCCCATGAGGACAAACACTTGGTAACCCAGGTAAAAGGGGGGCGCTCTGCAAGTAAGGGTAAGTGAGGTTCTCAAATATACATCTCGGTGCTCAAAGGAAGGGTGTGGTCACCAACACCCCACACAACCTACAAGTAGGTCTACTAAGCAAATTGGTTTTCCTGAGCACTCACAATCTATACAGTCTAATAGCACAATTTGCAACAGTATTTCCAATGTATCCAAAGCAGTTCCAGGTGGGTAATACAAATAATGTGTCAAAAAAGTCCGTCAGATCATGAGTCTTTATTTTTACTTCTCTTCAAATATAGCTTCTCCACATTCCATGTATATTCAGCCAACACGTGTTTCGTCTCGTATACTATTTACACAACGACTTCCTCAGGGCTGAAATCATAATACAAATACAAATAAACAACTCTGTAATTAATCCTATATAACACTGTATAATTTTTTACTAGTTTCTAGAGTCCCGTGATGAACAGAAAGAAAGAACCCGGCAGGAAAATCCCAAGAAATTCATACACCCGATACGTGCACGTCCTCAGAAGAACCACCACCAGTTTATGTACACAAATTCAAGTTTTCTGTCCAAAAACGTGTAATGCAAGTCCTTATTACACTCAAGATACCATAAACAAAATTTTGCCACGTTTGGGATCAACTATCCAGTGTCCCGCTGTTATTAATAATGGACTGCCCAATGTAGGGTGATATCCGTAGTAGTAAACTCGCTATTTTCACATTAACATCTCGTGTTAGGTCCAGTGATATAAATTCAAAGTCACCGCATGCTATCTAACGTGACTCAGTAATTAGTAATATCAAGTAAAACGTTTACCGTAGTCTCAGTATTTATGAAAGTTCATAGGTTGAAATAATCTCTCTCCTCAGTACTCCAAATGATAATTTATAAGAACCTGTAATTCAAACAAACCCAGGGACCTCAGTAATAAATATCTACATTGTCAATTACCCATAGTCTACATTATCCAAGGTTATTTAATCCACTTACCCTGTTCCTTTTAAAGAAATGTCCATAAGACAGGAGTCTTCCTATATATTCAATCTATTCTGTTTACCAACGATCTGAAATAAAGATCGAGTGAATATAAGTAGATTCCCTCATTCCATTATTCATTCATTGCTATCTAATTCTAATTCCTAATGCAGTAATGCCTACCTTGGTTTTACTCCGTGTTCGTCTATCCACGAACGCGTTCCGACCGGCGTTCAGCACCAGCGCCATATTAGAATGGCTATTTGTACTCTCTGGTGTTAAGCGCCATCTTGTAATAGGCAAATAGGTCCAAGTATGAATTGTCTAACAATATATGAAAACCGCACGCAACTCGGCGGGTTATCCGAGTTGTTGTAATAACATCTATTGACCGCTTAATATTTCAAATCGGTCTATACTCAAATTGCTCATGTATTGATTTCTATTCCAAACCGAACGTCTACAAAAGCATCCCAGGTCCTCGTTTACAGCAATGAAGGGAATTATTATCCTTCAATAGAATCAGTATGTTAATTGTTCCGTTTTATTAGAGGAACACATTTTTGGTACATTTAACTCTCTATCTAATGTCGGCATTCAGTCAAAATTGCCGGCGCCATCTTGTAATGGTAAAATGTATCGGCACATAGATCTGTTTAAATAGTCAATATCCATTCAAAATCCTGAATATTCACTCCTTACAGCATTTAATTCCGACTTATAAGTAATTTGGGGTGAATAATACATCTGATACTAAAAGAGAGTCTTTATTTCATGTTAGCGTTCGATTTAAAGTGTAAATGCCATCTTGTAGTGGCAAATAGATCGGCAAATGGACCTATTTATCTAATCAATATCCACTCAGACTCCTGCAAGCTCATTGCTTCCAGCACATATTCCATTCATTTGATTTAATTTCCAAGTTATAAGTGGTTTATGAGTATATACGCATCCTAATAATACAAGTGTCCCGGGTCTGTAACGATCACACAGTCTCAAACATTCCATGGCATAGCAGTAGATAGAGATAAAAAGTCGGAGTTTAGGTGTCAGAATAAGGCTTTCCCTAAAACATTTAGTATAAACCATCCTCATGTATATCAAAGAACATCCTCAGTGATATACTTAGTACATGTCTCATAGAACAAATGTTAATGGAGCGTCCTACAGTCGGCTCCATCCTTCATCTAAATGCAAGTAGGTAATCAGTATCATCCTAAGCAGCCAATATTCAGTCAGAAATCATATCACTCTTCTCCCAAATACTGATTAATGTTGAATACTGATTAGGAATAAGACATAAGAAGATATGATATGATCTGTTTGTATGGACATTGGGGAAAATAATCAATGAATATGATTAATATATGTATTGAGAGATTTGTTCGTGCAAACATTTTGCAGCAATTTGTGAATGTGAGAATCTCCTTTTCGCTTACCTACTTGCATTTAGATGAAGGATGGAGCCGACTGTAGGACGCTCCATTAACATTTGTTCTATGAGACATGTACTAAGTATATCACTGAGGATGTTCTTTGATATACATGAAGATGGTTTATACTAAATATTTTAGGGAAAGCCTTATTCTGACACCTAAACTCCGACTTTTTATCTCTATCTACTGCTATGCCATGGAATGTTTGAGACTGTGTGATCGTTACAGACCCGGGACACTTGTATTATTAGGATGCGTATATACTCATAAACCACTTATAACTTGGAAATTATATCAAATGAATGGAATATGTGCTGGAAGCAATGAGCTTGCAGGAGTCTGAGTGGATATTGATTAGATAAATAGGTCCATTTGCCGATCTATTTGCCACTACAAGATGGCATTTACACTTTAAATCGAACGCTAACATGAAATAAAGACTCTCTTTTAGTATCAGATGTAATATTCACCCCAAATTACTTATAAGTCGGAATTAAATGCTGTAAGGAGTGAATATTCAGGATTTTGAATGGATATTGACTATTTAATCAGATCTATGTGACGATACATTTTACCATTACAAGATGGCGCCAGCAATTTTGACTGAATGCCGACATTAGATAGAGAGTTAAATGTACCAAAAATGTGTTCCTCTAATAAAACGGAACAATTAACATACTGATTCTATTGAAGGATAATAATTCCATTCATTGCTGTAAACGAGGACCTGGGATGCTTTTGTAGACGTTCGGTTTGGAATAGAAATCAATTCATGAGCAATTTGAGTATAGACCGATTTGAAATATTAAGCGGTCAATAGATGTTATTACAACAACTCGGATAACCCGCCGAGTTGCGTGCGGTTTTCATATATTGTTAGACAATTCATACTTGGACCTATTTGCCTATTACAAGATGGCGCTTAACACCAGAGAGTACAAATAGCCATTCTAATATGGCGCTGGTGCTGAACGCCGGTCGGAACGCGTTCGTGGATAGACGAACACGGAGTAAAACCAAGGTAGGCATTACTGCATTAGGAATTAGAATTAGATAGCAATGAATGAATAATGGAATGAGGGAATCTACTTATATTCACTCGATCTTTATTTCAGATCGTTGGTAAACAGAATAGATTAAATATATAGGAAGACTCCTGTCTTATGGACATTTCTTTAAAAGGAACAGGGTAAGTGGATTAAATAACCTTGGATAATGTAGACTATGGGTAATTGACAATGTAGATATTTATTACTGAGGTCCCTGGGTTTGTTTGAATTACAGGGTCTTATAAATTATCATTTGGAGTACTGAGGAGAGAGATTATTTCAATTTATGAACTTTCATAAATACTGAGACCACGGTAAACGTTTTACGTGATATTACTAATTACTGAGTCACGTTAGATAGCATGCGGTGACTTTGAATTTATATCACTGGACCTAACACGAGATGTTAATGTGAAAATAGCGAGTTTACTACTACGGATATCACCCTACATTGGGCAGTTCATTATAAATAACAGCGGGACACTGGATAGTTGATCCCAAACGTGGCAAAATTTAGTTTATGGTATCTTGAGTGTAATAAGTACTTGTATTACACGTTTTTGGACAGAAAACATGAATTTGTGTACATAAACTGGTGGTGGTTCTTCTGAGGACGTGCACGTATCGGGTGTATGAATTATTTGGGATTTTCCTGCCGGGTTCTTTCTTTCTGTTCATCACGGGACTCTAGAAACTAGTAAAAAATTATACAGTGTTATATAGGATGAATTACAGAGTTGTTTATTTGTATTTGTATTATGATTTCAGCCCTGAGGAAGTCGTTGTGTAAATAGTATACGAGACGAAACACGTGTTGGCTGAAAATACATGGAATGTGGAGAAGCTATATTTGAAGAGAAGTAAAAATAAAGACTCATGATCTGAAGGACTTTTTTGATACATTATTTGGATTACCCACCTGGAACTGCTTTGGATACATTGGAAATACTGTTGCAAATTGTGCTATTAGACTGTATAGATTGTGAGTGCTCAGGAAAACCAATTTGTTCCCATGAGGAACAGGGTCAAGACTGATTTGCATATGGCTGGGTCGGAACTGAGGTGGCGAAGTGAGCAAAAGAACAATGTTGGATTCAACCCAGATCTGTGACTGTGAGTGAGTGTATGAATTGAAACATAAAAATAATTTACAGACGCACACACTGTGACTGCCTTGAAATATTTCTCTACTAAAAATCGCAGAGCCCTGCTCAAGCATACATTTAAAATGACATTTGTCCTTTCATGACAGATTCCTCTACAGAATTGGTCCAGGCCTGGAGGAAAATTGAAGGTTTCATATTTTTATCCTCTTGTTGCCCTACTAAGTCTAGAAAATAACCATAGCCCTCAGGTTTTCGTGGAACAGTTAAGAAGCTGCTTCCATTATAATGGCCCTAGAACTCCCTTAGTTGGCCCTTAAACACTCACAGGCTAACCATCCACAGTCACCTCCAGTTAACCCCCAGAGACCATCACCTTGTTTTCAGAGGCCCTTTGCTGTCTATCAGACATGCCAAAGTCATTCAACACCATTACATGATTCTCAGGCTCAGAGACCCTGTGAAACCCACCAGGCCTTAGGCAGTCCCTTATCCATGCCTTAGAGAAAGTTTGTCTAACTTCACGGACCCGAACCATCTCTCAGACACTTCTTATCCACTTTGAGTCATTCTGGACCAATTTTCAGAGAACCAATGCTTACCCTCAGAGACTTTAAGGCTCTATCAGTCTTCAGGCATCCCTGTCTGGTGATTGTGATACCTCAGGAAGCCCCCAAGCCCCTTCATATATCTGCAGATAGTTGCACCACAGATGTCCCTCAGACACTTTCACACTACCCTTAGAGACTCCTGCACGTCTCTAGAAAACCTCAGTCGTACCCTAGAGACCATTAGGGCTGATTTGCAAGGCAGGTGGAGTTTAGTCTGCCCGTCACCATAACGGAAATGGGACCGCCTGACAGGAGGGCAGTCCCAACACAGGCATTACAATGTGACCGTGGTTATAATTCCTATATTTTGTATTGCGGCATGTGCTGCTGGCTGTAGCCCACACAGCAAGACAAAAAGGGGACACTGGACATATCCCTGCACTATGTGGCAGGCACCATGCGGTGCATGCCACATGGTGCAGGGATATGTAGGTGTCCCCCCAAAACCACAGCTTAGGCCCAAGGGGTAGGGGAGGCCTGCTACAGGCTCCCAAAGTCCCTTGCTGCCTACCTGTTCATGGCAGGTTAACCGCCATGAACAGGCAGACGGAAAGGGACATCATAATCCCAACGGCGGTGCCTGGTAGCACAGCCACTATTGTAGGGACTACCAGCCCTTTCGCCGCAACCAGCGGGCTCAAGGAGCCTGTCGGATGCATGACGGTCGGTCTTTGTGACAGCTACACATGGGCTCGCAATCATAATATGGCAGGTGGTGAAGTTGGTTCCAATGGCGGGAAGACTGTCACTGTTAGCCTGTCAGTGGCCATTCCCCCACCATCGTAATCAGGCCCTTAGTCTCTAGGGTGCATGTTGCCTTCTAGCTCTTTGTCTAGGGCAGGGGTACTCAAAGTACGGCCCGCGGGCCAGTAGCGGCCCAGCATGCCTTCAGTGGCGGCCCACGGAGCTTGAAACACATCGCACCTAAGTGTTTTTTTTTTAACTTCAGCAAACTCCTCGGGGAGCATCAGTGTGTAAACAGAGAGACTGCTCTGTGGGGGCCGGGTGATTCCAGCCACAGTCAATAGTGGAGCAGCAGGCGCGCTAAGAGGTGAAAAAAAGCCTCATTAACAAACAAATGGTTGTTTAAAGACCTGTGAAGTACTTGGGTGCCCGGGAGAGCTTGTGTCAGCCAGGCTGACACACAGGGGAGAGGGGGGAGGACAGCAGGAACTGAGAGCCCGGGTTGGGTGAGGTGGGAGGGCAGAGCAGGGAGTGAGAGCCCTGTGAGGTGGGAGGGCAGAGCAGGAAGTGAGAGCCCAGTGAGGTGGGAGGGCAGAGCAGGGAGTGAGAGCCCGGTGAGGTGGGAGGGCAGAGCATGGAGTTAGAGCCCTGTGAGGGAGGTGGGAGGGCAGAGCAGGGAATGAGAGCCCTGTGAGGTGGGAGGGCAGAGCAGGGAGTGAGAGCCCGGGTGTGGGAGGTGGGAGGGCAGCAGGGAGTGAGAGCCGGGTGAGGTGGGAGGGCAGCAGGGAGTGAGAGCTGGGTGAGGGAGGTGGGAGGGCAGAGCAGGGAGTGAGAGCCCGGTTGAGGGAGGTGTGAGGGCAGAGCATGGAGTGAGAGCCCAGTAAGGTGGGAGGGCAGAGCAGGGAGTGAGAGACCGGGTGAGGGAAGTGGGAGGGCAGAGCGGAGAGTGAGAGCCAGGTGAGGTGGGAGGGCAGAGCAGGGAGTGAGAGCCGGGTGAGGTGGGAGGGCAGCAGGGAGTGAGAGCCCGGGTGAGGGAGGTGGGAGGGCAGAGCAGGGAGTGAGAGCTGGGTGACGTGGCAGGGCAGAGCAGGGAGTGAGAGCCAGGTGAGGTGGGAGGGCAGCAGGGAGTGAGAGCCGGGTGAGGTGGGAGTGCAGCATGGAGTGAGAGCCGGGGGAGGTGGGAGGGCAGCAGGGAATGAGAGCCGGGTGAGGTGGGAGGGCAGCAGGGAGTGAGAGCCGGGTGAGGTAGAAGGGCAGCAGGGAGTGAGAGCCCGGGTGAGGGAGGTGGGAGGGCAGAGAGTGGAGTGAGAGCCTGGGTGTGGGAGGTGGGAGGGCAGAGCATGGAGTGAGAGCTGGGTGAGGTGGGAGGGCAGAGCAGGGAGTGAGAGCCGGGTGAGGTAGGAGGGCAGAGCAGGGAGTGAGAGCTGGGTGAGGTGGGAGGGCAGCAGGGAGTGAGAGCCCGGGTGAGGGAGGTGGGAGGGCCGAGCATGGAGTGAGAGCCGGGTGAGGTGGGAGGGCAGAGCAGAGAGTGAGAGCCGGGTGAGGTGGAAGGGCAGCAGGGAGTGAGAGCCCGGGTGTGGGAGGTGGGAGGGCAGCAGGGAGTGAGAGCCGGGTGAGGTGGGAGGCAGCAGGGAGTGAGAGCCGGATGAGATGGGAGGGCAGAGCAGGGAGTGGGAGCCCAGGTGAGGGAGGTGGGAGGGCAGAGCATGGAGTGAGAGCCCGGTGAGGTGGGAGAGCAGAGCAGGGAGTGAGAGCCGGGGTAAGGGAGGTGGGAGGGCAGAGCAGGGAATGAGAGCCAGGGTGAGGGAGGTGGGAGGGCAGAGCAGGGAGTGAGAGCCCGGGTGAGGGAGGTGGGAGGCCAGAGCAGAGAGTGAGAGCTGGGTGAGGTGGGTGGGCAGCGCAGGGAGTGAGAGCCGGGGTAAGGGAGGTGGGAGGGCAGAGCAGGGAGTGAGAGCCCGGGTGAGGGAGTTGGGAGGGCAGAGCAGGGAGTGAGAGCCCGGGTGAGGGAGGTGGGAGGGCAGAGCAGGGAGTGAGAGCCCAGGTGAGGGAGGTGGGAGGGCGGAGCAGGGAGTCAGAGCCTGGATGAGGGAGGTGGGAGGGCAGAGCATGGAGAGAGAACCCGGGTGTGGGAGGTGGGTGGGCAGAGCATGGAGTGAGAGCCGGGTGAGGTGGGAGGGCAGAGCAGGGAGTGAGAGCTGGGTGATGTGGGAGGGCAGCAGGGAGTGAGAGCCCTGTGAGGTGAGACAGATAGAGATATAGACAGATAAAGACATATAGAGACAGATAGAGGCAGAGACAGATAGAGACAGGGACAGACTGAGCTAGATAGGGTCAGAGACAGGGACAGACAGAGACAGAAAGAGGCAGAGACAGATAGAGGCAGAGACAGATAGAGGCAGAGACAGATAGAGGCAGAGACAGACAGCGATAGAGACAGACAGCGATAGAGACAGACAGCGATAGAGACAGACAGCAATAGAGACAGACCGCGATGGAGACAGACAGCGATAGAGACAGAGAGAGACAGACAGACAGAGAGAGACAGACATAGAGAGACAGACAGAGAGAGAGACAGACAGAGAGAGAGAGACAGAGGGAGAGAGGAAGACAGACATAGGGAGGGAGAGAGACAGACAGAGGGAGACAGACAGAGGGAGACAGACAAAGGGAGGGAGACAGACAGAGGGAGGGAGGCAGACAGAGGGAGGGAGGGAGACAGACAGAGTGAGACAGAGGGAGAGAGGGAGACAGACAGAGGGAGGGAGACAGGCAGACAGGGAGGGAGACAGAAAGACAGAGGGAGACAGGCAGAGGGCGGGAGGGAGACAGGAAGAGGGAGGGAGGGAGACAGGCAGAGGGAGGGAGACAGAGGGAGGGAGGGAGATAGAGGAAGGCAGAGGGATAGAGGGAGACAGACAGAGGGAGACAGACAGAGGGAGGGAGACCGAAAGACAGAGGGAGACAGACAGAAGGAGGGAGACAAACAGAGGGAGGGAGGGAGAAAGACAGAGGGAGGAAGGGAGACAGAGGGAGGGAGAGAGGGAGGGAGGTAGACATAGGGAGGGAGGGATACAGAGGGAGGGAGGGAGACAGACAGAGGGAAGACGGAGGGAGGGAGACCAAGGGAGATGGACAGCGGGACACAGATAGAGGGAGACAGATGGAGGGAGACGGAGAGAGGGAAGTAAAGAGAGGGAGGGAGACAGAGAGAAAGAGAGGTAAGACAGAGAGAGACAGAGGGAGAGAGACAGAGGGAGACATAGAGAGGGAGGGAGAGAGAGAGAAAGAGAGATGTCTGTGTATGCTGGTCTGTTGGCTCAGTGGATGAACGCGTCAGCTGCAGGGGCCTGTGTTCAACTTCATTTGAGAAGCGTGGCTCAATGGTTAGAGCGGCAGACCCTGATGCGGAGGTCTGGCCCGGGACCAGGGTTCAATTCCCTTATAGCTTGCTTAATCTCCACAACGGCCCCAGCAGCGCTGTGGATGCCTGGCTTCACCTTGGGGGTGCCCAGGAGTGGACATTTCACAGGAAAGCCAGGATGGGTTCCACAGTGGTATGAATACAGCGCTACGAGGCCTCCGGGTAGAAGTGCGCTATATATATACACTCTACTCTCTACATTTCATGGTCACAGTTTTTTTCTTTCTAGCCCCTTCCCTCTCCCCCACTGACCCCGCTTCCACCGGTGCGGCCCTCGGCCACAAACCACACTGTAAATTTGGCCCCCGAGAGAAAGTTTGAGTACCCATGGTCTAGGGTATACATGTAAAAAATATGGATAAGAGACTATTTTTTGATTACTAGGTTTGATTTTGTTGTCTGATTTTATATTGTAACATTCAATTATTAAATAAATACAAAAATGTGTCTTGTTTCAATTTGGGCAGAATATTGTACATCATGTCTCTGTCTAATGTTGCAGTATCCATTAAGTGTGCTATTTACAACTTGTGTATATAGCATTGAGAAGAACATTGGTGCACCCATGTGCAATCAGCTCTGTGGTAGTAGACTGGATGTCTTGCAGGGGCACCTGGTAAATGGCAACAAAAGTTAAGAGGTGTCTTGCAATGTTTTCAGGAGGTGGCTCAAGGTATAATGGGGTAGAAGTTACCAACTCTGGCCATAGTGCAAGTAAACCACCCAACCCACGTGGCAGCCCACTGTGCCATACCTTAGGGGCATCATGACTACCTAAACAATTTCAGTGACTTCAGGAAGCTAAGATAGGAATATTTGGATGAGCTAACCACTTAAGCACGAGCCACATACCAATATTTTTATTGGTAGGATTTGGCTACAACTGAGAGCGAAACCACAGAATATCTGACCAAGCCTGTGCCCCAATGTTTTTTACAGCCTCGTGCAGCCCATTCGTTTGAAACTGAGGCCAACACTCACAGGCAAACCATTTCAAAACAAGCAGAAAGTTGCAGTCTTGCTGAAGTTCCTTTAGTTCCAAGTAACCTGGCAGATGTCATATATTGTCCGAAACTTATCTTAGGTGCTGTCTTCCAACTGCCTGCAGCAATTGTGTCTTTAGGAAGTTGTAGTTCATGCCGCAGATCTTCAGAACCAGATGGATAACTTACAGGGCCCTAGCACATAGATTTGTGGTCAGATGCCTCTGGAACAAAACTGTTCAAAATGTTGGTAAAGGGGGTTGATTTTTTATTAAGCAACTCCTTTTTAATAATCTTTTATTAAACACATACACTTACCTGCCCCTATAGTCAGCAGGGTGTTTAGCAGGGAGATTGGTTGTGGGGTGTGGGAGCCAAACTCAGACAACAATCACAATCCTTGTCTTAGTGAAGGACATAATATGTGCTTAACCCTGTGATAGCTTGGCACAAAGTAGTCTAGCTTACTCTAGAGGCAAAGTGTAAAGTATTAGTGCAGAACACAAATAGTAGTAAGGTGAAAATGCAACACA
Source organism: Lissotriton vulgaris (assembly GCF_964263255.1). Taxonomy (NCBI): domain Eukaryota; kingdom Metazoa; phylum Chordata; class Amphibia; order Caudata; family Salamandridae; genus Lissotriton; species Lissotriton vulgaris. The sequence continues at coordinate 1,536,529,366 of NC_141694.1, forward strand.
AGAGACACCTCAAACCAATTAAAAAAATAGAGTACATTTTTATAGAATGGTGCAAGAACGACAAAAATCCAATCAGTAAAACCAGAGTGATATATTATTAAATGTTTCAATAAAAGTAGTGCCAAGAAGCAAAAAACATCAACTGAAGGTATCTGGACTTACTAGACCGGGACAAAGTCACAATTTCAGGATGACTGAGATGAAATGCAGGCCGGGAACAGGACCCTGTTTGGCCCGCTGGGAGTTGTGCCATATGTCTTTGGTGCAATGTCTGCATGGCGCAGCTTTGCAAAGCTTTGCTCAGTGTCAGTTCAGATGAAGCTGTCAGCTGTGTGGCGAGGCTTTGCAACATTCAGCACTGGTTCTAATGAAGCTTTCAGATGTGTGGTGAAGCTTGGTGGAGCATTGTGTCACTTCCCTCTAGATTTGATGGAACCTTCTGTTAGGCAAGGAGTAAATCTCTCTGATGTCAGCAAAGGATCCAAGACCTGAGTAGGCACCTCTTGGGGACAGCCGCGGTCCGTGCAGGTAACAGCGGTGGGGCCGCGTAAGGGGGGATTTAGAGGGACGATGCAGAGTTAAAATTAAATAAATAGTTAATTTTCCCTCTGCATTGTTCCTCGAAATCCCCCTTAAACCGCCCAACCGCTGTTACCTGCAAGGGCTGTGGCTGCTTGGGGATCAGGGACTTACTCCAGCAGAGGCCATCAGGGCTCAGGCAGGTTCAGCTGCAGGTTTAAGCATGTCCAGTGCAGCAGGTCAGCATGGCAGTTGCAGGGAGCCAACTAGAGCTTGTGTCCCTGGAGCTTAGAAAGGAGGTAAGTCAACTGATCCTTGGAGTCACTCAGGTAGCCTGAGATGAATGAAGCGGGCCTGTCTTCCTTGTCGGGGAGCATGGTAGTGCTCAAGCAGCAAGGCAGCTCTCTTGGGGTCAAGGCAGTCCTCAAGCAGATTGGCATTCCACTGGGTAGCAAGACAGGCCTCAAGCAGCAGGTCAGTTCTCTGGGATAAAGGCTGTTCTTCTTTTGTAATGTCCATAGTTCCTGGGGTGTATTGAAGAGTGGCTCCGTTGGTCCAATGGTTATACCTGGAACCAGTCTTTGAAGTGGGGGATTCCCTATACTACCCCCACATCTGGTTCTGGAAAGCTTGTACCTTCCCTTGTCAAGGCCCCAAGGAAACCTGAGTGACAAAAGGCTGATATGTATTGGAGGCAAGCCCTTTGAAGTGTAAGTGGGGCATGGAAATGCTCTGCCTCCAAACATCCAGGCAGGATGGCCCATCCTGTATACACATCACTCCCCGTTGTCTCATAGTTTGACAGAGCCATTGACAGCCATGTGACACAGGACACTAGCAGAAGGCACACATAGTAAGAGCAAGAAAATGCCATCTTTCTAAAAGTGACATTTTCAGAATAGTGACCTAGAATTAGGCATGGGCGAATTTTGCGAATTCGCAATTCGCGAATTTGGCGAATTTGCAAATTCGCGATCCGCAAAATCTGCAAATTTGCGGATTCATGGATTTTGCGGATTGTGTGGGGCATGGCCGGGCGGGAAAACGGTGCACATCGCTAGTGTGAGGGGCAGGGCCAAACGGGCGAGGCTTATATGCGAGTTCACATGCCTCTTGTGTGTATAAAAGGACAGGCACGGATCCGAGAAGCTCGTGGTCACAGGAACTGCACAGGGAGGGAGCTCGTGGAAGTCAATTATGCAAAGGCCTCCATCAAGCATCATAGCTCATTTTCGACAATAGATATGGGGAGAGCGCACACCTACCCAGCCTCAACAAAACACACATTTTTGGGGGGCTGATTAACTTTGCCATCACACCAAAGAGCGCCCGGGTCCCTCGAGTGAGCTGTCCATGGGGAGAGCGCACACCTACCCAGCCTCGACAAAACACACATTTTTGGGGGGACTGATTAACTTTGCCATCACACCAAAGAGCGCCGGGGTCCCTCGAGTGAGCTGTCCATGGGGAGAGCGCACACCTACCCAGCCTCGACAAAACACACATTTTTGGGGGCTGATTAACTTTGCCATCACACCAAAGAGCGCCGGGGTCCCTCGAGTGAGCTGTTCATGGGGAGAGCGCACACCTACCCAGCCTCGACAAAACACACATTTTTGGGGGGGCTGATTAACTTTGCCATCACACCAAAGAGCGCCGGGGTCCCTCGAGTGAGCTGTCCATCAAGTGGGTAAAGTGCCGAAGACGGTGCACACACCACTAGTGTGTGGGGAGGGGCCAAACGGACGGGGCTTATATGCGAGTTCACATGCCTCTTGTGTGTATAAAAGGACAGGCACGGATCAGAGAAGCTCGTGGTCACAGGAACTGCACAGGGAGGGAGCTCGTGGAAGTCAATTATGCAAAGGCCTCCATCAAGCATCATAGCTAATTTTCGACAATAGATATGGGGAGAGCGCACACCTACCCAGCCTCGACAAAACACACATTTTTGGGGGGGCTGATTAACTTTGCCATCACACCAAAGTTAATTTTACAACAACAAGGGGCCCCAAATTAGTCAGCAGGGACCTCGGGGAACATACTTTGTACAGGCAACACTAGTCCCATGCATACAAGAAATTTGAAAAGAATAAAATATAGACAGAGTCAATCTATATTAAGAGTGACATGTCCAGCCGGACAGTGGTCTTCAACGTTTACTCAATTTACACTTAGTTGTACCACAAGGAGTACCTTCCACAAGTCAGCCAGTGTGGAACACAAGCCTGTGCCCAGCACTACAGAACGGGTACAGAAAGTGGCTATAGGGAGCAAAGAAGGGCTTTTTAAGGCAAAGCAAGTTTTTCTGTCATAAATGCAATTGTACAGAATACTTAAACAAAGCACCATTAAAACACATAGTAATCACGTTTTGGCATTTGGTGCTCAAAAGGTCGACAACGTTTCGGACCCCCTAGTAAATCACGGGGACCATCATCAGGACATTTCAATGAAAGCCTTAACAATAATTTAGCCTCTAAATGCCGGTAATCCTCAATCGGAAACGGCAGTAAATAATTATGGAATATGTGCGCCCACAATCAGGCGCAAGGTCCCGCGGTACACAATGGTATCCGTCGGAGCCAGGGTGAGTCGGTTGACAATAGTGCTCCCTGGTGTGCATGAGGATTACCGGTAATTAGATTTTAATGGTGCTTTGTTTAAGTATTCTGTACAATTGCATTTATGACAGAAAAACTTGCTTTGCCTTAAAAAGCCCTTCTTTGATCCCTATACCCACTTTCTGTACCCGTTCTGTAGTGCTGGGCACAGGCTTGTGTTCCACACTGGCTGACTTGTGGAAGGTACTCCTTGTGGTACAACTAAGTGTAAATTGAGTAAACTTTGAAGACCACTGTCCAGCTGGACATGTCACTCTTAATATAGATTGACTCTGTCTATGTTTTATTCTTTTCAAATTTCTTGTATGCATGGGACCAGTGTTGCCTGTACAAAACATCACACCAAAGAGCGCCGGGGTCCCTCTAGTGAGCTGTCCATGGGGAGAGCGCAGACCTACCCAGCCTCGACAAAACACACAGTTTTGGGGGGCTGATTAACTTTGCCATCACACCAAAGAGCGCCGGGGTCCCTCGAGTGAGCTGTCCATCAAGTGGGTAAAGGGCGCGAAGACGGTGCACACACCACTAGTGTGTGGGGAGGGGCCAAACGGACGGGGCTTATATGCGAGTTCACATGCCTCTTGTGTGTATAAAAGGACAGGCACGGATCAGAGGAGCTCGTGGTCACAGAAACTGCACAGGGATTGAGCTAGTGAAAGTCAATTATGCAAAGGCCTCTATCAAGCATCATAGCTAATTTTCGACGATAGATATGGGGAGAACCCACACCTACCCAGCCTCAACAAAACACACATCAATCTTACTAACTATTTTAGGATGGCGCCGGCAAGCTGCCAGCGCCATCCTAAATTAGTTACTAAATAAGCTTCATCTGGAAGCACTAATAGATAAAATAAAGCAGGTGCTTCCTGTTGAAGCTAACTTTGTAACTATTTTAGGATGGCGCTGGCAGCCTGCCGGCGCCATCCTAAAATAGTTAAAAGTTCAACACAGTTGAACTTTTGCCCCCGAAATCCACCGCTCGCGGATCTCGTGGATCTTGTGGATTTTCAGTACATTTGCGGATCTCGTGGATTTTCAGTAAATTCGCGGGAGTTCGTGGATCGCGGAATTACCGACAAATCCGCGAAATCCGCGAGCGGAACGGATTTTCCGCTCATGTTTAATGAACAGCAGCCACCTTAAACTAACTGACGATATAACAGATGTGATTATGGTAGAAAATAATCCCGCCCTCTGGAGTAATTTCCCATGGCCTCCAAGTCGGGGTCAACGTCCCACCCCAAAAGATGAGATCAAAAGCCTGGGAATATTATTTGATAAGAATCTGACCATGGTAGCACAAGCTAAGAAATTGGCTGGATCATGCTTTGGACTTTTAAGAGCCTGTAGGAAGACTATTAAATGGCTTTCCGTTGATACCTGCAGAATTGTCATCCAAGCTCTCATCATGTTTCGTCTGGATTATGCAATTCTCTCTATCTTGGGAGCCCTATGTTTGTCACAAGAAAATTACAGGTGATACAAAATGCTGCAGCTAGAGTCTTGCTGAATATCCCTAAATCTCATTCTGCACGACCGCTGCTGGCAAGCCTCCATTGACTCCATGGGCGTATGACTACGCTACGCTCGCATAGTTTGCGCAACTACGCACTACATGAATTGCGCATAGCACAGTGCAAAAAGCGTAGCTGGCATTTTTTGCTTGCTCGCGTCCCTTAACGTCAGGTTGGCGACCGTGAGTGGGCAAAATAACAACCCGGCGAGACTTTTTCCTCGTTCACGATCAGCAACATCAAGTTGCCAATCGCGAGCGTGGAAAATAAACCTCCCGGTGAGATTCTCAACGCGGGGAGGTCAGATTTCTCATTGCGAGTGGTTGCGCATGCTCGCGATGAGAAACTACCAGTCCACTATGAGAAAGCTGCCTCTCGAGTACAAATCTACTTGAGCAGCAGAAAACGACTGCTTGCACTGTGTAAGATGAGGTTTGCAATGATTGCACAGTGCGGACAAGCATCCGGCACTGTGCAATCAGCGCGAACAGCATTTTGCACAGTGCACTAAGCAGTTCGTGTAGTTACGCATAGCTTGCGGAGTGCAAAGTGCACTTCGTGTAGCTACGTGTAGCACTACTACACAAACTACGCCCAGGGTTACTGCATATAAGGGAAAGAATTGAGTTTAAGTCTCTTTGTATAATCCATAAAGTAAGACATGTTCAGAGGCCACATTTCCTCAAGCAATTACTTGTTCCGCACCGGAGAGTACGGGTCTTACAATCAAACAACCAATCTCTCTCTTGACCATACCAAGAATAAAAAGAGCTAGAAGCGGAGGACATTCCTTTGCTTATTTGGCTTCCAAACTTTGGAACTCACTCCAGCTAAGGCTAAGATCTAATGACAACCTGCTTAGTTTCAGGAAACAACTGAAAATGTCTCTGTTTTCCTGAAGTGATTACAAACCTCTACATTCAGGTCTCCTGTTAGCAATGGGAAGCCCGTGACTGGGTTGCCATGCACTTTATAAGAACCTTGAAATGAAATAAAAAATAATAATTATTTTGCTTCTTCAGTGGGCGATGGGCTTGGTTTAAAAGTTGTGAATGTCATGCGTGAGGTTTAACGGGATGTTCTTATCTTGTTGCTCTAATCTTGTAACCATGCCTATACATGAAGTGTGGTGGAGTAAAGTATGATGGCTTCAGTAAGAACAAGTGTTATTGTCCTTTAGAATTACCTAAACGTGAAGGAGTCGGAACAAACAGGTCTTTTCTGCCCTCCTTGAATTCTAGGTTGTCATGGATGTTCAGACGCAACCACAGCACTGAGACTGCCCTCATCGCCGCAACAGACGACATCAGGCGCCAACTAGACAACGGCGAAACATCAGCCCACATCCTCCTGGACCTGTCAGCAGCCTTCGACATGATTTGCCATCGCACTCTAAAGACACGCCTCCTGGACAGACCCCCCAGGATATAGCGGCATGGATTAGCAAATTTAGCGGCACAAAAATGGAAATTTAGCGGCACAAATATGGAAATTTAGCGGCAATTTTGCAGCATTTTATGTGGCCATTTTTCCTACAACAAACACAGATATCTTAGTTTTTTTTAGTTATTTAACAACATGAAGCTATGTATATTTGGTTTCTTTACAATGTAGACACTTTGGGGAAGATTTACAAGCCCCTTGCGCTGCTTTTACGCCGCTGTTGCATCACTTTTGTGACGCAGCGGCGGCGCAAAAGATGCACCATGGTGCGGGGTATTTACTACTTGACGCATCTCCCAGATGCGTCACGTTGCAAAGCCCTGCACCAGAAGAGGCGTACCATTGCAGGTCAGTTTGTGTCTTGCAATAGCCTTAGAGCTTGGTGCCACTGTACCTGCTGCACTAATGATGGCTATACCTATCGCCTCTTTTATTAGTAAGCACGTTAAATAGTACAGTGTATTTTGAACACGACCTGATATCCCACCGGATGCCCGTTCGACAGACCTAACCACTAGAGAAAGAGCAGTCAAAACCGCCAAGTGGTCACATGTTAAACAGTAGCGAACTGCATGTTGGTACTTGTGGTTTCGTTGCAAAATGTCAGCCTGCAAATCGTCTCCGATTTAAAAGTGGGGACTGGTTGAAGTTGACACCAATGACATGGAGCCACTTGACGCCCGTGTTAAATTTCTCGCCTCTAGGATTTTTCCCATGGCTCACTCCCAGGGGGAAATGGTCTGCAATAGGTGAGCTCAACCCTCTGACTTCATCCCTTGTCCAGCGCGCCTCTGCAGATACCCCATCCCGTGTGCGCCTCAGCTCTCTCGGCAGAGTGGTTCTGTCTGTTTATCTTGAGGGACAGACATCTCTGCACGGCGCTCCGTCTCCAAGCCAGCGAATAGGGTGACCAACTGGCATTGGTGCAAATTCAGGACGGTGAGTGTGAAAATACAGGACAAAGGGTCAAAATACAGGACATAAATTCAGGACAAAACTTCAGGACAATAGGTACGTTTTACAGACACATCAGAGGTCGCGCAATAGTATATAAGTAAGCCCAGCCATTTCCAAACATATTCAACCGTTTGCAAACCTATCCATCATGTATCCTTCTGTTGGACCCGGCCCTTTGGGCAGGTTCACCCCCAGACTTTTTGCTTTTTCCTAGCCTGTTTCTGGAACCTGGTGTTGGTGATTTTAGGCCTCTGTGCACTTTTTTACTGTGGTACAGTGTAAAGTGCTTGAGCTCTCTGTGAATGAGTGGTGAGTGACCTGCCCTCCCATAGGAATGAATGGGGAATATGTATGCCCATGGTAGTTCCTGAGGTGTGGGGAGTGCAGGGGCGAGTTTGGTATGTACGAACTCGTGAGAATGAATGCTGCAAAATGATATATGCGGCATGACTGTGTCTAGTCTAGAAGTACAACTTTTGGAAGTTGGCATATTTGTGTAAGTTGTTGCTGGCGTGTGATTGGCTGGTGAGCCTGGCCCAGAGTGCCTGGGCCTGCTTGTGGATTGACTGTCTGGTTTGAGGATGACAGGGGCTGGAGAGCCCAGGAGGTTGTTTGAAGTCAGCCCATGGATGAAAGGCAGCATCTGCTGCCAGGGAAGTGGGAGGAGATGGCACCTGATAGTGAAGGGCTGTGCCTGCCTAACTACAAAACTGGCTCCACCTCCTGTTGGGCGACTGTCACCTCTGTCCCTGATACTGAAGGGACTTCCCTATAACCAGTTCTAGCTGGTTCTCACACTGCCTGCTTCAAAGGACTTCAAAGGACTTCAAAGACTTTTGGCTGTATAAGAAGGGGCTGTGTGCCCTTCCAAAATATTCTTGTTTCTGACTTGAATCTACCAGGGGCGGGCGCTGCCCAGCCCCTGGATGCCTGGAGGACTTCTGGAGGACCCTCTGCCTTGCCTGGGCTGATGGGGGGACTTTGCTTTGCCCCCTGAGACTCTCTGGGACCTTTGTGCAGCATGGTGGAGCTGCATTTCTGGAAGGACCTTGGTACTTTGTGTTCTAGCGCTTTGGGAGAGCTTTATTGCCCCATAGCGCTTTAGAGCGCTTTATTGCCCCATAGCGCTTTAGAGCGCTTTATTTTGATTATAGCGTTGAGGAGCGCTCTGCCCGCCCTGGCGAGTGCCCACCTCGCTTATTTTTAATTTTATTTAACTTCGGCTGCCCACGCCGATATTTTTAATGCCTGCCCGCCTGCCTGCCTGAATCGGGCCGCCGCGCTGCCCGCGGCGACCCGGAAGTGCTCGGCCGGCCGGCCAATTGCAGCGCGGCCGGCCGGAAGTCCCGCTCCCGCAGCCCGGGTGCCGAGGAATGGCGACCGCGAGGTGAGGGGAGAGAGAGAGGAGGCAGCATGACGGCCGGATCGCAGGGCTCCCGTGATGCGAAGGAGCCCTGCTGCAGCTGGGAGACCGAGGGAGAGGAGCGGAGGGGGCGCGGGGCACATTGTCGGTGCCCGCCCCCAACGCCAATCCGGACCGGGCAAAGCAAAGAGAGTCTGCGAGGAGCAGGAGCTCCTCAGATGCTGCCGAGCCCGCCCCCGCCGCACCGAAGACCGGCGAGAGAAAAGGGAGCAGCCCGGTGAGTGGGGCAGACAAAGGGAAGGGGGGCCGGGACACATTGTCGGTGTCCGCCCCCCCCCCAGTAGCGCAAGCCCGCGCTCTTTGGCAGTAGGAAGCCATGATGGCTTCAAGGGCGGCCCCAGCTGGCATTGGGTCACCCCAACATGTGTGAGCCCAGAGAGGCTCAGAGGGGCCCTAATTTATTTAAGAGCCTGTTTTGGCTCCAGAGAGGGCCATATTAGATAGAGGGGGCGTCGGGGCACATTGCCGGTGCCCGCCCCCTCCTGCCTCCGAGTGTGAGGGTTAGAGTCCGGTGAGGCTCATGGGGGCACCATTGTTTTTAGAGCCTGAGAGCTCCAACGTCTGGGGCATGTGCGATATGCCCAGAGCCTGTGTGGCTCCAGCAGTGGCGCAGTTGGCGCCTAAGGGCCAGTGAGGGCCCTGGCGCAGTTTTGTTGTTCCCCAGCTACCCAGCACTTTGTGGGCAGCTGCCACATTTAGGCTTTTGGTACTTTTGGACTGGTGCTGCATGGCAGCGCGCCCTGACATTGGACACAGGGCATCCTTGCCCCAACAAGGCCAGTTGGCCTAGGGACTGCCACAGGTGGTGGCTTATGTAAGTTATGCGCAATGTGATTCCTATGTTTTTAATAGTAATTTCCTACTGTGTGTTTTTGCGCTACTGTGTTGTTCTGGCACCTCTGAATATTTTTAGGCATAAAGTGTCTTTCTTTCCATGCGCTGCACCTCTGAATGTTTTAGGCATCATGTGTCTTCTTGCGCTGCACCCCTGAATGTATTTTATTGCATCATGTGCTTTATTCTTAACACCTCTGAATGTTTTAGGCATCATGTGTTTCTCTTTATTACTCCTCTGAATGTGTTTCATACATCATGGGTAATGTGTTCTGGTATACCCCTAAATGTATTTTATTCTTAGGTGGTTGTCCTTTTTAGTACAGGTGGTCCTAGTAAGGTCCTGGTTCCTGTTACCAGTGGATACTGGTTGTGATCTTTGTGATTACCATTTTATGTTTATTATTTCTTATTCTAGAAGTACTATATCTGATTCTGACAGTGGCCCATGTGGCCCTGTCTTGTAAATAATCCCTTATGAATGTTGCCCGTGCCAGTTGGCACAATGTACATGTGTGATTTTTATCTGATATGTGTTTTTACAATACAAAAGTTATTTTTATAATAACCTTGTGTGGAGTTCCTTTTTGGTGGTGTGCCTAGTATGTTGTTGCTGTTGTGCGCTGGCGCAAATGCTTTACACATTGCCTCCGAGTTTAGCCTTACTGCTTGTGCCAAGCTACCAAGGGGGTGAGCAGGGGTTATCTTGGCGTGTGACTTCCTTGCCCTGACTAGAATGGTGGTTTCTGCCTGGCTTTGGCGTCAGCCTTAGCCTACCAGAAATAGCCAGTTCTAACATTGTTGGTCAGCGGTGCGGATTTGGACTTGTGTTTGCGCAGTGCCATAGCGACAACTGGCTACATTACAAAACTCTGCAATTTTTTTTCAGATAGTCACATGTTTGGGATTATTGTTTTTGATTTTTTTCCTCAAGAGTGTCATTTTCAAATGTGTTCCTGCGCTTTATGTTTAGTGGCAGATGAGAGAAAGTGACAGGGCAGGACGCCAGTAGAGGGGGAGGTTCCCATAGATTAGGAATCCCTTGCTGGGTCCAGTGTCCAATCCCGATTTCTGTCCCTGTGTGGGTAGAGGGAAGAGAGGGAGTGTGAGGAGAAATGGCTAGCTCAGGAGGGTGGTTGTTCCCTGAGTGTAGTGTGTGTGTCTGGATTCCCCAGTGTGGTAGGATCCAGTGGTGGCAGCTTAAATGTGTCCAGTGTGTTAATTCCCATTCCCCGCTCCCAGAGTTTGGTACCTGTGTCACGTGTGGTCAGGTTGAGTGATCAGGGGTGGTAGAAAATGCCTTACCAGTCCGAGAGGGGGGAGTGTGCGAATGAGTAATGTCTTGAACTGGAGGAGTTGGTGTGAGTTTTTTTTAAGGAGCTTGCACGTGAGGTGTACCTCTGGTGGTGTGCAGGAGGTCCTGCAGAGGCACTGGACAAGAAGGTGGATGTCTGGCGGTGTGCTAGATGTCTTGCAGAGGCATTAGGAGGTGATTCTAAAAGGAGTGGCTTGTGTATCTGATGATCCTGTGAAGGGGAAGAGGTTCATGTGTAACCCAGCTAGGTCCCAGTAGTATGGTAAGGGTGTAGGGGCTCACGCCCTGTCTCAGTGGAGGCGGAGTGAGTGTGGGACGGTGTGTCCCACATTGGCCTGAAACCCTATCTCAAGGCCTGGAGGGTTCCCTAAGAGAGCGCCAGGTCAGGGGCCTAAGCTGTACCTAGGTCATTTGAGGAGGATCTTCCTGTGTCTAGAGGACGGGGAGTGTCTGTAACCAGAACTCCGGCGGTCCAGGTGTTGGGCAGTACCGCTCCTAGTGGAGGGTGCAGAAGTCCTGGCTCGCTGAGCATTTGACCGTCTAGAGTGCTTGACCATTTGTGGGGCCTCTGGAGGTCGTTCCCCGAGGAGGGGGGAAAGCCGGGTTGGGGTTGTGGCCTGACCTGGAAGGAGTACTGAAGGAAAGTGTGTCACTGATACGCCACTGGCGTGTGCTCTGTCTAGCCTGGGACATACTGAGAATCACCCTGTGATAGGGAGTACTGGAGGAGAGTGTGTCGCTGATGAGACATACTGGGCCTGTAGTCATGGAACTGGGAGGGGGTGCAGAGGGATGGTGTCCTTACTTCTGACCCCGGTGCAACCTGAGGGTTTAGATCTTAGGTTGGGAGATTAGGAAACTTCTAGGTCAAGAGGAATCTCTACCAAAGTGGATCAGCTGAAGAGACTGAGGGGGCTGCCCTTGCTGTGGTTCTGGGGCTCACCTGCAGTTTGTTGTTTCCACCAAGGTAGAGGAAAGGGGGCTTTGCTGTGTGCTGTGTCCCCCCACCTGCTTGAAGAGGGACTGTGCTGTGAGCTTTGTACCTCTGAAGTGAAATAGTTTCCAGGTGGTAGACCAGTGAGGGAGTGAGGTCCTGAGCTGGTAGGAGAATTGTGTTCTGGTGAGTGCTTTTCTGTGAGGGTGTGGAAACCCAGAAGTAGAGGTAGGGTGGGGCATTCTTGCCCGTGACCTCTGGTCAGCCTGGGGGTGTGGACCCTAGGTTGTTGGATCAGTGGTAGTTGTAGCTACACTGAGAGAGAGAGTGGAGAATGGCTATTGTGTGCCAGGGGTTAGTACCCCCCACTCTGTGGATTAGTTAGGACCTGTGATTTGGATGGCCTATGGCCTGGTCTTGGTTGTGGATGACTAGGGAGTACCAGTGGGGTATCCTAGTTGTGTCAGAGAGTTATTGTTTGGAGGAAACCATGTAGGTTCAGAGTGGAGAAAAACCGGAGGGTGTCCCTGCCGTGCGGGTCCGTGTCCGTGTTTTGTTGCCCAAAGCAGTGAAGCCCATCAGTGGAGTGATTGGTCTACCTTGCGTTTTGGCTGGAAGGGGGTTGTGTTGGACCCGGCCCTTTGGGCAGGTTCACCCCCAGACTTTTTGCTTTTTCCTAGCCTGTTTCTGGAACCTGGTGTTGGTGATTTTAGGCCTCTGCGCACTTTTTTACTGTGGTACAGTGTAAAGTGCTTGAGCTCTCTGTGAATGAGTGGTGAGTGACCTGCCCTCCCATAGGAATGAATGGGGAATATGTATGCCCATGGTAGTTCCTGAGGTGTGGGGACTGCAGGGGCGAGTTTGGTATGTACGAACTCGTGAGAATGAATGCTGCAAAATGATATATGCGGCATGACTGTGTCTAGTCTAGAAGTACAACTTTTGGAAGTTGGCATATTTGTGTAAGTTGTTTCTGGCGTGTGATTGGCTGGTGAGCCTGGCCCAGAGTGCCTGGGCCTGCTTGTGGATTGACTGTCTGGTTTGAGGATGACAGGGGCTGGAGAGCCCAGGAGGTTGTCTGAAGTCAGCCCATGGATGAAAGACCGTTACATGTAAGGGGGGTTGAACCCAAGCAGTCACGGGGACCTGGGCGTTATGTGGTATGTGTAAAGAGGGTCCCCGTAAGGAGTAGTGTTATGTGCACCATACACTCTAAACAAAAGTAAGTATTATTTTACAGACAAAAATCAAAACTTTCTGAGAAAAAGTATTGAAGTTTATTCGTCAATACCCATCGTGAAACACTTATCAGTACATACATAAAACATTGTTAGAGGCCCCAAAGGGGGGGAGGGGGGAGAGGAGGGTTGTGAGGGGAGAAAGGTGCTCAAAGCAAGATGAGGTCAAAAAGAATTAAAGATAAATCACAATAAACGCAATCAAAATTAATGAATACATGAATCAAAATCAATTTGATACCATTGCCTAAGAAACTTATGGCTTTCAATCTAAATGAGATACACAAGAGACCTTCAGCGGTCACGCAGTCTATTAGACAGATTGAAGGGACAAGTGCCGGAGGTCTATGTTGGAAGGAGAAGCCGTCGACGTTTCGACCCCTGGCCGTAGGCTAAGTTAGGTCCTTAAACGGGGTCTTCATCAGGACAAGGAAGGGTAGGGTTGAAGGGGCAGTCTTATCTGTCAAATTAAAAGTAAAATTGATCAATTTATTATTCTGAGACTATCGACCATTTAGACAGAGTAATTAGCAACAATTAATTTACCATGGACTTAGGGCTCACAACATTACCTATCATTTAATAGAGCCTTAATGTCTGCATGTGTATGAAAGCTTGCACGTCTACACCCTCATGTTGGAGAGGTGCGCGTCCAATTCATGTTGTGCCCTCAATGAATAATATAATGTTTTACCGCTGTTGAAACTTATGCCCATATGAGCTTATCTGTCCAAAAGAAGTTTGTTCTGTGTAAACATCAGAATGTCTCACAAACTCTTTGTGCGTGGTTTCACTCGCTTACACCCTTGTGATGAAGAGGTGCGCGAGTAACTTCTAATTCCTCATGTTGGGGCTTCAGATGAAAAAGATCTTCATAACTGTTTATAATCTACGTCGGGAGTATTTTAAACTCAGTTAGAATTTATGTCTGCCACTTAGACTTTCGTCCCCACTCCGCGTAGAAGTCTTTCCTCTAACAAACTACAGCTCTCGAAGTTATCAAAAACTACAATTCACGATTGCGCAAGGCTCTGAGCAACTCTTCTATGTTTACCGAGCCACTCTACCTGTTGACTCCGCCTCTAACCTCGCATAGCGGACTCGCAGGTTCACCGTGATGCACGCATAGCGGCCTCGCAGGCTCACCTTGATGCACGTAGACTGCGGCAATAATCGCCGGCTCAGGTAACAATACGTCCTTCGAACTTTTAGTAGTCGCCTGACCATACTTCAATTGAGTTTGTAAAAATACGGGCATAATCCTGAAACCCGATTATTTGTTTTCTCTCAGGATTTTTTCCGCGCAATATTTTGAAAAACAATTGAAGCCTATCACGGCAGTAATCTAAGCGACTTGAGACGATCTCAAACAGACGAGCACCATCGCGTGTAAGTTTGGGTTTGTTTTATTTTTAATTCCAATGAGAAATGCTTTATTATCAACAGCGGGTTCTAATGGACAGTATTGCATCTTTGCGCACAGGTTCCAATTGTGCAGATTGATCTATTTGGACCCAGGATGAACTTTTGATATCGTGGGAGCGACAGATTACCTTAGTGGTATGTAAAATAGGCGTTCTATTTTGCGCAAATCCTCAAAAACTTTCATTGCGATGATGTAGCTCTTAACATTCTGGATTAATTCTCCCTCCCCAGCTACAACTTGCGGTTTCGATATTTGACTAAGAAGCAAGCCCCCTAGGCACAGACCTACGGTTACACCAAGGCTGACTTCATTCTATTTTTAAGTAAGTGTGTATGTCGGAATAGGCATCCATTAGGCATCTCATATGTCATATGTATTTACCCCTTACCATCTTTTTGATTGCAGCTTAAGAACACTGCCTGCTCTTCGAAATGCCCCGTGTGGGCGTAGTATAAATTCACCAATCGGCTGATTGGTAGACAAATGAAGTGAGTTCTTTAACTCTCGTTTCTTTTAGATTTAATTCGTTAGCGCCTCCTCTGTGTAGTTGTGTATTTATAGCACTTGGTTGTGAACCAGACTTATGGCTGGTCAAACTAAAAATTCCCTAATACTTAGAGGCCCATTGAGCCCTAAGTCCATGGTAAATTAATTGTTGCTAATTACTCTGTCTAAATGGTCGATAGTCTCAGAATAATAAATTGATCAATTTTACTTTTAATTTGACAGATAAGACTGCCCCTTCAACCCTACCCTTCCTTGTCCTGATGAAGACCCCGTTTAAGGACCTAACTTAGCCTACGGCCAGGGGTCGAAACGTCGACGGCTTCTCCTTCCAACATAGACCTCCGGCACTTGTCCCTTCAATCTGTCTAATAGACTGCGTGACCGCTGAAGGTCTCTTGTGTATCTCATTTAGATTGAAAGCCATAAGTTTCTTAGGCAATGGTATCAAATTGATTTTGATTCATGTATTCATTAATTTTGATTGCGTTTATTGTGATTTATCTTTAATTCTTTTTGACCTCATCTTGCTTTGAGCACCTTTCTCCCCTCACAACCCTCCTCTCCCCCCTCCCCCCCTTTGGGGCCTCTAACAATGTTTTATGTATGTACTGATAAGTGTTTCACGATGGGTATTGACGAATAAACTTCAATACTTTTTCTCAGAAAGTTTTGATTTTTGTCTGTAAAATAATACTTACTTTTGTTTAGAGTGTATGGTGCACATAACACTACTCCTTACGGGGACCCTCTTTACACATACCACATGGATGAAAGACAGCATCTGCTGCCAGGGAAGTGGGAGGAGATGGCACCTGATAGTGAAGGGCTGTGCCTGCCTAACTACAAAACTGGCTCCACCTCCCGCTGGGCGACTGTCACCTCTGTCCCTGATACTGAAGGGACTTCCCTATAACCAGTTCTAGCTGGTTCTCACACTGCCTGCTTCAAAGGACTTCAAAGACTTTTGGCTGTATAAGAAGGGGCTGTGTGCCCTTCCAAAATGTTCTTGTTTCTGACTTGAATCTACCAGGGGCGGGCGCTGCCCAGCCCCTGGATGCCTGGAGGACTTCTGGAGGACCCTCTGCCTTGCCCGGGCTGATGGGGGGACTTTGCTTTGCCCCCTGAGACTCTCTGGGACCTTTGTGCAGCATGGTGGAGCTGCATTTCAGGAAGGACCTTGGTACTTTGTGTTCTAGCGCTTTGGGAGCGCTTTATTGCCCCATAGCGCTTTAGAGCGCTTTATTGCCCCATAGCGCTTTAGAGCGCTTTATTTTGATTATATGCCCTGGCGAGTGCCCACCTCGCTTATTTTTAATTTTATTTAACTTCGGCTGCCCACGCCAATATTTTTAATACCTGCCCGCCTGTCTGCCTGAATCGGGCTGCCGCGCTGCCCGCGGCTACCCGGAAGTGCTCGGCCGGCCGGCCAATTGCAGCGCGGCCGGCCGGAAGTCGATATCCTGGAGGGTCTGCCTAGAAGCCGAAATCCAAGAGAAGGCCCTTGACTGGACCACGTCCTTCCTCTCCGGCAGAGCCCAGAGCGACCGCCTCCAGCCCTTCCGATCCAAGGCCACCGACATCATCTGCGGGGTCCCCCAGGGCTCATCCCTCAGCCCGACGCTGTTCAACGTGAGTCTGGGTATCATCCACATAGTTGTAGCAGAGGATTTCCAATAGAGCTCTAGATATTTTTTGAAGAGTAGTGGGAAAATTGTGGTACTTTGCAGCATGATGGAGACCAGCTAACGAAAAGAAAGTCGAGATTGGATCTTTTAGAGAGGTCAAGAAGCGAATGGAAGAAGACAGAGGGAGAGTGTCCACTGATGTTCGTTGGTTCAAACACAGGACCCAGTAGCAAGAGAATCTCCCTAAAAGGGAGATAGAGTATGAGAATCTAAAATAGTGTATGTGGGTAGTGGACATGTAAGTTTATACAAGTGAAACTATCCCTCACTGAGTACCTCAATGTTTCCCTTCTTCCCTCTTCCATCGTATAACTGGATGGGTGATGGAATTTATGATTGTTTCTAGAGGAAAGAGAAAGCAGCATTGTTAAAGACAGCTTAGGGCTATGGATAAGAAAAAAAGGAAAGAGTAGTTAACAACACCCACCTATATCTTTCTATTAGTATTCTGTAATATCTGAAGAGCTTCAGCACAATATAATGTCCTCTTTCCTAGTGACTACCTGGTACTATCCAGAACTGTAAATTATATACAGTCCTTCCTTACGTCCAGGAATGAGGCAAAACTAGTATAGTCCCTTTTTCTTTTACAGGAACTCTTATGAATACAACGAGGCAAAGAAAAGAAAAGAAGCAAATCTCCACAGAGGAGGACAACAACTCCAGATAAGAAAATACTGCTTGTACTTTATAAAGTAAGACTTTGGTAGCTTGTTCAAGCTATTACCGTAACACAGAAAGACTGGTTGCCTTTGTTTCTGTTTTCTTTGTAGGACTACGAATCTTTTGAATTGCGTAGCTCGGAGCCCCTGCTGGAGCCCAGACGAATACAGGGATTCAGGACCAAGCGCAGCGACGTCAGGACACAGCCAGGAACCCGACGCCATAAGCTGAGGAGTGTGCCAAAAACAGCCGTAGTAACAGTATGCAGAGATAAGTGGAGGAGCCAGATTACGGCACAGGTAAGCAGAGCACCAGTATCCCGCCGCCGTGACCAGAAGGACTCGGCCGAGTGAATCAGAAGAGAAAGCGGTCGAACTCCTGAAGCGCGAGAACGCAAAGTGTTTAGAGTCGGAAGTGAGACCACTTTATACTTCGCTGACGCTTTGCGTAAGGCAAGACCGACATCGCCAACAAAAGCCAGCCGACCCTTTTTGGGCAATTTACAGTGAAAAATGTAGAACTTTTAATGTAGTATACTGTAAACTTCCAAGAACATCAGATCATGTCTTTAACCTTGCCAAGCAATTTTAATATAGATTCCTCAGTATATAATAATAAAGGGCTCCACTGAGAAGAAGTGCTGAGCCCATCTTGATACTTTAGGTGTCATGGGTGAGGACCCGAAAATGAAGCATGCCACCAGAGTAACTGGCGAATGAGGTGGCGTGGTGAGCAAAAGAATGATGGATTAAATCCAGATCCTTGTGACTGGGGGTGAATGTTTGCATTGTTCAGCATTCCATCCATCAATTGTTTCTTTTGCATTTGTCGCCCTAAGTGGGGAGGTTAAGCCCAGATGTGGCTTCCGTGCTCACTGCTCCACTGGATTCAAGCTAGTCTGGCTGATATGGGGTGATGCCCTGAAACCGGTCCTAGGATGCTTGTTTCCAGTCAGGGAGGACCTGGCTTGGCAGTTCGAGCTGGACTGTTCCTATAAGGAACAGGGTCAAGACTGATTTGCATATGGCCGGGTCGAAACTGGGTTGGTGTGGCGAACAAATGAATGATGGATTAAACCCAGATTATAGTGACTGGGGGGGAATATTTGCATTGTTCAGCATTCCGTCCATCAATTGTTTCTTTTGCATACGTCATATTATAATGGAAGGAGGAAGGATGGCAGTTGGAAAGCCTGACCGCCACACATCCTAAGGGCTCCTTGAGCCCGCTGGTGCAGTTGAGGACCTTGCATTCCCTACAATGTTGGCGGTGTTAACCCGCCATGAACCGGCAGGCTAAAAGGGACTTTGGGGGCCCGTAGCAGGCCCCTCTTCTACCTGGGCCCTAAGGTGTGGCGCTGGGGAACACCACATCCCTACACCATGTAGCAGGCACCGAATGGTGCCTGCCACATAGTGCAAGGATATGTACGGTGTCCCTTTTTTGCATTGCGGCAGGTGCTGCAGTCAGCAGCACCCACTGCTATGCAAAATACATGCACTGCGACCGCCATGGTAGTGGTCGCATTCTAATGCCTACTGTGGGACCGCCAACAGCCTGTCAGGCGCTCCCGACAGGGTTGCAGGCGGACGAAAGTCTGCCCGTCAGCATAATCTGGCCCCAGATCTGGTGTTTTAGAATGTATGCACAGCGGCGTATTTCGCAAACTAGAAATTGGGCAAATGGCAAATGGCTTTAATGAATTGCTTATTTATGATTCAATAAAAATAGCTTTTTTGTGATTTCACAATGAAATCTGTTCTTTATGGTTAACCTGTGCTTACATTATTTTATTTGATGAATTGAAATGGGCCATTATATGGCTATGAAAGGCATCCATGCCCTTGTAAAACTACCTGAACTCCGGGGGCTGTATTATGATCAGGTGAACTGGCTCACCAGAAAGGGTGAGCAGAGATTGTCTCCCTCTGTTCCCAAACTAATTTGTCTAAAATTCATGAATCAACTTGAAGAAATTCAAAGGCTTGTGTATGAACATCAGATGACTTGCATGCAAAGAAACAGCTTCCTGCTGAGCCTATTCAGCTCATCATGTTACAGCTCCTGCTGCTGTAATAGCAATGAAAATATTGTTGTTCAACTTTTGGAATGCACCATAAGATATATTGTGTAAATACAGGCAACAATATGTATGTGGGATCTCAAAAGCATTAAGCAAAGGCTGAGTGTGGCAGACATTTTACAAATTAAACAGTTTCTTAATTGTTTTCGCTGTTGCTTTCTGCAGGCTGTCCGCACCTCATTGTCTGGGAGAAACATGGAACTAAACATTGATGTGTCTTGCACACATCTTTGCTCATTGATGGTTCAAACCTTTACATAAACCCACTTATGAATGGCACCATGGGGAACTCTCCAGGCTCTGGAAAGGTTGATGGACCTTTCCCACAGTGCTCAGAATTAGAGCTCCCTGCAAAATAAAGCCATAAAAACATCATGGACTTTTTTTACGAGGAGTTAGTTATGAGATGTTAAGGTAAGTTTAAATGCTTTATTATATCTAAAGAGTTAGAATCTCAAATACCTTTATTCCGTTTAGTAAATTACAGAGAAAATAAATAAGAGATCAGAAATCAGCAATCAAGATATGTATTCCATAAAGAGCCCTAATAAGCTAGCTAAGGGACCTATTCTAAATAAGAACCCATAAAGAGTTCGGTTGGAAAAGAGCGATAAATGGTGCTAGAACTTCTCATGAAGAATAGTTCATGGAAAACTCAGCCGAGTTCCCAACAATTGCAGTAGCATCTGTTTTAGAATAATGATCTGTGCAGCAGCATTGATCACAAATTAATAAAGGAATCACCTCAGGATATCTAAAAGGAGTCAACTCTCCGTGAGGAAAAGTCTCTGGCAGAGGAGAAATCCAGCTGCAAGACTACCACACAGGCAAAAAGAAAGTAATGGTGTGTTGTGAACAAACTTGGAATACTCGGTATTATAACCTTTTAATACATTTATCAATTCTTCAAAGACACCTTCACTCGATGTCCAATCAGAACAGTTCGTAAAGTGGTGTTGTCAGTTGTATGATGCATCTTCTGCTGATTTGTGTTTCGAAAAAAATATAAAAATATAGGGGCATATTACCAAGCAATAGCGATAATTATCACTATTGCTTGGTTAGCGTGAAAAAATTAACGCTGAGCTGCGGCGATTTTTATCGCAGATAAACCTTGGTATTACCAAGGTTTATCGCAAATGCGATAAAAATCGGCCGCAATGCATGAATATCGCTGAAAAGTCAGCGATATTCATGCATTAGCTAGCTAATGCTCTAAGCCATGTTATCCACCTCCCATTGGATAACATGGCTAAGAACTGCTCAGGGCAGGTGTTATCTTTTGGAGATATTCGCGCTTAGCGCGAATATCTCCAAAAGTTGGTAATAGGAGATATCGATGTTAGCGACTGTTTTCAGTCGCTAACATCTTGGCACGCCCACTTTGCATGTCACTAGTGATAAATATCACTGACATGCAAAGTGGGGCCCAAGATGGGCGCTATCTCCTACTAGCTGTCGCTAACTGGTGTTAGCGACAGCTAGTTTATTTATTTATTTATTTATTTATTTATTTATTTATATGCTTATAAAGCGCCTGACTCAATTCCCGAAGGGATATCTCTGCGCTTTTGCTTACACTGAACAGATTACTTTAAGATTGCCGCTGGGAGAGGGGAGGTTTAACTAGAGTTATGGCAGCCTAAAGAGGTATGTTTTAAGTTTTTTCCTGAATGATTCAAGATTGCTGATCTGTTTCAGTACAGTGGGTAGGGAATTCCAAAGGATTGGTCCTTTGTATGACAGGGCTCGACCGCCTTGTCTGGCTCTTCTTATTTTTGGGACCTGTAGCAGCTGATGGTTGCTTGAGCGCAGAGTGCGTCCGGGGGTATATGGGACACATTTTTCCTTTAGGTATTTGGGGCTAGTTCCAAACAGGCATCTGTGTATCATACTGCATATTTTAAATTTGATACGCTGCTTTACAGGCAACCAGTGGAGTTGGCGAAGTAGTGGACGGGAGGGTGTTCTGGGAGGAGCATTGAGAGCCAGTCTTGCTGCCGTGTTTTGGACAACTTGCAGTTTATCCAGTTGTTCCTCATTTGCCGATAGGTATAGTCCGTTGCAGTAGTCCATTCTGCTTATTATAAGAGTCTGTATGAGTGTTTTTCTGTGATTGTCTGGCAGAAATGGGAAGACGCGTCGGAGCAGCCCCACCACGTGGAGGCATGCACCTGCCACTTGGGTGGTGTGCTCCTTGAGTAAGAGCGCCTGGTCTAGTTTAATGCCAAGGTTTTTTGCTATTGGTTTGGGGTTAGGAACAGGGCCTAACTCCAGGGGCCACAATTCTGGGGACCATAAAAGAGTCACCCCCCGAACAGCATGACCTCAGTTTTGGACACATTGCATTGGAGGAAATTCTGAGCCATCCAGTGCGCTACTGCTCTCATCCCATCCGCAAAGGTACACTGAATTGCCGGTGTGAGAGTTTGAAATGGAAACAAGAGCTGGGTGTCATCAGCGTATGACACCGGGGAGAATCCATAAGATCTTATCAGATTTGCCAAGGGGGCCACATATATGTTAAAAAGCGCAGGGCTTAGGCACGAGCCCTGTGGCACTCCCTTAGCTAGCTCCCTGGAGGGTGAAGAATGGGAGCCAAGTCTGACACCTTGTGTACGGCCCGAGAGAAAGCTTTGCAGCCACGATAAAGCCGCTCCTTCTACCCCCACGTCGCTCAGTCTTTCGAGAAGAAGTTCATGTGACACCGTGTCGAAGGCAGCGGACAAATCCAACAGCACCAGAATCACTGAGCCCCCCCTATCCAGTGACATCCTGATGTTGTCGGTCACAGAGAGGAGGGCTGATTCAGTGCTGTGATTGGGCCTGAAACCAGATTGAGATAGGTCCAGGCCCTCCGCTGCCTCAATGTATTTCGACAAGTGGGTGTTTACATGCTTCTCGTGAGTTTACCGAGGTAGGGTAGAAGGGAGTTGGGCCTGAGGTTGGAAAGGTCCGACAAGGGAGTGTGGTATTTTTTCGAATGGGATTGACCACTGCTTGTTTCCACTCTGATGGTACATGTCCTTCTCTGAGAGATTGGTTTATTATTGTTTGAATGTGTGGACCTAAGAAGGAGTTTAAAGGGGCCATCATTTTGGCTGGTATGAGATCATTAGGGGAGCCTGATTTTATGTGACTAGTTAGGAGGGGGAGATCTGTGTTAGAGACAGGAGGAAAAGAAAGTAAGGATGCTTTCTTTTGTTTCGGTGTAATGGGAACGGAATTACCACAGTTGGAACTGGTGGCTTTCAGGATTTTCTCATATATTGTATTGATTTTGCTCTCGAAAAACAGGGATATCTCGTTACATAATGGCAATGAGAAGTCATCCGAGCTTACACATGCTGTAGGTTTAACAAAAGCTTCAAGTATTTTGTATAATTCCTTCGAGGAATTTCCTGCCTCTATCAGTTGTTGGGCCAGACTGTTCTTACGGGCCATTCTGATGTTTTTATAATATTTTGATTGTGCTTCTAAGTAAGCTTTCCTATCCTCTTCGAGGTGTGACCTCCTCCATTTTTTTCTAGTCTTCTACACCCTTGCTTCTCAGTTCTCAATGCCTCTGTGTACCATTTCTCCTGTTTGTGTGTGGGGAATTGTTTGTGCAATTTCAGCGGGGCCAGCTTGTCTATTGCCTCTATAAGGGATTTATTAAATGTATTTAGTGTGTCTTCCACCTTGTCTGTTTCCAGGAATTTGGGCTTTTTCCGGGTCTTCTGCAGCCCTTCTGTTGTGACTTTGTGCCACTGGCGCCGCCATATTGGAGGAAGGATTATTTTGTAGTGCCGATTGTTTGTTATAGGGTGGTCAAATTCTAACAGATAGTGGTCTGTCCAATCCAGCTGAGAGGTGGTTTTGCAGGGGATAGTGGTGCAGTTCGAGAAGAGTAAGTCTAGGAAATGTCCCCCATCATGAGTTGGACCAGAATTCTGTAGTTCCAGACCTATCGTGGACATATCTGCGAGCAGAGATTTTGTTTCAGTGAGTTCTGGATTGTCTGCATGTATATTAAAGTCTCCTAGGAGAACAAAGTCTTCTTTGGCTCTGAGATAGGGAACCAGCAGTTCCATGAGGGAAAGGGAAAACCCTGCGCATGATCCAGGTGGGCGATATATAAGTGCTCCTTTCTTGGCTATTTTGGTGGATAGGTTGATTCTGAAGGTTATAATTTCTAATGTGGGGCTGCATTTTTTCTCTAGTATGGTGACTTTCAAATGTTCTTTGTATACAATGGCCAGACCGCCTCCTGTTTTAATGGGTCGATCCATGTTTAAGAACTTGTACCCTGTAGGAATTCCTAATGTAATAGTGGGGGTTGTATGGGGCTTGAGCCACGTTTCCGTGAGGAAGCATAGATCTGGCTGTAATGTGTGGAGTAGATCCCATATTTGAAGTTGATGTTTGGGCATTGAGCGTACATTCAATAGTAGGCATTTTAGTCCTTCTTTTAATTTGCTTGCCTCTGTGGTCGTGGGTTCTAAGTGAATTAGATAGATGGCTTGAAAGTGACATGTGTTGCAAGAAAAAGGGCCTTCTGGAAGTGGCCATTTATCGTTGATACAATTTGGCAGGTGGACAGGTTTCAGGGATATTAGCTCTTGTGCGGAATACCTGAATGTTCTCTGTGGGGTATCCGCGCAGAGCATAGCCCCTGGCTCCTGGCACCGTCATGGCACGGATGGGTGCAGACGGGCAGCTCTTTGGCGGGTCTTCGGCGGGAGTTCGGCTGCGCACGATCGCTGCGCGCTCCAGAGGGGGCGAGGGCTAAATAGCCCCTGAGATTAACCACTAGAGCGCTACCCGCTCCAGTGAATGCAGGAAGTGCCTGAAGTGTGTGGCTCTCACCTGTCCGCCCTCCGCACAACGGTAATAATTACCCTGTCGGAACGAGGCGGACAGGAAGTAGAGTTGAACCACCACTACTCGCTGGCCGTGTAGCTGACTGAGGCTGCTTCCCTGATGTTAGAAACTAATGAGGGAGAGTGGGCGCGGTGACTTCTAGCGCTTTGTATTCAGCACAGGAAGTACAGTTGAGTTAAAACAATTTGTGCGTTTGTAATCAACACACACAGTAAATACACTTTAAAATTGCACAAGTGCGCGCAAAGCAAAGCAATGGTCATTTAAAATTCCAATTCGCTTTCCAGCATTAAATCGCTAGTAGCGCTGTACCAGTCTCAGCAAAGCGGGTTGGAGACTCTGCCACCGCCTCCTGCCGCGACCGCGCTGTGTCTGGTGCTCAGCCTAAATAGCCCCTGAGATTAACCACTAGAGCGCTACCCGCTCCAGTGAATGCATGAAGTGTCTGAAGTGTGTGGCTCTCACCTGTCCGCCCTCCGCACAACGGTAATAATTACCCTGTCGGAACGAGGCGGACAGGAAGTAATAGGGAGATAATTTTATCTCCGCTTTCTTGGCTTTTAAAGCAAAAAAAGCGGAGATAAACCCCCTTGATAATATGCCTCATAGTCCTACCAAAATATCATGTACAAAATGTTGTGATAAGGAAATATTGTCTGCAAGAATTACATTGTCAAGAATATCAGTTTGAAGGTAAGTAATATTAGTTGTTTATAATATTGTATATCACATTTAATTTATATAATTTGTGTGCTTTTTAGAACTGTAGAGGGTTGTAGGTTTATAGGGGTAAAGGGTGGGAAGTAATTAAATTATTATACATTAATAATTTGTTTTTGATCAATATTATTTATTTAATTACAAATAAAAATATTATTTATTTAATTGAAATTTAATTATTTTTACTGTGTACATATATTTTTTTTAATTTTAGGTGCGGGTTGTGGGGTTTATAGGGGTACAGGGAGGGAAGTAAATGAATTCTAATTAATGATTAGTTGTTAAATAATATGAATTATGTAATTGATAATTACTAATGTTAGTTGCATAATTACTTATTTTATCTTTTATTTTAGATGCAGGTTGTAGGTTTATAGGGGCACAGGCTGGGAAGTAAATACATTTTAATTAAGTAATAATATTCAAATCGGTACTAATTATTAAATTGATAGTGAATTATGTTAAGTTTTAGGAGCTTATTGTGTGTTTTTTGGGGGTGGATTGTGGGAAGTGAACTAGTTATAATTAAGTTAAAATTATTTTTTTATTAATGATACCCAGGAGGTCATTAGGAAGACGGGCCGACTTTGTCCGCCCGTCATCCTACCTGTGAAAGGGACCGCCCGCCATAAGGGCAGGGGTCCTGTGGCTAGCATTAGGATGCGCCCGCCACAGTGCCGGGCGCAACCTGCATTCCTACCATTGTGGCGGGCGGTGCACTCAGCACCTCCCGCCACAATGGCAGGAAGGCATGCTGTGAATGGAACTGCTATGGTCCCATGTGCACCCCCCCCACCGGAATCCATGGGGGCCCGCATCGGGCCCCCAAAGCAGACTCCGTATGCCTTTCCGTGGTGGCATTGGCGCCACAGAAAGGCATCTGAAAAAGCCCATTGTAATATTGCTGGGGGTGTCTGATAGACACTGCCACCATATAAACCCTTTTCCGCCCGCTCGCAAGGCGACCGGGGCGGAAAAGCTGAAGACGGTCTTTCCGTCCGCCGCAGACCACCCAGCCATACTAATATGGTGGGGGGTCATTCCGGCTAGGATGGCGGGCGGATTTCCCTACTGTTGAAGTAATTGGATCTGTAATAATACATTTTACCCCTCCACAAACAAACACTTTCCCTACTGTTGCACTGACTGGAGTGGGAATAGTAAATTGTATCCCTCTGCAATCTGACACTTTCCCTACTGTTGCACTGACTGGAGTTGGAATAGTAAATGTTACCCCTGTGCAATCTGACACTTTCTCTACTGTTGCTTAGACCGGAGTGGGGATAGTATATTTACTCCTCCGCAATCCAACACTTTTCAGGCTGTTGCACTGACTGGAGTGGCAATAGTACGTCTTACCACTCCACAATCCAACACTTTATCTACTGTTGCACTTATTGGAGTGGGAATATGAAATGTTACTCCTCCGCAATTCAACACTTTCCCTTCTGTTGCACTGACTGGAGTGAGAATAGTAAATGTTACCCCACCAGAAACCAGCACTTTCCCTACTGTTTCACTGACTGGAGTGGGAATAGTACATTTTACACCTCCACAGTCGAACACTTTCTCTACTGTTGCACTCATTGGAGTGGGAATAGTAAATGTACTCCTCCGCTATCCAACACTTTTTCTACTGTTGCACTGACTACAGTGGGAACAGTAAATGTTACCCCTCCACAATCAAACACTTTCCCTACTGTTGCATCGACTAGAGTGTGCAAAACTAAATTCTACCCCTGTGTGATGTAACAGTTATCCTACTGTTGCGTTGCCTGAAGTGAGAGTAGTATATTTTCTACATCTTTAGTACTACACTTTGCCTACTTTTGTATACATTGTAGAGGTAATAGTATATGTATTACATGTATAATTTTATAACTTATTTTATATTGTTACATTTTATATTTTTATATCTTTGCTTATTTGAAAGTATAATTTTTATAATTATTATTATTTTTAATGTGTAAAATATTTTTATCAAATTGTAAGAAATGTACAATGTCTACTTTTTTATTTGAATTGAAATGGTTTGTTTTTTGAAATATTTTATGTTATTGGCATATGTATATATATATATGTATATATATATATATATATATATATATATATATATATATATATATATATATATATGTGTTATATTATTAAATATATTTGTTGAAATATATATTACATCTATTTTATCTTTGTTAAAGTATTTCCACTACTTAATATTTGTTATTTTTAATATTTACATTTATATATATTTAAAAAATTATATTTAATACAACAATATTAATGAAAACAATCTTATTTTTTTGATGCTTTTGTACTTACCATTATATGTATAGGATGACAATATTTCTTACAATGATATTTGGTCACAATACTTTGGTATGGTGATATTTTCATAGGTAATTTGTCAGTGAACGCTTCCAGTTCCTACTGTCTGCTCTCTCGTCATCTGCATTGATACAGTTTTCTAACATAATTGTTACATGAGGGAAGGTTCCCATGAGAGCCCTATTACCTAAGCTAAACACACACTATGAGTTTCAGCAGGGAAACAAAGGATAGTCAGCAAATAGGAAAACATATATCAAGTTAATTTGAAGCAACATTTAAAACTGCATCACCTTTTATTCTTTACAGTTTCAATAAGTCTAATATTCTATGTGGAAATGATCTAACATGGGGTGAGATGAACTAAATGAACATAATATTAAAGTCAGCACATCTCTAGGATGACATCAATGCTAGACTGTTGCACAGAATACTTTATTATGAGCAAAGGTCAGAAAGAAAGCCTTGGGCCTAGTCGCTGCACAGGGTAAAGTATAGTTGCTTGGGGTTAAAATGTTGAAAACATGCTATTATAAATGAAGGATTTCTAATAACATCTTTCGAATCTACATTTGTCACTCTACAATATATTTAATTTGTAATTATTTGTTTTACTAAAGGTATTCAAAGAATTTGTGAGTCATTTCTAAAAGGGGCATTTCTTTTTAATTTAAATGTGTTCTAGATTACATTTCTAATAGAATAAATTATGTTGATTTCTAAATATGTGGTCATTTCTCCCATCTTCATTCTGGAAAGAAAGTATAATATAGCCATTTTTCTCCTTATGGCATAAATATTGACCAGTTTTAACTGTTAATAACTGTGCTCTGTCTAAAGTATGTTGTGTTCATATTAACCAATTGGCAACTAAAATACCTGAAGGCGTCTAGGTGCTAAAGCAGAAAAAGCTAATATCATAACCAGGTAGTCATAATCAAATCTTGTAATCAGCAGAAGATCTAGTGGGTGAATAGCCAGGTCTTAAGGCCTTTCCTAAAGGAGAGGAGATAGATCAGGAGAGTTATTTAGATTAGTAGGGAGACAGTTCCATAGTTTGTCAGTGACACTAATGAAGGTTTCGCCCCCCTCCCTCTCCCCAGTGTGAAAGTCAAATTCTGGGGACCTCCACCAGCTTTTGAGATAAAGATCGAAGATTTCTTGGCGAACATACCAACAGAACTGTTTTTTAAGTATTCTGGTCTGTGATTGTGAAGAGCCTTAAAGGTAGTGCAAAGTACCTTAAATTCATTCTGCTTCTCCAAGGGAAGCCAGTGAAGGCATTTGTGAGCTTGTTTAGCAGAAGAATGTCTGGGAATCCATAGAAGTAGACTAGCAGCTGCGTTATGCAGAACCTGTAATTTGTTAAGATGACCCTCCTGAATACCAACGAAAAGGGCATTACAATAGTCTAATAAGTTGGATAGAATGAGCGCCAAAACAAGAATCTTTTGGAGGTCCAGAGGTATAAAAGGGAAGATTTTTCTCAAATTTTTAATGGGAGAAACGTGGATGATGGGGTTTACCTGGTGTGTAAAGGATAGGGCTGTGTCATAAATAACTTCTAGGGAGGAGATCAGAAAGAAAGGTTGCTACCGAAGAGCAAAACCTCAGATTTGTTTGAGCTTAATTTGAGACAGCTCTCCATCATCCACTTACCTACCTGTTGAATACAGCTTTGAAACCTGAAAGCTGTCTCCTGAATATTGTTTGTAGTGGAAACAATAATCTGCATATCATCGGCACCATTGAAAAGCCAAGAGATTTAATTAGCTTGGCCAGAGGAATGACATATAAGTTAAAAAGGGAGGGGTGCAAAGACGAGCCCTGTGGGACCCCACAAGGGAGTTGAAAAGCATTCGATGCATAACTATCTAATTCCACAATTTGCTCACGATCAGTCAAAAATGATTTAGCAAGGGAAAGGACAACACCACGTATACCCATTTCTTGGAGGTGACTTACCAATAGGCCGTGGTCTACCGCATCGTAGGCTGCTGATAGATCCAGTAAGATCAAGGCAGCATTACCTCAGTTATCAATCAAACGTCTAATTTCTTCCTTCGCAGTAATCAGGGCGAGTTCAGTACTATGCTCACTCCTGAACCCATAGTGGTAGGATCTAGTATGTGGTTAGAATTAAAAAAAATGTCAATTTTTGATTAATAAATGTTCATGAATTTTCACCAAGAGGGGCAACAGGAAATTGGGCAGTAACTAATTACAAGGGTTTGATACATCCAAGAACGAAAGCCTTTTTCCAGGCTTTTGGGAATATTCCCGTCTTATTCCTGTCTTAAGAATAACATTGAAGATGTCCATTAATTTCTTTGCAATAGGATCCAAGCCTACGTGTGCTACTCTAGGGGGGCAGGGTTCCGCAGGTGGACCAGTTTTTGGTTGTACAGAGGAACTTGTGAACCTGGTCAGAAGAGATAGTTGGAAAGTTCAAGAATCAGGCCGATGCAGCTACTGATGGACAATTGAAAACTATTAAACTGGTCTGAACTCCTTTGTTCTGGGCAGTGGAACTACTCATTATTCTAGGGTGACTCAGGGTAAATACATCATAAATACTAGATACCTTTTGCAGAAAATGAGGCAAGAGTATTGCAAAATGTTTGATCCACTACAGTTTTTCTAGTCTCTGGGGTTTGACTGAGTTTCTGAACCACAGCAAATTGTTCTTTAGAACTGTTATTAGCAGCTTTTATTTTGCCTGAAAACTAGTTGTTTTTTGACTTATGAATCAATTCTTTATACTGTGCAATCAATTCCCTATAGGTTTCTTTCTCAGTGATGTTGTAAGAATGACTCCACTACTGTTCTTGCTGGCGGCATCACCTTTTATGGAGCCTGTGTTCCTCTGAGAACCAGGGAATCTGTAGGGTGACCTCTGCTTACTTTCCCTGCTTTGAAGGGTGCTAGAGTATGAACTGTCGAGGCAATCCAGGAATGATATTCCGCTGATGCCACCTATGGGTCACAGGACATGGAAGGTCTGCTGTTACCCGTAAGGCATTAAATTCAGCAATGTCTAAACAGTGCCATTGGTACAGTTTATGCATCCTAGCTGGAATGATCCAATTGCCAGAGGTAGTAGGTACAGATAAAGTGAACAAAACTGCTGAATGATCCGACCAGTGTAATTGGAGTAAACCTTCAAATTTCAGGAAAGGGCAGTCTGTAAAGATGGCATCCAGCAGGTGACCTGCTCTGTGAGTGGGGACTCCAGTGACCTGTTCTAGCCCTGCACTAGTCATCAAATCAATGAGGTAATTGGAGCTTTTGTCCTGCAACTTCTCCAAATGAAAATTGAGATCACCAAAAATGGTGTAATCCTGAGAATTGACTTTGTACTCCAGTAACTGACCGAGCGTGTGTATAAAGGTCTCGGTGGTCTCTCAGGTCCGGTGGGTGGTAAATAAGGAGACCATTAAAAGAATAAGTATTATTAATAGCGATTTTAAAAGAGATCAACTCTCAGTCAGGCATTGTTGGAATGTCAGTAAAAAGGGCCTTCAAGTGATCCCGATAGACTATAGCTAAGCCCCCTCCCTTTTTGCCTACCCAGTCTTTTCTAGCAATGGAGAAGCCTTTCAGGTTGGCTATGATCATGTCAGATCCATTGTTGGCCAAGTTTCCACAACAAAGACAATGTCAAGGGTGTGTGCTTCTACAAAATCTGTAAATTCATGCTTATGTTTTACCAATGAGCGTGCATTTATTAGTGTACAGTGCATGCATTGTGGGGCTGTTTTTTCACCAACTCATTATGCCCGTGTCTTCATTATAATTACTGTTGATACCTACATCAGTACTTCAGGTGATGTGCCAAATACCCAAATTGAAATCATCAACAATGACATATTTAATTCTGTGCTTTGACTAAACACTGTGAGCTCTCTATGACATTTGAACGTACCTTTTCCAATCAAACTGAATATTAAACCAATTATACATATGTGAGAAATTGGGCTTACAGTGATGGTCTGACCTACCGGCAGACTCAGAGAGCTTGTTGAAACTGCTTCAGAATGATGTCCGGTTTACATTCTGACCGCCGACAACGTAATGCAGCGGTCGGACTGCAAAACGGCTGTGTCAGTCGGAAAGCCTTAGACTGCGATCAGAAAGCTTCCGACTAGTGATCAGAGGCTTTCCGACCATCATCATAAAAGGCCCCTTAGAATGCTCCCTAGGTTCCAGACTGAATCTGGAACCTTTTCATAGGTGTGCTCCTGTGCATCGCTAGGTGGAGTGATTCACCTCCGCATTTGCCAGATTCCACCACGTAAATCAAGGAGAAGAGAAACATATAAATGCAACTCTGGTTTCTTGACCGGACTCTTTCTCACAAACAGCACAAAACAATCAGAGGGACCAGTGTACATATCTCTAATTTAGGACCTTTTCAGATAGTAAAAGGAGACTTCTTCACAGAACTGGGAGGTTGGAGGGCAGAAAAGAATCTGTGGTTAGGTAATGAATCCACCAACAAGACCAACTTTAAGTAAATTGTTTTCTGATAAATATTTCGAACCACAGATTCCTCATCTTTAGTACAGGCGTCACAGCAGATCGTCCCTGAGGTGGAGCATGTGTAGAGTGGACTCAGGCCATAAAAGTGCAGCAGGACCAAATGGGTGAAATACCCTTCCCATCTTACCTGGGTGTTATGGAAGTAGTGTTTTGTCAGTGTGCACACTGACGCTCACATTCCAGTCTAGCAGATGTCTAGCACAGGCACTATTCATACCAAGGCCAGGGGAGCAGCTTAGGCCCTGGTGGATGGGGCATGAGCCTTTCCAAAGACTGCTGTTTGGCCAATGTGCACCTAATCTTGACGCAGAGGACTAGCCACCTTTAAAAAGTTCTTTTATGATGCCTTACCTTTCTTAGCCCAACAAACCCCGCAAAAAGCTTGTCATCCACCCAATGGTCTTAGGTGCAATCAGTACAAAAGGCTCCTTAATGGTCGAGTTGATGGAGTCCATTTTTCTCTTTCAAGGGGTGAAGAGGGGCAAAGAATGATGAGAGGTTGATGGGCTGCTAAATGTGAAGATGCATCACAACTTTAGGAGAAAAGTTAGCCCTGGTCCTCAACACCAGTTTATTTGTGCACAGTGAATTAAGACTTTGAATTTGCATTTACATTGTGTGTCAGGCCTCTGTGTTTTGTCATTGATTCCACATTCTTCTTGAATTTCTAGGTTTATTATGGTATTATAAGTAGCATATTACAGCATATCCTTCTCAAAATAGTACTCTATTCTGCCCCACAGCTTCTGAATTATATTTTTTATGGGATTCATAGTCAAATTGCCTTGTGAGTACGCGAACATGTGGTGAACACTGCGTTTTCTCCATTGCAAAATACTGCAGGACATCAAATCTACGGGCTTCCAAGACTTGATCATGTGTCAGGAGCCAGAATGTTACTTCATTGGCCGCATTTGTTGCCAGAATTTAATACAAATGTGTTTGACAACTGTTTGGATGGAGAAATTGAAGTGTATAACGATATCTGCAATGCTAGAAATCCTTCCACCAGCTCATAGGGTTGACCGCTTTAATGACAAATATCTGCTGTTTCACACAGATGCAGTCAATCTGTGGTATTTGGTATGGTAATATGCTCTCTTGGTATTTGACCCTGGAACAAGAACCTGATTTATTTGCTTGAAATTAAAAAAAATTCAAGTTTCAGCACTTTCTATCCTTGGTCTCTATATTCAGTCAACTCTGTCAAAGTCCAACTCCTGCATACATTTGCTTTTAAAGCCTAACATTTTGGTATAATATAGAATGGTTTTAGACTTAAAATAGAAATGCACTCTTTTAAGTCCAATTTTATTTACTTTTTCTCTTATATTATCTGCAGTGTTTCGCGTCTCTCAGGTTACACATTGAACACTTTTTTTATGGCGCCTGATGGGATGTTCTTTATCATGGCAAAGGCAGTGCTTTAAATAAAACAAATAAATGCAAGTACTCACCAAATAGAGCAGTGGGTAGGGCTAGATTTTTACCTTTTTCAAGCTTTATATGCACGGATTCTGCATACATTGTAATTGTCAGATGACAAGAGGACAAGTGAATCATCTCAGCAATTCGAGCAGGCAGAAAATATGGCTGCCCCCCTTTATGAGAACGGTGATGGATTAAACCCAGATCAGTTGACTGGGGGTGAGTGCTTGCTTTGCCAACGCTCCGTGCATCATTTCCTTTGGTGTTTCTTTGTTCGCCATAAGTTGGGAGGGTATGCTCAGACGTGAGTCCCTTGCTCACTTTGCCACTGGATTCAAGCAAGCCGGGATGAAGACAACTGAAATGCCAGAAACCGGTCCTCGGTAGCTTGTTTCCGATCCAGGGAAGGCATGGCTTGGCAGTTCGGGCTGGACTGTTCCCATGAGGCACAGGGTCAGACTGATTTGCATATGACCATGTCTGAACTGTGGTGGCAGAGTGGGCTAAAGAACGGTGATGGATTAAACCCAGATCAGTTGACTGGGGGTGAGTGCTTGTATTGTCAACGCTCCGTCCATCATTTCCTTTGGTGTTTCTTTGTTCGCCTTAAGTTGGCAGGATATGCTCAGACGTGAGTCCCTTGCTCACTTTGCCACTGGATTCAAGCAAGCCGGGATGAAGACAACTGAAATGCCAGAAACCGGTCCTCGGTAGCTTGTTTCCGATCCAGGGAAGGCATGGCTTGGCAGTTCGGGCTGGACTGTTCCCATGAGGCACAGGGTCAGACTGATTTGCATATGACCATGTCTGAACTGTGGTGGCAGAGTGGGCTAAAGAACGGTGATGAATTAAACCCAGATCAGTTTCCGGGGGTGAGTGCTTGTATTGTCAACGCTCCGTCCATCATTTCCTTTGACTTTTCTTTGTTCGCCATAAGTTGGCAGGGTATGCTCAGACGTGAGTCCCTTGCTCACTTTGCTACTGGATTTGAGCAAGCCGGCTGAAGACGGCTGAAATGCCAGAAACCGGTCCTCGGTAGCTTGTTTCCAGTCCAGGGAAGGCATGGCTTGGCACTTCTGGCTGGACTGTTCCATGAGGCACAGGGTCAGACTGATTTGCATATGGCCATGTCTGAACTGGGGTGGCAGAGTGGGCTAAAAAACGATGATGGATTAAACCCAGATCAGTTGACTGGGGGTGAGTGCTTGTATTGTCAACGCTCTGTCCATCAATTCCTTTGGTTTTTCTTTGTTCGCGATAAGTTTGCAGGGTATGCTCAGACGTGAGTCCCTTGCTCACTTTGCCACTGGATTCAAGCAAGCCGGGCTGAAGACGGCTGAAATGCCAGAAACCGGTCCTCGGTAGCTTGTTTCCGGTCCAGGGAAGGCATGGCTATGCAGTTTGTGCTGAACTGTTCCCATTAGGCACAGGGTCAGACTGATTTGCATATGGCCATGTCTGAACTGGGGTGGCAGAGTGGGCTAAAGAACGGTGATGGATTAAACCCAGATCAGTTGACTGGGGGTGAGTGCTTGTATTGTCAACGCTCCGTCCATCATTTCCTTTGGTTTTTCTTTGTTCGCCATAAGTTGGCAGGGTATGCTCAGACATGAGTCCCTGGCTCACTTTGCCGCGGGATTCAAGCAAGCCGGGCTGAAGACGACTGAAATGCCAGAAACCGGTCCTCTGTAGCTTGTTTCCGGTCCAGGGAAGGCATGGCTTGGCAGTTCGGGCTGGACTGTTCCCATGAGGCACAGGGTCAGACTGATTTGCATATGGCCATGTCTGAACTGGGGTGGCAGAGTGGGCTAAAGAACGGTGATGGATTAAACCCAGATCAGTTGACTGGGGGTGAGTGCTTGTATTGTCAACGCTCCATCCATCATTTCCTATGGTTTTTCTTTGTTCGTCATAAGTTGGTATGGCATGCTCAGACGTGAGTCCCTTGCTCACTTTGCCACTGGATTCAAGCAAGCGGGCAGAAGACGGCTGAAATGCCAGAAACCGGTCCTCGGTAGCTTGTTTCCGGTCCAGGGAAGGCAAGGCTTGGCAGTTCGGGCTGGACTGTTCCCATGAGGCACAGGGTCAGACTGATTTGCATATGGCCATGTCTGAACTGGGGTGGCAGAGTGGGCTAAAGGGTGATGGATTAAACCCAGATCAGTTGACTGGGGGTGAGTGCTTGTATGGTCAATGCTCTGTCCATCATTTCCTTTGGTTTTTCTTTGTTTGCCCCCTATATTTGACACATATAATGTCAATATCTGGGCTCGATGGGACTGCTAATTCTAATTAAAACATTCAAAAATCGATATGACAACACATGCAAAAGGTTGAGAGAGTCACTAGATTTCCAAATTGAGTAAAGGTCAACATCTAATGAATATTTACACTCATATTTGTCCTTGTTGCCAATTTCTTTGAGGCACAGTTTAAAAAAAAAGTGAATTTAAAAGCTGACTCTCTGCCCACGAGCCACTTTCCTAATCTCTCATGTACAATCTTGAGATTCTGGCAATGTAAAAAAAGCTCAGCGTCTTGGCAGTGAGAGAAAAAGTCTCCAAGATATTACAGGTTTGTGGGTACCGAACACAGCAATAGAGGAAATCTTTGCCATGTGATTGTTGCTGGTTTCTAACCCAATAACTCAGCAATGATGAGTGTATCCTGCCACCTTCTATTACTGGATGGGCAGGCACCACATTCTCCTATGGTAGTTGCTTAGGGCACCAGATTTCACGTTTGAGTTACTATCTTGTCGACATGGTTATAGTGAGGCTCTGTGTTGAGAAAATAGATCTCTCTCTCTCTCTC
Source organism: Lissotriton vulgaris (assembly GCF_964263255.1). Classification (NCBI taxonomy): domain Eukaryota; kingdom Metazoa; phylum Chordata; class Amphibia; order Caudata; family Salamandridae; genus Lissotriton; species Lissotriton vulgaris. The sequence continues at coordinate 1,536,565,226 of NC_141694.1, forward strand.
TCTCCCTCTCCCTCCCCATGGATGGGAAGCGTCCCAGGTCCGCGTGAAAGTTGCTCAGCCAGTCAAGGTTTTCTATTTGCACTTGGCGCTTATAGTACGGTTTATGTCATTATAGAATCAACACTACAGGAAGCAGAATACAAAGAATAAACTAAAACTGGTTGAGTTACACACCAAGGATTTGGAAACTTGATTGCTCTGCTCTCTCGCTCCTCCTCCTCTTCGTGTTGGTTGGTACGATTAAAGGGACCTGAAGCAAGAATACCAGTGCTAAACCAGATTCCTAAATACCTTATACAAAGATAATTGTTCTGCTCATGTTGTAACAAAAGGGTATCCGGCTCTTTCTTTTGCTTGGAGAAGAGCTCCTTCCTTTGGCAGGTTCCGCTCCAGATGCAAATTAACATTTATACTTGGACTGGACAGAATTTTATCATAATAGAACTTGACATTGGGAAATAGTTTGGTAAAACAATCTACATGTTTGTGTTTTATAAAAATAACAGCTTACCTTGCACACAGTCGTATTCACTTTTTAATTAAGCACAGGGAGATTGAGCGATTTGTCCTTAATCACTTATACTGAGCTAACAAAGGAAAGGGGGGGCCGCTTGGCCCCCATGCACACATGACTGGGCCCGGCCCCCTCACACGCCCTGATTGGTCCGCGAGTCCCGCCATTGACCCGGAAGCCGTTTTAAACTTCCGGGTCAAGGGGGCGGGACCATTAGCAAAGGAGGAGGTTTAAGAGCCTGGGGAGCGCGGGAAGCGTCCTCTTTGTGTACCCGCGCTTCCCAGGCTCGCTCCTCGCCCCGCTGTGGGGCTTGTCATTTTCTTTGCTTTATATTGCAGGTTTCAGCGATTTGGAGCGGCGGTCGGCGTGCTCATCGAGCGGGAGGAGCAGGATCGTCGATCGGGGACTGCACCCGAAGGTTTCGATTCCAGCGGTGCAGTGTTGCTGTGGGAGCGTCAGGCACAGAGAGCGAGCTTTCTTTAGGCTTCGGCGATTCGAAGCGGCAGTCGTCATGCTCATCGAGCGGGAGGAGCAGGATCGCCGGTCGAGGACTGCATCTGGAGGTCCCGTTTCCAGCGGTGCGGTGTTGCTGTGGGAGCATCAGGCACAGAGAGCGAGCATTCTCATAATCAGGTTTACAAGCTACAAGGTACATTGCGGGCTCTGCGGTATGGCCGCTTGAGGACTGGCCCGACAGAGCGGGTTCGATCTGTGAGGGATACGTGACTCGAGTTCACACGGGCGAATCAGGGTCGGTCCCGGCAGTAAGTGAATGGGAGACCAGTGCAGTGTTTTTTACTAACAAAGTGGATCGCTGTGTATTTAGGTGGGGGCAGACCTTTACATTGCATGGCAAACTTTTAAAAGGCAATTTGAAAAGCAGGACAGTTCTGGGTAAGGTGTGATCCTGGGCAAATCATTTAATCTCAATGTGCCTAATAAATTAAGGTGTCCTTTTTGAATGAATTGGTGCTAAGTGAAGCGCTCTTATAGCTATTTCAGGTCGAGTTGCATCATATAAAACTTTTTATAGGGGGATTCCTGGCAAATCACTTAATCTCACTGTGCCTAACAAAGTAAAGTGTCCTCAGGTAATGAGTTGGTGCTAAATGAAGCGCTCTGAAAGCTGATTCAGGTCAAGTTTGCACTATATAAAACAGTTTAGAAGACAGCTCGTTTTCAATTATCATACTGTTTACCACGGCCCAGTTGCAGCCTTTGAAAAAGTGATCAGTAGGATTAATGGTGTGTTGAAATTCAGGCTGTGTGATTTAATAACAGTTGAGGCAAAGCACTTAAGAAGCTTTTGCAGAATTCTGTTTTAACAATTTTCTCATTTAGGCTTAAAGACAAGGGCCGCTCTGGACTGGGTAGCTCACGTTGGACGGCGGAATCCGAGGACACGGGCAGGCCTGCATTTCACTGCTTCTGGCGGGCCGCGGGGCTAGAGTTCGCTCGCCCAAACACTCCAGGCTAGCTGGTGTGTGTGGGCACAGTTGCGTGGTGCTTACGGCCAGCCTGTGAGCCTCCGACTTGGACAGGTACAAGGCACTTTGTGCCAATAAGTAACGCATTGTGCAGTGTAGGTGCTAGAACAGTAGGTATGTCTGCCAGACGGGGTGCAGGGAGTTCGCGCATGGAGCTAATGTTTCAAACCATGATGCGCAGAATTTCAGCAATGGACAAGAGGTTGGGGAAAGTGGACAAATTGGGCAAGACTGTCGCTGAGTTGGATGCAAGGGTTGAAGCACAGGCAGGGCCGACGGGGAGGCCTAAGCGGAACATAGTGCCACCCAGACCAAGTGGGGATTACGAGACACCACCGAAACGTAGCAGAGTTAAGAAAGGTAGTAGTCGCCCCCCCAAGCCCCTTGTAGGAAGGGGGTCCCCGAGGCCAGTACCGAATAGAGCGCCTGTTGCTCCTGGGTCACCCACGCCTGTTACGCAAATCCCAGTAAGCGTGCCGGTAGCGCCAGTCACGCCACCCATTAACCCTGTCGTTGTCCCGCCGCCTTTCACTCCACCCATTAACCCAGTCCCTGTCGTTGTACTGCCGGTAATTCCAGCAAGCCCATCACCTGGGGCGGGTCAGGTACCACCAGAATTAGCGGCACAGACAGCAGCAGTGCTTCCTTGGTTGGGGATTGGGGGAATGTTACCTCCTGCAGTTGACCCCACGGCAAAGGCACAGAGAATGGTTACACAAATCATGGTGGCTAGGGGCGAAAGTAGCATGCCGAGTGCACCGATTTCTCCCCAAACAGGTCCAGCGAACAATGGGGACACAGTCAAGACCGTTGAATCAACGCAACCCGCTGAAAGTGGTAAGGAGGTTGCCCTGCCGGTACTGGGCGAAGGCACAATTCCCTCCAGGGGGGGAGAATTTGGCGCAGCATGTCTCTCAAAGTGTGAAAGAATTCATTTGGGCAGATAAATATATAAATATTTTCTCATTGCTGATTGACAACAGGGAGATGGAATATGCTAAATCAAAGAAGTAGATGATGTTGCCTAGTGAATGGCGATCTCAGTTGTACAAATTTAGGGTAGAGGAGACGCTCATCAACTGGATCAGGGCTTTTTCTGTGTTTATGGTGGTTATCGCCGAACATTCCCTCGGTATGCAGGCTGAGATGGCTTGCTATCAGAACAGGATTACAATGTTCAACGAGAATCATGGTGGTGACTCGTGGAAAGAGTATGACATAGCTTTCAGGAAAGCGAGGGAATATAACAGATCTTTAGCTTGGGACAAAGTTGACTCAATTTCCTGGCACTCTCAGTTTGAGAGGGGGCAACCAGCAGGTACTAGCACTAGCTGGAACAAAGGATATTCCCCCAGGCCACAGCAGCCCTTTCAGCAGCCCTTTCGGCCAGCGCAAGGCGGGGATGTGGTCAAGAAGGCCAGAGGTAATACAGGTGGGAAAGGAGTGCGCTGGGATTTCAATAGGCAAGCTTGCAACAGGGCACCGGGGACTTGAAAATTCAGGCAATCGCGTTGCATACGCGGCCATCCTTCCCACCCAGAAACGGAATGCCGGTCAAAATGTAGTGCGTCAGGTAACAGAGGGAGGAGGAAACCAGAATAGTGGAGGACAACGCCAAATTGCGCATTCACCTAATATCGTGGCTGCTATGATTCCTTGGCTTAATAGATACCCAAATCATACTTCTGCAAGGATGCTCCAAGAAGGTTTCACACATGGTTTCCGGATTCCAGCTGGGGGTTATACCGGGACACCGCAGTGTAGGAACCAGTTGTCAGTTAAGAACAATCCCGGGGTGGTAGCAAACAAAATAGAGAAGGAACTGCGCCTAGGTAGAGTAGCGGGTCCTTTCCCTGACATCCCGGTACCGAATTTTCATTGAATGATGCAATTGATGCAATTGATGAGACCATTTGTAGTGTGAAATATGTGTCTTTTGACCAGGCAGTTGAAGTGTTGAGAGTTTTAGGTCCTGGGGCACTGATGGCGAAATCAGACATTGACATTCAGACTACTCCCAGTGCATCCAGCAGACCAACTCTTGTTAGGTTTTTCCTTCGAAGGCAAATACTACATGGATATGTGTATGCCCATGGGTTGCTCTATTTCATGTGCTTACTTTGAAACACTCAGCTCTTTCTTGGAGTGGGTTCTTAGACAAGCTACGGGCCACCAGTATGTCATGCATTACCTAGACGATTTTCTTTTCCTGGGTCTGGCGGGCTCTCAGGAGTGCGCGTGGGCATTGCAGGAATTTTGCGTGCTCATGCGGCTTTTGGGGTCCCGCTCGCGCAAGGAAAAACAGTAGGCCCATCGACATGTCTGGAATTCTTGGGAATTGAATTGGATTCCGTGGAAGGTTGTTTCAGGTTTCCCAAAGAAAAAATTGAGAAATTCAGGGCAACCCTTGAACAATGTTTGCTGAAAAGGAAAGTCACTTTACAGCACTTGCAGCAGACAGTTGGCCAGCTGAATTTTGCATTGAGGGTCATCCCTATGGCACGCCCATTTTCCTGCTCAATTGCGCAGGCCATGAAGGGCTCGCGGGAAAAACATCACCGCACACGACTGTCAGTCGAGGTTGGCCAGGATATGCAGGTATGGATTACATTCCTAGAGGATTTCAATGGCAGAGTGCCTTGGGGTGCCCCCACGCTGACCTCAGCAGAGTTAGGACTATGAACTGACGCTGCCGGCAGTGTAGGGTTTGGCGCCATACTTGGTAATAAATGGGTGCCCCAAAGATGGCCCAACTGGTGGGAGGAGAGCGGTTTGACAGCAAACATTGGTTTCCTGGAACTGTTCCCAATCTGGGTTGCTTTAAAGGTTTGGCCCGAACAATTGGCTAATCGGTCGGTTATTTTCTGGTCAGATAACATGATGGTGGTTGACTGCATCAATCAACAGGCAGCACGGTGTAAATTCATACTGCGCCTGATAAAGGAGATTGTGCTGAGGTGCATGAAATTGAATGTACATTTCAGGGCCAAACATGTTCCAGGGGTCTTGAATAACGCAGCTAACGCCCTGTCTCGCTTTAAGATGCAGGTATTCAGGGAACACCTACCAGCTGCAGAGGCCTCCCCAGCTCACTTCCCATCGACACTTTGGCAGATTGGTGCCCCCAACTACATGACCTCGTGGCAGCCAGCCTAGCTCCCAGGACCAGGACCTGGACAGCTTACGAAGGGGCGTTCAGGTCTTACTGTAAATTTCTGGGACAGGATTGGGAGAACAAATGGGATCAGGAGGCTAGTTTTAATGGGTACATGGACACATTACACAAGGAAGGGCGCTCAGCGGCGACAGCTGGCAGACATAAGGCAGCTGTTTCCTTTTTCGCACAAGCAAGTGGAGCCAGGGATCCTACGAACAGCTTCCTAATACAAAAGGCGCTGAAGGGGTGGCGGCGCTTACAGGCAGCCACCACTGATAGCAGAAGGCCTATAGGTCTAGAACGGCTGGCAGTAGTGTTCCTCGCCTTGCCGGACACATGCAGCTCTTCGGTGGAGGTTATATTATTCAAGGCTGCCTTTTCCCTGGCCTTTTACGGGGCGTTCCGGGTAGGCAAACTAGTGGCTAGCAACAAGCTTGACAGGATAGGTGGCCTGCAGCTGAGAGATACCAGTATACGGGGCAACACAAAGCGGGTTACCATCCGGAAATCCAAGACTGATCAGGAGGCCAGGGGAGAAAGTTTAGTTCTACATCGGGCACCGAATAACCCGTGCTGCCCAGTGTCACATGTGGAGGCCTTACTCAAACAACGGGTGGGTGATGCAAGGGGAGCATTGCTAATGCATGTGGATGGCACCCCTTTGACCAGGTTTCAGTTCCAAAGAGTTTTAGCTATGAGTATTGCCAAAGCAGGTTTAAACCCCAAGGAATTTGGGACACATTCTTTCCGGATAGGGGCAGCCACCAAGGCCACTACGAGGGGATTGAATGTCAACAGTGTGAAGAGGATTGGAAGATGGTCTTCCAATGCCTATAAGCGTTATGTGCGGCTGCACATGTTGTAAGGGTCAGTCGACACCCCCTGACACCTGCTTTGTTCATGTTTATCTTCTAGTTTCTCGGGCCTGTGACGCAAGGCGGAAATTACTGCAGGGTCATCAAAAGCAACCATCAACATCTCGGCAACAGCAGGAAGACAAAAGGAGGACACATGTAGTATGGGTAGTTGGTCATTCTTATGTGAAACGTGCCAAACCAATTTTTCTTGCAGGATCGGGTAGACGGAGGGCGGAGTGCAGGGCTTTCAATGTTTCCTTCCATGACAGAGGGGGGCTTTGCCTCAGTCAGCTTAGGGGCTACATGTCAGATTTACTGGAAAGACACACCACACCGCCCTTACTAATCATCCTGCACCTTGGGGGGAATGACTTAGTTGACTTAGGCAGAAGGGTGCTGCTGGAAGAAATAATTTGGCTGGCGAAACTGTTACCGGATTTCACTACAGTGTGGTCACAGTTGATACCGAGGCTTCAGTGGAGGGGGGTGAATCAGTCAGGGCGTTGAGTCACTCGGTAAAGAGGGTCAACAATAAAATAGACAAGCTGTTCCTAAATCCTCACCTACAGAGTATACCTCATGGTTGCATTTGGTGGGAACAGATCTACTTGCGGTATGGGGTCCACTTGACAGAGACAGGGAATGCCCTATTGATAGGGAACATACTAGCATGGATAGAAGGTTTTGCTAGGAGGGTATGACCTTTCAGTGTAGGCATTCTGGGGGGGGGCAGATAGTTGGTTCAAATATGCTGGCCTGTGGCGGTAAGGTCATAATCGGTGAGCAGCAATGTAAGGTCCTTAGGGGGCGGCACCATTAGCGAATGGGGCTGCCCAGGGGGAGGGGCCAATGGTCTCTCCTAGAACTTCAGGGGCAGGATATCCGCTTGCTTGAAAGGGTGCGGGGGAGGGAGTCACGCTTTCCTCGGGCTGGTAGCCACCCCGCACATACACTATGACATCAGCAAATGGGGCGAGTGTAAGGGCCCTCCTTTTTGGTTAAATGGAGTTCACGGAGCGTACGAGGGCAACCAGGAGAGGGAGGAACTCTCCCAGTAACGGGGCCCTTGTCGCGCATGCGCACTCAGACTTGAGGGCGTAGCTGGGTAAAGGATCTGACACCGGTTAACGACCTTGCCGTAGGACCAGAAATTATTAGAATGCAAAATTGATATGTAGGATGTTAGATGCGATTAGGAAACAAGCTGTATTAGACATTTGTTAAGGTTAGCCCATCATACCTATCTAAACTTGCTGTAAATCTAATGTCTGAATTTTGCATTTAATAATTATGTAAATAATGTTATTTTAATCAAATTTTAATTTGTTTTCATATTTTAATGAATACGGCCGGGGGGTCGCGAGACCCCCTGCCTTCCAAAGAATTCTGTTGTTTGACTGATAAGTTCTGTTAACTATAGTTTGCATGTTAAGGCGGAGGTGGCCAGCAGTCCCAGACCATGTGGAACTCGAACCTGTTGCTCCACTTTAAAAGTAAGCAGCTCTGATTATTAGACCACATCTCCCCCGGTTCCTGTATACTCTTAACTCTTTGGTTACATATGTCAGTTTGGTGTGTGATGTCTGTTCACTGACATTATTTTGGATTGATTCAAGTTTGTACATTGTGCAAGGCACTTATGGCTGGCTAACCTCATGTTGCTCTTAGAAAACGTAGACATATGCAGGGCCAGTGGAATAATGTGATTCTGTGGCTGCAGCGTTTATGGTATAATTATGGATTTGCCACATAATCTGTCATCTGCTGCACAATTTACAGAGTTTAACTCAACATAATAATTGTTTCTAGCTCAAATGGATCAAAAGTTGCTAAAAAGGCAGCAACGCTTGTTGCTGTGTAGTGGAAGACACTGCACAAATGTTGCCTGTTCACCTTTCAGTTGCATATTGCTGTATTTGTGTGTTCAACTTATACAAATACGGTGAAACCTCTCCAGACAGTGTTAACATCTAAAAATGCCAACATAATTTATTGCCACAAGCACATAATTAGCATTTTCTTGCCGCATAATTTTGTAAACTGTGCCGCATAATTTGGTCCTTTCTTGCCACATACATCCAGTGTCCCAGGACATAGTATAGGCTTGTCATCACAATAACAATACCTAGGCAACTTCGGGGTCCTGCTAGAATATCAGGTACATAAACACATTGATAATAAAAACACAAATGTGTTGTGCAATGGAGCAGTGTACAGGACATATGAACTAATATAACAATTTTATATAAATTCTGATTTATTTGACAAATATCATAAAGTGTTTTTTTTTGTTGTTTTTTTTGTATAAAAATAAAAAGAACATATACATAATCAATCAATTCAGGAATTAATACATAAGGTTTCAGCATATATATGACAGTTAAAAATAGTTTGCACAAATAAAATTATACATTTATAAAAAAACAACAACCAAGTGGATAAATGGGGTATCTCTATGCGCGTTTCGGCGTTACACACGCCTTCTTCGGGAGACCACTTGTGATTTCTAGAATAGCATAAAGGCATATGCAAAGTAATTAGTTGCTGGTGTCACGTCAGTTACAACATGACTGTACTGCCAACCTATTTGTAGACTGACAGTAGTGCAGTCACACACGACTAACTGTCCTTAATTTCTAAAGCATTATGGCTGACTGTCAGAGGGAAATTACTTTAGGACTGTTGGAGGCTTGAAGGAAAGACTCCCTTCTGGGTGCTCCAATGTAGAGTTAATCAAAATATTGCTAAAAGATCAACAAAGGTGATTGGTAAGATACTTATCCGACAAGATTAACTTCGCCTTCGGGTAAGTTGTTTAAAACTGAATTTGTGAAGAGACAGGTTTCTTTTAATGATTTAAAACGGGCATGGATGGCCCTTTAAGAACAATGGCAATATTTGCCGTATCTGATGTCCGTGACGCCTGATGGGGTTCTGGGATAAAATGTTTTTTTATAAATGTATAATTTTATTTGTGCAAACTGTTTTTAACTGTCATATATATGCTGAAACCTTATGTATTAATTCCTGAATTGATTGTTTATGTATATGTTCTTTTTATTTTTATAAAAAAAAAAACCTCTTTATGATATTTGTCAAATAAATCAGAATTTATATAAAATTGGTATATTAGTTCATCTGTCCTGTACACTGCTCCATTGCACAACAAATGTGTGTTTTTATTATCAATGTGTTTATGTACCTGATATTCTAGCAGGACACCGAAGTTGCCTAGGTATTGTTATTTTGATGAATATTGTACCCTGACCTAGGAACTTGTTACTAGTCGCAGGGGGTCCCTTTCTTATTTGCATAGTATAGGCTTGACCAGGAAACAGCGTGTAGCTGTCATTGGTGTTAAGAAAGAGTGTCATTTTACTAACAATGCATTTGCTGCACCTATGGCTTAATTTTCCCGTTTACTCCTGCGGTTTGATTGAGTGTACTGGAGCTGTATGTTAGTCAGGCCAGGCACACCAGCCAGCTAACATGAACTCGATTAAGTGCTCCCAGGCCAGGCGGCAGGAGTGCCGTCAGAAACCGAACAGTACACATAGGCAGAGATTGCTCCTGAAATTGCATACATATTTGTAAAATATTAAGTACCAGGGCGCTGGCCAGGAGGCCACTGCAGCTTGCACCATCCATTGCCCATCATCGCTGTCAAAGACGGTACCAAAACAACTCTTTCACCTGTAAATGTGACTGTTCTGATTATTCGAGGAGGTAGGTATTAGTAACTTTTATTGTATATTGTATTCATAAACAACTGTTGTTCTGCTCATCTCTAAATTGGATGAGCAGCACCACCATGTGGCAGACACTCATACTTGTGTTGTTGATAATTAAGTGCTGGTGCCGAGCATCGGAAATCAATAAAGTGCAGGTGCGGAGTACCGGAAACCTTGGCTCAAATTAAGCACTGCTGAACCTAATCAGCCAATTGGAAGCTGCTGATATAGTTATGCTGGTGTAGCGCAACAGGAATCGTGGAGCAGGTGCTACAAATGATCGTGCTACCTACAAAGCTCTCTGCCTGTTTTAGTCTCTGGTTTGATGTATAGAAAAGCTTCTTGGCGAGAGACTGTGATGGCTTGAATGTACGTTGTGTAGCACACCACCAATTGCGCTGATGCAGGACCTCTATGAGCACCAGACCTCTCCTTGTCCAAGGAGAAGTTCTTGTATCTAAAGGGGAAGGGGATTAAAAAGTGGCAGTGCAAGGTACCAGTGAGCACCGGCCCATTTAAAGCACTACCAAAGGGATCCGAAAAATTATTTTATGAATTTCACTAATTTTAATATCACTGATCATGGTACACTGCTGTTCTCTTCGGCATGGCTGCTATTGTATTAGGTGCACATGGCATCTTTTTTTGCCAGCTTTCAACCTCTATTTTAAAGCTGAATAATTGTGCACAAAACAAGATATTCAATTAGGCTGCTGAAAATAAATAGACATGTGCATTCTGCAGTGAGGTAAATGTACAATCACATTTTAATTGGAATGCTCATAAAGAATTGGATCCTATATTTATTTGATGTGTAATATTGTCTCAAATAATAAAAAGAGGGATTAATAAATGAAAACCCATTTGTGCAAAAAATTAAAAAAATGCACCTGTCTGCAGAGGATGATGGCTCAGCACCTCACACTCTATCCCAATCCACTGTTGCAACAGTTCAAGATTGGTCGAACTCTACAGACATCCTCAACTGCATGCCTACAATCATTGAGACTGCAAAATCACTTGGCTTAATTCTTGAAAGTGATAGCGTGGAAGATAAGGATGAAATTTGTACCATGCAAATTTGGTGCAAATTCAGAAGTCCTCTATGTCCACTGGGATGGACCTTTTCTCGAACAGGGGCTGGAATCACAAATTCAATAGCATTTTGTTACAATTGCACTGCTTCTTAATGTTTTGTTTCCATATTTCCCCTTCCCCTTTAATTCTCTTGTATTTTACAATGTACATTCTAGTTCCTTTAGGAACCCTGAGTTTGCTGCTAGGCACTCAGGTCAGTTGCACAGTTCCTGTTTGGTGACCAGTTGTACCTTGTTGCTGTGCTGCATTTTACTGAATAAACAACTTGAATTCTTCTGGATTGTCTTAATTTCAACACATTTCAATAAAAACGAAGCAGATGTTACACCAACGTAACGCAGTTAGAGAGGAGTATATTGCTAACTTTGAAAGTTTGTTAGCAAATTAATAATGTTACTTTCTCAAATCGAATCATTTAAGCATAAATCAATAGTCAGCTGAGTACAGCATGTATGAATATAGTCCAGACGATTTAAATCAGCAAATGCAAGTACATGTTATTAAAGACAGAATATGCAGAAATGACATAACATTCCTTTCCCATAAAGGGAAATTCCTTAATGCTAAGCTAATGTTTTGGGAAAGTTGGCGAATTCCGAAGCAACATGTATCAGCAATTATAGGATTGAAAGAAAAACCATATGAATGATCTGATTAGAACCAAACAAGAAAAAGTGTTCTTGCTGTACAATATGCTAGCTTCCTTTTCACAGATAATACATTGCTAAATTATCCCATTGTCTGGACATCACAATAACACACAAAGGAGAGTTCACCTCCTCTGCTTCCCATCCCGTGCGGATGCTGGGAAACATTGTCCAGTTAGTCAGTTGTACTAATCATGACCTTCACGCAGTAAGGTAACAGAAAACACATTTTAAATGAGAGTGCATTGATTCTGATGCCTGAAACAAAAAAAGAGAATTATGCATACTTATGTTAGACTTAACATTCATTGCATGAAATTCCCTCAAACATTTTACTTCACACCTTCTGTTTGCTGAATTTGTTTTTGTTAGCTTTCGGACTCTCTGCACTTTTCCACTGCTAACCAGTGCGAAAATGCAGATGGTCTCCTTCAAACATGGTATAGTTGGCCAATACCTAATTGGTAGATAAAAAAAAGTCTGAGATCACGGACAAATAACTTAGTTGTGGAGGTAGATTAACATCAAAGCAATGGATGTAATCTGGAAAGGAAAAATTTCCTTTCTTGAGTCCCCTCACTCACAAGGGTTTCCCCACGGTGACATGCTTCATCATAGGGGCCATCCCAACCCGCTGCGGGTTGAGGCGTGCTGCGACTTGCGAGGATACGTAGGAGCACTGTAGTGAGAAACTATGTGTAGTGCAATGGTGTATGTGGAGTGGAGTGATTTAAAAATACCTAACTAGTGGGTGGAAATACTTTATTCTTGCTCGCTCCCAGTTGATATATTAAAAGTGGGGTGGGTCTTCTAGGTCAGCCTGGTTTGCAATGAGTCAGGAGTCCTAGTAGAGTGCCAACATGTTTTGTGCTTACCTCTAAGCTCTTCCTCAGGACACCACAGGGACCAGCCTTGTGTGTACCACTCCAAAAGTGCAGTAAAAAGTGAAGTTTACATATGATTAATAAGCATTAGCTGAAATACATACAACATTTAATAATGTTCGTTAGGAATCCTGCCTCCTTTATGGGAGAGCATGGGTTTAGGGAAATTGAGACTCCCGCAATTGAGAACTCTCCAGTGTTTGTTCACTATTTTTGACACCTGGTTTGAGTGAGTATTAAAGGTAGTAACGCAGATAGGTCTTGTCTCCTTTGGGAGCAAGGTTTTCTAACAGAACCTCTCGGTTGTTGTTTCTTGCTTGTTTAAAACCTCTTTTCACAATCCGTTCTGGATAGTTACATTTCAGTAGTTTTCTTTCCAAGTGGGCGGCTCAGTGAGTTCGGAACAGTTCCTCTGAAGGCGGAGGAACTGTCCGTATGGGAGGTTGTTCCGAAGATGGCTGGGGTGGAAAATATTGTATAGTAATAGGCAATTTTTTGACATCGGCTTGAAATGTGTGGTAGTTTTGAGTTTGCCACTGTCTGGGTAAATGTTGAGATCAAGGAACACTAGACTTATATTTGAAACGGTGTGCGTACATTTAAAAAAAGTATTTTTTAGGTTTAGCCATACCATAAAAGCTCCAATGGATTCTGCATTACCTTTCCATACCACCAGTACATCGTCGATGTACCTTTTCCAGGCAACTATGTTGTCATGGAAGGGGTTGTGGTGGTGTAGTATTTTATTTGTTTAAAGATGGTGTAGGTAGAGACGAGCCAGACTGGGGGCAAAAGTGCTCCCATGCTGGTCCCATGCTTTTGAAGGTAGTGTACCCTTCCATACAGAAAGAAGGTGCTCTTCATGGCCAGTATTCTACGTAAAGTGTTCTGATGCTCTAGAGTGTTGTAATTTATATGGAAAAAACTACCACATAGAAAAATAATTTGAGTTCCAGAAAGCAATGTAAGGAGTATATATTGGATTTGGCACTCACTGACTAAGAGAAATTCTGTCTTGGTTGGAGTGAGCTTTAGGTAGGAGCTATATATCCAGGTCTGGATAATGTGCAAACAGTGTTTGAGGCATTGGGTGTCTGAAGCAGAGGAGACTTTCAAGTAGGGTTCTGCATATTGGCAAATCTTAATGCTGTTAAGTGTGAGCAAAGCTCCAAGCAGATCCATGTGCAGGCTGAAGAAGAAGAAAGGAGATAGTATGGAACCCTGGGAGATTGTGCAGGTGATAGGTATTTTTTATGACTTGAAATGGCCCATGTCAAAAAGTACAGCTCCTATCAATGGAGAGCATTGTTCTGGAATATTGACTCCTAAATATCTTGCCACAAAAATATCACAGCTAAAAGTTTGAGAACCAGAATATTGTGTAGGTATAGGTGAATATATTTTTTCTGTGCTTCCCTCCACCTATAAGTCCCTTTTTTGCAACAATTATTTATTCCCAGTTTTCAAACCAATAACCAATACGGGAAATTGGGCAAAAGTAATTGTAAGAATGTGAGTCATACAACCACCAGCACAAAACTTGACTATTAACAAGCATAGTACCGCACAGCACTGCAAGTTCCCATAGCAACCACATCTCACATGAATGTGTTCATGGAGAAGGTTCATTTGTTGCAGGTAGTGAATAATGCCTGTCGAAACATTAAGCTGGTGCATGTAGAGATGGCTTCACTTGGCAGCACAGGTGAGAAGCAAAGTCATGAAAAGAATTCCAAAGTGTTGGACAGAACCACTGGTGTATTAGAGAAGGGGAATGTTGAAACTGAGAGCCTTGGCTAGCCAAGCATGTGGTTGGAAGAGGGGTCTAGAAGACATTGGGGCAACTGCATTTTAGGGAAAGCAGAAGTTGGCAGTTATAGGACAGGCAATATTTATAAACCATTCTTGCAGTCTGGGAAGCAAGTGGTGGATCAATGGGTCATAGCAAGTGATAACTGTGGTACATCTACGGGGGTATGAGACTTTGCAGTGCCAGGAGGGCTAGAATTATCAGGGTACATTTGTGATGATGACAGTAGAGGACTCTTATTAGTGGGAAGGAGCGGAGAGAACATCCATGAGTCCTAAGCCGTCATGCTGGGTCACTGAAAATAACAAGGGATTGGGATGTGATCCTGAGTAATTACCACTGGTTGAGATTAATTGAAGCATTCCATCCATCACTTTTTTGTACACTGTATTGTCACCCAAAGTGGGGCGGATATGCCCAGACGTGGATCCAAGTGGGTTCAGAACACACTGTGTCATAGGAACCAAGCTGTACCCGGCTGACCATAACTAGGTCAAAACAGGTCCTGGGTTGCTTGTTTTCGGGTTCAGAGAGGACCTGGCTTGGCAGTTCGAGCTGGATTGTTCCCATTTGAGGAGGGTCAAGACTGATTTGCATATAGTTGGGTCCAAACTCAGGTGACATGGGGCGCAAATAATGATGGATTGGGATGCAGCCCGAGTAATTAACAGATTAATTCAAGCATTCTATCCATGACATTTTTGTATACTTTATTATGTCACCCTAAGTGGGACGGGTATACCCAAACATGGGTCCCATTCACACTGTGTCACTAGACAGAAGCTGTACCCGACTGTACCCGACTGAAACCAGTCCTAGACTGCTTGTGTTCCATTTCAGGGAGGACCTAGTTTGAAAGTTCAGACTGGCCTTTGGAGCAGGGCCAAGATTGATTTGCAATAGCTGTCTCCAAACTGAGGTTGCATAGTGTGCAAAGGATAGATTGGGAAGTGGCCTAATTAATTAACAGGGGCTGAGTTTAAGTCAAGCTTTACATCCTTCACTTTTTTGCATACTTCAGTGAGCCAAAGAAACAAATCACAGTTTCAATATGATTCTTCATAACAGTGTGAAAGTGCGAGGTAGAAAAAGTGTGTACCATCAAAAGGCATGGGGGAGGGGCACAGTTTGCAACCTGTAGAAGCTAAATTGTATGGGTCAAGAATGTTAGCATATGGAAGGTGTTGCTCTATCAGCCAGAAAGTGGCCCCTTATATCATTAAAATTTCAAGTTGGTCTTGGAGTTTATACACTAGTTGTTCATAGACCACAATTTTTGTTAATTCTGTCATCCATCCAACAAAAGTGAGCACCAGTTGAGACCTCCAGTGTATACATAATTTGGATATGTCCAGGCAGATGCAATCCATCTCTGCCTCGGATTTATCAACCAGGATAAGTTATGTTTGTAATGGAGTAGACCCAATGGATCCAATCCAGACACTGCTACCGCAAAAGCAGCCATTAACTTAGCCCACACTCCATTCTAATAATCAGGTAAAAGGGGGCAATGCCACAAAAGGTGGAATAATTTACAGTCATGGACTCTACATCACCAACAGTAATAATAGGTAGTAGGAGTGGCGTATGTAGTTGTCAGGGTGTCCACTACCAATTCTGGAGGACTTTAAAATATAGGCATTTTACTTAGATTCCCTCCAATATTTATCATTGATGTATAACAGTGTTACCTGTCTTCCTTAGTGTACTGCCTATTCAATATTGCTCTCCAGGAAGTTCTATTCATGGACAAGACCTATCTCGAAAACAGACCATCCAGCAACCACTCAGTATTGCACCCGAGGTCCTGATGTATTATAGGATGGGTGAGTGGACCAACACCACCTGTCGACCACCAAACCTGAATCTTAGGCATTGTGTTAATTGTCAACAGTGCCAGTGGAAAACATCAGGCAGAGCAAAATCTGCATGTGAAGAGTCAAAGGACTTGAGTGTTTTACCCGTAATGAGTTGTTCTAAGTGGGTGATTTTTAGAAATTGGATTACTTGTTACCAGGGTGTGAACTTTGGTCAAGTAGCAAGCACAATCCTAGTGTGGGTAAGCGACCCGAGAAAACCCCAAATTAACCTGTGCTCACCCCCTGGTAGCTTGGCACAGAGCAGTCAGGCTCAACTTAGCTGCAATGTGTAAAGTATTTGTTCAACACTTCAAGCAGTAAAACAGTGACAACACCACACAAAACCCCCCCACACCAAATTTAGAAAAGTAGAGCTTAATTTAATAAATGAAACAGGACAAAAAGACAAAAATCCAATTAATAGAACAGGAGATATTGACTTTTAAAGTTTTAGTTATAAATATCTCTGAAAAGCAGCAAGCACAAAGCGCCAACTGTGGATATCTGATCATGCCAGACCAGGACAAAGTCACAAGTTCAGACCGAATGCGATGGAGTGTGGGCTGAATACAGGGACCCAGTTAAGCCAGCTGAACAAAAGTACCTTAAATCCTGATTTCAGTGGGTTGCAAGGATCCACATCGAAGATTCGTTGTGCAGCTGAAGTGATGCGTCGGTTCTGAGATGCAGAAAGTCCATGTTGCCAGGGCCTGCACCGTCATCGAACCTCTTCTGTCCCAAACAATGGCTACCTTTGCCTGAGATTCCCTTTGCCACATCTGCAATGCCAATAGCCACCTTTTTCATTATTGGACTACTTAGGTTTCATGTCAGATTGGGAGGCAAATAAGCCAAAAAACAATTGTTCACAAGGAACTCATTACAACAACAAAATTAAATTATGGAAGGAGTATTAATTTTTTGCATCTAAATAAGAAATGCAGTTAGAGTGAATGAGTATAACATTCCAACACTATTATTTCTTTGGTTGTTGTAACAAATCAATCATACAAATAGAAAAAGCCCACATACAACAGAATTTCTGTTCTGCCCACTTCAGCCGAAAAAGGGCGTACTTTTATTTGCAAAAACAATACTTAGAAAAAGAGTTATACTGTGTATGCACACTATATACAAAATAAAAAACATGACTGATGTGCCCCAGTGTAGTGACCATAACCAATAGTGAAGTAATTTACAGTGACAGTAAAAAGAGCAATTGGTTATTGGGATGGTAAGGGAGGTCCTATGGGAGACATGGTTTTAATACAATATTCTAGAAATAATTTCTAGTATTCTGGGAATCTCCCTTCCTTTGGTGTTGATGACGTTTCAACCTTCTTGTGTTAGGGGGTCTCTTCAGGATGGGGATTCTGGAGACCTAGGCACTTTGAATAAGCTGAAGGTGTCGTTGATACAATCGTCCTACATTATTACCGGTTGTAGCCAGAGACTAGTATCCCTAATTGTGGATTGAGATCTGCAGCTGTACAGTGGTAAGGACTGAACTACCACTGCTGTTCGCATACCAGCACAAAGCGACATTGTTCACTCAGCTACCCAGACACCTGGATTCCTTTTACCACCTGCAATTCATCTATCAAGTATCAAGGATCATGTTATGCTGATCCCACGACAGTGTTATCACACGCCATTAGGGATACTAGCTGCTGGCTGCAATCAGTAATAATATAGGACGATTGACTCAACTACACCTTCGGCGAGCAGCAGAGTGCATTAGATAAAATGTTGTTTTCAGTGGTTTGAGTGCCAGGTGCTTGTCAGCACTGTGATCGCGAATGGCAACATGCACAGTGCAAGCGGGCACTGCTTCCTTTTTGCCGCCCATGTAGATTTTTACTCGAGCTGCAGCTTTCTTAATGCGAACGGACAGTTTCTCAATGCGAGCGCTCGTGAGCATACGCAACCACTCGCAATGAGAAATCTGACTACCCGCGGTGAGAAATCTCGCCGGGAGGTTGATTTTCCACGCTCATGCTCACCAACTTGATGTTGACAATCGTGAACGAGGAATAATCTCACCAGGAGGAGGATTTTCCGCGCTCGCCAACATGACGTTGAGGAACGCGAGCGAGGAAAAAAACTCAGCTCCGCTACACGAAGCAGAGGTTTTTGGAACTCTGTGAGCTCTGCGTAATGCGGAGTGCAGAAAACTCTGCAAACTCCATGAGCGAATCAAAGTTCATCGCCCAGACTTAATTCAGAGCCAACTATTAGACTGGTGTCAAATGATTTTAGTTTGACAAAAGTACATCTGTCTTCCTCATAAACCGATTGGTGGTGTACCTTGTGAAGAAGATTTTTACTCATCAGATTCATTACCCCACATAACCAGGTCCAGTGCCATGTGGGTCTGTCAGTGTTGCCTCTGAATGGCTACTACTAACTATTGTGCCCACCCAGCACCATTATAGTTCAGCTGACTCTGTGGCAGTGAGTCAGTTTCTTGAGTCAGCGCAATGTCTGAGTTTTTTTAGTGCAAGTAGTTTAGGATCTTCTTGTGTTTAATTAACTAAGTAATTACATGGATGTTCATGGTGGGTAACAGGGCATGTGCAGGTCAGCATTTCTGAGTGTTTTGTGCAGTGGGTAGGGAGAATGTAAAGTTGTAATGAGGTAGAAGGGCACATGATCCAAAGGGTCAGCTATGTGATGTGTGGCTGAAAGGAGAGAATAGTCAACTGCCAGGACTATAGGGCAGGGTATCTTGGTGGAGCAAGAGGTGGTAGTGGGGGCTAAAGGAAAAATTAAGGGGCAATGTAAGAAGCCATTGTAGGCAGTGCTTTATTAGGAGCACTAATACAATTGAACTATTCTACCTCACCAATGTGAAGTGGATTGAGAATGTTTTATGGGCCAGATAGTCGGCTCACAACTAACAAACAAGTCAAATGTTACATGTGGGTTTCTACTTAACACTAAAAGTTAAGCATGCAGGCTTAGTCCTAAGTGTCTTTCACAGAATTCTGCAAAGTTTGTGAACTCACATTGCAGACGTAGTCATGGTTGAGGGCAACTAAGGAGGGGTGGTGCAGCGTCTCTAGGTCTGAGCCCCACCCTGTTCAATCTTTACATGGCCCCCCTGGCTGAAGTGGTTCAATCGTTCGGCATTGAATTAGTTTCATATGCCGACGATACACAACTTCTCATCTCCCTGTCCCAAGCCCCCTCCATTGCTGCAGACAACTTTAAAACCTGCATGCAGGCTCTGGCAGGTTGGATGACCCAGCATTGCCTGAAGCTAAATGGTTCAAAAACGGAGGTTCTGGTAATTGGAGGCAGGGATACGAGCTGGACCAAGGAATGGTGGCCATCATGTCTGGGGCCGCTACCCACTCCCTGCAAAGCAGCCAAGAACCTGGGGATCTGGGTTGATCCCAGACTCTCCTATGACAGCCATGTGCATAAAGTGGTGGGGAAATGCTTCGGGGTTATGAAGACCTTGAACCGTACCTTGGACCTCCTCCCTCTTGAAGCCAGGCGCACTATGACTCAAGCTCTAGTGACCTCGAGGATAGACTATGGAAATGTGCTTCTGCTCGGAACAACACAAAAAAACATCAGGAGACTCCAAGTACTCCAAAATACGGCAGCACGCCTAGTCCTTAGACTCCCAAAAAGAGCAGCCTCTAAACCAGCCCTAGCCACTCTGCACTGGCTCCCCATAAAAAAGAGAGTCCTATTTAAAGCACTTCTAATGTGCTACAGGATCATCTCACACAAAGCTCCCCCCTACATGACTGATCTGGCTATCCCCTACGAGCCCAACAGAACTCTCCGCTCTGGGGGAACTGGATTGCTTAAAATTCCCCGCATCAAGAAAGCCAGAATGGGTGGTTGTTCTTTTCGTGTAATGGCTGCCAAAGAATGGAACGCTCTCCCCATGAGCATCAGACTAGCGGATTCAGAGACCATGTTCAGAAAACGTCTGAAAACCCATCTGTTTTCCCTCTAACTCCCTCTCCTGGCCCATGACTTTTTCTCCACAGCGCGGGGACACGCCGGGATGGCGTCACCATGCGCTTTACAAGCCCCTTTATTATTATATTATATTATTAGGTCAACTTCATTGTCCTTAGACGGGGGAAATCCAATAGTGTCAATAGATTAATCCGCTTCAACTCGCCCACTTTCTAAGTTTGTCATTCTAAACCTACTCAAATTGGATTACAGCCAGGCACAATCATGATGAAAAAGTGCAGGCTTCTGCATAAATTAGAGTACTGCACCCTTTGTATAGGGATCAGAAGGGAAAGAATCTAGAGGTAGGTGGGATAACCTTTAATATAGGTTCTGGGATAAAGAGGCTCTTTTACCCCTTGTGTGCTCATGACGAGACCAAGCTGTCATGAGTCACAGATGAGATGTGCTCATGACGGCCTGGTCTCATCATAACGCCGCTGCTCCACCCACACGTGGTTAATTCTCCACCTGTGCGGGAAAATTAATGAGTGGGCGGGGTCGTGACGAGACCAGGCCATCCTGAGCACAGCTCCACCTTGACTCATGACGGCCTGGTCTCGTCACGAGCACTGCGGCGCCGTGCTCACCCCCAACCCCGCCATCCTTGCACCGTGGGGGAATTAGCCCCGCAAGGAAGGGGTTAAGGAAGGGGAATTAATGGTGTTGGACCGGGGCAGATATATCTCATTAGTCACAAACATACCTTCAAAGTTGAGTATTGTTAAAAGTTAAATCTTGCCTGTACCAAGTTAAATCTTGCCTGTACCAAGTCTATATAATATACTGTTATTAATCCTGTTCTTAACCTGTATCATCAATTTTGATAGCAATGAATGTCGTTTTATAGTTTCTTAAAGCTTCCTGTGGTATTGTATATGTTGATTTTTTATGTCATTAGTAAGCCTGGACACCAAGGGCTTAGAGCTGTCCCTTTGCACGTTTTCTAGCAGTGCAACCTTGCTTCCAAACCTGGCAAATGGAAGCTGGATTTGAGGAGAATAATTAAAATAGTATTATTTATATGAGTTATAGCTTTTCCTCAAGTACGTCCCACACTTCCTTGGGGAGGAGGTCCTGCCACCTACTTGTTAGATATATTTTCTCTGAGAGTAGCAAGTTTCTGCCACATGATTAAGCTCCATTGACTTGCATTGAGAAAAAGCAACCACACTAGCAACCAAAGTGGCATAATGAGCAAGGGACCCACGTCTGGACATACCCTGCCAACTTAGGGTGAATGATGGATTAAGACCCAGATCTCTGTACTGTGGTGAATGTATTAGTTAAAAAGAAATAGAATAGTTTTAATTGAAAAAATCACCCATAATAGCAGGGGAGGAAACAGTGAAGTCAAGAGAAAAAACAGGGAACAATGGTATATTTCCATCCTCAATACCATGACACATGGACTTAAATCCAAGGAGGAATGGATGAGACTAACTGTTCAAACGTAGGAATTAGAATAGGAATTATGTAGCACTTGAGAATGGATACTGTGGATAGTCATTTGAGAAAGATATGTAGACACAAGAGTGGTCTGACAGGTAGGGTGACAACATTTTAATTTGAGCGCAGAGAAAAGGAAAAGGAAAAAGAATGGTAGGTTTTAGGTAAAGTCACATATTTCTGTCATCTAATTGATAGGTTTTCTCAAACAAATGAATTAGAGATGGGCTAGGGAAATGATTGATGTCTTGAGTACACACACAAGCCATTTCTGCGCCATTAGCGACCATCAAGTGTGGTTTTAGGAACCACAGGTGCATTGTTTACTAAAAGAATGCAATACACTTGAATTGCGGATTTTAACTGTCTATCCAAATTTATATTGGATTTATATTTTCTTGCTTGACTATGTGCTGTGTCCGTTATAAAATGTCCGAAATAACTGTACCTAATAAAGTTTGCCTTAAACGTGAGTAAAGAGAAAAAAGAATAGATTAAAATACTTGTTTACCTTTAAAAATTAAAGCGGGTTAGACGAAGCGTAATGACTTTATGTTACGCCTATATAAACCGGAACAGACCGTGGCGTTTAACTTTATGGCGGCGACTTAATAAACAAGACCCGTACGGCACCTCAGATCACGCTGATTTCTAGGAGCAATATAGGTAAGCGCACATTTGGATTGTGTTCGCAATAGCTAAAGTGCTGTTCCAAGATGCAGTACGGGGATATACGCATGGCTGGCCTTATAGCCGTTTTGACATATTTAAATGACAAATGTAGGTTGTGTTATCATCATAATTTAGCAACCTACTTCAGGTTATTTATTGTTCAGATCTAGCCCGACAAGATTGTATTATTAGCCATATGCTATGTTTTGGATGCACGGTATAGGCATTCAAATAATAATAGACTCTCGCACGAGTGGAAATTTTTAGGATATTATTTAATGACGGAAATAGATCAACCAAATAGCGGCTATGCAAACTATTGACTGGTGTTGTATTTACACTGAAATAGGGGATGGCGGGTTTTCTTTAAACCATTCACGTGTTTGAACTTGTACAATTTTTGGCTTTGGGGGGACCCAGGGAGAGCTGTGCGCGAGCCGGTTTCTCCCTGGGTAGGTTTGCGCGAGGGCTGGCCACAGGGACAGGTGGCAATTAGGAAGGTAATAGGAGAAGGAGGCAGAGGGCATAAATAGGATCGGCAATGGTGGGAAAGGAAGGGCGTAGGCGGGAGGTGGGTTAGAGGAGTTTGTTTTGCTTTGGTAATGAGTTTCCTTTTCATGGGGGCTTGCCTGGGGAGCATTTTTGTTGAGTTTTGTTTTACACCTTATTGATAAGGGCCTTTTGCATATCACGATAGCTGGTAAACTGGCTGGTATTTCTTTTTCTGGGCAGCTGAGATGGGGGAGGGATACGGTAGGGGGGGGTTTGGTTAAAACGGTGTTGAAAGGTTTGGGTAGGCAGCAGTCTGGTTCTAGACGGTTGCGGCAGCCAGTGACGTTTGCATTGCTTCAGAAGATGGTAGTTAAGTTGTCCTCTTGTTGTTCCGGTTGGCTTTGAGTGTGCCAAATTTCGTTTGCGTTTTTTATGGTTATTTTTTGGGGCATTCCCGGCTTCTGAGCTCTTGGGATTGCGATCCACGGTCGACATTATTAGTGCTGACGTCTTGGTGAGTTTGGCTGAGGGCTTCCAAGACTGATCATTTGAGCAGGGGGAAATGGGTTTTCTTGGGGACGAGTGGATTGGATTTCTGTTGCCCAGTTCGGGAGTGGAAGGTTTTTCAGGTTTCTTCTTTTTTCCTGCCTGGTGTTGTTTTCTGTCATGATTGACGGGAGTCATATTTCTATTGCCCAGTTGTTGGCTGTTTTGCGGCAGGTTTTTTTGGCCGTGGGGGAGAATCCTTTGGTCTTTGGGACGCATTCCTTTCGTATTGGGGTAGCGACGGAGGCTGCCCGGTTGGGGTGGGATTTGTCACAGATACGCAGAATTGGGAGGTGGCGTTCGAAATGCTGCGAAAAGTATGTTAGAACATAGTTCAAATTTCTTTCTCTTCGTGTTAATACATGTTTTCTGCCTAGGTCCTTTGCACAGGATGGTACACAGTAATCGGACAACTTGGATTGTGGGAAACTCCTTCGTCAAATGGTCCGCGGTTTATGCTGAGCAGCAGATTTGTGGGAGATCCCTGGGACTCAACAGTTGTCCACATGAGGTTTTCTGGCATGGCAAAGGGGGAAAGCGTTGGGGGAGTTTGTTTCTTTTACTGTCTGCTCTATGCATGGGGGTGGGGGGCCTCCAGATCTATATGTACTTCACCTGGATGAGAACGCTCTGGTGGCTCTTGCTGATCTGACTTTAATACAGATGATGAAGTTGGACCTGGTGGTCCTTAAGGACACCCGGTTGTGCACCGTGGTGATTTGGACAGAGTTTGTACTGCGCCTACATTGGAGAGGAGCGAGGGATCACGCAGCCATGGAACCAGCACGGAGGAAGCTGAATAGGGCTATGAGACTTTTTTATGCAGGGATTGATGTTCACATTTTGGCTCACGCTCATTTCCAGCTTGATGAACGTCACCTTTTTCGGGAAGATGGGGTTCACCTTTCATTGATGGGTCAGTCTTTCTATTTGCTGGAATTGCGCGATTTGCTGCCTACACTTTTGGAGGTGCAGCTGTGGTGTTCTAAAGAATGGGCTTGACTTCTCTTGGTGGGGCTGGAATACTCGGTTTTCCTGGTTGGCGGGTTTTTATGGTGGGTGGGCAGCCTGGAGCGGGTTGGTCCATCCTCATAGGGCAGTTAAAGGAAAGGAATGGGTATCAGCAAGAGTCAGTTGCTCTGGGTTTGTTGGGGTTAGCTTGGTGGGGGGTTTCCTCTTTAGTAAGAATGGTAAGTTAAGCTGAGAAGTTTTTGGTTCATGAAATAAATAATGAATTGAAGATGTTTGATCAGTAATTGGTTTACACCTGTCTTAATAAAGTGGCCTTTCTTGCTAACTACGAAGTTGTGGACAGTGAGTTCTTGCGCGATAGTTGAAAACGTGTATTAACAGCACCGATACGGCGTCTATGAAATAGCCGATTTAAACATTGATGAATGCCCTATGAGCACCATACTTAAGGAACATAGATTGTTTTAGAATTGAAAATGGGGGTGCGGGTGGAGGGAAAGTTTTTTTAAACGTATGATGAGCCGATACCTGAAAAGCTTAGTAGGACATTAGGTTCAGTTATAATAAGGTATATATTAAAACTCATATTTTGGAAATAGGTTGTCAGATTTAGAAATAGATGCAATATAAAATATATAGGACACTAATGAGGTGCCTTTTGTTTTTATATACTTCCATGTCCAGCCCTACGATTGAAAAAACATTTGCCAGACCTGGGCCTTGTGCAGATGTCATGTCACTGTAAATATTATTCATACTGTGTTTCATTACCCAGCTTGTTGTAAGGTAAGCGGAGGGGGGCGTTTTAATGATGGACCCTAGATTAAATCTAGATGCTAGATATATCTATACACATTCAGGAAGATATACATGTATATTTATGTATATGTTTCCTCTAAGCAATGCCATAACAAGAACCGGCTGAACTAATAAGAATAAAATTACGTCTGTGAAAAGATATTTTTAAATAAAAAGACAGTCACTTGAAATGTAACCCGATTAAGAATAAGGTGACAAATAATCCCATTGGCTCAAAGTATACTTTATAAAGTGTTCACTAATTAAGGTATAAGCCGAGGATATAAAGAGAATTTATTTTCCTGACTATCATTATCCCATAGGATCTGTAAGAAATAGACAGACATTGGGAATACTGTCAGGATCAAACACTCCGAGGATAAGACATCAGGATCTGTTCTCAAGAGGTCGCGCCAAGGTAAAGACATGAATTAAGATCTCACATGGAAAAATATAGTCATATATAAAAGACCCCATGGTAGTGTTCTTTAATTGATGAAGACACTCCTGCATTAGAAAAATGGCTGTGTGTGTCGTGTGTTTGAGGTTATTGGGTTCTGTATAGAAAAGTCTGGAACATCTCCAAACGTAATGGGTCAAGAATAGCTAGGCCCTAGTGGGGAAATGTATTAGCAGAGGTGTAATAGGTAATTTAGCTTATTTATAAACAATGAAGAACAAATAAATTAGAACAAAAAAAGCATTGTATTAAGAGAATGTATTACATTATATATGTCAGTGTAATTTTTAACCTTTGAGTTGTATCATGTTTTTGTTAAGATATATTTATGGACGAAAAGATGGAAGGATCTCTTTATTAAATTGTCCTGAAGATGGTGGAAATAACCTTTTAGTTCCGCCGATATGCGTCAACGCAAATACACCAAATAAATCTGTAACAGGACAATTGGCATAGTGACAGAGTCTTTGTTTCATGCAATGTTACTAGTCACTAACCGATTAATGTTGTAAGGGTACATTATTGTTGCCTGTTGTAAGTCTCCTTCCGCTTAGCATATTGTAATATTATTTGAAATTTCCTGATATTCATATTTTTTTGTGATGTTTTGATTTTTATTGTTTTATAATCGTGCTTAATGCACCATTTTTAAATTGTATTGTATTGTACTGACTGTGATTGTGACCAATTGATCATTTTTAAACATTATATGCTTTTGTAAAGAATAAACTTTGATATATCTTCATATCCCTGACCTTTGGAGTTGCTCTAGTAGTTTGATATGTGAATGTGTGACATGTATGAGTACATGTAATTAAGAATCCTAAGGGTAAACTCTTTTTAACTAATACTGTTTCTGGTGCTCCATCCCTTTGGATTGTGAGAGCCCCTCTTCTTGTTTTTTCCTGGGTGAATGTATGACATTGTTCTGCATTCTGTCCATCAATTGTTCTTTTTGCATTTGTCACCCCGAGTGGGACGGGTATGCCCAGACGTGGCTCCCGTGTTCTCTATGCCACTGGAGTCAAGCTATCCTGGCTGATGAGGGCTGAAAGCCCGAAACCGGTCCTAGGATGCTTGTTTCCAGTCCAGGGAGGACCAGGCCTGGCAGTTCGGGCTGGACTGTTCCCATTGGGTAAAGGGTGAAGACTGCTTTGCATATGGCTGGGTCGAAACTGGAATGGCATGGTGAGCAAAAAAACCGATGGATTAGGGCCCAGATCTCTGTACTGGGGTGAATGTATAAATGTCAGTAAATAAAGTTCCCCTTAGGCATATTGACTCTAGTATTCACTCACAGATTTTCTCAAAGCACAGTAAAATAAGGTCACATGTAGCACACACAGAGGCAATGTAAAAAACCTATAACAAGAAAATATACTTCACAGTTTATTAAAAACAAGTGCAATAAAACCAATGTGGTTCATAGTATTCAAATCTTTCCACAATACGCAAAATTAAAACAATAAAAATTCATATATAAGGGACAGATAACATAAAGGAAAAGTTAGTTCCTATTCATAAACAAGGAGCTACAAAGTATGAGATCAATTTAGCTTTGCGTCAAAATTGTTGTCTCTCAATGTTTAAAGTATTTCTGCTTTTTAGAAAGCATCGACGCGTTTCGGGGAGCACTTATAAAATAGCCATCACCTTCGTCAGGAAAATAATACAATCATTCCAGAAAATCTGTAATAAAAAATATATATAATCAGCACACATTAATGTTTAACAATAAACTATGCACAGTACATTTCTTTTTACAAAGCCTCATTATTTGTACAAATCACTTGAGACAAAAACCATCATCACTATAAAAAACATACCATTCACACTGGAAACATATCAATAATTCTATGTGTACAGTTCAAAAGATTTTATGATCGAGAAAACTCACTGATTTAATCAGGCATTATATTATGCATAATATTTCATAAATCTGAACATATAACATTTTATTAAGGGTCAGATGAACATCAATACCTTAAATCAGATAGCCATCAATCCCTATATATAGGGAAGGCAAGGAACATGGGGTCTGATAAACATCAGTGCCTCTATATGATAACAACATTTCATCCTATTATTTGAGAGTTATGTTAGATTATCAAAAAACAGCATGTAGTCCCTTTATAAAAAATGGAGCTTGGACCATAGTCATGTCATCATTATGTCCTCGTTAATTTGAGCTGTATACCCATTTTGATTCAAGGGTTTATTCTGGAGAAGGGACCTTTTGATTATCCCTGTCTATTGTGCCTAGGGGCAGCCTATTAGATGTCTTAGCAATGGATAGCACTGGATATACCTCAATATCCCACATACATATCCAGATGTAGCGGTACCAAGGCAAAAATATCATTGTGTCTGCCTAATCATCGATTGTCTTGCAAACTGAATTTTGCTGAATTCTCATGCACCTATAGATACTGTGGAAATTGTACGGCACCATTATGTAACTATGGATGTAAGGATTGCGCCAAAGGCAAAACTCTGTAGAGCTAACTTGTGTCCTGCACATGTGTCTTTTGGGCTGGGGTCGTTGACACCACAATGTCTCATTCTGTGATACTGGAGTCATTACAGGTTTCAATTGCAACTCATTTACAGGCGGCTGCATCTGTATATTTAATATTCAACCTTTCTTACAGAGCCCACTTTTTAACACATCTGCGCCACACTCCAGGCTTCCTCATCCCATTTTTGCCACTATTGTTGAAGGCTCTATATCTACCTAAACTGTGACCTCTTCCTCCACCTTTTTGAGGCTGAGGAACTTGTACACAACAAGATAGCATGGGATGGGATGCTATCCATTCCTCTGGGGTAATGTCACTTGCCCTCCTTGCTGAAAAAAGTCAGTCTGTGCCACCATCAACTTCTCCTTCGACAACATCTTTATAGATTCACAATATTCACTACACCATTTAGTATAAGCTAACGTTTTATCAATTTACCTTGCTTGCCAGCACATCACACTGCGAAGGTGTGTGCTTAATTCTGGTTTCAATCCAAACACAAAAGCTCAAACAAAGCCTGATGCACCATCTTTAGCAGAATCTTCCATCCCTAAATATTGTCTGTACAGCTTAATCTCCTTCTCATAACACACATGAACTTACTGAGATGTATTTTGGGCTGTTCTCCTTTTTTTCTTTTTCAAATATTGAAAGACCTCATTAAGGCCCTCATTAGGATTGCGGTTTTTCCGCATCCTCCAGGCCGGCGGAAGTGTCCGCCGGCCCGGAGGATGCGGAAAAATAGCTGCAGAGACTTCAAAGACCCCCAGCCAGATTGGGATGGCTGGGGTGTCAGGAAGACCGTCCGCCGCTTTTCCGCCGCCGTCGCCTTACGACCACGACGGAAAAGCTCTAATATGGAGGCGGTGTCAAACAGACACCGCCAGCCATATTAGGATCGGGGAACACTGATGCCTTTCCGCGGCGGCTTCTCCACCGTGGAAAGGCATACGGAGATATCTTGGGCCCCCAGGGTGACGGGGGTGGGGGGTGCACATGGGGGTACCTATGGTACCCCCCTGCATTTGCGTGCACGAAGCAGCAGGCACCGCGCAGTGCCTGCCGCTTTGTGCATGCAAATGCGATGCATACATATTTAACCTTGTGGCGGGTGCTGCTTCAAGCAGCACCCGCCGCAATGCTAAATATTGAGGATGTGACCGCCAGGGTGGTGGTCACATCCTAATCTGCAAGGAGGGACCGCCGCTGCCCTTGCGGACGGTCCCTCCTACTCTGGTGTGGAGGACGGACGCAGGTCCATCCGCCATCCTAATGAGCACCTATATTGCTTAATAACCTCTGGAGAAAGCTTATAATTTGGTGCCATCATTTCAGGTTCATTCTCTGGCCATTTACTCACTAACTGGCATTCAAGCTATATGCCACAAATCCCTTGGTATTGCAATTGAAAACAGCGCATCCAAATCTGGCCATAAAATCTTTGATACACTCACAATCCTATCAACTTCCAAATCCCATGTCTCTGGTTCTTCTATCATTTTGGAAACACTTTAGTAAAAACCCTTAAATCAGGTCTGCTCTAACGAATATGAATGTAAGTTGGCCCACTTGATGCAGGACCAGGAACTTCCCTTAAAGTGAATTACCATTCCACAGTATAAATTGATAAATCATTTGCACAACTATTGCAGTCACCTTTCAAAGGCTTTGAAATCCAATCACTCCTATATCTTTCAACATCTTATTTCCTTTCGCAACTCGCCTTGGGAAATGTTCATTGCATAATATTCAGGGATTCTCCTTTTGTCCAAATTCACATTCATTTCTTTAGCTAGTTTGTCTGATTTCTCAAATGCATGACACGCTGGCTTTCCTGCTACTAAAATTGGAAATATCAACTCATCAATTGTTAATTTTGGAAGCGCATTACTTAAATTGCAATTGCATGAACCCAAAAGGTATTTCAAATTCAAATTGCATGCTGAACCTCTACCTTCATTAGATCTTGCTACAGGCTCTAGAGACTCCACGACCATAGCTGAAACACAATCTTTCTGTGCTCTCCTCATTGTCGTGGTGAGGTCTTCCATCTATTACTTCAACTTTATCATTTGCATTATTCAGATTTGTGCCTTCATATTTTTCTTTCAGTTGGCATATTGTGTCCATACTAGGCACACAAGAGAAAGATCCCTCCATCTCTAACATTTCTCAATGTTTGCCTGTTTTCTCTACTGCAACTAGTATCCACCCAAACCTCAATAGCTGTGCCAACATCATGCATCCATGCTTCATGCATCTCTGACTTGTATTTTAATTAGCTTGTGTAGCCCATGAATGCTTCTAACTGTGCAGACCATGGCTGAGGTGTCAACTCAAACTAACAACAGCTTGGGAAAACTTTTTTTTCAAATCAAATGTTCAATTCTCAGGAAGGAAAACGTAACTTTCCTATCTCTCACTTTGGCCTTATTCCACTGTTTCATCCACAGCATATGTACATGCCAAGCTTTATAAGCATTTTGTCAGCTGGGCATCCTAGTGGGAGAGATGGCTGTGTCTCATCAAGCAACATTTCACACTTACCAGACTTGCACCAATTGTAAAAGTCACAACTCAAACAAAATTCAAAATGCCAAACAAATACACAAAAAATGCAAATGAATATAAAAGCAGTGAGTTTTATAAACTCTATACTTTTAAGAAAACAATTAGCAATGGTGTCAGTGTTCATTGGGAAACAGGAAAGAAATTAAAACTCACCACAAGTACCCCATCACTTAAAAGCGCTGTGCAAATACATCAAGACCAGTGTCAACCTATTCAGGACCAAAATAGTTTACTCTTTTTGTGCAGATAAACCACTTTCACTATTCTGTCCTAAATTAGTAAATATTCAAACCCAAACCATTAAAGAACATATAAACTTAAACTGACCTGGAATGCTATACCTTAATCCTACACAGGCACTATTCCTGACTCCTTAACTCATGAGTCTACCAAAATATCAACACATTCAATACCTTCAGAGTCAACACATTATAAATAACCATAACAATATTAAAACACCTTCCCATAATAACACAATGCAAGATCATACAATACCATCCATAAAAATAATACACAACCTTAAATCGAGCTAGACACACACATCTATCGCCCAAATCAAAAGCCTCTCATGCACACCAAACCTAGGATCATCTCTTCACATGATAGTGCACCCGTAGAGCACCTCAGGACAACCCCTCACTACAGTATGCACAGCTCCTCAAGACAATGTGTCACAAGACATTGTGCTTCAAGAATGTATGGGTTACTACAGTGTACACCGCCAATAGAATTCTCCAATCCAAAGGCCTAAAAAGTCAAAACAAATTGGCCCAGCCTTCTTCAACAGAAACAAAAACTGTAAAATATTAAAAGCCTTATTGCATTCTCCACCAAAATAATTGTCAACATTTCCCATGTCAGAAAGAAATGATCCATAGGACCAGTGGAAAACAAAGTGAATTCAAAAACTTGTTTTAAATAATTTACTAGAAAGGCTTTCACTTGTCTCTCTTATCAGATGTATTCAAATATAGTCAAAGCAATATAGTCAGCAAAAAAGTATGCATTACAGAAAATCTATTCTATCTAAAGAAATTAATCACGACCCAGTTTAAACAAGTAACAACGTCCCTGCATGAGACAATGGCATCATGTGCTCATAGAAAGAGTCCTGCACTTGTCAAAGAAGTTTGCTATTATGTTAAATAAAGCAACAGTGCGAAGTATGCCAAATAATAAATATATAACTATATAATAGTGGAGAAGTGTGGCTCAGTGGTTAGAGGCGACAGACCCAGAAGCTGAGATCGGCCCGGGACCAGGGTTTAATTCCCAATGCGGCAGGGTCTTGGGTCAATGTCCGCGGACTCGATAATTCTCGCCTCGGTGCCTACTCTAACCTTGGGCTCCACTCTGCAACTCTGGGCAATAACTTGCTTAATCTTCACAACGGCCCCTTCAACGCCGGGGATGCCTGGTCTCACCTTGGGGGTGCCCTTGAGGGACCATCTCACAGGGAAAGCCAGGACAGGTTCCCCAGCGGTATACAGCGTCGGGACACCCCGGTGTGGGTAGCTGTGCGCTTTACAAGTATACCACATTTACATTTACATAATAAATGCATAAGTGGGATGCTTCTAGCAAAACTATGTCCAAATGAAAAATAGCAGCACAGACCAACAGAGATCCATATAAATGAATTATGACACCAAATGGAACTTCTGCCAAAAGCTCAAGTCCTCTGATAAAATTTGAGAAATACATGTTATGAAGAAAAATGTTGAACATTTTCAAATACATAACATTCATTAGCAGCTTTAGAAAACTTGAATTGTTACTTCGAATTTAGCTCATTGCTTTGCCTTCCGCCTGGATATATGTTCTTGTTAATATGGGAACATTAGGTATTTAATCTTTTCACCAGAAGCACAACATCAACTTTAAAATTTGCTGCATAAAATCATGTTTTTGCACATCATTCTCTCCTGCACGTGGCATGGAGGCAGGAACTTCATGATAGGCAATGGAAATCTTTACTCCTGCCAAATCGGCAGCAGAGTTTATCTTTTGAAAAGTTATATTTCTTTACTAAGAAAAAAGATACAGGTCAGCAACATCAACATTTGGAAATTAGTTCATGTTATTTTTGTGTTCTACATAGAAAGAAACTCCTGCACATTGATTTGTCATGCACGTTTTGATGGCAACTTAAAATTAAGTCAGGTACATTTTTTAATCTTTTAATTAGCTTTCAAATAGATTGCGAAGGTACTGATTAGAGAAGGTACAATTCTTCCATACGGATAATGTATTCCAACATTTCAGAATCTTTTGATAATCACTGGGTGCCAGCCCGGTCAGGTACAGACAGCAATTGATCACTCCTTCCAGTGCTGAAATATGAGATTTAGAGCATTTCAAGGGTTCACCCAAGGTTGTTTACAGTCCTAGGTAAATATAATGAAATGCAAGAGCTCTTGCAGCAGATATTTGTCCTTGGGCCCAAAATACACCTGCTGCCATTCAACAATCAAACTTATGGAATACATACATGTATCTAGATATACATGTATGTATTCCTAAGGTTTCTTTCTCCTCTCAGACAAGATACTACGATCCTTCTTGTAGTGACAAGCGTGAACTCCTGACGTGTTTCAAAGATCATTATCCTTCTTTACCAAGAGTGAAACAAACAAACTGAGTTTAAAAATAAGTGAAAACAGTGACAAACAGACTACATTAATACAGATGCATTAAAGACTGGTAAACATGGGCTACATCTTAAAATATTATAAATACATGATTCTGCTTCAAAAGTCAAAATTACAAATTGATTGTGCATTAAAACAGTCATCGTCTTGCCCTAGTGGGCAAATTCCTATGTGTTAATACACATATTATTCAAATTCAAAAGTTAATTAAACTTTCACAGGCGAGCCCTAGTGGGTGAATTAATAGGTATCAATGCACAATTTACAGGTATTTATTTTTAAACTCAGTGTGGGTCTTTCACTCTTGGCCCAATAAGAAGGAGAGTGGTCTCTGAAACGCGTCGGGAGCTGTTGTTGCCAATATATTCATGCTTGAAGTTGTCATCAAAAGGAGGTTTGTGGTATCTTTTCTAGGTGGAGATAGGAACTTTTTGAGTACATTTGTCAGGACTCGCACCTGAATCTGAACCTCAGTACTAAGTGGCTTGGAGATATGTGAAATGAAGAGTCTACTATATATGTATGTATGTATGCATATGGTATTCCTATAGCACAAACCTATCCAAAAGACAGTGGAGCACTGTACAGGGTCAATAAAAAGAATAAAGTAAACAAGTGATAGTAGAGGTAACAGGTTATGGAGAGGTATTGCACTGTGGTTTAGTTTTCTTTAAAGAGGTGATTCTTCAACTCTTTCTTAAATTGGAGCACTATTAGGTCAGTCTTGATGGATAAGACAATATTGTTCCAGATCCTTGATGCATAGATGAAAATGGCCTGCTGCCTTGTTTTTTATTTTTTAAAGTTCTTTGTCTGCAGTCTGATGGGGTTCTAGCAGTGGGTGTGCCAGGAAACAGCAGGGATGGTGAGCTAGTGTGTAAGACAAGTGCTGTGTTGGCTTTAAATTATGGGGTTAGTTTTGAAGATGGTGCAGGAGAAGCATAGGATAATGTAAATATATTTCTTTAGACCTTGGAGGAGACGTACCTGAGTTTGTGGGAAGCCCTTCAGGGGTGCAGGTGTAGGGCCTGGAAGCCCATGCTTTAGACCTGACACCCTTGGCATGATGTCTTTCAAGCATTTTGCTTTCACTCCTCCTGTTTAGCTGAATTAGTTTTTGTTGACCATCGGACTTTTACATGGTAAAACTGACTTACACCAAATTGGCGCATTTAAATTACTTATAAGTCCCTAGTAAAGTGGTACTACATGTACCCAGGGTCTGCCATTAAGTACTACTTGTGGGCTTGCAGCACATAATGTGTCACCCACTTCAGTAAGCTTGCTATCAAGTCTCCAATCTCAGCCAGTGTGCAGTTGTGAACTGTCATTTCGGCCTGACAAAATAAACCTTTTGCCAGACCTAAACCTCCCTTTTTAACACATATAAGTGCCCCCTAAAGGAGGACCTAACCATCCCATAGGACAGGGAGCATTGTAATTTAAAATGTTGGCCATGTGCTGGGAGTGAAAAAGTCATACATTTGTTTTTCATTACTGCAAGGCTTACCTCTTGCTCATAGGATAACATTGGGTTGCCTAATTACATTTATTAAGTGATAACCTCTGTTTGGGTCCAGGTAGACATATCATGTTCCGTCTCCAATTACCTATTAATTATTGGATTTTATGTTACATTTCTGAAAATGTCACTTTTAGAAATATTGGCATTTTCTTGTCCTAATCTGTTAATGCTTGCAGCATGTATCATGGGTCACATGACTAGGTGTAGTTAAAAGTTGGCCTTTGTGTATTAATCCAGGCAGTATACCAAAGGAGGACCAGCTGTTGGCTAGATATACCATCCTGCCCTGATGGGAGGGGTGGAGCTGTCACCTACCACATTGCACTTCAAAGGTGTTGCTTCAGCACACACACAAAGAACTTCACACTAGCCGTTTCTGACTTCAGACATTCTGGAACCAGGGATTGGGGGAAGTAAATTCCAGAACCAGATGTGGGGGGAAGTCTTGAAGTTCGCGGACCTTAGAGCTGGCACCAGGTATACATATTGGACCCTCAGACCAACTCTTCTGTGCACTCCTGGACCTGTGGATACTGCAGAAGAAGGACTGGCCTACTGCCAGAGGATTCTCCTATGCTTAAGGCCTGCCCTGCTGACTGAGAAGCAACCTTCTCCCTTCATCCCAGTCTACCTAAAGTGACTCCAATGTTGGGACCCATGATAGTCATGATATGGTATCTTTGTCTGTAAAATGTACTTCTAAACATCAGGGGGAAAAGGGGTTGTGCCCAAATTTTCTACATCCATACCCGCATATTCCCCAAATTTGATACTCAATTGGAATTTGGCGCCTTGCAACAAAAATCGTTTCACAACCATGGCTGGAGTTAGTGAACAGTCACTCCATCTTATGTTTCCAGGAAACCTGGGCATTAAGTCCAGTGCACCTATTAGGGTATCAGACTTTCCATGTTCCGGCGTCGGCGAGCAATCAGGGAAGAAATAAGGGTGGATTAAGCATATATATTAATTTTGCTAGCGGATTAACGGTGTTGAAACACATATCTAAAGAATTCTATCAGATAGTTGTGATTGGGTGGGGAAGTTCCCTTAACCTCATCTTAGTAAACTTCTACAACAACCTCGCCTCAGAAGTTCTGAAACAAACTCTAAACGAATTAAGTCATACAATTGTTACATTAAAAGAATCTACAGGCAGGGAGTGTATGCTCGCCTGGCTCGGTGACTTCAATTGTAATATTTGCCAGTAGGGCCCAAAGGAAATTTGTGGTCTTGATTTTTCTATGGATGATACCTTGAACCACTTTATTCATTCCAAAACAGTGGATATTCTGAATAGTTTTCTTTTTTATTTTAATTTGGATTATGTAAATAATTTATGCTCACCGTCCGTACCTTTCCATCCAACCTTCCATGGAAGAGGTTCAAACACTGTGATTGATTTCACTCTGTTTTCTAAATCACATGCTTACTTTCTCTCATCATGGAAAACTTTGGATGATATCTATGGTGATCATTATGCTATAGTATTTCATATAAATAAACATATAGAGAGGCAGTCAATTAGGGAAAAAAATATTATCTACCAACAACCTATCTCCGTTGGATGTACCAACAGCTACACTCTTAAATGGGATAAGGTGGTCCCTGAGATGTTTCTTGAAACTTTACTCTCTAAAAGAAAGCCAGAGATTAACATCTGTCTATCTCTCTCAGAAGATCCTTTAAACATTTTGGATTCTTTTTCAAAGATACAAGAGACATTAAAACTTCTATTGTCCCGTCAGTTCAAATCAGGACCTAAGTTTGATAAAAATTGCACTTCTGCATTAAAAGCCCTAAAAAAGGCTTTGCATGCCATCCCTAGATCCTCAAAGGCGATTAGACAGGCCAGACACCAATATCGCGGTGCAATTAAGAATAGGTAGAAAACTCTGAAACAAGAGGCCTGGGAAGCTCTAATTTCTTCCTCAAAAAACAAAGATGCAACTGCCTTTTGGAAGGCTGTAAACGCACCCTTTGCACGAGGAAAACAACCGGAAATGTTAGACATTGCAATAAATGGGGATACTTGGGTTGCCCATTTTCAAAACCTGTATGGTAGCTCAGACCCTGATTGTACTTCTTCTAAGGGCTATATTACAGTTTCTGACAACACCGGATCTTTCTCGAGAAATTTCCCGCTGGACATTGTTTTCTCATGCGAGGAGGTGAGCCTGGCCATAAGAGAAAGCCCGTCTGGTAAGGCACCGGGCCCAGATGCAATACCAATAGATGTCTTTAAAGCCGAAATCGATCTCTGGGCCCCCCTATTTACTATAGTGATGAACTGTGCCAATACCCATGGATTAATACAAACATGGTCAGAAGCAATAGTGGTCCCCATATTTAAAAAGGGGGACAGGCACGATCCATCCTGCTATCGCCCAATTTCTCTTATTGATGCCTTAATGAAGGTAGCTGGACGTATTATTTTAAAACGCGTCCAAAAATGGATCGAGCAAGCTAACATCCTTTCGATCTTTCAATATGGTTTTCGACAAGGTATGGGGACGGTTGAGCAGAGCCTAAATTTTTATTTTTTAATTTCAAAATACATCGAAGACAAAAAAGGGAACCTTTTTATTACTTTTATTGACTTGAGCTCAGCCTTTGATTGTGTTGATCACAATCAGTTGTGGGCCACGTTAAAGATTCTTGGTATGGACCCTCCAATCCTTAATTTTATTAAGGAAATATATAAGGACGCAGGAGCAAGGGTGCGCTTTGGTCAAAGAGGAAAGTGCTCGCCAAGATTTTCCATTAAGAGGGGAGTGAGACAGGGGTGCATCTTATCCCCCCTGCTCTTCTCCCTCTATATAAATGCGATTGGCGACCATCTCAAAAGCTTTCATTATGATTACCCTTTAGTCCAGGGCCGCCCTTTCCCCATCCTTTTATATGCGGACGATGCCGCGATTATGTCCCAGACCAGTCTAGGCCTACAAAGGGCTGTCTCAAAGTTTACACTTTTTATGAGGGAAAAGGGACTTAAGGTCAACATTTTAAAATCTTTTTCCATGTCCTGCCGACAGGGAGTAAAGAAAATACCCTGTCCCAGCTTTATGGAAGGCAGAAAGATAGAGACAATAGATCAATTTCCCTATCTTCAGATTTGTTTTTATAGGAAATGCTCCTGGCAAACTGCTATCAAAGCCAGAAGATTAGCATTTTCCAAAGCGATTGGAGCACTTCAGAACTTTGCAATCAAAATTGGGGGTAGACCCGTTAAGGAGCTGATTGTCATTTATAAGGCTAAATGTGTTACTACAGCCACCTATGGTTCTGGTATATGGGGGATTGATTCTCCAATTTCTATCCAACAAACTGAGAATCGTTTCCTTCGGTACCTCCTGGGGGTCCCAAAATCAACTCCTAATTATTTTATACATATAGTACTTGGTCTCCCCTATATCTCCGACATTATAACGACTGAACCCATTCTGCTATGGCAAAAACTTTGGCTAACCCCAGAAACAGCCTTTAACCGCAACACCATAACTGATTGTTTACAACTTGACGGTGTAAAGCGAATTAAATGGCTATGTGTGGTGGAAAAAATGATGAATGATATTGGCCATCCTGAGTTTTTTAAAAACCCATCTAGCAT
Organism: Lissotriton vulgaris; assembly: GCF_964263255.1. NCBI lineage: Eukaryota > Metazoa > Chordata > Amphibia > Caudata > Salamandridae > Lissotriton > Lissotriton vulgaris. The sequence continues at coordinate 1,536,603,516 of NC_141694.1, forward strand.
GGAAATAATATCAAGGAAAGTGTTACGTAAAATGATTATGGACCACCTAGCGAACAAAAGATGGACCGCTGAAAAAATGAAAAAATCAGTCCTAGCCTATCAACAAATTACAACGGAACAGGGTCTGCAATTGTACCTTGTTAGTGACACTAATTGCTATGCCAGAATGCTTCTTTCAAGGTTCAGGTTGGGTTCTTTTTTTCGTTTAATTACATTCCCAAATTGTAATGATTGGTCGAGAAAAATTTCGCCTTGTCCCTGTGATGATGTCGCCCCTCAATCTAACCTGCACTGCACTTTATTTTGCAAATTTTATCATGTTCCTAGAAAGATCCTTCTTAAACTAATTCTTAAGGAGTGGGGTCTCCGATCATGTAGAGATGTGTTTTTTAGACTACAAAGGTTGGAAACCCCGGAAGTGATCTATACTTTAGCTACATTTTTGAAACTCTTGGTAAAATGTAGGAATTCGATGTAATATATAAACTGATTGTATGTATTTTAGAAACTTTTATAATGTATAAGATTTTAAGGATAAATAAGTTGTTAACTCCGATTGTATATATATGAATAAATGAGTTTTTTATATTTCCCCTATTTCATTCAAAATGACATGGTACTGGCTTCCCTTGACTTATATTTGCGTTGTGTTATGTATCTATTCTTTTTTTAACAAATGTACGCTTTTATGATATCAAAGTTTATATCGAAATAAAGCTTTTTGAATTTGAATTTGACTACAAGGGTCTTCTTACTGACCTCCTGTTCAGAGCCACAGGTACATAACAAGCCCCAGAGGCCTCCCTACAACTGACCAGTTGACCTGCTGCACTGGGCCTGCTTGGACCTGCAACTAGACGTGCCAGAGCTCTGATGGACTCTGCTGGAGTGAGCTCTCGACCCCGAGAGAAATCTCCCAGGTCCTACAACCTTGGGTTGGCATCAGTTGAGCTCCTTCTGGAAGAAAAGGTAGAAATCCTGACGTTTTGGGATCTTCATAAACGGCCCATTCACTCCAATACCTTGCCGCCTGTGCTGACAAACAATACAAAACTGCAGTGACCCAACTCTTCGCACTACAGCGACTACCAGTGATGGGCAGTAACATGACATCTGCACTTTGTGGTACAGTTTCAGCAGCCTGCGGTGATGGCCAATGTGAAGCTCCAGCCATGACTGTCCCTGACGCCCGATAAGATCTTTGGACTGCAGCAACAACCATGCCTGACCTGCTCTTTGCGCTACAGCATTGATTATCTGTGATGCTTTTTCTACTCCTCGTGGCTTCCTCCTCCGCAGATTGGACTCTTCATGCCTGACTTGAAAAGGTATTTTTTTCAGCAGGACTAACCTGTTCCTTGTATCTGGCCCGCACTCCATCGCACTAGACCTGAACTTGTGACTCTCTCTCAGTTTAGCATCATAGATAACCAGGAGTTACGCTTTATGCTTTTAAGTGCTAGTACTTACTTACTTATGCTTACAATCCTCTTGGGGTTTAGGCTGTCAAACAGGACTCTCCAGCTACCGCTGTCCTGGACATTTCTTTCAATCTGATTCCAAGTGTAACCCATCTCCTTGTAGTCGACCTTGAGGCCTCGGCGCCAGGAGCAACTTGGCCTTCTTTTTTTCCATTTCCCTCTAGGGTTCCTGGTCAGGGATTGCCTGGTGGTGTTTGATGCAGGCTTGCAGAGGGAGTGACCTATCCAGCTCCAGCATCATTTCATAATTTCTCCATGAGTAGGGAGTTGGAAAGTCTGCTGCCATAGGTGGTTGTTGCTGATTTTGCTGGTCCAGAGGATTTGAAGGATTTTCGTCAGGCAGGTGTTGATGAAGGTTTGGACTTTGATGGTGGTGGTCCCTGTTGTTCTCCAATTTTCTGTTCCATACAGAAGGACCTATTTTATGTTGGTGGTAAAAAGCCTGATCTTGGTTTGCAGCATTAAGTCCTTGGTCCTCCAGATCTTCTTTAACTGAATGAAGGCAGGCCTTGCTTTGCCAATTCTTGCCTTGATATTGGCGTCTGTGCCACTCTGCTTGTCTATGACACTGCCCAGGTAGATAAAAGCCTCAATCTCTTCTAGTGCATCACCTGCAAGAGTGGCTGCAGTTGTGCTGGCCATGTTAGCCTTTAAGATCTTGGTTTTTCCCTTGTGAATGTTGAGCCCAAGTTGTTCTGATGTGCCTGCCAACATTGTTGGTCTTCTCTTGCATCAGCCGATGTGCATGGGCCAGGTCATCTGAAAGTCCAGGTCATCGAACTGCGTCAAAGTTGTCCATTGGTTCCTATTTCTCCTCCTTGCTGTAGATGTCTTCACGATGCAGTCTAAGGCCAGCAGGAAGAGAAAAGGCAAGAGCAAACAACCCTGGAAGACTGTGGTCTTCACTTGGAAGGCTACTGTAAGTTGTTCTCCAAGGACATCTTGCAGGTCGTTCCCTCTTAGGATCTCCTGATGATTCTGATGAGTTTATCTGGTACACCAAAGTAATGGATGAGTTTCCAAAGGGTCTATCTGTGCAGGCTGTTGAATACCTTGCCTTCTCATAGTTGATGAAGTTAATATAGAGGGACAGAGTTCCATCAACTGTTCAATGATGATGCGCAGTGTTGCAATCTGGTCTGTAAAGGATCTATCATTGCAGAACCCACCATGCTGATCTCTCAAATGAGCATCAACTTGCTCTTTCATTCTATTCAGAATGACTCTGTTGAATACTTTGGCTGGGGTTGATAGATGAGCCATCCCTTTGTAGTTTGCACAGTTACTCAGGTCATCTTTGTTGGGGATCTTGATGAGAGTAAGCATGGGCGAATTTTGCGAATCTCGCGTTCGCGAAATTTTGCGGATTTGCGAACTCGCAATCCGCAAAATCCGCGAATTCTCGTGAATTTGCGGATTTTTTTTTTTGTGTTTGCGCGGGTTTCTGCCAGTTCGCGAGGGTTTTGTACAATTTCGCAAATTGCGAATTTACCTGTCGGGTCGCAAGTTTCGCGAACTTGTTGTTTCTACGTGTCCAGCCTGTTTGGGACACTCTTCTTCATCACTGCCACTCTCTGTCACCACTGCCACTCTCTGACTACTCATGCCACCCTCTGGCCCACCCATGCCACCCTCTGTTTCATCACAGCACCCTCTGGTTGTCCAGTCAGTGTACATTATTGTGGCAACGCAAGCACACCTTCCCTGCCTCAAGTGACCTGAATTAATTTGGGGCTGATTAATGTGTCACAGAATATTTTTTTAGCTGGCACCTGCTTCCTTAGTGCTTCCTGATAAGTGATCTTTTGCACTTGCTAAGTGCTTTCATTGTTGCAAAATTAGTTACAACACCTGCCCTGCCCCAACTGACAATAATGAATTAGGGGCTGATTAATGGATTTGAACTTCCAGCCTGGCTCCTGCTTGTCTCCCTTAGCTGTAATTCAGGACCTTTGTGGCATATGTGTAACTATTCTGAGGTTCAGAGCAGGGTCCCATAATAGTTGCAACTGGCAACTGAACTCTGGAGGGGCCCCTCAGGAAGCACTACAGGAAATGGCTACTAATGATGAGCCTGAACTTTTGAACCTGGTAAGTAGTTTCAGTTTTGCTAAGATCGTATTTCTGCAATTTTGCACCTATTCGCGGGGCGCGAAGTTGTACTGGGAAGCCGCGAACTCACGCGAACAGTGCGAGCAAAATCCGCTGCTCGCGGATTTGCGGATTTTGCGGGAGATTCGCAAATCTCGCGGATTGCGAATTTACCGAAAATCCGCAAAATCCGCGAGCGAAACGGATTTTCCGCCCATGCTTAGATGAGAGATCCATCCTTCCAGTCTGACTGCACCTTTTCCTCTTGCCAGATCCATCCAAACATGAGGTAGAACATGTCTACTGATGTTTCAATGTCCACCTTCATGCCTCTGCAGGAATATTGTCAAGTTCAGCTGGCTTCTCATTTTTTAGATGTTCGATGTCTTGTCATATTTCTTTCTTGGTTAATCCCCAACAGTTGATTGGCAAGTCCTTGTCAGCTGACTGTATGTCTGGTGTAGACTGTGGCATAGGCTTGTTCAGCACATTTTCAAAGTTCTCCATCCATCTCTGTTGTTGGTCTTCCGGGCTTTGTCTTTAACAGGTCTTACTGGCTTGCTGTATCTGCTGGAGAGTTTCCTTGGTATGGTGTGGAGTTCTTTCAAGTTTCCATGGCTTGCTGCTTCTTGGGCTTCTGTGGCAACACCATCAATAAATCATTGTTTGTCTGCTGTTGAGCTTTCTCTAAAGATCTCTCTTCTCTTTAGACGCTTTATCTATTTATATCTTTGCAATTTCTTATATCCTGTTCTACTGATTGGAGTTCTATCCTTTTGGTGTAAAATAACTTATAAAACTTTACTCTATTATCCTGAGTTGGAGTGGGATTTTTCCTGTGTTGTGTTTTGCACTTTTGACTGTTTAAATGCTACATAAGTACTTTATACATTGCCTATAAGGTAAACTTGACTGCTTTTGTGTTAAGCTATCAGGGGCTTAAGCACAGGTGCATTTAGTGACTTTTTGTGATTTACTTTGACAAGAATTGTGGCTGTTGCTTCACAGTGAGTGTTTGAAAAGCTTCAGCACTCCATCCATCATCGCTTTGTGTTTGCTTTGTTTTTGTCCTAAGTTGGCAGGGCATGCCCAGACGTGGGTCCCTTGCTCACTTTGCTACTGGATTCAAACTAGCTTGGCTGAAGAGGGGTGTTACTCCGAAACCAGTTCCAGGACTTGTTTCTGCTTCAGGGAAGACCTAGCTTGGCAGTTCGGCTGGACTGTTCCCATGAGGCACGGGGTCAAGACTGATTTGTACATAGCTGGGTCTGAACTGAGGTGGCGAAGTGAGCTAAAGAATGATGATGGGTTCATCCCAAATCTGTGACTCGGGGTGAGTGTTTCTAAAGTTTCAGCACTCCATCCATCATCTCTTTGTGTTTGCTTGACAATGGCTCACATTCACTACAACCAACAATCCATTTCTCATACCATAGGTCGGGGCAAGAACACAAAGGCTTGAACAACAGTTCTTATATTGCTTTCTGGAAGACGCAGTTTCTCTTTCTTTAGAAAAGAGAGCTGGCACCTGGCTCTCTTTCTTTTCGACAACAGGTTCCTTGAGGGTGTGGTTAATTTCCAGGGTGAAATCAAATGGCTTGGCATTCTCTGAAAATGGTCGCGAAGCCATCAAGGTTCATGGCATTGAGCCAGCCAAATTTGTACTGTTTTGTGAATTATGTTTTCAGCAAACAGGAAGAGCAAAACTGTGAAATGACATAGAGAAGTATAAATTGAATTTTGAAAGAACAGAGGACTGAGGAGGGCTGTGAAAAAGCCTGATAGGTCCAAAATAGTGATGTGTGTATGATAAACTAAGAGATATACTGGGTTTTACTAGAGAGTAGAAACGAAAGGAACAATTAATTACATTCCAAGATTATGCAAATTGTCATACAGTTCCTACAAATATAGCAGGACTGTGTATTAGAACAACATGAACTTTACAATAAAAAGGACTCAGACCACATATATCATTAGTGAGTGTTGGTGGGTTTCAGCTAGCTCACAGTACCACTTCCAACTCCCAAACCAACCAGGGTAATAGTTGTTGTGGGCTATCTCTAACATGAATCTCTGATTCACATGGAATCTGTGGAAACCGATCTAACCCTTTGGTCTGGTCACTCTTGCATGCCCAAGGTAAACACAACAAAGATATGACAATCAATTTTCAAACATTTATTGAAATGATCATATTCTTGTAAATAAAGCATGATTTGTGATAATTAAGAAAGCCAAGGCATGTTACGATAATCAGCATTATTAGAATGGTAAATAATATTAACCATGCTAATTGTTAGTATTTGCTTAATGCTATCTATGTCTAATACTATACTAAAGATGACATGGTGTGAATACGCTCTGCCAGATCAATTGAGATAGCCTAATGCCCATACCTGGATCTTAGGTATCAGGAAGCTGATTCAGTGTACAGGTTATCTTTCTTAGCAGGATGGAAGTTGGAATCAGCAGGGCTGCATCTCAGTCACAGTTCGCAGCAGTTCCCTGATAATCTCAGCACGGAAATGCTCCTCTCAAAAAGCTTTAGCACAGAAGCTGTTTATATAATAAAGTACTGCTGTTATCAACTGTGGCAGAGACACAGAGCATCTCATTTGATTTAATCCAGCTAAAATTAAGTGTCTTCTAACGAGCACAGAAAGAAAGGAAAACAATGGCATTGTGTTCTTCATATGCAACCCTGGAAATAACTGTACAGACTACAGGGTATCAGTGCCTATCAGAGATACATACAGTACATTCACACATTAGCAGAAACAAAGGCAACGTGCATTACATGAAAGAGATGTCAACCTAAGGAGTTGATCCTAAAAAAGAGACTACATATACACCATGCAACACAACTGTGGGCTACTAATCTCAGGGATTCGTCCTTGTGAAACATCAATAGTGCATCAACAGGGCTGCTGGAATTATGAGATTCTGAAACTGCAGAATTTTTTACATACTTATGGATGTGCTGCATTTGCCCCATAATCCTTCATCTGCTGCATAATTTGCAGATTTTAACAAAAACATTTTGTTTTGAGCCCAATGGAAATCCTTTGCACTATAAGAAATTGACTTTTTTGAGGCATGTTAAGGAGTAATGACATTACAAGCATTGAAAGGACCAATAAAGTTGTGTTATTGAAACAAGTTCTATTACATCACTTAGGCAGTGCATTATGGGCATTGGACGTCTGGATCTAACAATACTGAGAAGATTAACAGTCAAAAACGAGTAAAAACGAAAATTGCAGTACTTTTACTGATATTAACAAAGTCTCTTTCGAGGTGAATTTTCACTGTCTCATCGAATGGGCACTGCACAAAGTATAACTTGGAAGTAAAACAAAAGTTGTTTAACTGAAGTCACTGTCTGCAACAAGCTTTGCGTTTAAGAATCCAAGTAATCAGACACCTGTTGTTTGCCATAGGATTAAGACCTATGGAGGTCGAATCGCGTAATGGTGGTGTCTTTGGCTGTTTGGCTGCAAATAATAATATCCACACACACACACACACACACACATATATATATATATATATATATATATATATATATATATATATATATATATATATATATATATATATATATATATATATATATATATATATATTACCTACTGGCGATAGCCAGTAGGTATATATAGTTAGGATTTTTTTCCTATGGGACTTTTGAAAATTCTATGTCTAATAACTTTGGCGTTTGTGGACGGAATCGGCTGAAATTGTCAGGAAAATGGCACATTTTGTTTCTGAGCAGCCCTTGAAAATTTGGGGGGGTTTCGTCAAGGGGGGGCCGAGAAAAAAGGGGGGTCCCAAAACGCGTTTTTCCCATGTTAATTTCCATAGGGCGTTTGGCCTCACTTTTAGCTCGAACGGCTGAATGGATTTGCACGAAACTTGGCAAAATTGTAGGGACTGTTAGCCCGATGTGCCTTTGCTGGGTCTCAATATATGTGCTCCAGTGGATTTTGAGAAATTAACGTTTAAAAAAATTTATATATCTGTGACAGCGTCCCGGGTAGCGCTCCAGATCGCGTACTTTTCGCGTCACGGAGCTTTGCGAAGCAATGCTGATTGGCTCTCCGGTGTCTGTCAACATTCTAAACAGTCCGGAGCGGCCGCCATCTTGTCTCTCGGTGGGATCGAGAGACAAGAAGAGGTGAAAAACGAAGGGGGAATTTAATGAAAGGGGGCAAGGTAGGCCCCTCTTGATCCCCTAGGAATGATGTTGGGGTTATTAAAGGGTTCCGTGGGGAAAATAAAAAAATTTGATTTTTCACGGTAGAAGCGGTTCTCGAATCGGGTCGCAAACTAACGGCTGAATGGATTTGCACGAAACTTGGCAAAATTATAGGGACTGTTAGTCCGATGTGCCTTTGCTGGGTCTCAATATATGTGCTCCAGTGGATTTTGAGAAATTAACGTTTTAAAAAACAGATATATCTGTGACAGCGTCCCAGATAGCGCTCCAGATCGCGTACTTTTCGCGTAACGGAGCTTTGCGTAGCGGAGCTGATTGGCTGTCCGGTGTCTGTCAACATTCTAAACAGTCCGGTGCGGCCGCCATCTTGTCTGCCGGTAGGATCGAGAGACAAGAGGAGGAGAAAAACAAGGGGGAGTTTAATGAAAGGGGGCTAGGTAGACCCCTCTTGACCCCCTAGGAATGATGTTGGGGTTATTAAAGGGTCCCGTGGGGCAAATAAAAAAAAATTGATTTTTCGCGGTAGAAGCGCTTCTCGGTTCGCAAACTGGTAGCGAAACGTGAATTTGCCATTTTGTGTTTCAATTTCATTACATTACTAGGTATAAGGGGGTACGGGAGACGTATCCTGACCCCTTTTGTTTTCTGAGGGTGGCTGAGGAGGCTCATATATGTTGATACATGTCTTCCAGCGGCTGTGCGTGAGCGTTTTTTTTTCTTGCTGCGTGACGTCTGTTAACGTTCGATTCGATGGAAATCAGGAAGTGTTGACCGCCATTTTGTCACTGCGAGTAAATATTTTTTTTGTTATAAATAAATCATTATTGATAAACATTGTCTGCGCCATCTTGCCTTTTTTGCAATGCCACACTTTTGTCGAGCACAGCAGCCATTTTAGATGCCTTGACCAGACCCACTGTCTGCACCCTCGCAAGCATCTCCCCCACGCACTGGTCACTCCTGCTCTCTTTCTCATGTATGGGCTAGAAACCTCCTCCCATCTGCGCTGTTCTTCTCTGAGAATGACACCCTGTGCCCGCCCGACACCTGCCTTTCACCCTATTCACTACCGCACCCTCTGACACTCCTCTTCCTCTGTGTCCGATTGTCCAGGCCCATCCCAGGCTATCACCTAGCCCTGCAGATGTAGTTTATGGCCTCAACTGTAAAGAATCACCCCTCTTCAAAGAAGTTACAGTAGGTCAAGGCCCTCACCCGATGAGATCCGTCACACTACATGCGTTCCTACAATCTGATAACCATCCTGTATTGTGATTGGGGAGGGGATTCTCACTGTGAGGGTGTGTGGGACCGAGCCTGAAGCGGAAGATTCCAGGGATGCCTTTTTGTACATCAAAGTCTTCACAATTATGTGTCACATTAAAAATATATAGCACTCACAAAAAAGTAGAAGGAAAATAACACTTTAATAACTTATAAATATATACATCGCAACAAAAACAGTAAACAGCTTAAAACATTTTTTAATAAAACAGAAGAAACAATGGTCAGTAGCGGTCTGTTGTGCGAATAGTCCCAAGGCAGCATATTTACCTAGAGTGGTGCTGTGTAGGACATTCTGAATGGAAATTAACCAGAACTATAACCATCTACTTCCAATAATATAACTTTTATGCCCAAATTACGCAAAGATTTAGCTAATCTGCTAAAGGGGGGAGTCGCCATTTCTTTACAATAATCAATAATGAAAAATCAACATCAATAGGGTTGTCCGTATTCCCGATGCAGCACTATAGTGCAACATACACAGCACCTGGGGTGTCAAGAGTGAACAGGTCCTAGCTGCTTAACCAATGACTGACAAATGCTATATTAAACACTTACTATGTATAATACTTGCGTTCACAATAGTTTTACTTTACAAAACAGAACAAAAGATGTCCCATGTAAGTAAACCCATATTAGCTGTTTCAGTTATTGAACATCCTAAGGTTTTATGACATGGGGAACAGTAGTGATATCCTGGGCGGGTGATGGAACTGGGTTTGTTAATGGAAAAACATCTACAGAGAAAACTATTGGTAAATTATACTTCTCCGGAAATTTAAAACTCACAAATGTTTCATTTGTGTAATCGTTTTATGAACATGTACATTAAAAAACTAAAAGAAATGCCAAGAACGTCCCATGTGAAAGTGAATTTTATCTGGCAATTTTTTTCTTTTCCTTCTCATGAAAAGAAAGTTAAAGCCAGGTTCGTTACCTGCCTCATCTGCAAAAAAAAACTCTCGAGAGGGACCGAAAAAAAATATTGCTATGGTAATCATACCATGCATCGGCACATGGAGAGGTGGCACCCTTTTAATTATTCTAAAGCACAACTTCGAGATTTGGGGGATAACCCCCGACCGGCAAAAACATCCACCAATGACTTAGCAATAAGTGAGTCAGAGGCAAGGGAAACGGTCCCAAATCTGCAAAAGAACTTTGGGCAGATGAGATTGACTTGTGTAGCATGTGGAAAATTAATTTCATGCGGAGTGATCAGTATTACTTCAATAAATACAGTAATCAATGATGCATTAGAACTTAATATCAATTCATTTTCCGAACGTGTAATCAGTACCTGTCCCATGTCAATTCATTGTTCGAACGTATAATCAATACCCATCCCGGATCAATTCATTGTCCGAACATATAATCAGTAAAAAGTGCGACAAGTGCGACAAAATCATATCGATAATTCATTGTGAGCAAGTACCAAAAGTGTCGACAATTCTAACCTTCAATAAATACAGTAATCAATGATGCATTAGAACTTAATATCAATTCATTGTCCGAATGTGTAATCAGTACAAGTTCCATGTCAATTTATTGTTCGAAGGTATAATCAATACCCATCCCGGATCAATTCATTGTCCGAACATATAATCAGTCTTATCCCATATCAATTCATGTGCTAAAAACTGCATACATATCTCATGATATCAAGGCTGAGCAATCGGGGCACAATAGTTTCATTTGTACCGGCGCCATTTTGGGTGAGGTCAGGAAGGTCCAAGTATAGTCAAAATTTCTCCACCAACTCGTGGTTGGACCGGGACCTCTTTCGGCAGTCTAAAAGTTTTCGTTGAAGGGTAGTAGAGGGGACTGGCAACATGAACCATCAGTCAAAGAGGGGTGGGAGGCAAAAATCTCTCCTACCGGGTCATACTGGTGTCCCACCGGAACTGATCAAGTTGGTAGTCTTGCAGGATTTTGGTGATTTCAAGACTGAGGCCGGCGCCGGCATGAGCGCGCCAACGTCCCGCGGCTACGTCGTGGTCGTTCCGTGGGTGATCATGGCAGTCATTCCCCATCGGGGGTCGGGGGCCCCCGTGGCTCTTATAGAATCTTCAAAGTTGAGGAGAACGTTTCTGGATGCAGGACTCATTTTCTAGTAGAACTCAGAAGCGCCGTTGCACCTCAACAGTGGACGAGACCCCCGCTGGGTGAGCGGAGCATCATTGCCTCGCAATAGTGGACGAAACCTTTTGTCGGGTGAGTGCAGCGTCGCTGCATCGCAAGAGTGGAGAAACCCTTTTGTTGGGTGAGTGGAGCGTCGCTGCATCGCAAGAGTGGAGGAACCCTTTTGTCGGGTGAATGCAGCGTCGCTGTATCGCAAGAGTGGAGGAACCCTTTTGTTGGGTGAGTGGAGCGTTGGGGGTGCAGCTGAGGGGCCCCCACCTGGGGGGGGTGGGAGAGGCTCGTTCGCGCCGCCTCTCCCTCCCAGCGCACCCCACGCCGACACCTGGCGTTGATATCCGTGATGTCCGGACCAGGCGATAAGAGGGGGGGGTCGGAGGCAGTTGCAAGACATCCTCCCCCCGTGGCCTGCAGGGCGCCGCTTCAGGCCCGAACGGGGAGCTCATATCAAGCCGGGGCCAGACCAGGAGATACGAGGGGGGGGGGTCGGTGGCATATGCAAGACATCCCCCCCCGTTGTCGCAGTCATTATCTAAGAAAGAAGAAGAATACCGTCGGCCTCGGCTCCTCTCCTGGCCCACCTTACGGGTTGACCTCCCCGGCCGACGGCTGCCAGCAGGACTCACCCTACACGTGCCGAAGGCCTCGTCTTCCGGATGGGCGTAGCCGCGAACCTGTTGCACTTCGGGAGTTTCCGGAATTGGGGTAGGTATCTGCTGATTTGTATCTATTTCATGTTACCGTTATTGGGCGTGGCGGGCGGTGGGACAAACATGCTTGGAGCAGTGGGGGGGTGGCGGAGCCTAGCTACCTTGTGGCTGCCGTAACGTCAAGATTGGCTTCTTTCACCATTTTCATGTTTCTTATTTCTAGCGAAGTCAAAAACTCATCAGAGGCCTACTGATTTTGTTCGATTTCTTTCCTTTCCTTTTCAAGTGTGTTTCATGCTAAAGTTTCTGTTTAACAGGATACAGGGATTACTTCGTATTTTACATATGTCTTCTTTATTAGGGGTTCTCTCCGGTTGAGTCAGATGATGTACCTCTAATAAATGGTCCGGGTGGAAGTAGTTTCTCAATCAGTGGGGAGTGACAGATTGCAACGGGGGACAAAGGTCCGCATTACCCACCCTTCACTACTTACAAAGACTAGACAGAATATTTCTATTCCACGTTATTTGCAAACAGAGAGTACCTCGAAAGAACTATTCCTTGAACAATAAATTTCCAGCCAATCAATCAGGCATGACGGATTACAACGGGGGACAAAAGTCCGCATTACCTATCCTTCACTATCTGCAAAGGGAGACAGAATATTTCTATTCTTCTCTGTTTGTAGACAGGGAATATCTCAAACAGCAATAATCGATAAAAAAAATAGTAGGATTATAACACTTTAATAACTTATAAATATATACATCGCAACAAAAACAGTAAACACCTTAAAACATTTTTTATTAAAACAGAAGGAACAATGACAACTAACAGTAGTGATATCCTGGGCGGGTGATGGAACTGGGATTGTTAATGGAAAAAGATGTACAGAGAAAACTATTGGTGAATTATACTTCTCCGGAAATTTAAAACTCACAAATGTTTTATTTGTGTAATCGTTTCAGGTCAAACGGATTGTGGGACAATGTTCACAATGGAAGAGTCACCAAAAGGCATTTGGATCGATGTTGCAGCAGGCTGCCATGGATATAGTTATTTAATAAAACGTTTTACCCTGTTACTTTGCTGGTGTGTTGTATATATTTATAATATTTGCATAGGGTTTGTCGTTATTTTGGGTGGGGTGGGCGGCGGAGTGGAGCTGTTTTGCAGCCATCATGGTGTGGAGCTAAGTTCATCTCACTAGTTTCGTATTTCTCATGAGGGGTTGTTCTTAATGTTTCTATTTTAGCGAGGTCAAAAACAGATCCCATTAGTGGCCTACTGATTTTGCTCGATTCCTTTTGTTTTTTTAAACTATTTTTCACTATCTGCAAAGACTAAACAGAGTATTGCGACTCTGTGCTTGTTTGTAAATACAGAATGAACCAAAGAGAACCAATTCTAAAACAGTAAATGCTTGGATAGCAATCAATCAAATAGAGAGAGAAGCAGGCACGACGGATTACAACGGGGGCAAAGGCCTGCGTTAACTACCCTTCACTATCTGCAAAGAGAGAGTACTGCTAAGAGAAAAGAGGGGGGGGGCAGCGTTCAAAGCACATCAGCGTGCATAAACACGAAAATGTTTTTACCTATCATGTACTTGACATTTGACAGCATTTGATATTTGGTATTAAAAAACCATTGAAATTCACAGAAAAAACCATAGGTTTTAGGCCATATATAGTTAGGGATTTGCATTTACAAAACCTTATTTTACTCGCATAAAACCATTGAAATTTCATATATAGTTAGTTCCACTAACTATATTTATGCGCACCCGCAATCCAATGCTGATGATGTCACATATTACATCATTCATGACATGGTCAGTGACATCACTGATGACATCACTGATGACAACTCAAATGACATCACTGATAACATCACTGATGACATCAATCATGTGATAATACGATCAACCTCTTCAGACTCTAATATAACCTTAGATACACTCAGAGTAAACAGACACTCACAGACTGTCACTCATCCATGGAGTTATTCACACACCTAGTCAGTCATGCACTGAATCAATCACACCTCCATATCCTCAACTATACAGTTATACACACCTTACTTATTCAAACATATGCTAACACATATTTACTCTTTTATACAATCCCTGATACAAGTTCACAATGATCCATACAGCCACTCACACATTCACTGGCTCTTATACACAGTAATTTATATATGTGAACTTTCACATGTACTGTGTTTTACATATGTACTTACTTTGACATGTAGCACTGAGATATCCATTCACTCACCAATACACTCGTACACAGTCAACCACCCATACAGCTGTTTCCACATGCAGTTTTGAACCCATAGATCTAGTGAATAAACTGTTCACACATGTATGCACAGAGTCACACACTTCCCAGCCACCCACACACACACTCACTCTCCCATACAAATACTTGGGCAACCAATCAATAACCCAAATAGTTAATCATATAGCTACTAATCAACACATGCAGCAGTTTACAGAACAGCAGATATAATGATGCACAAATTAAAACAGTTTAGTCACTAACCCATGCTCTCAGTGAGACACATTTAATCACTCTCTCATACAGTCAGTCATGCACTTACTAAATCCTTCATCCAGACACTTATACATCCACTCATTCTTCAATATGTAAGACATATTTTAACTTTACAGAAACATACAGTCACTGGATGATGTCATCAGTGATGTCATCAGTGATGTCATCAGTGATGTCACTGACCATGTCATGAATGATGTAATATGTGACATCATCAGCAGTGGATTGCGGGTGCGCGATATATAGTTAGTGGAACTAACTATATATGAAAATTCAATGGTTTTATGCGAGTAAAATAAGGTTTTGTAAATGCAAATCCCTAACTATATATGTATATATATGTATATATATGGCTGCACATACCTCCGTGATCTTTTCGAAGGGCAAAAACGGACGGCACTCCAAGTTGTTGTTTCACCAAACAATGGTTTATTGGCAGACCCCCCTGCCCCCCTGACATACGCGTTTCACCGATTTGGCTTCTTCAAAAAAAAAAAAAAAAAAAATATGTATATATATATATATATTACCTACTGGCTATCGCCAGTAGGTATATATAGTTAGGATAAATTCCCTATGGGACTTTTGAAAATTCTATGTCTAATAACTTTGGCGTTTGTGGACGGAATCGGCTGAAATTTTCAGGAAAATGGCACATTTTGTTTCTGAGCAGCCCCTGAAAATTTGGTGGGGTTTCGTCAAGGGGGGGCTGAGAAAAAAGGGGGGTCCCAAAACGCGTTTTTCCCATTCATTTTTCCATAGGGCGGTTGGACTCACTTTTAGCTCGAACGGCTGAATGGATTTGCACGAAACTTGGCAAAATTGTAGGGACTGTTAGCCCGATGTGCCTTTGCTAGGTCTCAATATATGTGCTCCAGTAGTTTTTGAGAAATTAACGTTCAAACCAAGATATATATCTGTAACAGCGCTCTGGGCAGCGATCCGGTCCGCTTACTTTTCGCTTATCGGAACTTTGCGCGCAGAAAGCTGATTGGCTCTCCGGTGTCTGTCAACATTCTAAACAGTCCGGAGCGGACGCCATCTTGTCTCTCGGTAGGATCGAGAGAGAAGAAGAGGTGGAAAACGAAGGGGGAATTTAATGAAAGGGGGCAAGGTATCCCCCTCTTGACCCCCTAGGAATGTTGTTGGGGTTATTAAAGGGTCCCGTGGGGAAAATAAAAAAAAAATGATTTTTCACGGTAGAAGCGCGGCCGCGAACTGGTAGCGAAACGGGAATTCGCCATTTTGTGCTTCGTAAATTAAATTACTAGTTATAAGTGGGTGCGGGAGACGTATCCTAATCCCCTATGTTTCCTGAGGGTGGGTGAGGAGGCTGATATATGTTGATACATCTCTTCCAGCGGCTGTGCGTGAGCTTTTTTTTTTTTTTTGCTGCGTGACAGTCCGGAGCGGCCGCCATCTTGTCTCTCGGTAGGATCGAGAGAGAAGAAAAGGTGAAAAACTAAGGGGGAATTTAATGAAAGGGGGCAAGGTATCCCCCTCTTGACCCCCTAGGAATGTTGTTGGGGTTATTAAAGGGTCCCGTGGGGAAAATAAAAAAAAAATGATTTTTCACGGTAGAAGCGCTTCACGGGCCGCGAACTGGGCCGCAAACTGGTAGCGAAACGGGAATTCGCCATTTTGTGCTTCGTTAATTAAAGTACTAGGTATAAGGGGGTGCGGGAGACATATCCTAATCCCCTATGTTTCCTGAGGGTGGCTGAGGAGGCTGATATATGTTGATATATCTCTTCCAGCGGCTGCGCCATCTTGCCTTTTTTCGAATGCCACAATTTTGTCGTGCACGGCAGCCATTTTAGATGCCAGGCTGGTCCCAGGCTATCACCTACCCCTGCGGATGTAGTTTATGGCCCCAGCTGTAGAGAATTCAGACATGCCAATCCTCCTGATTCAGGCGTGTGAGTACTGATTTCAGTGCTAGTCTCCCGCCTCCCGATTTCTGCAAGCAAAAACCCGGGGGCATATTACGAACAACTAGCGATAATTTTTGTCTATAACTTGTTTAGAGACAAAAATTATCGCCGCACATCGGCGATTTTTATCGCAGATAAACCTTGCTATTATCGCAGAAAAGTCAGCGATATTCATGTATTATCGAGCAAATGCTCTTAGCCATGTTATCCACCTCCCATTGGATAACATGGCTAAGAACTGCTCAGGGCAGGTGTTAGATTTTGGAGATATTCGCGCTTAGCGCGAATATCTCCAAAAGTTGGTAATAGAAGGTAGCGATGTTAGGGACTGTTTCCAGTCGCTAACATCTTGGCACGCCACTTTGCATGTCATTAGTGATAAGTATCACTGACATGCAAAGCCGGGCCCAAGATGGTCGCTATCTCCTTTTAGGTGTCACTAACTGGTGTTAGCGACAGCTTGATAATAGGGAAATAATTTTATCTCCGCTTTCATGGTTTTTAAAGCCAAAAAAGCGGAGATAAACCCCCTTGATAATATGCCCCACGATTCCTTGGGGGATTCAGCTGACAGGGCTTGGTATTGTGTTACATGGTAATTTTTCCATGAAACGTCAGAGGGTCGATGTAGGGGTTCTAGAAGAGGTGATAAACCATTTAAGCCTCATGAACAAGCGCATGGTCTTTTAAAGATTTGTGAAGTACTCGGGGCGGCGGTGTGTGTGTGCCCTCTTTCAGGAGCGGGCGGGGGGGCACTGCCAGCAACTTGCCAGGTCAGGTAGTGTTCAACACGTGCATCACCCTTTCTCTGCCTGCTATTGCGCTCCATGCTTCGGAAAGGTAAGAAAAAGAACGTGCATTTGAGTTTGAAATGTCCGATCCTGCAGCAGCACACTTCCAAAGCCCACACATGACAATAACCCGATTCAAGGCCCCATTCACCCGTTTTTCAAAAAATAGATAACACTCCAACAAATTAAGGTTATAAAACTTTATTAACTTTTAACGATAATGAACAGAACAAAAACTAAAAACATTTAAACATTTATTAACACAAAAAGCAACAATGGTTAGAAGCTGTCTTTTGTGCGAATAGTCCCAAGGCAGCACAACGTGCAGAGTTCTGGACGGCACCCAGGTGATGTCGCCTGGGTGCCGCACTGGTTTAGGGATCCTACAATGCTGCTCCGAAAATTGGCGTGGGGCGTCCCGGGTGGGGCGGGGGGAGGCCTCGTCAGTAGCGGTCTGCTGTGCGAATAGTCCCAAGGCAGCACAACGTGCAGAGTTCTGGACGGCACCCAGGTGATGTCGCCTGGGTGCCGCACTGGTTTAGGGATCCTACAATGCAGCACAGAAAAACAGCGTGGGGCGTCCCGGGTGGTGCGGGGGGAGGCCTCGTCAGTAGCGGTCTGTGTCCAGTGTCACATGGCTGACACAACATGTACGACAGGCACCCAGGTGATGTCCAGTAAACTGCCGCACTGGTTTTGGTATCCTACAATGCTGCTCCGAAAATTGGCGTGCGGCGGCCCGGGGGGGGGGGGGGGGGGGGAGGCGGCGTGAACGGGTCTCCCCAGGTGGCGGCCATCTAGCTGAGTTGCGCTCGCTCTTGCGGCCACAGCGTCTCGCTCAACATGTTGTGGAGTTGCTCCCACTCTTGCAGTGCAGCGATAGGCGGCTGCCACATGGCTGTCAAAATGGCGGACGGCTCTTCGGTTTTGGGCCTGGTCCACTGAAATGGCCCTGGGACACCTTGGAAGTCGGACGCTTGCCTGCTAGGGCTTGGGCTCCATTCTCGAAAAGCGTCCCCTCAGCCGTGAAGATTGTATAAAAGTCTTGGGGGCCCCCGACTCCCGCAGGCTTCCGGTGGGGAGCGGCTGCCATGATTGCTCGCGGAATGACCACGACGGAGCCACGAGATGGTGGTGCTCTCATGCTGACGCCAGCTTCAGTCTGAATGATCCAGAAACAAGGTGGGGCTTTCATCGTTTGGGAAAAAAAAATGTTCTAAACCAATGAAAAGTGTTATTTTTAGGTCATATGACCAAGCCTTCCATCTTTAGGAAACCAAAAGTAAAATGAACCAATGAAAAGTTTTATAAACAAGTCACATGACCTGTTATGCGACATAGGGCTACAAAAAGCGTAGAAAATCCGTTGGCACGTGAGGCGGCGTCAGTAGCGGACCGATGTGCGAATAGGCCGAAGGCAGCACAACGCGCCGAGATCCGGATGGCACCGAGGTGGTGTCCAGCAAATTGCCGCACTGGTGTGGCCATCCTACAATGCTGCGCCGAAAGACGGCGTGTCCAGCTGAATTGCGGTCACTGTTGCGGTACAGTGACTCGAACGCGCCGAGATCCGGATGGCGCCGAGGTGGTGTCCAGCAAATTGCCGTACTGGTGTGGCCATCCTACAATGCTGCGCCGAAAGACGGCGTGTTCAGCTGAGTTCCGGTTACTCTTCCGGCACAGTGACTCGAACGCGCTGAGATCCGGATGGCACCGAGGTGGTGTCCAGCAAGTGGCTGCACTGGTGTGGCCGTCCTACAATGCTGCGCCGGAAGTCGGCGTGGGGTGCCCCGTTGGTTTATGAGGTGATGTCAGTAGCGGACCGACGTGTGAATAGGTCGGAACCAGCACAAGGCGCCCTGCACTGTTGAGCCTTTTTCAATGTCTGTTTTTTGTTCTTTCCCCTCCATCAAAAACAAAACAAAAATACAAGGCGCCAAGATCCGAATGGCAAGTCCTGGATGTTGAGTGCCTCAGTTGAAATTTCTGAGAAGTGCTTGTAGAACTGTCTGAAGCTTATTTGCACCTGCTGCAGCTTCACTAGGTCCGGCGGAACTTGTTGCCTTTTCCTTTGTGCTTCTTTTCCTACAATGCGTTTCTTCTGAAGACACGACCAGGTCCCTGAATGTGTGCAGGGGGACGCTATTGAATGAATGAACGCGCCGAGATCTGGATGGCACCGAGGTGGTGTCCAGCAAATTGCCGCACTGGTGTGGCCATCCTACAATGCTGCGCCGAAAGTCGGCGTGGGGTGCCCCGTTGGTTTATGAGGTGATGTCAGTAGCGGACCGATGTGTGAATAGGTCGGAACCAGCACAAGGCGCCCTGCACTGTTGAGCCTTTTTCAATGTCTGTTTTTTGTTCTTTCCCCTCCATCAAAAACAAAACAAAAATACAAGGCGCCAAGATCCGAATGGCAAGTCCTGGATGTTGAGTGCCTCAGTTGAGAGTTCTGAGCAGTGCTTGTAAGACTGTCTGAAGCTTATTTGCACCTGCTGCAGCTTCACTAGGTCCGGCGGAACTTTTTTCCTTTTCCTTTCTGCTTCTTTTCCTACAATGCGTTTCATCTGAAGACACGACCAGGTCCCTGAATGTGTGCAGGGGGACGCTATTGATTGAATGAAAATGGCGGCTTGACACAAAGCTGACTCAAGCGTTACTGTTGGTGCTATACAGACAAAAATTGGTTTTCAGTTTGTACATTCTTCAGGTTTTTTTTTCCATCCAAGTCTGATTGAGAGTTTGTAGAAAAATGGCTTCAGATTTTCCACATACTACTCTTCAACATTCTTCCTAAATGTAACAATGTGAAACTCACTAGGAGAACGGCTGTTTCTGTTTCCTTTCAAAATGCTGCCACCAATATTTTCTGAATGGAAGACACCATCTTGTAACATAAAGGGCCGAAAGGGGTTCTGGTCTGGCCGATGGTTGGTGGAGACATTTTGACTATATCTTGGACCTGCCCGGCCTCGCCCAAAATGGCGCCGGTATAAATGGGACTCGTAACTCTTTGCCCGCAAATGTATATCTAGAAAATGTTATTGTAAGTGGCCCTGTCGTATTTTAATTACAAAATGTACGTCCACCGATTCCGCAACTGTTAGACACCTTTGTTCTTGTCACCTAATGGCCCGCTCGTTACGTTCTTCTACAGTGTAAATGTCTCCTCATCATATACGATTTGAGTTTGCTCCGTGGCCGGCCCACGTGGTTATAGGCCCGTATTTGTATACTGACATTTTCACAATAAAGGTTTTTAAAACAAAACACGGTAGTAGTATTTTCATTTGTAAAGTTTTTACTTTTAGTGACTGTTTTCGAATCAGTAAAAGGCAAGTGAAATAAAGCAGTCCAATTACATGACGGATAAAAGGTATAATATGTAGGAACGCAGTAAAGATAAATGGTCAAGGGCAGTTGTGTTTTTCATGTCTGCAACATAAAGTGATCGATAAGAATCTGATAATCAGGCGTATCGGCGACTAAGACAGCAGGCCGAATCTCTTTTACTCAACGGCTCCGTCATGGAAGGAAGAAACGCCCTTTTTCTCGAAAAAGGAATATATTTTACTTGCAAGACAGTTGTAAATTTTCCGGGAAAGTACATTAGCTTGGAATATTATAACATATGTTTGAAAAAAAAATATTGTTCGAAAATAATAAAAAGCGTAATTTTTAGGTCATATGACCAAGCTTTTCATCATTAAATTAACAAAAGTAAAATGAACCAATGAAAAGTTTTATTAACAAGTCACATGACCTGTTATGCTTACGTTACGCGCTGCGCGCCGCGCCTCGGATCACTTCCGGGTGCGCTAACGCGGCGTGTCATAAAACGCATTACGCGACAACGTAGGTCAAGAATATAGTCTAAATGTCTCCACCAACCAGCGTTCAGAACACAACCCCTTTCAGCAGTCCAAAAAGTTCTGTTAAATGACAACAGAGGGGACAGGCAACAAGAACCATCAGTCAAAGAGGGGAGGGCAAGTTCTTCTCTTCCGGGTCATGTTGGGGCGCTACCGGAACTGATCGAATTGGTAGTCTACAGTGTTTCTGGATGTTTCAGACTAAAGCTGGCGTCAGCATGAGACCACTACCATCTCGTAGCTCCGTCGTGGCCATTCCACGAGCAATCATGGCAGCCGCTCCCCACCAGAAGCCTGCGGGAGTCGGAGGCCCCCAAGACTTTTGTAGAATCTTCACGGCTGAGGGGACGCTTTTCGAGAATGGGACCCAAGCCCTAGCAGACAAGCGTCCGAGTTCCAAGGTGTCCCAGGGCCATTTTAGTGGACCAGGCCCAAAACCGAAGAGCCGGCCGCCATTTTGAGAGTCCTGTGGCAGCCGCCTATCGCTGCACCGCAAGAGCGGGCGCATCTCAACTACATGGTGAGCGAGACGCTGTAGTCGCAAGAGCGGGCGGAAAACAGCTGAATGGCGGAAGAGGCACAGTGTAGCAAAAGCGGGCGGAATGGCAACTAAAACGATAAAGGGGCGCCCCACTACAGCTTGTCTTCAGGTCAAACGGATTGTGGGACAAGGTCCAGAATTGAAGAGTCATCAAAAGGCAAAAAGTACCGCCGGACCCCGGGAGCCGGCCGCCTATGTCGGGGGCGATCTCAGGCTACACCAGTGCTATAAGACTTGGGGAGGGTGTCGGAGCCAAGCGTCTTCTCCGAGTCCATGGCCATCACAGCGCCCCTCAGGGGCCTCCGTCAAGCTGTTTAGGAAGGTAACATATCACATTGTTTTCTAATGCAGTCAGGTCCACAAACGACACTCACTTACTTTGAGAATAGTGAAGCTGCAGTAGGTGGAAATAAGCTTCAGACAGTGTTACAAGCGCTGCTCAGAACTCTTAACTATGGCACCCAACATCTAGAACTTATGCTATTTGAGAATGGTAGTGACATCGAAGCATCTCAGGGACCAAAACCATTAACGTACTTTCACGTATGAAAATCTTACTTGGGGAGGGGGCAGGAGCGAAGCGCCCCCTCCCAGTGAGCGCCACCACACCGTATGTTGAAAATCTGAAGCCATCGTTCTACAAAGTCAACCAAACTTGGATTGAAAAATCTAGAAAAATGTACAAACTGAAAACCAGTTTTGGTCTGCATAGCATCAGTAGCAACGCTTGAGTCAGCTTTGTGTCAAGCCGCCATTTTGATTCAACAAAGCACAGGCATTGAAAAAGGCTGAAATTCAGAACTCTAAACTATGGCACCCAACATCCAGGAGCTTGCTATCCGGATCTTGGAGCCTTGTGCTGTTTTCGATCTATTCACACATCGGTCCACTACTGACATCATCTTATAAACCAACGTTATGTAAATAGTTTTTTAATAAAATGTTTTACCCTGTTTCTTTGCTGGTGTGTTGTCTATATTTTTAATATTTGCATAGGGTTTGTCATTATTTTGTGCGGGATGGGTGATGGAGCCGAGCTGTCTTGCAGCCCTCATGGTGTGGAGCTCAGTTCATCTCACTATTTTCGTATTTCTCAAGAAGGGTTGTTCCTAATATTTCTATTTTAGCGAGGTCAAAAAGAGATCCAATTAGTGGCCTACTGATTTTGCTCGATTACTTTTATTTTTTTACACGATTTTTCACTATCTGCAAAGACTAAACAGAGTATTGCGACTTTGTGCTTGTTTGTAAATAGAGAATGATCCAAAGAGAACCAATTCTAAAACAGTAAATGCTTGGACAACAATCAATCAAATGGAGAGACAAGGAGGTACAACGGATTACAACGGGGGTAAAGGCCTGCGTTAACTACCCTTCTGTATCTGCAAAGAGAGAGTACTACTAAGGCAAAAGAGGGGAGGGGGGGGCAGAGCGTTCAAAGCACATCAGCGTGCATAAATACGAAAATGTTTTTATCTATCACGTACTTGACATTTTAAAGCTTTTCATATTTGCTATTAAAAAACCAATGAAATTCACAGAAAAAACCATAGGTTATAGTGGATATATAGTTAGGAATTTGCATTTACAAAACCTTGAAAATTCAATGAAAAAACCATAGGTTATAGGCCATATATAGTTAGGAATTAGCATTTACAAAACCTTATTTTACTCGCATAAAACCATTGAAATTCCATATATAGTTAGCTAACTATAAGCGCTAACTATATATCGCGCACCCGCAATCCACTGCTGATGATGTCACATATTACATCATTCATGACATGGTCAGTGACATCACTGATGACATCACTGATGACATCTCAAATGACATCACTGATGACAACTCAAATGATATCAATGATGACATCTCAAATGACATCACTGATGACAACTCAAATGACATCACTGATGACATCTCATTTGTCATCACTGATCACATCACTCATGTGATAATACAATGAACCTCTTCAGACTCTAATATAACCTTACATACACTCAGTATAAACAGACACTCACAGACTGTCACTCATCCATGGAGTTACTCACACACCTAGTCAGTCATGCAAAGAATCAATCACACCTCCATTTCCTCAACTATACAGTTATACACATCTTACTTATTCAAACATATAATAACACATATTTACTCTCTTATATAATCCCTGATACAAGCTCACAGTGATCGATACAGCCACTCACACATTCACTGGCTCTTATGTTCAGTTATTTATATATCTCAACTCTCACATGTATTGTGTTTTACATACGTACTTACTTGCACATGTAGCAATGAGAAATCCATTCACTCACCAACACACCCATGCACAGTCAACCGCCCATATAGCTGTTTCCACATGCACTCTTGAACTCATACTCCTAGTGAATCAACTGCTTACACATCTATGCACAGAGTCACGCACCTCCCAGCCACCCACACACACACTCAGCCTCCCATTCAAATATTTGGGCAACCAATCAATAACCCATATGGCCACTCTTATAGCTACTGATCAACACATGCAGCAGCTTACACAACATCAAACATACTGATGCACGAATTAAGACAGTTTAGTCACTAACCCATGTACTCAGTGAGACACATTTAATCACTCACTCATACAGTCAGTCATGCACCTACTAAATTCTTCATCCAGACACTTATACATCCACTCATTCTTCAATATGTGAAACATATTTAAACTTTACAGACACATACAATCACTGGATGTTGTGATCAGTGATGTCATCAGTGATGTCACTGACCATGTCATGAATGATGTAATATGTGACATCATCAGCAGTGGATTGCGGGTGCGCGATATATAGTTAGCGCTTATAGTTAGCTAACTATATATGGAATTTCAATGGTTTTATGCGAGTAAAATAAGGTTTTGTAAATGCTAATTCCTAACTATATATGGCCTATAACCTATGGTTTTTTCATTGAATTTTCAAGGTTTTGTAAATGCAAATTCCTAACTATATATCCACTATAACCTATGGTTTTTTCTGTGAATATATATATATATATATATATATATATATATATATATATATATATATATATATATATATGTCAGGATTTTGCAGCATCTCAGAGCAATTGTGAACAATGACAATGCATATCCTGTAGCTAGACATTTTAAAGCTGCACATGCCAACAAGTTGGGTTGCCTCACATACTACGTGATCAATGCTATTGCACCACTTAGAGGAGGTGACAATGGGAAAAATCACTACGACAATTAGAAACATGTATTATTTTACATCTAGATAGTATGGCACCCAATGGATTAAATACCACTGAGGATATGTACAATTTTCTATGAGTAGTTTTAATGAGTGTAAACTTTCCTGTAGTAATCGCACATAAAGAATAATAATTGTATCTTATTTCGAATAAGTCATGAAGTGTTTTACATCTGATGATGATGTGTTGTATATAGATATTGTATATAGAGATTTTGTGCCTTTATATAATAGATATTTGTATGCCCTTTTTTAATAGTGTCTAATCATACTGCTTTTTAGTCGCTATCACTTTAGAAATGGGGTGTCAATTAGATTTTAGAATAGGGTTTTTAAGTCCATGGGTTTTAACATCTGAACCTAGCACGATTTTTTAGATATTATAGGAGCACTAAGCACTTTATTTAATATCACATGTATACATATGATAACAAGCTGCTAGACATGGAAGCACTTTAATTCAAGTTTTAGTCACTAGTCGCATTATAAGTATTATTAACTCTGTAGATGATGCTATACAAACTAACTTGAAATCAGGGTCAAAACATAATGGCAATTTTGATACATGCATTCATGCAGAAAGTATTATTCAAGAGTGGCAATGGGAGGCGAAGAATGTGGCATTAAGGACAACATTATCCTGAATGTAATCACTATCTGAGGCAGAATATAGAACGTTGTTTACATAATTAATTCTATGTTGACGTCCATGTTATTAGTTTATGCACCAATGGTTTTACTTTTTTTTAATCCAAGTATGTGTTGCACTAATGATAATATGTCTGCAATTGTGCATTCGAACAAATGCGAATTGTTGCACAGAGGTCGTCACTGTATATAATTGATGCTCAGTTAGAATAAGAATTCAACATTTACATTTTTCAATTATTGTTATTAAGTAATGTACCATGATGATTATTGTTGACAGAGGATTTTTGAATAAGTTATTCTCCGATGTGGGACCACATTATAGTTTTACAAACGTGTGCCTGTGAGAACAGCATTTCTTCCATTTCTATGACCATGTGACACAGGGGGGTGGACACCCGGCATTTAAAATTCTAATGGCGGACGCTGGTTTTCATGTGTGATCAAGGGCACAGCGTGCTCAAAACGCGTCACAGAGAGAGAAAATAAAGACATCTTACCCGCCAGGTTTACCGGGGTCCATCTCTCTCTGTTCGCCGAGGTGGAAGTGCGGAGAGTGTGCTTGGAGGATATATAGATATATACATATATATATATATATATATATATATATATATATATATATATATATATATATATATATATATATATATATTACCTACTGGCGATAGCCAGTAGGTATATATAGTTAGAATTTTTTCTCTATGGGACTTCTGAAAATTCTATGTCTAATAACTTTGGCGTTTGTGGACGGAATCGGCTGAAATTTTCAGGAAAATGGCACATTTTGGTTCTGAGCAGCCCCTGAAAATTTGGTGGAGTTTCGTCAAGGGGGGGCTGAGAAAAAAGGGGGGTCCCAAAACGCGTTTTTCCCATTCATTTTTCCATAGGGCGGTTGGACTCACTTTTAGCTCGAACGGCTGAATGGATTTGCACGAAACTTGGCAAAATTGTAGGGACTGTTAGCCCGATGTGCCTTTGCTAGGTCTCAATATATGTGCTCCAGTAGTTTTTGAGAAATTAACGTTCAAACCAAGATATATATCTGTAACAGCGCTCTGGGCAGCGATCCGGTCCGCTTACTTTTCGCTTATCGGAACTTTGCGCGCAGAAAGCTGATTGGCTCTCCGGTGTCTGTCAACATTCTAAACAGTCCGGAGCGGACGCCATCTTGTCTCTCGGTAGGATCGAGAGAGAAGAAGAGGTGGAAAACGAAAGGGGAATTTAATGAAAGGGGGCAAGGTATCCCCCTCTTGACCCCCTAGGAATGTTGTTGGGGTTATTAAAGGGTCCCGTGGGGAAAATAAAAAAAAAATGATTTTTCACGGTAGAAGCGCGGCCGCGAACTGGTAGCGAAACGGGAATTCGCCATTTTGTGCTTCGTTAATTAAATTACTAGTTATAAGTGGGTGCGGGAGACGTATCCTAATCCCCTATGTTTCCTGAGGGTGGCTGAGGAGGCTGATATATGTTGATACATCTCTTCCAGCGGCTGTGCGTGAGCTTTTTTTTTTTTTTGCTGCGTGACAGTCCGGAGCGGCCGCCATCTTGTCTCTCGGTAGGATCGAGAGAGAAGAAAAGGTGAAAAACTAAGGGGGAATTTAATGAAAGGGGGCAAGGTATCCCCCTCTTGACCCCCTAGGAATGTTGTTGGGGTTATTAAAGGGTCCCGTGGGGAAAATAAAAAAAAAATGATTTTTCACGGTAGAAGCGCTTCACGGGCCGCGAACTGGGCCGCAAACTGGTAGCGAAACGGGAATTCGCCATTTTGTGCTTCGTTAATTAAAGTACTAGGTATAAGGGGGTGCGGGAGACGTATCCTAATCCCCTATGTTTCCTGAGGGTGGCTGAGGAGGCTGATATATGTTGATACATCTCTTCCAGCGGCTGCGCCATCTTGCCTTTTTTCGAATGCCACAATTTTGTCGTGCACGGCAGCCATTTTAGATGCCAGGCTGGTCCCAGGCTATCACCTAACCCTGCGGATGTAGTTTATGGCCCCAGCTGTAGAGAATTCAGACATGCCAATCCTCCTGATTCAGGCGTGTGACTACTGATTTCAGTGCTAGTCTCCCGCCTCCCGATTTCTGCAAGCAAAAACCCGGGGGCATATTACGAACAACTAGCGATAATTTTTGTCTCTAACTTGTTTAGAGACAAAAATTATCGCCGCACATCGGCGATTTTTATCGCAGATAAACCTTGCTATTATCGCAGAAAAGTCAGCGATATTCATGTATTATCGACCTAATGCTCTTAGCCATGTTATCCACCTCCCATTGGATAACATGGCTAAGAACTGCTCAGGGCAGGTGTTAGATTTTGGAGATATTCGCGCTTAGCGCGAATATCTCCAAAAGTTGGTAATAGAAGGTAGCGATGTTAGGGACTGTTTCCAGTCGCTAACATCTTGGCACGCCACTTTGCATGTCATTAGTGATAAGTATCACTGACATGCAAAGCGGGGCCCAAGATGGTCGCTATCTCCTTTTAGCTGTCACTAACTGGTGTTAGCGACAGCTTGGTAATAGGGAGATAATTTTATCTCCGCTTTCATGGCTTTTAAAGCCAAAAAAGCGGAGATAAACCCCCTTGATAATATGCCCCACGATTCCTTGGGGGTTTCAGCTGACAGGGCTTGGTATTGTGTTACATGGTAATTTTTCCATGAAACGTCAGAGGGTCGATGCAGGGGTTCTAGAAGAGGTGATAAACCATTTAAGCCTCATGAACAAGCGCATGGTCTTTTAAAGATTTGTGAAGTACTCGGGGCGGCGGTGTGTGTGTGCCCTCTTTCAGGAGCGGGCGGGGGGGCACTGCCAGCAACTTGCCAGGTCAGGTAGTGTTCAACACGTGCATCACCCTTTCTCTGCCTGCTATTGCGCTCCATGCTTCGGAAAGGTAAGAAAAAGAACGTGCATTTGAGTTTGAAATGTCCGATCCTGCAGCAGCACACTTCCAAAGCCCACACATGACAATAACCCGATTCAAGGCCCCATTCACCCGTTTTTAAAAAAATAGATAACACTCCAACAAAGTAAGGTTATAAAACTTTATTAACTACTAACTTTAACGAACGGAACAAAAACTAAAAACATTTAAACATTTCTCAACACTAAAAGCAACAATGGTTAGAAGCTGTCTTTTGTGCGAATAGTCCCAAGGCAGCACAACGTGCAGAGTTCTGGACGGCACCCAGGTGATGTCGCCTGGGTGCCGCACTGGTTTAGGGATCCTACAATGCTGCTCCGAAAATTGGCGTGGGGCGTCCCGGGTGGGGCGGGGGGAGGCCTCGTCAGTAGCGGTCTGTTGTGCGAATAGTCCCAAGGCAGCACAACGTGCAGAGTTCTGGACGGCACCCAGGTGATGTCGCCTGGGTGCCGCACTGGTTTAGGGATCCTACAATGCAGTACAGAAAAACAGCGTGGGGCGTCCCGGGTGGTGCGGGGGGAGGTCTCGTCAGTAGCGGTCTGTGTCCAGTGTCACATGGCTGACACAACATGTACGTCAGGCACCCAGGTGATGTCCAGTAAACTGCCGCACTGGTTTTGGTATCCTACAATGCTGCTCCGAAAATTGGCGTGCGGCGGCCCGGGGGGGGGGCGTGGGGGAGCCGGCGTGAACGGGCCTCCCCAGGTGGCGGCCATCTAGCTGAGTTGCGCTCGCTCTTGCGGCCACAGCGTCTCGCTCACCATGTTGTTGAGTTGCTCCCACTCTTGCAGTGCAGCGATAGGCGGCTGCCACATGGCTCTTAAAATGGCGGACAGCTCCTCGGTTTTGGGCCTGGTCCACTGAAATGGTCCTGGGACACTTTGGAACTCGGACGCTTGCCTGCTAGGGCTTGGGTTCCATTCTCGAAAAGCGTCCCCTCAGCCGTGAAGATTGTATAAAAGTCTTGGGGGCCCGGGCCCCGACTCCCGCAGGCTTCCGGTGGGGAGCGGCTGCCATGATTGCTCGCGGAATGACCACGACGGAGCCACGAGATGGTGGTGCTCTCATGCTGACGCCAGCTTCAGTCTGAATGATCCAGAAACAAGGTGGGGCTTTCATCGTTTGGGAAAAAAAAATGTTCTAAACCAATGAAAAGTGTTATTTTTAGGTCATATGACCAAGCCTTCCATCTTTAGGAAACCAAAAGTAAAATGAACCAATGAAAAGTTTTATAAACAAGTCACATGACCTGTTATGCGCCATAGGGCTACAAAAAGCGTAGAAAATCCGTTGGCACGTGAGGCGGCGTCAGTAGCGGACCGATGTGCGAATAGGCCGAAGGCAGCACAACGGGCCGAGATCCGGATGGTACCGAGGTGGTGTCCAGCAAATTGCCGCACTGGTGTGGCCATCCTACAATGCTGCGCCGAAAGACGGCGTGTCCAGCTGAGTTGCGGTCACTGTTGCGGTACAGTGACTCGAACGCGCCGAGATGCGGATGGCACCGAGGTGGTGTCCAGCAAATTGCCGCACTGGTGTGGCCATCCTACAATGCTGCGCCGAAAGACGGCATGTCCAGCTGAGTTGCGGTCACTGTTGCGGTACAGTGAGTCGAACGCGCCGAGATCTGCATGGCACCGAGGTGGTGTCCAGCAAATTGCCGCACTGGTGTGGCCATCCTACAATGCTGCGCCGAAAGTCGGCGTGGGGTGCCCCGTTGGTTTATGAGGTGATGTCAGTAGTGGACCGATGTGTGAATAGGTCGGAACCAGCACAAGGCGCCCTGCACTGTTGAGCCTTTTTCAATGCCTGTTTTTTGTTGTTTCCCCTCCATCAAAAACAAAACAAAAATACAAGGCGCCAAGATCCGAATGGCAAGTCCTGGATGTTGAGTGCCTCAGTTGAGAGTTCTGAGCAGTGCTTGTAAGACTGTCTGAAGCTTATTTGCACCTGCTGCAGCTTCACTAGGTCCGGCGGAACTTTTTGCCTTTTCCTTTCTGCTTCTTTTCCTACAATGCGTTTCATCTGAAGACACGACCAGGTCCCTGAATGTGTGCAGGGGGACGCTATTGATTGAATGAAAATGGCGGCTTGACACAAAGCTGACTCAAGCGTTACTGTTGGTGCTATACAGACAAAAATTGGTTTTCAGTTTGTACATTCTTCAGGTTTTTTTTTTCCATCCAAGTCTGATTGAGAGTTTGTAGAAAAATGGCTTCAGATTTTCCACATACTACTCTTCAACATTCTTCCTAAATGTAACAATGTGAAACTCGAGAACGGCTGTTTCTGTTTCCTTTCAAAATGCTGCCACCAATATTTTCTGAATGGAAGACACCATCTTGTAGCATAAAGGGCCGAAAGGGGTTCTGGTCTGGCCGATGGTTGGTGGAGACATTTTGACTTTATCTTGGACCTGCCCGGCCTCGCCCAAAATGGCGCCGGTATAAATGGGACTCGTAACTCCTTGCCCGCAAATGTATATCTAGAAAATGTTATTGTAAGTGGCCCTGTCGTATTTTAATTACAAAATGTACGTCCACCGATTCCGCAACTGTTAGACACCTTTGTTCTTGTCACGTAATGGCCCGCTCGTTACGTTCTTCTACAGTGTAAATGTCTCCTCATCATATACGATTTCAGTTTGCTCCGTGGCCGGCCCACGTGGTTATAGGCCCGTATTTGTATACTGACATTTTCACAATAAAGGTTTTTAAAACAAAACACGGTAGTAGTATTTACATTTGTAAAGTTTTTACTTTTAGTGACTGTTTTCGAATCAGTAAAAGGCAAGTGAAATAAAGCAGTCCAATTACATGACGGATAAAAGGTATAATATGTAGGAACGCAGTAAAGATAAATGGTCAAGGGCAGTTGTGTTTTTCATGTCTGCAACATAAAGTGATCGATAAGAATCTGATAATCAGGCGTATCGGCGACTAAGACAGCAGGCCGAATCTCTTTTACTCAACGGCTCCGTCATGGAAGGAAGAAACGCCCTTTTTCTCGAAAAAGGAATATATTTTACTTGCAAGACAGTTGTAAATTTTCCGGGAAAGTACATTAGCCTGGAATATTATAACATATGTTTGAAAAAAAAATATTGTTCGAAAATAATAAAAAGCGTAATTTTTAGGTCATATGACCAAGCTTTTCATCATTAAATTAACAAAAGTAAAATGAACCAATGAAAAGTTTTATTAACAAGTCACATGACCTGTTATGCTTACGTTACGCGCTGCGCGCCGCGCCTCGGATCACTTCCGGGTGCGCTAACGAGGCGTGTCATAAAACGCATTACGCGACAACGTAGGTCAAGAATATAGTCTAAATGTCTCCACCAACCAGCGTTCAGAACACAACCCCTTTCAGCAGTCCAAAAAGTTCTGTTAAATGACAACAGAGGGGACAGGCAACAAGAACCATCAGTCAAAGAGGGGAGGGCAAGTTCTTCTCTTCCGGGTCATGTTGGGGCGCTACCGGAACTGATCGAATTGGTAGTCTATAGTGTTTCTGGATGTTTCAGACTAAAGCTGGCGTCAGCATGAGACCACTACCATCTCGTAGCTCCGTCGTGGCCATTCCACGAGCAATCATGGCAGCTGCTCCCCACCAGAAGCCTGCGGGAGTCGGAGGCCCCCAAGACTTTTGTAGAATCTTCACGGCTGAGGGGACGCTTTTCGAGAATGGGACCCAAGCCCTAGCAGACAAGCGTCCGAGTTCCAAGGTGTCCCAGGGCCATTTTAGTGGACCAGGCCCAAAACCGAAGAGCCGGCCGCCATTTTGAGAGTCCTGTGGCAGCCGCCTATCGCTGCACCGCAAGAGCGGGCGCATCTCAACTACATGGTGAGCGAGACGCTGTAGTCGCAAGAGCGGGCGGTAAACAGCTGAATGGCGGAAGAGGCACAGTGTAGCAAAAGCGGGCGGAATGGTAACTAAAACGATAAAGGGGCGCCCCACTACAGCTTGTCTTCAGGTCAAACGGATTGTGGGACAAGGTCCAGCATTGAAGAGTCATCAAAAGGCAAAAAGTTCCGCCGGACCCCGGGAGCCGGCCGCCTATGTCGGGGGCGATCTCAGGCTACACCAGTGCTATAAGACTTGGGGAGGGTGTCGGAGCCAAGCGTCTTCTCCGAGTCCATGGCCATCACACCGCCCCTCAGGGGCCTCCGTCAAGCTGTTTAGGAAGGTAACATATCACATTGTTTTCTAATGCAGTCAGGTCCACAAACGACACTCACTTACTTTGAGAATAGTGAAGCTGCAGTAGGTGGAAATAAGCTTCAGACAGTGTTACAAGCACTGCTCAGAACTCTTAACTATGGCACCCAACATCCAGAACTTATGCTATTTGAGAATGGTAGTGACATCGAAGCATCTCAGGGACCAAAACCATTAACGTACTTTCACGTATGAAAATCTTACTTGGGGAGGGGGCAGGAGCGAAGCGCCCCCTCCCAGTCAGCGCCACCACACCGTATGTTGAAAATCTGAAGCCATCGTTCTACAAAGTCAACCAAACTTGGATTGAAAAATCTAGAAAAATGTACAAACTGAAAACCAGTTTTGGTCTGCATAGCATCAGTAGCAAAGCTTGAGTCAGCTTTGTGTCAAGCCGCCATTTTGATTCAACAAAGCACAGGCATTGAAAAAGGCTGAAATTCAGAACTCTAAACTATGGCACCCAACATCCAGGAGCTTGTCATCCGGATCTTGGAGCCTTGTGCTGTTTTCGATCTATTCACACATCGGTCCACTACTGACATCATCTTATAAACCAACGTTATGTAAATAGTTTTTTAATAAAATGTTTTACCCTGTTTCTTTGCTGGTGTGTTGTCTATATTTTTAATATTTGCATAGGGTTTGTCGTTATTTTGTGCGGGATGGGTGATGGAGCCGAGCTGTCTTGCAGCCCTCATGGTGTGGAGCTCAGTTCATCTCACTATTTTCGTATTTCTCATGAAGGGTTGTTCCTAATATTTCTATTTTAGCGAGGTCAAAAAGAGATCCAATTAGTGGCCTACTGATTTTGCTCGATTACTTTTATTTTTTTACACGATTTTTCACTATCTGCAAAGACTAAACAGAGTATTGCGACTTTGTGCTTGTTTGTAAATAGAGAATGATCCAAAGAGAACCAATTCTAAAACAGTAAATGCTTGGACAACAATCAATCAAATGGAGAGACAAGGAGGCACGACGGATTACAACGGGGGTAAAGGCCTGCGTTAACTACCCTTCAGTATCTGCAAAGAGAGAGTACTACTAAGACAAAAGAGGGGAGGGGGGGGGGGGTGCAGCGTTCAAAGCACATCAGCGTGCATAAATACGAAAATGTTTTTATCTATCACGTACTTGACATTTTAAAGCTTTTCATATTTGCTATCAAAAAACCAATGAAATTCACAGAAAAAACCATAGGTTATAGTGGATATATAGTTAGGAATTTGCATTTAGAAAACCTTGAAAATTCAATGAAAAAACCATTGGTTTTAGGCCATATATAGTTAGGGATTTGCATTTACAAAACCTTATTTTACTCGCATAAAACCATTGAAATTCCATATATAGTTAGAAGCGCTAACTATATATCGCGCACCCGCAATCCACTGCTGATGATGTCACATATTACATCATTCATGACATGGTCAGTGACATCACTGATGACATCACTGATGACATCTGAAATGACATCACTGATGACAACTCAAATGACATCACTGATGACATCTCAAATGACATCACTGATGACATCACTGATGACAACTCAAATGACATCACTGATGACATCTCATTTGTCATCACTGATCACATCACTTATGTGATAATACAATGAACCTCTTCAGACTCTAATATAACCTTACATACACTCAGTATAAACAGACACTCACAGACTGTCACTCATCCATGGAGTTACTCACACACCTAGTCAGTCATGCAAAGAATCAATCACACCTCCATTTCCTCAACTATAAAGTTATACACATCTTACTTATTCAAACATATAATAACACATATTTATTCTCTTATATAATCCCTGATACAAGCTCACAGTGATCGATACAGCCACTCACACATTCACTGGCTCTTATGTTCAGTTATTTATATATCTCAACTCTCACATGTATTGTGTTTTACATACGTACTTACTTGCACATGTAGCAATGAGAAATCCATTCACTCACCAACACACCCATGCATAGTCAACCGCCCATATAGCTGTTTCCACATGCACTCTTGAACTCATACTCCTAGTGAATCAACTGCTTACACATCTATGCACAGAGTCACGCACCTCCCAGCCACCCACACACACACTCAGCCTCCCATTCAAATACTTGGGCAACCAATCAATAACCCATATGGCCACTCTTATAGCTACTGATCAACACATGCAGCAGCTTACACAACAACAAACATACTGATGCACAAATTAAGACAGTTTAGTCACTAACCCATGCACTCAGTGAGACACATTTAATCACTCACTCATACAGTCAGTCATGCACCTACTAAATTCTTCACCCAGACACTTATACATCCACTCATTCTTCAATATGTGAAACATATTTAAACTTTACAGACACATACAATCACTGGATGTTGTGATCAGTGATGTCATCAGTGATGTTATTTCAGATGTCATCAGTGATGTCATCAGTGATGTCACTGACCATGTCATGAATGATGTAATATGTGACATCATCAGCAGTGGATTGCGGGTGCGCGATATATAGTTAGCGCTTCTAACTATATATGGAATTTCAATGGTTTTATGCGAGTAAAATAAGGTTTTGTAAATGCAAATCCCTAACTATATATGGCCTAAAACCAATGGTTTTTTCATTGAATTTTCAAGGTTTTCTAAATGCAAATTCCTAACTATATATCCACTATAACCTATGGTTTTTTCTGTGAATATATATATATATACGCATACATATATATATATATATATATATATATATATATATATTTATATATATATATGTATATATATCTGAAAATACCTCGCAGCAGCGCTCCTTTCAAGAAACACGAGGCAAGGACCAACTTTTTCTCAGCATCTTATTTATTCAGCCATTAACCAGAGAGTCATGACGCGTTTCGGCCGTCCCAGCGGCCTTGGTCACATGGCGATACAGATTGCTTTTGCCCTTTTTAAAGTGATATCGTGCAGTCACATGTAAAAGTGATGGACATAAACAAAATACTATATGTATGAATACATTTGCCTGTACTTTCTCATGGTGCCAACACAGAATTGAATTAATAACTGTTTAAATACATACATTGATCTCGTATTCACCTTGTATAAAACATTATTAAATATATACATTTGCAGCTTCAATTCTCATCTGAAGAGTATTGTCAGTTTTGCACTATTGAATACATAACAGCATAAATGCCTTTTCTATGACTCTTCAGGTTGGTAATGAAAAAAATATACCAATTTAGTCCATCAGATCCATTAGTAAATATTTGTGCATAGTTGGTGCTCACCAATGTGTATTAAATCATAATACAAAATTATAATAATAATCACTACTATTACATGATAGTAGAGAAAGAAAGATCCAAAAAAGGAGAATAACTTAATCTAAGAGGACCTTACAAAAAAAGAGAAGAAATGAATTCATAACGAACATGGTACCAGCCATTGAGAACTCGGAAGAAGGGGATATAATACCATTTGATATTATTTAGTTCTATTGTTTCATTCCCACCTTCTACCATATTATTGCACCTGTATATTAAAGTGACTCAGTGTCAATTGGAAAAAATATATATATAATTTTCTCCTTAAAGTGACATCGTGCAATCAAAGTGCAAATACAGATAAAGTGGCTGGTGCTGGAGGATTATGCTGTAATGAGGTAGTTGGGGGAGGGAAAGTCTAAACTCTATTCATACAGAGCTATACTTCAGTATTCAAGACAAGATATAATCATACATTACCAATGTAGCACATATAGAAAAACTCACACCATAAAAACAATCTATAAAAAAGAGGGAATCGGTGACATGACTAAAATCAGCTATCACATCAAACATCAGGATAAAACAAGCTACCCTAATATTTAAAACGACGGCTAAAATCAATCAATTCATATATATACACACACCCAAATAGTACACTCAATATATAAATTATACATAATACATTACAATTTAAATACAAATGTGTAAACAAAGTGCAAGGTGCAGACCAACTCCTCTTATAATACAGTATATTGTTATATCATGGTGTTGACTATATGTCTAAAAAAGTGACCTTATCGTGAAGTGATCATAAGCATGTATGGAGGTCCTGCGTGGTGTTAAGACCTCCCGGCCACTTTGAATTGAACTCCAAAATATATTTGGTTTCAAGTCTGCGCATACACGCCTCCCTATCGCCTCCTCTTTTGGTAAGCGGGATGGACTCTATGGCGAAGTATTTGAGACACTGAGGCTTGCTGTTGTGACATGCCTCAAAGTGTCTGGCCACAGGATAACTCTGGTCCTTATTTACAATGGCGCGCAGATGTTGTAAAATACGCTTATGAATTTGCAATTTGCTGCTGCCAATATATTTCAGTTTGCAATTGCATTCCAGTATATACACGCAGTATTCCGTTCTACAGGTTAAATGTTGTTTTATTTCCCTTGTAGTTCTTGGGATTACTGTTGTGTATTTTCTGGTATTGACACCATGTTGGCAGGCCTTACATGCCAGGCATTTGTAGAAACCCCTACTAGTGGGTCGCCATGGCTCCTTGCCTATGTGTTCTTGGCTGTTTTTAGAGAGGATGGAGCCCATACTAAAACTTTTACGAAAAGTAATGGATGGATTGGGGGGCATCACATCGCCAATCATGGGATCATCTTTTACAAAGTGCCAGTTTCTTCTGACTATACTCCTGATTTCTTTCTCTTGCTTGGAGTAAGTCAGAATAAGTCTAACTTCGTTGGTTTTGTCACATTGTTTCACTTTCTCAATCAACAAGTCACCTCTTTCTTTAACCCTGGATTTCTTTATAGCAGTGTTCAATATCTTAGCAGAATAGCCCCTATCTACAAATCTTTGAAAACTTTCCAGTTGCTTGACAATCATGTCTTCATGATTACTACAAATACGGTGGATGCGTAGCATCTCGCCATAAGGTATCGATTTGATTAGATGTTGGGGATGAGCACTCGTGGCATGTAAAAGAGTGTTACCTGCCGTCGGTTTTCTAAAAAGAGTACTGGTAATGATATTATTGGATATAAAAACCTGTACATCTAAAAATGTCACCGATTCCCTGCTTACATCAGAGGTAAAATGCAGATTAAGATCATTTTCATTGATTTCATGTATGAAATTTAAAACACTTTCCTCGGAACCACGCCATACAATAAATAAGTCATCAATAAACCTGAGCCAACAAGTGATATTAGTGGTGCAGTATTTCTCAAATTTACGCATGAGGACCAGTTCCTCCCACCACCCCATAAACAGGCACGCGTAACTAGGGGAGAAACTGGCCCCCATTGCTACACCTTGAACTTGTTGGTACATTTGTCCATTAAAAATGAAGAAGTTATTATTGAGGCAGAATGTTAACATTTCTAAAAGCATTTTGGTATGTTGGGCCAGCGGCTAAGGTAGTACTCACATGCACGCAGGCCATCTATGTGCTTTATACATGTGTATAATGAACTGACGTCCAACGTAACCAACAGCAAGTCTGGGCTCCACTCTACATTCTCCAATTTTCGCAGAAAGTCACTAGAATCTTGTACATATGACTTTAAAGACTTCATGTGTGGCTGCAAAAAATAGTCAATGTACCTTGAGAGGTTCTCCAACGGGCCACCACACGCTGAGATTATTGGTCTGCCTGGAGGTTTGGAGATACTCTTGTGGACCTTTGGTATGGAATAAATATATGGAGAGAGTGGATGATCTTTTTTAACGTACTTAAACTCATCTCCACTTAGCATACCCAGGCCCTTCCATGCCACCAGGTTTTTACACAAGGCCTCCAGCATTGCCCTGTATTTCTGGGGGTTACTCTTAATGTAGCATTGTGGGTCGTCTAATTGCCTGTGAGCCTCATCAAGGTACTCCGTGGTAGACCATAAAACAATGTTCCCGCCTTTGTCCGAATTCCGAACTATAACTTCAGCATTTTTTAACTTGGTGGATAGTTGATTTAATTTTCTTTCCTGGTTCGTGAATTGTCGCTTATTATTGTCAGTCTTTAAGGCCATCTTTTTCACTTGTTGCACCACAGCATCGCTAAATGAGTCAAGACCATCACGTGCCGCTGTATATATATATAT
Organism: Lissotriton vulgaris; assembly: GCF_964263255.1. Taxonomy (NCBI): domain Eukaryota; kingdom Metazoa; phylum Chordata; class Amphibia; order Caudata; family Salamandridae; genus Lissotriton; species Lissotriton vulgaris. The sequence continues at coordinate 1,536,642,224 of NC_141694.1, forward strand.
ATATATATTCACTGAAAAAAACATAGGTTTCAGGCACGTTATTGTAAAATTGATTGTATAACTGACTGATTAAGTGTATCTTAGTGAATACATGGGGGAGTGAGTAATGGTTAAATATGTAAATATCTGTATCAGTCTCTCACTTTGCGTATAAGTGGCTGCATGGGTTGGTGAGTAGCTACATGAGTGTCTATATGGGTTATTAGTTGTTTTTTTGAGTATCAGTATGAGTGTCTGAGTGTCTGTTTGGTCCAGTGGGGGTATTACTTAGTGCATAGATGCATGAATAAGTGACTCACTGTTTGTATGTGTTGAAGACAGCATGTGTGCAGGACTGTATAGGTGGATGAGTGCGTGTATGGGTGTGTTAGTGAGTGAATGACTGTCTCAATAATGTCTTTATGAGTAACTACATATATTTTAAACTAGTATATGTGAGTATTTGTGTATATAAGTGAGTATATGTGAGAGTGAGAGATTTGAAGAGTTCCTGTAAAAATAAGTAGGTGTTTCTATAAGTGATTGTTTAAGAGAGTAAGTATGTGTAAGTTTCTGTAGAAGTAAGTGTGGTGTAGTATGTGTATAACTGTATATGCAAGTAAATGGATGTTTGATACTTTGTTTGCATGTGTGACTATGTGTGTGAGTAACTCCATGGATGAGTGGAGGTGTGTAACAGGATCTATAGGTGTATGAGTAAATATGATGAGTGAATACATGTATGAGTGACTGTATAGGACTGTTGGTGAATGAATGGATGTGTGTGTAGATCTTGGAATTACTGAATAGGTGTGTTGTAACTGGTATTGGTATGTCCATTGTTTTGAAAATGTTAGTTTTATTTTTGAGTGTGTGTATCAAAGGTTATATTAGGGTGAGAGGAGGTCTGCCACTCTATCACAAGGATGATGTCATCAGTGATGTCATTTGAGATGTCATCAGTGATGTCATGAGTGATGTCACTGACCATGTCATGAGTGATGTAATATGTGACGTCATCAGCAGTGCATTGCGCGCGAGTTATAGTTAGCTGAACTAACTAACGGGGGAATTTCTATGGTTTTGTACGAGTGAAATGTCCAGCTAACTATAATGCCCCTGAAACTTATGTTTTTTTCAGTGAATTTCTAAGGTTTTTTAAATGCTAATTTCTAACTATAACGTGCCTGAAACCTATGTTTTTTTAAGTGAAGTTCAAAGGTTTTTTAAATGCTAATTTCTAATTATAACGTGACTGAAACCTATGGTTTTTTAAGTGAATTTCAAAGATTTTTTAAATGCTAGTTTCTAACTATGCCTACAGAGGTAGGGCATGTGAAGAAAGAAGAAAAAACATAAAGAAAATAATAGAAATGCAAAAATAAGCAACAGAAGTCTTCAAAGACGGAGAAAAGTGCAGAAAGAAGGAAAAGGTGCAGAAAGAACAAACAGAGGAGCAGAAAGAGGCCTTTTTGCAAAATCATCCTGTACCCTCAACTTTTTCAGATGGGTACTGGTGGTAAATGACTCTGACTAACCAGTCCTAGAGCCAGTGCTATGCTAAAAGACACTTAGAATACAGTGAAAACACCTACATACACTAGGGAACACTATGCGTCGGGGTACCCCTGTGATTAGCAGGACCTCCTAGTACATAATAGAGCAGGGGGATTAAAACTACCTCTTAAAAAGCGCCACGGGGTGCGTTTGCACAGTGGTGAGGGGAGGGGGGCCTGAGGTGACATGTGTGCAAACACGCCCTGTGGCCGTTTTAATTTGGGGGATAAAATCCCCTTGAATCCTGAGTGTCCCTTGGGTCCAACTAGCCCATCAGGTATCTCCAGTTAGCGCCACAGAGCTGAGAGGTGTAAAAAGGTGCAAGGCCTGGACCACCTCTCTGCAACGCAGCACAGTGGCGCTTACTGGAAGCACCTGGTGGGCTAGTTGGCCCACAGGGGCCCTCAGGATTGAAGGGGAATTATTTCTCCTATTTAAAACGTGCCACAGGGCGTGTTTGCACACGTCACCTCAGGCCCTGTCCCCTCCTTTCCCCACTGTGTAAACACGCCCTGTGGCCATTTTAAATTGGGAGATCAAGTTCCCCTGAATCCTGGAGGTCTCTAGGCATTAAACTAGACCACTTGGTACCTCCAGTAAGCGCCGTTGCAGAGAGGTGTAAATAGGGGCAAGGCCTGGGCCACCTCTCTACAACGCAGCGCAGTGGCGCTTACAGGAAGCACCTGGTGGGCTAGTTGGCCCACAGGGGCCCTCAGGATTGAAGGGGAATTATTTCCCCCAACTTAAAACGCACCACAGGGTGTATTTGCATACGTCACCTCACGCCCCATCCCCTCCCTTCACCACTGTGTAAACATGCCCTGTGGCCGTTTTAAGTTGGGAGATTAAGTCCCCTTGAATCCTGAGGGTCCCTAGGTTCCAACTAGCCCACCAGGTACCTCCAGTAAGCGCTACAGAGCTGTGTTGCAGAGAGGTGTAAAAAGGGGCACGGACTGGACCACATCTCTGCAACACAGAGCAGTGGCGCTTACTGGAAGCACCTGGTAGGATAGTTAGCCCCCAGGGGCCCTCAGGATGGAAGGGGAAATATTTCCCCAACTTAAAACGCGCAACAAGGCGTGTTTGCACACCACACCTCAGGCCCCGTCCCCTCCATTCCCACTGTGTAAACATGCCCTGTGGCCGTTTTCAGTTGGGAGATTAAGTCCCCTTGAATCCTGAGGGTCCCTACGATCAAACTAGCCAATAGGTACCTCCAGTAAGTGCCGTTGCAGAGAGGTGTTAAAAGGGGCACAGCCTGGACCACCTCTGTGCAATGCAGTGCAGTGGTGCTTACTGGAAGCAGCTGGTGCGCTAGTTGGCCACTAGGGGCCCTCAGGATTGATGCTGAATTATTTCCCAACTTAAAACGCGCCACAGGGCGTGTTTGCACACGTTACCTCAGGCCCCGTCCCCTCCCTTCACCACTGTGTAAACACGCCCTGTGGCCATTTTAAGTTGGGAGATTAGGTCCCCTTGAATTCTGAGAGTCCCTAGGGTCCAACTAGCCCACTGAGCTGCGTTGCAGAGAGCTGTAAAAAGGGGGGTGGCCTCTGAACACCTCTCTGCAACGCAGCTCCCTTGAGCATACTGGAGGTACCTGGTGGGCTAATTGGCCCTCAGGGACCCTCAGTTTTGAAAGGTAATTCATTCCCCAACTTACAACTCACCAGGGGGTGTGTTTGCACAATGGTGATGGAAGGGGTCTGGCCTGAGGTGACATGTCTGCAAACACGCCCTGTGGCGCGTTTTAAATTGGGGAATTGATTCCTCTTCAATCCTGAGGGTCCCTGGGGGCCCACTAGCCCACCAGGTACCTCCAGTATGTGCCAGAGAGCTGCGTTGCAGAGAAGTGTTCAGAGGCCTCGCCTCATTTGTCAACACTCGGCATAGCTCCATAGCAAACTGCAGTGTCCCAGGGGCGGGCAACCCGGGACACTGCAGGAGCCGACCCTGGGGGTGGCGGTCCCCAGGGCCATCACAGGGCTCCATGAGGGGGGCCGCGTGGCCTTCTTGCAACATTAGCAAAGCCCCAGGGAGGTGGTGGTCCCCGGGGCTGGGGATCCCGTAACGGACCCCCCAATTTGCATACTTAGTGCCCCAGGGAGGTGGTAGTCCCAGGGCATGTGGGGGGGCTCGAGCCCCTCCACACAGGTTTTTTTATGTAAAAAAAACAAGCCCTAGGGGTGATGGTCTCCGGGGCTGTGGGGGGCCCTGTGCCCCAGCAAATATTTAAGAAAAGCCCTGGTGGTGGCGGTCCCCAGGGCTTGGGGTGGCCTTTGAGACCCCCCATTTAATACACAAACCACAGGAGTGGGGGGCCCCGGGGATGCGGGGGCCGTGAGCCCCCGCAAATATTTTAGAAAAGCCCCAGGGGTGGTGGTCCCCGGGGATTGGGGGGGGCCTTTGAGCCCCCCACTAATTTAATACACAACCCCCGGGGGTGTCAGTCCCCGGGGCTGCGGGGGGGGCCATGAGCCCCCCGCAAATACTTTTGAAAAGCCTTGGGTAGCAGTCCCCGCCCTTTGGGCCCCCATTACATTATAAACATTGTCCCCCAAGATTTGGCCCACTCGGGGCTAACTAGTAACAAAGCCCTTCGGGTTTTTTTTGTGGCGGATCCGCAGATCCTCCGCACATCCTGCGATTTAAAAAAATATATTTTTTTGGGCCCCAGGGGGTCGTTGTGGGACCCCCTAAGCAGGCCTAGGGGGTCAGCATGTTTCTACCCTGACCCCTTTTCTTGTTTTTCGCATTTGTTTTTCTGTTTTTTTGTGGATGGCTGCCAACACGTCCTGGTTTGGAGTGTTGACAGCCAATTAGCATGAAGCTCGTGATCGGGAGGGTGCGCGGATCCTGCGTGCCTCTAGATATCAATAATTTTTTAATTTTGTTTTTCTCAGCAATTACTGAAAGGAGCAGACCGGAGCGGGCCATACGTTTTGAAAATTTCGCGAAGATTCGTCAATCGGCACCAAAGTTATTGGGAATAGAATGTTGCGATTTATATATATATATGGATATATCATACTAGCTATGTGAAAGTCTATATTAGTTATTAATTAGTTAAGTGAGTATTTGTATGGGATAGTGAATGAATGTGTTTGTGGTTGGGTGGGAGGTGTGTGACTGTCCAAAGACGTGTAAACAGTTGATTTAGTAGGTATATGAGGTTAAGACTGTATGTGGAAACAGTTGTTTTGGTGAGTGAATCTCTTTATGGGTGTGGTGATGAGTAAATATATTTCTCAATGATACATGTTCAACAAACTAGAAATATAAAAGGCACTGTATGTGACAGTGGTTGTATATAAATAAGTATACCTAAGTCTCAGAGATTGTATGAATGACTGTATGGATAACTGTATACTTGTAATAGTGATTTTATAACACACTAAGTATGACTTTCTAACTATATGAATAATTAAAGTGGTGTTTGTGTAAGTATGTAGCTTAGTAAATGTAAGTATGATCAATTATTTGCATAAGTGAGTAGGATGACTGCATAAGTGAATAGGATGTGTGCTAGTGTGTAATGTCGATGTAGGTGTATAAGTATATTTAATAGTGTTCTATTGATCTTTGTTAGCATGTATGAGTGAATCTATAGGTAAGTGTTTAGATGTGTGTGTAGATGTAGGAATCACTGAGTGGATTTTTAGAAACTTGTATTGGTGTGCCAATGGTTTCAAATATTGTACTCCATATTTTATAATGAGTGTTGAAAGGTTATGCTAGTGTATGATAAGATGTATCAGATTGTCACATGGATGATGTCATCAGTGATGTCATCAGTGATGTCACTGACCATGTCATGAATGATGTAATATGTGACATCATCAGCAGTGGATTGCGGGCGCACGAGTTATAGTTAGTAAAATTGGATTAAGATTGGAGTAAGATTGGATGCAGGCGACCCCGGTGGCAGAGGGTTCGCGCCTGCAGTGGATCACGAGACTGTGCTGCGCTGACGCCCTGCTAAACGAGAGTAGTGGCGCTGGATTCTAGACTTTGATTTTATTCCTCCTAAACCAACTGGAGACAAACTTTTAAACCTTACCCTTCAGGGCTCGGTGGAGTGTGGGCGCCATCTTCGCTTGGGCAGGTCAGGCGACCTAGCTCGGCGCCACACCCCCGCGCTCCGCCCCTATTTAGGAGCAGCTCTCTCATTGGTTGACATTGGAGGCAGGCGACCCCGGTGGCAGAGGGTTCGCGCCTGCAGTGGATCACGAGACTGGCTGCGCTGACGCCCTGCTAAACGAGAGTAGTGGCGCTGGATTCTAGACTTTGATTTTATTCCTCCTAAACCAACTGGAGACAAACTTTTAAACCTTACCCTTCAGGGCTCGGTGGAGTGTGGGCGCCATCTTCGCTTGGGCAGGTCAGGCGACCTAGCTCGGCGCCACACCCCCGCGCTCCGCCCCTATTTAGGAGCAGCTCTCTCATTGGTTGACATTGGAGGCAGGCGACCCCGGTGGCAGAGGGTTCGCGCCTGCAGTGGATCACAAGACTGTGCTGCGCTGACGCCCTACTAAACAAGAGAAGTGGCGCTGGATTCTAGACTTTGATTTTATTCCTCCTAAACCAACTGGAGACAAACTTTTAAACCTTACCCTTCAGGGCTCGGTGGAGTGTGGGCGCCATCTTCGCTTGGGCAGGTCAGGCGACCTAGCTCGGCGCCACACCCCCGCGCTCCACCCCTATTTAGGAGCAGCTCTCTCATTGGTTGACATTGGAGGCAGGCGACCCCGGTGGCAGAGGGTTCGCGCCTGCAGTGGATCACGAGACTGTGCTGCGCTGACGCCCTGCTAAACGAGAGTAGTGTTGCTGGATTCTAGACTTTGATTTTATTCCTCCTAAACCAACTGGAGACAAACTTTTAAACCTTACCCTTCAGGGCTCGGTGGAGTGTGGGCGCCATCTTCGCTTGGGCAGGTCAGGCGACCAAGCTCAGCGCCACACCCCCCGCGCTCCGCCCCTATTTTAGACGTTCCCCAATGAGGAAGCGCAGCTGACGAGCGCAGCGGGCACGACGAAGGCGCGCCGAAGTCGAGCCTAAGTCAAGCCCGTCTGCGCCCGTTCGCGGCCAGACGGGGCTAGGGGCGCGTCCTTATGTCCCCCCTTACTCATCCAGGGACTTACTGGCCCTTCAGGGCCCTTGGCCCCTAGCTATATCCACTAGCAGACGCATTTCTGCTCTTGGCCTTGATTCTACCCCCCACTACCCCACACCTGTCACCACGATCCCGCCTTTGCCTCACTTCCCTGATCCCGACCCCTCACTCTTTTCTCCTCCCCTGTCTATTATATTACTTAATACCAGGTCGGCAGTAAAGCACTACCAGGAGCTATTTGTGCTGGTTGACACCCACCAGCCCGACATGTTACTGCTAACAGAAACATGGTTCTGCGACTCCTCCCTGCCTTTGCTGTTGGCTGCTCTTCCTCCTTCTTTCGTGGCCCTCCGCGCTGATCGACCAGCGGGTAAGGCAGGGGGTGGAGTGGCTCTTATTGCTCGATCTGAGCATAACTTCCAACTTCTCCCCTCCTCCACCATTACTCCCACTGAGCACCTTGTGGCCCGCTCTCTGGCTTTTTCTCCCCCGCTGACCTGTTTATTAATGTATCGCCCCCCTCAACCCTCTCTTTTGTTTTTGCCAGCATTCCAGGATCTCTTGGCCACTTTAGCGATTAATCACGCTTCTGTCTTAGTTTTAGGGGATTTTAATTATTGGCCCTCAGACTCTCACGAATGCACTGCCTCTAAACAATTTTCCGACTCACTCACATCTCTGAACTTCACTTCCCACCTGCACACTCCTACGCATATCCACGGTCACGTACTAGACCAGGTGTGGTCTCTTAATACCTCGGTCTCTTCCATGACCGTGTCCCCATGCCCCTGGTCAGACCATGCCCTGATTTCCTTTTCCCTCCGCCTTAAGTCAGTAATAAAGACCCCGCCTGCTAAAAACACCTGGGCGCGGAGCTGGAACAGGGTAGACCTTCCGGCTCTGTCTTCCTCTCTTCTAAACTCTGCACCCATCTTAGAGGGCTTGTCTTCCATCGCTCAAGCCACTGCCATCGACACCTGGCTCGCTGGAGGCTGCGATTCGGTAGCCCCACTACGACGGATATCTACCCGAAGATCAAAGGAATCAAATCGGTGGTTTGGCGACGATTTGAAGACAAAAAAGCTTACCCTCCGGCGGGCCGAGAGGCAATGGAGAAAGGATTACTGTCCGTTACTAAGAACTCACTACCTGACCCTGCTGAGTGACTACAAAAGGGCCATATTGAGTGCTAAAACCGCACACTTTTCAGCAAAAATCTTAGCAGCGGAGAATAAATCCAGGGAAATATTCTCCATCGTTCAGGACCTGGCATATTCTGACAGGGCTACCCTTAAGCCCCCCCCTTCTCAGTCCCTCTGTGATTCTTTGAATTTTTATTTTGTAGAAAAAATTGTCAACATTAAAGCCAACATTTCACTCCCTTCCCCTACATTCATTGAGCCTTCTCCCCTGACTATTCACAGCCGTCTTTCTTCCATCCCGCCGCTCACCGAAGAAGTGTTCTGTGCAATACTCCCCAAATTAAGTCTGGTTCCCCGGCAGACATCTGTCCAGCCCACATTTTGCAGCAGATTTACTCTGTTTGTCCTAAACCCCCAATCTCCCTTCTTAACAGCTTGCTGGCTCAGGGGGTAGTAATACCAGCTCTTAAAGCTGCCACCATAGTCCCCATCCTCAAGAAGCCTGGCGCGGACCCTTCTGCTCCAGCCAATTATCGCCCCATCTCTCTCCTGCCCTATTTGGCCAAGGTGCTGGAGCGACATGTAACATCAGTCCTCAGTGCCCATGTAGAAGCAAATGGGGGCCTAGCGTCCCGCCAGGCAGGCTTCCGGCCGAGGCACTCCACCGAGTCTGTCGTGGTGTCGGTCCTGAACAACCTCAGGGAGGGCATGGACCAAGACAACCACCAGGCCCTGGTGCTCCTCGATCTCTCCGCCGCCTTCGACACGGTGGACCATTCCATCTTACTTTCCCGTGTCGGAGCGGCGGGGATCGAGGGCTCAGCCCTGGTCTGGCTTTCGTCCTTCCTGAGGGACCGCACCCAGGCGGTCCGGCTGGGGGATTTTTCGGCCACCCAACTCAAAGTCACTTGTGGTGTTCCCCAGGGTTCTTCTCTTTCCCCTCTTTTGTTTAATCTTTATATCTATCCTTTGATCTTTGCACTTCAGCAACTGGAGGTCACTGTTTTCAATTATGCAGACGACCTCCAGCTTATTTTTAATTTGTCTTCTTCCCCACATTCCATCTCCAATTTTCAGTCTACTATGATTTTCATCAGGGACTGGATGAACCACAACCATCTGAAGCTGAACCCTGATAAAACAGAATTGGTCCTTACGGGTGGTTCCTCCAGTCCCTGGAACTCTTTTTTCTGGCCTTCTTCTTTAGGTTCTCCCCCCATACCCTCTGCCTCAGTCAAGACTCTGGGCATCAAACTTAATAATCATCTCAACCTTCACTCACAAATTAATTCTGTTGTTTCTTCCTGTTTTCTTGTTCTTCGAACTATTCGCTCTGTTTCTCGTTTCTTTTCTCCCCTTGCACTTAAGTTAATCATGTCCGCACTGGTTGTCTCCCGGCTGGATTACGCCAATGCCCTCTACAACGGCATCCCAGCGTATAGTCTTCGGAAGCTCCAGCTGGTTCAAAACCAGGCGGCCAGATTGGTATATGGTCTCCCCCGCTCCCATCATTCTACCCCCCTACTAAAGGCACTACATTGGCTACCTGTCAGGGAGCGATCCCTGTTCAAAACCGGTTGTATGGTCTTTCAGGCGCGCCAGGGCACTGCCCCTGCTTTCATCTCCTCTCTGATAAAAGAGTACATCCCCTCCCGTGAGCTTCGCTCTTCCACACAATCTCTCCTTCAGGTACCCCGATACAGACGCAAGAAATGGGGCGGAGCTAATTTTTCGGTACTAGCTCCATCCTTTTGGAACTCCCTCCCTGATCACTTGCGTCTGGCAAGACACTATTCTCTGTTTCACAAGGATCTTAAGACATTTCTTTTCACTAAGGCTTTTCCCTAATGTGAATTGATCCTAATTTTCTTTCTGCATTTGTTTCTTTGTCCTGCTGCTAAATTTGCCTGCACAGCGCCAAGAAACCGTATGGTGAATGTTGCGCTATACAAATATTTTAAATTCAAATTCAAAACTAACTATAACATGGGAATTTCAATGGTTTTGTACGAGTGAAATGTTCAACTAACTTTTTTCAGTGAATTGACAATATAAAATGTATTAATTCTTATATTTATGTTTTTTATAATGATTTACTACATTTTTATAAACTATTTATTTTTAGATATTTTATTTTTTAAACTACATTAAAATTACATTATACACCACATTACAAAATACAATTTCTCAGAATGAATTACTTTAGTTTAAATACTTTGCAAATAGGCAATAGAGTTTTAAGTACAGTAGTTACAGTTGTAGCAATGGGCAACACAATTTCAAACACAATGCAACATTGAGCTGAATGGGATTTTCTAGGTAAATGCAACTAGTTACTTTATGGATTACTTTTCTAACCACAGGACTAGATCCTAGATTCATTCCTAGGACATCTCCTGTAAACAGTTGACTAAAAGCGGTTTTGTTACAGTAGTGATTTTTAAGGAATATTATTGTATTTTAAAAATTGACACAGAAACCTTTTCACATAGAATCACAAATATTATCCTATGGGAGGAAATTCACTTAGTAAATGGTGTTATTGTTACTTTTTTTTACTCCGTTTTGGATCCTGGATCCAGCACTGGTGCATCTCCTGTAAACAGTTGAAAGAATGCGTTTAAGTCATACAGGCAATTTTTAAGGAATATTTGTAGTTTGTAAAAATAGACACTTGGAACGTTTTCTGGTGAAATCCAGACAATGGTTTCCTATGGAAGCAAATACAAGTTACTTGTAAGTATGGTTAGAATTACTTTTCAGGGTCAGTGCTGGGCTAAAAGATGCAGCACTGAGTTCTCTCCTGATAACAGGTGAATAAATTGGAATTCGTAGTTCAGCTGATTTTAGAGGAATATTTGTACGTTTCAAAAATCAACATTTAGAAACTTTTCTGCTGAAAACCACATGATGGATTCCTATGGAAGGAAATACAAGTTACTGTAAGTAGGCTTAGAATTACTTTCAGGGTCAGTGCTGGGCTAAAAGATGCCACACTGGGTTCTCTTCTGATAACAGGTGGGTAAATCGGAATTCGTAGTTCGGCTGATTTTAGAGGAATATTTGTACGTTTCAAAAATCAACACAGAAACTTTTATGCTCAAAACCACACAATGGATTCCTATGGAAGGAAATACAAGTTACTGTAAGTACGCTTAGAATTACTTTTCAGGGTCAGTGCTGGGCTGAACGATGCTACACTGGACTCTCTCCTGATAACAGGGGAGTAAATCAGAATTTGTAGATCGGCTGATTTTACAGGAATATTTGTACAATGGTGAAGGAAGGGGGCGGGGGCTGAGGTGACATGTGTGCAAACACACCCTGTGGCACGTTTTAAGTTGCAGGATTAAGTGCCCTTGAATCCTGAGGTCCCCTGGGGGCCAAATTGCCCACCAGGTACCTCTAGTATGCGCCAGGGGGCTGCGTTGCAGAGAGGTGTTGTGATGCCATGCCCCTTATTACAACACTCTGCAACACAGCTCCGTGGCACTTACTAGAAGTACCTGGTGGGCTAGTTGGCCCCCAGGGGACCTCAGGATTCAAGGGCACTTAATCCCGCAACTTACAACGTGCCACAGGGCGTGTTTGCACACATGTCACCTCAGGCCCCACCCCCTCCCTTCACCACTGTGCAAATGCACCCTGTGGCGTGTTTTAAGTTGGGGGATTAACTCCCGTTCAATCTTGAGGATCCCTGGAGTGCAACTAGCCCACCAGCTACCTCCAGTAAGCGCCACAGAGCTGTGTTGCAGAAAGGTGTAAAAAGGGGCGTGGCCTCCGAACACCTCTCTGTAAAGCAGCCCCCTGGCACATACTGGAGGTACTGGGTTGGGTAGTTGGCCCCCAGGGACCCCCAGTATTCAAGGGGAATTTATTCCCCCTCTGCAAACGCGCCAGGGGGTGCGTTTGCAGAGGGGTGCAATAAGGGGGCGTGGCCTCTGGCTGTGATCCCTTTTTAAAACATATTTCTTTTTTGAAGAAGGGGGGCTGTGTAGCCTCCCTTCTTTTAATCATGTTTTGCCCTAGGGACCCCGTCCCCTAGGGCCTGCTCTCAATTGTTTTTATTTTTAATGTGGAAGGGGGCCCTGTGGCCCCCTCCTGCGGCCATAGTCTGCCCCATCCCCTGGGGCATGTGCCTTTTTAAAAAAAACAATTATTAGGAGGGGGCTGTCTTGTCCCCCTCCTGTGGCCACTTTTAACCCCCGGTACCCCATCCCCCGGTGCTGGCCGTTTTTATATATTTTTTTAATTTGGGGGAGGGGGGCTGCGTGGCCCCCCTTCCGGGCCACTAATAGCCCCAGGGAACCCATTCCTCGCAGCTGGCCCACTCCGTTGGGGACCGTGGGGGGGGTCCCAAATCCCCACACGGTCCCAGCCGGCTCCCTGCACCCTGCGGGAGCCGGTATTGCTTTTCCATATGGGGAGCAGGTAACAAGCTGCTCCCCATATGGAAAAGCAATCTGCTTTCCTAATAGGAAAGCCGTTTGCAATGATAGGGTGAGAGCAGAAAGGCTCCTGCCCTGCCATTGCCATTGCAAACAGCAGTGTCCCGGGGGTGGGCACCGCGGGACACTGCGGGAGCCAGCCCTGGGGGGTGGCAGTCCCCAGGGCCCTCGAGAGCTCCAGGAGGGGGACCACACGGCCCCCCTCCCATCATTGGAAAAGTGGTGGTCCCCGGGGATTTGGGGGTCCATAACAGACCCCCAAATAAAAAATGTAGTGCCCCAGGGAGGTGGTGGTCCCCGGGGCATGTGGGGGGGGCTCAAGCGCTCCCCACACAGGTTTTTTTATTTTAAATGAAAAGCCCCAGGGGGTGGCGGTCCCTGGGGCTGTGGGGGGCCCGTGAGCCCCCCGCATACATTTAATTAGAGCCCCGGGGGCTGGCGGTCCCTGGGGCTGGGGGGCCTCAGAGCCCCTTCACCCAATTCAAAAAAGGTCCAGTAGGTGGCGGTCCCCGGGCTGCGGGGGGGCCTGGTGAGCCCCCCACATACATTTAATTAGAGCCTCGGGTGGCGGTCCCTGGGCTGGGGGGCCTCAGAGCCCCCCACCCATTTAAAAAAAGCCCCGGGGGTGGCGGTCCCCAGGGCTGCGGGGGCCCCGTGAGCCCCCGCGTACATTTAATTAGAGCCCCGGGGGTAGCGGTCCCCGGAGCTGGGGGGCCTCAGAGCCCACCACCTATTTCAAAAAAGCCCTTGGGGGTTGCAGTCCCCGGGGCTGCGGGGGAACCCCATGAGCCCCCCCATACATTCACTAAGAGCCCCTGGGATAGCGGTCCCCGGGGCAGTCTGTGGGGGACCCCCTTTTTTCTTAATAATGCCCCCGGGATTTGGCCCTCCTGGGGGCAAATTACCATATTTACAGGGAGACCCCGTTTCTTTTTTTTTCTATTGCTAGGATGCGCAGATCATACGCGCATCCCGCGATTTAAAAAAACAACAACTTTGTTTTGGACCAGGGGTCCTTGTGGGACCCCTGAGCAGGCCTAGGGGGTTATGGTGTGTCTAGTCTACCCTGCCCCCTTTTCACTTTTTACGGCGTTTGCTTTTGGTTTCTTGTGCCTCGGTTCTACCGAGGCACAAGATGGCTGCAAACACTTCCTGATTTTGACAGTTGTCAGCCAATTAGCATTCAGATTGTGCACGGCAGGGTGCTTATAGGCTGCGCAGATAGATATGCGGACCCACCGCGCCCATAGATATATATGTGACTTTAACTGTCATTTTCTCAGGAAATACTGAATGGATTTACCCCAAATGAGCAAAAGTCATGATTCTGAACCAAGGACTACCTCTTTGCCAAATTTGGTGTAATTCCGTTCAGCAGTTTGGGCTGTAGCTACGACTAAAGGTCCTATGGGAAATTGCATGGGGAAAATGCATTTTAGGACCCCCCTTTTGTCTTGGCCCCGCTTGACCAATCACCCCTAAACTTTCAGGGAAGAGCAGAACTAAGCTGGCCAAAAGATTGGAAAATTTCACGCACATTCATCAACCGGCGCCAAAGTTATTCCAAATAGAATGTTGCAGATTTCCTATGGATAAAAGGTCCTAACTATAACTACCTACTGACGACCGCCAGTAGGTAACATATATATATATATATATTACCTACTGGCGGTCGCCAGTAGGTAGGTATAGTTAGGATTATTTTCAATAGGGAAATCGCAACATTCTATTGGGAATAACTTTGGCGCCGGTTGAGGATTCTGCCTGAAAATTTCCTCAAATTAGTCTTGCGGCGCTCCGGTCCTTCCCTAAAAGTTTGGGGGGGATTCGTCAAGCGGGGGCCGAGATAAAAGGGGGGTCCCAAAACGTGTTTTCCCCATGTTAATTTCCATCGGGCGGCTGAATGGATTTCCACAAAACTTGGCAAAATTGTAGGGACTGGTAGCCCGATGTGCCTTTGCTATGTCTCAAGATATGTGCTCCAGTGGATTTTGAGTAATTTAGGTTCAAAAAAATATATATATCCATAAGCGCTCCCCGGTACGCGCACCGGGGCGCGAACCAGCGCGCTACGCGACTTCGCGCACGGAAAGCTGATTGGCTCTCGGGTGTCTGTAAACATTCCAAACAGTCCAGAGCGGCCGCCATCTTGTGTCTCGGTAGGATCGAGACCCAAGAGGTGGCAAAACAAAGGGGGAAATTACCAAAAGGGGGCAGGGTAGATCCCCCCTGACCCCCTAGGTTTGATGTGGGGGCCATAAAAGGGCCCCGCGGGGCAAAAAAAAAAAATATATTTTTTTCGATTTGCGCGGGGGGAGCGCCCGGTACGCGCACCGGAGAGCGTACCGGGGAGCGTACCATGGGGAAAAAAGAATGACAGGTTTTTTTTTTTTAAGTAGCATTTTTTTTATAAATTTGAGGTAGTTCTAAAAGAACTGGTTTTTTTCTTCTTTTTGTTGTTTTATATATTTTTTATTGTTTTTTTAACATTTTGTACTTTTTTGGCTTTTCTGAACAGTTTTATATTTTTTTGTATTTTTTATGGGGAGAAACAAAAAACAGGGAATTATAAACGGCTCAACTGGAGCAAAAAAAATTCTGAAAAAAATTAGTGTTTCTTCGGGAACTTGTGGTTATCACCAGCAACGTTGATGAGGGTAATACTCTTCTCACCATAAGTAATGGTTTTGCCACAATATATGCAAGCGATTTTGTAGCCACCAAACTTAGTTTGAATGTTTGGAACCATCTGCCTTGCCTCTGGACCCGATAGAGTGGGTTCTTTGGTTGTTGAGGTGCTGGCAGACGATTGTGGAAGGTTTCTGCACAGTTCTCTCACCTCTGCTGCAGAATAGTTATTGGGGTGCAATCGTTGCATGTGCCGAATCATTGTGTGATTCCCAAAAGAATATATTTTTGCAGGGTTCCTCCTGGATAGTACAGCGCCACAGATGAGACAGGTCACCTTTGCAGCGTTTACCTTCTTTGCACCCCTTGGGATTTCAATAAACTCCCATATAAAGTGCTCCTTCGGGTTATATAGGGCATTGTCTTCAGGCAGGAAATGCCTTCCCTGCCTTCTCTCCTCCACCTCCTCCTCCTCCTTCTCTTCTTCTTGACCACCAATGTGATGTTGTAGTGGTCCTTGTGGTGGTGGTGGTGGTGGTGCAGATGCTCCAGCTGCTGCTGCTACTGTAGCCATTTTAAAGTACAAAATATTAGTCACAGATCTCCAAACAGGTCTTCCTCAGTCAAAGGACAAAGTCAGAATAAGGAAAAAAGGTGGGGGCTTTCATCATTTGGAAAACAAAACTGTCCTGAACCAATGAAAAGTGTTATTTTCAGGTCACATGACCCGGGCTTTCATCATTTGGAAACCAAAACTGTTCTGCACCAATAAAAAGTGTTATTTTTAGGTCACATAACCCGGCGCGCTTACGCTACGCGCCCCGGGGCGCGTCGGATGCTTACGTTGCGCGATCGTATGCGCTCAAGTGCTTCCGGGTGCGTTTACGCCATGCGTATCACGCGGACGCGGCCACGCGATACATCACGAAGATGTTTTCATTCGCGGCAATAGCGCTAACGGGACGCTCACCGGTACGCACCCCGGGGCGCGCCGGAAAACTGTGCTTTCCGGTGCGCTCACCGGGACGCGCACCGGGAGCGCTCCAAGGCAAAAATAAATAAATAAATAAATAAATAAATATACTTAAAGAAAATAGTATTACATAAATAAACAATATAGGAATAATTATAAAAAATATCAGATTTTATAGTGATAGAAATTTGTTATTAAAAAACCTGCGCGTGGGTGCTTCTGGGTGCGCTAACGCCGTGCGTATCACGCGGACGCGGCTACGCGAAACGTCTTGATGATGTTTTCGTTTGCGGCAATAGCGCTAACGGGACGCTCCTCAGTACGCGCACCGGGGCGCGCCGGAAGACTGCACTTACCGGTGCGCTCACCGGTATGCGCACCGGGAGCGCTCCAGGGCAAAAAATTAAAAAAAAAAAAAAACAGGAACAATATACATAAATAAAATAGTATTATATAAATATACAATATAGGATTCATTATAAAATATTACATTTCATAGGTTTGAGGCCCTATATATAGTTAGGAATTAGCATTTAAAAAACCTATGAAATTCACTGAAAAAACCATAGGTTTCACACCAGTTATAGTTAGGAATTATCATTTAAAAAACCTATTAAATTCACTGAAAAAACCATAGGTTTCACACAAATTATAGTTAGCTGGAAATTTTACTGACATAAAACCATTGAAATTCCAACGTTATAGTTAGTTGGACTCACTATAACAAGCGCGCCTGCAATGCACTGCTGATATCGTCACATATTACATCACTCATGACATGGTCAGTGACATCACTCATGACATCACTGATGACACTATCCTTGTGACAGAGTGACAGACCTCCTTTCAGTGTAATGTAACCCTTGAAACACATATTCAAAAATAGAAACTAACATTTTCAAAAAAATGGAGATACCCATACCAGTTACAACAACCAATTCAGTAATTCCACCATCTATATTATTATTATTATTATTCTGAGTTTTATATAGCGCCTGGTTACCAGTAGGCATCCCAGCGCTCACCAGAGAATGAAACTACCAGAGTAATGCGGGGGTTAAGCAGAGAACAGAAAAGTTTTTAAAAGTTTGCGGAACCGAAGAAGGCTAGGTGGCTACATTTATCGAGAACCTCCTGCCACCAGTTCTTGCCTTCTTCACCCTCCTTACCTGCAAAAGATGTTGGTGGTCAGACCGGAGGGAGCGGAGGGCCTTATAGGGCTGAACCATCTCCCCCAGAATGGGTGGGCCTACCCCCTGCAGGACTTTATGAGCGATACAAAGTGACTTGAACTTCACCCTGTCCCTCACAGGGAGCCAATGCAGCGCCTTCAGCGCAGGGCGAGCAGATTGATGCCTGGGGAGACCCGTCAGGAGCCTGGCGGCCGCATTCTGCACTTGCTGCAGTTTGTTCATGGTAGATTCTGGAGCACCCAGGAACAACGCGTTGCTGAAGTCCAGCCGCGAGATGATGAGCCCCTGGATGATATACACATCCACTCATTCACCAACAGTTCTATATAGTCACTCATACATATACTCACTCATCATATGTAGTGATACACCAATACATCCTGTTACACACCGACAGTCATCCAAAAGTTACTCACACACATACTCACACATGCAAATAAACTATTGAACATCCATTTATTTGCATATACAACTATACACACACTTCCACCTTACTTCTAAGGAAACTTACACATACTTACTCTCTTAAACAATCACTTATAGAAACACATACTTATTTAAACAGGAACTCTTTCAATCTCTCACTCTCACATATACTCACTTATATACATCAATACTCACATATAATAGACTAAAACATATGTTGTTACTAATAAAGACAATAGTGAGACAGTCATTCACTCACTAACACACACATATACACACTCATCCACCCATACAGTCCTGCACATATGCTGTCTTCAAAACACATACAAACAGTGAGTCAGTCACCAACCCATGCAGCCACTTATACACAAAGTGAAACACTGATACATATATTTAAATATTTAAAAATTACTCGCTAATATATGTATTCACTAAGATACACTTAATAAGCCAGTTAACCAATCAATTGTTTTTTTTAAAAACATCAATTTACACACTTATTTAACCATTTATTCTTCCATCGACTTTTACAAATACATATATAAAACATATTTATTTTTCAGAAAGACACACATTCACTGGATGGTGTCATCAGTGATGTCATGAGTGATGTCACTGATGATGTCATGAGTGATGTAATATGTGACATCATCAGCAGTGCATTGCAGGCGCGCTTTTTATAGTGAGTCCAACTAATTATAACGTTGGAATTTCAATGGTTTATGTCAGTAAATTTCCAGCTAACTATAACTGGTGTGAAACCTATGGTTTTATCAGTGAATATATATATATATATATATATATATATATATATATATATATATATATATATATATATATATATATATATATATATATATATATATATATATATATATATATATATATATTCACTGATAAAACCATAGGTTTCACACCAGTTATAGTTAGCTGGAAATTTACTGACATAAACCATTGAAATTCCAACGTTATAGTTAGTTGGACTCGTATAATATATATATATATATATATATATATATATATATATATATATATATATATATATATACATATAGTGAATGGTGGGGTGCAAGTTCTAGTTAGCTGTGCTAACTATAACTGGTGAATTTCTGTATTTTTTTTGTTCAAAATGTTAATGTTGTCACTGACATATTCACCTAACTCTAACGTTAGTTTAACCTTTGTTTTTTTCAGTGAAAAAAAAATAAAATAAATATATATATATATATATATTCACAGCTAACTATAACTTGCACTCCACCATTCACTGCTTATGACCTTACATATTACATCACTCATGACATGTTCTGCGACATCATATATGACGTCACTGAGTTTTGGGCCCCCTCCTTTTTTCTTACCCCCTCTTGACGAATCATCCCAAATATTTCCATGCACAAACTCTGCGAAACGGAGCAATTTTTGTGAAAGTTTCTTACACATGTGTCAATAATACTTTGACAAATCAAAATGCCCTGAGTAATGCTAAGAAACGGGGAAAATGGAAGAGGGAATATCTATGACAAAAAAACTTGAAAATTAAAGAAAAAAACAGACCAAAAAGTGCAACTGAAAATGCTCTTTTGTTGACAATATTAATGGAAATATCATTGGACGCAATGTTGATTTACGAATTTATTGGCACCAGATTTCCAACTCGAGTTTTCAGTGGCTTTATTTCCACCTGGGACATAATTGTAAACAATCTCTGGAAACTATGCGAATTTCTTTTTTGAGCCACATGAGGTCTTATTGTGTTATTTCTCGTCAAGGTGTTTGTTTGAAAACAATTGTGCCACCCTAGGAGCACTTTTATTGCTCTGAGGGGGAAAAAAGGAATAAAGTTTGCACGACGATCCAAACCGAAAGCACTTGTTAAAGTCTTTTGCAGTACGTCGTCTAAGCCAGCAGCAACAGGCAGTAGAAGGCATATGTTCTGATGTGTCTTTTAAGAAGCATTTCGGGCCTTTTTCATTGCGCACTTGTTTCCTGCTGCGTGTCTGGTGTCCTGCTGTTTCCAGGTAGGGTTGTGGCCCTTGGCTTTAAAAGGCTGCTCTTGAGCCAGATTATATGGCATTAGATGCAGTGAAGTGTGGCTGATGCAGGTATTAAGGAGGGTAGCACCCAGAAGCCCCGCCCCCATTCCTCTAATGTGTGCTCCTCATTCTACAAATAAGCCCCGAGGAGCAGATTTTTTTTTAAATGTATCCCGTAACTTTCTCCTTGGTTCCCTCAATATCACTCTCCCTGCTTCAGTTTCGAAATCTAGACATGGCACATTTTAAATGCATTTTCCCTAGCTGCACCTAAAGCGTGCATACAGCCGAGTCCTTAGCTGAGTTGAGCTCTACGTGTTTACTTTCCGTCAAAGAAAGAGTTTGACCCATGGCCCATCCAGATGTGCAGGCTCGCTGCTATAACCCAAGATAAATCCTCCCACGCCGCCATTAGCAGTTTAATTGTGGTTTAGCAAGCTGGGAGGTGGGGAGAGAAGGAAATGGCACTGAACAATAAAAGCAATAGTCCATTGTTTTTCGGCAGGTCTCTGAGAGCCAGGTGTGAGGCGAATGGCAAACATGAGCAAACGCACTTCTGAGTCATCGAGTAAATCTGGCAAAAACACACAGCAGATCCTACCCGGCTATTTTTGGTTGATTTGAAACTTAAAGGGAAGTTCATTTTTGCCTCATGTTCGTCATCTACGTTTGTGTTCTTATAAGGTTACATAATAATCTCATTGTGCAAAATAAATTATGTAAGCCTGTGAATGAATTCTATCCTGTCCGTCTCAGTGTTGCCATGATTCTTGTGGAGGAAGGGTGACAGCGAGAGCTGGGAAGTCCCATTTGAAAAGGAAAAGCTGAATCATGCATTAAACAAACACTTATTTCTAGTGAGCCTTGACGCCTTCGGATTCGCAGGATTTTTTTTAGTCACTGAATAAGGGACCAATGGCCTATCATGATGGGTGTTTCTGGCACACCACAGAGGCGAGCGTTAATTTTATGCGCCTCCCAGGCGTAAACAGAATTCATTTAACCCAATACTTTTCTAAGTTAGTGCTTTTTAGGTTTCGCCTCGTCGCCTCGTCGAAAGCTGCGCCGCACAACTTTTTGGCGCAGGCGAAATCTAACGTTTACAGTATGTGTGTGTTGTCCTGCCTTCTCTTTCCATTGGCTAGCTCCATAAATGGAGGCTAGCCATTGGAAGAGAGATCTGCTCATCATTCTGCGAGCAGATTCGTGGGCGTTCCCGCGATTTTTACTCATCCCGCCCCTTTGCGATCGTCAAGCGGCGGTGGGCGGTTGTTTTTTTTTTTTTTAAAGCTTTGTTTTTGCCATTTTGGAAGTGTTGTTTGCAGGGGTAGGTTGCGCGATGTCCCGCTGTCCGTTCCCGCCCCCCCTCCCGCTGTCCGTGAGCCCGTTCCCGCTCCCCCCTCCCGCTGTCCGTGTGCCCCCCGCCCCCCTCCCGCTGTCCGTGAGCCCGTTCCCGCCCCCCTCCCGCTGTCCGTGAGCCCGTTCCCGCTCCCCCCTCCCGCTGTCCGTGTGCCCCCCGCCCCCCCTCCCGCTGTCCGTGAGCCCGTTCCCGCCCTTCTCCCGCTGTCCGTGAGCCCATCCCTGCCCCTCCCGCTGTCCGTGAGCCTGTTCCCGCCCCCCCTCCCACTGTCCGTGAAGTCTGTGAGTTACTGATCTCTGAAGCACGTACATCCACCCAGAGAGCGCTCTTAGCCGGAGTGGAACCTTTGACCTGCAGACTAAAGCCATATTTTTGCAAGGACAAGCTGAGATACCTTATTGCAATTACAATTAATTCACATACAAAGGCACATACATTCATCTTAGTGGTAAGTGCTGTTTTCCTATGTTTGGAACCCGTAAAGTGCAGGCCTCGTGCACATCTCTACGGCTAGCCCCTTGATAGATTTGCAGCAGTTAGACGAATCCCCTGAGCCATTTCACCAGTTGGAGCACTCCCACACCTGTGTAACCCGTTTTGCTAGTTGATCAAATGCAATAAATGTAACCCCCCCACCCCCAATGAGACGGTCATGGATTTCGTGGTTCAAGGCATGCATTCAACTGACTGCTCCTGTTTATTTCAGGAATATAATCATCTGGTGTTTGCATGCAGGCCCTTTCAAAGTTGAGTGCAGCTGGTGATTCCTGCGCAGCTTCTCTGCATTTTATGCAAATCCGGAGTTCTAGTGATTTGTTGAGGCTTTCCTGGTGAGCAGACTTCCCTCGGTGGAGTGACAGGGCACTTGACACATTAAAGGGGAAGTGTCGCCCAACGGTTTTTATTTTCGGCAAAAAGCTTACCAAAGTGCTGCAGGTATCTTAGTTTAAAAATACGTATTCATATACCATTTTTTGATTCTTTTAAAGCAAGGTTTCATTTTGGCTGTCGTGACCCTTTCCCGACTAAGTGTGACCTCAGTCGGTCTCTGGTTGAACCAGTGATGCCCCTCGGAAGGAAGGGGCAGGTTGCTTAGAGTCTGTGAACTGGAGGTGGCCTTGTCTTCACATTAACCTCCGTCTATTCCAGGCACTTGAACCTCAACTGACGGTGCTAGTAATGTTGACCCCTGCGCCGCTGTGATGTTGTTTTAGACCCTGGTGAACCCATTCCGCCGCTGCCTATATGGCCCGTTTAACTGAACTCATTCAGTCCTTATGTGCAGGCCTCACCCTAACCTTTAACTCGCCGTCACTTTGAGGGCGTCACCTTCTTGGAATCTTAGTCCCGGCGGGGCATATTTACACTCTGCTGCTGTTATTGCATGCCAAGATTTATACATTGCACCTCTCTTGCCTCTAGAGAGCGAGAACCTGGGGCGAGACAGAAAAGTCTTGCTCCAGGGGTCTCCAACCTATTCTGTAGGAAGACCTACTTTTGTTACATGAAAATCATCATGAGATATTGATAATTTTGTCACAGTGACCCCATTAGATAGGATTACTTTAGGGGCCACCCTATGCAAGCTTGCCAACAGTGATCACTTCCATGCATCAAGAGGGTTGCCAGCAGTACTGTAAATTTTTTTTTTTAAATGTGTCCATTTGGAACGCTTTTACATAGCTAATACATAACCGGCATAGCTGCAATGCCGGATAATCAACATAAAATTAACAGTAATATGTCTCCCAATTGCTCCATGATTTATCACTCAAACATCGGCTTTAACTATATTTACTCCAGCTATCAGCTTATGAGTTCTGAAAATACACACATTTTTGTCTCAAATACAGGTTTTAGTTTTGGTTTCCACATATAAAACCAACCAAAAGCTTCAAATTGAGTAGGCTGGGCAGCACACAGGATAGCTACTTATAGATAGCTGGAGCGCTACCAGTAGGTCACAAGCTACTTGAAGAAGCCTACCCACGTTCATATGTTGTCCTTGTAGAAGCAAGTCTCTGAAAATGCCAAGTTACATAGGAGCAGGAAGCTGTTGGTCAAATGCATGATGGCTGCATATCTAGGGCAGTGATCGTCAAAGTGCGGCCCTCCTAACATTTACATGTGCCCGCCTGGTCAATAGCACTACTTGGATGCTGTTTACTCAACAAAAACATGCACATTGCTGTGGGGTACTTGGGGCTGAAGATGCAGCAGAGGTAGGCAAGGAGCGAGCCAAATGCGTGGCTCTAGCTGAGCGGGAATAACTTTTGGACCCTCAAGCCCCAAATGATTTAACTTTCAAGTGGCTTAGCTTGCTGCCCGTGAACCTCATTCGCCAGGAATTCAACACAAAGTATGAACCTATTGATTTAAACAGGAGAGTAAGAAACCAATCTACCTCAATACTGACAAACCTATTCAGTGCTAGACTGCTTTTATCTTTATCCTGATGTATTTATTTTGCCCCTGTTGTAATTATTTACCTTTATGTGTATTGTGGGTACCAAAGGAGATGTTGTGTGGTAGGTGATAATAAATAGCATGTGTATGGTTTGTGTTTGTGGTGTGTAGGTATGGGTGAGGAGTTTGAATGAATTGGATAGTGGGGCCAAGTTCCTAGTCGTTTGTCAGTTATTGGGTGTAAGTTTTTATTTATCTGTTTATTGAACTGTTTACCTAAGGTATCAAAGTATATTTGAATAATTTGTATTAAATGCTTATACATGTATGTACTTGTACTTCTATTATTGATGCTATTCGTATTTGTGTGGCTTGGTTATATTGGGGCTATAAATCCCAGACAATAGCGAGATAATCCGCATCCAGTTATCAGTGGCAGGGTTATTATGGTTCGTTTGCTCCTTGCTCTGCCTGTTAACATGTTGGCTCCCCCCACCTATAAATAGTCAGGGCTGAAGATATGCCCAAGCATTTTGGAACCAGTGTGCACCCCCTCTTCCCACACACAATAGGTAGCACTATACTGTCTGACGTTTACCAGCTGTTGCGATGTGCATATGGATCTGTAGCCGCATACTGCAGTCACAAGTCAATGACTCACTATTCCCAGAGTCAAAAGTGTGATTGTATAAAAGGTCCAAACTAGCTCAAGGTGTCACACCACTAGTGAGACCACTTGGTCACTGTTACTTTATCAAGTCAGTTAGGCTAGTGCAGGTTCCTGGGTACCAATGCTCATAGAAGGTATTCTGGGAGTTGTTTTCGTTTGAGTGGCAGGCCGGATATCAATGGTTTGTTCAGAATAGCCAAGCACTGAAAACATGGCTGTGCTTGCTTCCCTGCCCCCTCGCTGTGCTTGCTCCCCTGCCCCCTGGCTGTGCTAAGCATGGGCGGATTTCGCGGATCCACGATCCGCAAATTTGCGGATTTGCGTATTGGGGGATCTGCAAAATCCGCGAATTTGCGGATTCACGGATGTTGCTGATTTTTTAAATGTGGGGGGGTCTTCTGTGCGAGTTCCATGTGTGTGTAACTTTGCCATCACCCCAAAGAGCGCTGGGGTCCCTCGAGTGAGCTGTCCATCAAGTGGGTAAAGGGTGCGAAGACGGTGCACACCATTAGTGTGTGGGGAGGGGCCAAACGAACGGGGCTTATATGCGAGTTCACATGCCTCTTGTGTGTATAAAAGGACAGGCACGGATCAGAGAAGCTCGTGGTCACAGGAACTGCACAGGGATTGAGCTCATGAAAGTCAATTATGCAAAGGCCTCCATCAAGCATCAGAGCTAAATTTCGACGATAGATATGGGGAAAACACACATCTACCCAGCCTCGAAAAAACACACATTTTTGGGGGGGCTGATTAACTTTGCCATCACACTGAAGAGCGCAGGGGTCCCTTGAGTGAGCTGCCCAGTGCCCATCATCCTGTAAATATTTTAGGATGGCGCCGGCAAGCTGCCAGCGCCATCCTAAAATAGTTACTAAATTAGCTTCATCAGGAAGCACTAATAGATAAAATAAAGCAGGTGCTCGAGCACCGCTTTATTTTATCTATTAGTGCTTCCTGTTGAAGCTAACTTAGTAACTATTTTAGGATGGCGCTGGCAGCTTGCCGGCGCCATCCTAAAATAGTTACAACTTCAAGCTTGAAGGCTTGAACTTTTGCCCCCCAAAACCGCCGCTCGCGGATTCGCGGATTTTCGGTAAATTCGCGGGAGTTCGCTGATTGCGCATTTCCCGAAAATCCGCGAAATCCGCAAGCGGAATGGATTTTGCTCTCACACTTACTTGCTTCCCTGCCCCCTGGCTGTCTTTGCTTCCCTGCCCCCTGGCTGTGCTTGCTTCCCTGCCCCCTGGCTGTGCTTGCTTCCCTGCCCATGCTTGCTTCCCTACCCCCTGGCTGTGCTTGCTCCCCCCGCCCCCTGGTTCCCCTTCCCCTGGCTGTGCTTGCTCCCCTGCCACCTGGCTGTGCTTGCTTCCCTGCCCCCTCGCTGTGCTTGCTTCCCTGCCCCCTCGCTGTGCTTGCTCTCCTGAGTGTGTGTGTTGCTTTGGGTGGGTGTGTGTGGCTCTGGGTGGGTGTGTGTGGCTCTGGGTGGGTGTGTGTGGCTCTGGGTGTGTGTGTGTGTGTGGCTCTGGGTGTGTGTGTGGCTCTGGGTGTGGGTCTGTGTGTGTTGGTCTGTGTGGGTGGGTCTGTGTGTGTGTGGGTCTGTGTGTGTGTGGGTCTGTGTGTTTGTGTGGGTCTGTGTGTGTGTGGGTCTGTGTGTGTGTGGGTCTGTGTGGGTCTGTGTGTGTGTGTCTGTGTGTGTGTGGGTCTGTGTGTGTGACTCTGTGTGTGTGTATGTGGCTCTGTGTGTGTGTGTGTGTGGGGCTCTGTTGGTGTGTGTGGGTCTGTGTGTGTGTGTGTGTGTGTGTTTGTGGGTCTGTGTGTGTGTGTGGGTCTGTGTGTTTTTGTGTGGCATTTGCCAGAGATTAAACTATTGGCATTGTAAATGACAATGCCATTTATTTATCTGTTTTCAAAACCAACACATAAATACAAATGTTGTCATTTACAATGCCAATAGCTCAAACTTTTCAAAAGGCGAAACCATTGCATTGTAAATGCTTGTTTTTCATACAGCAGAGCCCAAAAACAGAGAGACAAACCTTGCTCACTGTTTTCAAGCAGCACTAGCTGAAAAAAAGCAGTAACTCAGAGTAATACCTATTATGAATGATTTGGGTTTCATTTCCATAGTTGTAACTGGTGAAGTTGAATGATTTAATCAATTCGGTTGGCGGTTAGGTAGATGTTGAATAATATGGGGTGTATGATGGACCATTGAAGGACACCACAGAGTTGGGTGTGAGGACCTGTTGTGAAAGGTGGTAAGTAAACTAAACTTTGTCTCTGAGATAAGAAGCAACCCATTGTAGAACTAGGGGCTAGATGTAGGTAATTTTATTTTACCACTTCTTAAATACCGAATTTTACCGATTCGGTATTTAAGAAGTGGTAAAATAGAGGGGGGGGATGTAGGTATTACAGAATCGGTAAATACCGAATTGTTAAGATTCGGTATTTACCGATTCTGTAAATACTGATTCGGTAATGCCCATTGATTCCTATGGGCATTTAAGCCCATAGGAATCAATGGGCATTACCGAATCGGTATTTACCGATTCGGTAAATACTGATTCCAGCAAGGGTGCAGGGGGTGTCACTTTGACACCCTCTAGCACCCCAAATACAGGCATGTGTGCCATGTGGCACACAGACATGCCCTATGGGCATGTCTGTCTGTCACATGGCATAGGTGTGCATGCACACATGTTCATGCACACCTGGATTCGGTATTTTACCACCCAATTGGATTGGGTGGTAAAATACCGAATCTGAAAGGCCTTTGGGACTCAGAAGAGTCCCACCTACATCTAGAAGTTACCGAATCGGTGAAAATACCGATTCAGTATTTTACCGATCCGGTAAATTTAACGATTCTGTAAATTTACCGAATCGGTAAAATTGGCCCCCTACATCCCAAAAACCCATTTACCGGTCGGTAGCGGCCAAAATCGTCCGTTACCGGCTGGTAAATGGCCACCTACATCTGGCCCATTGTCTCTTACTCCGAGATGATGGAGACTTTGTAGTATCATGTGATTGTGACACTGTCAAGTGCAGCTGATAAATCCAGACACAATAGGGCAGGCACTCGGGCCTTGTCTACTGAGTTTTAGATCATCCCAAATTGATATAATGGCTGACTCTGTGCCTCTACCTGGTCTGAAGCAGAACTGTTCGTCGCACATTAATTGATTTTCTGCCTTAAAAGGTAAATATTGGGTAAACACTGCTCATTCAAATGTATTTCCTTTAAAATGATCCGTTTGAAATAGGCCTGTAGTTTTCTGAGTCGGATAGGTTGAGGTTTAACTTTTTGAGAAGTGATCTAATGTAGGAGGCGTTCAGCTCAGATGGGAATTAACCTAGTTCCAGGGACTTGTTGAGTAAGCATCAAGCTACTTCCTCTGCACAGGTTGTACATAGGATATCTTTATAGATTTTTAAAGGTGTTGGGTCTGCAGGTGATCCTGATGGTCTGCTTGTGATGATAATGTTAATGAAATGTTTTCCGAGAGGGCAGTGAGGGTATGTAGTGATGGAAGATTGCTTTTACCATTTCTTTGTTGTTTGGGCCATGTGTTGGTGTGATTGTCTGTGTTCTCATAACGGCCATTTTCTATATTTTCACTTTTTTAGATCAATTCAACAGAGATTTCTTTGGATTGTGGTGTTTTTATTTTTTTGGCACTCTAGATTGTGGAAGTTTGCTAGAATCTTGTGGATCTGTTTAGGAGACCAGTGGGCATCAGTTATGCTTGTTGAGTGATGTTGCCTTTTTGTCAGGTAAAACTAATTTACTTTACCCTCTGTAAGTGCTTAAAACAAGTGCTCCCTGTGCGGTTCACTATAAAATCTCATCATCATATGGCCCCAAATTAGACAGTACATATAGTCTTGAAACCAAGTTCTATATAAGATACAGATAAGTACAAGAACCATTGTGCAACTTCAGCTGAAAGGTGATTGTCCTTTTAAGACTGCTTTGAAGATCTCCATGTGGGAAAGCAATTATTTTATGTACAGTATCACAAGAATTCACATTCCTAAAACACAACCTTTGAAAACCTAGATGACAGTGAAGAGACCCGCCAGTGTATTTCTAGGAGGGCCTGGTCCTCAGTATCAACAACAATATAAAAGAAGGACAATTGGTTTGGACCCTCTTTCAGAAATAGCTTGAGAATAATGGTACACCATGTTAGGTTTGGATACACACAATGCATTAAAGTATTTTCTATTATCAGACATTACTTTAAAATTGATTGGATAGGTAGCAGTATATAGTTAATTACTCCTATTACGAAGACAGATCACATAATATATTTTACCTATTTCCAAGACAACGCATGTTTCTCCAAAAGCAGATAGGATGCAGCCAAGTTCGGATTTCTATGCAGAATTTTATATGTAGGTTTGTTAAGATGGGTAACTTTCAGCAAAGCAATCTTCTTCTAGACAATCCAGAACCCTACTCTGTGTTTTTCTAAATTGTTATCCCAGCTCTTCCATAGCAGTCTTAGGCCTAGGTACTATTTTTTCAAAATAAAAAAATAGTTAGTTAGTGTCAATCTTTTTATTTCTTTCAAACAACGTTTTCGAATTGTGTTTATTTTTTGCAATGACTCTCTGGATTACACAGTGTGTCCTTGTCCAGTATCTGTATATTTCAACAATGCATATTGTAGTGAAATCATTCAGGCTCCAGCAGTTCAGATCTCACATCACACAAATCATCTATTGTGACATTCAGTACATGGGTCACGTAGTAAGACCACTCAGGTGCTGAATGCTTCAGACAAGGCTCCTCAGTTTTGGATGCTCTCCTTCTGTATCACTTTCATTGCTTGATTCTGTCTCCTCAAGAATAGTTGTTGGAAACTGATCAACTGATATACTCTTTTTCAGTCTTCCTTAATTACAGTTTTGTGCCCATTCAACTCTATCGGTGACTCTTGGCGTTTCAGTACTTTTTCCTTCACCTGGATCCTCCGACTGTACTGATGTTGCCTCAGTAAGGTTTCCAAGCTGAGAGTCAGTCTCTGCTTCTCCTTCATTAGAGTCTTCAATGCCATTGCACGAAACAACAGGTACTTGGATTTCTGTTGCAGTCTATGAATGCTGTGTTCTCTGTAACACTGCTCTTTGCAGTCATTCAGGTGGTGATGGTGCAAACACCAATACCCTTTGTTCCGGATGAAAGTGCACAATAACCTCTTCAGGATTTCTCAAATTCTTGTGTGTGATGCGTGCACCCAATTGGTCACTCCGCCAAATTTTACAGCTGTGTTAGTAGCTAAAATAACCTAAAGGGTCCTTTCCTTCTCTGTTCCAAAGAAGTCTTCTGAACGTGCTTCTCGATCATGACCCAGTTACCTGGATTGAGGTCTTGGCACTATTCGTGATGCATATCTTTAGTGGCAGCTGCATCCTGGTAAGAAACAGAACAGGCTACATCAGCCAATCCATTGCAGTAATTGAGTATCAATAAATCAATCAATCAATCAATCAAATAAGCTTTATTCGATAGCAAGTATCATAAAAGCATTACAAATTCATAAAAGGAATATAAAAGTTTGACAGTGCATAAAAGTATTAAAAATTAAAATCAGAGATTAAAACATTACACTTCTTAGCCTAAGGGGAAGCATACTTTTCCAGAATAGTAAATAATAACTTGCCATTACCAGGTAAAATACACAGTTTCTATTTCAGATATCTCATGCGTGTCGCTAAGCATCAAGGTTAACAAGGCAAAAGGACATGGGGCTGAGTCCGCTTAAACAGTGGTTGTTAGACTACACCTTCGGACCTACTACCTTATTATTCCATTAATCCATGCACAGCCCAAAAACTTGGCAACTCTACAGACAAACAGAGGCCTTGAGGCATCAGCTCGCAAAATACGAACTGCCACTAAATGGTTTTTTGTTCCCAGTTGGGTACAAATTGGCTTAAGCCATTTTGACCTTGCCTGTTTGTAAGCAGGGCATGCAAATAATAGATGGTCTACCGATTCTTGCTGGGCTTGGCAGCATGGACAATGGGCTGAGGTGTATTTATTTGGCTCCCATTGTGCAAGCGTGGAATTTAGAATTAGGGACCCAAATCGGAACTGCATGTAAAGTGTCCTATCTCTAGGGATTCAAATAAAATCTAGGTATGGCTCCTGGTAACCTACTTGTTTGTGGAGGAGAAATTCATCAGTTAATCTCCCAAGACTAGGGTGTTGTAGAAGCTGGTGATTAACCCACTTCCAGTAGGTCTTTTTTAGCTCTACCTTAGTCAAAGGGGCCTGATTCTCCCAAGATTCGACTAGGCCCAATTTAAACATGAGGTCCTTCAAATCCCTTAGCCATTTGACCCTTTTGTTAGAGTCCAGGGTGATCAGCTCAAAAAGGCCAGCCGCATAATGTGTCAATTCAGGGGTGCGTCTTAGTCTAGCCCAATACAAGAGGGGACGGAGTCTGGTCACCTCACTGATCGGGCGTCTGCCTGTGTCAAGGAACAAGGGTTTTAATGGAGTATAAATAGGAGCAGAGACCAAGTCTCTGATAAATTTATTCTCAGATTTTTGAATCTCTGCTATTTTTTCAAAACCCCAGAGTTCGGCACCATAGGTTGCCAAACTCACCGCTTTGCCTTCATATACGGCCAAAGCCGGGGCAATTAATCTACATGAGGAAGAACGTTGCTCTCTTGAGATAGCTCCCGCGACCCGCTTATGGTTTAGAAGCATCTTACTCAGATGGGGCCCCTTAGCATTTTATCTGAGAGCCTAATCCCCAGATAATCAAAAGAGTGAACTCGCTCAAGAAGAGAGCCATTAAGTGCGAGTTAAGGTCTAAAATGGTTCCCAGGGTTAAAAGCCATGAACTTAGTCTTGGAAATGTTTATAGAAAGACCCCTTGCTGAACAAAAAGATTGAAAACGGGTAAGGAGTTTATGGAGACCCATTGGAGTTTTTGAAATTAGAAGGGTATCGTCCGCAAAAAGAAGGGTGGCAATTTTTTCCCACGCCAGGGTTAGATCGTCAGCTGGAACTTGGCTAAAAAAATCGACCACACCATTCACATAGAGTGAAAAAAGTGTGGGAGCCAATACGTAACCCTGGCCGACACCCTTGTTTACTGGTATCCTCTCCGTGGTTTGCCCTTGTTTCCCCATCTAACTCATGCGTAAGTATCCTTATGGAGGTGAATTAAAAGTGATAGAATGTAGGGGGGAATACCCATGTCCTGTAGCACCGACCATAGCTTTGCACGTGGGACCAAGTTGAAAGCCGTCTTGAGATCAATGAACGCAAGATATAGGCTTCCCTTACCAATGACTACCATTTTCCAATAAAGGAGAAGTAGTTTAAATACTTGATCAACTGTGCTAGTTGCTTTCCTAAAGCCTGCTTGACAATTGGAAAGGATTCCCTCCTCCTCCATCCAAAGCTGAATCCTATTTAGGAGGGTTCTGCCTACCACTTTCTGCATGCAATCTAATAAACTAATAGGCCTGTAATTGGCAGGGTCCTGAAGATCGCCTTTTTTGTAGATGGGTATTACCTCTGCTTCTTTCCACGAATTCGCTCCTTCCATTATACTATTGATCATGAGTAGAATATATTGGGCCCACTTGTGTGGTTCCAATAAAAACAAATCGCCCGGGATACCATCTGGGCCTGCCGCTTTTGCAGGTATGATACTGTTGGTGGCACTCATGACCTCAGTCAGACTAAATGAATTTGTGGCTTCGAAGAGAGTTGTGGTCTGATTACCGGGCACATTTTCTGGTTCCCCCTCAACTTCCTCCGCATATAGATGAGCAAAGTGATCCCACCAAACCTGGCTCCCAATATGATTAGGAATGGGAGGATTATCACTCCTTAAGTAGTGCCCAAAAGGAAGCAGAATTTATCTTACTCAACACCTCTTTTAAGTCCTCCCAGTGGACCTCCTCCCAATCACGCTTAGCTAATTTCAGGGATAGTTTGCAATAATTTCTCGCTATTTTGATCATGACAGAGTTTTTCTCTTTTACAGCTACTATTAAAACATGCCTTTTCTCTTTACAGGTCTCTGTGAACCATAAATTAGGGTTTCTTTGTTGCCTCTTCACAGGACCTGTACGGCAACCTCCTACGAGGTGTGCACCAATCGAATGAATGGTTTCTCGGTGGATTTGGGGAATCTTCTCCCTCCCTTGCACTGATACCATAGCTTCCTCCAAATCATCTATCTTTGCAGCTAAAATTGTGGAGATATGCGCAATCTTTAGACCCTCCCCCGCCACCTTGGGCCACCTTAGGCGCCTGACACAATTTGACACTATTAACTCCTTAGTGGGAAGTTGGGCCTTCATACTAGAGGATAGATTTATAGACTGTGGAGCCCATCGATTATTCATTTTTAGAGTTAATGGGTTGTGGTCACTGTCAACGGTATGGTCCACCTCCATATCTATGACATCTACCCATAAACGCAAGTCCACCAGAATATAATCAATTCGGGATGGGCATGCTAGTTTGTTAAAAGTATTTTCCCCGTGTGTCAGAAGGGGTTCTGCCATTGGCAGCTCTAAGCCCAATTTCAAATTTATGGCGTTTACTTGTGTTATAATCTCGGACCATCTTTTAACCGGCATCAAAGCTAAGGGGGGCACACCCCATTTACTGTCCTCATCCATAGTATCAAAAAGATCTTCATGGCTCAAACGCTCAAATGTACAATTAAAATCGCCAGCTACAATGATGGCATTTGGATAAAAGATCTTCCAGCTTGTTCAGAATTACAGAGGACTTGGCACTCATGGTCCCCCTTATATTAACATTGAAAAGTTCCAGGGACTAGCCACCCTTAGGGCCCTTTAGAGTTAACCACATGATATCGTGGCTATCGCTATCATGTATAGATGCAGACCACCCCAAATCTATTCTAATCCATGCTGTTAAACCTCCAGACGGTCTGCCTTTTCCGCAAGTGATGGCAGGGGTATGGAATGTGGTATATCCTGAGTTGTATAACTCCCCCACGCTCCAAGTCTCCTGGAATAGGCATACAGCATGGGTTCCCACAAACCCATTCCACAATGGTACAGACATATTTTTCTTTAGACCGGCTACATTCCATGAAAGGATTTTCAAATGTTTCTGTGCTTTAGTGTTTGGGTGGGGAGCGTTGTTATTATTAACAGTGTTTTGGGGTATGGGCAAAGGGGATGCCAGGGGCTGCCTGTAGTGATGCGAACCTGAGGATTCATAACATATGGGATGATACCTGCTTTCAGTTGCCTCATAACAATTGTAATAGAGTCAATCATTTGCGTCCAACGCAGACGAAACCCCTCCACTACCTGGGGAGAACTGCTTCGCTTCACTACAAACAGTTGAGCATCATATCACCTGTGATATTCAAGAGTGCATTGGCAGGTCCAGCAGACAGCCTCATTGCACAGCCCATTAGAATCTCATGGGGCAATAAACCAGTCTTCCTGTCAGGAATGTTTTGAATACTCATCAGAGCCAAAGGTAAAGCGCCAGGCCATTTCAGTGATGTTGAAGCACAGACCTTAGCTAGTCTAGACTTTATAGTCCAGTTAATCTGTTCCACAATACCTGAAGCCTCAGATCAATAGCTGCAATGCAGGCTTTGCTTAATCTGT
The DNA here is from genome assembly GCF_964263255.1 of Lissotriton vulgaris. Taxonomy (NCBI): domain Eukaryota; kingdom Metazoa; phylum Chordata; class Amphibia; order Caudata; family Salamandridae; genus Lissotriton; species Lissotriton vulgaris. Next base: position 1,536,675,804 of record NC_141694.1, read on the forward strand.
AATGCTGTGTTATGCCAAGAACATTATTGGTAATGTGGGCCCCCCTATCTGATTCCAGAGAAGCCAGCATTCTGTACCTGGGAATTAGTTGTTGTAATAACAGTTTTGCTACTGTAAGACTGTAATTTATTCTGATTAGGTAGGCTTCCACCCATCTCAAGAAACACACTGTGATAAGGACATCTCTCATCCCGTTGCAAATAGGCATTTTGATGAAGTCCATTTGCATTCTGTTGGTCACATGTCACACACCGAAGACATACTTCTTCTGCAAGCATCTTGAACCAGTGTTGCCAGAAGAGCCTCACCATGGCATCCCTCCCTAAATGTGTGAATCCATGAAAGTATCTTTTCATTGTGAAAAAAATCAGGTAACACAGGTATTTTATCAGCTGACATCCATATTTTATTTACATTCTTCTCACAACCAGTTCTGATCTAACTATGTTGTTCTACTTCTGAAACATTTTCCTGTACTCTCTTTAGTTCATCCTAAGTATTGGTTACTTTTGTAAATATTGAAAACAAAGTGTCCTCCTCAGATTCACATGTGAAATGTCATTAAATGTACAGACTAACAAAGAACAATATTGTGCTTCTAAATCTGCATACCTATTTTCTATGGCAATTAAGTCATTCCCATGCTGATGAGCTGCACATTTAACAACAGAAATTTCTGCAGCTGACTGTAAGGCTTCCAATAAGTCCCTCACTTGCACAACATTCCTGATAGGAGTACCTAAAGAGGTCATGAAACATATTTGTGATCGTAATTGTCCAAAATCATGGATAACACTAAATCGGTACTGACTATCTTGTAAATACAGTCACTCTCATTTGAACAGTCAAACTGCATGCTCTTGTAAGGGCAATTAATACTGCAACTTGTGCTGAGGAAACTCCTTGAAGACATGTAGCTTTGACAACATCAGTTCTTGTACACACAGTGTAAGCTGATTTCAGGGTACCTTCATTATTTCTCAGACATGAATTATCAATAAAAATTAATTGGCTGGGTTCAATCAGGGATTCAGGAAGTCCAGACTGGGTGCATAAATCTGGGACATAAAGGCAATAATGTTCAATTTCATCACAAACAATATTATTTATTGGCAGTAAGTTGGTGGATTGAGAATTTGAAATTGTTTCAAAACTAGATTGTCAGATGACCAAATTCTCTAGAGATATTTAGTGAGCCTATTATGAGTCATGTATTAAGTTTACGTTCATGTCAATAGAAGCTCTACAGAGTGTGGGACAATGGTCACCATGTGTGTGAATCAGCACTGAGAGAGCACAGCACTCCCTCTCACTGCAAAATACTTTAAAATCTTTATTGTAATCTGGCATTCCTAGTGCTGTAGCACAACAAAGTTTTTCTTTCAGCTCTAGGAAGGCTTTCAATCACTCGCTGTACCAAGAAAGTAGAACAGACACATCCTAGTGTGTCAGCCTCAGTAAAGACTTTGCCACTGGGGAAAGGTTTGGTGTCCACTGCCTACAGTAACCAATCATTCCCAGAGACATCCTGACTCCTTTCTGTGTCAGAGGTGGATTAATCTGAAGAATTGCTTCCACTCTCTCTGGTGACACCTTTCTAGCTCTCTTCTCAGTTATGTGTCCCAGATATTGAACATCTTGCTAACAGTACTGCAGTTTACATGTTGACATTTTATGTCAGCTTTTGGCTAAGTGATTAAACAAAGCAATAGAATGTTGTTTACAAGCTTCTTTGTTTTCGGATGCTACCAGTAGATCATTTATGTACAACACAAGAACTGATCTGTAGGGGGTTTGTATTGACTCTGGATTATTTTTCAAGATCTGAGTAAAGACTGATGGACTCTCTGTACACCCTTGTGGGACTCCGCACCATGCCAAAACTCTCTGCTGAAAACTAAATGAAAAAAGAAACTAGCTATCTTCATGCAACAGCACTGAGAAGAAAGCCTGACAAAGGTCAATGACAGTAAACCAGTCTACAGTACAAGGAATTAGGAAAAGTATGGTGGCTGGATTCAGTACCACCGGACAACATGGAATAACAGTGTTGTTCATTTTCCTAATATCCAGCACTATTCTATACTTCCCATTTGGTTTCTGTAACCCCATGATTGGACAGTTGCATAGACTTCCAATCGATTCGTCAAAATTCCTTTCTGTATTGTATCTTCTATTGAAGGTGTTATTCCTGCAATGGTTTCCGGAGTCCGTTGGTCCGGTGGCATCCTTGGGTATACTACTTTTCCCTTTAAGTTAATTTGTATTGGTTCTACTCCTTTCATCAGTACAGTGCCTTTCCCTGTGAAATCCGACACTCCTGGATTCACAGGTTTCCTCAAACTTCCTACTCCTTCTTGACCCTCTGAATTCGGGTTAACATTTACTGGACTATTTACAACTGGTTTAGGCACTGTCTGTACAATTACTGGTTGCAAAGGACCATGCATAGCAGGCATATTTACCACAAGTGGAGGAACAATCTACTCATGGTTGGGCAATCTGTAATGGTATACAACGTTTAGCACACATTTTTTACAACGCACTACCATTACAACGCAGGCATTACCATGCATACCATTACAACACATTGCGCTGGGGGGCGCTCTAGGATAGGGAATACGTTTAATTTTATATCCAACACCTTCCCTAGTGTCCACGGGGACTGGAGTTGGAATATAAAATTATACTTACCACTATCCAGCACCTCAAAGCGCTATGCGTTGTAACGGTATTCGTTGTAAATACCGCGTTGTAAAGGAATGAGTGGTAATAGCATGCGTGCTAACGTCATACATCCATCTGTAATACTTGAAGGGGTCTCTCAGTTTGTATTACTCTAGTTTTTACAGGGGAAGTAGTTATTGCACATCTTGCTGTGGCACCAATTTCAGTATTACCAGTTGGTGTTGCATAAGGCAAGAGTCGTGCAGCCAACATTTTTTCTAACATATCATACCCTGAATGACTGTCTGTCTCATTCTCTTTTTCTTTTTCCTCTTCATTGTTTCCCTGATTCTTTCCTTTCTTCCCTTTCTCCAGTATTTCTGAAGAGATCACTGGATCCAATCTAGTGCCTTCAATTATGGCATTCCTCAATCTCTGCTGTCCTTCATCCCATCAAGCATCTGCATAGTTACACATTGTCCTCTTTGTCCTTTTCTGATATTTTTTTCTGTTTGACAGCCTTTTATCCCACATATTTGAGGCTTTATATTGCGTGAGTCCAAGGGGAGGTTTCATTTTGTACAATTTTTCTTTCCATCTTTCAATATTTCTAGCCTCAAAGCTACTGTATTTTGGAAATCTTAATGCACTTTCCTTCTCAGTGATCTTGCACCATTGAAGAAGCCATAAACATCTATGTAATCACCAATTCACTTCTCATATAATCGGCAGGCATACCCTCAGGGGGTGCCTCTTCACCCTCCAGTATCGGAATTGTAACATACCCCTTCACAAAACTCATAAATTCTTTAAAACATTTATTTATTTTGGCTAAATCACAAAACAAACTATATCAATTCAATATTTTGATTCTTTTTTGTAAATGCCACATTTTTTCAACTCCAATCTTGTCACAATTGTAATTTTATCAAAGTCCTGTTAAGAAATCCCAATGCTGTATCCACACAAGCACTGACCGCAGCATGGCATGCTGATGCCTCCAACCAATCCCAGTGTGAAAGCACACTAACCAACCAATCTCAGCGCAAAACATGTATAATCTCACTCTTCGCCGCAACTCACCCTCCATTACAATTTTTCTCGCACTTACACAAACCAACAAAAGCTTTTCAAATGACAATAACAAGCATATATCAATTCTTGTTTGCTCTTCTGAAGAAAAAAATAGTAATTCATCTACACAAAATAATTCCACAATTGGAAGTGAAATCTTGACCGGTGTGAAATCACCCTAATAAATGCAGCTTCACACTTTTGCAAAATTAGGTTCTGCTAACATCCATCAATATTAAACAACCACAATAGATTAATATTTCTATGTCAATTGTATAGGTGATGGTACCTCACACTCTACACCGCAAAGCCTGCAAACACAAAATACCATTCAATGACGGCTTAGTCATTTATGTTATACATAGTCTCAATGTCTATATCTCTATCCTTTATTCTGTATCTTTTATCTTTTATCTCTTATCCCTGGATCTTAGACTACTATGAGTCTGAAACTCTTCAATCACTTACATAGAAACAATAAACATCTTCATTCCTCAAACCATTTACTCTAAACTCAATAATACAACTGTAAAAACAATTAAAATAGTCTCATCTCCCTATTAATACTCATACATCCTAACAGCAGCTGTTGTAAAAAATCCCCCATCATCAGCTCCTCAATCTCCAGGCATTGAATGTTTCTTAGGATTTGGGCAATGTATTCTAACTTAGGTAATTATTTATAGCTCTGTGATCAAGATGCAACAATATCTCTTCTGCCAGAAAACTGACAGCGCAGACAGGGGCCACACTTAAATAACATGGTTCACCGTTTTAATTACTATCACTTACCTTCCTGTGCTGATCACTTCTCCTCTAGGTGATGGATCAAAGAGCTATTTCAGCATCACAAGTAATTTCCAATTACAAGTTCAGTCAATGATGAGAGTTTGAATACGTTTTAAAATCATTATTCGCATTAAAGAACATAAGCCTCAGTTCCCAAAGGCATCAATCACAGGTTGGCCTTCTAAAATAATTCTCTCACTGCACAGACAATGAACTATGCTAAAGAGAAGAAACATTATCTTTGCAAAAATATTGTTTTGGATGTGCAACTATTTTATTCAAGCATTATGTAAAATAGGGTGAGAATCTGAAGTTTAATCATTGCAAATAATGAGTTACTTAGTGAAATAATACATTTGATTAAAACTGGAATATTCTGCAGTTATGGCGAACATTTCTAAGCATGTCTTATTAAAGCCAGACTTTTAAATTATTTGTGCACAGTTCAGCAATATTAGGTTCACTTCTAGTTAAAGGAAGCTTGTTTCTTAGTATTTTTATGGCCTCTACACATAACTATAACTGCCTATTACAGTTTGTACATTTAAAATGCGTGGCATTGCTTTGAATTTATGTTAATCATTGCACATTTCTAACTGTTAATCTAAATATTTTGCATTTTAATTAGTTGACTATATCAGCTTCTACCAGCACAAAAAGTGAGTACCATGCAGCAACAATAAATGCACAGTTACATAATTCAAGGCTGGCTTCAGCTACATTCATTTAGGATTAACTTTGTAGTATGTGCATCTCCCAAACCTAGTTTTCTAATTGTTGGTTTTTTATTGTGTTCCCAGTTAGCACCCCATGTTGGAGTTACTCACAATCTAGAGGTAATGATGAATAAGTCAATGTCCAAACAGTCAAAGGCAAGTTTATTTTCATCCAGTTCTGCAGAGTTAGGGCGATCACTCGCTAATCCTCATGAGAATGTGACCCCCTGGATATTGAGTCAATTCTGTCATTAATTAAAGAAACTCTCGACATGCTGGGCTCACCAGTCAGTTGATCAGCGCACTTTGAGATGCACATAAGGTGGGTAAGCATCTCGTGATCAGATTAGGAAAAACCGTCCATGACTCAGAAAGACTATTATTTCTTCAACGTAAACTGATACGGGGAGGAGTCTAGTTAAAATGCCAATGTCTAGCACAGGGTTCTCCAAAGTCAGTCCTGGAGGGCTGGATGCATGCCAAATTTTAATATAACTACATTTATCTAAATGGATATATGCAAACACTCTGGTATGGATCAGGCCTCCAGGACCGATTTTGGAGAACCCTGGTCTAGCATATCAAACCATCTATGAGACCAACCCAAATATCACAAAGAAACATTTTTCTTTACTCGGTCATTGAGATTAGACCATAAAGCCAGATTACATTATATAGCCAGGTTGTGGTAATTAGCTGGAAGAGATTTTTACTAATATATTGAATGTTGGTATGAGAGAGAGAGAAGGAAGCACCTTCAGAGAAAGAAAGAAAAACAAGAAAAAGCGATGAGGAGGGAGAGAGTGAATGTGAAAAAATTATAGTTTAAAGGTCTGCTTGGTTGTATATGTTTTTGTGTTTGTTGGTGATATTAGGATCTGTCATGCGTTAAAACTCACAGTAGCCCATTATGGGTGTACCTGGCCCAGAAGAAGACCAGGGGAGAAAGTGAATGTCACCTCTTCCCCCTTTGAAAGTTTCTACACTAGGAACGTAACCAGCTGTGTTCTCCATGATATATATCCTTACTGTGCAGCGCACAGGATTGTTTTGTATTGTAGCTTTCACAGAGCACTTCATTAGGTGATATGGTGACTTTGCCCAATGATTTGCATTGGGATCCTGTGGACACCTCCGAAGTACCTGCTTGAAAAGAGTTTTGATTGTAGGTTGAGCAATAAGTTGTGTGAGGTGTGTAAAACCTTAAGACATGTTTGTTTATCTTAAGCTTGAGGTGTTTAGGCGAGCATGCAAATGTATGCTTCTGTGATGGTGGGGTTTTACCCTGACGGGGTAACCATCATCTCTATGGGATGGGCTTTCCAAGGGGTGTGATTTTAATGGCCTCTCAAATTTCTTCTTCTGTTATATCTCCGTCAAGGTAGAGGCTGCTTCATCACTAAGTTTTGTTTGGAACAAGGTTTGAAAAATGGCTTCTTCTCTGTTGTACCAGTGTCTGTTACTTCAGAAGTGTAAAGGTTGATGTAGATTTCAGCAAATTCAAAGCTGATTGTGAGGGGTCCTCAGGTGATTCTCAGATTTCCAGCCCTTGAACATATAGCAAGTATTGTTTTAGCACAGTCCTGTTGTTTAAGCTGTAATAACAAGACTCTACCTGATTTTCAAGCATGTTCATATTGGCAAAGCTTGAGGTAAGATAATGCTCACTCTGCTTTGGATATAAATAGGGAGTTCAGCTCAAATTTAGCCTTAAGGAAGCGTTAGAAACCTCTTCTCTTGGTAATGATCTATATGCATTGGTTAAGACTTTAATCTGACCATCCAAATCTTTTTGCCCTCGAGTTAGTTAATGTTTCTGTACTGCTGACTCTTTCATTATTTGCCCTCTCTTAAATGCTTTACAGGAAACCCAGAGTTTTCTTTAAGTGACATGTAATCAGTCATCAGGAGCTTAAGCTTGTCTTTTTTTCTGGATCTTTAAACTTCCTTGTGATCATCCTCCATTGCTGGACTCCTGGATGGTCGAGACCTTGATCTAACATAAATGTAGAGCTGCGCGTTCAGACAGGCCATTGTCTAATATTTAACAATCTAGCTACTGTGGGAAAACAGCATAAGACGTAAACAAAATTGTCAATTCTGGTTTCCGCTCCATGTACACAAGATAGAAATAAGTACAATTGATATCGGGGTGTAAGAGATGCCAGGGGTCCATGAGAGCATGATCATCTAGCAAGTCCAGCAATAGTCTTCTGTCTATTGCCCTTCCTGCTCCTGGAGGTCTGTCAATGTAAGAGTCCAATGTAAATTTACAATCACTGCCTATGATGAGTTTCACATGACGAATGTTCATCAAAATTCTGCTTAAGATAGAAAAGAAGTCTACTTTTGTACCAGTGAAGCATAGCCAGAATATACCACCACATGACTGGAATGGATTTGTAATTTGGCAAAGATATATTGACCATTAGGAAATTGACAGGCTTTGCATATCTTCACCAATATGTTTTTATACACTAGAATTGTTACACCTCCTTTTCACAGTGCGGATCAGAGGCTGACACAACATGGCTAACACAGTCCCTCCTCAGCTTTGGGGATTCTAGAGGGGAAAGGAGAGTCTACTGCAGGAGAACTATGTCTGAATTTGACAAACATCTAAGAATTGTACTCCTTTTGATGTCTTTTTTCAACCCATTAGCAAAGAGACATATGATAGTAAGAGGACTCATGGTTCGCTTGATGCGTCAAGCTGAGGGACAGTGAATGCTCTTAATATGATTTCCAACTAGCAGTGCTGTAAGGGTGGAGCAGGGGAGAAGGCAGTCTAGCAGGCCACAGAGGTGACTTGCTGACAACAGGAGTACAGTAGATCAGTGAAGCAGCAAGTGGGGCCCTCTAACTGTGATTCAAAATCAGCACCTTTAAGAAAATACAAGATGAGGTCTGCTACTCCTAGGCCTCTGCTTGTCGACCACCTGGTTCAAGTTGCGTTATTTTGCAGTTTTCTCTGCCTTTTACTGCCAGGTTTTGCCTGGTAGTGATGGCCTATGAAAACTGGCCATTTGACCACCCACACTACATAGGGCGAGTGGTTGCATGGCCAAACCACTGTTGCGGACAAACTTTTGATCCACCAGTCTGTAAATCAGGCGGGTGGAACTTTATTTTGATGGAGAGGGTCCTCTGCCACTTTTGTGATGAAGTATCCTCGATGCCAAACCCTAAACCAGCCCCTATGTCTCTTTAGCAAGAACACTAATTCATGTACACCTCTGACTCTGTCTGTGGAAAAAGAAGTGAATGCACTTCTATGCCTCTGTGCCATGGATGCAAAATCCAACTTCAGCTCTACTTCTTTTCTTAGGGTGCAACACTTTATGACTACTAGGAGGCAGCGTGGGGATGGGTACAAAAAAGTCGGCATGGGCAGCACAATTAAACTGGCCCCTATTATCAAATCAAATACCTAAGAATACGGCCCATTCTTACAAATCAGAGGAGTTTTAAACTAGTAAAGGTAAACTGTGTAGGTTTTGCAAGTTATTGGAGACTGCATCCATTTGCGATTGCTGCAGGTAAAGTTTGTCGTAATATCAGAGATGGCAACTGTTTGACCATTTAACCAGACCATAAACCAGGTCTACAAACAATAAAAAAAAAACAGCCCACACACTGACCTGTCAGACTATCCCGTCGGGCACAAACCGATTGCCCCAAAGACCAGTCAAACCCTGCTAGAAAGAGCAAATGCATATGAAACTTTATCTCTACCAGGTAATCTGGCAGTGAGACTTCAAGCATTAAATTAGCCATGGCCACTGTGGCTCTGCAAACTCACATTTCAACTGGAGACACTGACAATTCACATAAAGTTGTGTGAAGTGCTCTTGCACTAGGAGCAGCAGAAGTACATTTAATTAACTGTTTGTCTTAACTATGAGCATCAAGAGTGCAGTATCTTATTGTCATCACTCAATAAGGCAAAACGTACTTTCAAATTCAGATATCCCTACATATGCTCCCGCATTGAAATGCAAATCACCTTCAAATAAAGTGTTACACTTTAGTTGGATACCGGATCGATATCACAGCTTGTTATGCTGCTTTGCTCACTTGTACCTTATTCAATGTAGATAAACACCGTGTTAATCCCAATGCATAATGTTGCTGTCGTTTTCACACTCTCTCTTTCTCTTTGTAATGTTTCATATTTCCATTATCAAGTAGCTTTCAAGTTTCATGAATAGGAAAACACGTGTTTCCATCTGAAAAGCACTAATTGGAGTGGTAGGCTGGTTTTGATTTAGAGTGCTGCTTGAGGCTTTCTCAGACGCCTTCAGCCATCTCTGCTAAGCAACGTGTAATTTGTGAAGGTACTTTGCAAGCTCGATCGCACTATTGAATGCTGGAGACCTTTATAAGCAGGTATACATTGCCTGGGTTGGAGTTTCAGAAATCCCACCTACTGTGAGATTTGAGGATATGGTACTGAAGATCTCAGCTGAAGCGCGGCAATCAATATCGGTAGTTTGTTCCCAAATTTCTATCAAATCAAAAGCAACTTCTATTCAGCTATTCATCCATCTGAGTTATAGCATATAAATTATTAAAATATGACTCGAAATCAATCTGATTTGGTGGAAATAGCAAGCACCTCAGCTTCACCAAAAAGCACTGGAAGGAGTCGTAGAGCAGACACAGCCAAGAGACTTCTGTGTTGCTTTGGCCAAGATTGCGCAGAGAAGGTGGGAGGAACGCCATCGCGTGGACCCAGAAACCATCTAAAATATGTCATAACAACTTCACAGGAGGAACTGCATGACTATGCTGCTGAAGATGCACTATCTCCTGATTCCCTGGGAGACCTCTACATTCATGGATTTTCTTCTGATTGTCCAATTGAAGAGCTGTCTCAGAGGAGAAGACAACCAGTTGGCCGATCCGTTAGCTCAGTGTGCAACCGAGAAGAGCCGAATCCAAGGACAAAGCTGGCGCCACTGCTGTCTTTACCTCTTCAGAGGCGTAGGAATAGAGGTTGCAGGACCAGCTTTTGCAGCAGCACAGATGAGACCATTGAATATGACTGTGAAGGGGAACCACTCAGTCCACCTCTGATCAACCTCATCCCTCCAACTCCATCAGATGTCATTGATGATGATCAGTTCTTTGATATCACTTCAGAGGAAGAAAATGTGTCTCACACTTCGGGGAGCGAGTGTGCAGACAGCCCAGCGAGTCACGCTGCTACTGATGTGGGGGGAATCAAAGGCGGGAGAAGGGAGCGTGCATTGGACCAGTTTATGATTGACAGCTCGGGGTATGAAGACAGGGATATCCAGGTGATCCATTGCGGTTCTATATGGAACAAATACGACAACACTGCTATTCACATTGAGTCCTGTCAGGAGGAAGATTACCTAGAAGAGAGTAATTCATTGAGCAAGAAAGGAGTACTCAAAATCAAACCAGAAGCTACGCATGTAAGCCCAAGTGTCAGGCGCGCACTGCGTAACGATTTCAAAGTGCCAACCCATCCTCAGAATTTGCAGACAAGTAAGTGTCGTGGGTATGAATGTTAGCTAAAGAACTGTGTTCATTAATGTACACAATTGCATTTTTTTATCCAACTGCTACTATATTATTGAGGGTCACCATTTCGTGGGGAGGTCGTCATAAAAGACAATTGGGACGTCTTCTCTCAAATATACCTTTTAGAAAATAAAAAGCTGTTGATGTACTACACATTAAAATGGTTTTAAACAGAGTAATTAGAGGCCAAGTAATTAGCAAGGCAACACTCTATAAAAAAAAACCCTAAAGTAACATATTTCTTTTGTCTGAGTGCACCTACTTCCACATCACATCTGAACGTATAGAGGAAAGGCTCATAGCAGAAATGCATGTGCATTATTTATTTGATCTCTTTTTCATGTTTCTTTTCAATTGAATATTGATTTAAATTTCACAGAGATACTAGAAATTCAAATTATATGTTGAACAGTTCCCTTATGTTACCCTTTTCCAAGGGTTCAACTTCTACTTTTTATAACACGTTTTCAAAAGTGACTGCATTCCTTTTTGGCCTTTCATGGCCTGAACTTCTTTGTGCCGCTAGGTTAATCGTGCCTACTCATGAACCATCCGTGGGTATCATTCCTCTGTTTCTGGTTCCCAGAATCGGGAGCTGTGTGAATCTATGCCCATAGACTGGTCTTTTGACGGGGTGATACCTGCTGGTATTTTAGATTTTCCACTATCATAAATTTAGAGTTGGGGGAGCGGATTCACAAAGCATTTTCGACAGTTGCTAAATCATGGCCTCGGCAGTAAGTAAAGGCAGTTCTTGGTACAGACCCCGTTTAGAGCCATATTATTAAAGCAGGGTTCTGATGGTGGTGATGTGTGGCAAAATGCTTGTGCACATTTGCTTCTAAGCACTTTGTTTTGATGGTGATCACTTCTGTTGTTTTTGTTCTGCTGGGTTTTATGCTGCATTATTGTAATGTGATGTGTTTCAGCTGTTTTGTTGTGTTGTGCCCTGGTATGTTTTAACTATGTTGTTATGTTGTTTTGTGATGTTATTGTGTTATCTTCTGTTGTGTACTATAGATATGGGAAGAAATGCTCCTACAGTTTCAGCCAAAGCTGCCTTTAAGGTTCCCGAGACAAGCAACCATTTATTTCTAAGTTGCAAAATAGGGCTATTCCAGTTCATTAGCATTTTCAGACATCAGTCAGTCCAAAACTGTGGCATAGAAAGTGTCTTAAATTAACACTTCAGGTGCTCACTTAAGGTGATATAACCCAACAACTTTAAAGGGTTTTGATATTCGCACACATTTTCCATGACCAGTCCCACGTCATCAGAAACATTCACAAACCTATTCCAGAAAAGCTTTGCAATGCCTTTGTTTCCAGGATTTCATTGGCAAACAAGATGAATGATCGTGGAAAAGAAGAGGCTGCTCCACACGGAAAAAAATATTTGCAAAAAACGTGTTAGGGCCTCACCTAGGGGCAGATTTATGTTGTGAATGCGCCACGTTTGCGTCACGCAACTGTGGCGTAAACGTGGCGCATCCCTACGACCGATTTACAACGTGACGCATCTACCAGATGCGTCACGTTGTAAAGCCCTGCGCCGCTTGTGGGCGTTCCGGTGCAGGGTGGGCGTTCCGGGGCAGGTGCGCCTCGCTAAAGTGGCTGAGTGAAATCTATAAGATTTCACTCAGTCACTTTTAGGCCAATGCTGCGTCAAAACCCTGCGCCTGCTTGAAGCAGGCGTAAGGCTTGAAGCAGCATTGGTCAGATAGGGCACCCCCGAGCCATGCTGGAGCTGCGTCGCGCTTGCGACGCAACTCCAGCAATGCGTCACTTTTACGGCACAGATGCGTGACGCATCTGTGCCGTTTTTGCCCCATGGTGCGCCGCATTATAAATGCGGCGCACCATGGGTGCCGTAGCTGTGGCGCACGTTAACTGGCGCATCCCTCGGGATGCGCCAGTTAACATAAATCTGCCCCCTAGAGTTTAGCGGATAGAGTACAGTCAGGGTGGCCGAAAGCATTATGTCCACCGCCCTGATGTACTGCCATCCGCCAGATTTAGAGATGGCTTCCAGACCCGTGGTGATCTCGCAAACTTGATAGGAACCACTGTCAGGGTGGTTCCTGTTAAGGTACAAAATGTTTACTGGACTGTCACCATTGATTTCGAAAGCTATTTTGGTGGAACCAGCTTGTTATTTAGCCATATCTAAATGTATATTTTACCATCCATGTTACATAATAATGCTTAATAATCTTTAGATTTGTTTATGACCCCACGTCTAGAATTGCAACCACTGATAGGGTCAAGACTGCTTTAGCAATGTTTATTTAGTTTTTTAGTTTGCATTGTTCTTTCTTCATTTTTGCACTTTTCATCTTCCATCACCACTTTCATTGTTTTCTTCCCTATCTTCCCTTCTTTCTCTTAATCTTTGTGATTTCTTCTTTATTTTTACTTGCTTATTGTGACTTCTTTATTGATGTAGACCTCTTTCTTTCTTTTTGTCAAAGTCTTGCGCCTCATTTCAATGAAATCTTTTAGGTACATGTTTTTTCAGATGCTAAAGTTTTAACCCTAAATATCTTACAGTGTACATGCATGACAAGATATGCTCGCACATTTACAGCATGGGTTTTAAAACATCAATTATTGAGCCACCTTCACTGTTTGGTGCTATATGACAGAGCTGAAATATGCGGCATTAAGGTCATGGAGGTCAGCTAGAAAACGACACTAACTGACAGCCACTATAGAGCAAAATAATTGTGTGGTTCTCATTTACACTAAGTTCTTGTTAAAAAAAAGACAGCACAAAAAAAGCTTCTATGATACGCTAATCTCAAACCTTGATTCACAGTTTAGTCAAATGGCTCTAATTCATTTGGAATCAGACCCCCCTCTTGTGTACATACCTTCAATATGAATTATCTCTTTAGAAGATGGTACAGTTGTGTTCAAAATGTGTCACACCTGTTTCTTAGTGGCAAGGACAATAGAGGAGGTTGGAGTAGTTATATCTGAGGGAAAGAAGGGACACCAAGCACTAGGCACTACCAAGCCCGAGGTGGGTTGTAAAATGAGATTGGATACATACAATCAATAAATTTGATTGCACTAAATAACGGATGTAAAATTTGGGTGTGAATTTATTTGGTAAATTTGCAATACGTAGTACCAGAGATTGCTTGACTCCACTGACATGAAAACATAAGCTATATGAACATGTATTTTAAATACAGCCTACAGAAGCAACTGGGGAATTCATGAGCATTGTTGCATTCAAACAAAATTAATTTGTTCACCATTAGTGTTAGAAATGGGGGTCTCTAGTTGGCAATGGTTTGCACCTTTGTCCAAGAAGGGACCCCTTATCCTACTCAGGATAAGGGTGATACTCTTCTAAAATAACCCATGCTCACCCCCTTGGTAGCTTGGCATGAGCAGACAGGCTTATCTCAGAGGCAATGTGTAAAGCATCAGGGAGTTCTTTTATGAAAAAATGCTCTCTTCTCAGGTGAAACGGGAGACCATGGTAAAAAATTAGCAAAGACGAATTTATGATCGAGTGTGTGGGCTGGTGGTAATTTATTTGTGCATTTAAAGAATATATGCCTAGAAATCATACAATCCCTGCTTTGCCACAAGTGATAAAAAACACCTAGCTGAAAATCACATGTCCTAAACCTATCTATCACTCTGTTACTGTTCATGGCTACTAATCGTTGATGGACTGAATCATTAGTAGTGGCTATAGGTAACTTCTAATACTTGTGCTGACAGTCCTCCTGTTTTTGCTGACCTTAGGACTCTGCACACTCTACTACTGCTAACCTATGCTAAAGTGCTTGTGCTCTCTCCCCTAAATGTGGTAAAATTGGCATACACCCATTCAGCACCTTTAATATTGTAAGTCCTTTGTAGAGTGCTACTGCCTGTGAATTAAATGCTACTCGTGGGCCTGCAGCACACATTGTGCCTCCCACTTAAGTAGCCCTTTTAAACATGTCTCAGGCCTGCCATTGCAGCCTCGGTGTGCACTTTTAAACTGCCATTTCAACCTGGCAAAATAAATCTTTTCCTGGCCTAATCTTTCTGTTTTAATACATATAAGGCTCTCCTATGGTAGGTCCTAAACAGCCTATATGGCAGGGTGGTGTGTATTTTAAAAGCTGGATATGTACTTTTTTTTCACAACAGATTTTATTGAGTGTCCATGGCATGTAATGGCCGAAGCAAAAACATACATTATAGATATATTTCGGATTAGAGAGTACCAATCATTATTGAACATTAGCCTGCAAAATTGCAGGCTTGATAACTGCAACATGACACAGATTACCACAGAATTCACTGAACGCGACATATTTAGAAGTATGTAAGTGGACGACAGAACTGCGTGCAGTGGTTAGTATAGCAGTCAGATGAGTGTAGGGGCTGAGTTTATAGAGGGTCAGTTGGTGGTCGGGGGTAGATCTGTGCCTCGGTATGAGCCCAGCGGGATCAGATCTTCCTATGTTTCTGCGGGCAGCCTCGTCCCTGAAAAACTGCGTTCTCTTCCCCCATGCATCTGTCCATGGCCCTTCTCCACCCACCCAGTGTTGGCGGGGAAGACCCTTTCCATGTTTGGGCGATGTCCCGTTTAGCGAGTGTAAGGCCCAAGAACAATAAGTGTTGCTTGTAGTGGTTCGCACCAATCTGCTCTGTGCTATAGAGTAAGAACAGCTTAGGGTCCAACGAGAGGCTCAAGGAGAGGACCCGGCCCATGGATATGTACTTTTAACTTTCACATATTCTGACAGTGAAAAACTCTTAATTTTGTTTTTCACCACATGCAAGACTGCATCCCCCATAGGATAAAATTGGGTTACCTAATTACATTTACTAAGTGATAACTTTCAATTAGGAGCAGGTAAAATGTCGAGAGCTCAAACAAACCAAACATTGTACCTAGTCGACCCTTGAAGGTTTACAAACCCAAACTTTTCGGAATTGACTCATGATTGTAGGAGTATTCACTCCACCCCTAGACTTATTTTATTTCGATTGGGTTACAAAAGCATATTTGTAACTTATAGTGTAGAAAATGGCTTTTCAGAATGTAGTGCCTTTACATTGGAATTCTGTTTGTCTTGCACCACTCAAAGTAAATGTGAAAGGCACCTGAACAAATTATTATTAAATGAGTATGAGTGGGTGACTAAAACGCATCACTTCATATAGGACTTTTTGATATTGATTAAAAACAGCAGAATTAGGAGTGTTTTTAAGGCCGTAATGTATGACAGGATCATAACTAAAATAATGATAAAATACCAAAGCAATAAGAATGTATTGCTTGCATTAGAGAATTACATTCATTTTATTCAAAATACCTATCTTAGCTCCAAATCTGAGTCAGATTTAACAAGGTTAGAAACTCACAGTGAGTATTACTAGTCCAAATGGTTGAAATTAGCACTATATGTATTGTTTGTTGGTGCACATTTTTTATGAAACAATAAAACAGATTTAAACAAGAAAGTCACAGTGAAACTGCTATTATAAAGTTAAATACATAAATACTGCAACTTTTGCACAACAAACCTATGAGGAAGGTTAGTATCCTGGGAAATTGCTTGCATAGTCAGCCAGATCCAAACTAAATAAGACCAGAATTACCCAACACGTAAGCTCCCAAATTTCACTTTCATATTTATCAGGTAATATGAAATAGCAACAACAGCACATTTCCCAGTAAAAAAAATAGAGGATGTAATAGCAAATTTGCCGATGTCAAAACCTTTGAGGAGGATGTCATTACACCTGAATTTTATATAAACCTTTTCAAAATCTCTTTCTCACTTCTTTCCTCTGATGGCAATTCAACTGCTGGCTACTAAACCACCTTCATCATCATTTTCCGAAAGCTGCATTGCTAGTTTTCTAAAGCCAGGAGAAAATCTGGAAGATCTGAGGGGCATATTATCAAGGGGGTTTATGTCCGCTTTTTTGGCTTTAAAAGCCAAGAAAGCGGAGATAAAATTATCTCCCTATTACCTAGCTGTCGCTAACACCAGTTAGCGACAGCTAGTAGGAGATAGCGACCATCTTGGGCCCCACTTTGCATGTCAGGGATATTTATCCCTAATGACATGCAAAGTGGGCGTGCCAAGATGTTAGTGACTGGAAACAGTCGCTAACATCGCTATCTCCTATTACCAACGTTTGGAGATATTCGCGCTAAGCGCGAATATCTCCAAAACCTAACACCTGCCCTGAGCAGTTCTTAGCCATGTTATCCAATGGGAGGTGGATAACATGGCTAAGAGCATTAGCTCGGTAATGCATGAATATCGCTGACTTTTCAGCGATATTCATGCATTGCGGCCGATTTATATCGCATTTGCGATAAACCTTGGTAATACCAAGGTTTATTTGCGATAAAAATCGCCGCAGCTCAGCTGTAAATTTTTGTCTCTAACCAAGCAATAGCGATAATTATCGCTATTGCTTGGAAATATGCCCATGAGTTCTTATGAACCTATTACCTTTCTAAACACAAATTATAAGATTCTTGCAAACAGTTTAACTCATTTAACCTCCACATTAATACATTCTGATCAAACAGGTTTCATACCCGGATGGAAACTTTACTCCAACATTACTTTTCTTATCAAAGCTATAGATTCTTTCCCAGGGATGATGATTTCCCAATTAAGTTGTTTTCCTTCATGTATAGAAAGCTTTTGAACTTGTGAACTGGGAAATGTTGTTAATGACATTAGAGAGGTGTGGGCACCCTTCCCAGCTCACAGGATTGTTTGCAAAACTGAACAAATATTCTTAATCTTCCATATTCGTTAATTTTAAAGAAGTAGGTGCAATCTCCATCTCAAGAGGTATAAGACAAGGCTGTCCAATGCATCCCATAATATTAGCCCTATTAATTGAACCGCGTGCTTTCAGATTCAGGTAAAAACTTAACAACAAATCTGAAGTTTTCTTAGACTAAATGTGTTGTACCCTTGCACACATGTAGACACAGGTAGCCATATAGAGTTTGATGACTTCTTTATTTGTTCCATATAAAAAGTACATCAGTCCATTTCAACTCTTACATCAGCCCTGTTACCATCCATGTACCAGCCCCACCAGGAGCAGCCTCCCTGCTGCTCTGCCCATCTCCAACTGTCACCACTCATCCACAGGCATTCCGTTCATCACAGTCACACCAACATTCCAATACCATCTCTCACTCTGGCTTGGCAGCAAGAGACAGCTGGGCTGAGTAGTGATAAATAAAACAGTGAGAATATAAAATTATCCCCTTTCTTGTAAAAGAAAACAGAAAGTGTGAAGAAACAAGAAAATTACTATTGACACAATAATAAAATATACAATCACAGGAAACACTGTGTACC
Organism: Lissotriton vulgaris; assembly: GCF_964263255.1. Lineage (NCBI taxonomy): Eukaryota > Metazoa > Chordata > Amphibia > Caudata > Salamandridae > Lissotriton > Lissotriton vulgaris. The sequence continues at coordinate 1,536,693,964 of NC_141694.1, forward strand.
TGAAGGAAGGAAAAATATTGTCAAGCAATAATAAATAAATAGCAAACAATATCCCATCCTCCCAAAAAAACAATACAAATATGTAGAGAAGGGTGGACCACAACCAAAGACCAACACCTGAGGCCAAAGATAAACAACAAGGGTGAAACTAACACCAAAATTACATGTATACCACAATATGGACAACACAGAGGGTACACACAGTGAGGTGCAGGGTGACTTACACATGACAACACATGAAGTGGGGGCGACTTACACAGGACAGTACGTGAGGCGCAGGGTGACTTACACACAAGACATGGCGTGCAGCATAACGCAACTTACAAACACATAAAGACCCAAAAATCAGACCAAACGTGCAGCGTGAGACGACAAACACACAAAGTAAAAATGGGGCTAACACCCAAAAACACACCATATGTAGGGATGTACCTTTGTACATGTAAATGGGACAGAACTCATAACCCAACCCTGTGTGAGGGTCATAACCGTGTATTTGGGAACACACCCATAAATCCTACCCCCATGTAGAGGTCACGAACTGTAAAAAGTAAATGTGACTGATACCCATAACTGTAAGTAACATTGTAAAATATTGTAAAGCTTATTTAGATAACATGCAATGTATTCTAGACCTGATAGCCACATTTCACGTAATAGGAGGATATAAAGTTAATCATTTAAAAACTAAATATCTACTATCGGAATGTGATAGGAAAATTCTACTGTTACAGCTAAATCAGGGATTGACAACAAGACTGAAAAGAGACTTGGTTATTTTCTGTCAATGAGAAATTCTCAGATATACATTCAGTTAAATGTAAGACATTTCTAGATAAAGTTAGATGAATGTTTGATTGATGGATTATATTCCCACTTAGAAAAAATAGGTCAGATATAATTGATTAAAATTTCTATCTTACCACTCCTTAATTTTCTATTCATCTGTCTTCAAAACGTTTAATACACTATGGTCTGGCTTATGAGTTCAGCGGTCTTACCTCAGTACCGCTGCGGCAGTGGTCCCAAGAACACCACCTTATTACGATGTCACCTCTGGTACCTCGGCGGTGTTTCTGACAGTAGTGTGTGTTTTTTTATACATGTCAATGCATGTATGTATATTTTGACTTCACAAGTGTTAAACCTACACATACACATGACACATGTGAAACAATACGTACTACGAGCACTTTCCCATTGCTGGAGTCTGGACAATATGTGCCCAGTTCAGTCAATGGATAAATACAGCAAAAAAGATTTATCTGGATTTTGGCACCAACAGGGCCATTTTCTTTGGGGTCAAGATGCTGCTATGAAGAGGGGACCTGGAGGAGGGATCCACATCGGAGACTAGAGGGAAGAACTGTAAATAAGTGAGCATGCTTCCCAAAACCTTCGATTCTGATGACTTAAAGTCAGAGGTCTTCCTGCCGCGGTTGGCTCATCGGAAAGCCAACTCGTAATTTGAATGGCGATGGACTTCTCTGTACCACCCTATGACAGCTGTATTCTCCCCTACCGATTCAACAGCATTGTAATATAGTGCTTGGACCGCCAACTGCGCAGTGGGGTTTCCGTCACCAACGCTACGCGGTTGAAAGACCTCTGAACTCATAATCATGCCCTAAATGTTTGTTCGGGTTAACTCTTTGTGTAGCAGGTTCATTTGGAAGAATAAACATCCTCACTTAACGTTGAACATGAAAAGTGCCCCTAGAGAACAAGAAGACTCCCACCTTTCCATTGTATTATGAAGCCGCTCTCACCAACTACTGAAGCTGCATTATCCTCACTAGAGGCCAGTACGATAACTATATTTCAAATAGTATGTTGAAAGAACTAGTCCCAGAGATTCCATATTTAAGTTCTCTTCCAAATCCTAAAATGGTCAGGTACAAGACTTTCTCAATGTTCATTACTAGAAAGGACCAATTCTTTAAACCTTTTACAATCTGACCCATCAACTCATGCACCAGACACACAGATTGTTCTATCATATTTACATTTCTTACTCCTACTATTGTAAGATGGTGGCAAGACAATGGCTGTTTGTTACTTGCGAAAGGGAAGCCAAACCAGTGGTTCTGAAGAATGGGGTTACTATTAATACTTTATTTTGTTTTTTATTTGCTCTATTAAAGTTATCTCTAGCTAGATAGGAGATCAGAAAAGTATTTGCAAAGGAGCCATTCCTACAAGCAATAATCAATATATGCCATCAAAAGATAGGGCATTGGTACAACCTTCCTTGGCAAATGACCCATGACAATATATTTAGAATTATTACAATGACATGGGAAAATGAGACTGATTTAGTTGTTACTGATTAATAATGGAAGCAAACCAACATTCTAAATGTTGCTAAATCCAAGGGGCAAGCTTCAGTTAGATGCATTTATATAGCAATGGTTATTGTATCTAACACCCTCCTTTTTCTATAAAGTAGGAGTTCAGAAAGTACCCATTTATTCCAGATGTCCAGAGGACATGCTGTGAGAGTGGCTACATGTGTTTTGGCTCTTTCCAAAATTGCTTCAATGCTGGAAAATAATTTTTCGTTTATCAGGTCTAGAACTATTACAGCTATAAAGCCGGATCCAGAGATAGCTCTTGTTGGTGCGTATTCTTTCAAAGGAGCTTTCACCTATACTCACCTTAAACAGCTTTTTATCGCTGTCGTTCTAGCTATATCATTGATTTCCAGAAAGTGGAAGCTATCAACTGGAAATTATTTGTATCACCTAGCTTTGATGATTTTAAAAATAAAATGCTGTGAGTCAAAGTCAAGATATGTATATGTGTTGTACGTAATAGGGCCTTGATAAGATCCAAAATATCTGGGACTCCTTTATTTGACCTCACAAAGAACCTGAAGACATTTAGTAGTGCGTCCTGGTTCTAATGAAGCTGACTGAATGTTGAGAATCTTCACTCATTATCTATTTTTTTTATTATTTCCCTTACTTTTCTTATATGTTGTGCAAACTTGCTCAAATGAGTCAATTAAAAAAGGCACCTTATATTCGCCCTACTCCAAAGCATGCCCTAATTCTCGTGCTTTAGTCCTAAATTCTTCCAAATCTTTTTTTATGATTTAGTGGCCTGCAGTAGCAATCGCTCTAATATTGGCCTTTTAACACCTTCATTTTGCTTGCATGATTAAGCACCCTACAACCAGCAGAGCAAACATTTGCATTTCGTGAATATGTTAATGACATGTTCATCCGAGCTTTGATCTCCTGGTTGCTCTATTTCTAATGCTGCCTCATATGTAAATTCATCAATTTGATACTATTCCTCCCCATCTTTTTAATTATCATTCTGCATCTCTAGTTAGGTTTCTTTGGCGTAGGTGTGTTTTTTTCTGAAATGATTTTCTTTGTTTAATTGCTCAGTTAAATGAAAGCATTAATGTCCATAATAGGGCCTCCTACGCTATCAATAAACAACCTCTGATTGTGACCTAGGTTAGAAAAATATGCTTTAAGTAAACAGACTTAATTTGAATGTATTTCCTAAACAATTCACTTTAGCGTTAAAATTGATCAAAACTCTCCTTAACAGAAATGACTGGTTTTGATCTCACTATAATTGTTCAAATGAGAGTTTAAAAAAAAATATTTACTCATTAATTAATTTATTGTGCTTTTGTAATGTTCTCATGCAGAAGGCACCTTCTTCCGGGATCCAACCAGTAGTATCAGTTGAAAAGTTGGAAAGAAGGGGGAGATGGAGAGAGTAAGGAAGAAGGGGAAGTGGAGATTATGTGGTGTGCATTTGTCAGGAACCTATGCAGAAGGTTTCAGCTTCCGACGTGGAGGGAAGGGCCAAAGAAGAAGTGGAAAGAATTGGGAGGAAGGAGCAAGTAGGGTTTGTTAAAAGGTGGTGGAGAAGAAAAAGACCAATATGACTGCGCCAAAGGTCAGTGCAGTGGTGTATCCAATGGTTTGTTCAGAAGGCTAGGGGAAACAGTTTCTTGATGAATTAGTGGTGGAACAGGCAGTCATCTTGTTCTTCTGTGATCTCTTAGGAATAGATGACAAAGTTTTGATTTAATTACCAGGAGGGACCCGTGCAGGTGACAGACAACGATGAGGACTCGGCGAGCGCAACACAAGTGTTTTCTTTTTTAAATTTCATTTTCCCTCGTTGTTGTCTGTCAAACCCCCTCCCCCAGCTCTATGCTGTACAAATGTGCCTAAGTTGTTTCAGTTAATTAACATGTGGAAAGTTTTACAATTAAAATTCAAACTGCTCTGCCCTTAACTGTCTAACTTTTCAGCATCTATATTAGAGAAATAATAACACTTTTTATACAGCTAAACCTATGTTATGGCTTCTTTCACTACAGATAATGTTTTGCACTATATTCAATGCATAGATAGATGAGCAGAATATATGACTTTTACTTTTTTTTTAAAAATAATGTTTATTCCAGACTTGTATTATTTAAAGATCCCTTAGATGTTTTAAAGGGTCTCCCTTTGATGTAACCTGGCTGCAGTAGGCGCAATAGTCTTGAAATCGATACACCTTTGTGTCAGTGCTCTCCACTTCACTATATGCAAAGAGAACCATTTACATTTGTTAGACCAAAGAACAAAAGTGCACACGCAGATAACAATGAAATCAGAGTAAGCAGACTTCTTTCAGGTAGAGAAATAAAGCTTGTATTCTGTTTCACTGAAAGCAAAACACTCACATTCCACTTGTTGCTTGTCAATCATTTATGCTAAAGCATCATTTATGAGCAAGGATTATGAAAAAAATGACAACCATGGCCGCGTCTTTCTCTCGTTAAGGTGTTTATCAACCTAGTCGACCCGTTTCAGACTATTGTCTAGTTTTAGAACTCGTTGTGAAGGTGAGATAGATAGTTAAGTTTTCCTTTGCAATAAAGATAAAAGTACATAATATATATTTTTCTTGAAAATGCCCATTTTCTGCTGGAAACTCTACATGTTGCAGTTGATTACAGACATGTCTCCTAATATGGAACATGTTCTCTAGTTCTTACATTATAAATGTTTTACAAAATAGCAGATAAAATGAAATTCTGAAAGTCATCCACATAAGATTCCTTTTGCTACGCTAGTAGTGAGGTTGAAATTTCAGGAAGCGGCGTCTTCCTAAGACAATAAACTTAAGTAATAATAAAGCTGAAAACCCCCTTCCATGATTTTGGCTCAAGTTTCTAAAAGTACAGTTATATAGTATTTTTGCAATTAAGATATTAGCTTAAGCATGTAAAATCAAGGAACTCTCAAATAAAATTCAGGTATCTCCTTAAATCCCTGATCTTTTGCTAACAACATTTCTGCAATACCACATTTTCATATCAGAAGCATCCATTGTGTTAATTTCAATTGATCTAAACAATTAAATGAGATACAACGCTGTCCGTGTGTTTTCAAATGCTCCCCTCCTTACTTACCTTCCATAAATGAAAGGCCTAGTTATAGTTGGTTCCACATCTGACAAAATAAAACTATTATCAAGATAGCATCCTGTGCAGTGCCGAATTAACGGAACAACAATTACTTACAGCTAAACACGTGATAATTCCTCGTTTTCCTTCGTGTTTTCAAAATGTTGCAAGCTTTTAAGAGTGACAGGCTGCAAACTTTTTAAAATGGTGGTTTCCGGAGGGGGTGGGGGGGGGGGGGGATATACTGAGTGGAAAAACCAGCACATGGAGTAGAATTCTCTCTAGAAAGCGTTTTTGAAAGGAAATTCTTCTGCACAAACATTTTTTGGAAGCATGGCCGGACTGGCTGTAGTGGGCATCGGGCATTTCCCCGCGAGGCTGGAAGGGTGGAGACCGGTTTTGCAGTGGTGGGGACTGGTTTTGTTACTGGGGGCGAGTGCTGCAGTGGTGCTGCAATATCGGCCCGTAGAAAACGCAGCAGTGCCTCACACTTGCTCCCCTCACCGGACAACATTTCTAGGGCTGTTGTCAGTCCAGCCCTGTTTGGAAGTTTTGCAAAGTCTACAAAAATGTGTGTTTCACAAACCCTAGCAAGGATTACTTTATTCAAGCCAATAATTTTACACCATTTCAAGTATTCCATCCAATTCGAAGTAGTTTTGTCCACAGGAGTAGACTGCTATAGTGAAGCCGGGCGTGCAAAGACACGATAAGGGTGTTTGCATAAGTAATGAAAATGACATCAAGTGTGGGAGAGGTGTCTTTTTGAGCGGAAAATATGTACTGGAAAAAGCAGCACATGAGCTCGAATGTGGAGTATGTGATGTGGCATGAAGAAGGAAGACGTATTGACTAGAGTGATGAGACATCTACTGTAGAGCATAGTAGTGTATGTTTTTAGCATTTATATGATGTCACTTTGGGTGTTTATAAACAAGGGATGCTTTCCATAAGTTATTACTTCTGGTGCTCCCTTCAGTAAATTCTGTCGTCCAGTAGGTACTAGAATACGTTCATTTTCTCAAAATGGAATAAAGTAGATACCTTATTTGATCTAGACCGTACATCCAATGCATTAAACAGCTGCTGAATGCGAGAAATGGACAAGTTCTTATCTTAATAGTCCCTGAAATGAATCTACATACTGGAAATGCAATATAATGAAAATTCATGCATAGTAAGTGTAAAAAGGGTGGATTGCAGTTACACAAACTCTTTGTTAATACCACTACCTGTCCTGGAGGTAATATAAGAATTTACAAAACAATAAAACGTGCATGAATGAAATAAAATTCCATTACAGGGACAAAGAATGTACCTTTTCTCTACATTGCTTGCATTAGGGAACATTTCTTTCAAAAATACAGTCGAGCAAGTCCAGCAAGTGATCTTGTTATAACACAATCATGGAATAAATAAGGGATAACAATGGCGAAGATACATATCAGGATGGATTTTGTAAGGTCAGCAAAATGATTGGTCCAAATCGAAATCGAAAACGATAAAGGGGCATATTTTATCATATCCTCCATGTACACCACGTTGACCTTCCAGTGCACTGAAAATGTATTAGCCTATAAGGGCAAGCAACAAATCCACTCCAAAACCAATTTTTTGTATCAGGGTGGTTTATGTTCTTATACCCCCAAATTCCAGCCCCATACATAGCAATTATCACGTTTCTGACTGGATAAACTTTTGAGGATAAATGGTATGTGCACTTTCCTTGATCTGGCGAAACTCAAGAGGCTGCCATTCACCTTAGTTAAATTACTAGGTTTGGAAGATACCAATGGATTAATGGACCCCGGTTTATGTTATTGTAAAAAGTAATGCCCAAAAAAGACACCACCATATTTTTAAGACAGCTGTGAATGCAGCACCATATAAAATAACTGCTAACTCTTTGTCCTTCCCTAACTATAATCCAATATCACTCCTCCCTTTCTTCTCCAAAATATTGTAACATCTAGTCTTCAGCAAAGTGACTCTATATCCCTCATCCAACAAAATTCTCAACCGCTTCCAATAGAAACTCCACTCTCTGATAAAATCAGTTTCTTCTCATCTACTCACTAAAATCACTTAGCATCCTCATTCTTCTTAACCGAGCTGCAGCTTTTATCACTGTTATCACTACACACTACTCTTTTCTCTCCAATTCCCTCAATCCCCTAAATGTCACAGTTCATTATTGATTTTCCTTCTACTTATCTAACCACTCACTCTTAGTGGAGTGGGACTCCAGAGCATCTCCACCAACACCTCTTCTTGTGGGTGTTCCACTACAGTATCCGGGACCTCTCCTCTTCTGTCTATGCAACACTTCACTTCGTGACATTATCTCTTCTTTTGGGTACTTTTACGACCTCTAAGCTGCCCAACTCTTCAAATATGCAAGTCCTATACTTTTCCTTTTCCTCTTTCTCCAACTTGTATCTACTTCCATCACAACAGCAAGTCATTTGGCACCCCGGCTAGGAATCCAGATGATCTGTTCAACCATTCATTGCACATGAAATAATTTATTATGAAGACTGGCCACCGCAGCACGATGCTGGGTCAAGAACATAGGTCACACACACGTATGCCTCCAATCTAATAGTTTTAAAGCACTAATGTATTCTCTTGCACTAGACTTGTGCAACAGTCTGCTGACGGGCATTCCTCAGAATGTTCATTACCCTACTAGAAAAGGTGCTTAATTTGGCCTCCAGGACCTTCATTCAACTTTCCCAGACACACACCTACCACTTCCTTTTATCATAAAATAGGTTACTCTCAGGGCCTTCTACAAGCTGTTGACGGTTTGTGTTCAAAGTGGTTCATGGTTCTTCATCACACTACCTTATTGTCATAGACCTATAACTCCCCCTTTATAAATCTGTATTCCTCACACTAAAACATATTAGTCATACCTACACCCCTGTGTTCGATCTTTAAATTCCATTCTTTTCCTCTGCTAGGACTCCATCACCGAAATGCACTGCCTTCCTGACATTCATGCAAGTCCCACACTTAGGTCCTCATTATGATATTGGCGGACTGCCACTGACAGGCTGTTGGTGTCAGTCCACCAAACATACAGTGCATCTGTCCGACCACTGCATTACGATGCAGGGGGTTGGAGTGATAATTTTGCAGGAAAAACCACTGCCTCCAACAGGATCCAAGATCCCGTTTGGGTGGCAGTCGAACTCCTATCCCTACAATGGAGGTGGTGCCTGCGCAGGCACCACCATAGGGATTAAGTTGTCCCTTTCCAAATGCCATTTCATCGTGGTCCCATCGCCATGAATATGCAGACAGAAACAGCTTAGGGGGGCCCAAGCAGGGCCCCGTCCCCTGTGGGTCAATGCTAAGTGGACTGGGGGCACATGTAGTACCCTCACACATCCATGCCCAGTGTGTCAGGCACACATGGATTTTTACAAAGTGCCCTTTTCTACTGTGCCTTGTGCTGCAGCCCTTTTCTTGGGCTGCAGCACAAGTAGAAAAAAGCATTTTATGGCCGCCTGATTGGCGATCATATCCTATTAGGGCGAATGGGACCACCGACTCATTGTCGGGCGGTTCGTTCACGAAACGATGGCGGTTGGCAGTCTGACCGACCGCTATCGTAATAAGGCCCTTAATCTCATTAAACAGCCTTTCAGGAAATTAAAGAGGACGAATACATAAAGATGCACATCCCATCCAAAATGTAACAAATATACCTTGGAGATATGCCATGTAACTTGTCTATTTGTTGTTTTGTTTCACTGATGTCTCGCAAATCAAATTGCCTGTACAAGAGCTCCAATCCACTCAAGGGCATGTTACCTTGCGATTCATGCTGTATACTGCTTCTGATCCTATGCATGACATTTCTGTTTGAAATATCAATGCGCTCATGCCAAATAAATAAGTACATCATTGAATAAAATAGATACATAAATAAATATATACATGTTAAAAAATAAATGGGTTTAGAAAAATACATTTAATCTGGCTTCACTGCCGTCTTTCACAAGGGATACATGGTTTTATTTAAAAACCATATTACTGTGTTATGATTTTCCTTTAATAGTTGCATAATTTAGTCAACACTGATCCTTTTGGGAATAATTCCAGCGATCCTGCTGGCAGCAGCAGAACAGAAGCTCTGAATGTTGAACATGTACTTATGTGTTGTCTTATAAAGCGTCAACTCATCCCAACCAGGTTTCAAAGCTCAGTGCAGAAGTGGTGTAAAATAAAAGGCAGAAAATAAAGAAGATGGCAATTCATTGAACCTATACATAATGGATGAGCCGTACATATCCCTAACAAAAAAAAAAAGACAATGACGACTTTTTATGCCTCTACAGTCATGCCTATTCTGCATTTGTTAGTTAAATCGCCTCTTGCAATGTCATGCACAGTCAATTAATTCGAATATTAATGACTGTCTGTATTTGATGTTTAAGGCTCAGAGACCTAGGCGCATACACTTATGCACCTTCGTCCTTGCAGAATAACATTAAATCATAGAGCAGTGAAGAACGAAGATAGCAAGGAATGGCTCTCGCATACATAAGCACACAAATCCAAAATAAATGGTGTGTTGCCTCTGCAATAAAAAGTTTGTTCTGGAAAATGGACTTCTGGGACAATTAAATGTATAATGTCGTATGGCAAATGTAATGGATACTAAAACCGTTGTACAAGAAGCATTGGCTCGAACCAGCAGTTTCGGAAATGGCCATTGTAAGGCCACTGTAACTATTTGCGTTAACAGAGAAATGGTTCAGACTGTTATTAGCCAAAGGTGTGAAAAATACATGAACTGTTATAATATTTCAACAAATCACTGCTAATTGGAAAGATTTTACGAATATATCGATTAAAGCATGGTGGTATAATGTTTGTCATAATCATAGGTTGGATACTGCCTTTGTTTTTCCTCCTCATATGGCAATGAAGCGCACCATTTTATGGCTCCCTATAACACTATACCTTGATGCCTCTGCTAAAAATTCATTTCATTTGTCACCTACTCAGCAAGAAGTCCCCAAACCTCCTTGATTGACCTTATAGTTCCTAATTATTTTCATGTATAACAGATTTCACTACTGTTTTCCTTTTTTCTTTTCCAATGTATGCTTTCACCTGATCTCCATACTCAATGTACTTTTTGTTTTGTTATTCATGCAATGTTTCTCTAGCTTATTTTGCTTCTTTTCTGCATCACTTGTTTTATTGTATTGACACCTCTTTTTGCTCAATAAACTTTATTTTGAACTTAGAGGTAACCTGTGAAGTATTCTTATGTAATCTCGGTTCCTACATAAAAAAATAAATACAAATTGCAACCAATCACCGATTTCCCATTCCTGAAGAAAAATCACCCAAAAGTATGCTGCTACCCAGCTTCAGAATAAATCAAGACCAAAAACCACCTATTGGAGAATCAATTTCAGGGCCGGCTACGGTGCACCACACAGCCACCACCGTCCCCATGGTCGATGACACACTTCACTTTACAGCCACTTATCACCTCCTCTTCTTGTTCTTCTGGATCTCTGAGTGGTCTTCAACACCATTCATTGTCAAACACTGATCAGCACCCTGTTCTTTAAATTATTCTTGAGGATGATTACTGCAGTGGTCACTTCATACCTTGTGAACAAAGACCTGTTCGCCCAGTTAGGCACCTCCACATTGGAACACATCTGTTCGACCTGTAAATTACCACAAGGCTCAGTCCTCTCTCTGATGTTCAATTGTCTCTGTAGGGTGTGCGTTGGAGTCCTTCTGGCCAGGAATGATGTCAAGACAGATCAAAATGTGAAAGACGGTTACTTTTGGTTATTCTTTTCTATTATGCCATCCTTCCTTCTTCATGTAAGCATAGCTTACGTTGTTCCTTACCGTTTCTTTTCCACTATTGTTATTTAATTCATCTGTTCCTCCCTGGCAACCTTGCCGTGCCACTTCCCTCTTTTCTCCATCACAGTCACTTTCTTTCATTGTTATATTCATTGGTATCTTAATTCTTTCTTTCATCCCTTTATTTTGTATTTTCTTTTTCTTCCCTACCTTCACCCAACATTCTTTCTCTTTATTCCTCCTTTCTCAATCCATCCCACTATCTGGAAATCCTTCTTCAGGGGGTTCCTCTTTCCTGACCCAACTGCATCTGCCAGTAGGATCTCAGTTTAACTCAGTTTCATACCTCAGGCTGCTATCAAGGCTCTTGACATTGGAGTTTGTCAACAAGCTTTCCAATTGTGTTTTTAACAGCTAGAACACAATCCATTTGCATGCCTTCATTCCACTTGAGTGAAACATCTTTAACATATGGTGTACGGCAGGGACTGTCTATAAGTCCAGCACTATTCAGCATCTATGTATGTCCACTGGGATCCTTGACATGTCACTTGGGTTTGAAACCAAATCATACCCAGATGAAATTAATCTAATCATCACACTCGCTAAAAGTTCTCATGCTTCATAACAGTAGTTTTTTTAATGCATGTCTGCGGTGGTCAGTTGGATGAGAGAGAACTGATCAAAGCTTAATAAAGACAAAATGGAGTCATCATCTTTGGAAAACAGTCATTACCCTGGTCACCTTCACTGTGGCCTCCCGAATTAGGTGCTTCCCCTACCCGAGTCAGTTCTGTCAAAAACCTTGGTGTCACCATTGATCAATATAGTTTTTTTAATTAAAAAAATAACCCCTCTTTCTGCAGCTTATTTTGCTATTTTGAGGACCTTCAGGAAGATTTTATCACTGCTCCTTTTGGCCACCAAGTGATCTGTAGGCCAGTGTTTAATTTGTGCCTGTGATTACAGGTGGGGCTCACCAGCACTCATTTTTGGGGACCTGCACTGATTTTTCGTCAACAGACTTGGTTTCATGGCAAGAAAGAGAAAATCCCAAAAGGCGAAAAGAAGGAGGAAGAGAAAGATGGGGAAACAGTTGCAAAAGGAGGAAGCAGGGATGAAAAAGAACCTGAAAGAGTGACTTAAAGAGGTAGGGGAGGTCGTGAAATAAAGACTACATTTATACATTTATTTATTTGCAGATTTTTATATCCCGCTGGCTAGACCTGGAGGTATCAGAGCGCTTTACATGAGGATTAGCGATTTACAAAATGATGTCAGTTACAGGAGCAAAGTATGAAATAGGGGGAAAAAACAGCGTTACACAGTAACATGAGTTACTAGAGCATAGCTTAACAAATACACATATCCTTTGGGGTATAGAAGAAAGAGGGGAAAAGTAAAATGGGGTTGGAATGAAGATCGGGCCAGGAAGACCGGCAAGGGGGAAAGTAATTCAGGCAAATCTAAAAGACAAAGTGAAAGTCAAACTAACCGGCTGATTCGTCAGAAGTCGGGGGAGGAAAGGAGACACGGCCGAGGGACGAAGGAAAGTCTGCCCAATGTCCGGCTGGGTAGGTGACGGCCAAGGGGGTGATCCACAGCCAATCTCTTCTAAAGCTACCTAGGTAGCTCTACCGGGCATAGGCCTACATATTCACATATTACATATTCTTGGTACTTGGCACCTCATGTTTAATAGTTCCAACTGCGGGTTTCTGAGAGGAATTTTGGGCCTGTCACTTATTTGTTTACAAATTAGGCACTGCCTGTAGTCCAAGCACTTATTTCATCCCAGTTGGATTAAAGGCACTTCCTCTTTTTTTGCATCCCCGGTTACCGTACACATTATCCTCAGGTGATCCAAAGCGTGGTAGCATATCTGATCTTGAACTTTCTACATAGAAGAGCCATTATGCCCATCTCCAAGATCTACACTGGCTACCTACCAAACATCGCTCGATGTTTAAATCCCTGTGCTTCACTCACAGCGCAGTATATAGAGCAGTTCCAGACGATAGTTAACACAAATGTCATGTTTGTTCTCCACTCTTCTTGTTCTCTGCTTGATATTAGGCAGGTCAAATGTTCCAGATGTGGTGGCTATGCTTTGTTCCATCTTGCAGGCAAACTCTGGAGCAAAGCCCAGCCTCATGTAACATTGACTCTTTTATTGAAAGTGCTGAAAGCATGGCTCTTCAGAATCTCCTTTGATGATCATTGTTCTTATCTCGTTATGCTGATCCCAGTGTGTTAGTCACACTTTAAAAATCCATATACCTTTTTAACTTCACATAATATGACATGACAAGAAATACCATGAGATGACATTGACTTTGACTTAACCTAAACTTAACATATTTAAATCATTAACACAGGTGATTCTTGGTTGCATCCATGTGGCCAGTCGTAGAGCATTCCAAACTTGTGGTCTTCACCCGCTTATTCATAATTTCTTATGCATGCCATATTTACTTTGTGTGGTCCATCTTTGAGGCGTAGGGTTTCATTTTCTTATGGTATCAGTGAATGCGACCAAACAGGATGTTGTGAGCTACAGCTCTGGATTTATGCAAGGGTCTGCATTTTAAATTCAGTCGTTATATGTTTTTTAAAGAAATTAAGCATAGTGCTATGATTGATGTTAGAACCGGGACCCTGGCCGGCCAAGACTCGCGTCGAGGTCAGTCAGGGATCGCCAGTTCTAGGTGTCAGGGCAAGGGAGTCACACACCAAGGTAACCCCCACTCGCCCTCTAGGTAACGTGGCGCGAGCAGTCAAGGCTAAACTTGGAGGCGATGTAGGCTAAGTATTTGCGCACGCACCCCAGCAACAACAACCAAAGGCCCACCACAAAGGAGAACTCCACACAAGGTTATATGAAAATAGCCTTTGTATTATAATAAATATACATCAGATAAAACACACATCTTATTACACTGTGCCAACAGGCACGGGCAGAATTTACAAGGGATATTTGTACAGGACAGGGCCACTTGGACCACTGTCAAGGGTATCAGCACTTTTAGAAATAACACTTTCAAAAATAGCACTTGTAGCACGCAATATAAAAGTAGAGCATACAACCAGTAATCACTGGTAACAGGACCTCTCTAGCACCACCTGTACTAGGGAGAAAACAACCACCTACATGTCACACTACCTGTAGGGGTGCAAAAGCAACACACATGATGTCGTAACATTCAGAGGTGTAAAGGCACATGACGCATAAACAATACATTCAGAGGTGCAGAAAAAATAACAATTTCCCCAACCTCACAAGTCACCACCTGTGACTGTCCCGGTGTCCCAATGTCAGGGCCTAAACGTGGCAGTTGCCCACAAAGTGCTGGGCAACTGGAGCAGGGAAAGTTAGCGCAAAGTTGGAGCCTCTCTGGGCTCAAAGAACCACCACTGTGGCACTGGTGAGCCTCTCTTAGGCTCTCTCACCAGTAAGGGGGGGGCTGCTGAGCCTCTCAGGGCTCCAGCAACGAACAGGTGCAGCCTCGCTGGGCTGGGGGGTCCCTCGCTCTGGGGACCCAAAGCAACGATGCTTGCCAAGAGCCACGCTGGGCTCTAACTCCACTGGTGCCCCCGGGGCACCTCGTGGCTCCAAGAACGCGGGGGGTGCTTCCTCTCGTTGGAGCCTCTCTGGCTCGGGTTGGAGTCCCCCTCTTGGGGACTCGGCTCGCTCACAAATGCCCCCTAAGAGCCTCTCTGGCTCTGACTGACTACCGGCGCGAGGTCGCGCTACAGAGAGGGGGCGGGGCGGACACCGGCAATGTGTCCCGACGCTCCCCCCTCCTCTGCAGGCACCTTCACTCACCAGGTTCGCGCTGGGCTCTCCAGCGGCGGCGGGTCTCTCCCGCTGGTCCCGGGGCTCTCCTCTCCTCTCGGGGAGCCTCGGCAGGCTCTCTCGCGGCTCGGTGGAGAAGGCGGGACTTCCGGGTTGACTCTCCCGGGCCGCGCGGTGATTGGACGGCCGTCCCTTCACTTCCGGGTCGCCGCGGGCAGCGCGGCGGCTTGCTTTAGGCAGGCAGGCGGGCTCCCAGATGATCCGAGGAGTGGGCTCCCTCGTAGATCAATCAAAACCGGGCACAACAACGCGGCAATGAGCGGGGTGGCACCCGCGCCGCCAAACCACCACACGGGGCGGACAAAATACAGCGCTCACGGCGCTCGGGCAAAATCCAGCGTTTTCAAGCGCTAGGCAGGCGATCTCAGCGCTCCTAGCGCTGAAGGGCAGAGAGCAGCGCTCTCAGGCTGCAGGCAACGAAGTCCTCAGTGCTCCCCAGCACTGGAGGACAGGACAGGGCTCCAGCAGGGCTGGAGGCAGGCAGGGGGGGCAAGGCTGGGCCAGAGCCAGCACACTGGGTCTCCAGGCAGGGAGACTCCCCAAGTGGCGGTCCTTCTGGCCCCAGCAGCGGCACAAGCCCCCTCTGGCAGGATTCCAAAGTAGAACATTTTCAGTGGGGACACAGCCCCTTCTTATACTGTAAATTCCTTTGTTACAATGTGCAGGGTGGGGGGAAAACCAGTCGCAGCTGGTTCTGGAGCACTCTTGATGGCCCAACCACCCATTCCTTTCACTGGGGAGGCTAGGGTCATTAGACACACCACAGGGGGCGGAGCCAGCATTGTGTGGGGAAAACCCAGCCCTTCCAGGACACAGGTACGCTCCTCCCGCACATCACTCATGCTAATCTCCCACTCACCACCGGGCAGACCCATCCAGACTTCCTGGAGCCTGGCATGCCAGCCAGCTCCAGCCAATCACGCTCCAGCACCCTCACTGTACACATATCTCAATGTCCAGAAGTAGCACTTCCCAACTAGACACACACATGCCGCAGACACCATCTTGCAGCATTCACTCTCACGAGTTCAGGCATACCAAACTCGAGCCTGCACTCCCCACGCATCAGGAACTACCAGGGACACACACATTCCCCATGCATTCCTATGGGAGGGCAGGCCAGCCATACTACACACACGCACTTTCACTCTGGGACTCAGGGGAAAGTGCGCAGAGACCCAAAAATCACTGACACAGGGTCACAAATAAGGCAAAAAGTCTAGGGGTGAACCTGCCCTGCCGGCCAAGTCCAACACAACCCCCTTCCAGCCAAAACGCAGGGGAGAACAATCACCACCGTGATGGACTTCCCTGCTTGGGGCGATAGAACACGGACGCAGGCCCGCCACTGCCGGGACACTCTCCTGTTCTATGCCACGGTGAACCCCTAGGGTTCCTTCTAAAACTACTGTAAGGACCAACTGGGCTACCCCACTGGTACTCCTCAGCTGTCCGCGGCCAGGACCAGGCCCTGGGCCACCCAGGTGCCACCGGTCCTTGCCAATTCGCAGAGCGGGGGGTAGTAACCCCTGGCACATAGTGTCCATTCTCCACTCTCCCTGTCTGCAAGACAGGACTAGACTGCCACTGGTTCACCAACCTTTGGCCTACAACCTCAGGCGGACCAGGAGTCTCAGAGAAGGCTTTCCTCCCCTTACCTCTTCTTCCAGGGTTCCTCCTCCGAGGGGTACCCTTACAACGCCACTCCAACCCAGGGTTTAACCCCTCAGGTTGCGCCCGGGTCAGAGGTGGGCTTTCCCACCCTCTGCACCCCCTTCCAGAGGTCTGCCCTCTCCCAACTGGAGAAGTTCTTCTGGAAGAACCGGTCAGGACACTGGTTACAGTCGTCCTACTCTTCAGGTCAGGCCGAACCTGAACCTGGCCTCCCAACCTCCGGTCTAAAACCTTGGGTGGAATAATTGCCTGGCACTCCAGGACTTCTGGGGACTCACACGCAATCCCCCTGAGGCTGACACATGACCCATGTGTCGTGTGACGGTCTGTCTGGCGCAGATCTCCCGCCTCCTGTCCACCTGACAGCGCGCAAAGATCCCCCAGACCAGAAGTGGCGCCACCCGGGTCCACCCAAGAAGATCTAGCCCCACTGGCTAGTCTCTGGTCCACTGGTGCATCCACTGGGAAACTCATCCCCCAATCACTCCTCGCTTCGGACTTCTGTGCCCTCCCAACTGGAGCGACACTGCTGGACACTGGAACCCCTGGAGTTCTAGTTACAGACACTCCAGGTTCCCTAGACACTAGGAGATCCTCCTCAAGTGTACTAACAGGACAGCCTAGGTCCCCAACCTGGTGTTCCCTCAAGAAACCACCCAAGTTCTGAGACAGGGCTTCGGGCCTCTGGGTGCTCTCAGCCACCCCCTGACTCCTGCTCCACTGAGCCAGGCAGTCAGCCCCTTCACCCTTCTCACTATACTGGGACCTAGCTGGGCTACACTGAGCCTTTTCCACCACGCTGGGCTGGAAGCTCCCTGTACCACTGCTGTTGGACTCACTCTCTAATGACTGTACAGAACCTCTCGCACTCTCCCAGCGGTCCGCTTCCTCGGCAAGCTCACATGCCTCAGACAATCCACACCCCAACAGGTGTGTGCGCAACCCTGGAGAACAACAACTGAGCAGGTGCTCCTTGACAATCAGGTCAAACAAGACTTCAAAATCATCTCTCGTGTTAACCTGCACCCAATCAAACAGTGTCCCACAACATTCATCCTCAAACTCCTCCCACGACTGGTGAGGCAGCTTCCTACTGCCCCTGAATTTCAACCTTAACTCCTCCTCTGGGGAAACAGGTACCAGACTGGGGGAACTGGGAGTGGGACTGCTCGCACTGGGCTCTACATAGCTGCCACCACTGGACTCCACCTTCCCTGGGGGATCCAGAAAATTCTGACTGCGGTCAGGGGATAACCTACACTCTAGGGCGATCTTCTCCCTGGCCAAGGCCCTCTCAGCCTCTGCAATCCGCTCATTCGCACCCAGCTGCGCCATCCTCCAGGCATGCTCTAACCTGAGCTTCTCCATGGCCAGCTGGTGTTCCCTCTCTTCTCTCCTATCCACCCACTCTTCTGGGGACAGGGAAAGGGATGGGGGGGCTACATCTGACACGGGACCCAGCCAGGGACTCCCTATCTAGGGGGTACTCGCTCTCTGCTGGCGCCCATCCACTGTCAAACTCACTCTCCACATCAGACTCTTCAGGGTTCCCCTCAGACCCACCACCCTCATGGTGTGCGGTCCGGGCCCTCTCCCTCTCACTGTGCTCACGCTCCCAGTCACTCTTCTGCCACAGGATCATGTTATCCCTAAGCTTGGACTGGGTGTCTGACTCACTCACTGGGATGTCTCTCTCCTTACATAACCGTACCAACTCATGCACACTGTACTTAGACAGGCCACGCAGGTTAAAAGGAGATTCCATCTTGACAGGATGCTCACAGACATGTGCAACACAAGGGACCTAGCAATCTGAAGTAAAAGTACACAATTCCAAAACTTCCACTCTCCTTAAAAAAAAGAACTCACTCATGCGTCCAGGAAAACACACCATTCATCCACACACACCCTCCCCTCGGATCGGTAAGGCAGTTTCTACCACCCGTGACTTCTCAACCTGA
The DNA here is from genome assembly GCF_964263255.1 of Lissotriton vulgaris. NCBI lineage: Eukaryota > Metazoa > Chordata > Amphibia > Caudata > Salamandridae > Lissotriton > Lissotriton vulgaris. The sequence goes on from NC_141694.1 coordinate 1,536,712,736, forward strand.
CCACAAGTGACACAGGTACCAAACTCTGGAAGCAGGGCGGGGGACAAATGTACTGAACACAATTATCAAATGACACTCTTCAGGAGAAGCAATAATGGAACTTCACCAAAACACAATAATCCCCATTAATGTGGTCATCTAATATGCAGAGCTTTGTAGTGGCCAGTTGCTACTGTGGTACAACGCAAACACAAATCCTTATCCTCACCGCTTGCCGCCAATGTTAGAACCGGGACCCTGGCCGGCCAAGACTCGCGTCGAGGTCAGTCAGGGATCGCCAGTTCTAGGTGTCAGGGCAAGGGAGTCACACACCAAGGTAACCCCCACTCGCCCTCTAGGTAACGTGGCGCGAGCAGTCAAGGCTAAACTTGGAGGCGATGTAGGCTAAGTATTTGCGCACGCACCCCAGCAACAACAACCAAAGGCCCACCACAAAGGAGAACTCCACACAAGGTTATATGAAAATAGCCTTTGTATTATAATAAATATACATCAGATAAAACACACATCTTATTACACTGTGCCAACAGGCACGGGCAGAATTTACAAGGGATATTTGTACAGGACAGGGCCACTTGGACGACTGTCAAGGGTATCAGCACTTTTAGAAATAACACTTTCAAAAATAGCACTTGTAGCACGCAATATAAAAGTAGAGCATACAACCAGTAATCACTGGTAACAGGACCTCTCTAGCACCACCTGTACTAGGGAGAAAACAACCACCTACATGTCACACTACCTGTAGGGGTGCAAAAGCAACACACATGATGTCGTAACATTCAGAGGTGTAAAGGCACATGACGCATAAACAATACATTCAGAGGTGCAGAATCAATAACAATTTCCCCAACCTCACAAGTCACCACCTGTGACTGTCCCGGTGTCCCAATGTCAGGGCCTAAACGTGGCAGTTGCCCACAAAGTGCTGGGCAACTGGAGCAGGGAAAGTTAGCGCAAAGTTGGAGCCTCTCTGGGCTCAAAGAACCACCACTGTGGCACTGGTGAGCCTCTCTTAGGCTCTCTCACCAGTAAGGGGGGGGCTGCTGAGCCTCTCAGGGCTCCAGCAACGAACAGGTGCAGCCTCGCTGGGCTGGGGGGTCCCTCGCTCTGGGGACCCAAAGCAACGATGCTTGCCAAGAGCCACGCTGGGCTCTAACTCCACTGGTGCCCCCGGGGCACCTCGTGGCTCCAAGAACGCGGGGGGTGCTTCCTCTCGTTGGAGCCTCTCTGGCTCGGGTTGGAGTCCCCCTCTTGGGGACTCGGCTCGCTCACAAATGCCCCCTAAGAGCCTCTCTGGCTCTGACTGACTACCGGCGCGAGGTCGCGCTACAGAGAGGGGGCGGGGCGGACACCGGCAATGTGTCCCGACGCTCCCCCCTCCTCTGCAGGCACCTTCACTCACCGGGTTCGCGCTGGGCTCTCCAGCGGCGGCGGGTCTCTCCCGCTGGTCCCGGGGCTCTCCTCTCCTCTCGGGGAGCCTCGGCAGGCTCTCTCGCGGCTCGGTGGAGAAGGCGGGACTTCCGGGTTGACTCTCCCGGGCCGCGCGGTGATTGGACGGCCGTCCCTTCACTTCCGGGTCGCCGCGGGCAGCGCGGAGGCTCGCTTTAGGCAGGCAGGCGGGCTCCCAGATGATCCGAGGAGTGGGCTCCCTCGTAGATCAATCAAAACCGGGCACAACAACGCGGCAATGAGCGGGGTGGCACCCGCGCCGCCAAACCACCACACGGGGCGGACAAAATACAGCGCTCACGGCGCTCGGGCAAAATCCAGCGTTTTCAAGCGCTAGGCAGGCGATCTCAGCGCTCCTAGTGCTGAAGGGCAGAGAGCAGCGCTCTCAGGCTGCAGGCAACGAAGTCCTCAGTGCTCCCCAGCACTGGAGGACAGGACAGGGCTCCAGCAGGGCTGGAGGCAGGCAGGGGGGGCAAGGCTGGGCCAGAGCCAGCACACTGGGTCTCCAGGCAGGGAGACTCCCCAAGTGGCGGTCCTTCTGGCCCCAGCAGCGGCACAAGCCCCCTCTGGCAGGATTCCAAAGTAGAACATTTTCAGTGGGGACACAGCCCCTTCTTATACTGTAAATTCCTTTGTTACAATGTGCAGGGTGGGGGGAAAACCAGTCGCAGCTGGTTCTGGAGCACTCTTGATGGCCCAACCACCCATTCCTTTCACTGGGGAGGCTAGGGTCATTAGACACACCACAGGGGGGCGGAGCCAGCATTGTGTGGGGAAAACCCAGCCCTTCCAGGACACAGGTACGCTCCTCCCACACATCACTCATGCTAATCTCCCACTCACCACCGGGCAGACCCATCCAGACTTCCTGGAGCCTGGCATGCCAGCCAGCTCCAGCCAATCACGCTCCAGCACCCTCACTGTACACATATCTCAATGTCCAGAAGTAGCACTTCCCAACTAGACACACACATGCCGCAGACACCATCTTGCAGCATTCACTCTCACGAGTTCAGGCATACCAAACTCGAGCCTGCACTCCCCACGCATCAGGAACTACCAGGGACACACACATTCCCCATGCATTCCTATGGGAGGGCAGGCCAGCCATACTACACACACGCACTTTCACTCTGGGACTCAGGGGAAAGTGCGCAGAGACCCAAAAATCACTGACACAGGGTCACAAATAAGGCAAAAAGTCTAGGGGTGAACCTGCCCTGCCGGCCAAGTCCAACACAACCCCCTTCCAGCCAAAACGCAGGGGAGAACAATCACCACCGTGATGGACTTCCCTGCTTGGGGCGATAGAACACGGACGCAGGCCCGCCACTGCCGGGACACTCTCCTGTTCTAAGCCACGGTGAACCCCTAGGGTTCCTTCTAAAACTACTGTAAGGACCAACTGGGCTACCCCACTGGTACTCCTCAGCTGTCCACGGTCAGGACCAGGCCCTGGGCCACCCAGGTGCCACCGGTCCTTGCCAATTCGCAGAGCGGGGGGTAGTAACCCCTGGCACATAGTGTCCATTCTCCACTCTCCCTGTCTGCAAGACAGGACTAGACTGCCACTGGTTCACCAACCTTTGGCCTACAACCTCAGGCGGACCAGGAGTCTCAGAGAAGGCTTTCCTCCCCTTACCTCTTCTTCCAGGGTTCCTCCTCCGAGGGGTACCCTTACAACGCCACTCCAACCCAGGGTTTAACCCCTCAGGTTGCGCCCGGGTCAGAGGTGGGCTTTCCCACCCTCTGCACCCCCTTCCAGAGGTCTGCCCTCTCCCAACTGGAGAAGTTCTTCTGGAAGAACCGGTCAGGACACTGGTTACAGTCGTCCTACTCTTCAGGTCAGGCCGAACCTGAACCTGGCCTCCCAACCTCCGGTCTAAAACCTTGGGTGGAATAATTGCCTGGCACTCCAGGACTTCTGGGGACTCACACGCAATCCCCCTGAGGCTGACACATGACCCATGTGTCATGTGACGGTCTGTCTGGCGCAGATCTCCCGCCTCCTGTCCACCTGACAGCGCGCAAAGATCCCCCAGACCAGAAGTGGCGCCACCCGGGTCCACCCAAGAAGATCTAGCCCCACTGGCTAGTCTCTGGTCCACTGGTGCATCCACTGGGAAACTCATCCCCCAATCACTCCTCGCTTCGGACTTCTGTGCCCTCCCAACTGGAGCGACACTGCCGGACACTGGAACCCCTGGAGTTCTAGTTACAGACACTCCAGGTTCCCTAGACACTAGGAGATCCTCCTCAAGTGTACTAACAGGACAGCCTAGGTCCCCAACCTGGTGTTCCCTCAAGAAACCACCCAAGTTCTGAGACAGGGCTTCGGGCCTCTGGGTGCTCTCAGCCACCCCCTGACTCCTGCTCCACTGAGCCAGGCAGTCAGCCCCTTCACCCTTCTCACTATACTGGGACCTAGCTGGGCTACACTGAGCCTTTTCCACCACGCTGGGCTGGAAGCTCCCTGTACCACTGCTGTTGGACTCACTCTCTAATGACTGTACAGAACCTCTCGCACTCTCCCAGCGGTCCGCTTCCTCGGCAAGCTCACATGCCTCAGACAATCCACACCCCAACAGGTGTGTGCGCAACCCTGGAGAACAACAACTGAGCAGGTGCTCCTTGACAATCAGGTCAAACAAGACTTCAAAATCATCTCTCGTGTTAACCTGCACCCAATCAAACAGTGTCCCACAACATTCATCCTCAAACTCCTCCCACGACTGGTGAGGCAGCTTCCTACTGCCCCTGAATTTCAACCTTAACTCCTCCTCTGGGGAAACAGGTACCAGACTGGGGGAACTGGGAGTGGGACTGCTCGCACTGGGCTCTACATAGCTGCCACCACTGGACTCCACCCTCCCTGGGGGATCCAGAAAATTCTGACTGCGGTCAGGGGATAACCTACACTCTAGGGCGATCTTCTCCCTGGCCAAGGCCCTCTCAGCCTCTGCAATCCGCTCATTCGCACCCAGCTGCGCCATCCTCCAGGCATGCTCTAACCTGAGCTTCTCCATGGCCAGCTGGTGTTCCCTCTCTTCTCTCCTATCCACCCACTCTTCTGGGGACAGGGAAAGGGATGGGGGGCTACATCTGACACGGGACCCAGCCAGGGACTCCCTATCTAGGGGGTACTCGCTCTCTGCTGGCGCCCATCCACTGTCAAACTCACTCTCCACATCAGACTCTTCAGGGTTCCCCTCAGACCCACCACCCTCATGGTGTGCGGTCCGGGCCCTCTCCCTCTCACTGTGCTCACGCTCCCAGTCACTCTTCTGCCACAGGATCATGTTATCCCTAAGCTTGGACTGGGTGTCTGACTCACTCACTGGGATGTCTCTCTCCTTACATAACCGTACCAACTCATGCACACTGTACTTAGACAGGCCACGCAGGTTAAAAGGAGATTCCATCTTGACAGGATGCTCACAGACATGTGCAACACAAGGGACCTAGCAATCTGAAGTAAAAGTACACAATTCCAAAACTTCCACTCTCCTTAAAAAAAAGAACTCACTCATGCGTCCAGGAAAACACACCATTCATCCACACACACCCTCCCCTCGGATCGGTAAGGCAGTTTCTACCACCCGTGACTTCTCAACCTGACCACAAGTGACACAGGTACCAAACTCTGGAAGCAGGGCGGGGGACAAATGTACTGAACACAATTATCAAATGACACTCTTCAGGAGAAGCAATAATGGAACTTCACCAAAACACAATAATCCCCAACAATGTGGTCATCTAATATGCAGAGCTTTGTAGTGGCCAGTTGCTACTGTGGTACAACGCAAACACAAATCCTTATCCTCACCGCTTGCCGCCAATGTTAGAACCGGGACCCTGGCCGGCCAAGACTCGCGTCGAGGTCAGTCAGGGATCGCCAGTTCTAGGTGTCAGGGCAAGGGAGTCACACACCAAGGTAACCCCCACTCGCCCTATAGGTAACGTGGCGCGAGCAGTCAAGGCTAAACTTGGAGGCGATGTAGGCTAAGTATTTGCGCACGCACCCCAGCAACAACAACCAAAGGCCCACCACAAAGGAGAACTCCACACAAGGTTATATGAAAATAGCCTTTGTATTATAATAAATATACATCAGATAAAACACACATCTTATTACACTGTGCCAACAGGCACGGGCAGAATTTACAAGGGATATTTGTACAGGACAGGGCCACTTGGACCACTGTCAAGGGTATCAGCACTTTTAGAAATAACACTTTCAAAAATAGCACTTGTAGCACGCAATATAAAAGTAGAGCATACAACCAGTAATCACTGGTAACAGGACCTCTCTAGCACCACCTGTACTAGGGAGAAAACAACCACCTACATGTCGCACTACCTGTAGGGGTGCAAAAGCAACACACATGATGTCGTAACATTCAGAGGTGTAAAGGCACATGACGCATAAACAATACATTCAGAGGTGCAGAATCAATAACAATTTCCCCAACCTCACAAGTCACCACCTGTGACTGTCCCGGTGTCCCAATGTCAGGGCCTAAACGTGGCAGTTGCCCACAAAGTGCTGGGCAACTGGAGCAGGGAAAGTTAGCGCAAAGTTGGAGCCTCTCTGGGCTCAAAGAACCACCACTGTGGCACTGGTGAGCCTCTCTTAGGCTCTCTCACCAGTAAGGGGGGGGCTGCTGAGCCTCTCAGGGCTCCAGCAACGAACAGGTGCAGCCTCGCTGGGCTGGGGGGTCCCTCGCTCTGGGGACCCAAAGCAACGATGCTTGCCAAGAGCCACGCTGGGCTCTAACTCCACTGGTGCCCCCGGGGCACCTCGTGGCTCCAAGAACGCGGGGGGTGCTTCCTCTCGTTGGAGCCTCTCTGGCTCGGGTTGGAGTCCCCCTCTTGGGGACTCGGCTCGCTCACAAATGCCCCCTAAGAGCCTCTCTGGCTCTGACTGACTACCGGCGCGAGGTCGCGCTACAGAGAGGGGGCGGGGCGGACACCGGCAATGTGTCCCGACGCTCCCCCCTCCTCTGCAGGCACCTTCACTCACCGGGTTCGCGCTGGGCTCTCCAGCGGCGGCGGGTCTCTCCCGCCGGTCCCGGGGCTCTCCTCTCCTCTCGGGGAGCCTCGGCAGGCTCTCTCGCGGCTCGGTGGAGAAGGCGGGACTTCCGGGTTGACTCTCCCGGGCCGCGCGGTGATTGGACGGCCGTCCCTTCACTTCCGGGTCGCCGCGGGCAGCGCGGCGGCTCGCTTTAGGCAGGCAGGCGGGCTCCCAGATGATCCGAGGAGTGGGCTCCCTCGTAGATCAATCAAAACCGGGCACAACAACGCAACAATGAGCGGGGTGGCACCCGCGCCGCCAAACCACCACACGGGGCGGACAAAATACAGCGCTCACGGCGCTCGGGCAAAATCCATCGTTTTCAAGCGCTAGGCAGGCGATCTCAGCGCTCCTAGCGCTGAAGGGCAGAGAGCAGCGCTCTCAGGCTGCAGGCAACGAAGTCCTCAGTGCTCCCCAGCACTGGAGGACAGGACAGGGCTCCAGCAGGGCTGGAGGCAGGCAGGGGGGGCAAGGCTGGGCCAGAGCCAGCACACTGGGTCTCCAGGCAGGGAGACTCCCCAAGTGGCGGTCCTTCTGGCCCCAGCAGCGGCACAAGCCCCCTCTGGCAGGATTCCAAAGTAGAACATTTTCAGTGGGGACACAGCCCCTTCTTATACTGTAAATTCCTTTGTTAGAATGTGCAGGGTGGGGGGAAAACCAGTCGCAGCTGGTTCTGGAGCACTCTTGATGGCCCAACTACCCATTCCTTTCACTGGGGAGGCTAGGGTCATTAGACACACCACAGGGGGGCGGAGCCAGCATTGTGTGGGGAAAACCCAGCCCTTCCAGGACACTGGTACGCTCCTCCCACACATCACTCATGCTAATCTCCCACTCACCACCGGGCAGACCCATCCAGACTTCCTGGAGCCTGGCATGCCAGCCAGCTCCAGCCAATCACGCTCCAGCACCCTCACTGTACACATATCTCAATGTCCAGAAGTAGCACTTCCCAACTAGACACACACATGCCGCAGACACCATCTTGCAGCATTCACTCTCACGAGTTCAGGCATACCAAACTCGAGCCTGCACTCCCCACGCATCAGGAACTACCAGGGACACACACATTCCCCATGCATTCCTATGGGAGGGCAGGCCAGCCATACTACACACACGCACTTTCACTCTGGGACTCAGGGGAAAGTGCGCAGAGACCCAAAAATCACTGACACAGGGTCACAAATAAGGCAAAAAGTCTAGGGGTGAACCTGCCCTGCGGGCCAAGTCCAACAATTGATATCTAGTGTTACCACTCCTGTTGCTGATTTTGTGTGAGCAGGTTTTTGCACACACTTTTTTATAGATGTGGGAGAAGCCAACCCAGTGTTTCTGACTGATAATTGCGGTCAGAAATGTTACATGAGGCTATGGCTGCAGCAACAGCTAAGCTCCATTTCCCATTTTTTCGACTGGTAATATTCCTCCCTGCCAAACAATAGTTTACCTTTCCTCCCTCACTCCCCTTACATCCAGAGGCCCCTTCATGCAAGGGAGGAGCCAGAAAATTAAAATAACCTCCACTTTGATCCAGTCCTCTAAAGCAAGTGACAGAAGCGAGCAAACTCTACCCCCTCTAGATGAGGCCCCTTCATACTGCTTTTCATTCATCTATTGCTACATCCTTTAAGCCTATCATGCATCCATCCATCTTTTCATGTTTCCACCCATCCTTTCGCCATTCTATCCATCTACCCTTTCATCATTACAGTCTTGCATCCATCCTTCCATCCTTCCACTCACACGTCCAACTAGTCATCCATATTTTTTCCATCCATATGTTTATCAATTCACCGTCCTTTTATCGATCAACCAATCCATCCTTTCACCCTACCGTTTAGCCATCTATTAATTCATCCATCCACCCATTCATTCAGCTTTTCAGCATTCCAGCCACTTTCTTTCACCTTTAATGCAAATCTTGTTTTACCCTTCCATCCATCAGTCCTTTTCTTTCCTTCTTCCTTACAACATTCTCTCCTTCTCATTCATTCCTCTCGTTTCTCTTAATCCTTTGTTTAACCACTGATCTCCGTTATCGATTTTCTTTACTTTTGATTTTTTAAGATCTTTTGTCTGCACTGCTTCATACGGGAGAGACTCATAAATAGTTATAATTGTCAACACCAACGTAAGCTGTGAAAATAGGGGTTAAAGACACCACAGCCTTCAATTATACACAACGGTCTCTTAGCAGGTGCCAATCCCCGAATTGAAAGGGATGTTATGATCTGAAAATTGTTCCCACATGGTAATTTTCCATTCCGTTGGATTTAACTTGCAATTGGATGGTACTGGAGTGGATTACATGGACAGCAAAGGTAAATTTGCAATTACAGTTGCACAATAGCATTCAAATTGTGATCATGGTGGCCCATATATGGAATTTTATTTAATTGTTTTAGTTAGGATACATCATTCAATACTGTATTGTAGCACGATTACTTCATGATAAGATGTTCATTTTGGAAGAACAGAAATTGAGAGGCTACTACAACAGCACTTTTAGTGGCCATCCTTGTCCACAGATGTACAGAAGTATGTTGTAATGTAGGGTTAATGCCCCAGATTGACCGTTTCCGGTTGTACCATTCCCATCATATTTTCCTTTGTCCTTCAGTTTCCTCTATATCTTTTTCCATGGCTCATTTTGATGGGCCTTAAAACTTAAGAGAACCAACAAACTACTAATCTAGGTACACTTTTGGCCTACCCTCGGACTGGGAAGTTAGGTAAGCTTGGACTGCCCATTCTGTAGTGTTGAATGGACCCACCAGTCTCAGTATCTGAGTTCCTGGCAGCTGGAAGCATTTCATGAGTTTTGGAGTTTAATAGCTCACGGTAGAAGACTACTTGTTTAATATGTACATTAAGTCAATGCACCTCACCCCTTTTTAATATTTTTTATGCGCAAGTTAATGTTCACAACCATGAGCATGTTTGCATTTACAGTAATGACTGCCAACATCGGGAGGGGTGTGGATAGAAAACTCATCTCAACATCTTGAGCACTTCTGTCATTGGGGTTACCCTTAAATGCATCGCATGCATCCTTTGCATGTAAGTATATTAGATATAGTAAGTCGGAGGATGCTGGCTTTCCACACAGAAGCAAGAGCATCACCTAATTACTTACTTCTCCTCCTTCCTGCTTCACAATATTTTCCAAAAACCACAGTTGATGGACAGAATGCAGAACAATGTCATACATTCACCCCAGTACAGAGATTTGGGCGCAAATCCATCGTTTTTTTGCACTCCACACCACCCCAGTTCAGACATGGCCATATGCAAATCAGTCTGACCCTGTGCCTCATGGGAACAGTCCAGCCCGAACTGCCAAGCCATGCCTTCCCTGGACCGGAAACAAGCTTCCGAGGACCAGTTTCTGGCATTCCAGCCGTCTACAGCCCGGCATGCTTGAATCCAGTGGTGTGGAGTGCATGGGACTCACGTCTGAGCATACCCATCCCACTCGGGGTGACAAATGCAAAAACCACAGTTGATGGACAGAATGCAGAACAATGTCATACATTCACCGCAGTACAGAGATCTGGGCCCAAATCCATCGTTTTTTTGCACTCCACACCACCCCAGTTCAGACATGGCCATATGCAAATCAGTCTGACCCTGTGCCTCATGGGAACAGTCCTAACCGAACTGCCAAGCCATGCCTTCCCTGGACCGGAAAGAAGCTTCCGAGGACCGGTTTCTGGCATTCCAGCCGTCTTCAGCCCGGCTTGCTTGAATCCAGTGGTGTGGAGTGCATGGGACTCACGTCTGAGCATACCCATCCCACTCGGGGTGACAAATGCCAAAACCACAGTTGATGGACAGAATGCAGAACAATGTCATACACTCACCCCAGTACAGATATCTGTGCCCAAATCCATCATTTTTTTGCACATCACACCACCCCAGTTCAGCCATAGCTATATGCAAATCAGTCTGACCCTGTGCCTCATAGGAACAGTCCAGACCGAACTGCCAAGCCATGCCTTCCCTGGACCGGAAACAAGCTTTCAAAGACCTATTTCAGGCATTCCAGACGTCTTCAGCCCGGCTTGCTTGAATCCAGTGGTGTGGAGTGCATGGGACTCACGTCTGAGCATACCCATCCCACTCGGGGTGACAATTGCAAAAACCACAGTTGATGAACAGAATGCAGAACAATGTCATACATTCACCCCAGTACAGAGATCTGGGCCCAAATCCATCGTTTTTTTGGCTGAAGAAGGCTGATAGCCAGAAACCGGTCCTAGTATGCTTGATTCCGGTCTAGGAAAGACATGGCTTGGTAGTTCGGGCTGGACTGTTCCCATGAGGCACAGGGTCAAGGCTGTTTTGCATATAGCCAGTGTCTGACCTAGGGTGGTGTGGAGTGCAAAAAAACGATGGATTTAGGCCCAGATCTTTGTACTGGGGTGAATATAAGACATTGTTCTGCATTCTGTCCATCAACTGTGTTTTTTGCAATTTTCACCCCGAGTGAACTGGGTATGCTCAGACATGAGTCCCAGGCTCTCCACATCACTGGAGTCAAGCTATCCAGGCTGAAGAAGGCTGATAGCCAGAAACCGGTCCTTGGATGCTTAATTCCGGTCTAGGAAAGACATGGCTTGGTAGTTCAGGCTGGACTGTTCTCATGAGGCACAGGGTCAAGGCTGTTTTGCATATAGCCAGTGTCTGACCTAGGGTGGTGTGGAGTGCAAAAAACAATGGATTTAGACCCAGATCTTTGTACTGGGATGAATGTAAGACATTGTTCTGCATTCTGTCCATCAACTGTGTTTTTTGCAATTTTCACCCCAAGTTGGCTGGGTATGCTCAGACGTGAGTCCCAGGCTCTCCACATCACTGGAGTCAAGCTATCCAGGCTGAAGAAGGCTGATAGCCAAAAACCGGTCCTTGGATGCTTAATTCCGGTCTAGGAAAGACATGGCTTGGTAGTTCGGGCTGGACTGTTCCCATGAGGCACAGGGTCAGGGCTGATTTGCATATAGCCAGTGTCTGACCTAGGGTGGTGTGGAGTGCAAAAAAACGATGGATTTAGGCCCAGATATTTGTACTAGGGTGAATGTAAACATTGTTCTGCATTCTGTCCATCAACTGTGTTTTTTGCAATTTTCACCCCGAGTGGGCTGGGTATGCGCAGACGTGAGTCCCAGGCTCTCCACATCACTGGAGTCAAGCTATCCAGGCTGAAGAAGGCTGATAGCCAGAAACCGGTCCTTGGATGCTTGATTCCGGTCTAGGAAAGACATGGCTTGGTAGTTCGGGCTGGACTGTTGCCATGAGGCACAGGGTCAAGGCTGATTTGCATATAGCCAGTGTCTGACCTAGGGTGGTGTCGAGTGCAAAAAAACAATGGATTTAGGCCCAGATCTTTGTACTGGGGTGAATGTAAGACATTGTTCTGCATTCTGTCCATCAACTGTGTTTTTTGCAATTTTCACAATATTTTCCAGCAGAATTCACTGCTGAAGAATGTACTTACCGTGAGACATTGTTAGACCTGGCACCTTGGCGTGAGTTCCCCTTCCACTTTTTGCTGGTGTGCCTCCGATGTTTTGCTGGTTTTCCGATACTCAGGGCACTGCGCCACGGCCGACCCGTGCCGCAGTGCAAGTGCTCCCTACTGTAAATTGTACATGTGATTGGTATCCATGATTGGTTCATTGGATTTACTGTTAGTCCCTAGTAAAGTGCACTAGGAGTGCCAGGGCTTGTAGATGCCAATACTGCTAGTGGGCCTGCAGCGCTGGTTGCGCCACCCACAGAAGCAGCCGTAAGATGTGTCTGGGGACTGCCACCGCAGAACCCGCGTGCAGTCTCGTACTGTCATGCCGGCTGGGCGAGTGCACCCACTCGCCAGCCCCTGAACCTTCCCTTGACTGCATATTAGTCACCCCTATGGTAGGCCTGCGGGCAGGGTGCATTGTAGGTGTAAGGTAGGACAAGCCCTGATGTGTGTGGCATGTCCTAGTAGTGACTTACAACTAAATTCGTATTTCACTATTGAAGGCTACCTGCTCCCGTTAGGCCAGAATGAGCTGCTGGAATTGTTACACCCTATAATCCCAGCAGGCTCAGGGAGCATGGTAGAGAGTCGTGTTTAGTATGCCTGAACTCAGGATGATAAAATATTTCTTTTAGTAAAGTTTATTTTGGTATCCTGTGTTTGCAAATGCTACTTTTAGAAAGTGAGCATTTGCTTGCCTAACCATTTCAGCCCGCCTCTGCTGGTATGTGTATCTGACTGTCTGGGATGTGTGAGTGACAGGGCTGGGGGATGACAGGTGGTGAATGCGCAGATTACACCTTAGTGGGAGGTAGGAGTGGCTCTTGACTCTGAATCTTGCTGTGCTCTGCCACCACAATGCTGGCTCCACCCTCCTGGGGAGCGACTGATAACTCAGCCGACACCTGGCCCAGGAAGGGCGAAGCCCCATCAACAAGGTACTCTGGCTGCCCCTGTCCGCACAATGCTGGCTCCACCTCCTGTGGGGCGTCTGATGCGCCTGCCCCTCACACTGAAAGCAGAAGCCGGATTACACCCACCAGAGTACTCAAGGACTGAAAGTGGCTATGCACAGGCCCCCCTGGCCTGCGACAACAAAAGAAATGCAGTATAAAAGAAGGAGCCTTGCTCCTTGTAAATTAGATCCTGTTTGGGCTACAGAAGGAACTCTACCCGACGAGAAGGACCTGGAAGGACAAGGAAGAGTGCTGACTCTTGCCTGTGTCTGGTGCCTTGCTGCAGAAGGAGAGGGAAAGGAAAGACTACAAGAAGACTTTTGCTTTGAGAAACTTTGTGCCAAACTCTGCTGAAAGATCTCCAAGGGCTTGCTGCTGAACTTGCCCCCTGACCAGCGCCCCAGGACCAGTGGGCGCTACATCCTGAAGAAAGCGACTGTGTGTGCTGCTTATCGCTGCAGTACTGACAGAGGGGTCTGGGAGTGCTGGGCAAGCCTGCCACGCTCCCCGTAATCCAAGGCATCGACATCCTCCCAAGCACCGTGACCGGGGCCCAAAGCAACAGCGAGAGCAACGTGAGGTCCAGCCGCCGCTGGCCCGAGCACCGTGACCACAACTGCACCGGGAGCCCGAGAGCAAAGTGAAGGAGGACCCGTCCGGTCCAAGCTCCCGAATTGACTACGCTTCGAGCTGTCAATCCACCTGCGAAGACGGACAGCCGCCCTGCGATAACCCCCCTCTGGTCGGCCTCCTGCCCGACAGCTCAGCTGTGAGCGCACAGCTGCAACCGGTACTTTGGCTGGGTACGTCCTGCACTTGGGGACCGTACTGCCACTTGCCGCCACCACACAGCCGCCGCCTCCAGGGTCGGAGCGAACGACGAGGAAAGGACCCTGCAACCACAGAGCACCGCCGCCCCGGATGACCCGTGACCTGCCCGGCTGAGAGCCGCAGCGAACAGCGACCCCGGAAAAGCAACGCGACGTGGGACAGCTCCCCTGGAAGCCGCCCGCTCCACAAGAATTTAAAAGGTACTGTGTTGTATCCTCACGGTGCGAGCGTCCTGCAACTCGAGCTCGCACCGCGCTATCTGCTCCCAACGCGAGCCGCCTCTGAAACCGAGGCTCGCACAGCTCCTGGCCCTCGAGGCCCACGCAGAGAGCGCATTGAGGCGCTACGAGACACTGAACCTTGTCGAACCTGGGCAGAAGGCCCAAAAGATTGCTTATTGCTATAAAGAACTGTGGCAACCTGAACCTAAGTAAACTGGAACCGCTATTGAAAGTTTGACAACTGTATTACAAGCCTGCTTGAAATTTATATAAAGAATATATATTTTTACAAATACAGTTTGGTGTCATTGTGTGGTGGGTTGGTTGTGATGGTGTGATATTGCAAATGTTTAACCCTATGTGCCCCAAAGATTAGCCTAAGACTGCTTAGGCCACACTACCTAGAGGGTAAGCAGAGGTTGTCTGGAAGGTAACCCTCAGCCCTGACGAGGAAGAGAGAGTCCCTGCTTGTCGTTTGTGTTGCACTGCGCCAACTAGAGACTCCCCCTTCCTACATTGGACGCAGCGGTGAGGATTTTTCGAATTTACATTTGCAGTGTCTATACCTTAACTTCTGACCATTGCACAGTGATTTCAGTCCAGTTACTTGGCCACAGATTTTGTTGTAATTTTGCCGAGAAAAGATTCCTAGCGAAGAAACCATGCCGGGCGCGAGGAGCCTGGATGGAGCGAAGTCCACGACCTCTGAGATGTTGGAGGTGGAATGGGACGCCGCAAAGCTGGACAAATACTCAAAGAGTGAGCTGAAGTTTTTTTGCAAGAAACTCAAGGTTCCGCACGCTGGTTGCAAGAACAAGCCAGAGCTCTACAAGGCCCTGAAAGCCTGGATAGAGTCCAGAAAGGCCCCGGAGGATCAAGATGCCCCCGCGGAGCAAGATGCCACGGAGGAGCAGAATGCACCTGTGGATCTGGTGGATCTCGAAAGGCAAGACAGCGTGAACAGCTTTGGTAAAGGCCTGTCACCAGAGGAGCTGGCGGACAGGAAGGAAACGAGAGATCATGAAAGGAAGCTGGCAGAATTAAAAATCCAACTGGAGCTTGAAACCAAAAGAATGGTGCTGGAAGAGCGAAAGCACCAAATGGATTACGAATTGAAAATGAGGGAGATGAGTCTAAAAGAGAGAAACTTGGATCATCCTCCCTCTGGTGGCAGCACAACGCCGGTGCAGGTAGAGTCAAGAGTGCACATCCCCAAAGATGTAGTTAAAGAGTTCTTTAAGGGGGATGATATAGGACAGTGGTTTAGGGCATACGAAGTAGCCATGTCCTCCCACCGGGTCCCTGACAAGGATTGGGGAGCGGGGTTGTGGGGAAGGTTCCTTAGCGAAGGGCGAGATACCCTGCTAGATTTGCCCGTTGAAAACCAGAGGTCCTATTCCCACATGAAAGAAGCTTTAATGAACAGCTACGGGCTTACCCCTGAAATGTATAGACAGAAGTTTAGGGGATGTACTAAGCGGCCTGGGAATACGTATGTGGAGTATGTGACTTACTTTTGCAGAGCACTGGATGGTTGGGTGAAGGGTAGCAAAGTGAATGATTTTCAAGGTCTCTTTGATTTAATTGCATGGGAGCACTTGTCTGATCACTGTTTTCCTGAGTTACGCCAACACCTGATCGATAGCAAGCTGTCCAACCCGAGGAAGCTTGCTGAGGAGGCAGACCGCTGGCTCAGCACCAGGGTCCACAAGGGTCCAGTGGGAGACTCCGCCAAGAGTGGGCAGGGTCCCCAGCAGAAGAGTGGGGGGGACAAGGGAAAACAGAAAGGGTTCCAAAAAGGCCCCCAAAGTAATCCCCAAGGGGACCAGCAGAAAGGTTCTCAGCCTCCCCCACCCCCAAAGCAGAATGGGGCCCCGACAGGTAGACCTGTTCCAAAGGGGCCCTTCAATTGTTTCAAATGTGGTGAGCCGGGGCACATATCCAGTGACCCCAAGTGTCGCCTGTTTGGAAAACCCGCACCCACTGGTGCTCCACCCCGTCAAGTGACTAGTGTTCACTTAGGAGAAGAAGTGATGGTCCCGGGGGGTGGAGATCCCGTTCACATGACCCTAGTCTCGCTAGGAGACAGTGAGATGATCCCTACAAACTACCTGCCCTCTAACACTAAGAAATATGGGCAGGTGGTGATCATCAATGGTAAGGAAGCTGAGGCTCTTAGAGATACAGGAGCCAGTGTGACTGCAGTGAGGCAGCACCTGGTGTCTCAAGAGCAGGTTGTACCCCATGCCTACTGTAGGGTTATCAATGCTGATAATTCAGAGAGTCAGTGTCCGATGGCTCAAGTTCCCTTCGAGTGGGGGGGGGTCTCTGGTACTCTGCAGGTCTGTGTGAGGAAAACCATGCCTGTCGACTGTTTGCTAGGGAATGACTTGGAGCACTCCCCTTGGGAAAAGGTGGAGAAGACGACTCACCTGCGGATGGTGGGTCTGCCTGACTGGGCGTGCGTGACCACCCGGTCAATGGCAGCCAGTAGGGGTGATCAAGAGGTCCTGGGGCCTGAGGGAGAGGCCCAGGAACCGGCCTTAGGGAGAAGGCGCAGGGGGGCGCGGGAAACCGGCCCCTGAAGTTCCCACGGTCCAGGAGGAAGCAGACCTTGAGGGGGATGCCCTGGAGCCTACAGGGGAACAGATTGCCGAACTGGGGGACCTGCCTGAGCTGACCCATTGACAGCAAGAAGGAGGACCCTCCAGGGAGGAATTCTGCAAGGAGCAGAAAGAATGCCCTTCTCTCGTGGGTATGCGGCAGCAGGCTGCAGACCAGGCCAATGGTGTTCAGGCCAAAACACATTATGTGTACTGGGAGAACGACCTCCTGTATTCAGAGCCTAAGGCTGCTGAACCTGGGTCAGCCCGTGTGCTGGTGGTACCCCAGAAGTTCAGAGCTTTCCTACTGGGTCTGGCTCACGATGTGCCTTTAGCAGGACATTTGGGGATGGACAAGACCTATGACAGGCTTGTCACCCACTTTTACTGTCCCCAAATGCACAAGAGCTCAGACGCTCATTGTAGAACCTGTCCGACTTGCCAGGCAAGTGGGAAGAGCAGAGGAAGGAACAAGGCTCCCCTCCAACCCTTCCCTGTGGTCGGTACGCCATTCCAGCGAGTGGGTATTGACATTGTTGGGCCTCTGGACCCCAAGACAGCCATGGGCAACAGGTTCATCCTGGTCTTGGTGGACCATGCCACCCGGTACCCTGAAGCCATCCCTCTGAGGACAGTGACGGCCCCCGTGGTGGGACGTGCACTGATGGGAATTTTCTCACGAGTAGGATTCCCTCTAGAGGTGGTGAGCGACAGGGGGACCAACTTCATATCCAAGTATATGAAGTCCCTTTGGCAAGAGTGTGGTGTAACTTACAAATTCACCACGCCTTACCATCCCCAAGGTAACGGGTTGGTTGAAAGATTCAACCGAACCCTGAAAGGCATGATCATGGGCCTAGACGGTCCAATGAGGCGTAAGTGGGACGTCCTCTTACCATGCCTGCTCTTTGCATATCGCGAGGTACCACAGAAGTCCCTAGGGTTCAGCCCCTTTGAACTGCTGTACGGTCACCCCGTGAGAGGACCACTGAGTTTGGTAAAGGAAGGCTGGGAGCAATCTCCCAGGAAACCTCCCCAGAATGTATATAGCTACATGCTGGCCTTCAGAAACCAAACCAGGCGCTTCAGACAACTTGCCGAGGCAAATCTGGAAGCAAGCCAGGAGGAGATGAAGCGGTGGTACGACCAGAATGCCACTCTGGTCGAGCTTCAGCCTGGACAGGAGGTGTATGTCCTGGCCCCAGTGGAACCCTGTGCCCTTCAGGATAAGTGGACAGGTCCATTTGAGGTTGTGGAGCGCAAGAGCCCAGTGACATACCTGGTGGACATGAAGACGCCCAGGAACCCTTTGAGGGTCCTACATGTCAACCGCCTCAAGCCCCACTTAAGAAGGTCCGAAGTGGGCATGTTGCTGGCAACTGATGATGGAATGGAGGAGGAGTCGGAGCCTCTTCCTGACCTCTTAGTGGCCTGTGAGAAAGACGGGTCAGTGGATGGAGTTAACCTCTCACCCACCCTGACCCCCGAACAACAGGAAGACTGCCGCCAGTTGCTGGGGCAGTTTCCAGATCTGTTCTCCCTGGTTCCGAGTGTCACAGATTGGTGCGTCCATGATGTGGACACTGGAGACAGCTTACCTGTGAAGCATAAGGCTTACAGAGTGACTGACAGGGTCCGGGCCTGCATCAAGGAGGAGGTCTCCAAGATGCTTGCCCTTGGGGTGGTTGAGTCTTCCAGCAGTCCTTGGTCCAGCCCCGTGGTCTTGGTCCCAAAGGCTGCTGCGCCGGGAGCCACACCCGAACTCCCGTTCTGTGTGGACTACAGAGGACTCAATTCAGTCACGAAGACTGACGCGCACCCCATCCCCAGAGCTGATGAGCTCATTGATCGGCTAGGGGCTGCCCGGTTCCTCAGCACGTTTGATTTAACGTCTGGGTACTGGCAGATCGCCTTGACCAAGGGGGCAAAGGAGAGGTCAGCATTCTCTACACCAGATGGGCATTTCCAGTTCCGGGTTATGCCATTTGGGATGAAGAATGCCCCTGCCACCTTTCAGAGATTGGTCAACCAGGTGTTGGCTGGACTGGATGAGTTCAGTGCCGCCTACCTGGATGACATCGCGGTGTTCAGTGGCACCTGGCCAGAACACCTGCGACACCTCTGGGAAGTGTTGATGGCCCTGCGCAGAGCAGGCCTCACAATCAAGGCAAGCAAGTGCCAGATTGGGCAGGGTTCAGTGGTGTACTTAGGACACCAAGTGGGGAGTGGCAAGGTAGCACCCTTGCAACCCAAAATCGAGACCATCCTGGCTTGGGAACCCCCCAAGACCCAGACTGCAGTGAGAGCCTTCCTGGGGCTCACTGGGTATTACAGGAGGTTTGTCAAGGGCTATGGCACGATCGTGACCCCCTTGACAGAGCTGACTTCGAAGAAGCAGCCCAGGAATGTGATTTGGACTGACACCTGTCAGAAGGCTTTTGACACCCTGAAGACTGCCATGTGCACGGCGCCCGTGCTCCTGGCTCCTGATTTCTCCAAGGAATTCATAGTGCAAACAGACGCTTCAGAGCATGGTGTAGGGGCTGTTCTCTCACAGATGACTGAGGAGGGCTTTGACCAACCCGTAGCATTCATAAGTAGGAGGTTACTTCCACGGGAAAGTAGGTGGAGTGCAATAGAGCGTGAAGCATTTGCTGTGGTCTGGGCGCTGAAGAAGCTAAGACCCTACTTGTTTGGGTCTCACTTCCGAGTTCAGACGGACCACAGGTCCCTCAGATGGTTGATGCAAATGAGGGGTGAGAACCCGAAACTGCTGAGGTGGTCCATTTCTCTACAGAGTATGGACTTCACGGTGGAACACCGCCCTGGCACAGATCACGCCAATGCTGACGGTCTGTCCAGGTTTTTCCGCCTTAGTGATGTGGAACTCCCTGGGGAAGGGTAGTTCCCCCCACATTTCAGCTGGAGGGGACACGTGTTAGACCTGGCACCTTGGCGTGAGTTCCCCTTCCACTTTTTGCTGGTGTGCCTCCGATGTTTTGCTGGTTTTCTGATACTCAGGGCACTGCGCCACGGCCGACCCGTGCCGCAGTGCAAGTGCTCCCTACTGTAAATTGTACATGTGATTGGTATCCATGATTGGTTCATTGGATTTACTGTTAGTCCCTAGTAAAGTGCACTAGGAGTGCCAGGGCTTGTAGATGCCAATACTGCTAGTGGGCCTGCAGCGCTGGTTGCGCCACCCACAGAAGCAGCCGTAAGATGTGTCTGGGGACTGCCACCGCAGAACCCGCGTGCAGTCTCGTACTGTCATGCCGGCTGGGCGAGTGCACCCACTCGCCAGCCCCTGAACCTTCCCTTGACTGCATATTAGTCACCCCTATGGTAGGCCTGCGGGCAGGGTGCATTGTAGGTGTAAGGTAGGACAAGCCCTGATGTGTGTGGCATGTCCTAGTAGTGACTTACAACTAAATTCGTATTTCACTATTGAAGGCTACCTGCTCCCGTTAGGCCAGAATGAGCTGCTGGAATTGTTACACCCTATAATCCCAGCAGGCTCAGGGAGCATGGTAGAGAGTCGTGTTTAGTATGCCTGAACTCAGGATGATAAAATATTTCTTTTAGTTAAGTTTATTTTGGTATCCTGTGTTTGCAAATGCTACTTTTAGAAAGTGAGCATTTGCTTGCCTAACCATTTCAGCCCACCTCTGCTGGTATGTGTATCTGACTGTCTGGGATGTGTGAGTGACAGGGCTGGGGGATGACAGGTGGTGAATGCGCAGATTACACCTTAGTGGGAGGTAGGAGTGGCTCTTGACTCTGAATCTTGCTGTGCTCTGCCACCACAATGCTGGCTCCACCCTCCTGGGGAGCGACTGATGACTAAGCCGACACCTGGCCCAGGAAGGGCGAAGCCCCATCAACAAGGTACTCTGGCTGCCCCTGTCCGCACAATGCTGGCTCCACCTCCTGTGGGGCGTCTGATGCGCCTGCCCCTCACACTGAAAGCAGAAGCCGGATTACACCCACCAGAGTAGTCAAGGACTGAAAGTGGCTATGCACAGGCCCCCCTGGCCTGCGAGAACAAAAGAAATGCGGTATAAAAGAAGGAGCCTTGCTCCTTGTAAATTAGATCCTGTTTGGCTACAGAAGGAACTCTACCCGACGAGAAGGACCTGGAAGGACAAGGAAGAGTGCTGACTCTTGCCTGTGTCTGGTGCCTTGCTGCAGAAGGAGAGGGAAAGGAAAGACTACTAGAAGACTTTTGCTTTGAGAAACTTTGTGCCAAACTCTGCTGAAAGATCTCCAAGGGCTTGCTGCTGAACTTGCCCCCTGACCAGCGCCCCAGGACCAGTGGGCGCTACATCCTGAAGAAAGCGACTGTGTGTGCTGCTTATCGCTGCAGTACTGACAGAGGGGTCTGGGAGCGCTGGGCAAGCCTGCCACGCTCCCCGTAATCCAAGGCATCGACATCCTCCCAAGCACCGTGACCTGGGCCCAAAGCAACAGCGAGAGCAACGTGAGGTCCAGTCGCCGCTGGCCTGAGCACCGTGACCTCAACTGCACCGGGAGCCTGAGAGCAAAGTGAAGGAGGACCCGTCCGGTCCAAGCTCCCGAATTGACTACGCTTCGAGCTGTCAATCCACCTGCGAAGACGGACAGCCGCCCTGCGATAACCCCCCTCTGGTCGGCCTCCTACCCGACAGCTCAGCTGTGAGCGCACAGCTGCAACCGGTACTTTGGCTGGGTACGTCCTGCACTTGGGGACCGTACTGCCACTTGCCGCAACCACACAGCCGCCGCCTCCAGGGTCGGAGCGAACGACGAGGAAAGGACCCTGCAACCACAGAGCACCGCCGCCCCGGATGACCTGCCCGGCTGAGAGCCGCAGCGAACAGCGACCCCGGAAAAGCAACGCGACTTGGGACAGCTCCCCTGGAAGCCGCCCGCTCCACAAGAATTTAAAAGGTACTGTGTTGTATCCTCACGGTGCGAGCGTCCTGCAACTCGAGCTCGCACCGCGCTATCTGCTCCTAACGCGAGCCGCCTCTGAAACCGAGGCTCGCACAGCTCCTGGCCCTCGAGGCCCACGCAGAGAGCGCATTGAGGCGCTACGAGACACTGAACCTTGTCGAACCTGGGCAGAAGGCCCAAAAGATTGCTTATTGCTATAAAGAACTGTGGCAACCTGAACCTAAGTAAACTGGAACCGCTATTGAAAGTTTGACAACTGTATTTACAAGCCTGCTTGAAATTTAAATAAAGAATATATATTTTTACAAATACAGTTTGGTGTCATTGTGTGGTGGGTTGGTTGTGATGGTGTGATATTGCAAATGTTTAACCCTATGTGCCCCAAAGATTAGCCTAAGACTGCTTAGGCCACACTACCTAGAGGGTAAGCAGAGGTTGTCTGGAAGGTAACCCTCAGCCCTGACGAGGAAGAGAGAGTCCCTGCTTGTCGTTTGTGTTGCACTGCGCCAACTAGAGACTCCCCCTTCCTACAGACATCCATTACTATGCCTTTACATCGCGGTATTACAACACAAGTCGTTACAACGACTTGCGCTGGATGACGCTCTAACTTAAGGAATATTATGATTTACTATTCCAACACCTTCACTACTGTATGTAGACTGGTTTGGAATAGTAAATCATACTATTCTCAAGTCCAGCGCCCTCCAGCGCAAGTCGTTGTAACGACTTGCGTTGTGAAAACTGTGATGTAAAGTACTGCGATCATTTTGATCGCATTCTAATGTCACATGTTTGTACTTGCCTGGTGTCATGTAGGCATCAGCACTTTCAATTCATTCCAGAAATCAGGACAAGGAGCATCCTCTTGGAGGAGGGGAAATATAAATTCACAGGTTGCATTTTTGAACTATTGCAATGTACTTGAACTAATAGGCAGTAGACTACTGCCAAGTATAATCATGATCATTACCAGGGTAATTTGAAGATCTATATTGTGACAAATATGCATTGACCCAGTTTTAACCCTTCTTGAACATTGTCATGCTGTCCATTTCCTTGAGGCTAGAATAAAGCCTGATGGCCAGACTTGCTGTTTCTGCTGACCTTGTCTGTGTGGAAGACCATAGCCACTTAAAGAAAACCAGAGATATGGGCACAGAGAACAGATTACCAAGAAGCCCTTTTTACTCCTCAACAGAGACTGGGGGATGGCTGTCCAAGATCACCCATCAAGTGCATGTAGCAGATGGTTATTCTCCCTGGAAAGCACACTCTGCCACGGTTATCACATTTGCTTCTTCACATTTGTGGGATCACCCTGCGACTTTCCCTTTCCTCGTACCCACCAGCCGACATCCAGCAGAGCATTGAACACAAGCCATCGCCAATGCGGGTGGACTGGGTGCTAGAAGAAGTGATCCAGTGAAGTGACGCAGGCCACATTTGAGGGCCCTGGGACCCTGTATTCCTCTACACAGTTCTAGTATCAGCTTACTTGTGCGCTAGCTGGATTTGTGGAAAATGATGACTCTGCTCCACGAGTTGCCAATGTCAAGCCTTGCAATAATTGTAATTGTCACCCTCACACATCTCATTGGGATTGTGGTCAAAGGAGGAAAAAGAAGGAGAGTATACCTTTTCTATACACAAAAGGGAAAAAATAAGTATAAGTGGCAAACAGATTCAAGGGGGCTTGGGCTACC
This sequence comes from Lissotriton vulgaris, assembly GCF_964263255.1. NCBI lineage: Eukaryota > Metazoa > Chordata > Amphibia > Caudata > Salamandridae > Lissotriton > Lissotriton vulgaris. The sequence goes on from NC_141694.1 coordinate 1,536,736,035, forward strand.
TGTTGACGTGGAGGAGGCATGAAAGCTGGTCTGAAATCTAAATGTGATAGATAATGTTTTGCATTTCAATATCCATGTCAATGAGAAGAGGCAGATGAGAAGAACGGCATTTTAAAAACTCTAGTGGCCGTATTACAAAAAGTGCCCTGGGGGCGCAACAGGCACTACCGTCATGGGCCTTTTTCTATTTGCATAGGTGCGTGCCATATGTAAATGAGGGAATTTCTTCACCTCTTCGCCGGCTCCATATTACAGACGTGGGCGCAGAGGCAAAGAAGCTCTCAAGGACCACACTCACAGTGAACCACCTTCTAGGTGGCGCACTGTGAGAGCGCCCTCTGAGAGCAGCCCTCTGGAGAGGAGAAAGGGGTCCTATAGAAATCCTCTTGCAGGCGGGTGCAGTCACTAACTGCACTCGCCTGCAAGGGGATCTCTAATCTCCTTTAAAAGTGCAGGCAGGTTGCTGCCTGCGATGTGATAACACGGAGCGGCTGCAAGCAGCTGCTCCATGTTTTTACATGAATGTGCTGCCCTGGGGGCAGCACAAGTTCGCGGCTGCCCTGGGGGCAGCGCATTGTCATTGTTTGCGCCTGTCGCACCTTTTAAAAGGTGCGCGGAGTGCAAACAATTGCAATGTATAATCCGGCCCTAGATTCTTTTACTATCTGCCTCGTAAGGGGTGAAAATCACACATTTTTCCAATACTGCAATCTGCATTTTAAATTTGATGAGGGAGTGGGTTGGGAAGGTTGGGCTTGTGCAGAGGGGTGGAGTTCAAAATTGAAATGCTTTGGCTGGAGAATGCATGGAAAACAATACATGCTAGAAGATATTTTTAACATTAGAAAATGTATAGATGCTGAATTATATTTTCCATATGAATTATAAGCCTCTTTTTGGGAATTGGAATAAAGATTTTTTTTCTCATCTTGAATTGCTATGTGTTTTATATTTCATATCATATATGCATTTGGACGCTCTTTCTCCACATATGCATTTTTAATCTATATTCTTTTAAAATAAAAATGTAAATCAAGGGTCATAAGCAACTTTTTTTCATTTCATGAGAGGAATTTTGCTCATAATTTATATTTGGCTCATAATAAACACAATGCTTTCTAAGGTGTTCCTTTTTATCCTGGTGCCGCCTGCCTCTCAGTACATAGTGTGTCCATTAAAAATGTTTATGTGTCACAGATACATCTCACAAAGAACAGTGCCTTTGACTTTCATGACGTAGTGTTCCCTTCTAGCTTGTATTGCCGGCCCTAATGTCGCCCGAATTCATGTGTTTCAAAGATCGGCCCAGAAAGGTCAGGTTTTCAGGACTAACACATAAGAGGAAGTTCTAGACAGTAAATCCAAAGGCAAATAATTGACATACTCTTGGTGAGTCCGACAATCTGGCATGGATTCGGCCTTAAGGATCGACATTTTACACCCTGTCCGATACGATTTAACCAGCACCCAAAGCGAAATGGATGGTGAATATAATAATATAGCTATTTGACTGAAAGTTCGTCTATTGCTTTGCAGGCATGCACCAGTATTGTACATATTGTTATGATCAGTTCTTGTTGATAGTGCTGATGTGTTTATTCTGGTGAGGGTCCTGTACACCTGAATCGTGCTGCCCCCTTTGTATGTGCTTGCGGGGTTAGGCGGTTTAGGGGTACAGATGTGTGATTCGTCATAGTATTGTAATAAAGGATGTGTTAGCATGGGCAAGAAAACCCACACTGGAACTAGTGCAACTGGAAAGAAGAATTCATATACGTCACGATGTAAAGAAATATGTTAGAGGAGTAGGGGAGAGATATACAGGGCCTTATTTATGAAGGACTTGCGCCGCCGGTGCGTCACTTTTAACATGGGAAAAAGTGACGCACCGGTGGCGCAAGGCCTTCATAAATAAGGCCCACAGGGAATACGGAGATTGGATTTGCTGAGAACTAAAAGACAGTCATGATTGATTTATAAATTGATTGAGGCACAAACAAACAAAAACCCAGAAATGCATGATGAGATATTGTGAATTAAAAATACAATTACAACTTTGTATGTCTTTCAAATTACCAGAGAGCCATTCAGAATTGTTGGATTGTATGGCATTGTGCAAGAGGTGACAAACGTTTAGGGCACCATTTTGAGGGAGGCCTGATAACGGGTGAGTATATCGCCCCCTCTCCTACCTCCCTGTCAGGACTTACCGATACCACGCACATCTGGAATTCCGGGCAGCAAAAGAAATCAGAATTCCCGGCTTTTATGGGATAACGTGGGAATGCTTTTCTGCTCATACTCCTGCATGCTTTTTGCCATTTTTTGCCCAGAGTTTCACCCAGACATTGTGTCTGCTTTCATCAGCGCTATTGATGAACACATTTCTGGCATAGAAACTCTGAGGCATATTATCAAGGGGGTTTATCTCCGCTTTTTTGGCTTTAAGAGCCAAGAAAGCGGAGATAAAAATATCTCCCTATTACCTAGCTGTCGCTAACACCAGTTAGCGACAGCTAGTAGGAGATAGCGACCATCTAGGGCCCCGCTTTGCACGTCAGTGAAATTTATCACTAATGACATGCAAAAAGGGCGTGCCAAGATGTTAGCGACTGGAAACAGTCGCTAACATCGCTATCTCCTACTACCAACTTTTGGAGATATTCGCGCTAAGTGCGAATATCTCCAAAAGCTAACACCTGCCCTGAGCAGTTCTTAGCCATATTATTCAATGGGAGGTGAATAACATGGCTAAGAGCATAGGCTCGGTAATGCATGAATATCGCTAACTTTTTAGCGATATTCATGCATTGCGGCCGATTTTTATCGCATTTGCGATAAACCTTGGTAATACCAAGGTTTATCTGCGATAAAAATCGCTGCAGCTCAGCAGTAAATTTTTGTCTCTAACCAAGCAATAGCGATAATTATCGCTATTGCTTGGTAATATGCCCCTCTATTCTCCAGGACCTTAGTAACTTGTCATCCTCACCCCCGTCTATTACGCTGCTGTTATGACTGTGTTTTGGTCTGTTGTTTGAGCTCTCACTTTCCTGTAGCGTTTTGCTGTGTTGTTTGCTCTACATGTCACATCCTTACTTATCAATTGTAAAGCACTCTGATACCCCCCACCCCGACCCCGGTCATGTTCGCCCTATGTAAAACTTTTAAAATAAAATAAAAATCAGGCAAAGTGACCATTTGAGTGAAAAGCACTGGACTGGTGTGTTCTTAAAGATGTAGCAATACCAATGGGCCGGGTAACTGCAGTCCCAGGCCCTATCGAGATTACCAGGGCAGTAGTAAAGGGGCCTGTAGTCTACAAACAGTACCCCTCACGAGACCCGTTTTGCGTCTGTACCTAACATAATAGCCAGAAGTCTGACCAATACCAACGCTCGGCCTGTAAGGAGTCCCCTTTCGTGAGTAGGCACAGTTGCAGAATAGAACGAAAACTGAATGCACACTCCTTCCCCTTGCATCACAGCCTATTCTCCAACATGAGAAGCCATCGGCCCATGTAGCTTGGGTTTCTATTATTAACCTCTATTAGCAGTATAATTATAAATACCTGGTAAATTCCCCCCTTTGATCTGGTGTACATGTCACTCAGCGGCCTTTTAAACTCGAGATCCCCACTTCTCCTGCTTGACATTTGCCATTGTCTTTCCCTTGAATGCTTCCCCTGCCATTCTCAAAAGCTGGCCAAAAACACTAAGAGGCCGGATTGTGGTATCAAGTACCATGGCTGCGGGCTTTCAGGCAGCTGTCCGCTTTTCTAAAAGCTCCCTTTATTCTTCGCAACTAATGCTTTCCATGAAGGACAAATATTCAGTTCCCTCCCCTTCACCTTTCAGAGGAGAAAAAAAAAGCCTGGCACTCTAATAAATGTTTTCCCTGCTGCAATCAGGGCTCGTTTACATTAATACACCTTGTAATTGCCTAGCTTCTGCGTTTTGGGCCCAGCAATGCATTTTCCTTTTCTTTGAACGGCAAGAGCTAATACCACTAGCAATTTAAACTGAAGTCTGGGAAATCACTGGAAGCATCCGTGTTTAATGGAATGACCCTGTCTATGAAAACGCCCTCTGTAGATTCTGAAAAAACAATAACAACAAAATTTGTCACATTAGTTTTGATTCCCTTGCTTGGGGCAAAATTCAGAATTTTAGAAATTTATGAAATTTTCCAAGACTTCTTCCAGAACCCTTTGAAAAGTGTAAGTTTCTATGGGTACTCCAGGTAACGTTTGAAAAATCCTTCAAGCCAAGGGATTTCTGCATGTGCTATTGTTAGGAGCACTTTAATTATGTGCCAGAGGAGGACCAAATTATGCGGCAGGGTTGACTAAAGTATGTGGCAAGAAAAGCCAAATTATGCAGCATAATGATACACATTTTGTTATGGTATTACTTAATTATTGTGACTTTTATGCACCTGTTTACAGTGTCAAGGAAAACAGCTCAACTTACTAATACACATTTAACACCCAAATACAACAATAAGTAACAGGAAAATGACTAGTCAACCTTTGCAAAAAGCCTTCTGGTGCATAGGAACCCGACTCTCCTTATTTGGTGAAACTTTCAATCAGTTTGAGCAATAAACACATTGGAGCAGATTTTCAAGCCCCATGCGCCTCTTTTGCGCTGCTGTTGCGCAGCAGCGGCTCAAAAGATGCTCCATGGTGTGGGCTATTTACAACGTGACGCATATGGGAAATAAGTCACATTGTAAAGCCCTGCGCCTTAAGGAGGCATTCTGGCGCAGGGGGGGGGGGTGGGGGGGGGGGCGTTCCAGCGCAGGAACGCCTCCTAAAAGAGGCTGAGTGAAATCTACAAGATTTCACTCAGTCACTTTTAGGCCAATGCTACGTCGAAACCCTGCGCCTGCTTGAAGCAGCATTAGTAGAATTGGCCCCCCAGAGCATTGCTGGAGCTGCGTCGCGCATGCGACGCAGCTCCAGCAATACGATACCTTTACGGCACAGATGCGTGATGCATCTTTGCCATTTTTGCCCCACGGTGCGCTGCATTGTAAATGCGGCGCATCATGGGTGGCGGAGGCATGGTGCACAATTACTGTCACATCCCTGCTAATTTGCAGGGATGCACCAGTAATTGTAAATATGCCCCATTGTTTGCATTAAAATCTGCAGATTATGCAGCAAATGACAGAGTATGTGGCAAATGCGGTAAATGTATAAGTATGTGAAATTCGCTGCGTCCGCCGAATTGCATAATTCCAGTGAGGCTGGCTATTGTACACGAGTTAGAGCTGCGAGGTGGTTGTAGCACATTTACATTGTAGAAAGAGCTTTCCTCCTACCCTTAACCGGAGTAATTATATGATGGGTTCCAGGAGGAAGATGTACTTCGAAAGCACCTTTTCGGGTCTTCCCAAACTCTCCAGTCAATACCCGCCATGATAGGCTCACTCCAGAACACGGAGTAGAATTTACACAAGTTTTATTACACAATGTGTACGGTAATATGAACATCTATAAATCCCCTTACAAGTACAAATTCAGCTTTTGTGAAAAGCAAACCTAAATTTGCAGCAGTAAATAGCAGCTTGCGCCTGTAAAATGAGCATTTTAACGTCAACGGCCAAGCCTCCATGCATCGATTCGAGTCAATGCTTTATTTGAGCCGGTGGTATCCGGTGCGGGGCACCGGCACTTAATTGTCAGCACCCGTACCTATGACCGTCTGACACATGGTGACGCTGTTTTTTTAATTCAGAGATGAGCAAGACAACTGTTGGTTATTAATTCAATATACATTAAGAATGGCTAATGCCTGCTGCCAAAGCCATTCTTATAACTTTGGGGTCCTGAAATTGTCAGAATTGTCACGCTTGTAGGAGTGTGACTTATTAGTTATGCTGTTACTGTAATTGACCGGGGCAATGGCCATTGCAAGCCGAAGTGGCATGCTGACTAGAGCCCTGGCACTTATTTCTTTTTTTACAAATTAAGCACTGGTTCGAGTGCTGAGGTATATGGAGACAACTCCTAAATTTGTGCTCACTACAAAGTGCTGCTCAGACTGCAAGTAGGTGTCACGTTTTTGTTTGCCTTTGAGGTAACTTTCGATACAGGCCAGTAAACCGCATTTTTGAGGATTCCGACCTTCAAACGTGGCAGAGACCTTGGAATGCTGGGCTTTGACAAGAGACTCTCTTTGCTGCCGTCTATCTTACCCTGGTCGCCTGCCACAGGTCAAACCTTAAGCCATCAAAAGCAGCGATATAAGAGATATTTGTTGCAGCCTCTCCGACCTTTCAAATATAGGAACAAGAGGAGGGTCATAAACTATTGAATGCGGACGTGCTTGCCTTGACTTAAGGCTCTTAAAAAATGCCATGACAGAAGTGGAAAGGGCTGACATTAATATTCTGCATTCTTCAAATTCGGTCGATTTTCACAGCTGGCACCGCTGCTGTATACACAGGAAATACCATACTCTGTAATACTCAAAAAGTTGCGAGGCTTGAAAACAATGGGTTCTGAGTTACAAGAGGAAACCTGGGGAGATCTGACTCATAACTGGCCCTTGCTTTGTTTCTAATCTTTTCAAGGCCTCAAGAAAAAGCCTAGCTCTTCCTGGTGGTTGATTGTTAGTGCTATTTCCAGCTAAGTAATAGTAACATTTATTATTGCGAATCTTTAATGGTGTAAAAGGACAGCCACAAGCTCCTCACTAACCGCCCGATTCATGAACCAAAATTGCGCTCGCAAGGGGCCGGATTCTGAGAATCCGGCCCTTTGCGAGAGCGATTATTGCATTTGGGATTCAGCATCCCAAATGCAAAAATCGCTAATTGCGATCTCGCAAATGTGCGAGGAATTACATTTAAGGAATCTCTATTAGAGATTCCTTAAATGCAATTCAACATCCAATTTAAATTTGCGAATTCGCAATTTCTTGCCGCAATTTACCGCGAGGTCAGACCTCGCGGTAAATTGCGAAAACTCAGAAAAATGCATTTAAATGCATTTTTCTGAGTTGCATGTTACACACACACATGTCCTTTGGGCATGTGTGTGTGCAACACCTGTGTGAAATTTCATTTGAGGGGTGCTACAGGGTGTCCTGTGGACACCCCTGGCACCCTTCAAATCGCAATCTTATTTGCGATTAGCTAATTGCTAATCGCAAATAAGGAATACTCCCCATTCATTCCTATGGGCCTTTTGGCCCATAGGAATGAATGGCGAGTTATTCCTTATTTGCGATTAGCAATTTGATAATCGCAAATAAGGAATCAGTAGGAATCGCATTTTATTATGCGATTCCTACATGATTACCGTTTTGCGAGTCCTTAATAGCGAATCGCTATGATTCGCTATTAGGGGCTCGCAAAACGGCCCGTTGATGAATCAGGCTGTAAGTATTTCCTTCTCCGCCTCTATTAAGCATTTGGTGTACAAGTCTCTGGCTGACCCTCTCCTGAGGCTGACTCCAATACTATTTACTGCCGCCATTTTTTGCGCATATGTGCTCCAAAGCCATTAGAGCGCTTTACATATGAACCAAACATCACGCATTATTTAAGAAGTGGGAGGATGTGATTTGCTTGGAATCACATGAGGCCGGGATTCAAACCTTAATATAAACAAACAATGGTCCGAGACCAATCTTTTTGTGAAAGCAAAAATCAAAGCTTAAACAATTCGAGGCGTGTATTAAATTCACGAGCCTAAACACAATTAATGAAAAGCAGAAAAATAGGCAACAGCAACGAACTCAAACTTTTTGTAGCATTTAATCTATTCTCGGAATCAAAATTCAATCTGCAGTTTTATGTACATATTTTATATACAATGCCCCGTATCAAGAGCGTGCAGTAAAGGAAAAGAAAGTGTCAAAGGGCGTGATCGTGATAAGATGAAAAGGAAAAAGAAATCACACAGAGTATATAAAAATTATTCTGTATTATTCAGAAAAACCAGCCAAAGAAGGACTGGAACAATAAATCCTGGCCACTTCAAAAGGTCGGTATACAGTCCTTAATGTTATTCATGAGACATAAGATGTATGAATGTCTGCACTAGGGGGGAGATAACATTAGTGGTCCAGGTATTTTTAGTTAGGTGTCGACGTTTCGACTCGTCTTGCGGCCTTGCGGTTGGTTATGCCTGGGCCATGCGAGTCTTCTTCAGGACAGATATGACGGGGCAAGGGATCTCGTAGATGACCCTATAGAAAATACAAACAACCATGAGGGTTGGGGCTGTTGCCTATTTAATTCAAAACTAAGGGTAGGGTTCCAAAAATGCTTACCCTTCACAGGATGGAATGGGCGTAATCCTTATCTATCGAATGGGGATATTGTACAGATCCTCTGGAAAAATCAATAAGGAACCTGTATGTTACAATAATGTATACTTTGTAGGATTCATGCCATAATAGACAGTATAAAATTATTACCTGTTCTGTGCGTATGGGGTTCCTATCTTAATCATAAGACCATATATCAATATATGTCTTTTCACTCAAATTCCATTGATAATTATGCAGCTTGAAAAGGTCTTCACATTTATATTAACCTGGGAAGTGGAGAACCAAATAATGGTAAGCATCAGTCCAGTGGTACTCCAATTGTAAATAGACTGATGGCCAAAAGTGAACCAGGGGACATTTACCTGAATTAGGCTGTCTGCAGTTGCTTCATGTGAAGGATTAATCACTCGCCGATTCTGAAGCCTGAACCGGCAACTAAAAACAAAAAACGGGGATGAGTCTCCTTCCCTAAATTGCTCCGCGTTGTTATTTCAAAGGGCTCAACACTCCCTAAGGTGCACAAACGTCTGGAAGACCCACCGGGGAGACCCATCATTTCAGGATGTGGCTCCGTCTTGGAGCCACTGTGTAAATATATTGATATATTCTTGAAACCTATAGTAATCTCTACTCCCACCTACCTAAGGGACACCACGGCAACCATACAGCTGGTGGATGGACTCCAATATGACCCGGAGAGCAGCCTGCTTGCAACTATGGACATCACTGCCCTTTACACTAACATCCTGCAACAGGCTGCCTTAGATTGCATTGAAGTGGTTTTAAACCGCAGACCAGCCCCACATAGGGTTCCTACTGAGTTTATCATTAAACTCCTGAATATAGCTATGACTCAGAACTTCTTTACATTTCAGGGCAAATTTTATATACAAACGAAGGGCGTGGCTATGGGGGCGAGCTTTGCCCCCAATCTAGCTATCATTTTTATGAATGAATATGAACAGACGTTTGTGTTAAGTCATACAAACCCCTATCGAGACCGAATCCAACTTTGGGCCAGGTACATCGATGATGTCCTCCTTATCTGGAACGGTTGTAAAACATCTTTGACTGAATTACATGACTGGCTCAACCAACAACTGGCCGATATTCAATTCACCCTAGAATGTGACAAATATATGATTAGTTTTCTGGACATACAAATAAAATCAGAACAAGGACACCTGTATACTACCCTTTACAGGAAGAGCAGTGAACGTAATACACTTCTTAGGTACTCAAGTCACCATCCTCGGAACCTCAGGGACAACCTTCCCTTTGGACAGTTCCTGAGGCTCCGAAGGAATTGTACCAAGAAGGAAGATTTCTTTGACGAGTCTTCTCTCTTGATTGCCAGACTCAGTGAGAGAGGTTATCCCATCCGCCTACTCAAGAGGGCACGAAAACGAGCTTGGCACAACCATAGGGACCAACTGCTCATGATACAAGAGAAGGACAAGAATGAAGAAAGGCTGGTCTGTGTGACGACGTATAACACAAAAAGTAATCAGATAAAAAAAGCCATCAACCGTCATTGGCACTTGGTACAAGATGAAGTAGGTGGACTCTCTACCCCCTTACATGCTTTTAGAAAAGGGAAAAGCATTAGAGATCATCTCATCAAATCACTTCTCCCAACACCATCAGCCCCTTCCCAAACCACACTATGGGGTTTACCACCGGTAATTGGACACAAAAAATGCGGGAATTGTAAAGCCTGCCCCTTGTCTGTGGAATGTACCACTTTTACCCACAATGATCAAACACATACACTAAAAGTCCACAGTAACTGTAACACAACAGGGGTGATTTATGCCATTCTTTGCCCCTGTGGTTTTATGTATGTGGGTCAAACCATCCAAAGAGTAAAGTGTAGGATCCTCCAACATGTCAGCCGGATACGGTGCAAAACTATAGGTGCTCCACTTGTACAGCATTTTACCACTTTTGCGCATCCTCCGGAGAGTATCAAATGGTGGGTCGTGGAGAAAGTACAAGCCAATCCACGAGGGGGCGATGTACAGAGCATCTTGAGCAGGAGAGAATGCCGTTGGATACACCTTCTTGACACGGCACACAAAGGGTTGAATGAATTGGAGGAGATCAATAGACAAGTGGCAATCCTCTAACCAAATTCCCCTTTTTCGGATTGCCAAATCAGTTATGAAATTCAGATATTGTTTGTTCACTGTGGATGTCATGTAATATGTCAATTATGTATTGTTTGTGGGCATTTGTAAATAGTGCTGTATGTCTTTTTTCCTTGTAAATATGCCTTTTAACATGTGTATAATAATGACAAATGGGGACCGACCTTTGTCTCCCCAACTCAAAATGGCCGCCACGTCTTTTCACTCTTAGGCTGCTTCCCCTATGATCAGTGTACCATGAACTGGCTTACATGTACCACACCTTTCTTGGTCAATGTGTCTGACAACACGCTAATTATAAATAATTTAGAATGTGTACCGCGTTAACGTTTGAAATTTTTTTTTGTGCGCATAATAATTTGTAGCGCTGAAGTATAATTAGGGACTTGGTTGGCCCCTTCTATATAGTGGTCTTTATGAATTGTTTCATAAGAAAAATCGATATAGGCGAAGTGATTGTCCTTCCTCGCCTCTCCTACCCGGAAGCGTTCGGGCACTGGGAAGTCCGTCTTCGCGCTCTATTTCTCGAACGCGGAATAACAGAGCACCCACACAAGGTGTTGGACCACTCTGCTCTGGGGTTCTATTTTGACGCGTGTCTACTTGCAAACACGCTGCCTATCTTACCAAGTAAGTTACAATGTGAGCCCTTTGAAATAACAACGCGGAGCAATTTAGGGAAGGAGACTCATCCCCGTTTTTTGTTTTTAGTTGCCGGTTCAGGCTTCAGAATCGGCGAGTGATTAATCCTTCACATGAAGCAACTGCAGACAGCCTAATTCAGGTAAATGTCCCCTGGTTCACTTTTAGCCATCAGTCTATTTACAATTGGAGTACCACTGGACTGATGCTTACCATTATTTGGTTCTCCACTTCCCAGGTTAATATAAATGTGAAGACCTTTTCAAGCTGCATAATTATCAATGGAATTTGAGTGAAAAGACATATATTGATATATGGTCTTATGATTAAGATAGGAACCCCATACGCACAGAACAGGTAATAATTTTATACTGTCTATTATGGCATGAATCCTACAAAGTATACATTATTGTAACATACAGGTTCCTTATTGATTTTTCCAGAGGATCTGTACAATATCCCCATTCGATAGATAAGGACCAAGTTACCTTGGAGGAAATTACGCCCATTCCATCCTGTGAAGGGTAAGCATTTTTGGAACCCTACCCTTAGTTTTGAATTAAATAGGCAACAGCCCCAACCCTCATGGTTGTTTGTATTTTCTATAGGGTCATCTACGAGATCCCTTGCCCCGTCATATCTGTCCTGAAGAAGACTCGCATGGCCCAGGCATAACCAACCGCAAGGCCGCAAGACGAGTCGAAACGTCGACACCTAACTAAAAATACCTGGACCACTAATGTTATCTCCCCCCTAGTGCAGACATTCATACATCTTATGTCTCATGAATAACATTAAGGACTGTATACCGACCTATTGAAGTGGCCAGGATTTATTGTTCCAGTCCTTCTTTGGCTGGTTTTTCTGAATAATACAGAATAATTTTTATATACTCTGTGTGATTTCTTTTTCCTTTTCATCTTATCACGATCACGCCCTTTGACACTTTCTTTTCCTTTACTGCACGCTCTTGATACGGGGCATTGTATATAAAATATGTGCATAAAACTGCAGATTGAATTTTGATTCCGAGAATAGATTAAATGCTACAAAAAGTTTGAGTTCGTTGCTGTTGCCTATTTTTCTGCTTTTCATTAATTGTGTTTAGGCTCGTGAATTTAATACACGCCTCGAATTGTTTAAGCTTTGATTTTTGCTTTCACAAAAAGATTGGTCTCGGACCATTGTTTGTTTATATTAGTAATTACCCAGGTCCAGTACCTCTAGGGTTACCCCATTACTATAATGGGATTCAAACCTTGTTCCCCAGTTCCAAGCCAACTGCAGTCACTTCTCTCTTTCACACTATCGTATGGGTAGGCCTTCAATGTAACAAAACAACTACTCATTGATTCCGCCAAGCCCAGTTAAATTAAAAAACTGTGACATAGTTGTTTATGAATAAACAACTGTCAAACCAGGCACCTATGGGTTGTTTTTCCCTATCTTTTATGCATCGGCCTCATGTATTTTTGCAGTGTGCTGAATTACGTTTTTGCTGGTCTAGATGCTTTGGGCACTTTGCCACTGCTGTTCAGTGCCAAAGTGCAAAGGTTCCCTCTATAAATTGTGAATATAGATTGGTGTTTGCATGATTGACTTATTTGACTTTCCACGAAGTCCCAAGTACAGTGCACTGTGCTTGCCCAGGGCCTCTAGGTCAAATGCTGCTAGTGGGCCTGCAGCACTGATTGTGCCACCCACACAAGCAGGATTTCACAGAGGTCTCAGACCTGCCACTGCAGTGTCTGCGCGCAGTCTCTACTGCCATGTTGACCTGGCAAGTGCACCCACTTGCCAGGCTCTAACATTCCCTTTTACTACACATGAGCCACCCCTAAGGTAGGCCCAAGGTACCACTGTGGGCAGGGCCGGACTGGCTACCGGGCAGTTTGGAATGCTGCTGAGCTGGGGGTATATTTCGTTGATGGGGACCTGCGTGTACTAAACAAAATTAGTTTTGCATTTAATATTTCGAATCACACGCAGGTCTCCATGAACGAAAACAGCCCCCACTGCAATAAAATGAGCCAGCAGCTCGGCAGCATTCCAAACTGCCCGGTAGTCAGTCCGGCCCTGACTGTGGGCAGAGTGCAGTGTATGTGAAAGGTAGGACCTGTACTGATGTGTGTGACATGTCCTGATAGTGAAATACAGTTGTATTTCGTTTTTCAATATTGAAAGGCTATCTGTCCCATAGGATGTACCATCTTATAAGTATGACTTCCCATTGGGACAAGGTAGTAAGTTGGAGTTTGGTATGCCTTAACTCAGAATATAAAACTGCATCTTTTACTAAAGATGAATTTTATATTGTGTGTTTGAAAATACCACTTTCAGAAAGTAGGTATTTTCTTGCTTAGCCTTTCTGTGTGCCTCTGCTGGTTTGTGGATTGACTGTCTGCCTTTAGAGTGACAGGGGTTGGGGACATGCATGCACTGCAGACAGACACTGGGGAAAGGGGGTTGAGGTGTGTCCTGCCTTTCCTGGATGAGTCAGGGCTGGGCTGAATAGACCTGGTCTGCATTTGGAGGAGGTGGTGGAGATTTCCTTGCACCTGAATGGGCCTGGTCTGTCTTACACAAAGCTGTCTCCATTTCCTGCCAGGAAACTGGACCAGAGAGGACAGAACTGGCTTTGAGTTAACACAGAGCCTCTCTGCCACCAGAGAACAAAGGAAGATGCTGTATAAATATTGGGGCCCAGAACTTTAGAATACTTCTGGACTCAAGCGGAACCTCTGCCTAGCAGAAAAGCAGGGGAAACTGGAGGAGAAGTACTGCCCCTATTTGTGTGCTGTCTGGGGTTGGCCTGCAGTGGCTGTTTCTACCAAGGAGAGGACCAAGACTTTGCGGTATACGGTTGTATCCTGATTGAAGTAAATCTCCAAGGGCTTAAAGTAGAACTTGCCACCTGTTCTGAAGTCTTAGGGGCACAAAGACTTCATTTCCTCTGTCCTCCTGCATCTGGAACTGCTGTTTCAGCTGCCACAGAGGGAAATTGCAACACTGACGCTGGCGAGCGACGCAGCTACCTGCACCGAGGCCGTGGGCAACTCTTGTGAAGAGCACAATGCACCACCCCGACTTAGACCTCAGCCCTGATGCTTGCCGATGCTGCACCGTATCGACTCATATGCCGTCATCAAGGCCGTTTCCTGCACTGGAGCCGAGGGCACCGCTCGTGACACTCATGACACACCACCCCGACTCACATCGCAGCCGCGACCTCATCGACACTGGTGATTCATCATCATGGTGCCAATATTAGAAGTGGGTGAATTCCTGATATTTCGACACGCCCTCTCGTAAGGAACCAACGCCTTGCTGCCACCGTGATGTCACCTCCCCGGCAACAGTAAGGAACCAATGCCTCACCTCCCTCTGCATCTCAGTAAGTAACCGAGGCCTCACCTCCCCTGTGGTCGTCAGGAACCAACGCATCTCCTCTCCAAAGCCGTGCACAATCTTTTCTTTCATCGTTTACCCAGGTACTTTTCTTTTGAGGTCTGTGTGACTCTGCGCCCGATGGCGTGCACCTTGCAGTCGGCACTGTACTTTGGATTTTAATCTGTCACAACGTCGTAATAGCTACAGGTGTATTTATTTGTTGCTTCAAGCTTTATTTGTATGAATAACCCATTTTTGTGAATATGTTGGTATAAGTGTTGTGTAATTTTGTTGTTTTGGTCTTGTTTGGTTTAGATAAAGATTACTTATTTTTCTAAACTGGTGTGGTGTCCATTTGTAGTGTTTTCACTGTATTATTGTATTTGTCCACAAATGCTTCACACACTGCCTCTGAAATAAGCTTGTCTGCTCGTGCCAAGCTAGCAAGGGGGTGAGAAGGGTTGGCTAAGGTCATAACTCACTTACCCTGACTAGAAGGCAGGGTCCGTGCATGGACACAGGTGCAAACCTTTGCCAACTAGAGACCCCAATTTCTAACAACAACAATGGTGCATTTTTAAAAAGCAAGCTAACAAAAATCGCACTTCCAATAAAAACAAGTTAAAAAGTGCTCAGCTGCAATCTTTCTTTTTATAATTGTATTAAGGGTGCAGTACTTTATGTGACTAATAGAGGATCCTTTACAACTCCACAGGGACACCTAGTACCAGCCTGTGGTACTGCATTCTTTCATTCATCATGGATTTTCTTTTATTACTTTTGCTACTGCTGAGATATTATTGGCAAAAAAATGAACATAATCATTTATAACGCCAATACCTCCAACTTTTACTAATGTGAGACCTATTGCATTGAAATGCTGTCTATACAAACTTTGTAATGTACTCTCATACCCTTTGGTCAAGTTTGCACTATGTAAAACTCAAAATAAATAAATAAATAACTTTTCTAAAGATGCTTATTTGTGCTGGCAAGTGTTGTACACATTTATTTGGGGTCTGTGGAAAGCTTGGAAATCTGAGGAAAAGGCAGAGAACGTGTGCAATAACATTTATTAATTTAAAGAAAGAATTAAAGTAACTAACTTCAGCTCCACTCACTGCATTTATTTGTTTTTCCACATTATTGCTTACATGATGCAAACTGCTTGCAATGTGAGGTGCATGTAAGGAATATCAGTACCTGATGCATTTTTATTTCCTGTTCTCATTGTTTTGATGCCAAGGTATGTTATCTGATTCCACAAATCCCTCATCAGTAGGTATGCACTTGTGTGAAATGTGTTATGGTTTCTATCTACCAAATGCACACATCTGAGACCTAGACATGTCCTCTATAAGCAGCACTGCGCCCTCCAACCATGGATAGCAAACCTAGTAAATATGTACTCACCAGAGTGCTAGACCTTGTCAGTAGTAAAAAAGCACTAGACAGATCGCTTTATCATACAATACCTAATGGTGATGTTAATCGTTTCTCCAAAAGTTCTTGGTCCTCATTTGCTCCTGGTTTTCTCCGCATGTTATTCTTTGGTTGCTAACCCATTGTCTCCAGTGAGATTGGTCCCTATTACACCTGCATTTAACCTATGTTTTATTCCCAGGTAGTAGAACGGGTGGGTCCTCTTTCGCTTCTGGATGGACCAAATGATACTCTAACCACACCTCCAGTAGGACTGGACCTTTATTGCACATAGGTAGACATGTAGAGACGCTCCATTATTTTGAATTGTGGCATATTAATACCTCCAGTGAGTTTCTGGCCATGGTGCACCAAGATCTACAGCAAAACACACAAGATGATGGACGGAATGTTGCACAATGGCAAAACATTCACCCCCAGTCACAGATCTGGGTTTAATCCATCATTTTTTTGCTCTCCAAGCCACCCCAGGCTCAGACATGGCAATTTGCAAATCAGTCTTGACCCTCTGCCTCATAGGAACAGTCCAGCCTGAACTGCCGAGCCATGTCTTCCCTGGACCGGAATCAAGCATCCTTGGACCGGTTTCTGGCTATCAGCCAGGATCGCTTGACTCCAGTGGCTTAGTGAGCACGGGACCCACGTCTGGGCATACCCTTCCCACATAGGGTGAACAGCAAAACACACAAGATGATGGACGGAATGTTGCACAATGGCAAAACATTCACAGATCTTGGTTTAATCCATCATTATTTTGCTCACCAAGCCACCCCAGGATCAGACATGGCCATATGCAAATCAGTGTTGACCCTTGTGCCTCATGGGAACAGTCCAGCCCGAACTGCCCAGACGTGAGTCCCATGCTCTCCACACCACTGGAGTCAAGTTATCCTGGCTGATGACGGCTGATAACCAGAAACCGGTCCTAGGATGCTTGAATCCGGTCCAGGGAAGACATGGCTTGGCAGTTCGGGCTGGACTGTTCCCATGAGGCACAGGGTCAAAGCTGATTTGCATATGGCCATGTCTGAACTGGGGTGGTGTGGAGTGCAAAAAAACGATGGATCTAGGCCCAGATCTCTGTACTGGGGTGAATGTATGACATCGTTCTGCATTCTGTCCATCAACTGTTGTTTTTGCACCATGATTTACTCCATTTAGTACTCAGTGGGTAATGCCTTTGTCACGAAGGGGTGGACGGATATAGTTTGAACCTGGGTAGACCCCACTCATGCATCAATGGTGGCTTCTATGTATGATACAATCTCATTAAAGTTAGTAGCATCTGTTCTGACACTGTTGAAAGACCCTTGCTTATGCACGCCATCATTCAATGCCCATGCTTATAGCATATCTTTAAACCTGAGACACCTAGCCTAATATGTCCCATATAGGGACCCATAATTCTACCATGTTTAGGAAGCAAATTCAAACTTAAGCGTTTCACAGACAAGCCAGGGATAAGAAGTACAACATCTTGGCCACCCAGAAATCAGTTGGGACATAGCAAGAGGGATGAAAGCAATATACAAACACAAATACAAAACAATGTACAAATCCTTCCTGATCCATTCTTCTTTTCTAATACTGGGTTTGCGCCCACTTACTCAAATCTCTATTTAGTGTTACTGTTTTTTGATGCTCAGGTGTCTGCAACCAGCTGACCTATTTGTTCGGTCCCTCCTTATGTTTGTGATCTTTCATGTGCTTGCAGCTTTTATGTAAAGAGTGCACTGCATTCTCCGGGGCATATTTATGACATTGTCATGCAGTGCAGTGCAGCACATCACCTAGCTACGCTGCACTGCATGACGGTGAAAGGACAGGAATGTGATGTATTTAAAAGAATATGACACATTCCTGCCTTTCCCACTGCGCTGGCACTGTTTTGGCTGCCTAGCTCCAATTCAGGCATCCTTGTACCAGTGCCTGTGCTGCATTCAGGATTGTTTTTGTGCAGGAAGGGACACCTTTCTACACAAAAACAATCCTGAGAGGCATACCTCTCCATCTATGTGTGCTGCAAAATGCAGAGGAATTAATGAGGAGAAATAAAGCTATTTCTCCACATTATGCCTCTCCTGGGAAGGCATAACCTATTGGCACATTCCCAGGTTTACCAGTTCTGGTAAATTTGAGATTGCGTCTAAACCTTGGGAACACCCATGAAACACCCCCCTAGCACAGAGTAAGGCAACACAGTCATTTGTGGTGCGTTGCTTTACTCAACATTTATGAAGCCACTCAGGGCATCACAGGGTGGCCTGAAGTGCATTCATAACTCTCACTTCTGAGTTGCGTTGCTCTTGCACCATGTTGGGTGGTGCAAGAGCGATGCTACACGGTTCGTAAATATGCCCCTCAGTTTCTCAAGGAAAGTATAGACTGTCAGTGGCAACAGCGCTCTTAGCTTTTGTTGATGTCTGTGACTGCTAACTCTATTACCTGGCTCCAGTCAGTTCTATTTCCTTTCTGATATTTATGGGTTCTTCACTACATTTTCACTTCTCCATCAGATGAAAGTACAAAGAAATAATATTTGTTTGTGCAGCTGTTTTGGTTCTACCACCTAAACATTTTTTTAATAAAAAGCAGAGACAAGCTCATACTCTATGAACATGTTTCCATGGTTAGTTTCAAAACATGCTGGAAACATATGTTAGACTCACTATGGGGCATATTATCAAGAACGGAGTTAAAATTATTGCCGCTTTAGCGGCAGGAAACTGCTGCTAAATCGTCGATAATGGCTGATAATATGCCGTAGAGAATTCCCATAGAAGCCCATGTTCACACCAGAACATGGACTTTTATGGGAATTCACAAGGGCATATTATCAAGCCAATTCTCGCCGCTTTAGAGGCAGTTTCCTGCCGCTAAGGCAGCAATAATTTTAACTCCATTGCTTGATTATATGCCCCCATGTTAGGCTCTTGTCTGGTGATATCCCAGTCTAGAGCAGTTCTCAAATCTTCACATATGAAAAGAGAAAGAAATGAAGATAGTCTGTGGTTGGCTGCTCTTGGTATTTGGATCTCATGTTACCATTGTGACACTACTCTTGCCTGGATGAGTTCTCCTTCTGTTGAGCTTATTGTCCATGGGTTTAAGCATCCTTCTATACTGAACACCCGGCCTATGCACCTGATACTCAATCCAAGTGATAGGAGCTATGATCATAAGGTGTATTTTGAGGGATGTGCTAGAAAAATAAACAGTGCCACTGCTGTTATATTCCCTAGGACTGGGGCCAAAACCTTCTGCTGCTGGTAGACACCTGAACGTCACCTGTCAAGTACACATCCTCTTTTGTTTTAGTTTACTGTATTTGTCGCTCCTCCCTTTCATTCTGTTTTGACTTTGAACCCATGCTCCACATGCATGCTACTCTCCTTCCACAGGCTGCACTTTATTTTTTATAGCGTAGTAAAATGGGGTGACCATTGGGATATCCATTACTCTGTCCTTGGGTAAACAGGCCAACCATGAGTGTGAAAGACTGCCCCCACTCAAGTAGAATCTAGCCAATGAATGTTACATATTCTCTGATACTGCGTTAAACTTTTGAATATGAATTGTCACATTTGGAGGAATATTACATCCGGATTACCCCTGGTGCGGTCTCCACCCCTTACCATACTGCTGTCACTAGGAGCCACCCTCAAAACAATGCCTCAACAAAATAAATAAGGGATTGCCAGCCTGTCTGTACTGATATCATTGGTAAGCAAACATAGTGAAAGACATCTTCTTGGAGCTGAACCAAGACTCCCTCATCTTCATCAGTATACATTATTGCTCTAAAAGCACACATTTATTTTACTCATCCCAGGGGATCCAGCTCTCAAAAACTACTTGCTACTATCTTCTGCTCCCAAATTCGTTATTCCATCAATGTGTGTTCTGATTAAGATTTGGTGAACCGAGGAGCTCAGTGGCACTCATTAACCTTAGCGATTACTATTGTTCAGAGTCATTTTAGGTTGAATTTGCTTCAAGAGCATGAGGTGAAAAGAAGAGATGGTTGGCACTGCCTTAATATGGGGATTCAAGGAGCAAGCCACGTCAATCTTGAAATCAAGAACTTTCACTTTGAATGCATGGGAGATGCATGAGCTCAACTCATGGGCCCCAAAAGTTACCCATGTAAAAAGTGTTTTCTGCAGCTTTGAGCTTGATCAAATTTTGGTCTGGTTTATTCAGATGAGAGAATTTTGGCCTCCCTCCTCAACAGCAATACAAAGAACTTGAAAGACTGAAAATCTCTATTGAAATGCTACTCCTGTCTTCAACCTGCTGGCCATCATCACACATCCAACGATCCATACCCATGCCTGGAAAATGCACGCCACCACACCTGAAAAAGTGTGCCCCCTTAAACTTGAGATCTGAGTGTACTACTCTTCGCAGCCTGCTCTCTCTGTAGAACTTTCTCATCTCCATATTGATTTTCCTCTGTGCCTTGTCAATGCTCAGTGGTGTATCTGCCCCTCGCCACCCATGGCACGGGACCAGCTCCCTGCACAAAATGTGGGTCCCTGCCCAATTTCTCCGTATCTCCTGTAAATCCACCTTCATGACCTTCAACAGTGCCAATCCTTTCCTCTGATCCAAGTCATTTTCACCCACATGAATCACCAATACATCCGGGCAATCACCCAAATCCCTCAAACAATTTAAAGGAGGAAGCAATTCTGCCCATAATGTTCCCCCTTACTGACCATGCAACCATAATTCCCTGTTGGGACAAACCAAGCTGTGACCCAAAACTCTTTCCATTTGCTTGCTGATAAGCCCATTTAGAAAAGAGTGTCCCACAATTCAGAAGCTCATCCCAGCACCGAACCTTAAAAGAAAAACAGACATTCAGACGGGAGTAAGGCCCCTCAACACTCTCCAATGAGAACATATGCCTTATAGCAGATGACCACCGCCCCAATCGCTTGATCTACACTTTGTTTCATCCAGTCCTACGTGCCTCAGTTGCCACTTCTATTCTGAGGGAATGTGTCCCATATTCATCTGCTGGCAGCCCCACATGCCGCTGAGCCTTGCGCAGCACTTGCAAAAGCTGAGAGGCCGACAATGGTGACCCGTCTTCATACTGGAAAACAATGCCCTGTGCGCCCCCTGCTCATCTTTTCAACTGCCAAACCGTAAAAACGGGCAACACTGCCTGTGTGGATGTGGCCACAGTCACACTGTAGTCCCTTTTTCTGTCTGATCCACCTTAGATTTCCAAATGCTGGATTGGACTCCCCCTTGCCCTGGCTGCACCACTGATCGACATAGTCATGCTACCTCTTTTCGTCAAAGCAGCTCTGACACCCTGAAATCCCCAAAAAGCATGCAACACATCAGACAGGAAAACAAGACAGCTTCCCCCATGCTGGTGCTCAACGCCTGCAAGACATCAATCACTGTGCGAAAAGCTGTTCAAAGCAGAGTTCTCAGCTTCTGACCCCTGTTACCAGTCGCCTGCACCTAACCCTTCAATAGCCGTATACCCATTTATCCAGCCGATGGCACATAGCCCCAAAAAAGCAATACCAGACACTTCCGGGTGATAGTCACCCTCGGCCAAACCTTTTCCACCACTAACATGATAAAATTCACCACATCCTCCTAACTTCTCCCAAAGTCTCCATCCCAGTTTCTCTGCTGGGCCTCTGATGCCAAAACTCCCTCCATGCCTGACCATATGCCCGTCTTGTAGAAATGACTGAGGAACCCATCTCCAATTGCAGTATCCTTTTTCTCCTACTTTTCCCGAGTTGGCGGGAATTATCATCCTGTCCTTGCCCGGTCCTGACCCAAGACCACAAAACCTCTGCCACAGGACATGAGACAGAGCATCCATAATGTTATTATGGTGTCCCAGTACATGCCATGCCCTGTAACAAATGTTCTGGTGCAAACAGCCAGCACAATCACCTCCAGCAACTTCAAAACGTGTACATCATGGCTAACTGCCATCTCACCACCTGCACTACTGCCAGGTTATCCACGTTGAACAGCACTTTCTTATTTACAAACTCACCTCCCCACATAGCCAGCACCACCAACAATGACAACAAGTCCAGGAAGACAATGCTCCCTGCCTCCGGCCATTGGTCTGCACACAAATATCCCTGTCAATACAGACCAAAATCCATCCTTCCTGCAGCAACAGAGAAACCCCGCATTTGCCATTCTGCTCCCCCACCTTGGCCTTCCAATGACACCTCATTAAAATGAGTCAAAAATGCCTGCCATATCCGCAAGTTCTTCTTAACCCCACCTTCAAATGCAGCCGATGGTTGGAGAAAGACAGACCAAACAATGTCAGCCCTGGCTACCTGCAAAAAGTCCTGCCAGACCGCACCACTCTGCATGAAAAGTTCAAATGACTCAAAAGGACCGGCACCTACCTAACCTGCACTTTCTTCTTACTCAGCATCCCTTTAATCAATTGCAAAATTGTTTTCTGGAAGCTTTGCGGCCCTCATTTTCGTGTCAATTTGATGCCAAAAGCTCAAAACTGTAGTTGGACCCACCTTCTTCTCTTCTGTCAAGGGTACCCTCACGTCTGCTATGAGCTCTCTAAAACTTAACAGCATTCTCTGGCAGTCAGCAGAACCTGGAGGTCCCACTAGGAAGAAATCCACCAGGTAGTGTGTCACTGTGTCAAAAACAGTCACAAATGTGACCAGCCTTTAAAAAAAGGCAGTGAACTTCTCAAATTAGGCACACAAAATTAAACTGACCATGGGCAGTCACATATCTGCGTATCAGTGACCCTAAACTGCATAATCAACAGCTCAAAATCCTGGGGAGGCACAGGTAGCAGCCTAAAGGCTGACTAGATGTCACTCTTCGCCATTGTCACCTGCGACCCGCCTTGTTCACTATGTCCAATGCCATATCCACTTAAGAGTAAGACACCCTTGAAAGATCCCCTGGAATGAAATTGTTAATGACCTGGCCTCCCAGCCAGAACAGGTCCTGTATCAATCAAAACTGCCCCTTCTTCCTCTTTGCTAGCAGCCCAACTGATGGGATACCCAATCTCTCCAGTGGCCAGGCATCGAAAGGGCCCATAATCCACCCGTGAAGCCATCGCAAAACCCTGCTGTCATCGACTCCCTGTCTCCCTGGTTTTTGTACTATTTGCAGCCAGTACGCCAATCTGTCCAACTTAACTGGCATGTGAGCCCTTCCCCTCCGTGTCTGGATTACCCCAAACAGCCCGCTATACCCAAACTGCTGCCACTGTCCCCCCTGCCCCACTTATGCCCCTGCAGCTCCTCCACAATGTATTGGGTGCCTGTTAAGCAGGGGCCTGGTTGCAAATGTTGAACATTTGTGTCTAAATTTACAATAGTCCCTAAGGCACTTACTTCCCTTTTCCTGATGCACCCACTCTGCCCTGGGTGGGCTGCCCGTGAAAGGGCCAGTACATCACAGGCAATCCACTGACGGTAAAGGCTGTTGTCGTGGGCCACGCAGGCCCTGTGGTATGGTCCCACAAATCATTATCCAACCCCCCCAGTTGCCTTCTCCATTATCAGCCTAATGTACTCTGAATTCCACTTAATAGTTCATACCTCAACCAGTTGTACCCTCCAAAAGTGATGTATGCCTTCTGGATCACATCAATAAATTTCAACAATCCTACACAGCATTCTGGGTATTTCGCACAGTACACATTGGCCTGTAACAAGAACGATGACGTCCAATTCTCAATGGTGACCGATAACCTAGGCTGTCTAGCTAGCTTGTACTCCTCCTTGGACCCTTCTTTTGCCATGATTTCCCTATGCAACCATTTAAAAACCTTCATATATTCCTCTATCCACATCTTGTACTTTGTCACTTTCATCAACTGAACCTACAGTGGTGTGGTGATGCCCATGGAGGGCAATTTCGTCATCATCAGCTCCTTGTTTTCTTTCTTGCAACCCTCTGAAGCCTGTGAAGCCCCATCCTAGTGGTTTATTGTCATCCCTTCCTCAACCCATCCTGCACCCGTAGCCTCCTTCACCTTCTTTCCTCTACCCGTGCCACCTCTATCTGTGCCAACCCACCTGTACCTTCAAAGCTGTCCCTGCTTCATCGGTCCGTAAACCACTATTCCTCACATGCCTACCAATTCACAGCTTCATGTCCATTTCATTCTGCCCAACACCCTCGCTGGCCCCCACACCATTAGAAACCATTGTAGGCCCCACTGAGCCAGTTCATGCTTACCTGGCCACAGGATCGGTGTCCACGCGGAAATTTGCACCTCGAAGCACCAGAGATCACCTGTTCTTTGTCCGTTCCTCTGGAGAACTGAATGACACCTGTTTAGTGTACCTCCCTCAACAGTATGGCCACCCAGAGACTCCTCCAGATCTTCATGTTCAACAAGTTCCACCTCTTCTAGTTCTCTGTCCCCCAACCATACATGGCATCCTCACAACCCACACACACCAACCATGAAGACCCACTTGGTCCCAGCAACACATCTGTCACATTTTCATTACACCATGCATGCTGTAGGTAGTGTTCAATCTTCGTGCGAGGGGCCACACCAGCTCCACCAGTGCCGAACATGGTGGAGGTCCCACCTGACCTTCCACTGTTGGTGGTGCTATCATCCCATGTCGCCATCAGGCCGGACACGCTGGACTATGCCATGTCTTCTACTTTGAGTAGGTGATCCACACTCCCAAGTCTGCCCCGCTGTCCACCTCTGCAACTGGAAGGTCTGTGATAAGGCCCAGTGTTCTGGCACGCCCTGCACCAACCCCTATGCCCTCTACCTCACCTGGCACCCATACCCACATTCTTGCACCCTGAACTGCCTTGCATGTCAAGCTATCCTGGCTGAATCCGGATGATAGCCAGTAACCGGTCCTAGGATGCTTGATTCCGGTCCAGGGAAGACAAGGCTTGGCAGTTTGTGTTGCACCGTACCCATGAGGCACAGGGTCAAGGCTGATTTGCATATGGCCATGTCTGAACTGGGGTGGTATGGAGTGTAAAAAAACGATGGATTTAAGCCCAGATCTCTGTTCTGGGGTGAATGTATGACATTGATCTGCATTCTGTCCATCAACTGTTGGTTTTGCATTTGTCACCCCGAGTGGGAAGGGTATGCTCAGACATGAGTCCCGTGCTCTCCACACCACTGGAGTCAAGCTATCCTGGCTGAAGACGGCTGATAGCCAGGAACCGGTCCTAGGATGCTTGATTCCGGTCCAGGGAAGACATGGCTTGGCAGTTCGGGCTGGACTGTTCCCATGAGGCACAGGGTCAAGGCTGATTTGCATATGGCCATGTCTGAACTGGGGTGGTGTGGAGTGCAAAAAAACGATGGATTTAGGCCCAGATCTCTGTACTGGGGTGAATGTATGACATTGTTCTGCATTCTGTCATTCAACTGTTGGTTTTGCATTTGTCACCCCGAGTGGGAAGGGTATGCTCAGATGTGAGTCCCGTGCTCTCCACACCCCTGGAGTCAAGCTATCCTGGCTAAAGACGGCTGATAGCCAGAAACCGGTCCTAGGATACTTGATTCCGGTCCAGGGAAGACATGGCTTGGCAGTTCAGGCTGGACTGTTCCCATGAGGCACAGGGTCAAGGCTGATTTGCATATGACCATGTCTGAACTGGGGTTGAGTGGAGTGCAAAAAAATGATGGATTAGGCCCGGATCTCTGTACTGGGGTGAATGTATGACATTGGTCTGCATTCGGTCCATCAACTGTTGGTTTTGCATTTGTCACCCCGAGTGGGAAGGGTATGCTCAGACGTGAGTCTCGTGCTCTCCACACCACTGGAGTCAAGCTATCCTGGCTGAAGACGGCTGATAGCCAGAAACCTGTCCTAGGATACTTGATTCCGGTCCAGGGAAGACATGGCTTGGCAGTTCAGGCTGGACTGTTCCCATGAGGCACAGGGTCAAGGCTAATTTGCATATGGCCATGTCTGAACTGGGGTGGTGTGGAGTGCAAAAAAACTATGGATTTAGGCCCAGATCTCTGTACTGGGGTGAATGTATGACATTGTTCTGCATTCTGTCCATCAACTGTTGGTTTTGCATTTGTCACCCCGGGTGGGAAGGGTATGCTCAGGCGTGAGTCCCGTGCTCTCCACACCACTGGAGTCAAGCTATCCTGGCTGAAGACGGCTGATAGCCAGAAACCGGTCCTAGGATACTTGATTACGGTCCAGGGAAGACATGGCTTGGCAGTTCAGGCTGGACTGTTCCCATGAGGCTCAGGGTTAAGGCTAATTTGCATATGGCCATGTCTGAACTGGGGTGGTGTGGAGTGCAAAAAAATGATGGATTTAGGCCCAGATCTCTGTACTGGGGTGAATGTATGACATTATTCTGCATTCTGTCCATCAACTGTTGGTTTTGCATTTGTCACCCCGGGTGGGAAGGGTATGCTCAGACGTGAGTCCCGTGCTCTCCACACCACTGGAGTCAAGCTATCCTGTCTGAAGATAGCTGATAGTCAGAAATCGGTCCTAGGATGCTTGATTCCGGTCCAGGGAAGACATGGCTTGGCAGTTTAGGCTGGACTGTTCCCATGAGGCACAGGGTCAAGTCTGATTTGCATATGGCCATGTCTGAACTGGGGTGGTGTGGAGTGCAAAAAAACGATGGATCTAGGCCCAGATCTCTGTACTGGGTGAATGTATGACATTGTTCTGCATTCTGTCCATCAACTGTTGGTTTTGCATTTGAGGCCCCACCCTACCTTCCACTGTTGGTGGTGCTATCATCCCATGTCGCCATGAGGACGGACACGCTGGACTATGCCATGTCTTCTACTTGGAGTAGGTGATCCACACTCCCAAGTCTGCCACGCTGTCCACCTCTGCAACTGCAAGGTCTGTGATAAGGCCCAGTTTTCTGACATGCCCTGCACCTACCCCTATCCCCTCTACCTCACCTGGCCCCCAGACCCACATTCTTGCACCCTGCACTGCCTTGCATGCTGCACTCCACCTCTAGCTTAACTGCCAGCCTGACCCCTGCAGTGGCACCCTATACATGCTCCTTTACCTCCACAGAATTGCCCCCTGAGTCGCTGCCAGCTGTCCGCTGACCCCTTCTCCCTTGTCGTAAACCCTATGGTGTTGCTTCTCAAGCTCAAAGAGGCCAAAAATATTCAACTCATCTTGCCCCAGCTCCTCCCAGGCCAGGTCCTCTTCCCCCCTCCCCCTCATTCCAGGCTAGGTTGACCTTGGCAAAGGCACATCCTGGACGGACCCCCCACCCCACTTGGCCTGATATCTCCACTAAAAGCCTTCCCAGTCTCTGGACCAGCAGCTCCTGTGGTCCCATCATGCCCCCTGTTTTTCCAGGCATGAAAGCAACATATTTTTGGGGTCCTGAAGGCCGCCTTGCAATTTTTGCCCTAACAACGTCCTTATCCTGGGGCCCCATGGACCCCACGGGCCCTGCATTAACCTGGGGCCAGCCATCGCCCGCATCTCTCCTCCAATGAGACACCCCACCTGCTGCCCCTCCCCTCCACTGCCCCACCCTCCCCGAAGGACCTGCAGGCCCAGACAAAAACTACCCGGAACTACTTGTGATGAAAGCCGAGCCTGGAGTCCCTCACCTCCCCCTTGCGGTACTTATCAACATTGCAGGCTAGCACCGCCCGGCTCACACCTGTGGGGGCTTGCGCCCGCAGATCAGCAACAACCCTCTGTTTCCTTCCATATCTGGCAGACACACCTTTGGGGTCTTTTGGCATGGCCACATGCACACCAGCACTGCTGATCCCATGCCCACTGAAGCCCCCCGCAGAGGCCTGAGCCAGCCGCCGCCCTCTTCCTTCCTCTTCAACAAAATAGTGTGGCTGACTTACCAAAGAAGTCAGATCCCCTCCATAACACGGGGGTCCTCCATCACAAACCACAAACAAAATTCTTTCTCCCTACCTAGCCTTCTACTAGCCACCATGTCTACCTTACAAAATGGTGTCTGGTAGGCCAAATTATGCCCTTATATATTTCCTTACCCCCTCCCCAGTCCAAAAATAGACCAAGGGCATAGTCAGTCATTTTGGACTAGATCACTCACCCAAAATATTTCCTGAGGGCAGCCACGGCTCGTGCAGGGCGTTACACCGGGCCGTGACGTCAGGTGGAGGAGGGGCAGGGTGGGGGGTTGTAAAATGCGGGATATGGATGAATACAGCTAAGTACCGAATAAATAAATAAATAAAACGAATTTCATTGCGCGCGCTGCATCACATTTGGCGATGCAGCGCATGCAACGAAATTCGTTTTATTTATTTTATTCAGTACTTACCTGTAATCGTCCTGCACAAGCCGTGGCTGCCTGGGGTCATACCTCCTATTTCGCCTGCCCTTCAAGCCCAGATTGAATGAAAAAATAGACAAAACAATCTTCAATGTCATCTCTTAATATTCAGAAATGCCTACTTAAAAACGGAATGAAATAGGCACCATACAATCACAGATAACCAGACTTTTCATACTGAAAATTGTTGTCAGTAAATGGATCATGAAGGCACATTCCATGCAGAGCTGTAGTGTGTGTACAACAAGAAAGGGTTTAAGCTGTTTATAATAATAGAGTACCACGAAAAAATAAAATTAATTGGGTGAACAGGTGTGCGTTTAATAAACTAAATTAAGTAGATTGTTTTTTAGAGAAGGAAAAAATATTACCTACAATAAAGATTAATTTCACTTTCAACGTTATATATTGAAAGTCCTGGTGAAGTAAAAAAATTATCTGCAGATCAACTGCAAAGACAAAAGTAGATCAATATGATCTGTGAATTTGATTCACAGCAATTGGTCTGTAATAATTAGAGTAATGAATGCTATAGATGTAAATATCTATAGCTACTACCAGAATTCAAATAGCTATTATAGGCTATCAAGATTCCAGGAGGATGTACCAAAAACAATCACAATTGTACTAACTATCATAAAGTCTACCATATTGGAAATGCTGGCATGCTTGTCACCAGTCTAGCCCAGATGAAGCACTATATTGTATGTTACACAATTAGGGGTTGGAATGATAGCCTGGTGTGCAGGTCAACTCTCTAGGAAGCAATGGAAACTAAAAATTAAGCTATCAGGTATGATTAGTGTGAAAATCTAATTATGTATTCTTATCTACTTCACCATTATTGTTCTATGTATCCTTATGTGTGTACCAATATGTTTTATAATTGAATATGGATTTTGGTTCTTCTTGATCTGAAATGTCTTTTAGTCGCAGTTATGCTTGATGAGTTTTAAGGAACTTTATTTAGGCAAGTAAATTTGCAAATTTCTGCATAACGCACCTCAATTCAGTGTTGGCAACTAAAAGCCAGAATTTATTTTTTGCTCAGCAATTTTATTGATTTTAAGATCAAACACATTAACAGCACAGGACATGCGATCACCAATATCGGCATTTACCGCAATTATAAGTGCGAGTACATACAGCGTAGAAGATGGAAGCACCAGTGTGGCACGTTAGCATTACATCAGAGCGTGAAAAAAAAAGAAAAACAAGATGAGAGGGGGGGAATCCCGCACTTAGTCCAGCAGGTTCAGCCATTTGCCCTAGACTCTGATGTATTTGGACGGGCATCAAATAAGGGTCTATCCTGTGTGGCACACCAATCTACTCCCCAGAGCCACAGTGCTATGGTTGGAGGTTTGGCTTGCGCCCAGTTAGCTGCAATGTCTTGTTTGGCCACCGTGAGTGCTGTCACAAGAAACTTTTTCTCTGCTCTTGATCCATCTAGGCCATCCATCACCCCTAAGATGAGACGCACGGGATCATGGGTCACTGGCCAAACCTGGACCTGCGCAAGTTCTGGTTCTATTCCCGACCAATATGGGGCAAGGCAGAGCATGTCCAAATCATGTGGTAGAAGTCCGCTGGTGCGCAGCCGCAGTGTGCGCAGTTAGGGGAGGGACGCAACCCTGTTGTGCGTAAGCTCGCTGGGGTAATGTATCCCGCATGGAGGTAGTATAATTGAATAAGGCGGAGTCTGGCTGAGGTCGTGTTGGTTTTATGGGCCATGAGGGTGTCCCGCCAGTCTTCTTCCGCCAGAAGGCCTATCTATCCACCCTTCCCACTGGGTCTGGAGTGGGTTGAGAGTTGCTGGTCCGTTGTTAACAAGGATACAGTATATTCAGGAAACCCCACCCCTCCCCAGGTTCCCCATCATGACCTGAGCTTCTAAAGGGCTGAATTTGGGAAGAGACATACCTGAGGACATATGTACGCTGAGAGCATGACGGAGTTGTAGACATCTATAAAACTGTGAGGCGTGGACGGCATTACTCCCCTGTAGGTCCTGGAATGTCCTAACGTGGTCTCCAACCCAAACATCGCCCATCAGAGAGATGCCTATGTGGTCCCACTGCTTGAACCCCTTGAGTGCTGCCACCTCCCCAAGCCATGTGCCCTGACAGAGAGGTGTGTGTTGGGTCAGTCGGTTGTCCCATCACATGTGTCTCAGAGCCATACGCCATGCCACCAGGACTGCTCATGTTATCGGCTGGATAATTTTGGGTATGGGGCACCCATATAGAAATGCTTGTATTTGAAGGAGATCCATGTTATGTCATGTAGGTTGGGTCAGACCATCCCCCAGTGAACCATTCATGAATAACCTGAATTTGGGTGGCCAGGTAGTATAGGTGGAGAGGTCTGCTTTGGCTGTTCCGACCAGCGGGGCAATGTTTATTGCCCCTTCCAGCTAGGAAGCAGAGCGAACCATATCCATAAATATTTGAAGGACTTTCTTCAGATGGGGATGGTGGACTGCGAGTTGAAGCACTCCCTAGAGATGTGGAGAGGCACCAGTATTGATTTCGCCGGGTTGACTCGTAGCTTGAGACGCTTTCAAAGGTCTGTAAAATCTCCAGGGCTCTAGGACTGGAGTTGGCCGGGTCCGACAGGTAAAGCAGGACATCATCTGCATAGAAGGATAATTTTTCAGTGTAATGGGTTTCCCAAGACCAGCCCTGGATCCGGTGATCGGATCGAATGAGGCAGGCCAAGAGCTCCATTGCCAGAAATAAAAGGGGAAAAAGGGGACAGCCCTGCCTCGTGCCCCTGTGGATTGGGAACGCACCGGAGAGGGTTCCAGTGTTCAGCACCCTGGCGCTGGGGTTGGAGTAGAGTACCCGGACAAGGGGTCATAATTTTTTACCTGGAGGTCATCCTGGCGCTACCAGGACGTCCTCCAGGTAGCGCCAGTCTGCTGTGTCAAAGGCTTTTTCAAAGTTGACAAGGAGTAGCGCAAGATAGAGTTTGAGGCCCCGATTACCGGCCAGGGCCAGATGAAGGCGTCGTAGGCAGTGTCTGGTGCTCCGTGCTGGCATGAACCTGCTCTGATGTGCATGGACCATCTTGTGGAGAAGGGGATGAAGTTGCTGGACTAGGAGCGTGGCATATATTTTTATCTCCGTATTGATAAGAGAGATTGAACGATAGTACACACATCTAGGAGAGGGCAGCTGCGTTTTGCGAATAATGATTGTAACCGCCACCTCGGTCTCAGAGGGGAAGGAGCCGATCTCAGCAACGTGTCGGTAGAGGCACATGGGATGTCGAGCCAACAGGTCTTGGTACGCCGCATAGTATTCCTGGGGAAAGCTGTCAGGTCCTGGTATTTTCCCAGCCTTAAGCAGGGAGATTGCGGTTGTATCTCCTCCGGGGTAATGGGAAGATCCAGGTTGTCCAGCTCGGCCTCGGAGAGGGGAGGGAGCCGAACCCTTGCCTGGTAGAGCACGTCCAGGAAGGCAGCCCTCGGTGCGCAGGCAGAGTACAACTGGGCATCGTAGTCTGCAAATGCCTGCATGATGGTTGTGAGGTACATTGAATGTAGCACAAGGGGTCTTGGACTTCACGGATTATCCCATTAGCGAGAGGGTAGGAAATGTATCTGTGTAGCAGACTTCCATTTTTTTCTCTCCACCTGTATACTCTGGCCACTGACGAGAGCCACAGCATCTTGGCCGAGTCCAAGAAGATCTGTTTGATCTCTTCTCGAGTGACCGCAAGCTGCCAGTCTCGGTGGGCATCAGGGGTCCCGGTTTGGGCTGTTCCCAACCTTATGGCCCGTGCCTCGAGGAGGGTCAGGCGATCGTTTTGTGCCATGTGGATAGTGGTGGCTTTGCTTGCCTCCCAGAGAGTGCCCAGGTAGTGGACCAATCCTTGAGTAGTGAGAAAATAGTGACGTAATTCCACCTCTATTGCTGACTTGACTTCTTTATTTTGCAGCAACCATGCGTTTAGTCGCCACACCACCCGATTGTAAAAGCCAGATTTTAGGAGATTAATGAGGCCTGAAGGATATCTCGCGCTCTCTCCAGGAGAAGATCCTGCCAACTGCTCCTTTTTGCAGAAAGTACCCAGTTTCTGTCACATGATTCGTTTCCATAGACTTGTATTGAGAGATATTGAGAGAAAACAAATATATGCTGTACTAAGGGGCATCTTTACAATAAAGTGGCAAAGCGTGTCGATAAGCCAAGAAGGCTAACAACATGCTTTGTCACTTTAGAAACACAAGGCTTCACCATATTTACTAGTATATGGTGCAGCCCTGCGTCCCCCCCCTGCGCTGGCGCTAACTTTAGCTGCCTAGCGCCAATGCTTGCACCCTTGCACCATAGTGCAAGGATGCCTGTGTTGAGGGTGAGATTGTTTATGTGCAGGAAGTTCCTCCTTCCTGCTCATACACAAACTTTAAATGCTGTTTTGTAACTTCTATGTGTGCTGCTTAATACAGTACACATAGAAGTTGCAAATCTGCATTTTTTTTAAATTATTGTTTATGTGCAGGAAGGGGGGCCTTCCTGCACATAAACAATCATAGCAGCACACATGCAAACAGCAAAAACTAGAAGAAATAAAGCATTTCTCCTTGTTTCGCCTGTTTAAGACCAGTTTTTCCCTGGTCTTAATTTTGGCACTGCCTCCTATTTACGCTGCCCTTGTAAATAAGGTTCAGCGTCAAAATTAATGGGTGTTGCGGTGGAATGCCCGCCGCAACATGCTTTGCCCTCACCTTTCACGCTAAACACAGCGTGAAAGGGTGCCTTATTTGCAAGACAGCATTATGCCACGATAAGTAGCTTAAAGCTGCCTTGTAAATAAGGCGAAGCCCCTATAGCCATCACAACGTCACTGAAAGTGACTTTGTGTTGAAGATAGGGGTTGTAAATATGACCCTAAATGTCATGCATTTCAACAGTAGGCACCAATTGAACCATTTCTAGCAAGAGCTCCGATCAGTCGAAATGGCATTATTTTTTGTATTATTTGCTTCCTATTTTTGCATTAAATGGATGTGAGACTGGAGGGCTTCCTAAAGTGTTTTTTTTTTCTTCTAACCATGGTGGTTTTCAAACAAAATTGTGACAGACGTTATTTACCATTTGCAGGAGTAGGCAAAACATTTGTAAATACATTTCGAAAGAAAGGAAAGAAACTAAAGTAAATTGTGGAATAAAGATAAACAGTCTTGTGAAAAATGTAAGAAAAAGAGAGAGCTTTCAGCCCTGTAATCATCTCGGACCAAGAATAAAGAGAGGTAATTAAAATCAGTTTAATTAAACAGATAACCGACAATCGGGGTGATACTACCTATGTGAAAAGAAAAATGTATAGTTCCTCGTCGATGTTCAGACCTGTGGTTTGTAGCTTGTAATTTATTGATCCAACACCCTTTTAGAAATTAATGTCATGCTACCAGACTGATCACTGCCAGAGGTTAAACATAAGCATTAAATATGCTGAGGGAGAAGGTAGAGCTCTGTTAATTCTGCGGTTGATCTAAAGGAAGATAAAACCACCACTTGAGTCCTGTGTGACAGAACATACATCAATCAAGCCTGTATATTGTCAATTTCCTGCAGAATCTGATGAACATGATGGGTGTGAAATGCTACAGCCACTCCTAGAACCAACAGCTTTATGAGACTACCACCACTTACAGCAGAACTGACTCAATCTCTTTGTGTTCGATATTCCACCATTGAGCCATTTGGTATGAGAATTTCAGGGTGTTACTTGGTTGAAGAGTCACAGTTATTTCCATATGTTTTAAGGATGCAAGTAAAAGTGATGTTGGCCCGAAATTAGGTATGTAAGAAGGACAAATGGAAGGCTTCTTCAATATAGGCATAACTATTACTCTCTTAAAAGAAACAGGGTCAACAAAGGATGTTAAGGAGAGATTAAAAATGTAGACGAATTTTGGTAGCAGTACAAAAGGATACAAAGACAAGATCCTCCTAATGGTTAAGTATTTAATGACAAATCAGATTCTGTCGAGAGCAACTTTAGGAGATCCTCACATGCTGGAAGAGGTGTCAAGATGACACTGTCACTTTTATATTTATTCAACAAAGAAAGATAACTTATATTGTAAATAGTGCAATAGAATTAATTTCGTAGATAAGGCGATAGGGTTACTAAGCTTCTGACACTGTCATGTGTTTTTAAAAATAAATAAATAAATAAATTTAACATTTCAAAAGAGATCACGAGATCCCCAGTGCAAAACGTACTATTATATTACGGATGACATCTTCGTTTGCGTCACATGCGTCGTTCCCAAAGTAGAGAAATACATTATGAGGGCTTTGATCTTTGTATGAAGAAACACACCCTGCTTATTCAATTAACATGCGCGCCAGAGTTTGCCTCCAAGGCATATAGACCTTGTATATATTCAAATCAAAAACTATACTGCTGGGTAAAGCATCATGACTGAGAATACACAGCGGATAGAAAACAGATGCTGGGCTAAGAAAAAAGGAAATGGGATTTCAAAACAAAAATAAAGTATAGGAAATTATGGTCATGCAAACTACATGACCTTGGTGGAAAGCTAAATATTTCTTAAACATACACATGGCAATTATAAAGAGCGAATAGTTTATGATTAGTGTTTGTTTTGGTTAAATTACAAATTATATCTAAATATGAGTGTTATACAAAGCTGTTAAAAACTATGTTCAATGAAAGAACTGACTTAGAATCAGGAATCATATTGTTTTACTAAGATGTGGCAGAATAGAGTGGAAGTGTACATTAGAGCCGGAGACGGCAAACCTATAAATAACTTTGTAATGTAATCATAGTCCAAACCAGCGATAAGTCCATTGTGCTCCACTACCCCCATTGTTTGTGTCTGAAAATATGTTGGGAACTTTGAATGGAAGAGAACATTTATGAAGAGTGACGTATTTAGTAACCTCAGTGACCTGGAATTTGAAGCGGGACCCTGGGAAAAGAAACCCCTTTGAAACTTTGTCTTTTTATTTTGAGTTTGATTTTCTGCTGTTATATACCCGTATCCACCATGGACATGCATCCATTTGCGAAAACAAATATCGTATACCAAGCTGAGCATGTTCCTGTTTGCATCTTTACAACAGATATGCAACAGATTCTAAACTTAGGAAATCCACCTTCATTCTTTTTACCCAAAACAAACAGAAATTCAACATTGATTGGGGTGAAGGCAGCATCCGCATCTGCGCTTCTATTATTTTGTGTTTCACATGGGGCAAGATGTCAATGCAAATCTAGTCCTTGGTGAGGAAAGTAAGTACCTTAGAATATGGGAATGAATGTTTGGTTGACTGATGACCGGGGAACGGAAGCAATATTATTATGAAGTTGGTGACCCCTAAACGAGCAATCCACGCATTGCTTAAAGGTCAATAAGCCATTGCTCCTGACTCTTTCCTCCATGTTGAGCCTACTTGGGATGTGTATTAAAAGCATTAGCAGAGCAGAAATTGCAGCAACTTGTAATAAAAAAAAGTTGACGGTCATGGACACGTTCTAGAAAATGCCTCAAATCACGGAAGAAAGTTGAATATAACACCGAGCCAAGATGGCTGGAATTGGTGAAGATGCAGTCTTTGGCAACATAAAGGCTTTGACTTCATAAAGGAGGCAAACTGTTGTGATTACCACTGCACTTGCATGGCTATCCTGTACAGGCGAACACTGAAAAATACATGTTCATACTTTTTCCAGCACCACAACTAAAGTGCTTCATACCCGTCACATGGTCTCAAAGCGCTCTGATTTGCATCAGGAGCCTTGGCACCCTTTCAAAGTACAAGGAGATCCTTGTGTTGGTTGCAGACAGGCCTATGTGGGAGAATACAGGTGAATTTAATGAGGTTTGGAGAGTTGGTCTAAGTATGGTGCATTATTACACTTACACTTAAGCACTTAAGCGATGGGGTGTATAGGAACAGCGTGAGGGAAAACACTTTTCATGTGTGGATACCTACCAAAACAAATACAAAATTAAGTGTTTATTCAGACCAAAGGACTATTGTTTTTTCAATTTTTCCCAAGAGAAGCAATTCATTGGGAAACTAATGACGCTAATTTGTAAGAATATACAGCCAGATTCATCATTGAAAATTGCGCTCGCAAAGGGCCAGATTCTGAGAATCTGGCCCTTTGCGAGCGCAATTTTTGCATTTGGGATTCATCATCCCAAATGCAATAATCGCTAATAACAAAATCGCTAAATTGTGAGGAATTGCATTTAAGGAATCTCTATTTGAGATTCCTTAAATGCAATTCATTAACCATTTTTTATTAGCGAATTCGCAATTTTTGGCCGCTGTTTACCGCGAAGTCTGACTTCGTGGTAAATAGCAAAAACTTAGAAAAATGCACTTTGGTGCATTTTTCTAAGTTGTATGTTACACACACACATGTCCTTTGGACATGTGTGTGCGCAACATCAGTCTATATTTTCATTTCAGGGGTGCTACAGGGTGTCCTTTGGACACCCCTGGCACCCTTGAAATCGCATCCTTATTTGCGATTAGCAAATTGCTAATCGCAAATAAGGAATAACTCCCCATTCATTCCTATGGGCCTTTAGGCCCAAATGAATGAATGGGGAGTTATTCCTTATTTGCGATTAGCAATTTGCTAATCGCAAATAAGGAAGCTGTAGGAATATTTTGCGATTCCTATATGAATCCCGTTTTGCATGTCCTTAATAGCGATTCCTTAATAATCGCTATTAAGGACTCGCAAAATGGGACAATGATGAATCTGGCTGATAGTACCTTAAAATAATGATCGCAGTTCCTTTATACAGAGACATATTCACCCAAGAGAACTCTCAACAGCAAACCCACATGAAGGTCAACTCGTGTCACTCCAAGTGGAGCTACACCTTTAGAAAGCTTACACCAACATCAACATGCAGCAGAGAACATACGAGATAAAGAAGCATTTGCAATGCAATAGGTCTCGCATTAGGAAAGTTTGAGCTATTGGTATTGTAAATGACAATAGTTTTAACTTTCGCAAATGTGACACCTATAGCATTTGTAATGCAACATGTGTTGTATTTACGTGACTTAGATGTATTGATATTACAAATAACAAAGGCTTTTAATTTTTTTAATAATTAATACTTAAATAAACGTTATTATAATTTATAATGGCAATAGCTTAAACTTTTGTAAATAACTTTTGTGAAGATTATGTTCGGTGTATTTTATTATGACGAAAATCCAAGAACAGAAGTGAAATATTAACATCTTTTTGTGACATTTGTAATAAAGCTTGAAACATTGAGAGAACATAGTTGAACAGTTGTTGTTGAATGGTTGCACAGATTGATGCTGTGGTGGCGCTGAGTGATTTTGTGGTGGCAACAATTGATGCTGTGGCGTTCACTGATGCTGTGGTAGCGCATAGTGATGTTGTGGTGCCCCTGAGTGATGCTGTGGTGGTGCTGAGTGAAGCTGTGGTGATGCGATAGATAGATAGAGTGAGGGTGATAGATAGAAAAAGGGAGAATGATAGATAGAGGGAGGGCAATAGATAGATAGAGTGAGGGCGATAGATAGATAGATAGATAGATAGATAGATAGATAGATAGATAGATAGATAGATAGATAGATGGATACATAGATAGATAGATAGATGGATAGATAGATAGATAGATAGATAGATAGATAGATAGATAGATAGATAGATAGATAGATAGATAGATAGATAGATAGATAGATAGATAGATAGATAGATAGATAGATAGATAGATAGATAGATAGATCGATCGATAGAGTGAGGGCGATAGATAGAGTGAGGGCGATCCTTACAATCATTTTGCAATTTATTTGTGTGCTCCAATCCTTCTTTTGTATCTTAGATTAATCGAGCCCCAAACAGGGTGGAGCCCAGACACAACCCCTTAGGGATCCGGTTGTTTTGGTTTGTTATGGGCACCACCTTAATGGTACAAGTAATTACTTTAAAAGGAGTGAACCTGAGGATATTTTAAGTCCATGTCACTGCGAGCATTGAAAACAATACATAGCATCCTCAACTTCTTTCAAAGCAAGGGTGATATGGTCCAACTTCTTAAGATGGAGATAGACAGTTTGTTTGGATTTGTAATATCTGAATTTTGTGTATTTATTTCTTTGGTGTACCAGCTTGAATTACGTTGCTGTGTTCTAGATAGAAAAGAACAAGGTTCATAGCTAGTTCTATACATACATTCAACTAGATAGGCAGATAAACCTTTTGAACATCTTCAGCAGGTTGTTAAAATCGGTGGTCTTAACTGACCTTTAATGTGAAGGGAAGATATCTCGATTTCACTTTTAAGAATATTGTAAAATGATAGGTTTCGTGCAGTGAGCAGCCTGCTATTTTGATATTTGAGTACATTTTAAGGGAAAGCTCAAGCTCCCAAAACATTTTCATGAGACATCTTCAAGTACAACACCACCGATAACAAGCTCATAAAGTTGACAGCAGAAAGGCATGTGCGTTGGAAAAGCTTATATTTGGGCTAAAACTGAATGGCCCTGGTAGGAAGGCTATGATGGTGCGGTACCACTACTTTGAACAAGACTTCAACAATGTTATGGTTGGGGGAGGAGCTTCGCGCGCAACCAAGATGGTCGCGTGAGCACAGGGC
Source organism: Lissotriton vulgaris (assembly GCF_964263255.1). NCBI lineage: Eukaryota > Metazoa > Chordata > Amphibia > Caudata > Salamandridae > Lissotriton > Lissotriton vulgaris. The sequence goes on from NC_141694.1 coordinate 1,536,774,914, forward strand.
TCCCGAGACCCTAGCCACCTCCTGCATCTATCCTGAATTTTATCCTGACTACGACAACAGGTTATTGAAAACGCAACCCAGCTGATATAATAGCTGCTTTCAAAAATCGATTTGAACCCCGGGAACCGAAACTACGATACTTTGAACTTTAATGGCCTCCTTCATGGAACTCCCCGGGGCTCGCGTCACTGTCGTGCCCGGGTGGTAGTTGAACAACAACGGCCTGGGGGTCCTGCTCAAGACCTCGAGTTAACTTTCAGTTTCGCTTTTGGTTCTTCTACCTCTACCTATCTCAACATCGCTCTGGCGGATCAAGAGCCGGACCCTGCAACTTCACCGTGAGCCAGCTGCCGCGTATCCCTGGTCGTGTGACATCCTATTGTTACTCACACTTGGAGATCCTTGTGGGTGAATCGTTGGGGGTCATTTTTACCAGGTCTCAAAGGCCCCTCCGGGGCACAACACCTAATATGGCGGGCAAACCTGACAGCGAGAAATGGAAGACCAAGACCATTCACCAAGGAGCTAGTATTCAATCGAACATTATGGATCGCTATACCCATCTTAAAGGGTCCCCCGGAGGTGCGAGTCTGTCTCTGGAAGACGCGGGTGAGAGCTCGGCCGCAGTAGATGATTTGACCCTGCGCGATGTCATGGGCGCCATTGCCAGCATGAAGACCTCCATTGGCCAACAATGCGAGGCTCTGGCTCTAAAGCTCGACACAGTGGTAATCGATGCCAACTTAATCAGGGCAGACTTATCAAAGACAAACGAAAAGGTCAAATCTCTAGATTTGAAGACCTCCAGCCTCACGACCGATGTGTCCGATTTACAGACGGAGGTCCGCAACCTACGAACCTCCAATGATCTCTTTGCCCGCCGGCTGGAGGATTTTGAAAGTCGGGCAAGACGCAACAACATACGTATTATTGGGGTCCCTGAAAAAGCTGAAGAGTTAACCACAGATCTCCTTGTGGAAGACCTCATCTTAAATCATCTCGCCCCAAAGGCCTGAGCAACTTCTTCGCGGTGGAACGCGCACACAGAGTGCCGGATGGGAAGCCGAAGTCGGGTGCCCCTCCATGGCCTATAATCGCCAGAATCTTTAACTTTAGGGATAGAGATGCTATCCTGCAGGCATCACGGGTGGGGGGCCCCACGAAGTTTGAAAACACTACGGTGAGTTTCTACCCTGACTTTACCCAGTTCGTTCAGAAACAAAGGATGGGATTCCAGGGGGTGAAGCGGCAACTAAGAGACATGGGTATGAAATATGCGATGCTTTTTCCAACTCGGCTACGTGTTGAACATAATGACCGGACGTTCTTCTTTGACCGCCCCGAGACAGTGAGTGACTGGCTTGATACGTTGTCTACACAGCGTGATCGCTCAGAACATTCTGGAGGTGCTGAAGGTGGCCCGTCGGAACAAGAATGAGAGGTGGTTGCTGGTTTCCGAACAGTACGCACAACTGGCAGCTGTGGTTTGATGACTTTTGTATCTGCGATACTTTATGGCGTTATACCCAGCGGTGGCGAGGGGGATGGGACTCTCCCTCCTCCGGGTTTTTTTTTGTATACTAGTTTAATGTTAGGGCGACAGGCACACTGCAAGTTGGGGTGGCTTTTGAGTCTAACGCAGGGGTGCAGGGTGGAGGTTTTTCTTTCTGGTATTTCTTCGGGGGTGGGGTGGGGGGTGTCTAGGTGTGTTCTATTTGTTTCAAGGCAACGCATTATTTCGCATCATGATCTGGGTATTGTGTTCATTGTGGGGTGGATTGTGCACTTTCTTCTGGGATGGGGGGTAGGGGGTTGAAGTTATTGTGCTGGAATGTTAACAGGTTGGGTGATAGGATAAAACGTGGAGTAGTGTTGCAGCTATTGCGACGCCTCTCCCCTGATATAGTCTTATTGCAAGAGACGCATCTGATTGGAAACACATGCCATGCTCTGAATCGGCAGGGATATCGTCTAATTGCACACTCTGGATTTACTACGGGATCTAGAGGGGTGGGTATCCTAGTTAGGAGTTCCCTCCGCCTGGAGTTGGACGACATAATCCTTGACGATAGGGGACGCTATGCAGTGCTCACTGGTAGGTGGGAGGGGAAGACTATCTCACTGCTTTCAGTTTATGTTCCACCTGGTCTGCAGACTACAACCTTTGCTGATTTGGGGAGAGTAGTGTTGGGGCTCCCTGAGGGCATTCTGGTGATGGGTGGAGATTTTAATTCAGTTGTTTCTGGTAGGGAGGCCCGCAGCCCCCCCAGGGACCTCGCGAGATCACAGTCTTGGTTGAGTGGCTTTTTGGAGACGCTGGGTCTGGTAGATTGTTGGAGGCTGCTGCATCCGGGACAGACACAATACACCTTTCACTCTGGCGCACACAGTATTCTCTCTAGGCTTGACTATGTCTTGATGCCAGCAGCGCAGGCCTCTTCGGTTAGGGAATTCAGGCACCTGGCCAGGGATATTTCCGATCACTCCCCACTGTGGCTTTAGATGGCTACCAAGATGGGGTCCGAGGGTCGAGTGGCTCCGATCAACCCTTGGCATCTCCATAATCCCAAAACCCGGACAGAGTTGGTTAAGTCTTTAGATCACTATTTTGCTGAAAATGTGGGGTCTGTGTCCTCTTCTGTTTTGCTGTGGGATGCTTTTAAGACAGTCATCCGTGGTCAGGCGCTATCGTTAATCGCTGGCGCCAAGAAAAGCAAAAATGAGGCGGTCGTCCGCCTTGAGACCGAAATAACTGAGCTGGAAGGGGATTTGGAGTTGGGTATCACTCATGATAAAGTGCATGTCCTTAGTCTCAAACAACTTGATTATAAAGCCTTAGTAACTGACGCTGCTAGAGCTATGAGCAGAGAGCAGCAGGGACGGCTGTATGACGTGGGAGACAAGGCTGGGAAGCTGATCGCTTGGTTGGACAGAAAGGAGAGGGTGAGTCATTTGGTTCCTGTGGTTGAGAGAGCTGATGGAGTGCGTGTGAAAGATCCAGTTGAGATTGTGGAGTATTTTGCTGAACACTTTCGAAATGTATACTCCCCAGTCTCTGACCGACCAGAGGAAGACTCGCATCTGCTGTTAAGGGACATTGCGTTGCCTCGCCTGTTGGATCCAGACAGGAATCTGATGGACGCAGCATTTTCTGATGTTGAGGTGGCACTTGCTATTCGGTCTGTCCGTTCTGGGAAAGCCATGGGCCCCAATGGTCTCCCCATCGAGCTTTATAAGCTGTGCCCTGACAAAATGGGCCGCATCTTCGTGATATATGTTTTTGGATTCGCGAAACATCGGCTCCCTTCCTCGTGATCAGCGACTTGCGACCATCATGGTGATTCACAAGGAGGGGAAACCGCGGGATTGCTGCGCATCCTATAGGCCTATATCGCTCCTGAATTCAGAGCCCAAAATCCTTGCAAAATTGTTGGCAAACCGACTGATAAAGGTGATCGGTGATCTGATCCATCCGGATCAATCTGGTTTCATTCCGCATCGTAATACAGCATTGAACCTGCGGCACCTGCATGGCCTCCTGGCGAGAGCGGCGTCACTGCGTGAACCAGCCATCTTGGTTTCCTTGGATGCCACGATGGCCTTTGATACAGTGGAATGGCCATATCTCTGGGCTGCTCTTGCAAAGTTTGGTTTTGGACCTGGTTTCATCGGCTGGGTAAAACTCCTGTATGAGGAACCACTGGCTCAGATTGTGGTGAATGGCCGGGTCTCTAAGTCCTTTGTCCTGGGGAGGGGCACGCAACAGGGTTGTCCGTTGTCCCCACTTCTTTTTGCCCTTGCATTGGAACCTTTGGCTGCGGGCTGCGGTGGGAACCATCGCTTAAGGGTATTCAGTGGACCCCTGATTTTGAGGATCGAGGATTCGCGAAACATCGGCTCCCTTCCTCGTGATCAGCGACTTGCGACCATCGTGGTGATTCACAAGGAGGGGAAACCGCGGGATGGCTGCGCATCCTATAGGCCTATATCGCTCCTGAATGCAGAGCCCAAAATCCTTGCAAAATTGTTGGCAAACCGACTGATAAAAGTGATCGGTGATCTGATCCATCCGGATCAATCTGGTTTCATTCCGCATCGTAATACAGCATTGAACCTGCAGCACCTGCATGGCCTCCTGGCGAGAGCGGCGTCACTGCGTGAACCAGCCATCTTGGTTTCCTTGGATGCCACAATGGCCTTTGATACAGTGGAATGGCCATATCTCTGGGCTGCTCTTGCAAAGTTTGGTTTTGGACCTGGTTTCATCGGCTGGGTAAAACTCCTGTATGAGGAACCACTGGCTCAGATTGTGGTGAATGGCGGGTCTCTAAGTCCTTTGTCCTGGGGAGGGGCACGCAACAGGGTTGCCCGTTGTCCCCACTTCTTTTTGCCCTTGGATTGGAACCTTTGGCTGCCTGGCTGCGGTGGGAACCATCGCTTAAGGGTATTCAGTGGACCCCTGATTTTGAGGATCGAATATCACTCTATGCAGATGACATCCTGCTGTATCTAACGTCGCCTCGGAAGTCGTTGATAGTATTATTTGATGTACTTAACTCGTTTGGGAAGAACTACGGCCTTGTGAATAATTGGACTAAATCCTGTCTTTATGTACTCTCGGGAGACACTCACCTTCTGTTCCTTTCTTTTCCCAACCAGCAGAACCTCGCCGGACCCGCTACGCGGGTCCCGCAGCGTCCCTTAATACCGGCGACAGGAGCTTCAGAACACCGGGGGCAGTAACCTTATGACCGGCAGGGCTGCGAGCAACAGCAGGGACTCCGAGGACCAGGAGTCCCTACGCGCCCCTTGGATCAGCTGGGCTGCTCTCCCTGCCGGCCCCGCCCGCCCGCTCCTAGAGTTAAAAGTCTGCCGCACCTGGGAGCGAGTGTATTTCTATAATGACGCGCTGCATGCTGATGCAGCTCACCTTCTGTTCCTTTCTTTTCCCGACCAGCAGAACCTCGCCGGACCCGCTACGCGAGTCCCGCAGCGTCCCTTAATACCGGCGACAGGAGCTTCAGACCACCGGGGGGCAGTAACCTTACGACCGGCAGGGCTGCGAGCAAAAGCAGGGACTCCGAGGACCAGGAGTCCCTGCGCACCCCTTGGATCAGCTGGGCTGCTCTCTCTGCCGGCCCCGCCCGCCCGCTCTTAGAGTTAAAAGTCTGCCGCACCTGGGAGCGAGTGTATTTCTACAGCGAAGTGCTGCATGCTGACGCAGCTCACCTTCTGTTCCTTTCTTTTCCCGACCAGCAGAACCTCGCCGGACCCGCTACGTGGGTCCCGCAGCGTCCCTTAATACCGGCGACAGGAGCTTCAGACCACCGGGGGCAGTAATCTTACGACCGGCAGGGCTGCGAGCAACAGCAGGGACTCTGAGGACCAGGAGTCCCTGCGCGCCCCTTGGATCAGCTGGGCTGCTCTCCCTGCCGGCCCCGCCCACCCGCTAGTCACTCTATTAGTTATTTAAAGGTGGAACTGATCCCGCTGTGCGGGAGTGCGCGGGAGAGCGCCGGGAGAAGCCCGGGACAAGGGCGGGACCATCTGTGGCCGTCAGGGGCTGAAAGTGGCCGGGCTGGGCCACCTCCCTTTCACCGTGAAAGCAGTCCTACGGTACTGATAATATCGCGTTATTTTTGCCTTTGCCATAGTTTTCCTATGCCTATTTGTATCATTCTAGCCACAGTAGTGTTTGTCATTGTTTGTATATTTTAAAATGTTCCTGTTATCCTTGTTTCTTGTCCTGTTTGCGGGACAAAATGTCATCTCTTGAAGTAAATTCCTTGTCGGGAACGGTTGGGTCTCCCATTTTAGGCCCTTTGGATAAATTCTTTGCCAAAATTAAGAGTGAAGTTGATAGGGAGCTCACACTCGCCGAGAAGCGAGCTGGGCGACGTCTTTCCATTGAGCTGCTAAAACAAAGACCCCTCCTGCCCCCGGATGTAGCTACAGGCACCTCAATAGACTTAACTAAAACCAAAGAACATGATAGTGAGTCTTTTACCACAGAGGATATTCCACTTATCTTTCAGACCAAGTATCCTGATCAAAATGATACCATAATTATCCCTGACCCTACCCCCTCCAAGATAATTGATAATCAGATAATTGACTTAAGCACTCCTCTTAATGATTTAGCCCCTCTTCACGACATAAATGTACCTTCCCCTATATTTACCCCAGTGGGGTCCGACCAACATCCCCTTAGTATACCCGATGGAAAGCCTAAAAAATCACCCACTAAGGAAACTAATAAGCGCCCCAATAGTACCTCTGGCTCTCCGCCGAGGAAGAGAAGAAGGAAGGGTGCATTTAAAAAGGGAATTAGACCTCCCACCAATCCCATGTACACCCCGCACACGACTCCCCAAAATGTAGGGAAAGTGGACTCAACAGGGCACTTGATTCCTAAATCGATATCTGTTTCTAGCTATGAAGGGTTATTAAACGATATCGATCGTCTTATAAAGGCTTTGATTCTTCCACTCACCGAAAGGGTCATAAGGTTAGGGGAAATGGTATACCCTTCAAGGGCATAAGGGTATACCATGTCACAAATCTGATGAACGTAGAAACGCAAATCAGTCTATTAAACAACCACATATTGAACAACCAAAGCTACCGACGGGTACTCCTACAACAACTACAAAGCCCACAGCAGGGACCTCCAAACCAGTGTTAGATAGTAAATCCCTCAATAAATCCTCTTCAGCCACTAACACTATCATCAAAGACACGCCCCATTCCAATACAGGGACCCAAAAAAGATGTTCTAATATTACAAATCCCCCAGGTAAATCAACCCTTGCACCCAAAACAAGATCAAGAAATGTTGCTGATTTACCCCCAGAATGCCTAAATTATGTCATCGTACTTACAGGTGTTCCGCCCACGCCAGAGGGTAACCTAGAACATCATTCTAACCTCAAAAATAAGGTTATCTACTGGCTGCGGAAAAATTGACCACTCCCAACACACCTAAACGGTGACATCGTTTCGGTTAGGCGATGCAAGTGGGTGGGCTCCCGACCTAAGGACATCGAAGATTATAGTCAACTTTAAAGACCACAGACTGGTCACATACATCAGCGATTGGTTCCCTGGGAAGGGTGAGGGGGGATTGCCACGCATAATCTAAGCTATTTTTACCCGGAAGCTCTCATGAAGCCCCCACCCCCAAACAACTTACCAACGAGGAAGAGAAACCATCACTTTATAAATAAATGGAAACCTGAAGGCCCTTATGGACCCACTATAGCCTTGCATCCAGCTCAAAGACATCATAATGGAAATGACTCTCCCTTCTTCCAACCAATGCCCACCCCTCATCAACCTAAGAGCCATAGACCACATGTACCCTACAGACCAGATCCATTGATGAATCCGAGGGCTCATGACTTTTACAATAGTACTAGCGATCTTTGTTTTCCATCCTGGCCGCCAAACCAACCCCTGCCTAATTCCAACAATCTTTTTTCCTATAATCATTGGGACAATTTTCAATCCTATAATTCCAAGGACTCTTGGAACATACCGTTGACTAATTTATTCCATCCTCTCTCTGGACTGGATGAGAATGAATGACTCAATGTGACTGGTATAAGGGAGAAGTTGCTTGGTGGGTATCGGATGCGTGAATGTATCACCGTCCAAAATGTTTCATCTAGTACTTAAAGGAGCAACAGGATAACATGATAGTGGGGGAAATTCCACCAAGATATGCTCTGGACCTTATTTCCGTCCCTTATCATTCTCAACCAACCTCCTATGACTGTATTTCTGCCACTCCCACGACCACAATGGCCACCCCAAATATATCTCCTCCACTTCCGCGGAATTCCGTAGTGAATACTGGTAGCTCACAGGGGGACACTGGTAGGGTACCCCATTCCTATTCACTGCTATTGTGGAATGTGGCGGGCCTAGGAAGTAAAGTTGCCAATAAAGCCTGGTTAGATGTCATACACAAACATGGTATCCTTTGCTTCCAAGAAACATGGCTTCTTGAAGAAGTACATTTGTTAGGTTATCAGACCTTTCATTCCCCGGCTATGCCGTCAGTACAGGGACACAACAAGGGTGGCCTCTGTATTTACGTTTCAACCACTGTGGATGTAAAGGTTCATACATTTTTCTCCAGTCAATATTTCCAATTACTATCTTTTAAATGGGGCCACAATGAGAACATTTTATTAGTCAATTTTTACAATAACATGCCTAACAGTGAAATGGAGCCCACTATGACAAATATGTTGAGTCACATGGCCCAATTTGGTGATTCTGATGGGGCAAAAAAGATCATTTGGGTGGGGGACTTTAATTGCACCATTTGATCGCCTATTGAAACAGACTTGTGCGGTTTGTCAGATTATGGGGAGGAGTGCCCAATACATTTTTCTCACACAAAGATGGGGTCCTTTTTAAATGGTATTGTTTTCAATTTTGATTTTTAATTTGTCAATCAGATTTGTTCACCTCCTGCCCCTTTTGAGCCAACCTTTTATGGTAGAGGTTGTAACTCGATAACCGATTTCGCCTTAATAACCCATGCTAACCCAGGGTTCATAACTTCCTGGGAAGTCGGAAAAGACATATCGAGTGACCACTACCCTTTGATAATTGGTGTAAATGTAAAAGGGCGTTATGACAAAAAGGGAACTCCTAGCACTTACCCATATAAGATCAATTTATCCAAAACCAACGGATACGTTGTTAAATGGGAAAAAATTGTGCCCAGTGCGTTCCTGCAGAAGTTGATTACCCATTGTGCTGTTGATGTCAATGTCTGTTTGGAGGAACATGGGGCTCCTAGTAACGTTATGTTCGCTTTTGCAAATATTCAACGCCAGATTAAAAATATGCTGGTCCGAGTGCCTAAAGGTAACCCAACAAGCCCTGAAGGGTGGTTCAATGGGAAATGCATGAAGGCGTTGAAAGATCTAAAAAGAGCCCTGTCCCTAAAACCTAGAAACCCCCCTTTAATACGCGAGGCCAGGAAACTATATAAATTAGCTATTAAAGAAAGAAGATTGGCTCTAAAAAAGAGAGCGTGGGAATCATTGATGGAGGCCTCTAGACAGAAAAATAGTTCTCATTTCTGGAGGGTGGTTAAAACCCTATACCAACCGAGGGAAAGTGGTAACACAATGGACTTAGCCATAACAGGTGAAAGATTGCTAATCCATTTCAGTCAACTGTATAATCATACGATGGCAGGTGACACTATATCACCCTTAGGGGTGAGCCCAATCACAGATAAAAGTGTAGCCAACAGTGGCTGTGAACACCCCTCATCCTACCCATTTCCAATAGACTTAACCTTTACCCTAGAGGAAGTCCACGATGCCATCAGGGAAAGCGCTTCAGGTAAAGCAGCAGGACCTGACTACACCCCGGTAGATGTTTACAAAGCAGAACCAGATTTTTGGGCCCCTCTGCTCACAAACGGGAACACCCGCTCGGAGGTCAGGATACACTGCACGCCGCCTCGGTGCCTTACACTGCCTGGGGTTTTTTCGTCAATTTTCGAGCCGTAACCGGCATTATCACGTGGATTGGCACAACTAAATAGACCGATACCCTGTTCGATGTTATCTACATAACTGGAGTCTAATACAGACTGCATATTATGACCTCTGATCGTTGGTGACACGGCTACACCACAGATATTTACAGACTCAAGAATTTTAGCTCTCGTCGCGCATACTCATCCCGAGCACCATCGGTCACGAGCCCGGCTGGGTCGGAATTATCACCAGCTGAGCGACCTTCTGACGTTGACACAGCCATCTAGCCCTGAGGAATCGCGAGTGCGATGAAACATGTGTCGGCTGGCTGTATACCTCATTAAAGACTCCTCAATTTACCCTTCATTGGAGCTCTGTTGAAATACTTCTGTCATTTATTGTGCTAAACTGTTGTGACCTTGTTACTTAACAATCTATATACTATATTTTGAGTGCATCTGCAACCCATTCATTCCCCCTGCTCACAAATGTTTTAAACAAGGGAAACCAAAGCGGGTTCATTGAAACCTGGTCGGATGCCATCGTGGTCCCTATATTTAAAAAGGGTAGTAGGGACGACCCTACCTGCTACAGGCCAATATCCTTATTGGACGGTCTAATGAAAGTGGCAGAAAGAATTATTTTAAAAAGATTACAATTATGGGAGGAAGATCATAATGTTGTGTCCCATTTACAGTACGGGTTCAGAAAAGGAATAGGGACAACTGAACAGTGTTTAAATCTGTCCCTCCTAAGTACACCCAGGCCAATAGCGGAGCACTTTTTATAACTTTTATCGATTTAAGCTCCGCGTTTGATTCCGTTGATCATTCACTACTATGGACCACGCTGGGTGAACTGGGTATTGACAACCGTATTATCATTTTTATTAAAGAGCTTTATAACAACTCAGGGGCAAGAGTGAGGTTCGGTAAACAGGGGGAATGCACTAAGAAATTTCCGATCTCAATTGGGGTGAGACAAGGTTGCATCCTGGCCCCACGGCTTTTTACCTATTATATAAATTCAATTGGACAATACCTCTCTCTCCTACCGAATGATTACCCCACTGTGAAAGGCTTACCCGTACCAATTTTATTGTATGCCGACGATGCGGCCATAATGTCCCAGACCCAAGTCGGCTTACAAAGGGCGGTAACCAACTTTGCATGTTATATGAAGTACAGAGGCCTTAGAGTTAATATCTCAAAAACATTTACCATGCCATGCACCAGGAATCTTAACAGAGCCCCTTGCAATATATTCCTTGATAAACAAAAAATAGCTCTCACTGAGGAGTTCTGTTTGACACACGGTGTCGCTGGAAGCCTGCAATAGCAGCCAGAAAGCTGGCGTACAGCCGCTCCATAGGCGCCTTGCGCGCTTTTTCTGATAGACTTGGTGGTAAGCCTATTAAAGAGCTGATCCAGATCTATCGGTCTAAATGTGTTTCAACAGCCGCCTATGGTGCGGGCTTATGGGGCATTGAGAAGGATCACTCCCTGCAGGGTTGCGAAAACCAATTTATTTGTTACTTATTGGGAGTGCCTAAAAGTACCTCTACGTTCATGTCACATATCGAGGCAGGAGTTAAATACCTTAGTGACACCATCAAGATGTCCCCAATCCTGCTGTGGCATAAGGTGTGGGTTACACACGAAGCTAGGTTCAACAGGGATCTGATTGAAGACTGTGTGGCCTTAGATGGGGTTGCCAATTTTAGATGGTTATCATATGTAAGATCAATATTTACCGATCTGGGTCACACAGAGTACTTTGAAAATCCTAGAACCATGGAGGGTATCCCAAGATCAGTTCTAAAAAAAATGATAACCATCCACTTAGAAACTGTGAGATGGAATCACGAAAAATTAAGACATACAGTTTTAAGTTTTCAGGAAATTACCCCCAACGAAGGCTTGCAAACCTACCTGGCTGTGGTACCCAGCCCGTACCACCGAATGCTTCTGTCCCGCCTGCGCCTGGGGACTTTTTATCGCATGGTTACCCTACCTAATATTAACAACTGGTCACCCAGCAAACTGATCTGTCCATGTGATAACATCGCGGCGCAATCTAACATACACATAACGTTTTTCTGCAAACTATATACAAACCCTAGGCAACAATTTTTGCAACCTTTATTAAAACGATGGGGGTTAAGAAATTGCAGACCAGCCTTTCAAAAACTGTTACAGCTAGAAGATGACCATGTTATTTTTGCCGTTTCATGTTTTTTAAAATCGGTAATAAGGTACAGAAAATCTATGTGGCAAAACATTTCTCCTCCTGACATTTTGCTGCCTGTCGTTGTTTGTTGATATTGAATCTTTTTTTGTAATAATGGTGTTTTATTCTGTCTCCCAAATGAATGTCTTTTTAAATGTTAAAGTAAGCGACTATTTGTATCAATCATGTATATGAATTTTCACTTGATGTATTTGTTGTGCTTTTATGATTTTATCTGAAAAATCGAATAAAGCTTACATTTTTTTTTTTCACTCCCCCTTTGCCATGCGTCTGCCCCATACAGGTGACGCAGATGGGGTTTAAATATCTGGGGGTCTTTATTTCATTAGACCCCGTTGTTTGTCACAAGCGTAATCTCCTTCCTCCACTCCAGCGGTTAAAATCTGACGTTGCAGCCTGGTGTGGTCTGCCATTGTCCCCCCTTGGGCGTGCAGCTCTCTTCAAAATGATGTCTTTACCACGGTTTTTGTACGCGCTTCAGAACACATTCAATGTCATTCCGGTGAGTTACTTCCAGGAGGTGGAAAGCCTGCAGAGGCGGTTGATATGGGGTGGACGTCCGCGTATCGCCCTCGCCAAGCTGACGCTTCCCTGGTATTGAGGCGGTATCGCACTCCCCGATATCAAGCGATGCTACTGGGCCTCTCAATTGGGAGCGATCAATCATGCAATGTACGGCCCGCATTAAACCCTGCATTTGAGATGGATAAGTGGCAGCTGCTTGGTGGAGATTATAATAGGGCGCTTTACTCCAAATCTGTTGGAGGGAAACTTTCGGGACCCACTAAGATAGCAGTGCGAGTGTGGCAGTGCGCAAATGCGGCAATGGGGTGGACTGATCGACTGACCCGGGCGACTCCGCTCTATGTATCTGAGAGACTGGGCAACTTGTTGAAGACGAAAGGCTTTGAGAAGTGGGATATGATCGGTATTTGTAGGATTAGGGATCTCTGGACCAAAGCTAGGATCAAGACCTTCCAGGAGTTGAAGGTAGAATACGAACTCAGTGACAAGGAGTTCTTCCGCTATGTACAGGTCCCCCATGCATTGAGCTTGGTTTGTCCTGCCGGGGTTGCTATCCCAGAGTCATCCCCACTCGAAGATCGAGTGCTTGACGGGCATGTTCCAGACAGCACTATCTCTTTGATATACAAGAAGTTGATCATCGATCGTACAGACCTGCTGGTGCACCTCAGGGGGGTTTGGACCAGTGACGGTCTATAACTGGATGATGAGGACTGGCAGTCTGCGATATCCTCACCCAAGGAGGTCACGATTCCAGCCCGTCTCCGACTTGTACAACTTAAGATCCTGCATCGGATTTACGTGACTGGCCCTCGCCTGATTCGTATGCGTTATTCTGTGGATGGGTTATATAAGCGTGGATGCGGCTCGACTGGTACTTTCCTCCACATAATTTGGGAGTGCCTGGAGGTGGTAATGTTTTGGAATAGAGTGCATGCAGTAATGGACGAGGTCACGGGTGTTCCGCTGCTGCCCGAAGCCAGGCCTTGTTTGCTAAACGTTTGGGAACCGACTGATTATGATGTGGCGCAGACTCGGTGGGCGACCCTTGGGAATATGATCGCCAAGAGAGACATAGCACAGTTATGGGGGTCCCAGAGACCGCCCACTATCTCAGCATGGAAGGAGAGTATGGATTGGTGTATGTTTCGGGAGAAAACGGTGTATGTAGCGTGAGGCAGACCGAAGAAGTGGGGTAAAATTTGGGGACAGTTGAACTCGTCCCGGGGTGATGTTTGCACACCTCCCCTCACCAATATTCCAGATGTTACTCTTTCCACCTGACCCGACAATCCTAGTACTGTCTAATTTTAATGTGATATGATTGTTTCCCCCCTGCTCCCCCCCCTGTGTTTGCACTGATGATTTGTATTAAATTGTAATGCGCCTACCTTCCCCCCTTGAGCACATATCGAACAGTATTGCCTTCTATTGTCTTGTTTGTTTAGGTTTCCTTAATTGTTAATAAAAAGAGTTACAAAAGAAAATACAATGTTATGGTTGCTGTCTACAACATAAACGACAGATACGTGAAAGGTGGGCTCTATCTCACCATATAAAAAAATGTACATGTATGGGGCGGCAGTTTCAGTGTTGAAGTGCAGCTTGGTTACCAATCATTATTCGCCCCACCTATGTTTTTGTGTGGCAACCAGGGCCGGACTGGGAACCACAATCGGCTCTGGCAAAGTGCTCGGCCGCCCCCCTCCCCACTGGGGGGGTTGGAGGTGCCGGCGAGCTCTTTGCTGGGGCCGGTTTTCTGCACATTTTTGGTACAGGGCCGATTTTGCAGCTATGCTGCAAAAACGGCACTGTAACAAAAAAGGCCCCCAAAACCGGCCCCCGCCAATGCGGTGCACCGGGGGATTGCCCAGTGCCCGCTATGGCCAGTCCGGCCCTGGTGGCAACTGAAATTGTGAAGATATATTGTGCGTGTGGAGAGGTGTGGTTGTATATCATGGAATACTGCTGAAGAGACTCTGGTAAACATATCCGTGAGCTTGCCTCTGCCACACAGAGAACTTTGAAACTGCTGTGGTTGCGCTTTCGAAATATTCACAGAGGATACAATCGTGCCCAAAGAGTCTGAAGGGAGGAGGCTACTCAAGAGTACTGGTAGGGTTGGGTACATAATGGGTATGAGACAGACTCTTGTGCAGTATTTTACTCAATTTTCATTTTGACAGGAGAAAGTACCTGTAAAAGTTGGTTTTAAAAGAGGGGACACCTATAATGGCTAAGAAAAACGTGGAGCAGGCAAGAAGAGAGTACACTTAGTTTCGCGCTAAACAGTAACCAGTGGTGTGTCAGAGGACAGCATTGAAAGAGGCCCGGTATAGCTGTGTCAACTTGTGAATAGCCTACAAAGAGCTTGGTTTTTGTGGTGGAGGGAAGAGACCGATATTATTGAAATACTGACACCCGCTGGCCTGTCTGAGTACCACACAAGATAAGGGGGAGCCACACATTATATAGACTGCAAGGAAAGTTCAGCCGCGTAAAAACATAAAAGAAAGAAACAGCCTTTAAAAATAAAGAAAGAAATATAAGTCAGAGCTCTACCAGAGATGGCGGCATAGTCATTACGCAATAAAATTCAGCATCCCCGCTTGTGCACGTGAAGGAACAGAAACAATGAAATCAAGGGATGTGCGCGCAGCAGTGCGCATCATGGAAGGAATGAAGCGAGTGGTGTGCACGCTCGTCACCGCAAATGCTACTTTGCCGGCGATAGGCTTGCTATAACGCGCATGCGCGCGAACTCTTGTGCGCATTCTAGCAAGCTGATTGCCAGCAAAGTAGCATTTCTAAGAGCCCCAAAATGTCTCGGCCAAAACCAGTGCACCACTGAATGTGACATTTTTTTTTTTAAACGATGGTTTTTTTTGCATGCATCAATGAATCTGCTTGAACCAAGTACACACATTGACAGCAGTGGATGTAATTCAGGTGTGCTTCATACTCCATAGCATATCGTAAACTGATAAGACCTACGCTTAGCTGACCATAGTAAAACCCTGGCTGTCCCATCTCAACAGCAACTTACTTTAAACAAGCATTGACAAAACTAGTAACTCTGATGTCTGCTGCCAGTATATTGGCTTTGCCAATGCTCCTTTGTTTTGTCATGGTTTTCGTAGAACTTTATTTTGGGGAATATTCTCGCCCATTGCCAACCCACAAAACAATTTGCTAAAAGCAAAGCTGTTATTTTGGTCTAAAAAAAGCACACACTGCCATAGTAGTCCCTGATACACAATGGAACTACTTTGTGTGCAGATATGCTCATTGGGAGAGAGAGGAATATTGCACTCGTACTATAGTTAGCCAATGGGTGAAGTGGGCTGACCCATTACCACTTGCTGCATATTGCAGAGGTGCGAAAAATTTAAATTACAAAAAGCAGACCTAAGGATGAAGAGGGCTTTCGGAAAGCCCTATAAGTAAGAACGTTATACATGCTTATATAGTTTCAGGAAAATCAAAAGGTCCTAGCTCATGGCAGACTTAAAAGGTGGTCCAGCAAACTCACAACACCTGCAACCCAGATGTACCAGGGCAAAAACTGACATATACCTCTGGCATGCAGAGATGTGAGGAAGAAGACTCACCTTGATCTATTTGCTGTGGTGCAAGGTATAGTCAAACCCCTCAGAATTATTGTGCTACTGCTAGTTACACCGGTAGGGCCAGATCGGCATGCTCTCCATTGTCCTCTACAGGCCTGATGCTAAATCTGCTTAAACCCACTGCAAGTATTGGAAGAGACTCAGGACTTACACCACGAGGAACAGTCACAGCGGGCAGCATCTTGTTATAGATATATACATAACCCGAGCAGTGCGTAACTAACTGCTCAAAGACTATAAGATGAATGCCCAAATGTAGCCTGGGGAACACATTTGCTGTCGCCATCAGTATTCAGGGCATGTTCCTGGTCACTATATGCATAAGTGCATTTGCTGGGACCCTTGCAGCATGCAGATGCATAACGTCAAAATCTCCTGGAAAGCTGGACTGGCATTATGGCTACAATACCTTGCACATTACCTGTTTGTGAGTCCTCAGTGCCATGTACTTCAGGTTCATTTTCTTTTCAATAAACCAGTATGGCTGAGATACCCGCCACCCCCTCTCAACACAATCCCCAAGAATTGGGAAACCGGAAACAGTTCTTGAACTTTTGGAAGGCGGGAGGGAGTTACCCTCCCGGCCGTATTTATTAAAATATGAAACAAAATCAAAACATTAAAATAACAGTTTCATATCATGTACAATTTCATATCCACATTACAATGTTTGGCTAACCTTAACACATATCTAATACAAAGGTTCTCCTAGCCGATACTAACATCCTTACAAAAATGCATTTCAAATTGAAATTGTACATCCTAACGTTAAGGGCCAACGGCAAGGTCGTAACCGGTGTCAGATCCCTAAACCAGAACTCCCCCCTCACTTGTGAGGGGCGGCCGCACAGAGGACTGCACCTCGTGTGCCATACCAATTTCCCTTGTCTTGACGGGGGCCCCTGTTAACTCGACGCCATGTACGTGGTCGTCCGAGGACTCGTGTGAGGTGTCTAGAAGGTAGCGTAGACCCCCCTCCCCACCCTACACAACTTACCACATCTGCCGTCGCAGATGTCCTGGCCCCGGGAAATTCCCAGGAGGGGCCCGTAGCCCCTCCTATCCAGGGAGGGGCCTTGACCGCCTTCCCTTTCCTTTAGGCGTCCCGTCCTTTAGAAGGGACCGCCTCCCCGTTGAGGGGCCAATGGCCACCTCCCCCCGGGCGCTCCCATACGTAATGGGTGACGCCCCCCCCCTAGGGATCTTCCAATGACTGCTCACCGATCATGACCTTACCGCCCGACCAAACAATAAATACGACAAGATTAATGACTAAAAGAAAGAGACATTCCTACTTAAAACAGATCAAGTCTCAACCCTCTAAAACATCTAAAACATTACTAATCACTCTGATGAAAGTCTTTAATAAAGCATACTGCACAGAGTTATCCACTTTATTGCAACCGAATCACAAACTTTATTCAGAAACAACCTGCAAGAAAACAACTACTACGTAAAAGGACTTTATACTACAACAACTTGCTGTCTTCAGGGGATGGTGGGTGGGTTCAAAATTGGCTCTTCGTTCCGTCTCGAGCTCACGTGCAGCGAGGAGGTGCAGCTTCAGAGCACAGGAACAAGAGGATGCTTCCTTGGCTTGTGGCTCCTTTTATTCTTCTCTGGGCGGGCGTAAACCCGCCTCCTCCCGCCTCCAGGGGCGTGGCGGACGGCTTCGGTGTCTAGGACAACCCACTCTTGGGCGGGAAAAAGCGCGCCCCGGCTACGCCGCTTCAGGCATACCAGCCGAGACGCGCCTCCCGCCCAAAATGGCTTCCCGGGGGGATCGAGGTACTCCACCATACGTTCGGGGGGACCGATTGGTCGCCCCTTTCCATATGGCTGAGATACCCGCCACCCCCTCTCAACACAATCCCCAAGAATTGGGAAACCGGAAACAGTTCTTGAACTTTTGGAAGGCGGGAGGGAGTTACCCTCCCGGCCGTATTTATTAAAATATGAAACAAAATCAAAACATTAAAATAACAGTTTCATATCATGTACAATTTCATATCCACATTACGATGTTTGGCTAACCTTAACACATATCTAATACAAAGGTTCTACTAGCCGATACTAACATCCTTACAAAAATGCATTTCAAATTGAAATTGTACATCCTAACGTTAAGGGCCAACGGCAAGGTCGTAACCGGTGTCAGATCCCTAAACCAGAACTCCCCCCTCACTTGTGAGGGGCGGCCGCACAGAGGACTGCACCTCGTGTGCCATACCAATTTCCCTTGTCTTGACGGGGGCCCCTGTTAACTCGACGCCATGTACGTGGTCGTCCGAGGACTCGTGTGAGGTGTCTAGAAGGTAGCGTAGACCCCCCTCCCCACCCTACACAACTTACCACATCTGCCGTCGCAGATGTCCTGGCCCCGGGAAATTCCCAGGAGGGGCCCGTAGCCCCTCCTATCCAGGGAGGAGCCTTGACCGCCTTCCCTTTCCTTTAGGCGTCCCGTCCTTTAGAAGGGACCGCCTCCCCGTTGAGGGGCCAATGGCCACCTCCCCCCGGGCGCTCCCATCCGTAATGGGTGACGCCCCCCCCTAGGGATCTTCCAATGACTGCTCACCGATCATGACCTTACCGCCACAGGCCGGATAGTTGACCAGCTATCCGGACCCCCCACAAAACTCCTACCTAAAGGTCATGCTGTAAACTCCTTAACCAGGCTACGAAGTCTCATATGAGTAAACAATTCCCCACCCGGGACAAATGGACCCCATCCTCTAGATACATATTGTCCCCCCTGATACAACCATGAAGAATCGAATGCAATGTACTGGTACGGAACAGTCTACTCAACTTGTTATTCACCTTTTTCACAGAATGATTTATAGCAGACACTGAATTAGCCCCTCGCCATACCTTTCGTGGAATCATATGGGACCATGCAATCGTGCACCCTGGAACTCTTCTCGCCAACCAACTTACTGTGGATAGTATCGCCTCGAGAAGTAGTCGTCTACCAGTGGTCACCAAATCATTGCCCCCAAGATGTACTATGAGTATAGATGGCGGTGACCTTGTCCGCCCTAACAAACCCTCGAGAAACTGTTGAAACTGGTCAATACAGAGCCCGCCCCTTCCGTAGAAGGTCACCCTGTACCCGTATTCCCCAGCTGTGTGAATCATGTCACCTGCTTTGAATACGTCTGCGGCACGCCTCACGTATGAGTGGCCCACGACCCACACCACTCTTTCCGCAGCCGGTGATCTCTGACCGCTGGTTCCCAGGTGTCGGGTCGACTGCACAGTCCGCCCCGCCTCGTAGGTTTGCGAAACTGTAACCAAACAAAGACAAGAAGCGTGAGTACATGATATCCGCTTCACAACATGTGCAACCGCACGTACCTTTTGTAACAATTCGAGGACCAACGCCCCAGCTGTTTTACTTTTTCCACACTCAGACCCCTGGCTGTAGCCTCTGTAGCAGCCCCTATCCGGAAGGAATGAGTCCCAAACTCGCCCGGGTTCAAGCCCGCGGCCGAAATTGCCATTGCAAACACCCGCTGGAACTGAAACCTTGTCAGTGGGGTGGCATCTGCGTGCCTCAGCAACGTCCCCCCCCATGATGCCGCCCTCTGCGCCAAATACTCCTCAACGCATGCCACCGGGCACATGGGAGATCCGGGAATCCGCTGGACTACTACACTGTCCCCGACCGCTCCCTGATCGGTCTTGGACCTGACAAACGAGACAATCATCGTCTCCCCTTTTACTTGAATGTGCTCTCGGCACAAACCCCCCCCCGTATCCCGCTTGTTTCTTGCCACCAGTTCGCTTACCCGCATAGCCCCATAGAATGCTAATGCAAAAGCGGCCCGGAATAACACTGTTTCCGACTGGGGTGCACATGTTGTAGGGAGTACGGACAGTAACAGGGCCAACCTATCCAGACCTATCGGGTGCCTTTCATCTACTCTGCGACCCTCAAGGCGTTGCCACCCCCGCAGCGCTTTCTGTACTACGAAAGATGCTGTAGGATCCTGGATACCATGGGCCCGCGCCATGAAGGAGATGGCGGCCCGATGCCTCTGGGCCGTAGCCACCGATTTGCCTGCCCTGCGTAATGACAGAACAAATTCTATGACAAATTCCTCCTGGCCCCAAAACTCCCTCCTAGCAGAACCCAAAAAGGACCAATAGGAACGGAACGCCCCTTCATATGCCTTCCTTGTCCTGGGTGCTAAACTCTCTCCCACGAGGTTTTGTAGTTCGGGGCACCGAGAGACCAGAGAGCTTCGGGAAATGGTGCCGCCACCGGGTCCGCTGTGGGCAGAAAACCCCAGAAGGCCTGCATACGGAAACGAGAAAGCGCATCAGCAGCCTGATTCAGTACCCCTGGCACATGCCTCGCTCTAAAGAGCACGTTCAATTGCATACATAGTAAAACAATTTCCTTGAGCAACCTCAGGATCCACTTGCATCGTGCTGCCTGACTATTGATACACTCAACCACGGTCATGTTATCAGACCAGAACACCACAGAGTGATCCCTAAACCCCTCAGGCCATGTTTTCAAAGCCACCAGAATAGGGAACAGTTCAAGAAAAGCAATGTTACTTGTAAGTCCACACTCGTGCCACCATGACGGCCATGTTTGCGCCGACCAATGATTGCCAAATATGGCGCCAAAGCCCATACTCCCCGCCGAATCTGTCCACAGCCCCAACTCTTCGGAGGACACCGCCGGCTTCGTCCAGACAACCCGACCATTGAAGTCCGCCAGGAATGCCAACCAAATGCGCATGTCCTGGCGAATCTCAGCCGAGAGCCTCGTGCGGTGGTGCCCCTCTTTAAGACCGACCATGGCTTGTGCAATCGAGCGGGAAAAGGGGCGGGCCATTGGCATTATCCTAAGGGCAAAATTCAACTGCCCCACAGTCTGCTGCAATTGATGCAAGTTCACCTTAGTTTCTCTAATACATGCTTCAAGCGAAGCCCTGAATTTCCGCACTTTTTCTTCTGGCAACCGGAAGCAACCTTCTTCGGAATCGAGCTCTATTCCAAGAAACTCGAGCGAAGTTGAGGGCCCCACAGTCTTACCTGGCGCCAATGGCACACCAAACTGTCTCATCAGATCAAAAAATTCTTTTAAAGCCTGTGCACATTCTGTGTCCCCGGCTGCCCCCAGAAACAGAAAATCGTCTAGATAATGCATGACATGCTGAAAACCCGTCATCCTTGTGAATGCCCATTGCAGGAAACAACTGAATTTTTCAAAATAAGCACACGATATGGAACAGCCCATTGGCATACATTTATCCATGTAATAACGCCCCTGAAACATGAAGCCCAGGAGACGCTGATCGTCCGGGTGTACCGGGAGCAACCGGAACGCGGACTCGATGTCAGATTTGGCCATCAGCGCTCCGGGCCCCAGGCGATTCAACATGGCGACTGCATCATCGAAGGATGCGTACCGCACCGAACAAAGCTCTGGGTCTATTGCATCATTAACTGACAAATCCCTCGGGGCTGACAAATTATGTATCAGTCTAAACTCACCCGGGTCCTTCTTGGGGACCACTCCCAAGGGCGAACAAACAAAATTAGGAACTGGTGGCATGTTGAATGGTCCCGCCACCCGACCCCGGGCTACTTCTTTCCCAATCTTCGCTTGCACCACTGCCGTATTATGCAGGACCGAAAGTTGGTTCCTACACTGTGCTTTACCCTGAAAATTCCCCACCGGGATGCGGAAACTGTAAGAAAAACCGTCTCGCAACACCCCAGCGGAGACATGATCAGGGTATTCGCTGAGCCAAGGAATCATTGCCATGGTATCAACCGGTGTAGGTAAAGCCGCCCCTCGGACTATGTCAGACCTGTTTGGCGCTTGCCCTACTTCCGTTATCACCCGTTTTGGCTCTGCACATGGTCTCGGGATGCGAAGACTGTCCACACCCCCCACAGTCATGCCTAAACTTGCATGACCCCTGGGGCCTCGTACACTTTCCCCTGTTAAAGTTCCAGCATACCCTTTTTTTACCTGTATTGCCGTTCGGCCTTGGGTGATGCTCATTACTTGCCCCTGTCCGAAAGGGCGCCCCGGATGGTTGGCGGGAAAGCTCACCCCCGCCCGCCCCCAACAATGGCGCCTTTAACATGCCTGAGTTTTCCATTTTTTGCCAAGAAATGGAGTCGTAACAATCCCACGTCAGGCACGTATCGAACTCTTTAGCTTTACGAAAAATATTATCATAACAATACCACTCATTGCCAACATATGTCTGAGAATATTCCATAATACGTGACTGGTACACAGGTAACTCGGTCAACAAATCAGGTCTCCGTTCCCCCATAATCGAAGTGAATATGCCAAATGCTCTACCCCAGTTACCTATCGTCTCATCGACTCTAAAGGCGGCCATTTTTGCGCGCCAAACACTCGGATGCATAAGTTCTTTCTGAACTTTCACATGCTCAATCTCATAATGATCAGTTAGCAAGGAGAACATGTTTACGTATTTCTCAGCCCCTATCCGTTCTTTGACTTCCATCGGGATATGCTGAGCCAATTTCTCCCTTCTCGAGGGTACAGACCCCTTCCCCGCAATCGGCATTAGCTGCTTACCTGAGCTAGAAGCTGTAACCGCCATTGCCGCCGAACTCGTGCCAGCTGCGGGTTGCTCTACTGGAGCCTGCGGGGAAACAAACTGACAAGGAGGTTTTGCGGCCTCTCAAGACTGCCGCAACTGCCTCATTAATTGCTTGGCCTCCTCGGCCGTGTCCCCCGGAGCCACGGAACGCCCGCTGCTATTACCCAGCCATGCCGCCAACTGGGCGGCCAACTCCGGGGGCATGTCTCCCTCGTCCACTGGGGTAACCACAACGGGGATCCGCTGGCCCTCGGCAGGAGCCGGCGCGGGAATCTCCGCTGGTCTAGGAGGGCTCGCCGGGGGAGCCTCCGGAACTGGGACCTCGTCCTCATTTGACCCATTCCTGGCCCTCTTCCTTCTTCCGGCCGGGGCCTCCGTCGGGTTGGGTCTTTTTGGCCTTCCCGCACCGTCCCTGGCCGCCATTTTTCTCTTCATCTCTGCCATGTCTGTCACCAACATCCGGAGCATCTGGTCGGTGCTGACCTTTTTTGCGACTCTCTTGCCCGGCATTTTTCCCACGTAGGTGAAAGGGCCTGACGCGATTTGTAATGCTGAAAGAGAAAAGAGAGAAATTACTAAATTCAAAATTGGCTCTTCGTTCTGTCTCGAGCTCACGTGCAGCGAGGAGGTGCAGTTTCAGAGCACAGGAACAAGAGGATGCTTCCTTGGCTTGTGGCTCCTTTTATTCTTCTCTGGGCGGGCGTAAACCCGCCTCCTCCCGCCTCCAGGGGCGTGGCGGACGGCTTCGGTGTCTAGGACAACCCACTCTTGGGCGGGAAAAAGCGCGCCCCGGCTACGCCGCTTCGGGCATACCAGCCGAGACGCGCCTCCCGCCCAAAATGGCTTCCCGGGGGGATCGGGGTACTCCACCATACGTTCGGGGGGACCGATTGGTCGCCCCTTTCCAAATGATGCCCACCCCTGTTGCAGCCTGTTCCCTGCCAACTCACAGTAAGCATGGTGGGCACATTCCCTCTATGTGTGTGTGTGTGTGTGTGTGTGCGTGTGCAATATTATATCTATCTGTCTATATAGATAAAGAAAAGTTTGATAGCCCAGCTGAAGGCATCAAGCCAATATGCATTGCCATGAACTGTTTTCTTTTTTGCACTTCTACACTTTTGTTAATGATTAGAGACACCTGTCGGGGCTCCGTGTGCACTATCTAATAGATTTTCCTAAGCACCTGCAGTGGAATCCTATGGTGATTAGTGCTGCCTTTTATAAGCCCTTGGAGAGTGGATGCGGAGGAGTATATACCTGTGATCAAGGTCTTTGTTGGACTGAAACGTGTTGGGCTGTGCTGTACTGCCCCAACAATGTTATATATATATATATATATATATATATATATATATATATATATGAACCAGAAAATCCAGCTCCCCATAGAGTCTCAATGGAAAGCAGGCACGGACACAAAGTGACTTTGGATTCGGCATTTATTTCATGGTAAGGTCACCCTTGATCCCGAGCACTACGAGAGACGCGTTTCAGCCTTCAAGAGGCCTTTGTCAATCTGGTTTGGCAATATCAATTTCATTACTTAAGTAGCCCTTCCCACTCGCACATTTAGTAAAAATGGACAACATACTCCCATGCAGGTAATCCTCTTACATCCTATAACATGCTTTACAAAGTCTGCTGCTCTTCATAAATATAAAATGTAGGTAAGGCGCAACAAATTAATAAAATGCACAATGCATCTTTTCAAATTTGCCAAGTTACCATCAAAGCAAACTAAATAAATAAAAAGCATGTATGACAGATTAACTAATGACCTGCGGGAAAAATCACGGGCATTTATAAATGTTTAGCTAAACTGAAATCCTGTGTTGCCAATATATCGTAAACTTTGTCACAAGATAATGTTTAAAAAAACAATGTTTAAAAATGTGCTGCCGTTTTTGTTAATTAAATGTCCACAAAACTGTCCATAGTCCCCATAGCTCTTGTGAGCTCTCATCAGTTTCCGCCTCAACTCGACATCTGATCCTGGTCACAGAGGAGAGGTAATCTCTGCTCTAATCTTGACAAAAAATGCTGCGTGGAACCTGGGGATCGGTGCAAGATTTACCCGCATTGAATCTTGACAATGTTAAAAACATTACTGCCTCAGAGTATTTGAAAGCGCATGCTGGAAATCCTTCAATGACTTCAAATCCCACAATGCAGCAAATTCATCAGTCTGATATGTACAATACCGTGTTTCAGAAATGAACGAGTCAGTCTTGGAGAGGCATATCACACCCGGTCCAGGACAGATAAATGCCTTCTGACAAAAACGGCAGAAAAGAGTATGGCCGCGATACCCGCCACCCCCTCTCAACACACTCCCCAAGGATGGGAAACCGGAAACAGTTCTTGAACTTTTGGAAGGCGGGAAGGGAGTTACCCTTCCCGGCCGTATTTATTAAAATATGAAACAAAATTAAAACATTAAAAATAACAGTTTCATATTATGTACAATTTCATTACCACATTGCGATGTTTGGCTAACCTTAACATATTCTCTAATACAAAGGTTCTCCTAGCCGAACTAACATCCTACAAAACATTAACTTGAAATTTTGAAATTGTACATCCTAACGTTTAAGGGCCAACGGCAAGGTCGTAACCGGTGTCAAGATCCCTAAACCCGAAAATCCCCCTCACTTGTGAGGGGCGACCGCACAGAGGTGTACCTCAAGTGCAACTACCAATTTCCCTTGACTTGACGGGGGCCCCAATAAACTCGACGCCACTTAAAGGTCGTTCGAGGACTCGTGTGAGGTATCTAGAAGGTAGCGTAGACCCCCTCCCAAACCCCACACAACTTACCACATCTGCCATCGCAGATATCCTGGCCCCGGGAAATTCCCCAGGAGGGGGCTGTAGCCCCTCCTACCCAGGAAGGGGCCTTGACCGCCTTTCCTTTCCTTTCGGCGTCCCATCCTTAGAAGGGACCGCCTACCCATTGAGGGGCCAATGACCACCTCCCTCGAGCGCTCCCATCCGTAATGGGTGACGCCCACTCATAGGGATCTACTAATTAGTGCTCACCGATCATGACCTTACCGCCCGACCAAAAAATAAATACGACAATTTAACTAAATAATTCAATTAAAAACAACCATAAACCATTTCACGTATGACTACTGATCAATACTTAGTGCAGAATTACTCTATTTGAAGAAAATATTGTAGCTGACCATTCTTTATTGCATACTAAGAATAACACGACAATCACCACAACCTGCAAGAAAATAGCATTACCATATCCAAACTTTATTCAAAACAACTGGCTGTCCTCAGGGGCTGGTGGGTGGGTTCAAAATTGGCTCTTCGTTCCGTCTCGAGCTCACGTGCAGCGAGGGGGTGCAGCTTCAGAGCACAGGAACAAGAGGATGCGTTCTTGGCTTGTTGCTCCTTTTATCCGTCTTCAGGGCGGGCGTAAACCCGCCCCTGCCTGCCCTTAGGGCGTGGCCAGCCGCGTCAGTGTCTAGGCCAGCCCACTCGAGGGCGGGAAACAGCGCGCCCCGGCTACGCCGCTTCGGGCATACCAGCCGAGGCTCGCCTCCCTCCCCAAAATGGCTTCCCCGGGGGCTCGTGGTACTCGGCCATACGTTCGGGGGGACCGAATGGTCGCCCCTTTCCATATGGCCGCGATACCCGTCACCCCCTCTCAACACACTCCCCAAGGATGGGAAACCGGAAACAGTTCTTGAACTTTTGGAAGGCGGGAAGGGAGTTACCCTTCCCGGCCGTATTTATTAAAATATGAAACAAAATTAAAACATTAAAAATAACAGTTTCATATTATGTACAATTTCATTACCACATTGCGATGTTTGGCTAACCTTAACATATTCTCTAATACAAAGGTTCTCCTAGCCGAACTAACATCCTACAAAACATTAACTTGAAATTTTGAAATTGTACATCCTAACGTTTAAGGGCCAACGGCAAGGTCGTAACCGGTGTCAAGATCCCTAAACCCGAAAATCCCCCTCACTTGTGAGGGGCGACCGCACAGAGGTGTACCTCAAGTGCAACTACCAATTTCCCTTGACTTGACGGGGGCCCCAATAAACTCGACGCCACTTAAAGGTCGTTCGAGGACTCGTGTGAGGTATCTAGAAGGTAGCGTAGACCCCCTCCCAAACCCCACACAACTTACCACATCTGCCGTCGCAGATATCCTGGCCCCGGGAAATTCCCCAGGAGGGGGCTGTAGCCCCTCCTACCCAGGAAGGGGCCTTGACCGCCTTTCCTTTCCTTTCGGCGTCCCATCCTTAGAAGGGACCGCCTACCCGTTGAGGGGCCAATGGCCACCTCCCTCGAGCGCTCCCATCCGTAATGGGTGACGCCCACTCATAGGGATCTACTAATTAGTGCTCACCGATCATGACCTTACCGCCACAGGCCGGATAGTTGACCGGCTATCCGGACCCCCCACACACTCCTACCTAAATGTCATGTCTTAAAGTCCCCAGCCAAGCTATCAGGTCTCCTATGAGTAACTCGTTCCCCACCCGGGACAAATGAATACCATCACCCAAATACATACTGTCCCCTTTAATACAACCATGCGAAATAGAATGCAGTGTACTTGAACGGAACAATCGACTCACTTTATTATTAATCTTCCTTACTGAATGATTCAGAGCAGAAACTGAAAGAGCCCCCCGCCACACTTGTCGCGGTATCATATGGGACCATGCGATTGTGCACCCTGGAACTCTTCTCGCTAACCAACTTACAGTGGAAAGCATTGCCTCAAGAAGTAGTCGTCTACCAGTGGACACCAGATCGTTGCCCCCAAGATGTACTATGACTACAGACGGCGGTGACCTCGTCCGCCCTAACAAACCCTCAAAAAATGATTGAAACTGGTCAATACAGAGCCCGCCCTTTCCGTAGAAGGACACACTGTACCCGTATTCCCCAGCCACGTGAATCATGTCACCTGCTTTGAATACGTCCGCGGCCCGCCTCACGTATGAGTGGCCCACGACCCACACCTCCTTTTTCACAGCCGGTGATGTCTGACCGCTGACCCGGTGTTGGGTCGACTGCCCAGTCCGCCCCGCCTCGTAGGCTTGCGCAACTGAAAACCAAAGAAAAACAGGAAGCGTGAGTACATCATTACAGCTTCATAACATGTGCAACCGCACATACCTTTTATAACAGTTCGAGGACCAACGCCCCACACGTTTAACTTGTTCGACATTCAGACCCCTGGCTGTAGCCTCTGTAGCAGCCCCTATCCGAAAGGAATGGGTCCCAAACTCGCCGGGGTTCAAGCCCGCAGCGGAGATTGACATCGCAAGCACCCGCTGAAACTGAAACCTCGTCAGTGGGGTGGTGTCAGCGTGTCGCAACAATGTCCCCCCCCATGATGCCACCCTTTGCGTTAAATATTCCTCTACGCAACTTACCGGGCACATGGAGGACCCGGGAATCCTTCGTATGATTATGCAGTCCCTCATCGCACCCTGGTCGGTCTTGGACCTGACAAACGAGATGGACATCGTCTCCCCTCTGACCTGAACGTGCTCTTGGCACAGTCCTCCGGTCACATCCCGCTTGTTCCTCGCCACTAGTTCGCTTACCCGCATAGCCCCATGGAATGCCAGCGCAAAAGCGGCTCGGAATAACACTGTTTCATACTGGGATGAACACGTTGAAGGGAGTACAGATAATAACAGGGCCAGCCTATCCAGACCTATCGGGCGCCTTTCATCTACTCTGCGACCCTCAAGGCGTTGCCACCCACGTAGCGCTTTTTGTACAACAAAAGACGCTGTTGGGTCCTGGATCCCATAAGCCCTTGCCACGAAGTAAATGGCTGCCCACAGATTTGCCTGCCTGATGTAAGGACAGCAGGAAATTTACTACCCCCTCCTCCTGGCCCCAAAGCTCCCCTCCAGCAGCCCCCAAAAAGGCCAAATAGGAACGGAACGCCCCTTCATACGCCTTCCTTGTCCTGGGTGCTAAACTCTCTCCCATGAGGTTTCGTAATTCGGGGCACCGAGAGACCAGAGAGCTTCGGGGAAGGGTGCCGCCACCGGGTCCGCTGTGGGCAGAAAACCCCAGAAGGCCTGCATACGGAAACGAGAAAGCGCATCAGCCGCCTGGTTCATCACCCCCGGCACATGTCTTGCCTTAAATAGGACATTCAATTGCATACACAACAAGACAATTTCTTTCAGCAGCCTCAGGATCCATTTGCATTGTGCCGCCTGGCTATTGATACACTCAACCACGGTCATGTTATCAGACCAGAATACCACAGAGTGATCTCTAAACCCCTCAGGCCAAGTTTTCAGGGCCACCAGAATGGGGAACAGTTCAAGAAAAGCAATGTTACTCGTCAACCCATCCTCATGCCACCATGACGGCCATTTTTGAGCCGACCATTGTGTGCCAAAGATGGCACCAAAACCAATGCTCCCTGCCGAATCTGTCCACAGCCCCAGCTCCTCGGAGGACACCGCCGGTTTGTTCCAGACAACTCGACCATTGAAATCCGCCAGAAATGCCAACCAAATGCGCATGTCCTGGCGACCCTCGGCCGAGAGTCTCGTGCGATGGTGACCCTCCTTCAGGCCGACCATGGCCTGAGCGATCGAGCGGGAAAAGGGGCGGGCCATCGGTATTACTCTCAGGGCGAAATTCAGCTGTCCCACCAATTGTTGTAATTGCTGCAACTTAACCTTGGACTGACTAATACACGTCTCCAGGGATGCCCTGAACCTGCGCACTTTTTCTCTTGGTAAACGAAAACAACCCTCCTCCGAGTCGAGCTCAATACCCAGAAACTCGAGGCAAGTCGAAGGACCCACCGTCTTACCGGGTGCCAATGGCACACCAAAATGGTTCATTAAGACACAAAATTCATTCAAAGCCTGACCACATTCCGGATCCCCGGCTGCCCCTAGAAACAAAAAGTCATCGAGATAATGCATAACCTGATGAAACCCCGTCTTCCTTGTGAAGACCCATTGCAGGAAACAACTGAACTGCTCGAAATAGGAACAAGATATAGAGCAACCCATTGGCATACATCTATCCATGTAATAATGTCCCTGAAACATGAAACCAAGAAGACGCTGATCGTCTGGATGTACCGGGAGCAACCGGAACGCTGACTCGATATCAGATTTTGCCATCAGCGCACCGGGCCCTAGGCGATTCAAAATGGCTACAGCCTCATCGAAAGATGCATACCGTACTGAACACACTGCCGGGTCTATCGCATCGTTTACGGAAAGACCACGTGGGGCTGATAAATTATGTATCAGCCGAAACTCACCCGGGTCCTTCTTGGGGACTACCCCTAAGGGGGAACAAACAAAGTTAGCAACCGGTGGCACACTAAACGGACCGGCGACCCGACCTCGAGCCACCTCTTTTCCAATCTTCTCCTGTACCACGGTCGTGTGCTGCAAGACTGATACTTGGTTTTTACATTTCGCTAAGCCCTGAAACTCCCCCACTGGGATGCGGAAACCATATGAAAATCCGTTCCGTAACACCCCAGCGGAAGCGTGGTCCGGGTATTCGCTGAGCCAAGGAATCATTGCCATGGTATCAATCGGAGTAGGTAAAGGCGCCCCTCGGACTATTTCAGACCTGTTTGGCGCCTCCTCTACCCCCGTTATCACCCGTTTTGGCTCTGCACATGGACTCAGGATGGGACGCTTGCCCACACCCGCTACATTTGTGCCTGAATTTACATGACCCTTGAGGCCTCGTACATTTTCCCCTGTTAAAGTTCCAGCAACTCCCTTTTTTACCTGTGGTGCCGTTCGGCCTGGACTGGTATTCGTTACTCGCGCCCGATCGAAAGGAGGACCCAGAATATGGGCGGGAGGACTCCCCCACACTACTCCCTACTAATGGCAAATTCAACATACCAGTCTCCGACATTTTTGACCATGACACAGAATCGTAACAATCCCAAGTTAAGTTTCTATCATGTTCTTTCGCTTTCCTGAAAATATTATCGTAACAGAACCATTGATTGCCCCCATGTGACACGGAATACCCCATGATACGTGACTGATAAATCGGCAATTCAGACAATAACTCGGGCTTACGTTCGCCCAGGATGGATGTAAAAATCCCCCACGCCTTGCCCCAATTGCCAATGTTCTCATTTACCTTGAAGGCGGCCATCTTTGCGCGCCAAACACTCGGATGCATGAGCTCCTTTTGGCTCTTCACATATTCCATCTCATAATGATCGGTAAGTAACGAGAAGATGTTTACGTATTCATCTGCCCATATCTTTTCCTTAATAGCTAGAGGGACATGTTGACCCAACTTTTCCCGCCTTGACGGGGCAGACTCATCCCTCGCAATCGGCAATGGCCGCTTACCTGAACCGGAAGCTGTATCTGCGGCTGAGCCTGTCCCAGGTGGTTTTCCTACTGCCGCAGCCGGCGTGATAACTGGCGATGCTGCCTTCGCCGCCTCCCTCGTCTCACGCAGTTGCCTCACCAACACTCGTGCGTCGTCAGCCGTGGCGCCCGAACCTTTACCCAACCACGCTGCTAATTGTGCTGCCAGCTCGGGCGGCATATCCTCCCCGGACACGGGGGTGACCACCACGGGAATCGGATTCCCCTCTGCCGGCACCGGAGTTGGCTCTTCGAGTGGGGTACAGGGAACCGGGATGTCCCCTCCAGCTGCTCCCCTTCTGGGCCTCTTGCCTTTTCCTCCCGGAGCTGCTGCGACCAACGGCCGTTTCGGTCCCTCTTCCCCATCTTTCTCCGCCATTCGCTTCTTCAGGTCGGTCACCTCCTTCATAAGAACTCGCAGCATCTGGTCGGTAGTCATTCGTTTTCCGACTTTCTTAGGCATTCTCCGACCGAATATCTGTAAGACAAAGAAGAAAGATTACCACGTTCAAAATTGGCTCTTCGTTCCGTCTCGAGCTCACGTGCAGCGAGGGGGTGCAGCTTCAGAGCACAGGAACAAGAGGATGCGTTCTTGGCTTGTTGCTCCTTTTATCCGTCTTCAGGGCGGGCGTAAACCCGCCCCTGCCTGCCCTTAGGGCGTGGCCAGCCGCGTCAGTGTCTAGGCCAGCCCACTCGAGGGCGGGAAACAGCGCGCCCCGGCTACGCCGCTTCGGGCATACCAGCCGAGGCTCGCCTCCCTCCCCAAAATGGCTTCCCGGGGGGCTCGTGGTACTCGGCCATACGTTCGGGGGGACCGAATGGTCGCCCCTTTCAATTTGAATGGCACAACCTCGGGATAACGGGGGACCCATGTGTAAAATGAATAATGCCATCGCCACCTCACCGCATCAGCATTGTAGCGTTTGCGGTGCCCATTCACCAGTGTGCGCCGAAATTACAAACAAGGCATTTCTTGTCAGCGAGGATACTGGTCCATGCTGGCAGTCACGAAGACCGCCCCGCTCTGAGACCCGCATCACCGTGGCAGTCATCCTCATTCTTTATCCAGGTAGCGCAACTGGGGGCTCCCCAGATAGCACTCCAGTACTCCTCCACAGAAAACGGTCATACCGGAGAGCCACAAAACGGCTGGTGTTCCGTGAAAGCGCGTTGACCTCTCACGCTGAATCATAATGAACCAGAAAATCCATCTCCCCACAGAGTCTCCATGGAAAGCAGGCACGGACACGAAGTGACTTTGGATTCGGCATTTATTTCATGGTAAGGTCACCCTTGATCCCGAGCACTAGGAGAGATGCGTTTCAGCCTTCAAGAGGCCTTTGTCAATCTGGTTTGGCAATATCAATTTCATTCCTTAAGTAGCTCTTCCCACTCGTACATTTAGTAAAAATGGACAACATACTCTCATGCAGGTAATCCTCTTACATCCTATAACATGCTTTACAAAGTCTGCTGCTCTTCATAAATATAAAATGTAGGTAAGGCGCAACAAATTAATAAAATGCACAATGCATCTTTTCAAATTTGCCAAGTTACCTTCAAAGCAAACTAAATAAATAAAAAACATGTATGACAGATTAACTAATGACCTGCGGGAAAAATCACGGGCATTTATAAATGTTTAGCCAAACTGAAATCCTGTGTTGCCAATATATCGTAAACTTTGTCACAAGATAATGTTTAAAAAAACAATGTTTAAAAATGTGCTGCCGTTTTTGTTAATTAAATGTCCACATGTATATATATATATATATATATATATATATATATATATATATATATATATATATATCTCGAACAGACTCCTTCACAGAAAGAGAAAAGGCCACACTTGAGGAGGTTTTCGGAAGCTTGCCCACACAGAGTAGAGTTCTGGCACCCATGGTGGCGGATGCATTTCGGCGTTCTTAGCCTCTTCAGCGCCGGGTGAAAGTGTTGGAAGAAGGGGTGTGAGCGAAGGTTCAAATGTCCAGCCTTCATCTCATCCACGGACTGCAGCCACTCCCACGACGATGATGTCACACTGCATATACTTCCTGTGGTCAGCTGGAGCCCCAGCGCCTACAGGTTCCAGCATGCAACAGCAAGATCCTGGTAAGTATCGCAAACGAAGTGGGGAAAATGTCTGTGCTGCAATGTCAGTGAATAGCCCCCAAAGTTCAACAAACACAATTGGGCAGCGGCGCTTCCTCCAGTCCCCAATCCGCTTTCACCACTTCAGAACGGAATCCTTTCTGGCGGGGGACATGGCAGATTCCAAGTCCGACGTGCTGCTCAGTGGCAACATTACCGTCATACTTCTTCCGGTGATCTGTGGGGACCCTGTAGAATTCCGGTATCCCGGAGTAGAAACGACTGCAAGCAGTAGTCCAGCAAAAACAGGGCCTCTGAAGAAAGCGGGAGCCTTTTGTGCGCGTCGCTGGTGACCACGCTAGTAAATATCTCGAACAGACTCCTTCACAGAAAGAGAAAAGGCCACACTTGAGGAGGTTTTCGGAAGCGCTTTTAATCAGCTTGCCCACACAGAGTAGAGTTCTGGCACCCATGGTGGCGGATGCATTTCGGCGTTCTTAGCCTCTTCAGCGCCGGGTGAAAGTGTAGGAAGAAGGGGTGTGAGCGAAGGTTCAAATGTCCAGCCTTCATCTCATCCACGGACTGCAGCCACTCCCACGACGATGATGTCACACTGCCGAAACGCGTCATCCTGACATGCTAAGGCAATAAACCAATTCATCATATATATATATATTTATATATATATATATATATATATATATATATATATATATATATATATATATATATATATATATATATATATATATATATATATATATATATATATGGATGCTCCCTGTCCCACTTGAAATCGAGGCACTCACGGGTGGTGCGGTGTGCGGTAGTGGGTGTCCGCAAAAACACGGCGCTCAGCTTCAGAGAATCCCCCTCAGAAGAACCGCACTCGTGAAACCAAAGTTTTGTGCTCACAACATCATCGTTTATTTACAGAGCTAACAGACGCGTTTCAGCATCAAGCCTTCGTCAGTGTTAGTCACGCTTCGCAGGTTAGCCTGGGTATTAATACATTCATACTTTTACTAGACATAGTTGATGGACTGAATATTTTACAACTGAGCGTCGTGCCATCTTTGAACGTGCAAACATATAATAGAATATGCATTTTTGGGATATTTTCCCTATTTTATCCCGCGTTTGCTCAATATAAATGGAAATACAATACAGTAAATATCGCCGTGTATCGGCATAGCTCCCCGCATTGTAGCTTTACGGTGAGATTAAGGGAGTGCGAAGCCTCGCAACTCCTATTTCGAATTTTCTGAGGGTGAGTCTCTGAAGCTGAGCGCCATATATATATATATTCACAGAAAAAACCATAGGTTTGACACCAGTTATAGTTAGCTGGAAATTTTACTGACAAAAAACCATTGAAATTCCCACGTTATGGTTAGTTGGACTCACTATAACTTGCGCGCCTGCAATGCACTGCTGATGACGTCACATATTACATCACTCATGACATGGTCAGTGACATCACTCATGACATCACTGATGACACCATCCAGTGAATGTGTGTCTTTCTGAAAAATAAATATGTTTTATATATGTATATGTAAAGGTCGATGGAAGAATAAATGTTTAAATAAGTGTCTTAATGCATGTTTTAAAAAAAAATTTGATTGGTTAACTGGCTTATTAAGTGTATGTTAGTGAATACATATATTAGCGAGTATTGTTTAAATATTTAAATGTTTTTATCAGTGTTTCACTTTGTGTACAAGTGGCTGCATGGGTTGGTGAGTAGCTATATGTGTGTGTATATGGGTTATTAGATGTTTTTTTTAGTATCAGTATGAGTGTCTGTATGGTTTGGTGGGGGTGTTACTTAGCACATAGATGCATCAATGAATGACTCACTGTTTGTATGTGTTTTGAAGAAAGCATATGTGCAGGACTGTATGGGTGGATGAGTGTGTATATGTGTGTGTTAGTGAGTGAATGACTGTCTCACTAGTGTCTTTTTCAGTAACTACATATGTTTTAATCTAGTATATGTGAGTATTGATGTATATAAGTGAGTATATGTGAGAGTGAGAGATTGAAAGAGTTCTTGTTTAAATAAGTATGTGTTTCTATAAGTGATTGTTCAAGAGAGTAAGTAATAATAATAATAATAATAAAAAACATTTATAGAGCGCATGGCTGCACAAAACTGTGTGTCCCCGCGCTTACTGCTTACATTTCATAAACTGAGGAGGATGAAACCTGAGGGAGTAAAGACAGCAATTATTTAGGAAATAAAAGAGTTTTCAATTTGGCCCTGAATAGTGTTTCAGAGGGTTCCATCCGAAGAGGAAGTGGAAGGGCGTTCCAATATTTAGTGGCCAAAAAACGGAAGGATTTACCTCCCATTTTGGCTCTCGTAATGCGAGGGAGTTTAAATTGCATCATTCCTGAAGATCTTAAGTCTCTTAACGGACAATGGATGGTCAGAAGACTTCTAAGGTAGGTGGGGCCTTTATTATGAGCTATACGATGGGCATAGCAGAGGCTTTTGAATCTAATTCTTTCCTTGACAGGAAGCCAATGTAGCTTGGTTAAGGCTGCTTTGGTAGATGTTCTTCTCGAGAGGCCTAACACCATTCGAGCCGCTGCATTTTGAATGCATTGTAGCTGGTGTAGGCCTTTTTGATTGAGACCTATCAGGAGAGCATTTCCGTAGTCCAGGTGGGGAGTTATGAGAGCATGGACTAGTGCTTTTCTGGCTTTGATGGGAATAAGGTCGATAATTTTTCGAAGAACCTTAAGTGTGCCGAAGCATATTCCTGTAGTTTTATTAACTTGGGATTTGCCAGAAAAATCCGAGTCTAGCATGATCCCTAGGTTTCTTACCGATTTAACGGGACTGGGTAATTCTCCCAGTTCACTTGGCCACCATGCGTGAGACCATATGGAGGTTTCCTTCCCTACCACCAGTACCTCTGTCTTGTCGCCATTTAAACGGAGACAATTGTTGTCCATCCAGGTGGCTACAGCCGCCATACAGTTGGAAAAGTTGGCGGCATAGTCTTTGCTGTCCGGTGTTAGTTTGAACATTAATTGAGTATCGTCCGCGTAGCTTACAATGCCCACGCCAAAATTCTCTACAACGTGTGCCAGGGGTTCCATATAGATGTTGAATAAAGTAGGGCTCAAACTGGAGCCCTGTGGAACCCCATGGTTTACGCTGCGAGGAGATGACTTAAAGGGTGGGCAATACAGCTGGAACGATCTATCAGTAAGGAAGGATTCCATCCAGGCAAGAGCCGATCCTGTCACACCTAAATCCGAGAGGCGAGACAACAGCGAGGAGTGCAGCACGGTGTCAAATGCTGCACTGAGGTCGAGCATGACCAGCGCTGCCGTCTCGCCTTCGTCCACCATCTTACGTATGTATTCTGTGGAGTATAGGACTGCGGATTCGGTGGAATAACCTGGTCTAAATCCCGATTGGGATGGATGGAGTAATGTTTCTCCCTCCAGAAATGCCATGAGTTGTTTATTAACAATTTTTTCAATAATCTTGGCACAGTACGGGAGAAGGGAGATAGGTCTCAGGTTTTTAAGCTGCGAAATGGGGATGTTTGGTTTTTTCTTTAAAGGAATTACTTGGGCTATTTTCCAAGCCTCTGGAACCAGACATTCCTGAAAGGATAGCGTAATCATATGACTGATATGATTAATAAGTGTGCTTTCCATAATGTCCTTACTCCTTTTCTGCGGGCACACATCATTAGGGGATCCTGAATGTATTCCATTTATGATCTTAAGTAGATCCTTTCTGTCAGGTGTAATGAATTTGTTAAGTGTGAGTATGTGTAAGTTTCCTTAGAAGTAAGGTGGTAGTGTGTGTATAGCTGTATATGCAAATAAATGGATGTTCAATAGTTTATTTGCATGTGTGATTGTGTGTGTGAGTAACTTTTGGATGACTGTCGGTGTGTAACAGGATGTATAGGTGTTTCACTACATATGATGAGTGAATATATGTATGAGTGACTATATAGAACTGTTGGTGAATGAGTGGATGTATATATAGATGGTGGTATTATTGAATTGGTTGTTGTAACTGGTATGGTTATCTCTATTTTTTTGAAAATTTTAGTTTCTATTTTTGAATATGTGTTTCAAGGGTTACATTACACTGAAAGGAGGACTGTCACTCTGTCACAAGAATGGTGTCATCAGTGATGTCATGAGTGATGTCACTGACCATGTCATGAGTGATGTAATATGTGACGTCATCAGCAGTGCATTGCAGGTGCGCAAGTTATAGTGAGTCCAACTAACTATAACGTGGGAATTTCAATGGTTTTATGTCAGTAACATTTCCAGCTAACTATAACTGGTGTGAAACCTATGGTTTTATCTGTGAATTTCATAGGTTTTGTAAATGCTAATTCCGAACTACATATAGTTCCTCAAACCTATGTTTTTTTCAGTGAATTTCAAAGGTTTTTTAATAGCAAATTTCTATTGCTATCAAATATAATATTTTTTATAATGAATCCTTTATTGTATATTTATGTAATACTATTTTTTTTATGTATATTCTTCATTTTTTTTTTGCCCTGGAGCGCTCCCGGTGCGCGTACCGGTGTGCACACCGGAAAGCACAGTCTTGCAGCGCGCCCCGGTGTGCGCATACCGGTGAGCATCCCGTTTGCGCTATTGCCGCGAACGAAAACATCATCGTGACGTATCGCGTAGCCCCGTCCGCGTGATACGCACGGCGTAAGCGCACCCGGAAGCACCCGAGCGCATACGATATAAGAGCGAAATATATTTAGTACAACTAACTATATAGGAGCAATTCAAATGGTTTTGTATGAGTGAAATGTCCAGCTAACTATAACACCCCTAAAACGTATAGTTTTTTCAGTGAATTTTAAAGGTTTTTAAAATGCTAATTCCTAACTATATAAGGCCTGAAACCTATGTTTTTTTCAGTGAATTTCAAAGGTTTTTTAAATGCTAATTCCTAACTATATAAGACCTGAAAGCCCACTAGGAATCTCCAGTATGCGCCAGGGGACTGCATTGCAGAGAGGTGTAATGAAGCTATGCCCCTTTTTACACCTCTCTGCAACGCAGCCCCCGTGCATGTTTGAAGAGGGGGAACTAATTCCTCTTGCATACTGGGGGCCCCTGTGGGCCAACTAGCCCACCTGGAACCTCCAGTATGCGCCAGGGGGCTGCATTGCAGAGGTGTAATGAGGCTATGCCCCTTGTTACACCTCTCTGCAACGCAGCCCCCTGCTGCGTTTGCAGGGGGGAACTAATTCCCCTTGCATACTGGGGGCCCTGGGGGCCAACTAGCCCACCAGGAGCCTCCAGTATGCACCAGGGGGCTGAATTGCAGAGAGGTGTAATGAGGCCACACCCTTTTTCACACCTCTCTGCAACGCAGCCCCCGTGCATGTTTGAAGAGGGAGAACTAATTCCCCTTGCATACTAGGGGTCCCTGGGGGCCAACTAGCCCACCTGGCACCTCCAGTATTTGCCAGGGGGCTGCATTGCACAGAGGTGTAATGAGGCTATGCCCCTTTTTACACCTCTCTGCAACACAGGCCACTGGCTCGTTTGCAGAGGGGGGACTAATTCCCCTTGCATACTGGGGGTCCCTGGGTCATATCTGGCCAAACACCGATATTCCGAACGATTGAAAATTACTTTTCTTGAGAAACATTTGGATTTGGATTATCATGTCCTATACTTTGGAATTTTTGAAACACTGACTTTGAGGATGCTATAAATTACTCAAGTCTGCCCGAATTGTGTGGGTAAAATTGATACCTAGTCACTTTGAAAAAGAATGTACTTACGTCTCGTCTAACATTTGGAAGAAATATCCATCTATATGACAACAGGATACCGACATAACTTGAAGGAAATAAGAACGCCCTTAAGAAGTTCTGTTGTACAGAACGAAACGTTTCGGCTGGCTGTGGTACATAAACTTAAGGAAAATAAAAGCATTTGAATATACACCAAGATTCAGCGCTTCAATAAGGACTCTAACTGATATGATTTGATTGGACATATTGTGCAAGTGGTGCTGTGCCAAACTATGGAATATTCTCCACTACTCTCTACTACTTACTCTCTCCTACTCCACTACTCTCAAATACTCACTCTCTACTACTCATTCTCTACTACTCTACTACTCTCTACTACTCTCTCTCTACTACTCACTCCCTACTACTCACTATCTACTACTCTCTACTACTCACTCTCTACTACTCTCTCTCTACTACTCACTCTTTACTACTCACTCTCTACTACTCTCTACTACTCACTCTCTGCTTCTCACTCTCTACTACTCTCTACTACTCACTCTCTACTACTCTCTCTCTACTACTCACTCTCTACTACTCACTCTACTACTCACTCTCTACTACTCTCTACTACTCACTCTCTACTACTCTCTCTATACTAGTCTCTACTACTCACTCTACTACTCTCTACCATTCTCTCTCTCTGCTACTCACTCTCTACTACTCTCTACTACTCACTCTCTACTACTCTCTACTACTCACTCTTTACTACTCTCTACTACTCACTCTCTACTGCTCTCTACTACTCACGCTACTACTTACTTTCTACTACTCTCTACTCCTCACTCTCTACTACTCACTCTCTACACTCTCTACTACTCACTCTACTATTCACTCTACTACTCTCTACTACTCACTCTCTGCTACTCTCTCTACTGCTCTCTACTACTCTCTACTACTCACTCTCTACTCTCTATTACTCACTCTCTACTCTCTACCTCTCTACCTCTCTCTACTTCTCTCTCTACTAGTCTCTACCTCTCTACAGCTACCTCGCTACCTCTACCTCTCTACCTCTACACCTCTACCTCTCTACCTCTCTATACACGCACACATATACACTTATATATATGAATATATATGCAATGCATTTATATATATGTATGTGTATGTATATATATATACATACATATATAAACATATATAATCTGTATATCTATATAAATACAAATATAAATGCATGCAAACATATACATATATATATATACAGATGCATGTTATTTACATGAAAGTTTAAAAAACACTATTAAAAGCACAGCTAAAAAGCCACCTCATTACAAGCTGAATGGCTTTAACTTAAACGAGGGCGCGATCTATTGCATTTTCAATGCTTGTTTACTTTGGTTCCATCAAGAAGGCATTCAGATGTGTCACACATTTGCCATAAATTCTGAGTGTTAGCACTCTAGTTGCTCATTAGATCACTGTAGTAAAGCTACTGCTCACCAGGGAAGTCTGCTGCTGGTATTCAAAGTGCATGTTTCAGTCTGCATGTCAGAATTTTTTTAATGCAATAGAAGAGGATTTGACAAGTCACTCAAAATGATCCCTAATTTTTCTTTCTGGAGCACTAATCATACTTTCTAAGGCAAAATGAACCAACTCATTTTGTTCCTTTTTAAATTAAATGTTTTCAGACTTACCACTTCATTCCAATCAAGATGGCTTCTGGTGTGCCATACTTTTGTCATAAGTAAGACTGTTAGCGCTCTAGTTGTTCTTTAGAACACTCTGGGACATTCTGTCATTGGGCTATACTTGGGCTACATCTGGGTGATATTTGGGCTACATTTAGGCTCTTTTGTCTCTGGTGGCCAACTTGGGAGACTGCATGTCATAATTTTTTTATGAAATTGAAGAGGATTTGAGAAGTCACTCAAAATGTGCCCTAATTTTTCTTTCTGCAGCACTAATCATACTTTCTATGGCAAAATATACCCCCTCATTTTGTTCCTTTTTAAATTAAATGTTTTAAGAGTTACCACTTTATTTCAATCAAGATGGCTTCAGGTGTGCCATACCTTTGTAATAAGTAGGACTGTTAGCGCTCTAGTTGTTCTTTAGAACACTCTTGAGACATTCTGTCATTGGGCTATACTTGGGCTACATCTGGGTGATATTTGGGCTACATTTGGGCTCTTTTGTCTCTGGTGGCCATCTTGGGAGACTGCATGTCAGTAGTTTTTTAATGAAATAGAAGAGGATTTGAGAAGTCACTCAAAATGTGCCCTAATTTTTCTTTCAGCAGCACTAAAAATACTTTCTATGGCATAATATACCCCCTCATTTTGTTCCTTTTTAAATTAAATGTTTTAAGATTTACCACTTTATTCCCATCACGATGGCTTCAGGTGTGCTATACCTTTGTAATAAGTAGGACTGTTAGCGCTCTAGTTGTTCTTTAGAACACTCTAGGAGGCTGCAGTAGAACACAAAGGAATCAACTGACAGTCTCTGTCCTTGTTGGATGTACATGTTTTACTGAGAATGTCAGACTTCATTCTCACATGACTGAGAAAGATAATGTGAATTTACAGAAAATATGCTTTCAGTTTAGCTTATAGATCCCCTTTCAAACCACTGTGGGAAAATCATGAGATATTAGTTTTCTTTCAAACATGATTCATGATATCACAGCAGAAGGCTTTTTCACATGGTAAAATCACCTTAGAACACACCACAATTCCTAAAATGAGTATGGTACCATCAACAAATGATTTATAATGTAACTAAAGTCCTAAAACTAAGCATGGGCGAATTTTGCGAATCTCGCGTTCGCGAATTTTGCGGATTTGCGAACTCGCAATCCGCAAAATCCGCGAATTCTCGCGAATTTGCGGATTTTTTTTTTGTGTTCGCGCGGGTTTCTGCCAGTTCGCGAGGGTTTTGTACAATTTCGCAAACGCGAACTTACCTGTCGGGTCGCAAGTTTTGCGAACTTGTTGTTTCTACGTGTCCAGCCTGTTTGGGACACTCTTCTTCATCACTGCCACTCTCTGTCACCACTGCCACTCTCTGACTACTCATGCCACCCTCTGGCCCACCCATGCCACCCTCTGTTTCATCACAGCACCCTCTGGTTGTCCAGTCAGTGTACATTATTGTGGCAAAGCAAAGCACACCTTCCCTGCCTCAAGTGACCTGAATTAATTTGGGGCTGATTAATGTGTCACAGAATATTTTTTTAGCTGGCACCTGCTTCCTTAGTGCTTCCTGATTAGTGATCTTTTGCACTTGCTAAGTGCTTTCATTGTTGCAAAATTAGTTACAACACCTGCCCTGCCCCAACTGACAATAATGAATTAGGGGCTGATTAATGGATTTGAACTTCCAGCCTGGCTCCTGCTTGTCTCCCTTAGCTGTAATTCAGGACCTTTGTGGCATATGTGTAACTATTCTGAG
Organism: Lissotriton vulgaris; assembly: GCF_964263255.1. Lineage (NCBI taxonomy): Eukaryota > Metazoa > Chordata > Amphibia > Caudata > Salamandridae > Lissotriton > Lissotriton vulgaris. The sequence goes on from NC_141694.1 coordinate 1,536,817,140, forward strand.
GTTCAGAGCAGGGTCACATAATAGTTGCAACTGGCAACTGAACTCTGGAGGGGCCCCTCAGGAAGCACCACAGGAAATGGCTACTAATGATGAGCCTGAACTTTTGAACCTGGTAAGTAGTTTCAGTTTTGCTAAGATCGTATTTCTGCAATTTAGCGCTTATTCGCGGGGCGCGAAGTTGTACTGGGAAGCCGCGAACTCACGCGAACAGTGCGAGCAAGCTATAAAATCCGCTGCTCGCGGATTTGCGGATTTTGCGGGAGATTCGCGAATCTCTCGGATTGCGAATTTACCGAAAACCTGCAAAATCCGTGAGCGAAACGGATTTTCCGCCCATGCTTACCTAAAACCCTCTATTAACTACAATGCTTTTTAATGAGGTGCTATCATGTATATTGGTCCCAAGATGGCTGCCAACACTTCTTGGATGAAGTGCTGACAGCCAATCAGATCAGATGTGTGGTTAGGCTCCGCCCAGATATATATATTTTTTTAACCTAAATTACTCAAAATCCACTGGAGCACATATCTTGAGACATAGCAAAGGCACATCGGGCTACCAATCCCTACAATTTTGCCAAGTTTTGTGGAAATCCATTCAGCCGTTCGGGCTAAAAGTGAGTCCACCCGCCCTATGGAAATTAACATGGGGAAAACACGTTTTTGGACCCCCCTTTTATCTCAACCCCCGCTTCACGAATCCCCCCCAAACTGTCAGGGAAAGAGCGGAGCACAGGGAGGCAACTTTAAGTAAAATTACAGGCAGATTCCTCAACCGGCGCCAAAGTTATTCCCAATAGAATGTTGCGGATTTCCTATAGAAAACAATCCTAACTATAACTACCTACTGGCGACCGCCAGTAGGTAATATATATATATATATATGTGTGTGCTCTTTCAAATGCTGGGGCATTCATTGGATGAAATATATATATGTATATATACATATTGGTACAGGGCCGATTTTGCTGCAAAAACGGCCCTGTAACAAAAAAGGCAAAAAAGGCCCTCAGGTGCCCAACCCCCTCCCCCCCCCTCCCAAAAAAAAAAAAAAAAAAAATATATATATATATATATATATATATATATATATATATATATATATATATATATATATATATATATATATATATATATATTCTCCACCAAAGCGATCCTCAGACTCTATGCGCTCAACTGTGGGTGCTCTGCAATGGGGCCGGATCAGGGCCCATTTAACAATTTTCTCTCCAAGGATGCGGCACTCAGCGTTTGTAAGATTTAAACAGCTTTACTTTATTTCTCCAGCTTGGACCAACGCGTTTCAGCCATCACAGGATTTGTTCATCAAAGCCTGGGATGGCTGAAACGCGTTGGTCCGAGCTGGAGAAATAAAGTAAAGCTGTTTAAATCTTACAAACGCTGAGTGCCGCATCCTTGGAGAGAAAAAAAATAAATATATATATATATATATATATATATATATATATATATATATATATATATATATATATATATATATATATATATATAATATATATATATATGATGAATTGGTTTATTGCCTTAGCATGTCAGGATGACGCGTTTCGACTACAAGCCTGTAGTCTTGATCACATAGCGCATTGTGAAAATCAGCATTCTTTTTTACTCTTGTAAGTGACTCTTTTATGTTTGTGGTGACATAGCATAAAGTAGCACGTTTTATAGCATGTAGTAAAATCGCATAATCATCGGCCGATGACTAGGCGCAAGGATGACAAGCAAGAATTGGTAACAGACATAGACAAAACACTGGTGCTCTTTAAAACAGTGCAGAAGGTCCCTCATTCTGTAACTTCAGTGATGCGCGGTATTTTGAGAAGGTGAGTCAATGAATAAATGTGGGCAGTTTTGGAGGCATAATTGGTGTGTTAAAAAGGTGCTATGTTAATACTCGTGTCCCTAGTCGTGTCTGTAGTTGAATCATATTAAATTTCAAATTAATGGAGTAGCCTATTTTTGCGTTCCCGGTATCATGCGTACATGCCATGCGGGGTGAATTAAATCCCTGGAACCAAGTGTACTGTAATAACTTAATGGGGAACAGTTGATAAAGCGCATCTAGTGTTGCCTTTGCATGAGAGTGCCCAGACTGATACCTATACTACTATGGTGTGCTTAGGAGGTCATGTTGCTGTGCACGTTAAGTGCAGGAGTTCGAGCGGGGACACTATACTGTACTGTTCTGTCACAGCATGCCGCAGTCTGTGTTTGGATGTGTATTATCCCTTGTGTAGCCAATGCTGTACTTAGAAAGTGTGCTAAAAAGTGAGGTCACTATTAATGAATCTAAATACATGCGTATGAGGATGCGGAAAAGTGTGGAGGTGCCGTGAAATGTGAATGTTAAACTCAAAGTCGCACTGGAAATTGGCGAGACTGGTGCAGTGTTTAGAATAAGATCCTAGTGGTGAGAGTGTAAAAATAAGTGGGTTTAAAAACTGGACAACCAACTCAAAGTCAGCCGACTTCTAAAATCCATAAGGGCAGTGATATCCTAGAAATAACTGGAGCAACTTCAAATTAAAGGAAGTTGTATAAGTCTTCACTAAGATTCAGTCCCACCAGGGCCTTAGTGTTGAGTTCAATTATATATCTAGATTCCAGTTTTCTTAACAATTTCCCACTGTTGCCCCCTTGCCTGAGTGGTGGGATACAGTCAATTACACAGTATCTGAGTTGGTTCAAATTATTCTGGTGTGTATCTTTAAAGTGCCTGGCGACAGGATATGTCGGGTCACTGTTGACAAATGCTCTGATGTGTTGCAAGATTCGCAGATGCACTTGGAGCATAGTGCTTCCTACATTTCTGAGTCCGCAGCTACAGGTTAGCATGCAAACTGCAAAATTCGTTCTGCAAGTGAGCCTTTTCTGAATGACTATGGGTTTGTTCCTGAATTCCGTCTTGATTTGGGTGTGTTAAGTCCAAACCTAAATGCCCTACAGCTACTGCACTTGCAAAACCCTTTGACATCTGATAGCCAATTGGTTACATTGGTGATTTCAGAGCTGTTTCTGACTACTGCGTCGTGCATAGAGCTGGCTCTCCTGTAGGTGATATCAGGCCTAGGAGCTACCATAGGTCCTAGCGTGGAATCAGTTTTAATGATTCCCCAGTATTTGTTAAAGATGGACTTCAGTGCCCGTGCCTCTGTGTTATGTGTGATAATGAGGCGCAAGGTCACCCAGCTTTCTGTGGTCAGTTCTGGTTTAGTGTCCCTATTGTTGGTGCTGTCTGTGGATGTTCCTAGTAATAGCTGCTCTCTGGGGAAAGAATTGCCTTTGGTGATGGCTGCAATAATGATTTTTTCAGGGTAGCCCCTGGCTTTGAATCTTGGCTCTTTTTGGCACCTAATTAAGTCTGTGGCGTTGCTGCAGATTCTGTGCAAGCGCAGCATTTCCCCATCAGAAATGCTTGCTATTAAATGGTTTGGGTGGAAGCTGGTGGTGTGAAGGGTGGAGTTACCTGCTGTGGTTTTCCTGTGAAGGGTGGATTGTAGTGCGTTATCAGAGACATATACTTTTGCGACTAGAAATTCCACTGATTCAGTGCTCATGGTTGCATTAGCCCCTTCGACGCTCATGACAAGCTCAGCTCGTCATGAGTTACGCCTGTCATACGCTCATGACGAGCTGAGCTTGTCATGAACCGCGGGTTTTTGAAAACTTCAGCGCACAGCGGGAAAAAGGCCCGCGCTCATGGTGTTAAACTCCAAATTATAATAATTACAATTGATCACATTAATGAATGATTTAGCGCTGTCCACAGAGCCATTCCAAACTACAAATACGTCATCTATATGCGCAGCCAACAGAGGATGCTTCCGAGTTTGTGACCTGGAGGACCTGCTCGTCCCACCCACAGACATGAAGACATTCGTAACTGGGGGAGAAGCAAGCCCCCATTTCCACACCCCTAAGCTGTTGGTATACCTTGTTGTTAAACATAAAGAAGCTATGTTGCAGACACCACTCAATGAGAAACATGATAAGTTTGTTGTGTTTGTAGCAGTGGATGGGTCTCTTGGCCAAGTATTGTTGGCATGCGTTTAGTCCATCTGAATGACATATGCTAATGTAGAGTGAGGTTATGTCAAGAGACATTAGGACACAGTTTGATGACCACAAGATGTTTCTGATTTTGAGAAGGAAATCACTAGTGTCTCTCAACTAAGTTGGTAAGTTGGTGACATGATCTTGCAGAAAGTAGTCAACATATTTGGATATGTTTTCACAGAGGCTTTTGCGTGCTGAGATAATCGGTCTCCCAGGAATTGGTGATGTTCTTTTGTGTACTTTTGGAAGAAAATACAGAATCGATATGACAGGAAACTCATGGTTCAGGAATTTGAACTCATCTTTACTGATTGTGCCTTGTGTCCTGAAGTTGTTGAGGCTTTTTTGAGTTCATTGCCACTTGCAACTACTTCCTTCATGGTGGTGGGCCTGAAGTACGTGGCGTCGTTCAAATGTGTGTTAGCTTCCTCCATATATAGCTTACTTGGCCATAGTACGATGTTGTCGCCTTTATCCGATTTGTTGACTATGATGTCTGATCTCTCTTTAAGTTTTTTCAATGAGATCCGTATATTGTTTGTCTTTGAAATTCCTTTTGTGTTTTGCACGGGTTTTGCGTATGTGCAAATTTTTTACTTCTTCAATGATGACATCGTTGTAAATGTCGATGGCATCTCTTGGCATGGTTGGTGTGAATGTAGATGGTGGTTTGAACGGACTCATGATAGTGGTTGAGGTGTCAATGCCCGCGTTGTGTAGTAAAAGTTGTGTTGGGGCATTCTCATTTGGAGATGAATTTCAGTCATGGTTCTTATGGTAGAAATGTCTGCAACTGCAAGAGTGCCTGGCGCATGTATCATTGTGTTGCTTTAGTAATGGGAGGTTTATTGCCCTGTTTCTGTTTGAAGAATTTGATGAGTTTGAGTTTTTGAATTAAATTGAAAATTTCAGTTCTGGTGGTCGTGTAATTAAAGCTACTTTCTGGGCAGTAGGTCAAACCTAAGGAGAGGAGTTGTATTTCAGCCATGGTTAGTTGTAAATCCGAGAGATTAATGACCGTGTTGGGGTCCTCCATAATTTTCGTCTCCAGTTTCCTCTTTTTTTTTTGTAATTGCCTTTTTGATTTCCTCCGCTTTCTGCGCTCACGTCTTCTGCAGTTGAGCCTGTGTTTTGTTTCCTCTGGACTCTTGGGCGCAATGTTTGACGCCTGTCCTCGACTAAAAAACCCAATTCCTCTGTGAGACTGAAGTTGTTCCGTAGCCTGGGGTCCCTGTTGCTCAAGCTACTACCATCTTCTGAGTCTGTGCCTGTTTCAACAGTTGAACTGAGGTCTGATGTTGAGGCAAAGTCAGCTTCATCTTGGGGCAAGGCACCTGATATTGCCGGTGTGGGAAGTTTTGTTGATTTGTTTAGTTTCTGTCTTTTCACCGACTCAAATTTTCTTGCAAATGTGAAAATTTGTCCACATTCATAGTTAGACTTATGCCTGGCAAATTTGAATGCCTTGCATGTCTTTATAGTTTCTTCATGTTTCTTGCATTTGGTCATAATTTCCTCTCGCCTTTGCTGACTAGTTCCTTTTGATCTGAGCTGTCGAGTTCGTTATTGATCTTATCAATTTTATTTTGTAGTTCGCTGCGGTTGATGTCCGCATATTTAATAAGTATTACAACTAAGCTCATAGAGGCCTCAAGGTCGCTATCCACCCACTGTTTGAGCATGAGTGGGTTAGGGTTGTCAAAGCTTGGCGCCAGCATGATTCTCAGGCCTCGGGAAATACAGCCCACATCGCGGTATTTTTGCAGAGACTTGCACTCCCACCACTTCGTAAGTTCGTTGCGCATTAAGTTCTCAAGGTTTTTAAGTTTCACTGCTCGGAGCTCTTGCAGCCGCAGGGGCTCGTTGTTGGTTGTCCAATGTCAGTAGATTGTCAAAAAACGCTTCAGCAGCTGCTTCCCTTTCCCGCAGCACTTGGTTTGACATGCTGATTAGGGCAAACATTTGTGGTGGCTGTCGATACGGTTTATGCCAACATTTGTATTTGTGAGTATTTGTTAAGCGCAGCCTATCGCTCCGAAGGGAGCATCTTGGCGCTGAGAAATTGTGTGGAGATGAAGATTGATGATGGAGATTCTAGATAGCGGCCATCACATCAGCTTCAGATTGCTGGTAGACCCAGGTCTTCAGTTGTTTCCTGAAGAGGCTCTCTGTCTCGACCAGTCTGAGGTTTAAGGGTAAGTTGTTCCAGGCCCTTGCTGCTAAGACTGTGAAAGTTTTTCCACCCTTGGTTTTGTATTTATACCTCGGGATCTTGGTAAGGTTACCACCGGAGGATCTCAAGCTTCGTACGGGGTTATAGTGAACAAAACGGTTGGCAAGGTATTTGGGACCGATGTTTTTAAGTGCTTTGAAGACTGTAAGTAGAAGTTTGAAAAGGATCCTCTTGTGCAAGGGCAACCAGTGAAGACGATTTAGTGCTGCTGAGGCTGAGGATTTCCTGGGGAGTTTTAACACTAATCTTGCAGCCGCGTGCTGTACACTTTGCAACTCTTTTAGCGTGGACTTTTTCACTCCGGCCATCAACCCATTGCAGTAATCGAGTCGGGAGAGTATTAACGCGACCACGACCGATTTCCTGGATGCAATGGGGAGGAAGGCAAAGAATGTTTTTAAAGATTTGATAAGTCCGAAACAGCAGCCTGCCGTGATCCTGACGTGGTCATCGAAGGAAAGGGCTGCATCAAATTGCACGCCTAGGTTGCGTGCCGAGGTCACAGCACTAGGCGGGGCCTCTGAATCTTTGGGCCACCAATCCTTGGGACGAAAGGACAGATCTTTACCTAATGGTATGATTTCTGTTTTCCCACTGTTGCATTTCAGGTGGTTTTTGTTCAACCACTGAAATACCTTCGTGAGACAATTCTGGAAACGCAGCTCTGAGTCTGTGCAGTTTTTGTTGATAGAGACGACGAGTTGGGTGTTGTCGACGTAATATTATGAGGCAGCCAATCTTGTTACCTCTTTTAACCTGCCAATTCCCTTGCACACATACACTTACCCAACAGTATAGAGGTGATGGAGGGGTCCTCCGACTCTGCACGCAGCTCTCCTGTGGCAAGATACAATCAGCGTGTTCTGGGCTGGTCAGGGGCAGTGATTGTTCAGTTCTCCTCCAGGAGAGAAAAGACCTTCTTCTGACTGAAGAAAATCACAGGAGCCCTTGACAGCAATTGATATGCAATAAGTCAGAGCCTCAACTGCATTCAATAGACATTGCTAACATTGGCTTCTATCAGCTGTGTGACTAAGCGCAATAAAGCACCTTGAATCCAGCTCGAAGGGGTCTGTACCTGATTTCCTTGGAAGGGACTGTGTGTCAGGAGTTTGTTTCTACATATATATATTCACTGAAAAAAACATAGGTTTCAGGTCATATATATTTAGGAATTAGCATTTAAAAAACCATTGAAATTGCTCCTATATAGTTAGTTGCACTAACTATATTTTGCGCACCCACAATCCACTGTTGATGATGTCACATATTACATCATTCATGACATTGTCAGTGACATCACTGATGACGTCACTGATGACATCTCAAATGACATCACTGATGACATCACTGATGACATCATCCAGTGACTGTGTGTTTCTGTAAAGTTTAAATATGTTTTACATATTGAAGAATGAGTGGATGTATAAGTATCTGTATGAAAGATTTAGTAGGTACGTGACTGAATGTATGAGTGAGTGATTAAATGGTCTTACTGAATGCATGGGTTAGTGACTAAACTGTCTGAATGTGTGCATCAGTATGTCCGTTGTTGTGTAAGCTACTGCATGTGTTGATCAGTAGCTATATGAGTGGCTATATGTGTTATTGATTGGTTGCCCGAGTATTTGCATGGGAGACTGAGTGTGTGTGTGGGTAGCTGGCATATATAAATGACTATACATAAGAGCCACTGATTGTGCGAGTGGCTGTATGGATCATTGTGTACTTGTATCAGTAATTGTATAACAAAGTAATTTTTTTGTTAGTATATGTTTGAATAAGTAAGGTGTTGTGTGTATAACTGTATAGTTGAGGAAATGAAAGTGTGATTGATTCTTTGCATGACTGACTAGATGTGTGAGTAACTCCATGGATGAGTGGCAGAGTGTGACTGTCTGTATAGGTGTATGAGTGCAGATGATAGTGTTGTATTGATGAGTGACTGTATGTATGAGTGATTCTATGTGTAAATGATTAGATGTGTGTATAGACCTAGCAATCAGTGTGTGCGTATGTAGTAACTGCTATTGGTGTGTCAATGGTTTCAAGAATGGTAGTCTGTGTTTAACACTGGGTGTATCAAAGGTTATATTAGAGTGTGAAGAGGTGCATCGTATTATCACATGAATGATATCATCAGTGATGTCAATTGAGATGTCATCAGTGATGTCATTTGAGATGTCATCATTGATGTCATCAGTGATGTCACTGACCATGTCATGAATGATGTAATATGTGACATCATCAGCAGTGGATTGCGGGTGCGCAAAATATAGTTAGTACAACTAACTATATAGGAGCAAATTCAATGGTCTTTTAAATGCTAATTCCTAACTATATATGACCTGAAATCTATGGTTTTTTCAGTGAATTTGCAAGTTTTTTTAAATGCTAATTCCTAACTATATATGACCTGAAACCTATTTATTTTCAGTGAATTTGCAAGGTTTTTTAAATGCTAATTCCTAACTATATATGACCTGAAACCTATGTTTTTTTCAGTGAATTTGCAAGGTTTTTTAAATGCTAATACCTAACTATATATGACCTGAAACCTATGTTTTTTTAGTGAATTTGCAAGGTTTTTTAAATGCTAATACCTAACTATGTAAGGCTTGAAACCTATGTTTTTTTCAGTGAATATATATATTTAATATAATATATATATAATTTTTATTTTCAAGTTTTTTTTTATATGATTACAGGGTCCGTGCACTATGTACGCTCTGAGCTCTTACCCCGACAAATTTTTTAATTTCTAAAACCTAATATCTAAGTTTTTAACGCGGATTTTAAAGGTAGACAATATCTGCTTTAATGTAGAAAAATGTTTTTAAAATTTTTTTAACAACAGTATATTACTTTTTGAAGTAGTAACAAATCTCGCGAGGGTATGTCGCACATGCACGCAACGTAAGAGCTTCGTCTGCGCACCATAAAAGCTTTGAGCTCTTACCCCCGAAAGTTTTATAAACTTTAAATCGTTATATCTACGTATTCATTGCACAATGTAAAGGTACACATTATCTGGGATAATAAAGAACATGTTAATTTAAACTTTTAAAGACCATATATAACTTTATTTAATCAATTATAAATCTTGCGAGGGTGCGTACTACGTAAATGCATCGTAAGATGATGTTAGCGCTCAGTAAATAGAGCGTAAACGCAACGTAAGCTTACGTAAGCGCTCCGTAAACGCAACGTAAGCGCTCCGTAAGCATACATCCAACCATGTGACCTCAAAACAAAAGATATAATTGGTTTATTATACTTCCTACTCCAATTGTTGAAAGACCCCTCCCATGTTCATCATTCTTCTTTGGCTTTCGAGGAAGAAACACCTTTTTCATCAGCACTTTGCTCCTGAAAAATCTATTGAAATGTCTGAACAGCAGGAACCAGAGCATTCAGAACATGAGGAACCTGAGCATTCAGAACATGAGAAATCTGAGCATTCTGAAGATGAGGAACCTGAGCTTGTTCCTGAAACCCCTAGATCACCAAAAGAGTCCATAGTTTGGAAAAAAATGTTATTCCCAGAAGGACAGAAAAAGGTAAATGCGCCTTTTGTCACATGCAAAATCTGTGACACGGTACTTTCCAGAGGGGACACACAGAAGAAGTACAGCTTTGGAACTTTTAGCATGGAACGCCATGTATATACACCCAAATAATTGGAGTAAAGCTGTAATGAAAATATCATCAGAGCAGCAGGGCTCTGCTCCAAGCACTACTTCTCAACCAACAGCACCACCAATGCAAGCATCAATGGTTGCAAATATCCAACCAGAACTTAAGAATTTGATGATGCAATGCATTCGTTGCCAGAAACTAATAGCCTTTGGACAGGAGTCCATTGAAGTTATCCTGCAAAAAAACAGGAAGCACAGGTGCACCTCATACTTTTTTTCTTTATTTTTCATAGTTTGTTCCGGTTGAACAATTATCTGCCTTAAAAAGTTTATTTTTTTACATCGTTTTTCAAGCAAAACAAAAAAAAACAGTTCTTTTTAGAACTACCTCTACTGGTTAAAGAAAGAACTACATTTCTAAGTTTGTATGGAAAAGTTTGTCATAGTGAATGTCAAAGTGCAAAACTATAAGGATGTGGTACAGCATAAACCTATAAGGTGTTTACCTATAGTATACTGTACTACTTCCAAAGCACTGAAATGTAACATATGTATATAAATATGTTACAACTCAATGGGCGAGATGTACGTAATCTCGATTTACCTACTCATAAATACCGAGGGCCCGATGTAGGTAATCCCAGATTACCACTTCGTAAATACCGAATCATATCGATTCGGTATTTAAGAACTGGCAATGGGGATGTCGGTATTTTTACCAAATTAATTACCGATTTGGTAAAATTCGGTAATTACCGATTCGGTAATTACCGAATATGTATTTGCCATTGATTCCTATGGGCCTTGATGCCCATAGGAATCAATGGCATATTCCGATTCGGTAATTACCGAATCGGTAAAGACCAAATCCTGCCAGGGGGAACAGGGTGTCACTTTGACACCCTGTAGCACCCCTGTTTTTGACTTGTGTGCAATGTGACACACATACATGCCCTTAGTCGTACTTACCTTATAAATGAAATATCTGTGGAAACGGAAAAAAAATCAGTTATAATACATTATTCACAATACAAGGGACAAAGCAGGAGAAAAAGGAAAGAGGAGTTAGGGAAGGGAAATGAGGGAGAGGGAAGGGGGAATTAGTGCAGGTGCGTTAACAACAGTGAGTCTAAGAGAGAGGGAGTGATGGAAGAGTACAGAGAAAGTAAGAGGACACATGGAGTTTTGTAAAGGTGTGTTTGAAGTGCAGTTATGTGAGTGACATAAGGGGAATTAGTGAGTGAGCAAAGGAAGGAAAGAGAGGTGAAGCGGAGTGAAACAGAGGGACTGACTTAACATGAATGGGTGAGAAGACTAAGAAGAAGAGAAGTGAAGTATAGGGAATGAGGATAAGTGAGGGAAGCACAATAAAGGGACAGGGATGACGTAGGGTAAAAGAATGACAGTAAGTTTGACAAAACAGAGGTGATAGAGGATGAATAAAGGCAAATGAGCATGACACAAGAAGAGTAAAAGAGTGAGGAAATAGAGGGAGTGAAGGAAAGAGTGAGAGAAGGGGACTGAGTGAAGGAGCAAAAAAAGTCAGTGACAAAATATGGATGAGTTAAAGTGAGTGAACATAAGAGAAAGGGAGTGAGAAACTGAAGGGCTGAAAGCAGTGAGGTTAAGAGAGAGGCAGTAAGGGAAGGATAGAGAGAAACAGAAATAAAAAAGTAATTAAAATGTATTTTTTATTAGTCGAACTTACCTTTTAAATGTAATATGTGTGGAAGAGAGTAAACAAATCAGTTATAATATATATTTCACAATATAAAATCAAATTAACTTGTACAACATGTTATATGGTTTATTTTTGCTGTTCTCAGAATATATTGATTTTCACTAAAAACAGTGAGTTCAATACTATTCATCATATCACAGCGGGCAAAAAAAAACACAATCAAAATGATTGCGTTTAAAAAACCCATAAAACTTAGAAAAGCATATCTTAACCCCTTCCATGCTGATGACGGCCCCCATCTGTCATGCATTACAGTGCTCGTGTGCTGATGACGGCTGTGGGCCGTCATAAAGCCATTGATTCTTTAAAAGCCTAGCACACGAGGAAAATCGGCCCAGCATGGAAGGGGTTAAATGTTTTGATCCAAACAGAAATTTCTAAGATACAGTATCTCATTATTATACTCTCATACTAAAGTGATATAGAAACATATATTAACCACATTTACCCGAAATACGTATCCTTCATTTACATACCTTTCCACATGGCCAAATGGTATATAGAGAGTCCTCTTTTTGGAAATTACTTAATAGTAGTTTTAAACTTCCATTTACCCGACTTTCTGAATGAAAAGTCCAACATCTATTTTATCATCTAACAATAATTATATTTGCACCTCTGACTTACTCTTGATTAACATTTCCTATAATACTGATATCACTCACTATGTGATACACTTACACTACCTCTATGACAACTACCAGTTTACTAATTATCTTGATCACTTTCACTCACAAACTAATTTTGAACAACACACTTACTTTTATTAACTGCTCCAATCTTCATTGTTCAATTACTTTCACTAAAATATAGGTTCTAAAAACACTAGGTAAGAATTTGTCAAGTCAAAAGTTGTTTGAAAATCAATTGAGTATCATTACAAACTTATGTAAAAACATATATTATCAACATTTACCCGAGAAACTCATTTTTCATTGATATACTTTCCCACATGGTCAAATAGTACGTAAAAATTCCTTGGTTTGGAAAATACTTAATAATACGATTGACCTCCCATATCCCAACCTTCTGCATGAAAAGCTCCAATGTCTTTCGTAACACCTAACAATATTCATATCTCCACCCAAGTATGTGTATCATGTCCATAAAACCTGAAACAACCAGTAAACTATTAGAATCTGAACATTATATAGTATCCTGATGACTAACTTTTATTAATTGCTCCAATCTTTCTAGGCCAATTACTTTTCCTAAGATTTTGGTTGTAAAAACACTAGGTAAGAATTTTTTAAGTCAAAAGGCAAACGTTTTTGGAAACTCAAAACAGTATCATTACAATGAGCCCAGCCTTTTTGACATTTTAAATAAGCTGTATAATGTCCAGATGTTGTTGAAGGACCATCATGGAAAAAATAATTGCCACTGTTACAAAGGTTCTTCCTGAAATTGATAATTGAGAAGCCACAAAATTTTTAATTAAAGTTGTTAATTTAGTTCCATCAGGTCTGCATCGTTGGAACATAAAAATTTCGTACTGTCCATAACTTTGTATAAATAATTTTGATAGCATTGCAGAGTTACATTGGGTACAAACCATGTTTTGATCAGCTGCTCTAACTAGATCATTAAAAGACACTGATTTGCAGTCTGGTAAAGTCAAATATATAAATCTTTCAGTATCTACTGTTGTACTACTTGAAAAGGAACAATTATCGAAGACATGTTCCCATCTATAAGAAAGGCCAAAAAGATTTTCAACATCTATACCTTCCTCTTGCAATACAACAAGCAGGTACATTAGAAATTCCTGACAATCTTGCTGAATATCCTGAGAAAATTGAGTTATACCAGAACATATGTCTAAATCATTTCGAATATCAGAAACACTTTCTATATTTGTTCTATCACTGCTACATTTCTTAAACACAGTATTCAACAAACAACGAAAACTTTGATCCCGATTTTCAACAATCTGTTCTTGCAAACTTTGGAGAAAAAAACAACATTAACCACTACATTAGCATAGCAGTTGACACCAGAACTGTTCTCAAACTGAAATCCAACAATATCTTCAACAGAATCCTCTTTGTTTCTGCTTACAATTACTGGTTCATCTACTTTTCTTTTTTTTGCTACAGCCTTGCTAAATTTTTTCTCATTTCTTCTTTTTCGGTCTACCACACACTTTTCAAACAGAGGATATTGAGGTAAATTTGGAGCATACTCTCTTCTTAGCTTATTATATTCCTTTACACAATTTAGATCTGCACTAATCTTTGTCTCATCAAAATCAATCAAGTACAATCCAGATAAAGTTCTGACTCAAGATAAAGCAACATATGCCATACCCTTCTTGAAGACAGAACTTCCAATATTCATCAAAACACTATCTACCCTTAAACCTTGAGATTTATGAATAGTTACTGAATATGACAAAGAAACAGGAAACTGTTTTCGGCGGACATATAAATCTTTCACAAGCAAAAATCGAACAGAACAACGACTGAACTGTTGTACTTCTTCAATTCCATCAAATCTAATTTTCAAAAATTCAATTCCATCTCTATTTCGGTAATTCACAAAATCAACAACATGACCCATTGCTCCATTTACTAAAACTCTTTCCAAATTTAAATTCCGTCGTAAAATTATACAACAATTTAAACATACATATAGAGTCTTTTCAAAACCAGCAGTTTTAGAAATTGTCTTCTCTAAAGAATCCATCTTTGATTTTAACTTTTCTGACAAAACAATAGTAGCTCCTTGGTGCTCTATTTTATCAATAGCTTCCAGTTTCACAATCTCTTGATTTTCTAGCTCTAACATTTTGTTGTTGAAGACTGAACATTCTCGAAGAGTTGGCATCAGGCATATTTCAGTTTAATTTTCAGCAATTTTCTGATAAATAATCTCTGGGAGAATATATTTTCCTTTGGAAACAAATTTGAAATTAATCGTGACTGTAAAGCTTCTTTGCCATGGTCAGTTAATTTTCCAATTCTTACATCTTGTAGAATATTTTTATAATCTTCATCCTTTGCCTGTCGCATGTTTTGAAGCAGTTCTGCATATTTAAAATATAACCAGATATTCACATTTCCAATGCTTCCTAGGCACTTTCTTGTATCTTCATTCGTGAGCATCTTAAAAACTAGTTGTCCTTTCACTGGAGTTAGCTGCAGTAGATCTCCAAAGACAATGATGTGTTTGCCTCTAAATAACACATCATACTCTGTTCTAAGAATTTGTTGCATTCTTAAATGCACAAAAGCAAGCATCACATTTGAAACCATGCTTACCTCATCAATGATAAGAAGTTTAATTTTCTTCAGGACTCTACCAACTTCACAACAAGCTTCTCCAGATAGCTAGTGGTATTGTAATTTATTATCATGCTCTACTGACAGCATCAATAAACAATGTAAAGTAATCCCTTTAACGTTATGTGCTGCCAACACAAGACAGTGATGACTCTGTTCTTTTCTGCAGATAAGTTGCAATTGATTTAATCAGAAAACTTTTCCCAGTTCCGGCTTTTCCACTCACATACCGTCGGACAGGTTCAAATGATGTACATGAGCACTCTTTTTTATCATGACGTAAACCATGCTCAATCTGTTCTGTGACTTCATCATATATTTTTTTCTGCTCCACGTTTAGTTGATTTTCCAAATCTTCTAAATTAACTACATCCTCCTGAGCTTGTTCCATAGCTCTTTCCACCTCTTCCATGGCAGTGGCAGCTTCATTTTGGATAATTGATCCTCCTAGTAGATCCTGACTCAACGAAACAGAACTTTGACTGTCTTGAGAACTGTCTCTAGCAATCTCTGCTGCAATGGTAGCTTCTTGCTGTATTTTATTGTTCAACATTTGCAGATAACGCCATGGCTTAAAGAGTTGCAAAAGAGCTAAATAGTAAAATTCCCTTTTATCAGGAGATTCGCAACTCAATTTACGATGATTAATCAAATGTCCTTTTTAAGCATGGGCGAATTTTGCGAATTCGCGATCCGCGAATTTGCGGATTTGCGAATTCGCAATCCGCAAAATTTGCGAATTTGTGCGAATTTGCGGATTTTTGTTTTTTTGCGTGTTCGTGGGGTTTTTTGCGTGTTCGCGGGGTTTTTTGCATGTTCGCGGGGCTTTTTGCGTCTTCGCGAGCTGCTTGCATAGCGAAGTTACCCATGCAGTCGTTTATGGGAGAGGGAGGGAGAGAGAGATAGATAGATAGATAGATAGAAAGAGAGAGATAGAGAGGGAAAGAGAGAGGGAGAGAGAGAACAAGAGAAAGAAAGAGAGGCCGGACGTCTGAAGGGCCAGATTCCTGAGTTGCCCCTACAGGACATACAGCTTTTTATTTTTAGCAAAATTCATATGGAAATTGTGCTGTAAAGGTCTCTTTTAGTTTAACCCCTCCTGACAACTAAAAATGGGTGTATTTGCCATCCTCTCCCTTCTTCCTGTTTTTTATATCTGTAAGTGCTTCCTGATGAGGTTTAATTCCTTGGACAGGTGCCTCGTTGCCTACTTGTAACTATTCTCTGACCCTGCTTCAAGGGTCAGAGCAGGGTCAGAGAATAGTTGCAAGTAGGCAACGAGGCGCCAGGAAGCAATTAGCAGCAGGTGTCCAAGTTGAAGTTAATTTGTTCGTAACCCTTTTGTAAAAGGTTACAAAGAGATTAGGTTCAACACTTGCACCTACTGCTGTAACCCTTGCTTGGCTGAAAATTCGTCCCCGCTGATTCGCGGATTTTACCGCGATTTCACGAGATTTGCGGATCGCGAAATCGCGGAAAATTCACAAATTCGCCCGCAAAACGGATTTTACGCCCACCCTTAGTCCTTTTCTTTGTTTCACCAGACATCCTTCACATCTAATTACAGCATATACTCCTTTATTGATATCTTCTGGCATATTTCTCTTAAAAGTATAGCTTTGCAGTACTTCATAGAGACAAACGTTCTCAAGATGACTACTTCTATTTGGATAATATGTATCTAACATGTTTGTCTTCAAAATATCTGTACTGTTTGGTTGAAACTCCACCAAATACTCAATTTCTTGTGCAGACTTCAAAGCTCGGTTTCGTGTTGCAGCAAGACCTAGACTCACCCAAATGATGGATCTCGATTTGGCATACAGACTTGCTGATGATAACCAATCTGAACATTCATATGCTCCAATTTCTCGATGCGACAACATCTTCAAACTGTAACTGTATAATTTCTTACTTAGGCTCTTTTCATGCGAAATATCCTCCCACATTTCCTTCAGTTCCGTCTTTTCTGATTTTGTGATCTAAGACGTTACATATTGAGCCACAGCAATAGAGTTGTCAGCAACATATTAAATATCCATGTTAGCATTCCACATGGACAAAATGACTGGGTTGTAGTCATTTATGTATTTGGACTCTTCATATCTTTTCAAGTTGTACGTATTTTTCGGTGATTTTCTTGTCACAGTATGTCGCAGTGAAGACATAAAATTGTTCACTCTTCCTTTAGATATTACTGGTCATGGAAATCCAAAATGACATTTTGTGTAGAACTTCTCCTTGGATTTGAACTTTCGACGACAGTACTTTCCACAGCGATGGGTTTGAAAGCGTAAGACTTGATGTCGTAAATTGTCTTCTTCTGTACTTTTTGGAACAACACATGTGGAATATTGTTCAATGAAACTCATCACTGTGTCATCCAAATCTGTTCCAAATTTGGGAGCATCTTTGATCTATAGCAGCATATGTACTTGAGGAGCACCTCTTGCTTGATACTCCTTCCTCCAAAAGAAATCCAAAACCTCTCCAAGTGGAGGATTTTTTTTGTTTGTGATGAAAGACATCATAGCTTCAAATCGATGATTAAAATACCTACAAACATTAACTGGATCCAAAGAGCACAGTTCTCCAGGTGTTTTGAATTCTATATTTTCCATGTTTCCATTTGCCTCTCGAAGAAATTCAAGTAAGTCTTCCCAGGCATACTCAGCACAGCTAAGAGTGAGGAACCATACAGGAAGTCCTAAGTTTCTTAGCATACATTTCAATTAACCATGGGCGGAAAATCCGTTTCGCTCGCGGATTTTGCGGATTTTCGGTAAATTCGCAATCCGCGAGATTCGCGAATCTCCCGCAAAATCCGCAAATCCGCGAGCAGCGGATTTTGCTCGCACTGTTCGCACTGTTCGCGTGAGTTCGCGCCCCGCGAATAAGTGCAAAATTGCAGAAATACGATCTTAGCAAAACTGAAAGTAACTACTTACCAGGTTCAAAAGTTCAGGCTCATCATTAGTAGCCATTTCCTGTAGTGCTTCCTGAGGGGCCCCTCCAGAGTTCAGTTGCCAGTTGAAACTATTATGTGACCCTGCTCTGAACCTCAGAATAGTTACACATATGCCACAAAGGTCCTGAATTACAGCTAAGGGAGACAAGCAGGAGCCAGGCTGGAAGTTCAAATCCATTAATCAGCCCCTAATGCATTATTGTCAGTTGGGGCAGGGCAGGTGTTGTAACTAATTTTGCAACAATGAAAGCACTTAGCAAGTGCAAAAGATCACTAATCAGGAAGCACTAAGGAAGCAGGTGCCAGCTAAAAAAATATTCTGTGACACATTAATCAGCCCCAAATTAATTCAGGTCACTTGAGGCAGGGAAGGTGTGCTTGCGTTGCCACAATAATGTACACTGACTGGACAACCAGAGGGTGCTGTGATGAAACAGAGGGTGGCATGGGTGGGCCAGAGGGTGGCATGAGTAGTCAGAGAGTGGCAGTGGTGACAGAGAGTGGCAGTGATGAAGAAGAGTGTCCCAAACAGGCTGGACACGTAGAAACAACAAGTTCGCGAAACTTGCGACCCGACAGGTAAGTTCGCAATTTGCGACATTGTAAAAAACCCTCGCGAACTGGCAGAAACCCGCGCAAACACACAAAAAAAAAAAATCCGCAAATTCGCGAGAATTCGCGGATTTTGCGGATTGCGAGTTCGCAAATCCGCAAAATTCGCGAACGCGAGATTCGCAAAATTCGCCCATGTGACGACGGTACCAATACTCATTCGTGCCACGCTGACATGCCATGAGATTGATTAGCTGAGATTCCAAAATACTGTCTTCCACTTGGACTTTATCCATAAAGTCCCTTGCCGAAACATTTTGAAGATGTACTCCAGATTTCAGTATATGGTTCACAGCATATGATAGTCCAGAGAAGTCACTCTGAAACAGAAGAGTAAACAAATATGGAATGCATTGATGAAATCTTGGATCTTCTGCATATAATCTTAAACTCCGGTATTCCGACGCAGGAATTTGAACAGGTTGGTCATCATATCTTCCACCTTGACCTGTTGGAAACAATGGAGGAAAACAAGGAGCTTCCAAGCTTTCTTCCCATACACTTATGGGACTTCCTTTGGCTTCTTTCATTTGGAACACCTCAATAGCATTCCCCATTACTTCTTTGGAATGCAGAGGATGAACACTATAATGCTCATAAATCTGTTCTCTTCTAGACTCATCTACTTTTTCAATCTGTCCAGCTGATGAATCACTGTTCTCTTCTACAGTTGTTTCCTCTTCTCCTACATATACATTTTTGTAGTAATGATTGTTTTTACTAAATACAACGTTGCATTTTTGACTTTCCTAACATCCACTAATTCTTGCCAGATTTTCTTACTCTTTGTAGGAACGCCATTAACTAGAATAACTAGAAGTTCCTCTTCCACTTTTTCTACGCCAATGGTGTCAATATTTTTCTTTAAATCTAAAGGCAAATAAACAACCCTTCCCTTTAATCCTCTCTGTAAATCTGAAGGAGGCAATTTCCCTGTTTAGGCTCCATGCGAACAATAGCCTGAAAAGGATGCACACATTGAATCAGAATACACTCATAGGTATTTAAACCCATCAATTCAGACGGAATCTTTACCAACTCAAGATTATTATGTAAAGCTCTAGCAGGCATTCTGTTTTCATTTAATTTATTATAACAATATTTACAAATACATAGATCGGAACCCAAATCAAAACAATTCTCAATCAACAAATAAGTTGCAAAATCCTTCCATTCATTATTATTTTCCATTTCACTTTTAACATATAAATCAACTAACCGATTCTGATTCTTATAATGAGTTCGTCGATAAAACACACAAGAAAAATTTGGCCTTTCACTTGAAATTACCTTAAATTTTGTAATTTCTTGATCAAAATTTTGAGTACTTCCAATCTGTACATTCTCTTACACATTACTTTCTATTACTGTATCATTTTCGGCAGTGTCCTCTTTTTCACCAAAGTAACAAAACTCTATTTCTTCACAAATCTTCTTCACATTTAATTCAGATCCATGCAAAAGAGCACTGTTTAACTGTTTTAGCTTAAGTGCTGAACTTTTTGCATAATACAACCTTCTCACTATTTTCCTCACTTTAGTTTAATGCACTCCTAACATCCTAAAATGTTGAAAAGTACTCTGACATACTTTTCTAGAAAGACAAGCTAGTGAATGACCATGCAAACCTGTTTTTCCCTCACTCTGCAAGGATCTAAGTCTTGCAATATCTTAAACTTTTGTTTTAGACTTTTCTTACTATATGTACGTACGAAATTGCAAAACAAATTAATAGAATCCTTTCGCACACTACAAATACTACTACAATTCCAAGTATACACCGGAGCCTTAGGACGTCTCCCTAAAACTTCATCAGCTAACACCTCATCTGCATTTCTAGGCACAATTTTTTCTTTTTCAACTGGACAACCGACCTTCACCTCATATGCTCGACCACTGGTGTCAACTGCATGCACCAAAACATTATCTTGAAAGTAACTCTCTTCATTAAAAAATGGCTCATAACTTGTACTATACTTCCATTCTCCCGAAAAAACATCACAAAAATTAGTCCGATTAATTACTCTTTTCAACTTACATTTTGATTTCAAATCATTGATTGCCTTATCTAGTCTACGAACTCTATTGATTACTAAAATATACAGCTTTCACTTCACTTCAAAGGCCTGATCAACAAACTTTTCTATTCTTTTCTTTTTCTTGTAAAAAGCTGTTTTCCTATTGTATTTCTTAAGATTTTTTAATAAATTCAAAACTGCTCTGTTACGAAACATTTGTCTACGAATGTCAATAAACTGATTTGTCCTACAATTACCAGACACACTATGATCTCCTCGTACCGTTATACCATTTTTTGGTGACCTCTGCCTTTTCTTTGTATTCAGACTTTGTTTTTTTTTCGTAGTAACACTTTTTTTTACTTTTTCTGCATTTTAACAATTTCCTTAATAAAATTCTTTGTTTGCTTACCAGGAGCATTTTTTCTTTTCTCTGTAGATTGTCCTTTTCATGAATCTTCTAATTGAGTCCTCTTGGTCGATAAAGCTTTCTTATAAACTATTTTTTGGCGGTCTTTTGTGGGCATAATCTATTATGACTCTGTAGATAATTACAATCTGTTGAAAAGAAAAATGTGACCTATTATAGACCACTAATAACATAGCACATAGCT
The DNA here is from genome assembly GCF_964263255.1 of Lissotriton vulgaris. Lineage (NCBI taxonomy): Eukaryota > Metazoa > Chordata > Amphibia > Caudata > Salamandridae > Lissotriton > Lissotriton vulgaris. The sequence goes on from NC_141694.1 coordinate 1,536,838,325, forward strand.
TAACTAAACATTATAAACACTAGTTCACATCTCTCTTTGTGTGTCTCATATCACTCTCTGCCTGCACCGTCTCCCTCTTTGCATACCTCATCTCACTCTCTCCTTCCACCATCTCTCTGTTTGTATGTGTGTGTCATCTCAATCTCTGCCTACACCATCTGTCTGTTTGTGTGTATGTGTCATCTCACTGTCTGTGCCTAAAACGATTTACCATGCTAAATGTTTTTTGCTGAAATGACTGGCTTTAAGATTTTTGACAAGCATCACACTGAGTGTGCATGTGAATTAAGGAATTATATTTTCATCTTTTTCCATAATGTTAGCTGTGTGTGCTCACAGTTTGTATCTTTTACCTTATAGGGTAGACTTCTTTTTAAAGTGTTTCTCATGCTTGGATTCAATGCTGGTATAGAGATAGTGCTAGTGGTTTCATTGGGCTTGTAAATATGCTCATTTTTTACAAGCGCTTTGCACTACCTTTAACATGGATGCAAGCAGTGAATGTATGGAGAGGAATAGGAATAGCAGATAGAAAACAATATGAAATGCTGTGAGAGATGCGTAAAGGATTTTACTAATGGCATCAATTGAGATACAATATACAAAAAAGACGGGCATATTTACAAGCCCCTTGCGCAATGCATGCGGAGTAATAAAATTGGCACATTACATGGCTGAAACCTAACTCATTTCAAAATGTCATTTCTAATATGCACCATTCGGTTAACATTATCGAAAAAGGTGAAAATATAATTCCTTAATTCACACAGACACTCACTGTGATCCGTGTCAAAAATCTTTAAGCCACACATTTTATCAAAAAACATTTAGCATGGTAAATCATTTTACACACAGAGCACAACCCATTTAAATGAGCACTACACTACAATGCAGAAATCTGACTCATTTTCAATGAAGCCCAATATGCTTGTTATGCTTCCCAATACTGCAAACAGCACTCTCTCTATATTACTCACCTTTAAAATCGCTTTTGAAAATATACAACGGTGTCAAACACACAGCAGATTTTCTTAAGCAGAATCTCTGAAATGCAGCTCAGACACTGGAACCAGAATGGCACACTTTCCCACTCATTCTTCACACATATCTCAGGTCTTAACCAATGAAATGTCTTCCCACACTATTTCAAAACTAAACTAACATTTCAATTGGTTGTACATTCCCACACTTTCAAACTCACATAATATTCACCCACCCCCCTAGTGCTCATTCAACCTGTTACCATGGTAACTCCCACCTAAAAAGGACAGAGGTAAAAAGTTCATCATACAATGTTGCAAATGAATCCAGCAAGATTCTTTGACCTTTCAATATAACAGCTAATCATGTGCAATGTTCCTTTCAATGACCTTTTCTGAACCATTACAATTGCTTCTTTTAAAAAACAAAACTATGCACCCTAATATGCTGTGCTGCATTTTCAAAAAGCACCAATCATTTATTAAATTTCAAGTGCAGAGAATGTCATCCTCTTTTTTTTCTAAACTGCAAGCTTTACAAATGCCATTTAATTTACAGCCCTCATCTGAGTACAACCAGATCCACCTTAGTACTCCTTACAAATTAACAACTCACCTTCTAGAAAACTGTTGAACAGTAAATTCTGTGTCAATCTCACACCTCAGAAGTATACCTCAAACACTAAAATCTCAAAATGACTTTGTTTCCCTCTCATTTCTCATACATATTCACATATCAAGTCAATCACATTTTATCACACACAAAATCAAAACCATAGTAACATTTTAATTTTTTCAAAATATCAACACTTTCAAACTCACATAATGTTCAACCTACCCCCAAAGCTCTCTACCAATTACCATACTAACTCCCCACAAAACACCTACCTAAACCCAAAGGTGAAAGAGTCATCACTCAATGTGGCACTCAACCAACATCTAAACACTGAAACTTGTTATTTTAATTTATTTTTTTGTCTTTTTGAGCCGACCCCACGATTTTTTTTAATATTTTTTTTTATTTTTTTTAACCTTCGGGTTCCTTTACAGACCCCATGACAAAACCTAGGGGGCTCAGGAAACCCTACCCTGCCTCCTTGTCAACTATTACACTTCTGTTTACAACCATTATCATCTGCAACAAAAACAAGATGGCGGACAACACTTCCTCATTTCGACTGACTGGAATGTTGACAGATGTGCAACAGCCAATCAGAATTCCTCGCGCTCACGCTAAGGTCCGCGCACGTGCAAGGACGGAGCAAGCCCATGCGCGCACCGTGTCTCACCCATAGATATATAATTTGAAAAAAGTCGATTTTCTCAAAAATTACTGAAGGGATTTTCACCAAATATACAAAAGGCACTTCTGCATACCAGGCTCTACCACTTTGCCAAGTTTGATGTAATTCCATTCAGCCCTTCGGGCTGTAGCTGAGTCTAAAGGTCCTATGGAAAATTGCATTGAACTCAATTTCACATTCAATTTTCTCAAAAACTACTGGAGGGATTTATACCAACATACAAAAGGCACTGCTGTATACCAGTCCCTACCATTTTGCCAAATCTGGTGTAATTCCGTTCAGCCGTTCGAGCTGTAGCCTTGTCAGAATGTCCCTATGGAAATTAACATGGGGAAAACACGTTTTGAGACCCCCCTTTTTTCTCTGCACCCGCTTGATGAATCCCCCCAAAACTTTCAGGGAAGGAGCGAAGAGCAGCGAGGCAAATTTAAGGAAAATTACAGGCAGATCCCTCAATCGGCGCCAAAGTTATTCCTAATAGAATGTTCGGAATTTCCTATGGTAACTAGGTCCTAACTATATGTAGGTAATAATATATATATAATATATATATATATATATATATATATATATATATATATATATTCAAATCCAAATTCCATTTGTTAAGAAAGGAACGTACTCGACACGCACATTGGGTATTTGTAGGCAAGATAATGACAGCCTTGTTCATATTATTTACATCTATCAGTTATGGCCGCCATGAATTTGCACTGTTTGTTCACACAAGGGGATTAGTCCTATTTCTATGTTAAATTATGAATTAAAAGGACACTGTTTGGGCTTTTACGGCTGAAACGTGATCAAGCCGAAAGGTGAAACGCGTTGTTTCCTGCCATAATTAAATTCTTCGTGCACCAGCAACTCTAGCGTGTCGAGTATGTTCCTTTCTTTACAAATGGAATTTGGATTTGAATCTGTTGGGTGACCGGGTGCCCTACCTCGACCCGCACGTGAGCGGAACTGGCGTGTTTACCGGAACTGTTTGAACGTGTGTGTATATATATATATATATATATATATATATATATATATATATATATATATATATATATATATATATATATGTATATATATATATATATATATATATATATATATATATATATATATATATATAATCTACTGGCGGTTGCCAGTAGATAGTTATAGTTAGGACCTATTTTCCATAGGAAATCTGCAACATTCTATCTGGAATAACTTTGGCGCCAGTTGACGAATCTTCGCAAAATTTCCCAAACTTACGGTCAACTCCGGTCTGCTGCTATCCTGAAAGTTTCACGGTGATTCGTGAAGCGGGGGCCGACAAAAAAGGGGGTCCCAAAACACGTTTTCCCCGTGCAATTTCCCATATGACCTTTAGCCGCAGCTACAGCCTGAACTGCTGATCGGAATTACACAAAATTTGGCAAAAAGGTAGTCCTTAGTTCAGACTCGTGCCTATTGCATAAATGGTGTAAATCCGTTCAGTAGTTCCTGAGAAAATTACAGTTAAAATCATTTATATATCTATGGCGCAGCCTAAGCGCACCGTGCCGTGCACGAGCTGTATTCTAATTGGCTCTCAACTCTCCAAATCAGGAAGTGTTGGCAGCCATCTTGTGCCTCAGTTCTACTCACAAAAAACCTTGCAAAACGCGAAAAGGGGGCAGGGTTTTAAAAACAAAAGAAAACGGGAGGATGCGCTTAATTGGTATTTAGCCCCGGGGGCCAAATCCCAGGGGCAATGCATTATATGTAAAGGAGGGCCCACAGGGACCCCCCAGCCATGGGGACCCCCACCCCCGGGGCTTTATTATATTGTGTACAGGGGGCTCTTAGGCCCCCCCAGCCCCGGGGATCACCACCCCCAGGGTTTATTAAAATTGGGTGGGGGGCTCTCAAGCCCCTCTAGCCCTGGGGACCGCCACCCCCGGGGCTACAAAAACTTGAGTGTGGGGGGCTCTGAGGACCCCCAGCCCACGGGACCGCCAACCCCTGGGTTTTTAACAAATGTGGGATGGGGGCGACGCGTCCCCCCTCCTTGAGCCTTGTACAGACCCTGGGGACAGCCACCCCCCAGGGCCACCCCCGGGACACTGCTGTTTGCAATGGCAGGGCAGGAGCCTCGCGGCTACCACCCTACTATTGCAAACTGCTGCAAAGCAAAGCAAAGCAAAGCAAAGCAGATTGCTTTTCCATATGAGGAGCAGCATGTTAGCTGCAATGCGAGGCCAGGCCCCGGGAGATGGGGTCCCAGGGGCCCCCATTAAAAAAAAATCAACAAAAGAAAAAATCAATGGCCAGCCCCGGGGGATGGGGTCCCCGGGGCCTTAAGTGGGCAGAGGAGGGGGGCTACGCAGCCCCATCCATAAAAATATTTCTAAATTTGGCCATGCTCTGGGGGATGGGGTCCCAGGGGCACAGAATTGGCCAAGAAAGGGGAGCCTCGTGGCCCCCTTCCCATAAAATGTTGTTTTTATTTTCAATTTTTAATAAACTCCCCAAAAAGTAAAAGGAAGAGGGGCCACACAGACCCCCATTAAAATAAAATAAGAAAAAAAAGACCCGATCGCCCCTAGGCCCCGCCTCCTCACAAACACACTCTGCAAATGCTCCCTGTGGCGCGTTTTAAATTGGGGAAATAATTCCCCTTCCATACTGGGGGTCCCTGGGGGCCAACTAGCCCACCAGGTACCTCCAGTAAGTGCCACAGGGCTGTGTTGCAGAGGTGCTACAGGCCATGCCCCTTTTTACACATCTCTGCAATGCAGCCTTGTGGCGATTACTGGGGAGGTACCTGGTGGGCTAGTTGGACCCCAGGGACCCTCAGGATTCAAAGGGACTTAATCCCCCAACTTAAAACACGCCACGGGCGTGTTTGCACAGTGGTGAAGGTAGGGGGCGGGCCTGAGGTGATATGTGTGCAAACACACCCTGTGGCACGTTTTAAGTTGGGGGATTAACTCACCTTGAATACTGAGGGTCCCTGGGGGCCAACTAGCCCACCTGGTACCTGAGGTTCCCTGAGGGTGACATAGCCCAACACACATCTCCAGTATGTGCCAGGGAGCTGCGTTGCAGACAGGTATTCAGAGGCCATGCCCCTTTTTACATCTCAATGTAAAGTAGCTCTGTGGTGCTTACTGGAGGTACCTAGTTGGCTAATTTGACCCTAGGCACCTTTAGGATTGAAGGGGACTTAATCTCTCAACTTAGAACGGTGACAGAGCGCATTTACCCAGTTGTGAAGGGAGGGGATGGGGCCTGACGTGATGTGTGCAAACACGCCCTGTGGCGCATTTTAAGTTGGGGAAAAAATTCTGCATCAAACCTGATGGACCATGGGGGCCAAGTAGCCCACCAGGTGCTTCCAGGAAGCACCACTGTGCTGCGTTGCAGAAAGATGGTGTAAGCCGTGCCCCTTTTTACATCTCTCTGCTATGCAGCTCTGTGGCGCTTACTGGATTTACTACGAATTACGATGTACTCACCTGTAATCAGGGAAGACCTCAGTGCTGCATCTTTGAGTGAAGTACTGATTCTGAAAAGAAATTCTAACCATACTTTCAGTAACTTGAATTTCCTTCCATAGGCCAACATTGACTGGTTTCACTTGGAAATTCTTCTAAGTGTGGAGTTTTGGAACTTTAAAATATTCCTCTAAAATCAGAAGAACTACGAATTCTGATTTACTCACCTGTTATCAGAAGAGACTTCAGTGCTGCATCTTTTAGCCCAGCACTGACCCTGAAAAGTAATTGTAACCATACTTACCAGTGACTTGTATTTTCTTCTGTAGGAATCCATTATCTGGTTTTCACCAGAAAAGTTTCTAAGTGTCTATTTTCACAAACTAAAAATATTCCTAAAAAAACTCTTTACTGGAGATGCAGCAGTGCTGGATCCAGGATCCACCACTGAGTAAGAAAAAGTGACGATAGCACTACTTACCTGCTAAGTTAATTTCCTCCCATAGGATAACATTGGTGATTCTATGTGAAAAAGTTTCTGAGTATCAACTTTTAAAATGGAATAACATTCTTTAAAATCACTACTGTAACCAAAACACTTTTACTCAACTGTTTACAGGAGATGTCAAAGGACTGAATCTAGGATCCAGTCCTGTGGTTAAAAAGTAATCCATAAAGTAACTAATTGCATTAAACTAGGAATCCCCATTGAGCTCAATGTTGTTGCATTGTGTTTGAAATTGTGTTGCCCATTGCAACAACTGAAACTACTGTACTTAAAAGTCTATTGCCTATTTGCAAAGTATTTAAACTAAAGTAATTCATTCTGAGAAAGTATATTTTGTAATGTAATGTATAATGTAATTATAATGAAATTTAAAAAAGAAAATATCTAAAAGTAAATAGTTTAAAAAAATATAGTAAATCAGTATCAAAAAAATAAATATAAGAATTAATACATTTAAAAAATTTCATTTACAAAACCTTTTAAATTCACTGAAAAAAACCATAGGTTTCAGACATGTTATAGTTAGGGATTAGCATTTAAAAAACCTTAGAAATTCACTGAAAAAAGGGGTAGCCGGTGTAAGCTATGACTGATAGGGGGGTTGTTTGTGGAAACCTGTATCACTGACTGGTAGTTACCTAATTCTCTGATATATGTCTGAATTTATTTGTGCAATTTCTGAAATCAAATATATATATATATATATTATATATATATATATATATATATATATATATATATAATATATATATATATATAGTCAGTGAGCAAGGGCACAGCCGGCCCGAAATGCGTTTGACGAGGCTTTGCACCCTGCATGCACGAATAAACTTCATCACGTGAAACTATTGCAAGTCTGGCTGTGGCATCATTTTGGTGTCCCGTTTTTCTTGTCTGCACGGAAAGTGCTTTGGAGACAGATTGGAGTTCATATATATATATATATTCACTGAAAAAACCATAGGTGTTAGCCCATATATAGTTAGGGATTAGCATTTACAAAACCTTAATTTACTCGCACAAAACCATAGAAATTCGCATATATAGTTAGATGCAATAACTATATATCGCGCACCCGCAATCCACTGCTGATCATGTCACATATTACATCATTCATGACATGGTCAGTGACATCACTGATGACATCACTGATGACATCTCAAATGACATCACTGATGACATCACTGATGACTTCTCTGATGACATCTCATTTGACATTACTGATCACATCACTGATGACATCATTCATGTGATAATACGATGAACATCTTCAGACTCTAATATAACCTTAGATACACTCAATGTAAAGTGACACTCAAAGACTGTCACTCATCCATGGAGTTACTCACACACCTAGTCAGTCATGCAAAGAATCAATCACACCTCCATTTCCTCAACTATACAGTTATACACACCTTACTTATTCAAACATATACTAACACATATTTACTCTCTTATATAATCCCTGATACAAATTCACAATGATCCATACAGCCACTCACACATTCACTGGGTCTTATGCACAGTTATTTATATATGTCAACTCTCACATGTACTGTGTTTTACATATGTACTTACTTTGACATGGAGCACTGAGATATCCATTTACTCACCAATACACTCATGCACACAGTCAACCGCCCATACAGCTGTTTCCACATGCACTTTTGAACCCATACATCTAGTGAATCAACTGCTCACACATCTATGCACAGAGTGATACACCTCCCAGCCACCCACACACACACTCAGTCTCCCATACAAATACTTGGGCAACCAATCAATAACCCATATAGTTACTCATATAGCTACTGATCAACACATGCAGCAGTTTACAGAACAACAGACATAATGATGCACAAATTAAGACAGTTTAGTCACTAACCCATGCCCTCAGTGAGACACATTTAATCACTCACTCATACAGTCAGTCATGCACCTACTAAATCCTTCATCCAGACACTTATACATCCACTCATTCTTCAATATGTAAGACATATTTTAACTTTACAGAAACATACAGTCACTGGATGTTGTCATCAGTGATGTCATCAGTGATGTCATTTGAGATGTCATCAGTGATGTCATCAGTGATGTCACTGACCATGTCATGAATGATGTAATATGTGACATGATCAGCAGTGGATTGCGGGTGCGCGATATATAGTTATTGCATCTAACTATATATGCGAATTTCTATGGTTTTGTGCGAGTAAATTAAGGTTTTGTAAATGCTAATCCCTAACTATATATGGGCTAAAACCTATGGTTCTTTCAGTGAATTTCAATGGTTTTTTAAGAGCAAATATCAAAAGCTGTCAAATGTCAAGTACGTGATAGGTAAAAACATTTTCGTATTTATGCACGCTGATGTGCTTTGAACGCTGCCCCCCCTCTTTTCTCTTAGAAGTACTCTCTCTTTGCAGATAGTGAAGGGTAGTTAACGCAGGCCTTTGCCCCCGTTGTAATCCGTCGTGCCTGCTTGTCTCTCCATTTGATTGATTGTTATCCAAGCATTTACTATTTTAGAATTTATTCTCTTTGGTTCATTCTCTATTTACTAACAAGCACAAAGCCGCAATACTCTGTTTAGTCTTTGCAGATAGTGAAAAATCGTGTAAAAAAAAAAAAAATCGAGCAAAATCAGTAGGCCACTAATAGAATCTCTTTTTGACCTCGCTAAAATAGAAACATTAGGAACAACCCTTCATGAGAAATACGAAACTAGTGAGATGAACTGAGCTCCACACCATGATGGCTGCAAGACAGCTCGGCTCCGCCACCCACCCCACCCAAAATAACGATAAACTCTATGCAAAAATCATAAATATATACAACACACCAGCAAAGTAACAGGGTAAAAATTTTATTAAATAACTATTTACATAACTATTTTATACTTTTTGTTGCCTGATCCGGCTAGCTCAATCGATCGAGCATGAAACTCATGCACTCTGATAGCAAGCGTTGCTGCTGATGCTATGCAAACAAAAACTGGTTTTCAGTTTGTACATTCTTCAAGATTTTTCATCCAAGGCTGGTTGAGAGTTTGTAGAACGATGGCTTCAGATTTTCAACATACGGTGTGGTGGCGCGGACTGGGAGGGTGCGCTTGACTCCTGCCCCCTCCCCAAGTCGTATTGCCCTGGCGTGGCCTAAGATCGCCCCCGACATAGGCAGCCGGCTTCCGGGGTCCGGCGGAACTTTTTGCCTTTTAATGACTCTTCCATTCTGGACCTTATCCCACAATCCGTTTGACCTGAAGACACGCTGTAGTGGGGCGCCCCTTTACCGTTTCAGTTGCCATTCCGCCGCTTTTGCTACACTGTGCCTCTTCCGCCATTCAGCTGTTTACCGCCCGCTCTTGCGACTACAGCGTCTCGCTCACCATGTAGTTGAGTTGTTCCCGCTCTTGCGATGCAGCTATAGGCGGCTGCCACAGGACTCTCAAAATGGCGGCCGCCTCTTCAGATTTGGGCGTGGTCCACTAAAATGGCCGTGGGACACCTTGGAACTCGGACGCTTGTCTGCTAGGGCTTGGGCCCCATTCTCGAAAGCGTCCACTGAACCTTGAAGATTCTACAAAAGTCTTGGGGGCCCCCGACTCCCGCAGGCTTCTGGTGGGGAGCGGCTGCCATGATTGCTCGTGGAATGGCCACAACTGAGATACGAGATGGTGGTGCTCTCATGCTAACGCCAGCTTCAGTCTGAAACATCCAGAAACACTGTAGACTACCAATTCGATCAGTTCCGGTAGCGCCCCAATGTGACCCGGTAGGGAAGAACTTGCCCTCCCCTCTTTGACTGATGGTTCTTGTTGCCTGTCCCTTCTGTTGTCATTTAACAGAACTTTTTAGACTGCTGAAAGGGGTTGTGTTCCGACCGCTGGTTGGTGGAGACATTTTGACTATATTCTGGACCTACGTTGTCGCGTAATGCGTTATATGACACGCCGCGTTAGCGCACCCGGAAGTACTCCAGTGCGCGAAGCGCAGCTTCCCGGAAGGGATCCAGGGCGCGGCGCGCAGCGCGTAACGTAAGCATAACAGGTTATGTGACTTGTTAATAAAACTTTTCATTGGTTCATTTTACTTTTGTTATTCTAATGATGAAAGGCTAATGTATTTTCCCGGAAAATATACAACTGTCCTGCAAGTAAAATATATTCCTTTTTCTAGAAAAAGGGCGTTTCTTCGTCCCATGACGGAGCCGTTGAGCAAAAGATGCTCGGCCTGCTGTCTTCGTGGCCGATACGCCTGAATATCAGATTCTTATCGATCACTTTATGTTGCAGGAGTAAAAAACACAACAGCCCTTGACCATTTATCTTTACTGCGTTCCTGCGTATTATACCTTTTATCCGTCATGTAATTGGACTGCTTTATTTCACTTGCCTTTTACTGATTCGAAAACAGTGACTAAAATTAAAAACTTTACCAATGTAAATACTACTACCATGTTTTGTTTTAAAAACCTTTATTGTGAAAATGTCAGTATACAAATACGGGCCTATAACCACGTGGGCCGGCCATGGAGCAAACTGGAATCGTATATGATGAGGAGACATTTACACTGTAGAGGAACGCAACGAGCGGGCCATTAGGTTGCAAGAACTAAGGTGTCTAACAGTTGCGGAATCGGTGGACGTACATTTTGTAATTAAAATACGACAGGGCCACTTACAATAAAATTATCTAGATATACATTTGCGGGCAAGTACCATGGGTGACGTTAATTCGAACTTTCAATAGTACAGTAATCAATAACACATCAGAACTTAATATCAATAGGGATGTCGAAATATTCAATCAATTCTCGTTCCCGCCCGCCATGTGCTTCAAAACTGCATACGTATCTCGTGATATCAAGGTTGTGCAACCAGTACACAACAAGGAGTTACGAGTCCCATTTATACCGGCTCCATTTTGGGCGAGGCCGGGCAGGTCCAGGAGATAGTCAAAATGTCTCCACCAACCAGCGGTCGGACCAGAACCCCTTTCGGCAGTCAAAAAAGGTTCAGTTAAATGACAACAGAACAGATAGGCAACAAGAACCAACAGTCAAAAGAGAGGAGGGCAAGATCTGAAGCCATTGTTCTACAAACTCTCAACCAGCCTTGGATGGAAAAATCCTGAAGAATGTACAAACTGAAAACCAGTTTTTGTCTGTATAGCATCAGCAGCAACGCTTGAGTCAGCTTTGTGTGAAGCCGCCATTTTGATTCAATCAATAGCATCCCCCTGCACACATTCAGGGACCTGGTCGTGTCTTCAGGTCAAACGGATTGTGGGACAAGATGCAAAAAGGAAAAGGAAAAAAGTTCCGCTGGACCCCGGGAGCCTGCCGCCTATGTCATGGGCGATCTTTGGCCACACCAGGGCAATAGTGAAGCTGCAGCAGGTGCAAATAAGCTTCAGACAGTGTTACAAGCGTTGCTCAGAACTCTCAACTATGACACCACCTCCGTGCCATCCGGATCTTGGCGCCTTATGCTGGTTCCGACCTATTCACACATCGGTCCGCTACTGACACCACCTCATAGGCCAACGGGACACCCCACGCCGACTTTCGGCGCAGCATTGTAGGATGGCCACACCAGTGCGGCAACTTGCTAGACACCACCTCGGTGCCATCCAGATCTCGGCGCGTTGTGCTTCCTTCGGCCTACTGTAGCCGCAAGTGCGGACGCAACTCAGCTGGATAGCGAGTGAAACACCAAGGGGCGCCCCACTGCAGCTGAGGAGCCTCCATCTTGGAGGCGACGCACAGCATCACATTGCTTTCCAATGCAGTCAGATCCTCAAACAGCCCCCACTGACTGACGCGACCTCACAGGCCAACGGGGCGCCCCACGCCGACTTTCGGCGCAGCATTGTAGGATGGCCACACCAGTGCGGCAACTTGCTGGACACCACCTCGGTGCCATCCGGATCTTGGCGCGTTGTGCTGCCTTCGGCCTATTCGCACATCGGTCCGCTACTGACGCCGCCTCACGTGCCAACGGATTTTCTTCGCTTTTTATAGCAGCGCATAACGTAAGCATAACAGGTCATGTGACTTCTTTATAAAACTTTTCATTGGTTCATTTTACTTTTGGTTTCCTAATGATGGAAGGCTTGATCATATGACCTAAAAATAACACTTTTCATCGGATTCAAACATTTTTTTCCCAAACGATGAAAGCCCCACCTTGTTTCTAGATGTTTCAGACTGAAGCTGGCGTCAGCCTGAGAGCACCACCATCTCGTGGCTCCGTCGTGGTCATTCCGCGAGCAATCATGGCAGTCGCTCCCCACCGGAAGCTTGCAGGAGTCGGGAGCCCCCAAGACTTTTGTAAAATCTTCAAGGCTCAGGGGACGTCCGAGTTCCAAGGTGTCCCAGGGCGCCCCACGCCGTTTTTCGGAGCAGCATTGTAGGATGCCAAAACCAGTGCGACAACTTACTGGACATCACCTGGGTGCCATCCACATCTCAGCGCGTTCTGCTGCCTTGGGACTATTCGCACAACAGACCGCTACTGACGAGGCCTCCCCGCGCACCCCCCGGGACGCCCCACGCCGTTTTTCGGAGCTGCATTGTAGGATACCAAAAACCAGTGCAGCACCCAGGTAACATCACCTGGGTGCCGTCCAGAACTCAGCACGTTGTGCTGCCTTGGGACTATTCGCACAAAACACAGCTACTGACCATTGTTGCTTCTTTTTTCAAAAAAATGTTTAAATGTATTTACTGTTTTTGTTGCGTTCTATATATTTATAAGTTATTAAAGTGTTATAATCCTACTACTTTGTTGGAGTGCTATATATTTTTAATGTGACACATAATTGTAAAAACTTTGATGTACAAAGAGGCATCCCTGCAATCTTCCGCTTCAGGCTCGCTCCCACACACCCTCACAGTGAGAATCCCCTCCCCAAGCACAATACAGGATGGTTATCAGATAGTAGGAACGCGTGTGGTGTGACGGATCTCATCGGGTGGGGGCCTTGATCTACTGTAACTCCTTTGAAGAGGGGTGATTCTCTACAGCTGGGGCCATAAACTACATCTGCAGGGTAGGTGATAGCCTAGGACCGGCCTGGACAATCGGACACAGAGGAAGAGGAGTGTCAGAGGGTGCAGTAGTGAATAGGGTGAAAGGGTGCTGTCGGGCGGGCACAGGGTGTGATTCTCAGGGAAGAGCAGCGCACATGGGAGGAGGTTTCTGGCCCATGCATGAGAGAGAGAGCTGGGGTGACCAGTGCGTGGGGGAGATGCTTGCGAGGGTGGGGAGCCATGCTGAGGATCGGCGGCGTGCAGAGAGTGGGCCTGGTCAAGGCATCTGAAATGGCTGCCGTGCTCAACAAAAGTGTGGCATTGCAAAAAAGACAAGATGGCGCAGACAATGTTTATCAATAAGGATTAATTTATAACAATTATTTTTAACAAAATATTTACTCGCAGTGACAAAATGGCGGTCAACAGTTCCTGATTTCCATCGAATCGAACGTTAACAGACGTCACGCAGCAAAAAAAAAAAACGCTCACGCACAGCCGCTGGAAGACATGTATCAACATATATGAGCCTCCTCAGCCAACCTCAGAAAACATAAGGGGTCAGGATACGTCTCCCGTACCCCCTTATACCTAGTAATTTAATTAAATCGAAACACAAAATGGCGAATTCACGTTTCGCTACCAGTTTGCGACCCGGTTCGCGAACCGAGAAGCGCTTCTACCGTGAAAAATCAAATTTTTATTATTTGCCCCACAGGACACTTTAATAACCTCAACATCATTCCTAGGGGGTCAAGAGGGGTCTACCTAGCCCCCTTTCATTAAATTCCCCCTTCGTTTTTCTCCTCCTCTTGTCTCTCGATCCTACCGAGAGACAAGATGGCGGCTGCACCGGACTGTTTAGAATGTTGACAGACACCGGAGAGCCAATCAGCTTTGCTACGCAAAGCTCCGTTACGTGAAAAGTACGCGATCTGGAGCGCTATCTGGGACGCTGTCACAGATATATCTGTTTTTTAAACGTTAATTTCTCAAAATCCACTGGAGCACATATATTGAGACCCAGCAAAGGCACATCAGGCTAACAGTCCCTATAATTTTGCCAAGTTTTGTGCAAATCCATTCAGCCGTTCGAGCTAAAAGTGAGGCCAAAGGCCCTATGGAAAAATGAATGGGAAAAACGCGTTTTGAGACCCCCCTTTTTTCTCGGCCCCCCCCTTGACGGAACCCCCCCAAATTTTCAGGGGCTGCTCAGAAACAAAATGTGCCATTTTCCTGAAAATTTCAGCCGATTCCGTCTACAAACACCAAAGTTATTAGACATAGAATTTTCAAAAGTTCCATAGAGAAAAAATCCTAACTATATATACCTACTGGCGACCGCCAGTAGGTAATATATATATATATATATATATATATATATATATATATATATATATATATATATATATATATATATATATATATATATATATAGATATTTGTTTTAAACTTTTTATTTATGAAAATGGAGCAGCAGCATTTTATCTCAGATCAAAAAGTTAATTTATACACTTGCAGATCACCAATGATTTACAACTGTACAATTAATGATTAATTAAAAACACAGGTATTAGTACAAATTACGAACAGCAATCTCATATATCTAACAATTGCTTGAATGAGCCAGCTATCTGCTAGTTTCACAGTTATAAGGTCTTTCCTAGTCCTGCCAAATTCCTTCAAACCGCTTATTTGTGCCCAGTCTTTTTGCATGTAGGTTCTCACAGCATTTAACCTTACACACTTTATTGCTCCACTGATCGGCAGTAGGTATAGTTACAGACTACCAGTTTGCCAAAATAAGTTACCTTGCCACGAAGGTATCTACGAAACAGAGCTGTTTTTGTTCGTTTGAAAGATTGTTTGACCCTGATGGAATGCCGAAGAGGGCTCCCAGTGGGTCGGAGTGAATTCTAGTCCCATCCAATTTCCCATTTCCTTGAATATATTGGTCCAGAATACATGCAGTCTGGAACAAGTAAATATCATATGGAACCACCCCCCAGGTTTCAACCCACATCTAAAACATGGATCAATGACATAATATCGACGTACACTATATTGAGTTGCAAAAATATCGTTGAAAAAATATCGACTACAATTATATCGAGTTCCTATATTGATATAATAAACTACAAAAATATTGAGGACAAAATATCGACTTTTTAAATTATCGACTACTCT
The DNA here is from genome assembly GCF_964263255.1 of Lissotriton vulgaris. Classification (NCBI taxonomy): domain Eukaryota; kingdom Metazoa; phylum Chordata; class Amphibia; order Caudata; family Salamandridae; genus Lissotriton; species Lissotriton vulgaris. Next base: position 1,536,853,791 of record NC_141694.1, read on the forward strand.
AATATAGATAGCAAATATATAGAGTACTAAAACATCATTTTAATAAAAATTATATGTCACACTACAAAAATATCGACAGCATATATATAGATAGCCCAAATATCGAAAATATAGGATTATCTACTATAGAATTAATACTTTTTACACTTTATTTTATATTTTAATCTTGCTTTTTGGTACTATATACACTTGAAAATACATATAAAAATAAATATACACATTTTGAAATACAAACATTTTTTTCTACTTTTTTTACAACATATTATCGAAACATTGCAGCACATACATTAATAAATAGCAATTAGTCTATCTATATTATAACATTATAAATACATATTTTTTTAAAATAGTAACATAATAACGACCTTCCATGCTGAAATCTTCTCTGTTTTGCTTTCTCACAACAAGAAGCCAAGCAATTAAATCAAAAAAAATTCAAACTGACCAATGGAATGCTCCCTTTCTTAAAACATCCAATCAAATGAATGAACACATGGAATACACACTATAAAAGGAGTACATTCCTACAGCCAATTCCTGCTGCTAAATCTATAGAAAATAGAAGGCTACACTTTGACAACGCTATTCCTGAGAATCCTACTGAAGAAAACAAGATTTCTACATAAATAATTGAAGTAAGTTATAGCTAATTTTTTGACAAAACAAGTGCTAAGGTCGAAATATAACTATATATCTTTATTGTTAAAATAACATTTATTTTTCTGCTTTACTATTACTTCTGCAGACATTTCTAACAATCATCAAATAACCTATGACAAATTCCTAGCCACTACATACTCATTGCAAGTATATAAAAATGTTTTGTAACACACAAAATACATTTCTTTAGAAATCTTTAATAATAGCCTTTCCTTCTTTTTCTATTTTCTTTACAGATATTCACAATACATCCTAACTCTACTCCACCAAAGACAAATAGTACACTGTTTAAAAATGTAGGTATATAGGTTGGCTTCCTAAAATGACCCAAAATGCTAAATATTTTCTCTAATAATTTTTTTTTTACCTTCTAGATTCTACACAGATATTCTGAATAAGTCCTAATTGTACTCCACCTAAGGCAAAAACTACAATATTTTAACAAGTAAGTATATCTATTTGGCTTCCTAAAAGTCACTACAATGTTTAAGCATTTTATTAAAACATATTTTTCTAATCTATCTTTTTCACAGATATTCTGAATACATCCTAATTATACTCCACCTAACTCAAAAACTACAGAATTCTAACTAGTAAGTATAACTGTTAACTTTCGAAAAAGCCCTAAGATGTTTAAGCCTTTTTCTAATAAAGATCTTTTTAAATTCTATCTTCTTGACAGATATTCAGAATACATCCTAATTAAACCCCACCTAAGGCAAATACTAAACAATTCTAACAAGTAAGTATATCTGGTAACTTCCTAAAAGGCCCTAAAAAGCTACCTACTAAACACCTTTCCCCTAGAAAAAGCAGGAATTATTATAAAATATTATTTAATCACATTCTTGTTCTTCCTACCAACAGAAACAAAAGAAGAACATACAAGAAATATTTTGAAAACAGCTTTCTTGCATTTCTCTACACTACAAAATATAACTTTAAGTATAAATTGTGAAATATAAATGTCTAAAAAGCCTATAGAACTATTTTTGACATTAAAATATATTTCTTACTTTTTTTTCCTAGTAGAAGTAATAGAAAAATGACTGAAGGTGCTGAATTTGTAATGTCACAGAAAAATAAACTTTTGCTATGCTATATGGGCTATGTTTATAATCAGGAAAGACAAACAGGAACGAAAGTATTTTGGAAATGTACAAAATATTATTCAAATAAATGCTATGGTAGGACTACTACAGAGGAAGAAAATGTATTATTTACTAGAGAACACAATCACCCCCCTAATGTCACAGAAATAGAGATCAGGGATGCTTTGGAAAGTATCAAAGAAGCTAGTACAGGGACTGACAAACCAACCACACAGATCCTAAAAGAGGAACTGTTGAAAGTTCCTAGCCATGCTTCAGGTCAACTGCCATCAATTGACTCCCTAAAACAGACAATTGCACGCCAAAAAAGACTCACTACTACAACTGAACCTAACCCTACAACATTTGAGGAAATTGTAATATCACCAGAAATGATCATCACACATAATAAGGATAAATTCACACTATATGACAACGAAAGCCCTCCAAACAGAATAATTATGTTTGCTATTGCTACTAATTTAAGGAAACTACAACAATGCGAACACTGGATGATGGATGGTACTTTTAAACCATGTCCTAAACCATTCTACCAACTGCATAGCATACATGGTTTGTACCATCATTACAATATACCATTTACTTACTGTTTTTTACCTAACAAACAACAAAACACATATACAGAAATACTAAATGTAATTAAAAATGAAATTAATAATTATTTTCCCCAGAAAATAATTATTGATTTCGAGCTAGTAATGATTAATAGCATTTTAAAAACATTTCCCCACACAGCAATACAAGGTTGCTATTATCATTTTAACCAGAGCATATGGTGACATCTCCAAAAATCAACATTAAGCTTCCTATATGCAACTGATAGCAATTTTGCATATCAAATAAAACAATTAATTGCACTTTCCTATGTCCCTGTAACTGATGTTGCAGAACATTATAATATGCTAATTGACAGTCCATACTACAAGAAATATGAGGAGAAATTAGCCCAACTTCTAGATTACTTTGAAGATACTTGGGTGGGAAGGTTACATAGATCTGGATACAGACGACAACCTAAATTCCACATAGCCTGGTGGAATGTATATCTAAGTACATTGAATCAGGAGGCAAAAACTAACAACAGTGTAGAAGGATGGCACAATGCATTCCAAGCTACCACTAGCAGAGGGAAACCCACCTTCCACAATCTAATACACGCTTTACTAAAAGAACAAAGCTACCAAGAACTACGCATGGAACAATCTGTAACAGAAATAGGGCCAAAACTAACAAAACAAACAAAACAAATGTTCCGACTACTTCAAAGCCAGGTCACACTATATCCTCAAACAAGAGGTCTAGAGTACCTATCCCTAATAGCAAAAACCCTTCTGTGAGATATATTAAAAAAACTGTCTATACTATCAGATATATACAATATGTAGATATTTTGGTACCATAAAAATTATTACATATTTGTAGTACATATTTATAAACTTTTACAAAACAATTTGTTAACAAATATGCAATATTTATTATAATATCAAACTTTACAACAATCTCAAAAATTACATTTCCCACCCAAGTAATATCAAATGATAATACTTACAATTTATGTCACTGAAGAAGACGTAATACAGCCACTTAGAATCCATCCAATCCTTTTGCAATCCATCACAAATCCAATTGTCGAACCAGTTAAAAACCCGAAAAAAAATAAAAATAGAAAAAAAAGCTCCAAGAAATCCGAAAAAATGAAGTGTGGTACCTTTTCTATTGAAAGTAACATACACACACGTAAAGTAAAATAAAAACGCATATTCTTCTCCCAATCCAAAACGATATCCTCAGAACTCGAAAAACAGTAAAATTGCATCAAAGTCACTTCAGGCACATGAAAATTAACAAATTGTGTTCACTTAATTCCAAAAAATGAACATACACACACTTTGTTTTAAAAAAAACGCATTATCTTCTCCAAGTCCATTCCATACGAATACCCTTAAAAACCCAAAAAATATTAACATTTAAAATAAACGCTCCATGAAAGCACGAAAAAATGAGAGAGAGTTTAAAATATTACATTACAAAGTAATACACTCTTTTCTCAAAAAATATGCTTCCTTCTCCGGAAATAAACACCGTAATACCGGAACCTGTAAAAAAGCATTCAGAAAACAAACCCACCCGCATAAAATCCATACATGTCCAAATATAAATATAAACATTAATATAAAGCATTAAAATACACATATTATAATATTCAAAACATTACAGTACACTACGTCTCAAACACACACAACACCTCCGTCAGAAGAATTTTTCACCTTAAACATAGCAAAACAACTACTACATACACACACTAGTACTACAAAACTATAATATACACTCAAACACTACTATTCTCTAAGATATATTACTTTAAATACACCTTACCTTCCTCTACGCGACGCAGCTTCCAACCGCAAGCTTCTCCAGTCTTGAATGAAGCTAAATAACCTTACGCGGTAAAAAAGTAGTCCCCTTTAAACAATATCAGGAAGTTAAACATACAAAATACAATGTTCTCAGTTGAAATAAAATATATAAATACACTTATAATTTTTTACACAATTATGTAACACATATAAAAATATTATTATATGAAATATCCTTTAATAATTAATATTAAATAATATATTTATAATATTATTTAATATGAATATTATAAATATATATCTAAATTCCAATACATACTTTAAACATTTTTTTTGTGAATTTATACATATTATATTAGTTTATTCCTTTATTTAATTAACTCTACAACTATATTCCATTTGTAAATTAATAATATTAATACATAATAAATATTATTTATTATTATTATTAATAAAATGTATCTAAGTAATTTGTAAATAAATGCAATGAAAAATATAAATGTGAATAAATAGTTGTACCTTGCATATATTTAATTTTATTAAAAATGGTATTATTTACAAACATTGTAAATTAATTCTAATAATTAAGATACTATATTAATTATAATTATTAACAATTTAAAACATGTATGTAAATTGTTGTAAATAACTTATGAAACATTATATCCAACTTACAAAATGAAGTACTATTTCATATACCATTATGAATAATATAATTTACTCAAATATATATATACATGTAATAAGTATTATTTGTCTAACTTATTTTGATTAAAAACATTGTATTTAATATGTACCAAATTATATAAAATTTTATTTACCTTCAAAATTATAAACATAACTATATCATTGTTTTTAGGTTTATATTTATGTCTATATATAACATATATATTTAATAATATCAATATCTTATATATTAACTATAATAAATAAATTAATATTATGCTTATAAAAGTTATATTTTCAATATGTATTAAATGTTACTATTTTTGACCAAATATAATGAAGAACTATTTATCATTTATTGTTAAAATAGTTTCAAAAATATTCTTTTTGTGAAATTTACAACATTTATGAACATAAATAAATGTAATGTAATATATAATATGTAACTACATAATTGTGTAAAATGAAAGAAATATTGTATACTGTACTGTACATATTATAAATACAAATTGTCAATAAAAATCTTCAAAACATCCTTGTCTACTTATTTTTTATAAGTGCATGAATTAATAATAAATAAATGTATTAATTATGTTAAAAAATGTAAATTTCTAACTGCATGTACCATTACATATATCATGGAAACAAAGAAAATAGTTATAATTTATTTAGAACATTCTTAATGAAATACATATTTAACATATATTTAACAAACTATTGCCTCTTCATGAAAATTACATAATAAAAAGGCTACAATTATGTAAACTTACCCAATTCAATGTAGTATTAAAATTAAAATCCAATAAATATCATTGACAGTGCTGGACACTAAACCATTGTAATTTACTATTCCAACTCCAGTCTATTAAATATCAAAGAAGGTGCTGGACACTGACCCATTATAATTTACTATTCCAACTCCAGTCTAAAAAATATCAGATAAGGTGCTGGACACTGACCCATTATAATTTACTATTCCAACTCCAGTCTAAAAAATATCAGGAAAGGTGCTGGACACTGACCCATTATAATTTACTATTCCAACTCCAGTCTTACAAATACCAGGGAAGGTGCTGGACACTGACCCATTAGAATTTACTATTCCTACTCCAGTCTATAAAATATCAGGGAAGGTGCTGGACACTGACCCATTAGAAGTTACTATTCCAACTCCAGATTATAAAATATCAGAGAAGGTGCTGGACACTGACCCACTATATTGTACTATTCCAACTCCAATCAGACAAATATCAGATAAGGTGCTGGACACTGACCCATTATAATTTACTATTCCAACTCAGTTTAAAAAATATCAGGAAAGGTGCTGGACACTGACCCATTATATTGTACTATTCCAACTCCAGTCTTTCAAATACCAGGGGAGGTGCTGGACACTGACCCATTAGAATTTACTATTCCTACTCCAGTCTATAAAATATCAGGGAAGGTGCTGGACACTAACCCATTATAATTTTCTATTCCAACTCCACTTAAACAAATAACAGAGAAGGTGCTGGACACTGACCCATTAGAATTTACTATTCCTACTCCAGTCAAACAAATATCAGGGAGGGTGCTGGACACTGACCCATGACTATTTACTATTCCAACTCCAGTCAGACAGATATCTGAGAAGGTGCTGGACACTGACCCATTATAATTTACTATTCCAACTCCAGTCTATAAAATATCATGGAAGGTGCTGGACACTGACCCATTATAATTTACTATTCCAACTCCAGTCTATGAAATATCAAGGAAGGTGCTGGACACTGACCCTTTATAATTTACTATTACAACTCCAGTCTATAAAATATCAGTGAAGGTGCTGGACACTGACCCATTATAATTTACTATTCCAACTCCAGTCTATAAAATATCAGGGAAGGTGCTGGACACTGACCCATTAGAATTTACTATTCCTACTCCAGTCAAACAAATATCAGGGAAGGTGCTGGACACTGACCCATTAGAATTTACTATTCCAACTACAGTAAAACAAATATCAGGGAAGGTGCTGGACACTGACCCATGACTATTTACTATTCCAACTCCAGTCAGACAGATATCTGAGAAGGTGCTGGACACTGACCCATTATAATTTACTATTCCAACTCCAGTCTATAAAATATCAGGGAAGGTGCTGGACACTGACCCATTATAATTTACTATTCAAACTCCAGTCTATAAAATTTAAGGGAAGGTGCTGGACACTGACCCATTCTAATTTACTATTCCAACTCCAGTCTATAAATTATCAGGGAAGGTGCTGGAGACTGACCCATTATAATTTTCTATTCAAACTCCAGTCTAACTATTATCTGAGAAGGTGCTGGACACTGACCCATCTTAATTTTGTATGATTTTAACGTTATATGATTTTAATATTATGATAATGCTAAATTTGCTCCCAAATTTTTTAAATGTGTTCAATTATTTATTTTAATTTTAGATTTAAATATCCTTTTATTCAAATTGTAATTATTTTTAAATATTTTTATTGATTCTTTTGAATATTATAGAATAAATTGGATATTTTCAATATTTTTTGTTTTACTTTTTATTTTTATTATTGTTTTTTGTAATTCTTAATAATCTTTATTATTTTTTAAAATGTAATTATTTTTTTTTAAAAAATCCATTTTTATTTTGTAAATTTAAATTATTTTTGTAAATAATTTATAAATTTATAACATTTATTTTATTTAATTGTTTACATATTATTGCATAAAGTGGATATTTTTTTATCTAATTTTTATTTTATTTTTTTTGGATTATTTAATTTTTCTAAATCTTAATATTTTTTCATATTTTTGATTTTTATGTATTTATTTTTTTTTCACTTTTAAATAGTAAATTTATAAAAAAAATGTAAATTAATATTTTATTTTTAAATTTTTTTTATGTTTGATTTTTACTAATAATGTTTTAATTAATCCCCACCCTTATCCCCTATTTACCCAACATCCCTCTACTAAATATAGTAAAATGTTTTTTGTTTTTTTTTTTTAATTGTATTTCTTTATTTAATATTTTTTTTTAGGATTTTTTTTTACTATTTTATATTTCATCCCATTTTTTTAAAATGTAAAATTTTATTTTTAAATTACTCCCCACCCTTATCCCCTAATAACCCAACATCCCGCTCCTAAACATTACATATATATTTTTGTAATTTTATTAAAAAAAATAATTTTTAATTTATATTTGTCTTAATATACAATTTTTTTCAATATATTTTTTTTTCTTTTTTGGTATAAATGTTTCTTTACCTTTTTTTAAATTACTCTCCACCCTTATCCCCGAATAACCCAACATCCCGCTCCTAAAAATTAACTTACTATTATATATATATATATATTTTTTTTAAATATTGGATTAAAATATTAGAAATTTTTTATATTTAATTATTCTAACTAATTATTTATTATATTTTTAATATTATTTACATACTATATTTTAAATTTCTCCCCACCCTTATCCCTTAATACCACAATATCCCATCCATAAAATATATATTTTTCAAATAAATTACACATTTCTAACAATAATAATATAGACTAAATAAAACATTTTCAACATTTTCTACACATATTATTTTTTTTTAAGGTTTTTATTACATTATTAACAGTCGATATTTATTTTTTCGATTTTTTTTCCTACACTAAATTATAAATATTATGACTACTCGATATTTTTGAATCAATATTTTTGTTATCGATATTTTTTTAATGTTATTCTCAACCATATTTTGGTCCTCGATATTCTTTACTTCGATATTTCCCTATGCTCGATATTTTGACTCGATATTTTGTCCAATCGATATTATGAATTCGATATTATGACCAGCTACCCTAAAACATCTAGCTTTTGTCCCAGCATACATCTTCTTGATTGTATCTGGTGTATAATATATCATCCATTTAGAATAAAAAGCCCTTCTCTTGAAGTTATCCGTGTGAATGGCTTTCCTGTTGAGCTGATTGAAACAATGCCATTGTGTTAAGTTTATTGTGCAGCCAGTGGTAGGGGCTATTTTACTTATATGATCAGATAGCAACTTCGGACCTAGATGATGGAGTAAAAGTTGATATCAATTTCCAACTCCTGATAAACGGGAGATAAAAGAGGTCAGGCAAGTTTTATCTGTTATTTCATTTATGTCCACAGGGTAGCCGGAGCAAAAGTGTTGTATTTGGGTATTGCAAACAAAGAGTGTGGGGCTAATCAATGGATTCTCCTGCCTTAATGACGGCCATGTAATAAGTTAGTTGTTACAGAAAAAATCCTTAAATCTCGAAAAACCTAGAGGTGCAAAGCGTCCCAGTATGGTCCGACCGAGGCTCAAGCCAAGCCCCAAACAGGAGTCGAGTTTTATTTATGGTTGAAAAAGAGGAATTTTGTATTATTTACAAATAAGATTAAAGCAGTCGACCACAATTCTAGGGGCCTTATAACGCGTTCTCTTTGGCAATCTAGGAATCTGTAAAAAGGAGATGAGGTCGATTCCAGCTACTTTTAGAATGTAATTTAAATAGTAATTATCATGACTTGGTTTCAGTATTTAGGCCGGATCTTGCTTATGAAAATGAATTTGCTGAACGTTCGCTTATTCTAATGTATTGATTAAAACACGTAACTCGTTCTTTGAAGCCATTGATGCAGAAATGCGCACATTTATTTGGCAAAGGAAACAACAACAACTAAAATTGCCGATTCTTCAACTAACTCAGGAGGAAGGTGGCCTGGCGCTCAAACTTTTGTAATCTTATTATTAACTGGCTCTTCTAAATTGGTTGATGTCAGCATACAAAACGTCATATGGTGATGATAATTACTGGAACCATGGGGCATATTACCAACAACTAGCGATAATTTTTGTCTCTAACTTGTTTAGAGACAAAAATTATCGCCGCACATCGGCGATTTTTATCGCAGATAAACCTTGCTATTAGCAAGGTTTATCGCAAATGCGATAAAAATCGGCTGCAATGCATGAATATCGCTGTAAAGTCAGCGATATTCATGCATTATCGAGCAAATGCTCTTAGCCATGTTATCCACCTCCCATTGGATAACATGGCTAAGAACTGCTCAGGGCAGGTGTTAGCTTTTGGAGATATTCCCGCTTAGCGCGAATATCTCCAAAGGTTGGTAATAGGAGATAGCGATGTTAGCGACTGTTTTCAGTCTCTAACATCTTGGCACGCCCACTTTGCATCTCATTAGTGATAAATATCACTGACATGCAAAGTGGGGCCCAAGATGGTCGCTATCTCCTACTAGCTGTCGCTAACTGGTGTTAGCGGCAGCTTGGTAATAGGGAGATAATTTTATCTCCACTTTCTTGGCTTTTAAAGCCAAAAAAGCGGAGATAAACCCCCTTGATAATATGCACCCATGTCCCTGAAGGAGAGGTTGAAGGAATGGCTGGTTTTCTACGTTTCTTTCCTCACATGAGTAATTTATGTAAGTCTTTCCTTCTGATACACAGGGATTCAGAGAGTCATTTCATATCAAGACTACAAGGAAGGGTATATTCAAACAATTACTGATGGCAACAGTTCACTCTACAAAGTTATTATGTAATCAAAAGCACAGATTGAAAGGGGAATTTCATTCCTCGGACAGCATGACTCCTGTAAGTTCTGATCTACTGACCGCGTGAATGGTTCATTGAGTGAAAGGTACTGATGGGTGCTCTGGGGTAAAAATAAATCTCAAAACATATGAAGGCTTTTACTTAAATGTGAGATATCTTTGATTACTGGCTTAGCTTCCTAGTCAAAGTGCTACAGCTGCTAGCCTGCAATTCTTCTATAAGTAACTTTATAAACATGCTTAGTGTGACATGCATAATGAGCTTCACACCATTGTTCCTCATTGAAGCTTATGACTCTTATGACTACCAGGATATAATGGGCCTGAAGAAGTTCTGTATGTCGGACAAAACCCATTGGTTGAGTTGCTGAAGTTAGTGCGACTGTTCTGTTCCACATAAAAGTGGAAATACCCAAAGATTGGAATAATAAAGTGGAGCAATTTTTAATGGACGGTCTGAAGTCAAATACCTATTTTTTTCCTTTTTTCTTCTAAATCAAAAGTGATACACAACAATAGAGCGCACCCAGTCTTTGGGTTCATAATAGATCATGGAGGTACATTGGAGGGTCAAGAAGTAGTGATGGAGATGTCGAAAAGGCTAATAAAGATCAGCCATTATTTTAAAACACTCTTTTATTTAGCAAAACAACGAAAAGCACAGCAATGCAGTTCATCAATACCATACAATCAGATGCAAAATTTACATAGGTTATTTAACATATGTTGATACAACAGTGATTCTTCATTCCAGTGTCCCTTCGACAGCATTTAATGAGCCCTGCCATCTAACCTCACTGCTTCGCAGTTCCTCAGTAGAAGACAGGCATATTTGACCAGTGTGTGTATTCCACGCAGCACACTTCCTATCCCATTTTTTGGGGCACCCTCTGTGCTTGAAAACGTCTTTCTCCGGAACCATGGCTCTATCCATATCAGCATCCCAGTCTCTAATAGTTGGCATTTCACCCACACCTCATTTTTGTGCGATGTTTCATTTTGCAAGTGCCCATCCCAATGAAACCAATGATTTTTCAGTCTGGGTGAGGTCTGTGATCTCCCATATATTTAGCAGGCATAGTTTTAGGGTGGCCGTCAATTTCTTCGCCCCCTGCTCTCTCCATTTATTCAGCAACCAAGTTCCAATATGTTTGGTCAACTGGACACTCCCAGATAATATGGAAAGTCCCCTCCGACGACACTGTCTGAGGCAATAAGGATCAGCCCTCCTGCCCATCTTAACCAAAACTCCTGCAGCAAGGTAGATGCGGTGCAGGGTTTTAGGCTGGAACAGTCGCAATCTCATGGGGAAGGCCACCCCCTAGGGGAGGCCAAGGTGTCTCGCCAATCCTCCTCCTCCAGCACACCCGAATCTGCCTCTCAGTGCTGCTGCAAGCACGTTAAAAGATCTGGGCGATTATTTATTATTTTTTTATATGTAAGGGATATGGCATTCTTGACCATGGGGCCGAATATCAACCTGTCCTCTAGTGGGGAAGCCTCAGGAAGTGGACCACCACCTGGTACTGCATTTTTAAGCGGTTGGCTGATCTGCAAATATCTAAATGTTTTGGATTGTGCTAGGTCATATCCTTTCTGCAGATCAGCAAAGGTGGCCAACCCCTTGGAAATCCATATGTCTACCACGGTTGAAATAACAATCAGGTCCCATTTATCGAATCCGGGGCAAGCACTCAAATGGCCTAATTGCTCGGGTTCCCAGAGTGGGATTGCACGTCAAATTTTATTATGCCAGCCCAATTTTTTATTGACCGTATCCCTAGTTTCTAAGTTGCGTGCTGTCGGTCCAGTAAGGCACAATTTCCTGGGGTTTGTGTATAGTACTTTGTTTTATCTGCCTTGCACCATGAGCCACCAGTCTGTACCGAAACTCGGGTCCCCCGATACCCGTAAGCCCTGCGGTTGACCACCACCAGTTGAGAAGCCTGGTAGTATGACCTAAGGTAACGTAGTGCAATTCCCCCATCATACCATCCCACCGATAGTTTCTGCATCCGAATTTGCGGTGCCCGTCTATCCCACAGCAAGGTGCGCAGGGCACCATCATTACTAGAAAGGTGAGAGTTGGGGATCCTAACGGGAGTGTTTTGAAAAACACAGAGAAATTAGGCAATGTCAACATTTTTAAAAGGGCAGCTTGTCCCAGAAGGGTCAGAGGAAGGGAGTGCCAATGTTTTACGTCAGTGCGAAAGCACGCCAAGGGCCCTTGCAAGTTTGTTTCATAAAAATGGGTTGGATCTGTCGTTATGTAGATTCCTAAGTACCAAAAGCCCTCTGGTGCCACGGAAATCTCATAGTCCCTTGGTAGGTGCGGTGGTGGGCCCTGCAGTGGGTATAGTTGTGACTTAGACCAATTTATTGTGTCACCAGAGTGCTTGACAAATATGCGGAAAATGTGGAGGATACAATGAAGGGTAGATGCTGGAGAGGCCATAAATAACAGAATATCGTCCGCAGAAAGCAAACTTCTTTCTTCATGATTCTCGGTCCATTTGAGTCCACGGATCAGAGGGTCTCCTCTCACCCAGACTGCCAAAGGTTCCAGCACTGAAGCAAATATTAGGGGTGACAGGGGGCACCTCTGTCGAGTTTCCCTGCCCAATTGATATTGTCTGGAAGTATGCCGGTTCACCACTACTTGAGCAGTCGGGCTGGTGTACAGTAGCTTGATCCATTTTTATGAACTTAGGCCCGCAGCCCATTCATTCCAGAACGGCAAACATATAATTCCATTCGAAAGTATCAAAGGCCATTTTAGCATCGAGGGACAACATGGCCATGTCTTCCCCGATCGTATGCTGCCTACCCAGATCTCCACGCAGGTGTTGTAAAATCAAGGCGGTGTTTCCGCAAGGCATGAAGCCTGACTGGTCTGGGTGTATCAGCTCAGTGATCAGAGGGATGAGTCTATTGGCTAACAGTTTAGCAAGAATCTTAGCTTCTGCCATAAGAAGTGAGATAGGTCTGTATGCCTTGCAGTCATTAGTTGGTTTGCCCGGTTTGTGAATAACCACAATTGAGGCTAGCCGGATCTCCTCTGGCAGCAGCCCTCTCTCAGAACTTTCTAGTTACATCTGGCAGAGATAGGGTGTTAACTTGGAATCCATTGACTTAAAGAGCTCAATTGGGAGTCTGTTGGGTCCAATGGCCTTGCCCGAGCGGATATCACGAATGGCTTGCTGGATTTCCTCCTCTGTTTTGCCCTAGCGGCCTCTGTGAGGAGCTGTTTATAGTCTAGTATCGTAACCACCAGTAACAGCTGTTCAACATGGTCAGGGGGCTGTGCCAATGTTTTTTACCCCCATAGGATGTCTGCCTCAAGTTTGGCTATAAGTTTCGTCAATTTCCTCTTGTGGCCTACAATTAAGGCGAGGGCTCTTCCCTTTATAACTGCATCAAATGTGCTCCAAAGGATTTGCGCCAAGGTGACCGAGCCAACATTTTCTTTAAAATATAATTTGGTATCTTTAATTAACGCCGTATTGATGTGAGGTATTTTGAGCGCCCAAGGATTTATAGTCAGGGTCCAGGAAACATCGCCCAAAGAAGAAGACAAGACCCCATGGAGTAAAACACTTCTAAACACCTTAGAGCAGGCAATCAAAGCTCTGAACTTCCAGTCGGATAAAATGGACGTTCAAATCGATTTAATAAATCTCATAGCGAGCCATATCTCTGGCATAAACATCAGGCTGGACCACATGGCAACCCTACTTCAAGGGAGGGCTGACAAGGGACTTCGTACAGAGATTATCCAACCAAGCTGTGTTTGTGGCAAACTAGTGGATAATATGTCAAATTTACCATTAATATTAAATGACATACTAAGGGCGGTCCAGTCATCAATGGATATAAAATATAACTCCAAAACTCTGAGCAACATTGAGTCAATAAAATCAGATGTGGGAATTGGAAGCCAACTCATAGTAAGAGATTCCACTCAAAACAGCTATGTAGAGGAAGAAATAAGCAAGCAGTGTAAAGAAAAACCTGACAACGATCCAGGGCAAAAAGAGGAAGCACAACACGCAATGACCCAGTATAAAGATAAGCTAACAAAAAGACAAAGGAAGCGCGCAAGGAAAGGGAGGGTTCAACTTAAATTCCAACCTTCAACAGATATTCATACCTATCCCATCTTTCATCACACCGCTAATAGGAAACAGAAACCAGCACCTGAAGTAATTGCATCAAAACACATCAACACGCCCCCGGTCCAACCAAACCAGTCAAATGCTGTGAATGGGACCAGCCTGAGTATAGAATCTTCACCCCTCCAAACCTCCTCAAAACCAAACCATATACAATGGATTACACAACCGAAAAGTCAAATAAAGAAAAAAGAAAACTCCCCAAGAACTCAGGATAAAGATAAGACGAAAGAGGCGTCTGATGAAAGGGTCTTAACTAATGAAGTCAGTGTAAATCACACAGCAATGATCCACCAGACAGATGAAACGCAATCACTCCAGGTCAAATCAACAAACCAGGAATTAAGGCACCAAAATGGCCCAATCTTCGTGGATACCGAACAAAATATAACAGATAAATACAAGCATAGTCAACCTACAAAAAGAGCAGATGAAAAGGAAAACAAAAGAACACCAATAAAAATAAACTTAAACGAAGATGGACGAACCTGCAGTACTTACCAACCAAACAAACAAACAAGGCGCACACATATACCACAAAACCCGATCATCGATAAAAACACGGACCGGACTAATGAACCAACCACCTATCTGAGAACAACAGATGGTCCATACGAAGATCTAATAATAAAAACACTAAGTCAAGGGAGAAGAATAATTACAAAAGGGGAAACAGTAAATTCAAACCCAGAAGAAGACACACAAGCTAAAACGAGCTCACAATTACAAGCAGAAACAAATAATAAACTGTCATTTATACCGGAATACCAGACATCAGGACCACAAGATTTTCTGAATAGAGGTAACATAATGAGGCTATTAAGAGAAATTCCAGAATTGAATGACATAGAATCTCAAGATCTCTTGTCAGTAGAATTTAGGTGCACCAAAAATATGTCAGAGGTAGAAGAGTCCTTAACCACCTGGTCAACTAAAGAAATAGTTGATAGAATACTTGAAATGAGTTTGTCATTTGAAGCCTGGGGCATTACACTGAGGCGAGACGATCGGAAAAAATATCCTTTTCCACTTTTAAAAACTTTAACCTTATGTAAAAAGACAAAGGCTGAGGGGAACAGCCAAAAATCATGTTTAAAAGGAGCGTGTGCGGTATCTCCGCAAAAAAATACACCACAAAATAGACACGAAAATGCAGCGGCTCAAAGAGGCACCCGTGAACAGGCAACAGATTGGTCCTGGGTGGCTTCGGCTTTGAGCAAAAAATGCTCCTAACAAGACGAGTCATTTAGAAAAAGATACCATGTTACACCCACGGTCAACAGCTGATAATCAAGAGGAATCCATTGTTGCAAATCCGCACACGATCAGCCTCTGTTCCTGGAACGTACATGGTTTCAACAGCTTGTGCCATGACCACGAAACTGCAAACTTCTTGGATCAACACGACTTAATACTGCTACAAGAAACCTGGAACCTGCACCAAATCTCCATCCCGGGATACATCGAATTTCACGTCCTCGCCGAAAAACCCTCTAACTTTGGACATCCTAGAGGAGGCTTATCAACGTATTTCGCCCAACAACACAGATGGCATACTGAAGAAGTAGACACTATGGTTAACTGGATACAAGTAATAAAACTCACAGAGAATTTGGTCGCCGGTACAGGCTCTTGTAATCTACTATTGCTCAACGTTTATGTTCATCCGGAAAAGAAGGAAAAAAATGAAAAACTGATTACTCTACTCACCTTGATCAGGGCCTTGCAAATCACTCATGAGACGTATTCCATGATTATATCAGGTGATTTTAATAGCAACCTAACAAAAGATGACAAGATAACGCAAGCTCTTGAAGGACTGGGCCTTTTTATTTTAAATAAGAAAGTCAGTGGGAATAGTGGTATACCTATAACCTTTCTAAGCGGTAACCGAACGTCAACAATAGACTTCACAATATTGAGCAACAGCCTGTTACCAACGGTGAGTGCTTTTTCAGTGGAGCAACGTGTGGAAAGTGATCATTTCCCTCTAATTACCAAAATGAAAATGTTGGTTACCAAGACGGAAAAACAAAATACCATCATCCAGTATACTGAAAAATGTAATCTACGTAAACTAAAATGGAGAGGAAAGGACATAAACCCAACAATGGATACAATCAAAAACGAACTGCTTAGTTTAACACCGGAAGAAAAAGGAAATCTGGTAAAAACATGGGAACACCTATGCGAAGCAGTAACAAGTAATCCCCCACGTACAAATCAAAACCCAATAAGATTCAATACTGGCAAAAAGCCTTGGTACACTACTACCCTGAGGGAAGAAAAAAGAAAAATTGCACGTGAAGTCCGCAAGCAGGCATTATTGATAAAAAGTGGAAAAAAATCAAATAAATCGGAATTGAAAGTTATGCGAAAAAAACATAAGATCATGCTAAGGAGCGCAAACACACTGTACCAAGAGGAAATGTGGACTAACTTACTAATAGCTAGTAAACACAAAAATGCCAGCACATTTTGGGGTATTATCAATAAACTGACAAGGGGGAATACCCTAAAACAGGAGGCAGGTATTGGAGAAAGTATATGGACCCAGCACGTTGAAAACATGTTCAGCGACAGGACGGGAGGTGAAAAAAGGCACTGTAATCCGGAGTGCAAAGTATGCACTAGAAACTGCGAACATGCAGAAAATTTGCTGGGAAAAGGAGTTAATGCTCCAGGAGACAAGCTGAAGCAATCGTTGGGTAGTGGAAACGAGATCAACCCCAAAAACTCACAGTTTAGTAAATCAGAAAAAATAGTGAATGCCGTGACCGACACCCTAGTAACAACAGACCAGCTTAAAGACAAAATAAAACGCCTGAGAAAAGAGGGTGCAGCGGGTCCAAACGGGCTCCCAAATGCTATTTTTAAATATTCGCCTGAATTTTGGGCAGAATATTTAACTCCACTCTTCAATGCAATCTACAACCAGAACAAGCCACCAAGATCCTGGAATGGGAGCATAATTCACCCCATTTTTAAACAAGGTGACCACAACGAGCCGGGGAACTACAGGCTGATATCGCTAATGGATGTTGAGGCAAAACGATATGGATCATGCCTATTATCACTCCTTCAGGACTGGATGGAAGATACCAACATAATACCAATGTTCCAAACTGGTTTCCGGCCAAGGACGGGTACATTGACAAACTTGACAACCCTGGCGCTCTTGAAGGAAAAAGCTGCAAAAAGGGGGACGAGACTGTATGCTTGCTTTATAGACCTTCGAGCAGCCTTTGATAAAGTGAACAGATCCTGGCTATGGGAAAAACTAAGATCATGGGGTATCCCGAAGAAGTTATTGGAGGCAATTATAGTCCTGCACAGCAACACCTGGGCTCGAGTAAAACTGGGAGACGGAAGCAGCGTAACGGCCGAAATAAGAACACAACAGGGCCTAAAACAAGGCTGTGTACTGGCCCCAAGTTTATTCAACCTGTACATGGCAGATATTGTCAACCACGTGGAGATTGGGGAATGCCATCCACCCCACATGTCAAAAATCCCAATTCCCTTCCTGCAGTATGCAGACGATATTGTTGTTCTGAGCCAAACTTCAATAGGGTTGCAAAGATCGATCAATAACTTGACAACCTATTTGGAGCACGAATGCTTGGAACTGAATAAAGAAAAAACTAAGGTTGTCCGCATTGTGGATCCTAAAAAGCAAATATTCAAATGGTATGCAAATAGCTCCCCAATAAAGGTGGAAACTTCATACAAATACTTAGGTTTGAAATTGGGGCGAGGGCCGACGAACAAAGAACATAAAACCGAGCTAAAAGCAAAAACACAGTCTCTAATCTACGCATACCGGCAATTACAAAATAAACTAAGTTGTCCAAATTATTCACACCTGCTGAAAGTGATCAAAGCTCAAACCCTACCATCCTTATCATACGCACTGGCCACCTGGTGTGGCAAAGAAGCAGGACTGTTAAACAGCCTACAAACAAAAGTA
Source organism: Lissotriton vulgaris (assembly GCF_964263255.1). Lineage (NCBI taxonomy): Eukaryota > Metazoa > Chordata > Amphibia > Caudata > Salamandridae > Lissotriton > Lissotriton vulgaris. Next base: position 1,536,872,329 of record NC_141694.1, read on the forward strand.
TACAAAGCAGTACTAAACCTTCCAAAATCATCAGCTCCGGCGCAGGTTCGCCTAGAATTTGGCCTTCTAAATCAAAAGTTTCGCAGTATGGGAACCTTTGTGAAACTCTGCCATAAAATACGCACGTCGGAAGCCAATACATTGGACAACCTGTGCTGGAAAGAAATTGAAACTCAACATAAACAGCAAGTTCCAAACAGTTGGGGAGGCCACCTGTCTCAATCCCTAATCTGCATAGGAATTGAAGAATCCTGGGACATGAATCCAGACAGATCCACTTTCGATAAAATTGTAAATAATGCGGTCAAATGGGAATCCTATCTGGAAGACAAGATAATTACCGCAAAAAGACGACACGGGTGGACCGTGATAAATTCATATACCGGGATAAAACCGCAGTCCTACCTAGAAAGCCTCTTTAACAATTCGTTAAAACAAAGATATATAAAACATCGATTAGGTCTACAGTTCTCAAAGGACCTGCTACCAGCCTGGAAAAACTGCCACACCGACCCCCATTGTCGCCTATGTGGATATCGAAATGAAACACTACCGCACTTACTATGTGTGTGCCCGGCACTTAAGGCCTTGAGGAGACGGCTTTTAAAGAACATTTTTAACAAATTGAATATTCGGACTTGTAGGCAAGCCGTAATCCAATGGCTAGATGGATCATGTCCTATGCTGGCCTGCAGGGGGGTCAAATATATGATGAAAGCCCAATCTCTCCTACAGCAAGCTGACCTTGGAATTATACCACCAACTTGAAATAACTGACTCTTACTTGCCACTTACAAACAGTTTTATTTGCCAATATTTTAAAATGTGTTTTATGTCCCAAGTTGATCTAGATGCATTTTGTAATGATTTTTAATAATTTTATACAATAAAAATTGACTTGACTTATAGTTAGGGTCGTGCACCTGGGTTGGGGGTACCCCGTCATCTTGGTCAAGATAGGAGAGTGATCTGAAATTCCACAAGCGAGGCAGCGGGCCTCACTAAATTCGGGCAGGTCCTTGGCATGTGTAAGCATTTAGTCTATTCACGATCGGCTAGTGTAGGCCCCGGAATGGAAGGTAAATTGTGAGACCATGGGGTTACGTTTTCGCCAAATGTCCACCAGGCCGAGAGCCGAGAGAAATTCAGCTCATTCAGACCCACTGACAGGATCTCTATGCGGGGGCAGTCAATCAAGTGACCTGTCAACTGTGAGGTTAAAGTCTCCCCCATCACTAACATGCTGATTGGAAGCTTGAGTTTAAATTGATAAAGGTCTTGCAGGGTGGACTGTTGTGGTGCAAGGGGGATATAGACCAAGAGCTCGTTGAGTGTTATCCCCTCGCAGGAACCAGACACTGCCACAAATCTGCCCTGTTCGTCAGTCCATGTTTTCTTAACCATAAAGGAGCAATTTCTCCGCAAGAGTATCCTTGTCCCACGGGAGCCTGAGGTGAAACCCGTGTTGTCAATCAATTGATAGCCCCATCTGTTTAGGGCCTTACACGAGTTACCAATCAGGTGGATTTCTTGCAAAAGGGCCATATAGAGAGCCTGTCCATTTAGGTATTGGAGGACGATTCCTCACTTCAGTTTGTCCCCAACCCTTTTACGTTCCATGTAAGGAACCTAAATTCCGCGCTTAACCCCATTAGTGAAAATACGTGTGTGGAACCTGTGCAGAACGTGTGTGTCAGTAGTGCTAAACCCTTACAAGGACTCGTGTTGTATATTTGCTGGTAGATCAACCCCACAATGTTGCGTGAAAGCAGACAGAAGAAACATTGCTCATACACCATCGTGAGGTCGTCAAACACCCAGGAAACAGAATCAAACGTCATTTTTGACCTTCTATTAATGTTGCGTTGCTGTGCTTAACTAAAATGACAAACTATACTACCAACCCTCCAACCCTCTCTCCCAGAACTCCCTCCACCCCCACCCTGCCTCCCTGCATGATGGAATCCAGTGAACCGCTTCCCCAACAGTGCAGAGTGCCTGTCCCCCTCCCAACCTCAAAGTGGAGGAAATGTAGGCTAAATGTAGGCTCAACCGGTCCCTCCTATCCCTTCCCCGAATGGTCATATTTTAAGATACAAGAATCAATATATACAGTGAAAGGTGCTCATTGCAATCCTGGACAATTATTCTTAAGTTCCATGATGCAGTCCCACTCCATCTCCGCCAGTGGCTGTGCCTTACTGGAAATTGATATACTGACAGGTCGATCTCAGACCTCCCCACCTCCCCCCCCCCACCCCATTGGTGAGGCGGCACAATGTGTACCTCAAGGTGGTTGTCAAGAAGTCAAGTCTGAGTTCGGGTTACCTGTTTGATTTCAGTAACCACCTGCCGTGTGTAGGTCCAACAAATTGCGACCAGGTTCTTGTCATTCTGCTTCCTCTGCCCTTAACGTTCTTGTTCCTCCGGTCTTCCTTTCTCGCCTACTTTCAGCCAACCTTCGAGCCAGTCCATTGCACCCACGGGGTCCGTGAAGAACAAGCTTTATTTCTCTGCCTCTTCACGCAGTTTCCCAGGAAACATCATAGCATATTTGATTTCTCACTCCCTGAGAGCCTTTTTTACCTCCAGCAAGGAACGTCTTTGTTTCTGAACTTTGGTGGTGAAATCCGGGAAAAACATGACCGTTCTGTTTTCAAATTTGATGGGGGGAGGCACACAGAGCCGTCAGGAGACTATGGTCTCAATATCGAAAATTAAACACTCTTGCCAGGATAGGTCATGGTGTTATGTTACAAAATAAGGGTTGACACAAAGGTACTGGGACCTGGGTAATAAATTGATGCATATGAGGGGGTCCGAGTTGAGGAATAATTTCAGCACAAGAATAAACAATCTCCATGATTCATCCTTGTGAGATACGGCCTGCCACCACGCCGATGATTTAAGCTCGGAGCTGGCCAGGACTTCTTTATTTTACTAGCACGATTCAGTCTGGCACCACGTTCGCGATTAAAGAACGGAGTCGGACAAGATTTCTTTATTTTATATCATAAATCCGAGGCACAACGAGTCAATCGCACGCATTTAACTATCCGGGTAGAGCTCTCTTGATGTTCGGAGCCTCAGGGCCCTCCATCCCCCCTTTCTAGTACCTTGCCACGCAACTCACAGTGACCATCCTGGTGCCCTTCCACACCCCTACCCCATCCCCATCTCACCAGTCCTGATGAAGACCCCGCAGTAAGGTGCAAGTGATCCTACACCAACTGGGGTCGAAACGTCGACTTCTCATTTGTTTTGTCAGACCCATTTGCAACTTAACCTTTTTGACTGTGTTGAAAAATTTGGGATAGGAATGTGTATATATATGTTTAGAAGTAATTGATGGCAATATCAATATGCCCATGTGATGTCATCTTATAAATGTGCTTATGTGACCACATGTGACTTCTGGAAACTTTTCCTATATCACCTCAATCCTCACCATCCCCTCAACACCTTCTCCCCCCTTTTTCCTTTTCACCCACGCCTGCACGTTTGGCAATTACGTATTCTTAAATAAGTAAACATAATACGTTTATGACTGAGGATAGTCATGGGGTGCCCCTGGCCTGGGCCTACCCCCCGGGATATGGTGGGCTCTCTCAATAAATACATAGTTGGAAAGGCGTTTAGGCCGCAGGCGTTTCACCACCAAATCCTCCACAAAGAGGTCCACTGCTGGCCCCTCGGCCCTCTCCGGAACCCCTATGATGGGAACGTTATTGTGCCGTGACCTTCCTTCATAGTTGTCAAGTTGGTTCGAAAGGAACTCAGTCTGTTGTTGTAATTCAGCGACTTGTTTTTTCAAAGTGGATGCTTTGGCGACAAGTTCTTGTGTGACATCCTCCAACTCCTTCACCCTGGAGTCCATTTTAAGTAGATCTGCTCTGAGGAGGGATATGTCTGTAGCAACTGAGTCAATACGACCCTCTAGTGTTGTATGTATGCCACTGATGACCACCAGGATGCCCTGGAGTTGGGTCAGTCACCTTCTGTTGGGTGTCGTGCTCCAAACCCAGAGGAGGCTGCCCCCCTCTTTTGTCTTCTGTAAAGCGAATTTATCAATATTTTGTTGATGCGCATTGCGACTTCCCTTGATCATAGCCATTCTGGAATTAGCGTAGGAAAGACAACGTGGCCTCTCGGTTTCCCCCTGCCAAACCACAGCCTCCTGCTAGATCACCTTTGGGTCAGGTGCAGAGATAAATTGCTCAAGTGCCAGTTCCTATGTGCTCGCCAAAGGGGAAATGACACAAGTTACTCCGATGGAAGGGCACTAGTTTTTGGGAGCCCAGGTAGGCAGAACCTTCCCAGGTCATCCAGGTACCTCCAGGCACACAACTGTGGGTCACATCTCATATTGGTCCCATGGAGAGACCCCTGGGCGAGGTCGCCAGCCGGTAGAGGACTCAGAATGAAGGCCGCCGGGAGGGTAGAGGACATATCACGCAGCGCCTCCACCCAATCTGTATTTCACTGTGGTAGCCCTGGGTGCAGCAATCCTGCAAGCAGAGTTAATGATTTGAAGGCCGGCCATGCCCTGCAAAGCCCACATCGAGCCCCACAGGGGAACGTGGAAACAGGAGCGCTGCCGGCACCGACGGTGAGTGCCGCCGATCTCCAGGTGTCTACAGGATGGGCATATACGTATGGCAAGTCGAGCAGGACCCTCCCTGACAGAAGACCACGCGCTCTGTCACCAGCATAGGACAATCACAAACTACATGCCCACGGACACACCTCTTCACGTCAGGGCACAAGATTACCTGAGTCCGTGACTTCCCTGTCTTGACAGGCCGAGACAACGCCGACTAATCCTCCTGCCGCCGTTCATGCTCAGAATGGCCGGTGTCACTTCCTGCCACCTCTAGGAACTTGCGCACAAGGATTTACATTCTTGTAGCTGGATAAAAGACAGGATTGATTAGGGACAAGACTTGCCAGTACAAGAGCATGCTAGCAAGCGGCCATCTTCTCTGGCAGTAGGCCACACCCCCATGCATGAAGATCAGCCATTCTTGATTACACAATACCAGTCTAAGTTTGCATAAAAACTGTAGTTGCAAAAATAAACTTAGATTTCTGGGTCCCCTTATGAAAAGGAGACACAGGACATCATACATCTATTTAAGGCAACACTATTAAAGGATAATAGACATACCCCAGCAGGAAGAGGGCTAAAAACAAAGGACTCACACCAGCCTTCCAGATTTCAATACACATTGTAATAAACCTAGGAAATGTTTAGTGAATTTCCTTATATTAAATTGGTGGGTGTCAGATCCCTTGGGAGGGGTACGTTTAGCCAGAGATTTCTGAATTCAGTTAGATTGAGAAACGCAGGCCTAGACAGTCTTGGTCTGCCAGAGGTAAGGATCATCCCTTCTAGTAGCCACAATGATGCTGACAGGTGGCAATGCCTAAGCAGATGGTGCCACCCAGAAAGAGCCCCAATGGAAGAAAAAGCCCACACGCTAGAAACCTCCTAGATGGCAGCAGGACTCGACAATGACATAGACAGTCTGGGAGGAGGCTTCAAAGCTAAACAGAAGATGACACAGCACCTGGAACAATAACACAATGGAAAATGGAACTGGAAATTGAACTGAAGATCACAGGAAACTCAGGAGCAACAGAAGCAACAAACACACCAACAGCTGGCAAAATGTGCTGTGAAACAAGGAGGAAAAAACCCACCATCTTTATACCTAAAAAACAGGAAATTACTTCACCACAGTGATGTTGCCATGATGGGTGGGGAACCTTTCATAAGGACTAGAAACTTGGATTGAGCTATTCTTAATCCTAGGAATCGTCTCTAGAGGATTCTATGAGCTTGAAGAAGCAGCGGGATGCATGCTAAAGGCATCCTCAAGCCAAGCCACCCAAGAAGAAGAACATAAAAGACTGTACAGGCAGGTCAGCCACCACAAGTTAAGGCTAAGCATGTGCGGTGTCCCACTGGCATCTCCATAGGGATATGGTTGCTGTCCTGCCATGCATCCCATCCGTCCGAGAAGGGCTTGGGAGTTGTCATCGGGTGGACGGCGGGGCACACAGCAGCCATGGTCCAACAGTGGGAGATGTTATTTTTCTAGGCTGAAGACTACACCCTTATTGTCGTCAGATGTGTTGAGATAGAATGTTGGCAATTATTATTCAACTGAATGTTTTAAATGCAACAGCTGAAATCAAATTTTAAGACAGACTACAAGTAATTATTAGAATATGACATGTAATTTTTGAACGTGGTGTTATCCTCTGCAAGATCTTTGCGTCTCCTAGATTGAGCTTCTGTCAGCACTGATGTAAACGTAACTAAATAAATTGAGCTTGCTTTCCTTTACTTGAATGCCAGGAATGAAATGATTGTTTGAGTCAAGCTTCTGCTTCCAACATCTATTGTACTACGACTGTTCCGTATCCCTACCCATCCTATCACTATGGAATTGTACCATCCTCAACTGTACACTACTTTGTTGACTCACGGCTAGGTTTATGCTATGAATCCACATGCTAAAGAAATATCTAAAGGCTTTAATTAATGTTCTTGCTTGCATTCTAACACCTTCTTTCAAAGTAATGAGGTAATTATGAGAACTGGCACAAATGTTGTTTGCGCCCATTTTCAAATCACGCATTCCACATGACCTACACTTGGTCTGGGTTGTGTTGCCACAAGTTCCTGCAAGCAGTACCTGCTAGACATTAACTATTATCTTTGTGTTTTTTTCATTTTATTACACACCTCACCCTTCAGCTCATACATAATGGCACGGTGGGAAATGCACAATCATTTACATGATCAAGTGGAAATTAACATCTGTTAATGCCCTCAGCAGAAGGGAAACTTGTGTTTTAGTTCACATTTGTATTACTTGGCCCTAAGGTCTTATTATCTCTGTGCCGATCACAGACTTTAGATGTTCTCGTTAGAAGATTGTATAAAGACAACAGCCCAAAATTTAGTACAAGCTTAGAAGGAAATAATATTATCTGGTGAATTGGATGCCTTGATTTCCTGGGATGACTTAAAGCCTTCTTTAAGAAGTTGGATCAATGAACTTATAGTGGGACATGGAACAGAAAGTTCAGAGAGTTTAGGAATGACAATATTTAAGTGCAGAACACATTGATGGCAAGATAGTCAAGATGAGGTGGGAAATGTGTAGCCTTACAAGCACCAACTAAGCTACTGGAGACTAATGAGTTGCCCTATACTAGTGGGTCGTTTGAAACTCATCAGAAGGAGAATAGAACATTCATTCTAATAATGCTTCTGAAGGGTTGAATAAGAGCTGAGTAGTAATTTAATTTTATGGCCTGGCATTTGTTCAACCAATTCCTGACCAACATGACCTTCTTTTATAATACTGTACATATCTCCAAAGTAAAAACAAATAACCAGAAAAGTAATTAGTACGAGATGTAGAAAGCCTAGAATGCATGTTGTAGCCAATTCAAAGATTATAAAATTTAAATTACAATATTTGGTCAGTTGGGCTACACTCTCTCAATATTTCTTCAATGCTTTAATTTATTCACCCTGTCATCGTATATTATTGCATTCCCTCACCATTCTCAACAGAAGGATGAAAAAAAGAAAACAAGACGAACACATGATATGAAATACACGCACATATTCTCAAAGCGAACCCAAGAAACCAATAAAATACGGCACAAAATGAAATTTTCCATATCAATTAATTATTAAGCATATTTACTTCTCAAACTTGCCCCAAATAATATCAAACTTAAATAATATAGCTTTATGGTCATGTATTGCTTGTTGCGGGTTGGCCAGGGAACTCAGGTCAAAAAACAATATTTCCGCTTTTGTTTTGACTTGTGCTGTAGCTTACAGAGAAGCAGAACCACATTTTCAGACCAGAATAAGATTCAGGAGACAAAACTGTGATTGTAAACATTGAACAAATACACTGTTTTAGTTTTATGGATGGAGGCTCAGTTGCAGCTGAGACTCTGACCATCTCTTAGGGCAACATTGTGGGCAAGCTCTCTGGCTCTGCAGGATTGAATGATGTAGGCAAGCAAGTCAAAAAACATTCCATACTGTCCCAAATACACACTAATTGGTAGCATCAGAGTTGAACTAGGGGTTATTACTGATACCGAACATTGCGGTGAGACCTATTTTTTTCTGGATTAAGCTGTGCAGGACAAAAACGCGTCATTTTTAGAACTGCTGTGTCAGAGGTGCTTCAGCTAGATCGAGTTCAACACACCCCTCGGTTTGCCCTTGTTAAGGATTATTTGGCTTTACTGTTCTTGCACTCATTGAGGAGCTACCTGCAGCCTGTGTGCCTGGGCACAGGCAAGCAACTTGTCACTGAGGGAGAGTGACTCAGGTACACACTTATACCTGCTTATAACAGAACACACTACCTGCCTTCAAAAGTTGGAAAGAATGATCAAAAGAAAGAATGATCAATGTGAGTTTCACAGATTGTCCACTCTCCTAAATCTCCTACAAACCAAAAGGACCAGCTGTCAGGACAAACCACATACCACAGTACCTCACATTAGAAACAGCCAAGTATGAAGTTGGAAAGAATGGAAATATTCTTCACAATACAAGCACAGGCCAAACGGAGCAACCACAGATGCAGCAACATATCTCATCTGTCGCAGGCAACAACCACCGACCCTTCTTACTACAGTTTCTACATCCTCAGATTGAATACTTATTCAAGAAACCTCCTTCCACTATATTTCTAAAACCCTACATGAACATTGACCTTGAATTAAATCTATTGATTTTTCTCTCAGTTTTCTTTCTATTGAATGACCATCTTCTTACACTCTATTCTTTGCAAGCCTTACTGTCTATGAGTGTAGGGCCAGTACAATTGTGTGATTCTGCTATGTTTTTTTACTGAAAACAAACAAAGGTTAAAGTGATGTTATAATTAGGTATAGTAATAATATCCAATGTTTCATTAAAACAAACTAGAAATTCACGGAAAAATAAATGTTAAAGGTACATTGAATGTAGAGTTTGTAATATATAAAAACTACAATTCAAAAATTACTCTCCAGTTACAGTTTACTGAGCCAGCTATAGCGTGCATTGCTTATGACCTCACATATATTACATAACTCACAACATAACTCTCAATAAGTTAAATGGCATTATTGTTGACATCACTGATGATATCTTAAATGACATCATTGATGACATCACTCATAACTCCATTGAATCGGTTTGCCAACTGCCTATAGGCGGTAATGCCTCATTGATGGCCAACCCTCCATCGTCAACTACTCCTCATTGTTGTACATTTCTTTTGTTGCCTGACTGCGTTACTACTGCAGGACTCAATATGGGGTCATGTGAGAGTCCATGGTACCTCGTGGAATGCCTCACTCAATCTGTCATGTTTACCGCAGACCTGCGGCACAATTTTATTTAATTGGCCTCATTGGATCGCCCCACAAGGGCCAGGGAGTCAGATTACCCAGACCTGTGTCCTGTAGTGACCACAATATTTCTGTTGATGTTGCAGCCAGCCGATCAGATCACTCAGTCCTACAGGATCGGTGCCATAGTAACTAACCTTTGAACCTTAACTTATCAAAAACTGGTGAATGAATTTTCACCAAATCATAAAAAGCACACTTTTTGAGTAAAGATATAGCTTTCTGCCAAATTTAGTGCAATTCTGTTTAGCCGTTTTTCCTAAAGTGCTTCCTAGAATTTTTGTGGGAAATCGCAAGAGGAAAACACATTTTAGAAAAACTCTCCAGGAAGGAGCAGCGGTGGATGCCTTTTTTGGGGGGGAAATCTGCACCAAATTACTTAACAGAGCAAAAAGTGTTCTTTCTATAGAAACCCTACCCAAATATAAATACACAGTGGTGCTGGTGCAAACCACACATACACACACATGCACGCATGCAAGCACTCACACACACAGGCACACACACACATATATATTTTAATATAGTTGTTTTTTTACACCTCAGAAAAGATTGAATAAAGAGAAGGCTCTTTGATGCAAATCCGTACATGGAGAGACCACATCCAATTTAGCACTAGTTCTTTAAACTGTCCCAGGAAGAGTTTGACGTTTTTCCAACACCCACATAAGAATCTTGAAATACCATGCAGCGGATAAATCTGTTTTACACAGCCACAATGCAAATATTTTAATTAATACACACATCTTGACAATATTAGAGAAACTGTGATACAGTATTCATATGTTCCCAGCTCTTCAGCCACCTATTATTATGTCCCTAAGGCTCTTTTTAAATAAATGGGAAATTTCAATGTTTCCAGCATTCGATTCCTATCCTGAAAGCTTTTACTTAAATGTGAGATATCTTTGATTACTGGCTTAGCTTCCTAGTCAAAGTGCTACAGCTGCTAGCCTGCAATTCTTCTATAAGTAACTTTATAAACATGCTTAGTGTGACATGCATAATGAGCTTCACACCATTGTTCCTCATTGAAGCTTATGACTCTTATGACTACCAGGATATAATGGGCCTGAAGAAGTTCTGTATGTCGGACAAAACCCATTGGTTGAGTTGCTGAAGTTAGTGCGACTGTTCTGTTCCACATAAAAGTGGAAATACCCAAAGATTGGAATAATAAAGTGGAGCAATTTTTAATGGACGGTCTGAAGTCAAATACCTATTTTTTTCCTTTTTTCTTCTAAATCAAAAGTGATACACAACAATAGAGCGCACCCAGTCTTTGGGTTCATAATAGATCATGGAGGTACATTGGAGGGTCAAGAAGTAGTGATGGAGATGTCGAAAAGGCTAATAAAGATCAGCCATTATTTTAAAACACTCTTTTATTTAGCAAAACAACGAAAAGCACAGCAATGCAGTTCATCAATACCATACAATCAGATGCAAAATTTACATAGGTTATTTAACATATGTTGATACAACAGTGATTCTTCATTCCAGTGTCCCTTCGACAGCATTTAATGAGCCCTGCCATCTAACCTCACTGCTTCGCAGTTCCTCAGTAGAAGACAGGCATATTTGACCAGTGTGTGTATTCCACGCAGCACACTTCCTATCCCATTTTTTGGGGCACCCTCTGTGCTTGAAAACGTCTTTCTCCGGAACCATGGCTCTATCCATATCAGCATCCCAGTCTCTAATAGTTGGCATTTCACCCACACCTCATTTTTGTGCGATGTTTCATTTTGCAAGTGCCCATCCCAATGAAACCAATGATTTTTCAGTCTGGGTGAGGTCTGTGATCTCCCATATATTTAGCAGGCATAGTTTTAGGGTGGCCGTCAATTTCTTCGCCCCCTGCTCTCTCCATTTATTCAGCAACCAAGTTCCAATATGTTTGGTCAACTGGACACTCCCAGATAATATGGAAAGTCCCCTCCGACGACACTGTCTGAGGCAATAAGGATCAGCCCTCCTGCCCATCTTAACCAAAACTCCTGCAGCAAGGTAGATGCGGTGCAGGGTTTTAGGCTGGAACAGTCGCAATCTCATGGGGAAGGCCACCCCCTAGGGGAGGCCAAGGTGTCTCGCCAATCCTCCTCCTCCAGCACACCCGAATCTGCCTCTCAGTGCTGCTGCAAGCACGTTAAAAGATCTGGGCGATTATTTATTATTTTTTTATATGTAAGGGATATGGCATTCTTGACCATGGGGCCGAATATCAACCTGTCCTCTAGTGGGGAAGCCTCAGGAAGTGGACCACCACCTGGTACTGCATTTTTAAGCGGTTGGCTGATCTGCAAATATCTAAATGTTTTGGATTGTGCTAGGTCATATCCTTTCTGCAGATCAGCAAAGGTGGCCAACCCCTTGGAAATCCATATGTCTACCACGGTTGAAATAACAATCAGGTCCCATTTATCGAATCCGGGGCAAGCACTCAAATGGCCTAATTGCTCGGGTTCCCAGAGTGGGATTGCACGTCAAATTTTATTATGCCAGCCCAATTTTTTATTGACCGTATCCCTAGTTTCTAAGTTGCGTGCTGTCGGTCCAGTAAGGCACAATTTCCTGGGGTTTGTGTATAGTACTTTGTTTTATCTGCCTTGCACCATGAGCCACCAGTCTGTACCGAAACTCGGGTCCCCCGATACCCGTAAGCCCTGCGGTTGACCACCACCAGTTGAGAAGCCTGGTAGTATGACCTAAGGTAACGTAGTGCAATTCCCCCATCATACCATCCCACCGATAGTTTCTGCATCCGAATTTGCGGTGCCCGTCTATCCCACAGCAAGGTGCGCAGGGCACCATCATTACTAGAAAGGTGAGAGTTGGGGATCCTAACGGGAGTGTTTTGAAAAACACAGAGAAATTAGGCAATGTCAACATTTTTAAAAGGGCAGCTTGTCCCAGAAGGGTCAGAGGAAGGGAGTGCCAATGTTTTACGTCAGTGCGAAAGCACGCCAAGGGCCCTTGCAAGTTTGTTTCATAAAAATGGGTTGGATCTGTCGTTATGTAGATTCCTAAGTACCAAAAGCCCTCTGGTGCCACGGAAATCTCATAGTCCCTTGGTAGGTGCGGTGGTGGGCCCTGCAGTGGGTATAGTTGTGACTTAGACCAATTTATTGTGTCACCAGAGTGCTTGACAAATATGCGGAAAATGTGGAGGATACAATGAAGGGTAGATGCTGGAGAGGCCATAAATAACAGAATATCGTCCGCAGAAAGCAAACTTCTTTCTTCATGATTCTCGGTCCATTTGAGTCCACGGATCAGAGGGTCTCCTCTCACCCAGACTGCCAAAGGTTCCAGCACTGAAGCAAATATTAGGGGTGACAGGGGGCACCTCTGTCGAGTTTCCCTGCCCAATTGATATTGTCTGGAAGTATGCCGGTTCACCACTACTTGAGCAGTCGGGCTGGTGTACAGTAGCTTGATCCATTTTTATGAACTTAGGCCCGCAGCCCATTCATTCCAGAACGGCAAACATATAATTCCATTCGAAAGTATCAAAGGCCATTTTAGCATCGAGGGACAACATGGCCATGTCTTCCCCGATCGTATGCTGCCTACCCAGATCTCCACGCAGGTGTTGTAAAATCAAGGCGGTGTTTCCGCAAGGCATGAAGCCTGACTGGTCTGGGTGTATCAGCTCAGTGATCAGAGGGATGAGTCTATTGGCTAACAGTTTAGCAAGAATCTTAGCTTCTGCCATAAGAAGTGAGATAGGTCTGTATGCCTTGCAGTCATTAGTTGGTTTGCCCGGTTTGTGAATAACCACAATTGAGGCTAGCCGGATCTCCTCTGGCAGCAGCCCTCTCTCAGAACTTTCTAGTTACATCTGGCAGAGATAGGGTGTTAACTTGGAATCCATTGACTTAAAGAGCTCAATTGGGAGTCTGTTGGGTCCAATGGCCTTGCCCGAGCGGATATCACGAATGGCTTGCTGGATTTCCTCCTCTGTTTTGCCCTAGCGGCCTCTGTGAGGAGCTGTTTATAGTCTAGTATCGTAACCACCAGTAACAGCTGTTCAACATGGTCAGGGGGCTGTGCCAATGTTTTTTACCCCCATAGGATGTCTGCCTCAAGTTTGGCTATAAGTTTCGTCAATTTCCTCTTGTGGCCTACAATTAAGGCGAGGGCTCTTCCCTTTATAACTGCATCAAATGTGCTCCAAAGGATTTGCGCCAAGGTGACCGAGCCAACATTTTCTTTAAAATATAATTTGGTATCTTTAATTAACGCCGTATTGATGTGAGGTATTTTGAGCGCCCAAGGATTTATAGTCAGGGTCCAGGAAACATCGCCCAAAGAAGAAGACAAGACCCCATGGAGTAAAACACTTCTAAACACCTTAGAGCATGCAATCAAAGCTCTGAACTTCCAGTCGGATAAAATGGACGTTCAAATCGATTTAATAAATCTCATAGCGAGCCATATCTCTGGCATAAACATCAGGCTGGACCACATGGCAACCCTACTTCAAGGGAGGGCTGACAAGGGACTTCGTACAGAGATTATCCAACCAAGCTGTGTTTGTGGCAAACTAGTGGATAATATGTCAAATTTACCATTAATATTAAATGACATACTAAGGGCGGTCCAGTCATCAATGGATATAAAATATAACTCCAAAACTCTGAGCAACATTGAGTCAATAAAATCAGATGTGGGAATTGGAAGCCAACTCATAGTAAGAGATTCCACTCAAAACAGCTATGTAGAGGAAGAAATAAGCAAGCAGTGTAAAGAAAAACCTGACAACGATCCAGGGCAAAAAGAGGAAGCACAACACGCAATGACCCAGTATAAAGATAAGCTAACAAAAAGACAAAGGAAGCGCGCAAGGAAAGGGAGGGTTCAACTTAAATTCCAACCTTCAACAGATATTCATACCTATCCCATCTTTCATCACACCGCTAATAGGAAACAGAAACCAGCACCTGAAGTAATTGCATCAAAACACATCAACACGCCCCCGGTCCAACCAAACCAGTCAAATGCTGTGAATGGGACCAGCCTGAGTATAGAATCTTCACCCCTCCAAACCTCCTCAAAACCAAACCATATACAATGGATTACACAACCGAAAAGTCAAATAAAGAAAAAAGAAAACTCCCCAAGAACTCAGGATAAAGATAAGACGAAAGAGGCGTCTGATGAAAGGGTCTTAACTAATGAAGTCAGTGTAAATCACACAGCAATGATCCACCAGACAGATGAAACGCAATCACTCCAGGTCAAATCAACAAACCAGGAATTAAGGCACCAAAATGGCCCAATCTTCGTGGATACCGAACAAAATATAACAGATAAATACAAGCATAGTCAACCTACAAAAAGAGCAGATGAAAAGGAAAACAAAAGAACACCAATAAAAATAAACTTAAACGAAGATGGACGAACCTGCAGTACTTACCAACCAAACAAACAAACAAGGCGCACACATATACCACAAAACCCGATCATCGATAAAAACACGGACCGGACTAATGAACCAACCACCTATCTGAGAACAACAGATGGTCCATACGAAGATCTAATAATAAAAACACTAAGTCAAGGGAGAAGAATAATTACAAAAGGGGAAACAGTAAATTCAAACCCAGAAGAAGACACACAAGCTAAAACGAGCTCACAATTACAAGCAGAAACAAATAATAAACTGTCATTTATACCGGAATACCAGACATCAGGACCACAAGATTTTCTGAATAGAGGTAACATAATGAGGCTATTAAGAGAAATTCCAGAATTGAATGACATAGAATCTCAAGATCTCTTGTCAGTAGAATTTAGGTGCACCAAAAATATGTCAGAGGTAGAAGAGTCCTTAACCACCTGGTCAACTAAAGAAATAGTTGATAGAATACTTGAAATGAGTTTGTCATTTGAAGCCTGGGGCATTACACTGAGGCGAGACGATCGGAAAAAATATCCTTTTCCACTTTTAAAAACTTTAACCTTATGTAAAAAGACAAAGGCTGAGGGGAACAGCCAAAAATCATGTTTAAAAGGAGCGTGTGCGGTATCTCCGCAAAAAAATACACCACAAAATAGACACGAAAATGCAGCGGCTCAAAGAGGCACCCGTGAACAGGCAACAGATTGGTCCTGGGTGGCTTCGGCTTTGAGCAAAAAATGCTCCTAACAAGACGAGTCATTTAGAAAAAGATACCATGTTACACCCACGGTCAACAGCTGATAATCAAGAGGAATCCATTGTTGCAAATCCGCACACGATCAGCCTCTGTTCCTGGAACGTACATGGTTTCAACAGCTTGTGCCATGACCACGAAACTGCAAACTTCTTGGATCAACACGACTTAATACTGCTACAAGAAACCTGGAACCTGCACCAAATCTCCATCCCGGGATACATCGAATTTCACGTCCTCGCCGAAAAACCCTCTAACTTTGGACATCCTAGAGGAGGCTTATCAACGTATTTCGCCCAACAACACAGATGGCATACTGAAGAAGTAGACACTATGGTTAACTGGATACAAGTAATAAAACTCACAGAGAATTTGGTCGCCGGTACAGGCTCTTGTAATCTACTATTGCTCAACGTTTATGTTCATCCGGAAAAGAAGGAAAAAAATGAAAAACTGATTACTCTACTCACCTTGATCAGGGCCTTGCAAATCACTCATGAGACGTATTCCATGATTATATCAGGTGATTTTAATAGCAACCTAACAAAAGATGACAAGATAACGCAAGCTCTTGAAGGACTGGGCCTTTTTATTTTAAATAAGAAAGTCAGTGGGAATAGTGGTATACCTATAACCTTTCTAAGCGGTAACCGAACGTCAACAATAGACTTCACAATATTGAGCAACAGCCTGTTACCAACGGTGAGTGCTTTTTCAGTGGAGCAACGTGTGGAAAGTGATCATTTCCCTCTAATTACCAAAATGAAAATGTTGGTTACCAAGACGGAAAAACAAAATACCATCATCCAGTATACTGAAAAATGTAATCTACGTAAACTAAAATGGAGAGGAAAGGACATAAACCCAACAATGGATACAATCAAAAACGAACTGCTTAGTTTAACACCGGAAGAAAAAGGAAATCTGGTAAAAACATGGGAACACCTATGCGAAGCAGTAACAAGTAATCCCCCACGTACAAATCAAAACCCAATAAGATTCAATACTGGCAAAAAGCCTTGGTACACTACTACCCTGAGGGAAGAAAAAAGAAAAATTGCACGTGAAGTCCGCAAGCAGGCATTATTGATAAAAAGTGGAAAAAAATCAAATAAATCGGAATTGAAAGTTATGCGAAAAAAACATAAGATCATGCTAAGGAGCGCAAACACACTGTACCAAGAGGAAATGTGGACTAACTTACTAATAGCTAGTAAACACAAAAATGCCAGCACATTTTGGGGTATTATCAATAAACTGACAAGGGGGAATACCCTAAAACAGGAGGCAGGTATTGGAGAAAGTATATGGACCCAGCACGTTGAAAACATGTTCAGCGACAGGACGGGAGGTGAAAAAAGGCACTGTAATCCGGAGTGCAAAGTATGCACTAGAAACTGCGAACATGCAGAAAATTTGCTGGGAAAAGGAGTTAATGCTCCAGGAGACAAGCTGAAGCAATCGTTGGGTAGTGGAAACGAGATCAACCCCAAAAACTCACAGTTTAGTAAATCAGAAAAAATAGTGAATGCCGTGACCGACACCCTAGTAACAACAGACCAGCTTAAAGACAAAATAAAACGCCTGAGAAAAGAGGGTGCAGCGGGTCCAAACGGGCTCCCAAATGCTATTTTTAAATATTCGCCTGAATTTTGGGCAGAATATTTAACTCCACTCTTCAATGCAATCTACAACCAGAACAAGCCACCAAGATCCTGGAATGGGAGCATAATTCACCCCATTTTTAAACAAGGTGACCACAACGAGCCGGGGAACTACAGGCTGATATCGCTAATGGATGTTGAGGCAAAACGATATGGATCATGCCTATTATCACTCCTTCAGGACTGGATGGAAGATACCAACATAATACCAATGTTCCAAACTGGTTTCCGGCCAAGGACGGGTACATTGACAAACTTGACAACCCTGGCGCTCTTGAAGGAAAAAGCTGCAAAAAGGGGGACGAGACTGTATGCTTGCTTTATAGACCTTCGAGCAGCCTTTGATAAAGTGAACAGATCCTGGCTATGGGAAAAACTAAGATCATGGGGTATCCCGAAGAAGTTATTGGAGGCAATTATAGTCCTGCACAGCAACACCTGGGCTCGAGTAAAACTGGGAGACGGAAGCAGCGTAACGGCCGAAATAAGAACACAACAGGGCCTAAAACAAGGCTGTGTACTGGCCCCAAGTTTATTCAACCTGTACATGGCAGATATTGTCAACCACGTGGAGATTGGGGAATGCCATCCACCCCACATGTCAAAAATCCCAATTCCCTTCCTGCAGTATGCAGACGATATTGTTGTTCTGAGCCAAACTTCAATAGGGTTGCAAAGATCGATCAATAACTTGACAACCTATTTGGAGCACGAATGCTTGGAACTGAATAAAGAAAAAACTAAGGTTGTCCGCATTGTGGATCCTAAAAAGCAAATATTCAAATGGTATGCAAATAGCTCCCCAATAAAGGTGGAAACTTCATACAAATACTTAGGTTTGAAATTGGGGCGAGGGCCGACGAACAAAGAACATAAAACCGAGCTAAAAGCAAAAACACAGTCTCTAATCTACGCATACCGGCAATTACAAAATAAACTAAGTTGTCCAAATTATTCACACCTGCTGAAAGTGATCAAAGCTCAAACCCTACCATCCTTATCATACGCACTGGCCACCTGGTGTGGCAAAGAAGCAGGACTGTTAAACAGCCTACAAACAAAAGTATACAAAGCAGTACTAAACCTTCCAAAATCATCAGCTCCGGCGCAGGTTCGCCTAGAATTTGGCCTTCTAAATCAAAAGTTTCGCAGTATGGGAACCTTTGTGAAACTCTGCCATAAAATACGCACGTCGGAAGCCAATACATTGGACAACCTGTGCTGGAAAGAAATTGAAACTCAACATAAACAGCAAGTTCCAAACAGTTGGGGAGGCCACCTGTCTCAATCCCTAATCTGCATAGGAATTGAAGAATCCTGGGACATGAATCCAGACAGATCCACTTTCGATAAAATTGTAAATAATGCGGTCAAATGGGAATCCTATCTGGAAGACAAGATAATTACCGCAAAAAGACGACACGGGTGGACCGTGATAAATTCATATACCGGGATAAAACCGCAGTCCTACCTAGAAAGCCTCTTTAACAATTCGTTAAAACAAAGATATATAAAACATCGATTAGGTCTACAGTTCTCAAAGGACCTGCTACCAGCCTGGAAAAACTGCCACACCGACCCCCATTGTCGCCTATGTGGATATCGAAATGAAACACTACCGCACTTACTATGTGTGTGCCCGGCACTTAAGGCCTTGAGGAGACGGCTTTTAAAGAACATTTTTAACAAATTGAATATTCGGACTTGTAGGCAAGCCGTAATCCAATGGCTAGATGGATCATGTCCTATGCTGGCCTGCAGGGGGGTCAAATATATGATGAAAGCCCAATCTCTCCTACAGCAAGCTGACCTTGGAATTATACCACCAACTTGAAATAACTGACTCTTACTTGCCACTTACAAACAGTTTTATTTGCCAATATTTTAAAATGTGTTTTATGTCCCAAGTTGATCTAGATGCATTTTGTAATGATTTTTAATAATTTTATACAATAAAAATTGACTTGACTTATAGTTAGGGTCGTGCACCTGGGTTGGGGGTACCCCGTCATCTTGGTCAAGATAGGAGAGTGATCTGAAATTCCACAAGCGAGGCAGCGGGCCTCACTAAATTCGGGCAGGTCCTTGGCATGTGTAAGCATTTAGTCTATTCACGATCGGCTAGTGTAGGCCCCGGAATGGAAGGTAAATTGTGAGACCATGGGGTTACGTTTTCGCCAAATGTCCACCAGGCCGAGAGCCGAGAGAAATTCAGCTCATTCAGACCCACTGACAGGATCTCTATGCGGGGGCAGTCAATCAAGTGACCTGTCAACTGTGAGGTTAAAGTCTCCCCCATCACTAACATGCTGATTGGAAGCTTGAGTTTAAATTGATAAAGGTCTTGCAGGGTGGACTGTTGTGGTGCAAGGGGGATATAGACCAAGAGCTCGTTGAGTGTTATCCCCTCGCAGGAACCAGACACTGCCACAAATCTGCCCTGTTCGTCAGTCCATGTTTTCTTAACCATAAAGGAGCAATTTCTCCGCAAGAGTATCCTTGTCCCACGGGAGCCTGAGGTGAAACCCGTGTTGTCAATCAATTGATAGCCCCATCTGTTTAGGGCCTTACACGAGTTACCAATCAGGTGGATTTCTTGCAAAAGGGCCATATAGAGAGCCTGTCCATTTAGGTATTGGAGGACGATTCCTCACTTCAGTTTGTCCCCAACCCTTTTACGTTCCATGTAAGGAACCTAAATTCCGCGCTTAACCCCATTAGTGAAAATACGTGTGTGGAACCTGTGCAGAACGTGTGTGTCAGTAGTGCTAAACCCTTACAAGGACTCGTGTTGTATATTTGCTGGTAGATCAACCCCACAATGTTGCGTGAAAGCAGACAGAAGAAACATTGCTCATACACCATCGTGAGGTCGTCAAACACCCAGGAAACAGAATCAAACGTCATTTTTGACCTTCTATTAATGTTGCGTTGCTGTGCTTAACTAAAATGACAAACTATACTACCAACCCTCCAACCCTCTCTCCCAGAACTCCCTCCACCCCCACCCTGCCTCCCTGCATGATGGAATCCAGTGAACCGCTTCCCCAACAGTGCAGAGTGCCTGTCCCCCTCCCAACCTCAAAGTGGAGGAAATGTAGGCTAAATGTAGGCTCAACCGGTCCCTCCTATCCCTTCCCCGAATGGTCATATTTTAAGATACAAGAATCAATATATACAGTGAAAGGTGCTCATTGCAATCCTGGACAATTATTCTTAAGTTCCATGATGCAGTCCCACTCCATCTCCGCCAGTGGCTGTGCCTTACTGGAAATTGATATACTGACAGGTCGATCTCAGACCTCCCCACCTCCCCCCCCCCACCCCATTGGTGAGGCGGCACAATGTGTACCTCAAGGTGGTTGTCAAGAAGTCAAGTCTGAGTTCGGGTTACCTGTTTGATTTCAGTAACCACCTGCCGTGTGTAGGTCCAACAAATTGCGACCAGGTTCTTGTCATTCTGCTTCCTCTGCCCTTAACGTTCTTGTTCCTCCGGTCTTCCTTTCTCGCCTACTTTCAGCCAACCTTCGAGCCAGTCCATTGCACCCACGGGGTCCGTGAAGAACAAGCTTTATTTCTCTGCCTCTTCACGCAGTTTCCCAGGAAACATCATAGCATATTTGATTTCTCACTCCCTGAGAGCCTTTTTTACCTCCAGCAAGGAACGTCTTTGTTTCTGAACTTTGGTGGTGAAATCCGGGAAAAACATGACCGTTCTGTTTTCAAATTTGATGGGGGGAGGCACACAGAGCCGTCAGGAGACTATGGTCTCAATATCGAAAATTAAACACTCTTGCCAGGATAGGTCATGGTGTTATGTTACAAAATAAGGGTTGACACAAAGGTACTGGGACCTGGGTAATAAATTGATGCATATGAGGGGGTCCGAGTTGAGGAATAATTTCAGCACAAGAATAAACAATCTCCATGATTCATCCTTGTGAGATACGGCCTGCCACCACGCCGATGATTTAAGCTCGGAGCTGGCCAGGACTTCTTTATTTTACTAGCACGATTCAGTCTGGCACCACGTTCGCGATTAAAGAACGGAGTCGGACAAGATTTCTTTATTTTATATCATAAATCCGAGGCACAACGAGTCAATCGCACGCATTTAACTATCCGGGTAGAGCTCTCTTGATGTTCGGAGCCTCAGGGCCCTCCATCCCCCCTTTCTAGTACCTTGCCACGCAACTCACAGTGACCATCCTGGTGCCCTTCCACACCCCTACCCCATCCCCATCTCACCAGTCCTGATGAAGACCCCGCAGTAAGGTGCAAGTGATCCTACACCAACTGGGGTCGAAACGTCGACTTCTCATTTGTTTTGTCAGACCCATTTGCAACTTAACCTTTTTGACTGTGTTGAAAAATTTGGGATAGGAATGTGTATATATATGTTTAGAAGTAATTGATGGCAATATCAATATGCCCATGTGATGTCATCTTATAAATGTGCTTATGTGACCACATGTGACTTCTGGAAACTTTTCCTATATCACCTCAATCCTCACCATCCCCTCAACACCTTCTCCCCCCTTTTTCCTTTTCACCCACGCCTGCACGTTTGGCAATTACGTATTCTTAAATAAGTAAACATAATACGTTTATGACTGAGGATAGTCATGGGGTGCCCCTGGCCTGGGCCTACCCCCCGGGATATGGTGGGCTCTCTCAATAAATACATAGTTGGAAAGGCGTTTAGGCCGCAGGCGTTTCACCACCAAATCCTCCACAAAGAGGTCCACTGCTGGCCCCTCGGCCCTCTCCGGAACCCCTATGATGGGAACGTTATTGTGCCGTGACCTTCCTTCATAGTTGTCAAGTTGGTTCGAAAGGAACTCAGTCTGTTGTTGTAATTCAGCGACTTGTTTTTTCAAAGTGGATGCTTTGGCGACAAGTTCTTGTGTGACATCCTCCAACTCCTTCACCCTGGAGTCCATTTTAAGTAGATCTGCTCTGAGGAGGGATATGTCTGTAGCAACTGAGTCAATACGACCCTCTAGTGTTGTATGTATGCCACTGATGACCACCAGGATGCCCTGGAGTTGGGTCAGTCACCTTCTGTTGGGTGTCGTGCTCCAAACCCAGAGGAGGCTGCCCCCCTCTTTTGTCTTCTGTAAAGCGAATTTATCAATATTTTGTTGATGCGCATTGCGACTTCCCTTGATCATAGCCATTCTGGAATTAGCGTAGGAAAGACAACGTGGCCTCTCGGTTTCCCCCTGCCAAACCACAGCCTCCTGCTAGATCACCTTTGGGTCAGGTGCAGAGATAAATTGCTCAAGTGCCAGTTCCTATGTGCTCGCCAAAGGGGAAATGACACAAGTTACTCCGATGGAAGGGCACTAGTTTTTGGGAGCCCAGGTAGGCAGAACCTTCCCAGGTCATCCAGGTACCTCCAGGCACACAACTGTGGGTCACATCTCATATTGGTCCCATGGAGAGACCCCTGGGCGAGGTCGCCAGCCGGTAGAGGACTCAGAATGAAGGCCGCCGGGAGGGTAGAGGACATATCACGCAGCGCCTCCACCCAATCTGTATTTCACTGTGGTAGCCCTGGGTGCAGCAATCCTGCAAGCAGAGTTAATGATTTGAAGGCCGGCCATGCCCTGCAAAGCCCACATCGAGCCCCACAGGGGAACGTGGAAACAGGAGCGCTGCCGGCACCGACGGTGAGTGCCGCCGATCTCCAGGTGTCTACAGGATGGGCATATACGTATGGCAAGTCGAGCAGGACCCTCCCTGACAGAAGACCACGCGCTCTGTCACCAGCATAGGACAATCACAAACTACATGCCCACGGACACACCTCTTCACGTCAGGGCACAAGATTACCTGAGTCCGTGACTTCCCTGTCTTGACAGGCCGAGACAACGCCGACTAATCCTCCTGCCGCCGTTCATGCTCAGAATGGCCGGTGTCACTTCCTGCCACCTCTAGGAACTTGCGCACAAGGATTTACATTCTTGTAGCTGGATAAAAGACAGGATTGATTAGGGACAAGACTTGCCAGTACAAGAGCATGCTAGCAAGCGGCCATCTTCTCTGGCAGTAGGCCACACCCCCATGCATGAAGATCAGCCATTCTTGATTACACAATACCAGTCTAAGTTTGCATAAAAACTGTAGTTGCAAAAATAAACTTAGATTTCTGGGTCCCCTTATGAAAAGGAGACACAGGACATCATACATCTATTTAAGGCAACACTATTAAAGGATAATAGACATACCCCAGCAGGAAGAGGGCTAAAAACAAAGGACTCACACCAGCCTTCCAGATTTCAATACACATTGTAATAAACCTAGGAAATGTTTAGTGAATTTCCTTATATTAAATTGGTGGGTGTCAGATCCCTTGGGAGGGGTACGTTTAGCCAGAGATTTCTGAATTCAGTTAGATTGAGAAACGCAGGCCTAGACAGTCTTGGTCTGCCAGAGGTAAGGATCATCCCTTCTAGTAGCCACAATGATGCTGACAGGTGGCAATGCCTAAGCAGATGGTGCCACCCAGAAAGAGCCCCAATGGAAGAAAAAGCCCACACGCTAGAAACCTCCTAGATGGCAGCAGGACTCGACAATGACATAGACAGTCTGGGAGGAGGCTTCAAAGCTAAACAGAAGATGACACAGCACCTGGAACAATAACACAATGGAAAATGGAACTGGAAATTGAACTGAAGATCACAGGAAACTCAGGAGCAACAGAAGCAACAAACACACCAACAGCTGGCAAAATGTGCTGTGAAACAAGGAGGAAAAAACCCACCATCTTTATACCTAAAAAACAGGAAATTACTTCACCACAGTGATGTTGCCATGATGGGTGGGGAACCTTTCATAAGGACTAGAAACTTGGATTGAGCTATTCTTAATCCTAGGAATCGTCTCTAGAGGATTCTATGAGCTTGAAGAAGCAGCGGGATGCATGCTAAAGGCATCCTCAAGCCAAGCCACCCAAGAAGAAGAACATAAAAGACTGTACAGGCAGGTCAGCCACCACAAGTTAAGGCTAAGCATGTGCGGTGTCCCACTGGCATCTCCATAGGGATATGGTTGCTGTCCTGCCATGCATCCCATCCGTCCGAGAAGGGCTTGGGAGTTGTCATCGGGTGGACGGCGGGGCACACAGCAGCCATGGTCCAACAGTGGGAGATGTTATTTTTCTAGGCTGAAGACTACACCCTTATTGTCGTCAGATGTGTTGAGATAGAATGTTGGCAATTATTATTCAACTGAATGTTTTAAATGCAACAGCTGAAATCAAATTTTAAGACAGACTACAAGTAATTATTAGAATATGACATGTAATTTTTGAACGTGGTGTTATCCTCTGCAAGATCTTTGCGTCTCCTAGATTGAGCTTCTGTCAGCACTGATGTAAACGTAACTAAATAAATTGAGCTTGCTTTCCTTTACTTGAATGCCAGGAATGAAATGATTGTTTGAGTCAAGCTTCTGCTTCCAACATCTATTGTACTACGACTGTTCCGTATCCCTACCCATCCTATCACTATGGAATTGTACCATCCTCAACTGTACACTACTTTGTTGACTCACGGCTAGGTTTATGCTATGAATCCACATGCTAAAGAAATATCTAAAGGCTTTAATTAATGTTCTTGCTTGCATTCTAACACCTTCTTTCAAAGTAATGAGGTAATTATGAGAACTGGCACAAATGTTGTTTGCGCCCATTTTCAAATCACGCATTCCACATGACCTACACTTGGTCTGGGTTGTGTTGCCACAAGTTCCTGCAAGCAGTACCTGCTAGACATTAACTATTATCTTTGTGTTTTTTTCATTTTATTACACACCTCACCCTTCAGCTCATACATAATGGCACGGTGGGAAATGCACAATCATTTACATGATCAAGTGGAAATTAACATCTGTTAATGCCCTCAGCAGAAGGGAAACTTGTGTTTTAGTTCACATTTGTATTACTTGGCCCTAAGGTCTTATTATCTCTGTGCCGATCACAGACTTTAGATGTTCTCGTTAGAAGATTGTATAAAGACAACAGCCCAAAATTTAGTACAAGCTTAGAAGGAAATAATATTATCTGGTGAATTGGATGCCTTGATTTCCTGGGATGACTTAAAGCCTTCTTTAAGAAGTTGGATCAATGAACTTATAGTGGGACATGGAACAGAAAGTTCAGAGAGTTTAGGAATGACAATATTTAAGTGCAGAACACATTGATGGCAAGATAGTCAAGATGAGGTGGGAAATGTGTAGCCTTACAAGCACCAACTAAGCTACTGGAGACTAATGAGTTGCCCTATACTAGTGGGTCGTTTGAAACTCATCAGAAGGAGAATAGAACATTCATTCTAATAATGCTTCTGAAGGGTTGAATAAGAGCTGAGTAGTAATTTAATTTTATGGCCTGGCATTTGTTCAACCAATTCCTGACCAACATGACCTTCTTTTATAATACTGTACATATCTCCAAAGTAAAAACAAATAACCAGAAAAGTAATTAGTACGAGATGTAGAAAGCCTAGAATGCATGTTGTAGCCAATTCAAAGATTATAAAATTTAAATTACAATATTTGGTCAGTTGGGCTACACTCTCTCAATATTTCTTCAATGCTTTAATTTATTCACCCTGTCATCGTATATTATTGCATTCCCTCACCATTCTCAACAGAAGGATGAAAAAAAGAAAACAAGACGAACACATGATATGAAATACACGCACATATTCTCAAAGCGAACCCAAGAAACCAATAAAATACGGCACAAAATGAAATTTTCCATATCAATTAATTATTAAGCATATTTACTTCTCAAACTTGCCCCAAATAATATCAAACTTAAATAATATAGCTTTATGGTCATGTATTGCTTGTTGCGGGTTGGCCAGGGAACTCAGGTCAAAAAACAATATTTCCGCTTTTGTTTTGACTTGTGCTGTAGCTTACAGAGAAGCAGAACCACATTTTCAGACCAGAATAAGATTCAGGAGACAAAACTGTGATTGTAAACATTGAACAAATACACTGTTTTAGTTTTATGGATGGAGGCTCAGTTGCAGCTGAGACTCTGACCATCTCTTAGGGCAACATTGTGGGCAAGCTCTCTGGCTCTGCAGGATTGAATGATGTAGGCAAGCAAGTCAAAAAACATTCCATACTGTCCCAAATACACACTAATTGGTAGCATCAGAGTTGAACTAGGGGTTATTACTGATACCGAACATTGCGGTGAGACCTATTTTTTTCTGGATTAAGCTGTGCAGGACAAAAACGCGTCATTTTTAGAACTGCTGTGTCAGAGGTGCTTCAGCTAGATCGAGTTCAACACACCCCTCGGTTTGCCCTTGTTAAGGATTATTTGGCTTTACTGTTCTTGCACTCATTGAGGAGCTACCTGCAGCCTGTGTGCCTGGGCACAGGCAAGCAACTTGTCACTGAGGGAGAGTGACTCAGGTACACACTTATACCTGCTTATAACAGAACACACTACCTGCCTTCAAAAGTTGGAAAGAATGATCAAAAGAAAGAATGATCAATGTGAGTTTCACAGATTGTCCACTCTCCTAAATCTCCTACAAACCAAAAGGACCAGCTGTCAGGACAAACCACATACCACAGTACCTCACATTAGAAACAGCCAAGTATGAAGTTGGAAAGAATGGAAATATTCTTCACAATACAAGCACAGGCCAAACGGAGCAACCACAGATGCAGCAACATATCTCATCTGTCGCAGGCAACAACCACCGACCCTTCTTACTACAGTTTCTACATCCTCAGATTGAATACTTATTCAAGAAACCTCCTTCCACTATATTTCTAAAACCCTACATGAACATTGACCTTGAATTAAATCTATTGATTTTTCTCTCAGTTTTCTTTCTATTGAATGACCATCTTCTTACACTCTATTCTTTGCAAGCCTTACTGTCTATGAGTGTAGGGCCAGTACAATTGTGTGATTCTGCTATGTTTTTTTACTGAAAACAAACAAAGGTTAAAGTGATGTTATAATTAGGTATAGTAATAATATCCAATGTTTCATTAAAACAAACTAGAAATTCACGGAAAAATAAATGTTAAAGGTACATTGAATGTAGAGTTTGTAATATATAAAAACTACAATTCAAAAATTACTCTCCAGTTACAGTTTACTGAGCCAGCTATAGCGTGCATTGCTTATGACCTCACATATATTACATAACTCACAACATAACTCTCAATAAGTTAAATGGCATTATTGTTGACATCACTGATGATATCTTAAATGACATCATTGATGACATCACTCATAACTCCATTGAATCGGTTTGCCAACTGCCTATAGGCGGTAATGCCTCATTGATGGCCAACCCTCCATCGTCAACTACTCCTCATTGTTGTACATTTCTTTTGTTGCCTGACTGCGTTACTACTGCAGGACTCAATATGGGGTCATGTGAGAGTCCATGGTACCTCGTGGAATGCCTCACTCAATCTGTCATGTTTACCGCAGACCTGCGGCACAATTTTATTTAATTGGCCTCATTGGATCGCCCCACAAGGGCCAGGGAGTCAGATTACCCAGACCTGTGTCCTGTAGTGACCACAATATTTCTGTTGATGTTGCAGCCAGCCGATCAGATCACTCAGTCCTACAGGATCGGTGCCATAGTAACTAACCTTTGAACCTTAACTTATCAAAAACTGGTGAATGAATTTTCACCAAATCATAAAAAGCACACTTTTTGAGTAAAGATATAGCTTTCTGCCAAATTTAGTGCAATTCTGTTTAGCCGTTTTTCCTAAAGTGCTTCCTAGAATTTTTGTGGGAAATCGCAAGAGGAAAACACATTTTAGAAAAACTCTCCAGGAAGGAGCAGCGGTGGATGCCTTTTTTGGGGGGGAAATCTGCACCAAATTACTTAACAGAGCAAAAAGTGTTCTTTCTATAGAAACCCTACCCAAATATAAATACACAGTGGTGCTGGTGCAAACCACACATACACACACATGCACGCATGCAAGCACTCACACACACAGGCACACACACACATATATATTTTAATATAGTTGTTTTTTTACACCTCAGAAAAGATTGAATAAAGAGAAGGCTCTTTGATGCAAATCCGTACATGGAGAGACCACATCCAATTTAGCACTAGTTCTTTAAACTGTCCCAGGAAGAGTTTGACGTTTTTCCAACACCCACATAAGAATCTTGAAATACCATGCAGCGGATAAATCTGTTTTACACAGCCACAATGCAAATATTTTAATTAATACACACATCTTGACAATATTAGAGAAACTGTGATACAGTATTCATATGTTCCCAGCTCTTCAGCCACCTATTATTATGTCCCTAAGGCTCTTTTTAAATAAATGGGAAATTTCAATGTTTCCAGCATTCGATTCCTATCCTGAAAGCACACCATACTCCTCAATGAGCTAATGAATATGCCCAAGTGATTCCACAGACTGGGATAAAAAGAAAACATTGCCAGTGCAAGAGAATGTTTTAAACCTTTGCTCCCCACGTCTAAGGTCTTCAATTTAAACATTGTCTATTACAGAAACAACAAAGAGCTCAAAGATCAGATCAAATATACTGAAGACCAAAGTAAGCTCTGTTGCATGCCCTTTTGTAAATAGACCTTTAAGAAAGTCGTCCATTAATGGAACACAAACGCACTCAGATGCCTGTACAGTCTGATTACTAAGTCTAAAGGTAAGAAAAGAAAATCTAATTTCAGTTCAGTTTACAGTCCTTATAAAAAAACAATTTATTAGTCAATCAAAACCTTTTCTTTATTAGAAAAAGAGCCTGTAACGATCCCAGCAAGGAAGCTCCAAAACAGCAACAGCCCAAGGCCAATCATCTGCAAACCACTGCGTGGCAACCAAACAGATGCAATCTTTGCAATCGCCAGGAAGGGCCAACCGCTGACCATAAACGGCCAAAAGATAACAATCACGCAAGACTACTCTAAACTCACAGTACAGACCAGGAAAGGGTTCCTAGCCCTACGGGACAAAATGCGAAGAGACAATATCACCTTCAGTTTCGCCGGCCCGTCCAGGTGAAAATAACTGACAGGAACATCACCCTCTTATTCGACGACCCCAACCAACTAAAGGGATACTTAAGAGGGCCAGAACCAGAGAACATGGAGGCACAGAGCCCAGGAGCAAAGAAAAGGGCCTCGTCAGACGCTGCAGAAGGCGGAGAGGAGTAAAGCCTACCTAAACCGACACTGGAAAATTTTTGCCCAAGGCTGGCGAGCACTGTTTTTAACTTTGATGACACACCTACCTCAACTCGGAAGAGAGAAGATAAAGAACACTTAGTACAATCACAGAGCAGCGCCAGCACAACTGAAGTACGCAACCTCTGTCTACCTCAGTCTTTCCAGACAAACATAAGCGTGTTAACCTGACCAGACCTACCCAAGCGATTGGAGGAGAGGAAGAAGGACACAACAAGCTACATCACAAGCACACGCAGCGGCACGGAAGGCGCAGCAGTGCAACCATATCCTTTTTTCACAGACTCTATCGAGCTAAGGGGGGAAATACTATGCAAGGACACAGTGTGACAAGGGCTTTCTTTCTCCTTTCAGCATAGATACGGACCTGGGGGGAGGGAGAGAGGGAGGACTCTTGCTGTCACACGCTCACAGTTCAAAAAGTGGGGGGAGGGGGGAGGGGAGGGAGGGGGAGGACGGAAGGGAGGGGGGAAGAATGGGTGATTGCAAGTGAACACCACAGTACAGAAGCATGCATTACTTTTTCTTTATGTCTTTACTATCTCCACATCCCTACTCTTACTAAGCCACAGCCCAGGGGGGCATCTCTTGGCGGGAAGCGTAGACCAATGGCGCCCACAGCAGGTAACCTAAATGACCCACCGACAGGCGGCAACAGCAAGAAACCACCATGAGCACATCAACACAAGCCAGGCCAGTTACAAACCTCAAGGTAGTGTCTCTAAATGTCAAGGGCCTCAACCACTCAGTCAAACGCAGGAAGACGCTCGAATATCTGGCAAAACTGAAAGGGAACATCTATGTAGTACAAGAAACCAAGCTCTCACAAGAAGAGGCCTCACACCTGAAAGCAAGGTGGATAGGGGGAGTCTTCTGCTCACCAGCCAAGCACAAGAAGCGTGGGGTAGTCACAATAGTAAGCAGGAAGGCCAACCTGACCCTAGAAAAAACACACACAGATGAAGAAGGCAGACTACTACTTCCGAGTCTGAAAAGGGGGGACAAAACAATACACGTAGCCAACATATATGGACCAAATTCGGATGACAAAGAATTCTGGGAAGGAGTTACCTCAAGACTATCAGGAATTCCCCAAGAAGACCTCCCCCTCGTGGCAGGAGACATGAATCAAGTCTTAGACCAAACAACAGACAGACACCCGCACAGATCAAGCCACAACACCCATAATCCCAACATCCTGAAAGACGTTTGCACCAAGCTTCAACTCACAGACTCATGGAGGCTGCAGCACCCTGATGCGCGCGAATATACGTTCTACTCACAACCACACAACTCCTACAGCAGGATAGACTACATCCTAATGTCCAACACGCACTCACACCTGATTGACCATACAGAAATAGCGCCGATAACCATCGCAGACCACGCGCACATCACACTTTCAATCAGCGGGAAACACAACGACAAACCAACTTACAGATGGAGACTGAACAGCGATATCCTACAAGACCCGAGCAATATAAAGGAAATCGAAGAGGCCATAAAAGACTATTTGGATCTCAATGACAACG
The DNA here is from genome assembly GCF_964263255.1 of Lissotriton vulgaris. Lineage (NCBI taxonomy): Eukaryota > Metazoa > Chordata > Amphibia > Caudata > Salamandridae > Lissotriton > Lissotriton vulgaris. The sequence goes on from NC_141694.1 coordinate 1,536,903,369, forward strand.
GCGAAGTGGAGAAAAGCACCATCTTGGATGCCCTAAAGGCAACAATCAGGGGGAAGCTGATAAACATCAAGGCCAGAATGAACAGAGGCAGGAACAAGAAGATAAAGGAACTAGAAGAACAAATAGGCCTCTTGGAGAAAGGCCACTGTGCAAACATCACAGACAAAAATACCCTAACAACTTTAACAAAGAAAAAATACGAGCTCAACAAGATCCTGAGTGAAAGAGCAGGCACCTGGATAAATAAATTCAAAGCCATAAATCTATGCTCAGCCAACAAGGCAGGGGAACAACTGGCATCGTACCTGAAAGCGAAGCAGAGGCAGCACTCAATCACAGCTATAACTGACAAAACAAACAAATCACAAACGATGAACAAAGGGATCCTAGAAGCCTTCAGACATTTCTACCAGGAATTATACAGTACAGACACAAACCTGGACGTCGACGGAGGGGAGAACTTGCTCAGTAGAGTCAATCTGCCAGCACTGACAACTGAACAAAGTGAGGTACTCGAGGAGGGCATAACAGATGCGGAAATCGATGCAGCAGTCAACCAACTGAAACCGAACAAGGCACCGGGGCCAGATGGGTATACCGCAACCTTCTACAAAAAATTCCTCGAACAACTGAGATCAACCATGGGAGATACATACACGCACTGTATCCGCAGAGGTAGAATGACGGACTCAATGGCAGAAGCCAACATCATCGTGATCCTCAAAGAAGGGAAAGACCCGCGATTCCCACAAAACTACAGACCTATATCACTCATCAATGTGGACTGCAAAATCTACGCAAAAATACTGGTAAACAGACTAAAAAGAGTCGTGCCACTGCTCATCCACAACTCGCAAGTAGGCTACATCAAGAACAGACTATCCCAAGACAACACGCGACTGCTCTGTCACCTCATCAATCAAACAACACACAGTGAAGAACAGGCCGTGATGATAGCACTGGACGCCGAGAAAGCGTTTGACAGAGTTTCCTGGCCTTTCCTAGACTCTTGCATGGGGAAATTCGGTCTGGGCACTAAATAAAGAACAATGGTAATGGCCCTGTACAATAAACCAAGGGCCAGAGTTGTGGTGAATGGAGGCACATCAGAACCCATAACGCTAGAAAGGAGCACAAGGCAAGGCTGCCCCCTATCATTGGGACTATTCCTGCTAGCACTTGAACCTTTACTAGCCATGATAAGAGACAACAAAGACATAACCGGCGTCAAAATCAAAAATAAAACAGTGAAACTGGCAGCATACGCAGATGACGTTCTCATTACAACCACAACACCGACCACATCAATTACTGCCCCAATGGGGACCATAGGAGAATACGCAGCCGCCTCAGGGTACAAGCTCAATAAGGACAAATCTGAGTACAAGCCGATAAACATACACACCACAAGAGCAGTACTGGGCCAATCAGGCCTTGCCTGGCAAACAAAACCCCTCAAGTATCTAGGCCTACTGTTCGGGAGAGACCTAAAAGCAACCCAATGAAGAAGCCACCCTGAAAAATATAAAGGAGAGAATAGACCTCTGGTCGCCCAAATACATCAGCTGGTGGGGAAGGGTTGAAACAATTAAGATGATGGTGACACCAGCCGTCAACTACACACTCAGCATGCTGTCCCTAGCAATGACAGAGAACTTTCATAAGAAGCTTGACAAACTAATAAACAGATTTATATGGAGAGACAAGAGACCAAGAATCAGTCTGCAGAAGCTGAGACTAACGAAAAACCTGGGCGGGCTGAACAAAATGAACTTTAAACACTTCCAAACAGCCTGCCTAGCCAAGAAAAGAATATTCTGGGTCAAAAACACACAAGACTACGAACCGGAGTGGCTGAAAGTAGAAAGGAATCTCCTGGGGGGACTAAACCCAATAGCACTGCTCACAGCGAACAAGCACCCTCACAGACTAAACCCCATCATCAAACACACCAAAGAAGCCCTAATGAAGGTGAAAAAACTTATGGAACAGAGGATCGGGGGAACCAACTGGGAATCAATCTGGTATAACTCAAGGATACTATACCAGGGCAAGACATTAGACAACGGAATATGGATAAAGAGTGGAGTCACCACGCCAAACCAACTGGAAACGAAAAACTCCCCTATTACCTTCCAAAATCTGAAACAGATCCACGGCCACCCAGACATAGAACTATACACATTCCTAAAAATAAAAACGGCCACAACAAAGGCGAACCTAAGCAAAACACCACCAACCATCATCAAGTACATGGACAACCTCAACGCCACAGGCCATCACACAGCAAAAATCTACAGACTACTGTGCCCCCAAACATCCACGCTGAACAAGAAAGTGATGAGCACATGGGAAGCATTGACAACAAGACAACTCAGTGACGAGGAAAAAAGCAAATTGTGGAAGTCAGCCACAACTAACAAAGTCACGCCGCAATTGGCGCAAACGAAATTCTGGCTCCTTCATAGAGCCTACTGGACACCGGCAAGACTACACAAAGCAGGCATAAGGGACACTGGAACATGTTGGAACTGCGACAAAGAGAACGGCAGCCTTGAACACCTCATTTTCTAGTGTCACAAAGTCAGGAACTTCTGGAAGAAAGTGAACAATTTCATCAACGCCGTCACAGGCAAAGACATACCAACTAGTTTCGTTGGTCTCGCCACAGGGTTCATGGCGGACTGCCTAGAAAACAAGGAGGAAAGGGACCTAGTGGACATCCTATTGACATCGGCAGTAAAAATCATTCTAACAAACTGGAAGAACACAGCCAAAGCCACTTTCAAAACTGGATAAACTGGGTCACCTTCCTCAGAGGCGCAGATAACATCACTGGCAAATTCTCAAAGGAGCACAACGCCAAAAACGACACGTGGGAAGCCCCCGACGCACACTTGGAAACACGCCGGACCTAAAACCCGACAACACCCCCCCCCCCCACTATCTCCCTCTCCGTTTTCTTTCTCTCTCCAGGGGGGTAATGTTGTATGCTCAAGGACAAGCCAAGCCTATACCCTAACTATGTATACAGTGCACAACCTGGTGGCGAAACAAGCCCAACCCCAGAACGTATACCCCCCCTGCATTGCTCTGTACTGTTTGTATCTTCTGATATGCAAATTTATATTTTAATAAAAAAAAAAAAAAGAGCCTGTAACGTTATCTCACTAAGCCTAATTATACATAAAAGAGTCCAGAATTGAAATTCCCCTTTCACAAATTACCCATAGAGTTTTTCATATTTAAGCAGACCAATGCATACTCAGGAATCATTACTGCACCAAAATAACAGTCTAAAACAATCAACTTTATTAAATGGGAAATCAAGGATGGTTTTAGTATCAATAAGCTTAGTGCAGGGCACAACAAAGGCACGCTGTGCTTCCAAGAGGTGCAGTATCCAACATGTATCAGTTAGTTCAAACCCCTTTATTACTCTCTTCAAAGTCGTATTATAGATATTGGCACAATAGGACTGAGAAAGGGAAAAACTTACAAAGGTTCTAGCATAGGTTACAATCACATTGAATTCCTTTCTCAAGATTAGCGAGTATTAGTCTATCACCAAAACGTGGAACATGTAAAACTTAAGATTTGTTAGAAAGTATCTTGATTACTATTTTTGGCAAATACATATTTATAGCCTTGAAATGTACTGTCAGAAAGTATACCTATCCCTGAAATCAGTGGTAACTTCTTACATTAACCCTTTATATTGTTTATTTACTAATGTTGTAACATTCCTATATTTTCTGAATGCAAGACAGTCAAATAGTTTCTATGAAAACCAGTCTTCTCTACATAACCCATGTTGTACCTAAAATACATGTTTCCTGCAGTGTGGCTACTTTAATGTGCCAAAATGTAAGTATGGAGGGTTCTTCAAATTTTGTAGAGTAGTCTAATTCTTCACACATGCAAAAATCATATGAGCTGTTTTTTCAAGAACTTACACAGGAAGCAATCAAAAGCTAAAGATAATAGAGAAGAAAGACTGTCCAGAGGTAAGAAATGATTATATGGTCAACGTAAATATGCATCCACAGATTTATGTGAAAAACGAAAAGAGCAAAAGAGTCTAAAAGGATAACAGAAGCAGCTCTTTACCTTGAATTGAGTATATGAATATATGTACACAACTAACATATTGATGAACGGCTTTCTAGGAGTAACCATAAGACTCATAGAGACCTATTTTGCATCTACAGTTGCCAGGTTCAAGTGGCAATTCTATCCTCCAACAATTCTCATGGTATATACCTGCAGCTGAGGAGACAACAATTTGACTCATTAGTTGAATTGTTTCATTGTGTGATGTTGCTTTTCCTCAATACTTCTATTCATTCGTGTAAGATGTTCAAACACCATATTGTTGATCAATGTGGAGTTGACTACCCAATCAAGTTCTACAAACGGGCTCTACTGTAAAGAACATTCACTTCTTGTCCTCTCAACAACTTATGAGTGCATGTCAAAATATGTATAGGCACACTACTTGTGGATGTACTGGAATGGGTTGGGGGGAGGAGGCATTTCCCAGAGCGCTTATATTGTTGGGTTATTTATTCCTACCTGACCAAACAGCCTTTAATGAAATTGATTATTATTTCTCGTCTGCAAGCTAGGAGCTTTTTATTTGCTATGCAGTTTTTAGACGTTATTTGTGCAGTCAGTGTTAAGATATTTATTAACTTCAAAAAATGTACATTGATTTTACTTGTGTTTTAGCGTTTAATATGATAAATTGATGTATTAATGTGTCTTTTTGTATATTGTAGTTTAATGCACATTGTCCTATAATAAATTCAATTTGGACTTGACCTGTATGTCTGTGGAGGTTCCAGAGGTCATCCTGCATGACTATCTTGGAACCAGGCTCGTCTTCATTGACAATCACACCTGCTATCACTTGATTGGTCTAACAATTGCACTCCTTTCATTGTTGCACGATGGATGGTTGTAGCCATTTCTTGTTTAAGTGTGGATATAAATTGGTAGGATGAAATCTATAAGTCTTATGCATTTCTTTTATTTATTTATTGAGTTTTATCTAGTTCAAACTTGACCCTAGGGTATCAGAGCGCTTCACATAGTTTGCATACCGGCCATTACGTGTGATATATTTGGAGTAGATAAAAATACGAAGTGACAGTATTGAAACGAAGTATACAAAAGTCATTTGAATATAGTTGCAGATGTAGTTTTGAGGTAGATACAAAAGATGTTAGGATATACTTGCAGATGGAGTTTTGAGGTAGATACAGTAAATATATATATACAGTAATTGTAAGAGGTTACAAGTTTTGTAATTAGAAATACATAATAGCAATTATAATGGAAACATTTCGGCAGACAGTTATATAGATAAACACTAAGGTACTGAGGAACCTAGGGTAGGGTTTTGAGATGGTGGGGGTGGAAAGGCACAGTTTTTTTCCAAAGTACTGATGCTCAGATGATTTGGTCAGATAATGCGGGTGGGAGCAAAATAGACCAGTTCAATGGATTTGGGGGAATGTTTAGATATTACTTGACAAGAAAAAGGTTTAGCTTTTATGGGTTGAAGCAGTGTTTGTAGATTATCCATCTCTGTTCAGGTCTGAGGTCCTGGATCCAATATGTCATGATGTCCTTTTTGTTCATCTGCCTCAGCTGCTACGACATGCACACTTGTGCCTCATGGGGGAACTGGTGTTTGGTTTGTCCTGGTATCATTCCCAGCTGGTTATCATGTGGCCCATGTGGGCTATTTTATTACTCTTGCAGCTTGTGTGAAACTTGATGCCTTGTTAGATTGTGTGCAGAGAATGTTTTAACACAACATACATTTTTGTTTAGTACAGACACAGGATTGGTTACAATGACATTGTTTTTGCAATTACACTATGATGTTGCTGTATACTAAGTTTACATACTCACCATACATTTTTCTTTTGTAGTTGGTTTTTGTTGCAGATGTAATTATGTTAGTGAATTGAGGGCTATGGAGTGGAAAACAGGGTTGTAGATGTGGTGTTGTATCTCAAGCCTTGAATTGCTGTGCTTTTGTTATCTTTTCTTGTACTATGCAGGGACTTTGCCATCAATTTGTATGAGGCACGTGTGCTTTTATACTTTGCCAACTATTTGACATAGCTTATCTTGAAAAGCTTTGCAGGGTACCAGACAATGGGAACAATCCTTGCATGACTCATCATGTCATAGACATCAGAGAGCTGCATAGTGAACAAACCATTCCCAGAAGTTCAAAAAGAGGCATTACCAGTGGTGCATTCCAAAAGTATCATATAATATAAAATCCTTGATTTGTCTTAAATTCCTTGATACACTGTGCATAATTTTCATATGCCATTTATATGAACGTAAAATCTTTGCATTAGATTTTGCATGTTTTTGATCTGTAACAAGGACTTGGGTCTACAGTCCTGTCTCAGTCCTCAAGTGCATCTGTCAGTGGATGATGTATTGCACTCTTTCCAAGCCACAACGATGGAGGTTACCTATCGGTTTTAATAAAACATAATCCTTTAATTGTGTTACTGACGTGGGTTCACAGTATCTGCAAACATTGTGGCGCTATAAAATGACCTTAATGGAACAGTCTATTTCACCCTCTTCACTTTTCCCTGGCTTTGGGCTCAACTTTACCATACCAAGTTAGGAGAGGTTTACATGCCATGGATTTATAAACTTTTTGATATATACATAAATAATTTCTAATCTGCTTGAAGGCAGTATCAGCATTCATGAAATCTTAAATGAATCTGTATTTTTTATTAATCAAAACCATAAAATCCTGAATTAAAGTAATATGAGCTCCCTCTTTAATTATATTTGTAACCAGAGGAGATGCTATTGGGGCTATTCACAAAGGTAACTTACTCTTGTAAGTAATTTGTATGTATAATTTACTCTTACACATTTAAGTAACTTTGCTACTTTTGGCTATTCACACAATTTGAATGTAAAGTTACTCAAAAGTGTAGATGTACACATTTCCACCCCCTGAAAAAGGGAGCTGGAGCCAAATTTATGAGGGTTAGTTACTACTGTCAACAAAAGAAACAGTAGTAAATCCAGCACCAGACATGGCCAGCCACCAATGCTGCAACATCCTCTCATAGAAACTAATGGAGACTTAAAATAAAATGTCATAGGAAATAATTTTAAATTAAAATTCATTATTTAAATAGTTAAAATAACAACTAAGTATAATCTAATGGTAAAACATCTACAAATAAAAGAAATGTATTATTTAATAATAAATATTTTAATTGCCTTTTTTTAAATTAATAAATTAATGCAGCATCAATTTTTATTACGGTGGACGTACTAAGCTCAGACAGGAATCCACAGTGGAATCCCCTTTTAAATAGGGATTATCTGAGGAGGAATTTCAACTGTTAGATCCACCTCTGGATTAAGCTCTTCCTCCTTATACAGGTACAATTTTCCAGTTCCATCAAACTCCATTTAACAAGGGCCTGATTTACAGTTTGTTGGGCATGGTAGTCTTCAACATTCTGTACACTAAACCCAGGATCAGCCAGCTATACTCTTAGTTGGGCAAACCATCAGTTTTATACCTGGCCCCTTGCTGGCTCTGCCATCAAAACAAACTTTTCCAGTGGCGCACCAGAATACGGACTGTAAAAGTAACGAGATCAGACTCCCCCCCACCCTATTTAAAGTGGACAGTCCGATTACTTTTTTTTGTCCATGACCAGCAGGAAATATCAGGTGTTCATGGATAGAAAACTTATAATGATTCCCAAAGTGTCAGCTCCGGGTCATTCTATATTTATTTTTCAAAATGTCTTGCTTTGGGAACTTATTTGCGAAAAACATAAAAGTGTAGTGATTGGCCGCCGAAAACATAGCTGATGATCACAAATCTTTCAGTGCCTTCAGAGAAGCTGCAGGGGTGGTGGCTCCTCTGAAAACAGATAGAGACCACTGCAAGACTGGCAATGTCTCATAATTTGGTATGTGGCATCAGCATCAGCCAGAGTGGTAGGTGAGTTGACCTCCAGCATCTTGATAGATGGCAGGTCACTGCCAATGTCAAAGCGAGGCTCTCAATTCTTGGCTCATCCATGCTACAAACAGTGAGAGAAGAGTATTTTTGAGGAACTTGACCCTGCGGTATGTTGGTGTGAAAGCTTAGCAATTAGAAACACTGACCTTCAGCCTGATTGGATGATATTTGTGTCACTCTATGATTGCATAATATAGAATAGTATAATATAATAATATGCTATATATTTTTATTTTTATTTGTAATGTCTGATTTAGTGGCAGGTCTTACTGGAAAAGCTGTTAAACAAATGGAGTCTACATCTGCAGCTCTGTGTTCAGACCACTCATTTTGAAGATCACTTGAAGCCAGACATCCTGCAGGCAGACAGTCGTATATCTCTGTTATCACATCATGGTGTCCTTGTCCAAAGAGACATCCTCTAATTTGTTACAATGGCCTTCATATCCCAAATGTATGATGGTAAATTGAGTATAAAATGCTTTAAAAATGTGTCAACAAATTCTGACATGTTTAGTTGGTGAGACTATTCCTGATATGATAGGTCTTCCATGTGGAAAGGCTGCTTGTTTATTGGTCTTTGAAAGGATGCACATGCATGGGAATACAAAGTAGTTCACCATAGGATAATTATACTGAAAAACATTGCTTATTGATAAGCTCTACCTCCTTCCAATGGATCAAATCAGTGTTAATAAAAAGTATTATTTGTTTAGTTGGATTGTTAAGCAATTTCCTTTAGCACTCCTGGTCAGTGGTTTGCAGTATAAATAATCATGTATGCAACTATCGTGGTATGTTGTAGAACACTTGACATAAGCTGTTTGTTTATGTTCACAATAGAGTCAGTGCTCTTACATTGGGTATTACCAACCACAGTCCGGGAGTACCTTCGAACCACAAGTGGATATTAGATCTGCATCTTGGGGATCATCAGTGACAAGCTGTTTGATTTAACCACGACAAACTTTAGTATTTGGAATTTAAGGAGTCCTTCGAGTGAAATATAGGTGAATTATAGAAATGGGTTCTAATCGGATTTCTCTGTATCCGCCATTGTGTCAGAACTTTGATAATTTTTTCTGTGATTCAAATTGGATGGGAGTTAGACCAATTTTAAGATTTTGCCATAACGATATTAACAAATGCTTCATAGACTTAAGGAAGGCATTTGATGGCATTGACAGGAACTTGCTATGCATAAACTGGTCAAATGGGGTCCACCATCCAAGACACTGAACCCAATCATATACCTTTATTCCAGAAACTAGGTCCAAGTAAAACTAGGAAGTGACGACGCCTTGTCCAAAAAAGTGTAGATAAACAAAAACCTAAAACAGGTGCATGCTTGCACCTATTATATTTAACCTTTTTGTAGCCAACATGGAGCATTCAGTTACAAATCAAAGGGCCTGTCCACCGAGACTGATTGACCACCAGCTATGTATCCTTCAATTTGCAGATGATACCATATTATCTGACCACTCTACAATACACTTCTAGCACTCTCTAACCAAACTCTGCATCTTTTTCAGAAACAGCAGCTATCAATAAAGGGAATCAAGCTATTACTTTTACTAGAAAGCAATTTAAATGATCCTTACAATGGAAGAAGGGACCACAAATCATCACCAGTTCCAATTTCTACAAATATCTAGGGGTCGAATTCCAGGCCTTCGGTTACCACAAACCTCATGTGGGATCACTGCCAACTAAAGCTAAAGGGAGGACCACATTTGCACTAAAGAAAGCTGCAAAAAACGTCACAGTTCCTTCTTTTCTACTGTTGCTTGGGTCATTCAGGCAAAGTATTTTCCTTTGTTAGTGTACGTCCTCGAAGCATTCCTCTGTAAATTTAGGTGAGGGCTTTATCAAGCCCAATCAAGGCTTTATAAATTAATCTTTAGACTCCCAAATTCTGCAAGGTAAGCTTGAGTTCACTTGGTATTTTGTGTTATGGAGCGGGCCTTAGCCAAAAAACATTTTCTTTTCTTTGGTTCAACTATACAAAGCAGAGAGGGGGACTTAAAATATCATGTTGGCCAAGATTAGGCCCAATCCAAGTTTACACTGTGGAATATTGTAATTGAGGTCTTTAATAAACACATTACAGTAAAATCCATAGAGGCTGACATTCAAGTCCTGCAGGCAATACTCCACAATCCATTTGCAGTGGCCACATACACAGAACTGGTGCTGCAACAATCCCTAATAACACATATATCATGCAAACTTAAATTTAAAGTTGTAAGACTTTCGTTTGGGACTGTTTGATGTGGGCGAAATTGCCCATAGCTGGAAACATATAAGAACTGGTTAATCTTGCAGTTTTGGTATCTTTTACAAAGAAACACTGGCACACTTTATTTGTTTTTTCCGAAATTTTACTCCTGCCACAAGACGATTATTTAGACCATTGATTTTGTGAACTAAACATGCAAACATGCCAGGAAACAATTGGGCATTGCTTTCAGGGAACTGACTGTAGACTCACAGCCAGATTTATAAAGTTTATGGACATGGTTGCTGATTTGACACATAAACATAAATGTACTAGTTAATGGTCAAAGTGTCAGTAGTTAACTGTTGGACGTTATTGGCCATATATTAATATCAAAAAGGGAGGGAAGAGGATACGGAGTCCATTCGGTTCCCCTATGCAAGTAACTAATAATCAAAAAGAGAATGGACACTAGTTTCTGCAAAAAACCAATAGTTTTTAATCGAGAACCCTCATAGACTTCCTGGAATTATCGTAGCGGTGTATCTTTTGTCCGCCCCATCAGGAGTCCTGGCATAGTCATTGGGTCAACGATTAACGTGCAGGATGCCTGCCTCACCAGAGGCTACTTCTGGTAGTTACAGAAGTGTCCAGAAATAAAAAAGGGGGAAGGGGAAAACTTTTTTTAAAAAATAATGACTTAGTCAGGACTGTACAATTTAATTTCGAAAAAAGGACTAGTCACTATCATTAAAAACCATTGTGATATGTAGGTAGTTGAGTTATTGGGCTACCATATCATTATAAAGGAGTGTCGACATGTTTCAGCTGTCGGGGCCCACAGGGGTCAGGGGAGCTTTCGTCAGGACAGGAACAAAAACAAACATAAAGAAAAAACGCACACTATTGGTGTGTGTTGCGAAAGTGGTTAATTGGAATTTCCAAGCTGTGAAAAGAAGAAACCAACAAGGAGCTTGTATCAGTTGGTATGCATGTGAGGTATGGCATACTAGTGCACACATTATTAAGCATTATTTATGCTACCAATGATTAACCCTGTTTGAAAAGGTAATCGGGAAAAAGGAGAAAGTAGGAGAAATAGCGGTCTGGGGAGGGAGTGGTATTCAGCCATGCGGCTGCTAATTGATCAATGTCTTAAGGACGGTGGTCAGACATCAGCCTTAATGTGATAACTGTTTGTTGATATTTCTGGGGATCGGATCTCTAGATCGTTACCATGTTATAGGTTGATACACATGGTGGCGGTTCTATATAGTTAACCACATTGGACATCAATTAATAGTGACTGTTCTAAAACTGCTTTATAAGCGGTATACCGTGGATACCCATGCACACACCAGTGTTTTACCTTGTAAGTTCAGTTATTGGCATCAACAGGGACTGGGAGTCGCTTCTGGATTTTACTAAGTGGGAGACAATGGAGCGTCTATGGTTAGTTGCAAGGGCGTTCTTACCTGATCACAGAAGGAAAACAGGAAAACGCCATTCTTACCCATGCGGCGCGGATTTCGTGCCTTGTGCTGACTCTGCCCCTGGTTGTGGGCGGGTCTTAGTTCTCCGGTCTTTTATACTGATCAAGGACACTGAAAAAGGACTGTTGTGTGTACAAAAAAAACACAGTAAGATGGTGGGATGTCTAATAGACTTTTAAGGTATCATATACTAGTGTGGATCTTTGCGTTTAGGAGTTATAGCCACAGATTTCTCATTCTCCTGCATGCGGTCAGGCAGGATTAACAGAATTGATGCCATGGGATGTGGTCATTCTTCCCACTATGTCTGTCTTTAAATGATCAACCCATCTCTGTTCTTTGTTGAATAGAATTTGCTCAGCGTTTTGATCTTTAAAGGCTAGCATTTCCAGGACTGTCCATTGTAGGTCGTCACATGTATGGCCAGCCTCTACAAAGTGGGTGCATAGTTTAGTTGTGTTTTTTTTCAACCTAACATTGCTCCGGTGTTCTCCTATACGGAGTTTGACTTTGCGGCAGGTCATGCCGATATATTGTTTCTGACATGGACATGTGATTAGATAGATCACGTGTGTCGAGTTGCAGTTTGTATGGCTTCTTTGAGTCCATAATAAGCTGTCATTTAATTGTAAGGTCTTCGTGCTGGAGGTAAATTTGCAAACCCCACATGTACCGCATGGATAATGTCCGGTAACTGGCATCATATTTACATCTCTGATGCTTGACCTTGGGAGTAATTTCTTCGGTCTGGTGTGAACAAGAACGTCTTTTATGTTTTTTGTTCTTCTGTTTGCAAACCTTGGCTTCGGCCAATTCAGGGTTCCAGAGGTTAATATCTGCCAGTTTTTCTTTATTAGTTTCTGAACATCATAGGTGGCTGGGCAGAAAGTTGTTACACAGGTCACAAGGTCTTTGACTGGTTCTTTATTCGTGCTTTGTAGGAGACACTCTCTGGGCTGATGTTTAGCCCGTTTTTCGCACTTCCTTATTATTGCCGGTGTGTAGTTTCTTTTTTTCAACTTTTGATTGAGTTCTTCTGCTTGTTTTTTATAATCTTCTTTTTTACTACAGTTCTGTTTGTACTCAAAGTAATTCTCTTGTAGAGCCAATCTGCAGCATTCAAGTATAAGTGACGGGTGTCTTATATGTCCAATCTTGCATGAAGAGAAGATCCTCCAACATCTTCAGGGTGTCTTCTTGGGGTAGACTGGTGTAGAGGGATTCCACATCCAGTCCTACCAGTAGCATGCTATCTTGATTGAATTCCACATCCGCAATCTGATTTAAGAGGTCTCTCGTGTCCTTTAGGTATGTGGGCGTTTTTTGGACCAATGGTTTCAAATATTCGTCCGCAAATTTCGATAGTGGTTCCAACAAAGATCCAATTCCCGATACTATCGGGCGTCCCGGAGGAGGGAATTTGTTTTTATGAGTTTTGGGTAGAGAATAGAAAAATGGTATTTTGGGGCCCTTAGGTGTTAAAAATTCTGCCTCTTTTTTTGATATCCAACTATTCGTTTCGGCCTCATGTACCATTATTGCGATCGTGATACAAGCTCCTTGTTGGTTTCTTCTTTTCACAGCTTGGAAATTCCAATTAACCACTCATGCTGCAGATTGGCTCTACAAGAGAATTACTTTGAGTACAATGGCCAACTATTTCTCCAATGCCATGGGACCTCCATGGGCAGTGCGTTTGCGCCTTCGGTAGCGGGACTCTATGTGAGCCGCTTAGAAGAAGAATGCATCCTTAACAATACCAATCCTTACGTTTCCAGTATCAAATATTGGAAACGTTATATTGACGATGTCCTACTCATATGGGACACACAATCTGATCTTACCATCTTCATAGACTGGCTTAACGGCAGAGACCCATGGCTGAAATTCACCTTTACATCGCACAGGCAAACAATTGATTTCTTGGACCTTACCATTTTCTCCAAAAATGGAAGATTGGAGACCAAGACCTTCACTAAACCGACAGCCAAGAACTGTTTACTGTCATACTACAGTTACCACCCTCGTCCCCTACGAGATAATCTTCCATACAGTCAATTTCTTAGACACAAACGGAACTGTAGTAAAAAAGAAGATTATAAAAAACAAGCAGAAGAACTCAATCAAAAGTTGAAAAAAAGAAACTACACACCGGCAATAATAAGGAAGTGCGAAAAACGGGCTAAACATCAGCCCAGAGAGTGTCTCCTACAAAGCACGAATAAAAAACCAGTCAAAGACCTTGTGACCTGTGTAACAACTCTCTGCCCAGCCACCTATGATGTTCAGAAACTAATAAAGAAAAACTGGCAGATATTAACCTCTGGAACCCTGAATTGGCCGAAGCCAAGGTTTGCAAACAGAAGAACAAAAAACATAAAAGACGTTCTTGTTCACACCAGACCGAAGAAATTACTCCCAAGGTCAAGCATCAGAGATGTAAATATGATGCCAGTTACCGGACATTATCCATGCGGTACATGTGGGGTTTGCAAATTTACCTCCAGCACGAAGACCTTACAATTAAATGACAGCTTATTATGGACTCAAAGAAGCCATACAAACTGCAACTCGACACACGTGATCTATCTAATCACATGTCCATGTCAGAAACAATATATCGGCATGACCTGCCGCAAAGTCAAACTCCGTATAGGAGAACACCGGAGCAATGTTAGGTTGAAAAAAAACACAACTAAACTATGGACCCACTTTGTAGAGACTGGCCATACATGTGACGACCTACAATGGACAGTCCTGGAAATGCTAGCCTTTAAAGATCAAAACGCTGAGCAAATTCTATTCAACAAAGAACAGAGATGGGTTGATCGTTTAAAGACAGACATAGTGGGAATGAATGACCACATCCCATGGCATCAATTCTGTTAATCCTGCCTGACCGCATGCAGGAGAATGAGAAATCTGTGGCTATAACTCCTAAACGCAAAGATCCAAACTAGTATATGATACCTTAAAAGTCTATTAGACATCCCACCATCTTACTGTGTTTTTTTTGTACACACAACAGTCCTTTTTCAGTGTCCTTGATCAGTATAAAAGACCGGAGAACTAAGACCCGCCCACAACCAGGGGCAGAGTCAGCACAAGGCACGAAATCCGCGCCGCATGGGTAAGAATGGCGTTTTCCTGTTTTCCTTCTGTGATCAGGTAAGAACGCCCTTGCAACTAACCATAGACGCTCCATTGTCTCCCACTTAGTATAATCCAGAAGCGACTCCCAGTCCCTGTTGATGCCAATAACTGAACTTACAAGGTAAAACACTGGTGTGTGCATGGGTATCCACGGTATACCGCTTATAAAGCAGTTTTAGAACAGTCACTATTAATTGATGTCCAATGTGGTTAACTATATAGAACCGCCACCATGTGTATCAACCTATAACATGGTAACGATCTAGAGATCCGATCCCCAGAAATATCAACAAACAGTTATCACATTAAGGCTGATGTCTGACCACCGTCCTTAAGACATTGATCAATTAGCAGCCGCATGGCTGAATACCACTCCCTCCCCAGACCGCTATTTCTCCTACTTTCTCCTTTTTCCCGATTACCTTTACAAACAGGGTTAATCTTTGGTAGCATAAATAATGCTTAATAATGTGTGCACTAGTATGCCATACCTCACATGCATACCAACTGATACAAGCTCCTTGTTGGTTTCTTCTTTTCACAGCTTGGAAATTCCAATTAACCACTTTCGCAACACACACCAATAGTGTGCGTTTTTTCTTTATGTTTGTTTTTGTTCCTGTCCTGACGAAAGCTCCCCTGACCCCTGTGGGCCCCGAGAGCTGAAACATGTCGACACTCCTTTATAATGATATGGTAGCCCAATAACTCAACTACCTACATATCACAATGGTTTTTAATGATAGTGACTAGTCCTTTTTTCGAAATTAAATTGTACAGTCCTGACTAAGTCATTATTTTTTAAAAAAAAGTTTTCCCCTTCCCCCTTTTTTATTTCTGGACACTTCTGTAAATACCAGAAGTAGCCTCTGGTGAGGCAGGGATCCTGCACGTTAATCGTTGACCCAATGACTATGCCAGGACTCCTGATGGGGCGGAAAAAAGATATACCGCTACGATAATTCCAGGAAGTCTATGAGGGTTCTCGATAAAAAACTATTGGTTTTTTGCAGAAACTAGTGTCCATTCTCTTTTTGATTATTCGTTATTGGCCATATCCATGAACTAATTGACAAAGTAGTGCAACTAACTGACCATTACCATTCTTGTGATGTATCATTTAATGCTAAGATGCTTTATTATTTATAGCACTTTAGATTAGTTGACCAATCAGTGCAATCAGTAGAGCACTAGCAATTTTTGATTCATGAATTGAATTTAATATTTGTTGCATTATGGAATTTTAGATGGAACAAATTTTCTTCATCAAATGTAATATTTGAATGCTTTTAATTCAATCAATCTGTACTTGTAAACTGCTGCTAATCACCCGTAAAGGTATCTAGGCGCTGGGTTGGAGGGCTGAGTCGAAAGGTCAAGTCTTGAGTCTGTTCCTGAAATCCGCCATCAAGGGTGATGTACGGAGGTGGAGGGGAAGGCCGTTCCAGGACATGTCGGTGAGGTAGGAGAAGGAATGGCCTTCACTGTGGCTTTTGTGAATGTGTGTTGTCTGTGCGAGGGTGGTGGATCAGAGGTTTCTGGATGGTTGGTGGAAATTTAGTCAGTGGTTGATGTATGCAGGTCTGAGGTTGTGGATGGCTTTGAAGGAATGTGTCAGTATCTTGCATTGGCAACTTTTCAGAATGGGGAGCTAGTGTAAATGTAAATGTATTTGAGCTTATATAGCGCACAGCTACCCACAAAGGGTTTCCCGGCGCTTGCTTAGGGAACCCGTCCTGGTATTCCCCTGTGAGATAACCTCGGCAGGGTATCCAGAAGGTGAAAGCCAGGCATCCCGCCGCGAGGGGCCTTTGTGGAGATTAAGCAAGCTATTGCCCAGAGTCGCAGAGTATGAACCCGTGAGTTGAGAAGGCACCGGAGTGAGAATTATCGAGTCCGTGGAATTTTTGAGCCCAAGACCCGCCGAGGCGGGGAATTGAACCCTGGTCCAGGGCCGATCTCAGCTTCCGGGTCTGCCGCCTCTAACCCCTGAGCCACACTTCTCCACTTCTCCTCCTAGTGGAGGTTCTTGAGGTGTGGTGTGATATGGGTTCGTTAAGAATGAGTCTTGTCACTGAATTCTGTATCATCTGTAGTCTCTTCATGAGTTTGGTGGTGGTTTTTGAGTACAGTGTGTTGCAGGAGTCCAGCAGATTAGTTACCAGGGCTTAGGTGACGGTTTACAATGGGGAGCCATTTGAAGATTTTTCGGAGCACGCTTAGAGTGTTGAAGCAGATGGAAGAGACTGTAATGGTCTGTCACTTCAGGTGAGCTTGCTGTTCAGGATGATCCAAAGGTTGCAGGTGTGGTCCGTTGGTGTGGGAGTGGGTCAGAGTTTGGTGGGCCTTCAGGTGTCATTCTAAGAATAGGGGTTGTTGTCAAAGAACAACAATTTGGTTTAGTCAGTGTTAAGCTTCGGACAGTTGGTCTTTATGCAGTCTGCAATGTTCATCATGCAGTTGTGGAAGTTGGTCTTCACAATATTGGGGTCTCCTGAGAGAGAGAGGATGAGCGGTGTGTCATCTGCATAGGATATGATGTTGAGGTCAAGGGAATGGTTCTGACGATGGCAACTAGCGATGTCATGTATGTGTTGAAGAGGGTTGGGCTGAGAGAAGAACCCGGATGGTGCCGCAAATGGTGCTCTTGGGTTCTAAGGGGAAGGGAATAGGAGAATTCTCTGAGTCCGTCATTTGACGAAGGTTGCGATCAATCTGTGGGCGTCTCCCTGTTGTGCAGTCTCTTGATAAGTGTGTGGTGGGATACGGTGTCTAATGCCTCGGGGATGTCAAGAAGGATCAGAGTCGCTGATTCTCCTCTGATGAGGAGGGTGTGGATATCTGCAATCAGGGCAATATTGGTGCTGTGGTTGGCATGGAAACCGGATAGGGAGGCGTCAAGTAAGTTGTTTCCCGCCAGATGTTAAGTGGCCTGCTAGTTGATGGCTTTCTTGAGGACTTAGCGGGTGAAGAGAGCAGCGTTTCCAGGTGTCAGGGAAAGTAGCTGTGGTGATGGTTGCGTTGAGGATGGCTGTGAGTTGGCAGCTGATGTCTTTGCCTCCGATGTTGAAGAGGTGGTGGGGGCACGGGTTCCAAGGGTGCTCCTGAGTGGATCGTGTTCATGATGGCTGTGGTGTTTTGGGCAGTGAGCTGTTCCCATGAGGTGAGTAGCTTGTCATGGGAAGTTCCTGTTGGGGTGAGGTGGAAGTGGAGGTTGATGGGTTGGGATTCAAAGTTCTTGTAGATGGTGGATATATTATTGTTAAAGTGGTCTGCTAGAACATCACAGAGTTCCTTTGAAGGGCGGGGGATCATGTTCTTGGTGATCATAGGGCCGGAGAACTCAGGCCCTATGAACTCTGCTGTGGTTGGTGCGTACTTCAATGTTGTTTGCTAGGACTTCTTTTTTTGTGTCTTTGAGTCATTGCTGGTATTTGTTGAGGGCTGACTTGACGGAGGCTCAGTCTGTGGTGTCTCTCCTGGTGCACCATCTTCTCTCCAGTAATTTTCAGTCGTGTTTCAATGTTTTGAGTTCTGGTGTGTGTCAGCTGGCTTTTTTGGGGGATTTTCCGGTCTTGCCATGTTTGATGTGGGCAAGTAAGTCAACGACGTTGGTGAGCCAGGTGGTGAAGTTCTGAACAGCTTGTTCCAGGTTGGTTGTGGGGACAGACTAGGTGGGACTGTGTCACTTTGTTCCAGCTGTGGAAGGAGGCATTGGGGGAGCTGGTGGCAGTGCATGGTGAACCTGCTATAGTGAAGTGAACAAAGGGGTGTTCGGTCGAGGTGATTTTTGTTGCATGGCTGTATTTTACTCTGCCACTGGCCATGAAAATTAGGTCCATTGTGTGTCCTGATCTGTGGGGTCGGTGACCAGCTGGGAGAGGCTGATGTTGCTCCGGTTTTCCAGGAGCTTGGCAGATTTGGTGTCTGTGAGGTCATCCAACTGGAAGTTGTGGTCTCCAAGGAAGATATAGAGTTTGGACATGATGGCTTGTGGTGCGATGAGGTCAGTGAAGGTGGCGCAGTAGCTCGTGCATGGCCCTGGGGGTCTCTATATGAGCATGCCTCTGCTGGTCGTTATGCCGTTGACATGGATTTGGATATTGAGGTGTTCCATGATCGGTGTGTTGCAGCCATCAGTGGTGGTGCAGTGGATTCTTTCTTTGCAGTGATGGGTAAGCCTCCACCATGTTTGTTGATCTCGTCTCTGTGTGTCTTCTTGTAGCCATTGAGCATTGCATGATGAAGATCACGTTTGGGCGAGGGTAGGTATGGTGTACCAGACTACAGTGGCATGTTTGCTGAGAGATCAAGCATTGAGCAGGAGACATTGGAGTGCTTTCGGGGAGCTCATGGTCAGCAGAGAGGCAGAGGCATGGGTATCTTCAGGGTTGGGAGGGCCAGAATTGCAGGTGAAGTTAAGGTACGGAAATTCCAGTTGCAATCAATATTCATTTTTGTCATATTTTCTTTTCAAAGTGTTTGTGTGCCAGAGAAACAAACCTGTGCATTTTGGCTCACCCTTCAACTGGGTCATAGAGTTGGTGCATAGAGTGTCATATTTAAAGGGCAACTGCCCCTATCCCCCACCTACTGATTAAAAACAGCTGTACTTTTTAAAGGGATGTGATCACATAATTCATTCTTGTTTATAACTATTCTGCATTCTTTTTCACAAGTCAAAATACATTTTCACAACATATTTTGCTATCATTTTAAAGTACATTATTTCATTGAATTAGATTATTGACAATTAAAAAACATTAGTATTTCAAGACATCCTATTTTTTAGTGGGTTGTAAATAAAGTAGATTGGTGTCACAATATCCTTATCAAATTTCAATCTTGACCTTCTGAAAACTTTATTCTTATCTGCATATGCCTCGCCCTAATCTACCTCTGACCAAAAACAGAGGAGCAAGGCAGAATGGATAATAGTTCTTTATCTAATTTTCTATCGTCACAATCTGCAAATTTTATTACCCTTAGCGTCAGCCCCAAATGCCCACACTTTGGTTGAGATAGTGACCCATACGGGGGAAAGATGGTCATACAAAGTAGAGCCTCACTCAAAAGACAAACCAAAAATCCTGCCATATCAGTGGAGTAAGACAAAATGCTGGTGCCATTCGACTGTATCCATCTAACATATTGGCCATTCAATTTAAAATTACAATTGAAACTAACTCTACAGTCTCCTGATTGTGTAAACCACGCAAGTACATTGTCTAAAAAATATATACCTGATTTTGATGGCAGTATTGGATCTATGTCTTGTGCGATATGTAGTATTTCCTTTCCCTGCACATGAATGAATGAATGAATGAATGAAAGTTTTTATATTGCGCATGGCTACCTGTAGGCATCACAGCACTGTGTCAGGACTGAGGAGGGAGGGGAAGGTCCCTAGGGGAAGAGCCAGGTCTTCAGTTGTTTACGGAAGGTCAAGTGGTTGGGTTTCCTACGAATGGAGATAGGTAGGGAATTCCAAAGCTTAGATGAGTTTTATGAGAAGAGACGACCACCTGATCTGGACCTCATAATTCTTGGAGCCTCTGCCAGATGGAGCTCATCGGAACGGAGATTTCTGGGGGCTTATAAGGTCTAACTAGGGCCTTGGTGAGGGGTGGGCCATTCCCCTTCAAAGATTTATGAGTGATGCATGGGGCCTTAAAGTGGGTTCTCTCTAGGGCTGGGCGTAGTTTGCGAAGTAGCGCTTCGTGAAACTAAGCGAAGTGCACTTCACACTACGCAAGCTACACGTAGCACTACGCGAACTGCGTAGTAGCATGTTCACACTGTGCAAGATGCCGTTTTCAATGATTGCACAGTGCGGGCAAGCATCCTGCACTGTGCAATCATTGAAAACGGCATATTGCACAGTGCAAGCTGCAGTTTTCTGCCGCTTGAGGAGATTTTTCCTCAAGTGGCAGCTTTCTCAACGCGGACTGGTTGTTTCTCATCGCGAGTGGTCGCGACCATATCCGACCACTCGCAATGAGAAAACAGACTTCCCCGCGTTGAGAACCTCGCAGGGAGGTTTATTTTCCACGCTCACTATCGTCAACTTGATGTTGCTGATCGCGAACGAGGAAAAAGTCTTGCCAGGATGTAATTTTGCTTGCTCGCGGTCGCCAACTTGACGTTGAGGACCGCAAGCAAGCAAAAAATGACTGCTGCACTATGCTGCGCTATGCTACATGTGTTCGCACTGTGCTACGTGCAGCTCGCGTAATGCGAAGATGAGCAAATTTTGCAAACTACGTGAGCATAGCGTAGTGCTTTGCCCAGGCCTAGTTCTCTCCTAAACCGGGAGCCAGTGGAGGGAGTGAAGGGTGGGTTTGGCTGATCAGTGGTTGCTCGTTCCTGTGAGCAGTCTTGCTGCCGAATTCTGAACAACCTGCAGCTTGGTGGTTACTGACTTCAGGGCACCCAGATAGAAAATTGCCAAGATCTAATCTGGACAGGATCCGAGCCTGGATCAGGAGCTTTCTGGATTGACCGGGGAGTAGGGGAAGAACTTTCCGGATTGTTCTGAGAAGGCCATAGCAGACGGCGGCCGAGTTCTTGGTCCAGCCAGATTCCCATGCTCTTTATTTCAGTTTTTAGAATGGAAGCCAGGCCCATACTTGCTGGCCACATGGTGTTAGATTGGAAACTAAGCTGGTTGCATAGAACCATCAGCTCGGTTTTATCCCCATTGACCTTTAGATATAATGAGCTCATCCAGTTGGTGACTTCCTTAAGGCAGGAGTGGAGATCTATGGGTGACTGCTCGGCCTGATTTAGTGCTACAACCAGCTGGGTGTCATCAGCGTATGTAACTATATGGACACGGAAAGGGGATACAATATCCGCCAACGGGGCCATATATACATTGAAAAGAGTGGGGCTCAGAGCTGAGCCCTGAGGGGCTCTGCACTGTAAAGGGAGGGATTAAGATGAGGTTTCACCTTCAAATACCTGAAAGTGTCGGTTTTCCAGGAATGATTGAAGCCATGAGAGGGCTGTTCCTGACAGTCCCACCTTTTTGAGGCGGTGAACCAAGTTGTGGTGGTTCACCGTGTCAAAAGCTGCGCTTAGGTCGAGAAGAATTATAGCGGATGACCCTCCCTAAGCGAGGATCTTTCTTGAAGTTTCCACGACCACTAGTAGGGCTGTTTCGGTGCCTTGATGGGGTCGGAAGCCTGTTTGTGAGGGGTGGAGATGGCCATGGAGTTCGAGAAAGGCAGAGAGTAGGATGTTAACATGTTTCTCTACTAGTTTGCTAATGCCAGGGAGAAGCAAGATGGGGCAGTAATTGTCGAGTTCAGCAGGATCAAGATGTTTTTTTTGTTAAAGTGCCTTGACCATTACTCTTTTCCAGTCAGGGGGGGACTAAACCCCATGTTAATGAGGCAATAATCAGATGAGTGATGGGGGGACGATAGTGGGTACTGCCCGTTTGAGAATGTTGAGTGGAGCCGGGTTGTGTGGAGACCCGCTCTTAACAGAGGATAGAATGGGTAGGAGTGATTCCTGGGTGATAGGTGCAAAGGTGTCCAGGAGGGGCTTATTCTTGTGCTGTACTGGATTCTCAAGTTTAGGTGTGGGCGTGGTGTCTGGGGGTGAAATATGCTTCAGGATGTTTTGAACTTTGGAAAAGAAAAAGGCTGCTAGTTCATTACAGCGCCATAAAAAATGCTTATATATCGCCACTTAAGCAAATCCATTTAAAGTGCTGAATGCTTCTAATTATAAAGTGCACGGACAATGCTACCATTATCTAAAACTCTTTATATTTGACACTAAGAAGAAGATAGTTTCACAGTACATTAGAAATGTATAAACCTTGCAACGTTGTTGTCTAAACAGTACTTGTCTTTGACTATACTACACGCCTCTTGAGCAATTACATACTAAGTGTCGAGTGCTTCTAGCTCTAAAGTGCATGGACAATGCTACCATCATCTAAAAGTCTCTGTTTATTGACTCATACATCCCTCTTGAGCAATTACATGCAAGGTGCCAAGTTCTTGTAATTGTAAAGTGTACAGATGAAGCTCCCATCATCTAATTGTCTCTGTATATTACACTAAGATGAAAATTATTTCACAATACCTTGGAAATGTGCAAACCTCACGAAGTTGTTGGCTAGACAACTTTGATTACAAGCTACTTATGCGAGTATATGCAAAGTGGCAAATGTGGCAGCTGCAGTTGATTGGAAAACTATTGTGGTATTTCTGTTCCCAAAGACATAAATAATCTCATTTTCAAACAAGGTAAACACTTTTCGTGTCTGTGTGGAAGTGGGAATCGGAAGAATGAAAGCTGTTACAGAAATCCTCCGTCAGTGGAAGTGTAAAAAAAGGAATCTATATTTTTTCAAACCATTATTATAAAGCCCTACGTTTTCAACCTATAACATGAAAATGTCTTGACATGCATTATTCGCTCATTGACCACGTTTGCTTGCCTTAGTTGGGCGGGGCACTGTTTATATTGCTGTAAGGCTTTACACGTTCCCATGGCATAGTGTGATTGTGCTATCATTAAGGACGTATATAAGCAAGCTTTTTGAAAACAAATTATTTCCTTGGGGGCATTTTCCTAATTTGCGGCTTGCACGCATGTTCTGTTTTTATTTAAGCGCTACCACAAACATCAAGGACCGGATCACGCACATGGCCCTGTGCCTTTTTGATTTGCAACAACATTTGAAAGTGCAAATATTGTTTCTCCAACTGTCATCTGATGCGTAATCGGACAAATCGCTTCTGCTACATGGCCCCATGTTATATTTAAGCCTTCAGCCAGTGTGTGGGGTCGTTTGCCAGTGGCATATGAAGTATCAGTGGATGTTGCAGCACCAAGGATAATGCGCTGCAGGGCTAAATACTGTAAGGTTCCACAAGCGAGACTCATTGGCTATGCCAATGCTTGTTTCTTTTAGGCTGTGTCATTTTCATGAATGAGTAGTTAGTCTGCTCCAGGTTTTTTTCTGCTGCCTGAGATCTGTATTCCTGTTGATAGAGTTATAAATTGAGGACTGCAAAACCTTGACGGAAAGAAAACATCTGGGAATGGGTGAGCTGCTGATGGATAAAACTGAAAGTAGAGAGATCTGTTCGAATCACAGTTGATGATTTGTTGAACCCGTCTTGAGACGCCTTCTACTTCTGGGAGAGTTTACTTTTTGCTAATGATCTTTGCAGGCCTTTATATAGTGGCATAGACGTGTTCGCATAGCTTCATGCAGATTGTAGAAATTGTTCAAGTGCAATAGAAAGTCCAATTTTGTAGAAGTGGTCAGCAACGTCAGATCAATTTCTAATACAATCTCAGATCGAGGATATGATTTATATTATCAGAGACTCTGCCTGGAGTAAGAAGCTCCCTGGGCTGCATTTGAGGGAGATGCAACAGTAGAAAAAGACCAGCCCCCACCTGTAGGGGTGTAGAATGTGGTAAAAGGAAGTGACAGAGTCCACTGTAGATATAGGTTCCTTTATTGTATGTTCCTTCCAAGATGACAAGTACAAGAGTAGATAAGTAGAATAGGAGAAGAACCCCACCAGGAGCTAGCTCTCATCAGCTCAGCCTGAGTAGATCAACTGACACTAAGAGCCAGAGAGTCACCCCAGGCATTCCATGATGTCATCAACATTCCACAAGCAGAGCACCACAGAGAAGTAGTTTACTACACATCCTCTCTCCTTAGTGAATGAGGAAAGAAAGAAGAAAACACAGACCAAGATACCTCAAGAGTGACATTTGCATAAAAGTACAAAAGTGAAGTACGCAAATAAACAAAGTACAACAAGTACTGCAAGAGGTATGATTAGCATGAATAAAAATACAATAATCATAAGTATGAGCAAGAGTAGAACAACATGCTAAAATCTAGATAAAAAGGAACTACTAAATGCTACTATATGCCACATCCCCTTCTCTTAGAGTAAAAACATGGCATGAATAAAAAACAGAGTAGCAAAGAAAGATGGTCACGCTGCCAACTGGGTACACAAGAGAGAACACCCCCTAAAAAAAAAAAAACAAAGGCAAGCGTAGACACAGACCCTTTACAAGCTCCCCTAACAAAACAATCTGACGGAGAAAAATAAAAACTCCTCACCCAAAGTCCCACCAACATGAAACCCTTGGCCACGAATCTCAGGCAGGTAGACTTTGACAGAAGCAGAGTGTCAAAAAAAAAAACAACGATGTTAAACAATCTCCACCAAAAATAGGGAACACAGGGTACTAATACTTAAAAATCACCACCTCCCCAAAGTAGGGTACACCACAGGAAAGACAACCTGGAAATAGGGCATTGACTACCCACAAATCAACAACCTCCCCTCAAAAGGGTACACCGCAGGGTTGCGAACCTGGGACATGGGGCATGGGCTACACGCACACACCGCTACCACAAAAAAAAAACTGAAAGAAATGGGCTTTGACTACCCACAGACACAACCTCCCCTATGTAGGGTACACCGCAGGACAGTGCCTGGGAACCAAAATGGGGCATGGACTACCCAAACAGACCACTTCCCCTATGTAGGGTACACCACAGGACAATACCTGGGAACCAAAATGGGGCATGGACTACCCACACAGACTACTACCACAGAAAACATATGGAAATGGCATTGACTACCCACTCAAATACACAACTTCCCCTAAATAGGGTACACCACAGGACTATATTCCTGGGAACAAATGGGGCATGGACTACCACCAAGAATATGACGCAGACTCAAAGAACCCTAAAAAAAAAACATTGGAGCATTGACTACCCACACACAGACCACCCAGAGTACAATTGAGGAAACCAACCCCCCCCCAAAAAAAACAGATGAAAATTGACTACCCACAACCCATCAACATCCAACCAGGACATGACCCACACACCACACAGAATCTAAATTAGAGCAAGAGAAGTCTGCAACACACCCCCTCAAAAAAAAAAACTACACTGAATGATGAGCAATGGGGCATTGACTACCGACACACAGACAACCTAGGGTACACTTGAGACAACTATTGAATAATGACTTTATACAGAATACAGAGTAAGAACAAGAGCAACACAAGTTTGCCACACATCACACCACACCACCACAAAATAAGACTAAATTATGTGTCATAAATAAATAAAATAACACTTGCTCCGGTGAGCGATCTCTCACCCGGGTATCCGGCACACAGCTCCTCAAAGTCAGGGCTGAAACTTGCCACCAAAAGTAAAGCGTGAGGCAGACTGAAATGTCCGAAGTGAAGACGAAAGTTGTGGTGCTGCGCTTCTTGTCCAGGATCTCGTGACCGATGAGTTGCCCTAACTCACAGCAACTTGAAAACGTGGCACCGAACATGCAGGCAAAGAGTTCTAATAGTTCGGGAAGTAAAACAAGACACCACGCCTTGCGCGACACTCGCCACACAGAGGTACAAAAGAACATAAGCCACAGCACCAAACACGCTTGTAAACGTCACCGGAACAGCACTGAGGCAATCCAAGATGGCGGCACGCTGTTACGCTTGTGCCGGATGGCTCACGGCGTCCAGAGCAAAGCGTCCACCAGGAAGAGGAAGTGTGATGACGCGCTTGACACGTCTTTGTCGGAAACGTCACAAGAAGATCATTGCTTACTCCCTTGAGCATAGCAAAGACGTCATCATTCGGATGGCAGCAGAGGGAGGCAGAAGAACACAGCGGACCAACGGTCAGCCAACGGTCAACGGCGTACACTGAGGTAGGAAAGTGAGCGCCGCAACTGCGCTGCAAACACCACAAACCAGCGCAATAGGCAGTCCACCACAGAAAGCCAGCCAACCTCTGCACACCACAGAACAGCCCACGAGGGGAGCGTGTCAGAGATGCCATAACAGTGAGCTCACCTTCAGAGCGATATGTTGAAAGACGTGGCAAATACCAGAGATGATTGCTAAGGAAGGTTGAAAAGACGTAGAGAGGCAGCAAGGTGATCAGGCTAGCTGGAACTCCGACGCTTTCAAGCTGTCCAAAACACAGTAGAAGACACCTCATTTCTTCGCAGCTCCTTGACAAATAAACGCAGGTTGCAGGCTGTTCAGAGTCCCTTTAAGCACAGACGATTGAACACTGTGACAGGCACTTTCCTCATAAGACTTGGTGATGGGCTAAGTCAATTCCTACACAGGTTGAAGTATGTTGCATTAGCCCTCACAACATTCACCAGATACAGCAGAGTATTGGAAAATGAAACCACAAACGCCCTAGATGCAGGCTCAGCAGGTAACATACACCCAGATTGCAGGCTGTCCAGGTGGTAGAACGGACACTGGTGGGGTTGGCTGGGACGTTACCTTTGAGTTTCACTTTGAGTCTGAGAGTCCATAAAATCTTTAGTTCCTTGTCTTTAAGTTCCTTAGTCGTCCTTTGTCCTTAATTCACGCGTAGGTTCATCCTTTCAAGAAACGTCGCCAAACTGTGGTAAAAGGAAGTCACAGAGTCCACTGTAGATATAGGTTCCTTTATTGTATGTTCCTTCCAAGATGACAAGTACAAGAGTAGATAAGTAGAATAGGAGAAGAACCCCACCAGGAGCTAGCTCTCATCAGCTCAGCCTGAGTAGATCAACTGACACTAAGAGCCAGAGAGTCACCCCAGGCATTCCATGATGTCATCAACATTCCACAAGCAGAGCACCACAGAGAAGTAGTTTACTACATAGAACATGATTATGCATTTTCTGCAGTCAGAGTACAAGAAGGGCACCTCCAGTTTTTTTAAAAGTGCAGCTTCTGAAATAAGCCCCTTATGTGCTGAGGGTAACAGGGGGGCTTGTACCTTTTTGTGATGTCGAGCTAGATGGTATCTGAGAAATGTTACTTGGGTGTTTGAACGTGCACAGGACCAGAGGCGCAACTAGAGCCAAATTTCGGGGGGGGGGGGGCTAAGAAAAAATTCGGGGGGGCTGAACCTTTAATCAGTATGCAGAGTGGAGCTGCAGGGCCTCCAACAAGGGGCGAACAACAGCAAGGCCTTATTACCATTCAAATGGTATTTTAAAGACTTGTTAAACGATCGGGTGCGGCTCTTTGTGTGCCCGGAATCTGTCTCATCCCGGGCTGACACACACGACGGAGGGGGGTAGGTGGGGGTGGGGGGGGGGCTGAAGCCCGGTGAGTTCAATGGGTGTTGCGCGCCTGCACAGGACCATGTTGCTCAGATCTATGTGAATACGCTGATTAATGATCTCATTGATTGCAAAGCATCCCACTTTCTTATATCCCCCCACATACAAGGTAATAATGTTTGAGCATATTTACCATTATTTTTGGTGAATTACCATTGGCAAATGCATTTAGTGAAGTTTTGTTCTCGAAAAAGATGCAGTGACTTCTTTTATCAAAAGGAAGCATAGTAGGGGTCAAATTGATTTGTCTATTTTAAAGTCGAAGAAATCTGATTCGCAAAATTGGAAAGTTTGCAACTCAAAAATAGGTTTGTCTTATGTACGAATCTCATTTGTGGAGTCAGTGAACTTTTATGACATTCCTAATGTTTACCTAATCCAGCAGTGGTTCCTCCATGGAAGCGGAGGAACGCCCCCACCCCCCACACACACACAGCTGCAGAAGGCCTGAAAAATAAAATGGTAATGATAGTATTTTATTACCATTGCTGTTTTCCCTCTTTCTGACGAACTGAAAGGGCAGTGCGGGCCAGTGTGTCATTGCTGCTGATTGGCAGCAATGACGAGTAGCCCTTTAATTGTGAATTGGGTATGTTGGTTTGGCCAGCTACAGCATTACGGCCAAACAGACATGGGCAATCCAACCTCTCCAACCTGGCTGTTGGAGAGCAGGCACAGGCCTTCAGTGATCTTCAGAGCACTGATGCAGCCTGCTCCAGCCAATCCAGACACCTCTCTCATGCAGCATGAGAGCAGTGTCTGGATTGGATTAGCAGCTGCCTGACCTTGCGCTGGAGAAGTCGTGAGCTGTCTGGAGGAGTCGGGAGTTAGCTGAAGGAGTCAGGAGCCGGCTGGAGAAAACTGAAAACATGACCTCCTGCAGGCTGAAAAGGTAAGTGAAACGTTTTATTTTTTATTTTAAACTGTATATTTTATATTATTTAATTTTGTGTATGTTGACTCAGCAAATATGTGGGTCACCAACCGCCACTGACCGAATCAGAATATGGCAGGGTGTGTTGTGGGTTTCTCCTCCAAATTGTGATTCAGTAGCCTATAAATCAATGATTAGTGACTCACAGCTAGATTCATCAAAGACCCGTTTTGCGAGTCTTTAATAGCGATTCATAGGGAATCGCTATTAAGGACTTGCAAAACGGGATTCATGTAGGAATTGCAAAAAATATTGCGATTCCTACATCTTCCTAAAGGCCAATAGGAATGAATGGGGAGTATTCCTTATTTGCGATTAGCAATTTGCTAATCGCAAAT
This sequence comes from Lissotriton vulgaris, assembly GCF_964263255.1. NCBI lineage: Eukaryota > Metazoa > Chordata > Amphibia > Caudata > Salamandridae > Lissotriton > Lissotriton vulgaris. Next base: position 1,536,932,715 of record NC_141694.1, read on the forward strand.
AGGATAGCGATTTCAAGGGTGCCAGTGGTGTCCAAAGGACACCCTGTCTTACCCCTGAAATGCAAATTTACACAGGTGTTGCACACACACATGTCCAAAGGACATGTCTGTGTGTAACATGCAACAGAGAAAAATGCACTAAAAAGCATTTGTCTATTTTTTCGCTATTTACCACGAAGTCAGACTTCGTGGTAAATAGAGGCCAAATATTGCGAATTTGCAATTTAAAATTGGTTAATGAATTGCATTTAAGGAATCTCTAATAGAGATTCCTTAAATGCAATTCCTCGCAAATATGCGATTTCGCAAATGCATTTGCATTTGGGATGATGAATCCCAAATGCAAAAATTGCGCTCGCAAAGGGCCAGATTCTCAGAATCTGGCCCTTTGCGAGCGCCAATTCCTTTCATGAATCTAGCTGTAAAATTCTGGTAGCAAACCATCGAAAAGTTGCTGACTCGCAAGTTGGAGTGGTAACCTATTTTCAAAAGGGAATGGATCCCTTTGGACCCCTCCCCTTTGTGAATTGTGCTATACATTTCAGGGAACTAGGCAGTGGTCCAGGGGATCATCGTCAACTTTAAGTGAAACTTTGAAAACATCAACCCCATTCCCCTTAAGGGATTTGCGTTTTGGATTTTTTCTGAGACACATAGCAGGCATAAGACTTTTTAGTTAATGTTGGGTCATGGTATGCTGTTGGTGCTATGAGCTTGAGATGAAAGTAGTGACCCATGGGATAGTAACATATTAATTTGGGCTTTAAATATAGCGGACACCTGGAGCCTGCGAGATGTTAGCCTAGAGCACAACAGTCCTACTGTTACTGACAGACGGCAGCCGAAAGATGGGAATCAACGCCATCGTTCGTTGGATTAAATACATAATACTATCAATTGATCTCAGGTCCTATTTTAATTTGTTAATAGGCTTTAGAATTGTGCTTGTTAGAGGGCATTACTTTCAGATTGCATTAAAAGCATGCTGAAATCATCTGCGTTTTACCCGACAGAACCATTCTTTGTTTAAACATTAATCACCCAGGTTCTGAGGGACACAGGGTTACCCCTTTTCCTTTGGCTCTTAAGAATTGATCATGGTTTGAAGGGAACCATTTTTAATTTGGGAAGCTAGCAGCACTGAATAAAGGTATCCCAAGCTAGTTAGCTTCACCAATTTTTAGATGTGAGGATTATCTGTCAATATCCTCACGGGATCCAAAGGGCATGCATGTCAATAGCATGCATTGATATTATATTCACATTTAGGTTTCTATAGTGATTTTGATTTCATGGGGTCGAGATTTTGTTACAAACGCACAGACACACTACTTTTCTTTTCCTTTCAGAGAGAAAGTAACTGATGATGAAAAGTGGACCTGCTGACGAGTACCAGTCAGCAGTTGCCTTGGTGGTGTTACCGTGAGGTGCTTTCTCTCTGTTCCACACAATTTTTCAATGATACTTGGGTGGCTCTATGATGGCATCATGTTTTAATTAGGATACACAACAACATAGCGACTTAGATGGTACACAGACAAAATATCGAGATTTAAATTTCGATATACAATTATATCGAAGTTTAATTATCGAAGGGATACAATATCGAAGGTAAGTAATATCGACACTCTTAATATCGATATTAGTAATATCGAAGTTTTAAATCTCGATGTCAGTAATATCGATGTAAATAATTTCGATGTTACTAATATCGGATTTTTAATCATTTGTGTGTATATTTTATTATATTTATTATGTATTTTAATTTTTTTCATGTAATGTAATTACATTTTGTTTTTTAGTACTGTAGCGGGTTGTGGGTTTATAGGGGAATAGGGTGGGAAGTAATTTAATTATGTTAAAATTTTTATTAATTAGTAGGAATAATTAATTAAATGTAATTAATTAGTAATTATTTTTAATCATTTTAATTAATTGATTAATAGATAAATATGTTCTGTAGCGGGTTGTATTGTATTGTATTTATTATTTGTAACGCGCAACTGTCACCCTACGGGTATCCTGGCGCCCAAACAGGAAGTAATCAGATGGTAAACAATACACTAGCTGTCATGACATATAGACCAGCCACCAGAACTATTAAATATAGTCAGGGGGATTATACTTTGGCGAACAGCCAGGTTTTCAGGCTCTTTCTGAAACCCAGTAGGGTGTCGATTTGTCTGATGTTCTGGGGAAGCTCGTTCCACAGCCTGGAGGAAGAGGTACAGAACGCTCTGCCTCCCATCCTCGATCTCCTGATCCTGGTAGTAGCTGCCAGACTCTGGCTAGCAGAGCGCAGGGACCTGGAAGGACTATACCAGGAGAGCCTTTCCTGTAGAGGGATAGGTCCTGTGTTGTGCAGGGCTCTGTACACGATACATAGGGACTTGAAGGCAATTCTACTCCCGATTGGCAACCAGTGCAGATCTCTTAGCGCCGACGAAGTGGAAGAACGACGAGGTCTTTTGAGTGCCAGCTTGGCCACTATAGACTGGACCCTCTGGAGCCCCTGTAGGATATATAGGGGGGCCCCTAGATATAAAGAGTTACAATAGTCCAGTCTGGCCAGAATCACACTCCTAACTACTAGTGATCTAGATTCGTCAGGCAGGAGGGGCAGAATCTGTCTGAATGCCTTCAACAATCCATAACAGACACTGATGGTTTTATTGGTCTGAGAGGTCATTTGGAGATCCGCATCAAACAGTACCCCTAGATTGCGCACGGTCTTAACTGGGATGCAAGGTTCTGCTCCCGGCTCGAGCCTAATCTCATGGGAGGGTTGTTGACTCAGCTTGGCTGACGAACAGTAGACAACCTCTGTCTTCCCCTCATTAAATTGAAGGGAGTTTATTGTCAACCACCTGGACACCTTGTTCATGCAGTTTTGGAAGGTCTCCATGGTCACCGCCTGTCTTCCTTCTAAGGAGAACACCAATTGTGTGTCATCGGCGTAGTTTATCAGATCTATACCGAAGGATTTGATCATGGGGATCAGGGGCTGCAGATAAAGATTAAAAAGAATAGGGCTGATCGAGGAGCCCTGAGGTACTCCATGACTGACCAGGGACTTGGACGATGAAAAGGGTGCTAGGGTTACCACCTGTTGTCTACCTGTCATGTAGGATTGTATCCACCTCAGGGCTTTGCCCTACACGCCCAGTTTTTCCAGCCTGTTTAGCAGAACTGCATGGCTGACCGTATCGAATGCGGCCGACATGTCCAACAGCACCAAGACTGAGGAGTTGCCATTGTCGGCACTCATTCGAAGGGTGTCCAGCATGGTTGCCAATGCAGTTTCTGTTCCGTGGCCTGGGCGGAAGCCAAATTGGTCCTTATCCAAAAGGCAGTTATCTTCCAGATAACCTGACAAGGATCTACTGACCACCTTCTCCAAAATTTTTATCGGGTAGGGCAGGAGGGAGATGGGCCTAAAATGCGCCGGGATAGTAGGGTCCAGCGAAGGCTTCTTAAGCAGGGGGGTAACCACTGCCTGTTTCCATGCTTCCGGCACTATGCCTTCTTCGAGAGATTGGAGACAGATCTGATGCATCCAGGGGAACAACTCTGGCCCATATTCTTTCCAGATCCTGTGCGGAAGGGGGTCTAGAGGGGACCCAGATGATACATTTTGGGCCAGTCTAAGAAAGAGCTCTTCTGTAAGAGGGGTGAAATTTTCCAGTGATGACATTATTGGTAAGGGTTCCTCTTCTTCTGTCTGTGCCTCTGCATCTTTGCAGCTATCCCTTTCCTCCTTTAGCCCCCCACAATTTTAGCGATCTTTTCCTGAAAATAGATCGCAATCTCATCACAAAGTTCTTGTGTAGCAACCACCTTATTACTCGTACAGGTGGGATGTGAGAGATCCCTTATTATGTTAAAAAGGGTTTTAGTACTATTAGGGGACTGAAGAATAGTAGTGGAATAGAAGAGTGCATTAGCTTTGGCGATGGCTCCTTTGTATTTAGCCTGTTCCACTTTCAGCTGTTTTTTGTCAATCTCTGAATAATATCTTCGCCATTTTTTTTCTGCCTGTCGGCGTGCATTGCGTAGGGATTTCAGCTCCTCATTAAACCAGGGGGCAGATGGTTTCGTCTTATTTTTTATAATTTTCAGAGGGGCAATTCTATCCAGGATCTTTATGATGTAATTACAGTATTTTTGATAGTTCAGGTCTACCGATTCCTTTGGATCATAGGAGACATTGCTCATAAAAATAGGCTTTGTTTTGTCCTTTGGTAATTGAGACCAGTTTCGTCCCTTCCTATAGGTTACCGGTCGTTCACTTCTGTTCCCCTCAGTAGATATGGAGATCTCGAAGTGGATTAGGGAGTGGTCGGTCCAGTGCTGAGGTAGGATATCAACCATCCTAGTCTCAGTCTTGTTGGCGAAGACCATATGGGTTTATAGGGGAATAGAGTGGGAAGTAATTTAATTATTTAAAAATAATTATTATTTAGTAGTTATTAATAATTTATTTTTAATAATTTGTAATTAAATTTAATTAATTGGCAAATCATTTTAATTAATTGATTAATTGATAAATATGTTCTGTAGCGGGTTGTGGGTTTATAGGGGAATAGGGTGGGAAGTAATTTAATTATGTTGAATTGATTATTAATCGGTAGGAATTATAAATTAATTATAATTATTTTGGAATTAAATTGAATTAATTGTTAATTCATGTTAATTAAATAATTAATTGATAAATGTGTTCTGTTGCGGGTTGTGGGTATATAGGGGAATATGGTGGGAAGTAATTTAAATGTATCTAAGTAATGTATTTAAAATAATTGATTTGTTAATTATATAATTGTTAATTAATTATTAAATGGTTAATTAATATTATAATATGGTATTTTTTAATAATTTTTTTAAGTTAAATATCTTTTGCTAATCATGTTTTCAATAATTATGTATATGTATTCTAAATGGTTTATATTTATTTAATAGTTTATTTTTATATAAAAAAATAAACTCTTATTTATAAGTATATCATTTTAACCTCTACGCTATCCAACAGTTTCCCTACTGTTGCACTCTTTGGAGTTGGAATAGTAAATTTTACCTCTACGCTATCCAACACTTTCCCTACTGTTGCACTCTCTGGAGTTGGAATAGTAATTGTTACCCCTACGCTATCCAACACTTTCTCTACTGTTGCACTCTCTGGAGTGGGAATAGTAATTGTTACCCCTACGCTATCCAACACTTTCCCTACTGTTGCACTCTCTGGAGTTGGAATAGTAATTTTTACCCCTATGCTATCCAACACTTTCTCTACTGTTGCACTCTCTGGAGTTGGAATACTAATTTTCACCCCTACGCTATCCAACACTTTCCCTACTGTTGCACTCTCTGGAGTTGGAATAGTAATTTTTACCCCTACGCTGTCCAACAATTTCCCTACTGTTGCACTCTCTGGAGTTGGAATAGTAATTTTTACCCCCACGCTATCCAACAATTTCCCTACTGTTGCACTTGCTGGAGTGGGAATAGTAATTGTTACCCCTATGCTATCCAACACTTTCTCTACTGTTGCACCATCTAGAGTGGGAATAGTAATTTTTACCCCTACGCTATCCAACACTTTCCCTACTGTAGCACTTTCTGGAGTGGGAATAGTAATTGTTACCCCTACGCTATCCAACACTTTCCCTACTGTTGCACTCTCTGCAGTGGGAATATTAATTTTTACCCCTAGGCTATCCAACATTTTCCCTTCTGTTGCACTCTCTGGAGTGGGAATAGTAATTTTTACTCATACGCTATCTAAAATGTATTTATTTATTTTTATTAGTTTTATGTTGTTATTAATTGTTATTTATATTATTATTTTATGTATATAAATGTATTTGTAATTTATTATATATTTATTTAATTATAAGTTATTAAAATAATTAATGTAGAGTTATTTTGTAATCAAAAATATACTATGTATTATATCCTAATTATTATTAATTTGCATTACATTATGTATTATTTTTAAATATTATAATATAATTTTAAATATATTTATTACATTTATAAGTATTATTTTGTTAATATTACAATTTTATTTCAATAAAACAAAATGATATTTTACAAAAAACGATATTTTTGACATTCTATATTATTTTTTCAATATTTTTGTACTTACCTTGTTAGGTATAGGATCCCGATATTTTTGCCATTGATATTTTTGTTGCGATAATTGTGTATGTTGATAATAGTGTATTCGATATTTTGTCATACATTCGTTAGACACATAGATTTTGGTGTAACTATTAATGATCAGGCCCATTGTTGGTTTGTATTACACTTCCAAGGGCCCAGGAACTTCCCTTTAAAACCTTGGAAGCAGGATTCAGAAAGCAAAATCCAGTCCTTTCTGTTCCAGAATAGAAGCAGCAAGCAGCAGGCCAACACAACAAAGCACCAGGGAGAGTCGCAGTCCTTTCCCCAGCATCCAGCTCTTCTTCCTGGCAGAATGTCCTCAGTCCAGACCCTGTCTTCCACTGGCCTGGCCCCAGACACACTGCAGGGGTGGAGACAGGCATAGCCCTCTTGAGGTGTCAGTGACAGCTCCTCCCACCACTCTAGATCAGGAAGGCCCATCAGCTCCCTATGTGTGACTGTCTAGAGTGAATGCACAAGAACCCAACTGCCAGCCAACCCCGATGTGTATCCTACAGACAAGCAGAGGCATGGGATAGTTAAGCAAGAAAATACCCACCATGTAAAAGTGGCATTTTCAAACATGTAGTTTAAAAACCAACTTCACCAAAAGATGTATTTTTAAATTGTGAGTTCAGAGACCTCAAACTCCACATCTCTATCTGCTCCCAAGGGGAAATTTCACTTAAAAGATATTTCAAGGCAATCCCCATGTTACCCTGTAGGAGAGATAGCCCTTGCAACAGTGAAAAACGAAATTAGCAGTATTTCACTATTAGGACATGTAAAACACACCACTACATGTCCTTCCTTTTAAATACACTGCACCCAGCCCATGGTGCTGCTTGGGCCTACCTTAAGGATGACTTATATGTAGTAAAAGAGAAGGTTTGGGCCTAGCAATTAAGTTCCATTGCTAGATCGAAATGGTAGTTTAAAACTGCACTCACAGACACTACTGCAGCAGGTCTGAGAAATGTTTCCAGGGCTACTTATACTGGGTGGCACAATCAGTGCTGCAGGCCCGCTAGTAACATGTGATTTACAGGCGCTGGGCACCTCTGGTGTACTTTACTAGGGATTAGTAGTAAATCAAATATGCCAATCATGGATATACCCATCACCAATACAATTTACACAGGGAACACTTGCACTTTAGCACTGGTCAGTGGTGGTAAACTTCCCAGAGTCCTAAAACAAGCAAAAACAAAGTAAAGAAATTGCAGGAGTAAGGCAAACCGTTTGAGGATAACCCTGCAAAACAGACCAAGTCCAACAGCCATGAATATATTCTACAATCTTTCTATCTTGTTCCTACATGTCTGCGGGGACTCAGTGTGTGTATGGGGTTCTGGTATTGCCAAATGCCACATTTTTTTCCTTGATTTTTCTGACATTTTTCAAGTGTCTCTGTAAGCATTTGAGTGTGTTAAGGGCCATTTGCTGGCCACACATATTTTCTTCAGTTTCACTTGCATTTGCTCATGTATTCCTGCTGTGTTCCAAGGGTGGTGGCTGAAATAACTGCAGGCCAAAATATTTTACAGGATTCTCCTGCTTCACTGTATCCTCTGTGTTTATATGCATATTCAGTTTGTTTAGAGAACAAGGGTACCCAAAGGCGCAATACTCTAGGGCCCTTGGGTGATTATCTATTAACAAGAAACAGTGTCCCTAGATCAAAGGACAATGAATTTCAATAAATATAGACTCAATAGTTCTATATCCAATGTCCAGCCGGACAGTTTAATTTTCAATGTAGAATATGCATAAAAGTTAAGTGTAATACAAGTGGGACACCAGCTAGTGCCCAACTAACACATTCAGGGAAGGAACAAACAAGGGAGTCTTAGGCAGATTAAGGATGTCTGAATATCATAAATTATACACAGACAATCCAAAAAATACACATATGCAAATAATAATCTCACAAGATAAACCAGCATTTAGTGTATAAAAGTCGACGTAGATAATTCAGTACAGGTCCTCAATGGGTGCTACGAGGACCCCCATTGAGGACCCGTACTGAATTATCTACGGAACTGCCCGCGTATTTGCGCATCGTACTAGCGGCCATCGGGAGTGAACTATCGTGCATAACCCTGAGACTACTCTGGCGCTCCCGGTGTGGGCATTCTGTATGTATATAATTGCTAGGCAATATTGTGTTGTCCTGAAGATGAACCTTGAACTAAAATAGGGTTCAAAACGTCGTCGACTTTTATACACTAAATGCTGGTTTATCTTGTGAGATTATTATTTGCATATGTGTATTTTTTGGATTGTCTGTGTATAATTTATGATATTAAGACGGCCTTAATCTGCCTAAGACTCCCTTGATTGTTCCTTCCCTGAATGTGTTAGTTGGGCATCGGCTGGTGTCCCACTTGTATTACGCTTAACTTTTATGCATTTTCTACATTGAAAATTAAACTGTCCGGCTGGACATTGGATATAGAACTATTGAGTCTATATTTATTGAAATTCATTGTTCTTTGATCTAGGGACACTGTTTCTTGTTAATATATGCTTTTTCAGGGCACTTACTGTGTGTCTAATCACATTTTCTACAATTCCACACATTTTTCACAGTTTTGGCCTGTGTCTGCCATACAGCAGTAACCCTGGATTTGCAACTGGTCAGATATATTTTCCTACATTGTTCTCTCATGTTCAGTGTTTCTGCTGGGTACTTAGGGCCATATGTATCACGATACCAATTAGCAATTCTGTAATAGCGATTTTTAAAAAATCGCTATTTCAAAATCGCTAATTGGTATGTATCAAGAAAATTGCAATTTTTTAGCGATTTCTTGATATTCCTTAATTGCGAATTCGCAAATTGCGAATTGTCAATTAAGGAATACTTCCCCATTAATTTCTATGGGCCTCCTAGCCCATAGGAAGGAATGGGAATTTATTCTCAATTTGTGATTCGCAATTTGCAAATCGCAAATTGAGAATAATTTCAAGGGTGCAGGGGTATCCAAAGGACACCCTGTTGCACCCCTGAAATAAGTATGGGTGCACATGTGGTGCACATACATGCCCTAAGGGCATGTATGTGCGTCACATGGCACTTAGAAAAATGCAAAAATGGGCATTTTTCAAGAAATTCGCAAATTACCACCAACTTGAAGTTGCTTATCAAGAAAATGGTTTTGAACACCACGCTTTTAATACGGTCATCATCAAAAGGGTACAGGCTGCTTGCAAGCTCTATTTATTCTTCTGGAAAGGCACGCAGCATTCCATGTGTGGTGTCTGGCCTATTCATCATATCTAGACACAAAAAAGTAGGAAGTGTTGCAACCTATATAATAACTTATATATTTAAACTTTCTTTCTCTCAGTGGTGTAGCGGGGGCAATCATCTGAGACACAGCATCATTTCAGGAAACAATATCTAAAACTGAACAGAAAGAATTTACCTGCAGCAGCAATAGAAGAAATTGCTTCTGACAATACAGCTTCTGTCTTCACAATCCCATACATGAAAATGTCCCTCATCTCTGGTCTCACTTATAAAGAGGATGACTCTCAGCACAAAAGAAGGCATGAAAAAAGTATGTTCAGAACACCAAGAACACGCTGCCCAACTTGGTACCCGTCAGGTCAAGAGAAAATGATGCTCATGTATAGTATTTAATTGAAATGACTGCTACATTTTGATTACATAGGAAGTGTGATGATGTCCTCTCATTACATAATATGGGGCATGTATGAGTCCTGAAGAAATACAGAATGGACAAAACATGTTGGCTACAATTGAGTTTTACATTTGAAAATGAAAATTTAAAGATAAAGAATGGTTTATGATTAACATTTTGGACTACTTTGTACCTTTTCTATATAAGATGAATGATGCACACTACTTATGATGTGATTTATGGTGTACTCAGATTATTACTATAGATTTTGGCAACTCCTTGATTGATCTGAGTGCTGAGTAATATGGTATTAGGACTAAAAGTGCTGTTTGATAAAATGAACAAAAGATGATGAGCGCATATTAAAAAATAATATGAAACTGGGTGAATACTAACAATTCATTGTAGGGAAACAATCAAGAGCAAATGATTTTTAAATATGGGTGCCAGTGCAGTTCCTGTATTGATTAGCCACACTTGTGGTACAATGTATTCAATGTGCCCCTGGACAATCATGTTCTTGATACTATTGCAGTAAGATAAATGACCAAATTAAGGTGAAGGGTGGTCATACATTCCTCTGGCCTTCCTAATTGTGTTGTCTGATTAATGTTTCCCATTCCTTTTAAAATAGTACTGATGTCTTGAGGGATGGAGATTAATTATCTGCAGGCACTTCTGAAGAAATATTGTTTCAGTGTTTTTGATTTTTTTATAGCTACCATCTCGAGCAGGAGGTCATCTGTGCTTCCCAACTGATGTTGTTACCTTAGATTCAAAGTTTTTAGAGAGATAGTAGTTCAGTGTGCTTTTGTGAATGGCCTATAATAAGGGCAGGTGAAATATAGTTGAATTTTCTTATTCCTATAATTAGTCGGCTAGAAGCATGGAGCATTTCTTACAGGAGGCCACTGTAGAGTTGAGTGTCACTGCAGAAAAGTAGTAGTTGATGTCTGAATGTTTCAGAGTTAGAGCTAGAGGATCCATGTAGATGTTGAAGAGTGTTGCTTAGAGTATTTAACCATGATGGACTCCTTGCTAAAGTGTCATTGGGTTGGTAAAGAAGTTATTGATTTTGATGTATTGCCTCTGATTTTTTTGGAAAGATGAGAACCTCTTGAGGACTATGTCATTGCAACCTAACTTGCTACTGCAATTCATATGAGAGTGTCATGGTTCAAAGTGTCGAAAGCCACTGAGGGGTCTAGGGGGATGAGGAGCCAAGAATTACCCACATCTAGCATATGCAGGGTGCACTATTTTTAGGCGTGTGGTCTCTATTGTCCATCGCTTCAGAAGCTGGGCTGCAGGTCATTCATCCACTCATTATTCTCCAGGAAGACTTTAGGTTGATTAGCTGCACAACTCTCCATGCTAGGGCTTTAGTCAGAGAAAGGTAGACTGGGCATCGGATGGGATTTACTGAGATCTTCAGGGACTGCTCCTTGTTTTGTTTAAGAAGGGCCCTGATTTGTCGTACTTTTAAACAATCTTGAATGTTTCTTGTAGGTAAGAAAAGGTTGATGAAGTTCAATCCTAAAACGGTCAAAGCCTGTTTTATGTCTTCAGGAAGGTGGGTGAATAGGTTATACAGGATAGGAGGAAAGATTGATTCCGTTTTTAAGATTAAGCATTCAAGACCTCTGGTAGATACTTTAGTATATACTTCTCTGTGGACTTAAATCCATGCCCCCTGCTTTTCATTTGTTTATTTCAATATCCTTTAAACATCCTTGCTTGCTAGTGGTCAGTCCAGACTCTTTGTCCCTTCCTTTTCTCTTTGATTCCTCCCACGGAGCAGGGACCAAATACTGTATCCTTACGCTGTGTCTGTTTATTTGGTGTTTTGAGGGACTATTTCTTTCTTTGATTCCTGCTGGTGTTCCTATATGCAGCCAAGTTAAGTTAATCTCCCAGTGCCATCAACATACTGAGGAATGCAGCATCTGGACTGCTGCTCCAGGGTTCCCCCATAAACAGGCTTGGAAAGATAGTTCTTTTCTCCTCACATCTGCCCAAGGTTGCCCAGTGTGTGCTATTAATTTGTTCCAGGCAGGGCTGTTTGGTTTCTTTCCACATGCTTCACCCGTGACCTAACCCTGCAACAGGAGAGGGTGGGTGAAGAACCGGGAGTGCTCTAAGAGACATAGAGAACATTAACACTGTGGCTGCTTTTACACTTTCTGGTTAGTGAGCAGGAGCCACCGGACAGAGTTTTGCAGTTTTTGGAGATGGCATTGTACATTTTTCATGGCAAGTTGATTTTGGGAACTGGCCCCCATAGCTGCTTGAATTATCCATCAGTATTTGGAAATTATCTGCTTTTGTGCCGCTTCCCCCTTAAAATTTCTAGTCAGCTGCCTTAAGGTAAAAAAGTGAAACCAAGTCCATTATTCAGTAGAACACAAATGCGGTTAAATGACTACTTCCCCCACCAGTCCCTCTCCATCTTTCTGTTTTTTTGTCTTAATTTGATCAAAAAAAAGAGTGGCAGGAAGGAAATCATATTACTCTGCTATCTGTCTCTGCTGCTGTCTCTGTCCCAGCCTTGCAGCTGCTGAGAACTTGTTTCGGGAAAAAGAGGGCAGGGATGTCGCTCACCTTCTGTGAAAAGAAGAGGGAGGGGGCCGGGGCCCACGCTTTACTCAGGCTTGGCCAAGACCCCCAAAAATGAAACAGTATCACTGCAAGCCGAACCTTAATGCTGTACTTCCAATTTGTATATCGGTGCAAACATTAACTTTTTCAAATGCTAAGAACTAGGTTATCATCCAGTGCCTCTGTTCCACTAAATATGAAAAAGGAAATAGTTAAAGGAAATTCAGTTCAAAGTTCATGTTTTGTATTATTGTGTCATATATTCCCTAGTGTTTTTTCCCCAAAAAACCCTTTAGTTTTTTTTTTTAATATTGTGTGTCCAGTCCATAGGATTGTTTTATTTTCTACAGACTCCTATGGCAGCTGACATTCAACCTGCTGCCATGGCACTGCAGGCTCTGATTAAAGGATTACTCCATGCATGTCGATGGACTGTTTCTTGAAACGGGCTACACAAACCATCTTCAATCAGAAGATAACACAAAGCTACAACCCACAGGTCATGACAGATCCAAACACACAGAAATATATTTGTGATGTGACGTCCATTTCATGTGCAACTTACTAAGCCACAGCACATCTTAAGGATTCTGGATGCCCCCGGCCAAATACATTTTGGGGGCCCCTGTTTGGGACAGCTATGAATTTATGACCCGGTTTTAGGTCTTTCAAGTCCACTTTGTCCAGGTCACTGACATTCCACAGGCACACTCCCAAATCTAAATATGTTTACATCTAATATGCAGGGATAATGATGTGTGTTATCAATATTGTAATACAGCAGCAGATCACTAATATTACTGCAAATAATCTCTGTCACTTCCTCCAGGTTCTCGTATGTGAGGTCCAGGTGTGATCTAAAAGAAACTGATTTCTAGATGTTGCATGTAACATAAACGCAACATTTCTCTGCAGATGTCTATGATAGACTCTCACTCATCACCCACATTTAGAATACATTAATTGGAAATGGTATTTAAAGCAATCTGTTTTAGAATTATTCAAGGTCATCAATGCAAAACTCTGCAGAACAGAGAAGGCGTTCAGGACCCCCTCAAAAGCTAGGGCCCTGGGTCAGAGCCCACTATGGTCATTACTTTAAAAGTCTCTGCTAAACCAGTTTGGCTTTCCAGATCACACATAGTACTTTGCATTCGGGGTCTTGTAGTTTTAAGTTGTATTATACATGCATTGGATTCAAAACCCCTCCTAGGCAACAGCTGTTTTATTAAATAGTGCTCATGAACTGTTCCACTTTTAGGCCGTGCCTTGGGTATGTGTGGTCATTTACCAGTAGCATGAGATGTAACTGTAGATTTTGCAGCACTAATGATAATGTGCTGAATGACCAAAGGTTCCAAAAGCGAGACCTATTGGCTGTGCCAGTGCTTTTTTCTTTTAGGGTAGACCAACCCATTTTATGATCCTGGGTTAGGGGTTGCTGAATCTGCTACCTAGATGTCTCTGTGATGGATAGTAGGATTTAAATTCTCATGAGTATTCCTCAAATTTTTTATTTGGTGTTGGGTGCACAGATTTGATTATGATTTCTAACAGTTTAACTAGTTGACTTCCCTTCTGATAAAATGAGATTATACTTCAGAAAATGAATTTATTATATTTGTTTTGTTCTTTATAGAGGAGCGCCATTTTCCTGGAATGAGGTTTACGGTCCCAATTTTGATCCAATGCTTGGAGGCTTTTCTACCTTTCAATGCCACTAGATTGTTTTCTTTGTTTGCCTTTTCATTGATTTTGGAGCACATTTTTAAGAATGTCAACAAGTAAATTGAAGTAGATTGTGAAGAGAGTGTTGACACATGAAACTAAAAATCTGCAGCTTTAAGAGTAAAGTATTGTAGGGCTGTTGCATTTATTGATAGTTGCAAATCACAAGAGTAGCAAACCATCACTTGTTCATTTTGTTTGTAGTCGCCTGGACACTAGCTTTTAATTTCTGCACCGTTTAATAGCATCATCCGTAAAACGGAGTAATGTTTGACAATGGATTTCATTAGAGGCTCTTTAAATAGACTCTGACAAAATGTATTTTCTATATTTATTTCTTAGTTCCAGTGGATTACAGGTTATAAACAATGGGACCAGTGACCTCATTTTAATGTACTTTTCACCAGCTCATTGGCCTCTTGCATGAAAATATATTTATATGGTGAAAGTATCAGGCAACTCTCCTGGGTCTCACTGTAATCCTTCGTAGAATTTTCACCTTCTTTGTGAAATATAAACAACACCTGAACATTGTAATCAAGGCCCATTGTCTGCAGAAATTGGCAGCATCTTCCAAAACCTTCCTCTAGCACACAATGACGTATTTGAATTAATGGAAAAACAAAACAAAAACTAAGAAATCACGTAGAAGGAAACCAAATCATGGAATCAAATGTAAGTAAAGACAACTGTAGGGAAATACAAATAATTACAAAATAAAGAAATCATTTTGGAGAAAAATACAATTTGAAAACATAGAAACAAACTTAAAATTGTATTGAAAGTGAAAAACAGGAATAACTAAACAAAGTTATTTTATTGTATTTAGAAATGGGAAATATTGCAAATCTACAACTGCTAGTTGTTTGCAAATTTATCTATCTATCTATCTATCTATCTATCTATCTATCTATCTATCTATCTATCTATCTATCTATCTATCTATCTATCTATCTGTCTATCTATCAATCTATCAATCTATCTCGTCTAAATGGAATGCAAGTTAATTTTGTGATCCATGTTTTGATACTTGTGCAGTCATTACTGTGTACTTATAGGTAAATCAGAGATACCATAGAAAGAGTGTTTTTTCTATTGCTATAAATTTTTAGTGTTGTTTGACAAATCTGTGGGGTTAGCCACCGGGTCACTTTGGAGCCAAACCCCCTTTAGACAATACCCCATTGTGCATACAATTTCAGATGTCATCAGAGATGCTGTCAAATATGTCATTTAGCATATCATGAGGGTCATGAGTGTATATATATATATATATATATATATATATATATATATATATATTCCATTATTCATAGCAGTTACTGCTGATGTCATCTTTGGACTTATGGGATTCGTAGTCCTCCAACCACCATATGGCCCATGTTGGGCTCTGCCTCCTGCAAGATAAAATCAAACCCTTAGTCGGGCCTCCAAATCTGTGTCAGTTGAAGGTTAAATGCACAAGACCTGTCATTCTGCAATACGGTTTCTCAATATTTCGAATCCTGCAGTCCACAAACATTTTCGTGATGTTGCTATCTCCCCGACCTAGCTCGGCCGGTATATATGTTCCATTACGCTGCCACAGTTGGAGGTGCATGCAATGACAGGCGAACTCAACCACCACCGTTAAGTCCTTTATTGAGGCACAACGGGACACAGCGCTGGATATTTCATTCAGCCACAATGCGTTTCGTAGCTCCTTATGCTCCTTGCTAACGGGGCGGGCATGCAGCGGCAGACGTAGGAAGAGAACAAGTCCCTGGTTTGTCCTGTTTCATAGCAGTTATTGCTGACACTGGATTGCTCAATTTGCCACTGGATTCAAGCAAGCCGGGCTGAAGACGGCTGGAATGCCAGAAACCGGTCCTCGGAAGCTTGTTTCCAGTCCAGGGAAGACATGGCTTGGCAGTTCGGGCTGGACTGTTCCCATGAGGCGCATGGTCAGACTGATTTGCATATAGCCATGTCTGAACTGGGGTGGCAGAGTGGGCTAAAGAACGGTGATGGATTAAACCCAGATCACCATCCCCTTTTGTACCGCTTTTGGCCACCATAAGTGTGGCATGGTATGCTCAGACGTAAGTCCCTTGCTCACTTTGCCACTGGATTCAAGCAAGCCGGGCTGAAGACGGCTGGAATGCCAGAAACCGGTCCTCGGAAGCTTGTTTCCGGTCCAGGGAAGACATGGCTTGGCAGTTCGGGCTGCACTGTTCCCATGAGGCACAGGGTCAGACTGATTTGCATATAGCCATGTCTGAACTGGGGTGGCAGAGTGGGCTAAAGAACGGTGATGGATTAATCCCAGATCTTTTGACTGGGTGTGAGTGTTTGATTGATTCAGATGCTCCGTCCATCACCACCCCCTTTTGTACCGCTTTTGGCCGCCATAAGTGTGGCAGGGTATGCTCAGACGTGATTCCCTTGCTCACTTTGCCACTGGATTTAAGCAAGCCGGGCTGAAGATGGCTGGAATGCCAGAAACCGGTCCTCGGAAGCTTGTTTCCGGTCCAGGGAAGAAATGGCTTGGCAGTTCGGGCTGGACTGTTCCCATGAGGCACAGGGTGAGACTGATTTGCATATAGCCATGTCTGAACTTGGGTGGCAGAGTGGGCTAAAGAACGGTGATGGATTAAACCCAGATCTTTTGACTGGGTGTGAGTGTCTGATTGATTCAGATGCTCCGTCCATCACCACCCCCTTTTGTACCACTTTTGGCCACCATAAGTGTGGCTGGGTATGCTCAGACGTGATTCCCTTGCTCACTTTGCCACTGGATTCAAGCAAGCCGGGCTGAAGACAGCTGGAATGCCAGAAACCGGTCCTCGGAAGCTTGGTTGCGGTCCAGGGAAGACATGGCTTGGCAATTCGGGCTGGACTGTTCCCATGAGGCACAGGGTCAGACTGATTTGCATATAGCCATGTCTGATCTGGGGTGGCAGAGTGGGCTAAAGAACGGTGTTGGATTAAACCCAAATCTTTTGACTGGGTGTGAGTGTTTGATTGATTCAGATGCTCCGTCCATCACCACCCCCTTTTGTAGTCATTTTTTAACAGCACAGTGTTTTCGGACAATTTGAGGCTTGGTCCAATTATCGTTCCCAAATCAATGTATTTATACAGGTAATAGAGGGAAAGAAAGTATGGCGCAACACTCACGCATTTAAGCATGTCTTGTAAATACGATTTTTTGAGCTGAACGTATCCTATCGATTGCTGTTCAAATCTTGCCATTTTAGCATTTCTGATTTGCAATCCGCACATAAGCCCTTTAGAAAGGATTTATTAATGTTTACAACATTCAACCATGTTTTTAACAAGAGTGTATGTTTACCATTTGTTTATCATTGATGATGTTGAAACGTCACACTATATGCACTTTAAAATGGCGCCTGCCCTAACTGGGTTCTACCTGATATCTGTATTTTGTAGTCCTATTTCTGTGGCCATGTTTGATTACCGGTTGGAGTGCAAAATACAGGTGATCCTGCTTTTAAATTTCAGTGCTGTTTTACCGGCAGGTATCAGTGAGCAAGGGCACGGACGTGCCCGAAACGCGTCTGACGACATGCACCTTTTTATGCACTAAATAAAGCATCACGAAATAGAAGTCCGACTCTGGCATATTTTTGCTGTCTGCGTACTTGTCTGTGCTCGAGGCGCTCTGGGGACAAGTTGGATTTTATATATATATATATATATATGTATATATATATCCTGAACTCCGTTCGCCTCCAAGCTCGCGCAGCTCGCACAGCCAGCAAGCAGACTCCGGACACGGACCTCGAGGTGCTTCACAGATCTTTATTCAGCAGAAAGAGTCACAGACGTTTTGGCTCAGCGGAGCCTTGATCACATGACAGCGTTTTCAATGCAAGGTACACCTTTTAAAGTGAAAGCAAGTGGTCAACTCAAATCACCTGTGCAAACTTACAAGTAGACATAGAAGACATACTATGTAATGCACCCAAATCGGTTTATACTTCAATTTTCTAAATAGATGTAAAATACATTTGTGAAAAATCCATATATTCAATATTCTGTACAGATTCAATGTTCACTGTGACTTGAATTGTAAATGGAATTCATTTAAAAAAATCCTAGTAAAATACACATATCTATTGTACATATCCGTCTAAAAGAAACCTTATTTACAAATATATACACCTCCTTCCACAAGTCTCTCAATATTTGTAAATTTAGATTCGGGTTTTAATTCTAAGTTTAGGAACCTCGGATTAATGGCTAAATCCATATAAAGTGCTATGTGCTGATATTTCAAAGTGCAAAATGTGCTTTAAAGTGCCTTATTCCAACAGAATGTGCAAATTCCGCAATATTTGTGCAAATGCGCATATTACAATATTCCTCGGTCCTAATCAGTGTCACTTATAGACAGTACATTTTTACAAATATAATGATTCCAAATGAGGAGGAGAGTTAATTTATCAGTTTCTGTTAACATTGAGCAATTTGCATTGCAGTTTCTAATCAAAGACGGAATTCAAATGGTATCACATTTCAAATAAGTCACATGAATCAGTAATATAGGCTACTATATAGGTGCCATAGTTGCCATGTCTCAATGCTATTTATTATGGAACAAGTGAAAATTATAATTCAGGTCCAAAACGACCCAAGACCCAAAACCAAACAATAATAATAAAATAATAATAAAAAAACCCTATGTTAAGAAGTCCTTACAGTGTACTTCGTTTTGTTGGTTCTTAACCAGGTTAAAAAACAGTGCACGGTGAAATATAATAACAAAAACATAAAATGTTCTCAAAGCAGCATAACATTTCCAATAGAAATCACAATAATTTGTGTATGCTCGCAGCCCCCTCGGGATCTGTCCCAGCCTTCTCCCAGCCGGGTGATTGCCTTGGACATTATCCTCGGGGGGGGAGCGCGTACACTCCTGATAAATTAAGTCTTCTAGAGCAAGCAAGTGTGAAGGTCTTCTGTCACATTTAACCCATGGGGCACCTTAGTATTGAGCAGGAGAATGTATTTCGTTTCCAGCTTTCTAAGTCTGGTTTCCCTATCTCCACCCCTTTTAGTGTTGATGACCGAATCGATAACCCAGTATCTAAGACCACTGTTGTTACTTTGGTGATGGTCCTTGAAATGGCGTGCTACTGGATATGTGCTGTCCATATTAGTTATCGCTCGCAGATGTTGTAAAATGCGTTTATGGACAGCATTCCTGGTGCTGCCCACATACTGCAAACCGCAAGGACAGCGCAAAACATATATTGCGTATTCTGTCTTGCATGTTAGTACTTGGGTTATCAAATGTTCTTTCCCTGTAAACCCATCCTTGTATGTTTTGGTGTTTTCACCATGAGTGCATGCTTTACAGATTTTACAGTTGTAGAATCCTCTATTTCTTTGCCACCACTCTGTTTTGGTAAAGGGATCTGGGTTAGTTTTGACAATGTGATCCCTCAAAGAGGGGGCTCTACTGAAAGTTAAAGATATAGATTTTGGCAGACTTTTGCCTATCACATTGTCTCTCAGTACAATGGGCCAGTGTTTATTCACTTTTTTTCTTATCTGATGGTGTTGCTTAGTGAATCCTGTTATAAGTCTGAAGCACTCAGGCTCAACTTTACCAGGTTTAGATGGTAAACAGTCATAATATCGATTCCAAAATATAGAATGGACATAATATCGAAGTAAAAATATAGAATGGACAAAATATCGAATGGACACAATATAGTGGTTAAAAATATCGAATTTAAGGTAAGTAATATCGATTTTCAAAATATAGAAGTCAAAATATCGAAGTATACAATATAGGCATTAAATATATCGATTTTTTAATAATATCCATTTTTTTAAAGTGTTTTGATTGTTAGTATATGTGTGAAAAGTGTATATTAATTTTTGTAATGTATGTTTAATGTATTTTAAGTAATTCATTTTATTTTATTTAATTTTTGCGTAATTTAATTCTGTAGCGGGTTGTGGGTTTATAGGGGAATAGGGTGGGAAGTAATTTAATTGTAATTAATTAAATATTTTTATTTATTTATTGGTATTCATTTTGAATTTATTGTTATTTTTTATTTGCTAATTATTTTTTATTAATTAGCAATTATTTTGTATTAATTGGTAATTATTTTGTATTAATTAAATATTTGATAATTATGATAATTGTATTAATGTATTTTCTGTAGTGGGATGTAAGTTTATAGGGGAATAGGGTGGGAAGTAATTTAATTGTAATTAAGTAAATAATTTTTTTCATTTATTGGTATTGATTTGAAATTTATTGTTAATTAATGTTTAATTGGTAATTAATTTCTATTAATTGGCAATTAATGTTTATTATTTGGTAATTATTTTGTATTAATTAAATAGTTGAAAATTATGATAACTGTATTAATGTATTTTCTGTAGTGGGATGTGGGTTTATAGGGGAATAGGGTGGGAAGATGTAATTGTAATGAATTACATATTAAAAATACTTTTTGTGTATTGATAATTAATTTACTGTTAATTTTTAATTGGTATTAATTGTTTTTATTAATTAGTTTTTGTTATTGAAAATTAATTAGTTGTTAAATAATTATGAATAGGTTATTAATTTTTATTAACTAATATGTAGTTGTATTTCTAATTAATTATTACATAATATTAAATTGGTTATTAATTTCAATTAATGTTTTATTGGTATTGATATTTAATTTATTTTTAATAATATATTAAATCATTACTTTCCCTACTGTTAAACTCACTGGAGTGGGAATAGTAATTTTCACCCTCCCGTTATCCAACGCTTTCCCTACTGTTGCACTCTCTGGAGTGGAAATAGTATTTTTTACCCCTACGCTATCCAAAGCTTTCCCTACTGTTGCACTATCTGGAGTGGGAATAGTAATTTTCACACTCCCGCTATCCAACGTTTTCCCTACTGTTGCACTCTCTGGAGTGGGAATAGTAATTCTTACCCCTACGCTATCCAACGCTTTCCCTACTGTTGAACGCTCTGGAGTTGGAATAGTAATTTTTACCCTCCCGCTATCCAACGCTTTCCCTACTGTTGCACTTTCTGGAGTGGGAATAGTAATTTTTACCCTTATGCTATCCAACGCTTTCCCTACTGCTGCACTCTCTGGAGTGGGACTAGTAATTTTTACCCCTACGCTATCCAACGCTTTCCCTACTGTTGCACTCTCTGGAGTGGGAATAGTATTTTTTACCCCTACGCTATCCAACGCTTTCCCTACTGTTGCACTCACTGGAGTGGGAATAGTATTTTTTACCCTCCCGCTATCCAACGCTTTCCCTACTGTTGCACTCTCTGGAGTGGGAATAGTAATTTTTACCCTTACGCTATCCAACGCTTTCCCTACTGTTGCACTCACTGGAGTGGGAATAGTATTTTTCACCCCTACGCTATCCAACGCTTTCCCTACTGTTGCACTCTCTGGAGTGGGAATAGTAATTTTTACCCCTACGCTATCCAACGTTTTCCCTACTGTTGCACTCTGGAGTGGGAATAGTATTTTTTACCCCTACGCTATCCAACGCTTTCCCTACTGTTGCACTCACTGGAGTGGGAATAGTATTTTTACCCCTACGCTATCCAACGCTTTCCCTACTGCTACACTCTCTGGAGTGGGAATAGTAATTTTTACCCCTACGCTATCCAACGCTTTCCCTACTGTTGCACTCTCTGGAGTGGGAATAGTATTTTTTACCCCCACGCTATCCAACGCTTTCCCTACTGTTGCACTCACTGGAGTGGGAATAGTATTTTTTACCCTCCCGCTATCCAACGCTTTCCCTACTGTTGCACTCTCTGGAGTGGGAATAGTAATTTTTACCCTTACGCTATCCAACGCTTTCCCTACTGTTGCACTCACTGGAGTGGGAATAGTATTTTTTACCCCTACGCTATCCAACGCTTTCCCTACTGTTGCACTCTCTGGAGTGGGAATAGTAAGTTATACCCCTACGCTATCTAACGTTTTCCCTACTGTTGCACTCTGGAGTGGGAATAGTATTTTTTACCCCTACGCTATCCAACGCTTTCCCTACTGTTGCACTCACTGGAGTGGGAATAGTATTTTTTACCCCTACGCTATCCAACGCTTTCCCTACTGTTGCACTCACTGGAGTGGGAATAGTATTTTTTACCCCTACGCTATCCAACACTTTCTCTACTGTTGCACTCACTGGATTGGTAATATTAAATGTTACCCTCCTGCTAGCCTACGGTAAAATATTGTACATTTTTTATTAATAACTTAAATTAATTATATCTTAATTTTAAGGTTATTTGAGTATTTTTAAGTATGTTTTAGTTAATTATATTTATTATTTCATTAATTTTAAATTACTTTTAAGACATTTAAAAAAATTCGATATTTTGACTGACTATATTTTTTACAGACTATATTTTGGATTCAATATTTTTGTACTTACCTGTTTGTAGATAGGAATTCGATATTTTGGCATTCTATATTTTGGTGACTATATTTTGGTAAGTCTATATTTTGTCATTCTATATTATGTCAGAGATCCGGTTTAGATGTATCTTGCCTGGTAGGCTCCCTGTCCGCTTTCCTGATAAGGAGCTCCTCTCTACTCATATTCATGGATTTTTGTACAGCTTTGTCGATCAATTTTTTGGAGTATCCTCTTTCAAGGAATCTATCCCTGCTCTCATTTTGTGCCTGCTCCAGATCCACGGGGTTGCTGCATATGCGTCTTAATCGCAGCATTTCCCCATATGGGATACTGGAGATGAGATGTACCGGGTGAGCGCTAGCAGCATGTAAAATGCTGCTGCCAGCTGTCTTTTTTCTGTAGACCCTAGATTCCAAACGACCCCCCTTGGTGTAGAGTTCAGCATCTAGAAAGGTAACATTTTCCTGACTGAGTGTCGCAGTGAATCTGAGATTGAGGGGGTTGTCATTAATATCCTCAATAAATTTAAGGGCCTCTTCATGACTTCCTCTCCATATGACGAACAGGTCGTCTATAAAGCGGAACCATGCCACAAGATTGTTCCTAATGATGTGCTGGTACCCAAAGCCGAGGACCAGTTCCTCCCAAGCTCCCATGTGCAAACATGCGTAGCTTGGAGAGAAACTGGCCCCCATTGCTACCCCCTGTTTTTGGCGGTACAACTGTTGATTGAACAAAAACACATTATTGGTGAGACAAAAATTTAACATATCCAACAGCATTTTAGTGTGTTTTTCATTGCCTGGTTCCCTTCTGGATAGATAATAACGTATTGCTTCAAGACCATCACTATGTGCGACACTGGTGTATAATGCTGTTACATCCAGTGCTATCAGCCAATCTCCCTCCTGAATCTGTGCTTCCTTGATTTTTACTAGAAAATCCCCTGTATCACGTATATATGACCCCAACTGCTGGACATAACCTTGCAAAAAATAATCAATATAGATTGAGGTATGTTCAAGAAGGCTCCCCCGTGCTGATATTATTGGCCTTCCAGGTGGATGGATGGGGTCCTTGTGTATTTTAGGTATGAAATACAGGATAGGAGTGACAGGGTATTCACATTCAAATAGTCAAATTCAGTGTCAGTGATGAGTTTGGCTGACCGCCACTTGCAAAGTTTACGGTGATATTCTTCTTTGATGGTCAGGAGCTCACGGTTGTTAATCTTCTCGTAGCATGAGTGGTCATTTAGTTGACTATAAGCCTCTTTGTCATAGTTTGTTTTTGTCATGAGGACAACGTTTCCCCCTTTATCACTGCTTCTGATTACCACATTTTTTTCTTTGTTCAGTTTATCAGTCAATGCCTTATATTGCTGTATATATTAGCAGCCCATCCTGACGTTGTCCGGGTAGGCTTTGAGAGGTGAAAGATACTCACCAGCATTGTGCACCCTGGACACAGGCAGCTCCTTCCTCTCTCTTACCAATAACCCCTTTTTGCCCACTTCCCCTCGAACTACCTGGCCTTCTGTTCTAAGAGCCTCAGCTTCACCTGTCCCAGCCATCCAGCTGCGCACCTACCCCCCCATAAATCTCCTGAGCCCAGTCACCTCATCCTCACACTATCACTCGAGTACACTCACCTCAGACTTCCCTCATCTCAGCCCACTCCCATGTGTACCAATCACCTCCTCAGCCTATTACATTAACCCATGTCACCTTTTAATCTCTACACCCTCCCAACCCGTCAGTTACACTTTACACCTCAGTCAGACCCCCACCTCATCCCACCCATGTCCTTGCTTTTAGTCTCACTTCTTCAACCTTCCAAAAGCGTACCTTTCCTTACCCTACCAGGAACTCCCTTACCTCTCTTCAGTCCCCTTCACCCCTCCGTTCACTCCGTACCCTCTCACCATGATAGCCCGCGTCATCCTCGGGGGGCGTCTCAGCCCCACGGCCCCACTGTTGCCGCCTCTCTCTTTACCATGATGGTGGCGGACATTGCACTGAACTGGGTGTCGGTTCCGCGCTCCTCCCTGCGCTCCTGATGTACGCCGCACGCCGCGTTACTTATCCTTCCCACGGCTCCACTTTCGCCGCCGCTCTCTTCACCATGATAGTGGCGCACATTCAACTGAACTGGGTGTCGGCTCCGCGCTCCTCCCCATGCCACACCCACACACCATTGCATTGTATGCGCCCATGACGCCGAACGCCGCATTATGCGCCCATGACGCCGAACGTGGCGTTCATATCACTTTTCCCCTAATGCTCTTTCCCCCCCTAATGTATATGGTGTGGTGCTGTATAGCCTATGTCCATCTCCTGGACCTCCCCTTTCCAACGCTGTATTGGGTGTTGTGATTGGTGGTGTACTTTTCGAGTTTACCCGCCTCAAAGGTTCCCAGTCCTCGCTTTATAATAGTAGTATAGATATAGTTGAGTGGATAAAGGAAAGCGAATTGTGTGATTGACAAAGCTTAGTTAATTAGTATACAGCAGCCCTGAATGTGCCACTTTAATTACCCTTACTGAAATGGCAATTTTTGGTTACAGTTGGCTCCCTGTAAGCGAAGTAGTACAAAGTGTAAAAGTGCCTTAGGGTTATGTCAGGTATTGCTTTTGTGTTTGCCCGCAGGAGAAAGTGAAATTTGCAGATGTAACTGAATGGTACTTCAAAAGGGCGATAGTGTCGCTGAAAGTTATCCAATTATGGCGAGAAAAGAGAGCGGTTGCTGCAAGTGGCGTTAATTAGCCAAAAGCACAGTGTGTGTGAAGTTATGTCAGGTATTGCTTTTGTGTTTGCCCCCAAGTCAAAGTGAAATTTGCAGATGTAACTGAATGGTACTTTAAAAGGGCAATAGTGTCGCTGAAAGTTATCCAATTATGGCTTGAAAAGAGTGTAGTTGCTGAAAGTGGCGTTAATGAGCCTACAGCACAGTGTGTGTGAAAGTGTAAATAGAGAGAATGAATGCGTGATGTGTTTTGTTGTGTGAGCCCCGTGTGAATGTTTTATGTAGTCCAAAGGCTGTAAGTCCGTTTTGTATTGCGAAACAATAGTATAGAGTGGCTCTTAGTTTGTACTGTTGAAGTAATATAATGTTTTAAACTCCGTTTTGTATTGGGATGCAATTTTCGATAGTGGCACTGTGAGAAAGCCTTTGTTTGTAATTGTGAATGAATGTCAGGACTCAGTAATTGTGGTGTTGTTCTTGAAGTGTTGTCAATGCAAATGCGAGTAGAGAGTGGCAGTTCAACGAAGCCTCTCTTTGTAATTGTGAATTAAAGGCCGTCGTCTTTGTTTTTTTTTATGTTCGCAAAGTGGTGTGAATGATAATGCGAGAAGATAGTGGCCCTGCGAGCAAGCCTTCCTTTGCAATTCCTAAGTAATGCGTCGCACTCAGGTAGAGAGTGGCACTGCTTCAAATAATTGCAATGCGACTGTTCGTAGCGTTCGAAGCTTGTGTGTGTCGTTTCCCTCGGCTAGCCCCCTATTACGAAGGTGCTCGTTAGAGAAATCCGTGAAGGCTTTGCATAGTTCTTTTTGTAAGTACTGTGTGAAAAGTGTAAAATGTAGAGTGATTGGTTCTTTTGCAAGCCGTGCCCCTTTTTTAACATTGAGCACAGCGAGAAGGAACGTGTAGTGAAGAGGTGTTCCCCACCCCTTATGACAGCGTGTGTGTGCCGCACCTCTTTTACTTCTTACCGCGCCCCTTTGATGATGGCATTCAGGGACCCTGTGAGAATGCGGCTTTAATGTATTGCCGATTGAAATCCCTGGGCATGTAAGTGCAATGCCATTATTTGTATTTGTGGCGCCCTGCAACCGGTGAGTGCTTTTGCAAATGTTTGTGTGCGTGAAGGCGGAGTGGCTTAAACTTGCAGCCCTCTTTCAGTTGTACTCGCCCCTTCTGACAGCGTGCGTGTGTCGTGCCTCTTGTACTTCTTGCCGCGCCCTTTGCCGCAACCCTTTGTTTATGGCATTCACGGGCACTCTCATAACGCGCTATGAATGTATCAGCGAGTTAAGTCACTGGCCATGTAAGCCGCATGTCATTTGTTGTGTTATTAATAAACCGCCGCGTGCTTTTGCAATCTTTGTGCCTCAATTCAGAGTGCTTTTGTGTGTGCTTGAATATGCAGCCCATGAGTTTGTGCCGCCCACAAGTTTACTTTGACACGCCCATGCTACTCCCTAACAGCAGAACAACGCCCACAGGGAACTACTTTACCCCGCATGTTGTTTGCACTTTGTAATGTATATGGTGTCCATATGTATAGCCTATGACCATCTCCTGGAACTCCCCTTTCCAACGGTGTATTGGGTGTCGTGATTGGTGGTGTACTTCTGGAGTTTACCCGCCTCAAAGGTTCACAGTTCTCTCTTTATAATAGCAGTATATATATATATATATATATATATATTCGATCACCTCCGGGAAGTCCTGAGCTGCAGAAAAAACCAGAGTCGAAGCCCCAATAACGTGCAGATGGGTTTATTAGGCACAAGGAATACTACCCAACGCGTTTCGAAGTCAGCCGACTTCTTGCTCACGGGTCCAGGTCTGTTCCATTACCATTCCATTTAAAGTGATACATTCACATAATTGTTGCGTGCATGTGACTAATTGACATAAACAAAATACTCACAATGTTACAAAGTTGCGAGTTTCAACCCAGTGGTTTGTTACATTATTGCCGCGATAATTATTGCAGAGGTAGTTATTAAGGACACCATAATCTCACATGTTAAATCACATGTTATGTGCATCAATTTGCATTTTGAAAACTCCGTTTTTTTCGAATGGTTCAAATGTTGGTTGTTATTTACCGAAAATTATTAAACGGAAAATGAAAAAGTCACAAAATTCTGCCCCAGTGGGCATGATGCTCAAGAAATCATTATGCCCCAGTGGGCATATATCTTCATGATTTTCGGTAAGTGTCCTCACCCTGCAAAGCAAAGAAACAACATTGATATTCTTACTTGTGATGGTCTAGGTTATGTCTAATCACACTTATTAAAAACATTAAAATCCATTGGAATGGAGAAATTGCTGCGGCGGCTGTCAAATTTAACATCTCCATAAAACATTGCTAGCTGTATAGGTGGATTGCCAACTCCTCACCCACATTGTGACCTTTAGGCTATAAAGTGTCGTACTGAATGATATATTTAGACTCCAATTTACGGAGTTCCAGCCATCTGTTTCCTCCCCTTTCTCTCTTTTCAATGCAGTCAATTACAGTAAATTCCAACAGATCAGGGTTTTGTTTGTGTTCTGTAGAAAAATGTCTTGCCATTGGGTACTGTTGATTTAAGTTCTTAATTGCCCTCAGGTGTTCAAGTATTCTCATTTTTGCTGGCTTAATAGTACACCCAATATAAAATTTGTTACAAGGGCAACGAAGCGCATAAATCGCAAAGTCAGTGTTACAATGAAGGTGTTTATTGATTTTATGCGGTTCGTGATCCGATGACAGTTTGAGTGTTGTACATTTGTGGCTATGTCTACAGGCCTTGCATTTTCGACAAGGAAAAAAACCCTGAATCATGTTGGTTTTCTTGGGTTCCTTGACTAGAGTAGAGGTTAGACAGTCTTTCAATGATTTTGCCTTCTTATAGGTTATTGCAGGTTTTTCTGTTAGGATTTCTTTTATATCATTGTCTAATCTCAGCACGTCCCAGTATTTGGTAATAGCAGTATATATATATATATATATATATATATATATATATATATATATATATATATATATATATATATATATATATATATATATATATATATATATATATATATATATATATATATATATATATTTCCATACCAGAAAAGAATCGCTGCACACTTCTTGATATTTCACGCAGTTGCTTTATTTTCAAACGTGAGACAACAACTCCTACGCGTTTCGAACCGTAGTTCCTGTTCACGGTAGTATTAGATACTACATACCGTGGTATGGAATTAAATTGAGACACTGTCCTGGTCTCATCGCTGGCACCAACTGGATCGAGCTCCCGCTGCGACAGGACAATTTATTTGGCTATATATATATATATATATATATATATATATATATATATATATATATATATATATATATATATATATATATATATATATATATATATTTATATATATATATATATATATATCTGCTTCCAGGTTCAATAATAAAGAACCACTCGGACACCTCAAGTGCTGTAGCTGAAATTTAATAGCAAAGGGAAAAACGACGCGTTTCGGGGATTAGCCCGTGATCACGCTCGTAAACATTAAGTGCCACCATGTTTAAATACAATACATAAAAACTTTGCACCTCACGTGACTTTCACACACAACTGTGGCGGCCATCTTTTAACGTGCATTTCAGCCTTCAAAGCATGTATTCTGTAATATGTATCCATCAATGACATATTTCATAATTGTGTCCTTAATTGGATGTCTTAGCCACAGTTGGTATTGCAGTAATTCCCAATCATTTACGCAAATTCGGCGTTTAAATTCATTAGCTATATGCAGTGTTTGGCTAAGACATCCACGCTTCTCTTTGTATTGCCCCAGTGGGCGAAGCAGTTCTTCCGGTCTCGCCCAAGTGGGCTTTCAAAAGTTTATATGTCAAAAAAATCTACATAGTCCTTCCCTACATGTTCATGATGTGTTGGCCTTGATCTTCTAACCATCAGTTGTCCTTTGTTGGATCTTTCCCCAACTCGACCCACACCACGGAAGCGAGGATGGCCCCACTCCTCTGCCTCCACTCGGAACGCCACACGCCCTTATATCACAGCGTGACCGCGGACCGAGCAAAGGGAGAAGGTAGGAAAAAGTAAAACAAAGAAAGAGTAACGCCAAGGCTCTTTCTATGTTACAGCTAGGCAGACCCTCTTCAGGTAAGTATGGAACGGTCTTCTAACCTGCAGCCAGAGAAGAAAAGAAACACAGAAGAAGAACAGAACGTTAACACAATATCCCAGTGTTCTCTCATCTGCATCCTTATCCTCACCCACTTATTTATGCCCAACACAACCCAATCCCCTCCTTACTTGTGTAACATAGCTGAATCCTCCAAAGGAGAGCGAGTGTCCAATAGTTAAACCTTAGACCGACTCTCAGTAGCCCAGCGTTAATTTCACGAAAGGGGAAAAAGTCATGCTTCTGACATAAAAAACTCCTGAAAACTTGAATTACAGCAATCTCCGCTGTTTCCCAAAAAAGTAACCTAATTGTGGCCACAAACTAAAGCGCGTTCTAAGTGAAACGCCAGAAGCTATAAATGCTTCTAAAAATAAGTCCAAGCGTTCACATAACGATGTACCTCGGGTACTCAAAACCCGGAAATCGGCATAGCCGTAGTTCCCTTGTCTCAAAGGCAAACACTCGATCCCAAAAATAACACAAAAGTGAAAGTCCCAAGTTCGTACACGAGCTCTTCAGCTCAAATGCTCTGCTTACGACTCTGAAGGATTAGCGACTAGCGGGAAGGCGTCCGATGTGGAACCCATCCGGGCAGCATAAACGAAGCCTCGTTCAGCGTGGCACTGCTTCCAGCTTGTCCGCGCACGCGGAAGAACTCGCCTAGACACCGAGACGTGTTATTTCCCAACTCTCACTCCGGTCTATTGAAACTCCAACCAGGTAAGAAACCAAGCACCGAGCACTGGTGCTGGCGTCCTATATACAATTGAGGGGAAAAGGGGCGGAGGCTACCAGGAACAAGGAAACAGAGAGAGGACACCGGGGGAAACAAGCTCCCAGAAACTAGAAAGGGAAAGAGAAAAGCTGGCTAATCCCTAACATCCTTAAGTGTATCAGTGCTCAAACAATCTGGAATTAAAAACATGATATCATTACACTTAGCAAACTGTATTCAGACTAAAACATATCATTCATGTAAGTGAATTGCTAGCTCCTCACTGATATTCAGCCCATTCGGGGCGAGACTTTCCAGATCAACTCTGCTGCCCCTCGTCTAATTTGAATTACGCCCAAACCAGGATTGACCTCTTCTTGTTTTCCCGGAAATTGAAATTGAAGAAATGGTTCAACACTGCAGTACGCAACCCTCAAAACGTGAGTAATCCAAGCACAATAAGCTCCATTGCTGTAGGCGATATTGACCTATTAAATGAAATGTATCCTACCCAAGATAGATCAGTAAATGAAGCAGGTGGAACTCTTGAATGGGAAGGATGGGTAGATGATTTAGGTGGAAATCCAGGCAGTAAATTTAAGCCCAAATCCATCTTTCTTTCTAACGTCCAGAGTGAGGCGATTGATGCATTCGAGAAGGGGGTTTTAAAAGACTTGAAAAAAATTAGATATGTTAAAACTCCATGGAATAAGAAAAATCTCACTGAAACACAAATGAATGCACTTATGGATTTGAAATGTGACTCTAGTATTGTCATCCGACAATCAGATAAGGGTGGCAATGTGGTCATTCAGGACAAGCAGAAATACATAGCAGAAGGCCAGAGACAATTAAGTGACAAGGACTGCTATTCTAAAAGCAATATGACTGAAGTACTGGGATCTTATATCAAGTACAGAAGCCTATTATCAGACTGGTTGGACAGAGGATTACTGGAGGATGAGGAATATAAATATCTGTATTGTGCCCACCCCAGAATACCTGTCCTCTATTTACTCCCGAAACTGCATAAGAGTATGATAGATCCCCCGGGGAGACCTATAGTTTCCTCAATAGGATCATTGTTGGAGAACACCTCTAGGTTTATCGATTACCATCTAAGACCCTATGTCACTGCATTGCCATCTTACCTAAGAGACACAACACACTTTTTGACGGTAATTGATGGGATGCATTGGGAGAAAGACTTTTTACTTGTCTCATTAGACGTCAGCAGTTTATATACCTGCATTAAACATGAGCTCGGGCTAGAAGCTATCCAGCATTTCTTCAAAACAAGGTCCATAACTTACTACCGCCATTCACAAATGCTGGTGAAAATGATTGAAATCTGTTTAACGAATAATTTCTTTTATTTTGATGAGGACCTCTATAGACAGTCACAGGGCACAGCCATGGGAACCTGCTTCGGCCCCAGCTACGCGAACCTTTTCATGGGCTGGTGGGAGGAGCAGGTTGCCATGGAGATGGCTGAATTTTCCAACATTGCCCTGTGGCTGCGCTATATCGATGATATTTTTTTCATTTGGTGTGGTACAGAAGAAGCTGCAACATCCTTCATAGAGAAGCTTAATATGAACAATTTAAATCTACAGTTCACAAGCAACATCAGTAGGGAGTCTATTGAATTCCTAGATGTTCTCGTAGAAGTGAAGGAGGACAAAATAACTTCTAAACTGTTCCGAAAAAGCACAGCCGGTAACAGTATATTGAATGCAAGGAGCAGTCACCCTTCTAATTTGGTACGTAGCATACCATATGGTGAATTGCTGCGCGCAAAAAGAAATTGCAGCAATGACTCATCATTTGAACAGGAACAAGAGATTATGTGTAAAAGATTTCTTGAGAGAGGCTACAGCAAAAGTACCATAAATAAAGCCAAACTCAGGGTACAATCGATAAGCAGAAATGACCTACTATATCCTAAAGTGCAAGACAACAAACAAGATGACACTGTCAGATTTATCACCACATTTTCAGGACAGGCTAACTATGTAAGGTACATATTAAAGAAACATTGGCATGTGTTGTTGACTGACACTCATCTCAGTACAAACCTGGGCAGTAATCCTCAGATTTCTTTTAAAAAAAGCAAAACACTGAGAGACGAACTTAGCCACAACCATGTTCGGTCCATGAATGTTTCCAACACCAATAAACTGGTTGGCTTTCGATGTTGCAAAAAATGTAAAGCCTGCAGAAACAGCATAGACTGTAAATCTTTGCAAATACCGAACTCTAATGGAGAATTTGTGATTAAGAAAAATCTCACATGTACTACCACATACTTTATATATGTTCTAATCTGTCCTTGTCAGAGATGGTATATTGGCAGCACCAAGCACGAAGCAAAAAAACGTGTGTTGGAGCACTTAAGAGCCATTAAGAATAAGAACAAACAGTATCCTGTGTCTCGCCACTTTGGTGAAAATCACTACAGTGACGAAAACCAGGTACGAGTAGTGGTGATTGACAGTGTCGACCTAGGTGTGAGAGGGGGAAATCGTGAGCTATCAATGCGTAAATTGGAATCCAGATATATTATTGATCTGGAAAGTCTCGCCCCGAATGGGCTGAATATCAGTGAGGAGCTAGCAATTCACTTACATGAATGATATGTTTTAGTCTGAATACAGTTTGCTAAGTGTAATGATATCATGTTTTTAATTCCAAATTGTTTGAGCACTGATACACTTAAGGACAACTGATGGTTAGAAGATCAAGGCCAACACATCATGAACATGTAGGGAAGGACTATGTAGAATGTTTTGACATATAAACTTTTGAAAGCCCACTTGGGCGAGACCGGAAGAACTGCTTCGCCCACTGGGGCAATACATAGAGAAGCGTGGATGTCTTAGCCAAACACTGCATATAGCTAATGAATTTAAACGCCGAATTTGCGTAAATGATTGGGAATTACTGCAATACCAACTGTGGCTAAGACATCCAATTAAGGACACAATTATGAAATATGTCATTGATGGATACATATTACAGAATACATGCTTTGAAGGCTGAAATGCACGTTAAAAGATGGCCGCCACAGTTGTGTGTGAAAGTCACGTGAGGTGCAAAGTTTTTTTATATTGTATTTAAACATGGTGGCACTTAATGCTTAAGAGCGTGATCAAGGGCTAATCCCCGAAACGCGTCGTTTTTCCCTTTGCTATTAAATTTCAGCTACAGCACTTGAGGTGTCCGAGTGGTTCTTTATTATTGAACCTGGGAGCAGATAATTGCAAAGCGCCGGCTTTGGGACTCGGACCGCCGAGACAGCCTTACACTCTTTTCCGGCATTCGTGGAGCAGAATATATATATATATATATATATATATATATATATATATATATATATATATATATCTATATTACCTACTGGCTATCGCCAGTAGGTATATATAGTTAGGATTAATTCCCTATGGGATTTCTGAAAATTCTATGTCTAATAACTTTGGCGTTTGTGGACGGAATCGGCTGAAATTTTCAGGAAAATGGCACATTTTGTTTCTGAGCAGCCCCTGAAAATTTGGTGGGGTTTCGTCAAGGGGGGGCCGAGAAAAAAGGGGGGTCCCAAAACGCGTTTTTCCCATTCATTTTTCCATAGGGCCTTTGGCCTCACTTTTAGCTCGAACGGCTGAATGGATTTGCACGAAACTTGGCAAAATTGTAGGGACTGTTAGCCCGATGTGCCTTTGCTAGGTCTCAATATATGTGCTTCAGTGGATTTTGAGAAATTAACGTTTAAATCAAGATATATATCTGTAACAGCGCTCCGGGCAGCGATCCGGTCCGCTTACTTTTCGCTTATCGGAACTTTGCGCGCAGAAAGCTGATTGGCTCTCCGGTGTCTGTCAACATTCTAAACAGTCTGGAGCGGCCGCCATCTTGTCTCTCGGTAGGATCGAGAGAGAAGAAGAGGTGAAAAACCAAAGGGGAATTTAATGAAAGGGGGCAAGGTATCCCCCTCTTGACCCCCTAGGAATGTTGTTGGGGTTATTAAAGGGTCCCGTGGGGAAAATTACAAAAAAAATGATTTTTCACGGTAGAAGCGCTTCCCGGGCCGCGAACTGGGCTGCAAACTGGTAGCGAAATGGGAATTCGCCATTTTGTGCTTCGTTAATTAAATTACTAGGTATAAGGGGGTGCGGGAGACAGATCCTAATCCCCTATATTTCCTGAGGGTGGCTGAGGAGGCTCATATATGTTGATACATCTCTTCCAGCGGCTGTGCGTGAGCTTTTTTTTTTTTTGCTGCGTGACAGTCCGGAGCGGCCGCCATCTTATCTCTCGGTAGGATCGAGAGAGAAGAAGAGGTGAAAAACGAAGGGGGAATTTAATGAAAGGGGGCAAGGTATCCCCCTCTTGACCCCCTAGGATTGTTGTTGGGGTTATTAAAGGGTCCCGTGGGGAAAATAAAAAAAAAATTATTTTTCACGGTAGAAGCGTTTCCCGGGGCGCGAACTGGGCCGCAAACTGGTAGCGAAACGAGAATTCGCCATTTTGTGCTTCGTTTTAATTGTTTAGAGACAAAAATTATCGCCGCACATCGGCCACAATGCATGAATATCGTTGAAAAGTCAGCGATATTCATGCATTATCCAGCAAATGCTCTTAGCCGTGTTATCCACCTTCCATTGGATAACATGGCTAAAAACTGCTCTGTGCGTGTTTTTTTTTTTTTTTTTTGCTTTTTGCTG
This sequence comes from Lissotriton vulgaris, assembly GCF_964263255.1. Classification (NCBI taxonomy): domain Eukaryota; kingdom Metazoa; phylum Chordata; class Amphibia; order Caudata; family Salamandridae; genus Lissotriton; species Lissotriton vulgaris. Next base: position 1,536,967,644 of record NC_141694.1, read on the forward strand.
CGTGACGTTTGTTAACGTTCGATTCGATGGAAATCAGGAAGTGGTGACCACCATTTTGTCACTGCGAGTAAATATTTTGTTATAAATGAATCCTTATTGATAAACATTGTCTGCGCCATCTTGCGTTTTGTCCAATGCCACAATTTTGTCGTGCACGGCAGCCATTTTAGATGCCTTGACCAGGGCCACTCTCTGCACGCCGCCGATTCTCAGCATGGCTCCCCACCCTCGCACGCATCTCCCCCACGCAATGGTCACCCCCGCTCTCTCTCTCATGCATGGGCCATATACTTCCCCCCATCTGCGCTGCTCTTCTCTGAGAATCACACCCTGTGCCTGCCCGACACCTCCCTTTCACCCTATTCACTACCGCACCCTCTGACACTCCTCTTCCTCTGTGTCCGATTGTCCAGGCCGGACCTAGGCTATCACCTAGCCCTGCGAATGTAGTTTATGACCCCAGCTGTAGAGTATCCAGACATGCCAACCCTCCCGATTCAGGCGTGAGACTACTGATTTCAGTGCTAGTCTTTCGCTTCCTGATTCCTGCAAGGAAAAACCCGGGGGCATATTACCAACAACTAGCGGTAATTTTGTCTCTAACTTGTTTAGAGACAAAAATTATCGTTGCACATCGGCGAATTATATCGCACATAAACTTGCTATTAGCAAGGTTTATCGCAAATGCGATAAAAAACGGCCGCAATGCATGAATATCGTTGAAAAGTCAGCGATATTCATGCATTATCCAGCAAATGCTCTTAGCCATGTTATCCAATTCCCATTGGATAACATGGCTAAAACTGCTCAGGGCAGGTGTTAGGTTTTGGAGATATTCGCTCTTAGCGCGAATATCTCCAAAAGTTGGTAATAGGAGATAGCGATGGTTAGGGACTGTTTCCAGTCGCTAAAATCTTGGCACGCCCACTTTGCATGTCATTAGTGATAAATATCACTGATATGCAAAGCGGGGCTCAAGATGGTCGCTATCTCCTTTTAGCTGTCACTAACTGGTGTTAGCGACAGCTTGGTAATAGGGAGATAATTTTATCTCTTTTTTTTTGGCTTTTAAAGCCAAAAAAGTGGAAATAAACCCCCTTGATAATATGCCCCATGATTTCTCGGGGGTTTTAGCTGACAGGGCTTGGTATTGTGTTACGTGCTAATTCTTCCAGGAAACGTCAGAGGGTCGATGCAGGGGTTATAGAAGGGGTGATAAACCATTTAAGCCTCATGAACAAGCGCATGGTCTTTTAAAGATTTGTGAAGTGCTCGGGGCGGCTGTGTGTGTGTGCCCTCTTTCAGGAGCGGGCGGGGGGCACTGCCAGCAACTTGCCAGGCCAGGCAGTGTTCAACACGTGCATCACCCTTTCTCTGCCTGCTATTGCGCTCCATGCTTCGGAAAGGTAAGAAAAAGAATGTGCATTTGAGTTTGAAATGTCCGATCTTGTAGCAGTACACTTGCAAAGCCCACACATGACAATAACCCGATTCAAGGCCCCATTCATCCGATTTTTTAAACATATATAGCACTCCAACAAAGTTGGATTTTAAAACTTTATTAACATTTAACTATAACGAACGCAACAAAAACTGTAAATATATTTAACCATTTTTTGAAATTAACCAGAACTATAACGATAACAACAACAAGAACAATATTATAACTTTTATGCCTAAATTACACAAACATTTAGCTAATCTGCTAAAGGGGGGAGTCGCCATTTCTTTACAATAATCAATAATGAAAAATCCACATCAATAGGGTTGTCCGTTTTCTCGATGCAGCACTATAGTGCAACATAGACAGCACCTGGGGTGTCAAGAGTGAACAGGTCTTTCTTTGTTCCTTAAGATGTTTTTGTGTCAACCTCTTCCGAGAATGCTGATGCGTTAGGGATTTCCTTGTGACAGCTGCTTCATAGACAGACGATATCTTTGTTAAGTCATTAGTGTTAAGTGTGTCTGAAACTCCATTGCCCTTCTGTTTTACTTTCCACAGACACTACAGAGTTTTGTGTGTTGTTCTTCTGAGCGACAATTATTCTAGAGGTTTCAGGTTTACTTGTTTTGTCCTGCAGTGAGTTAACAGCTTTAGAGACTTCATGTTTATTTGCTATGTCCTGCTGTTCGTCAACTGCTTCAGAGACGTCAGCCTCATTTGTTATGTTTGACTAGATCCTGGACCTGCCCGGCCGCGCCCAAAATGGCGCCGGTGTAAATGGGACTCGTAACTGCTTGTTGTGTACTGGTTGCCCAATCTTGATATCACGAGATACATATGCAGTTTTGAAGCACATGGCGGAGGCTCGTCTACTGTAGTGGGGCGCCCCTTTATCGTTTCAGTCGCCATTCCGCCCGCTTTTGCTACACTGTGCATTTTCCGCCATTCAGCTGTTTACCGCCCGCTCTTACGGCTACAGCGTCTCGCTCACCATGTAGTTGAGTTGCTCCCACTCTTGCTGTGCAGCGATAGGCGGCTTCCACAGGACTCTTAAAATGGTGGCCGGCTCTTCGGATTTGGGCCTGGTCCGGTACAATGGCCCTGGGACACCTTGGAACTCGGACGCTTGTCTGCCATGGCTTGGGTTCCATTCTCGAAAGCGTCCCCTCAGCCTTGAAGATTGTACAAAAGTCTTGGGGGCCGTCGACTCCCGCAGGCTTCCGGTGGGGAGCGGCTGCCATGATTGCTTGCGAAATGGCCATGACGGAGCTACGAGATGGTGGTGCTCTCATGGTGACGCCAGCTTCAGTCTGAAACATCCAGAAACAAGGTGGGGCTTTCATCGTTTGGGAAAAAAATTTTTTAATCCAATGAAAAGTGTTATTTTTAGGTCACATGACCTAGTCTTACATCATTAGGAAAAGAAAAGTAAAATGAACCAATGAAAAGTTTTATTAACAAGTCACATGACCTGTTATGCTTACGTTACGCGCTGCGCGGCGCGCTCTGGATCGTTTCCGGGAAGCTGCGCCTTGCGCACCGGAGCACTTCCGGGTGCGCTAACGCGTCGCGTCATATGACGCATTACGCGACAATGCAGGTCCAGAATATAGTCAAAATGTCTCCACCAACCAGCGGTCGGAATACAACCGCTTTCAGCAGTCCAAAAAGTTCGGTTAAATCTTAAGAGCGGGAGCAACTCAACTACATGGTGAGCGAGACGTTGTAGTCGCAAGAGCGGGCGGTAAACAGCTGAATGGCGGAAGAGGCACAGAGTACCAAAAGCGGGCGGAATGGCAACTAAAACGGTAAAGGGGCGCCCCACGACAGCGTGTCTTCAGGTCAAACGGATTGTGGGACAAGGTCCAGAATGGAAGATTCTTCAAAAGGGAAAAAATTCCGCCGGACCCCGGGAGCCGGCCGCCTATGCCGGGGGCGATCTCAGGCGTCACCAGGGCAACACGACTTGGGGAGGGGGCAGGAGCCAAGCGCCCCCTCTCAGTCCGCGCCATCTCACCGCCTCTCGGGGGCCTCCGTCAAGCGGTTTAGGGAGGCACCGTATCACATTGTTTTCCAATGCAGTCAGGTCCACAAATGGACCCCACTTACTTTGAATAGTGAAGCTGCAGCAGGTGCAAATAAGGTTTAAACAGTGTTACAAGAGCTGCTTCGAACTCTGAAGTATGGCACTCAACAACCAGGACTTATGCCATTTGTGTAAGGCAGTGACATGGAAGCAACTTAGGGACTAAAAGCATGAACGAACATTCACGTATGAAAATCTTATTTGGGGAAGGGGTAGAATCCAAACGCCCCCTGCCAGTTCGCGCCACTACACCGTATGTGGAAAATCTGAAGCCATCGTTCTACAAACTCTCAACGCTTGCTATCAGTGCATGAGTTTCATGCTCGATCGATTGAGCTAGCCGGATCGGGCAATAAAAAGTATAAAATAGTTATGTAAATAGTTATTTAATAAAATGTTTTACTCTGTTTCTTTGCTGGTGTGTTGTGTATATTTATAATATTTGCATAGGGTTTGTCGTTATTTTGGGCGGTGTGGGTGGCGGAGTCGAGCTGTCTTGCAGCCCTCATGGTGTGGAGCTCAGTTCATTTCACTATTTTCGTATTTCTCATGAAGGGTTGTTCCTAATGTTTGTATTTTACTGAGGTCAAAAAGAGATCGAATTAGTGGTCTACTGATTTTGCTCGATTACTTTTATTTTTTTACACGATTTTTCACTATCTGCAAAGATTAAACAGAGTATTGTGACTTTGTGCTTGTTTGTAAATAGAGAATGATCCAAAGAGAACCAATTGTAAAACAGTAAATGCTTGGATAATAATCAATCAAATGGAGAGACAAGCAAGTACGACGGATTACAACGGGGGCAAAGGTCTGCGTTAACTACCGTTCACTATCTGCAAAGAGAGAGTACTACTAAGAGAAAAGAGGGGAGTGGGGGGGGGCGTTCAAAGCACATCAGCGTGCATAAATACGAAATGTTTTTACTGATCACGTACTTGACATTTGACAGCTTTTGATATTAGCTTTTAAAAAACCATTGAAATTCAATGAAAAAACCATAGGTTATAGTCCATATATAGTTAGGAATTTGCATTTACAAAACCTTGAAAATTCAATGAAAAAACCATTGGTTTTAGGCCATATATAGTTAGGGATTTGCATTTACAAAACCTTATTTTACTCGCATAAAACCATTGAAATTCCATATATAGTTAGATGCGCTAACTATATATCGCGCACCCGCAATCCACTGCTGATGATGTCACATATTACATCATTCATGACATGGTCAGTGACATCACTGATGACATCACTGATGACATCACTCATGTGATAATACAATGAACCTCTTCAGACTCTAATATAACCTTACATACACTCAGTATAAACAGACACTCACAGACTGTCACTCATCCATGGAGTTACTCACACACCTAGTCAGTCATGCAAAGAATCAATCACACCTCCATTTCCTCAACTATACAGTTATACACACCTTACTTATTCAAACATATTCTAACACATATTTACTCTCTTATACAATCCCTGATACAAGCTCACAGTGATCCATACAGCCACTCACACATTCACTGGCTCTTATCCACAGTTATTTATATATGTCAACTCTCACATGTATTGTGTTTTACATACGTATTTACTTGCACATGTAGCACTGAGATATCCATTCACTCACCAACACACCCATGCACAGTCAACCGCCCATATAGCTGTTTCCACATGCACTCTTGAACTCATACACCTAGTGAATCAACTGCTTACACATCTATGCAGAGAGTCACACACCTCCCAGCCACCCACACACACACTCAGCCTCCCATTCAAATACTTGGGCAACCAATCAATAACCCATATAGCCACTCTTATAGCTACTGATCAACACATGCAGCAGCTTACACAACAACAGACATACTGATGCACAAATTAAGACAGTTTAGTCACTAACCCATGCACTCAGTGAGACACATTTAATCACTCTTTCATACAGTCAGTCATGCACCTACTAAATTCTTCATCCAGACACTTATACATCCACTCATTCTTCAATATGTAAAACATATTTAAACTTTACAGAAACATAGTCACTGGATGTTGTCATCAGTGATGTCATCAGTGATGTCACTGACCATGTCATGAATGATGTAATATGTGACATCATCAGCAGTGGATTGCGGGTGCGCGATATATAGTTAGCGCATCTAACTATATATGGAATTTCAATGGTTTTATGCGAGTAAAATAAGGTTTTGTAAATGCAAATCCCTAACTATATATGGCCTAAAACCAATGGTTTTTTCATTGAATATATATATATATATATATATATATATATGTATATATATATATATATGTATATATATATATATATATATATATATATATATATATATATATATATATATATATATATATATATATATATATACATACATATATATATATATATATATATATATATATATATATATATATATATATATATATATATATATATATGACCTTGTTACCATAGGAAAATCGCAACATTCTGTTCCCAATAACTTTTGCGTCGATTAACGAATCTACGTGAAATTTTCAAAACCAATTCTTTGTTGATATTAGCTCCTATGTTAAAAAGTTTGGGAGTCATTCGTCAGGGGGGGCCTTGAAAAAAGGGGGTCCCAAAACATGTTTTCTCCATGTTAATTTCCATAGGAAACTTTAGACAAGGCTACAGGTCAAACGGGTGAACAGAATTACCCCAAATTTGTCAGGGAGAAGGGTCTTGGTCTAGAAAGCACGCTTTTGTTTATGTGGTGTAAATATGTTGAGTATTTCTTGAGAAATATCAAAATATACAGATATCGATATTTGGGAATTCTGCCATCTGATTGGCTGGAGCATTACGAGCACGAGCTTGCTGCTGATTGGGGGCAAGCGGTGCAAGTGGTTTTCCACGCTGAAGTTTTGGCCGCCATTTTGTGATTCCGTTGAAGCGAGTAAGGGGAAAAAATTGAGAAAAAATTGGGAAAGAGAAGGGTAGGAGTTTGGAAGGTGGTTAGGGTGTGCTATAGAGGGAGTGTGAAGCGAAGTATTTACCCCTACCGGTGTGAAAGTGCTGTTTTGCCCACCGTTAGATGGTGCTGAGGTGAGGTACCGGTACACTCTGGGATGAGGCCATGTGCCTAAACTGTGAGCTGAGTGCTGTAAACTGATGTGCTCTGGGCGCTGTAGCATACTGTCCGAAGCAAAGTATTTACCTCTACCTGTGTGAAAGTGCTGTTTTGACAACTGTGAGATGGTGCGGAGGTGAGGGGCTGGTGGACTCGGCGATGAAAGTGTGTACCTAAGGTGTGAGCTGAGTGCTTTGTAGCATCCTGGCAGAAGCAAAGTATTTACCCGTGCCGGTGTGAAAGTGCTGTTTTGTCTAGAGTGAGATGGTGTTGAGGTGAGGCATTGATAATGTTGGGGATGAAAGTGTGTGCCTAAAATGTGAGCTGAGTGCTTTGTATCATCCTGGCAGAATCGAAGTATTTTCCCGTACCGATGTGAAAGTGTTGTTTTGCCTATAGTGAGATGGTGTTGAGGCGAGGTATCGGTAAAGTCGGGGATGACAGTGCTTGCTTAAACTATGAACTGAGTGCTGTAAAGTGATGTGCTGTAGGCACTGTAGCATACTGGCCGAAGCGAAATATTTACTCCAACCGGTGTGAAAGTGCTGATTTGCCCACTGTGAGATGGTGCTGAGGTGAGGTGCTGGTACACTCAGGGATGAAACCGTGCGCTGAGTGGTCTGTAGCATAGTGGCTGAAGCGAAGTATTTACTCCTACCGGCATGAAAGTGCTGTTTTGCCCACTGTGAGTAGTGGTGAGGTGAGGTGCCGGTATACTCAGGGCTGAAAGCGTATGCCTAAACTGTGAGCTGAGTGGTCTGTAGCTTACTGGCAGAACCAAAGTATTTACCCTTACCGGTGTGAAAGTGCTGTTTTGTCTAGAGTGAGAGGCTAAACTCGGGGATGAAACGATGCACCTAAACTGTGAGCTGAGCTCTGTAAACTGATGTGCTCTGGGCAGTGTAGCATACTAGCCGAAGTGAAGTTTTTACCCCTACCGGTGTGAATGTGCCCTCTGTGAGATATTGCAGTGGTGAGGTGTTGGTACACTCGGGGATGAACGCGTGTGCCTAAACTGTGAGTTGAGTGCTCTGTAGTATACTGGCAGAAGTAGTTGTCTAGAGTGAGATGGTGCAAAGGTGAGGTACCGCTAAACTTGGGGATGAAACCGTGCGCCTAAACTGTGAGCTTAGTGCTGTAAACGGATGTGCTCTGGGCGGTGTAGCATAGTGGGTCTTGTAGCATATGTGTGCAGGTGGTGTTAGTATGCGTTTAGAGTATAGTGGGAGTTGGAAGCAAACTAGTCACTGGTACCGGTCTGAAGACTCAGGGATGAAACTGTGAATGTAAGTCGTGAGTTTATTGCTGTGAAATGATGTGTTGTGGGTGCTGTAGGATACTGGCCGCTGTAGTATACCTGTGTAAGTAGTGTTGGTGTGCGTTTATTCTATAAAGGGAGTGGGAAACAAACTACTCACCCCTACCAGTCTGAAGACTGGAATTAAGTGTTTTAGGAAGCAGGAATAAGGAAATAATTGTGAAGAATATAATGCGGAATGTTGCAATGCCAGAGAAGGAAAATGGTAAAATGAGGTGTGTTTAAGAAAGTGGTTGTGTGTAATAAAGGGATGGAGTTTGAAAATGTTATAGAAAGTTTCTTTATTTAAGTGCCATAATTGGACTTACTGTTGCAAGAGATAGGGCATCCAGCTGATGCAAAGTTGAACCACTTCTGCTGTATTCAAACGTAAGCTCCTGCATCGGTGAATTGCATATTACATGTTAAGTTGCAAGTGAAATAAATAATAGCTATTACACTTGAATGACTCTACATTCTATAAGGAAAATAAAGGTAGGATACGATTAACACATGTATCCTTTAAGAAAAGAAAGAAAGAAAAAAGAAATTTCAAAATGTAATCATCAAACTTTTTTAGGTACCTTGGCAGTGCTTTTTTATAACAAAAAATTATCAACAGTAGAATAGTTAGCAATCTGTTGTACAGTAGATTCAATGTGGTGCGTGTCAGAATTGGTACTAGTTCTACCCACATTGGTTCTTTGAGGATGAATAAAAACATTGCGCTTCTGAGAAGCACATTCGGTACCTTTGTAGTCAAACCATAAATTATTGTCTTCAGCTGTTTCCAAAAAATATTCTTGTGTAGAGAGCTAAGGCATCGAGCTGAGACAAACTCCAACCGCTTCTCCTGTAGTCAAATCAAAGCTCCTGCATCAGTGAATTGCACATTATATGTTACAGTTCTATGTGACCTACACAATAGCTATTTGACATGAATGAATACATTTTATGATGAAAATAAATGTAGTTTACGATTACCACAGTATGCCAACCAGTTCCTAAACAATGTCGCCTTTTTCATTATTATCGTGAGGTTCTGAGTAGAGGCTAATTTTGGGTAAATTTGTGTGAAAGGGCTTTGTGAATAACAGGCAAACGGAGAGCCATGTGCACAAAGAATAGAAGTGGTTTCTAAATGGGTGTCTTGTTTAGGCTAATTTAGGAAGTAAATAGAGTATTTGCATAGGCCATACATCACGGATCCCTGGTTGGAGTGCAGACGTAAGGGGCAATAATGAAGATAGAGTTCAAATGTCTGAGCATACTTAGAAAGTTATTAAATCAAAGGAGTAGGATTGAAGTGTATTATAAAAAATGTAAAGGAAAAAGTAAAAAAAGATGGAAAAAATCCATTTAAGAATAACTTGAAATTCTTACAAGTCTTGGAGATTCCAGTTCAGAAGTTCTACAGCAGCTGGAGATGCGTAATGTTCCAAGAGGCTATTGTTGCCATCGTCTGATAAAAGCGAAGCGATCCAATTCATATCCTCGAAGAGACAGTAATGTTACTCGAATGTTGGAGTGGTAATCTGAATGGGCAGGCAATCTGCGATGTTGTGAAAGGTTGCACTTTGCAGGAGATGTTTCGCGGCTGCACAGAAATCCCATTCCGTTGCGATACCTTTTTGCATTGCATTCGCCATTGCTCCTCTGCCAGAACAATCAAGTTCATGGTTTTCAAGATACTGCATTACCTGCTGGATATTGGAAGCGATTGTTGGGATGTTGGCAAGGCATACATCCATTCACCAGTCAAATGGGCAAGTTTTACAACCAAACGATGGTTGTATGCATATTGTATAAGTGTAGATAAATGTTATGTTGTAGCTAGCTCCGATAATAGATAGAGGCAGGTAGCCGAAAAGTTTTTCCGTTTTTTTACAGTATTGATGTAGCTTGGCGTAGAGGCGTATTCTTTCGGACATAGTTGTTACCACAGAGAACATAGCCATTTCTAGAAGTAGAATTAGTAGTAGGATGGCAGCAAAGAGGGCGAGAATTATGGGCACTGTTCCTGTTATTCCAGAGTTTAGTCGAATGAATGTCAGAATGTGGTCTGGTATTAAAAGAAGAACAGTTTGAAAGCGTGTTAGAAGGCTTTAGGAGACCACGTCAAAAAGTTTGCCAGACCTTGCGTTTGACATGTGTTGAAAATTGTGTAACAATTCACAAAGTGTAATTGGCGGTTCATATTTAAAAGGGATGTATTTTATTTGAAGTTAGTGGTATCTGCAGTCAACAAATTTCTTTTGCAGAAGTGAGGGAGACTTCTGTTCTGAACAAAGGCGCTTTTAGTTTGGTTTGTTTCTTGAAATCTGTTTTCAAACTAGGAATTGAAGGCCAAGTTGAAGTTTGAGAGTTAGTTTGTATGGGTGGGAATAGACATTGCCACAGGAAGTTACTGTGTTTGAAACAGTAAGGACATGCGATATGCCAGCTTACATAGGAGTGCATGTTATTGAGAAGCAGATAACTGTCATAAGGAAAGCAGTGTGAATGATGGTGTGATTGTGGGAGTTGGCGTTCTTTTCAGAAAGGACGCAGGATTGGGGGCTGTAAGTTTAGAAGCGCCATGTAGTTGGACATTCTCGGATATTAATGAATGACTGCCATTGTGGGTCGTACTATTCACCTGTGAGAAAAACTTCTGTATGCTGTTTAAGACAGGGATATGTAAATGGGATAAACCACTGCTCGTGAATAAACGCGCTACCCTATATAATCACATTCAACATGACAAACAACATGTGCATGTAGCAGACACAATGACACTACATACTGTGGCCATGTACACAAACTAAACATGGCATGGCACCTCTGCCTCACAATGCAGAATGCGGAGAGAGATGGGAGCAAAGTATGTGCAAAGATGGCAAGTAATTATCGATTATAAAAGTATGTAATGCAAAGTCTTGTTGGTATGTGCCGCACAGAGTTGAGTATGCAGAACACAGACATGTACATGTCAACATACACTGATGGTCTATTGAGTGAAGTGGAGAGTGGCAGCAACATGAGTACATGCCTCCTTCCCCCTCCCTAAATGTTTAGGGTAGTGGGCTGGCTCAACGTACGCAACGGATTGGCGAATGTGTCTGCCAGGTCTGCGCAGCTTACACCGCCATGAGGCTGACGCCATGAGTGCAGGTGGCTGCTTGAATGATGCTTTCAGCCTGCTGGTAACTAGAAAGCGGCATGGCCGCTGTGACGCATATATGCTCCACAGTTCACCTTTTGACACCGCCTTATGTGAAAGAGGGCCCACCACGTGCTGGTGGAAGCTCCTGGACCGAGGTCTGCGAACTCGGAAGGTTCCTTAGATTAACACTGGCTTCTGCTACACAGGCACACAGCTCCCAGCCTGAGGCCCAGCACAGTGGAGTGCTCTGCATACTACTAACACAGTAGTCCGACAGGTACCAACAGAAGTGTTTTTTTGATACCATAGTTGGCGATGCTAGAACTGTATCTGAGAGTGGAGATGAAGGTTCTCCTTTCGACCAGGTGCAACCAACTCTAGGTCCCAACAGTGAAACAGTGTCTTGATCCCACAATGGATGATGTTAGAAATGCATCTGAGAGTGGAAATAAAGGTACTTCCTTCGACCAGGTGCAACCAACTCTGAGTTCCAATAGTGGAACGATGTCTTGATCCCACAATGGACGATGTCCGATATTATCTGCAGCTTGGTTTTGATAGGACTCCCTCCGTTGAGGTGCAGTACAGCCTGTGCTTCTGTGGCTAACTGCTGGACAGGATTATTGGGCTTTGTTGACTGTAGTGGCTGGACTACAGTGTGGTACATCAGGTCCGAACAATGAAATGGGGTCTTGATTCCATGATTGAGAATGTCAGACGTTAAAGTCTGTGATGATTTCAGTGCAACCAACTCTAGGTCCCAACAGTGGAACGGTGTATTGATCCCATAGTGGACAATGTTAGAACTGCATCTGAGAGTGGAGATGGAGGTACTCCCTTTGACCAGCTGCAATCAACTGTGGGTCCCAACAATGGAACGGTGTATTGATCCCACAATGGATGCTGTTAGAAGTGCATCTGTGAGTGGAGATGAAAGTACTCCCTTTGACCAGGTGGAACCAACTCTAGGTTCCCTTCCAACAGTAGAACGGTGTCTTGATTCCAAAATAGAAGATGTCCGATATTACATTCTGCTTGATTTTTACAGAACTCCTTCTGTTGAAGTGGATTAGACTCTGTGCTTCTGTAGTTAACTGGTGCACATGATTATTAGGCATGGTTTACTGCAGTTGCTGGAGTACACAGCGGTACAGCAGGTTCGAACAGTGAAACAAGGTCTTATTTCTATGATTAAGGATGTGAGAATTTATAGTGCGTGATGATTTTTGTGTATACCTTCTGATGAGGCGCAACCACCTCTAGGTACCAACAGTGGAACGGTGTCTTGATCCCTCAATGGACGATGTTAGAACTGGATCTGAGAGTGGAGATGAAGGTACTCCCTTTGACTTGTTGTAAGAAACTCTAGGTCCCAGCAGCGGAACGGTGTCTTGATCACACAAGGTACGATATCTGATATTACCTGTTGCTGGTTTTTCACAGATCTCCCTCTGTTGAGGTGCATCACACTCTGTGCTACTGTAGTTAACTGCTGCACATGATTATTGGGCTTAGATGACTGCTATCGCTGGAATACACTGCGGTACAGCAGGTCCAAACAGTGAAACAAGGTCTTAATTCTATGATTGAGGATGTCAGAAGTTAAAGTTTGTGATGATTTCTGTATACCCCCTCCGATGAGGTGTAAGCAACTCTAGGTCTCAACAGTGGAATGGTGTCTTGATCCCACAATGGACGATGTTAGAACTGTATCTGAGAGTGGAGATGGAGGTACTCTCTTTGACCAGCTGGAACCAACTCTAGGTCCCAACAGTGGAACAGTGTCTTGATACCACAATGGAGGATGTCCGATATTACCTGCTGCTTGCTTTTCTCAGAAGTTTGTGTGTTGAGGTGCATCACACTTTGTGCTTCCATAGCTAACTGCTGCACATGATTATCGGGCTTGGATGACACTAATCGTTGGAGTATACTGTGGTACAGCAGGTGCAAACAGTCAATCAATCAATCAATCAATCAATCAATCAATCAAACACATTTATAGAGCATGCTACTCACCCGCAAGGGTCTCAAGGCGCTGGGGGGGGGGGAATAAGGGGGGGAGGCTGCTGCTACTGTTCGAAGAGCCAGGTCTTGAGTTGCTTCCTGAAGGAGAGATGGTTCTGGGTCAGCCGTAGGTTGGTGAAACAGTGAAATGGGGTCTTGATTCTATAAATGAGGATGTCATAAGTTAAAGTTTGTGATGATTTCTGTGTACCCCCTCTGATCAGGTGCAACCAACTCCGTGCTTTCAAATCCAATGGTATGTGGCTGTGAGGTGTTAATGACCACTGCATCAGGTCTACACTGCGGTTCGCAGAGTTCACAATTTAGATTGAGTGGTGATTGTTTAATTACAGAATCCAGTAGTTATATAATTAGAACGTCTATTGAAACATACACAATATTGTTTTATTAGAACATTGGAATGCTGGGAGGTCCATTGAAAAAAATGGAGTAGCTACGGTCTTATAATGGCTGGTATAAGGCTGGAGTTCCAACATTCCAATGTTTCTTTGTTTACTGCTCTGGCTGTGAACAAAGGCTTCAGGGAGCCTGAGGGGATTCCAATCCCTTTGCGCTGCCTTAAGGCTTTGTTTTATTTGTTAGAATATTCTACCCTCTAGTGGCAGAATGTTCTAATAGCCTTATAGCCCTTAGTAGCTTGGCTAAATTGGCTATTAAAGTCCCTGTCCCTTGTTAAAGGCCCTCGCCTTTGGCTTGGGCCTTTAATGCTGGAGAGGGCCTTTAATAGCCGGTATAGCCTGATACGGCGGGGTATAAGGTTATAGTATACATGCTTGAAGAAGTTTTTCTAGATGAGTTATAGGTTTAGTAAAATGACCAAATTCATCTTGCTAGTCCAAAGAAACAGTGAATAGTGTAGACTGTGGACAGATGAAATCCCAATTCGAATTGTTTTGATTTATTTATTGTAGAGTTCTCTGTAATTTATGTTGTTATATTTTGTAAAGAGGGACTGAGAAAATGTATTGATGGCTGTGTGTGTGAAAACTTCCTTCAATTAATAATGCAGACAGTAGTGTTCACAATTCAGATCGAGTTGCTATTGTAGATGATGCAGTCCTGTACGAGAAGAGATTGCTGTAGTGCGCTCTGTCTGCACCACTCATACGCATCATTGCAGGCTTCGCACATGTTTTCTTTGCTTCGCGTATTGGAAACTGTGCAGCTCAAGTCAATGCCACGTGATTGTGGGCCCTTGCTGAACGCTCTCTCTGGCCTACACTGCAGACAGAGCAGTGTTCACATTTGAGATCGAGTCGCTATTGTAGATGAGGTAGTCCTGTAGGAAAAGACATTGCTCCAGTGCGTACTGTGCTCACCACTCATATGCATCATTGCAGGTTTTTTTTGCTTTGCGTATTGCAAAATGCAGAGCTCAAGTCAATGCCATGTAGCTGTGGACCCTTGCTGAACGTTCTCTCTGGCCTATACTGCAGACTTCAGTGTTCACATTTGACATTGAGTCAGTTTTGTAGATGATGGAGTCCTGTAGGAAAAGACATTGCTCTAGTGGGCTGTGTCTGCACCACTCATAGGCATCATTGCAGGCTCTGCACACATTTTATGCTCCGTGTATTGCAAACTGTAGTGCTCAATTCAATGGCATGTGGCTGTGGGCCCTTGCTGACCACTCACCCTGGCCTACACTGCAGACAGCAGTGTTCACAATTGAGATTGACTCGCTATTGTAGATGAGGTAGTCCTGTAGGAAAAGACATTGCTCCAGTGCGTACTGTCTGCACCATTCATATGTATCATTGCAGGCTCCGCAGTATATACTTTTTTGTTGCTTCGCTGACGGCAAACTGGGCAAGTGAAGTCATCTTACGTATCTGTGGGTCCTTGGTGACCGCTCTCTGTGGCCTACACTGCAGACAGCAGTGTTCACAATTCAGATTGAGTCGCTATTGCAGATGATGCAGTGTTGATGGCAACAGATATTGCTCCTAGTACGGTCTGTCTACAGCACGCAATATCGCTGGCTGTGCACATGCTGAATGCTTTTGATGTGGCTATGTGAGTGCACTAGAAATTATGGCGCGTTTATGATATAATCTTTTTGTGTATTATTTCCGATCTATTGATTGTGTGTCAGCATACCACAAGTTGTGGTTCTTTTACGATAGAATTATTTCTGTATTATTGCACATCTACTGTCCCTACCTTACTGCAGCATAAATTATTGATTCTTTTAATATTGAAGCTCTGTGTGTGATCCAATGATTACTGTTGTAGTTGATGCTAGCAACAACCATTCCCTGAAGGCTGGTTTACACTCACCCCACACACATCCAGCACAGACGTCACTGGATATGTCAAGCGCACGTGCCTGTATCCACTTCCACTATATATCTCTGTCCATCTTTTCATTATCTATGCATGATACTGTCTCTGGGCCGTACTATATTATGTTGTGCTGCGGACAGCGTATGGAACCATGTTACCTGTGGTATTGGAGAACGTTTCTGTAATGTAACTTTTAGGTGTATGGCTATCATAGGTGGAAGGCTACTTTACAGAACATAAATATTGATGAAAATGATGGTTGCATGTTAAGTGTAGTGTAAGATATGTGTATATTGCAAACAGTTTAGAACAAAGCTCTCTAAGCAGAAGAGATGTATCTCATGAAATGCAGTACAGATATTGACTAAAATGGTTGGCGTTTTCGAACTGTTACAATGGGAAATGTTATGAACTAATGAAATGATTTTTTTGTGGTCACATGGGAATCGCGCAGCTAGTGCATAATGAGACCGCACCGGATGTGATTTTGAGAGAGTATAATTACTATAATATATTATATCATGAGGGATGTAATATGTGACATCATCAGCAGTGCATTGAGTGCGCACGAGTTATAGTTAGCTCAACTAACTATAACAGGCGAATTTCTCTGGTTTTATATGAGTCAAATGTTCAACTGACTATAACGTCCCTGAAACCTATGTTTTTTTGTGTGAATTTCTAAGGTTTTTAAATGCTAATTCCTAACTATAACGTCTGTAAAACCTATGTTTTTTTCAGTGAATATATATATATATATATATATATATATATATATTCTTTCATACCATGCTTCACGATAAAAGACAGCGCTGACTCCGTGAATCTTAATCCAAACTTTTATTCTTGATCAGTTTCTGCTTAGACGCGTTTCGGCGTTACCGCCTTGTTCACTACATCTGCCATTGTGTTAAGGGCGTACATGTATGCACAGAAACATGGGTGTGTCACTTAATTAGTGTTTACAGGTTAGAACCAGATGTTGCCATGGTTACATTTTGGCATTTGGTTCATAGACATAAACAAGTGCATGACTTTCACTTTAGACCTGTAAGCGTTAGTCTTTCTCCACTTTTTTTAGGTAGTTATAGAGCATGTTTAGAAAACATGTTGCATTTACTAATTATTTCACCAAGTAAAATGTGTTTGTGTAATTATGACCTTCTAGTCATGCAGCATGTTAAAGTTATCACAGCCGCATTAAGGTCATATTTATAAACATTGAAAAACAGTAAATTTACACAATGTACTACGTAATCCCATCAGTCCCTGCCATTGATGTTCCGATTTTCAGGTCCTACTATAGTTGGCCATATGGTTTGCCTGTATGCTGCTCCCCCGTTCGGGAATGTTAGGGGAAGCCGCTGTCATGTGTAGAGAAATCTTGACAGTATCCTGACGGGGGTTACAAGCCTGGGACCTAAATTGCATCTTGTCATACACCCTTAGGTGAGTGGATGTAAAATGCGGCGCTACATTTGGTAACAGGATATGAGATAGGCAAGTGCAATCTCTTTCGTTTTCTGAGACATTTTTCACAAGTTAGTGAGCACAATCTCTAATGTGTGTGCGTTAATATGATAAACGCGACTGTAGTCATGGGTGCTCTAATCTAGTGTTGGCCCCAAGGGATTATCGTGGCCAGGCATGGTTAAGGGCCCCTAAGTGAATGGCATGTTTGTTGGTATCTGCCCAGGCATAGTTTGGAGCGTGTGACACACAGGAGTGTTTCAATCGCTCAGGCTTGTTAACTAAGGTAACTCAGTAGTCTGAGAATCCCATTATATGGATGGGATGTTGGCCGACGGTTGTATGGAGGACCTGTGAAAACAATCTCGTACATATATCCATTCTAAGAAGAGTAAGTGGTTCAGGGAGCTGGGTGTAGTTTTGTGTTTTGTGCTGGTGAATGTGGTTAATATTATTAAAGTGGTGATGTGCTCTTCTGACGTGTTGTCATGTCCTTTGTGTGCTCCTTGTGCCCCATGTGAAAACCCGTGAATTGTCTAGTGCGTGAACTGCAGATGTTAACGAATGGTACTCGGGGAGAGGGAAACAGACAGATGGTCTTAGAGGTGAACACTTAAGGCTTCGTCCGCATTCAAACCGAATGGGATCTTGGAATTCAAAAGTATGATGTACCTTGACTCCAAGCGGCGTAACGCCAATGGGCGGTTACCTCCTCTTATGTTTTTTGGAATGCTGTCAATGACAAAGTATTGGATATTGTCTGCATTCCCTTTGTTTGCCTCATGAATGTGCCTAGCTACTGGGTACGCTGGGCCATTATTGGCAATTGCTCGTAAGTGCTGTAAAATACGCAGATGGGCTGGATGGATTGTGGATCCTACATATCTCTTACCACATGTACACACCAAAACATATACCGCAAAGTCTGTTTTGCATGAGAACGAGTCCCTCAGTATGTATGGTTTGTTTCTAAACGGAACATGAACCTTGGTAGTATTCACGCCGTGTGTACACGCTTTACATTTGTTGCACTTTTTGAAACCTTTTTGGGAATCTAGCCAATTTTTTGTCTTTTTGAGTGCTGGTGCGTTGCAGACAATTTCATTTCTCATTGACTTTGCCTTTCTGAATGCCATCAAAGGATTTTTTCCCACTGTCTCACCTATGCTTGCATCACAGCGGACTAGAGGCCAGTGTCTCCTCAGGATTTTTCGGAGATTATTATGGTATCTGTTATACCCAGTTATTAGCCTCGGGGTTTTTTTTTCTTTGTGGTCAGGTTCTTTGTCCACAATTTTTGGGAAAATTAGATCTTTCCTGTTCTTAGAACTACACTTGGCTTCTGCCCTCTGGCATGTGCTCTCTGTGTACCCCCTCTTTCTATCGTAACCCAGCTCCGCTGCTTGCTCTGACTGTAATTGTCGAATCATATTGCTGCCTGGCATTGCATTACCATTACTGCATTGCGCTGTGTATCACTGCTTAACGATTGGTTTCGTAGCGCAGCTCCGCTGCTTGCTCTGACTGTAATTGACCAATCGTATTGCTGCCTGCCTGGCATTACATTACCATTGGCGCATTGCGCTGCGTGTTCCTGATTATACCATAGATTTCTGCTGTTAAAGTGCATCTGCTTGATCCTGTAAGGCCGCCGGCCATTTTGTTGTTGTTGTTGTTGGTCGCCCTGCCCTAGTCTCCACCCCACTCCCGCCTTTCCAGCTGACCCTCCCTCCCACTAATTACTACCTGTGCAGCTTTGACTCTAACGCAATGTGACCGTCCTGCTCCCTGCAGACACGGCCGCTCCCCACGCTGCTCCCTGACCCGCCTCGCCTCACTGTTTGGTATCGTAACGCAGCTCCGCTGCTTGCTCTGACTGTAATTGTCGAATCGTATTGCTGCCTGGCATTGCATTACCATTACTGCATTGCGCTGTGTATCACTGCTTAACGATTGGTTTTGTAGCGCAGCTCCGCTGCTTGCTCTGACTGTAATTGACCAATCGTATTGCTGCCTGCCTGGCATTACATTACCATTGCCGCATTGCGCTGTGTGTTACTGATTATACCATAGATTTCTGCTGTTAAAGTGCATCTGCTCGATCCTGTAAGGCCGCCGGCCATTTTGTTGTTGTTGTTGTTGGTCGCCCTGCCCTAGTCTCCACCCCGCTCCTGCCTTCCCAGCTGACCCTCCCTCGCCCCTCCCCCCTCACTACCCATATATGACAGAAGTATTTGCGCGCAGCGATCACGCCCCAGTCGCGCTGAAGGTGCGCCAAAGGTAAGCCCGTCTGCTCCCATCCGGCGCGACTGGGGCGCGCCCAGTGCCATACCCCCTGGTCCCCACCGCTTCCAACCCTCCAGATTCACATATGATGCCGCTACTCTCCTCGCCCTCAACCCCGGACGGGCATCCACTATGCTGCGAAGCTACTCCAGGACGCACCCACGGCCCATTCGCCTGCCTCTCCTGCAAGTTCAACTGGTTCAGAACTCTCACCAAATCCACAACCTCCAAACGAAACTCCGACTCTAACCACCTAAAGTGCATCATGGTCAACACCCGCTCGGTCCACAGACACGCAACAGAACTCTGGGACCTAATCAACACTGCGTCACCGGACATCACCTTCCTTACTGAAACATGGATGAACGCATCATCAGCTCCCGACATCGCCATAGCCATACCGGACACTTACAAGATTATCCGAAAAGACCGCATCAATCAAACAGGAGGAGGCATCGCCATCATCCACAGAAACACCATTAAAATTCACAACCAGCTCTGACGACAATCTTGCAACCGCCGAACATCTCCACTTTCAGATCCACACCGACCCCAGAACCACACTCAGAGGCACCCTCATCTACAGGCCTCCAGGCACCCGAACTCAATTCAGCGATGACATCACGGACCTCGTCAGCACACATGCCCTCGCCTCCGAGAACTACATTCTTTTAGGTGACCTCAACTACCACCTTGAAAACAAACACGACAGCAACACCACCACCCTTCTGGACAACCTGGCCAATCTCGGACTCAAACAACTTGTTGACACCCCCACCCACACAGCCGGACACACGCTTGACCCTATCTTCACCTCCAGCAAGCACATCTCCTTCGATCGCACTACAGCTCTCCACTGGACGGATCACAGCTGTGTTCACTTCAGCTACAAAACCACCCTGACCCACAACCGTCCACAACCTATTCCTCGAAGAAACTGGAACAAAATCACCACCAACCAACTCCTCACATCACTCAACAAAAACCCTTCCACCCTCTCAATGGACCCAGACCAAGCGGCCACCAATCTTAGGCAATGGATTACCCACAGTGCTGACGAATTAGCACCCCTGAAAAAGCACCAAATGAAATCAGACAACAAAAAGGCTCCCTGGTTCAATGATGAACTTAAAAAATCCAAAAATCTATGCCGCACCATGGAGAAGATTTGGAGAAAAAACCCTACCTCAGACAACATGGACTCCCTCAAGACAGCCACCCGCAAACACCACCAACTGATTCGATCCGCCAAGAAATCAGCACTCAAGGACCGTCTCGACAACAACACTCATAACAGCAGGGAACTCTTCAACATCGTCAAAGAATTCACCAACCCCACCGCAGCATCTAACGACATCACCCCCTCCCAAAACCTCTGCGATGCGTTATCCTCCTTCTTCTACAACAAAATTGCCGACATCCACAACAGCTTCAAGAATACCCCCAATGTTCAACCCTCCCCACCCCCCTCAGATCCTACTCCGCCAACTAACAACCTCAGCGCCTGGAACCCAATTACCACTGAAGACACCATTCGCCTCATGAACTCAATCCACTCTGGCTCGCCTTCTGAACCCTGCCCCCACCACATCTTCAACAAAGCTGACTCCATCATCGCCCCCCATCTTCGCGATGTCTTCAACTGCTCGTTCAACTCTGCCACCTTTCCAGAAAGCTGGAAACACGCCAAACTCAGCGCCCTTCTGAAGAAACCCACAGCAGAACCCTCTGAACTTAAAAACTACCGACCCATATCCCTCCTCCCATTCCCGGCCAAAGACATCGAGAAAGCCGTCAACAGCCAGCTCGCCGCCTTCCTTGAATCCAACAACTCCCTCGATCCCTCTCAATCAGGATTTCGAGCCAAACACAGCACCGAAACTGCCCTCATAGCAGCGACTGACGACATCCGAGCACTCCTGGACAACGGAGAAACAGTGGCCCTCATCCTACTCAACCTTTCCGCCGCTTTCGACACAGTCTGCCACAACACCCTTATACAACGCCTCAGCAATATCGGCATACAAGGAAAAGCCCTGGACTGGATCATCTCATTCCTCGCTGGGAGAACGCAAAGAGTCCAACTTCCCCCATTCTACTCAGGGGCCACCGAAGTCATCTGGGCCGTACCTCAAGGATCCTCACTCAGTCCCACCCTCTTCAACGTCTACATGAGTCCTCTCGCCTCCATCCCGCGTCAACATAACCTCAACATCATCTCCTACGCCGACGACACCCAGCTAATCCTTTCCCTCACCAAAGACCCCAACACCGCCAAAACCAATCTTCACGAAGGCATGAAAGAAGTAGCCGAATGGATGAACCAGAGCCGCCTAAAACTCAACTCAGAAAAAATGGAGGTGCTCATACTAGGATCTTCACCCTCAGCTTGGGACGACTCCTGGTGGCCTTCCGCTCTGGGCACAGCACCCACACCCACAGACCATGCTCGTAACCTTGGCTTCATCCTAGACTCCTCTCTCTCGATGTCCAGACAAGTCAACGCCGTCT
The DNA here is from genome assembly GCF_964263255.1 of Lissotriton vulgaris. Lineage (NCBI taxonomy): Eukaryota > Metazoa > Chordata > Amphibia > Caudata > Salamandridae > Lissotriton > Lissotriton vulgaris. The sequence continues at coordinate 1,536,989,310 of NC_141694.1, forward strand.
CGTCCTCCTGCTTCAACGTACTTCGCATTATCAAAAAGATCTTCCTCTGGATCCCCCTCGAGACAAGAAAGACTGTCACCCACGCATTGGTCACGAGTCGACTGGCCTATGGTAACACTCTTTACGCCGGAATCACAACAAAACTACAGAAAAAACTCCAGCGCATCCAGAGCGCGTCAGCGAGACTCATATTAGACATCCCACGCCAAGATCACATCACCGGACATCTAAAAGACCTCCACTGGCGTCCCGTCAACAAAAGAATTACCTTTCGCCTTCTCACCCACGCACACAAGGCCCTCTACAATCTAGGACCCGAATGCCTCAATACTCGACTGTCCTTCTACAGACCCACCCGCCAACTAAGATCGTCCAATCAAGCCCTCGCCGCAGTCCCGCACATCCGGAAATCCACCATGGGTGGCAGATCCTTCTCCTTCCTGGCTGCCAAGACCTGGAACTCACTCCCCACCAACCTCCGCCTTACTCAGAACCACATCTCCTTCAGAAAAGAACTTAAAACTTGGCTATTCGACAAATAATGAACCCCATCCCCTAGCGCCTTGAGACCCTCTGGGTGAGCAGTGCGCTATACAAATGCCTGAACTTGAACTTGAAATAGTTAGTCCTTCAGTGGTGCTACAGTTTCGTGTCATTCTTAGGCACTCAGCATAGGGAATTGACTGTTTCAACGGTGTTGGGTGGAAACTGTGTGCGTGTAGTAGGGCATTCCCTGCAGTAGGTTACCTGTATGTGCGGGTCTGTATCTTGTTGTTTTGCACATAGAGTTCTAGATCTAGGAATTGGATAGTTACGGCACTGGTGTTACATGTAAATTTCAAATTAAGCATATTGTCATTCAAGTCCAATGCAAATCTTTCTGCATCCTCGGCACTGCCCTGCCATAGAATAAAAATGTCATCGATGTATCTTTTGTACATCACTACATTGTTTTGCATGGTCTCTGAGTGTTGGACTTTCAGTACCCGCTCCTCCCACCAGCCCATATGCATGTTCGCATAGCTGGGGGAGAAGCAGGTTCCCATGGCCGATCCCTGAAGCTGTTTGTAGTGCAGTCTGTCAAAGATGAACGTGTTATTTGTCAGGCACCACTCAGCCATTTCTAACAACATCTTCGTGTGGTTATACAGTTCAATAGGTCTTTTTCCCAGATAGTATTCCATGGCTTTAAGACCATCTCTGTGTCTGATGCTGGTGTACAGCGATTGTACGTCTAATGTAATGAAGTGGTAGTTATGTTGCCATTCTACATCGAAAATCTTTGATAGAAAATCACCTGTATCTTTTAGGTAGGCAGGGAGTTTTTTGACTACAGGCTGTAAAAAAGAGTCAATGAAGATGCTCGTTTTTTCAAACAGGCTGCCAATGGCTGAAATTATTGGCCTCCCCGGTGGTGTTTTTTCATTTTTATGGACCTTTGGTATAAGATACAATTGTGGTGTAACTGGATAGTCATTTTTTAGATAGTTGAATTCATCCTTATTGATGAGGCCCATTCCTTTCCATCTGTACAACTCATTATGGTATTTTTCTTGTATGCCCACATTGTGAGTTGGGCTTATCCTCATGTAGCACTCTTTGTCTTGGAGTTGAGTGAGGGCTTCTTTGTTGTACATGTCAAGGGGCCACAGGACAACGTTACCTCCCTTGTCTGACCACCTGACCACGATGTCGGATCTTGATTTGATCCTTGTCATTAGATTGTTGTATTTTTCTGTGATCCTCGTTTTCCTTCCAATACTCTTTAGTACTTTGAATAGAAAGTTCTTTTAAATCATTGATAACATTGTCTGCAAATAAATCTAGATTGTCTTTGGGCATTGTCGGCATAAACACTGATTTGGGTTTGAAATTTGTTTTAACTGTTGCGTAGATGTTGAGGTCCGACGCGATGGGTTCTCCACTTGGTGTTATCCCATCGCCTTCCGTTTGTTGCTCCAAGTCAATCAAGTTTTGCAGAGCCTCCATGTTAGCCACTGACAGATTCTGGCTAGGGTTCTCAACTTGCATTATTGCTGTTGGGCGTTTATTTGCATTTACAAAATACTTTTGCAGTTTTAATTTACGGACATACTGAAATAAATCAATGCGGGTCTGGGCATAATCAAAGTTTGTGTTACTACAGTATGTCAATCCCAGGGATAACATTTCAAGTTCTTGTGCATTAAACTCCATGTTTGTTAAGTTAATGACTGTGTTGTCTATTTCGTTTTGTACTTCCATTATCGGCGTCTGTAGCGTCTGTTTTGTGGCTTGTTCTGTTGTTGATTTTGGCCTCGTTTTTCTCCACCGTCTGCTTTTTCTCCTTCGGCTTTTGGTTGCTGTTTTTGGTTTTTGTTGTTGGATTTGCCTCTGCCTGCCCCCCCATCTTGTTTCGAAGGGAAGCGTGGTCTCAATGTCCTGAGGCGTTGCATCCTTAAAAAAGCCAGTTCTTGTGCGGGAGTTGGTGTTGGGCCAATTGCGCCAGTGCTGTGATTACTTTCAGCGTCGGTTTCGTACTCTGAGCTGATTTCGTTCTCACTTTGCTCCACTGTTGTGTTTGCCCCACTTGGTTGTGTGGTAGGGGGTTGCCTTCTTATTTGGTCGTACTTCTTTGCGAAGGTGTAAATCCTTCCATTCATATAGTCATTGCGGTCCCGCTGAAATTTTATCGCTTTACGTTCCTTGATGTCTGTTTCATGTTTAAGAACTCTTTCTTTTATTTCGTTCAAACTTCTGGTAATTTCATTTTGATTTGGTTTGAGTTCAAGTTGCTGCATTATTTCTTCAATGCGAGATATCATTTTTTGTCTGTCACTTCCTGCAAATTGTATCAAGATTTTCAACATATTTTCTGAGGATTTGGCACTATTGTCTGCCCACATTTGTAACATTTCAGGGTCTGGGTCTTCATACGTAGGGGCTACCAAGATTCTGAGCCCCCTGGGAATTCGTCCCACTTCCAGGTACCTCGTGAGGGATTTCACTTCCCACCACTTCCCTGTTTCTTTTTTGCGAAGTTTTTCCAATTCGTTCAGTAGTTTCCTTGTTTCATCTTGTCCTGTTGGTTGTGCTTGGGCACTTGGAGGGTTTTTGCCGCTTTTGCCTGTATCCGTATCCGTGAATACATCTAGAGCTGCTTCCTCTCTCTCCCTTTCCCATTCGGCAGACATACTGATAATGCTTTCTCAATAATTTCGGTTTGCATAGATTCACTGCCCGTGTGTCACTTTGCTCGAACACCGGGTCTCCCTCTCCCACGAACCAAACACTCTTTGCCCGCTTCTCGTTACTTCCAGCTGTCAGCCGTCTTACCTGGAAATCTCCGACTACTCTCCAGCCGTCGTGGATCTCCAGGCAGTCGGCGTCACGCTGTTTTGGCAGGTCACTCAGGTCTTGCTTCTTGCAGGTTCTGGGGGGCACTGTGTGTCTTTTTGTAAAGAAATACCAGCAGGTGTCCTTCTTTCCACAGTGCAGCCAAATCGAGGAGGGTCAGCGTTGGGTTTCAAGGACTACCACCCTATGTATTCTTTCATACCATTTTCCCCTATAAAAGACGGCGCTGACTCCGTGAATCTTAATCCAAACTTTTATTCTTGATCAGTTTCTGCTTAGACGCGTTTCGGCGTTACCGCCTTGTTCACTACATCTGCCATTGTGTTAAGGGCGTACATATGTGCACAGAAACATGGGTGTGTCACTTAATTAGTGTTTACAGGTTAGAACCAGATGTTGCCATGGTTACATTTTGGAATTTGGTTCATAGACATAAAAAAGTGCATGTGTTGCACTTTAGACCTGTAAACGTTAGTCTTTCCACACTTTTTTTAGGTAGTTACAGAGCATGTTTAGAAAACATTTTGCATTTACTAATTATTTCACCAAGTAAAATGTGTTCGTGTAATTATGACCTTCTAGTCATGCAGCATGTTAAAGTTATCACAGCCGCATTAAGGTCATATTTATAAACAGTGAAAAACAGTAAATTTACACAATGTACTACGTAATCCCATCAGTCCCTGCCATTGATGTTCCGATTTTCAGGTCCTACTATAGTTGGCCATATGGTTTGCCTGTATGCTGCTCCCCCAGTCGGGAATGTTAGGGGAAGCCGCTGTCATGTGTAGAGAAATCTTGACAGTATCCTGACGGGGGTTAGAAGCCTGGGACCTAAATTGCAATTTGTCATACACCCTTAGGTGAGTGGATGTAAAGTGTAGCGCTACATTTGGTAACAGGATATGAGATACGCAAGTGCAATCTCTTTCATTTTCTGAGACATTTTTCACAAGTTAGTGAGCACAATCTCTCATGTGTGTGCGTTAATATGATAAGCGCGACTGTAGTCACGGGTGCTCTAATCTAGTGTTGGCCCCAAGGGATTATCGTGGCCAGGCATGGTTAAGGGCCCCTAAGTGAATGGCATGTTTGTTGGTATCTGCCCAGGCATAGTTTGGAGCGTGTGACACACAGGAGTGTTTCAATCGCTAAGGCTTGTTAACTAATATATATATATATATATGGGTTCAAAGCAAAGTGGTCAAAAAGCGGCACGCTCTTGCAGCGAGTGCGGCTGGGGGTTAAAGACCACAACCCCAGTTAAATGTTTTACAAAGGGAGACGAAACTGCACTTCTGGGGCCTTCAGTTCACAGCATTCTTTATTTGGCAGACAGCATTTCGCACCACAACGCGTTTCAACATCCGTCTTTTTCAAGTGGTGCCAAAATCATGTTGCTCTAGTTGACACGCCCTAAATACAATTCATGGCATCCTGGGAGTTGTAGTGTCCTTATGTATAGTACATAAAAATCCACGAATCACTTGCACAGTGCTTTTTTATATTTCGTTTTCCCATGTGCCTCATTATACTTATGGCAGTTCCAAAACAGTTCTCTTTCAGCTCCCAGGCCCTTACTCCCATTATTTTCATGGGCCACTTCGGTGTGAGAATTCAAGGACAGCTCTCCTTAATCTTCATGATGAAGTCAGGAACTCGTACCCAGCTTCTTCTTGTGTGTAGTACACACGCTCTTTGTTGCAGGTATTCTCATCCACCGGGCGCTGGGTACGAGTTCCTGACTTCATGTACTATACATTTTTTTCAATGTTAAATCTCAAAATTCTATTTGGAATAACTTTGGCGCCGGTTGACGAATCTGCCTGAAAATTTCCTCAAAATGGCCTCGCGGCGCCCCGGTCCTTCACTGAAAGTTTGGGGGGGATTTGTCAAGGGGGGGCCGAGATAAAGGGGGGGTCCCAAAACGTGTTTTCCCTATGTTAATTTCCATAGGGCGGTCGACCTCACTTTTAGCCCGAACGGCTGAATAGATTTCCACCAAACTTGGCAAAATTGTAGGGACTGGTAGCCCGATGTGCCTTTGCTATGTCTCAAGATATGTGCTCCAGTGGATTTTGAGTAATTTAGGTTAAAAAAAATATATAGGTGCGCATGGAAAGCTGATTGGCTCTCGGGTGTCTGTAAACATTTGAAACAGTCCGGAGCGGCCGCCATCTTGTGTCTCGGTCAAATCGAGACACAAGAGGTGGCTAAAACAAAGGGGGAAATGACCATAAGGCGTCAGGGATAGACCCCCTTTGACCCCCTAGGTTTGATGTGGGGGCTATAAAAGGGCCCCGCGGGGCATTTAAAATATTTATTTTTTTTTGTTTTGCGCGGGGGGGCGCCCTGTACGCGCACCAGGGAGCGGACCGGGGAGCGTACTATGAGGAAAAAAGATGACAGAGTTTTTAAAAAATGAAGCCTTTTTTTAGAAATTGGAGGTAGTTCTAAATCTGATGTCATGAGTGATGTCACTGACCATGTCATGAGTGATATAATATGTGACGTCATCAGCAGTGCATTGCAGGCGCGCAAGTTATAGTGAGTCCAACTAACTATAACGTGGAATTTCATTGGTTTTATGTCAGTAAAATTTCCAGCTAACTATAACTGATGTGAAACCTATGGGTTTTTTAGTGACTTTAATAGGTTTTTTAAATGCTAATTCCTAACTATAACTGGTGTGAAACCTATGGTTTTTCAGTGAATATATATATATATATATATATATATATATATATATATATATATATATATATATATATATATATATATATATATATATATATATATATATATATATATATATATATATACATATATATATGCATATATATATATACATACACATATATATATATATACATATATACATTAAAATGTGTCTAACATATTGAAGAATGAGTGTATGTATGAAGGATTTAGTAGGTGCGTGACTGAATATTAATTTAACCCCTTCCTTTTGTAAATGTTGCACAAAAGCACTTTACTCATTTGCTAAATATTGCACAGGAAATGTTTGTACATATTACTTCCACTGGGATTGTTTGTACATAGTAACATTGACAATTGATATATTTGTAAATAGTGTTTTAACATATTTATTGCGCAAATTTGCACATTTGTAAGGATTATTTGTCGCTTAATAATTGTGACAATTGGGGTCAACAAAACGTTACAAAAAATACTTTAACACAATGAATGTAAACCACATTGGTTAATATATCTGGTCCAGGCTGAAGTATTTTCTCTATTTCTATAGGCTTGGGACCATGTGACCGGACCAGCACTACAAATCACAGTGGGTTATCTGACCATGTTATGTGATCAAGGGCTCCAGGGCCCGAAACGCGTCATGGCAACCATGAGGGTGCACAGGGTGAAATAAAGACGCTTTAAAACAACCTCATCGGGTCCGTCTTCGTTATTTGGCTTTCACTGAGTATCGAAGTTCCAGTCATGTTTCACACACCGGCAGGCTTCTAGGTGTGGAACGGATCCCCCCAGCGTCAAGGGTAAGCGGCAACTGAAGCACAGCTGACGGAGACCCGGAAGCATTTTTCTGTTCCGGTAGGAGCAACCGCTTGTGACCCCCGCCGCTCCGACTGAGCGAAAATACCAGCAAACGCCATTATCCTCACGGCCGTGAGGGTTTACAGGGCGCAGGAAGAATTCGCAGCGTGTACAGCGGAAACGGCGGTGCTGGGGAAAGAGGCACGCGAGAGAGCGGAAGACCAGCTGAGGTCAAAATAAACTCGCAGCGTGAAAAGCAAAATCTCAAGGACCAAGTACTGTTCTGTGCATCACCATGGACGCCGACGATGTGGTCAGACGTAAAAACAGAGAGGAAGCGGCAGTCAGCCTATTTGATGACAGTCCCGCAACAGTAGCCCAACAAGTGAATGCCAGCGCAACTTCGGGGTCCGTTAGCATCCAGCTGAGGGAGCTATTCAAACAGCTTGAAAAGGCCATGAAAATGGAACAGGCCAAGTGGTGGGAGCAAAAATCGCTAAGCAGGTACTTGGAAGTGGGGCGGGTCCCCCGTGGCCTGAGAATAATGCTGGCTCCCAGCTTTGAAAATCCCGACCCGAAGATGCTACATGACTGGGCACAGTGTAATCTTGACAACTCCAGTCGCCTTATGCGGATCTTGGTGGGATACGCCGAGAGTGACGGGGCCAAGTTACAGATACAAGTCAAAGAACTGAATAACCAAATAAAGGCATTAAATGAGGAGGAATTGGAGAAGAAACTTAGAGAGGCGATGACAGCGAGGATCTCTAAGGAGGAAGATATAATTATGAAACGGAAAGCCTTCAAGTTCCAAAGGGATAAAATGGATTACTTGAATGGACGTATATATACTTTCTCCAAGAAGTTTGATCCTCCCATGGCAAACAAAACACCTAAACAGACCCAGGCGAGGAAAAGTCAGAAAACTTCATCAATGTCATCTACGGATGTTAGCACGATTCCGAGTAGTGACTCTGAATTTGATCAAGATCCAAGTACTGCGGAGGCGGTTTTTACGAAGCGGTCGTTGGGACAGGAGGTGGAGTGCCTCCAGAACGACCGCAAGAAGTCGTTGAGGTCCCATGCCGCCAGACCAGCAAACAAAGGCACAACACAAAACGTAACCAACGAAGAAAGCACACCGCAGCCAGATCAAGGAGCGGCATCTGCAACAACAAAAAAGAAACCATACAGGAGATGGAATCGGCGCTGAACCAGCAAGTAAGTGACAATATGACGATTGTAAATCTTACTGACACACGCCTTAGCCAGAAGGAACAAAAAATTCTGTCATTAGGGTTATCTTACTGTCCACCATGCAGGTTTGATTATGCGAAAACTAGAATGGATTTCTTTAAATTCGTGCGGAAATTGAAGCTCAGGAAACTGTTTCTAATTAACAAGCAGAAAGCACGCAAATCTAGAGAAACAATCATGGGGACAGATAATGGTCTAACAGTGAGGGAATACGAGTTACAGTGTGATCTAGAGGACCTGCTGAAAGTGGGGGACTTAGACTACATCCAGGAGACAGCGGATGAGATAGTAACTAATTTACCAGGCAATACCTCCTTTAAACCGAAATCAACTTTTATCCCGATAATGGCACATGACAACTGGAAAGGGGCGACCACTCGGTCCCCCCGAACGTATGGCGGAGTGCCTCGATCCCCCCGGGAAGCCATTTTGTGGCGGGAGGCGCGTCTCGGCTGGTATGCCCGAAGCGGCGTAGCCGGGGCGCGCTTTTTCCCGCCCTAGAGTGGGCTGGCCTAGACACCGACGTAGCCAGCCCCGCCTCCGGGACGGGCAGGGGCGGGTTTACGCCCGCCCTGAAGACGGATAAAAGGAGACGCAAGGCCTGAAGACGTCCTCTTGTTCTTGTGCTCCGAAGCTGCACCTCCTCGCTACACGTGAGCTCGGGACAGAACGAAGAGCCAATTTTGAGCGTTTTTGATCTTTTTCTTTGTCTTCTAGATACTTCGTCGGAGAGATGCCCAGGAAAGGCGAAAAAAGAATGACGACGGAGCAGATGGTTCGGGCACTCTTTAAAGATATGTCCGACATAAAGAAACGGTTGGCGGAGCGAGATGGGGAGGAGGGTTCGGGCCCTTCGCCGGCTGGAGGGAGACCTAAGAGGCCGAGGAAAAGGTTCCAGCCGGTGGGGACGTCCCGGTTCCCTCTGCCCCTCTCGAGGCGCCGACCCCAGTACCGATAGAGGGGAATCCAATCCCGGGGGTCGTCACCCCGACATCCAAGGAAGACATGCCCCCCGAGCTGGCAGCACAGCTAGCAGCATGGTTGGGGGATAGTGGTGATGGCGCCACGGCTGCCGAGGCACAGGCGCTGATAAAAGGGCTTCGTGAGAAGAAAGAGGCAGCTAGAGTGGCGGGGATAGACAAGCCGCAAGCGGCAGAAGCTGCGTCCGGGTCAGGTAAGCGGCCATTGCCGATTGCAAGGGACGAGTCAGCACCCTCTCGTAGAGAGAGATTGGGACAACATGTGCCTTTAGCTATAAAAGAAAAGATCTGGGCGGGAGAGTACGTGAATATTTTTTCCCTGCTTGTTGATCATTATGATGTGGAGCATGTGAAAAGTCAGAAGGACTTAATGCATCCGAGTGTGTGGCGCGCAAAGATGGCCGCCTTTAAGGTAAATGAGAACATTGGCAACTGGGGCAATGCATGGGGTATTTTCACATCGATTTTGGGGGAACGTAGGCCCGAGTTGCTCCCTGAGTTTCCCGTTTACCAATCACGAATTATGGGTTACTCGACAACGTATCAAGGTAACCATTGGTTTTGTTATGACAATCTGTTCAGGAAGGAAAAGGAACATAACAAGAGTTTGAGTTGGGATTGTTACGATTCGTTAACTTGGGACAAAATGAAAGAATCAGGAATGTTAAGAATGCCATTGGTCGGGAGCAATGTTGTTGATTACTCCCGCCAAAATGTGGGGACGCCCTTTCGACCGAGTACGAGCACCGACGACCAGTCGAGGCCCGCAGGCAATACAGGGAAAAAGGGTTTCTGTTTTAATTTCAACAAGGGGAAATGTACCAGGCCTCCGGGATCGTGTAAGTTCAAACATGAGTGTAGTACGTGTGGGTCGTCCCATCCTGAGTCATCGTGCAGAGCCAGAACGGGTGAGAATGGGGGTAAGGGGGGCGCCAAACAGGTCTAAGCTAGGCCGAGGGGCGCCTTTACCAACCCCGATTGATACCTTGGCAATGATTCCCTGGCTCAGCGAATACCCGGATCGTACTTCTGCCGGGGTGCTACGGAACGGTTTCACACATGGTTTCCGCATCCCGGTAGGGGACTTTCAGGGTGTAGGGACGTGCAAAAATCAACTTTCCGTTTTACAACATACATCGGTAGTGCAAGAGAAAGTTCAGAAAGAGGTTAGCCGGGGACGGGTCGCCGGCCCGTTTAGTGAACCCCCAGTACCAGGTTTCGTTTGTTCTCCGTTAGGGGTGGTCCCCAAGAAGGACCCGGGTGAGTTCCGTTTGATCCATAATCTGTCTGCTCCACAAGGTCTTTCGGTGAACGACGCAATTGATCCAGAAGTTTGTTCGGTGCGATACGCATCTTTTGATGAGGCGGTAGCCGTATTGAATCGCCTGGGGCACGGGACGTTGATGGCGAAATCTGATATCGAGTCAGCGTTCCGGTTGCTCCCGGTACACCCAGACGATCAGCGTCTTTTGGGATTCGGGTTCCAGGGGTCATTTTACATGGATAGGTGTATGCCAATGGGTTGCTCTATATCATGTGCTTACTTTGAGCAATTCAGTACTTTCCTGCAATGGGTGTTCACTAAGACAACGGGTTTCCGAAATGTAATGCATTACCTTGACGACTTTCTGTTCCTTGGCCCCGCCGGTAGTCCCGAATGTGCCCAGGCTTTAGACGAATTCTGTGTGTTAATGGGTCATCTCGGCGTGCCGTTGGCACCGGGTAAAACTATGGGTCCCACGACTTGCCTCGAGTTTCTGGGGATTGAGTTGGACTCAAGGGAGGGGTGCTTCCGTTTACCAGCTAGCAAGGTGTCGAAATTCAGGGCAGCCCTCCAAGTATGTTTAACTGCATCCAAGGTTACACTGCATCAGTTGCAACAGTTAGTGGGAAAATTGAACTTTGCCTTGAGAGTGATACCAATGGCTCGCCCCTTTTCCCGCTCAATTGCCCAAGCAATGGTTGGCCTGAAGGAGGGTCATCATCGCACAAGGTTATCGACTGAGGTCCGCCAGGACATGCGGATTTGGTTAGCATTCTTGGCGGACTTCAATGGTCGAGTCGTCTGGAACAAGCCAGCCATGTCCTCCGATGAGCTTGGGCTATGGACAGATTCAGCAGGAAGCGTAGGTTTTGGCGCCATCTTCGGCACAAAATGGTCGGCACAGAAGTGGCCCCTATGGTGGCACGAGAAGGGGCTGACAAGTAACATCGCTTTCCTCGAATTATTTCCCATTCTGGTGGCCCTTAGAACCTGGCCAGAAGGGTTCAGAGATCATTCTGTTGTGTTCTGGTCCGACAATATGACCGTGGTAGAATGCATCAATAGTCAGGCAGCCCGTTGTAAATTGATTTTGAGGCTGCTCAAAGAAATTGTCTTACTGTGTATGCAACTGAACGTGGTATTCAGAGCAAAACATGTCCCTGGGGTGATGAATCAGGCCGCTGATGCACTGTCTCGTTTTCACATGCAGGCTTTCTCGGGTTTCCTTCCTTCAGCGGACCCGGAGCCGGCACCCTTCCCCGAAGCTCTCTGGTCTCTCGGTGCCCCGAACTTCGTCACCTCGTGGGAGAGAGTCTAGCACCCAGGACAAGGAAGGCATATGAAGGGGCGTTCCAGGCCTATTTAGCCTTTTTGGGGGCAGAGAGAGCGGGACTTTGGGGGCAGGAGGAGTTGGTAGTACTTTTCCTGATGTCTTTACGTAGGGCTGGGAAATCGGTGGCTACGGCCCAAAGGCATCGTGCCGCCATTTCCTTTGTTGCCAGGGCCCATGGCATCCTGGACCCAACAGCGTCTTTTACGGTACAGAAAGCGCTGCGTGGGTGGCAACGTCTAGAGGGTCGCAGAGTAGACGTGAGACGACCGATAGGTCTAGACAGGTTGTCCCAGTTGCTGGCCACACTCCCTAGCACATGCTCGTCCCCGTTCGAGACCTGTTTGTTCCGGACTGCATTTATGCTGGCATTTCACGGGGCTATGAGAGTTAGTGAGCTAGTTGCAAGGAACAAACGGGATGTGACGGGGGGCTTGTGCAGGGAGCAGGTTCAGATCAGGGGTGATGCGATGATTGTCTCCTTTCTCAGGTCCAAGACTGACCAAGATGGGAGGGGGGACTGCACGATCATTCGCAGGATCCCCGAGTCATCCATGTGTCCGGTTCAGTGCTTAGAAGATTACCTAGCACGAAGGGTGGCATCATGGGGGGGGACATTGTTGAGGCATGTAGACGCCACCCCGCTGACGAGGTTTCAGTTTCAGCGGGTGCTTGCAATGGCCATTGCCGCAGCGGGCTTGGACCCGGGTGAATTTGGGACCCATTCCTTTCGTATAGGGGCTGCCACAGAAGCTACAGCCAGGGGTCTTAATGTAGAACAAGTGAAACGTGTGGGGCGTTGGTCCTCCAATTGTTATAAGAGGTATGTGCGATTGCACATGTTGTGAAGCTGTAATCATGTACTCACGCTTCTTGTCTTTTGTTTGTTTTCAGTTGCGCAAGCCTACGCGGCAGGGCGGACTGTGCAGTTGACCCAACACCAGGCCAGCGGTCACACGTCACCGGCTGAGAGAAAGGAGGTGTGGGTCGTAGGCCACTCATACGTGAGACGGGCCGCAGACGTATTCAAAGCAGGTGATATGATTCACGTACCTGGGGAATACGGGTACAGAGTGTCCTTCTACGGAAGGGGCGGTCTCTGTATTGACCAGTTTCAGGCATTCTTTGAGGGTTTGTTAGGGCGGATGAGGTCACCGCCGTCCATAGTCATAGTACATTTGGGGGACAATGACTTAGTTACCACCGGTAGACGACTTCTCCTGGAGGCTATGCTTTCCACGGTAAGTTGGTTAGCAAGGAGAGTTCCGGGGTGTATAATTGCGTGGTCTCATATGATCCCACGAAAAGTGTGGCGGGGGGCTATCTCGATCCCTGCTTTGAATCATTCCGTTAAAAAATTAAATAACAAAGTGAGTAGGTTGTTCCGTTCCAAGACATTGCATTCGATCTCGCATAGTTGCATTACTGATGACAGTATGTATTTGGGGGATGGTGTGCATTTGTCCAGGGTGGGCAATGAGTTACTCATAGGTGACTTCCTAGCTTGGTTAAAATCGTTAAAACATGACCTTTAGGTAGGAGTTTGGTGGGGGGTCCGGATAGCCGGTCAACTATCCGGACCTGTGGCGGTAAGGTCATGATCGGTGAGCACTAATTGGTAGATCCCTATGAGTGGGCGTCACCCAACACGGATGGGAGCGCTCGGGGGAGGTGGCCATTGGCCCCTCAATGGGGAGGCGGCCCCGTCTAAGGGCGGGTCGCCGGAAGTTAAGGAAAGGCGGTCAAGGCCCCTTCCTGTGTAGGAGGGGTTACAGCCCCCTCCTGAGGAATTTCCCGGGGCCAGGGTCATCTGCGACGGCAGATGCGGTAAGTTGTGTGGGGTGGGGGGAGGTCCACGATACCTTCTAGATACCACACACAAGTATTCGAACGACCTTTAAATGGCGTCGAGTCTTAAGTGCCCCCGACAAGTCAAGGGAAATTGTTAGTAGTTGCACTTGAGGTAAGCCTCTGTGCTGTCGCCCTTCCCAAGTGGGAGGGGTAAGTCTGGTTAGGGATCTTGACACCGGTTATGACCTTGCCGTTGGCCCTTAAACGTTAGGATGTACAATTTCAGTGTTTATAGAGAATGTTTTTGTAGGATGCTAGTTCGGCTAGGAGAACCTCTGTATTAGAGAATATGTTAAGATTAGCCAAACATCGCCATGTGATAATGAAATTGTACATAATATGAAACGTTTAATGTTTAATTTTTTGTTTTAATAAATACGGCCGCGGGAGGGTCACTCCCTCCCACATCCAAAAACTTAAAGAACTGTTTCCGGTTTCCCTCCTTTTGGGATTGTGTTGAGAGGGGGTGGCGGGTATCTCAGCCATATGGAAAGGGGCGACCACTCGGTCCCCCCGAACGTATGGCGGAGTGCCTCGATCCCCCCGGGAAGCCATTTTGTGGCGGGAGGCGCGTCTCGGCTGGTATGCCCGAAGCGGCGTAGCCGGGGCGCGCTTTTTCCCGCCCTAGAGTGGGCTGGCCTAGACACCGACGTAGCCAGCCCCGCCTCCGGGACGGGCAGGGGCGGGTTTACGCCCGCCCTGAAGACGGATAAAAGGAGACGCAAGGCCTGAAGACGTCCTCTTGTTCTTGTGCTCCGAAGCTGCACCTCCTCGCTACACGTGAGCTCGGGACAGAACGAAGAGCCAATTTTGACCCACCCACCAGCCCCTGAGGACAGCAAGTTGTTGTGCAATAAAGTGAATTTTTTAAGTATGTTCTTTCTTTTTCGTTTACAGGTTGTGAAAGTATCAGTTTTGTTGTTTATCATAATAAAGTATGGTGAATATCGATTAGGTTGTTACGATTAAAAGGACTTGATGTAGTGTTGCTTTTGAGCATGCTCTTTCGGTCGTAGCGACCAATGTTTTCATAAGTTCGAATTGTCGTATTTATTTTTTGGTAGGCGGTAAGGTCATGATCGGTGAGCACTAATTGGTAGATCCCTATGAGTGGGCGTCACCCAACACGGATGGGAGCGCTCGGGGGAGGTGGCCATTGGCCCCTCAATGGGGAGGCGGCCCCGTCTAAGGGCGGGTCGCCGGAAGTTAAGGAAAGGCGGTCAAGGCCCCTTCCTGTGTAGGAGGGGTTACAGCCCCCTCCTGAGGAATTTCCCGGGGCCAGGGTCATCTGCGACGGCAGATGCGGTAAGTTGTGTGGGGTGGGGGGAGGTCCACGATACCTTCTAGATACCACACACAAGTATTCGAACGACCTTTAAATGGCGTCGAGTCTTAAGTGCCCCCGACAAGTCAAGGGAAATTGTTAGTAGTTGCACTTGAGGTAAGCCTCTGTGCTGTCGCCCTTCCCAAGTGGGAGGGGTAAGTCTGGTTAGGGATCTTGACACCGGTTATGACCTTGCCGTTGGCCCTTAAACGTTAGGATGTACAATTTCAGTGTTTATAGAGAATGTTTTTGTAGGATGCTAGTTCGGCTAGGAGAACCTCTGTATTAGAGAATATGTTAAGATTAGCCAAACATCGCCATGTGATAATGAAATTGTACATAATATGAAACGTTTAATGTTTAATTTTTTGTTTTAATAAATACGGCCGCGGGAGGGTCACTCCCTCCCACATCCAAAAACTTAAAGAACTGTTTCCGGTTTCCCTCCTTTTGGGATTGTGTTGAGAGGGGGTGGCGGGTATCTCAGCCATAATCGATGTGTTTAGTGATTTGGTAATATCAGAAATGAAGAAACTGAATAAACATACTTTGACAAATAAGAACAATGCTTCACAGTGCAACAACCCCTTTGGCAGCCTGATGAAAAAACTGCAGACAGATGAAAAAACTGTGATCAGGCAATCAGATAAGGGAGGAAACATGGTTTTTTGGCCTTTATCTGCATATGTAGAAGAAGCACTAAAACAACTTAATGATAGACTCTGTTACAGTAGATGTGACCGATCAGCATTTAAGCAATCTTGGGAGAAATTGAATACAAAATTGTACACATGGAGGGGACAAGGACTCCTGAGTGGGGATTAACTAAAATTCTTAAAAACCAACCACCCCATTACTCCAGTGTTTTACTTGATTCCCAAGATACATAAAGACAGTGCAAAGCCACCAGGGAGGCCCATAATTTCAGCTTGTGGGGGGACATTTGAAAAAGTGTCCAGATACATTGATCACTTCCTCCAAGATCACATGAAATCCTTGCCCTCATACATCAGGGACACTATGGACTTTCTGCAGAAATTAAAAACAGTAGTGTGGAGTACGGAGTATTTGTTGATCACACTTGATGTCACTGCACTGTACACAAGTATCAATCATGTGGACGGAGTGAGAGCAGTAAGGCATTATCTCAGCAGAAGGCCCATGTGTATGCTGGAACATAATAACATGCTTGTGGAGATGTTGGAAATGTGTCTTTACAATAATTACTTCATGTTTCAAAACCAAATGTTCCAGCAATTGCGAGGTGTGGCAATGGGGGCCTGCTTCTCCCCCAGTTACTCATGTCTGCACATGGGGCTGTGGGAGGAGCAGGTCCTAGGCAATGCCTTTAAAGAGGTCATGAGCAGCAAAGTGCTAGTATGGTACAGGTTTATCGATGACCTTTTCATTATTTGGAAGGGGACTGCAAGTGAAGCAGAACAGTTCATTGAAGAAATCAATCAGAATGAACTGAATCTGCATTTCACAGGTACCATCAGTGATAGTAAAGTAAATTTCCTAGACGTAGAGGTTTTTGTAGACAAAGGGGGACTGCAGACAAAATTACATCGGAAGGAGACTGCAGGTAACACCATCCTCCATGCCTCTAGTCAGCACCCCAACCATCTGATCCGCAGCATCCCATATGGGGAGATGCTGAGGATCAGAAGGATTTGCAGCACCGATGAAGCCTGTTTTGAAGCACAGAAAAAAAGCAAGGTACGATTCCTACAGAGGGGCTACTCTGAAAACATAGTGTCTAAAGCAATGGAAAGGGCAAACAAGACAGCATTATCTCCTAAAACATCAACAGGGGTGGATACAATACTGACCAATGCGACCGTGGACCAACCGAGATTCATTCTTGGTTATAGTAGCCAGCATAGACAGCTTCAGAGGATGGTGAGAAAAAACTGGCACATAATCACAGGTGATCCTGTGATTGGGAAAACATTGTCCCCATGCCCGGCTATTACTTATAGCCGTGCCAGGTCCATGAGTGACATGCTAGTCAGCAGTAGCCCTGAGGTACCATCAAGAGGCAACTGGCTAGGTAAAAGTAAGGGCTTCTTGAAATGCGCAGTATGTAAAGCATGCACTATAGGAAAAAGTAAAACCACTTACTATTCCCCTTTCAGTGAAAGAGAACTCCCAATTACGAAGAAAATAACCTGCAAATCAGACTTTGTCATCTATGTCTTGGAATGTGTTTGTGGACTTTGCTACGTTGGTAGTACTAAACTACAAGTCCACAAGCGCATATTGCAGCACATGAGGGCAGTTGTGAACAAGGACGATGCTTACCCAGTAGCGAGGCATGTCAATCTTTGCCATAAAGGCGATGCCAATTGCCTGAAATACTACGCAATTGATATGGTGGAGCCGTTACGGAGAGGGGGAAATAGAGAGGCACGTCTGCGCGTACTAGAAACCAGGTACATTCTGGAATTAGACACTAAGGCTCCGAGTGGATTGAACGCAACAGAAGACTTGTACACTTGCTTGCACACAGAGTCTTGAAATTGTTTAGTGGAAATGAGAAGTTAGTCATCTGTGAAGGCTGTTTTTAAATTATTTATTTATTATTTCTTGCCGGATTTTTAATATTGTAGAATGTATCAAACACTTTTTTTTGGGAAATCACACATTTCTTTTCATCAGTGCTGGAGTCAACATGAATACCAGAGCAGTGTAGACGCAGTGGTCCAGATGGAATTTTAACCAATGCCCACTTGGGCAATATTAATTTAACCCCTTCCTTTTGTAAATGTTGCACAAAAGCACTTTACTCATTTGCTAAATATTGCACAGGAAATGTTTGTACATATTACTTCCACTGGGATTGTTTGTACATAGTAACATTGACAATTGATATATTTGTAAATAGTGTTTTAACATATTTATTGCGCAAATTTGCACATTTGTAAGGATTATTTGTCGCTTAATAATTGTGACAATTGGGGTCAACAAAACGTTACAAAAAATACTTTAACACAATGAATGTAAACCACATTGGTTAATATATCTGGTCCAGGCTGAAGTATTTTCTCTATTTCTATAGGCTTGGGACCATGTGACCGGACCAGCACTACAAATCACAGTGGGTTATCTGACCATGTTATGTGATCAAGGGCTCCAGGGCCCGAAACGCGTCATGGCAACCATGAGGGTGCACAGGGTGAAATAAAGACGCTTTAAAACAACCTCATCGGGTCCGTCTTCGTTATTTGGCTTTCACTGAGTATCGAAGTTCCAGTCATATATATATATATATATATATATATACATATATATATATATATATATATATATATATACATATATATATACATATATATATATACATACACATATATATATATATACATATATACATTAAAATGTGTCTAACATATTGAAGAATGAGTGTATGTATGAAGGATTTAGTAGGTGCGTGACTGACTGTATGAGTGAGTGATTAAATGTGTTACTGAATGCATTGGTTAGTGGCTAAACTGTCTGAATGTGTGAATCAGAATGTCTGTTGTTGTGAAAGCTGCTGCATGTGTTGATGTTAGACACATTTTAACTTTACAGGAACACACATTCACTGGATGATGTCATCAGTGATGTCATCAGTGATGTCATTTGAGATGTCATCAGTGATGTCATCAGTGATGTCACTGACCATGTCATGAATGATGTAATATGTGACATCATCAGCAGTGGATTGCAGGCGCGCAAGTTATAGTGAGTCCAACTAACTATAACGTGGAATTTTCAATAGTTTTGTATGAGTAAACTGTTCAGCTAACTATAACTGGTGTGAAACCTATGGTTTTTTCAGTGAATTTCAAAGGTTTTTTAAATGCTAATTCCTAGCTATAACGAGTGTGAAACCTATGGTTTTTTCAGTGAATTTCAAAGGTTTTTTAAATGCTAATTCCTAGCTATAACGAGTGTGAAACCTATGTTTTTTTCAGTGAATTTCAAAGGTTTTTTAAAAGCTAATTCCTAACTATAACGATTGTGAAACCTATTTTTTTTACTGAATTTCAAAGGTTTTCTAAAAGCTAATTCCTAACTATAACGTTTGTGAAACCTATGGTTTTTTCAGTAAATGTCATAGTTTTTTTAAAAGCTAATTCATTTGTCTATCGACTTTGTAACCTACGATTATTTTTTTTGTTAGCGTTTTTTACAACAATTAATTATATATATATATATTTTTTTAAAAACATTTGTTAAATGTATATATTTTTTTTTTACATTTTTTGCCGGTGCGCTCAGGGTGCGTGCACCGGTAAGCTCTCCCGAGAGCGCACCGACAGCGCTATTTCTGCGTTCGTAAAAAAACAAAATATGTATGAAAAGTAAATAATAATGGAAGACCTTTAGTACCATACTTATAAAAGCAGTATTTTTGATTTACGAAATGAAAATGATTTTGCATATCCGTAAAGCTATTGAAATGTCACTTAGGCGCGCCGCGTAAGCGCCCCCAGAAGCGCCTACGTTCACGCCGCGTAAGCGCCCCCAGAAGCGCCTACGTTTGCGCCGCGTAAGCGCCCCCGGAAGCGCTTCGGTGCGCGCAGCGTAAGCGCTTCAAGTCATGTGACCTTAAAATAACTCTTTTCATTGGTTACTAACAGTTTTTTTTACAAAGAATGAAATCCCCACCCATTTCCTTCACTTCTTCTTTCACTTTTGTGACTGCAAGACCTGTCTTTCTGCTGTCGGATCTTTGTTGGATTAATATCTTGGATTACCATGGCTGCCAGACCATCCAGCAGTGAAGATGACTCAGATGGATTTCTTGATGAAGAGGTTCCTCAGCCGAAAATAAAAGAACACTTCATATGGAAGTTTTTTTCCATTCCAAATGACCAGAAAAAAGTAAATGCTCCAAAGGTGGAGTACAGGATTTGTCACACAGTCCTGTCATGGGGTGACCCCACCAAGAAATATTCTTTTGGAAACTCCACTATGGTTCGCCATGTCGAGAGGAGGCACCCCCAGAACTTTGCCTGGGAGAGTGTCAGGGCTCTGGCACGAGAGGTTCCCAGTGATGGGGCCTCTACTTCAACAGGAGGAGCAACTACTTCAGTGAGGGGGCGATCTCAAGAGCTGATTCCTGACATTCAGCCTGCTTTTAATAAAGGCGTTATTAAATGGAGAGACTGTGATCAGCTACTTTGCTATGGGGAACAAAGTGTTCTGCTCATGGTTCTAGCATTGGAGAACCATCGCTGCCGTTCCCAGCCCTAAATTTGTTTTTGTTTTTTTGCTCCTGTTGAGCAGTTTCCCATTCCCTGTTTTTGTTTTTGTTCTAAAAATGGAAAAAAGAAGAAAAAAAAAGTTATTTTCAGAACTACCTCCAATTCTCATCAAAGAGCTGTGTTCTTAAAAAAAATGAAAAAGAGTAAGTGAAGTGGAGTGCATTGATAAAGGAGAGGAAAATGAGTAAGGAAGCACAGAATGGGACGAGAGAAGATGGGAAGTGAAGTAGGGGGACTGAAAGAAGGTGAGTGTGGGGAAGGAGAGTGAGGAGAAGGAGAGTGAACATGGGGAATGTGGATTTGCGAAGAAAATGTAGTAAAGGAACGGGGTGTGGAAGGGTAAGAAAAGAGCAGTGATGTTTTGGAAAGAGTGGAGATACAGGCTGGATAAAGACAAGTAAGTGTAAGACCAGGTAAGTAAGGCAGTGAAGAAACAGAGAAAGTGAAAGAAAAAGAGTAGAAGACTGAAGGCCTCATTTTTGCACCTGCCTCACAGCAGGCGTAACACTGACGCAGGTCCTTTAACATGGGCCTGGCCCCATGTGAAAGAATGCATTGCTGGAGTTGTGTCACTTTTGTGACACACTCCAGCAATGCATCACTTTTGCGCTTACAGATAAGTCTGAAATACTGATATATCTGTAAGTACTTGCGACATAATGCGTCATATATTAAATATACATCACTTTTACGCCACTGGTGTATCACTTTTTGTGACGCACCAGTGCTGTAAAAAATGTACCTTGTTCAGTCATATTTACAAAGTGACGCATCTAGGTAGATGCGTCACTTTGTAAACCCCTGTGCCACATTATACCTACGTTAGTTGTAATGTATGCAAAAGGGGTGTATTGACGCAAGAAACAGTCGTAGAGGTGACGCAGTGAAATCTATGAGATTTCACTGCGTCACTTTTAGGATGCCGTTGTGTCAATATCTTGCGCCTGTCTCACAGCAGGCGCAAGACTGACGCAGGCCCTTTCACATAGGACTTGCCCCATGTGAAAGGATGCATTGCTGGAGTTGTGTCACCTTTGTGACACACTCCAGCAATACATCACTTTTGCGCTTACAGATACGTCTGAAATACTGATATATCTGTAAGTACTTGCGACATAATGCGTCATATATTAAATATGACGCATGAGTAGAAGACTGAAGGGCTCATTAATGAGGCCATGCATCACTTTTACGCCACCGGTGTATCACTTTTTGTGACGCACCAGTGCTGTAAAAAATGCACCTTGTTCAGTCATATTTACAAAGTGACGCATCTAGGTAGATGCGTCACTTTGTAAACCCCTGTGCCACATTATACCTACGTCAGGTGTAATGTATGCAAAAGGGGTGTATTGACGCAAGAAACAGTCGTAGAGGTGACGCAGTGAAATCTATGAGATTTCACTGCGTCACTTTTAGGATGCCGTTGTGTCAAAATCTTGCGCCTGTCTCACAGCAGGCGCAAGACTGACGCAGGCCCTTTCACATGGGACTTGCCCCATGTGAAAGGATGCATTGCTGGAGTTGTGTCACCTTTGTGACACACTCCAGCAATGCATCACTTTTGCGCTTACAGATACGTCTGAAATACTGACGTATCTGTAAGTACTTGCGACTTAATGCGTCATAAATTAAAAATGACGCATGAGTAGAAGACTGAAGGCCTCATTTATGAGGCCATGCATCACTTTTACGCCACCGGTGTGTCACTTTTTGTGACGCACCAGTGCTGTAAAAAATGCACCTTGTTCAGTCATATTTACAAAGAGACGCATCTAGGTAGATGCGTCACTTTGTAAACCCCTGCGCCACATTATACCTACGTCAGGTGAAATGTATGCAAAAGGGGTGTATTGACGCAAGAAAGGGTCGTAGAGGTGACACAGTGAAATCTATGAGATTTCGCTGCGTCACTTTTAGGACGCCGTTGTGTCAAAATCTTGTGCCTGCTTAACAGCAGCCGTAAGACTGAAGCAGGCCCTTTCACATAGGACTGGCCCCATGTGAAAGGATGCATTGCTGGAGTTGCATCATTTTTGTGACACACTCCAGCAATGCATCACTTTCCTCTGAACACTCATTATTTTTTTTTACTCTATTTTTTTACACTGTTTTTCCCCGTGGTGTGCTCAGGGTGCGCGTACCGGAGAGCGTACCCGGGAACGCACCCAGCGCTTACCCCGCGAAAATGTTTGAAAAAACAAAACTTTTTTTTGTCCTTCAGGGTCCTTCTAGGCCCCCCTCAGAAAACCTAGGGGGTCAGGGGGTGTCTACTCTGCCGCCTTTTAATTATATCCCCCTTTTCTTTTTTCACCACTTGTGTCTCGATTCTACTGAGACACAAGATGGCGGACTCTCCGGACTGTTTAGAATGCTGACAGACTCCCGACAGCCAATCAGCTTTCAACGCGCGCACTCCCATAGCGCGCCGGTTGCACTCCCAGGTACGCGCACCCGTAAGCGCTCGGAGCGCGCCTATAGATATGTATGTGTTTTTGAAGTTAATTTTCAAAAAAACACTGGAGCAATTTTCACCAAACATAGCAAAGGCACATCTGCGTACCAGTCCCTACAATTTTGCCAAGTTTGGCATAATTCCGTTCAGCGGTTCGGGCTGTAGACTTGTCAGACCGTCCTATGGAAATTAACATACCATAGGTTTGACACCAGTTATAGTTTTATAGTTAGCTGGAAATTTTACTGACATAAAACCATTGAAGTTCCCACGTTATAGTTAGTTGGACTCACTATAACTTGCTCGCCTGCAATGCACTGCTGATGACGTCACATATTACATCACTCATGACAGGGTCAGTGACATCACTCATGACATCATTATTTTGTTTTGCCCTGGAGCGCTCCCGGTGCGCGTACCCGTGTGTGCACCGTAAAGCGCAGTCTTGCGGCACGCCCCTGTGCGCATACCGGTGAGCGTCCCGTTTGCTCTATTGCCGCGAACAAAAACATCATCGTGACGTATCGCGTAGCCGTATCCACGTGATACGCACGGCGTAAGCGCACCCGGAAGCACCCGAGCGCATACGATCGCACTACGTAAGTGCCCCTGGGGCGCGTAGCGTAAGCGCGTCGGGTCATGTGACCTGAAAATAACACTTTTCATTGGTTCAGAACAGTTTTTTTTTTCCAAATGATGAAAGCCCCCACCTTTTTTCCTCATTCTCACTTTGTACTTTGACTGAGGAAGACCTGTTTGCAGACCTATTTGTACTGAGAAATGGCTACAGTAGCAGCAGCAGCAGCAGCAGCAGCAGGAGCATCTCAACCACCACCACCACCACAAGGACCACCACAACACCACAACAGAGAAGAGGAGGAGGAGGAGGAGGAGGAGGAGGAGGAGGAGAGGCGGTTCCTGCCTGAAGATAATACCCCCTATAAGCCAAAGGAGCACATTGTCTGGGAGTTTTATAAAATCCCAAGGGGCCTAAAGAAAGTTAATGCTCCAAAAGTTACATGTCTGATCTGTGGCACTGTATTTTCCAGGGGGAACCCTGCCAAAAAGTATTCTTTTGGCACCAATACTATGATTCGCCACATGCACCCAAACAACTATGCTGCGGCAGAGGTCAGAGAACTGACCAGAAACCCTCCCCAATCTTCTCCCAGCACCTCCCAAAGTAAACAACCCACTCCATCGGGTCCAGAGACAAGGGAGATGGTCCCAAATATCCAACCCCAGTTTGGAGATTTTAAAATAGTTTGTAAATTTTGGGGGACTACAATTTGCTATGGAGAGCAAAGTATTAAACTGATTAACCGTGCTGGAGACAACCACAAGTGCAAAAACAAACCTTAATTTTTTTCAGTTTTTTTTTGCTCCAGTTGAGCCGTTTACAATTCCCTGTTTTTTGTTTGTACCCATAAAAATTACAAAAAAATATAAAATTGTTCATAAAAGCCAAAAAAAGTTAAAAATGTTCCAAAAAACAGTAAATAAATATATAAAACAACAAAAAGAATAAAAAAACAGTTCTTTTTAGAACTACCTCCAATTTATAAAAAAATGCTACATTTTTTAAAAACTCTGTCATTCTTTTTTTCCCATGGTACGCTCCCCGGTACGCTCCGCGGTGCGCGTACCGAGCGCTCCCCCCGCCCAAATCGAAATTTTTTTTTTTTTGCCCCGCGGGGCCTTTTTATGGTCCCCACATCAAACCTAGGGAGTCAGGGGGGGTCTACCCTGCCCCCTTCTGGTCATTTCCCCCTTTGTTTTTGCCACCTCTTGTGTCTCGATCCTACTGAGACACAAGATGGTGGCCGCTCCGGACTGTTTGAAATGTTGACAGACACCCGAGAGCCAATCTGCTTTCCGCTCGCGAACTCGCGTAGCGCGCTGAAGCGCGCCCCGGTGCACGTACCGGGGCGCGCTTATAGATATATATATTTTTTTTAACCTAAATTACTCAAAATCCACTGGAGCACATATCTTGAGACATAGCAAAGGCACATCGGGCTACCAGTCCCTACAATTTTGCCAAGTTTCGGGAAAATCCATTCAGCCGTTCGGGCTAAAAGTGAGTCCAACCGCCCTATGGAAATTAACATGGGGAAAACACGTTTTGGGACACCCGGTTTATCTTGGCCCCCGCTTGACGAATCCCCCCCAAACTTTCAGGGATGGAGCGGAGCGCAGCGAGGCAAATTTAAGGAACATTGCAGGCAGATTCCTCAACCGGCGCCAGAGTTATTCCCAATAGAATGTTGCGGATTTCCAACGGAAAACAATCCTAACTATAACTACCTACTGGCGACCGCCAGTAGGTGATATATATATATATTCACTCAAAAAACTATAAGTTTTAGGGGTGTTATAGTTAGCTGGACAATTCGCTCATACAAAACCATTGAAACTGCTCCTATATAGTTAGTTGTACTAACTATATTTCGCGCACCCGCAATCCACTGATACTAGATACTTGTATTGCTGTAACAATGGATTCAAATATCATACTCTGTATTTTACAAAGAGTGATGAAAGATTTTACTAGTGTATGAAAAGGTGTATGTGATTGTCACATGGATGATGTCATCAGTGATTTTATCAGTGATGTTATTTGAGATGTCATCAGTGATGTCACTGACATGTCATGAATGATGTAATATGTGACATCATCAGCAGTGGATTGTGGATTGGATTATCGTATCCTATACTTTGGAATTTTTGAAAGACTGACTTTGAGAATGCTATAAATTACTCAAGTCTGCCCGAATTGTGTGGGTAAAATTGATACCTAGTCACTTTGAATAAGAATGTACTTACATTTAGAAGAAATATCTAGTTATATGACAACATGATACCGACATAACTTGAAAGAAATAAGAACGCCCTGAAGAAGTTCTGTTGTACAGAACGCAACGTTTCGGCTGGCTGTGGTACATAAACGTAAGGAAAATAAAAGCATTTGAATATACACTAAGATTCAGCGCTTCAATAAGGACTCTAAGTGATATGATTTGATTGGACTTATTGTACAAGTGGTGATGTGCCAAACTTTGGAATATTCTCCACTACTCTCTACTACCTACTCAAATACTCACTCTCTACTACTCATTCTCTACTACTCTACTACTCTCTACTACTCTCTCTCTACTACTCACTCCCTACTACTCTCTATCTACTACTCTCTACTACTCACTCTCTACTACTCTCTCTCTACTACTCAGTCTTTACTACTCACTCTCTACTACTCTCTACTACTCAATCTCTACTTCTCACTCTCTACTACTCTCTACTACTTACTCTCTACTACTCTCTCTCTACTACTCACTCTCTACTGCTCACTCTACTACTCACTCTCTACTACTCTCTACTACTCACTCTCTACTACTCTCTCTCTACTAGTCTCTACTACTGACTCTACTACTCACTCTCTACTACTCTCTACTATTCTCCCTCTCTGCTACTCACTCTCTACTACTCTCTACTACTCAATCTCTACTACTCACTCTCTACTACTCTCTACTACTCACTCTTTACTACTCTCTACTACTCACTCTCTACTGCTCTCTACTACTCACTCTACTACTTACTCTCTACTACTCACTCTCTACTACTCACTCTCTACTACTCTCTGCTACTCACTCTACTATTCACTCTACTACTCTCTACTACTCACTCTCTGCTACTCTCTCTACTGCTCTCTACTACTCTCTACTACTCACTCTCTACTCTCTATTTCACTAACTCTCTACTCTCTACCTCTCTCTACTTCTCTCTCTACTAGTCTCTACCTCTCTACCGCTACCTATCTACCTCTACCTCTCTACCTCTACACCTCTACCTCTCTACATGCACACATATACACATATATATATATGCATATATATGCATATGCATTTATATATATGTATGTGTATGTATATTAAGCATGGGCGAATTTTGCGAATCTGGCGTTCGCGAATTTTGCGAATTTGCGAACTCGCAATCCGCAAAATCCGCGAATTCTCGCGAATTTGCGGATTTTTGTTTTTTTTGTGTTCGCAAGGATTTCTGCTAGTTCGCAAGGATTTCTGCCAGTTCGCGAGGGTTTTGTACCAGTTCGCAATTGCGAACTTACATGTCGGCTCGCAACGGTCACGATTATGTTGTTTCTACGTCTGGTTCATCATCACAGGTTCCCAGCACCCTCTGTTTCACCCCTGCCACCCTCTGTTTCACCCATGCCACCCTCTGGTACATCAATGCCACCCTCTGGTTCATCATCACTATAGATTAAGGGGGGAAAAAGCAATCACACCTGCCTGCTTCAACTGACATGAATTAATTTGGGGTTGATTTATTAATGTGTCACTGTTTTAAAATTCCAGTCTGGCACCTGCTTCCTTATCTGTAATTTGCTTTCTGTTGCAGTGCAATTTTTTTTTCCAGGACCTTTGTGGCCTACTTGTAGCTATTCTAAGAGCCTGCTGTGAGGGTCAGAGCAGGGTCATACAATTGTTGCAACTAGCAACTGAAATCTGGAGGGGCCCTTGTCAGGAAGCACTACAGGGAATGGTTACTAATAATGAGTTTGAACTTTTGAACCTGCTGAATGCTTTCACTATTGCAAAACTCGTTTTTCTGCAGAACAGCATTACAGCAACTGTAATGCCCCAAACAAGCTTATATGAGAAAGTTGATTTCTAATCCAAAAGTTATCCAAAGAAAATCAAAAAGCCTCAAATCCAAAAAAGTGCAGGCATATGTCAACCTGAGGAGTTATTCTGATAAAAATCATCATTTTCAGAAGGTCTATGCTGCTTGCTAGTAGATTTCTTGTGCAGAATTGCAATTTTTGTAATTTCGCGAGTGCGAGATTGTTGCTGCCCGCCGCACCTACATGTTCGCAATTGCGAACTTACACTGCACGCCGCAAAATTGTATCACCAAGAAAAAAAAATCCGCTGCGTGCGAATTTGCGGATTTTCGGTAAATTCGCGAGCGTTCACGGATTGCGAATTTACCAAAAATCCGCAAAATCCGCAAGCGGAACGGACTTTCCGCCCATGCTTAATGTATATATATATATATACATACATATATAAACATATATAATTTGTATATCTATATAAATACAAATATAAATGCATGCATACGTATACATATATGCACACAGATGCATGTTATTTACATGAAAGTTTCAAAAACACTAAGAAAAGCAAAGCTAAAAAACCACCTCATTACAAACAGAATGGCTTTAACTTAAATGAGGGCGAGATCTATTGCATTTTCAATGCTTGTTTACTTTGGTTCCATCAAGAAGGCATTCAGATGTGCCACACATTTGCCATAAATTCTGAATGTTAGCACTCTAGTTGCTCATTAGATCACTGTAGTAAAGCTACTGCTCACCATGGAAGTCTGCTGCTGGTATTCAAAGTGCATGTTTCAGTCTGCATGTCAGAACTTTTTTAATGAAATAGAAGAGGATTTGAGAAGTCACTCAAAATGATCCCTAATTTTTCTTTCGGAAGCACTAATCATACTTTCTATGGCAAAATGAACCCCCTCATGTTGTTCCTTTTTAAATGAAATGTTTTCAGACTTACCACTTCATTCCAATCAAGATGGCTTCTGGTGTGCCATACCTTTGTAATAAGTAGGACTGTTAGCGCTCTAGTTGTTCTTTAGAACACTCTGGGACATTCTGTCATTGGGCTATACTTGGCCTACATCTGGGTGATATTTGGGCTACATTTAGGCTCTTTTGTCTCCGGTGGCCATCTTGGGAGACTGTATGTCAGAATTTTTTAATGAAATAGAAGAGGATTTGAGAAGTCACTCAAAATGTGCCCTAATTTTTCTTTCTGCAGCACTAATCATACTTTCTATGGCAAAATATACCCCCTCATTTTGTTCCTTTTTACATTAAATGTTTTAAGAGTTACCACTTTATTCCAATCAAGATGGCTTCAGGGGTGCCATACCTTTGTAATAAGTAGGACTGTTAGCGCTCTAGTTGTTCTTTAGAACACTCTCGGACATTCTGTCATTGGGCTATACTTGGGCTACATCTGGGTGATATTTGGGCTATATTTGGCCTCTTTTGTCTCTGGTGGCCATCTTGGGAGACTGCATGTAATACTTTTTTAATGAAATAGAAGAGGATTTGAGAAGTCACTCAAAATGTGCCCTAATTTTTCTTTCTGCAGCACTAATAATACTTTCTATGGCATAATATACCCACTCATTTTGTTCCTTTTAAAATTAAATGTTTTAAGAGTTACCACTTTATTACCATCACGATGGCTTCAGGTGTGCTATACCTTTGTAATAAGTAGGACTGTTAGCACTCTAGTTGTTCTTTAGAACACTCTAGGAGGCTGCAGTAGAACACAAAGGAATCAACTGACAGTCTCTGTCCTTGTTGGATGTACATGTTTTACTGAGAATGTCAGACTTCATTCTCACATGACTGAGAAAGATAATGTGAATTTACAGAAAATATGCTTTCAGTTTAGCTTATAGACCCCCTTCCAAACCACTGTGGGAAAATCATGAGATATTAGTTTTCTTTCAAACATGATTCATGATATCACAGCAGAAGGCTTTTTCACATGGTAAAATCACCTTAGAACACACCACAATTCCTAAAATGAGTATGGTACCATCAACAAATGATTTATAATGTAACTAAAGTCCTAAAACCCTCTATTAACTACAATGCTTTTTAATGAGGTGCTATCATGTATATTGGTCCCAAGATGGCTGCCAACACTTCTTGGATGAAGTGCTGACAGCCAATCAGATCAGATGTGTGGTTAGGCTCCGCCCAGATATATATATTTTTTGAACCTAAATTACTCAAAATCCACTGGAGCACATATCTTGAGACATAGCAAAGGAACATCGGGCTACCAGTCCCTACAATTTTGCCAAGTTTTGTGGAAATCCATTCAGCCGTTCGGGCTAAAAGTGAGTCCAACTGCCCTATGAAAATTAACATTGGGGAAAAAACGTCAGATTCCTGAACCGGCGCCAAAGTTGTTCCCAATAGAATGTTGCGGATTCCCTATAGAAAACAATCCTAACTATAACTACCTACTGGCGACCGCCAGTAGGACATATATATATATATATATATATATATATATATATATATATATATATACATATATATATATATATATATATATATATTACCTACTGGCGGTCGCCAGTAGGTATATATAGTTAGGATTTTTTTCCTATGGGATTTCTAAAAATTCTATGTCGCATAACTTTGGCGTTTGTGGACGGAATTGGCTGACATTTTCAGGAAAATGGCACATTTTGTTTCTGAGCAGCCCCTGAAAATTTTGGGGGGTTTCGTTAAGGGGGGGGCCGAGAAAAAAGGGGGTCCCAAAACGCGTTTTTCCCATTCATTTTTCCATAGGGCGGTTGGAATCACTTTTAGCTCGAACGGCTGAATGGATTTATACGAAACTTGGCAAAATTGTAGATTTGGTTTGCCCGACGTGCCTTTGCTATGTCTCAATATATGTGCTCCAGTGGATTTTGAGAAATTAACATTTGAAAAATCAGATATATCTGTGACAGCGTCCCGGTTAGCGCCCCTGTTCGCGTACCTGACGCGTAACGGAACTTTGCGAGGAGAAGCGGATTGGCTCCCCGGTGACTGTCAACATTCTAAACAGTCCGGAGCGGCCGCCATCTTGTGTCTCGGTAGGATCGAGACACAAGAGGTGGAAAAAACAAAGTGGGAAATGAGCACAAGGGGGCAGAGTACATCCTCCCTGACCCCCTAGGTTTGATGAGGGGGCTTTAAAAGGGCCCCGCGGGGCAAAAAAAAAAAATTTTATTATCGTTTTTTTTGCGGGGGGAGCGCCCGGTACGCGCACCGGGAAGCGGTCCGGGGAGCGTAATATACGGAAAAAAAAAGAAAGAATGTTCAAATATTGTATGTTTATTGATAGTTCTTTTTGTTGTATTTTTTTGTTTATTTTTTTTATTTAAGTACCAACATGTAGATACCAATGCAGAGTCTAAAAATAAATATACACCGTTTTCTTTGGAGATATCTTGCATGTTGTTTCAGAAGTTATTGTGGTATATGGAATTCATAGCATAGCCAGTGAGGAAAGCAGAAAGAACATGGAGGCAGGAGATGATTAAGAGATGTTAAATACACATTGGAGATAATATAGTGGGAGAAAAAAAGTAACTATGAGCAAACTTACTATGTAACACAAAAAAAGTTGCACAGTATATTTTAAGTCTCAGTTTATATTTTATCTTTTTGGGTACTATTTCATAATTTTCATATTAAAAAGAATAATGTCTCAAACAATTTTAACTTTTAAAATGTAAATATATTGTTCTGATTTTTCATAATCTAAGAGAATTTGTAGCATTAAATCATCAGGAATGTCCTCCTTTTCATTCCAAGAATCAAATTCACATTCTTCAGCACATTTAATTAATTCTTCGTCTAATGTGTCATCCAAAAAGTCAATTTCTTCATTTTCTTCCTTTGGATTGTTTTCAATCTTAATTTGAAAGGAAATATTATTTTCTTTCTATTGTGCTTCCATTTTCTTGCTGTAAATTGCATTAACAAAATATATCAGTGGAGATAGGGCACTGTTGGGTTTAAGTTCACACAGGTGCTTGTGAGTTTTTAACAGTGAAGTAATCTTTGGGCAGTGCATGGTTTCAGGCAGGAAGTAAAACTATTAAAAAGTGCCTGTGATGAAGCCTAAGTAAATTCATAATTATACCACAGAAGCCTAACTCAATCAATAATTTAAATAATTAAGTCTTTCTCAATGACTAACTCTTATAGAGGGACAGTATGTAACTATCTGAAAACGTTTTCCTTATTTAATTTAAAGTGCATAACATAGTTCTCCTTTCAAATTTTTTAAATTATATCTTACCTTTGAAAAATGAAGTTAAAGTTCACAGTCAAAATGCTCTTGAAATGTACTTCAGGAAGTAGTAGTCAAAATGGCTGTGTTTCTCTCTCTTTCTTTATATATATTCAGGTACATAACCAATCAAATGTCATGAAATAATAGTCGAAAATGAAAGTAACATTTTAATTGGTTGTCAATTCTAACACTTCATAAGTGTTTCTGTCATGTAATTTACCTCAGGATATTTAGTCAGTCCTACAGCATAATTTTCTCAATGGAATTCCATCAAATTTGGGTAAATGGTAGGGACTGCTATGTAGTAGGGCCTATTCTATATTTGATGAAAGTGTCTCCAGTAGTTTTTCTGTAAATTACTTTCCCACCTTTTTTTAGTGAGCGCTCACCGGTGCGCGCACCGGTACGCGAACCGGCAGCGTTACGGGAGTCCTCCATTTTGTGTATCGGTAGAATTGAGACACAAGTTGGAGAGGAAACAATGTTCGTAGTGGGTAGAAGGGGGCACGGTAGACATTTGTGACCCTCTAGGTTTTCTGAGGGGGGCTTAGGACGCTCATATAGGCAAAAAAAATAAATAATACATTGAAAAATTTTGTGGGGGAGCGCCCGGTACGCGCACCAGTAAGCGAACCGGGGAGCGTACTTTGATGAAAAATAGTGAAAAAAGTTAGAAAAAGATTAACGTTTAGAATGATCAGAGGTAGGGTAGCTCTGAAAAGAGCTATTGGGTTCTGTGGCTGATTTAGGTACCTACAAGTAGGTTCCAATGCACAGTTTTAAATTCAGGAGGAATATTCTATTCCCCTCATCTGAGAAGTGCACACCATCTCCTCTGTAGATGTCTTGCATGTTGTAATGCAAGTTATTGTTGTATATTGAACTCATTCTAAAGTCTCTCATGTAAGCAGAAAAAGATTTATTCACATGTTTCCGTGCTTTCTCAAATTGTGGACAAAATTGGTTGGACCAGTTCCATTTCTGTCTTTGGCATATATTGGAATATACAAAGGCAGTTTGGGGAAAATGTGTCATCAATTGATGAAAGGTGTCCTTTAAAAGCATTTCCAGAGCAACCCCAGTCATAGTGCCCAAATCATTTCCACCACAGTGCACTATTAAGAGGTCAGGGTTTGGCAGATGCATAAAACAATTATAATTAAAACATATAAAATATATTTTTCATTTAAAAGAAGAATACATTTTACAGCTTTTGATATTTGCTATTAAAAAACCATTGAAAGTCACTGAAAAAACCACAGGTTATAGACCATATATAGTTAGGAATTAGCATTTACAAAACCTTGAAAATTCACTGAAAAAACCATAGGTTATAGACCATATATAGTTAGGGATTAGCATTTTTAAAACCTTATTTTACTCACACAAAACCATTGAAATTCGCATATATAGTTAGTTGCACTAACTATATATCGCGCACCCGCAATCCACTGCTGATGATGTCACATATTACATCATTCATGACATGGTCAGTGACATCACTGATGACATCACTGATGACAACTCAAATGACATCACTGATGACATCATCCAGTGACTGTATGCTTCTGTAAAGTTAAAATATGTCTTACATATTGAAGAATGAGTGGATGTATAAGTGTCTGGATGAAGGATTTAGTAGGTGCATGACTGACTGTATGAGAGAGTGATTAAATGTGTCTCACTGAGAGCATGGGTTAGTGACTAAACTGTCTTAATTTGTGCATCATTATATCTGTTGTTCTGTAAACTGCTGCATGTGTTGATCAGTAGCTATATGATTAACTATATGGGTTATTGATTGGTTGCCCAAGTATTTGTATGGGAGCGTGAGTGTGTGTGTGGGTGGCTGAGAGGTGTGTGACTCTGTGCATAGATGTGTGAACAGTTGATTCACTAGATGTATGGGTTCAAAACTGCATGTGTACACAGCTGTATGGGTGGTTGACTGTGTGCACGAGTGAATTGGTGAGTGAATGGATATCTCAGTGCTACATGTCAAAGTAAGTACATATGTAAAACACAGTACATGTGAGAGTTGACATATATAAATTACTGTGTATAAGAGCCAGTGAATGTGTGAGTGGCTGCATGGATCATTGAAAACTTGTATCAGTGATTGTATAAGAGAGTAAATATGTGTTAGAATATGTTTGAATAAGTACGGTGTGTATAACTGTATAGTTGAGGAAATGGAGGTGTGATTGATTTTTTGCATGACTGACTAGGTGTATGAGTAACTCCATGGATGAGTAACAATCTGTGAGTGTCTGTTTACACTGAGTGTATCTAAGGTTAAATTAGAGTCTGAAGAGGTTCATCATATTATCACATGAATGATGTCATCAGTGATGTTGTCAGTGATGTCATTTAAGTTGTCATCAGTGATGTCATCAGTGATGTCACTGATCATGTCATGAATGATGTAATATGTGACATCATCAGCATTGGATTGCGGGTGCGCGATATATAGTTAGTGCAACTAACTATATATGCGAATTTAAATGGTTTTGTGTGAGTAAAATCAGGTTTTGTAAATGCCAATCCCTAACTATATATGGTCTATAACCTATGGTTTTTTCAGTGAATTTTCAAGGTTTTGTAAATGCTAATTCCTAACTATATATGGCCTATAACCTATGGTTTTTTCAGTGAATATATATATATATATATAAATATATATATATAAATATATATATATATATATATATATATATATATATATATATATATATATATATACATATATATATATATATATATATATATATATATATATATATATATATATATTGTCGCTCCAGGTTGTCCACCTTTGAGTAGCACACGAGCAGCAGCTTGATTTATGTGTAGGTGAGGACGGGGATCCGCTTGTTAAAGCCCCTGAAGAGAAGCAGATGGAGCTTCGAAACGCATCGGGCAGATCCATTACGAAGCGGCATCTACAAGCAGAACCCCGTCCTCACCTACACATAAATCAAGCTGCTGCTCGTGTGCTACTCAAAGGTGGACAACCTGGAGCGACTATATATATATATATATATATATATATATTACCTACTGGCTATCGCCAGTAGGTATATATAGTTAGGATTTTTTCCCTATGGGATTTCTGAAAATTCTATGTCTAATAACTTTGGCGTTTGTGGACGGAATCGGCTGAAATTTTCAGGAAAATGGCACATTTTGTTTCTGAGCAGCCCCTGAAAATTTGGTGGGGTTTCGTCAAGGGGGGGCTGAGAAAAAAGGGGGGTCCCAAAACGCGTTTTTTGCATTGAGTTTTCCATAGGGCGGTTGGACTCACTTTTAGCTCGAACCGCTGAATGGATTTGCACGAAACTTGGCAAAATTGTAGGGACTGTTAGCCCGATGTGCCTTTGCTAGGTCTCAATATATGTGCTTCAGTGGATTTTGAGAAATTAACGTTTAAATCAAGATATATATCTGTAACAGCGCTCCGGGCAGCGATCCGGTCCGCTTACTTTTCGCTTATCGGAACTTTGCGCGCAGAAAGCTGATTGGCTCTCCGGTGTCTGTCAACATTCTAAACAGTCCAGAGCGGCCGCCATCTTGTCTCTCGGTAGGATCGAGAGAGAAGAAGAGGTGAAAAACGAAGGGGGAATTTAATGAAAGGGGGCAAGGTATCCCCCTCTTGACCCCCTAGGAATGTTGTTGGGGTTATTAAAGGGTCCCGTGGGGAAAATAAAAAAAAAATGATTTTTCACGGTAGAAGCGCTTCACGGGCCGCGAACTGGGCCGTAAACTGGTAGCGAAACGGGAATTCGCCATTTTGTGCTTCGTTAATTAAATTACTAGGTATAAGTGGGTGCGGGAGACGTATCCTAATCCCCTATGTTTCCTGAGGGTGGCTGAGGAGGCTGATATATGTTGATACATCTCTTCCAGCGGCTGCGCCATCTTGCCTTTTTTCCAATGACACAATTTTGTCGTGCACGGCAGCCATTTTAGATGCCAGGCTGGTCCCAGGCTATCACCTACCCCTGCGGATGTAGTTTATGGCCCCAGCTGTAGAGAATTCAGACATGCCAACCCTCCCGATTCAGGCGTGTGACTACTGATTTCAGTGCTAGTCTCCCACCTCCCGATTTCTGCAAGCAAAAACACGGGGGCATATTACGAACAACTAGCGATAATTTTTGTCTCTAACTTGTTTAGAGACAAAAATTTTCGCCGCACATCGGCGATTTTTATCGCAGATAAACCTTGCTATTATCGCAGAAAAGTCAGCGATATTCATGTATTATGGAGCGAATGCTCTTAGCCATGTTATCCACCTCCCATTGGATAACATGGCTAAGAACTGCTCAGGGCAGGTGTTAGATTTTGGAGATATTCGCGCTTAGCGCGAATATCTCCAAAAGTTGGTAATAGAAGGTAGCGATGTTAGGGACTGTTTCCAGTCGCTAACATCTTGGCATGCCACTTAGCATGTCATTAGTGATAAGTATCACTGACATGCAAAGCGGGGCCCAAGATGGTCGCTATCTCCTTTTAGCTGTCACTAACTGGTGTTAGCGACAGCTTGGTAATAGGGAGATAATTTTATCTCCGCTTTCAAGGCTTTTAAAGCCAAAAAAGCGGAGATAAACCCCCTTGATAATATGCCCCACGATTCCTTGGGGGTTTCAGCTGACAGGGCTTGGTATTGTGTTACATGGTAATTTTTCCAGGAAACGTCAGAGGGTCGATGCAGGGGTTCTAGAAGAGGTGATAAACCATTTAAGCCTCATGAACAAGCGCATGGTCTTTTAAAGATTTGTGAAGTACTCGGAGCGGCGGTGTGTGTGTGCCCTCTTTCAGGAGCGGGCGGGGGGGCACTGCCAGCAACTTGCCAGGTCAGGTAGTGTTCAACACGTGCATCACCCTTTCTCTGCTTGCTATTGCGCTCCATGCTTCGGAAAGGTAAGAAAAAAAACGTGCATTTGAGTTTGAAATGTCCGATCCTGCAGCAGCACACTTCCAAAGCCCACACATGACAAAAACCCGATTCAAGGCCCCATTCACCCGTTTTTAAAAAAATAGATAACACTCCAACAAAGTAAGGTTATAAAACTTTATTAACTTTAACGAACGGAACAAAAACTAAAAACATTTAAACATTTCTCAACACAAAAAGCAACAATGGTTAGAAGCTGTCTTTTGTGCGAATAGTCCCAAGGCAGCACAACGTGCAGAGTTCTGGACGGCACCCAGGTGATGTCGCCTGGGTGCCGCACTGGTTTAGGGATCCTACAATGCAGCACAGAAAAACAGCGTGGGGCGTCCCGGGTGGTGCGGGGGGAGGCCTCGTCAGTAGCGGTCTGTGTCCAGTGTCACATGGCTGACACAACATGTACGACAGGCACCCAGGTGATGTCCAGTAAACTGCCGCACTGGTTTTGGTATCCTACAATGCTGCTCCGAAAATTGGCGTGCGGCGGCCCGGGGGGGGGGGCGTGGGGGAGGCGGCGTGAACGGGCCTCTCCAGGTGGCGGCCATCTAGCTGAGTTGCGCCCGCTCTTGCGGCTACAGCGTCTCGCTCACCATGTTGTTGAGTTGCTCCCACTCTTGCAGTGCAGCGATAGGCGGCTGCCACATGGCTCTTAAAATGGCGGACGGCTCCTCGGTTTTAGGCCTGGTCCACTGAAATGGCCCTGGGACACTTTGGAACTCGGACGCTTGCCTGCTAGGGCGTGGGCTCCATTCTCGAAAAGCGTCCTCTCAGCCGTGAAGATTGTACAAAAGTCTTGGGGGCCCCCGACTCCCGCAGGCTTCCGGTGGGGAGCGGCTGCCATGATTGCTCGCGGAATGACCACGACGGAGCCACGAGATGGTGGTGCTCTCATGCTGATGCCAGCTTCAGTCTGAATGATCCAGAAACAAGGTGGGGCTTTCATCGTTTGGGAAAAAAAAATGTTCTAAACCAATGAAAAGTGTTATTTTTAGGTCATATGACCAAGCCTTCCATCTTTAGGAAACCAAAAATAAAATGAACCAATGAAAAGTTTTATAAACAAGTCACATGACCTGTTATGCGGCATAGGGCTACAAAAAGTGTAGAAAATCCGTTGGCACGTGAGGCGGCGTCAGTAGCGGACCGATGTGCGAATAGGCCGAAGGCAGCACAACGGGCCGAGATCCGGATGGTACCGAGGTGGTGTGCAGCAAATTGCCGCACTGGTGTGGCCATCCTACAATGCTGCGCCGAAAGACGGCGTGTCCAGCTGAGTTGCGGTCACTGTTGCGGTACAGTGACTCGAACGCGCCGAGATCCGGATGGCACCGAGGTGGTGTCCAGCAAATTGCCACACTGGTGTGGCCATCCTACAATGCTGCGCCGAAAGACGGCGTGTCCAGCTGAATTGCGGTCACTGTTGCGGTACAGTGACTCGAACGCGCCGAGATCCGGATGGCACCGAGGTGGTGTCCAGCAAATTGCCGCACTGGTGTGGCCATCCTACAATGCTGCGCCGAAAGACGGCGTGTCCAGCTGAGTTGCGGTCACTGTTGCGGTACAGTGAGTCGAAGGCGCCGAGATCTGGATGGCCCCGATGTTGTGTCCAGCAAGTTGCCGCACTGGTGTGGCCATCCTACAATGCTGCGCCGAAAGTCGGCGTGGGGTGCCCCGTTGGCTTATGAGGTGATGTCAGTAGTGGACCGATGTGTGAATAGGTCGGAACCAGCACAAGGCGCCAAGATCCGAATGGCAAGTCCTGGATGTTGAGTGCCTCAGTTGAGAGTTCTGAGCAGTGCTTGTAAGACTGTCTGAAGATTATTTGCACCTGCTGCAGCTTCACTAGGTCCGGCGGAACTTTTTTCCTTTTCCTTTCTGCTTCTTTTCCTACAATCCGTTTCATGTGAAGACACGACCAGGTCCCTGAATGTGTGCAGGGGGACGCTATTGATTGAATGAAAATGGCGGCTTGACACAAAGCTGACTCAAGCGTTACTGTTGGTGCTATACAGACAAAAATTGGTTTTCAGTTTGTACATTCTTCAGGTTTTTTTTTTCATCCAAGTCTGATTGAGAGTTTGTAGAAAAATGGCTTCAGATTTTGCACATACTACTCTTCAACATTCTTCCTAAATGTAACAATGTGAAACTCACTAGGAGAACGGCTGTTTCTGTTTCCTTTCAAAATGCTGCCAACAATATTTTCTGAATGGAAGACACCATCTTGTAGCATAAAGGGCCGAAAGGGGTTCTGGTCTGGGCGATGGTTGGTGGAGACATTTT
The DNA here is from genome assembly GCF_964263255.1 of Lissotriton vulgaris. Taxonomy (NCBI): domain Eukaryota; kingdom Metazoa; phylum Chordata; class Amphibia; order Caudata; family Salamandridae; genus Lissotriton; species Lissotriton vulgaris. Next base: position 1,537,028,039 of record NC_141694.1, read on the forward strand.
GACTATATCTTGGACCTGCCCGGCGTCGCCCAAAATGGCGCCGGTATAAATGGGACTCGTAACTCCTTGCCCGCAAATGTATATCTAGAAAATGTTATTGTAAGTGGCCCTGTCCTATTTTAATTACAAAATGTATGTCCACCGATTCCGCAACTGTTAGACACCTTAGTTCTTGCAACCTAATGGCCCGCTCGTTACGTTCCTCTACAGTGTAAATGTCTCCTCATCATATACGATTTCAGTTTGCTCCGTGGCCGGCCCAAGTGGTTATAGGCCCGTATTTGTATACTGACATTTTCACAATAAAGGTTTTTAAAACAAAACACGGTAGTAGTATTTACATTGGTAAAGTTTTTACTTTTAGTCACTGTTTTCGAATCAGTAAAAGGCAAGTGAAATAAAGCAGTCCAATTACATGACGGATAAAAGGTATAATATGTAGGAACGCAGTAAAGATAAATGGTCAAGGGCAGTTGTGTTTTTCATTTCTGCAACATAAAGTGATCGATAAGAATCTGATAATCAGGCGTATCGGCGACTAAGACAGCAGGCCGAATCTCTTTTACTCAACGGCTCCGTCATGGAAGGAAGAAACGCCCTTTTTCTCGAAAAAGGAATATATTTTACTTGCAAGACAGTTGTAAATTTTCCGGGAAAGTACATTAGCCTGGAATATTATAACATATGTTTGAAAAAAAAATATTGTTCGAAAACAATAAAAAGCGTAATTTTTAGGTCATATGACCAAGCTTTTCATCATTAAATTAACAAAAGTAAAATGAACCAATGAAAAGTTTTATTAACAAGTCACATGACCTGTTATGCTTACGTTACGCGCTGTGCGCCGCGCCTCGGATCACTTTCGGGTGCGCTAACGCGGCGTGTCATAAAACGCATTACGCGACAACGTAGGTCAAGAATATAGTCTAAATGTCTCCACCAACCAGCGTTCAGAACACAACCCCTTTCAGCTGTCCAAAAAGTTCTGTTAAATGACAACAGAGGGGACAGGCAACAAGAACCATCAGTCAAAGAGGGGAGGGCAAGTTCTTCTCTTCCGGGTCATGTTGGGGCGCTACCGGAACTGATCGAATTGGTAGTCTATAGTGTTTCTGGATGTTTCAGACTAAAGCTGGCGTCAGCATGAGACCACTACCATCTCGTAGCTCCGTCGTGGCCATTCCACGAGCAATCATGGCAGCCGCTCCCCACTAGAAGCCTGCGGGAGTCGGAGGCCCCCAAGACTTTTGTAGAATCTTCACGGCTGAGGGGACGCTTTTCGAGAATGGGACCCAAGCCCTATCAGGGAAGCGTCCGAGTTCCAAGGTGTCACAGGGCCATTTTAGTGGACAAGGCCCAAAACCGAAGAGCCGGCCGCCATTTTGAGAGTCCTGTGGCAGCCACCTATCGCTGCACCGCAAGAGCGGGCGCAACTCAACTACATGGTGAGCGAGACGCTGTAGTCGCAAGAGCGGGCGGTAAACAGCTGAATGGCGGAAGAGGCACAGTGTAGCAAAAGCGGGCGGAATGGCAACTAAAACGATAAAGGGGCGCCCCACTACAGCTTGTCTTCAGGTCAAACGGATTGTGGGACAAGGTCCAGAATTGAAGAGTCATCAAAAGGCAAAAAGTTCCGCCGGACCCCGGGAGCCGGCCGCCTATGTCGGGGGCGATCTCAGGCTACACCAGTGCTATAAGACTTGGGGAGGGTGTCGGAGCCAAGCGTCTTCTCCGAGTCCATGGCCCTCACACCGCCCCTCAGGGGCCTCCGTCAAGCTGTTTAGGAAGGTAACATATCACATTGTTTTCTAATGCAGTCAGGTCCACAAACGACACTCACTTACTTTGAGAATAGTGAAGCTGCAGTAGGTGGAAATAAGCTTCAGACAGTGTTACAAGCACTGCTCAGAACTCTTAACTATGGCACCCAACATCCAGAACTTATGCTATTTGAGAATGGCAGTGACATCGAAGCATCTCAGGGACCAAAACCATTAACGTACTTTCACGTATGAAAATCTTACTTGGGGAGGGGGCAGGAGCGAAGCGCCCCCTCCCAGTCAGCGCCACCACACCGTATGTTGAAAATCTGAAGCCATCGTTCTACAAAGTCAACCAAACTTGGATTGAAAAATCTAGAAAAATGTACAAACTGAAAACCAGTTTTGGTCTGCATAGCATCAGTAGCAACGCTTGAGTCAGCTTTGTGTCAAGCCGCCATTTTGATTCAAGAAAGCACAGGCATTGAAAAAGGCTGAAATTCAGAACTCTAAACTATGGCACCCAACATCCAGGAGCTTGCCATCCGGATCTTGGAGCCTTGTGCTGTTTTCGATCTATTCACACATCGGTCCACTACTGACATCATCTTATAAACCAACGTTATGTAAATAGTTTTTTAATAAAATGTTTTACCCTGTTTCTTTGCTGGTGTGTTGTCTATATTTTTAATATTTGCATAGGGTTTGTTGTTATTTTGGGCGGGATGGGTGACGGAGCCGAGCTGTCTTGCAGCCCTCATGGTGTGGAGCTCAGTTCATCTCACTATTTTCGTATTTCTCATGAAGGGTTGTTCCTAATATTTCTATTTTAGCGAGGTCAAAAAGAGATCCAATTAGTGGCCTACTGATTTTGCTCGATTACTTTTATTTTTTTACACGATTTTTCACTATCTGCAAAGACTAAACAGAGTATTGCAACTTTGTGCTTGTTTGTAAATAGAGAATGATCCAAAGAGAATCAATTCTAAAACAGTAAATGCTTGGACAACAATCAATCAAATGGAGAGACAAGGAGGCACGACGGATTACAACGGGGGCAAAGGCTTGCGTTAACTACCGTTCACTATCTGCAAAGAGAGAGTACTACTAAGACAAAAGAGGGGAGGGGGGGGGGGTGCAGCGTTCAAAGCACATCAGCGTGCATAAATACGAAAATGTTTTTATCTATCACGTACTTGACATTTTAAAGCTTTTCATATTTGCTATTAAAAAACCAATGAAATTCACAGAAAAAACCATAGGTTATAGTGGATATATAGTTAGGAATTTGCATTTACAAAACCTTGAAAATTCAATGAAAAAACCATTGGTTTTAGGCCATATATAGTTAGGAATTAGCATTTTCAAAACCTTATTTTACTCGCATAAAACCATTGAAATTCCATATATAGTTAGAAGCGCTAACTATATATCGCGCACCCGCAATCCACTGCTGATGATGTCACATATTACATCATTCATGACATGGTCAGTGACATCACTGATGACATCACTGATGACATCTCAAATGACATCACTGATGACATCACTGAAAACATCTCATTTGACATGACTGATAACATCACTGATGATATCATTCATGTGATAATACGATGAACCTCTTCAGACTCTAATATAACCTTAGATACAATCAGTGTAAACAGACACTCACAGACTGTCACTCATCCATGGAGTTACTCACACACCTAGTCAGTCATGCAAAGAATCAATCACACCTCCATTTCCTCAACTATACAGTTATACAAACTTTACTTATTCAAACATATACTAACACATATTTACTCTCTTATACAATCCCTGATACAAGTTCACAATGATCCATACAGCCACTCACACATTCACTGGCTCTTATGCACAGTTATTTATATATGTCAACTCTCACATGTACTGTGTTTTACATATGTACTTACTTTGACATGTAGCACTGAGATATCCATTCACTCACCAATGCACTCATGCACACAGTCAACCGCCCATACAGCTGTTTCCACATGCACTTTTGAAACCATACATCTAGTGAATCAACTGCTCACACATCTATGCACAGAGTCATACACCTCCCAGCCACCCACACACACACTCAGTCTCCCATACAAATACTTGGGCAACCAATCAATAACCCATATAGTTACTCATATAGCTACTTATCAACACATACAACAGTTTACAGAACAACAGACATAATGATGCACAAATTAAGACAGTTTAGTCACTAACCCAATGCACTCAGTGAGACACATTTAATCACTCACTCATACAGTCAGTCATGCACCTACTAAATCCTTCATCCAGACACTTATACATCCACTCATTCTTCAATATGTAAGACATATTTTAACTTTACAGAAACATACAGTCACTGGATGTTGTCATCAGTGATGTCATCAGTGATGTCATTTGAGATGTCATCAGTGATGTCATCAGTGATGTCACTGACCATGTCATGAATGATGTAATATGTGACATCATCAGCAGTGGATTGCGGGTGCGCGATATATAGTTAGCGCTTCTAACTATATATGGAATTTCAATGGTTTTATGCGAGTAAAATAAGGTTTTGAAAATGCTAATTCCTAACTATATATGGCCTAAAACCAATGGTTTTTTCATTGAATTTTCAAGGTTTTGTAAATGCAAATTCCTAACTATATATCCACTATAACCTATGGTTTTTTCTGTGAATATATATATATATATATATATATATATATATATATATATATATATATATATATATATATATATATATATATATATATATATATATATACATACATATTACCTACTGGCAGTCGCCAGTAGGTAGTTATAGTTAGGACCTACTCTCCATAGATTAATTCTCAATATTCTATTTGGAATAACTTGGGCCCCGGTGGACAAATCTTCGTGAACTTCTCCAAGAAAATGGCCTGTTCAGTTCCGCTCCTTCCCTGAAAGTTTGGGGGTGATTCGTCAAGCGGGGGCAGATAAAAAAAAGGGGCCCAAAACGAGTTTTCCCCATGCAATTTTCCATAGGGACCTTTAGCCAGGGCCACAGCCCGAACGACTGAACAGAGTTACACGAAATTTTGGCAGAGAGGTAGAGTTCTGTTCGCAGATTGTGCTCTTTTTGTTAAATGTTGTAGATTCATTCAGTAGTTTCTAAAAAAAGTAAAATGATAGCGATATCTAGAGACGGAGTTCAGCACGCGTACTGAAATCCGTTCAATTACGAGCGCGGCCTGCATGCTGATTGGCTGTCAACTGTCACTCGAAACCAGGAACTGTTGGCGGCCATCTTGTGCCTCGGTAGAACAGAGATACAAGAAAACAGTAAAACAAAGTTGCGAAGTAAGGGAAGGGGGCAGGCTAGAAACATTCGGACCCTCTAGGTTTACTCAGGGGGTCGTACATGGATGTTTAGGTTGTTTTATTTATTTATTTTTAAAGAAAAATTGCGGTGTACGCGTACGGAAATCTATGGAAATACGAGCACGAGCTTCATGCTGATTGGCTGTCAACTGTCTGTCAGCACTCCAAACCAGGAAGTGTTGGTGGCCATCTTGTGCCTCGGTAGAACCGAGTCACAAGAAAACAATAAAACAAAGTTGTGAAGTAAGGGAAGGGGGCAGGCTAGAAACATTCTGACCCTCTAGGCTTGCTCAGGGGGTCGTACATGGATGTTTAGGCTCTTTTATTTATTTATTTTTTAAAGGAAAATCGTGGTGGGCGCGTATGGAAATCTGTGGAATTACGAGTACGAGCTGCTTGCTGATTGGCTGTCAACTGTCTGTCAGCACTCTAAACTAGGAAGTGTTGGCAGCATCATTTATTTTGAAGTATGCGGGGGTCACGGGTCTCCTACATTCTTCAGGGACCGCCACCTTCCTGGGGCTGTAATATTTAAAATAGGGGGGTCTGTGATGGCATGGATTTCCCAGCTCCGGGGACTTCCACTTCTCTGGACTTTTAAATGTTGGGAGGGGGTCGGCAGCCTCCTTACTGGAACCCTTGATGGCCCTGGGGACCATCATTTCCCAGGGTCGGCTATTGCAGTGTCTCGGGGTGCCTATCCCCGGGACACTGCTGTTTGCTATGGTAGGGCGGAAGCGCCGCGGCTCCCACTTTAGCACAGCAAACCGGTTTCCTATTTGAAAGAGAGAGCAAGTTAATCTGCTGTGTCTTTCAAGTAGGAAAGCAGATTGCTTTTCGTTAGAGAGAGCAGCATGTAAGCTGTTCTCTCTGAGAAAGCAATGCCGGCTCTCCAGGATGCGGGGAGCTGGCTGGGACCTTGGTGGCATTGGCGTTCTCTCCACGGTCCCCAATGTTATTTTTTGAGTCCCGGGGGATGGGGTCCCTTTGCAGCTCCTTAAACATTTGTTGATATAACTTTTCCAAAATCTTTTTTTTGTGTTGGGGAACAGAGTATTACTCCAGTGACTTTGTCATCCATGTATCTTTTTTAATTTTTCTTTATTTGAATTCCGCTTTATATACAGTATGTTTCTACCTTTCCACAGCGTAGCGTCCGTTGCAGTGTTCTTAGCCTTTTTGCTCTTTTGCTGACTTACCAGTTTGTGCTTAAGATTCGGTGATCTATTTGTGTTGCTTTCGTTTGTGTATCTTTTATGCAGCCTTTTTTTGTGTATGTTGTTTTGTATCTAACTTTATTTATTCAGTGCTTCATCCAGTGTTCTAAATATAGGAGTACGTCTGTAGACATGTAGTTTACTCGTTTCCTTTGCCTCTCTCAACCCTAATTGAGAACGTAATAGAGTGAGTCAAAATAAGGCAGTGCTGTCGTTATTGGTTTAAGTTTGCAAAACAGTAGGTAGCATAAATAAATAAAATAATATAGTCATGTACAAAATATTGGTTTAATTGTATGATATTTCATTATGGCTGAGATACCCGCCACCCCCTCTCAACACAATCCCCAAAAGGAGGGAAACCGGAAACAGTTCTTGAAGTTTTTTGGAAGAGGGAGGGAGTGACCCTCCCCGGCCGTATTTATTAAAACAAAAAATTAAACGTTAAACAGTTCATATTAATGTACAATTTCATAACCACATTGCGATGTTTGGCTAACCTTAACAGATTCTCTAATACAGAGGTTCTCCTAGCCGAACTACCAACCTGCAAAACATTTTCTTGAAATAATGAAATTGTACATCCTAACGTTTAAGGGCCAACGGCAAGGTCGTAACCGGTGTCAAGATCCCTAACCAGAAATACCCCCCCCACTTGGGAGGGGCGACAGCACTGAGGCGTACCCCACGTGCAACTACCAATTTCCCTTTGACTTGTCGGGGGCCCCAATAAACTCGACGCCACTTAAAGGTCGTTCGAGGACTCGTGTGAGTATCTAGAAGGTAGCGTAGACCTCCCCCCAAACCCCACACAACTTACCACATCTGCCGTCGCAGACGTCACTGGCCCCGGGAAATTCCCCAAGAGGGGGCTGTAACCCCTCCTACACAGGAAGGGGCCTTGACCGCCTTTCCTTTCCTTCCGGCGGCCTCTCCTTAGACAGGACCGCCTCCCCGTTGAGGGGCCAATGGCCACCTCTCCCGAGCGCTCCCATCCGTGTTGGGTGACGCCCACTCATAGGGATCTTCCAATTACTGCTCACCGATCATGACCTTACCGCCTACCAAATAAATACGACAATGCTACCTAAACCAACAATCCATTGGCCACTATGACCCGAATAAGCATGCTTATAACGGACACAAAAACAGAATATCTTTAATCACAGAACATACAAAAAATCGTCCAACTTTATTACACACTCAATATCAACATGATAATACCAACGGACACAAAACAGAATATCTTTAATCACAGAACATACATAGAAACGGCCAACTTTCTTACACACTCAATATCAACATGATAATACCACAACCTGTAAACGAAAAATTAGTATTATCGAACCATCTTAAAACAACTAGCTGTCCTCAGGGGCTGGTGGGTGGGTCAAAATTGGCTCTTCGTTCCGTCTCGAGCTCACGTGCAGCGAGGAGGTGCAGCTTCAGAGCACAGGAACAAGAGGATGTCTTCCGGTCTCGCGTCCCTTTTTATCCGTCTTCAGGGCGGGCGTAAACCCGCCCCTGCCTGCCCCGAGGGCGTGGCCAGCTGCGTCAGTGTCTAGGCCAGCCCACTCCAGGGCGGGAAAGAGCGCGCCCCGGCTACGCCGCTTCGGGCATACCAGCCGAGACGCGCCTCCCGCCCAAAATGGCTTCCCGGGGGGATCGAGGTACTCTGCCATAAGTTCGGGGGGACCGAGTGGTCGCCCCTTTCCATATGGCTGAGATACCCGCCACCCCCTCTCAACACAATCCCCAAAAGGAGGGAAACCGGAAACAGTTCTTGAAGTTTTTTGGAAGAGGGAGGGAGTGACCCTCCCCGGCCGTATTTATTAAAACAAAAAATTAAACGTTAAACAGTTCATATTAATGTACAATTTCATAACCACATTGCGATGTTTGGCTAACCTTAACAGATTCTCTAATACAGAGGTTCTCCTAGCCGAACTACCAACCTGCAAAACATTTTCTTGAAATAATGAAATTGTACATCCTAACGTTTAAGGGCCAACGGCAAGGTCGTAACCGTGTCAAGATCCCTAACCAGAAATACCCCCCCCACTTGGGAGGGGCGACAGCACTGAGGCGTACCCCACGTGCAACTACCAATTTCCCTTTGACTTGTCGGGGGCCCCAATAAACTCGACGCCACTTAAAGGTCGTTCGAGGACTCGTGTGAGTATCTAGAAGGTAGCGTAGACCTCCCCCCAAACCCCACACAACTTACCACATCTGCCGTCGCAGACGTCACTGGCCCCGGGAAATTCCCCAAGAGGGGGCTGTAACCCCTCCTACACAGGAAGGGGCCTTGACCGCCTTTCCTTTCCTTCCGGCGGCCTCTCCTTAGACAGGACCGCCTCCCCGTTGAGGGGCCAATGGCCACCTCTCCCGAGCGCTCCCATCCGTGTTGGGTGACGCCCACTCATAGGGATCTTCCAATTACTGCTCACCGATCATGACCTTACCGCCACAGGTCCGGATAGTTGACCGGCTATCCGGACCCCCCACAAAGCTCCTACCTAAAGGTCATGCTTCAACGTTTTTAACCATGCTAAGAAGTCTCCTATGAGTAACTCATTCCCCACCCGAGACAAATGCACACCATCCCCCGAATACACACTGTCATCATTAATACATCCATGCGAAATAGAATGCAATGTCCCGGAACGGAACAACCTACCCACTTTGTTATTAAGCTTCCTAACAGAGTGATTCAAAGCAGGAATAGAAATAGCCCCCCGCCACACCTTTCGTGGGATCATATGGGACCACGCAATTGTGCACCCCGGAACTCTCCTCGCCAACCAACTTACAGTGGAAAGCATTGCCTCCAGGAGAAGTCGTCTACCGGTGGTGACCAAATCATTGCCCCCTAGATGCACTATGACTATAGACGGCGGTGACCTCGTCCGCCCTAACAAATCTTCAAAATATGCTTGAAACTGGTCAATACAGAGACCACCTCTTCCGTAGAAGGACACCCTGTACCCGTATTCCCCAGCTACGTGAATCATGTCACCTGCTTTGAATACGTCCGCGGCACGCCTCACGTATGAGTGGCCCACGACCCACACCTCCTTTTTCACAGCCGGTGATGTCTGACCGCTGGCCCGGTGTTGGGTCGACTGCAAAGTCCGCCCCGCCTTGTAGGCTTGCGCAACTGAAAACCAAACAAAAACAAGAGGCGTGAGTACATCATTACAGCTTTACAACATGTGTAACCGCACATACCTCTTATAACAATTGGAGGACCAACGCCCCACTCGTTTCACTTGTTCAACATTAAGACCCCTGGCTGTAGCTTCTGTAGCAGCCCCTATCCGAAAGGAATGGGTCCCAAACTCGCCCGGGTTCAAGCCCGCAGCGGCAATTGACATCGCAAGCACCCGCTGAAACTGAAACCTCGTCAGTGGGGTGGCGTCCGCGTGTCTCAACAAGGTCCCCCCCCATACTGCCACCCTTCATGCTAGGTAATCTTCTAAACACTTTACCGGGCATATGGAGGACCCGGGAATCCTGCGTATGATTATGCAGTCACCCATCCCATCTTGATCGGTCTTGGACTTGACAAAGGAGACCGTCATTGCCTCTCCTCTGATCTGAACGTGTTCTTGGCACAAACCCCCCGCCACATCCTGTTTGTTCCTTGCCACCAGTTCGCTTACTCGCATCGCCCCGTGAAATGCTAGCGTAAAAGCGGCTCGGAACAACACCGCCTCAAACGGAGATGAACATGTGGCAGGGAGTGTAGCCAACAACTGGGCCAACCTATCCAAACCTATCGGGCGCCTCTCATCTACTCTGCGACCCTCCAGGCGTTGCCACCCACGCAGCGCTTTCTGTACAACGAAAGACGCTGTCGGGTCCTGGAAACTATGAGCCCTGGCAACAAAGGAAATAGCAGCACGATGCCTCTGAGCCGTAGCCACAGATTTCCCAGCCCTACGTAAGGACATCAGGAAATTCACCACCCATTCCTCATGGCCCCAAAGCTCCTCTCTATCAGTCCCCAAGAAGGCTAAATAGGACCTAAACGCCCCTTCATATGCCTTCCTCGTCCGTGGTGCTAGACTCTCTCCCACGAGGTGACGAAGTTCGGGGCACCGAGAGACCAGAGAGCTTCGGGGAAGGGTGCCGGCTCTGGGTCCGCTGAGGGAAGGAAGCCCGAGAAAGCCTGCATATGAAAACGAGACAGTGCATCAGCCGCCTGATTCTGTACCCCTGGGACATGTTTTGCTCTGAACAGCACATTCAGATGCATGCACAACAAAACAATCTCTTTGAGTAGTCTTAAAATCAGCTTACATCGTGCTGCCTGACTATTGATGCACTCAACCACAGTCATATTGTCGGACCAAAATATCACAGAGTGATCCTTGAACCCTTCTGGCCAGGTTCTCAAGGCCACCAAAATGGGAAAAAGTTCCAAGAAAGCAATATTACTTGTCAGACCATTGTCGTGCCACCACGTCGGCCACCTTTGTGCTGACCATTTTGTGCCGAAGATGGCACCAAAACCTATGCTACCTGCAGAATCTGTCCATAGCCCCAGCTCTTCAGAGGATACAGCTGGTTTGTTCCATATGACTCGACCATTAAAGTCCGCCAGAAATGCTAACCAAATACGCACGTCCTGGCGGACCTCAGCCGATAGTCTCGTGCGGTGGTGGCCCTCCTTTAGGCCGACCATAGCTTGTGCAATTGAACGAGAAAAGGGGCGGGCCATTGGTATAACTCTCAGGGCAAAATTCAACTGACCCACCAACTGCTGTAACTGATGCAGCGTAATTTTTGACCCATTTAGACAATCTTGCAGGGTTGCCCTGAACTTTAACACTTTGTCAGCTGGCAAACGAAAACAACCTTCTCTGGAGTCTAACTCGATCCCCAGAAACTCGAGGCGAGTCGCAGGACCCACCGTCTTACCTGGTGCCAATGGCACACCAAACTGTTTCATTAATAAACAAAATTCGGCCAAGGCCCGGCCACATTCAAGATCCCCGGCTGCCCCAAGGAACAGAAAATCATCCAGGTAATGCATTACATGTTGGAAACCCGTCTTCTTTGTGAAGACCCATTGCAGAAAACTACTGAATTTCTCGAAATAGGCACAAGATATAGAGCACCCCATCGGCATACACCTATCCATGTAAAAACAACCCTGAAAATTAAATCCTAGGAGACGCTGATCGTCCGGGTGTACCGGGAGCAACCGGAACGCTGACTCGATATCTGACTTCGCCATCAGCGCCCCGGGCCCCAGGCGATTCAAAATGGCTACGGCCTCATCGAAGGATGCGTACCGCACCGAACACACTTCTGGGTCTATTGCATCGTTTACAGAAAGACCACGTGGAGCTGACAAATTATGAATCAATCGAAACTCACCCGGGTCCTTCTTGGGGACCACATCTAAAGGAGAACAAACAAAATACTGTACCGGGGGTGCAGTAAACGGGCCGGCGACACGACCTCGGATAACCTCTTTCCGGATCTTCTCCTGTACTACAGTCGTATGCTGCAGGACGGAAAGTTGATTTTTGCATATCCCGACACCCTGAAAGTCCCCCACCGGAATGCGGAAACCATATGAAAAACCGTTTCGCAGCAATCCAGCAGAAGTACGATCTGGGTATTCACTGAGCCAGGGAATCATCGCCAAGGTATCAATCGGGGTTGGTAAAGGCGCCCCTCGGACTATGTTAGACCTGTTTGGCGCCTCCCCTACCCCCATTCTCACCCGTTCTGGCTCTGCACGAGGACTCAGGATGGGACGAACCGCAACCACTACATTCGTGCTTGAATTTACACGATCCCTGTGGCCTAGTACATTTACCTTTGTTGAAATTGAAGCAGAAACCCTTTTTCCCTGCATTACTGGCAGATCTCGAGTAATCGTCGGTACTCGTACCTGACCGAAAGGGCCTCCCCGCATATTGGCGGGAGGACTCGCCAACATTGCTCCCCACCAACGGCATTTTCAACATCCCTGACTCTTTCATTTTATCCCATGTCAAAGAATCATAACAGTCCCAGGTTAAACTTTTGTTATGCTCCTTCGCCTTCCTAAAGAGATTATCATAACAGAACCAATGGTTACCCTGGTGAGACGTCGAGTACCCCATAATTCGTGACTGATAGATTGGTAACTCAGAAAGCAATTCAGGCCTACGTTCCCCTAGGATCGACGTAAAAATCCCCCAAGCATTGCCCCAATTGCCAATATTCTCATTTACTTTAAAGGCGGCCATTTTTGCGCGCCAAACACTCGGATGCATCAGATCCTTCTGACCTTTAACATGCTCCACCTCATAATGGTCGACAAGCAAGGAGAAAATGTTCACATATTCCCCTGCCCAAATCTTTTCCTTTATTGCCAAAGGAACATGTTGCCCCAACTTTTCTCTACGAGAGGGTGCTGACTCGTCCCTCGCGATCGGCAATGGCCGCTTACCTGCACCGGACGTTGCTTCTGTGGTCGCAACCGGGGCCTGCGGCTTGTCTATCACTGCCGCCGGCGCGGGCACCTTGGCTGCATCTCGCTTCTCGCGCAACTGTTTCATCAGCGCTTGTGCCTCGGCAGCCGTGGCGCCCTCGCTACTGTCGCCCAACCACGCTGCTAGCTGTGCCGCCAGCTCGGGAGGCATATCCTCAGTGGATGTCGGGGTGACCACGACGGGAATCGGATTCCCCTCCACCGGTACCGGGGTTGGCGCCTCGAGCGGGGTACAGGGAACAGGGACGTCTCCCCCGGCTGGTCCCCTTCTAGGCCTCTTGGCTCTCCCTCCAGGGGTTGCTCCAGCCGATGGACGCCCCGATCCCCCCTCCCCATCTCGCTTCGCCACCTGCTTTCTCAGTTCGGACATCTCCTTCATGAGGACCCGAACCATCTGATCCGTCGTCATTCTCTTCGCGCCTTTTTTGGGCATTTTTTCCGACCAAGTATCTAGAAAACAAAAAGAAAGATTAAAACGCTCAAAATTGGCTCTTCGTTCCGTCTCGAGCTCACGTGCAGCGAGGAGGTGCAGCTTCAGAGCACAGGAACAAGAGGATGTCTTCCGGTCTCGCGTCCCTTTTTATCCGTCTTCAGGGCGGGTGTAAACCCGCCCCTGCCTGCCCCGAGGGCGTGGCCAGCTGCGTCAGTGTCTAGGCCAGCCCACTCCAGGGCGGGAAAGAGCGCGCCCCGGCTACGCCGCTTCGGGCATACCAGCCGAGACGCGCCTCCCGCCCAAAATGGCTTCCCGGGGGGATCGAGGTACTCTGCCATAAGTTCGGGGGGACCGAGTGGTCGCCCCTTTCCAATAAATCATCACATATGCTGATATTACAGTGAAAATAAAATTAAGTGTTTATGTTTTTGTACAAGGACCTACAACATAAGAAATTCAGTATGGAAAATCAACAAAATTTGAACGACGGTTTCGACATTAGTAACAGTGTCATAGAAGAGCTAAACATAATTTTTATAAGTAGGGAGAATGAAGAGTAAGATATAAATGCTGTAGATATTTCTAAACTAAACTTTAGATGCTGATTTTGTGGAAGCATTAGATGAGATCGAGTATGATCATATGAATTTGTGTAATCAAGAAATTGAAGTAAATCATCCAAAGCATAGTCAGCAGAGCTTAGCGTAAGGAACTATGTAGGAGCTTCTAAGTTCCTTAGCATACATTTTAGTTGTCCATGACGACAGTACCAGTACTCATTACCACAACGCTGACATGCCATGAGATTAATGAGGTGAGATTCCAAAATATTATCTTTCTGCTGTACTTTATGCATACATTTGTTTGCTGAAACATTTTGCAGATGTACACTTGTTTTCAATACATTGTTTTGTGCATAAGAAGTCCAGACAAATCACTCTCAAACAAAAGATGGAGCAAATATGGAATACATTGTTGAAATCTTGGATTTTCTGCATTTAACATTGATGTCTGGTATTCAGATGCAGGAATCTGCACAGGTCGGTCATCATATTGTCCTCCTTTTTGTGTGGGAAGGAACTGAGGGAAAGAACGATCTTCCAAGCTTTTTTCGCATACAGTAATGGGACTTCCCTTTGCTTCTTTCGTTTGGAATATCTCTGTAGTATTCCCCATCACTTCTTTAGAATGAAGTGGATGAATACTGTAATGTTCGTAGATTTCTTCAGTTATGGAAACATCCAGGTTTTCAATTTGTCCAGATGGGAAGTCAGTATCTTCGACAGTTATTTATTCTTTTCCCACATACACATTTTGGTAATATTATTGTTTTTTATAGCAGATAGAACAGAACGTTGCCTTTTTCACTTTTCTAATATCTGCTAATTTTTGCAATATTTTCTTACTCTTAGTAGGAACGCCATTGACAAGAATAACTAAATGTTCACACTGTACATTTTCTACACCAATTGTCTGTGTTTTAAGTAAATCAAGATTGTATTGAATGTTTTCTGTAGTGCTGGCGCTCTTGGTGTCTTGTTGTGAACTGTACTGAGCGGAGAATTGATTGAAGGCACTTCTAAGCACACATAGGGGTCGATTCCGATTCGGGAAAAACCACTCCGAATAGCCGTTCGGAGCGTTTTTCCCATATGAATCGTACCCTGCAACGTCCCCCGTACGTACGACGAAGTACAATTCGTACTAGGAGCCGTACTCCGTACGAGTCGTACAAGACACTGTACGACTCTAATCTCCGTATGATTCTCCCTCGGAACCTGCTGTACGCGACATCTGTACGGTTCGCGGCTGGTTTTTACGACCCAGCAAGTACGATACGTGTCGGGTACGCACCGTATGACCCTTTTTCTACGGGAGCTGAAAACAGCCGTAAAATCAGAGTTCGTGCCGAAACAGGTACGGAACGGCCCCCCCGGGTACGGTGCGTACCCCCCATGATCGCAGGGGTACGTGCCGTACCCCTGCGATCATGGGGTGTACGAGCAGTACCCCATTGTACGATCGGTGTACGAGCCGTACCCCCATTGTAAGATCGGTGTACGATTGGTGTACGAGCCGTACCCCATGTACGATCGGTGTACGAGCCGTACCCCATGTACGATCGGTGTACGAGCCGTACCCCATGTACGATCCATGTACGAACCGTACCCCATGTACGATGGGGGTACAGCTCGTACACCGATCGTACATGGGGTACGGCTCGTACACCTATCGTACAATGGGGGTACGGCTCGTACACCGATCGTACATGGGGTACGGCTCATACACCGATCGTATATGGGGTACAGCTCGTACACCGATCGTACAATGGGGGTACGGCTCGTACACCGATCGTACAATGGGGGTACAGCTCGTACACCGATCGTACACCGATCGTACAATGGGGGTATGGCTCGTACACCCCATGATCGCAGGGGTACGTGCCGTACCCCTGCAATCATGGGCGGGTACGCGCTGTACGGGGTGTATGTAATCATGCGCTTTTCCGAACGAATCGCCCTTACCAGACGTGGACCGTACAAATCGCGTCCTGATTCCCCGGTCCGGATCATACTCGTCGGGTCGTACGGCGTGTGTACGAGTCGTACGGTTCACAGTCTCAGCCTTGCAATACGTACGGATTGCGACGATTCGGACGGATTCACGGAATGCGGATCGTACTACATGAATCGGATGGACGGGTACGATTCGTACGGAAAGGGCTACGAATACTAATCGTACGGTGAATTTTTTACCGGATCGGAATCGAGCCCATAGTGAAGAGAAATTTACATTGAAAGCTGAATTAAAGTTGTGAACTCCGCTTTGTGTAATGTAGATCGAAGGTACTAATTGATACAACTATTAATGAATACTCTTTTGTACAGTTAACAGAATCTGAGTACAGAGTACAATTGTCTCTACGTTAAGAAAGCAAGAGTAGATCCAATGGTGTACTTAATGTTGAAGGAAAGCTGAATTGAAGTTGTGAATCTGGCTGTCTGCAGTGTACATTTATTGGTGGAGTGTATCATCTGTAATCACGATTGAAATGAAAGATAGATAATTTATGGAATGCATTGTCAAAATATGTATGTTTCAGGGACATAATTGTTCAAATTGTGACCTGCGTTGTCTGTAGTGTAGACTGTCATTCAGTGTTCTTTTGGACTTGTAAGACAAATTTTGTTATTGTACTAAACCTATAACTGATATAAATCAGGTTCAGGAAATTCAAGAATAATTGATAACCTTAGCCAAGTAAGGTAGCAAGCGTGCACATTTTGAACTGTGTTTGGGTGGGTTAGTAGCTACATCAAAAAGGCTCGATAAAGGGCCTCAAGTTTGAATCAGAATATGAAATTGAAGAATAGTTTATAACCACAGTGAAGAAAGGCAGCAAGTAGGTTTGTGTATGTGTGGATGATATGTTGATTGAGTGAAAGATGAATAAGGTGAAAAATAAGAATTGCTGAAGATGTGTAAGCTACCCATTTCCTTATAAGGAAAGTGGGTGTTTTAGTTTTCAAGTCCATTACACAGACGGGGTGTCAGATTCTGCAGTGGGAGCCTGAGAAATGGGAACCATATATAATGAGGCAAGCTAGTGCAAAAAGTACACACACTGTGCGGTAGAAAGGACACAAGTATGCAAATGACCCACTGCTATTCATGGGTAGTAGTTACCAAGAAGGGTCAATGAAGGGCCTGCAGTTTGAATTTCAATTTCAAGAAAAATAATTGATAACCCTAGCGAAGAAAGGCTTTAAATGTGGAAACTTCTACAACAAAAAGGCTTAATAAAGGGCCTTGACTTTGAATCAGAATATTAAATTAAAGAATAATTGATAAACCTAGCCAAAAGAGGCAGCAAGTGTGCATATTTCCTATTGCCTTTGGATGGGGTAGTTCTCCCAACAAAAAAGCTTGATAAATGTGTAGTGAGTGATGTTGAGGAGAGTGATGCTCCTTTTTTTTGTTTTTGATGAGGCTGATAGACTATTTGACGTAACAGAAAAGTTCATCGCAATAAATGCATAAAAATTTAAATTTATCAAAATCAAGATCAATATGTGAGTATGGAATGCTTGCCGAAGATGCTGTTGCAGATGTTTTTTGTCACTTATTTAAACAAAATGTGAAACACATATAGTAGAATTTTGTCTGCATTAAATCAATGCAGACTGGATTTCTTAGTGTTCAAAGTTTAAGAAGATGTGAGGATATTATGCAATGGTCTGTGTTTTAAGTAAATCAAGATTGTATTGAATGTTTTCTGTAGTGCTGGCGCTCTTGGTATCTAGTTGTGAAGTCTACTGAGCGCAGAATTGATGAAGGCAGTTCTCAGCAAACATAGTGAAGAGAAATTTACATGGAAAACTGAATTGAAGTTGTGAACCCTGCTGTCTGTATTGTAGATCAAAGGTACTAATCGATAGAAACATTGATGAATGGTATTTTGTACCGTTAACAGAATCTTAGGACAGAGTAGAATTGTATCTGTGTTAAGAAAAACAATGTTGAATGTAGAAGGAAAGCTGCATTGAAGTCTGAACGCAGCTGTCTGCAGTGTAGATTGAAGGCAGTTGTTGAGACAAAGATCGATGAATGCTATTTTATCTTAGTTAACAGAGTCTGTAGTGAGGATACAGTATAATTGTCTGTGCGTTAGGGAAAGGAAGGCTGAATATAATGTTGTTTTTAATATAGAAGGAAAGCTGATTTGAAGTTGTGAACCCAGCTGTCTGGAGTGTAGATTAAAGGTAGTTGTTGATAGAAAGATCTGTCAATGCAAGTTGTACAAGTTAAGAGTATCTGTGGACGCAGTATAATTGTGTCTGTCTTAAGGCAAGTAAAGCTCAATACAATGGTGTCCTTAATGTAGAAGGAAAGCTGAATTCAAGTTTTGAACCCAGCTATCTGCAGTGTAGATTGAAGGCAGTTGTTGACACAAAGATCAATTAAAGATATTTTGTCACTGTTTGCATAACCTGAGGACACAGTATAATTGTCTCTGCCTTAACGAAAGCAAGGCTGAATACAATGCTGTCCTTAATGTAGAAGGAAAGCTGAATTTAAGTTGTGAACCCAGCTGTCCGCAGTGTAGATTGAAGGTAGTTGTTGAGAGAAAGATCTGTCAATGCAAGTTGTACAAGTTAACAGTATCTGTGGACGTAGTATAATTGTGTCTGTCATAAGGAAAGTAAAGCTCAATACAATGATGTGTCCTTAATGTAGAAGGAAATCTAAATTCAAGTTGTGAACCCAGCTGTCTGCAGTGTAGATTGAAGGCAGTTGTTGACACAAAGATCGATGAAAGCTATTTTGTCACTGTTTGCATAACCTGAGGACACAGTATAATTGTCTCTGCCTTAAGAAAAGCAAGGCTGAATACAATGCTGTACTTAATGTAGAAGGAAAGCTGAATTGAAGTTGTGAACCCAGCTGTCCGCAGTGAAGATTGAAGGTAGTTGTTGACAGAAAGATCTGTCAAGGCAAGTTGGGAAAGTTAACAGTATCTGTGGACGCAGTATAATTGTGTCTGTCTTAAGGAAAGTAAAGCTGAATAAAATGGTGTCTTTAATGTAGAAGGAAAGCTGAATTGAAGTTGTGAACCCAGCTGTCCTCAGTGGAGATTGAAGGGGTTGCTCCAGCCGATGGACGCCCCGATCCCCCCTCCCCATCTCGCTTCGCCACCTGCTTTCTCAGTTCGGACATCTCCTTCATGAGGACCCGAACCATCTGATCCGTCGTCATTCTCTTCGCGCCTTTTTTGGGCATTTTTTCCGACCAAGTATCTAGAAAACAAAAAGAAAGATTAAAACGCTCAAAATTGGCTCTTCGTTCCGTCTCGAGCTCACGTGCAGCGAGGAGGTGCAGCTTCAGAGCACAGGAACAAGAGGATGTCTTCCGGTCTCGCGTCCCTTTTTATCCGTCTTCAGGGCGGGCGTAAACCCGCCCCTGCCTGCCCCGAGGGCGTGGCCAGCTGCGTCAGTGTCTAGGCCAGCCCACTCCAGGGCGGGAAAGAGCGCGCCCCGGCTACGCCGCTTCGGGCATACCAGCCGAGACGCGCCTCCCGCCCAAAATGGCTTCCCGGGGGGATCGAGGTACTCTGCCATAAGTTCGGGGGGACCGAGTGGTCGCCCCTTTCCAATAAATCATCACATATGCTGATATTACAGTGAAAATAAAATTAAGTGTTTATGTTTTTGTACAAGGACCTACAACATAAGAAATTCAGTATGGAAAATCAACAAAATTTGAACGACGGTTTCGACATTAGTAACAGTGTCATAGAAGAGCTAAACATAATTTTTATAAGTAGGGAGAATGAAGAGTAAGATATAAATGCTGTAGATATTTCTAAACTAAACTTTAGATGCTGATTTTGTGGAAGCATTAGATGAGATCGAGTATGATCATATGAATTTGTGTAATCAAGAAATTGAAGTAAATCATCCAAAGCATAGTCAGCAGAGCTTAGCGTAAGGAACTATGTAGGAGCTTCTAAGTTCCTTAGCATACATTTTAGTTGTCCATGACGACAGTACCAGTACTCATTACCACAACGCTGACATGCCATGAGATTAATGAGGTGAGATTCCAAAATATTATCTTTCTGCTGTACTTTATGCATACATTTGTTTGCTGAAACATTTTGCAGATGTACACTTGTTTTCAATACATTGTTTTGTGCATAAGAAGTCCAGACAAATCACTCTCAAACAAAAGATGGAGCAAATATGGAATACATTGTTGAAATCTTGGATTTTCTGCATTTAACATTGATGTCTGGTATTCAGATGCAGGAATCTGCACAGGTCGGTCATCATATTGTCCTCCTTTTTGTGTGGGAAGGAACTGAGGGAAAGAACGATCTTCCAAGCTTTTTTCGCATACAGTAATGGGACTTCCCTTTGCTTCTTTCGTTTGGAATATCTCTGTAGTATTCCCCATCACTTCTTTAGAATGAAGTGGATGAATACTGTAATGTTCGTAGATTTCTTCAGTTATGGAAACATCCAGGTTTTCAATTTGTCCAGATGGGAAGTCAGTATCTTCGACAGTTATTTATTCTTTTCCCACATACACATTTTGGTAATATTATTGTTTTTATAGCAGATAGAACAGAACGTTGCCTTTTTCACTTTTCTAATATCTGCTAATTTTTGCAATATTTTCTTACTCTTAGTAGGAACGCCATTGACAAGAATAACTAAATGTTCACACTGTACATTTTCTACACCAATTGTCTGTGTTTTAAGTAAATCAAGATTGTATTGAATGTTTTCTGTAGTGCTGGCGCTCTTGGTGTCTTGTTGTGAACTGTACTGAGCAGAGAATTGATTGAAGGCACTTCTAAGCACACATAGGGGTCGATTCCGATTCGGGAAAAACCACTCCGAATAGCCGTTCGGAGCGTTTTTCCCATATGAATCGTACCCTGCAACGTCCCCCGTACGTACGACGAAGTACAATTCGTACTAGGAGCCGTACTCCGTACGAGTCGTACAAGACACTGTACGACTCTAATCTCCGTATGATTCTCCCTCGGAACCTGCTGTACGCGACATCTGTACGGTTCGCGGCTGGTTTTTACGACCCAGCAAGTACGATACGTGTCGGGTACGCACGGTATGACCCTTTTTCTACGGGAGCTGAAAACAGCCGTAAAATCAGAGTTCGTGCCGAAACAGGTACGGAACGGCCCCCCCGGGTACGGTGCGTACCCCCCATGATCGCAGGGGTACGTGCCGTACCCCTGCGATCATGGGGTGTACGAGCAGTACCCCCATTGTACGATCGGTGTACGAGCCGTACCCCCATTGTAAGATCGGTGTACGATTGGTGTACGAGCCGTACCCCATGTACGATCGGTGTACGAGCCGTACCCCATGTACGATCGGTGTACGAGCCGTACCCCATGTACGATCCATGTACGAACCGTACCCCATGTACGATGGGGGTACAGCTCGTACACCGATCGTACATGGGGTACGGCTCGTACACCTATCGTACAATGGGGGTACGGCTCGTACACCGATCGTACATGGGGTACGGCTCATACACCGATCGTATATGGGGTACGGCTCGTACACCGATCGTACAATGGGGGTACGGCTCGTACACCGATCGTACAATGGGGGTACAGCTCGTACACCGATCGTACACCGATCGTACAATGGGGGTATGGCTCGTACACCCCATGATCGCAGGGGTACGTGCCGTACCCCTGCAATCATGGGCGGGTACGCGCTGTACGGGGTGTATGTAATCATGCGCTTTTCCGTACGAATCGCCCTTACCAGACATGGACCGTACAAATCGCGTCCTGATTCCCCGGTCCGGATCATACTCGTCGGGTCGTACGGCGTGTGTACGAGTCGTACGGTTCACAGTCTCAGCCTTGCAATACGTACGGATTGCGACGATTCGGACGGATTCACGGAATGCGGATCGTAGTACATGAATCGGATGGACGGGTACGATTCGTACGGAAAGGGCTACGAATACTAATCGTACGGTGAATTTTTTACCGGATCGGAATCGAGCCCATAGTGAAGAGAAATTTACATTGAAAGCTGAATTAAAGTTGTGAACTCCGCTTTGTGTAATGTAGATCGAAGGTACTAATTGATACAACTATTAATGAATACTCTTTTGTACAGTTAACAGAATCTGAGTACAGAGTACAATTGTCTCTACGTTAAGAAAGCAAGAGTAGATCCAATGGTGTACTTAATGTTGAAGGAAAGCTGAATTGAAGTTGTGAATCTGGCTGTCTGCAGTGTACATTTATTGGTGGAGTGTATCATCTGTAATCACGATTGAAATGAAAGATAGATAATTTATGGAATGCATTGTCAAAATATGTATGTTTCAGGGACATAATTGTTCAAATTGTGACCTGCGTTGTCTGTAGTGTAGACTGTCATTCAGTGTTCTTTTGGACTTGTAAGACAAATTTTGTTATTGTACTAAACCTATAACTGATATAAATCAGGTTCAGGAAATTCAAGAATAATTGATAACCTTAGCCAAGTAAGGTAGCAAGCGTGCACATTTTGAACTGTGTTTGGGTGGGTTAGTAGCTACATCAAAAAGGCTCGATAAAGGGCCTCAAGTTTGAATCAGAATATGAAATTGAAGAATAGTTTATAACCACAGTGAAGAAAGGCAGCAAGTAGGTTTGTGTATGTGTGGATGATATGTTGATTGAGTGAAAGATGAATAAGGTGAAAAATAAGAATTGCTGAAGATGTGTAAGCTACCCATTTCCTTATAAGGAAAGTGGGTGTTTTAGTTTTCAAGTCCATTACACAGACGGGGTGTCAGATTCTGCAGTGGGAGCCTGAGAAATGGGAACCATATATAATGAGGCAAGCTAGTGCAAAAAGTACACACACTGTGCGGTAGAAAGGACACAAGTATGCAAATGACCCACTGCTATTCATGGGTAGTAGTTACCAAGAAGGGTCAATGAAGGGCCTGCAGTTTGAATTTCAATTTCAAGAAAAATAATTGATAACCCTAGCGAAGAAAGGCTTTAAATGTGGAAACTTCTACAACAAAAAGGCTTAATAAAGGGCCTTGACTTTGAATCAGAATATTAAATTAAAGAATAATTGATAAACCTAGCCAAAAGAGGCAGCAAGTGTGCATATTTCCTATTGCCTTTGGATGGGGTAGTTCTCCCAACAAAAAAGCTTGATAAATGTGTAGTGAGTGATGTTGAGGAGAGTGATGCTCCTTTTTTTTGTTTTTGATGAGGCTGATAGACTATTTGACGTAACAGAAAAGTTCATCGCAATAAATGCATAAAAATTTAAATTTATCAAAATCAAGATCAATATGTGAGTATGGAATGCTTGCCGAAGATGCTGTTGCAGATGTTTTTTGTCACTTATTTAAACAAAATGTGAAACACATATAGTAGAATTTTGTCTGCATTAAATCAATGCAGACTGGATTTCTTAGTGTTCAAAGTTTAAGAAGATGTGAGGATATTATGCAATGGTCTGTGTTTTAAGTAAATCAAGATTGTATTGAATGTTTTCTGTAGTGCTGGCGCTCTTGGTATCTAGTTGTGAAGTCTACTGAGCGCAGAATTGATGAAGGCAGTTCTCAGCAAACATAGTGAAGAGAAATTTACATGGAAAACTGAATTGAAGTTGTGAACCCTGCTGTCTGTATTGTAGATCAAAGGTACTAATCGATAGAAACATTGATGAATGGTATTTTGTACCGTTAACAGAATCTTAGGACAGAGTAGAATTGTATCTGTGTTAAGAAAAACAATGTTGAATGTAGAAGGAAAGCTGCATTGAAGTCTGAACGCAGCTGTCTGCAGTGTAGATTGAAGGCAGTTGTTGAGACAAAGATCGATGAATGCTATTTTATCTTAGTTAACAGAGTCTGTAGTGAGGATACAGTATAATTGTCTGTGCGTTAGGGAAAGGAAGGCTGAATATAATGTTGTTTTTAATATAGAAGGAAAGCTGATTTGAAGTTGTGAACCCAGCTGTCTGGAGTGTAGATTAAAGGTAGTTGTTGATAGAAAGATCTGTCAATGCAAGTTGTACAAGTTAAGAGTATCTGTGGACGCAGTATAATTGTGTCTGTCTTAAGGCAAGTAAAGCTCAATACAATGGTGTCCTTAATGTAGAAGGAAAGCTGAATTCAAGTTTTGAACCCAGCTATCTGCAGTGTAGATTGAAGGCAGTTGTTGACACAAAGATCAATTAAAGATATTTTGTCACTGTTTGCATAACCTGAGGACACAGTATAATTGTCTCTGCCTTAACGAAAGCAAGGCTGAATACAATGCTGTCCTTAATGTAGAAGGAAAGCTGAATTTAAGTTGTGAACCCAGCTGTCCGCAGTGTAGATTGAAGGTAGTTGTTGAGAGAAAGATCTGTCAATGCAAGTTGTACAAGTTAACAGTATCTGTGGACGTAGTATAATTGTGTCTGTCGTAAGGAAAGTAAAGCTCAATACAATGATGTGTCCTTAATGTAGAAGGAAATCTAAATTCAAGTTGTGAACCCAGCTGTCTGCAGTGTAGATTGAAGGCAGTTGTTGACACAAAGATCGATGAAAGCTATTTTGTCACTGTTTGCATAACCTGAGGACACAGTATAATTGTCTCTGCCTTAAGGAAAGCAAGGCTGAATACAATGCTGTACTTAATGTAGAAGGAAAGCTGAATTGAAGTTGTGAACCCAGCTGTCCGCAGTGAAGATTGAAGGTAGTTGTTGACAGAAAGATCTGTCAAGGCAAGTTGGGAAAGTTAACAGTATCTGTGGACGCAGTATAATTGTGTCTGTCTTAAGGAAAGTAAAGCTGAATAAAATGGTGTCTTTAATGTAGAAGGAAAGCTGAATTGAAGTTGTGAACCCAGCTGTCCTCAGTGGAGATTGAAGGTAGTTGTTGACAGAAAGATCTGTCAATGCAAGTTGTACAACTTAACAGTATCTGTGGACACAGTATAATTGTGTCTGTCTTAAGGAAAGTAAAGCTGAATAAAAAGGTGTCTTTAATGTAGAAGGAAAGCTAAATTTGAAGTTGTAAACCCAGCTGTCCGCAGTGTAGATTGAAGGTAGTTGTTGACAGAAAGATCTGTCAAGGCAAGTTGTGAAAGTGAACATTATCTGTGGATGCAGTATAATTGTGTCTGTCTTAAGGAAAGTAAAGCTCAATACAATGGTGTCCTTAATGTAGAAGGAAAGCTGAATTCAAGCTGTGAACCCAGCTGTGTGCAGTGTAGATTGAAGGCAGTTGTTGACACAAAGATCGATGAAAGTTATTTTGTCACTGTTTGCATAACCTGAGGGCACAGTATAATTGTCTCTGCCTTAAGGAAAGCGAGGCTGAATACAATGCTGTCCTTAATGTAGAAGGAAAGCTGAATTGAAGTTGTGAACCCAGCAGTCCGCAATGTAGATTGAAGGTAGTTGTTGACAGAAAGATCTGTCAATGCAAGATGTACAAGTTAACAGTATCTGTGGATGCAGTATAATTGTGTCTGTCTTAAGGAAAGTAAAGCTGAATACAATGGTGTCCTTAATGTAGAAGGAAAGCTGAATTCAAGTTGTGAACCCAGCAGTCCGTAGTGTAGATTGAAAGCAGTTGTTCACACAAAGATTGAAGAATGGTATTTAGTTACAGATAACAGAATCTGAGGAGACAGTATAATTGTCGTTGCCTTAAGGAAAAAAAGGCTGAATGCACTGCGGTCCTTAATGTAGAAGGAAAGCTGAATTGAAGTTGTGATTACAGGTGTCCCCAGTGTAGATTGAAGACAGTTGTTGACACAAAGATCGTTGAATGCTATTTTATCTTAGTTAACAGAGTCTGTAGTGAGGACACAGTATAATGATCTGTGCGTTAAGGAAAGGAAGGCTGAATATAATGTTGGTCTTAATCTAGAAGAAAAGCTGAATTGAAGTTGGGAACCCAGCTGTCCGCAGTGTAGATTGAAGGTAGTTGTTGACAGAAAGATTGGTCAATGCAAGTGGTGAAAGTTATCAGTATCTGTGGACGCAGTATAATTGTGTCTGTCTTAAGGAAAGTAAAGCTCGATACAATGGTGTCTTTAATGTAGAAGGAAATCTGATTTCAAGTTGTGAACTGAGCTGTCCATAGTGTAGATTGAAAGCTCTTGTGAGCAGTTATAGATGAATACTATTTCTGACATTCTTTTACAAAATCGGAAGACATAAAATCTATTAGTCTCTACCTTAAATAAAGCGAGGCTGAATTCAATGTTTTCTGTAGTAGTGGAGTTCTTGCTATGAAGTTTCAATTTTTACTGACCACAGAATATATTGAAGGTTGTTGTAAGGAAGATATCAAAGATAATTTTAGTTCTAAAGCTGAGTTGAAGTTGTGAACCCTCCTGTCTGCAGTGTAGATTGAAGGCAATTGTTGACACAAAGGTCGATGAATGCCATTTCATCACAGATTATAGAATCTCATGATACAGTATAATTGTGTCTGCCTTAAGGAAAGCAAGCAAGAATGCAATGCTGTCCTCAATGTAGAAGGAAAGTGGACTTCAAGTTGTTAACTCAGCTGTCCGTAGTGTAGATTGAAGGCAGTTGTTGAGACATAGATCGGAGAATGCTATTTAGCCACAGATAACAGAATCTGAGGAAACAGTATACTAGTCTCTGCCTTAAGGAAAGCAAGGACGAATACAATACTGTCCCTAATGTAGAAGGAAAGCTGAATTGAAGTTGTGAATGCAGCTGTCCGCAGTGTAGATTGACAGCAGTTGTTGACACAAAGATCAATGAATGCTATTTAGTCACAGATAACAGAATCTGAGGAGACAGTATAATTGTCTCTGTCTTAAGTAAAGCAAGGCTGGATTCAATGATGTCATTAATGTAGAAGGAAAGCTGAAGTGAAGTTGTGAACCCTGATGTCTGCAATGTACATTGAAGGTGCTACTCGACACAAACATTGATTTAGTACAGTTAACAGAATCTGAGGCCATAGTACAATTGTCTGTGCCTTAAATAAATTGAGACTAATATGTCATACTCTGTTTTAAGAGTTTGCAGCATTCTTAAATGTACAAAGACAAGCATTACATTTGATAGCATGCTTATGTGATCAATAATGAGAAGTTTCATTTTCTTCAAGAGTCTTCACAACAAGCTTGCCCAGATATCTTGTGGTATTGTAATTTGTTGTTATGCTCCATAGGTAGTATAAGTAAATTATGTAATGTAGCATTGGTAATGTTAACATTTGGTTATATTTTTAATATAAGGAAGTTATTACAAATATGCAAAAAGGAAATGATGCTGAATATGGAACTATTCTACAAGAAATAAGAATTGGAGAAATGACTGAACATGTCAAAGAAGTTTTACAGAGACGATTAGTTTGAAATTTGTTTCCAAAAGAAAATATTGTTGCTAAGCTTGTAGGTATTTTTAAAATAATTGACAACCCCAGTGAAGAAAAGCAGGAAGTGTGAAAATATCCTACTTTGTTCGGTTGGGGTATTAGCTACAATATAAAGATTTGATAAAGGTCCTTGACTTTGAATCAGAAAATGAAATTGAACAATAATTGATAACCCCTAGCCAAGAAAGGCAGTTAGTATGTACATATTCACTGCCTTCGGCCGGAGTCGTAGGTACAACAAAAAGCCTCAATAAAGGGCCATGGGTTTGTATCAGTATATGAAATAGACAGACAATTGATAACCGCAGCCAAGACAGGCATTAAATGTGCAATTTTTTACTGCCTTCTACTGGGGTTCTTGTTACCACAAAAAGGCTCGATAAAGGGCCTCTAGTTTGAATACGAATATGAAATAGAATAGTTGATAACCATAGTCAAGAAAGGCAGCTAGTAGGTGTGTGTACGTGTAGAAATGTGTTGATTGAGTGGAGCATGAATAATGTAAAAACTAAGAAAGGCTTTAAGTGTGCAAATTAACCACTGCTATTCACAGGTAGTAGTTTGCAAGAAGGCTCAGTAAAGGGCCTGCACGTTGAACTAGAATAACAAAGAGAAGATTTGATAACCATAGACTATACTGGCTCTTTTTTAATGTAACTTTTGTTAAGCTTTTTTTCATACATGAACGGCAAGAAGTGCACAATTTATCCACTGCCATTCACTAGTAATAGTTACCAAGAAGGCTCAATAAAAGGCCTGCACTTTGAGTTTGTATTACAAGAAGGATAATTGATAACCCCAGCCAAGAAATATAGCAAGAGTTAAAATGTCCTACTGCCTTCGGCCGCGGTAGTTGATAGAATAAAAAGGGCTTGATAAAGGGACTGCAGTTTGAATAGGAAGAAATGCAGTAAGTGCGCAAATTTCCCACTTCCTTCTGGCAGTGCAGTATCTACATGAAAAAGGCTCGATAAAGGGCCCGCACTTTGAATACAGATATGAAATAGAAGAATAGTTGATAACCATAGCCAAGAAAGGCAGTAAGTAGGTGTGTGTATGTGTAGATGATTTGTTGATTGAGTGGTAGATGAATAATGTAAAAAAATATCAAAGGCTGAAAGTGTCCAAATTACCCACTGTCATTCACGGGTAGTAGTTAGCAAGAAGGCTCAATAAAGGGCCTGTATTTTGAATTTCAATAAGAAACAGAAGATTTGATAACCATAGACTATACTGGCTCTTTTTTAATATTGTTACACTTTAAGCTTTTGTTTGTACATGAATGGCAGGAAGTGCGCAAATTACCCACTGCCATTCACGGGAAATAGTTACCAAGAAAGCTCAATAAAGGTCCTGCTCTTTGAATTTGTATTACAAGAAGGATAATTGATAACCCCAGCTAAGAAAGGCAGCAAGAGTTCAAATTTCCTACTGACTTCGGCCGGGGTAGTTGACAGAATAAAAAGGGCTTGATAAAAGGGCTCCAGTTTGAATAGGAATATGAAATTGAACAATTGTTCATAACCCCTGCGAAGAAATGCAGCAAGTGTACACATATCCCACTGCCTTCTGCCAGTGCAGTATCTATATGAAAAAGGCTTGATAAAGGGCCTTGACTTTGAATCAGAATATGAAATTGAACAATAATTGATAATCCCAGTCAAGAAAGGTAGTAAGTGTCTAAATTTGCCACTGCCTTGGACTGGGGTAGTAGCTACTACAAAAAGGCTGAATAAAGGGCCACGAGTTTGAATCAGAATATGACATTGAAAAATAATTGATAACTGCAGCCAAAAAAAGGTAGCAAGTTGGTGTGTGTTATGTGTAGATGATGTGTTGATTGAGTGGAAGATACAAAAGGTGAAAAATTAGAAAGGCTGCAGACGCGCAAACTATCCCCTGCATTGTCAGGGAAGTGGATCTTTGAATGTCCAATTCATTATATGGATAGGGCATCGAATTTTGAAGTGGGAGCATAGGAAATGGCAACGACATCGAAGGAAGCAATGTAAGTGCATTAAGTTACCATTGTGAGGGGTAGGGCTGAAAAATTACAACACCGGGCCCATTTCAGGGACTCTACTTTGAATTAGAATAATACTTGGCTTGCTTGAGGTAGTGGATGCAGAATAAGGTGAAAAGGAAAAAAAAAACAGATGTGGAAACAACCCCCTGCCTTGTAAAGGAAACGGGTGTTTGGTTTTCCAGTCCATTACAGACTGTGAGTTGGATTCCACAGTGGGAGCCTGAGAAACGGGTATCTCATCTAAGGAGTTATGCAAGTGAACAAAGTACACACACTGTTCGGTAGAAAGGACACAAGAAAGGATGCAAGTGTGCAAATTACCCACTGCCATTGTCGAGTAATAGTTACCAAGAAGGCTGAATAAAGGGCCTGCACTTTTAATTTGTATTAGAAGAAGGATAATTGATAACCGCAGCCAAGAAAGGCAGGAAGTAGGTGTGTGTACGTGTAGATGATGTGTTGATTGAGTGTTAGATGAATAATGTGAAAAATAAGAAAGGCTGCAAGTGTCCAAATTACCTAGTGCCATTCACGGGTAGTAGGTACCAAGAAGTTTCAATAAAGGGTCTGTACTTTGAATTACAATAACAAACAGAAGATTTGATAACCATAGTCTATACTGGCTGTTTTTTAATATTGTTAGACTTTTAAGCTTTTGTTTATACATGAACGGCAGGAAGTGCGCAAACTACCCACTGCCATTCACGACTAATAGTTACCAAGAAGGCTCAATATAGGGCCTACACTTTGAATTTGTATTACAAGAAGGACAATTGCCAGTCCAGCCAAGAAAGGCAGCAAGTGTGCAAATTTCCCACTGCTTTCGGCCGGGGTAGTAGGAAGAACAAAAAGGCTCGATAAAGGGTCATACGTTTGAATCAGAATATGAAATTCAAGAGTAATTGATAACCCCAGGCAAGAAAGGCAGCAAGTATGCACATTTTCAACTGCCTTCGGAAGGGGTCGTTTTTAGTACAAAAAAGCTTGATAAGTGTCTAATAACTAATGTTGAGGACAGCGCTGCTGCTGTTTCTTGTTTTTTATGAGGTTGATATAGATTTTGCATAACACAAAAGGTCATCACAATAAATGCATAGAAATTTAAGTTTACGAAACTCAAGATCAATATATGCGAGTATGGACTGTTTGCTGAAGATGGTGTTGCAGCTGTTGATGTGCATGGTGTAGTAGCAAGTGGTTGTCCTGCAATCTCTGTGTTGCAGCTCAAGCAAAGCTGTTGGGGTGTGAGTAGTTTATGTGTTTTGTACTATACTTGTTGTGCCAAAGGAGTATGTTTTGGATTGATCACACCTTCTAAGAGTTGTTTGGCAAATTTGATAGGTTACTATTGGTTGGTGTGTTTCAGTTAGTATGTGTTTGGACTTCGCTTGAATGTTTAAGGGACGCATTAGGGATTCAATAATAGAGAAATACTTTGTACTTAGTGGCATCCAATTCTATTTTATGAAGAATGGTTGAAATCTACATCCACCTCTAGGACTAGTGGGAGGGTAGTATTTCAAAGTGTTTGACAGGTAACACTACGTGTTTCTATGTAGCTAAAGGAAAGTTAGCTTGGTTATGTATGGGCATACTCTCACACAAAACTCAGCACTCAGCATTCAGGATTGTAAAGGCTTACCATAGGGGTGACTGATGAGTTTACATATATCAGTTTACAAAAGAGAAAACAAGTACGATTGTTTTACATTAGAGATATACAGTCCTGAAAGACTATGCATGTAAATTCATGAAATCTTTTTTGAAGGTTTGGAAGAAAGCAGTGAAAGGGTGTTTAGAAGCAATACTGTCCAATATAAAAAGTGCATAAGTATTTGGACACTCCTGCAGTCTAGTCTTGTGTCCAAATTATCTTAAAAAGTAATGTTGAGACACACTTTTTTTCACCTGTTACGATTTCCACAATGCTATTAGAGTTGGAGCAGACTTCGTCTAACATTCCTACTTAATTTTCTTTTTGAAATGGAGTAATTTTGTTGTTTATCTGTTGTAATATCAATTTACATCTTCCTCTTTGAAGGTGAAAAAGCAACACCTCTCCTCTACACAATATTGTTGTCTAAAAAGTAGTGGTAATTCCACTATCACCAAGGTAGATATCTGACAATAGAATGAATTATATTTTTATACCACTATTCCATAGTCCTAATTCAAAAGGTGTGTTTAGACTCAACAAAATTAATAAATGTTTTACATATACAGGCTGCGTGATACTTTTTGGATTCCAGTTCAATTTTTTTTAGTTTAAAAAAAAAACTTGTTGACAAAACACAAAAAAAATTGAAAAGTAAAAACAGAAAAAAACATTTATTTTTAGAACTACCTTCACTGGTCAAAGAAAGAACTAGGGGCCAGATGTAGGATGGCAAATATTTGTGGTTTGACATGTAAGGGGCCTTATAGTTACAGAATCGGTATATTTACCGATTCGATACATTTACCGATTCTGTAAAATACCGAATCGGTAAATTTACCGAATCGGTAAATACAGATGTAGGTGGCACTTTAAACAGTGCCACAAGCCCTTACCGATTCGTTATTTACCACCAATTACTATTTGGTGGTAAATAACGAATACCTGTGTACATGGACATCTGTGCATGTACACCTGTGCCATGTGGCACACAGACATGCCCTAAGGGCATGTATGTGTGTCACATGGCACACAAGCCTGAATCAGGGGTGCAACAGGGTGTCAAAGTGACACCCTGTCCCCCTTGCAAATTTGGTAATCAAGGCGCATAGGAATCAATGGCAATTACTGAATCAGTAAATACCGATTAGGTAATTACCGAATTATACAGATTCGGTAAAAAATACTGATTTTTTACCTACATCTGATTTACCGAATCTAGAATACCGAATCTGTAAAATTCGGTATTCTAGAGTCGGTAAATCAGATTTACCTACATCGGGTCCTATATTTCTATGTTAGTGTGTATAAGTTTGTCAGAATTAATGTGTAGTTTATAAATGAATGAATGAATATATTACTAGTGTATGGAGAATGTGAAAGTGCAGAGCTATAAGCAAGTGCTACAGCATAAATCTATAAGGTGTTTACCTATAGTATACTGTAGTATGTCCGAAGCACTTAAATGTAACATATGTACATAAATATGTTACAAGTCTGTGCTTCAATTTGCGCTGCTGGTGAAACTGTCTGGGTGAATTTGTATGTGTGAGGGGCAGATTTACAATCCCCTTGTGCATCTTTTACACAGCCGTTGCATCACTTTTGTGACACAGCGGTGGTGCAAAAGATGTGCCATGTAAGCATGAGCGGATTTTGCGGATTGGCAATCCGCGAATTTTGCGGATTTGCGGATTCGCAATCCTCAAAATCCGCGAATTCCCGCGAATTTGCGGATTTTTTTTTTTGTGTTCGCCCGTGTTTCTGCCAGTTCGCGAGGGTTTTTACAATTTCGCAATTTGCGAACTTACCTGTCGGGTCGCAAGTTTTGCGAACTTGTTGTTTCTACGTGTCCAGCCTGTTTGGGACACTCTTCTTCATCACTGCCACTCTCTGTCACCACTGCCACTCTCTGACTACTCATGCCACCCTCTGGCCCACCCATGCCACCCTCTGTTTCATCACCACACCCTCTGGTTGTCCAGTGTACATTATTTTCGGCAAAGCAAAGCACACCTTCCCTGCCTCAAGTGACCTGAATTAATTTGGGGCTGATTAATGTGTCACAGAATATTTTTTTAGCTGGCACCTGCTTCCTTAGTGCGCCCTGATTAGTGATCTTTTGCACTTGCTAAGTGCTTTCATTGTTGCAAAATTAGTTACAACACCTGCCCTGCCCCAACTGACAATAATTAATTAGGGGCTGATTAATGGATTTTAACTTCCAGTCTGGCTCCTGCTTGTCTCCCTTAGCTGTAATTCAGGACCTTTGTGGCATATGTGTAACTATTCTGAGGTTCAGAGCAGGGTCACATAATAGTTTCAACTGGCAACTGAACTCTGGAGGGGCCCCTCAGGAAGCACTACAGGAAATGGCTACTAATGATGTGCCTGAACTTTTGAACCTGGTAAGTAGTTACTTTCAGTTTTGCTAAGATCGTATTTCTGCAATTTTGCACTTATTCGCGGGGCGCGAACTCACGCGAACAGTGCGAGCAGCGCGAGCAAAATCCGCTGCTCGCGGATTTGCGGATTTTGCGGGAAATTCGCAAATCTCGCGGATTGCGGATTTCCCGAAAATCCGCAAAATCCGCGAGCGTAACGGATTTTCCGCCCATGCTTAGTGCCATGGTGTGTTGTATTAAGAATGTGATGCATCTGGAGGGTGCATTACATTGTAAAGCCCTGCGCCAGAAGGAGGCTTTCCTGTGCAGGAGGGGGTGCAGCAACGCCTCCTAAAAGTGGCTGAGTGAAATGTATAACATTTCATTCAGTTACTTTTGAGCTTATGCTGTGTCAAAACCTTGCATATGCTTGAAGCAGGTGTAAGGATTGATACAGCATTGTGAGCATAAGGCACCAAGAGCTTTGCTGGAGTTGTGTTATGGTTGCAATCGAAGTGAAGCAATAATTAATCCCCAAAATTTTTTGCAATTTAGTTGTGTTAGTATTTTATAATAGGAATATGAAATATAATCTAAAAAATAAAATAAATAATAAATATTTATATTAAAAATATAAGAAATTAGTATAAAAAGAAAGACATAATAATTAATACATTCATAAATTATTATTTACAAAACCTTTGAAATTCACTGAAAAAACCATAGGTTTCAGGCATGTTATAGTTAGGAAATAGTATTTAAAAAAACCTTAGAAACTCACTGAAAAAACCATAGGTTTCAGCCACGTTATAGTTAGGAATTAGCATTTAAAAAACCTTAGAAATTCACTGAAAAAACCATAGGTTACTTCCATGTTATAGTTAGCTGGACATTTCTCTCATACAAAACCTTTGAAATTCCTCTGTTATAGTTAGTTCAGCCAACTATAACTCGCGCGCCCGCAATGCACTGCTGATGACGTCACATATTACATCACTCATGACATGATCAGTGACATAACTCATGACATCACAGCGTCATCATTGACAGCATTGGGTTACCTTTCTCCACTTACCTTTCTCCTCCGTAGCTGTTGAAACCTTCAGTTCCCCTAGCTGGTACCCAGAAGATGTTTAAGTCTTTGATTTCTCTGAGACTTCCAACAGAAGGAAATCTCTACATCAAGCCCTTGGAGATACTTAGTATACAGAAAGAACAATCCAGTCTTTTTCAAGCCCTAGACAGAAGCAGCAACTGCAAGCCAACCCAACAAAGCAACAACAGCAAAGGGGTAGTACTCCTCCTGGCAGCTCTTCCAGCGCTTTTTCCTGGCAGGTTCCGTAGTCCAGCAGTAATCTAAAGTTCCAGGGTCAGGGCCTCAATATTTATTAATTTTCCTTTGAAGGTGGTACAAACAAAGTTCCTCTGGCACACATAAACAAGTTCTGCCTGACGCTGGCCAGGTTTTCGAAAGGAGGTGCTTGAGGACTCTGTCTCCATCTGCAGCTTACAGAGCGGAGGAGCAAGATGATATTTTAAATAATTGGAAGGAGAATCTGGGCACAGACAGTATGAAATGCCAACTCAGATCTGAGTTAAAAAATGATTGACAGAAGGATCAACTCAGTATTATGTCCCAGCATGAAGCTAGCTAAAAGAGTCAAATGGTTTCCTAGCTTTAAAAAGGTCATCAAAATTGGTTCCTTACTTGTCTTTCTAAATCCTTTCCTGTTGAAGATAGCAGTAGAAGTGGTGAGTAATTCAACAGTTCCAATGGACTGGCCACTAGTGTTTTAGTATTTGGCAGCCCTTTTCACTTAAGTCTGTACCATTCACAGTTATGAGAAAAGTATAGAATTAACAACTCAGGCCACTGTGTTCTCAGCATTCACTTCCCCACATACCTGAAGCTCACTGTACTGAAAAATGCTTGAGTAGCGTCTTCCTGGGGCAGTGGAGGACATTACCCTTGTGGACAGAGGGCTGGTGCTTCAGACAAGGTTTCCCACACAACAGCTCACAAGTGCAAGCACGCAGGAACCAGGCAGTTGTTAAAATAAATCTAAACAGTGTCCCCACCCACTTAGATGTTCACAAGCAGGCTGTGTTCTCCAAAGCCATCAGACAAATAGACAGGAACATCACCTAGAGAATGTTGGTGGGGGTGTCAGATCTACTAAACATTATATAAGGTTATATTTGCAAAGAGCCCTTTGAGTATTATTGCCATGCTATATGAACATAAATCTTTATGGGTGGCCCTAGAGAGCATCTTAAATATTCTATAACTGTACTAAATTGGGGTACTGCTTGAAAGAAGTGAAATCCTACTCCAGCAGCAACCACAATCTCTGTGAGGGTGAAACACAAGCAAACTCCAAACGTAGCACTCTCTGGTTGCCTGACACAAAAGCAGTCAGGCTTAATGTAGAGGCAAAGTGCAAAGTATTCATGCAGCACCTCACACAGTAATACAGTCCCACACCAATTTAGACAAATGGACTAGAATGTAATAAATTATTTGAAATTAAAATAACAAAAATCCAGTTAGTAGAACTGGAGTAATGCAATTTCAAAGGTTTAAGTAAAAATAGTGTCTAGAAGCACACAGTGCCAACTGAGGTTATCTGGGCCTGCTGCACCGGTGCAAAGTCACAAGTTCATGCTGACTGCAATGGAGCACGGGCTGCATACAAGAACCAAGTTAGGTCCACTGAAAAAGGTACCTTAAATCTGGGTTGGTGGAGCATTGCAAGATCCCGCATTGAGGATACATCGCTCAGCAGCAGTTCAGATCAAGCTGATTGCTGTGATGCGAGGTCCTGTGTCAGGGATGCATTGTGCAGTGGTAGTTCCTAAGTGGCTGTGAGGAGATGTGTCAAACTGCATCAGTTGTGCTCATAGAACCACAGTTGGAATGACAGTGCTATTTCAAGCCCAGGATGTACTGATCATTGTTATTTTCACTATGGAGTAATTGATAGTGTGTGGTTATTTCTTGCATACAATAGGGGTGGGGCCACTCTGCATGTCAATATAGGAGGTCACCGTCCTTCTTTTTGCACTTTATGGGCACTTTTGCATGCCCGGGTGATCAGCACATCCTGCGACATACGTAGGCAATTGTTTAAAAAAATTTAAAAAGTAACTTATATTTTTCATTTGTGATGATTTTAGGTTGTTTCCTTTACCCTTGTCCTGATGAGGCCCAGAAGGAATAGGGGCTAAAACGCGTCAACAGCTCATGCTTGGAGGAATCC
Source organism: Lissotriton vulgaris (assembly GCF_964263255.1). NCBI lineage: Eukaryota > Metazoa > Chordata > Amphibia > Caudata > Salamandridae > Lissotriton > Lissotriton vulgaris. The sequence goes on from NC_141694.1 coordinate 1,537,064,561, forward strand.
ACTAAATCAAGAATATAATTGTATTTGAGAGGAGATACACATTCACAAAATGTTTTAGGAGGTGTAGCGGGTATCTCATGTGTTTACAGGATTACCTTGCAGTTTATTGCCATTAATGAGGGTGCAAACACTAACATTAAATGGTCGCTAGTAAATACAAAGATGCTAGGGGGTTCTGGAAATTGATAGGCTCCCGTAGTAGACCCGACGATACTTTGAGAACTTGTACCATCCCACCTCAAAACTGGTTTCGTCACTTCGGGGCCTTATACTCAGCGATAGAAGGGCCCCTTAATGATCCAGCTCTATTTCCCTTCTCTATGGAGGATAGCTCTTTTGGTCTGTTCACACCCCGGGAGGTTGAGAATGCCATCAAAACCGTGGTCCCACTGAAAGCTGCTGGCCCGGATGGGCTTCCAGGGGATCTACTGCGGGCCTACCCATCTGATTGGGGCCAATTGATTTCGGCCCTCTTGAATGCCATCTTGAAGGGCGGCCCGATCCCAGAGTCGTGGAGAGGGGCAGTGGTAGTCCCCATATACAAAAAGGGAAGTAGAGACATTCCAGGGGAATTATAGGCCAATAAGCCTGATTGATTCTACACAAAAAGTAGCTGGAAAAGTCATTTTGGGGAGAATCCTCCAATGGGTGGACGAGAATCAAGTTCTATTGGACTTCCAAGATGGCTTTTGCTCAGTAACAGGCACAATTGAGCAGGTTTTTAGGCTAACATTACTTCACTGGAAGGTGGTGGAACTGGGCAAGGGCAGTCTCTATTTGGCCTTCATTGACTTGAAGACTGCCTTTGACCTAGTTCCCAGGGAAGAACTTTGGAGAGTTCTCCACCGTTTGGGCCTGCCCCCGTACATTCTGTTTCTTCTTATGAAACTCCACACGAACAATTTCGCCCAGGTTCGATGGGGGAGGAACGGCGAAACAACAGATAGGATCCCTGTCTGCAGGGGTGTCAGACAGGGTTGCGTGTTAGCTCCCACACTTTTTCCCTATATGTAAATGGTGTGGTGGAGCATCTGCTACAGGAACCTGCGGACGCACCCTGTCTGGGGGGTGTGCGGATCCCAACATTGTTGTTCGCGGATGACACTCTGCTAATTTCAAAGACCCCCCAGGGGCTCCAGAAGTTGTTGACCCGTTTTCAGGACTTTTGCGTAACCAGAGGGCTGGTGATAAACGTAGAAAAAACAAAATATCTGGTACTATGTCCACCAAGGAAATTAGGTCGCCCTCCCACCTTGAATTCAGTCCCTCTGGAGAAAGTGACCGAATTTGACTATTTGGGTCTACGCCTAAATGAGAAAATGAGCTGGCCTTCACACATCGACAAGATGCTCCTCTGTCACAAAAGGGTAGGGGGTGCCTTACTCAAGGAATATCATGCATCCCCCAGATCTTCAGTGGCGCCTGCAATTGAGATCTACAAGGCAAGGGGGGTTACTTCTGCCTTGTATGGCGCAGAACTATGGGGTCACTGCAATTTGGATTCCCTATCCAAGGCTGAAAATAAGTTCCTGAAGGACCTCCTAGCTCTCCCCCTGAGCACCCCAACAGTCCCAGTGCTCTTGGACTTGGGCTGTAAAAGCATCAAAGACCAGGCCCGTCTTCGCCCATTGCTCCTATGGTCCCGCATATGGAGGGTCCCGGAATTAAAATCCTATTCCGACAGCCTATCAGAGATATTGAACATGGGGGGCTGGAATAAGATCAAGTGGCTGAGGGACACAAAAACTCTTCTGGGGGAACTGGACCTAGGAGACTGCTGGACTACAAGATCTGCTCCTCCTAAGGCAGTCCTCCAAAAACTATATTGGGACTGGGTCTCTCGTCAACTAATTGGGAATCCACATCATTGCAATTCGACGGCAGCGTTCCTTGAAATAAAGGATGTGGCATTATATGAACCCTACATGGACCTAATCACCATGCCAATGGACAGGGCCCTTTACTTCAAGTTTAGAGTTGGCACCCTGCTGCTAAGAGCAACTGTAACGAAGTGGAAGTCTTATGCCCATTTATCCCCCTTTTGCGCTTGTTGCCCAACCAGGCCTGAGACGGTGGCACACATACTCTTTGAGTGCCCAGACTATATTCATCCAAGGAGATACTGGTTGAAACCCCTCTTTAAACGCCTGGGAACACGCAAGCATTCGGTGGCTCTCCGAATTTTATTGACTGATACCTCTCCTCTTATAGTCTGTGGTGTTTCCATATTTTTAAAGCGTTCTTGGTTGATTCGTTGCAATAGATTGACTATATCAATTTAATTCCTTTTTAGCTAATTTATTTTAGGGAATTCCCTAAATCTTATCTTTTTTAACTGTATGACATACTTGAATTTTTTGCTAAATGTTGTTTTTAATGTATGTTATGCTTGAAAGATATCTTTGCATATCGAATAAAGCTTTCAACCAACATTTGGGGATTAGGAAACAATTTATATATGATGGATTGTTTGATGAATGGTTCATTTGGCCCTATCTGGTCAAGCGAATATATGTGCATACTTGTGTAAAATGTGTTGTTTATGTTTGAGTTGAATTTTTCTACAAAATTAAATGAAAAACTGTACCAACAAGGAATAAATAGTGGTATATGGTCTTTTTTTATGTAAAAACCTTGGGTGGGATTATGTACCATTAATAGGGTAATTTGATGTATCATATTTATAATATCTAGATATCTATTTCTCAACAGCACCATTGTGTATAATGGTGCGTTGGAGATTATCCTTGGGCATCTTGGTGACACCGACTCTCCCTTGAAACTTTAGTTGTTCAGTTGAGGCTTACAGGCACTCTGCAAATTGGGGTGGTGGGTGCTTCAAGCCTACGGTGCAGGGTTGTCTAGAAAGGGTGAGTTTGAGGGGTACTTTCCAGCTATGTTTTGTTTATACAGAGAAATATTTATTTGCTCAGACACATGACAAGGCAAAGGGGGATTACATCCATAAGGGGAGAAGGGTGGTTCATGGGCATGTTCCAACAGCTGACCTGGGAATCGTACATTAGAATACACTATGGGTCCCCCTTGCTAGATCGCATTTAAAGGTCATGATGTGGAATGTTTCCCCAAAAAATTGCAATCTATATGAGTACAGCATAAATATCCATCAAGAAACAGGTCTCAGATATTCTTAAGTAATTGCAGTAGAAAAAAAAATGTAAACGCAAAGAACAAAAACCAGAGGCAGAGTACTCTTGTAACATAGGCATCAAACATCCCGGTCATGGATTATGCTTAAACATTTTGTCAGCTATTTAGTCAACCATTGGTCTATACCATATGCATAGCCCCGTACAACCATTAAGATTACGTAAATTGGGTATTTCGAATGCTTCCAGATCTGCAAACATTCTCCTAATAAGATTCCCTTCAATAGTTGAGAGCAGGTCGAGCATTGCCTGCCTGTATCTCCCATCCTCCCAGCGAGTATGTGTACATTGTCAGCATCAAGGGACACCTCGGGAAGTTGCCGGGGTCAACTGGAAGATTTCCGACTTAGCCCAGTTGACAGCAAGACCAGAATATACTCCAAACCGCACCACCTCGCGCAAGGGGGAGAGAGGTTAGTACCTGGCTTCTGTACAAATAACATCACATCAGCAGCATAAAATGAGGCCACTAGGGGATCACGGTGGAACCCCAGTGCCCGGTGGATATGCCTCTCCTAAATATGTTGCGCCAAGGGGTCCATGGCAATAATAAACAGCAAAGGTGAGAGGCAGAAGCCCTGTGTAGAGGGGGTTATCCCACCATTCAGTTTGAGGCGAGCGGTTAGGGCAGCATATAAAAGTCTAAATAAATTGACAAAGCCATTCAGGATCCCCAGTTTCAGTAACACTGCATATAAGGATGGCCATTCTAAAGAATAAAATGCCTTTTCAGCATCAAGTAGGATTGCCGTCACCGGAAGAGTGTGTTATCAAGCTGGTTTGTAACTATAAATACTGCATGCAAGTTTACCATTGTGGAGCGGTTGGGGATGAATCCAGCCTGGAAAAGGTATATGATCTTGTCTATTAATAGAGAGAGGCGGGTGGCTAGGTTTTTGGTCAAGATTTTCTAATATTGATTAAGAAGTGACAGTGGCCTATATGATGCGCAGCTGTGAGGCGCTTTGCCAGGTTTGAGTAGGAGCGGGATTATAGCTTCTCACATAGTAGAGGAGACGGTCCTTACCTCCGGGGCCTCAGCATAGACCTTTAGCAAACGGGGGCTAATATGTCTTTCTAAGCTTTGTAGAATTCGCCCGTTAGGCCACCGGAGACGGGGGCTCGACTGCCAGAGATGCCATTAATTGCTAGTTTAATTTTGTCCTCATCAACCGGGGCGGCTAGGAATTGATGTTGTCCCTCATCTAGCCAAACCATGGCAATTACTTTCAAATAGTCTGCGAGGGTCTGTTCTTGTGGGGGGTCGTACGTTGCATACAGTTTGGTATAATAGGATCGAAAAGCAGCGGTGATTTCATTTCTCTTTGTAGCGTTACCCCATTCTCAACATCTAGCTGTGAGATATATTCGGACTGCTGCTAGGGGTGTAATAGTCTAGCAAGTGTTCTACCAGGCCTCTCTTCTTTGTCGTATGCACGGGCCCTAGCATATTTGCCTAGATATTTTACTTTGCGTGCCGCGTGATCAGTGAATTCTGTCAGCAGCGCTGCTCGGGCATACAGAGTTGGGGGAGGGATTAGTCACTCACGCAGCTGTATCTATATCTCTGGGCTTCCCTTACACCACCTCTAGCTCGTTCCGTATTGAGCCCAGCACCCCTGCCTGCTTAGATATGCACACCCCTCTAATGTAGGCTATGCAAGCATCCCATAAAGAGGATTGCAAATCTACTGTTCCGGCATTTAATTGGAAGTATTCCTGGATTGCCTCCCCAATCTTGCTGTGGAAAACCAAATATAGTAGCACCTCAGCGGGGAATCCCCATAAGGAATGTGGCCACGAGATAGTGGGTAATTCCATTTTAAGGCAGACAGGGAAATGGTCAGATAGTGTGCAGGGTAAGTAGCCAATGGACTGGACCATTAATAAAAGCCGGGGGGGTAAAGTACTAGTGATCTCTTCATGACCAGGAGCCGTGTAGTGCTGATTAGAAGGAACAGTCAAGAGCAGTGGGGTGGTGAGCCCGTCCGGTGTCCACCAGCAATGAGGAACGCAGCAAGGAAGTAAGAGCTTGTACAGCGTGTGGTTTAGTAATATAGCTCGACCCCGTTGCGTCCGCTCTAAGGTCAAGTTGTAATCATCCCCATTAGTATATTCTCTGTCTCTAGTAGCGCAATATGCGAGGCAATCCTGGGGAAGAAATCTGTAGAATCTACATTCGGGGCATAGAAGTTGATCAGCAAAGGTGCTTTGCTACCTAATTTGCCCAGCACCAAAATGTACCTGCCTTTCTCATCTGCCACCACTTCTTTCATCTGGAAGGGGAGGGACCGATGTACTTGAATACATACACCCCGGCAATATGAGCTGTAGCTAGCGAAGAAACGAAGAGTACCCCAAGTCGATGCAAATCGGTGTGTTGTGAGTGGTGCGCTGTGTGTCTCTTGTAAGAAAGCTATTTGGATAGCATGCCCGGCCGGATGTATGACGTTACAACGCGTTATTTTACAACGCAGACCGTTACATCGCAATTTTTACAACGCATGATCCATTACAATGCATGCCTTTACAACGTATGTCATTACATAGCAGATACTATTACAACGCATGCCATTACAACGTAAGTATAGGTAAGTATATCTTTTTTTAAAAATGTAATTAAGTTAATTTAATTAATTTAATTTAATTAATTTAATTTAATTAATTTTAAAATAGTAATTAATTTAATTTAATACATTTAATTCTATTAATTTAATATAATTAATTTAAAAAGTGTAATTAATTTAAGTTAATTAATCTAATTTAAATAATTTAATTTAATTATTTTAAAATTGTAATTAAATGAAATTAATTAAATTAATTAAATTAATTTAATTTAATTAAATTAAAAAATGGAATTAATATAATTTAATTAATTTAATTTAATGTAATTAATTTAATTTAATTAATTTTAAAATTGTAATTATTTTAATGTAATTAATTTAATTTAATTAATGTAATTTAATTAATTTATAAATTGTAAATAATTTAATTTAATTTATTTAATTTAATTTAATTTAATAAATTTAATTAATTTAATTTATTTAAAGTCGTTTTTTTAAAAAAACTGAACACTAAAAATACCCCTTTACCCCAAAACCCAAACCCAGCCCTAAAACCTAAAAATACCCCTGTACCCCAAAACCCAAACCCAGCCCTGAAACCTAAAAATACCCCTGTACCCCAAAACCCAAACCCATCCCTGAAACCTAAAAAATACCCCTGTACCCCATAACCCAAACCCAGCCCTGAAACCTATAAATACCCCTGTACCTCAAAACCCAAACCCAGCCCTGAAACCTAAAAATACCCCTGTACCCCAAAACCCAAACCCAGCCCTGAAACCTAAAAATACCCCTGTACCCCAAAACCCAAACCCAGCCCTGAAACCTAAAAATACCCCTGTACCCCAAAACAGGGGTGAAACCCCAGCCCTGAAACCTATAAATACCCCTTTACCCCAAAACCCAAACCCAGCCCTGAAACCTAAAAATACCCCTGTACCACAAAACCCAAACCCAACCCTGAAACCTAAAAATACCCCTGTACCCCAAACCCCAAACCCATCCCTAATACCTAAAAATACCCCTGTACCCCAAAACCCAAACCCAGCCCTGAAACCTAAAAATAACCAAACACCCCAAAACATATACCTCAGTACCCCAAAACATATACTCCTATACTCATACTTTTAAAATTACTTAAATTAATATATTTAATTTATAATATAAAAAAAAAAATATATATATTTATTTATAATTAATAATAATTAAATTAATTAAATATTATTAAATAAAATAAAAAAAATGTATATACTTACCTATACTTACGTTGTAATGGCATGCGTTGTAATAGCATCTGCTATGTAATGTCATGCGATGTAAAGGCATGCGATGTAATGGATCCAGCGTTGTAAAAGTTGCGTTGTAACAGAAGTCCGTTGTAAAAGTTGCGATGTAACGGTGCAATACCGCCCGGCCATATAAGCCAAGATTTGGCATCCTTTTCTGGGGTTACAAAGCCCTTTTCCATTCCAAGATAGACATTTTAGGCGCAAACCCTTATCCAGAGCAACAGGAATGGACATGTTGGTGGAATGCTTTGCCGTGTGGCACATTGGAAATGTATGATGTACGCATGACCATTGAACCGCGGAAGCATTACTGTGTATCTCATTCAAAGTAAAACAAAAAAAACTAAAATAACATTTCCCTTAACCCCCCACCCACATCGGATATGTACAGAAAGGCACCTGGTGAATCCCATTAATGCCCCTAAAATCTGGAACAAAAAAGGAAAACCTTTCATGGGGGGTAGGCAACAATCCAAAGAGCTGACATGTAAAGTGAAGCATGACAAATGAGTCCTATATTGCCACACACATCTCTATTGCATAGATAGCAAAGTCTGTCACCATCTGATGATTGTTCAATACCCATGACTCATAGAAGTGCGAAATGTGTCCATCGTTTCAACACCATCTGCTGGGCCCAAATCCTGTCTGCAGTCAAATTGGCCTAGTAGGGGTCGCTTTGGTACACAGTGTGTAGGGCTCTTAAACATTATTACAGCCTGTTGCCTCTTCTCCTCCGTGCAGATGGCTCTTCTTCGCATTCTGATCATGCTTCCAGAACTTTACAGCATCCTCAAGAGTTTCGAAAATGTGTGATTTACCATTGATCTGGATAAAAAGCTGCGCCTGATAGAGCATAGCACATCTAACATTTGCTTTTTGCAGGGAACATTCAATGTCTGTATACTTGTTTTGTGCTTTTTTCACCATTGACGTAAAGTCCGGAAAGAGCGCCAAGTTTGCCCCCGATGGGAAAGTGAACCCCATTCACGTGCTAGCCACAGTGCCCTTTTCCTTCCTGATAGTTGAGGAGTCTCGCTACTATTAGCCTCGGGCGGATCCTGGTACCAGGCGTGGTCCTAATGTTTGATGCGCTCTGAGGGTATTGGAGTGCTTCACAATAGTTTTTGAGCAAGATTTATACAATAAAGCAGTATTCTACATATAGGTTTGGTAGTCCAAGTGTTCTGAGCAGAATTGAGGTAGTCCGTGAGTCCTGAGATAACCTCATAGAGTGCACATTGTCTTGGGGTTGAACCTCTTCGGGGGGAGCAGTTAGGGGTCAAAAAGCAGGGAGGAGGTAAGTCTTAGACCTACAATGAATGGGAGACATAACAAGCAGGGATTTGTGTTTAGATGGCAGCTATTCATTCAGGAGGGAGCTGTTGAGGGAAATAACTTTTAGGTGTTTTTTGGATTTTGTGAAGGATGAGATAGTCCTGATACCGACTGGAATGGTGTTCCAGAATTTGAGCACGTTTCCTGCGAAGGACCGTGCAGCGTTTTTTTGTTTGTGTGGTTTCTTAGGGATGAGTAGTAGGGTGCTGGAGCTCCTGAGGTTCCTTGTCCGACCAGCCCTCTTGAGTTTAGCAGCCAAATACTCAGGTTTTCCTGTGTGCAGGGCTTTGTGTGTGAGGCAGGCAGTTCTGAAACTGGCACACAATTTGACTGGGAGCCATTCTAGTTCTCTGAGTGCTGGTGAAATGTGGTTGTATTTCCTGATTCCAGTTACCATTTTAGCTGCTGCGTTGAGAGTAGTTTTGAGGGGAGCTAGGTGAGATTTTGTTGCACCAGTGAGTCCGGATAGCACCAGTGATTGGGTGGCTTGTTGAGGTCGTTGGTTGGGATGAATGGTTTCATTTTTTTAGGTAGCTGCAGGTTGACAAAGGGACTCTTTGCAGAGTTCTTGATGTGTTTGGCCATGTTGAGTTTTGAGGCTAAGGTGATTCCTACTAATTTAAAGGTGTGGGTCGGAGTGGGATTGCCGTTAAGAGCATCCAAATCTTTTAGCCATTCTGAAATATGAGGGTTCTCTTCTTTGTTAGAGATGAGGAGGATTTCGGTTTTACCTTGGTTGAGTTTTAAGTGGTTAAGCGACAGCCAATGTTGGATTTCTTTTAGAGTGACATTTAGTCTGTGAATGTCATCTATGGAGAATGTTTCTAGATAGATCTGGGTGTCATCTGCATAGAGGTGTAAAGGGATGTTAGCATTTTGAGTAGGGTAGTGAGGGGTTCCATGTATATGTTGAACAGTTGAGGTGATAGCACTGAACTTGGGGGATACCCCTGTTTGACAGGGTGTAGGTCGGAGGTAAAGTTTTTTATTTTTATCCTTTGTTCGCAGCTGTGTAAAAAGGAGGAGAACCAGTGTAGGACCACCTCATCAGCACCTACCCTTTTTTGCAAAATCTTGATGAGAAGTTGGTAATCAACTGTGTCAAAGGCTGCTGATAAGTCTAGGAGAAAGAGTAGGCAACATTGGTCGTATCGAGGGATTTGTGGACGTAGTCTGTGATAAGGACCACTGTCCCGGTGCTATAGCCTTTTCTGAAACCCGATTGGTGGGGATCAAGAAGTTTGATGCTATCAATGTGCTGAGTCAGTTGTTGGAGGACGCATTTTTCAAGGATTTTGGCTAGGAAGGGGAGATTGGAGACGGGTCTGAAGTTATTCGGTTCCTTGGAGTCAAGGCCTGTTTTTTTTAGTAGTGGCGTAACTTGGCCAACCTTGAGGCATTCAGGTATGATGCCCGTTCTCAGGGAGCTGTTTATGATCTTGCACCAGAACGGGGCTATGGAGAGTTTCAGTTTTTTGGTCAAGGACGTCAGAGGCTGGTTTGGCGGTGGAGATCAGTTTGAGGATCTCGGTTTCCGGGTTGGGGTTGATGGACTTCCAGGTTATTGTGGAGTGCTTGAGCAGGCTATCTACTGTCACTTTTGCAGACTGGGTTGATGTCCAGTGAGAGCTTAATCTTGGTGATTTTTTCTTCGAAACGTTTTCACACAAGCTCTTGAATGCCTGTAGGGAGGATTTCGGGGGAATGGGATTTGTTGCCTGATGATTTTTGAACAGTTTGTTGGACCTGTTTTTTGCGTTGTCCAGGGCGGTGCCGAAGAAGGTGGATTTTTTGCTGCTGATGTGTTTTTGTATTTCCTTTAGGCTGCTTTGAGTTGTTCGAGTAGGCTTGAGGATGGGTTGCTCCTCCGTAGTCTTTCTGTAGCTCTTAGTTGTTTTCTTTCGTTGTTAATGTCCGTGTTGAACCATGATCTGGATGGGATGTTCCTGGTTTTTTTTTAGTTTCAAGGGGGCTACTTGATCTAGAATGGATGTTATGTTTGTGTTGTAGTGGGAGGTGAGTTCTGTTGTGGATAGATCATCTGTGGAGGCAGTGAGGAAAGAGTTAACCCTTCCCTCTAGGTCAGTCATGTTAATCTGGTTGAAGTTTCTCTGTACATTTCAGAGGGTCTTGGGTGGGGTATTAAGTGTGATCGGGTGCGTGAGGTGGAAAAGGATTAAGTGGTGTTCAGACCAGTCCACGAGCGGGGTACGGTTCATCGTGACAGTGTCGGGCTGTGCGATGATGGCATCTAGGATTGCTCCTTTGCAGTGAGTTTCCTCTAAGCAGGGTTGGGTAAGGTTGCTGCTGTGAAGCAGCTCCTCAGGTTCTGGATTAGCAGGTTGTTTTCTTCATTCCAGTGTAGATTGAGGTCACCCAGAATAAGGTTGTTCGTGTCTCGGAGAGAACAGTGGGCTATCAGGCTGGACAGGTGTTCAATGAATGTGGTGGTGTTGCCTGGGGGGTGGTAACTAAGGTGGCAGATAAGTGTTTTGTTTTTGCTAGTGTTGATGTTGGCGGTTAGGCACTCAAAGGTGTTGTAGTTGAAGGAGTCTATTTCCGTCACGGAAATATTGTGTTTGTGGATGATTGCTATGCCTCCACCTCTTTGATCTTTTCTATCTTTGTTGGTGATTACAAAGCCAAGGGGGAAAAGAGTATTTATGAGTTGAAATGAGGAGTCATTTAGCCATGTCTCGGTGATGAATGCAATGTTTATGTCGTGGGTGAGGATGGATTCCCTGGCTCTGTGGCATACTTAGTGGCTGATCTGCAGTTTATGAGCATGCAGTTTGTGGGGGACATCTCTGTTGTGGGTTTTTTTGTAAGCATGGGCGGAAAATTCGTTCCGCTCGCGGAATTTGTGGATTTTCCGCGATTTCGCGATCAGCGATACTCGCTAAATCGCGGTAAAATCCGCAAATCAGCGGGGACACATTTTCAGCCAAGCACTTACAGGGTTACAGCAGCAGGTGCAAAAGTTGAAGCAAATTTTTTGTAACCTTTTACAAAAGGGTTACAAAGAAATTAACTTCAACTTGGGCACTTGCTGCTGTAAGCCTGTAAGTGCTTCCTGGCGCCTCGTTGCCTAATTGCAACTATTTTCTGACCCTGCTCTGACCCTTGAAGCAGGGTCAGAGAATAGTTACAAGTAGGCAATGAGGCGCCTGCCACGAAAATCAAACCTCAACAGGAAGCACTGACAGATATAAAAACAAGCATTTGCAATGCAGTAGGTCTCGCATTAGGAACGTTTGAGCTATTGGTCTTGTAAATGAAATTTTTTTATTTATGTGTTGGTTTTGAAAATAGCTAAATTAATAGCTTTATCATTTACAATGCCAATAGTTATAACTTTTGCAAATGTGACACCTATAGCATTTGTAATGCAACATGTTTTGTATTTACGTGACTTAGATGTATTGATATTACAAATTACAATGGCTTTTAATTTTTTTAAATAATTAATACTTAAATAAAAGTGATTTTGATTTATAATGGCAATAGCTTAAACTTTTGTAAATAACTTTTGTGAAGATTATGTTCAGTGTATTTTATTGTGACGAAAATCCAAGAACAGAAGTGAAATATTAACATATTTTTGTGACATTTGTAATAAAGCTTGAAACGTTGAGAGGACATATTTGAACCAGTTGTTGTTGAATGGTTGCGCAGATTGATGCTGGGGTGGCGCTGAGTGGTGCTGTGGTGGTGCTGTGGTGATGCTGAGTGGTGCTGTGGTGGTGCTGAGTGATACTGGGATGGTGCTGAGTGATGGTGCGGTGTTGCTGAGTGGTGCTATGGTGGTGCTGAGTGATGCTGTGGTGGTGCTGAGTGATGCTGTGGTGTTGCTGAGTGGTGATGTGGTGGTGCTGAGTGATAATGTGGTGGTGCTGAGTGATGCTGTGGTGGTGCTGAGTGATGCTGTTGTGGTGCTGTGGTGCTATGGGGGTGCTGAGTGATAATGTGGTGGAGCTGAGTGATGCTGTGGTGGCGCTGAGTGATGCTGTAGTGGTGCTGAGTGGTGCTGTGGTGGTGCTGAGTGGTGCTGTGGTGGTGCTGAGTGATGCTGTGGTGGTGCTGAGTGATGCTGTGGTGGTGCTGAGTGGTGCAGTTGTGGTGCAGAGTGATAATGTGGTGGTGCTGAGTGAGGCTGTGGTGGTGCTGAGTGATGCTGTGGTGGCACTGAGTGGTGCTGTGGTGGTGCTGAGTGGTGCTGTGGTGGTGCTGAGTGGTGCTGTGGTGGTGCTGAGTGATGCTGTGGTGGGGCTGAGTGATAATGTCATGGTGCTGAGTGATAATGTCATGGTGCTGAGTGATGCTGGGGTAGCGCTGAGTGATGATGTGGTGATGCAGAGTGGTGGTGAGTGATGCTGTGGTGGTGCTGTGGTGCAGTGGTGGTGCTGAGTGATAATGTGGTGGTGCTGAGTGATGCTGTGGTGGTGCTGAGTGATGCTGTGGTGGCACTGAGTGGTGCTGTGGTGGTGCTGAGTGGTGCTGTGGTGGTGCTGAGTGGTGCTGTGGTGGTGCTGAGTGATAATGTTGTGGTGTTGAGTGATAATGTCGTGGTGCTGAGTGATGCTGGGGTAGAGCTGAGTGATGATGTGGTGATGCAGAGTGGTGGTGAGTGATGCTGTGGTGGTGCTGTGGTGCTGTGGTGGTTCTGAGTGATAATGTGGTGGCACTGAGTGATGCTGGGGTGGCGCTGAGTGATGCTGTGGTGGCGCTGAGTGGTGCTGTGGTGGTGCTGAGTGGTGCTGTGATGGTGCTGAGTGATGCTGTGGTGGTGCTGTGGTGGTGCTGAGTGATGCTGTGGTGGTGCTGAGTGATGCTGTGGTGGTGGTGAGTAGTGTTGTGGTGATGCTGAGTGATAATGTGGTGGTGCTGAGTGATGATGTGGTGGTGCTGAGTGATGCTGTGGGGATGCTGAGTGGTGCTGTGGTGGTGCTAAGTGATAATGTGGTGGTGCTGCGTGATAATGTGTTGGTGCTGAGTGATGCTGGGGTAGTGCTGAGTGATGATGTGGTGATGCAGAGTGCAGAAAGGCACAAAAAGCAGACTAACAAAGGGAAGAAGGGCAGAAAACCAAGGGAAAAACGAGTCTAACAGAGGGCAGAAGGGCACAAAAAACGAGTCTAACAGAGGACAGAAGGGCAGACAAACAAGGGAAAAATGAGTCTAACAGAGGGCAGAAGGGCACAAAAAACAAGTCTAACATAGGGCAGAAGGGCACAAAAACAAGGGAGTAACAGAGGGCAGAAGGGCACAAAAACGAGTCTAACAGAGGGCAGAAAGGCAGAAAAACAAGGGAAAAATGAGTCTAACAGAGGGCAGAAGGGCACAAAAAACGAGTCTAACAGGGGGCAGAAGGGCAGAAAAACAAGGGAAAAATGAGTCTAACAGAGGGCAGAAGGGCACAAAAACAAGGGAAAAACGAGTCTAACAGAGGGCAGAAGGGCACAAAAAACCAGTCTAACAGGGGGCAGAATGAATCCCGCCCTGCGTGTTTGTCCACGAAGATGCCACCTTTTTGTGCAATACCTCTACTCAACTGGAGTACTTTCTACTGTCTAATCAGTAAGGATCCCTCGTTGGCTAAATGTATAGGGGTATATTCACAATAACTGGCGCATCCCCAGGGATGCACCAGTTATTGTGCGCCGCAGCTCCGCCACCCATGGTGAAAAACGGCACAGATGCGTCACACCATGTGCCATAAAAGCAGCGCATTGCTGGAGCTGCGTCGCAAGCGCGACGCAGCTCCAGCAATGCTCTGGGGGACCCTATCTCTCCAATGCTGCGTCAAGCCTTGCGCCTGATTCAAGCAGGCGCAGGGTTTTGATGCAGCATTGGCCTAAAAGTGACTGAGTGAAATCTTGTAGATTTCACTCAGCCACCTTTAAGAGGCGTTCTTGCGCAGTAACGCCCTCCCCTGCGCCAGAACGCCTCCTGATGGCCCAGGTCTTTACAACGTGACGCATCTCCCAGATGCGTCACATTGTTAATACCCAGCACCATGGCGCATCTTTTGTGCCGCCGCTGCATCACAAAGTGACTCAACTGTGGCGCAAATGAGGAGCAAGCGGCTTTTAAATCTACCCCATAGTGCTTTTACTACACTGTAGCTGCGTAATGGGCCAGAAGATGTGTCTCCAGTGTCCATGTGTGCCTATGCCTGTGTTACAGGCACATATGGTCACTGGAGACACATCTTCTGACCCTTTATGAAGCTGCAGTGTAGTAAAAGCACTATACATTTACCCAAAGAGGGAGCACTTACTGGATTAGCCAGTAGAAAGTACTCAAGGGCAAATCGCAAAACAATTAGCGATTTCACGGGAAAATTCGCGAATTCGTGGATTTTTTTGCAAATTTGCAGGGAAATCCGCTAATTCGCGGAACGCGAATTTGCAAATTTCGCCCATGCTTAGTTTTTTGTTTGGGGACTGTGGGGATGAAAGTGCGTGTGGAAGGGGGTCTAGGGGATTTCGGAGGGACCTGTTCTCTTCCCAGTCCAGTGATCTCCAGTATTTTGGATAGGAGGGTGGCAGTGATAGTATTGTCGTATGAGGAAGTGAGAGCTGCAGCGAGAGCTGCCCCTTCACTCGCAGATGTTTCATCTCTAGTTCTTTTTGGTCTCTGTGTCTGATTACAGAGGGGGGTAGAGATCCCTTTTGGGTGGGGAACCTTGGAAAGCCGCTGTTGAGAGAGAGAGGGGAAGGAAGGGAAAGGGTGAGGCTTTAGGAGTGCGGCGAAGTTTTTAAGGATTTCACTAAGACCCTGGATTATGGTTATTATCTGGCTTTCAAGCAGGGTAAGCCTCTGCCCAGTCTGTAAGTTGGTGTGGGTGTTCTTGATGGGTATATTAAACCTGGGGGGAGAGCATAACATTGTTAAGGTGCTCATCATAGGGATGAAGGGCAAGGGTCCGGTGAGGGTGGTTGCCAGAGGGGGGTTAGAGGGGTCTTGTTCTCTCTGGTAGTGTTGGGGGTGGTGTCTTGCAGCAGGGCCGAGGGTGCATGGAGGCAGGGCTGTGTTGGGGCGTCGGTGTTAAATTGCATGTGGGTTTGGGGAGCGGGTTCATAGTCACATGCTGTGTGTTGAAGTAGGTCGAAGTGGGTTGGGAGGGATGGAGGGCGTGGGACGGGTGAGGGTGGTTGCCAGAGATGGGCAGAGGGGTCTTTTTCTTTCTGGTAGTTTTAGGGGTGGTGTCTCATGGCGGGAGCGTGCACCGGAATGATGGGAGAGTTATGATGTATACAGTGTTAATCTGTTGATAACATAAGACACAGCCAAAAAACCATAATACAGTTATTTTGCTCTATGACTGGTTTCAGATTTAACAAGGAGAGAACAGGCGTCGGCGCGTTTCGGTGGGTTTATATTATTCTTCTTCCACCTTCTTCAAGACAAGTTTTTATAAAGATCCTTCCTTTTTCTTTTCAAATATTTTCATCTGATTAGTCCGAGTATTTTCAGGAAATGTCGCTAATTTAAATCGATTGTTTCCCATGCTCAATTTGGCGGGGCAACCCGTCTTTGATTTATATGTTCTTCTTTCGCATCCTCCACCTTATGTTGGAAAAATCTGTCCTATTTCCTGGATAAAAACTCGCTCAGGTCCTTCTTTCTCAGAAAAGATCCTCAAAGCCTGACAGGCATTCCCATTTCCCAGATCGCTGTCTTTCAATGTGTGTTGTCGTAGAATGGGGTCGTTTTTGCCTTAACGATCTAGTGCCTTCACTTGTGTATTATTATTGTCGGACAAACTTTCTTTCCCTTGTTCTACAGATTTCGAGGCTCTATAGCTCCCGAGTTGTCACGAAAATATCAGCGCCGTTTCTATGTGGGTCATTTTTGGCAGTGTGTCATGTTATCAACAGATTAACACTGTAAAGGCCAAGATTTAAGATTTAAGGCCGGTTTAGCTTTCCTTCCAGAGATTGTTTTTAAACTAGGAGTGCACAAAAAGATTCTTGTTTTACATTTTTTTTATTATAATTTGTTATTTAGGAAATTGTGTGTGATAAATTGTTTTTATATGTAATGAATATGATGTCACAAAATGTTTGGATAAAGTGAAATTGAATATTTTTATAAATGATCTAAGATTTAATAAATTTGACCATATAGACAGCATATATGTATGGAGTGGTTCCGAAACTTTATGAATGGTGTTGGTGTCTGATACAAGTTTAAGTCCATAGGGAAATATTTTTTGACAAAACTTTATGGGAGAACATCAAGACAGTGCTGCGTGGCTAGGCTCAGGCTCTTATGATCATATGATTCACAAATCCCTCATTCTGTGTCTGTGGTTTTAAGTTTTGATTTTGGGCAATTATTACTCTGGATATTTTTTACACTCGTTCTTCCAATGTCCAAGCTTTCCGCGTCCATGACAAGGAAAATTTTTGTTTAAATCCTCTCTGCTCTTTCGTCCCTTTTGTTTACCATTACTTGCCACATTATCACTCTGACTCTGTTCCTTAGTCTGTCCTCTCGTTTGACCATCTACATTTATTCCTTGCTGCTTTGCCAATTTCACTTGTGCCCACATCATCTTTTCCTTCTGTTTCTTATGTCTATCCTCAATGTCATTCCCACAATACGTAGCATACTTTAATATCTCATCTATGGTCTTGCTTTGACAACAAATCTTATGCTGTTTAATCATCTGACTAATTTCTGGTTTCAGTCCAGTAACAAATCGATTCACAAAATGTCCCATATCTTTAACTCCAATACTTTTAAATCCACTGTACTGTTTAAATACCTGCAAACACCTTTCGTAATAAGCATGAACAGATTCATTTTGTTCTTGCGTAGTTCTATCTATTTTTGTCCAATCTGTTTCTTTTGGAGGAATCTTTCCTTTCAAAAATGTAATTACCTTATGATTTTTCTTAATCACATCATTTGAGGGTGCTCCTGTTTTTTAATCTCTTGGATACTCTTCACAAGCCAATCAACTGTAATTTTACATTCTGTCCATAAATCTACAGGTACCACTCTGTCAAATAAACCGTCTAAATCTTTCAATAAAACCTTCAAAACGTTCACAAACCTTTCAACTTGCCTATACCATTCAACTGGTTTCTCTCTTAACTTTGGGAACTCATTTGTAAATGATAACCTATCCATGGAACATGTATGTATCCTTCACCAGGTACCTCCCTCATATGACACAATCTTTCTATTTTCCCTGTTTCTTTCATTAGATATGCAGTAGATGTTTCCTTTGCCTGTGCTTCTTCCTTTTTCTTTTCCCATCTCACTCTCCACTTATCATTGTCTCCCAATTTCTGCAAGATATTCAGCAACTCTTTCACTTGCAACTTTCTTCCAGACACATTCATATTTTCCAAATCCTTGTCAATAAACTCCACTCAGTAAGACTTCTGTAATACCTTTGATCTCCCTATATCTATATCCATTTCAGAAGATAATTATGTCAATTTCTCATGAAACAGCCTTGCTTTTCTAGTTATGCTCCTGCATACCAATAACAATTCTTCTTCATCATACGTGTTCAGTCTATCTATTCCCACATTTCCAGCAATCAATTCTTCCAAATTCTACTTTCAATTTGTAAATATATAATATTTTAGGAGGTGAACTCTGTTTTTCAATCCCTTGGGCCCATCTCTTTAGATCTTCTGGTGTTACTGATGTGGCACTCCTGATCCCTAAGGATGTCACTGCCCTTCCTTCTTTTGAACTGCTAGGTATAACTCT
Source organism: Lissotriton vulgaris (assembly GCF_964263255.1). Taxonomy (NCBI): domain Eukaryota; kingdom Metazoa; phylum Chordata; class Amphibia; order Caudata; family Salamandridae; genus Lissotriton; species Lissotriton vulgaris. The sequence continues at coordinate 1,537,082,660 of NC_141694.1, forward strand.
CTATGGGGTTTCACTTATATTGTCTCTTATTGGTAAATCCATTAATAAAATTACTGAATCACACTCACTGGCTTGGTCATCAGTTATTATGATTTCTTTTCTTCGATTATTTAAAGAAGTTGCTGCAACTTGTGGCTTTGGACAATTTACCTTGTCTCCAACTGGACCTATAGTTACAATTCTTGTCAATGCTTCAGGATTTACATTTAACCGGGTAATTTTCTGTATTAATACGTCTCTATTTTTCTTCAAAGCTTTTTTTCCTTATTATACAGTACTCTATTAACTGTTGGGTCATGTACATTGTGGAATCAATGGAGTTCCTAATATTGGAGCACTTGGGATAACTTTACTTGGTCCCTCTTGATACTGTGGAGGGTTCTTATTCAAAATGTTCTCTAATAAATCATCCTCTGATTCTCCATACCCAGTTGTGCTCAAATGTTTTGATTTCTCTTTACACTTACTCCCTGTTTGTTCTTCAACCATTAATACAGGATACAACCCTTCTGATACCATTTTTCTTCTCCACTGCTTCATTTGTTCTTCACGCGTCCCGTGCATACCTCTGGTATAATATCCTTAAAATTCTCCTCTTCAACCCTTTTGTCTCTCAAATGACTCAGTCTCCCATTTTTCTAATGCCTCCTACTGGGTTATTCTTGGTCCTGGTTCTAATTCATACATCTGCATCCTCAAATTCTGTAAAATTCTTCCATTAAAGTTACCATGCTCAGGAAAAGCTTAAACACCATATTCGTTTGTGTATTCCATCCAACTTTCCATCCAAACACATGTATGATAACCTCTCTCCATCATCATAAATGAAGCAGGCGTTTAGGTGGCGGAATAGGAATTCCCTCCCTAGTCAAAACAGGTTTATCTTTCTTAAAGAAATTCTTAATTTTCTGAATAAATGACTTTTTCCTCTTTCCACCATACATTTTTCTAGACACTTGGGGCCAGATGTAGGTAGCCAAATACTGGTCGGTAGCGGCCAAAAATCGGTAATTTTGGCCGTTACCGACCGGTTTTTGGACATTGAGATGTAGGGCACACAAAAAAATACCGAATCGGTAAATTCTCGGAATCGTTAGAATTACTGAATCGGTAGAAGTACCGAATCGGTAAAAATACTGAGTCGGTAAATATTCCGATTTGGTAAACTTTCCGAATCGGTAAACATTCCGAATCAGTAAATTTACCGATTCGGAAAATAAGAAATGGAAAAATAAGACTTTTGAGATGTAGGTGACCCCTAAAATACCGAATTTGCTTCAAATTCGGTATTTAAGAGTCGGTATTTAGCATGGATTGAAAGCAGGTGGTAGCCAGGTTCAGGCTATAAAATAGGGTCCCAAAATGCAACAGTGTTACCAGAATGGCGGCATTCTACGTCATAGCAAGGCGGCTACGGCTACAGGCTGCAGGAGAGAGGGAATGGAGAAGGGAGGAGCAGGTCTACAGGCAGAGGATCACACTCTTCCAACTGACTGAGCCAGAGATCCTGCAAAGGTACAGGCTGCACCCACAAACCATCCTGGACCTGATTAGGGACCTGCACCCACTCCTGGAGCACCCTACACCAAGGGCGCACGCCATCCCACCCCATGTACAGGTGCTCTGTAGCATACACCTGCTTGCATCTGGCAGTTACCAGAGTGTTGTTGCTGCGGTAGGTGGGGTGTCCCAGAGCTGCCTGTCCCGTTTCTTCAGGAAGTTCCTGGATGCCATGATGCAAAGAATGGAGCATTACATCCGCTTCCCGGATACTGATGCAGACCTGTTCAGGACCAAGACTGACTTCTACCTAATGGCAAATTTTCCACACGTGATTGGCTGCATTGATGGGACCCAAATCCCAATATGCCCACCTGCTGCCACTGAGCTCATTTACAGGAACCAAAGTCATCTCACACAATAAATGTGCAAGTAATCTGTGATGCCAAGTACATGATCACAGACATAGTGGCCAGGTACCCGGGAAGCACCCATAACTCCTACATCTTCCAAAACAGTGGGATATACACCCGCCTGACAGCAGGGGAATTTGGGGAAGGATACCTGCTAGGTAAATTACTGTGTGATACTCCCTTGATAGATAATGCAGAAATATGTAAATGTGTGCCTGTGAGTAATTGTTTTTTCATTTCACATTAGGGGATAGTGCATAAGCCCTCCGTTCCTTCGTCCAGACACCCTACCTCAACCCCACGACCCCCAGCCAGAGACGATACAATGTTGCACGTAAATCAACCCGGAACAGCGTGGAGCACACCTTTGGCCTTCTGAAGAGCAGGTTCCACTGCCTCCACAAAAGTGGAGGGGCACGGCAGTACTCACCACTCATATGCTGTAAGATCATTGCAACTTGTGCCATGTTGCACTGAGGTGGAATTGAGCGACTATGAAGACCATGACGATGACCAGGCACTACCTCAGCCAACACAGTAGTAGTACCAACACCAACAGACGGCAGACAGAGACGGGCAGAGATCACACACAACTACTTTTGAGTAAGTAGAGATACACAGCAAGGGTTTAAATGCAGTAAACATAGTTTATTTGGCACTACGGTTCATTTATATAGACATATTTTTTACATCCTAAGTGTCTAGCCTAGCACAACTCTGCGGACAGGGGTTACCTCACCCTCACATGTCCATTCAAATTTGCCAGCCTTACTGTCTGCGCCCATGCACTGCAGTGCGTGATGCCTGTGGTTGGGCATGATCATTGTCTGCTGTGCCAGCGCCTGTAGTCTGGCGCCTGCTGCTCCTCCGTATTTCTGGGATAGGGGTGCTGCTCCTGCTACTGGTGTTGTCTGTGTCCCCTAAACCGTCACCTCCTGTTCTCCTGTTGTGGCTGACTGGTTAGTCAGCAGCACTTCCATTGCTGTAGTGACTCGCCCCATCACCCTTGTTAGGTCTGTGCAGCAGTGCACCAGCCCTTCCTGCATAGCAATAGAACGGCGACACAGCAGTGAAGTCACTGTTGCAAGACGGTGCATGCCCCTTGTCTGCTGTTACGTATACTGCCTCTCCCTGCGCCTTTGGGCGCGGTCCTTGTGTAGTTCATCACAAAGTGACATCACACACTGTAACATGTCCCTGACCCCATCGGCCATGTCCCTCATGCTGTCCGCCATTGATGTTATCCCCCGGTTCATGGTGTCAAAGTTTTTGTTCATATGGCCCATTTGTGTGTGCACTGCACTAATTGCTTTCACCTGCAGGCGCTGCACCTTGACCATTGTTGTCTCAAGACCACGGAAGACACCATCATCATGGCCAGTGGAGCCTGCCTCCCGGACCCTACGGTGTCTTGTGCCTCCAGTAACAGTGACAGGAGTGGATGGAAGGCCAGCTGTATTTTCTGCCATTGACTCTGTTGGTATCTAACCCTCCCTTTCCTCATCAGAGGATGTTTGAAAGATTCTCTGCGGGGTAACGTCATGCCTTCTGGGCCTGAAGATTTCTGACACCTCTGAGTCTGCTGGTGTTGCAAGTTGTTGAGGCTCATGTTGTGGTGAGTCAAAGAGCAGAGGAAATGATGGCAGTTGCATGGTGGCTGCCTCTGCTGTGGGAGATGCTTGTGTGCAGGGTGCTGGAGGTGTTGCTGTGCCTGGCACTGCATCCCTGGCTTCTTACTCACTCCTCTCCCTTTGGGGTGGCCTTTTCTCTCTCTCCTGCATTGTCATGCACGAAGTCTCTCCTGTGGACAGATATGGACAGTGGCTTAGTGGTGCTTTCACCGTGTATTCCTATAATAAATCACATTTATTTTGCACTATTTCCTGGTCCCCCCCCTTTCTCTATTTGTATTGTGTGGCATGCCTGACATTCTTTCATGTTGCCTGCTCTGATGTGAATACTTAAAAATATAACTACCATCATGCATTGCAGGTGGATACAAAAGCCTGTACTGGAGTACCTCAACACACAGTCACATTAGGGGAGGGAGACAGGTTGAAGGTGGGGAATGATGGACATGTCCCTTATCCTTTCTTTGATGCAGCTCGGGCTGAGCTGTCTGCATCACCAATTCCTACAACGCACTCTGGCTCCAGTGTGGACCCCACGAGCTCTTCAACATCCGTGAGAGCAGGTGCCCTGTTCTTTCCACCACCAGTTGCATTGGCCTCTATACTTCTTGCTGCCAATTTCTTTTTGGTTATGATCCTAAGATCGTACCATCTCTTCTTCAGATCGTCCACTTCCCTGGTTGTAACTCCTATTGCATTTACTTTGGACTGGATTCCCAGCCAGGTGTTACTCTTCACAGCCTCTGCTACCTGCAGAGACTGCTTTCCAAAAATCTTGGGGTAGTGCTTAACGACCTCCTCCACCAGCACCTGGAGTTCACCTGTGCTGAACTTCATCTTCCTCTTCCTCTCTATACCTTCCCTCTGGGTGCCCTGGGATTCCATTTCTTAGTTCTGCACAGCTCAGCTAAACAACAGCCTGTCAGTGTGTAACTGCTCTCCTGGGTGATCAGTTACTCTGCACCTGCATGGGTGTGGCCACTTCCTGGTTGTGGGGTGGGGTGGATGCACAGGATTGGTTGTTTGCTCTGTTGGTTGGCTGAGGGGCGGAGTGGAAGCACCTGATTAGTTGGTGGCTCAACTGCTTGCTACCGATTTGGTAAATCCCATTCATTCCTATGGGCATCCAGGCCCATAGGAATGAATGGGATTTACCTAAACGGTATTTGCCGATTCAGTAAATACCGATTCGGAAAATACCGACTCAGGGATTCCGAATTTTACCGAATCTGTATTTTTTACCGACTTTTTACCTACATCTCATTTACCTTTTCAAAAATACCGATTTGGTCAAATTCAATATTTTAGAATCTGTAAAAATGATTTACCTACATCTGGCCCCTGGTGAACAATCAGCAAAATCTCAATTTTTCTTGACAGGGCTCCTTGCACCGACGGACAAATGTGAATCAAGCATACAAATTTTCACATGAAATAGTCCCTAATTCAACACTGCAAGCCCTACCTAGCTTCTCAGTGTTATTCCAACCGACAAGTTACCTCACTGCAGTGTGGTTTCTATCGCCACCCACTATTCAATTTTCCCCAGGAATTCTGGGCAACATAAAACAAAACATCACACAAATACTCAAAAATCAATCCTTATCACCAAACTAGTCAATAATAACCATAGCTCTGCTACCAGAAAACTGATCCTGCGCTTTACCAGCAACAGGTAATATAACACCACATGCTCACCTGGGCCCATAAATTCATTCACAACACACTGGCAATATCCGCTGGGGTCATCTTTTGTAATTCCCTAGATTAGTTATCCTTTGGTCCCTAACTAATCTTTCACTGATCAAAAGTTCTTTCCTATGGTCTTCTGGAACTAGCTGATGGTGAATTGACATAAGATTTAGTATACTTACAAATTTGGAAATTATCACAGAGTCGCATCACTTGCACTCCGACGGCCCATCATTGCCATGCCTGTCTGCACATATCCATAAGCCTGACAATGACACTGTGATGTTGTGCGTTGAAGGTGGGCGGCCACGTACGTGTAGGCCTATGGTAAAGATAGGGTGGACACAGATGTAGAGTTCATGGCTGGCTAAACTTGCGATGCTGTTGGGGGTAGACCTTTGGCTCATGCTGTGGTAAAAGTGACACACACACAACGGTTGGCATGTATGATCCCTGACCCCGAGCGGGCTTGCGCTCCCTCGTTTACACCTTCGAAGAAGCCCGCACTCCAGGGGCATACTACATTGCAACATTGTCCATTGCAGGATGGGTGGCACTGACACAAAAACAGAGACACACGTATTAGTTACTTCCTTGGCAAGGCCAAAACTTAACCACGCCCAGAGCCCCAAGTTCAGTTACCACACCCCTACGCTGGACTGTTGTATGCCAGTCCACTACACTTACGCTTACAGGGGGGTACGATGCAGCTACATGTCCCATTACCCAGGTCTACCCCACTGCCTGAGGTAACATGGTTGCGTCTGCTGTAAACAGCACAATGTTATGTGGTAGGGCCAGGGGCCCTCATGCATACAAATGACTACTCGAATACACATAGATAGTTTGTGGAACTGGCTAAGGGCACGTGCTCCCGGGACCTTTTATCGCAAGGGTCCATGATTTGAGCTGCACAGAGTTAGTGGCCCTAGATGCACTGCCACACTGCCACGGACGGTGACTTGCGGTGCATTGAGATAGGGCCACGAGAGCTGAGCAGGTTCTGGTGAATGTCGCGGAGTGTTTTGGGGAACAGTGGAAGGTGTTCTTCCAGGGCATGATGCAGAGGGCAGAACCAAGCAGGACAAGACAATATTGAGGAGATGAATGCTACAGACTCATTCTTAACATCAAGTCAGTATCAGCTACATGATGACGAAGACAACCCCCAGGCCATATACTCAGATGCCACTATAGTACAACCAGAGAGTGCCCAGGAATTTCGTGGCACAGAGTTAGTGGCACCAGAGCTGAAAGGGGATGCAGTCTGCGATGAGGCATGTACAATGATATGAACTCTGCCATAAATAAATCAAGACTCAGTTCCAAATGTGTGGCCTACTCAACTGCAGTGTAGGCCGGACGCAGCGGTCAGCAGGGTCCCACTGCCATGTTTTTTTTAATCTGTTTATTGTTTTTCTCCCACAATCAACTTACATAATGATCAACAAAATCTATATATGCTCTTCGATCTTGCTTACAATGTGAAGAAGGCTCTGGACTACCAGAGTCTGAACACGGTGCACAGCTTAAAGGACAACTATCTGTTGTCTCCCAGTTTTTCTACAAATTTTAAACAATAAACCAAATTGATTCAATATTCATTCAAAGCTTTGTTCATTATATGTATGAGAATTTCAGTAGAGCAACATAATTATTGCACATTCACAAGAAGCAGTAATGAACATAAAAAACAATGATCAACAATTTCAACACAACAATATCTGATGTGTTTCATTGAATTTTTAAAGTACCATTAAGCAACTGTACAATGAGGTAAATACTGATTAGAATAAACGAAAATCCCAATGCATTTCGGGTTCCAACATTTGAACCCTTCGTCAGGGGAAAACAATAGATCAACAAACAATAAACAAGGTTAAAAAAATCAGCAAATCAGCAAAATCCTCCAATTGTTATCATCCGCAGGAAGCCTGCAACACAAACGTTGGCTACTATCAGCTCTCAGTTATATACATTGTGATACCCAAAAACCTTCACCTGTTACAGATTAGTGAAGTAGAATTTGCACTCATGAAATGAATGAATGAGTGAAACATGCGTGAAGATAAAAGAAAGAAACGACGTGAAAATATGTGGAAACACCCAACAGGTGAAGGTTTTTCTCCTGTATATTCATCCTGGTTCCGAGCCAGAGTCCGCATCTATAGCCTTCAATTCTGTGACCAGGGTTTACCATTCCCGGGCTGCTTCTAGTGCCTTATCATTGTAGGATCTCTGGGCCTGCTGCAGGCGAATTAGGCTCTCACTCCCCTCCCATGTAAATGTAAAGTAACGCAGCTTTCCATCTGACAAAACCGGGTCCTCTTGCAGCCTTCCAGTGGGTTGTAATTTCCCTTTTGGCAAGCACCAACCCCAAATCCAGGAATGTACTTGTTATTTTTGTCTTACTAGTGTGGGGGAACCAATGCCACTGACAAAGGTAAGGTTCCCCAAAACTGCATGCTACTCCTAAGACCTCTCATCGCCCTGCCAATGTTACCATCTAGCAAATCTTCCTTGGTATGATAAAAATGCGTCCCTAAATAAGGAAGGCAGCGGGGTTCCCACTTGATGCCGTGCACGGGCGCCGGCGAATAGCATGCTGGGTCAACTGGGAAAACGCAAGTGTTCGCCCAGTTTACTCTGAGACCGGAAATTTCCCTGAACCTGTGAAGCAACGCCCGTGCTCCCTCTAATGCATCCCCGCGTCCTTTAAAAACATCAAGAGATCATCCGCGTATAATGAGATAAAGTGCATCTGACCGTGGAGTCGTAGGCCCTGGAATGCTCTCCCCAGCCTAGCACTGACTGCCAATGGCTCTATGGCCAGGGCAAATAATAACAGGGAAAGCGGGCATCCCTTTCGAGTACCTCACCCCACTGGATATGAGGAGCAGGTGACCGTTCCTACCTTCACTCTGGCGCTCGCCGATGAGTACAATATTTCAGTCCAGCGGACATATCCCTCCCCAAGTGTAAAGGCTCTCATTATAAAGAACAATTAGGGACACTCTAAACTATCAAACGCTTTTGCAATGTCCACGGAGGGGATTGCCGCCCGTATATCTTCGTCGTGGCCCCCACCCAGTATGCGTAGCAATCGGCGTACGCTGCCCACTGTGTTGCAAGTAGGAATGAATCTGGCCTGATCAGGGAGGACCAAACGTACCATATGCGGGAGGAGTCGAGTGGCCAGAATACGACTCAAAATTTCATAATCAGTGGTGAGCATGAATAAGGGTCGATACGCAGAAGGGTCAGTAGGGGCCTTCCCTGGTTTAAGTAGAGGGATGATGATGGCTTCCCTAGTCGAGGGCCGCAGCACTCCCAACTTCCTTGTTTCTTTGAAAACCGACAGTAACCTAGGGGCAAGGATATCTACATAGGCCGAGTAAAACTCTATGGGCAGGCCGTCGTTTCCCGGAGTCTTGTTACGCGCCAGTTGTTTGATAGCTCATCTAATTTCAGACAACGTAATATCTTGGCCAAGGGAGTCCGCCTGCTCCGCATCTACGGAGGGCAGTTCTAAATCTTCCAGGAAATGTCAGTCTTTCATGTCAGTTTCACCGGCCTGCAACTGAATATCATATAATTCTGCATAATAGTTATGAAATCAGGTATTTTTCTGAAGCTGAGTGTATTCCATTTGTCCCGTCTGGAGGGTCAGCACCAGAATAGGAGTGCATCTAGGGAGGGGGTTGGCCAACCATGCCAACAAAGTACCCACCTTGTCCCTTTCAGCATGCGTACGGGCCAAACATGCCCTATGGTCAAAGCACCTCAAGCGCTCCACAACTGCCTCCACAGCCTCCTTAGAACTCAAAAGCAGTTCCTGCGCCACAGAGTTAGTTGAGTGGGTTCGCTCGGCTTCCCTAAGATTCCTCTCTGCAGTGTCGATTTCTTGCAACAGCATTTTCTGCACTCCCACCCATTTAGTAATACACCAGCCCCGGATCACCACATTGAAGGCATCCCACTTTAGTGCAGTCGTCGTAGCTGTACCCTCATTATCGCTAAAGTATCGTTCTATTCCCGTCTCCAGTTCAGCATGGAAGACCGGGTCTTCTAGCAACTCTGGACGCAATCGCCAGGAGTGTACGGCTGGTCGCTCCATGGCCCAGCAGAAACTCACCAGCAACGGGTTATGATCCGAGATGGTGCGTGATAAGTATTCACTACCAGCTACCATAATAGCGAGGCCAGCGCTACACAAAACCGCATCGAGCCTCACATGCAAATCATGTAAGGCCAAGAAGTATGAGTAATCACGTTTTCCAGGGTGTTGTGCGCGCCATACATCTATAAGTCCCCAGCTATCCTGCCACTGGGATCTGATCTTCGATAGTTTATGAATTGTGGCATCAGGCAATGGGGGATGGGATCTATCCATGGTCCCGTCTGCTATGGAGTTAAAGTCCCCCCCCTAATAGTACCGGGTTCGTGAAGTAAACGGCCAGAGTTTCATACATGTGAGCAAAGAAAGTCGCCTGTTCCACATTAGGGGTGTAAATACTGCAAAGGGTCACATCCTGCCCGTGAAGGCGACCCATTACCACCACATAGCGGCCCTCGGGGTCTACCAACTGGTCAGTCATCTGAAACGGACCCCGGCCCTGACCCAAATCAACACCCCTCTCGCAAAAGCCGAATAGGTAGTATAATAAAGCTGCCCCCGCCATCTGCACTGCAATGCTAACCCTTCAGTCTTAGTTAGATGTGTCTCCTGTAGGAATACTATCTGTGCGCCCCTGCGTACTAGATATGAATAAACCTTGTATCGTCGTTGCATAGAGTGTAATACCCGCACATTCCAAGTCATACATTTTACATCAGGTAATGGACCCATACTCCAATTGTAAAAGCACAATAAGTCGCCGCTCCCTCCTAGACACGCCGGTGAGTACCATGCCCCACATCCCCAACAATCCCAGACCCACCCTTCACACTACCCTCCCTCCCCAGAACAGGCACTAACACAGTGAATCCTATCCAAACTGACCCCAACAAGCGCTCTCAAAAGGTGTCAAAGGAGTACTAACTGGGAACCATCCGGTGGGGGGTGGGATAGAACCTAGCAATTCAACAGCAGCCAGCCGAAGCATCCAGCACCAACCCCCCATTAGGGGCCGAACCCTGAAGGTGACAGCGCCCCCCCAACCAATAATATAAAGGCTTTCCAGCAATCAGGTAATCCCGCTGGCCCCCCAGGCGTCCTGGACACCCCAGACCCAAGCAGCTCACCGCAAAGAAACCCACAAAGTTCGGAGCAGAATCACCCACAGGATAAGTCACAGAGTCTACCTTGCTTGTCATGGAGCGTCCACCATGTCATCTGCCATACCCGATGTTACCTTGGGAAGAATTTGGCTGCCAGACTCAGAGAGCTCAGCCTCAGTATCATCAACTTCTTTTTCCGAGCCCGTGGACGCCACCTGCGAGGATGCCTCGGCCCCAGCAATATTCTCAACAGCCTGCAGCTCCGCCAAGCGCTCCGCCTCCGTCTGAGACATCGAGGGGCCCCCAGGCACCGATCGCCGTCTCCTATTATGGCGGGCCGACAAAGTCTCTTTTCCATCGCTGGTCGCTGCGAGGGCAGACCAGCCGCTCTCTTGCCGGCTCGGTACTCCTCCAACCATGCTCAGGCCTCCTCAGGGCTATTGCTGAAATGCGTTTTGCCATCCAGCCCAATTCGTAATCGTGCAGAGAACATCAAAGAATATTGTATGCCTTCATCACGGAGCACGCGTTTGACCGCCAGAAAGGATGCCCTGGCCCGTTGTACTTCAAGCGTATAATCTGGGAACAGCATGACATTGCTATTGTCTACACCGTAGGGGCCCGAGATCCTGGCTTTATGAAGGAGTAGGTCTTTGTCTCTATAGCGTAGGAGGCGCGCCACCACTGACCGAGGTGGGCGTCCAGGATCCGGCGGGCGCGCAGGCACTATGTGGGCCCTTTCCAGTGTATAGAACTGCGACGGGCCTTCTGGTGCAACCACGTCCCGGAACCAGCGCTCCAAGTAGGCCACCATATCAGATCCCTCAATTCGTTCCGGCAGGCCCACCACGCGAACGTTGTTCCTTCTATTGCGGCCTTCCGCATCATCAGCTCGCTTCTCCAGGGTCCGCAGCCGGGATAGAACGTCTCCCATTTGAATGTCCAACTCGCGCTGTTCAGGCCCTATTTCATCCAGCTTAACCTCCGTCTGTCGCACCCTGTCGGACAACTTATCATGATCGGCTTTCAAGAGTCCCAATCCTGTTGCCACTTGCGCAATATCCTGTTGAAGGGCCATTCTAGTGTCCACTATGGCCTGCAGGATTTGTTCCATTTGGTGCTGCAGGAGTAATCCAGAAGGATTAATCGCCGGGTCTCGTGGTCCCCGCTCCGCTTCCGACTCCATGCTGTCCAGGGATGAACCCCCTTGCTTCCCCCGGGGCTTCCCTATGGTCAAACTCCTCAGGCACTGCTCAGCACAGGAGGCGGGGGGCCCCCCAGCTACGTCTAATTTAGCTGTCTATGTTGCTCCTCGCAGTGGGGGACGAAGACCGAGTGGGCGCAGCAGCAATTCCCAAGCACCACCAGACAGGAAGAGCGAAGATCGGGCAGTTCCAACCTGGCAAAGCAGCAAAGGCGAGGTTCCCAGAAACCAAAGATTCCAGGGGCTGCAGACACAAAGAATGGCACCGCTAATTAGAATAGCACAGGCAGTAGTTCCACAGGGAGATACTCTTTCCAATTGATTTCTTGTTACACCCAAGCTGCACCTTTTCTGCACATCACTGTCTAACTGTGTACAGTGCGCCTTTCATAAAGTCCATGTGCATAGGGTAAGGGGTCCCCAACTGAGAAATTGTATGGCCACTGCAACATAGGTTACAAAACTGCACCTCCCGGCACTGGCGCCGCTGCCGTATCCTGCCCAGTAAAACTCCAGGATGGGCACCAGGCATCCCCACCAGCCGAGCCTCACCGGTAATTTGAGACAGCAGCCTGCTAGGCTTCCCCCACAGGCTCCCTTAGTGATCCCTGCAGCGGCGGCCGGAGGGGGGAAGGAAAGGACACGGCCAGCAGCGTTGCTCCCACGCACCCCCCACCGTGGCTCACCTCAGGGAAAGAGTCAAGGTCCCTAGTGGCAGGTCCACCCAGGGCGGCTGTCAGTCCTGCATCATCTCTCTGCCAAAAGTCTCCCAGAGGGCGGCAGTCAAATCCACCTCCACTCGCCTCCTGACTGGGCCTGGATCTGGTGTGGCAACACAGCTTTCGCTGCTCAATCCTGCAGGCCTAGAAGAGCGGCCCGCCCTCCGGTCTTCACAACTCCTGCAGCTTTCTCCACTCCGCTGTCTGGGGGGGAGAGGGGGAAGTAAAGTCACGTGGCCGGCAGCGCCGCTCCTACACAGCCCCCTCACCGCGAACCGCCGCAGGCAATCAGTCCGCCGCCTCAGTGGCAGCCAGCAATGATCTGCCAGGGGCAAGCACTGGGCTCGCGTCTCTCCTCTAGTGAGGGGTTCCCAGCGGGCAGCAGGTCGAGACCACCCCAGCCCCGGTGCATCGACTTGGCCCACTCCGCTCAATCTGGTCCCCATGGGGCCCCACGCACAAGCAGCCCCCAGTGCCAGCAGGTCAATCGTTGCGCCCCCCAGACCACCACTCAGCAATCGGCAAAGTTCCGGTGAGCAGACAGCCGCCATTTTAGGCAGCGGCCGAGTCCGGGTTCGGGATTTGTATCGGGACCCCAGAGCGCTCATGAGGCACCGTTCTCCACAGGGTTTACAGGGGTTGCTGTCATTACCCCGCTACACGAACAGGAGAAATTTGGAGGCCCAGAGTAGCCCCCAAAACAGGATAAATAGCGGAGTCGGTGCGGAGCTACAGGCTCACGCTTCCTCTTCCATAGGCTCTGAAGCCACGCCCCCGTCCCACTGCCATGTGTCGTTGTCTTGCGATGCATAGAGTTAGTGGCACCAGAGCAGTTGTTGGTAGTGTTCGAACACCTCCATAAGGATGATTCTTTTTTCCTCCGGACTGAACCATGTCTTCCTCTTATTCCTCTCCTTGCATGCAATGATATAAACTGTGCCATAAATAAATCAAGACTCAGTTCCAAATGTGTGACCTACTTGACCGCAGTGTAGGCCGAAGGAAGTAGTCAGCAAGGGACCACAGAACAGTGTTGTTGGAGTGCTATGCACAGAGTTGGTGTCACCACATCGAAGGGAGTATAGTGATATAAATGCATCCATTGACATATGAACTCGGCCATCATGATATCAAGACTCATTTCCAAATGTGTGACCTACTAGACCACAGTATAGGCCGGAGGCAGTGGTGGAGTACGTCAACGGGAAAGAAGTACTGCGGGCCTGTGTCGCAGAGGCCATGATGGTCTGAGGAGGCTGCCATTGTCGTAGGCCCTCGGGCTTGGAGCTTGCACTTGCCGGTGGTGGGCCCTCTTTGACACACGACAGTGTCCGAAGGTGAGCAGTAAGGCCTGGGTGCGAAGGGGCAGGCAATACAGCTCTGGGGACCAGCAGCCTGGGGTGCAGCAGGTTCACAGGAGCGCAGGCAACACCACTCACGGCGTTGGCCTCGCGAAGGGTGAGAGGGGCAACCCTGGCAGACACGTTGGACATTCCGGAAAAGGACCACCCCCAGAGCTACGTGCTTTTTATTCACACCCCTACGCTAGCCTGGCATACGCCGGGCCAGCCCACTTCGCTCACGCTTACGTGGGGGACGTAACAAGCGGCATTTCGACGATCTTCCCCACTGGCTGAGGTAACATGGTTGCGTCCACTATACTCCAAACACCAGCAGTGTATGTCAACATGGATATGTCTGTGGTCTGCATACTGCAGTCTGTCCAGCACATCAACGCCACATTTGGCATTGTGTACATTTTCATTCATGGGTCACATGCCTCCTTTTCACATGCCTGGTTCCCACCTCTCCCCACAATCTGCTATTGTGTGGCTGAGTTGCCATGCCGTTGATGGCTTATGTACATGGCTAGCACAGATTACCACAGTAAGTTGTGCGGTCGTGTCTGGTAGGTGGGCATCGTGTTTGGCATGTTGTATGTGAGTTTGTAACATGTGCATCCCCAGAGTTGTGAGTTGCATGATTGTGTAGTTGAGGTGTGTGATGTGTTCATTTGGTACTTACCAACAGCAAGTGCATTCCCATAGGTTCCATCCTGGAAGCACTGGTTGATGATGGACTGTCAGAAGATGTAGAAATCATGCACACTGCCTGGGTAGTTGGCGACGACATAGGTGAAGAGTCCCCGGTGGTCCCCTATTGCCTGCAAATTGATGGAATGCGTGTCCTTTCTGTTGCGGTAATTGTGAGCAGTGTCAACAGGGGGCACAAGTAGGACATGTGTGCAGTCAATTGCCCCAACACGTGCGGGAAGTCTGCTATGGCGTAGAAGCCTTGCTTGGTATCCAGCTGTTCCTGCGCAATGTGGGGGAAGTGAAGGTGCTGGGGTACCAAGCTGATGATGGCATCCAAGACAGTTGTGATGAACTTCGATAGGTCTGGCTGTGAGACTCCTCCGACTCTGGTAGTTGTTGGTTGGAAGGTACCAGAGGCCAACAAGTGCAGCACAGTCAGCAGCTTTGTCTGAGGTGGGATGTTGGTTGTCCTTTGTGTTGGTACCGTCAGCCTATGGGCAATGATGTTCAGGATGCAGAGGATGGTTGTTCTTTTGAGCCTGTAGTGTGCAATGACATCCTCTGGTGTTAAGTGTGTGAGGTTGGTGCGTTTTCTGAAGGTCTGCTGTCTTGTCTGCGCTGCATCTGTGGTAGTCCGGGGGTGGCAGGGGTGGTGAGGAGGGTGGCGGACCTGGGGGTGGTGGCGGTGGGTGTTGTGGCCCTCTTGGGGCTCCGAGCTGCATGATCAGTAGCTTCATGGCATCTGTTGTTCTTCAGGTGTGGCTCTGGGCTGGGCTACCATTTATGGTGCAGGTTGTCATCCGACTTTACACCAGGTAGGAGCAGGTGTTAAATTCCTGCTGCTAACGTGTCTTATCACATGTTTTGTGATCTTATCGCTGATCTGGCTGGTCGTTAAGAATGTTGTGAAGCGGATTTCTGTACGGGAACGCCTACTCTGCATATCATTAGCGTTAGTTGGCGGTGTTATCTGTGGCGATGTTTTTGCAGCTGCCATCGCATGGATTTTGGTGGTATCGGCGGTTAGCACCAACTTGTGAATGGCTGCGATAAAGTGCTGATAACTCAGCGATAAGTCTTTGAGAATATGCCCTCTAGAGTTATAGAATATGTGCAATATCTGCAGTTTAACCATACAGAAGCAAGCCCTTATAGCTATAATCCTAGGGCCCTGGATTGTTTCTGTCCAGTCATCATATTCAATAAGCCAAATGTCTCCCACCCATGCCTCTCGCAATGACAACAGTGGGCCAGGAGAGTTGATCATTATTTTCTTATACATTAATGAGCTCACTCTCATTAACATTGGATCCTGTAGTAGTCCGTCCTCTAACAGAGCAGATCAGATTCTGGAAGGTCTTCTCCCTCCAGCACATGTCATTGTATCCACATGTCCTATCTGCAGGTATTTAAAACATATTCCCCATGTCTTATTCCTCCTGTAACTCCATGAAGGGCAATTATTTGCCCCCTCTCCAAAAGTCCCCGAGATGTTTAATACCTATCAGTCCCCATTTACGTAAACTTTGTCACTTCCCACCTTACCTCAGGGGATCACTGTCCCATGATGGAGTCCTATTTGTCAGTTTGCCATGCAAGCCCAAACGTTTAGTAGCCTTTCTCCACGCAAAATTAAATGCAAGGAAGAAATGCAATTACGGTGGTTTTTGGACTTCAACAGTACGAACTTGAGTGGTAGGTGGGATCTGGGCAACTCTGGATAAATACTCAGTGAGGGGAATCCATAAAAGATCACGTTTGATTGCAAGGGAAATGGGGGAAACAAAATTAGTGTCCAGACGGTGATTAAAACAAACTGCGTTCCACCAGGCATTGAAGGAGACATCATTAGCCTGTTTCCAATGAGATGTAATATGGTGTAAGGCAACGGCTATCAGAAGGTCGATTAATTTATGTTTATGGGACGAAGTGGCAAAAATAGGAGAAAGAGAACCTAGAAAAATGTTAACAGTGGAAAAGGAAGAACAAAAATTGAAAATCTTTTGAAACTGGGACCATACTTGTTGCCAAAAACGAAAAATGGGAGGACAATCAAACAACATATGCTTCAAATCAGCTGAAGAGCAGGGACAGGACCAACAAGTGGAGGTAGTGTCTGAGGAAAACGATGACAGAAGTAATGGAGTGAATAATGTGCGATTATAAACAAAAAATAAGGTTTGGGTAGTGTTTGCAGCTCTGGAAGTACTATGGATTTTCAACCAAATTTTGTTCCACAAAGTGAAGGACCAAACTTAAGATAAGTCTTTTTCCCAAGCCAACTCAACCCTGGATTTGAGACGAACAGTAGAAGACTGAATAGATTTATAGAGAAAAGAGGCAGAATGGGAGTGATCAATGGCATTGGAAATGGGAAGATATGCTGTAGGAATAGAATTTGTAGCGGGAAGTGAAGAGAGGTATTGGATGAGAGAGGGAATCAGTGGCATATATCGTGTACGAGAAGAGGAGGGCAACGAGAACTGTTTTTGGAGGTCTTGAAAAGAAAGAGGTTGATTATCCACAAGAAGTTGAGAGATCCATTTTAGACCAAGAGAGTGCCAGGTCTTCCAATATAATGAGCGATTGCGAATTTGGAGGAGTTTATTATGCCAAATAGGCTGAGTATGAGTGGAGGAAGCAGAAGGATAAGAGGAGGACAGGTATGGTAAAAGAAGAGTACGAGAACGGGAGATAATGGGGGAGCGAAGAGACGTTACATTAGAAGTGAAGGAAAGAATCTCATTAAAATCAAAAGGATGAAGGAAAGAAGATTCTAGCTTTAGCCAAAGAGGGGGATACAAGGGGAGGTCCGAAGAGAGCCAACGCAAAGCTTGCTTTAATGAAAAAGCGGTATGATAAGATTTGAAATTCGGAAATTTAACCCCTCCTAATGTTTTATCTTTCTTCAAGGCAGAAAGGGCTATTCAGGATTTCTTACCTTTCCACAAAAATTTTTGCAAAATAGAATCTATCGACTTGAAGTAATAGTCCGGAATATGAATGGGAATCATGGAGATAGAGTAAAGTACTAGAGGTGCCAACATCATTTTAATGGAGTCAAGACGTCCCCACCAAGAAAGGAAAAGAGGGTTCCAGCGAGTAATAGCCGCATTAAGTTTAACAGAAAGGGAATCGAAATTAAACTTAAGAGTATCTAAAAGACGAGGAGCAAACCAAACACCCAAGTACTTAATCTTGGAAGGCTGCCAAGAAAAGCCAGAATTGTGAAAGAGATGTTTTTGACGGAGAGGGTTTAAGGGTAAGATTTCACATTTATCAATATTAAGACGGTAGCCAGAAACTTTAGAAAAGGAGGAAACTTGATTCAAAAAGAACGGTAAAGTGGATTGCGGGTCCGAACAATATAACAAAATATCATCAGCGTAGACTGATAGTTTAACTTGCTGTTGGGAGCCGTAGCGCAATCCAGAAATATTCTCATCAAGTCTGATCTTAGTCAAAAAAGGTTCTAAAGCTAAAACAAACAAAAGAGGGGATAAGGGGCAACCTTGACGCACGCCTCGTTGAAGAGGAAAATAATCAGAAGTTATTCCGTTTGCAAAAATTGAAGCATGGGGGCTAGAATAAAGTAATGAAATAAGAGAAATGAATTTAGGAGAGAAACCGATCCAACGAAGAGCTTGAAACATAAAGTCCCATCCTATTCTATCGAAAGCCTTTTCGGCGTCAAGAGAGATGGCAGCCAAAGGATAAGAAAGGGAGGGAGCTTTACTCAAAATATTAAAGAAAACTCGGGAGTTATCTGATGATAAACGACCTTTAACAAAGCCTGATTGCTCAGGGCCAATAATATTTGGTAAAAGGGGGTCCAATCGAAGAGCTAATATTTTGGCGAAAATTTTATAATTGGTATTTACAAGAGAGATGGGGCGATAGTTTTTACATAAGGTATGGTCCTTATCTGGTTTGGGAATTAAACAAATGAGCGCTTCCTGAAAGGTTCCCCGGGAAGAACCAGAATCGATAAAAGATTGAAATAATAGAAGTAGTTTAGGGAGGAGAAGGGAGGAAAAATGATTATAGAATTCAATGGTGAAACCGTCAGGCCCAGGTGCCTTACCACGACGAAGGACAGAAACAGCATGAGAAATTTCAGAGAGGGAGAGATCCGAATCAAGTGTATGAAAATCAACATGAGTGGAGGGAGGGGGAGGAATGTCTTGAAAATACGTAAGGAGATCAGCGGGATCAGGACTGGATTCAGGAGTGTATAAAGTTTGATAGAATGAAACAAACTGATTTAATATGTCTTTATCTTTAAACAAAGAAATACCCGACGGTCCTTGTAGAGAGTCAATCTCAGTTTTCTCCCTTCTTATCTTAAGATAATTAGCTAGTAATTTGCCCATTTTGTTTTGACCTCCATAATAACGAGAGTTGCATTTAAGGAGAGAATTAGAGGCTGCATTGGTGGTAAATTTGTTAAAATCGAATTTGGCTGAAATGAGCTCACGAAGGGAGGAGTCAGAGCTAGAGTTATAATAAGCATATTCTAGTTTCTTAATTTTATCAGAAGTTGAGTTGACTTAGAAATAGACCTCTTTTTCTTTTGTGATACGAAATTAATAACAAATCCCCTAACAGCTGCTTTAAACGAGTCCCACACCATGACAATGGAAGATTCAGGGAGATGATTAAGTGTGAAAAATTCAGTGGCAAAAACTGTAAATTGAGTGCAAAAATCAGAATCAAGGAGTAAAGAATTATTAAATCTCCAGCGTCCTGAATGAGGAGAGAAGGGGACAAGGTCAATATCAACAAAAATGGGAGCATGGTCTGAAATTAAGATAGAACCAATGTCTGCGTGAAGGGCAAGTTGAGCTAGGGATTTGCTAAGGAATAGGTAATCAATACGGGATTGGGAATGATGAGTGGGAGAGTAAAATGTGTATTCTCTAAGGTCGGGATTGCATAGCCTCCAAATGTCAACTAGAGCGTTATTTTGAATAGATGCAGTAAATTGGGAGTGCATTTTGGAGGAAACAAATTTAACTTTAGAGTTTCTGTCTAAAATGGGGTCAAGAACTTGATTACAATCACCACCGAAAATAACATATTGTTCATCAAGCATAACAAGTTTTTCAGAAATAGCAGGCCAAAACAATTTGTCAACCCCTGTAGGAGCATAAACATTAAAAATAACAATTGGTATCTTGTCTATGAGAAGATTTACAAGAACCCAACGACCATTAACGTCACATTCTTGAGATACAACAGAAACGGTTAACTTTTTGTGACACAATATAACTGAACCATTTTTCTTACCTAAAGCAGGCGAATGGAAAACATGTCCCACCCAACAACGTTTGAGTTTTACAGCCTCCTTTTCCGAAAGATGGGATTCTTGGAGGAGGGCTACATCAACGTTAAGCCTAGCCAAATGTGTCAAAACTCGTTGACGTTTAATAGGGTTATTTAACCCCTTAACGTTCCAAGTGACTACTCGGAATATGAATCAAAAGTAGAATGATATGGAAAAGAAGATAGAACAGAAAAGGTACATTGGAAAGAGAAGAGAATGGTCATAGGAATGTAGAGATAGAGTAAGTAAGAGAAATAAATCAAGAGAGTAGATAGAGAATACAGTGAGAAAAAAGGAGAGAAAAGAGTAAAAAGAGGAGATAGGAAAAGGGAGTAGTAAAGAGGACAGAGCAATATAAGAAGAACATAGAAACATACCAATGGATACAGAACGAAGACTAATGGGGGGTGACGACGCCAGAAGATGACGACAACGACAACGGAACACACGCCACCGAACATCGGAGGAACCGGCAGAGAATTGAATTGAAGGGATGCACGAATACACCGGGATGAAGAAAGGGGTAGATCATCTATAAAAGGACAAAAAATAAGAAGAATATTAGAGAAACATACGAGATATAAAATACAGAATACAAAATACCGAAAACAAAAATACTAGAATAAGATATCAATCAGCAGGGAATATAGGACAAAAATACGACACAGTAGGATAACGGAAAAGTAAACAGTTCATTCATGCGTGACTAAACAGCTCTAGCAGTGTCCATGACGTCGGTCTCTTGCTGACGAAGAAACTCTTGAAGGGCCTGTGGATCATCGAAAGTCGTCGTCTTATCCTTATAGGTCACCTTGAAGAGACAAGGATGAAGCAGTCCATATCTTGCATTCAGAGCTCGTAGTTGTGGTCTTAAATCAAGGAATTGTTTTCGACGATCAGCTGTCACTTTAGCCACATCCTGAGATAGATAAAGACGATGACCTTCCCACATAACTTGTTTTTTAGTTTTTGCTGCTGAAAGAACCTGCAGGAGATCAGTATATTGTAAGAACAGCATGATGACTCCTCGGGGTTTGTTGGAAACTTTAGGACCAAGTCTATGAGCACGTTGTATATTAAGTGAAGAAGAAGGAGGAAGATCCAGAATTTTCTGCAGAAAGGTTTGAAAAAATGCAGTTGGGTTGGATCCCTCTGTAAGTTCCGGAAGACCATAAAGGCGTAGGTTATTTCTGCGATTACGATTTTCCAACTCCTCTGTCTGCCTCCTCAGGAGAGAAACATCTTTTTCCAAAAGCGAAATCCTAGAGCTTGAAGTTTGAAGGGCCTCCGTGGCCTGTTCTACTAGAAGAACACGCGATTCAAGAGTAGACCATTTATCGTGAAGAAACTGCAAAGTCTTAGTAGTCTCAGCCATGAAGGGTTTTAGCGCACGAATTTCCTCAAGAATAAGATCCATAGATGCAGAATGTGAAGATGAGCCTGGGGAGGGTGGGTCTTTTTTGAGGCGCTTTGTTGAAGCAGGGTGCAAAAGTTTACTTGAGGAGGTATTTTTTGGAATTGCCCCAGGAGTTAAGTCCGGCTTTCGAGAAGCAGGATCATCCATGGTTGGAGTCGTGGAGTCAGAGTCAGAAGAATGACGCGGTTTGGGCGTTGAAGCAGTAAGCTTGAGAGTACGCAATTTCCCCATGAAAAAATAGGAGGAAAAATATTAGTGCCACCACAGACCACCAGACAAAGTCAATAGGAATAGTATTCAAGGAAGAAACACTGTGGTTCGGCGCTGTTTAAAGCGTACAGGAAGCGCGCCAAACAGAAATAATGAAGCTGAAGAGAAGTCGGATTAATCACTATATCGGCTGTGAAAAATACATTTCCTCATCAAGAAAAACCTTCAAATAGTATTTGCAAGAAAAGAACACTGGAGCAAATCAACAGACATTGCATGTGAGCATAAGCGCAAAGGCAGCAGCGTTGATGGCCCGCAGGTTATGCAATATGGTAAAAAACCAATGTCCAGTATGAAGGTTGCTGTAGTATTTCTGCGGAAAGAAATATTTCAGTAAGCCAGGAAGCATAGCGCATATGAAAAAATGTGGTGGAAAAAAGCGCCAACCAGGATTTGTTATTTGAAGATATCAACAAGCGTAGCGCATATCAATATCAATATGCGGGCGAGAGAGGCGCCAACCAGGAAGATAAGGTACGAAGTGCTGAGGCAAAGTTGGTGAAAACAGGCAGAATTAGTGTGAGCAGCGTCTGCATGTCAAAACGTGTGAGGAGGAAAACTGCATCTGTATAGGCATTTTGTATTGTGCCCAAGCTGTTTGGGAAGGGAGCAGACAGTAAAAGTTCTGTGGAACGGAGAGCGAGGCGTGCATTCGGGAAATACCGCTCGTGAAGGGATCGCAGTAAAAAAGAAAATGGCGGCCACCGAAATAGCGGACCGCGTCACAACAAAAATGAGCGCATGTCGCTGGTTTTAAAGAACAAGGCACGGATCCTCCCGCTCACCTCACATTCCGACAGCAGATTATGGGGTTAGAGTTCGTGTCAGTCCGGTGTAAGCGGAGAAAAACTGCCGGCACCGGGCTCGGTCAGCGGAGCTCCGGTATCAAGCCGCCATCTTGTGCGGCGCTCAAGCCACGCCCCCCCCTAGAGAATGTTTTAAAACTACGTATTTCTTCTTTTGAGTAAATACTTAACCTTCAATGGCCTCCAAGTAGACCTCAATCCCTTCTTTCCATTGTTCCCAGTCAGTTTGCAGAGAGCCTGGTGTGACCAAAAAGGTTGGTGGATGAAAATCTTTTGCTGCATTTTGGAAAAAAGAAGATAAATAACACCAATTCACAAAATGCAATAAAGATGTGCAAAACACCATAGTCAAGAGTCTACGGAGTGCAGAAAATTCCTTGTAACCAATGATGATGAATGCAAACGCCATGAAGATATCTACAATTACAAAGAAATTGTGTTCTTCACTGTTGATGTAGACCAAGCAAAGGAAATCCCACAAGACTTGAAAAGAATGTGCACACAAATACACAAAATAACAGTACTTGGACCAGGTCATAAAACAGGTGTGCACATCACCGAAATGCCCCTGATTGACATGCTAGTAAAATGACACAACACCACAGATTGATGCTTTGTTAAAACTGGTGTGCGCACCACCAAAATGACGCTCACTGCACCTGCTTATGTTCGGGTAAGAACATACCCCAATCCAAAATGACGTAAAACCAAATATGCTGTTGAAAGTGGTGTGTGCATCACTGAAATGGCACGTGACTGCTTCAGCTTATGCTCAGGGCAGAACACACCCCTATCCCAAAATAGCATGAAACCAAATGCACTTTAGAAACTGTTGTGTACATCACCAAAATGACACGTCGCTGTTCCTGCGTATGCCCTAGGAGGAACACACTCCCAAATGCAAAATGCCTTGAAGATGGGTGTGCGCACATAGGCATGCAATGCCCTGCGCACTCAAACTGGAAAAAACTCCAACCAAAATTGAGCCAGGCTGAACGTGCAAGGTAAGTGCATGAGTACATTGCAGGGTCCAAGAAGGCTTCCTATTCTGTTGTCTAATGGCAGCTCAATGACGGCTCCTAAACCACGGTTTTAATGGCAGCCACACAATTAGTGCACACAGGAAATATTTATCAATTTATAAAGGGCAAGCTTACACCACTGGTGTGTCCCTGCGCTAGCGCAGAATCTCAGTAAAGTCGTCAGGAAGCCACTTTAAAAGAGTATCCAGAAACATATGGCGGCACTTGAAGATCACAGTACTAGTTTGAAGGTGGGAACAGCTTAAATCTATTTTGAAAATTAATTTCGCAAGGTTCAGTTCTAAGCACCACTGGCAGAATACTCCAGATCTTGGCTGCAAGGTATCCAAAGCAGTGAGCTCCCATCCTGGCTTTCTGTATTGTATTCACAGTGACCAGTGCAGTGCCTTTAGATCTTGTATTCCGTGCCGGTGTGTAAGAAGTTATCATAGACTGGAGATAACGCGGTCCTTTTTTCCACAGAAGTCTGTGGCAGTAGCACATGGCTTTGAATGTGATCGTCTTCTCCACGGGCAACCAATAAAGGGTATCCAGGGCCCTCACGACTGCTGCTCGTTTAGGAAGATTTAAAACTAGGCGACCGGCCGCATTTTGGCTTAACTGGAGTTTGGTCAGTCGTTTCTTATATGCTCCCAGATAGAGGATATTACCATAGCCCATCTGAAAGGTGGCCATGGCATGTACAATTGTTTTCCTGGCAGTAATGGGTAAAAGGTCAAGGAGTTTCCTTAGGACTTTAAGAGTCACAAAACATTTCCCTACAACCTTCCGGATTTGACTTTCAAATGTTAGTTTAGAATCAAGCCAGACCCCAAGAAAACACCTTCAGATTGTAGCAAAACACCAAAGGGAAAGAAGCCACGATCCATCTGAGAGAGATACAAGAGAGATCTTCCAATGGTTAGGCCAGTCACAAATTTAGAACAAAAATGGTTCAGAGCCCACTCCTCATCGACACTAAAAAGTCCACAGGAAGGACTTAGAGGTAGGTCAGGTAGGAAAAGTTGAGTTTTTTCTAACTCTTAGAAATGCGACCAACTGAGCAGCAGCACAGTACCAACTACCAATAAGTTCATACAGCAAAAGGCTCTGCATTATAAACACCCGTAACATTCTGCCCACTTAAAGAACCAGACCCAAAGGTTTGTCAGGCATTCGAGCCAAGGGTTTTATTAGGATCTAAGGGCCAGATGTATCAATCTATTTTGCAATCACAAACGGTGTGATTCGCAAAAATCGGCCATTTGCAAAAGCAAAATGGCCTTATCCACTGTATGAAAGCTTTTGCAGTCTCAAAAATGGGAATTGGAAAAAATGCAAATCCTAATTTTGTGATTATTTATTTGTAGAATTCGTTATTGCAGAATAGCTAATTGGGAATCTGTATTTGCGAATGTGAATCTTACCAACGCTCAATTTTGTTGCGAATTTTCCTGCATCGCATCTTGTGATTACCAAATAGCAATTCGGTAAAAATCGCTATTTGGGGATCGCAAAATGCTTTTTTGATACATCTGGTCCATAGTCCTTGATCACCATCAAGACCTGCGTCCGCTGAGATAAAGGCCTGCATTGCTGCACCACTGACCTCCGTTAATCTTTGAAGACTGATTGCTGTCATAATGGCATCTAATTGTCCTGCTCAAATCTCTGCTCCTTATAGAGCTTGAGAACTGGGAAGCTTCTCTTTCAACATCTGCACCACTAAGAGGGGGACCCACAGAAGCCAGTGAGGGTGGGGATTCTTTTAGCAGC
Source organism: Lissotriton vulgaris (assembly GCF_964263255.1). NCBI lineage: Eukaryota > Metazoa > Chordata > Amphibia > Caudata > Salamandridae > Lissotriton > Lissotriton vulgaris. Next base: position 1,537,107,692 of record NC_141694.1, read on the forward strand.
CGATACAATTTTAAGCCTTCTTGCTTCTTATTGTTTTGCTGGCTTTTTCATAAACCCATTGCTTCAGGCATAGGAGTATCTTCTCTGTGGCTAGGGGATTACTTTGTCCCATTAGGCTTGTCACCTCATGGAGGGTCATGAATGAGCCCTGATTCTCTATGCTTCTCTTCTGCTGTTTTGAGGTCTACTCTAGCCTTTCTCTGGCCAGATTGCGGACTCGCTTTTTCTACTTTCTCATAAGCAATACACTGACCTCTGAAAACTGCAGTCAAGGGGTAGCACAGGGTGCTCAGGAACATCTCTCGCATGCCATTTTCCTCAAAATAATTCTGAATATTCTTCTTCATGTTCTATACTACGAGTCTGTTTTTTAGAAGGTGTTTATTAACTTCCAGCTATCTCTCCTGTCGACCCGTAGTGTCTGGTCTAATTTCCATATAATCATCGCATGATCAAATATTTTGATGGAGCCCTGCGTGGTGAATTTAATGAACTCCAAAAAGGATTCGGAAGCCCACAATAGGTCTATCCTCGGATAAGATGTATGAACATGTGAAAAATAAGTGAACCCTTTAGTCTGGATATGTGTTTCCTACCAGAAGTCGGGAGGCCTTGTTCTTGAAATCTGATTGGTTCCAAGACATTGCTCCCTGCTAAGTACCTTTTTTGTGGGTGCCTATTTAAGGTGCATTTGGGACACAATTAAAGTCCCACTCCCAAATGAGATCACTTAGACCACATCTTTCAAGTTATCGAGCACGGAGGAGAAAAATAATTCCTGTCCTGTGTTCGGTATATAGTTAGTGAGTGTAGCTATATTTTTCCCCTTGCATGTTCATCCAAATACAGAAGCCTACCAGCCTTCATGTCGCTAAACCACCTTTTCTACTCTAACCTGGAGTTGTTCATGTAATCCTACAAATATTCCACCTCTCTCAGTCTCAGCTGACACACAGTACTGAAAGAAGATATGCTTTACTTTTCAAAAGTGGAATATCTTTTTTGACTTCATGAGTTTCCTGGAGGCATATGATGTCATGAATCTCCTTTCGCATTGCCTTCAGACTTTATGTCTCTTGACTTTTACCCTTTACATTCCTTGAAACGAGCTTTACCATAGTATTAACATGAACTGGATTTTCATACCATCTGTGGCCAAAATAACCATAATTCCTACTTTCTCTGCCCCTGGAAACCTACTAGAACATCTTAGCCATGTATCCCCCATTTCAGTGCCCTCTTACCGCAAAATAAATAGATACATCCCTGACACGGTGATGAGGCTCACTGTGGTCCACTACTACCTTGTGGGACTTCCCCCTCCAGCTAAAGATCACATCCATGTAACTACCCAATAAAGAAAAAAGAAAAGGGAAAATAAAGCATTATTGCAAGTGGAAGAGTACTTCCAGTGCAAACAGCAGAAGAGTACATTGCTCTGTAGAGTCTGGATTCTCAAGTTCAGTACTCATATCATGCTGCTTTTGTTGGCATAAATCATGTGTCATTCTCCTTAATGATCACAGCTTCTCCACTTCTCCTTTGGTTTCCATTTCGAATCCTGGGGCATATTACCAACAACTAGCGATAATTATCGCTATGTTGGCTGAGCGGCAATATTTTTATCGCCGAGCTGCGGCAATTTTTATCGCTTAGGAACCTTGCTATTATCAAGGTTTATTTCCTAGGAGATAAAAATCGGACGAAATGCATGAATATCGCTGAAAAGTCAGCGATATTCATGTATTACCGAGCTAATGCTCTTAGCCATGTTATCCACCTACCATTGGATAACATGGCTAAGAACTGCTCAGGGGCAGGTGTTAGCTTTTGGAGATATTAGCGCTTAGCGCGAATATCTCCAAAAGTTGGTAATAGGAGATAGCGATGTTAGCGACTGTTTCCAGTTGCTAACATCTTGGCACGCCCACTTTGCATGTCATTAGTGATAAATATCACTGACATGCAAAGCGGGGCCCAAGATGGTCGCTATCTCCTACTAGCTGTCGCTACCTGGTGTTAGCGACAGCTAGGTAATAGGGAGATAATTTTATCTCCGCTTTCTTGGCTTTTAAAGCCAAAAAAGCGGCGATAAACCCCCTTGATAATATGCCCCCCTGTTCCTTCAGAGTCACTGCTGAGTAGCTTCCTCTGTATTTCTAAAGATATTCTGGCTTTCTTAGATTGTGTGTATTACATGGAACTTAGATTGCAGTTGAAACCACAGATCGAACGTGAACGTCCATCTATATCACACTTGTCTCCTTTGCAGTTCTCCAGTGATAGGCATCAACATTCTCGTTTTGTTTAAAGTGTTCTGAGAGAGATCTTGATACAGAGATGCAGGGTATTCCTGTAATACGAAGTCCCACACCTTCTCAGCTACCTGCATGATTCTATTCTTAAGCTGCAAGGATCCCATATTTGAAATAATGCCTGTTGGTCGGGCCAGTGCATCTCAGGGGGCTGCTACTCTATGGGTCCTGATATTTGGGGTCAGAAAGTTCTGGTCATTTGCAGTATTGACCTGAAAAGAACTTCACGGCACAGGGCAATACAGATCCCTCATCCACCTCCCTTACATTTTGTACGCTGATATTGTTTCTGTGTGAACCATCTTCAAAGTTTGTGCACAGATCTCTCCATTCCTCTCCCAGCCGAATCTGTGTTGAATGGTATTTTTCCATTTCTTGGCTCATGGTGGTTATGTCATATTCGTTAGTGGTCACTGGTTATCCAATGGCTTGGATATCTTTATTCATGTCATCTAGAGTTGCAGCCATATACAATATCACAGCGTGCCGCTGTGTTGTGACCAGATCAGAGATCTTCTGATAAAGCTCAGTCAGATGGCCCTGCAGGTCTAACTTTGTCAGGTGTTGGGAGGGCTTGGCCTTCATTGCTGCCATGTCATTCTACTTTTTCAAATGATTAGAGTTGGTTTTCCCCCCAACTTCTTGCCTTTAGACCTCCTGTTTGCCGACCTTGTTTTTGCTGGTTTTAGGACTCTGCACACTTTACTGATGCTAACCAGTACTAAAGTGCCCATGCTATGTGCTTAAAGCATGGTCCTTAGCCTCTAGTAATGTGGGTCAATCTGTGCCCAGGGCCTGTAAATTAAATGTTACTAGTGGGCCTGCATCACTGGTTGTACCACCCACTCAAATAGCCTCAGGCCTGCCAATGCAGCCTGTGTATGTATTGATCAGACAAAATAAACCTTTTGCCTGGCCCAAACCATCCTTTTTAATACATATATGTCACCCCTAGGGTACAACCTGTAAATTTCTAGGGGGCAGGGAGCACTTGTATTTAAAAAAGGAGAGATATACTTCTAAGTTTTACATTCCCTTGCAGTGAAAACTCTTTAAATAATTCTTCACTACTACAATGCCTACCTCTCCCATAGGATAGCATTCTGGTAATGTTATTTCATCATATAATTGTAGTTTCCAAATGGATCAGGTAACCAGTTCAGGCTTGCTGTCTTTGGAATTGTAATGAAAAATCCTAACTTATGGTGAAATCAGATTTTAAATTACAATTTTGAAAAGGTCACCTTTAGAAACGTGACATGTTCCTGCCTAAGCCATTTGGTCTTGCAGCCTGTCTCTGAATCACATGACTGGGTGTAGCCAACAGCTGGACTTTGTGTATTCCTCCTAGACAGCCACACAAAAAGGAAATCATAGATGTAATTGAATGGGCCTTCACTGGCAGGATGGGAGGAAAAAGGTGGGCTCAGACCCAATTACACTTGAATGGATTGCGTCTTTCCTCCACACAAAGGGCTATATATATAGTTGGTTTGGAGCCAGGGCCAGAAAGACTGTGCACCTGTGCACTTCAAATGCATGCTTCTAGAAGCTAATCCCCACTTTAAAGGCACAACTGGGTATAAATACAGGACCTCTGAAACCACGGCTTCAGTGTGCTTCTCTACCTGCGGGTAGTCTGCCAGGAAGAAGGACTGCTGTGCCGCTGAAAGGACTGCCACTTTGCTGAACTTCTTCTCTGAAGGACTAGTGCCCTCCTGTGCCTGCTGCCCTTTTGCCTGTGTGAGAAGGACTGGACTCTCTTGAACCCAGAACCCAGAGTGACTCCAAGGGCTTATTGTCTGGCCCCCTGATCTGAAGTCTCAGGGACACCACAACCTTGCACCCATACCTGGGCTCTGCCATCTGTGAGTTTACCCTGCGAAGTGGTGCCATTCCATTCCATGACCCTTCAAAGGGGGCTTAATGTGCTTTGCCAGCCTCTGTAGATATAGCGGAACCGATGCATCTCCTCTGCTGTGTGGCACAATGCTGAGCAGAACCGATGCATCAATCTGTTGTGTGGATTGGATTCATCGCAAAGACCTGCATCACCTTCGCAGCCCCATCAGATCTGCTGCTATGCAATGCATCTTCGTTCCAGGCTCTTGCACCCCTCATCACCGGATTCTGCTTTGCAGCCTTGCAACACCTTGGAACCGACACATCATTCCAAATGCTCGCTGCATCCTCAATGCCGGACTTCATATCGCAAGCCCTGTCAATGGGATTCTCAACGTTAGCGCAGGCCCTCTCATTGGAGCCTCGCCGCATCTCGGAACCGACGTATCGCTTTGGCTGCATGACGAGTTTTCAACGCAGATCCTTACAATGCTCCACAAACCAAGATTTAAGGTACTTTATTCAGTGGGCCTAACTGGGTCCCTGTTACCGCCCGAGCTCCAGTGTACTCAGCCTGAACTTGTAACTTGGTTCCAGTCCAGTGGGACCAGATATTTGCAGTTGGTGCTTTGGGCTTTTTTCACAAAAAGCTTTAAAATTGCATTCATCCGGTTCTACTGATTGGATTTTTTTGTCGTTTTGGTCTTGTTTTATTTATAATAGAATGCTCTATGTTTCCAACTTGGAGTGGAATTCTTTTTGTGTGGTGTTCTTCACTTTAATACGGTTTGAAGTGTTGCACAAAAACTTAACACCTTGCCTCTGAATTTAGCCTGAATGCTCTGTGCCAAGCTACGAGAGGGTTGACTACAGTTCTATTTATGGTTGGCTTGTGCCTCTCCCTGACAAGGATTGTCATTGCTTCTTGACCAGGGCTCACATTCGAGTCAACCAACAACCCAATTTCTCACAGGAAAGAGATTAAAATCATCCACTTTAGATGTGGAGCTATTTCGAGTTCCCTTTCCAATGGGCATAGAACCACTTCCAGGAGCGCTTCACAGCCTCCTCGTCAAATTTCAGAATCCATTAGAGCTCTGCAGTTAGCTTGAGGTATCAAGCACTCTAAAATCTATAATCAATGATGTGGCATGGTGCCCTGCTGCTGCCATCCACAAGACATATGACACTCCTGTGCAACAAAATGTGGGGTGTGGCTCAGAGCTATGCCTGGAGAAACAAGATTCAACTTTCGGGGCATCTCAAAGGCCTCCAAACGTGTTGTAAGATTGCCACCCTCATGGGTCTCAATGTACACTTCTATTTCATTATCCCATCTCATGGAAAATAATTTTTCCCTCCTTTTTCTCAAACCTCTGCTGCAGACCAGAAATTTTCAGCTCTGCTCCTATGATCTGCATTTGCCAGACTTCTATTCAAGGGTTGCCTCACTTTCACTTTTAATCTCAGAAAGCAGAGGCCTCCAGGCCTCGCCATTATGGAGGGAGGCACTAGCTCCACCACAACAGATAGCATTTGATGCTGCAATGGGGATCAGCATATTTTGCACTCTGTTTTCCTGCCAGGGACTCCTGTAAGTAGGTTTAAAGGCACTTTGTGTTGCCGCACAGTGGCCGGAAAGTGAGACCATGCCGGGAGCTCACCAGTAAGATTCAATTTATGTCCCACTGTAGCCCAAACTCCTGGTGACAATCAATTTTAATCTGAATTGCAGGAAAGTGACACAGTGTGGGGATTGTATAATAGTAGTATTGCTCTCCTTTTTCCTAATCCTCCCAACCAAAGGTTGCAAAATTTTGAAAGCTCTGATTGGTTATAAAAACTGACCCTATGTTCATAATGCCTGCAGACAATTATTTCCTTGTACACTAATCGCCTTTCGGGTGACAGGGTAATAGGAACGCTTTAAACACAGCATTGCTTTTAATGACTGTCTTTCTTATTCCTAGTAATTTTGGGCTGTACTTATGGGAATGTTTGCTATTCTAATTCTACATTCAAGTTTGCTGAAGACTCTTCTGTGTAAGAAACTCTCAAAATGTCAGAAATGCATTGTAGTAACACGCTACACAAATGGAAGTTAAATAAGCTCTTGTATCATGCGACCAATTATCAGCGTCTTCCAAGCAACTGATTTCTCCAACAGCCATTTCTCACATTCTTTCTTCAACATTCCATGTTCTACTGATGTCATCGCTTCCATTGGGTCTGAAATGGGGTGGCGAAGTGATCTAAAGAACGATGATAGATTACACCTAGATCTGTGACTGAGGGTGAGTGTCTGAAAATTTTCGGCTCTCCGTCCACCATCTCCTTGTGTTTGCTTTGTTCACCCTAAGTTTGCAGGGTATGCACAGACATGGGTCGCTTGCTCAGTTTGCCACTGGATTCAAGCTAGCCTGGCTGATGAGTGTTCTTACCCTGAAACCAGTCCTAGGTGCTTGTTTCCGGTCCAGGGAAGACCTGGCATTGCAGTTTGGGCTGGACTGTTCCCATGAGGAACAGGGTGAAGACAGATTTGCATATGGCTGGGGTGGCGAAATGAGCTAAAGAATGATGATGGATTCAACCCAGATCTGTTACTGGGAGTGAGTGTTTGAAAAGTTTCAGTGCTCAATCTATCATCTCCTTGTGTTTGCTTTGATCACTTCCATTGCATCTACTCTACACATTTCTGCCCTTTTAAACACAAATAAAAACCTGTATATTCATCACATTGAAAAAATACAATCATTTAAGTGATACATTTTAAATATTTTAATTCACCATATAGCCTATGGGTAAATAAAATGGAATGCAATTTAGCTTAATTGATTTATCATAAATATAATCACCTACCTTCATGGGGCGCCTGAATAATCTCTTTGGTCTTCTAGTCAATTCCTTAGTGGAAGGCACAGGAATAGAATTTAAATGAATTCCAATATCTACTTGTCCCAGGTTTTCTGGACAATCTCTTCACTGATCTTCCACTTCCATGCCTTACCATCTTCTCACCTGACCTCGTTATTTAACATTTATTTAAAGTGTTTAGGTTCAAGTTTAAAACTAACTAACTAGGGAACTATTCCTGGTTTCTTAATCCTAACCCACTGTCCAACCTTTAACTTGGTGTATTTTAACGCCATCTTTCCTGTAGTAGTAATTTTTGAGTCACACTCGTAGGAGTCAGCCTGGGCTAAACTTTGATCTAGGTTTCGTTTCTCTTGTGAATTCAAATGGGGAAAATCCTGTGTATGCCAGTTCTGTTAGTGTATATGAACAAATAGTTTTATAAACTTGCGTTATGGAACAAGAATTGTTTTTTACTGGTAACTGAACGGTCCCCTTTTGAACTCTATTTACCACTTGGATTGTAAAGGGGTGTTGTTCCGTGGAAAACCTCAAATTAAAAAAAAGTATTCTTTAGCTTTCTCTGAGACACATTGTACACTTCTGTCACTCATTCTGGAAAACCTTGTCTAGGAACCCTAGTATTGTATCCGTATTTATCCTGTTAACATTTTTGATCTAAGGTCTCAAGAAAAATACATCCATCAATACTACAATATATTTTTGAGTATTCCCAATTGGCCCCATAATTTAACTGCCACTTTTTCTCATGGAGCTTTCGGGCACACAAATGTATTGCTCATAGGAGGACTCAATGTCTTCAAGGCTTTATCAGTGACATGCATACATGGCATTTTCTGACTTCCCTCTGAACCTTATTATCAATTCCTACCAACCAATGTAAACATTCAATTGCCAATTTAGTATTTACTATACCTATGCTCCCTTCATGGCACACATAATTTTTTCCCCTCAAAACAGAAGGAGGAATTATCTTTTCCTCTGTCACTAAGAATCCTTCCACAATTGCAGTTCACTGTGTATCTCCTAGAATGCTTTGAGATCTCCCATATCACTTTTATTGGTCCATCCCTCCTTCACAAAGTCAATAAATCTTCAATCTCTTTCACTTTCTGCTTGCCATTCCTCCAGATTTAATGAGCGTTCCCCTATTTCAACCACTCACTTTCCAACAAAGCCTCTTGGTTTTCTAGTAATGTAGTGGGCATGCTAGTAAAAAAATCTGTTATTGCATTTTTCTTTACGGGAACATACTCAACTTTGTACACAAATTCTAACAAGTGGATGGATAACTGGGTTAACCTAGATCATACTCTTGACATTCCCACTGTGTTAACATTTTTCCCTATCTGTTTAAGTTCACATTTAACAATCACCTATTTTCCCCGAAAATGTTCCAAAGTCCGTACGCAGACTAGTGCTTTTTTCTCTATCTTTGCATAGTTCTCTTCTGAAGGGGATAATGCTCATGAAGCAAACACAATAATGACTTTAACTCCTGCACTATTTCTTTGAGATAAAACTGCCCTCAGACCTTTACTACTGGCATCTGTAGTCACTATGCATGTACACAGGGGATCCAACCCTTGTAGAACAGGTGCAGAAGAAATAGCTTTCTTGATATTCTCAAATTCTTGCTTACATTCATCTGACCACAGAAGCTTTACATTTGTTTTTAGCCACTCCCTCATTTGGAGAGTTTTCATGGGAAAATTCCTTTCCAAATTCAAAAACAATTCCACTAACCTCAAAAAATGACCTTAAGTCTGCTTTTTTCCGTGGACACAGATCCTCTTTAATAGCTAGCAACAAGCCTTTCTTAGGTTTGACTTCGCATTCGCTAATTACATGGCCTAGGTAAGTTACACATTTCCTAGCAAATTTACATATGGCATAATCGTTTGTAAAACCTTGAATTTGTTGTTATAGTTTTCTTTGTCTCTTCGCATAATTAGTATGTCATCTTAGAAAAATAAAATCCCTTCAGTTTTACAAACAGATTAAATATAAGGGGTTGGGACACTGCTGCAGCAGACGCTAAGCTGAACAACATTCTTTGAAACTGGAAGTTCCCTGCTTGAGTAATGAATGATGTGTATTTCTTGCTCTCTAAATGTAGAGATATTTGGTGGTAGGCGGCAGATAGATCCAAGGTGGAAAATACTTCCATACCCTTTGTCATAGTCAGCACTTCACTGATCCTGGGTAAAGGGAGCTAATCTACAATAATTTTATCATTTTCATCACGTAGGTCAATGCACAGTCTCACTTTACCATTGGCTTTGCACGCAGCCACTAATGGGGTAAACCACTCCATTGCTTCTACAGGCTCTATGATTCCAACATCAACTAATCATGTAAACTCCTTTTTCAATTCATCCTTGACTGACATTAATACATTCCTTGCTTTGTGGGCCTTAGAAATAGCTTTATCTTTGAGAATGAATTTGTGCTCAAAATGTTTCAACCTTCCAATTTTTCCAATGAACACATTGGGAAATTTCTTCAAAATTGCCTTTCCATTACTTCTCCTTCATCCACAATTGAAACCTGATCTTTACTATTGGGATATAAATATAGGTAAATTCTTTTGATCCAAACACCCAGGACTGATGGACCCTTCCATGCTACATATAATATTCCACTAGCCTCCCTATTCTTGAATTTTTAAGTCAATATCCTGTATCCAAACATGTCAATAGTCTCTCCTGTGTAAAATTGTGATGCAATGTCAGAGTTCTCTAGGAAAGATCCTAATTTCTTTTCAACGTTATTCTCTATACTTTTATTCACAATAGTGTAGGGTGAACCTGAATCTGCTCCTATATGTACACCTACACACCCCAACTTTATTAAACATATCAGTTTGCTTTTACTCTTCTCATCTGAGATTTTTAATGCGACTTTATCTCTAACATTCAAGATGCTCTCACTTTCCTCTTCACTAGATGTACTAGTACCCTCAATACTAGTATCTTACATCTAAACACTTTTTCACAGTTCTCTTTTTGCATATTACAGACACGCAAATAGTGGACAATTTTCCCACATCTGGCACAATTTTGTTTTAGTACGGGATAGGTTTTACTATTTGCTAAATGGGGCATACTGTCTTGCAATTTAGTTTTTCATTAAGTACCTGAGAATTATCCACTTTTTTTATATGACTTGTTCTCAGTTTTGCGGTAACTTTGGCTACTACCTCAGACTTCAGTCGTTTTCTGTATCTCTTTAGCACACCATCCTGACATTTCTGCCTTACACATTATAGACAATACATCTTTTAACTCTGCATCACCATTAATCCACAACCTTTCATGTATTACTGAATTGTGCACACACGTTACTACTTGATCTTGTATCAATTCTTCAAGTAGACCTCCAAACCTGCAATCTAATGACGATTTTCTCAATGTTCTGACATATTCATGTATAGTTTCTTCCTCTTGTTCTTGTTGTTTCCCGCGAAAGAATTAGTACCTGGTGACCCCTATACACGCCTTGGGAGAAAACTACTTGTCAAATTGTGTTATGGCTGCAACAAACACATTACACCCCCCCCCATCATTTCCCTAAGAAGTTGTTCATAAATTCTTAATCCTACTCCTTCATGACCCAATGAATGTAGTAATAAACTTTTTTCTTTCAGATGGCAATTTGTCCTTGAAATCAATAGTCACTATGTAGTTTAAATAATACTCCATCCATTCTAGCCACAGTATAAGAGGATCACCTGGCCTGCGCATAAATTGTTTAGGAGGGTTTACTGTATTATAGCCACGATAGAAGTGGAGTGTGTCCGGCTTTCTTCACCACTTCCCTTAATGTACCGTTTGAACAATAAAACAGCACTCAGTCTGGAACGTGCACTCCACTAGTAAAGAATGAATACAATACTATCTTACTGAATTCCTTTCATTATTCAGTTTAACATGACTCATTATGTGCAACCATTTTTGCTTGCCATGGGTGACTTTCACTTAAATATTGTTACAAATTATGGACACCAACATTATTAATAATAGCTTAAAAGTGATAGATAGGAGGTGTGTGAATCACCGCAATCACCGTGTATTCTCCTCATCGAATATTTAAGATATTTTGAAATACTTTAAGTTATGGGAATCACTGAGTGTTCTTCTGACAGCGTTCTTAATTTTATTAGTTTTGCTTTATGGTATGCGATTTATCAAGTGTTTTCTGCACCAAATACTCATGGTAAGCTGATCACCCCTGGGTACACTGTTACTCACTGTGTTGTTTTTTCCCCGAGTTAGGCCCATGTAGCAAAGCAACATATTTCTTGCATTGTCCTCACAAATAACATTTCGAGTGGTGACCTTTTGCACATATTTGAATGTACAACAATGTTGAATTAGTTTCTCTGAAACTAAATTTGCTTTCACATCTAGCTTCGTGCAAAATTATCACAATTCCCTAAACATCATAGTCAAGGTCTCTCTTCCCACTACATACAAATGTAATTTATATCTTCCTCCATGGGGCCACAGGGCTATCTACATATCCATAAAATCACTAATCTATGCACACATCGCAAAGCTGCTTTTACTGTAAAAGATGAGCATCCCGAAGGATTAGTAAAAGAGGTCCTTCCGCTGACATCGAGGGCCCTTGCATGCTGAGAACTAACCACGCAGCGGTCTGAGATATCGTGAGGGGTGTCTAGTTTGTGAGCAAGACAGGGTCCTTCACTACATCCTGTCAGGTAATGGGGTAGATCATCCCTTGGGGGGATTCTGGGCTCTACACCTCCACACACTCTAGGTACACTTACTTTGAGGGTTGCATAGTAGGAGTATGCCAGATTATTGCCTTGTTTATATGCCTACATATATATATCTACTATTTATGTAATTGGTGCTTGTAATTACGTTTATATAATTCTGTCTACTAATCATTGCAGCACACGTATTTTATGCAAGAATAACCTTGGTTCAATAAATATTATTGAAAATGCCCCACTGTGTATTCTCTATATATTTCATTGAGAATAAGTGAGCTTGAGAGATTGAGCTAAAGGTTCTGTACTGTTTCCAAGAGCCCTTAGGAGTCAGGGTTGTCATGTTCAGTGGTTGACAGAAACTGTTTGCTATATGGTAGATTAGGGGTGCCTTATGGTGGCTCGGTGAGCTAGCTGGTTCATAGGCCAACATATCCTGTGGGGTTTTCCGGAACCAGTCTTGACACCAAGACCTTAGTTTCTGTTGTCCGAAAAAATGTGCAGGTCCTACGGATTGTTAGGAACTACACAACAGTGTCCTTGTTGCTCCCACTACTTCCAATATGGCAGTCTATGCCTTTCAAAGCATAGTGTGTGTGCTCAATACTTCCAATATGGGGGTCAATGCCTTTCAAAGCACATCTTGTGTGTGCCCTGTTTCTCCCTGCCTCAGCACAAGACAGTACAGCTGCACATGAGGAAACTAGAGGAATGAAGAAAAACTGCCCATCGCAGAACCAATTCTCCTCCAAATCTCCTCCGTACTCCCCACTTTGAAACACTTCAATTTATAGGCTGCCTGAGGAGCAACCTCAGGCAGCCTATAAAGCCGTACAGAATGCGGGCACACAGTGCTCTATCATGTGCAATAGTCTTGCAGCTCCTTGGCAGCTTCCCTCATAGCTCCCTTGCTGATCACAGGTAGGAGGCAGTGCCACGAAGGGTCTTCTCAACGGACACTGGCCTTTGCAACCTCTTCAGCTGCACATTAGAGTCAAAATCAAAGAGGTTCGCCAGGAAACTGCGGCTGGGCATACGTTGGTTCATGAATAAGGCTTACCTGCAACTCGTCACAAATTTTGTGTACTAACACGCTACACAATTGGAAATTAAATAGGCTCCTTTATTATGCAACCAAGCTCTCCATGTCTTCCAAGCCACAGATTTCTGCAACTGCCATTTCTCACATCATAATTTTAACATTCCATGTTCTACTGTCGTCATTACTTCCATTACACCATCTCCACAATGCATTACTTTTTAAGTTACCCTTGGAGAAGCTCAAACCTAATTGAATAAAGACACAAAATATGTTTTGATAGACATATGCATGCATATATGTTAAAACAATGCTTTTACTGTTATTTCCCTTTGGGGAAAAGTTTGTGTATGTAGCGCTTAAAATCCTTTGGCACCCGAGCCCATACTTTCTAAACTTAGACCTAAACCTCAACAAAACTGTCTGCCTCTGTTCACCTGCGTATTGCATGTTCCCTAGCCTTTTTACAACATTGACTTAAAAATAGACATATGAATATATTTAAAAAAATCGTTGAAGTTTTGATCTCAAATCCCAGCTAAGGATGCTGACTTAAATAAATTAAAAAGTTGATGATGCTATGCGCAGTCTTTCTGTAACTTGGAACCATTATACAAAACTTATTTTCAGTAACTACTTTTTTATGCAGATAAGTTTATCACTGAGGAAACCAATCAGCCAGAGTTGCTGCCTGCAGAGATAAGGCTGCTTTACTTCTGCAGTGCAGTGGATTTTCGTTCTCAATTTCGGGTAAGATATGCAATTGAAATTACTTCATTCGACATTTAAAAAAGAAAACAAAGTATGACTTTTTTGGATTTGCATAAATAATTTTTGGAAGAAAAACTAGTCATTCCGCAACAGAGCTTAATTACACTGTTCCCTGTGTTATCCAATAACTTGTTCTATTGTGCTTTTATCTTCCCTCGGGCACTGCTACAGCAGTAATTGGCAAGGAAGAAATAGATTATGAGTCCAAAAGTCTCATAAATCTCCTCGCTGTAGCTAACCCAATCCCCAAGTCAGATGAGTAGCTCTTAAAATTAAATGTGCACGAGCTAAAATCTTGCCTGCAGAGTTTTGGATTATCCAAAGCTAGAAGGGTGTTCCTGCAGTGGCCGTATAATTCAATATTGTGAGTACATCTCTAATGAATCAACACAAGTAGTGACAGAAGGAGAAAAGGTACCAACAAAATTTCTTCAAAAAATATATATTTTTTATTATTTACTTATTCTGTTTTGTTTTTATGTGGATATAAATACATATAAATTTTTAATCAGTGAATCTTCTTTATACAATTCATAAGGAATACACAAAGTGTCTGCAAGAATTCATAAAGGAAAACTAACAGTTTTAAAATCCATAACACATTAATCGGAATTCCCCTGAAAGACAATCATACACAGCAACTCACTTACGTGCTAACAATCATACTCCATTCATACCACATACACGGATGAGGAAAGGAACTGGAATCCAATTAGCGAGATGACTGCGCTAATGTGGTACAAGGGCTCCAAGGTGTAGTTGTTGGCCCTTGTGGCGGGTCTACGCGCGTTTCGGTGGACAAGCCACCTTCATCAGGACCTTATACATCGAATTAGTGCAGATAACAGGGGATCACATAAGAGAGTAGTTGGCCTAAAAAGAGAGAACAAATGAGTCTGTCACTATCACAACCACAATATAATTTTCCAGCATAAGTACATTCACTGTTGGGTAAAACCCATGGTTCATTACTCAAAATAAGAAAGAAACAATCTACTTCTTAGGCAAGAGACAAGAGAAATCTAATAATATAAAAGCAAGATGTTCTATAGTTCCTAAGTGACGGGTCACATTATCTTATAATGGGGTACCAGTTGTGCAATAAGTTGTCCTATCTTGCACAGGCTAATTATAAAAGTGCTCCAAAAAAGGGCATGTATAGTCATTTAATCATACTCACAAAGTGATAGATCAGCTATCATCAGAAAACAGGTTCTTTTGAAGGAGTAAGATGGAGGAGTCACTCGTATGGCACTGCATCTATAAAAAGGGGCCAGGGAAGGCTGTTAATGAGGGTTCTGATGTGAAGAAAACCGTGGTGTGTACGCATGGCCCCTAGTCGCTGGGCTTACCCAATTGCCAAGTCGGAGGTGCTGGGTGACCCTCAAAGCCTCATCTTGATGTCTTTTAAGTATCTGATTCTATGTAAATTAAGAGAGAGATATGTATGAGATCCCCTATAAGAGTACAATGAAAAAAAGATCAAACTTCGCCACCTCACTAACTGTCGTAGCAACAACATAGTGTACATACTATTTTGTGACTGTGGCCTAGCCTATGTTGGCGAAACAGGACGCGAGTTTCGCGTCCGTTTCAGCGAACATAAGTCCGCCATCAGGACCAGGAAACTCTCAGCCCCACTAGTAGTTCACTGCATGGAGAAACTACACAAAGAGGATGAGATCAAATGGTCTATCCTGGAAAAAGTAGTTCCTAAAATAGGTCAGCCCATTGAAGTGACACGGAAAAAACGTGAGACCTTCTGGATTTTTTGGTTGGACAGCGTCAAGCGAGGACTGAATGAAGAGATATCTTGGTATGTCACCAAGTAAAAAATTCAGTTCTCCTATCCTCGCCCGTCTGCCCTTTAAGTGTACCTTGATATGACCTGTTATAGAGTTAATTCATGAGCTGTAATTTATTTGAGAATTCTCTCTTCATAGTATATCTTTGGTACGCATCCTGCTTACCTTTGCCTAACTTACACTCCTTAGTCTTTTCTATTTTGCTAACTGATAGCACTTGATTCTAACATATTCTATGATGGGCCTTAATCGTATTTGATGGGCTGATTTGTACTTTATTCAAAACATAATCCTTAATAATATTTGCATTTACGTTTTCTTGATGCAACTGTTTTTTTTCATATCAGAACACAGGTGTCTGTGCTTTTAGATCGATCTTGCACGTGGGACGAGGTACACTCAAGATGGCCGCCACCTAGTAGTCCCTTGTCCTGTTTAACATTATCAGCCTAACACACGAGGTTGAGAGGCCAGGCACCCTCAACATGGCCGCCACGTTACAGTCCTTTGTTGATGTCCGTAGTTCCAGACTCTCGCGGTTTCTGCCTTTCTTCCGCGAGATTCCAAACCTGTACTCATAGCATATATAATGACGGGCGGAAAACAACGTCCGATGGAGATCCCGGGGGACGCGTAGCTGTTTACACACCACTCGTCGAATTTAAAGGTAATCATCGCAGATACGGTACTTTGTAACTTGGGGTATGACTTAGTCCCTCACCCGCTATGGGAGTTAGATCGAGCCCTGATACGATAGCGCTGAATATCCACTTTGTGAACTCGGATCAGTGGACCAGTTACTCGCTCACGCGTTTACCTACATTCACGGGGTACTCACTTTGAATATCCCCCTTCACGAAAAGCAAACCCTAGCATTATTATTTTTTGTGTCTATCATGTTATGCTTGGATAACATTAATAAATCAGTGCACGTCATTTGACATTACCGTTTCCCACTGTGGTACTGAATTCCATACATTACCTTTATCCTATAGGGTCGTGTTGGACTTAATGAATCCAATTACCTCGCAGAGTGCCCACCCTTTGGAAAAATAATCGCCATTTAAAAATGTAAGTTCGGTATACAGTCACTCTAGCCTATAATGCGCACTTGAACTTAATGACACTCTTGAGTTCCTAAACAAACATATTGATACCTTTCTCCTCAATCAGAAATCGAAATAACTTTGGAATTTTTGCACTACGCGGACCCCAGTTTCCTGGGACTCTATTTCTAATAGGAGTACCTCTACAGAACCCACCATGTAATGGGATCATCTTAACCAATACGGTATGTCCTCTGTTTTCTCTAGCACCTACTTTGGGCAGCCCAGCTAATTTAGGAGACTAAGGTTTCCCCCCCCCCCCCCCCCCCCCCCCCAGAAAAACGACTCTTATAGGGGATCTCATACATATCTCTCTCTTAATTTACATAGAATCAGATACTTAAAAGACATCAAGATGAGGCTTTGAGGGTCACCCAGCACCTCCGACTTGGCAATTGGGTAAGCCCAGCGACTAGGGGCCATGCGTACACACCACGGTTTTCTTCACATCAGAACCCTCATTAACAGCCTTCCCTGGCCCCTTTTTATAGATGCAGTGCCATACGAGTGACTCCTCCATCTTACTCCTTCAAAAGAACCTGTTTTCTGATGATAGCTGATCTATCACTTTGTGAGTATGATTAAATGACTATACATGCCCTTTTTTGGAGCACTTTTATAATTAGCCTGTGCAAGATAGGACAACTTATTGCACAACTGGTACCCCATTATAAGATAATGTGACCCGTCACTTAGGAACTATAGAACATCTTGCTTTTATATTATTAGATTTCTCTTGTCTCTTGCCTAAGAAGTAGATTGTTTCTTTCTTATTTTGAGTAATGAACCATGGGTTTTACCCAACAGTGAATGTACTTATGCTGGAAAATTATATTGTGGTTGTGATAGTGACAGACTCATTTGTTCTCTCTTTTTAGGCCAACTACTCTCTTATGTGATCCCCTGTTATCTGCACTAATTCGATGTATAAGGTCCTGATGAAGGTGGCTTGTCCACCGAAACGCGCGTAGACCCGCCACAAGGGCCAACAACTACACCTTGGAGCCCTTGTACCACATTAGCGCAGTCATCTCGCTAATTGGATTCCAGTTCCTTTCCTCATCCGTGTATGTGGTATGAATGGAGTATGATTGTTAGCACGTAAGTGAGTTGCTGTGTATGATTGTCTTTCAGGGGAATTCCGATTAATGTGTTATGGATTTTAAAACTGTTAGTTTTCCTTTATGAATTCTTGCAGACACTTTGTGTATTCCTTATGAATTGTATAAAGAAGATTCACTGATTAAAAATTTATATGTATTTATATCCACATAAAAACAAAACAGAATAAGTAAATAATAAAAAATATATATTTTTTGAAGAAATTTTGTTGGTACCTTTTCTCCTTCTGTCACTACTTGTGTTGATTCATTAGAGATGTACTCACAATATTGAATTATACGGCCACTGCAGGAACACCCTTCTAGCTTTGTGTATTTCTTTTCCCCTCGGTTCCTGGGCCACATTCTATTTGCTTGAGGGGGTCCCCTTATTTATGTTGAGTTTTGGATTATCACCACTTTATATATTATTGTTTGCGATGATAGTGTAAGGGAAAACTCCCTTTTCAACTCCACCAAGGAATGGCATTCAGAGCCATTTCTCCTGCTTGTATATAAAGTGGAATCATTAAAAGTGAGCATTTTTACTCAGCCATAGGCAAATCAATTTTAAGTCGAGCATGCACTTCAAAAATTCATTCACAATCCCTGATTCAGTTACAGATTAGTATCTTGAAATGGATGAAGATGTTTATTTTCAGACATAGTCTGATAATGCTTCGAAATCTACTCTCCACTCTAAATCGAGTACTTTTCTCCACTACGTGAGCCGAATAATAGAAACAAACTCTAGTCCTATCTCTACATGAATCTTTTTAAAACCTGGCCCTTATCTACTTGAAGAAAGATTGCGAAGTGTGAAATAATTCAGTATTGGGTTGCACGAAGAACAGAAAATAGCGCAGTAATATATGTAGTAAGAGTTGTTTGCTGATGGCGTCCTTGGGGGCACAAAGCAAAGTCTAAGGTTTAGAACTGGAGGTACACCCTGCAGTACATATTTCTGCTTGAAAACACCACACCAGGGGCCTCATTTATGAGGCTGCGCGTCACTTTTACGCCGCCGGTGCGTCACTTTTTGTGACGCACCAGTGGCGTAAAAAATGTGCTTGTTGCGCCATATTTACAAAGTGACGCATCTAGGTAGATGCGTCACTTTGTAAACCCCTGTGTCACATTATACCTGCGCCAGGTATAATGAATGCAAGGGGAGCGTGTTGATGCAAGGAAGGGTCATAGAAATGACGCAGTGAAATCAATGAGATTTCACTGCGTCACTTTTAGGACGCCGTTGCGTCAAAATCTTGCGCCTGCCTCACAGCAGGCGTAAGACTGACGCAGGCCCATTCACATGGGGCTTGCCCCATGTGAAAGGACGCATTGCTGGAGTTGTGTCACTTTTGTGACACACTCCAGCAATCTGTCACTTTTGCGCTTACAGATACGTAACTCCTTGCGACATGATGCGTCATACATTAAATATGACGCATCAGGAATGTCGCAAGGAGTGCGCATTGAGAAGTGACGCATCGCTGCTTTCACGCAGCGATGCGTCATTTCTCATAAATGAGGCCCCTGGGCTTTGACATGTAAAATGTGTGCTTTACGTAAAGCACACGTCAGACATGTCAAGCGCAGTAGTGGCTGATACAAGACAGGTTGGTGGGGCCGAGGGCGGGGTAATCAAAAGGAGAAAAAAAAAGAGCTTACCTGAATTGGACAATGCCACCTCTCCTCCGTCCTCTTCATCTGCCAGTCCCAGTTCCGGCCAGCAGCAGCAGCAGGAAGCACCCCGGCAGCAGGCAATGCAGTATTGAGATTGGTCTGACCGCAGTGGTTCGACGCTCAGATGGGTACATGGAGGCTTTGCATGTTCCTCACCATGCAAAGTGCGCAGGTCTGCTTAGCGGGCCCAATAAGGCTTGGCAAGCAGTCCTGCCCACTTAGGGAGTGTGAACCACTGCTCCCCCTGCACTTCCCAGACCCGCCCACCCCGTGAGCCACTGTCTGCCATAGGAAAAATATAAGGATAATAACAATAGCTTATTATCCTTTTTGTTTTCTTTGAAGCAGTGGAGCGATGCTATTTTGCCTTATTGGAGAAGCCTGCCACTGGTCAAGCGACTTCGATTTTTCCCCTTGCTCATGACTGCTTTTCTTTGACGCTATTGCACAACCTTGCATATATTAACTGGAAGATGATGCTGGGGTGCAGCATGGAAATTCAAATTTCAGTGCAAATAGCTTTTGCTCATGAAATTTGATCCTTTGCTTTTTGTGGTCCTTTGCAATGCATTGCAAAACTTTGAATCAGCTTGCATTGCTCAAGCGCCAGTTCCTGTTCCCTCAATGGGAGGGGTTAAACAGGGTGAACCTCTCATAAGGGGTCATGTAATAACTAGCAGGTATAAACCTACTAATACAACCACAAGCACCATTGGTTGGGTGTGCAGAAAGCAAGCATGGGATGAGGAAGAGGATGACACACTGTAATGAAGAGATTACCAATCAGTAACAGAGCCATAACTCCTTTCTCCCTTTTCCCATGGCATAGTCGAAATGTAGGAGAATACAGAATACAGACAGAGGTGATTATATTCAAAGCCTCAAATGAGCAACTCAAAGGCAGTACACAAGAAGGGGTACAGCAGCTGGAGTAAGAACTATGAATGAGGAAGCACCATTAACAACAAAGCACACAGTAGAACAAAAAGATGGAGCAAAGCCAAGAGGGTGTTTGGCAACGAGCCAACAAGGAAACCCCCCAGTCACTACCCAAGCAGCCTCCAGTCACTGAGAGGAACAACTATGTACAGCCATGGGAATGATTTAATCAGGACAAAGGTGTAATAATGATTACTTCCTAGGAATTAAGGTAGGAATCATGTAATGACAAGCAGGTTCATCAGATACATCCACATACAATGAAGCCTAGTAGATAACTGTTCTCTTACTATTCTGGAACACGATGATGTAATATAGAATTACTGTACCTGTAGCCATGGAAACATAAATACGAGGATGTCACATCTCCTTCCTTTATATAAACATCTATAATAGATAATGGTAGCATATCATAAAAATACGACTACTAAATAACTTAACTAGAATTAATGAACATATAAAGAATCAAACAAGGAGTGGGTGCACAGTAGGTAAATACCTATTTTGCTACAATGGATACGTATGTGTATGAAGCAATATACAACTATCTAATAATTATTAAAGCAGTAGAAAATACAACATTTGTAACATTTGCCTTAAACTTGAGGTATAAAGATGCAGTAGCACCCTAATCCCTCTCTTAATAAACAATTAATTACATTACGTAACTTCTATACTTCAATGGTACATTTATCACTCTACCAATTCGTGTAGCTTTTATAACATTTCCTGAGGTTTGTGGATTTCCCTCAATGGGGTCTGACGAATCAGTGGAAACAGTACTCGTAGAGTGTTGACCGGAAGTGGAAGCTACACTGGATTGTTGACTTGAAGACTAAGAGATATTAGAAGCACAGCGGTTATCTGAAGCAGAATGCATTACTACATCCCACATCCAACTCATTGAAGAGGAAGATTTAGCACATTTTTCATTTTGTTTAGTATTCTTGTACAAAGACATTCTGTTGTAATGCCATATGTTCCCATCACTTAGTTTTGTTGACTTGGAATATGGTGACGTGACTTGTAAAGGTGAAGAGTATTTGCTGAGACCTTTCTTGACTTTTGTCGGTAATTTTACTTTGACACAATCTCCAGTTTTCAACTTAATATCATTAGTATTGTGCATTTTATCAAAATGAGCTTTGCAAGAATCATGCATTTTCCTCATGTTGGACCTTACTAGAGCTGGTGACCATTTGCTATGAATTTTCTTCACATTCCAAGCTACATTATCTTTACTAAACGGTTCTCTTCCTCTTGAAATTCTGAAAGGACTATATCCAGTTCTAGTGGAGTGATTCTATAAGCCCACAATGTGCATAACAGTTCTCTTTCCCAGTCTTTTCCTGCATTTTTTGCAACTTGAATACTACCCATTATGACTCTGTTGAATCTTTCAACAATACCATTTCCTGCTGAATTATATACTGGTGTGCACTTTTTACAAATACTATTCCTTTCTAAAAATGTTGTGTATTTCTCAGATGAAAATAGTGGACCATTGTCACTCAAAATTTCCTGAGGTATTCCTTCACGAGTTGGGGCCACGTACCTGCCTCTGGCCCGCTCCTTGCTCTGAGCCACTTTGTTCTTGCTGCCACTTGCCGCCAAACAGTCCGGGGGACTGCAACGTTGATTGCTACGCTGAACGCTTCGGGACTACAATTCCCAGAGTCCCTGGGGCACCTGTTGATCGGGTGTGAAGCGCCTGGAGGCGCTTAAGGACATCGCGACCCTCCCGCAGCGCGGGACGCGATTCACGGAGCTGGGGCCACGTACCTGCCTTTGGCCTGCTCCCTGCTCTGAGCCACTTTGTTGCTGCCACTTGCCGCCAAACAGTCTGTGGGACTGCAACGTTGATTGCTACGCTGAACGCTTCGGGACTACAATTCCCAGTGACCCTGGGGTGCCTGTTGATCGCGTCTGAAGCGCCGGGAGGCGCTTAAGAACATCGCGGCCCTCCCGCAGCGCCCATCATAGCCCGATGTAGGCTGGGCAGGGCCACCCCTCGTGTATCTGTGCTCTGGACTCTCACGTAAGACTATATTCAAACTTTTGTTCCACTCATCACAAAAGTCTACAACTGTTATCACAAGCACTTAGTACCACTAGACGAGGGAGTCAATGTCACGGAAAGGGAGGAAACTAACAACAGGGGGGAGTGTTACTGGTACCCTGGACCAGTTTATAACAAGGACCAGATCAGTTTTGGAACACGAAATTGCCATCACTGAGCATCGCTTGTCACTGGAACCTCTCTATAACAAACGCTCCTCCTTGGGCCCCATAGCAACAGCTACTACTCCAGAAAAACAAGGAAAGGAAACACCTCATGTCGGTACTAATGTGGGTAACAGAAACGATCGCTCATTGGATTTTTCGCCTAATATAAACATAACTAGGGAGGCCAGCAACACCGACTCAAACCTCGAATCAGTTCTAGATGTTACATCGAACGTCCCTTTAATGCATCTTCCAACTGAACCCATAGTAAAAGCCAATTTGTTGGAAAAAGCCCTAGGGTTAGGCCGCGTTGCTAAAAGGAAACGCAGTGGAAACAGACAAAAGGGAAGATGCCCAAAGACCGCGAAAATAGCAAAAACACCGAAAACGACCAAAAACGCAGTCAAAGAGACGCAAGATGTATTAACCTCAGGACTGATATTGACTAACACCCTCTCACTAAATGGAATAACGGCAGAAAAAGTAGTTTCCCCCCTCTCATTACCCCAATATAATGAGGGTCTTATGGAAAAAGTTGAACATCTTATGAAATCCCTTATGGCCCCACTTCTGGAAAGGGTTAAACAGATTTACGTAAAACTTGAGGTATTAGAACAAGTAACAACATCTAGTTCTAATACTCTAAGGTAATTTGTAGATAGTGTACATAGCAAGAATGCGGAAAGTCAGACACATTCCAGAGATCCAACTAGAGTCCCTAACAACATTATCCCTACACCCTCAACCTCAGGGATTCCAGCTGCCCAACCATCTAATAATATTGAGGAGCTTGGTAGACTCTCTCGGAGTGTGACTGCGGTGGTCAAGGACGAGGGCTCGCGAGCAGGAGAGGGTGGGCTGGTTAAGGCTATGGAACCTGTAGCACAGGCGAATAAAACTACTTGTATAGCTAAGGAATTACCCACAGTCGTAAAATCAAAGAGAATATTCCCACATATCGACTTACCCCCACAATCATCTCCATATACAGCAGTGTTGTTTGGTGTCCCGGAGCTAGACCAAGAAAAAACAGAATCTGACTCTGAATTAAGAAACAAAGTAGCCCACTGGTTAAATAAGAATAGACCACTTCCGCTAAATATGTTTGGAGTAATGTTATTTGTCAGAATACTAAGCTGGGTGGGCCATAGAAAAAAAGATTCATGGGGGGATTGTATCATCGTCAACTTTAGGGACAGACGGGTGGTTCGCCACATATGCAATTGGTCTCATCAGCTTGGAGACAGTGGTATACATACCAGTGACCTAAGTTTCTTCTATCCTCAATTCCCCTCTGCACCAATAAATACACATCATTGGGGGGCCCCGAACATAGATATGATGGAGGGGCATAGAACCAGATACAGTATCCCGACCTTTAACCATTTCGATATGCTCTCTGAGCGAGAACGGGTGGATTGACTTGGTACTGAGGGCATGATTGCTAACACGATCTCTAACTTGGTGGATGTGACCCCCTCTTCCAAATGCTCTTTCCCTGTTGCCATCAACGCCACTGACATACTCACATACTTTGAACATTTACCAGATCTAACAGTTAAGTTGGGCCAAGCAATTGGAATCAACGAAGAAGCTATGGCCATTACGACCCAGTATAGTCCCCATGAGGAAACTACTGGCTTAAGTCCTGCGACTGTTACTACTCAGGTAAATTCGTCCCTGAGCAAATTATATTGGAATATTGCAGGCCTGCGCACTAAGGTGGTGAATGACATCTGGCTTAATTTCGCTCACAAGTTTAGCATTCTTTGTATCCAAGAAACGTGGGCTACAGCAGAGATACACTTAAAGGGTTATTAAACATACTTTTCCCCAGCGTTACCATCACCTTCGGGCAGAGCAAAGGGTGGTTTGACCATTTTTGTCTCCAATGTTTTCCAGATTACGAAAATTGTCCAAATTAAATTGGAATCAAATTTCCAAATAATCAACCTGCACTTGAGTAAAAACAATGGCCTTTTAATGGTGAATTTTTATAATAATCTCCCTGTAGGTGACCTAATAAAAATGATAAAAGAAACATCCTTCTCTCTTCAGAATTTAATTAATAAAGCCACCAAGGAAGTGGCAATAATCTGGGGAGGGGACTTTAACCAAACCCTGTGTAAGAATAGTGATAACATAGTCTATGGCATTATGGATGAAAACGAAAATCCAGTAACCCATTTCCCCCATACCTTAATTGGAGATTGTTTGAATAAAACCTTCTGCAGTTTAGACCTGGGTCTCGCAAACGACATGGTGAATCCTTCCATACCTCTTATTCCCACCTTTAATGGCAGAGGAAGGTCAAGCATAATAGACTTTATCTTCATCTCTTCTAACGCCGGATCTCAAGTCCTAAACTTTAAAACCCATGATATTATTATCAGTGACCACTACCCAAATAGTCATTTTAAAATTCCTACTGGAATCTGATAGGCATGATATTATGAGGACTCTTGGGCAAAACACCTTGACGCTAGACAGATTAAACAGGTATTCACTGAAGTGGGAGAAAGTGGACCCGTTGGAAATTACTACGAGGGTGGTTAGAAATTCTGGAGCAGAGAATGAAAAATGTCTCAATTCAGCCACTACCAATGAGGGAGTTATGACTAACTTTGCAATTGTGACAAAATCAATAAAAGAAGCCCTTTTTGTCAACCTGAAAACCAGTAAGTTCAGAACTGAAGGATGGTTCGATAGTAATTGTACAAATGCTTATCGGAAACTGAAAGTAGCTTTACATAAAAAGGAAAGAGACCAAAAGGAAATTGCTACCCTTAGGAAGGATTACAATTGGGTCTTAAAAAACAGGAAGGAAAAACTGAAAAGAAATCTCTGGGACCAACTGCACAAATCATGTACCCTGAGAGACAGTGCTTCTTTTTGGAAAGTCGTTAAGTCGCCCTTTCTATCAGAATCCATGGACAACCCTTACATCGATGTAGCGATAAACGAAAAATCATAGGTCGAATATTTTGAGCGGATATTCGGCATTCCCTGCAACGGGCAAGAAATGTAAAACCCACAAGTTTCGTCCAGTTCTGGCCCCAAAACAAATCCATTTCCATTAGCTTTCGATATATCGTATGAAGAGGTTGAGTTTGCATTGTTGGCTAGCAGGAATGGAAAGGCACCAGGCCCCGATGGGGTCCCAATTGATCTTTTTAAGTTTAATATGGATCTGTGGACCCCAAACTTAACCAGGGTCCTGCGAGCAACATGTGCCTTGGGGCTCGTGGACTCGTGGTCACAATCTATCCTCATTCCTATCTTTACAAAAGGGGACCGCCAATTGCCCTCTTGTTACCGTCCTATTTCTTTGCTGGACTCTCTGGGGAAAGTGGCTGGGAGAGTTATTTTAAAGCGTCTCCAGCAGTGGGCGGATGACAACGAAGTTTTATCAGACTTACAAATTGGGTTCCGTGAGGGACTGGGCACCACAGAGCAAGCCCTTAATTTGCCTCTCCTAATAGGTAAATATGTAAATGCGAAAGGGGGGGCTCTGTACATGGCGTATGTTGATTTGTCGGCAGCTTTCGACTGTGTCAGAAATACCAAACTATAGTCCATTCTATTGGACATGGGGGTAGAGAAGTCACTCGTAAACTTTTTACACAAATTAAACTCCGACGCCACAGCTAGAGTGAGGTATGGCGTGGGGTGTGAGTTAACAAAGTCGTTCAGGGTAGAGAGAGGAGTCAGGCAGGGCTGTGTCTTGACCTCGTTTTTTTTCAACCTTTATACCAATGGCTTGGAACATGCCATGGTAACAGGGTGCCAGGACCTCCCCACCATTAACAACCGCCCAATACCGGCATTACTCTACGTCGATGACGCTGTGATTATAGCGCGTACCCCTTGGAATTACAACGTGCTCTTGTGAGATACAGCACTTTCATGGCCAACCTGGACCTGAAAATTACCATTAAAAAACGTTTGTCATGTCTGCAGGCCCCAGGATTAAGAAAATAAAGGCCATTTTTTAGACAAAGAAAAACTTGAGACCACAACCACATATCCGTATTTGGGAATTGTTATTGATCACAAATGTTCCTGGAAGCATGCCATTGAGTCGAGGAAATTGCTCTTCATGAGGGCAACAGTTGCCTTGATTAATGTCACAAGTAAACTTGGTAGAAGGCCTACTGTTGAACTTATAGAGATATATAAGGCTAAATGTTTAGCCACTGCTATATACGGGGCTGGAGTGTGGGGATATGGGAAGGTTGAAGCCCTACAAATGGTGGAAAATAGTTTCTTAAGATCCTTCTTGCTGTCCCACGGGGCACAGCGACCTACGTATGCCATTTGGAACCGGGCCTGCCCTATTTGACAGACTTAGTCAAAATCCAGCCTCTTCTCCCATGGCACCGTATTTGGTCCTCTAGTGAAAGTATTTTCTGTCAAAGGTTTATACAGGACTGTATCTCCTTAGAGAATGGCCATAAGATTGGATGGATAGCCTACATTAGAACATTTCTTAATGACTTGGGCTTGGCACAGTATTATCATTCTCCCATCCTAATCACTGAACTCCTGAGAAAAACGTTTTAAAAACTTTGCTTGGCGCATTTAGAATCACTGCGGCTGGCAAACGAGGTCAGCAAAACTACAGTCCAACACTCGTTAATAACCCAAACAACTTCGATTATCCAACCTTACCTAACTTTAAATTTTTCAAGTCATGAAAGACTTTTACTAACTAGGTTTAGATTGGATATTTTTCACCGTCTGGTCACCTTCCCTACAATTAACGATTGGGCAAAGTACTTACA
Organism: Lissotriton vulgaris; assembly: GCF_964263255.1. Lineage (NCBI taxonomy): Eukaryota > Metazoa > Chordata > Amphibia > Caudata > Salamandridae > Lissotriton > Lissotriton vulgaris. Next base: position 1,537,134,920 of record NC_141694.1, read on the forward strand.
ACCATGTCCTTGTGACGACATCTCCGTCCAATCCACAATCCACACAATCCTATTTTGTACGTTTTACCACAAACCAAGGAGACGCTGGCTTATGCCGATTTAAAAAATTATGGGTTTTCGAAGGTGTCGCCCCGCTTTCCTCACTCTCCAACTTCTGGACGTAGAGTGTTTTGCTAAACCCATAGCAACATTTTTGAGTTTTGTTATGAGGCATAGACGGAAACTAGACTAAATCGGGATTCTCGTTTTGACATTGTCTTGCTCAACGGCCAATTTTTTATCTGATTTAATTTGAATTCAATTAACTCCAGGAAGAGCATGATGTTTCAATGTAACAAATTGCCTGCCCTATGGCTGGAGTGCCCCTTTTTAATAATGCACCTTGCACTTTATGCTTTACTGAAGCCTCGCGCCCTGGAGTTTTGTTTCAAAAAATCACTGCATTGATTCTATTACTGCTATTAGGCGAACTGACGAACCCTGTGAAGTTTTCATCCAAATGATATTTTTATTATGATTGTCAATCTTTTAAATTGTATTTATATGTAATATGAATGTATATTGTGCTTTTATGGCTGGTTGATACATCCGAATAAAGCTTATTATAGATTGATTGATAATAAATTTTGTAAAAAATTGATGATCTGTAATATCAACTTTAGGCCATTTCAAATATTCATAGATGTTTAACATTTCCATCTTTATCTTCGATAGGACCTAGCCAATCTATACTAAGATGTTCCCATGGATTGTCTGGAATTGATCTTAACCCAAGTGTAGGTCTCAATATTTTTTAAAATATGTCTGAATTAGTACAGATAACACAGTCTCTAATGACATTTTCTGTATTTGTATCCAATCCTGGCCACCAATATAGAATTTTAATTCTCAATTTTAGTTTTGAAATCCCCAAGTGACCTTCATGATTGATATTTAATAACCTCATTCTTAATGTGGCCGGGACAACAATTCTTTCACATGTACAGATGTAACCACTATCATCAATGTTGAATTTCCCACATGGCTTTTAAATCACCTTCAAGACTGTTCTTGTTTGGCCATCCCTTGGAGATGAAATCTGCAGCTTTTGATAAACTAATATCTTGGGAATATCCATCATTCCATTCCCATTTTTCCTTGGTTATGGCATTAGTGTCATGAAAGACAATTGCTACACTGAAACTCTCTGTCTCATCATTAGAATTAGGTTCTTGAGGAATTGGTGATCTGCTCAAATAATCAGCCACTTGATTGTTCTTACCTGGAAGGTACTCAACATCGTAGTTAAAATCTAATAATTTCAGACTCATCTTCGCTATTCGGGGTGTAGCCTTGAGTATTCCTTCTGAAGTTAAAACCTTAAGCAATGGTTTATGGTCAGTGCGAAGAATGAATCTTGTGCCCCAAACAAATTGCCTGAACTCACTCGTGGCCCAAACAATGGCAAGCATTTCCTTTTCTACTACGGGATATTTCACTTCTGATGGAGATAATGATCGAGCAGCAAAGGCTATCGGTATTTCCTTTCCCTACTCATTAATTTGTGACAGAACAGCCCCCAAACCTCTGTCACTTGCATCAGTAGTGATAATGCTGTGAGCTAGGTTGTCAAAAGCTTGAAGAGGAAGAGCAGATGCAAGGTCAGCCTTAATTCCTTGAAAGTCATGGTCCAGTTCATTATTCAATGCAAACTCATTCTTAACTTTCAATAGTTGTCTCAAATTGTAAGTTTTAGTTGCAAAGTTTCACACAAATTTTGGATAAAATTCAATGAATCCAAGAAAGGATCTTACATCATCCTTGGGTGTTGATGAAGGTGCTTTCTCAATTGCTTCCATCAAATTTTTCTTTGGTGATATACAATTACTACTAACTTGATGCCCTAGATATGTTACAGAATTCATCCTGAATTTACACTTTTTTATTTCTGCAGTTAAACCTTTCTCCATTAATTTCTCTAATACAATTTTCATTTTCTCATCATGTTCATCTAAATCATGCCCCATTATTAATATGTCATCCTGAAAGTATGTTATATCTTTTATGCCTTTAAATAGTTTGTGCATCAACCGTTGGAACACAATACATCCACATACAACGAAGCCTAGTAGATAACTGTTCTCTTACTATTCTGGAACACAATGATGTAATATAGAATTACTGTACCTGCAGCCATGGACACATAGATACAAGGATGCCACAAAAGGTCACAGACAGAAACAATCCAGTGCCACCTGTGGAGTGATGTGAAGGAAACTGACAAAAAAGCCCAGAGCAAACAAACAAACCCAGAGAAGAAGTGCCAACCTGAAACCCAGCTATAACTAGCCAAACCCCAACCAGAGGACTTATGCCGGACAGGAGAACCCACCAAGCATGTAAACATATGGCCAACAAAATTCCTTTAGATCTCAGAATAAATTGCAGGGCAGGTGTTCAACCTAACTGAGAGAAAATGAAAAAGTGCCACATCAGAGTTCCTAAGAAGCCCAACCCAAGGGCAGGTGCAGAAACCACTAGAAAAGACACTGAAGACAGAATAGGACCAAAGTAAAGCCTCCTAAAAGAGTAAGAGAAAAGAGGAGCATTTGTGTGGGAGCAGGAGAAGGGTCCAGGAATGAAACTGAGAAACCAAAGCAGCAAAGCAAGAGTGACACAGAAGACTCAAAATGGCCTACCCAGCAAACACCAATCAATAAGTGGACTCAACTGAAAGATTGCTAAAAGGAGAAAAAACTGCAACTGAATAAAGCATCAGTGCACAGCCAGGTAACATCCATAAAGCTAAAGAGGAGATAGGGCATCTCCAGACAGAAGGGACTAAAATAGGTTGAACCAACTTAGGGTGAACTCCCAAACAGCTCATATTCCCTGGGGGGAGGCACCTTAGGACAGGAACTGACCAGCAGGTCACCACAGACATGAGGATTGGGCACCCAAAAGAAGGGCACAGGAAACTCGACTAATATGATGAATGCTTACCTGAACGGTACTGGTGTGGGAACTACCAAAATGATGGCTAAGATGCTATGGGGTGCAAAAAATCAGGAAGCAGAGGCCATCCAGACTGTAGGCAAGGAGCATGAGAAGAGGAATGAGAGCCTGAAACAACATCCAGAACAAAATAGTCCAGCCAGAAAACCAGATACCCAAAAGCCCTAGGAGCTGACAAGGATAAACTGAGTAATACATGGAAGCCATAGTGGAGGACCATAGGAACAGCCCCAAAATGAGCCTGATCAACAAAGTGAGTACAGCAAACACACACATCCTTAACACAGCAACCAACTGAAACCTATACAGTTACAAGCAGAGAGAGAATAGGAAAAGGAAGACAAGGGACCACCATTTGATACTAATAACAGGAACAATAATACCAAAACTTCCCAGAGCAAACAGCTCACTCAACCAGGTGTAAAAGCAGCAGAAAAGGATCAAGCAGACTACAAGTCCGGAACCCCATGACAGGAGAGAAAAACAGACACATACACTTATCCAACTAAAGGACGGTAGGTAGCCAAATGACCAAAAATGAAAGAATACAGTAGTCATAAATGGCATTTTAGATACATATAAGGGGTGCATCAGCTTGTAAAATATTCAATAAGATTTTTGGTATAGGTGTACACTTTTTTGTTTGAAAAATGTTTGGTCCCAGCCCCCTATTACCACAACAGGATCACTCCCCAACTAGACAGACACTTTTAGAAATGTTCTTGCTTAGCCATTTGGTACCTCCAGCCTGTCTCTGAACAAATGACTGGGTGTGGGTGACAATTGGGCTTTGTATATTCCTCCTAAACAGCCACAGGCAGTGAGAACTTAGGTGTGACTGGATGGGTCATCACTGGCAGGACGTGAGGAAGGAGCTGGTTCCAGCATATCTTACACCTGAATTGGCTGTGTCCTGTCTCCACACAAAAGGCTGCCGACCCCCTGTAGTTAGTCTGAAGCCAGGGCAGGGAAGGCAGGGTGTCTGTGTAATTTAAAGGCATGCCTCTGTAAACTTCTCCCCACTTCAAAGACAAAACTGTGTATAAAAGAAGGACCTCAGATTTCTTCACCGAGAAAAAAGGCTAGCCTCTGAGGCATGAAGATCCCCTACGTGCTTTATTTTCCAGCCCACCTGCCGGTGATATACAAGAACTGCATGCTTTTCTTCGACTCCCCTGAGGATATCTTTGCCTTGGTCAGAACAGGGCATATGCATCAAGCCCCACACCCTGCCTCAACTGGACTCTGAGTCTATTTCCAGTGATCCTCTCCATCAACAGTCCAAGCCCATAGACAATCGTCGTCACTGATCAAGGTTGTTGTGGCGATTCACGGGCCATAGTGAAGACATGTAAAAAACTCTTTAGACTCAATATGCCGGTCCATTTTGAAAGCAACAGTATGCTGATTGCATGATGGAGGCAAACCCTCAAGATGTGAACGTTTACCCAAAGGGAGGGATCCTAGATGGGTGATATACCCAAAGAGACACCCTCCGAACTTTAAGGAAATCTTTGGTTATTAGTCTGTTTTTTTGGGATCCATTGTATGGTGCTGGACTCGGACCCAGTTGGGATTGTGAGAACGTCCCATCCGTGACAGACACATCAATGGTTGTGAGGTAATGAGGAGGGGGGAAAGGGTAGGGAAAGGGAGGTGAGGGGGAAGGAGTTGGGCCTGTTTGTTTGTCAGTTTTGTTTTATTCCCAAAGCACGACTTTAGGATTTTTCCAGCGGTGCCCGCACACAGGACATGTCCCATCCATATTAGACATCCGCCCAGATGACAGAAGCACACTCTGATCACCCACAGGGTAGGCTTCTAATCACCAGCTGGAGTGTCCAAGGTGGCCTAGATAAAGTGAAACAGGGTGCAGTACTCAGACAGGCAAACAGTATCGGGACTGATGAACTGCTGCTGCAAGAAACAGACCCCTCGGGACTAAAACCCCCTGCCTGTGCCCTTTTGGATATGACCAAGTATTCCATTCCGGGTTCACCAGAGGCTCCAGAAGGGTAGCAATCCTGATTCGCCGCAGAGTTCCCTTTCAGTTCTCCCACTCATGGGTGGATTCACAGAGCAGGTATGTTATTGTGACAGGCTTACTTCACAGAGACCCTGTGGTCCTAGGAAGTATATATGCCCCCACCTCACACCCAAACCCTAGTGGAGCAACTGGAAACCCTCTAGATAGATGTTACTGAAGGGGTTGCAGTATTTGGGGGAGATAGGACTGTTGTAATATGTCCCACACAAGACAGATGGTGCGCCACTGCGGGGTAGGCAAGGTCGCACCAGTCGCACCTGCACACCCTGGTTGAGGGGATGGGATGGGTGGATGCTTAGAGAATGCTCCATCCAGACAAGCAGGGCTTTACATACTATTCCCATGTACACAAATCCTTTTCCAGGCTTGATTATCAATTTGTGTCTTCAAACTCTGCGCACAGAGCCTCAGATGCCGCAATACTTCCTCTGGGTCTCTCTGATCACTCCCAGGTGTCGCTTGGACTAAGGGTGGATCCGGACCACCCTCTCTTTCGCTTGCTACTTTCCCCCTGGCATCTGCAAGACCAGCAATACCAGACACACATGACCAAGCACTAACTGAATATATCAACAAAGTGACGGTTGCCTCAGCTACAACCTTATGGGAAGCTATGAAGCCTACACTTCGAGGGGTAGATATTGCATAGTGCGCTGCAAGATGTAAACAGTGCAGTGAAAAACTGTAGATGGATGCCTGTATCATGACCCTAGAGTGACAGAGTCTCGAGGAAGGGGGCGACGCAACATGCCAACACTTGCCCTAGCACAGCAAGCTGTATCAGGGGGAACTCCTGGAGGAGGCAAGTATGCCCTGGCTGGACTCCCTCAGCTGAATATATCAATAGAGAGAGAAATCGGGCAAATTGTTCACACAAGCTGTGCCAGCACGTGTTGAAATCGATTTACTTCCCTAGTGTCTATAACCTCAAGGGAAGTGTACATACCTGAGACCCAAATACAGACATTTCTAGATTACCAACCCTTAAAGATACCGTCTGGTCCCAGCTTGAGGAACTCTTTACGCTCTATGAATCAACAACACCTCTAACAGACATGCACTCGGGCAAGGCCCGGGCCAAAATTTGCTCCCATGTAAATTCTATAAGGAATACATACAGGAAGATCCTTTAGGTATTAAGCCTCTAAATACTGGAATGCGCTTCCGCTCCACTTGAGGATGGAGCCATCTGAACTGAGATTTCGGGCAAAACTGAAAACGTATTTGTTCCCCAACATGTAAACCTCCCCCAAGCTTCTTTTTCTACAGCTCCTCTGGATCTCTGTATTGTATTAGCAGTTAGCGCGGGGGCACACAGTTCTGTGCAGCCAGGCGCTTTATAAATGTTTTATTATTATTATTATTATTATGCCGCAAATGAAGGTCCATTATCTTGAGGCCTTACAGGCGGATCTGAAGAAGAAACGATTATCCCCAGACTGGAGATACACAAAAGTAGTGTATTTCTCAAACCTGGACGACCCCCTAAAAGCCACTCCTCATATCAACTGATCTCTTTATTGAATATAGAAGCCAAGCTCCTCGCTATGGCCCTGGCCGATCGGCATATGCCTCACATGGTTGATATAGTCCACCAAGACCAGGCGGGTTTTATACTGCACCACACAATAGGCCATAATATCCGTAAAACCCACAACTCCATAGACGCTGTGGATTGCCTGGACAGCCCGGCCCCTCTACTGCTAGCAAATATCGCTAAAGGTATTTTATTCGGTCAGCTGGACCTATCTGTTTGCACTCCTGCACTGAGTCAACTTGGGTCCTTGATTTCTATCCTATATATTTTTGCTATACACAGAGCTAATGGCTTCAGTGCAAGTGGCTGGTTCAATTTCTCATTGGTTCCCATTAGATGTGGTACCTGCCAGGGCTGTCCCATGTGATCACTCCTTATTGCTCTGGGAGCAACTAGTTGCGTGGGTCAGGATGGATGCTCAAGTCCAAGATTTTGAGTGGTCACAAGAGATCTCTGACCGCATCACGCTGTATGCCGAAGATGTCCTATTTTTTCTCACAGACCCACAGAGAACAGGCCCACGACTTCTTTGCATAATGCATGTGTTTGGTGAAACATTTGGTCTATATATGAACACCCACATATCTATCCGTTGGTCGTTATGGGGGACACAAGACTACGGCTTATGGTCGACAGACCTGACCATTACCACTGATGGAATGCAATACTTGGGTGTTTTGCTCTCTGCCTCCCAGTCTATCTGCTGGGAATGCAATTTGGCTCCCTTGATTTAGCGCGTAAGTCAGAGGCCAAATCCTGTTCAAATTTTCCTCTATCACTATTCGGACGATTCGCCATTTTTAAAATGATCTCCCTTTCCCACCCCCTATATCATTTGCAGAGCTATCCCTATCTGATCCTCACAACCTGGTTCAGACAGGTGAATGCTGTGCTGAGCCACTTTTTATTGGGGGAGGGGCAGCCTCATAAACACCCCAAGATTTGCACAGATGGACGGAGTATCTAGGTCTACCTTTGGAACCATTGGCCTTTGCAGAAACAATCCCCGTTCAGGTCTGCATTTAGACAATGGCGGTTCATCAAATAGATTTGCGACAAATAATGTGTGTGGGACTTTGGAGTGTGGAAGAGCATATGCTGGGTAGCATAGGTAAGATGTTGCGCTCTTAGTTTTTTTATTCTAAAACATATTCAGTATATGATGTGTGCAGCTGCAGATATAAATACCATGTTTATGTACATTGATATGTACATTTATGTTTTGGGCCCATGTGGCCAAATTGTGGCAGAAAATACAATACAATTTGTTGTGAAAAAAAATCGAAGGACCTCACACACTACTACATTATTTGGGAAAACAGGAAATTAGGAACAAGGGTATCCTATGAACATAAACTGACATCAGACATTAATAACTATATATGGACAATGTGCATGGTACAACAAATATATATTTATTTTATTTAGTAATAGTCTTAAAAGTGTTTTTTCTATTTATATATATATGATATATGATCTACAAATACAAAATGTTGTATACATTGGTTATTTGGGTTCAGTTATGAATATTTTGGTATGCAATTTATGCTTTTTTCCTTTTTTTGGATCACAGTACATTACCATTCATTATACAATAGAAAGTTAATCAAAAAAAGGGTGCACAAAAATATATACAACAAATTGGCTTAATCTTAATCTAAGAACATGGCTAAAGGTTATTGGTAGTTGCTATGCGCGTTTCGGCTATTAGCCTTCATCAGGGAGCCATGATGTATTTTCCAAATGTACCAAAAGACAACGGCTGCAGTATTCACTAATGTACTACTGGGATTAATATTACAGCTCTTCTATGTATGCATGGACGGATTCTTCACTCTGTTTTAAGATTGGATGGTTATAGACGAATAGCGGTATTGTCAAAACGATAATCAGCAATGGGAGGAGCTGAAGGACGGAGCACTGTATTCAGTTGAGATGGGTTCCAGGAGATTTATCAATTATTGTGCCCCAGTGCAGTGAACGCTTGTTATTTTTGTTGATTACATGAAGGGCCATCAATATCAGTAATCCAAAGGAAAGGGATGCGGATTATCTGTTGCAAGGGTCCATCGCGTCCTCCGATAGTGGGATCTATTCGTGTAGAATTTCGGTCGATTTGTCGAATAGAGGTGAAAGCCCCTGTGAGCTGTTGATATTTTTTATATATAATTATCTGGTTCAGGGGTCTGGTGCGTCCTCCAATCGTGGGGTCTGTACGTTCGGCGTGTCGGTCGGCGGTCAGATACTACTTCAATATACTTCCTGAACTGTGGATACTCTGCCAGGAAGATGGACTGCTGTGCTGCTACAAGGATTGCCACTCTACTGGACTGCTGCTCTATATGAACTGCTGCCCTGCAGTGATGACCTGCTGCCCTCTTGCCTGGGCAAAACACGAGACCTTTAAGTTCATCTTTGACCCAGGGCCCAAGAGTGGCTCTAAGGGCTAGTCTGCTAGCCTCCTGATCTGAGCTTCAGGGGCCTAAAATGCTCCCCAACAGCTCCAAGACCTGTCTTTAGTGACTTCCGGACTCCCAAGTAGTCCCTCTCAGGTCTCTGACCCTTAATGTGGCTCTCAAACTCTTGAAATCGAGCATTTGGGATCTTCTTGACTGCAAACATGCCTGTTCACACAGGAACCCTGGCACTCACACTGAAAATCAGCGCAAACTGCCACCAGCCTTCCTTTTCACATAGCAGCTCTGACTGCCAGTGGAGGACCACCAACAAGAAGCTTCAATGCCCGGCATGTTCTTTCAGGCCATGCCGACCACTGCCTTCTGACAATCCTCTCCTGCCATAAAACTTTGGTGAAACTTCAGCAGGACTAATCTCGGACTGTATCTGACTCGGGCTCCATCACGGTCGGCCTGACCTTTTGACTTTGACCCGGTCCAGCGCAACCTGATATCCCCCATAGGCGCTTTATAATTTTAGGTGCTTTTAAACAGTTTATTCTTTAAAAATAAATAACTCCAGTTCTACTGATTAGATTTTTGTCATTTTGGTCTTCTTTTATTTAATAAATTAAGCACTATGTTTCTAACCTGCTGTGCAATCTTTTTGTGTTTTGGTTTCAATGTTTTAATATTTAAAGTGTTGCACACATACTTTACACATTGCCTCTAAGTTAAGCCTGACTGCTCTGTGCATAGCTACCAGGGGGTGCGCAAAGGTTAATTTGGGGTTTGCTTGGGCCTTGACCTCACTAGGATTCTGCTTGTCGCTTGACCAGGGCTCACACCCCCAGTGAACAAGCAACCTAATTTCCTTCAACCCTAAATTAATGTTTAAGTTTCAGTGGCTTTCTTTGTAAATGATTGCTCATTTGGCACACTTAAAAAGCATTTGTCTATATTTCAATCTATGGAGTCAATTCGTGTACAAAAAAATGTATGAGTATATGAAGTAATGCTCCTGTGGTGCTACTTACATACTCATAAATGTATTTGTGAAATGGCCTCTTTGTGCTTCCCAGAGTGTTTTAATTTTGGGGTAAGATGTAGGGCAGCATCTCTGACTACAACCCCATTATGAAGCGTCAACAAAATGGAGGTCCTAAACAGAAAGCCAAAGATGAGCTATATCGGAGCCACACAAACAACAAGTGGAGCAAGTGCCATTCTCATATGCAGATGTTTTGCAAGTGCACCATATTTTGATGCAGCAATTTTACACTTGGAGTTAGCGATTTGGGCGAGAGGGCACGCTTTAAAGACTATTGAGACCAGTAGATTAGGTGTAAAAAAGGCTGCTTAATGAAGCAGGTGTGCATTGCAACCAATCAGTGGTTGGTAGGTAGCCTTACATACTAAATAAATACTTCACGATACATCAGGGTAACCTGCACCCTCATTTAACCTGCCCTTAAATAACCTCCCAAGAACATCCCCAGCAAAACTGTATGTCACCTTACCAACCCCTGCATCCTGAACTTTTATTCATCTTCCTTTGTAGTGATTCAAATCTTCAACTTCATGCTCACTGAAATGTCAGCTACCCAGCCCCGTCTTCCACCCCTCACAGCTGCTTCTTCCACCCCAAAATGCAATTAACCTCTTTTTTATTGAAAAACATCCTGCTAACCAGCCCCAACTTTCACCTGCCCATCAGCCACAATAAAGTCATGACCCCACAAAATGCCCTCTTATTTGCAAGCCTGATTGCTCTCGGCATATACACTGTTCCTCACACTAAGAGCCTCATCTAAATTTGGCAGGCAGCCCGTTTTTCGCCAGGCAGGTAGCCATAACGGAGGTGCTGCCCACCAGATTTAAAATGTCCGTTGGCCTAGGGGACATTTTTATCATTGACAGGAACCTCCTTCACAGCGGTTCCTGCCAATGCAATGAAATTTTGACAGACAGCTCCATCAACAGGACGAGGCTGTCTGTCAAACATACAACTTTTTTATATTTTCAAAAAGAAAATTCCAAAGTGGGATTTTCTTTTTTAAATACAAATGCACCCCTCGCCATGGGAGTTTCCTTTCATGGCAGGGGGCATTTCACACTTTGCAATTCCCCTTACTGCCAGGTTTTACCTGGCGCGATGGACATTGAAACATGGCTGTATAACTGCCCATCTAAATTAGGCAGGCATACCTCCAATGGCCCTTACTCTGTTGGCCATCGGAGAAGTTTGACTACAGCGTAGAAACTATTTTTCACAGTTGTCAAACTATGGTCCACCAAAATCAGGAGAGTGAACCATAATGTTGGAGAGGAGGGAACTATGTTGCTGATTTGAGGGAGTTCCCTCTCTGCCGTGATTTAAATGAGGCCCTGAGTTCCTTTCCACCCTCGAAATCAAGGGGAGGAAGGGCAGAAACTAAAACTCTGCCCTGTCTCTAGCTGCAGCCACTCTGTTGCCATTTTGCTAAAAGGGACCTCCTTATTGGTGCCCACTGACTTCAAATCCTACAACCCCACCCCTTCTCTCTACAGAGCCAAGTAAGGCTCATGCAGCCCGCTGTGCTGCAGCACCCGCTCAAACCGCCCAAGTGCACACCTCCAAAGTCGGCTGCCCCCAAAGCCTCAAATCTAGGATGGTGGAAATTAATGGATGTGTAATTGCAGGGCCATTACAAGACATAACATATGCACTTAGAGTAGCCATGCACTGGTAACGTGATGAATTGTGATCCAGGGCTATTTGGATAGTATTCAAGTGTATTTTCTTGAGGGCATGTCTTTGTTTGAAGATACTAAAAAAAAACATGTCCCAGAACTATAAGGGGCAGACTGGGGACACAATTTCCCATGAACTCCATAGTGCACATGGACACACATTTTAAGAAATAATTCTATCACAGCCTAGCTTTAATTCCCAAGAACACCCAGTGAAGCATATTGATGTGGAGGAACATTGCCATGTTGAGGCGAACCGTGCATCCTCATGAGGAGATATTTATAAACCAAAAGTTACAGTTCAAAATGTAAGTCATAAAATAACGTTTTAAAGGCAAAAACCACATAAATTCTCCAGTTATAGTTTATTGAGCTGACAATAACTTGTGCCTCTGCCATGCCCTGCTTTTGATCCCACAAATCATATCAGTCATGATATGTTCAATTACATAATTGGTTATGTTGATGCAGTGGAACAATGCACCTAAATCATTCATTAGATCTTCTGGAAGCATATGACCACCCCTATCCAGCGTTCTGGCATCTAATTATCAGAAAAAATTACGCCTAAAATGGCTTATACTGCAATTCTTGATCTCATTATCCTTGAAATGCTAGTTCCCCCTTTTGTTGTTCAAGTGTGCTTACTACTATATGACTATGTTAAAACCTTTCAAAATACACTATAGAGCTCTAATAATTTGTATAAGCCTTTTTCCACTGCTGACAGTTTCATGATCATCCTTCTTTCGTGTTGTAGTAAAATCCTCTCAACATCGCCTTCCAAAATTATAAAAATACATTTCTGAATTCTCCATTTTAGGTCTAACTCTGAATTCCAAAAGCCTATGCTGCAACACAGAGCATTCAAGGCCTTGCATCTGGTTCTAGATTTATGCTGTATGATCTTTTTTCTGATCTCTTTGGTGGTTTTGCAGTGTAGACCTTCTCACAGGGGCACAGGTTTTCAATTTCAATTTGTGAATTCGCAGAGAATGATATTTATGCCGTTGGATGTGTATTCTGACCCATCAGTTGTTAAAGGGAAGAATATACATTGTTCACAATTGTGATGCCCTATTATTGGTGGCAGACCTAACAGTGTCACTATAGTCCATTATTTTTGCCATGTTTCCATGCTTGATCCGACAAGATCTTTCTTAAAAAAATGGTGCCTTCAAAGAAGGGTCTAGATTGGTAAAGATTTGGAAATTCTTTCTAATATGCCTTTTGATCTAATTAGTGTCACAGTTTACTTCTTGGCTTTTTGGAGTGTCAACAGGGAGTTTTTTGGGAAGTAACAGTACATAGGCATCCCGTATTAATGAGAGAACTTGTCCTGGATACCAATGAGTGAGGGGCTTCAGATAAGAAACAGATGTATACCAAGGAGAAATTCATGAAAAGAGGGATCCTGGATACAATTGGTGACACCAAATTGGGATTGTGTGATTGCAAGGGTTCCTTCATTGACCCTGAATGTGGATAGGTGTATCAATTAGCACCCTCCTAGTGACTGATCTACTTGTCCAAAATTTCATAAGAAAAAAACATACTACAAACAGAGTGGGACTGGGTGAAAAATCACCCCTGTCAAAAATATTCAAATTAGTCCACTTGGAAAAGAATGGGACCCTAGGGAGAGTGGATGTTTTGTGGCAGCCCATTCTGCTGTGAAAGCAGTCTCCAATCATACAGCCCAGGACGCTAAATGGCAGTCCTGTCTTGCTTATAATTATGGAAGGTACTTGGCAATCCTTGTGGTCATTTTATCCTCAGGTACTGGCTCAAGACTTACCACACAAGGTTAATTCAGCATTCCATGAAGAATGACAGTAATGTTTATCTTTACTAGTCACACAACTGAGTTCCCATCATGAGGTAGTGTTCCTTTACCCTGCACTAGTTTTCCTTCGAGAGAATGTTCTATAGCTTTCTGACTGTGCTGCAGTGGCCCCTGCCGCTCTGTCAAAGTGCTCAATGCCTGTGGATAGCCGTATAAATTGTTTTTTCTGAGTCTGTGATGGCACACATCAGTGTTGATGGTTGAGGTAAAAGTTGGATAATCCTTGCAGTTTATTCACTTGCCTTTGCATTCTGGGAGTTGGGAGAGTCTGCAAACCAAAACTGACATGAAGTTTTAGCCTCTGAAGCATAGCTTCAGAATCTGTGGGATAAAGAGGTCATTATCTATGTTATTTTAAAAAATATCTGAGTAGTTTCTACAGTATTGTAACACTCAAATACATGACAGTTTTGTCAGGTATTCATCCCCATGGTGTCCGTAAGAGAGCATTTGGCATCCAATGGCATTCCAGATGCTACCTCCACATTTCTATTCTCCCGGTGCACCTCTACATTCCATTCTCGGAGAAAAGGGCTTTAAAAACTTTAGCCTCCTTAGTGAGTATTCTTCATGTGGTGGAGTGGTTGAAACGTCTTCCGGAATTACCAGATAGTTGTGCTCTCTTTCTCAAACAATTCACGACAAACCAGATTTAAATTTTATTGTGGCTCAGATCCACCTCTCAAATCTCATTGACACATATGAATATCTTATATTTTGCACTAGGGTGATTCATAAGCGCTTGGTGAGGTATGTCATAACCTATTGTAATCTAGAGGTCTGAGTATTCATTGAAAGATATTTTCATGTCTAAGGAAAACACATTGTCTCTGATCTGTTGCCCCAGACTAGGGGATCATCAGGCAATGCATGCAATATCAAGTATCTAACTAGCATGGATTTTGTTCACCTTTGGCACTGAAGTAGTTGAGGTCATACCTGTTTGGCACTTACTTTCTGATTAAGACAGACCACAGGCCCCTCAAGTGATTCATGCAAATGAGTGGTGAGAATCCAAAACTACTGAGGTGGTCCATTTCCCTACATGGTATGGACTTCAAGGTGGAACACAGACCAGGAGTAGACCACTTTAATGCAAACGGTCTGTCCGGGTTTTTCCGTCTTTGTGATGAGAACTCCCTAGAGGTTGGATAGATCTCCCGACTTTCAGCTGGGGGGACACATGTTAGAGCTATCATCCTTACGGTGGTGTTCCCTCCAACTGTTTGCTTTTTGCCTCCCTCTGCTCTGATTCTTTTTGTTGGCCTTAGGACTCTGAGCACTTTACCCATGCTAACGAGTGCTAAAATGCATGTGCTTCTCCCCATGACATTAGTGTATTCCTGATTGGTGTATTTGTTGTACTGGTCAGTCCCTTGTAAAATGGTGTGCCATATACCCAGGGCCTGTACTTTAAATGCTACTAGTGGGCTGCAGCACTGAATGTGCCAACCACAGAAGTAGCCCTTCAAACCTGTCTTAGGCCTTCCACTGTCGTGCCTGTGTGTGATGTTTATTGCCATTTCTATTTGGTATTAAAAACTACTTGCCAAGATTTAAACTCCTCTTTTATTACATATCAGTCACCCCTAAAGTAAGCCCTTAGTTACCCCAAGGACAGGGTGCTTTGTAAGTAAAAGGTAGGACATGTACAACCAATTTAGTTTTTCACTACTGTGAGGCCCACCACTCTCATAGGCCAGCATTGGGAATTCCTTAATATACTTTTAAGCTGCAATCCCTGCTCAGAGAGAGTTGCTTTTTTGTTTAATATGTTTGGAATGGTAATGATAAAGCCTCCTTGCTGGTGAAAATTGATTTAACCTTACTGTTTTAGAAATGCCACTTTTAGAAAGTGAACATTTCTCTATACTTACTGCTCTTTGTGCCGGATAGCATGTCTCCAATACACGGCTGGGTTGGTTGACAGCTAAACTTTATGCATACCCTCTAGACAGCCAGGAACACAGGAAGGAGTATCTGCATTCGGAGCACTCTTCTGCATTCTGATTGGTGCTCCTGGGCAGGGTGGCATGTGAGGGGCTGACATCCACAGATGGCCACACACAAAGCACTGATCTACCCGCCAGGGTTACCCTGTCACACAGGACTGGGTTGAAAGGGGTGCTTGTGCACTTCAGAGAGTTCCTTTGAAGTCACCTCCTACATCAAAGGCACTTTTGGGTATAAGTACTGGGTTTCTGACCCCTTAAAATCAGACACTTCTGGATCTTGAACTGAACCTCTGTCAGAAGGACTACTGGGCTGCTTAAAGGACTCAACTGGACTGCTTTTCTGCTGTTGTCCTGATGTCTGCTACTCCCTAACTCTGCTGAAAGGACTCGGCTTTCCCTCAAAGTGATCCCTGGGGGCTAACTAGCCTGTGTCCGGTTTTCTGAAGTCTCAGGGACACAAAAGACTTCAGTCTAATCTGCTGGTTCTGCTGGACTCTGCTGTTTGTGAGTCCTACCTTTGCCTGAGGTGCCCTCTCTAAGTTCTGGGCCTTAGAAGTGGGTTCTGCAGCTGCTTTCATAAAAAACAATGCATTGCATTGTGAGACATTCAGCTACATCGCCCTTCAACGTTGACACAGAGACTGCCCGATGAAAGCGGTTCCATAGCCTGCGCGACACCACAATAACGGTCTATGTGACTCGCAATGATGCATTGCATTCACTTCAATGGAGCAGGACAAGGACGTGGGACCATCTTTGGTCTTATATTGCTCATATATATATATATATATATATATATATATATATATATATATATATATATATATATATATATATATATACATATATATATATATTTATATATTCTGCTTTTCTAAACCTGTGGGGAGTTTTTGTTGTGATGTATTCATTGTGCTACTATGTGTGTGTGCATTGCACAAGTACTTTACATGTTGCCTCTTTAGATAAGCCTGACAGCTCTGTGCCAAGAGGGTGAGCACAGGGTATCTTTTAGTTTGCATCTATCTTACTCTGACTGGAATGGTGGTTCTGCCTGGCCTGGGGGCATACCTCAGCCAACCACAAATCCAATTTTTAACAGGAGATGGATCTCTTCTTGTTTCCTTGCCACTCCCTAGAAAAGGAATGAGTTAAAACAAATATCTTTTATTGTTAGCTATGACTCCATAAGACGTCAGTGCTATCAAGATAACTGGTAAGTGCTCAGGGCTCTATCCCGGCTCGTACCATTTGTTGCAAAGCTTCACTTTTAATTTTTGACAGAACAATAAGATCTGATGACTAATTAAACATTTTCAATCTAAGAGAACGGGCTCATATAGATACTACTTATCAGTCAGATAACTGATTCGTATGAAAAAAACAATAGGTTTTTTAGAAGAACCTTCACCCACCAACCTTGTTGGTGGCCTGCTTCATCATCGGGTTCCCACCCAGGATTCGGTGTACATCGTGGGTGCGCTACGATGACTGAATTACTGCGGAGCTGGTGTTTTTGTGTCAAGTGATGTGATAGTGGTGAGTTAAAACCATCTATAGGGTCCCCTCAAAGGGAATGTATTTATTAGTGGGGCCCTAAGACATGATTAAACATTAAAAGGCAGATATTGTTGAGATTCAACTTGACTCGTATATCCTAAAGGTGGTCTACATGTTTCAGCCAGAAGCGTAAAATGTGTTGGCTTCTATCAGGACCAGGCAAAAGTGAAAAGACTGGGCTAGAAGCTCAGCCTAGGGTGAATAAGAGCACACACTCTAAGTTGCTCAGAGTGAGAGAAAACAAATTCACTTTCTCATAATCCAAAATCTAACTTAGAATTTTCTGCTAGCTCATTTTATTTAAGTCACTCTAGATATAGGCAACATGACTCCCGGGCAGGCAGTGCCTGTAGTCACACTTTTATCAAAGTCCACTGCCCGCCCGTGTTACCTATTTGGTCCGTCACATGGGATCCCGAAGATTAATTAAAGACATCATACCCATGAAGTACATACTCACTTTCTGCCTACTCTTTTCTCCATGGACTAGGACACAGTCTTCATCTGACCTTAATTTCTGGCTGCAATGCGTTGTTTTGTTTAATTTCATATGGAATACTATTTTAACCATGGTGTGTTCTGTCTTTATTTTGCCATACTGCTGAAACTGTGTTATTTATCACACTTATTGGGTTTTAGACACCGGCCTTTAGAAGAAAAAGCCTTGGAAATCCGTTTTTTCCAAATAGCCTGCGAATGCCAAAGCTTTGTGGAGAAATTGATGCTGAGAAAATCCAATTTGTGAAATGTAGACGAGCAACTTTGGGTAAGATGTTTTCACTTCTAGATAAAAAAAAAAAGTCCTAACGTGTAAGCTTTGTTATTCAATTTGGATTATAATATATATGCCCATGAAGTGAAAGGAATTTCAATAAATTTAGTGAACGTTGCTGATATTTAGGTTAAGAAACTGCAGCAACCAGATGGTTGCAAATGATGTGTCAGATCCATTGAGAATTTTATGATTTATACACTGAAATGCACAACTAACGGAAACATTCAAAGTATGACAAAAAGAACTAGATAAAAAGCAGACACTTTCCCCAAAAGAGTGTTTAGAATAGGTGTCTTGGTCATTCCTAAACTTAAAATCACGTTTTTAATTAATGAGTGAAAATTGTGCAAGGCTGGACGTTCTTGTCAATAATTAGAGATGCCCGCTTTTCCGGTAGACATCTCTACATTGAGGGCCTGATTACGAGCTTGGCGGTGGGGTACCGGGTCCGCCCTGCCGCTGCACCACTAAACTCATGGTCCGGCCGCCCACCTGACTTCAAGTGTTTCTCCAGTCTGGTGAACTTTGTTTTTACGTCACCACGGCGGTGGCTTAGAAAATGGGCATCGTAATGAGAATGCCTCAAAAAATTCCTGCAGAGCATGGACTGTAAAATCCACGCTGTTCAGGAACTGGGGTGCTTGCACACAGGGGGGCACATGTAGGGCCCTCTTTGTTTTTCTCTCCGCCAGAGTTTTCATGGCGGATCGTCTGCCATGAAAACAATGGGGGAGAGTAAACTTGTAATAGGCTTTGCGGGACCTCAGCAGTCACTCCAAGCATATTGCTGTCTCTACATCACCACACCACCGCCAAGGAACCGTGGTTCCTTAGCGGCTATGGCAGGGCAATGGAGGTCCGACTGCCCTGATTGTGATAGGGCAGTCAGAAGACCGCCACCACTGTGCCTCCATGAGTATGGTGGTCTGTTGACCCCCAGACAAAGTGCGGGTCCTTTGTGAGGGCGATGGAGTATTTTACTCCATCACTCTGACAGAGTGCAATCCATACTCCGAACTATAAATGAGGTCAATAGGTAGTACTGGGAATTTCATCTGCTGTTGTGTTTTTGTACTCTAATCATTAGGTCTGGCTTTATCCAAGACCGAATGATACTAACTAAAACTACGCATATGATATACTTGAAGTGGATTTCACCTATCACCCTTCATCCATTGATCTGTTATTTTTACTTCCACCAACTAAAGTATGCAACATGAGGCAGTGGGTCAGCCCGCTTCAGAAATTGGTTATCTTCACTGTGCATGATGGCATACTGCCATTTCATAAGGGGTACAAAGTAGTCCTCCTCAGTCCCATGGACTACTATGGAAATGATTGATTTTTGAGTTCCCAAAAATATTTTTGCTTTTAGCACATTTTTATTTGTGAGGTTCACAAGTGCCAAACAATAAAGTTTTACAAAATCTATGGTAAAACAAGCATTGACAAAGCCAATAGACTGGTGGCTAATGCCAGGACCATTGCCTTTGCAGCTGCTTGTTTCTATTGAGTAAAAAAAAAGGATCAATGCCTGAACCAAGTGCAGGGAAACAGTTCCTTCATCCAAAATATCCAGTGGCGGCACCAGTACATTAAATTGTTTGCCAAAGGTGAATTAACCACCCATCCAGTCCAGGGGCAGCTGCTGCCAAAATAAAGTGGTGGGCTGGGGGGCAAATAATATTTTTTAAAAGCACTTACCTGCTGCTGGCCACCTCGTTTTCCTGTAAGGCCATGGGTGAGCACAAGCTCCCAGACTCCCCACCCAATCCTGATGCTGCTCTCATGCTATTACCCAGCATGAGAGCAGCAATAGGATTGGTCCGAGTGGCCTGATGAGGCACTCACTAAGGGACTGAGTGCCTGTGCTTTTTCTCTACCTGACTCTACAATACAGCTGGGTTGTAGAAATCTAAGTGTGCATGTCGGTTTGGCTGTCTTAGGAAAGCCGCTCAAACCGACATGCACACTTACAGTGCTGCTGTCTGTCCATAGAGGATAGCCCAGCCTGCCCCTCACCACCCTAGACGAGGCAGCATGGAATGACTAAGAAAAATATGCCGATAATAAAATTGTTTTATTCTTGGCTTTCTTTTCATCCACAGTACAGCGACTCTTCTTTGCCATTAAAGGAGAAGCCACCACTGATTCAGTCTGTACCAAATATATTTACAAACAAGTATTACATTATCACAGAAAGCATCTATTAACAAGGATGCGTGATGTTGGTCTTTTGAGGGTGGAGGTGAATGGACGTCAAGCAGAAAATGGATTTAAGGATACATTTTATGCTAAAGTTTAGTGTAAACTGGCGAAGCTGGCATTTCACGTAATAACACATAATTGTGTGTAATGTTTTAAACCTAGCCACTACATCTGAAACACTGTTGCAGAGCGACTTGCAGAGTGACTTGCAAATGATGTATGTAATGAAGGGTACGCTGTTCACCAGGGAGACAAAAGTGAATGAACTGAGCAATGAGTGAAGGCCCCAACAAAGGAGGAAAGGGAGGGGAATCCTCCCTTTCGGAACAAAAACCCTCACAAACCCAGCAAGCTAGGTGTCAAGCTTCATCATCTGGGTTTGCTCCTCGTCAGGCTGGGGGTGCAATGTCTGATGGGCACCAATAAAGGGGCTCTTTACCGGGTATCTTTTGTTCCTGCCGTTGGTGCTGTGGGTGTGAGCCCCTATGGGGAAGTGTAGACATAGGGGAATAGTGATACTTAAAAAAGGTTAGATAATCCACTAGATGAATTTAATGGTGTGGTCATCTACCTTATTAAAAAAGGTGAGGAGAGAATACACACTGGTGAAATGATCCAGGGGAGTATGCTCTACTTATTGGTCAACATGTTTCATGCTAAGTGTTCATGTAAATACAATGCAATTCATTAGGACCTATAGAGGGTAACACTATACACACTGTGGTTGGAGAAATTCTACCTACCACAGTATATTGAGGGGCAGGCAAAGGGACCTGCCAATTCTTATGGGACCTAGACAGGGATGACAAAAAACGGGGGGGGGGGGGGTGATATAAAAAAAACAACTGCAAGTATTGTCATCAACCTGGTACACATTATCAAGGTTCAGCTGGCAATGGTAAGTCAGTAGTCGCACTGTGGTAGACAAACCCAGCCAGTTTAAGGTGCATTAAAAACAACATAGACTGGGTCAATAATAGTACATTTGCAAGGAATTAAAAGTAAGGATGAGTCAGATGGACTGAGAGTCTCACCCTACTAAGGAAAAGGTGAGAACTTCAACGGTCTTCTCCTGTGCTGAGCACCTTGAATGTAGGTACCCTATGAGGGGAGGTAAGAAAATGTTCAGAACTATGCCCCTCGTGGGAGATAACAACTTCAAGCCAGCAACACAACAAAAGCAACCCTCCCACTGATGAACACTGGTGGGGGGTGGGTTAAGTCCGCTTACAGTCACAGTTCCAAAAGGTGGCACCGCCGGTTTTTCAAAGAAGATGTGCCACGGGCAGATCACCGAGGCTCACTGATCAAGCCTTTATGGTCACGTCCTGTTCCCATGTGGCAAGTCATAGAGGGCCCCCCCCCCCCGTTTTTTGTCATCCCTGTCTAGGTCCCACTAAGAAGTGGCAGGACCCTATGCCTGCCCCTCAATATCCTGTGGTAGGTTTTATTTCGCCAACCACAGTGTGGAGATAGTTACCCTCTATAGGTCCTGAGGAATTATATTGTATCTACATGAACACATAGCATGAAACATGCTGACCAATGAGTAGAGCATACTCCCCTGGATCATTGCACCAGTGTGTATTCTCTCCTCACCTTTTTTAATAAGGTAGATGACCACACCATTAAATTCATCTAGTGGATTATCTAATCTTTTTTAAGTATCACTATTCCCCTGCGTCTACACTTCCCCTAGGGGCTCACACCCACAGCACCAAGGTATACAACCTTTACAACGAAACTTTAACAACGCACTACCATTACAATGCAGTCATTACAACGCAAACCATTACAACAAATTGCGCTGGGGGGAGCTCTAGGATAGGGAATAAGTTTAATTTACTATCCAACACCTTCCCTAGTGTCCACGGGGACTGAAGTTGGAACAGTAAATTAATCTTTTCACTATCCAGCACCCCAAAGCGTTATGCGTTGCAAAGGCATGCGTTGTAAAAACCGCGTTGTAAAGGCATGCTTGGTAAAAGTATGCGTTGTAACGTCATACATCCCAGCACCAACGGCAGGAACAAAAGATCTCCAGTAAAGAGCCCCTTTATGGGTGCCCGTCAGACATTGCACCGTCAGCCTGACAAGGAGCAAACCCAGATGATGAAGCATGACACCTAGCTTTCTGGGTGTGTGAGGCTTTTAGTTCCGAAAGGAAGGATTCCCCTCTCTTTCCTCCTTTGTTGGGGCCTTCTCTCATTGCTAGGTTCATTCACTTTCGTCTCCCTGGGGAACAGCGTACCCTTCATTGTTTACACAGTCTCTGGGCTTGTATGCTGGACCCCGTTAAATATAGCCCTCCGTGTCCCTCTCTTTGTTTGCTACTTGCAAATGATGTATTCATAGGATTCACTTGTGTCCCATCAAGCACTGAGCCGATTATGACATATTAAAGACCTCTCTGTAGGATCAACCAAAGTCATAGGGACGAAACATACAGAGCAGCACAGCCTTTACATGTAGTAAAGCAAAGCAAAACGTTATCAAAAAGTCTCACGATGCTTTCTGAATATAATTTAATTTTATATTTGCATTTCTTTTTTGTTTTGTCCCGCAGCCTCTTACATTCCTTGTTCGGTGACTGAAAATGCTCCTAAAGAGGTAAGATCCCAGTTATATAATTCAGGTGCAAACGTTATTGTTTGATAAATGCTGTGACAGTATGTTTTTATAAAGCTGTCAAAAACTGTATGACAGATTTTGCTAAATGAAAAACCTTATGACATACTTCAAAAACAAGTAACATCACTCTAAGCTAACATCATTCTGAAGTTAGTGACCACTTCTAATTGCACTTTTATTCAATATTAGACTGTACTATAATTAATGAATGTCTTCTACTGCAAGAAAGAAGTCATTTTTTGACCTTCAAATTCTCCTTTCTGCCATAGGACACATGCAAATACAAAGTGGTATATTTGCTGACCTTGCCTGCAATCAATCTGCTCATCACACAATCTGCTCAAACTACCTCATGCTTTGAGGAAGGTGACATGCTGTCTCTTCACTCCTCAAAATATTAAACACAAGCCATCATAAATATATCACAGCTTTTTAGCCTAACATTTATAGCACAAACCTCTATGATTTTCATTTACCTCTCACTTCTTGCTTCACAGCTAATTCAGGCTTTCATCTCAGCAGAGGAACTGAAAAAAACCATAAACAGCAGAAAAGATCTACTTACCACTAGGGACCAAGGCTATGTGGAACTCCACATAACCACTTGGCTACATTCAACTTCAGTGGTTGAAGGTTACTCCTTTTGAATGTGAACCAAATGCATTCATACTGCCCCTTACAATCCAGAAAAACATTTGGATTACTGTAAAAGTGTCTTAAGTCCAATATTTATCCCCTTGCACACAGTACATAGATAGTGTTGGCTTATATACATGCTCAATCTTCCTCAGACACGTTTCTACTGCTCCTCAATGACACTTCACATCATGGTACTTAATCCCCAAACTTCTCTGAAAACCTCTCACTGTACACCTTTCATGTCCACTGTGCTTGCCTAGCCACAATCGCCTGATGTTTACTAAATCATACGGAATCCCCTTTGAGGATTAGCTTTTTTAGACTAGTTGGATCCCTCTATTAACACCCTCATCATTAAATTCTTGCAGCTTCTTGCCTTCTGCATTTAAATCTGTCACCAAAGCTCACCTCTTCAGCGCTTGAGAGGAAGCTGATCAAAAATCTATCCTTCCACCTCCCCATTCTTCTGCAGCTCGACCATTTGTCCCATATCATAATTTATAGGATAAAGTACCTCCAGTTGTACATTATAATGGTTTTTTAAGTCACCGTCGAGTTACTTTAAAAGGTCATGTAACTTTGAAGTGACTTGAAATATTCCTTTAATTTGTGACAGAGTATTTTGGGCCAGATGTAGGTGGCTAAATACCGGTCGGTATCACCGAAATTCGGTAAATTTCAGAGTTACCGACCGGAATTTAGCCATTCCTAATGTAGGTAAGGAATCGGTAAATAAGGAATTGGTAAATACAGATTCCTTATTGCTCTTGCATTTAAAGAATCGGTAAAACCGATTCCTTAAATGCAATGTAGGAAGCACATTAAAGAGTGCTTTTGAGCCTTACTAAATTGGTAATTACCACCAACTTAAAGTTGGTGGTAATTACCGATTTCCTTTAAAAAAGCACTATTTTTCTTTTTTGCGCCACATGTGCACACATGCACATTTCAGGGTTGCAACAGGGTGTCCTTTGGACACCATGGCACCCTTGAATTACCTCCCGGTATTACAGATTCAGTAATACCGAATCGCTAATACTGAATGTCTTCACATTCATTCCTATAGGCCTCCAAACCCATAGAAATGAAATGGTAGGTATTCCTTATTACCAAATCCCAATTACCGTTTCGGTAATAAGGAATATTAAGGATTCAGTATTTTTTACCAAATCTTTACCTACATAGGAAATACTGATTTCTTAATAGTGAATTAGTAAAATTCTAAATTAAGAAATCAGTATTTCACATTTACGTACATGTAGCCCTTTATTCTTTATGATGCATATTCACACCATAAACCTTCTCACAATCTATGTAGATACTTAGTATCTTGCTTTTTTTATGTTCATTGCAGACAAGACTTAAATAAAAACCATTTGCAATGCAATAAGTCTTGCATCTGCAAGACTTAGAGCTATTGGGATACTAAACATAAAATCAGCCGCCATGCTGAAACATAAAGCACAGCGTCCATGTTGCAAATATGAAAGTTGGGGCCGTGCTGAACCATGAAGTGTGGTATCCGTCTATATAAAAGTTGTGCGCACGGAGGCCCACTATAACTTGGAGCGCGGCGTCCATGTACAAAGACGTTATGCGTGACGCGGCCCATGAAGCGGGCACCATGGTGAATAACTAGCAGCAAATAAAACAAGTAGTTTCTAATGGAACACATAACCACCTACAGCGTAAGTAAACTGTAGTTTGCCGGTGCTTCTCGATAAAATGGAAATAATGTATCGGGAGCATCAACTAATAGGGTTCCAGGAAAAAAAGAGCAATGCAGGAGTGAACCAATGGCAAGCAGCAAGCGGGATTTACTCCGTACAGGGATTACAGCAGGTCTTCCAGACAGTGCATGCACAATGCCTAGGCTCGACCTAAACAGACTCTGTAGTGTGAAATTAAATACAATGTAAGAAATTTGGTTGTGGTGACTTCCTACCTTCAGCAACAAACACAATATTTGACATGGATAAACACAGAAGTCAATAAATTAACCTGAGCTCAAATGCCTGGTAGCTATGAAAGAGAGCAGAGTGGCTTAATTTAGAGGGAATGTGTGAAGTATTTATGCAATACCAAAACAGTAATAAATTCAAAACCCAACACAATAAAAATCCCAAACCAATTCAGAAAAATAAAGTAAATTATGATAAATAAAATTACACTAAAATGACAAACATACATCAAGGAGAACTGGAGATATGATTTTTAAAAGTTTGAAATAA
Source organism: Lissotriton vulgaris (assembly GCF_964263255.1). Lineage (NCBI taxonomy): Eukaryota > Metazoa > Chordata > Amphibia > Caudata > Salamandridae > Lissotriton > Lissotriton vulgaris. The sequence continues at coordinate 1,537,160,472 of NC_141694.1, forward strand.
AAATAGCAACAAAAAGCATTAAGCGCCAACAGCAGAACTGGGTGTAGTAAACCGGTCGAGGTAAACCAGGACCTAGGTGTGATTTGAAGCCAACGATGTAGCACGGATCAGCTGCAGGAACCAGATAAAACCCAATCAGAATTTTTACCATGAGACTTAGGGGCCTATTACAATGCCAGGTGGACTAACGTCCGCCCGACACAGTCTCGGAAACGGGACCAACCAACCTCCGGTCTGCAGTCCCAACCACTTCATCATGACGTGACTGAATCCTTCCCAGTCGAATACTCCCATTCCTTTATGAGAGCTCATGTTACGGCTGTAAAATGGCTGTAACACAAGCTCTTATGGAGGAATGGGAGTCTGTGTTCATCCCTGCACAGTGTGGCAGGCACCTCATGGTGCCTGCCAAATGGTGCAGGGATGAACAGGGGGGCAGCATAGGTACCCCCTCGGCCCCCAACTAGAGGCCGAAGAGCAAAGGGGACCCTGCTAGGGGCCCCATACTTGCTCTCCAACAAGCTTTCTATTTCGGAAAGCCTGCCAGAGACCTAGTATCGTAATACCAAGGGAGGAAAGGCCATTCTTTGGGATTATGGGCCAGCCTCCAACTGGCCAATGGGTTCAAGCCAGCAGGTTTAATTTCAATCTGTAAACTGTACCCCAAGAGACCTTCAAGAAGTTAGGTAGCCATCAGACGAGATCCCAGTGGAGCCCTTGGTTGATAGCAGGGGAAGAATTTCCTGTGCTGTAAAATGGCTGTAACACAAGCTCTTATGGAGGAATGGGAGTCTGTGTTCATCCCTGCACAGTGTGGCAGGCACCTCATGGTGCCTGCCAAATGGTGCAGGGATGAACAGGGGGGCAGCATAGGTACCCCCTCGGCCCCCAACTAGAGGCCGAAGAGCAAAGGGGACCCTGCTAGGGGCCCCATACTTGCTCTCCAACAAGCTTTCTATTTCGGAAAGCCTGCCAGAGACCTAGTATCGTAATCCCAAGGGAGGAAAGGCCATTCTTTGGGATTATGGGCCAGCCTCCAACTGGCCGATGGGTTCAAGCCAGCAGGTTTAATTTCAATCTGTAAACTGTACCCCAAGAGACCTTCAAGAAGTTAGGTAGCCATCAGACGAGATCCCAGTGGAGCCCTTGGTTGATAGCAGGGGAAGAATTTCCTGTGCCCCCTAAAGTAAACCTTCCTTTTTACATTGCTGCAGTCCTGATCACTCGTGTTTTCACCATATCTACATAGAATCATTTATCCATTCAATGATTTTATTTGAGCTGCGCACAGTGTTTCTATGTGAATGCTTTGACTCTAGTAGACACACTATGCAGAGTTAAAAATATTCATCTTTGATGAAGATAAGGTAGCACCCTTAATCCCTTAATACTAGAACTATTTATTGTACACTCCACCCCAATGAAAGGCAATATGTAAAAAAAAGTGATTTTTTAATTAATGGTGCTACCTACAACATATACTCTTATTTTGTTGATTACAATATTTGCCCTATTAAATTCAAAATGCATTAAAACCTGAGTTTGAGTGCAATATGGAATTATTATCCTGTCTTTCCATCCTCTCATATGACCATATTCCTGAAAATTACTCTTGGACTTGTATTGCAAAAATAAAGATCTTTCACTCAAAAATAACCAGGTATTTTTTAAAGAAAATATGGCAGGACAGAATTTGATTTACACATGCAATTAAAAATAAAAATATTATGTGAACCACGGAATAAGACAAGGACCCTAGTGGATGGTATCAGGGAAGATATTTTGCTACTGTGGCCTATCATGGACAAATACAAAACACCTTCAAACTGCTAAACAATAGAAGAGTTCTTTAGAAACTTTCTTTGCATTTCCATGTTTTTCTTGCTGCAGTATTAACACAAAGGATTTGCAAAGAAACATGCAGCTCAGTAACAAAGCAAAATGTATGTAAATGACAGAGGCAGAACTAGAGAAGGATTCATGAGTTAAATTTCGTTCAGGGATCCTATAGGGAAAATAACAGTGATGGGACTATTGGGTGCTCTCACAATACTGTTTAGCAATGTAACCCTTCTCTGCAAAACATAAGAATGTCTTCCTTTCTCCACATCACTGGAGTCAAGCTGTCCAGGCTGAAGAAGGCTGATAGCCAGAAACCGGTCCTTGGATGCTTGATTCCGGTCTAGGAAAGACATGGCTTGGTAGTTTGGGCTGGACTGTTCCCATGAGGCACTGGGTCAAGGCTGATTTGCATATAGCCATTGTCTGACCTAGGGTGGTGTGGAGTGCAAAAAAAACGATGGATTTAGGCCCAGATCTTTGTACTGGGGTGAATGTAAGACATTGTTCTGCATTCTGTCCATCAACTGTGTTTTTTTGCAGTTCCTTTCTTATTGTATCAGCAATCCCTGCTGTAAAAGGGAGAACCTTGCTACATTAAATTTGATAGTTCAAATGCTCCCCAATAAACAACAGAATCAGTACTGGGGGCCCAATAGAGTGTTGGTCTTCCACGTCTTTGTCACTTAATGAGTATCATGGTAATGTAGTCAAGGGTTAGCTCAAAGACCACCTCTGAGGTACAGTATGACACAAATATCACAATTGGAAAAAAAATGGGAAAGTGCACTCAAAATGACTATTTTATGGAACAGAACACTAAAACATTGGGTGCTAGTGACTTGACCTTTCTGTTGACAGTGCAGCCTATCAAGCACTGTTGACAGGGGTGGGGGGGGGGTCATGTCAAAGCACTAAGTGCTTGGAATCACTCTGGTGCTGGCACAAAATGAATTTCCTTCTGTGACTCATGCCCATAAAACTTTTTTTCTGCCACTTCAACCTTATTTTTTGTTGATAAAAATCACTGCCTTTTTCCATTGATACCTCTTCCTAGTGGATTGCTACATGGGGATCTGTGCAAGAATCTACTCCACAAGACCATCAGAGCCATTGTCATGGATGGAGGGCCTCCAGGTATTAGTTTATGCTACTCCTTCCATCCAAGTCCTACACAGCATTTCTGTCCCTGTGCCAACACATTGGGAACATTAAGAAATGGAATGTTTGGCATGAGGCTGTCTCTACATTTCCAGGGCACAGACAGTCTTTCTGCCCTCTTGCTGGGCAGATTGGGGAATCTTTTCCAATCTTCCCACACCAGGAGTGGGGGGTGAGGGCTCAAGGCTCTCTATACACTAAGGAAATCAGTTTTTTTTAAAAGAATGTGGTGGCGGACCGACCTGTCTTGCATTAGACTGATTGTGTCCACATGAAACTGATCCTTATGAATATTTAATCTTTTTTAGTACACACACAATGAAGTGCATTTTAACTGCACTCCTGTATGTCATGCTAGTATCTGCTGTATTTGAAGACTATAGTTATACATGTAACCCACCTTAGGGCCTCATTAGGATGGCGGACAGACCTGCATCCGTCCGCCACCCCCGAGGTAGAGGGACCGTCCGCAGGGGCAGCGGCGGTCACTTCGGTGCAATTAGGATGTGACTGCCACCCTGGCGGTCACATCCTGGATCTTTAACCTTGCGGTGGGTGCTGCTTGAAGCAGCACCCGCCGCAAGGTTAAAAAAGCATGGTTTACATTTACATGCACAAAGCGGCAGGCACCGCACGGTGCCTGCCGCTTTGAGCATGTAAATGCAGGGGGGTACCCCCATGTGCACCACCCGCCTCCCTTCACCCTGGAGGCCCGCAACGGGCTCCCAAAGTAAAGACCTTATGCCTTTTCATGGCGACATTGACGCCGCGGAAAGGCATGTCCCAATGCATATCCTAATATGGCTGTCGGTGTCTGAAAGACACCGCCACCATATTAGAGCTTTTCCGCCGCGGTTGGAAGGCGACTGCGGTGGAAAAGCGGCGGACGGTCTTCCCGTCCGCCGATGACCCCCCAGCCATCCTAATCTGTACTTTCGACTTTTGGCCCTCAGGATCATGGACTTCAACCCCAAATGGGCCCGTACGGATGGCACCTTGGCCTGTCGTCTATGCAATTACCGTAGGGAATCCTGGCTACACTTGCTGTGCTGCTGCCCAAAGCTGGCCAATGACCGCCATCGCTTGCTGTTTCCGATTTTACGGAACACGGTCTATAGAACTTGTAGAGAGGCCTCGGACTGGTGCCTCTCAGTCTCCACGACCTGTTTGATAGCCAGAGTTGGGAAATTTATACACCAGGTAAAAATGGCACTCGACTCCCACTTAACGGCATTGTCTGTAAAGTAACCGGAAGCCTTCTGCCCCAGCTATCTAACCTGGGCTGGTATAAAGATCCACGAAGAATCCATCTTTCGTCAACAGCCCTTGGTACATGAATTGACTCTACCGAACTTTCATGTGCCCCCTTTTATCAGCTGGGAAACACTTGTACAACCTATGTATCACTCCTTTTAAAAGAACCCTGTTTTGGACAGCTAATCAGGACTAATATGTTAGTATTTTAACTTAAAGTCACTCTCACCTTTATGTTTGGATGGGACATGAGAGTGGGGGAGTGGGGACATTCATAAAGCTTTTTATTCTTTTTTTTTTGTTCATTTTTATACTGTAAAGATTTTAAGTAATCATGCAGTTTATTAATAAAATTGTCAAAATTAATCTGGCGGGGGGTCTTTTTTACCGCTGCGGTGAATCCGCATCCTCCGGGCCGGCGGTGGCTTCCGCTGGCCCGGAGGATGCAGATTCACCGCAATCCTAATGACCTTCTTAGTTTGGTTTTAGAGCTCTTGTACATCCTCCTGCTTGTATGTTTTTCTAGTTTGCTTTCAGTGGTCTTGATGTCATGCTTACGTAGACACCTATTTATTACATTACTCATTGAAGCTCTATCTATGCATCCCCCTATCTTTCTATCTATGCAAACACCTATCTATCTGTGCAATAGATCGATTTGTAATTTGTAACCCTATCTAGTTTAGCAACTCTTTTTATCTATGCAATACTCCTTTTGCAGCCCTCTACCTATTTGTATTAAATGTGAATTAAAAACATCACACACATAGTTTCTCTCAAAGGCAAGAGGCTGGTTTTCAGCATCAGGTCTATTGGCTTTGAAGATGATTGTTTTACTGTGTATGAGGTGAGTATGTCCTGCATTGGCAATGGACTGCACCCTCCAGACTAGGGCCCAGACAGTCATTCTGCCCTCCTGAGGTGCACATGGGGGAGTGTATTCCCAATCTGCCATTCAGGTGAAAGGAAGCACCACTAGACATACCGGAGATTGCTTTTTGGGTCATGCATAGGGTGCAGGGCTGGCAAGTCGTGGCTTTTGGCCATACCCCTCCACTCCATGGGCCCACACAGTATTTTTGAACCCTTGGGAGGCAGATTGGTGAGTGTACCTTCAATCTATTAACGCATGCGCAGAAAGCATAGCTAGAAACCTGGGCTTACATTTTCAAAATTATATATGGGGTGGAGGGTTTACTTCATATTGGCACTGGGCACACCCCTCCACACCAGGGGCACAGACAGTCTTTTTGTCCTTGTGAGAAGAATATTGATGAGTTTACCCCAATCTGCGCATTTAGGGTAATTTAAATTTACTTTTTAAAATTGCAAGGTAGTCTTCCTGTCACCCTAAAAATCAGATTGGAGGCTTCCTAGAGGAATTGAACATGGTGTGGCATGCATGGATCCTATAATGAAGTTGTTTGGAATGCCCTGCAAATGTCTAAACTGTGCTTAAGAATACCAACTTTCATATTTCTTTCCATGGCTAATAGCTACAACATGTGGGTCTAGGGTCAGTGAGCAAGAAGAAAATCCTAACAACCTGGATTTTTCGGAAAACCTGAGGAGCAACAAGGGTGGAGTAACTTTCATGCATCCCATTGTATTTTCTTACCAGGATATAGGATAGGATAGGATAGGATAGGATTTTATAGAGCGCTCGAATGCCAAAGCGTTTTGCCGCTGAGAGGTGAGATAAGGGATTTGGACAGCTATGACTAAGTTTAAGGAGGTGGAGACAGCTGTGTTTTTAGTGCCTATCCTACAACTGTTTAAGTGTAGGTCAGAAAAGGCATTTCCCTCCTACCAATGTGATAGACATCTCTGACAGTTCCAGGCAATGGCAATTATCTTACTGTTCTGCATTTTCAGAAGTCTCACGAGTGGCCTAACACAACTGAAAACAAGAGAAGACTACATTAACCCCACATTGATTTCACACAGCTCACATTTTGACTAGTTCCTGTCTGGTATGACTAGTCCATCCACAAATGTGTGGTGCTTTTTTCATTTCTAGAAATGTTAAGTAAAAAAATAAGAAATTTTGCTTTAGGCCATAGCTTTTCACCTAGACTTTTACAGAGCATTTTGGGAAAGAAAAAGTAGTGGCATCCATGGACACCACACCATCCTGGGCTCTAGGTATATAGGGCCAGATTTACAAAGAACCTCCACACTAGTGGCGGGGGTCCACACTCGTGGGCGAGTCCCCGCACTCGGAGTAAAATCTCGGCAATTAGAATTGTCTTCGTGGAGTCTGCAGGGCCTCTGCCACGAGTGCGGGGGCCTTTGTAAATCAGGCTCCTAGTTTGTAAATATATCTGAGTCTGGTAGATTTCCTTGGATGCTGGCTGACCCCAAGCCCAATTCTGCAGCCATTCCCCATGGTAAGTGTGAGGATATTAGAATGTTTTAGGCATTGATATGACCTTTACTGGGCATTCTGGGTGAGAATACACTCTGGAATACATGCAAGCTACACCACGCTCGATACACTGGGATAGTTTTCAGAGATGCCTAGTGTAAATATGGTTCTGTGCAGAGGCGCAACTAGAGACAAATTTCGGGGGGGCTAAGAAAGAATTTCGGAGGGGGGCTGAACCTTTAATCAGTAGGCAGAGTGGAGCTGCAGGGGCTCTTGGAAGGGGTGAAACAACTGTAAGGCCTAATTAACATTCAAATGGTCTTTTAAAGACCTGTGAAACGTTTGTGTGCGGCTCTGTGTGTGCCCGGGATCTGTCTCATCCCGGGCTGCCACACACGACGAGGGGGCTGAAGCCCGGGGAGTCCAATGGGTTTTGCGCGCCTGGTTCTGTGTGTGCCAGCCAACTCTCTGCCCAAATACTGCAATAATCTCCCATGGCCAGTGAGAGGAACTTGGGTTTTTTCAGTCACGCTTATGACATTTGCAGCGCATCCTGGGCCTTGATACGCAAATCTGAGGGATAAACAGCAGACATGAATGACAGGCCAACTCAGGCAAGTAGGGTACCATTTTAACTGGGAAACTTGTGGAAACACTGAGTGGCTTTTTGATTTTTGGATCCCAGCCGATTCTGGAAGTTTTCCCAACAGTAATACGACAAAAATTCAGTGATTTGCGGCCCAAATTTAACATTTCCAAGGCTTTCTGAATAGGAAAAAGTGGGGGGATCCACACAAGACACATCATTTGGGACTTCCTAGTTATTTGGTTATCAAAAATGTTGCCCCTGGTGCCTGCAAACATAAGATCCAAATAACACAGCCACCCCGTGCCAATAATCAGTGTAATTCTAATAAAAAATCTTGAGGGCCTTTCCTGTGTGATAGACCCAAATGCACATGTGGGGGTACTGCTTTCATTAAGCAGTGAGAGAACAGACAATACTAGAACTTTCATTATGAGCAAGCTATTGCTTTTTTCTACACTTTTGGATTTGAAATCTAAGATAGGGTGCAAAAATGAACTCATGTTGCCAAATACCTCCTGAATCACATGATATAATGGGTGACCCCAGATTCAGAGTGGTAAATAACCACTATTCCTAAACTCATATAATCAAACACATTAAAAAAAGTCATAGCTTTCACTCAGACCCTCTCTCTCATTTATTCGATTTTAATTTTTTTAATTTGGCTCATGATTGGAATACTATATTTTTTACATCTGTCAAACATGTATGTCTGCAACCAGAAGTGTCTCACATATGTAACAATATATTACTTTCTTAGAACTTCAGGACAAAAAATTACAAATGAAAACTCCCTCTAGTTTTTCCTACATTAATTGTTTTTAATTCAACAATTAGTTTTTTAAATCTATGAGCGATCTTCACAAATGACCCCTTGCAATATTCAGAATTGTGTTTACTTTTCAAAAACATAAAGGGGCATATTTCCAAGCAATAGCGATAATTATCGCTATTGCTTGGTTAGAGACAAAAATTTAACGCTGAGCTGCGGCGATTTTTATCGCAGATAAACCTTTACATTACCAAGGTTTATCGCAAATGCGATAAAAATCGGCCGCAATGCATGAATATCGCCGAAAAGTCCGCGATATTCATGCATTACCGAGCTAATGCGCTTAGCGCGAATATCTTCAAAAGTTGGTAATAGGAGATAGCGATGTTAGCGACTGTTTCCAGTCGCTAACACTTGGCACGCCCACTTTGCATGTCATTAGTGATAAATATCACTGACATGCAGAGTTGGGCCCAAGATGGTCCCTATCTCCTACCAGCTGTCGCTAACTGGTGTTAGGGACAGCTAGGTAATAGAGAGATAATTTTATCTCCGCTTTTTTGGCTTTTAAAGCCAAACAAGCGGAGATAAACCCCCTTGATAATATGCCCCATAGCTTTTCCAGTAAATCCAGAGGTCTCAAACCTATGTCCGCCTCAAACTGCAAGTAGCTCGTAACCACAAAAAATATGAAATGTTGACCACCAATGTAAACATTTGAAAAACAGTAGTAAATTTTTTTTTTTTTTACAACTCTCTCTTTTTTTTGAAAGCTCGGAACACGGCAAACTTAGCACTACAAACATTTAGTGGATGTTATTTTTCGGAAAAATCTTGATTCCTTTTACATCACTATTTTCTAGGGGTGAGCGTTACTCGTGTTATTAACTGTAGCATAATCACTTGGAATTACAGTAAGTTTTGTGCACTTACTCGAGAAGAGTAATTCATCAGGTAGTGCTATTTTCTTAAATGCGAAAATGATCCCTTGCGTCCAGTATAGAGCCAAAAGTGCATTTTATTTCCAAGAAATAGTGCTAAATGCAACTGAATACGAGTAGCAGTGTGAGCAGATGCCCATGCTTGCTAAATGTGCTCTTGCAGTAGAATTTTTGTCCCAAATTATTCTTATCATTTAGCACTTTTCTTTTAGTACAAAATGCACCCTTGCATCCAAAAGTGACACAAGGATGCATTTGGCGCTATGAAGATAGCACTAAATGCAAATAAACATGAACAGTAGCATGAACAGCTACTCGTGCTCCCTGGATTTGTTGTTTCTCTAATTATTTTTCTTCCAAATTAATCAGAATTATGCAACCAGGTAGAATGACATTACTCTCTACAATTCTGTTTTAAAGAGTAACGAGGAATTATCAAGATTACTCCGATTGCTCTGCTGCAAATAAAGCTAGTCCAAGGCCTTCTTTTTCCATAAAAAAAAAATCACCACATTTCAGTTATTTTTTCTGTTCTCTCCAGTGGAAACCACAAACCTTGAGTGCATTTACAATCCTCAACATGCAGGAAAAAAGGATGCAAATTTGGCCTGGATATATTTTGTGGAAATAAATTTATGACGGCTTATGCAGGATCTGCTACAAATATCAAAAAAGGTCTGAGCATCATAGGTGTGAACTCCTGGATGCTAAGTGGTTAATAATATTACAAATACACATTAAAGAGAATAAACAAATAACGAACAGCAAACATATTTTTATAAGATAGAGTAGGGCAAAGTAATGCTTTTGAAAACTGGAAACTTTAATTGCTTGCAATATTACATTATATACTGCTCTCGATCACTAACTCTTCCATGTCAGTGATACAAGGAGAACGCTGGTGGTCAAATGTCATCTTTGAATGGAAGCATGCATCATCAGAACCCACAACATGCTCACAAAAAGCCATTTGAGAAGGTCAATTTCCAATTATGATTCTCTGGCTGAAGACCTAGCAGAAATGTAAATCAGATTTCAAAATGCAAAAATCTCAGTTTTGGTGGACTTTCCACAATAGCATATTTAAGTGTGTGAGCATTCCTAGTTCGGTCCAACCGTTATTGTAGGTATACTCCCACAAATATAAGGACTTGTCATTATTAATCTTTCTATTATCTTCGCAGGTAATTACTGAGCATAGAAATGTATGAGCATTTGCTGGTCTTAAATAGAAGACAGAGGGGTATACTCACCAGAAGGTGTGATAACTACCACAAGAGTAGCGTAATGCAACTTTCAACATCGCAGCCCATCGCGGGAAAATAACACTGTGCCAACGTGGAATTCACAACAAGGCGGTAGTATGCAAAAGACACAGGATAACGCGGCAAATGTCCACGTGAAAATCAATGCCACGCTGCTAAAATGTATAGGCGAATGCAAAACAAATGCGACGAGGCCAAACGTGTTACAAAAAGTAGCGAAAATCAGCCACAGGCCTGCAAATCTCACGCATCTGGCAGGACAATTTGCCTTGAAAACCACCGAAAATATACACCAGAAACAAGCCAAAGCACGTAGCAACCTGCCCAGAGGCCAACTCGAACCCCAAAACCCTCACAGACTACCAGCAAGGAACAACGGTGTCGGGGAAGGCCAAGCAGAAGAGGGAGAGGAAGACTGGATGCAGACCTCAGAAAAACAAGACCAGAGTCACAGAGGTGACATAACACTACCAGAAACTGACACACTAGCAGACCACCTGGATTACAGTCGGAGTGCAGAGGAGGTCAATCCAGGAGGCCAATAGGCGCCGGCATGATGTGACCACCTAAACCAGGCACCAACCCGCTGCCAACAGGAAGGCTGCAACGGAGACAGGAGGTAGCAGTCCAGCACCCCAGGAGGAGTTGGAGGAAACCCAGGCCACAATCATCAATGTGGCGATGGTGCAAGGAGTCAGGAGTACGGACACAGCGTGAGAGGACCTGACACAACATCAACAGGGAGTGCAACGAACATGGACTGGGGGGACGGGGGAGATGGGCACAACGGCATACAAGCACAACGAGGCGTAGCACACTGCACACCCATAAACACCCAGGCTCATGTCCCAGATCCCCTTGGCACACTGCAGCACACACACGTAGCACGAACAGCGTACTCACATTGACAACAATGTGGAACAATGCGCAAAGCAGACACTGCAGAACAGAGAACACAACTGGCTCCGCACATGCACACAAACATGCCCACTACATCTGACAGTGCCGAAAACAGGGAAATGAAAATATACGCTTACGACCTCACATCCGTCATGTAGTCCAACTGTACACTGTCCCACAGAAGAATCCAGCACCCCCAAACAGTCACAATGTACATTGCCATGCAGTCAGCATGCAATCCAACACAATGCGCCAACACATATGTCAACACAAATCCTACACGCACCTCCCCTTTTCATCGCAGAGGGGCACACAACACCTTCAGCAGAGCTCAGAACAAAACATATCAGTGATACCGGAAAGGACCACAACACAGTCAACACCGATGCACTACAACAGCCCATGGACATCTGACACAACCCCCACCAGAACCCGGCCTGCCAGGCAACTCAGGGGGGAACACTGAGCCTGCAACAGACCACACAGCAGGAAGTGCCCACAAGCACAGCTGGCTCATGACACTTCACCCACCCACACATGGCACCCCAATGGCATGTGTCAGTACACCAAAAGGAGGTTGTCTAACAGGTGTAGGTGGGGGCCGAACCCAATGAATGCGAACCAGCACACATATGTAGGGGTCTATCACCCTTCAGGGCCCACCCACACCCCACTAAGGAGACCCACAATGCCATAGAGACACATTCAGGTGCACATTCACAGCACAGAACCACGCACAGGGGCGTGCAAATAGCAGCCACACACCCATGTTGGCTGTACGTACGACGACCCTGTCCACTCCCCTCATGCATTGAGTGGGTGATGACAAAGCTGCATGTCCAAGCTCCAACCCGCTGCCTCCGGTGACATGTCTGCATCTGATGTACACAGCACAATGTAAAGTCGTAGGCCCCAGATCCCACATGCATAATACAAGAACACAGGGACACGACAGAGATCATGTTGAACTGGCTCCGGGCACACACACCCAACCCCTTTATTGACAAGGCCACATGTACAGTGATGCCTGTGCTGGATTTGTGTGGGGTAAGTGTAAGCTAACCCGCACAGAATGTCTGGTGTTGGCAACTACTTGAACATTGGACACCAGTGCAAAGGAAACAGGAAACACATGCAATACGGAGTCAACTGCTGAGCAACAAGGAGTGAGCCGGATAAAGTCCAGAGGACAGCCAACATGTAAACAGAAGGGTCTATGAGTTGCAGTGCACTGGGCTGTGGACACTAGACATGAATGCGCTCATGTGCAGAAAAAGTCTCGGATTGTGTCTCTTCGATATATTCCTGATGCAGATGCAGTGGGGTGTGTCAGACCTGCGTCATCTTCCCCATCAACGTCTCAGGTCCCCCACACTGGTTGAGGTGACGTACCTGCGCAACCGCTACACAGAAAAAAAACATAATGGCCTGCGGTGCACTGAGTCATTGGCACCTGGAGTGCTGAGCAGGGAATCAGGCCGATAATGGCATCCATGACAGGCCTGAGCAACCGCGAAGTCTGTTAGGACCACCCCTTCAGCTCTGGCAGATGGCATTTGCAGGTGGTCCTTGCGGTGATGGTGTGTGCCTCCTGTGGTGATGCGTCATGCGGGCCGGTCTGGATTTGGAGTGTGAGCCCTGGTGGGATGCATTTGGGCCCAGAGGCTGCATACAGTGCAAGGCCACAGAGTCATGGCATTGATGACCCCAAGGCCTACGCCTCAGGGGCCAGCCTATGTCTCCGGAGAGAGGTCCCGGAGAGGACTAGCACAGAGTTAGTGGCCCCTGATGCACTGCGGGCAGCACAGGCACCTAGCCACGGGACGGTGACTTGTCAGATGGGCCATGCGACCTGAGCGGGTAACCATCAATGTCCGAGGTGTATGTTTCCGAGTGTTTCGGGGGACAGTGGAAGGTGTTCTCCAGGGTAAGATGCCAAAAGGTTTGATTTTATCCGGAAACAACAAATGAAGGAGTGACATGTGAAAGCCTTGTTGCCACCACCAATTCCGTATGAGCTACATGGGGATGAAAACTGACCCCGAGTCCATAGGTTCAGACACCACCACTGTTCGACCAGAGGGTGTCCATGAATGTCTGGAACAGACTTAGTGGAACCGGAGCTGAGTGCGGATGCAGACTCAGATGATGCCAGTACACTGATATGAACTCCGCCATTGCTGAATCATGACTCTGTGACCTACTGGACTGCAATGTAGGCCGTAGGCAGCGGTTAGCAGTGGCCCACAGCCACGTATTGTTGGTTCGCGATACACAGCGCAAGTGACACCAGGGCAGTTGTGGGTAGTGTACGAACTCCTCTGTAACAATGAACCTTTTCTCTCCGCCAAGATGCAAGGCGTCAATGTCTTACGCCTCTCCTTATGTGCAATGATATGGAATCTGCCTTTGCATACTTGATGTTCAGTTCCGAATCTGTGACCTACTCGAGCGCAGCCTAGGCTGAGAGCAGTGTAGGCCGGAGGCAGCGGTCAGCAAGGGCCGTTCACCGAGTGTCGCCGGCATAGGTTCTTGGGCCCACCAGCCTATGCAGTTCAGGTTCAGTGGCACCACATATTTGGTCACCTCCGTGAATGTGACCCTGCTTTCATCCGAACTGAGCAGCATCTTCCTCTTACTCCTCTCCGTGCGACCACTGGTGCGGACTCTGCCATTCGTGAATCGCGAGTAGGTGCTGGATGCGCAGGGTTTCTGGAAGCATGTGCCGCTGGCTGGCTTCGGACAAGGTTTGTGGCCGCATCTGTCACAAGATGCGCATATGGAACTATGCTTCAAGGATCGAAGGGGGTCTGGTGCTGTGGCTGCTGTCCTGGATTTGTGGTCACTGCCATTCAGGAGCCAGGACACAGTCTCACATATGGGACTCACTGGGCCACAGAGGTCGCTGGTAGAATATGTCAATGAGGAAGGAGTATTGTGGGCCAGCGTTGGGGGGGCAGCCGTGTTCTGGAAGGCTGGCTGGGTTGCAGGCCTCAGGCTTGGATCTTACACAGGCACTTGGTGGGCCCTCCTTGACACACGCCGGTGTCGGATACTGATCAGTGTGGCCGGGCTGAGTAGGGTCGTGCCAGATGGGTTCGTGGTCTAGGGGGCCGGGGTATGGCAGGCTCACCGGATCTCAGGCAACTCTGCTAACGAGGACAGTGTCGGCCTTGAGGTGGGGAGAGGCACCGCCCTGGCAGAGACGTTGGGCTTTCCGGAAGAGGACAATGCCCAGGACTACATGCTTTTTATTCACACCCCTACGCTGGCCTTTCCAGCCCATCCCACTTTGCTCACGCTTACGGGAGCGTAACAGGCAACATTTCTGCAAGGACCCACACTGGCTGTGGTCACATGGTTGCGTCCACTGTCCACTACACTCCTTACACCAGAGGTGCATGTCGCCGTGGATATGGGTGTGTTCTGCATACTGTGGCCTGTCCAGCACTTCGCCGCCACTCCTGGCATTGTGTACTTTCCCAATCATGGTTCTACTGCATCCTTCTTACATGCCTGCTTGCCTCCTCTCCCCAAATTCGTCTATTGTGTGGCTGAGGTGCCATGCTGTTGATTGGTCATGTTCACGGCTTGCCCAGGTTATGATTGTGAGTTGTTCTATCGTGTCTGACGGGTGGACATGTTGTTGTGCACGTTGGTAGGGAACTTGTAACGTGTGCATTGCCAGAGCTGTGGATTGCATGGTTGTGGAGTTGAGGTGAGTGGGGTGTTAATTGGGAATTTGTGTGCATTTCCCATGGTGCCATCCTGGGAAGTCTGGTTGCTGTTGGACTATCGAAGGGTGAAGGGATCATGCACACTGCCTGTGTATTTGGAGGCGACATTGGTGTAGGTCCAGGAGTGTTCTGATGTTGCCTGCACATTGATGTGTTATGTGTGCTTCCTGTTGTGCTGATTGTGTGCTGTGTCACCAGGGGGCACAGGTGGGACATGTGTGCAGTGGATTGCCCCCAACACTTGCGTTCATCCGGCTATGTCGTATGGTCCTTGCTTGGTCTCCAGCGGTTCCTGTGCATTGTATTAGCTGTAGAAGGACTGGGGTGCCAGGGTGATGGTGATATCCATGACATGTGTGGGGGACTTGGATGTGGCTCACTGTGAGACTCTGCCCACTCTGGCAGGTGTTGGTTGGGGTGTGCCAGGGGCCAACAGGTGCTGCACAGCGAGCAGCTTGGTGTGGGGTGGGAAGCTGATTGTCCGCTGTATTGGTCCTGTTGGCCTGTTGGGCAATGACAGCCAGGATGTGTAGGATGGTTGTTCCTTTCAGGCTGTAGTGGACAGTGACATTGTCAGATGTTGTGCCTGTGAGACAGGTACGTTTCCTGGGGGGCCGCTGTCTTTGTCTGTGCTGCTTCTGTGGTGGTTCGAGGGGGCTGGGTGCCGGGTGAGTGTTGTGGCCCTCTTGGGTGTCCGGGTTGCATGTTCATTTGCTCCATGGCATCTGTTGCCCTTCCGATGACGCCCTGGGCTGGCTCCCTAGTGTGGTGCAGGCTACCGTCTGACTTTACACCAGGTCACAGCAGGTGTAAATTTACTGTTGCTAGTGCACCTTATTGTGTGTTTTGTGTTCTTATCGACGATCGTGCTTGTCGTTGTGAATGTTGAGGTCTGGTGTTTTCACTGGTTTTGGTACAGGAATGCCTACTCTGCATCTCATTAGCAATAGTTGCGTGGGTCCTCTGTGGTGATGTTTTTTGCGGCTGCTATCACGGGAAAAGTGGTGCTGTGGGCTGTTGGCACCTGCTTGTGAATGATGGGGTAAATGTATCACAACTTTGGCTGCGATAAAGTGGCATTAATTCGGCGATAGCTCCTTGTGAATATACCCCAAATTTCTTTTGTGACGTTCATGAAAGATGTAATTCTGCTACCGATCAAGGAGTAGTGCTGATTGAGCAAAGTTCTCTCTTTCCAAGCTAGCACCTTGTGAATAACCCCCCCTTAAGAGCACCTGATGCTCATGCACTCCTCAAGAGTACTGTGGACCCTCTTTCCATAATTCTACACTGAAGATTGGTGCCCAGGTAATCCATAGCCTTCCCATTAACGAAAACCCGGTAGCTGTCACCTAGTATGAAGACTATTGACTGATCTAGGAAATCTCCTTTGAATGCCTAGTCATCCATTAATAGGCACCACACTGGCAGATCTTAAATGAGCACCCAAAAGATGTGATGGTGATGAGGCCAAAATTGAGGTGCCACAAGAAAAAGATTAATGTCTTTTCTGATTCCCTTGGAGAGGATGACCCTCAATAGGCTATTTTCAGTAATTTAAACAAGTATCTGCAAAGCAAATTTTCAAGCATGCCTTAGATGTTATTTCATGGAATTATCATATGGTGTTGTTTGATCTGAAAAAATACAAATTGGAAACACACCCATATGCACTCTTTTTAAACGCAGAAGAATGTACAAATGAAGGCGACAGATAGACACACCCCCACACATGTACAGCACATGCAGGCACAAGTGGGACTCAGAAGAATGAATGGATGGACTGCTGACTTTGAGGTTGAATATAACGATAAATAGATGATCGAGTGTCTGTGGGTACGTATAGTAGCAGATAGGAGTATATAGATGAGTGTGTTAAAATAGCTGGGAGGGTGTGAGTGTGGGTATATGGATGAATACGTTATTGAGGTAATATGAATAAATGCTTGTGTTAGAGTGAATGATAGATGAATGAGATACACAGATGGATTCATGGGTGTTGGTAGATGTGTTTGGAAGGGTGGATAAAAGTCCGTAAATGGAAAATACATTAGTACATGAGTGGGCAAATGTGAGTTTAATGGTGTATGGCCCAAATATTGTCGATTGATAGATGGGTGCACTGATGTAGTTACAAAGATGCAGTATGTGCTAATCTTATCCAAATTATATGAGAGTGCATTAGTACTCATAATAATGAATATTTCAACAATAACAAATATTCTCCAAGAGATAAACCCCAAGCATTGTTCATCACACTGTAGTGTAGTTCCTATATTCCCAATAGGCTCTGCGCATTAGAATAATATATCCTATAGATTAGACGTAGGACTGAGGTCGACTAGATCTCTAAAATTGAACATATTAGACTTAATTGTGAGTGCCAGCTAGCTCAGAGGTCACTAGAAACTTTCTTGAATTCACAAGAAGGGATTAGTTTCTGACAACCGCATAAACATGACAACTTTGTTTCCCACGAATAAGAAATGTTTCTCTAGAGGCGCGGAAACAATAGATAGTTATTTCACTCAGTCAATCGTGCATGCTTCGTTTCACCAGAGGTGCTGAGAACTAGAGAGACAGGTGTTTTCAATAAAAGTATTTATTGAACAGTCTTCTTTCTCATGCAGAAGAAATGAACTGCTACAATCGTAATACTGGTTGCAAAGTACAATGCGTACTGTACGAAGAGTATTATAAAATAATACTGTAAAAGCATGATATGGTTTCTAAACCATAAAATACATAGAATACACACATTAATAAATAAAGACTAGAAGTACTCAACTGGTGCTTCAAAAATACGCCTACCCCGGTGTACCTAACCTAGGTCTAATACAAGGGAAGAAGTAAGTGAGGTGTAGCTTAAGTTCAGACATAAGAACGTCATCAGAGACTCAGTTCTGTGAAAACTTCATGAGTTCTTGGATAAATCAATATTCAAGCAAGGGGAAGTCCCTGACTGCTGAAGGCAGGTTGTTCCAAGAAATCGTTGTGAATTTTCGGAACTAGAGGAAGTAGCCATGCCGTATTCAGACTGCATAGGCCAAGTCTAAATATGGTTATGATTTCTATGCCTATATAAGGATAGGGTGATTTATACCTATATATGGGCATGATCTGGGAAAATTACACTAGGGTCCTAAATTCATATACAACAACACATCCATAACCAAGTAGTGCAAAATCTTTCTATTTGCTTTTTGGCATTATATCTTTATTATACAGATTTTTTGGCAAGCCATCTGATACCCTTGCTTAAGCAACCGACTTTCCTTCCTGCCCTCACAAATATGGCGAGTTTATATATCTGTTATGCCTTATTTTATGATTGAGCGGCAAGCGGCTTACTGACTTGGGACCCAGGATTTACCGTACACCAAATCTGAAAAGAATGGTTTCATTAGGATCATTGCAGCAGTGCAAGTTCTTGTTGCATTGTACCCTGTCAGATGGAAACTGACGCTTGGAGATACAGCAACTGCTAATATTCAGCAAGAAAATTGAAAGTTACCCTATATAGAAATGCAGCATAGAACAGAATACATATCATATGTGCACACATAATACATTGCAGAAGCTTGCATGAAATAAAGTAAAGAAACTGATCTTTATTTTGAAGCCACAGTTTCATTCCGAGTAAACACAAACAAAAAAAACATAATTCAGTGCACAGACTACATCAATGCCTGTAAGCAGTATATCATTGTCTAACATGCATAAAACAGAGGTGCACGTGACACTTTCCTGGACAGCACTCAATACCCTACTAGCAAAACACTGACTGCCCTGACAGGGCAATTATGCACTGTTGCCCTGGTTATTACCAGCAATATCTGTATGATCCAGCAAATTGGTCCAAATCTACCAACAGAAGGTATGCCTGGCAGAATACGTTGGGAGAGTACTAAGACCTTGTGGAGGGTATCAATGCAATGGAGCAAGCAATCACAACCCAAACAAAGTCACCAATAGAAGACGGTGTTAAAGACTGCACTTTCAAGGAAGGATTTTACCCAAGAATGCTGATTGAACAATGCCCCCTTTATATCCACAAAAGATGGAATACCCTGTTGCGGGGATTCAAAGAAGCAATGTGCACCGTTCAAAGTGTAAAGATTCCTTCTTTATTAAGGTCCGTTAGGGAGCCCACCAACACACATCGACAAAACACTGGAATATGCTACCCTACCGTCCTATGGGTGGAGGTCAGATTCCAGAACTGGAATCATAAATGCCCTCACTCATTACAACCCCCCTCACTGATCTTAGCACAAACACACTCAAAACATAAGGCCTACCGCTCTAGTACTACATGTCTCTTGTATGTAATTCAATCAAACTAAAACACACACCCTTATCTTTGTGTATTGTTCTCTAAAAGAGCCGTGATGTTCTTGCTAAATTGAATATGCACTTGATCACCTTTATCTCATGTGGGTGTCACAGATAAAAGAGCATCAGGCATGTTTATCACTGACACCCCACGGCGTCGCTGGTGGCTTGACTGTCTTTATTTTTATGTTTTTAAATTACTCCTTGACTGTTATGACTTGTCAGTAACTTATACTTACGGACCACTGTGTTTGGTTACTACATTTCATGCAAGGGCATTTCTCACTTCGTCTTTTGCTCCATGGCTGCCCCTCCTCAACTTGGCCTTTGACTTTCAGGGCCAAAGAGACTCGGCTATCCTAAACCTCTCCTAGAAAAAGTCCAGCGCTCAGGGGAAATTTGACCAGTGGTATTTAAGTAACAGTGAAGCCTCACCAACACATTTGTTTGTTAAAATGTAAGATGAAGCAATCACATTTGTTTGATTCAGTCAAATCCATGGGTATGCAAATGAGCATGGTTATCTACAGCTGTAGGAAGTGGGAGTTCTACTAGTTGACTTTCCAGCCAAATGAAAACAGAAAGTTCTTCTTAAGTATTCACCTGAAACATTGAAAAAATTGCCTAATGAGCTTTGAAGCCTGTATGCCTGATTGAGAATTTGGTAGACAGCGTAGTCCATCACAAGCGTTACTGGCTTCCCTTTCACTTATTTCAAGTGCATTGTACTTTTAATAAGAGGGACAGAATATCCGTCACATTTGTGAAGGGGTACCCATCCTCCAAACTCTAAATTACGACCTAAAAAATATAATAAATCAACCCAAATCCAGTCATTTTTTCTCTACTGCTGTAACATATCTAAGAACAATTGCCTACATTAAGATGCCCATCTCATTTACTTATAAACCCTCAAAAACAAGGCAGGTAGCTAGTGGACAAGCAATTGAGGTATACTGTGAGGAAAGTGGGGTCCACCCTAAGCTTGAATGAAAAGCTCCAAAAGATTTCTTAATTAGTATACATGGAAGCAGTCTATGTATTTAACAGCTGTATCTACCACCCTTGCACCAAAGGGCATTAGGTTACTCCAAAAAACTTTAATGATCCAATTACATAAAACCAGAGAACCTTTACAACAATATGATGGAGAAAAATGTAATGCAAGGGCCAGGAAGCATGTGGAATGTGAAGAACACAAACCTACTACTCTCACTAACCTGTGCAAAGAAAAACTTGTATTTTGCAACAAAGCATTTCTCTCCTTCAAACACTTGCCCTTCTGCAAATAAAGCGGAAACCACCTAAATTCTAGAAAATGGGCAGGATTTAAAGTTAGAGGGGCATATTAGCAAAAATCTCTATAGAATTATTGCTGTTTTAGCGGCAGGAAACTGCCGCTAAAACGGCGATAATGGGCTTGCTAATATCTGGGAGATGCGTCATGTTGTTAAGCCCTCTGCCAGAAATAGGTGTACCTGCGCAGGGGGGGCGTGTTCCGGCGCAGGAATGCCTCCCAAAAGTGGATGAATGAAATCTACAAGATTTCACTCAGTCACTTTTGAGCCCAGGCTGCGTCAAAACTCTGCGCCTGCTTGAAGCAGGCTTAAGGATTGGCGCAGCATTGTACAGATAGGGCCCCCCAGAGCATTGCTGGAGGTGCGTCGTGCTTGTTATGCAACTCCAGCAATGCGCCGCCTTTACAGCACAGATGCGTCTTGCATTTGTGCCGTTTTTGCCCCATGGTGCGCCGCATAATAACTGGCGTATCCCTAATGACATGCAGGGATGTGCCACTTATTGTAAATCTGCCCCACAGTTTTCAACAACTTTGGGAAGCATATGGGAACTGAAGGCAAGTCAGAAGAAAGATGCTTTAACAGCAATTCCCGTCCAAGTCAAAACGTTGGTGATAGGTTTGTGACAAAGGGTGTACGGATCCAAAAATTAAGCTTTCTTCAATACCAATCTCATAATCAATCAAGTAAAGCAGCTTATCTCTTCGACAAATGGATGTGCAGCAACAATAAATAACCCATCCTTTCAGCTAGTGCAAAATATTTTTTCGGCTCATTCCTACTTTTTTCTAAAACTCATCTGCAGTCTGAATAAGAAAACATTTCCTTTTGAGTACTGTTCCTCTCCCTCCATTAGAACTCCAATTGTATTACATTCTAATGTCATATTTGCAAAATCAGAGTATCTTTTCCTCCTCTTTTATAAAACCTTCCAGTCTGTATTCGCATTGTCTGGTTTAAAGAAAAAAATACATAGAGCATGACTCGTTTGATGCTATTTGATACCAACATAATGTGCTTAAAAACCTGACCCCAACCAAATATTTGTTTCTGCAGGAAAAATTCGGTGGCTGCTCAAATCATAGAAGAAAGATCAATGTCTGCCCTGAAAAATGTTTTGACCTTGAATACCCACAGCTGGGAATAGGTCCCCTTGCCTCAGCCCTTCCCAGGGCACCTACAAATTGTCTCATTAAACTAGAACGTGTCTTTTCTAAAGATCTGAAAGGAATATTCACAAGCTTAGTTTCATTTTAAACTAGATTATTTTCTCCATGCCTGGTCTCAGCACCAGGCTAACATTAACAGGCAACTGAGCTGCTTTTCCCTGCCAAAACAGCTCAATTTGTGTAATAAAGTCCATCAACATCTACACGCATTTTTTAAAGATGGGTTAGGTTGATTCTGGTTTATTTTAAGACTATTTCAAATAATCGCCGGGCAATTGTTTTGTTTGGGAGCACAATGTAATTCCTGGAGCAACATTGATGAATGTTGTGCTAACAGGCTTGTCCGATTCAAACGATTTGGGAATTTAACTGCTGAGTAAATGTTGCAACTGGAAAGAAACAGTTGTTTTTAAAGGATGCCTTTCTTAACAGTCCCAATAAACTTTATCTGAGTCTTTCCTTTTTCATGCCACTCCAAACAAGGCCACACCTTGTTTTCTGGTCTTTCCCCCAAGACTCTTTGTAGCGTTTTTACCTTGACAACATAAGATTTTGCACATCATGCTGACTAATTAGTGATAGACAAAATGGACTGCACAAAGGGAACCCGTGCTGTTCTTTTACTTGCTTCTTACTACGCAACTACTCTGATGGCGCCTCGAAGGGCCCACTCCTGTGAAAGCTGCGTTGCATCACTTCTCAGTGCGCACTCCTTGCGACATTCCTGATGCGTCATATTTAATGTATGACGCATCATGTCCCAAGGAGTTACAGATACGTCAGTATTTCTGACGTGTGGCGCAAAAGTGATGCATTGCTGGAGTGTGTCACAAAAGTGACGCAATTCCAGCAATGCGAACTTTCACATGGGGCAACCCCCAAGTGAAAGGGCCTGCGTCAGTCTTACGCCTGCTGTGAGGCAGGCGCAAGATTTTGACGCAACAGCGTCCCAAATCTCATAGATTTCACTGCGTCACTTCACGACCCTTCCTTGCGTCAATACGCCCCCCTTGCATACATTATACCTGGCGCAGGTATAATGTGGCGCAGGGGTTTACAAAGTGATGCATCTACCTAGATTCGTCACTTTGTAAATATGGCGCAACAAGGTGCATTTTTTACGGCACTGGTACGTCACAAAAAGTGACGCACCAGCGGCGTAAAAGTGATGCACAGCCTCATAAATGAGGCCCCTGGTGACTTCCCGGGAACTCAAGCACCAGGAGCACACATTCCAGATATTGAAAAGTCCCTTTGGTGGCATCCAGTATTCCGATTTAGCTTTCCAGCTCTTCAGTCATGGGCAAGGACAAGGAAAAGCAGTCTTTCCATGAGCATTGGTTAAAATCCCTAAAAGATGCACCATTTTCATGACATCTTAACACCTTAGCAGCTATGGAACGTCCAGCTCCAGTGCTGAACGTTCCATTGCACAGGTGCAGTTGGAACGTCCAACGGCCGACGGCAGCACTCCCGAGGAAGTGGTGCCGTCGGCCGTTGGACCGGCGCAGCACTTATGAGGCTAGAGTGATGTATGACATCTTCTATAGTTTGGTGTGAGAGCATAAAGACGCCTTGAGATAGTTGTCTTCAGTATTTTAAGGATTGTAGCTGTGAATGTGATGCTGTCGACAGGGATCCAAGCACTAGAGCCCACAGTGAATAATTGCTGGTAACGCAAAGAGTGGTAAAATGTCTAGTGACATTGGACATATTTACCACTCTAATTTAAACATTGTTAGTATTGAAAAAGACCCTTCACCATAATTACCTGAAATGCTTCCAGCAGATGAAAACTCTGGGAAAGCTAGCAAAAGGCTTATTACTGCTCGTTATTCCTCGTCTTTACCAGTAAATCCGTAACTACAGAATCTTTCGGTTTACACTCTTGTGGGGAAAATGGAATACAGTGGGTAGAAATTGTATCATTGTTTCTTTTTGCACCCATTATTAAGGATTTTACATGAGACTTGAACTTGGTTTTTAATGCAGTTTGTTGCTATGTAGCTCTCTCTCTCTCCCTCAATCTCTCTCTCTTTATCAGTAGTACATTTTCCATGTATTAAACAATCAAGCATCTTCTAAGCAGGATCAAAATATACACATACTTTAACTTATTATTGCTATCCCTATGCAATGGCGTAACCAAATTTGAGAGGTCTCTCTGCAAAGTACACAGAGCGGCCCTCCTCCCTGGCTCACCAGCTAGCACTTTTGCTGAAGGGGCCCCCTGGAGCTTGTAGCCCCCGCACTTTGGGCGCTTCTGTTGCACCAGTGTCCATATCAGAAGCGGATGGTATGCGGGCAGAGTGGTGGATGAGGGGGACCCAGGAAAACAAAAAAACACAAATAAATTGGAAAAGGAGATCTTACCTCCTGCCCGCTGCTCTGCGTTCCCGCTGCAGCAAAGGTTCCCAGATCCTCTGTGGCCATGCTGCTGGATGCAGGAAAGCAGTTCAGGATTGGCCTGAGCGTCTTGGATTTGCACTCCCCGAGAGACTGGAAGCCTGTGCTTGCTGTCTCCAGACCGACAACGCCAGCTTGGGTGGGAGACAGCTCAGTGCGCATGTCCGTTTGGCCCTTCTGAGACATCCGGCCAAACCAACATGCGCACGATATCAGTGCCCACCACTCCCCTTTGTGACTGCCCCCGGGATCGCCCCACCACCAAAACCTGGCCCAACCCTTAGAACTTGAAAAATAAAATGATAAGAAACCTGTTTTATTATCATTTTATTTTTCAAGCTTTGAGGCTGGTGGGGCGGAGGGGGGGGGGGTGACGCTTCTTCGCCATAGTGGAAGAGCCGTCGCTGGTCCATATGATAATCAAAGATAATCAACAGGAATCAGAAAACAATAACATAGTGCCACAATAAGAGGACCATTACCTACAAATATGGTTTTGAATCCAAACCAATCTGATGCATACAAGCATTCGGTGGTGACATATAAGTGCCATCCTAGAGGCATCTCAGTAGAAAAAGCATAATAATCTGGCTCAGTTCATTTCCTCCTTCTCCTGCCACTCCATGCCTCTCCCATCCATACCTCCCTCAAGTCCAAGTTTTTGGCTTTTTGGAGCCCTGGATTGAAAAATGTTGTGGTACCTATCCTACTTGGTGGCATCACAATTACAACAAAAAAACAGGGAATACGTTTTCTCTGACTCCCCTTTCGATATCTTGAACTCACAAAAGAGAGGACAATAAAAAGCAGGACCAGGGATGAAAACATAGGTTACGTTATAAGGACCCTGTCCCCTAGGTGGCATCTCCATAGATCAGTATCATTCTGGTCTCGGTGTAACGCTCAAGTCATGATGGGCAGAAGAATGCATTTAGCTTCCATATTTAGGGGCTTAATCATGAAAGCCCTGTATCACTTTGCACCACGTAATGTGGTACATGCATGACACAGGGCTCTCATTTAGATGTATGAAGCCATGCAAAGCCACCCTGCATGGCTTTGAGTGACCTCATAAATCAAGATTAAGGCAACTTAACACAATTTGCTGTGTCGCCTTACTCTGTGTACCTTGGCTGTTGCTGTGGGTTTTACCATGCAACGCCCAGGAAATTTGAAGCTGCCACAGATTTACAAGATGATGTAAACGTGGGAAAGACCCACATCCGTACGCCTCCCAAGGTGAGACATAACAACGAGAAATATGTTTATTCCTCCACATTTTTTCCTCTTTTCATGTGATGCTGCATTGTGGCATAGAAAGAGGAAATACTTCTGAGGATTGTTTTTGTGCAAGACCGTACCCCTTCCTGCACAAAAACAATCTTACATGCAAAGGAGGCACCCTGCACCATGGCGGAAGGGTGCCTACATTGGCAGTAGTGTAGGGTATAAAGACAGGAATGAGCCATTTTGCTTAATTATGGTGCATTCCTGCCCTTTCACTTTGGCCAAGGGCAGCACAGCAAGGTGCCTTGCTGCGCTTCCCTTTATCAAAATCCCATAAACAAGCCCCCTAGTGCTCCTCTGACATTCAAATTGTGTACTGTACCTTGTTAGGAATGGTTGTAATCAAGGTGCTGGTACCTTGAGACCACAGATATTTTTGGAAGGAATTTCACTATTTCAGGAGTGATTCCAGGAGTGTGTCCCTGTGCCCGATGGGCAGGGACCTATATTTGTTATGTATCCTTAGTGCCTTACACAGGAGCATCATTATCATGGAAAAGAGACTGTGTTGTTCTTGAAAAATCATTTAATAGTTGTATTGCAAGTTAACCTGAGGCCATATGTACCCTGGGTCATTAGGGTTAGAATTGTACTGAAAAGATACTCATGATGCCTTGTTTTTCTTTTTTTAACAACACACCTAGATGCCACATTATTTCTTGCTATGATGTGAGAGTTGTGTTGTGACTTGTACTCGCTGGTGTTACCCGATTTTGTCTAATGCTATTAACGTTACCCCATGGAGTGACACATCTCACTTGTCCTTCTGTCTGTCTGTTAGCTTGAGATGTTTGATATATGTTGAATATTGCCTGGGTCACAGAGTGGGAAATGAGAGGTGGAGACCAGTGTCACAGGTAGGTAGTCAGAGCAGGAAAGATCACTGCTGCGTGCTCTTGTACATCATATTCAATTGAAATTTAATAAATAAGTAACCCTTTGTAGCTGCTGGACTCCCGGCGACATTGTAGCTTATAACACCTGTGATACTTTCACAAAAAGGTAAGATTGCGTGCTTTGCCAAAGGAGGAGTCGTATTTTCCATCTCCTGAAAGGGTAGCAATAGCAAACTTGTTTCCACGTTTTTGCATGTTATGATATACTAGCAGCCCGCCCCAGCGTTGCCTGGGGCAGAAAGGGGCTGGGGGCAGCATTTGATGCTTGCGTGCACTAAGGCCTCCCGCCCGTCCCTCTGTGCACACCCGCTCCCGCTCCGACCCCCTCCCGCCCGACTCCTCCCGCCCCAACTCCTCCCGCCCCGACTCCTCCCGCCCGTCCCTCTGTGCACACCCGCTCCCGCCCCCCTCCCGCCCCGACTCCCTCCTGCCGTAACTCCAATGTGCCTTTAACTCACCTGAGCTGCCTCTCCTTCCCGCGCTCCTCACTTCACCGCCGCTCCATGTCCGCTGCTTCATGAGGCACCTGAGCCGCTGCTTCTCCCCGCGCTCCTCACTTCACCGCCGCTCCGTGTCCGCCGCTCCTCCTCGTCATCACGCACGTCGCGGCCAGCGCTACTTCGCGACCAGCGCAGCATCGCGGCCGGCGCTACTTTCAGGGCACTACTTTTTTTTTAAAGTTATATTTTTAAATTTACGTTTTATTTTTATTTTTTATAGCCTATGTCCATCTGCACACCCTGACAATTTCTACAATGTATCGGGTGTGTGGATTGGTGCTGTGGTTCCCGAGTTTACCTGGCTCAAAGGTGTGTGTTCTCTCTTTATAATAGTAGTATAGATTATAGCTTTGCCATTGGTCACGACGTCTGGAGAGACATCTGGAACTCTTGAAGAACAAGTATGGGAACTGAAGGGGAATGTGTGTGGGGATAACGATCTCGTGAGTGAAAAGTAGTGACATCAACCAGGAAACCCAAGTGAACCGAGCATTTGAGCTCACAGTGAGCATGGGTGATACATTCTGTGCCATAACACGCTGCAATTCGGCCCTTAATTGGAGAACATCAATCTAAGAATACAATGTACATGTTTACTGGGAGAAGAACTCGCACTCTAGCGGATCTCTCAAGATTCTCTGAAGAATCCCTGAATGAATCATCAAATCACTGCTCCACTTCTGTATTCACTTTTAGACCCCAAATAATACTTTCAAAGCACTCCCAAGTAGCTTCTGCTCTTTACAACATTGTACACAAAACAAAATGACATGCAATAAATGAGGATGCTCCAATTTAAAGATATGCATATTTAGATTAATTAATGTGTTCTTTCGAATTTTATTGAGAAAACCTATAGTTTTGTTCCACCATAATTAATAAATGTCTGTTTTTCAAGATAAGCTGCGTCGGTGCGAAAAAAAGAAAAGCTCTGAAAGAAATGGAAACAGAAGACGTCTGCCAGTGGTTTTCAGACCTTGGCCTGGATAAATGTATTCCTTTTATTAGAGGTAACGTTGCAATACCGTTTGAACGCATCTTTCAACTTAATTCGCTATTTATTATTTCTACTCACCAAGGCTCCATCAATATATGCTAGCTGTAAAGATTTCAGCGTCGTTAATTCGAAACAATAAGGATGAACGTGTGACTTGATTTATGATAATGTAATTGGTGTGTGAACATGTATGTTTTAAAGTATGATCAAAAGTGTACACTTGGGGGCATATTATCAAGAACGGCATTAAAGTTATCGCCGGTTTACGGCAGAAAATTACCACGAAAACAGCGATAATGGGCTTGATAATATGCCCTGGAGAATTCCAATTGAAGCCCATTTTCACACCAGAACATGGACTTCTATTGGAATTCTCAATGGCATATTATCAAGCCCATTATCGCCGTTTTAGTGGCAGTTGTCTGCCGCTAAACCGGTGATAATTTTTAACGCTGTTCTTGATAATGTGCACCTTGATCTCAGTTTAAGAGTGGTTCCGTCAAAGAGGAGACACTATGCTTTTGGCATTTATGGTGCTGGTACTCTGAAGAATGGATGTGGTCGAACCTTCTTGTTCTGGGTAGACAGCCTGAGCCACTAATCGTACATTAACTGTATCATATGGTGTAGTAAGCGACTCCAGTACAACTGATTGGCCCTCAAAATTACTCATATTGGTGCTAGTGCCCTCACAACGTTGTTCATTCTCTAATAAGGAACACCAGCAACCATCACCTTGTAATTTGACAACTCATGCATACTTATTAACTATTGTACATCATCAAGTAAAATACAAATAATTTGATTGGTATCTGAACAGGTCGTATATTTCAGTTATATAATAATAATTGATTTACACTTTCCATTTTTGTAAGATGAAAATCATTGTCTGATGCTGTTAGGTATTCTGGGACCAGTGCCTCCTGTTGTCCTGATCTGTGAAAACCTCACATCCTACACTTACCTCACGCTATTTATTAACTTTTAGACCTGGCATCCTTTGTGTGGTTTCCCATGTCTTTTTGCCTCTACCTCCTGTATTTTTGGCTGTGTGTTCATAGTTCTCATTGTTGCTGGTTTAGTTACTGTGGGCAACTTGCCACTGCTGATCGGTGCCAAAGTGTAAGTGCTCCCTGTGTAAATTGTGATTATGATTGGTTATCCATGATTGCATATTTGATCTTCTAGTTAGTCCCTAGCAAAGCATACTGTGTGTGCCCAAGGCCTGTAAATCAAATGATACTACTGGGCCTGCAGCTCTGATTGTGGTACCCACACTAGTAACCTTTCAAGGTTGTCTCCAGCCTGCCACTACAGTGTCTGTGGGTGCAGTTTTTAACTGGAAAGTTGACCTGGCAAGTGCCCAAACTAGCTAGGCCCTACCGTCCCTCTTCTTGCATGCAAATCACCTCTAATGTAGGCCTAGGCAGGGTGCAGTGATGTGAAAGGTAGTGGTGTGGTTCACATGGCCTGATACTGAAATACTGTGCATTTCATTTTTTTAGTATTAAAAGGCTATCTATCGCATGGGTTCAAATTGGAGCTACATTGTAACATCTTACAGGTGTATCTTGTAATTGGGAAGGGATAGAGATCTGGAGTTTAGGTTCCCTGAACTCAGAATTAACAATCATATTTTGAGTTTGACGATGTCTCTTTTAGAAAGTGGGCATTTTCTTCTTTAACCATTCTGTGCCTCTGCCTGCCTGTGGAATCAATGTCTGGTATGTGGCTGACAGAGGCTGGTGTGTGCATTCACTCTAGACAGTCACACAAAGGGGGCTGAGGTGTGTCTGACATATCCTGATGAGTCTCCCTGGGCAAGAGTGGTGGGTGGAGCTGTCACTAACACCAGAATAGGCTGTGGCTACCTTTCACAATGCTGTCTCCATCTCCTGCAGTGTGCCTGGCCAGGGCTGGTTCTGGTGAGCAACAGAGACTTTCCTTGAGGTGTGCTGACTTCAAAGTCTAAATGTAGTGTAAGAAGTGGGGCCCTGACCCCAGAATGTTAGAACCCTTCTGTATCAAGAGGAACCTCTTCTAAGAGCTGAAGAGCTATGATGAGGAGTACTGCCTCTATGCTGTTTGTTGCTTTGCTGGGTTGGCCAACAGTTGCTGCTTCCGCTGGAGAGGACAAAGACTGGACTTTGCTACATATCCTGCTTAAGAAGATTCTCCAAGAGCTTGATATAGAGCTTGTCTCCTATTAAGAAGTCTCAGGGACACAAAGACTTCCCCTACAGCATCCTGGAACTCCACAGCTGGGAGTTCTGATATGCCTTGTGGTGGCAACTTCAGTTCTGGGCCTTTGGAGGTTGTTATGCTGTTTCTCCTGGTGAAAATCCATGAATTGCCCTCCCAGTGCCATTTTTCCTTCCAGGAAAATGTCATGCGGCTGAAAACACATGCATCGCCGAGGGGTGTCTGAAAAGATTGACTAAGCGCCTGGGTTGGGCCTGAGAAATCACAGCAGCCTGAGTCCCAAGCCCTGAGTTTTTTTAAGTCCAAAACTCCCACTCAAACTGCAACGCAAGCAA
Organism: Lissotriton vulgaris; assembly: GCF_964263255.1. NCBI lineage: Eukaryota > Metazoa > Chordata > Amphibia > Caudata > Salamandridae > Lissotriton > Lissotriton vulgaris. The sequence goes on from NC_141694.1 coordinate 1,537,190,723, forward strand.
AACCATCTGCCTGGGAGAATCAACGCATCACCTGTCCGGAGCTGCAGAAATTGACGCAGCACCTGGATCGCAATTGCATCGACCCTCAGAGCCTGGATTTTCCGACACATTGCACCTGTGCACCAAGTTCGACACCCGTAGACCCAAGCCGTCTGGAGTTTGACACATCACTTCCCCTTGCAGTCCGGATTTAATGCAACAGTTCTCCTGCATGCAGCAGAATTGACGCATTACCTCTTTTTGGACTCAGGAATCAACACATCCTTATGTTTTCCAGTGCCTTGCTCAACTATGACTATTTAAGTTGGTGAATATTGACGCATTTTTAAGGTACTTTGTGAAAAACACCTGCATCCATAGATTTTTGGACAGAATTGCTAAAACCATTAAAAAGTGATATTTTTCATAAATGTATGTTGGAGTTTGTGTTTTTGGTCTTCTTTCGTAAGATAAAGATACTTTATGCCTCTAAACTGGTGTGGTGTCCATTTGTAGTGTTTTCACTGTGTTACTGTGTGTTTGAGTACAAATGCTCTAAGCATTGCCTCTGAGATAAGCCTGTCTGCTTATGCCAAGCTACCAAGGGGGTGAGCAGGAGTTATCTGGTGTGTAACTCCCTTATCCTGACTTGAAGGATATGGGACCCTGACCCTACTTGGGTAGGGTGCAAACCTCTGCCAACTAGACACCCCATTTCTAACATTCACACCAGCATAATTCTCGACCTTGGGCTTTTAGCTGTTGTCCTTGATCCCATAAGCACTTACTCCATTTCCGATCTCTCTGTCATTGGCTTTGCATCTTGCCTTATGCTACTTTTTTTGTTCCTACTTTCTCACTTCAATCAGGTCTCTTTACAGACTCTGTGTTATGAAATCTACCCATTTGTCTTCCACTTTAGATTCCTCTCTCATCTTTTATTCTTTTTGTTCTTTCTCCTGCCAACTACTTACTCAAATGAGCAATCATAAGCGGCCATTGTTGAAAATCCCTCTAAAGGGATGCTTTCCCAATGATCATTGTATACTCTACACTATTTCCTTTGGATTCTTGTTAATACATTTTGATTCCTCTTCTTTATTTTGATTGCATGTCATCCTAATGCTATGTTCAATGCTCCAGTGGGCATGTCTCGGGCTAAACCAACTTGCTAAAGGAATAAGTAGGTGCTTGGCGTGGTATTTATTTTATCTTTGTGCTTTCAGGCCTCCTGTTTTTGCTGGCTTTAGGACTCTGCACACTTTCCAATGGCTAACCAGTACTAAATTGCATGTGCTTTCTTCTTAAAACATGTTAGATTGGCTTATACCCAAAAGGCATATTTAATTTTTTTATAAGTCTCTGGGAAAGTGGCACTACTCGTGCCCAGGGCCTGTAAATTAAATGCTACTAGTGAGCCTACACCACTGATTGTGCCACCCACCCAAGCATTTTTCAGTGTTAAAGATTGGAGGGATTTGTTAGCATGAGCTGAGAGCCATTTTGTACTTTGGCAACCATTTTAGTTGGCCATGTGCTTGCCATGTGCTGTTTCCCTCTTCAGAACCGTGCACATGCTCAGAAGGGCCTAGCTAGTAGAATGCACCTGCTCCTAGTATACAACTGTCAGGCTATTTTTGCTGCTGTATGGAGAAGTAACTCTCCTCCCACTTTGTTGAGCAAGCAGATCTTTAATGCCCATATTAAGCATTTTGCATGCTTACATGTGCCAGGACCTCCCCTTGGTCTTATGCTGACTATACAACCCTAAGCATATATAAGGCCTCTGTTTTCTTAGACTGCCTCATTCAGTTGCTAAGGTTTCTGTGTGACGTAGTCTCCCTCATTTGAGGTTATTAAAGATGTTACTTTTATATTTCAGCTTCTGTGCCAATTTCTTCTTTGTTGGTTTAAAAGGACCAAGTATCAGTGAGACCCCTGAGAAGGTTTCTATGTTCTTCCTTTTTAATACATATAAGTCATCCTTAGACTAGGTCCCAGACATGCCCTGTAATGAAAAACTCATAGGATAACATTGTAGTTACTAATTAGATTTTTAAGCAGAATTTCCAAATGGGGAATAGGTAACCAGTTCATGTTTCGTGCCTCTGGAATTGTAATGAAAATTGTAATGTTGTAGTCGGATTTTTAATCACAATTTTAAAAATTCCAATTTTTAAAAGTTGGCATTTTCTTGCCTTAGCCATTCGATGCCTGCACCTTATCTCTGGGTCACATGACTGGGTCTAGTTGGCAGTTGGGCTTTGTGTATTCCTCCTAGACACATACATAAAATGGAAAGCTTAGGTGTGACTGGATAGGTCATCACTGGCAGGGTGGGAGAAGCTGGGCCCAGCGCCACTTACACATAGTAGGTCTGTCTTCACACTCAGGGCTGCATACATTCTGTAGTTAGTTTGGAGCCAGGAACAGGAAGGCAGGGCACTTGCGCACTCCAATGGAATGCCTCTAGAAGCTTCTCCCCACTTCAAAGGCACCACTGGGTATAAATATTGGACCTCAGACCCCAACTATTAAGTACACTTCTGAAGCTGTGGATACTCTGCCAGGAAGAAGAACTGCTGTGTCCTGAAAGGACTGCCTCTCTGCTGGTCTGCTGCCCTGAAAGACTGCTGCTCTGCTTCACTGACTTTCTAACTGCTCCCCTCATGCCTGGGTGAGAAATATTGGACCTGTGTATCTTGAGCCCAGAACCCAGAGTAACTCCAAGGGCTACTTGGCTGGCCTCCTGATCTGGAGCCTCAGACACTTTCAACGGAACAGAGGCGCAGGCAGGAGACAACACATCTGCAGCTGTCTGACCCTGACAGCCCACTAGACGGCACGCGAGTTCATGGTAGAACCCAGCTGCTTGTGCACACGGCTGAACCAGAGTAGATTGGAGGCCTAACTGTGGTTGAAGTCGACGCCTGGGGTGCGGACACTATCATACTCCAGTGACCATGGGTGGCTGATTTTGGGCCCTTGCCCTACCTCTCGGAATGGGCCTGGCAATCATAATGTTCAGTGAGGTTGCACCCGGTAAAACCTTCCCCCGAGAAAGGAAGCATGGTGCCCTCTGGCCCCACCACACTGCGTAAGGCCCATTTACTCTAATAAAGTGATCACACACAGAGGAACACTGTGGTCAACAAGCACAGCTTTGTCTTCCCCGATGGCGCTCGTGGCTCAACCCCAGAATATCTGTACTCTGGAAATAAAGACACCCTGGCTGGTGTAAGTAGCGGATTTCGAACCTGGTCCAGGCCCGATGCACGAATGTTGACCCCAAACCCATTAAGGAGACACACCTGGGAAATAACACCACCCGGGGAATCATTGGGAGGCCGTGTGCCTCATACACTATGAGACAAATTGTATTAAAAAAATCCAGAATAGGCCCTGCACACAACCAAACACACACACCATGCTACTCCATACCAGCACCCAAGCATCATACCTGCCCATCGTAAGGCTAAACCCCTGTGACTCCACCATAAGTGATAAGATTGTCTAATTAAGGAACTCTTCCTCCGCCAATAGTGGCCCATGCTACCAGTCAAGGTATAGAAACTGAGTTGAGAGGGCCTGAACAGGCAAGGCGCCTTGGATCTACTCATACAACCATACAAACAGACTCAGGCATCCAGAAACGTATCAACAGCACTATGTGCATTAACGCCCCATTGTGGAGTGAAACCTACCACAGTGCTGCTTGAGAGCACATTAATATTTGAGGGAGGACAAACTTCCAAGGGGTCAGTGATACCAGAGACAGGAAAGCAGATGCGCAGCGCCCTTACGCTAACCCTCACAATTGGTAAGAGCAGACAAATCACAGCATCAAATGGGGGACGCAATGAACCAGACATCCTGCACCAAGGGCACTGCACAACCAGTGACTACAAAACCCACAGACCAAATAGACCACACTCACTGGTGTGATGAATTAATGGCAGCAGTCACAGACATTAAAACCAGGCTGGGCCCCAAAATAGATTCACTTTGTGTCAAATGGGATTCCTACACGAAGATCACAAAAAATTAAAAGACAGGGTAGAGGAATCTAAATTGGCGTTAGCATCGTTACGACCCATGGTGACTTCAGCATCATACCAGATTGAGTCACTGCAAAAAGAGGTGCAGTACCTGAAGAATCGTGTAGAAGATCAGAAGGACAGATATTACAGAAACAAGTGCGCATAGTGGGCCTGACGGAACGCATTGAGGGCCAAACCATGGAGATGTATCTTGACACCTGTTTTTCTGCAGACATCCTTAAAGGCAAACACTCCAAGAACTTCTCTTTTGAGTGCAGACATAGGGTACCGCATGGCCCTCCCTGCCCGGGCAATCCCCATAGGCCGGTGGTCGCCCGCCTGTTTAATTACCTCGACAGGGACCACATTCTACAAGTGATGAGGGCCTGTGGCCCATGGCAAATAAAGAATACTACGGTACATATATTCGAACTACACAATATTGGTACAGGGGCGCAGGTCCTCATTCTCAGAAGTCAAATGCTCCCACTACTCAGGTAACCACGACCTGTACACGAGAATTGATGTAGTATACTGCTCTGCAGCAGCCATAGCCAAAGTATACCATGCGGAGTACTTAGCCCGCACAATAGCCAATCATAGCCCCCTACAAATGCAGCTAACCAGGGGAGCACATATAACCGGTATACCAACATGGCGTCTCCCCCTGGAGGCACTTAAGGATGTAACTTTACATAACTCCATATCACAATTTATCAACTCGTACTTTAAAACTAGTGCAATACCACTGGAAATACCCACACTAGAACTGAAAAAATTGCAATCTATAACTGATCGATTTTTATGGAGTGGGAAAGCAACACGGAGAGCATCTACATTTTTGACTTTACCAATCTTAAGGGGAGGCTGGGGAGTCCCAAACTTCACACTTTACTATTTGGCATGCCTTATACAAAACATTAAATATTTTTCAATTGGCGGAACTCCACCCTCATGTGAAAGCCCTGATATTTTCTCTCTTTTATTAGGTCTACAATCTCGTCAAATGCTACTTCGTTTTACAGAACCTAGCTATTACAAAAGAACTAGATTCAAACTTATATTGTCCGCTTTCAAAGGATGGCGTTCTATTCGGAAGCTTATCTCACTGGGTCGTATTAATTTTTACACACCGTGCAATTCTATAGAACTTCTCCCGGCAATTTTTAGGGATCGTACTATGGGCATCTGGCGGGAGAAGGGCATAATAGCTATTGGTGACATGGTTAAAAATGGCATTATCGCCTCATTTCAGGAGTTAAGAGATCAATTTAGCCTGTCGAAACACGACTTCTTTAAGTACTTGCAAATAAGGAATTATTTCCATACACCCCCACATATTGTACCATTATGCTCCAATGAATTTATGAAAATATTAAAAAAACCAACACGCATAGGGACTATTTACAACTCTCTGTTAAACTTACATCAGGACGATATGGATCAACAGGCATCAAAATGGTGTACGAGACTAGGCACAATAACAGTACCATTTCAAGAATCAATATTCATGGCTGATAAAATTATTCTTTCTGCCAATTTATATTCTCAACATTACAAAACTTTATTTAATCTTTATCACACACCACTTAAAATATTAAAATGGAGTAATGCATATAACGGGAAATGTTATAGGTGTCAATGTGATTTGGCAGATATTATATATATATTTTCAGACTGCCCTATATTAAAACCTTTTTTTATTTCTATAGAACTCTTTCTAGCACATATTACTAAATGCGATGTAAAAATCTCTAGAGAGATGATTATTTTTGGTTTGTCGAATGATAATGAATTGTTCCCAGGTCATCAAGAGAATAGATATGTTATATTCATGGCCATGGCTGTAGCTCGCCACTGTATATCATTAATGTGGTTAAAACCTGAGGCACCCACATATGAAATGTGGCGAGCAAAATTTTATAATATTTTTAATTTGGAGTTTAACCTCTATCGCATTAAATCTATTAGGAAAAAGAGAAGAGGGTACAAAATTTGGCAGACTTTGATAGATTATTTGGATCATTAGCGATTATGATTTATGTTATTTAATAATATGAAGACGTTGCCTAGATTGTATATATTAGATGTTAAGACCACTTCTTGATTCTACTATCTCTATGTATGTTGAATATTTGTTTCTTTTTTGTATACATGACTTTGAACTGAATCAATAAATTTTTTTTTAAAAAAATGTAAAAAAAACTAGTGCAGACACCACAAAACATACTGGCATAGAATGTGATGCGTTTACAGTGGTCCTGCATGGACAGGTTAACAAAGCAGTGTACGGTTATCGAATGCCGCTAACTGAAGAGCTATAGGACCTGGAAACTGAATTACAGCATTGCGAACACCTCTCTCCCACTGACCCGCATATTATGTCCACATTGGCCAAGGCTAGATTAGCACATAAAGAGACACTAGACCGACTCTGTGCTGTAGACTATAAGCAATATCTAGCCAGACAGCATGCTGAGAGCAACAAAACGGGCAAGATACTAAGCGTGGCTACTAAGAAATGTTTCCACAGCCTCCCATATTGGCTATATACGTCCCAGACGGCCAATTAGTAAATACGCAGGAAATATTATGCTTTCCTTTATGAAGCCCCAGTATCCTGTGAAACGGATCACTGACAAAATATCGACCTACGAAATATCGACCTACAGGAATATCGAGTCAAAAATATCGAGGTCAAGAATATCGACATCCTATCTACAACATGGTAAATACAAAAATATCGAAAAAATAATATAGATGTTAAAAATATCGATGTTAAAAATATCGTTTTTTTTCTTTTAAAATATAAATGTAAAATAAAGTAAATAACACTAATAAATAAAATCTACATAGTTAAAAGTATCTAATAATGTTTAAAATTAATAAATAATACATATATAATAATAATACATTAATTAAATATATACAGTAAATATATAATATATAAGTACTGAACAATAAGTTGTAATAATTATTTTGCTAATTTATAAATTAATAAAATATATCTAAAGTACAAATACATTTACAAACATAAAACAATAACATAAATAAGATGTAAAAAATATAAAAAAATTAAATATACTTTTAATATTTTTTAAATTAAATATCTAAAACATTGGATAGTGTAGGAGTAAAAATTACTATTCCCACTCCACGGAGTGCAACAGTAGGGAAAGCGTTGCATAGCGTAGGAGTAACAATTACTATTCCCACTCCAGAGAGTGCAACAGTAGGAAAAGCGTTGGATAGCGTAGGGGTAAAATTTACTATTCCAACTCCAGAGAGTGCAACAGTAGGGAAAGCGTTGGATAGCATAGGAGTAAAAATTACTATTCCCACTCCAGAGAGTGCAACAGTAGGGAAAGCGTTGGATAGCGTAAGAGTAAAAATTACTATTCCCACTCCACAGAGTGCAACAGTAGGGAAAGCGTTGGATAGCGTAGGAGTAAAATTTACTATTCCCACTCCAGAGAGTGCAACAGTAGAGAAAGCGTTGGATAGCGTAGGGGTAAAAATTACTATTCCCACTCCAGAGAGTGCAACAGTAGGGAAAGCGTTGGATAGCGTAGGGGTAAAAATTACTATTCCCACTCCAGAGAGTGCAACAGTAGGGAAAGAGTTGGATAGCGTAGGAGTAAAAATTACTATTCCCACTCCAGATAGTGCAACAGTAGGGAAAGCGTTGGATAGCGTAGGGGTAAAAATTACTATTCCCACTCCATAGAGTGCAACAGTAGGGAAAGCTTTGGATAGCGTAGGGGTAAAAATGACTGTTCCCACTCCAGAGAGTGAAACAGTAGGGAAAGCGTTGGATAGCGTAGGAGTAAAAATTACTATTCCCACTCCAGAGAGTGCAACAGTAGGGAAAGCGTTGGACAGCCTAGGGGTAAAAATTACTATTCCCACTCCAGAGAGTGCAACATTAGGGAAAGTGTTGGATAGCGTAGGGGTAAAAATTACTATTCCCACTTCAGAGAGTGCAACAGTAGGGAAAGCGTTGGATAGCGTAGGAGTAAAAATTACTATTTCCACTCCAGAGAGTGCAACAGTAGGGAAAGAGTTGGATAGCGTAGGGGTAAAAATTACTATTCCCACTCCAGAGAGTGCAACAGTAGGGAAAGAGTTGGATAGCGTAGGAGTAAACATTACTATTCCCACTCCAGAGAGTGCAACAGTAGGGAAAGCGTTGGATAGCGTAGGGGTAAAAATTACTATTCCCACTCCATAGAGTGCAACAGTAGGGAAAGCTTTGGATAGCGTAGGGGTAAAAATGACTATTCCCACTCCAGAGAGTGAAACAGTAGGGAAAGCGTTGGATAGCGTAGGAGTAAAAATTACTATTCCCACTCCAGAGACTGCAACAGTAGGGAAAGCGTTGGACAGCCTAGGGGTAAAAATTACTATTCCCACTCCAGAGAGTGCAACATTAGGGAAAGCGTTGGATAGCGTAGGGGTAAAAATTACTATTCCCACTTCAGAGAGTGCAACAGTAGGGAAAGCGTTGGATAGCGTAGGAGTAAAAATTACTATTCCCACTCCAGAGAGTGCAACAGTAGGGAAAGAGTTGGATAGCGTAGGAGTAAAAATTACTATTCCCACTCCAGAGAGTGCAACAGTGGGGAAAGCGTTGGATAGCGTAGGGGTAAAAATTACTATTTTCACTCCATAGAGTGCAACAGTAGGGAAAGCTTTGGATAGCGTAGGGGTAAAAATGACTATTCCCACTCCAGAGAGTGAAACAGTAGGAAAAGCGTTGGATAGCGTAGGGGTAACAATTACTATTCCCACTCCAGAGAGTGCAACTGTAGGGAAAGCGTTGGATAGCGTAGGAGTAAAAATTACTATTCCCACTCCAGAGAGTGCAACAGTAGGGAAAGCGTTGGATAGCGTAGGGGTAACAATTACTATTCCCACTCCAGAGAGTGCAACTGTAGGGTAAGCTTTGGATAGCGTAGGGGTAAAAATTACTATTCCCACTCCAGAGAGTGCAACAGTAGGGAAAGCGTTGGATAGGGTAGGGGTAACAATTACTATTCCAACTCCAGAGAGTGCAACAGTAGGGAAAGTGTTGGATAGCCTAAGGGTTAAAATAACATACTTATAAATAAAAGCTTTTTTTAATAATAAACATTTAAACTATTAAATAAATATAAACCATATACAATACCTATACATAATTATATAAAACATGACTAGCTAAATATATTTAACCAAAAATAAATATTAAAAAATACCATTTTATAATATTTAATTACCAATTAATAATTAATTAACAATTATGTTATTAACAAAATAATTATTTTTAAAACATTATTACTTAATTACATTTAAATTACTTCCCACCATATTCCCCTATAAAGCCACTACCCGCAACAGAACACATTTATCTATTAATGAATTAATTAAAATTATTTACCAATTATTTTAAATTAATTACCAATTAATTAAAATTAATTTATAATTCCTACTAATTAATAATTAATTAAACATAATTAAATTACTTCCCACCCTATTCCCCTATAAACTCACAACCCGCTACAGAACATATTCATCAATTAATCAATTAATTAAAATAAAATACCAATTAATTACATTTATTTACCAATTATTTAAAATTATCTAATAATAACTACTAATTAATAATTATTTTAACATAATTAAATTACTTCCCACCCTATTCCCCTATAAACCCACAACCTGCTACTGAACATATTTATCAATTAATCAATTAATTAAATTTAATTCCCAATTATTATAAATATTTACCAATTATTACAATTTATTAATAAATCCTACTAATTAATAATCAATTTAACATAATTAAATTACTTCCCACCCTATTCCCCTATAAACCCACAACCCGCTCCGGTACTATAATTTGCTTATAAATAAATTTATTAATAAATAAAAATAATACACATATAACATTAATTATTTTAAATACTTAAGTTAAACATATAACACATACATAATAAAAAACAAAAAAATAATACAAATATCGATATTAGTATCATCGAAATTAGTGACATCGATATATATGCTATCGATATTACTAACTTCAATATTACTTACATCGATATAAAGAATTTCGATATTACTTACCTTAGGGTCGATATTCTGTCCAACGATATTCTAGACTTCGATATTCTGCACCTTCGATATTTCAAACACGATATTTTGGTAGGTCGATATTTAATACTCGATATTTTGACTGTGTACCCTGTGAAACACGTAGCACTCCCACAGATGATGCAGACCCAATGTGTAATGCTTGAGGCCCCCATATCTGAATTGAAATCCCTGAGACTATTAAGCAATTGACAAGGAGCAAAGCCCCTGAGGCAGATGGATGGCCTTCAGACTTTTACGCGACATACAGAAGTAGCAGGATGACCTTCTGATGACGGCGGCCCATTTTAGTTTAGCTGGTCGAAGTACGTACTGTCTAGTCACCAGTCCTCACCGTTTGCCACAGATCTCCCTCTCAAAGTGCTCCCTGGCCCTTATACTTGCCTCAAATTATCAGAATTGGCTGAATGACAGGCACCCGGAATCGCAACATAGGGTGATTTATTTGTAGACTCGAACTTATGTGACTTTGATGTGCTGATAGATGAATATGGAGTGCCCTAGGGACTTTCTTGTTGTACTCAACATTGACACAGCAACTGCTCCAGGTAGGAGGGAACACGCAAACTGAACTCACTGCATCCATTACACTACAGACACTATTGACACATGGAACGGGCAAAAAGACTGTCACAGCAATATACAATCCCTTCAGACCCGATGCTGCTCCGCTGTTGGCACCACTGCTTGAATATTGGGACTCAGCACTGACAAACAGTATCACTGACAAACAGTGGACACAATGCATTGGGTTTCCATAGATAATATCCATGAATGCCAGATTGAAATATATGCAATTACCTTCACCACACATACTTAACTCTGCATAAGCTGGCATGCATGTATCCAACGTACACTGATATCTGCCCTAGGTGCCAAGCCACAGACGCAACTTTCCCCATATGGTCTGGACATGCTCTCAACTCATGGCGTTCTGGAATAGTGTATCTGAGACATTAACGGCTGCAACAGGAACCCCAGTTACAGCCCAGGGGCTACATTTCATACTTGGTAGTACAAAACGCAATGCACACCATAAGAATCTTAACAATTTCTTAGATCTATCACTTGTCTTAGCTAAGCGCAAACTACCTATGACCTGAAAGTCATCTGCGGGACCCAGCAGGCATGCATGGCTTTTAGAACTTTGCAGGGCAATAGTGGCAGAACACGAGACCCAACTAACCAATGCCACACGATAGCCCCCTTGAGAGAACCTTGTGGACTGGCATGGGTATTTAACTATCATAGAATCAAAATTAAAAGTTGCAAATCCAGTTCCATAGTAGAGCAGAAGCAACATTGATATAGTTGCATTGCGATGCTATAAGCGCACGCAGACAGCATGCAGCATGTTGTGATTTTAACTGTCTCCTTCCCTTCCCCTCACACCATCCTTCCATGCCCGTCCCCTTCCCTTTAATTCCCAGTCACATCACCACACCACGTCTTCATTACGACAAAGCATAGACGAGCCTTCAGGTCCAGTAAATGAGGAACCCTACATAGTGACAAGGCTTGTGGGTCTCTCTAACTTTCATCGCTATGTAGACAAACATGCATATCTGAATACGCTTAGTTTTGCGCACAACATGGACACCTTACAAACACGAACGGTATACAACGTACAGGTACCACTGTTAATTTTAATAATGTTAATGGCAAAATATTTGCACATTCAAAAGGGTCGCGAGATCCCGGAATGGCATAGGCATAAAATACCAATACTGTTACATGGCTAATGTTATCATCATATATTGGCACCACATCAAGGATGTATTTGTAACTTTCTCTAGTCTAGCATGTTTGTATGAACTGTTGAAAATCAATAAACATTATTCCCCCAAAAAACTGCCAGTATTCCTGCAGCCTATTGACCTATAATAACTTTGTAAAAGCATCTACTTAGGATTGAACTTTTTTTACTCCGTGTAATGACTAGTGATAATGGCAATTTTATTTTCACCATTTCAGGAATGATGTCCTTACTGATATGTGTGATTTCATGCCAACTACTTTGGGAGGATTTTGTTTTGTTGCACATCATAACAAGCATAGTTCAATGGTACGCTCTCCGCCACTCAACTCTACAACGCTCAACTCTTCTTTATGCAATACCCTCTAATCCACTCGACTCTGCTGTAGCCCACACCAATCTGCGCCACTCTATGACACTACACAGCTGAACTCTATGGCAATCTCCTCCACTTTACATTCTTCTACTCTACAACACTCTACTCCTTCCATGACACTCCACAATAGCACATCGTTAGACCCCACTCCACTCCACTCGACTCTTGCCTACGCCACTCTATGACACTCCATACCACTCTGCGCCACTCTATAAAACTCCACAACTCTCCACTCTACTCCACTTTACGACACTCCACTCCACGCCATCCTCCTTTACACCACTAACCTTTTAGCCATGCTGAACAGCTGCCACACTGGTGTACAACATGGCTAAAGCATACTGGCAAAGTCAATAGCTCTAGCATAGGCAAAACCTTTTGGTTTTTCCAGTGCTTGTTTTCTGTTGACTTTGGGACATCAAACAAGGAACTCATGTTCTGGGACTCTCACCATATATTTTACCATCTTTGACCAAAGTACACCATACTTTAAATGAGAGAAATTATTGAAACACCGTTTTCTGATGTTTCATGTATAAGCAAAACATTTGCATATTACATGTTTGTACTAAATCTTGGTGTGAATTTTAAAAAGCCAATAATAGAAGTCAATATTTAACTTTTACAAAGGCATTGTCTTTATTTTATACAGATTGCATTGCTGGGAATCTAATTGTTTATAGTTACATGTTTATTATGGGGAGAGGGATGTAGCCTTACGCCTAGAGTTATTGTCCTCAAAGCTGGGGAACTGGGTTCGGGTTTCAGCAGCTACGCTCCAAATCCTGTGATGCTGGGCAAATCACTTAATATCCCCATGCCTAAACAAAATTAATGTAACAAACTGGTGCTCATGTAAAGCACTCTGATACCACATGTGTCTGGTCTAGTTCGCCCTATACAAAACTCGAAAAAAATAAAAAATAAAAATTATACTTCATAATTTGTAATTGGTATTTTGCAACACTTTGTATCTTCTGTTCCATATTAAGCTGAATGAGGAACACATATTCAGGAGTAGTTTAGTATTCAACAACACCAGCAGTGCTGCAACCTATCTGGCCGGGTTGGAGACAACTGTTTATTGCACTGTGTGCAGTGCATGCATACGTTTTTTTGTTGTGTGTGTGTGTGTGAGTGTGTGTATGTGGGGGTCTTGTGTTCCTTTGGAAAAGTGTCAAAATACTTCCATAATCTTAGTGCTTGGTGGTTTTACAGGGCTCAGGACCTGATATCTCTGCCATATAAGCGAAGTCTTATGTCATGGAATGCTAGACCTCTCTGCTGGGATGTACATAGACATTGGAATAGGTAAGCACTCCATTATAGAGAAAGAGAAGGATTGCTTATTGCTTTCTGGGAATTTATGCACATTTCGAGTTTGTAGAGAAACTGAAGTCCCTCACCTTAATCTCTCTTACAGGGTCTCATTCACACCGAGATCATACTGAGCTCTTACTGGGTACATGAATATAAGAGGGCCCATAGTGGAATCAATGTCTGATGTCGTAGGGTGCGATATTTGTATAACTCTGGTTATAATTTGGATTTTTCCTTCCACGTGCTGCCGCAGACACTGGCTTCTCCTTTATTGGCCAGCATCTGTCTCCAATGCAGCTTCATTGACATAGGTTAGTTGACTGCCTCATTAGTGCATGTTCACACAAAAAGGCATGTAACTATATTGTTAAACAGTTGAACACTGTCTCCCATCTACCAATGCTAGTATGTAGGTCATATGCAGATGCCTGAAACCTTATATAAGCATGAGACGTTCAGTAGGACAATAAGATGTGCTAAAGTATTTGGGTCAAATCTTTAATTGCGAACATAAAACACTCTTTTTTTAGACTTGTGAGAGGGAGCCGCAAATAAAATTGTGGGCAGATCCAAACATAATTTTAATTCTTCTGATGAAAGAATGTTTATAAAGGTACTAATTGTTCCTGAAAGAGCATCAGCAGGGGTGTATCTAGTAGACAGATGGAGACAGCATAAGGTGTTATATATACTGACAATGACCCCCTCTTTCGACCATGGTACTTCAAAAACAGAGAAAATACTTCTCTCTTTACACCCAGAATTGACACACTGACGAGAACCTTGGGTCCAGAGAAGCTCAGATCGGTCCTATTATCTCACACATCAAAATAATTATGGGTGTTAAGGAAACTCACAATCTCCAACCCAGCCGTCCTACAATACCTGTTTGGGTAGGTAGTTTGGAGTAAAGACACAGTGGTAAGCAACTTCAGAATAACTTTAGTATTTATGTGAGGAACTATCTATACAGTAGTTGCTCCACACTCACCTTTCAAGATTTGTAGGTTTTCTCTCTGGAATCGGTCAGTCAGAGACCAGCCACATATTTTGTGGTTACACTCATGGTAGACCATCTCAGGTTTCCTGTCCTACCAGCAAGGTTGATGTCCCAAAGTGGTGACCCGGATGTGTTTGGCCACGTACTGCTTCCTTCTGGCAACTGTTGCATCATTTCACTACCTGAATCTAAGCAACTTTTGACCATAGGAGAAATGAAAGTTAAGATGATCCCAGTTCCTCAGGAAAGTCTTAAAGTTAGAGGGCTGGTAAAACCTCTTCACACTCTGTAGAAAATTTGCTATTTTTGGCTATTCACCATTTACTAGTACAAATTTACCACAAAGTATAGACTCACATGTCTCCTTCTCCTGAAGCCAATTCATGCTGTCAAATTTACAAGTGTAAAGTTCCACTTGCAGCATATAGGAAGAACTCTCTGCCACCTGGGCAGAGATGTTTCAATGCTTAAGTTTAGGGAAATTGTAAAAAAGTTTGACAAACTTAAAATATTCTAAAATATTTTATATTAAATATCAAGAGTATTGTATATATGTATTTAAAATATCCACTCAATTAAACAATGTACAGCACTATTGACTTATTTTTAAAAAAAATAATTAATTGCAATAAAAATGTTAAATTAGGTAAACTTATTTTTTTTAAGTTTTTATAATATATACCCACCTAGAGAAAAATGCCTATATGTATATGTCATGTACTAAAATTGATCACAAATTGTGAATGTAATTACATGAATTATTTTAAGCAATAGTTACATTTATTTATACATTTAAAGTGATAGTAAAATAAATAAAAGTATTATTTTATTATATTTAGAATTTGTTTGTCATTTAATTCAAGTTATATATATATTTATTTTATGAAGTCAAAATAAATTAATTTATTTTGACATTATTTCATATGGTTGTTATTTTCAGTCCCTACCTCCATTATTTGCTGTGAGAGGGTGTTGCTGTACCAGTGATTGGCTTTGAGTATCACTAGACTTACTCCAGGTCTGAGCTGGAGGACATTTTAGTAGTGTTTTGGGCTCTTTAGGTCTCGCCTACATAGCACGCAAGTGCTGCATAGGATGACCTCCTGGAATCGCTCTGTTATTTCTTGGAAACTTCTGCATGTTTGCTCTGTATCCAATGAGTACTCGTGCATGCAGAGCATTTGTCTGGCAGGAGCGAGCAGTGGCGCCATCTGCTTGCAATTATCACGCCTGCCACTGCTTGCTTCCGCCAGGTGAATGCTCTGCGTGCACGAGTCCTCTAACTTTCGCAGGCGCGGGCCGCACTTGTCTTTCAGCGCTTATTTTGTTTGTTCTAACGTTCTGCTTCTGTCACGGTATGTACGCCGGCTTGAAAAGGTACACTTAGGGCCCGATTCTGATGCGGGTTGGAAAGCTTCCCGACCCATTCGGTTTGGAAATGGTTTCCAACCCACATATGGTTCGGGAGAGTCCGACCGACGGAGTATGATGCATCAGGATGCTTCCCAATACGATTTGGTTGGACTCCCATTGACTTCAATGGGAGCATATGTTCCCAACCGCATCATAATTGGGCCCGCGGTCGGGACGACACATTCCCGATATGATTTGGAAGGAGCAAATGCTGTTAGGCGGCCTTCCTAACTGCATTAGAATCAGGCCCTAGGTGGGAATGCTTTCCTAACCGCATCAGAATCAGGTTTAAGTCTTAAGAATTAAGCAACACCACGACAATTAGCTGTCATGTTTTTATATGATGATTTAATAATTGTTTCTTGCTATGTAAGAAAAACAAAACTACTTGTTGTCTTTATGTCACCCTTGGTTAGGTACAACACAAAATGTACATATGAAAAATAAATTAAATTCAACTTATTTCATTAGATGGCGCTGTTCGGTAAGACGCGTTCTATCCAAATATAAGCAGGTGGGACTGCTTTGTGCAGCCTCACCCATCAAGTATTCACAACCTGTCAGTGCGCGTGCTGTGCTGAGGTCATGTGCCTGAATGACTTGCTTGCTGGCGCTCAGCGAAACAGCACACAATTTGCTGGCCTGCAATTGGGCACGCGATTGAGTTTATTTTCAGCAAGATCTGACAACTTAGTCAGTGCTTACTCAAAGGTTCATGCCAACAGGATGGCTCAGGGAGTTGATGCCAGCTTCTGACATGTGGTATGATCTACAGGTCGCAAGTTAGAAACACACCTGAACTGATTGGGCCCTGCACCTCCCATGACATCCTTTACAGTGCTTCCAAACATCAGTAGTTCAGAGAGGAAGTATGCAAAAACAAATTATTGTTTTCTTTATTGTTACTACTAGTGCGGACCCTTAAATGTACAATGAAACCCATAATGATAGGACTCTTGCCCCACGCACAAACAATAAAGGAATTTATCGTTGAAGTGCACTATCTGGATGGAACTTTAAGATGGCGGAACTGTGATGAGGAGGCTGCGACGCATGCAAATGCTCTGCCTTCAAGTACCATGAACAAGCATTTACAATGCAATGGTCTCAGCAATATTATAGGTAGAGCTATTGGTATTGCTCATTATTTTTTTATCTTTTTTGTATCCCTAAATAAATGGCATTAGCATTAGCTTTTTTTGCATATGTGATATCTATTGCATTAGCAGAGAGAGAGTGAGGTAGTGAGATAGAGAGAGAGTGAGGTATAGAAATAGAGAGAGAGTGAGGTAGTGAGAGAGAGGTAGTGATCTAGAGAGAGTGAGGTAGTGAAAGAGTGAGGTAGTAAGGGAGAGGGATGTTGTGAGGTAGTGAGATAGAGAGAGAGGTAGTGAAAGAGAGTGAAAGTGAGATAGAAAGAGTGAGGTAGTGAGATAGAGAGTGATTGAGGTAGTGAGTTAGAGAGAGAGAGTGAAGTTGTGAGGTTGTGAGCTAGAGAGTGAGGTAGTGAGAGAGTGAGGTAGTGATGTTTTAAGAGAGAAGTTGTGAGATAGTGAGATAGATAGAGTGAAGTAGTGAGGTAGAGAGAGTTATGTAGTGAGAGAGAGTAAGGTAGATAGAGAGTGAGGTAGTGAGAGACAGAGAGAGTGAGGTAGTGAAAGAGCGAGGTAGTGAGGGAGAGGGATGTTCTGAGGTAGTGAGATAGAAACAGTGAGTGAGTTTGTGAGGTAGTGAGATAGAGAGTGAGGTACTGAAAGAGAGTGAAAGTGAGTTAGTGAGATAGAAAGAGGGAGAGTGAGGTAGCGAGATAGAGAGGGTGTGAGGTAGTGAGTTAGAGAGAGAGTGAAGTTGTGAGGTAGTGAGATGGAGAGTGAGTTAGTGAGAGACTTGTAGTGAATTTTTGAGGGACTGAGTTGTGATATAGTGAGGTAGTGAGATAGAAATAGATAGAGTGAGGTAGTGAGATAGAGAGAGAGTGAGGTAGTGAGGTAGAGAGAGAGAGTAAAGTTGTGAGGTAGTGTGTTAGAGAGTGATGTGGAATGCATGCTAACAATAAGCAACAAACAAACATGCTACAAATACCTCCCACCCTAAGACCGGCACTTACCTCTCATGCCGCTGATCAGCACACATAAGCTGCCAGGAGAAACAAGAACAATCTATCCCAGGCTCATTAGCGCTCGTTCCACTGCCCATCATGGAGCTGGCATGGACTGATAGCATTTGTATACCTGATACAAAAAACACCGCAGAACAAACACCGCAGAACAAAAGCCTATGAGAGTCTGTCGAGCACAAAGGCAGACAACTATTCCAAATTTCTAACACTAGTTCATATTTTAAAGAAAGATACTGAAGATGAAGGAGTGCAGATCATAAACATTTTTAACATTTGAAATAGGACAGTATGAAATAGGCTTTTACAAACTATATACATTGCATACATAGAAAGGTTTGAAATATATTTATTACACATGTTAATGCAATAAAAGAACGTGGACTTGAGGCGCACAAACCACAGGGGTGGTGAGAGGTGCGCACAATAGGATGGGGGGGCGAGGACAAGAGGCTGCCACGGCTGAACCTACGCAAATAAACTTCCAGACCTCACACCGCAAGACTCCTACAAGGAGTGAAAATGTCGGCATGCGGAAGGACAGTGTGGGCACGTGAACAGCAAACACACGGAAATTATTCTTGTCTGCAAGACACCTCTATTCTGAGTTATGTGGCAGTTAAAGGGCGATCATAATTAAAAACACCACACATCATCGGTTTGTGCGTTTCCCAACGCCTGAGTGAGCCCATTATGCCCTCTTGTTCTGTGCCACTCATCCGAGCAGGTGCGGACTCCTGCTTAACACAACACAAAGTAACCGCAAACACACAACATAAATATACACTTGCACACAAATGCTCGGCCTTGGCGCACTAAAACGATTGTGGTGCTCCTCGAGTCCACAGCAGCAAACTTCTCTCAAGTTCCGAATTTGGGTTGGGCTGAGGCAGCGTGGCCATTCCAAACAAGTGTTGGTAAAGGGAAGAGGCAGTGGGGGATAAAAGAAATGACAATAACGCTGGGAGGATTTACAGTAAATAAGTAAACAAAGTAAATTCTACCAGCTTTTCGTCATTTCATTGTTCATGACGAGCAGCCCTCATGATTCATTTCAGAAAATATTAATTGAATTGTGAGCGTTAGTACATTTACACCACATCAAGAAACAGGGAACGGTAGGAAGCGAGAAACCACCACCAACACTGTAAGCATTCCGCCAGGAAGTGGCTGATCATGGAGAAACCCCATTCCCTCTCTGTTGACACAGAACCGACGAAGGATTCTGTGAAATATGTCATACCCTGAAAGTGTTTGTTATCCATTGTTATTATTTTTAAGTTGACACATGAGCACGGAATATATAAACTTTGGTGAGAGTCGTATGAAAAGATGTCCCTAATCTATCTCACAGTAAATGATAAATACAATAGTGCGTGGTGCAAATTAGAACCAGGCAGCAAGGGTGGTTGAGGTAGCGAACGGTGCAGTTCGCAGCACGATTTCAGTCATTTCATTCCATTAGAAAGGGGTCTGGGCTTCAATAAGATGAATGAACGCAGAGATATTGGACTTCTAGGTATACCGAGTATTTCCGCTTCTGTGCAAGGCAATACAGGGAAGCCCTTCGGTGTCCAGCTCTGTCTTTGCTCTTAGGCGTCAGTTTCACTACCATTTGGAGTTATTAGACAGCCACCTATCAGGCTGTAGCATGAAAACTAAAATGCTGAAAACTAAATATTATATCTAAGTCAAACAAGCTTTTTCCCCAGCATGTTGTACAGCGTCCTGATCTCCGGCGTGGCCAAGGACGGGTCCCCTTCCTCGGGGGGCTGCGGGGCGGCAGCAGAGGGCTCGGGCATCCTTCTCAAGGCACAGAGATGTGATGAGACGTCATGGGAGGGAGGGAGAGGCTGAGGGAGGGCTCGGGGAGAGAGGGCGCTGTGCATACCAATGCCGAGGGAGGGCGGGTCCGGCAGAGACTGCAGAGGAAGAGGCTGAGGAGGGGGCGGCAGGGGGGAGACAGCGAGAGAAGCGGCACAATCAGGGGGCGAGCTCTGTCTCGACTCTGAGGCATGGAAGGCGACGGGGAGGGCAAACAGGGAGTCAGAGGCAAGAAAGAACGGCACAAACAGGGGGGCAGGAAAAACAGCACAAAGCCACAAGACAAGAGGCACCTGAGTCTATTCACAGACAGAGGGGCAAACCTCCTTGATGCTGCTACGATCCTCACCGGCAAAGAGAAAAACGAGCTAGAGCAAAACTTACCTAAAGTGGCAGCGGGCTGCCTCATGTCCTCTCACGGCCAGACGAGACAAACAATGGCGGACACAAGCTTCCGGTTTTTTCCGGAATTGGGGGTGTGGTTTTGCTGTTTTGAGTGACAGACAACGTCACTGTCTAAAGAACAGCAAAACTTACGCACCCAAATCCGAAAAAGATGGAGCCTATTCGGAGGGACGGCTCTCCCCTTCAATGGCTGGCCTCCGTTTAGGAAGCCAGCCAATGGGAGAGAGGCAAAAAATGAGGCGGGACAAATAGTCCCACTAAGTAACATTAAATCTTGGACTTCCGGTCTGCCTTAAGCAGACTGGATATTACCTCAACCTAAAAAGGGCTTGACTCGGAGGCAGAATTTAAACACCCTCTCGGTTTACAGAGAATCAGCAAGAACCAGGACACAACCTCCCCAGTGAGGATAGGCTCCGGATTAAGGTACTTAGAAACACAATCACTCACATGGTGCAACTGTGGTCACCACAACGTTAAACAGAAGCAGGACTTTAAACATTAAAAGAGCACAAATAATAACAAGCATCAATGTCTCATCTACAGGTGGAATACATGTTTAAAAAAAGGGAGTAAAAACGAAAACCTTTATTTTGGTTATTTTTCATCATTGTGTTGACTGAAGTCCAAAATCCAGCTACTTATTTACACTTTATCAGCAGGGCAAAATCAAAATTGACCAACTGTGGACCTCAGCTTTGTTTTCAAAAGCGTTAGTCTCATAATGTTCATTCAACTTTTGGCTGTTTTCTATAGAATTTAATGAGGGTGATGGTGTGTCAGGGATGAAGAAACAAGACTAAAAACCTTGTGAAATTCTTTTTTTCTTTTAACATCCCTACATGGAATTAGTCAAACCTTACTGCATATGTCGGGAACACGATTGATGGTATCACGTCATGGACATGTCATGGACACACTTATCAGCCTTGTCAATATCAATAAAAAATGTAGTGTTTGATTTTCTGCATATTTTCTTTGGGGTAATAAAGGCTAAACAATATTATGTGGAAAAGTGGCGCCTAGGATGGCATTTGAAGTTAAAATGGAGGCATCTCCTGCTAATGTGCAAACATTAGCACTCCTCTAAAACAAATGGCCGTGCTAAGAGGAAGCCCTTACCCTGAACTACAGAACGTACACGGCATTACAGTTGGCGCTACCTTCTACCCGAACTCCACATGTTATCCTGTGTGGCAGCTGCATTAAGTGTTTAATACGATATGGAAGGGGGCAATGTGCTGGAGTCCATCTTCCTGATCTCAACCTAGAGTTTGGAGAGTTTAATGTGCCGCCCTTGCAACACCGCTGTTAAGCGCCTGGACTTGAACAGGTGCGTCATGTTTGTGGGTGCTACAAGCAGGGCTTTAAGTGGACCGGGTCTGTCCACTGCTGAGCACCAGCAGTTTTTTTAAAGGGGCCTCGTTTTCGGGCCTCGCACAGACGGTCTGTTTTTTCCTGGACTGAATTGAAAGCATGCACATCGATGTGCGCATGCTCGTTTTGCTCACTTCTGAGTAGTGGAGGTCAGGGCATGATGTCATGCCAGGTGAGTGTTGTAGGAGGAAGGGAAATCCTTTAAAGAGAGCCATTTTCTCTCAGGATTTCCCTTCTCTTTATTGCAGCGCAGGAGCAACATTGTCACCATGGTACACCAAAACTGCTTGTATCACTTAATGCTTTCTTTACATGTAAATATCATTAATGTTTTTTTACCTTCATGTTGGCTAATAGTGTACGAAATTGAAAAGTGTTTTGTCAGCTGATTATTATCCATTAGTGTGAAGTTGGGGCAAGGATTCCCTAAACTCACTGTCGCATTTCTCCATCCTCTATCTGCAAGCAGGTTCTTCCAGTGACTGCTGTAATCTAACTATGAGCCTTAAGAGGCAGCGGCAAAGGCTGACGCTCTAATTAAAAGCTGATCGATTTGGTAATCAGGCAAATAATTTAACTCAAGTTTTTCCTCGTTCCAGAATTTCTTTTTTTTTCTCTTTTCATCTGCTTCTTTTTCATTGCTCACCTAAGAAACAAGCATTTAAAATGCAATTGGTCTCCCTTTTGATTAAGTTAAAGCCATTTGCTTTGCTAATGATATTGTATTTTAGCTTTGCATTATTTATTGTATATTTGTGATATGTTGTATTTGTATGTAGTTAGAATTGTTTTGTTAGCTGTGTAGTAGCTTAAAGCATAGTGTTAGTAGGAAAAGAGCAGTGTTTCAGATTTCGGAGGTGAATAAATAGAAGAATAGTATGTGTGTTAATTTCGTATAGTGAGTATTACAATAGCATGAGGCAGACGAAAGGGGTGAGGGGAGAGCAAATATATGGTTAAATCATAGGGGACACTGCTTTGAGTTGAGGGTGCAAACTGTCACCCAATCAAAAGAAAGAAAGATCTTATCTTCTATTCTATTCTCAATCTTTCTTTTTGTTGATTGGGTGACATTTAGCACCCTCAACTCGGAACAGTGTCCCCTACGATTTAACAGTAATTTGTGGAGCAATGGACCTGAACAGGCTCCTGGTCCCCCCTCTCCTTTGTTGACTCAGAGAGCAAATATATGCAAATATATGCACATATCACAAATATACACTAAATAATGCAAAGCTAGAATACAATACCATTAGCAAAGCAAATGGCTTTAACTTAATCAAAGGCGAGTCCTATTGCATTTTCAGTGCTTGTTTTTTACTGTAGTTGCTCTAGAAGTGCAGTTTGGGAATAGACATTGGCTTACATTTTTGTGGGCGGGTGCATTTCTTTTCCTAAACCTCTCCTAACCCTTCTATTAATCCCCTACCTCCTTCCAAAACCTCACCAATGTATTATACTGCTAAAATATGGGAATATATGTGGAGATCTCTGTACATGTGAATAGCATTTCTTTAGTATGTGATGTGGACTATTGTACTACGACTAAACAAACTGCAATGCAGTTTGTGAATAGTCCCCTAATGTCTCTCTGATTACATCTGATCCTGTCTTAGCCCTGATTTCTGCACGAAACCACCATAAAGAGTCAAACATCCTTTTGAAAAATTTCAAATTAGTTTGTAATCCATTGTACTACACCATAAAGT
Source organism: Lissotriton vulgaris (assembly GCF_964263255.1). NCBI lineage: Eukaryota > Metazoa > Chordata > Amphibia > Caudata > Salamandridae > Lissotriton > Lissotriton vulgaris. The sequence continues at coordinate 1,537,214,170 of NC_141694.1, forward strand.
CGAAATTGGACCAGAATTTAAATGTTGGACGTCTCTTGATAAATGGTAAAATGTTGAAAACTACCACCCAGCTTTTTGAAAGATCGTAATCGATAGGTGACTACCCAGTCCCCCAGCAAACTACCTCCATCCTCCACACTGCCACTACCCCATGAATTGTGTTTTTTCCACTTACTGCCTACAGGAACCACCATCCGAATGAAATCTATGCCCAGCCACACTCGGTTCTGGTGTTCCACATGTTTAGTGTCTCTGGAATCAAATCTCCTCTTGCCCCACCTCAAACTGCCTATATTCCCATACTCTGCACTTGTCTTCACACAGGGCCTTCTGTATTCTTTAAGTTAATAATTATTAACCATGTATTCTGAAGTTCATTCAGTCATGCATACAGTCAATCAAACATTCCTTCAATTATGTATTCCTTCATCCATCCATTAACCTAAGTATTATCTCGATATGGCATTCAGCTCCTTACTCTTCCACAAAACACAAACTATGAAGAAAAACTCTCATCTGCAAATGAAAAGCCACGCATTTTGGCTTTGTCTGACCTTGGCAATTGTGTATCATTTAAAGCAGAGGTGGGCAAACTACTGGAAGTTCGAGCCAGGCTCAAGGCAGATACCAGGCTCTGGCTCAGCTCAAGGTCCTCTTGGAACCTCCTGCCCAAAACGAGCTGTGTGGCTTCTGCCTTTCTCTCTCACTCTAGTTTCATGAACAATTGTTAAAAGCAAAGCATTAACATTTGAGGCAAAAAGCAGAGATAAATAAATAAATATTTAGTGGCACATTTGTACGAAGGGAAATAAGAAAATACGGGTTTAATCCTGGCATCCCCTCTTAACCAAATTGTGTGATCTTAGGTAAATATTTTATGTCCCTCCTGTTTCTTTATTACTATGTAAAGAGTACCAAATGCCTGAGTTCGGAATACGAGCTGGACAAAAAAAGTGTTGTTTCATTTAATAGAATATAATTGTGCTCTTTCTGTAATAATCTGGGCCACATACAGGGTGCACATGACAACTGACAGTTTACGAATGGCATTGTCGTCAGGGTGGGGACAGGATTGGTTCTAAGCTCATGTTTAAAAACGATTACTTTTAATAAGGACCTCTCAGTGCAGTGATATAATCGAACTCATTAATGTTAAAGCTTCCACACGTAAAAGAAATGCACTTTTTCAGGCATTTGAAGAGACGTTGTTATATTTTATGTGAGGTTTGTTGCATGATTTATATGGACACATTTTAGGGCTCGGCTCGAGCAGGGGCTTCAGCTCTAGCTCGGCTCACCCTGTTAGTTTGTTGCGTCTCACCCCATTAGTTTGATGGCTCGCCCTCTTCTGTTTAAAAGTGCCATACAATGCATGTTTACTCTTCTCTTTGAAGTTGTTTTCGTCTACTTTAATTCTGACGCTTGCAATAACCGTTTTGGGCAGTGCTAGGGCACTCTATAATTGCTTAACACTAACATATTTGCTCATCTGTGACTTAGGTTTAAGCAAATCTCACTCGTATATGAAGGCACACACTATCTCACTCCCATATCACTAGGAAGAGAGCCTTGTTGCTTCTGATTAAGGTGACCCAGATTTGAAGTGTCTCCACAGTCCAACATATCTCCTAGAGACTTGACGTCAGAGCTGTCGCTGAGAATTAAGCCGGAGATGAGCAGGCAAAGGTTTTAGTGCTCTAATGCTAAGCTGTCCCAAAAAAGATTATCATTTGTGAGCACACACCATCTGAGGACCGGAAGAGCTTCTAAAGCTGTGCACTGCTGTGGTTGCATGAACTCTTATCAGGGGGTGAGCGTAAGCGATACCGTTTCGTTTACCGTGCAGTGCATTTTGTAGGCAGCTGCGACAGTCTGGGCTGTTCAATTGCATTTAGATGAACATGAAACGACGCCACTTTTGGAAATTTGGTGTTAGCAGGCCTCAGACTAAAACTACCATTGTGGCATTCATATAAAAAAAATGGTTGCACTGGGAGAGAGATAGCCTAAACTGAAATACAGAAGGGAAGCAACTTTTAGATAAAAAGAACTATGTTTTAAAATCGCATTGTTCAGGTTGTCAGTGGCTAATTGAAATGCATTTGGCTAATTGTATTCTTGATGTGGACCATTTAGAATAGTGAAACTATACCATTGGTTGTCTGATTGAATATGTAAAATGGTTTTAACGAACAATGGCAAAGCCATTAGGTTGTGTCCATTAAGCAGGGAGCGGTTTCTACGTACACATTTGTAAGAGTGTGACAAATAGTTGGCAAGTGTGATATTTGTCAAATGGCTTGTCCAGTGAAAGTCCTTTATTGTTATCCTTCTAGGAACATATTGATAATCTGGATTTCTTCTAAGACACTTTCCTGGGATTGTTCTATAACACGGACTCTTTCGTCCTGCATAGCACAACGAGCCAGTAATATTGGTCACATTTTAAACTTATAGGATTCAACGATAAGTAGCCTAAGGTGTGAGAACTCCCTTAAACTTGTTAAAAGAAAGTTACAAAAATGTAGTGCATTTGGAAGCATCCTTAACATTGCTATATCGTCAACAAATGACAACTGGTGCGTGTTAAGGCACATTAGGCCCTAATTACGAGTGGGTGTAATTTTTTCTGGGGTTCCGAATGCATTAAGTGCAACAGTTACAGTCGGTTAATAGCTTTGCTTCAAAATAGGGCACACCATGTAGATTTCGGTGCTTTCCACACCAACATCCACAGGTCCCACTACTTACTGGGCTTTTTCCCTCGATATACTTTGGAAGGTGTTGTGTCGTGCTAATTACCCACGCCGAGACTGGTAAGCGTTCAGTATGTTCTATATTCCTTTGGTTGCCTCATGCCCACATGCACGTCCGTTCCCTCTGCCCTCGTCCAGTGTAATGCCTGCCCCACTTCCTGACCGGAAGTGGTGTCCGGTCTCTGTCCCCTCCCCTCGGTCCGAGTGCAGGGTCTTTGTGCCCCTGACCTCAGGTCAATACATTTTCACCCTTGTCACGAAAGAATGTGAAGATAGAGTGAGAGTTCTTTGTGCATGGTGTTGAAACGATAGAGAAAGAGAGAAAGGTAGAGAGAGAAAGAGAGAGAGAGATATGGAAAATGGAAAGAATGGAGAGACGTGGTCATCCCCATCGCTACATTTCTTGAATCAGTCTTTTTGACCTTTTGCTCACTCTTTTTGGATAAGTCTCTTCCTCTTCTTTTTGTGATTCCTCTTTTTGTCCTTCACTCTTGTCCATCCATCTTCCTTCCTTGTCTGTTGCTCTGTTTCTCTCTTGTGCTCCTGTGTTCTCAGCCACAGCGTCCTCTGAGTCTTCATTTGAAGTGAGAACTGTTTCTTGTTATTCAGTATGGGCCTGCCTCCACCGTGATCATTGGCCCCTTCACCTCCGTTACTATTAGCTGGTCCTTGGAGAATGGACTGTCAGACTTTCTCCGTTGCTACTGACGCACTATCACTTGGTCCCCCTGCTTGAGGTGCACTGTAGTGGCATGTCCCCTGGCATCTGTGTATGTTTTCATCTTTTCTTTTGCCTCCTGGTCCCTGACAGCAATGCTGCTGTGTTCTGATGACCTCTTCACTTCTAACTGTGGTAGCCGTGTTCTGCTGGTCCTTCCCACACTGACTCAGCTGGACACCTCCCTGTGGAGCTGTGGGGGGTGCTTCTTTAGTCTTGTAATACTTGACAGAGCGCCTGTCCTATAGAGATCTGTGCCAGCTTTGCTCTTTGGACAGCTTTCTTGTGTTGCCCATGAACCTCTCCACCATACCATTCACTTATGATAGAATCACTGAGAGGCTGCTAGTTGAGCACTCAGTCGTTGTTTTAGCCTGTTGAAAACTGCAATTGAATTTTCCTTTGTGTCCGATCCCCCCCCTGCATTTGCACGACATTTAGGACCTAAGATACCGAACTTTTAAAATCTATTTTAGAATCTTTTAGAATCTTGTTACTGAACGCTCCTACCCTCGTTTGGGCTGAGAATTCATTTTGGCATTTCCCCCGGTCCCAGATCCCTGGGTGCTGTATTCGACTAGGTCCCGCACTCGATCCGGTTTTGGCGGCCATCTTAGGTGGGGTCACATTCGCCGAGGGGTCTAGTCGCCCTATAAAAGGAGGGCCTAGCGACCAGACCGGGAGATAGAATCACTGAGAGGCTGCTAGTTGAGCGCTCAGTCGTTGTTTTAGCCTGTTGAAAACTGCAATTGAATTTTCCTTTGTGTCCGATCCCCCCCCTGCATTTGCACGACATTTAGGACCTAAGATACCGAACTTTTAAAATCTATTTTAGAATCTTTTAGAATCTTGTTACTGAACGCTCCTACCCTCGTTTGGGCTGAGAATTCATTTTGGCATTTCCCCCGGTCCCAGATCCCTGGGTGCTGTATTCGACTAGGTCCCGGGCTCGATCCGGTTTTGGCGGCCATCTTAGTTGGGGTCACATTCGCCGAGCGGTCTAGTCGCCCTATAAAAACAGTCCCTTATGGCTCCGCGCAGCGGACGCGTGCAGCGGACGCGCCGGATTAGCGCCGGAGTTTCGCCAGAGTTAAGCCCGTCTGTGCCCGTCCGGGCCCAACCGGGACCGGGGCCAGTGGCTATGCCCGATGCGAGTCCCCAACATTCTATCACGATCAGGTACACGAAGGATGAGCTTCTATCCTATAGAATATCGAAATATGACAGATGCTGCTATATTGCCACGGAGAGAGATAATTCGGGTTTGAAGTGCCGCAGCCGCGATCACTTGAGGAGCATGGCAGCAGACGTCTGTATCTCTCTCCCGTGAACGGGAGACGTCTGTATCTCTCTCCCGTGTACGGGAGAGAGATACAGACATCTGCTGTCATGCTCCTCAAGTGATCGCGGCTGCGGCACTTCAAACCCGAATTCGTCACCGGACGGTGATAAATTCTTTTACGAAGATACCACGCTTCGACCAAAGAGAGAACAATCATCCCACAGAGGTTATGAATAAGACACCTCAGTCTCCTTCTTTAAGGTTGTCCCCCCTTTTGTCCTGATGAAGACCCGAAACGGTTGCTAATAAACCGGCACCATACCGCTGGGTCGGAACGTCGACACTAATCCAACAATTGGTCCTCACTACATCTCAACAGAAAAATATGATTTACAATACTGTTTGAGTAAATTGAAGTTATTGCTGGACCAGTGTATCTAATTGCATTTTTCACGAAACTGTATCACTATAACAGTCACCATTAGTCACAGATCATGTTTATTCACTGCAGCACTTATTTATTGTCATTATATTTTCACTGTATATGGACAACCGATTTTTAAATATCTAAAAAGAACAAATCGGGGCGTGGCCAAGATGGCGGGGTGAGCGGACGCTTCCTCCCGTAGCTCCTCCAGCCCGACTCAGCTCGAGCCCCCTTCTTGCGCTTCTCTCCCCCCGCTGATGCTCAGCGAGTGAGTGGAGTGTGGCGGAGTACCTGGCGCGTACATTAATGTCGCTTTGGCCCTAATCGCCTCGGAGGAAGCACCTCAAAAGTTCGATCGAAGATCGAGGAGCGGCGGAGAGCCTGGAAGGCGGAGCGAACTGTAGTGCTGTCCAGGCGCCTCGGCTGGGCCTGGTGCTGAAAGCTGGCGATCCGGAGGGAATCAGACCCGCCGCGTGACAGAGGATAACGGAGCCCTACGGGCAGGGTCTTGGTGGCACGGAAGACTTTGATTTGTGCTTTGACCCCCAGACTAGTGACGGCGACACACTGCGCTGTGCGGGCCCCGGCCCCGTGAACAAAGTCCGGTGGCCTCAATGCTGGGATCGGACCACCCGGGCCCTTCTGCGAAACTGTGTGACATTGGCTGTGGAACTTCTCCGATTGCTGTATTCCTGAGGGGCCCCGGCGGTGTCGCCGGGCCGGGCCGCTCTACCCTGCCCCGCCCCTCCGCCATTTTATCCCCGAAAGATTGGTGTTGGTGGCCTCCATCGTCGCCCTTGGCTAGCGGGTGCCTGCAACTGCCTTCGCTGCCAAACTAACTTTCTGTGGGACGTGCTGCAGGGAGACCCCCTGCTTTGGCTCCCGATCGCCGCCTCAGCTGGGCGCCGCGACTGGCAGTGCCCGGACTGGCCCGCCATTTTGTCACTTGTGACGCAGCACCTCTACTTGCAGGGCGGTCCCCACATCTGGCACTCGTCGACGACTAGGCATCCCTGAGGCGGCCAGACCTGAGCCCACTGCAGCGGTAGCGATGACTGGGAGGGGCGGCTCGAGGAAGGGGGACCGTACCCTGCCGGATATGCTTGGCAGGGCCCAGCAGCTGCGGGACAGGACACAGCCGTCACCGGGGTCCTCCCGGGCCTCGGCAGAAGCGACTGGAGGCGAACCACCGGTCACGAGGTCCTTTATGGAGGAACTGTTTAGCTCCCTCAAGGAAGACTTTCAGACGCTGAAGTGGGAAGTGGCCAGTGAGGTCCGTGAAGTACGCAGGGAGGTGGAGGGCCTCGGCGAGCGAGTTGAGACAGTAGAGACGGCGGCCCAGCGCAGGGATGAAGAGATAGTCCATCTCCAACAGGACGTTCTCCGCCTCCGGGAGCAGTGTGTTGAGCTCCAGGCCCACTCTGAAGACCTTGAGAACAGGTCCCGGCGAAACAACATCCGGGTGCGTGGTGTGCCATCCGCGGACGAAGGGGCCGACTTGGTGGCCTATCTGCAGGACCTGTTCCGAGAGATCCTGGGGGAAGATGCAGGCTTCCCTGTCCGCATAGACACGGCACACAGGGTTGGTCGACAGCGCCAGTCATCGGCGCCCCCACCGGACATTTTGGCATTCCTGCCCGACTTCCCGCTGAAAGAACGCATCATGGCGGAGGCCCGCAAGAAGCAGCCCCTGACTTTCCGGGAGCGGCCTATAGCTCTCTATCAGGACCTGTCCGCCATCACGCTGCAGAAGCGCAGGTCCTTCAGGATTGCCACTGACTTTCTGCGCGAGCACGAGACGCCTTACTCCTGGGGACACCCCTTCCGTCTGATTTTTAGGTGGAACGGGGTGTTGCATCAGCTGCGCTCCTTGCAGGACATCTGTGGGGTCCTGGGGCTCACGGCGGCGGAGGAGGAAGGAGCAACACCGTCGTGGAGGCGCTCAGAGAGACGGAGCCGACGGAGGTCAACGAGGAGACAGTCGCCGGCCAGTGCTGGGCGTCCTGATTCCCCTACTATCAGGGCGGACATGGCTGACGCTTTGAGGGCGGCAGCCAGGGACTTGGCCGACTCCAACGGTGTGGCCATGACGGCCTAAACTCACTCCGGGGGGAGATGTTCTTAGCTTCTACGATGCTGGGTTTGGGGGGGGGGTCGGGGGGAGCGGATGGAGGTGAGTGGCTGAACGTCCACTTTGCTTTTTCCTACGGACTTGCCCGTTTTTGGGGCTTGACTGAGACAATGGGGTGTTTAAGTTTGCATTTGGCTAGTTGCCATGGGTGTGTTTTGGGAGGGTGTAAGGGTTGTTTTGTTGTTGGGGAAGTCCCGTCCGATGTTGTCCATGTCCACGCTTGGCCTGTTCTGGCCTTTCCCGCGCGCCTGCCCCATGCGCCCCACCCGCTGATCCCTTGCTTGCTACATAGCGTTTCTGATCCCCGGGAGGAATGTCGTCCTTAAAGGTAGTGAACCTTAATGTTAAGGGTCTGAATAACCCCGTGAAGCGAAGGGTTATCCTATCATTGCTGGAGGGGACGCAGGCGGACATATGCCTCCTGCAGGAGACCCATTTATTGTCCTGGGATTGCCATAGGCTGCGCTCTGCTAAGTTCCCCACCCAGTTCTTCTCCTCGGCGGCGAACAAGACCGCGGGGGTAGCCATTCTTCTAGCGAGCTCCTTTAGGGGGGAGGTTTTGTATAAGTATGCTGAACAGAAGGGGAGGTTCCTTGCATATCGCATGCGCCTAGGGGGTATAGCGTTTACAGTTGGTTCAGTTTATAGCCCGAATGATCACCAAGAACGTTTCTTGGACTCCGTGTTGGTGGACGTCACTGCCTCTCCCGACCGCCATGTCATCCTGGGGGGAGACCTTAATATTGTCTTCGACTCTGCTATGGACAGGTCGGCGCAACGTTCACCGCAGACGGGGGAACTTTCCCGCGCGGTGAAGGATCGGATTGCGGAGATGGACTTGCACGACCTCTGGCGCTCTATGCACCCCACTGATAGGGACTACTCCTACTTTTCCCATGCGCATCGCACCTACTCGCGGCTGGATTACCTCCTGGTGAGTGGGCCGATGCACACTACCGCTACAGCGGCGGACATTGGGGTCCTGTCTCTGTCTGACCATGCACCAGTTGCCGGCGTTTTCAGGTGGCCGGTGGCCTCTTCCTCTCGGGGGACATGGCGTCTTCGCGATACTCTTTTACACAAAAAGTCTGCCGTGAAGCGCATAGGGGAGGTAATACAAGATTATCTGACTCACAATGGCAACTCCGACACGTCCCAAGCAACGCAGTGGGCGGCTTTGAAGGCGGTCCTTCGGGGGGAATTTATTTCCATCTCCTCAGCCGAAAATAAGGAACGGCAACGGAAGAGGGACGAACTAATCACTCAGGTCCGGGAGCTTGAGCAGGTCCATCGCCGCACAGGGGCTCCGAGAGTTTGGAGGCAATTGAAGGCCGCGAGGAAACTCCTGTCGGCACTGGATCTTGATAGGGCGGAGTATGCCGCTCTGCGCCTAAAGCATGCCTTCTACTCAGGGGGGGACAAGTGTGGTAAGCTCCTGGCCCACCGGCTCCGGGTCGCGCAGCAGCGTAGTGTTGTGAAGGAACTGGTGGGTATGGACGGGGTGGTCGTTTCTGGTGACGCAGAGGTGGCGGAATCCTTCCGCAGCTTCTACGAGGCGCTGTATGCTGAGGAGCCCTCCTCGCCGCGAGACGCCGAAGACAATTTGGAGTCAGTGGCCCTCCCGGTGCTGGACCCCGCTCAGGCAGACCATCTGGAGAGGGACATCCATGTTGAGGAGGTAATCTCCGCTATAGCGCGACTGAAACATGGTAAGGCCCTGGGCCCAGATGGCTACACGTCTCTGTTTTATAAGACCTTTTGCACCGCTGTGGCCCCTATCCTGGCTCGACTGTTTAATTCATTCTCCGAGCCTGGAGCCATCCCACCGGATCTCCTGAACGCTACGGTCTCGGTCATCCCGAAACCAGGGAAAGACCGGGCCTTATGTGGTTCGTACAGACCCATCTCGCTTTTAAATGTCGATCTCAAGTTATATACAGGGATTCTAGCGTCCAGGCTTGGTCAACACCTCCCGGGACTGGTGGAGGCAGACCAGGCTGGCTTCGTACCCGGCAGACAGACGGTTGACAACACCAAGCGGGTGACGCATGTACTAGAGAAGGCCTCGCGGATCCCAGGGGAGCGGATGCTGCTGTCGGTTGATGCGGAGAAGGCCTTCGACAGAGTTCATTGGCCGTATCTCGAGCTGGTTCTCAGGAAACTGCGTATCGGTGAGAAGTTCCGCACCATGGTCTTCAACTGTTATAAACGTCCTTCGGCATTGGTGCGGGTCAATGGGTGTAGCTCCGGTGGTTTTGCCATCGAACGCGGTACGAGACAAGGCTGCCCCCTCTCGCCTGTTCTGTTTGCCCTTTACATGGAGCCGTTTGCTCAGAGGCTTCGCAACAACCCGGACGCTATTGGGGTCAAGATGGGCCAATATATCCACACGGTCAGCCTCTACGCGGACGATGTCCTGCTGACCCTAGACGACCCCAGGAGGTCGCTACCTGCTTGCGTCCAGGAATTGGACGCCTTTGCGCGGGTGGCCGGCTTCAAAATTAATATGAGCAAGTCGGCGGCGTTGGACGTGTCCCTGGCGGTGGATACCAGGAGGGACCTTCAGCGCCTTTTTCCCATGCAGTGGTCCTCGTCTACGGTGCCATACCTGGGGATCCTGCTGGCGCCCACATTGCCTGAGATGGTTACGGCAAATTATACTTCCCTCGGCAGGAAGGTCAAGGAAGAACTTGGCCGCTGGAGCAAGGGCCTTCTGTCCTGGCTGGGTCGAATCGCGGCGGTCAAGATGACGGTGCTGCCCCAGATCCTGTATCTTTTTCGCGCTCTGCCTCTCCAGCCCCCGGTGGGCTGGATACAACAAACGCAGGCTGACATCTCCCGCTTTGTTTGGCAAGGCCGCAAGCCGCGGATGAAGAGGGTCCTCTCCACGCTTGCCCCGGAGGCGGGGGGTCTTGGTATTCCGGGCCTCCGTAAATACTTTCAGGCGGCGCAACTGCGGTACTTGGTGGAGTGGAGCAGGTGGGAGTCCGACAAACACTGGCTTTTTCAAGACCAGGCGGTGGCGGGCCGCACCCTGCAGGAGGTTCCGTTCCTGCGCCGCGCGCATCGCCCTGCTAACCTTTACGCCTCTTTTATTACGCGGGTCCCCCTGAGGGTGTGGGACGCAGTCTGCGAGGTTTGAGACCTGACCACCTTCCCTTCGCCGTTCACGCCCATAGTGGATAACCCAGACTTCTCCCCAGGGATGGAACCGGGAGCTTTCTCCCATTGGGTGAGCGCGGGCTGCAGGGCGCTTTTCCAGATCTACGGGCCGGAGGGCGGGATTTCTTTTCAGCAACTTTGGCAGGAATTCGGCCTGACGGAGCTGGACAGAATGCGCTATATGCAGGTCCGGCACTGGGCTCTCCAACCCCAAGTGCGTGACACTGCTGCTCGCCAAATCACACAGTATGAGAGGTGGTTGGTGACTCGGACCTCGGATGCCAAGCTGATTACCGATTTGTATAAATTCCTACAGCCCCCGGCGTTCCACTATTATAACCCGGGGAGGGAGCGCTGGCACAGGGAATTGGGTAGGACACTCAGCCACAAGGAATGGGACAAAATAGCATATCGAGCGCGGCACTCTGCGTATCACACGGGACTTACGGAGACCTTTACTAAGGTCTCCACTTACTGGTACTACACCCCGGAGAGGCTGTATGAAATGCATAGACACAGTGACAAGAGGTGCTGGCGGGGCTGCGGACAGGAGGGTACCCTCTCACACATTCTTTGGGCTTGCCCCGTGCTGACCGCTTATTGGAAGGAGGTTTTAGACGAGGTGGATAAGCACTTTGAGATTGAGCTGCCTCGCTTCCCGGCGTATGTCTTGTTGGGCCTTCCCAATGATCTAATGTACCCGTTGAAGTCCCGCAGGGGTAGGCAGATTGCAATTGCGCTGGGCTCAGCGGTCCAGAACATTCTTGTCCACTGGCGCACCACCACTGTCCCCTCCATTACGGGTTGGTTGCATAGGCTCTGGCAGGTGTTGGGAATGGAGAAGATGTCGCTTACGGTGGCTGGGGAGGTAGATCAATTTGAGGAGCTGTGGCAACCCTTCCTAGCGCTACTGTCCATGGAATTCCGGGAGCTCACCTGCCCGAGGTACCTTAGACTTCTTAGGTTGATGCCACCGACGACCACGGTGGATTAGACTGAATAGGGGGCAGGATCTTGGGGGATGGGGTGTGGGCTGATTGGGATGGGTAATCCTAGAACAGGGCCATTGGACGGGGGAGTTGGGGGGTTGTTTTCTTTCCTTTTCTTCTATTGGGGGGTTGGGGGACCGGAGGGACTGGGTTGTGCTTTGATGAGTCGCTCATGGCTATCCGTGCTCAGCTTTGGGTGGGGGTTGATGTGCACACGAGGGTTACACAGATTACTTATTTGCCTTCCATTTGCTGAGTTCTTCTTCCGGACCAACGAACTACTTTTCGCCAATGCTCCTGAGTTGCACTTCTTCCTTTATTGTACTGTATGTAACCTTGACCTCCTATTCCCCTCCCTCATGTTTGTCTTAAATAAAAATGCTTTAAACCTAAAAAGAACAAATGTTTTGCAAAGTGATTGAATAATAACAACTTTGCGTACAAGAGAAATAACGTTTGGTGTGTGCATTTTTCTTTAAAGTATCTCTATGTTTTTTATGAAAAAGTACATATGAGAAAATAGTGAGCCAATTAATTGTTTAAATCAAAGAGATTGAGTACAATCCGACAGAACCACTTTTTGCATATCGCCTTCATGTGCCGGGCATGCCTGCTTGTTACTGCTCGGGGAATTGCCGGTCTTCCCCGCTCATTTTTAAACTGTCTACTCATGCAGGCACTCGCAAAGTTATTGTCTCTGTTGCACTTTCTGCATTTCTGGCCCATTGCCGGGCACGCACCAACGTGTGGGAAGTCAAGACCGCACCAGTAACACATTCTTTCTTGTCTCTTCGTTAGCGATGGCGATGTGCTGTCCTTTTTCTTGCTGCTTCCCATTATGCAATATGCTTGTTCTGCCCTTCTATATTTGCCCTGCTCCATCTCTTTGGGGTGTGTCATTGCTCTTGCTTCTGCTCGGGCCATTGTCAGAATTTTCTCCAGCGTCATTGGTTCCTTCAGAATACGTGTGTGGAACTCCATGGACTTGCAACCTTCAAACTTGTCAAACTCGCAATACATTACTAGCTTTCGCAGTCTTGTTGCGAAATCGTCTAGGGACTCCTCTGCTCATTGACACGCAGTGTTGAATGTGTATCTCCCAAAGTCGATATGTCTTTTCAGGTCGAACTTCTCTGTGAGAGACTGTATCAGTCCCTTGTACGTTGCTGTTTTGTAGCTGGGGAATGTTGTGAGCAGATCTTCTTCATCTCCTGCGAGATTCAAGAAGAGGTCAACATGTTTGGCCTTCGCGATGTGTGTGGCATGCATGTAGTGCTCAAACTGCTGAATCCAGCGTTCCCACCTGATGCCAGTCTGGGGTTACGATATGCTGAATGGTATCGGTCTGCAAAATATTGCCTGTGCTATGGGTTTGTCCCTTTCGTTGGCCATTGTTTGTCCTTTCCCTTCTTTCCTTTGTAATGCTATGAGCCTTCTTTCCTTTTCTTGTTGCAATTTTTCTTTAGTTCTTTATTTTTTCCTTTTTTCCTGGCTTTTTCTAATGCCTGTCTTCAAAATGGCCGCCTGGACCACTTTAGTCTCTCATTCGCTGACCAGCCTGACTCTAAAATGGCTGCCAGTACTTTGGTGGGTGAGATTTGCTATCTATTGCATTGCCTGACGTCAAAATGGCCAGCGGCCTTTTCTCAGCTCTTCATTGGCTGTCCAGCCTGACTTCAAGTTGGCCGCTGAGCTCTCGCAAGATTTCCAGTTGAGTCTTAACACGGGCGCTCAGGCTCTCGTTTAGTCGACGGGTGGATTTTTTTCACGTTCGGGCACCTAATTTGCACTTCCCTCACCTCACTCTCCTTAGTGCGGCTGGGGTGGGCTCCCGATGTCACGGTGGATGCTGTACACAGACCAAGGTGGGCTCCTGGCTCCATTTCTGTTGTGATCGGATGGGCTCCCGATTTTGCGTCTTCTCTTCTTTGGGGCCGGACAGACCAGGGTAGTCTCCTGGTTTTTGTCTTCTTCTGTGCTCCCAACGTCGTTTCGTTGTGTGGCGGACCAGGGCAGGATTCTGGCTCCGCGTGGACGTGTTGGCGAGGTGGTTTCTTGTAGTGGCTCTGGATCCCACCTGCTCGTCGCCAGTTGTATCATGCTAATTACCCACGCCAAGACTGGTAAGCGTTCAGTATATTCTTTATTCCTTTGGTTGCCTCGTGTCCACACGCACGTCCGTTCCCTCTTCCCTCATCCAGTGTAATGCCAGCCCCACTTCCTGAACGGAAGTGGTGTCCAGGCTCTGTCCCCTCCGCTCAGTCCGAGTGCAGTGTCCTAGTGCCCCTGACCTCAGGTCACTAGAGAAGGTTTGACCTGCCGAAATATAACTGGGAAAAATTGAGGAATGTGGAGTTAATTACACCCCTGGTGATTACCACACAATTGTGCCAGTCCCCTTTTTGCACAGGGTGTGTCATTACCTGGACTTGTAGTCAATCAATCAATCTTCTTTATTCGATTTTAAGAAATAAAATCATAAAAGTCAAACACAAAACAATACATTTCTTTAAAAATATAAATCCGATAAAATACCATTAGGTTGACTTAAATACACCAGAAAGATAGCGAAATAAAAAAAAATAGCACACTGTGGGAGTGGTTAAGAACTGGAGAAACCGTAAAGCCGGTCTCACATGGTTAAAATTCATGGTCTTCAAGAGTGAAAGTATATATTTAAAACGCAAATAGTTGTATTTCAAGAAAACCATAACTATGAGCAAGATATCATTAGTGGAAACATTGTCACAATCACACACAGGGATCCTAGAGTCATTAAAACAACCATCAGCAGTTGTTGCTGGTGACGTGGCATGTCCAAGGTAAGGGATGGCTCCAAACCTCTTACAGTTTTCACTAAAAGTGTGTGACATGCTAGAAGGTTGATCTTGGCTGAGGCCTCCCGATCTGGTGTCATTTTATCTCTGAACCATCTTTTATCGGTTTGAGCAATACCACTTGGATCATGATAAAGGTCTGGTCTCCCTAAACCTTTCGTTGTGGAGGAAGCATAGGTCAGCCAGGCGATCAGAGAAAAGTTATCCAGGTTCATGCAATCTTGCATAATGAACATGTTGAGGACTGGCTTCTCCTTGCACCAGAGTGAAAGCCAAAGCAGCAGAGGGCAGAGCTGAATAAAATCAATCACATGGCCCATGCCCAACACTTCATGAACAACCTAAGAAGGTATACTTTGTGGGTCCACCTAAGAGGTCCCTGAGGAATTTGTTTTCTGCCACTTGGATCCAGGTAACTGGCCCATACCCCTAAATCTCACACTGTTAGACTTGGCTTTGTCAGCAGGTTTACCCCCAGACCTTTTGCTTTTTGACCTCCTGTTTTTGACCCTGCTCCTGTTGGTTTGAGGACTCTGGGCACTTTACCACTGCTATTCAGTCTACAGTGCATATGCCCTCCATGTAAATTGTGTTCTAGATTGGTGTTTCCAATCAATGCTTTTACAGTATTATTTCGTAATACTCCTTTTACTGTACACACTTTTCATAATAACAAATCTTGCAATTGTGGCAATTCATTTCTCTTGCATGAGAAGGAAGACTGCTCAATAAATAATATATTTTATTGAAAAACGCCCGTCTCTCTATTCTCTGCAGCTTGGTGAAATTAAATCTGCACAACTGACTGAGTAAAATAGCTGTCTATTGTTTCACACAACTCTAGAGATTGACTCTTATTCTGAGGAGCAAAGTTGTCATGTTTATGCGGTTGTCGGAAGCTGAATCCCTTCTTGTCTGAGCCAGGGAAGCTGATCACTTCCTATTCAGTCAAGAAAGTTTCCAGTGACCTCTGAGCTAGCTGGCGCAAACCTAAATTAAGTCTAATATAGTCAGTAGAGACCTAGAAGACCGCAGTCCTACGTCTATACTGCTGTTTATGTTATTCCAATGCGCAGGGCCTATAGGGAAAATAGGAACTACACTACATGGCGCCCAAAGTTTGGTAAGGCGATAAAACTAACGCAAGACGTTAGAGTAACTCAGTCGTGCTTTTTCACACAGACCCTTTCTCCCGTAAATACTCCAATAGACGTCTGGAGTGGATGAAAGGTTAAAATCCGACAGGAACTTAGTAGGAAGATATTCCTATGTAGTGTTTCTGGTTTAGTCAACGTTGAAGGATACAGTGTTCCAAAATATTGTGCACCTAATCTTTTGTTTCCTTGAAACCTGATCTGCAACAAAAAACCTCTCTGACAGTAAAATGCCAGATAGTGATGAAGAAAGGGATGCAGCTAGATTAGCAGCCCAACCAAGAGAGGATGACACAAGCCTCCTACAGAATGAACCGGGTGCAATTATCATCCCGGCAAACATAAGAAAAACTATAACTTTAAAACTTATAGAAAACGGACTGACATCACGAGGTGGTACAGTCATTTTCGTAGGTGCACAGACAAAATATCGACTCCAAAATATCGACTGGACATAATATCGACTTTTAAATATAGACTGGACAAAATATCGACTGGACAGAATATCGACTACAAAAATATCGTTTTTAAGGTAAGTGAAGTAATATCGACTGTATAAAATATAGATAGCAAAAATATCGAATTTTTAATAATATATAATATTTTATAGTGTATTTTTATGTAATAATATGTGTGAAAAGTGTGTAATAATGTTATAAATAATTTTATTAAATGAATTTTGTTTTTATAATAATTGCGTAATTTAATTCTGTAGCGGGTTGTGGGTTTATAGGGGAATAGGGTGGGAAGTAATTTAATTATAATTAATTAAATATGTAAATTAATTAATTGATATTAATTTAAAATTAATTGTAAATTAATTTATATGTGTTAATTAATTTAATAGTAATTGCAAATTAATTAATAATAATTGATTAATTGGTAAATATGTAAATTTTACTAATTTAATGCAGTAGCGGGTTGTGGGATTATAGGGGAATAGGGTGGGAAGTAATTTAATTAATAATAATTAAATATGTTAATATATTTATTGATAGTAATTAGTAAATAATTGATAATTAATTTATATGTGTTAATTAATTAAATAGTAATTGTTAATAATTTAATATTATTTGATTAATTTGTTAATATGTGATTTTTACAAATTTAATTATTACAACTACGCTTTCCAATGCTTTCCCTACTGTTGCACCCACTGGAGTGGTAATAGTAATTTTAACCCCTACGCTATCCAACACTTTCCCTACTGTTGCACCCACTGGAGTGGGAATAGTAATTTTAACCCCTACGCTATCCAACGCTTTCCCTACTGTTGCACCCACTGGAGTTGGAATAGTAATTTTAACCCCTACGCTATCCAACGCTTTCCCTACTGTTGCACCCACTGGAGTGGGAATAGTAATTTTAACCCCTACGCTATCCAACGCTTTCCCTACTGTTGCACCCACTGGAGTTGGAATAGTAATTTTAACCCCTACGCTATCCAACGCTTTCCCTACTGTTGCACCCACTGGAGTGGGAATAGTAATTTTAACCCCTACGCTATCCAACGCTTTCCCTACTGTTGCACCCACTGGAGTGGGAATAGTAATTTTAACCCCTACGCTATCCAACGCTTTCCCTACTGTTGCACCCACTGGAGTGGGAATAGTAATTTTAACCCCTACGCTATCCAACTCTTTCCCTACTTTTGCACCCACTGGAGTTGGAATAGTAATTTTAACCCCTACGCTATCCAACGCTTTCCCTACTGTTGCACCCACTGGAGTTGGAATAGTAATTTTAACCCCTACGCTATCCAACGCTTTCCCTACTGTTGCACCCACTGGAGTGGGAATAGTAATTTTAACCCCTACGC
Organism: Lissotriton vulgaris; assembly: GCF_964263255.1. Taxonomy (NCBI): domain Eukaryota; kingdom Metazoa; phylum Chordata; class Amphibia; order Caudata; family Salamandridae; genus Lissotriton; species Lissotriton vulgaris. Next base: position 1,537,231,445 of record NC_141694.1, read on the forward strand.
TATCCAACACTTTCCCTACTGTTGCACCCACTGGAGTGGGAATATTAATTTTAACCCCTACGCTATCCAACGCTTTCCCTACTGTTGCACCCACTGGAGTTGGAATAGTAATTTTAACCCCTACGCTATCCAACTCTTTCCCTACTGTTGCACCCACTGGAGTGGGAATAGTCATTTTAACCCCCTACGCTATCCAACGCTTTCCCTACTGTTGCACCCACTGGAGTTGGAATAGTAATTTTAACCCCTACGCTATCCAACACTTTTCCTACTGTTGCACCCACTGGAGTGGGAATAGTAATTTTAACCCCTACGCTATCCAACACTTTCCCTACTGTTGCACCCACTGGAGTGGGAATAGTAATTTTAACCCCTACACTATCCAACACTTTCCCTACTGTTGCACCCACTGGAGTGGGAATAGTAATTTTAACCCCTACACTATCCAACACTTTCCCTACTGTTGCACCCACTGGAGTGGGAATATTAATTTTAACCCCTAAGCTATCCAACGCTTTCCCTACTGTTGCACCCACTGGAGTTGGAATAGTAATTTTAACCCCTACGCTATCCAATGCTTTCCCTACGCTTGCACTCTTTGGTGTGGGAATAGTATTATTTACACTTCTGGTATCGTACGGTAATATAATAGTATCTTATTTAATTATAGTATGTTACTATATATATATATGTTTTAACAAATATGATTGTAAAAAAATATTTTTATTTATTTCATTTATTATTTAATTATTATAAGTTAATTTAAGTATTTTTAAGTATATTTTAGTAATTAAATTTTAATATTAATTTAATTTAACACTGTTTTTAATAAAGTCGATATTTTTTACAACTAATTTATTTTAAACGATATTTTGTACTCGATATTTTTGTACTTACCTGTTTGTAGATACAAACTCGATATTTTGACTGTCGATATTTTGTCCCTCGATATTATTTCAGTGATCCATTTTCGTAATAGAGGCACACGAATATCGGCAGACAGAGGTATTCTATTCATGGACAAACTTTCCAGCGGCAAAACGCTACAACACACGAGTTCCACTATTACAAAATAGAGGAACCACCGGAAGAGTACGCGCCTTTCGAGGAGATTGAAATCCCATTAAAATACCAAGAGCACCTGCTCTGGTTTAAAGGCGCCCTAAAACATAATGATCACATCACCATGCTCGGTCCACTAGGTAGACCAGGAGCAACATGGCCGGTTCTAGCCAGCTACACACCACATCCAGACATTGATAAAATGTCAAGAGAAGAACTTTTAGCACAGCTAAAATTATTAATTAAAATACACAGACCGTTAGTCCAATATGTAATGCGGATCGCAACAGTCCAAACAGCTGTTAATATTCCACAGCTAACCCCTCATCAGGGGAACACAAATAAAATCACACCACAGAACATACAATCATGTCTTGGGAAAACTCCCGCAAAACAGGAACAAATTCCTTTCTGGTTAGCCCAGAAAATTACTCAAATAGAGGCAGTATTCCCGAATACTACCCCTATTGAGAAACACAGAATTCTGACTATCTGCTTTCCAATGTGGGTCGCACCACATGTGGAGGACTGTGACACTTGGGGTACAGTCTTTGCTTCCATTTACACAAAAACACATGGCGTTCTGTCCATGGCGGTAATACCAGATGTGCTAAAACAAATTCAGAATGAATACGGTCCAGAACCTACTTTAACTCTTGGTATGAAATTACTGAAAGACTTCAAGCAGGTCTCGGCTATATTATTAGCCAACATAAAAGGAGAAGCGGCATCTGTGGTGATCCGCCAGAAATTGAAAGAAACAGATATAACAGATCAACCAATTGAGCTTGCCAGAATCATAGAAAAATGCTATGAAGAATTAGGTAGAGATAGTTTGGTGGGAAACCAGTAAAACCCCAACTACTTGAAAATCCTGAAATTTCTTTTATTAATAATAATCTAAACACTCCTAAAAAGAGCTGGGATGGAAATAAACAATCCACTCCCAAAGAAAAAGTTTTCCAGTCCAGAGGAAGGTCTCCTCGACGGAGAAAAAGAACTCTGAATTGAGAACAGCAGTCTCCCCAGAGGGAGCCCTCTGAAAAAAGATACAACCTTAGAAATAGGGATAACTTGAAAAAGCCTGATAGATATCAAAGTAATGATACACGTCCCTCTCGATCTTTTTCGCAGAAATCGGAAAGAAGAGGACGGTCAGATCCAAGGGAAGAGCACACCAAGTCCAAAGACAAGGAACCTGCTCAAAGTAAAAAATGACAATTTCCAAGAAAGAAGGTAGCCAGCATTAGATTAATCGAACATGCCGAGAATACTGAGGACACAGCTGAAAAACGGAGAGTGGGCACAGACAATGCTAGACAGTGCAGCAGAAATCAGCATAGCTCGCAAGATCCTGATGAGTCATCTGGAGACAGTGGACACGAATGAATACATTCAAGTAGAAACTGCAGACACCAGAGTTAGCGAACCTCATAAGATATATGAAATAACACTGCGTATAGAGGGAGATAAGACTAGGAAAATAAGGGGTCTGTTTTGAGATAACCTCTCAAAAGGCTATGACATCCTGTTAGCCGAGAAAGATTGGCCCCCTGAGTTTGTCAGGGAGTGCCCTCATGGCGAAGAAATGATTATGCCTTCCTTCTCAAATCACATTCCAATTCACACTAAATATATATATGCAAGGAAATGGGCAGTAGCCCAGGCACCAGCATTATATAAGAATCATCTAGGATGGGATGAGGACTCTCCTCCTCACAAAATCCAGTTAAAAAGTCAACCAACTGCACAAAGGTAGTACCCAATTAAGCAAGAAGCTAAAAAACAGGTCAGGGAGATTTTAGATCAACTTGAATACCAAGGGGTAATTGAAACATGCACCTCTCAAATGAACAATCCTTTTTTTCCTGTTTCCAAATCAGACGATTCGTATCGTCTAGTCTTGGACTACAGACACCTTAACTCATGTTGCAAAACATTTGCGGTACAAAATTCGCATAGTGCTGCACTAATGAATAACATAGTTCACAAAAAATACAAAACAACATTAGACATATCTAATGGTTTCTTTTGTCAAAATATTGCACCAGAAAGCAGGTACTTGACCGCTTTCTCAATAATGGGGTCACAGAAAAATTTCTGCGGGCTCCCACAGGATTTTAAGAACAGCCCAGGATTATTCTCAGCCAGAGTAACAGAGTTACTACAAATATATGATGATGAGGCATTATCTTATGTCGATGACATCTATCTCACAGACGACGACTTGGATACTCACTTGAAAAGAGTGAACACCATAATACTTGGATTCGCAGCAGAGGGTTACAAATTCAACTTTAAAAAGTCACGAATTGCCCATCTAACAGTCTTATTTTTAGGATACAAGTTATCAAGTGAAGGAAAAAGCCTACCGGACAACTTCTTAGAGAAGTGCGCTGTACTCCAAGCACCAAAAACGCTGAAGAACTTACAATCGATTCTAGGCTTCCTGAATTTCGGAAGAACTTACATTCTAAACTATGCAGAGAGGGTTAAACCTCTCTACGAATTAATAAAACCTGATTTTAAACCAATCAACTGGACTCAAAAACACACAGAAATTTTGAGATCACTGCAAACAGACATGTTAGCTAAAACAAAATTAGAAACACGTGACAATACACGCAACCTTGTAATCCGGATCATCCCAGGAAGACACAGATTCACGTACCTGACCTCTAATGAGGGAGAAACTGTACCAATAGCTTACAATTCACATTTGTACACACAAGCAGACAAAACATTCAGTCTCACAGAAAATACTGTAAAGGCAGTGCAAACTGCTGTAGCGAGAGAACGAGCACTAGCGCAAGGCAAAAGAATTGAACCTACAAGACTATCAACAAGGAAGAGTGTACACTTTTGCACAAAAATATGACAACATCAACACCACGACAACGAGCAACACGGTTAGCGAATCTATACAAACACCATCGTCATCTGAGGCAGGGTCAGTAGAAAATCTATCCATATCATCTAATCTGAGACCGCAGGTAAATTTTCGGGAGGAGGTTCAACGACACCGCCTTGGAAACATACAAGACAACCGATCACGACCACCAAACCTGGGTACACCAAAACCAAATACACTGGGTGTCCAAACCAGAGCAAGGAAAAGAGAACAACATCTGACCAAGATATAACCAATAACCTGGTACTTAATCTGTCCACTACTACTTTGTCGGAAACACACAATCAAATCCTAAATAAAGGTCTGTCTTTTTGTCCAACTGCTCAATGGGATTTAGTGAAAACCAAAATAGACCTCTTCAAATTCACGAGAAGATTAAAACTACATTCCTTTTTCCAGGAAAATCCGAGAAGACGGATGATGACCAATCACAATAATCAAACAAGTGACCTGTCAGCACAAGACTTGGAAAACAGTAATCTTTTACTCCACCTATCCTCTGAAGTAATACCGGATGACTTAGAATCACTCACTACAACTGCAGATGAACTAGGCATTGACATTTTCCATACTAAACCGAATCCCTTAAAGAAAAAATCAAGATTCACCCGGTCACTACCACCTGGAAATTTGATTGATATGTTTTTCTCTAAAGTAACCGAAGATCTAAATAAGGAATTTGAAAAGTACAAAGCGAAGCAAAAATACACTCCAAAAAACATCACCACTGGGGAGGAGCTTAGCGGGCGACCAAGATGGCCGCGTAAGCTCGGAGCTCCGTGGACCGTCCGATCCACCGCAATTATCCTGCTTAGAATCCTGGTCCACGTTGGTGGCATTGTATGGCTGGCGGCCTGCTGAGGCGGGGGCTGCAATCGGATTCCAAATCGGTGGCTCCTGAGTGAAGTTACGTCGAGCTGAACTCCGCTCCGTAACGGTGCCATTGTCCGTCCGGACTTCGTCACTTCGCCACTTCGCTCGATCGCACGGACGGGGCCTTGCCTGCCATCTCCTGGGTGCAGTCGCTGTGATCTGGCCTTGCCCTGGTCGACCTGACTGGGGTTTTTTCTGATCTGATTGACTCCTGGCTGTGGACCCTGGCCTGAGACCTCCGGTCCTTTGTTCTCGGGGACCCAACATGGCGGGCAGAGGCGATTCGGAGAGGGCATCTAATACAGGTAGTCGTGGCAAACCACAGACGCAGAACAACCGCATGGAGCGGTATGTTAACCTCAAATCGCCACCTACGTCGGGTGCGGTCTCCAAGGGGACCCCAGCTACTGCCCTGCCGGACGGATCGGATCCTACTCTGACGGACATTATGGGTGCCATCACCAGTCTCCGTGCTGACGCACAACACCAGCACGAGATCCTGTCTCACAAGGTGGACTCCATGGCCATCGATATTGCTCTGATCAGGACCGACTTGGGCAAGACGAACGACCGTGTGAGAGCACTGGACATTAAGACCACTAGTCTGACCTCGGATGTCTCTGAACTGCAAACGGAGGTCCGGAACCTACGGTCGGCTGCCGATCAGTTCTCGAAACGGCTGGAGGAGTTTGAGGGGCGAGCCAGGCGGCAGAACGTCCGCTTAGTGGGTGTCCCGGAAGGGGCCAAGGATGGAGCGGCAGACCTCTTTGTGGAGGAATTGGTCAAGACGCATTTGGCGCCCTCTGGACTGAGCAACTTCTTTTCGGTGGAACGGGCCCACCGTGTACCGGGTGGTCCACCTAAAACGGGGGCGACGCCACGACCCATTGTGGCGCGCCTCCTTAACTTCAGGGATCGAGATGCGATCCTCCAGGCGTCCAGATCGCACGGACCACTGCACTACCAGAACGCGGAGGTGCATTTTTACCCTGATTTCACCAGACAGGTGCAACGCCAAAGGCTGAGCTACGCAGGAGTCAAGAGACGCCTCAGGGACATGGGTCTCAAATACTCGATGCAATTCCCTGCGAAGCTCCGTGTGGAATATAAGGGCCGCGCATACTTTTTTGACTACCCGGACAATGTGAGCGAGTGGCTGGACACTGTAACACCAGAACGGGAAGAGCGAGAGGAAGATGTTGGAGGCGCCTCGGGCGGAGCGGAACGGCAGGAATGAACTGGGAGCCGGGGCTACCCTTGCCTCGAATGACCGCCGGACTACTGTTTTGGTGTGATTATTCTCTCCTTTATTCATATGGTGGGTGGCGGGACGATTCCACGGGGATTCCTTCCTCCTCTGGGTCTTTGGTAGAATAGTTAATGGGGCGACAGGCACACTGCAGGTTGGGAGGGCTTTTTAGTCTAACGCAGGGGTGCAGGGTGGGGGGTTGGTTGGGTACAGTTTTTGTTTGTTGTGTGTTTCTCTTTTCTTCTTTTTTGTGGCACACGGACAATGGTGATCCTGGACTTTTATTGATGCAGGTGTCTTTGGGTGATGGGTGGGGCGGGTGGTGGAGGGATGAGGGGTAGGGTGCTGAAGATTCTTAGTTGGAACGTTAACGGGTTGGGTGATCGCATCAAGAGAGGGGTGGTTATTCAACTGGTTAAACGGCATAAGCCGGATGTTGTACTTCTGCAAGAGACGCACTTGGTGGGCAATGCCTGTAAAGCCCTGAATCGCAAAGGTTATAAAATGGTGGCCCATTCGGGGTTCTCCTCCGGCTCCAGGGGGGCGGGGATTCTTGTGCGCTCATCCCTTCCCTTAGAGATAGAGACCACTTTGATAGATGATAGGGGGAGGTACGCCGCTGTGTCCGGGAGATGGGAAGGGCGTTCCCTCACGTTGTTGTCTGTGTACGTCCCCCTAGGGCTGCAGTCCAGTACTTTTCGAGACCTTGGTGGTGCCATTTTGTCTATGCCGGTTGGTCGTTTGATAGTGGGGGGCGATTTTAATTCGGTTTGCTCTGGGCTCCTTGATCGCCAGCCGCCTCGCGACCTACGTGGACCGCAAATGTGGCTGCCGTCCTTTCTAGATTCTACTGGGCTGGTGGATACGTGACGGCTTTTGCACCCCACGCTTCGTCAATTCTCTTTCTTGTCGGGTGCGCACGGGAGTCTCTCGCGGATTGACTATGTCCTTACGCTGGCCTCGGACGCACTAGCTGTGTCGGAGGCCCGCTTCCTTGCCCGTGGCATTTCTGATCATTCCCTGCTATGGGTCTCCTTTGACTTTGGCGTGACTCTGTCGGAACGCCCGGCGGCGGTCAGTCCTTGGTATTTTCGCGATTTTAAGACCCGCACCCTTTTGGCCAAATCTATCGACCTTTATTTTATCGAAAATGTGGGCTCGGTGGAGTCGGCCGTCACACTGTGGGAGGCTTTTAAGACGGTGCTCCGTGGAGAGGCCCAGGCACTCATTGCGGCCACCCGCCGTGAGAGAGACTCGGCTATGCTGGCTGTCGAACAGGAGGTGCTACACCTCGAGACCCAACTGCGCTCCGGCCCTGACCCTTTGGCCCTCCACAATCTCTCGTTGAAACAAGCGGAGTACCAAGCTTTGGCCACTGATGCCGCTCTTGTCCTCGCCAAGGAACAGCAAGGCCGCATCTACGATGTGGGTGATAAAGCCGGGAAACTGTTGGCATGGCTCGATAAGAGAGAGATGGCCAGCCGAGTGGTGCCGGAGCTCCTTGGTGGGGACGGTACGATCCTGACGGACCCCAGCGCCATTGTGGACTCTTTCGCGGACTACTTCCGCGGAGTCTATGAGTCTGTCTCGGAGTTCTCGGAGGCGGAAACGACGACCTTCCTCGCTGATATCGACCTCCCCAGTCTCTCCGAGGAAGAAAGGGAAGACCTGGATAGGGACATCACCGCGGACGAGATTGACCTTGCTATCCGCTCCCTTAATTCGGGCAAGGCTTCTGGGCCCAATGGAATTCCAGTGGAGCTGTACAAAATCCGATCGGATGCGGTTTCCCCGCATCTCCGCAAGATGTACCTTGAATCCTTTGAAAGAGGCTCCCTTCCCCTGGACCAACGACTGGCTACCATCGTGGTCATCCATAAGGAAGGTAAACCACGGGACGTATGTCGCTCTTACCGTCCTATTTCCCTCCTTAATGTGGAACCCAAGGTCCTTGCCAAACTCCTGGCTAATCGGTTAATTGGAGTTATTAGCGACCTCGTGCATCCCGATCAATCTGGATTCATTCCCCACCGTAATACCGCCCTGAACTTGCGCCGCCTTCATGGGGTTATGGCCCGGGCCCACACTCTCAAAGATCCAGCGGTGTTGGCGTCCCTGGACGCCACCATGGCCTTTGATTCACTAGAATGGCCTTACTTATGGGCGGTTCTGGCTAAATTCGGATTCGGACCGGTCTTCATCAGTTGGGTGCAGCTCCTCTATGCGGACCCGATGGCCAATGTCACGGTCAATGGTCGCCTGTCAGCGCCCTTCCCTTTGCGCCGTGGCACAAGGCAGGGTTGTCCCTTGTCCCCCCTGTTGTTTGCTCTGGCTCTTGAACCCCTTGCGGCACAGCTGCGTTCCCATCCCGACCTGAGAGGTATTGAATGGGCCCCCGGCTTTGAGGACAGGGTCTCTCTATACGCTGATGACATCCTGTTATACATGTCTTCACCGGGTAGATCCCTTATGGTGGCCTGCGATGTCATCAAACTGTTTGGGCGATACTCTGGCCTGGTTATTAACTGGGCCAAATCGTCCCTCTATGTCCTCAAAGGGGATACCCCGCGCCTCCCCGGGGGCTGCGGCATCCAGATTGCGTCGCGCGGCTTTAAATATCTGGGCATATACATATCCAGCAACGCCAAGCTCCGGTATGACAATAATCTGCTCCCTCCTCTTCAGAGGCTGCGACGTGACGTCGAAAGCTGGTGCCACCTGCCACTCTCTCTCCTGGGCCGTGCTGCCCTTTTTAAGATGATGGCACTTCCCAGATTCCTCTATGCACTACAGAATGCGCAGGACCCTGTCCCGGCCCGATACTTCCGCGACATCGAAGGCCTTCTTCGTAACCTCCTTTGGGAGGGCCGCCCCCGTGTGGCCCTCCACAAACTCACGCTTCCTTGGTATGATGGGGGCATAGCCCTCCCGGATGTGCGCCGGTACTATTGGTCGTCGCAGCTTGCTGCCCTGAACCATGGTTTTTACGGCCCAGTGGAGAACCCTGGATACGCCATGGACAGATGGCTGATGGGCGGCGGGAATTATTATCGTGCCCTATATTCCAGGTCCTTTGACCGCAAACTGACTGGCCCCACCCGCACGGCGGTTCGCATTTGGAAAACGGTTACCAAGGCGCAGGGATGGCAGGGCAGGCTCACGAAGTTCACTCCCCTCTTTGACTCCGACATCCTGGGTAGGCTGTGGCACACCAAAGGTTTTGACAAGTGGGACCTCATTGGCATCAGCAGGGTTGAGGACATGATTTCTAGGGGTTTGATTAAGACCTTCCCCCAGTTACAGACTGAGTACCGGCTGGGCGCGACGGAGTTCTTCCGCTACGCACAGTTGAGACATGCGCTACTCTCGGCCTCCCCGCCGGATGGCGTCATTCCTGAAAGTTCCCCGCTGGAGGATAGGATCCTAGACGGGCATGTGCCAGACAGTGCGATCTCCCTTGCCTACAAGAAGCTGATAAATGTACGTACAGACCTCCTTCTTGGCTTGCGAGATCAGTGGGTGGCGGATGGCCTTGAGCTGGACGACGAGGACTGGCAGAGTGCGGTTTCCTCTCCTAAGGAGGTTGCCATCTCTTCCCGTCTTCGCCTCGTGCAGTTTAAGATCCTCCACCGGGTGTACGTGACTGGTCCCCGATTGATGCGCATGGGTTTCTCCCCGGATGGTCTTTGCCGCAGAGGGTGTGGGGCCCCTGCCACCCTCCTCCATATCCTTTGGGATTGCCCGGTGATCGCCTCCTATTGGAGGAGGATCCACCGCGTGATGGCGGAGGTTACTGGCGTGGCTTCCCATGCGGAGGCCCGTCGGTGCCTCCTGAATGTCTGGGAACCGTCCGATCATAATGTCGCGCAGACTAGGTGGGTTACCCTGGGGAACATGGTGGCGAAGAGGGACATAGCCCAGCGGTGGGGCGCTACCACGGCCCCCCTGCTGGTGCAGTGGAAGGCCAACATGGATTGGTGTATGTTCAGGGAAAAGACAGTCTATGTAGCCAGGGGGAGGCCACGGAGTTGGATGAAGGTCTGGGGGGCGTGGAATGAATATAGGGGGGATGTGTGCCAACCGCCTGAACCAATTGACCAGCAGGAGGCTGCATTGCCCTGACCTGTGACACCAACTGAGCTTTGAATTGTTTCTTTCTCCTGAAGCCCTCCCCCTTCTCCCTCTATCCCATCCTGCTTCTTTCCTTTTTCGATAGTATTACTGCCTTACTCCCTACCCGTCCCCAGACACCCAGCGTCACACACTTTTTGCTTACTGCCACTTTCGCGCCCACGGGCGCCAGTTGTTTTCTCTTTCTTATAAAATTAACCTTTGATGATTATGTTCTGATGTTGCACACTATTGACCTCCTTCATATTTGGCTGCCCTGCCTCCGGGATGTTGGGCTAAATAGCTGTGTGTTGTGCTCTTAAATAAAGGTTTTCAAAAATTTAAAAAAAAAAAAAAAAAAAAAACATCACCACTAAAGAAAAACTTGCCCTGGCTGAAACACAACAAAACAAGGATTTGACGATAAAAGAAGCAGATAAAGGGGGAAATGTAGTAATTTTAAACACCTCAGACTACCTCCTAGAAGCACAACGACAATTGGATGACAATACATGTTACCAGGTTTTGGAAAAGAACCCTACGCAACAAATCCAAGAAAGATTATCTGCATTACTTGACTTATGGTATGAAAAAGGCCTCCTCAGTATTGAAGAAAAGAATCTCTTATACATCAAAAACCCAGTGGTACCAACTCTGTACCTATTACCAAAGGTGCATAAACCAGGACGAATACCGAAAGGTAGACCCATAATTGCTGGCATTGATTCCGTCTGCTCCAACCTAGGAGCTTTCATTGACGCAGAGCTACAGCCACTAATAAAATCTCTTCCGTCCTTTATTAGGGACACAAAGGATGTACTTCAAAAACTAGAAAATATAACATGGCAAGAAGACTTTTTATTAATTGCAATTGACATCACCAGTCTATATACCTCAATTAAACACTCAGATGGTATAGCTGCCACTAGAAAATACCTGCACACTCGTTCAGTTCATTTAACGGCGCGCAACAGAATGATCCTTGACTTTCTTGAGTTTTGCCTATTTAACAACTACTTCCTCTTCAATGGAAAATATTATTTACAACTGCGGGGGACTGCAATGGGGGCAAAATTTGCACCCCCATATGCCTGCCTCCTGATGGGAATGGTCGAACAACACTGGCTGTGGCAAGAAAGATCGGAAGATGTAACAGACAACATAAAAATGTGGGGTTGTTACATAGACGACATTTTAATGATCTGGCAAGGAACCGAGGACAAACTCAGATCATTCATTAAGTCATTGTCACTGAATCAATGGGGTATCGAAATTACACACAACATCTCGAAAACAGAAATTGAATTTTTGGACCTGACCATCTACATCTCAGAGAATCAGCTTCACACCAAAATCTATAGAAAACCTAGTTCTGTAAACTCCATCCTACATGCCACCAGCAGCCACCCTGCCCACACCATTACAAACATCCCAGGAGGAGAATATAGAAGAGCGCGCATGAACTGTAGCTCTGTGGAAGAGTATGAAATACATTCAGCAAACATAACCGAACGTCTGAGACAAAGAGGCTATAAAGAACAACCACTGACTAAAGCTCTCACCAAATTTAAAACATCTGATAGACAGAACTTATTGCACAACAATCAAATACAAGAGAGGAAACAAACGATTCGCTTTACAACCGAATATAACAGTGGTCAACAACATATTCGAAAGACCCTACAAAAACACTGGCACCTGTTGAAAGATAATCCAACCCTGTCCGATACAATACAAAACAAACCTCAGATGGGTTTCTCGAGAAGCAGGAATTTACGAGATATCATCTGTCCATCTTTTCTAGACATTCAACCAAAACCCAGAGCATTTCCACCACAGACTTTTGGTTTTTTCACCTGCATGAACTGCTCAATCTGTAAATTGGGCAAATCCAGAACTAAAGAGGTCCTATTCAATGGCAACAAATATAAGATCAAAGATCTGATCAACTGTGAAAGTACCTATGTTATCTATCTAATAACATGCCCTTGTGGACAACATTACATTGGCAGCTCCAAAAGACCTTTGAAAGTCCGAATACAGGAACACTATCGCAATATCCATGGTACAGACACTAGACAGTCCCTTGTAGAGCACTTTTTACAGCACCACAAAAACAACTTGAGCTTCACCTTCGTTGGACTAAAACGATTAAAAATCCCCAAACGAGGAGGAGATCTTGACCAGATGCTTCGTCGAGAAGAGAGCTCATTAATTATTGGAATGGAAACTGTAACAAAAGGGCTCAACCAGGAATATGAGTGGCATCACTGGCTGTAACTGTTTCCACGCTTTTTCTGTGAGATGATGCAATAATTGAACGGACTTAGACACAGGTCTAAAACAGTTGAGAGAAACTATAGACTATGATTCTTCTTTTCTCACTCTTCATTATGCCATGATAAAAAACAATTATATAAAAGACTTGCCATGGACAAAACCAGATATATAACAGATGAAATGTATAACTACATCTGGGTTGGCAAAACTGTGAAACTTGTCTAGAATTAGCCACGATGCTTGATCACTTCTCTGACATAACCTATTCCAAACTGTTGTGTGAAAATGCTGAGACTCAAGGTAGCAATACCTTTTAAATAAAAACTTAAGGATGTTTAAAAAAATGATAACAATTTAACCACCTTTATAAAAGAGGTCAATAGATGTGGATCCAGCCTGATGCACTCCTAGGTGCTCAAAAAAATGTGTGCCCATATCTTGACCCTGCATGCCTTAAAATTCAAACCATGCCTGCCATTTGACAACTGATACTAATGTAATTTAGAACTGTAAGGTCATATCTGCTAATCAGAACAAATCAGCTCACTATCTCTCTTTGTGTTCCAAATGAATATACAATAATGCATAAAACTACCAAAATTCAACATTATACTTTCTCTTATAAATGGCGCCCGCTTTATCGAGCTAATTGGGCCACCATTCCAAACTAAAGCCGTAGCGAACTATCTTTCTGTCCAAACGCGTTTGCTGCCAAAAGCCAAAAAAAAATACGGTGTATGTTTTGCACGTTTATTTTGCCCTTTTAATATCAATAGATAAATAAACACTCCAAAATCAATTGTTTCCAAAGACTAAAACTCGTCCCCGAAGTTACTACTTCCGGGTCGTTTGTTGTAACTTCCGGGTCGCTTTCTTCAAGTACCGGGTTCCCGCGACTATGGGCAGCGCTGGGATTCAACCCGAGATCCACCATGCCGGAAGAACCGTAGGACCAGAGGCACTTGCCTAACAAGTAAGTCCCGTGCGCACTCGTCCCTAATTCGTTCCGCTTATCGATTGCAACCACGCAGTTATAGCATCCCCCTGCTTCACGGTCGGAAACGCTCCCTTCCTCATGGATGGTAAAGTCCGAAATGACGGTATACTTGAACAGCACGCCAATTCCGAATGCTGTGTACATTTTAATTACCGCCGCTTCCCGTCCGGTTTCCCGCGTGCTATCAGCCCACAAACGTTTCACCTTCTTTTCCTGTACAAACCCCTAGTTGATGGACGGCACCTTTACCTCCTTATTTAAACAACTATTTACACGAATAGACGTACTTATCAGGACGTCAATGCCTCTAATATACAACCTTAACACTGTACAGACACGTGGCATAGTTTTTTACCACAGTTCTATTATGCCACTATAACAATAACGTAACAGTTGCACTTTTATGTAATTGATGTATATTTTTGGGAAATGACCAATATACTGGAATGTCTGTCTAGCTTCATAAAATGCGACTAATATACAATGGAGAAGTATGGATTAGTTAGTATTCTCAATCATGTGCCTTTCAAAAATAGAAACCAAGCAAACCCATTCTTTTAGAAGTAACCAATGATTCTGCTATATGCACAGCAAAAACCCAGTGTAAGTCGCTAGGGCTATTACCATTTCTGATCAAATCGTTAACATATGCTCCTTTGAATGACAATGTTTAAGATGTAGACATAATAGCCACGCCTATAACAAATTGAACAACAGCCACTACCGTAAATGGGTTAGATAAATGTCATGCAAGATATCATGAACTTGGGTATTTACATAAAATTGGTCTATATAGACAGATGTCTTTATATAGTACAAGTTTGTTTGGACTATTTATAATGTTTTACTTTAACATGCAATATATCGGATGTTAAAAACAATTGCACTCATGAATTGTTTTTGTTTGAATTGACAGAAGTTGTTTTAAACTTGAAGAACTATATTTTCGTACTTGAGATATTGTTAAACATATGGAAACGACACTTGTCTACGTGACTTAGCCAACTTAGGTATTATGACCATATTCCATTTTTATTACATGTTTTTTACGGACTCACTTCCTCTTTGTTCTGGGACTCTAGGATCTTTTTCTTTGATTGATCAAACTGTATACTATGACACTCTCTCTTGACGCTTATAAAATCTTGCCGTCTTTCACTATAATAACTTTAAAAACACGTATATGGTTTTTTCTGTAATTTCCTCTGCAGGGTTCTGGATCTTTCAAAAATCACCACATCTGACTTTAGAATCACCACCTCTCTTTGAGCATGAAGATAAGTCTGCCCACAATGGCATCACAAAATCAACTCAACTGCCTCTCACTCTAGGTGTTTTCTTTGTTTTCTCTTGGGGTCAACTGCTTTTAGACGACACAATTATAACCCTCTTTCTCATATCCTTCAACAGCCTTGAGAAAGCCCCGGCGCAAATCGCCAAGAGGGGGCGAAACACGTGTCGGCTGTCCTTGTTCTATGAATGAAAATAAAAATAAAGGAACTGCACTACAAACAAAAATGTCTCTGTCCACCATTTTATGATCTGGGAAGAATGGATATTAATCTTGGAAAACTAATGTAATTCCATGTGGAGAACACACTTACCCCTTTTTCAAAACTGTCTCTCCATTTGAAGTTCGAGAGGTCCAGAGCTTCGAGTGTGTCTCCACCCACCAATCAACATTACTTATTCAAGTGTTGTTCAGGCCTCAAAATCCCTGGACCTTTGCTACCCTATTCGCAAGGCAAAAGAATCACTGTTTTCACAGCAGAATCAGCCTTCGAGGCATTAAGAAGCCCGGTCAACCTGCCTTCCGTGGCACTAGATCCGAAATGGATACAGTGGGAAAAATCTCTTGCAGCAGAAGACGTGACATACTATTTTGTCCCGAACATGAAAAAACTGAATGATTTAAAATATGAAAAAGAATATCCTCTGCCAATCGAAATTCTGCCCCTAGAACAGTACTCTTGTATAATCTATAGAGACAGATTTGTACAGCATTACAATGTAGATGATAAATCATACGATGCAGCCTGCGCGATTGTTAAAGGTTGCTGGCTCTGCAGTAAATTCAGACCTAAAATAACAAAAACTGAATCACTGAGCAAATGTTCGGCTCTGCGAGCTGAAATCAGATCTTTAAAAATGGCGCTTGAAAATGCCGAACGTGAATTCCTGACACTAATCGTGTGCGATTCGTATTTTTGCGTCAATTCTTACAATAATGAGTTGCAGAACTGGGTTCAAAATGATTACAAAGATGACACAGGTGCCACAATCAAGCATAAAATGCTTTGGAAACCAGTAGTTCTTTTACAGAAAGAACTACAAAAGACTCACGTGATGCACACTCTGAGTCATCAACGTGATGGCGTTCACGTTGCAGGGAATTCATTGGCTAATACAGCCACAGCGGCAGCAACTAAACCAGCTTCCATAGCCACAAAAAAGCGTTCAGAAAAATACATAGACGGGGAAACCATGCTGGCGGTAAAAACGTCTTCAAAAGACAACTGTGCAGCACTCCCTGTGAACTATCCACTCAATTATACATACGTAATTGATGCAAACTCCATTCCTTTTGCTCGAATCCCTGGAGTGGGGGATAGGGTAATTCCAAACACGAACCGGAGAGTCTTATTAATAGCAGACGCACACATGTGTGAAGGTCCGCGGCGCAAACAGATGAAGGTATCTCTGACAGAATTACAATCAGAATACTGGTGGCCAGGGATGAGCCTGCACCATTATAAATTTACAAAGAGCTGTCCAGACTGCGACAGAGACCGCAGTAACGAGCCAACCGGAGTAATGCCATGGTAATTTCTGTAGGTAGCATAGTGCTATCTACACATGAAATCCAGTGTCCTATTAATTACTTTTTTAAGACTATATTCACTTAGAAAATGTGGCCCCAGCGCTCGGCTGAGCCAGAACTGTTATAAAAGATAGTCTTTATCGGCACATACGGAATTGCCATGCTTCATTCTGACCAGGGTCCTGCTTTTAGCTCTCACGCTTATAGGGAGGCCATGAACAGCATGGGCATTGGATTGTGGTTCTCTTGTCCCTTCCATCCTGAGGGAAACGGGGTAGTGGAAAGAAAGAAATGAGACATAAAGCAATCTATAACGGCAAAGGTATTAGGTTCGGGTGATGGGTGGGTCCAACATTTAACAAGTGTCCAACGTAGTCTTAACAACTTGCCAAGAAATTCTCTAAAAGGGTTTAGCCCGTACGAACTATTGTTCGGGACTAGAATGTATGTTCAGGACTTAGATAGTCATGCTTCAGTGGTAGAAGATAAGAATAAAGACTTTGACATCAAAGATCGTTTGGCTGTTTTACAGGACTTAAATGAAACTAGAAAAGCCCTGAGCAACATAAAGTTAAAGCAGCAGCCAACAACCACTGAAGACACACCACCTGTCCCAGCAAGACCTTTCTGGATTCCAAAGATTGGGGATCTGGTCAGAGAAAAAATAGCGGTGAAGAAGGAATTTGGGCCTTCTTACTGAAAAGCAGTACCTGTCTTAGCAATCAACAGAACAGGATCAGTAGTACTACCGCCCCTTGCTGGTAAAAAGGAGAACAGAGTTGTATCCATCGACCTGGTGAAACCACAATCATGTGGCCTATCATAAATAGTAGGCCAAGTGGACTCCCAAGAAGTAACAGAATACCCAAATTTGCTAGTATCCAAGAGGTTCAAACTGAACGACTAATCACATTTGATAAACCCGCAGTGAATAAAAAAGGACTATGCAGAAATGCCATGGAACCTGTGCCTCTTGAAACCCAAATTGAAACAGTTCATCGTGAAACACCAGTCTACAATGATGTAGCATCAGAATGTGCTACTGAAAGGCAAATTGAGAAAACAATTCCAACAATCGACAGAACTGCATCTGGCTACTTCATCAATTTCGATAACTTTTCTGAAGATCAAAGCGACTCTGAAGTGACGCCAGCAACAAAGGCTTTTAAAGAAAAAGCAACAGAACTCTTTCATCAACTCAAAGAAACCTATCTTATTTCTCCATGGTTAGAATTTTGGATTGGGCTAGGTGTATTTTTCCTCCTGCTTTGGCTCATCATGGTACTTTGCTTGGGAAAATTCATTGAGGGAAAATACAGTACAATGGACACAGCAAGTCAGAACATCAACTTAGTTCTGAAGCCTCACAAATCATCTCACATCGAGAAAAGATAACTATCATCAGTGAATGTCACAGCCATCACAAAACCCGGCGGGGTAGTTTGGGACAAGCCAGACTACGAAATATATGGCCCGGTCGAACTCTTGAAATATCCTCATCAATTTAAGGTTTCGTTAAGTGACTTCGTAAAACCAAGTACGTTCTCTGATGATTGGGACTTTGAAAGTATTAATATTATGATGTCGGATTTAGTTTTGTCAGCAAAATTTACAGAACATGATTATTTGCAAGGTTCATCGAATTATGAACAGATGTACTGTTTTACTCATTATGCAGATCACTATTTACACATATCTGCTCAACCTAGAAATGTTTTTAAATATAACCAATGGGAACATTGTGCTACTCCACCTAAAAGCAGTTCAAAAACATTCTATGAGAAATTCCTATACTTCTCAGGGTTTAACACAAGTGATGCAGAAACATTTTATTACAAACTGTTAGATAAAACAGGAACAAAAACCATGCTGACAAATACTAAATTGATATATTCGGAAGCATTTTATGAAAAAATGATTACATTTGGTTTTGATTTTTGGGAAAATAACATTGAAACAAAAACCATCTGGGGTACAAAAGATTGGCAGGTACAAGGCCTAGAAGCATTATTTCGAGCCTGCATGATCCCAGAACAAATAATGTTCTTGAATGACACAATTCAACAAACGACCTGTCTTGGCCTAGCCAAGATTAACCTCTTGGCTGCTAATGACAAGGGTAACTCGTCATGGACTTTCCATTGATTTCAATGGAAATTAAACAAGAATTCAAATAATGGCTTAGCAGCCAAGAGGTTAAAGACCTTAACAAACCGTCTATTCCAAAGCCAATACCTGATAATGCAACCACAGATATTGAGGTAGACGTATCCCAAATTTTAAATGAAAACAAAACACATCCTGATTGGAAAAAGTGGTTAATCTGGCCTACAGACACGAATAACTGTCAAGACAGATTCCTGAACAAAATACAGGGGTTAAAAATGACCAGACCAGACCCTAGATACTCCCAGAGAAAACATCCAGGGATAGTAACAACATACAGTGAAGGGAAACTATGCCTTGAATGGCTACAAATGTCCACACTGGCACAAATTAAGCAACACTTGTCTTTACTTAAAGATGGTGCTGACTTGCGAGATTTCCTAATGGGACCTCGCAAACAGCGTCAAAAACGTTTCATAGCGGCCAGTATATATGCTGCTTACAACGAGGCATAGAAAGAGACTCACATTGAAACAGCAGAGAAAATACGAGAAATTGATCGTATTAATTTGGAAAAATCACTTTCTGTTGTGGACAATGGGTTAATGACTGTGTCCTCCTGAATATATTCGCTGGACAGTATTGTATCATCTGCTATTGATATAATAGACCAGGACTTGCTAATGTTACAACATGGCCAGTCCCAATTACGTTCTATTGTACAGCTAGGCTGGACGTTGCAAAATCTCCGTTCAGGCTATGTGCCATGGAGTTTAATCAACACAACGTCATTGTTTTCTATCTTTAACCTTACTGATAAACAAATCGCTTTGGCACAAAAAGGAGTAGACTATACAATCCTGAGCATCGAAAAACTTGAGAGATTACCATTGACAATGTCAGAAAGACCTGTCATTGAATGGATAATACACGGGATTATCACAATTCCGATAACAACTTTCCAGTTTAAAAATTGCCTTGAGTATATACCGGCAGGCCAGTATGAAAAGTTGGGTAAAGGATACATTAAGTCATCATGGAAATTACCTTATACACACACATTTTATAGTGACAACAACAAAAATGTATTTCTTAGTGGTAATGAGTGTAAACAATCACTAACCGGTATACGGGCCTGTGAGGGTACTTCGAATAACCTTTCATGTCACCAACACGGCACACCTGCAGCACAAATAGAGCCATTCTTTAGGCAACTTTCTAACGGGAGATACGTTCTAATAACGGATCACAGCTGTTGTGCCTTGGTGCCAGGGAAAGCATATCTCTTAAGCGTGAGGTCCATGGTCACTTGCTGTATGCAAGCATTGTATCCGAACGGCCTTGGAGACTCAGTGGCTCCGATTTGGCCTCCGGTGAATATCTCTTCTATATGAATTGATACTTTAAGCAGAATGAAGTCTGTGCTTTTACAGACAACAGTGCCCATCACGTCATCTAAAGAGACGTATGATCTCCAAGTTGCAAGGACAACTGCAGAGATACATACACTTTTATCAACAAATTGCCCCGTGCATTTCACAGAAATGCTCAGCCAAATCCTAAATATGTCAAATGCCAGTGGTATCTCGAATGTATTTAAGACAATTTTTTCGGGACTGTTAACACCCTTCGAAGCAGTCCTGGGCATCTTTCCCAATTTTGTCCATTCGGTCTTTGGCGGCCTACCACTAATTTTGGGACTCGTAGCAGGTATTTTATTTTTGACCCTCCTGCTCCGATATGGCAAGCCAAAACACAGACATGACTCCGGCAAGGACGGAAGAAACGATCCTAGCAATACGCTAAAGGGACCGCATAACTAAAGTCCTTGGATTAGCCCGGCTAAGAGATCTGAATATGACCTGGTTTCTTTAATTCAGACCTATATGCAGAACTGTATCTTACCTGTGCTTCGATGTATGCTATGCGGAGAGGAATGCGTGTTAGACACCTGTCTTGCACTACAATCAGCAGTACCAATGGATATCGATACTTTGCTACGTCCAGTAACGGCTCATGCATCGTGTTGTCCCCAGCGGTTATCAATCCTGATGACGGCATTCGTTGAGACTCCTGCGATACGACTAGGTAGTGGCAGTGAAGCAAGAAATGAAAGCAACATCACCCAGGTACGACCTTCTGTGAGCATTGCTGATCCTGAAATCGATGATAGCCATCATTCTCACAACTGCCAAGTTACAGCATTATCGAACTTGGTCGAACTGTCACCTGAATATGTAGACCAATTCTTTGCAAGCCTGTCTGAAATGATGTTCTCCCCTGAACAGAAACAATAACTTTTTGGAAAACAATCCGGCACACAGCGTTCCCATGAACTCTGAATTCGGCCTTCAGCTTTGATAAAAAAAAGCTACTGAAAAAAGTTTGGAACTTTTTCCCCCGCTCATCATGAAATTATTTTTTTCAGAAAATCCAAAATATTTACCTTTTTTCTGGCACAAGTACTTTGCTTAAAGTAGAACTATTCATAAAGAACAGAGCTTCTATTTTTAGTAGATCTAGAGACAAAATTTTACCTCAGCCTCTAGCACATTTTACAGCAATTGTATTTATATGTGATGAAATAGTCTCGCCCTTCTTTTCTGTATTAGGAGACATTTCATGTGTAATTTTTCGCAAAATCGTTCAACTGAATATATATGCAAAATCTTTTTGAATGATTACTCTGCTTAAAACGTACAGTACCTATTATCATTTTCATGTATTTCATGTACACCATTTCAAATGCAAAATATATTTTGGGGTGGGTAGGAATACACGTGCATCTTATTGCTTACGTTTTTAGTAATTGATGGACATAAATTCGTGGAGCGGGTGATGTGTTTTATCTAGGACCCCGATCAATATTGTGACCTGATGCCCCTATACGGCTATAATCAATACATATCCCTATAAATGGCATAATAATCAGAGCCATATTTAAGTAACTCGCCTCTGCAGTCCATGACAGTCCATGACACAGCAGAAGCCACTTCCTTAGATTCCTAGATAGCACACCGAGTTTTTTCGACATACCAAACCCCCAGCAACCTGGGAAAGCCCCGCTTGCTTTGTTTTGATTAGTAATAGAACTCCTGCGAGCACTGTAAGAACGACCAGTTCTTAGTGACGTCTTTATTAACGCCTTATGTCCAAAAACCTACGTCAAACTCGGCACCTTTCAGGTATAAATATACCAACGTTGCCTTAAGCAAACACACGGTGGTGGTGTATACTGGAGCAGAACAGCTGTCCCCTTGCAGAGAGCCCAGCAGATGCGAGAAGCCCACGGACGCTGCCCCTCCTCTTTCACGCGCTGAGGAAGACGCTGTCTTTTCTCTTGCCGAGAAAATCCAGCTCCGTCGTTTCCAGCCTACCCTTGCGGGTGACTGGGATATCGGGTCCTAAGAGGGAGATACCAGACCTCCTACATTCTATTCCAGAGGTACGGTGCTGACTCAATCCTTAGAGAGAATTCTTGAAGCAAACTCTTGGCAAAACCAACTTAACTTAAACTGCTACTTACTTACTCCCTCCCAAGTATTAGGCTTAGGTCAGGTACACTGGGGTAGGAGTAGTTAGAAGCACCAGTTGAGGTCGTTAGCTAATGTATATATGAATGTATATATTTTTTATTCATTTTAACTGTCTTATGGCTAAGAAACCATATCAATGCTTTTACAGTATTATTTCGTAATACTCCTTTTACTGTATGCACTTTTCATAATAACAAGTCTTGCAATTGTGGCAATTAATTTCTCTTCCATGAGAAGGAAGACTGCTCAATAAGTAATATCTTTTATTGAAAAACGCCCGACTCTCTATTCTCTGCACCTTGGTGAAATTAAATCTGCACAACTGACTGAGTGAAATAGCTGTCTATTGTTTCACACGACTCTAGAGATTGACTCTTATTCTGAGGAGCAAAGTTGTCATGTTTATGCGGTTGTCGGAAGCTGAATCCCTTCTTGTCTGAGCCAGGGAAGCTAATCACTTCCTATTCAGTCAAGAAAGTTTCCAGTGACCTCTGAGCTAGCTGGCGCAAACCTAAATTAAGTCTAACATAGTCAGTAGAGACCTAGAAGACCACAGTCCTACATCTACACTGCTGTTCATGTTATTCCAATGTGCAGGGCCTATAGGGAAAATAGGAACTACACTACACTGCAGTTGTTGCTTCTGCCTTGGGCAGTGAAAGGACTGGACTGGACTTTCGTTACTTGTGCTGAGTATCTCCAAGGACTTGAAGTAGAGCTTGCCTCCTGTTCTGAAGTCTCAGGGACTGCAAATACTTCACCTACCTCTGGGTACCACTTCCGGAAATGCTGTTTCAGTTGCCACAGAGAATGGAAAAGCAACCGACTCTGTCATCAACTCCATCGCTAGCTCCTTGTCCTGAAGGCAATGCAGAGGGCACCGCTGCATCTCGCACTGCAACCCGGGTCTCACCGCCACCACCGACCCCTTCCACGAGCCGCTGCTTGCACCACCTCGCTTCACTTTGTCGCCTTGGTTTGACCAACATGGTCACTGCCTGCTGACCGCGACCTCTGTGACCGCAACTTAGCTTGGGGGCACCGCTTGTAAGTCACACGATGCACCGCCCTGTCCCACACTGCAGTCAGGACCGACCAAAGCCATCTTCCCACAATTGGCTCTGTCGCCTGCACCGTGATCTGTCAGCACCGCAACGAGCACCGCCTTCACTCCACACCGCAGCCCTGGTCTCACTGACACGGCTGGACGACCGTCACCGAGCAGCTGCCTGCATCACTACTTGAGGGCACCGCACGTCGCCCCGCTCTGCTTCACAGCGCAACCGTGACGGTTGCCACAACTGGCCCACACCGACTTGTCGGCTGCATCACTAAAGGAAAGGTACCGTTTACAAATCTGTTTACACCCATGACCGACGCGGTCAGACAGAACTGTTGGATTCTGTTGTTTACAGCACTGTGGTAGCACCGGACAGAGCTACCACCTTCAAGGAACTGTGTTTTACAAGTATTCTTGCAAAGTGCATATTTATAAAGTAATGTATTTCAGATTGTTCTGGTCTTGTTTTGGATATATAACAATATTCAATATTTTTCTAAACTGATGTGGTATCCTTTTGTAGTGTTTTCACTGTATTACTGTTGGTTATTTGCAAATGCTTTACACACTGCCTCTGAGATAAGACTGTGTGCTTGTGTTAAGCTACCAAGAGGGTGAGCAAAGGTTATTTTAGAAGTGTATCCCCCTTACTCTGACTAGGAAGAAGGGTCCCTACTTGGATAAAGGTGCAAACCCTTGCCAACTAGAGATCCCCATTTCTAACACACACCCATAACAGGCTATTGGGATACACCTGGCCTTGAATATATCCAGGACTGGTTTTATGAGTGCATCCCAAACGTGGGAGAAGTCACCAATACTAAACATTGCCATGTCAAAAGTGGTCATGTTATGATTTATTGAAGGATGCCAGCTGAGACCTTGTAGCCTTTGCCCTATTGAAAAGACAATTTATCCATGCCCTTATCGTCTATAGTGTCAAAGCACATGTTCAGCAGTTTCTAGTGCAGTTGATTCTGATGATGGAAAGATGCACCAGCAACCATGTAGCTACGCAACGAAATTCCATTCATAAAAGCTGTAGCTTCTCTTTTGTCTAATGATGTGATAAGTTAATATCCATTTTAGATTTTGAAATGCTTTAGATCTGAAACACTTGCTTGAGTAATTTTGGATTTTTAAATAGCTCATGCATTTATTCGTCACTCTGCAAGCATCCTACTCTTCTTTCGTTTGTGTGAAGTATATGAAGAATGAATTTGTTATTAACATTGTGTGCAGCTGGTTACTAGGCTTGCTATGAGAGGGATATTTGGTAGATGAAGAATGCCAGTTTCAATTTTTCTGGGAGTGTGTTGTTTTGTGTAACATGAAACAACAAATAAATGAACATATGAAATGAATGAAATGAAATGAAAAAAGATTTATAAAGCGCATGGCTGCCCGGAAGCGTCCCAGCGCTGAGGGTGCAGTGGAAGTCTGAGGGGGAAGCGCAGGAGGGTGAATAATGAATTTATAGCTTTTGTGGGAAAAGATATGTCTTCAGAAGTTTACGGAACTTCATGTAGTTCGGTTCAATTCGTAGACAAGTCGGCAGCGAATTCCACAGGGTTGCTGCAGTGACCGAAAAACGTCGCCCTCCAGTGCGGGCCTTCTTGACTCTATGAACAGTGGCCAGGTTGCCTTGGGATGAACGCAGGGACCTGGTAGTTTTGTAGGGATAGAGTATTGTCCCAAGGATAGGGGGCCCTTTACCCTGAAGGGATCTGTGGGTGATACATAGAGCCTTAAATTTGATCCTTTCCCGGATAGGCAACCAGTGGAGAGCTCTGAGTGCTGGTTTTGCCGATGTTCTCCGGGCGGTGCTGTCAACAGCCTCGCTGCTGCGTTTTGGGTGCGTTGAAGGATATCAATGGTGGATTCTGGCGCAACCCTAAAAATAGCATTGCTTTAGTCTAATCTAGATAAGATGAGACCTTGAATGAGCAGCTTTTGGGATTGTGTCGGAAGTAGGGGGAGAATCTTCCGGGCTGAGCGAAGTAGGCCCACAGAGGTACCAGCCGTCTTTTTGGCCTGTGTTTTCAGGGAGAGGTCTTGCTCCAGACAGAACCCTAGGTTTTGAGTTCTTTCTTTGGTTTCGGGAGATCCCCTAGACACAGTGGGCATATGGAGGTGGGAAGGGATGTTATTCGCTGACCCAGAAGCATAAGCTCTGTTTTTGTGCCATTTTATTTAAGTTGCGAGTCACACATCCAGTTATAGATTCCTGCAAGGCAATCATGCAGCTTTTTGAGTTTGTCCTTTTCCAGGGAGAGTGAGATGACCATTTGGGTGTCGTCAGCGTATGTGACGGCTTTAATCCCAAAGGGAGTGACAACATCCTCCAGGAGGGCCATATAAATGTTAAATAAAGTAGGGCTCAATGAAGAGCCCTGAGGAACCCCACACTGGAGGGGGAAAGGCTTGGAGCGCGCATTCCCTTCACATACCTGGAAGGTTCTGTCCTTCAGGAAGGATGTGAGCCATCGCAGTGCGGTGTCTCTCACCCCTAGGTTAAGAAGGCGCTGGATCAGGATCCCATGGTCTACAGTGTCGAATGCAGCGCTTAGATCCAGGAGGATCAGTAAAGCCGATCCTCCTGAATCCAAGATGCACCTTGCTTCCTCGACCACTGTCAGAAGGGCGGTCTCAGTCCCCTGACCCGGGCGAAACCCTGTTTGAGTGGGGCAAAGCAAATTGTTAGTTTCTAAGAAGGCCGAAAGTTGTTGGTTTACGGCATCTTACTCAGTCCTGGTAAAAGAGAGATTGGTCGGAGGTTTGCGAAATCATGGGGATCAAGTCCTGGTTTCTTCTGCAGTGCTTTAACTACTGCCTGTTTCCAACTAGGGGGAAACACTCCTTGGTCAAATGAGGCATTAATAAGGTCTGTGGCCAAAGGCGAGATGGTAGGTCCCACCTGCTGAAAGATGTGAATGGGGGCCGGGTCATTCGGGGATCCACTTTTCATGCTTGTTAGAGCATTTAGAAAGCCTTCTTTGGATATCTGGTTAAAGTAGTCCAGAGTGGGGCCTGTGTTTGCGGCAGTAGGATCCGCGGGGGCATAACTGTCAGATTTTGGCGGAAGGGATTGTAGGATGTTTTTTATTTTGCTCTCGAAGAAAGCTGCTACTTGGTTGCATCTGGTGTCCGAGGATTCCTGCACCAATGGGGGGTTGGGTAT
This sequence comes from Lissotriton vulgaris, assembly GCF_964263255.1. Taxonomy (NCBI): domain Eukaryota; kingdom Metazoa; phylum Chordata; class Amphibia; order Caudata; family Salamandridae; genus Lissotriton; species Lissotriton vulgaris. The sequence goes on from NC_141694.1 coordinate 1,537,257,631, forward strand.
TTTGAGTAACTCTTTTACTATTTTGTATGTCTCCCAAGACGAGTTGGAGGCAGTTCTAATTTTCTCTTCGAAGAAAGAGGCTTGAGCTATTTTCCGAGCTGATTTATAGGTCCTCATGGTTGTTTTGTATTTCTCTTTATTGAGGGGGGCCCAGTCTTTTCTCCATCTACGCTCCAGAATTTTGCAGATTTTTCTTAAATTTCTAAGTTCTTGGGAGTACCATGGGGATTTAAAGATTATACTTTTTTTCTTCAAATTTTTCTTGGGTGCTACTGAATCAAGGGTGATGGTCAGCCACTTGGTGAAATTCGCGTCAGGTTTCAGAGGGTCGGGGTCAGCGAGAGGGGCAGAATGTTCTAATTCCCGGGTCCAATTCTCAAAAGGGAGTTTGGACCATATTCTCTCCTGAGTGCGAAGTGCCTGAACTTGGGGGATGTCTAAATTGGTTTGCCATGTGAACGGGATGAGGAAGTGGTCCGTCCATGGTAATGGGAGTAGGGGCGATATTTCTATTTCAGGGATGTTAGAGAAGATCGGGTCTAGAAGATGTCCTTTAGCGTGCGTAGCCTCAGAGTTTTTAAGGGGGAGGTCAAACGCATTCAATTCTGATGTAAGATCACCTGCAATTTTATCGGCGAGATCATCAAAATGAAGATTCAGAATAAAATTGGGTGTCGCAGTGCAGGAGGTGATTGAGGTTTCTAACAGTGAGCCTATGAACTGTCCTAGGCTACCGGGCGGACGGTATATAAGAATACCCGAAAGGGATTTGTTTGGCGTAATTTGAAGGTTAAAATAGACGCTTTCACAATCCAAAATTCCTCCCACTTGTATCCTGCAGGTGAAATTATCCCTGTAAACTATGGCTAAGCCACCTCCCTTTCCCTGGGTTCTGTTATGGAACTGTATTAGGAATCCATGGGGTAACATGCTAACAATATCTGCCTCAGAGTTAGAGGTCAGCCATGTTTCCGTGAGGAATAGTATATCCAGGTTGGTATCTTGAATCAGCAGATTGATTTCTGTACAATGTTTGGGAATAGATCTGCAGTTCAGCAGGGCCAGGTTTACATGCTTCGGTATCTGGTGATTATCTTTCAAAAGAGGGTCACCCTGGGGAGATGGTAGTGGTTCGGGGGGAGTGATTTTAGTTCTGAGATGTAGGAGTTCATCTCGCGAGTATTTGATTCGAAGATCGGGAGAAATGGGCATAGTGTCTGGCCCTGTGGCCGGCCTGGCCCGGACGGGCCCAGATGGGCTTGCCTCTGGCACGCCTCCGGCGCGCCACCGGCGCGCCCGCTGTGCCCGCCCGCTGCGCGTTCGGGATGGGGTGTTCATTTTATAGGGACTGGGCCCAAATCGCCCAGCCACTAGAGCGCTGTCCACTGCCTATTCCAAGATGGCGCCCGAAGTCTGCGCCTCGAGGGGGATGGATGTGGGATTGACAGGGAGCCCGAAAATCGGCTTCCAATTTGCAATAAAAGCACGTGTTAAGCTATGTTTACATTGATCGTCATACAGTGTGCTTTATCTTCTAGTAAACGGTTGGACTGGGACAGACAATAGGCCCGGGAAACAAAATAAAAGTATCCCCATTAGTGAATTATCCCAAAAATGGGCCCATATTTGCGAATTGGGGCAGTTTGGAACTGATAAAGACACGTTGTACAAGTGTTTTGCAAGGTACAGAAAACTGCATGGATTTGAGCTTGATGCAGGCAATGATTTTGTAATATCAGGAAAATTAGCAGTAAAAAATAGCTCACTCATTGACCTATCAGACCTGCCCTTCAGACACTATAGGACAGTCCATCCTTGATGAAGTATTGGTTGTTGTGCTTTCCTGAAGTGAAGTGTTTCCCATCTCCTCTTCCTTTAAAGATCCTGGATTTTGCACAGTTGTTCATATAATTTGTGTTTCAAACAGTCTGCCCATTAGAACATTTGTCACTGCCTTTCTTAAAGTGCTTGTCCAAGGGTATGTTGTTCCTCACTATTTCATTTAAAGGACATGCCTAGATATTGATCGTTTATAGCACGCTCTTCACAGTGAATTTTCTGTATAGTGCCATAATTGTAATCTTCAACAGACGGCCAATCAATCTAGCCCTTTAATGTACATTTCCTTTGAGAGAATCTCAAGTCTATTACCCTTCATTGTACTTTAAGCATATTAAGTCCACAGCATTGGCTAACAGAAAAACTTGATTTATTAAAAAAAAACACTTCACAAAGTAAATCTTCACATAGGGGAACCATTTTAGATTGCACCAACCATCACTGAACTCTATTATTCTAGCACATTATCGTACACTGATGCTAGGACAAACAAGAAAAACATGTGGTAGTTACAAACACAGTGATACCTAGGATTCATGGTCCTAAAATGGGTGTAAATGTTATTTATTCCTTTATCAGTACTAGAGTCTCTTCAGAACTGAATGCAAACTGTGAAGGACTGCTATCTGTTAGTAGTTTATTGAAAATGAGAAACATGGATTCCTAGCATGTATATACCATCTACTTAGGATGTTGGGAGCAAAAACAATGTATGCATGTGTCGAAACCTATTTACGCCAGTGTTCAACTGAACCCCTTCCACCAAAGGGTTCACTGTGCTTGGAGGCCTTCATGGTTGATTAGCCGCGCTCTACAAATCCTATTTGATTTGAGTATTTTTTTCCCCATCTTTTTAATCCGGTCTACATGGTAACGACAATAGGTAGTTATATACAGCATGACCAATGTTAATATATTCATATGAAGTGAGTAATATTTTATTATATAATGTAAACTTTTGAAAGTGTAACCCATGAAAGGGAAGCAATTTTATTTCTTACAGGTTACTAACACAGCGGGGGAACTACTGGTTTACTGATGTGTCAGTATTTTTGTTCTGTGCAGTCTTTGAATAAAACTGGATTATTTGTCAAACCAGAGTTACATATTTGGGGATTTCCTGTATTTCTGTTGTATGTTTGATGGTAATAAAGAGTTTCTATGTGAATGCTATTATGCCGATGTTTCTGTGGTGAGCCAATGTTGAACCCTTAGATGTCTTCAACTATTTATGCTGAGGTGAAGAGAGGAAGTGAGTTGAGATTTGGTGCCTTTGTAGAGCAGAAAGGTCTGAAACCACAATATGTCACAGATAAGCTGGATTGAAATCATTGTACAGCCAGTACTCTGAGGCAATGTATATATCAAATTACCTGGGCCTTTCTTGGGCTCTCTAGAGAGAGAGTGTCCTTAGATCTAGGCATGTTTCAATTGATCAAACTACCTTCATCAGCAAAAAAACACAGAAGATGAGTAGATGTGCCTGAGATAATGGGTATTTCTAGTGACTTCCAGGATTCCCTATAGAATGCAGCATTGAGGAAATGGAGTTATCCACCGGATTGCCTTGACCAGTGGTTCTTAGCCTTTGGTCCTGGGAATTCTGGGTGTAAAGCCTACTTCGGAGCTTCATAAAAGCTTAGAAAACGAAATCAAGCTTGCTACCACTCCTATAAACTGTCCAGAATGCCTCTCACCCCGTCCTCCAGAGAAAAAACAATATTTTTTTTAAAAAAGAACCCTCACCCACTAACCTAGTTAGTGACACGCTTAATCATTGGGTTCCCACCCAAGATGCCTTGTGCATCTCAGGTGTGCTTCAATACCTGAATTACAGTGGAGTGTATTTTTTGTGAATTTGTGAGCTATGAGTGAGTTAAAAGTGCCTTATGGTGATCCGTCCCTTAACTATGTTTTAATCGTGGATACATTTTGTATGGTTAGAATTAGTGATAGTGGCTGTTATGTCAGAATATAATGGTCTCCCTCATCCTAGGTTGACATTTTAAAGCCACATATACAGGCTTTGCTGGGTCCTTTTGAAGCTGAGCCTCCTGATTAGACCTTATAGACATTCATTGTATTAACCTTATCAATGGCACTCTGTATTGTATGTTAACTTTACATGTCCTTTCCAGACATGCCTCACGGCCATAGCCCTTTATGCATTCGCCCTGAGAATGGTCAGACCCACATGGGGATCGAACACCGAAACACGCCTTGGAGTTGCAACTTTTCTGTGGACCACATCAAATTTATGATTTACTCTACTTGTTTCCATATGCTGATCTGACTTTGAAGGGTGACCTTATGGATTGTAGTATCCTGCAAATTGATCTGTGTTATCCTTAAATATTATTATCAATGTTACCATTAGTTGGTCACTTTGGTCCACGTATTTTGGTGCTTTGAGTATGATTGGATTTCTGATTTCCAGGACGCATGAGTATGTGTTGGGTATGCGTTTGATTGGTTGAATAGTGAGAGAGAGTGGTCTGGGATGGGTTTTATCCTCTTTGCATTGCTTATTTAATGAATTATAACATTAATTATTCTCCAATAAATTTTGATATGTTTTGATATCTCTTTTGTGGCATGCCTTTGTCTGGTGACCAGCTCCATGGGTGTCTCCTTATCTGCGACATATAGCGCTTATTGATCCTTACAGGTAGAGAATGTTTGTTTGAATAATTTTCTTGGTCACAATGCCTTTCTTTCGAGCCAGGCTGATAGGAAAATACCTTGCCAGTGATTGCATCTTTACTAAGACATGCGATAATGGTGCTCATGGTTCATAACTTCTGATTTTCACCCACCTTCTCAATACTGTATATTGCTCTTATCTTTGATGACATGGATCATCTGAAGGGGTACATTCATCAAGTCATCTCACCAATCTCAGTACCTTTGCTGACCTCTGGAGAACAGGATCTAAAGTATTAAGAAGTTTTGTTAAAATCAACAAGCGTATTGGGTTGAATCCAGTGAAGAAGCATGCCACTAACTAGGTTTGTGTGTGAAGGTTCATTTTAAAAAAATATCGTTTTTTTCTCTTGAGACAAGAGGGAAAGGCATTCCGGATGCTATATATGAGTGATAGTAAGCTGATTTACATTACATTGTTATGTTTACAAAGTGAAGAGAAATGTCTCAACTTCTCACTCTCTTGTTTTCTTAGAAAATTAAATAACATGTACATATTAATAAAGTGTATATACCTAAAGAAGCAAAATACAAAGTTAAGCATTTTTTCTTTTTTAATATTTTATTACAGTTTTTAATACAACAATACAGATCTGCATGTGTTATTGTAAAAATGCAATGTCATTTCTGTACAGTCCTTTGATCAACAATTCTGCTTTGATACATATTTAATTTCACATATGTTACATGTCTTCACCCGAATCACTATCATCTTCTGGGTGGCAAACAAATGTTTCCTCTGTGCATGTTCCACTTTTCCCACATCCTAGCCCATTTGCGAGGACATTTCCTATTTATAAACGTGGCCTTCTGTGCCACCATGACCATATCCATGTCCCTACACCACTGCGTTATCGTTGGTGTTATTCTCACTCCCCACTTTTGCGCTATGTTTAGCTATTGTCATGCCAGTCGTAGCCCATAGACATTCGGCGTGGGTAAGATCTGTTGGACCCCAGACATTAAGAAGGCAGCATTGAGGCTCAAGTGGGACCTGTTTCTCTGTGACGTCTGCAATTGTGCCTACTACTTCCTGCCAGTATGGTACAAGTTTCGGGCATTCCCATAAGGTCTGATAATAGCTACCTATGTCTCCGCAGAGACGCAGACAGCTTGGGTCAGGGGCACTTCCCATCTTGTGTAGTACTGTCCATATGTAATAGGTCCTGTGTAATATTTTAAACTACACCAGTCGCAGTCTAGAGGAGATTGCCACCTCTTTTAGTGAGGTGCCAGTCAAGGTCTTCCATATCTCCCAACTCAGACTGCCAAAGTTCCCTGAGTTGGATGAGTAGGTCTGGTTGGTTGTTAATGATTTTTTTATATGTCAGTAAAGTTGCTTTTTTGTGGAGGTAGTCGTTACGTAATCGGTCCTCTAAGGGGGAGGATTCTGGAAGCGTCTCAGCTGTAGGGAGGGCTCTTTCAATCTCATGTTTAATTTTCAAATATCTGAACTGTTCGTCTGGAGCCATTGAGTATTGTTCTTGCAGATGGGTGAAGCTGACGACTTCCCCATTATGCCAAAGATCCCCCAGCCGGGAGATGCCGATCAGATCCCACTTTGGAAACCCTTTACTATTGCCTAGTGTTCCAAGTTTGAGTGTGTCACACAAGAGTGTGTGTTCCGTAAGTTTGTCAGCCCAACCCAAGTGTCTGCTCACTGTGTGCCAGATGCGAATGGTGTGTGACGCTGAGCCTATAAGGTTACGGGCTTTCTGAGTGTCGTGAAGTGCTCTATTGATACCGCCTTTCCCTAGAGTAATTCTGTTGAGGTGGTAAGCTGGGTCTATGTCCGGCACATGAAGCCATTGATTAAGGCCCATAAGTTGCGAAGCCCAGTAGTGGGCTTTAATATCAGGGAGGGCTATCCCGCCATCATACCAACTCCTCACTAATTTAGTCGCTGCCACTGTTGCCGGTTTGCTGTCCCATAGGAGAGCGCCACCTCCGAGTTCACCAATCTAAAATATGAGTCAGGGACTGGATAGAGGGTATTGTGCAGGACATATAGAAATCTCGGCAGGGCCATCATTTTAAAAAGAGCTGCTCTACCTAAAAGGGTGAGTGGTAGTGCCTTCCAATGCCGAATATCACATTTCAGTTGTTGCAGAGGGGCTTGTAAATTAAGTGTTAGGAATGTGTCGCAGTCCAAGGTTATGTACATTCCAAGATACTTAAAACTGTCTGTGACTATTTGGACTTTGCAGCCTCTTGGGAGACATGGGTGCAGTCCATGTAATATGTATAGGACTGACTTATCCCAATTGATAGCATATCCGGAGACAGAGCCATACACAGCACAGATATTAAGTAGCGCATGCAGTGATCTCGTAGACGAGGCCATATATAATAATACATCATCCGCATATAGAGAAATACGATCTTCCCATTCCTCCCTCCATTTTAAACCACAAACAATGGGGTCCCATCTTATCCATGTCGCAAGTGGTTCGAGAACTAATGTGCACAATAAGGGCGACAATGGGCAGCCCTGTCTCGTTCCTTTGCCTAGGGTGAATTCCCTCGATATGTGAGCATTAGCGACTACGTATAAAGTTGAAAATTTTTAAAGAAGGTGGATGTTAAAATTAAGGCTCAGATTTATCATTCTTTGACAAAGTGCAATTAAGAAAACCACCTTGTTGATCTGCATGAAAGGGAAAGGGCAGGAATGTGATGTATTTACCATACTACAGCCCATTTCTGTCTTTTTCCCAAAGCTAGCACCCTTTTGGCTACCTAGTGCCAGTGAAGGCACCCTTGCGTCATGGGCAGGATTGTTTTTGTGCCAGAAGGGTAACCTTCCTGCACTAAAACAGTCCTGAGAGACATTTTTACATTTTACTCTTTCTGCATGTGCTGAAGAATGCAGTACACATAGAAAGAGGAGGGAACAAGAACAAATAGATATTTCTTCTTGTTACACCTCAACTGGGAAGGCATAGCATTTTGACACATTTCCAGGTCTACAAATAATGGTCAATCTGGGACTGCATTGGTGGATATGTGAAAACACCCACGCTCCACCCATGGAACGCCTCACTGTCACAGAGTAACACAAGGCAGTGATTTGTGCTGCCTTGTGCTACTCTAGAATTATCAACCCATGCAGGGTCACACAAGGTGACCTTGCATGGCTTGATAAATCTCACTTAGAGTTTGATTCAGCCTTGTGCCCCCATGTGTGGCACAAGGGTGACTCAAAGCCTTGATAAATCGGGCCCTAAGTTAGTATCCTTAGATTTAATCATGGGATCAGCGCCAGTCCATCAAACAGAATATAGTATGGATGACAAGTGACCTACATTGAATGTAGAAAAGCTCCAATCTTCCCATTAAGTTAAAAAAAATATATATTTGTTTGTGAATTAAATAAAATGAAAGTGCTTAGGCCAGGGTCTCTGGCTTTCAGTAAATACTCAATGTGGGTTTCTGGATTTCAGTAATGATTCAGTGGTGTCCCCCTGTTCCAGTAAAGAATAATTGGGATCCATAGAAGTCAAAGGGTTAAGAACCATTGGCCTAGACCAATGAATGTCAATACCATATTTGACTGAGAGAAAGGTGTTGGCAGGGTCTCAAGTAAAAAAAGAACAAGCCAGTGTAGTGTAAGAAATACACTAATGCAGTAGATTTTCTTGTAGGTATATCATTTATTGCAGGAATATAGCAACAGGTGAGCGCCAGGAAAAAAGGTACAAACGGTCTCCCAACCAACTCACGAATGCATCATCTCGAATCCTGTACATGTGACGTACATACATTCTACTAGCACGAGCTACTTAAAGATATACTAATATAAAAGCAACACTACACATCCCCCTCGTTATAATAAGAAAATAAACAAATAAAATAAAATAACTATGTACAAACATACTCTAGGAAAGAATAAAACAAAACAAAGGTAGACTACAGTAACCAGGAATTACATTACGAATTCCTTCAACCAACCCGGCAAAACTCTTGTTCTTTTGTCAGGCAACTTGTTGGCATTACTAATATGGATATCGTTATTATCATTATTACACAGAAACCTTCCCCCCTCCTCACATAAAGAAGAACCAGCTTCCAAATGAGAAGGAACAGCTTGCTTAGCCACTGAAACGTCACCACAACCTGCAGCCAACTGCGACTGTAACTGACCATTCTCAAAATGGTCCTCAATCCACCCATAATTATCTGAGGACGTAGTAGGCAGCTCAAATGAGACATCCTGAACAGGATTTATTGCCACACTTCTGAGATTCCACACCTTACCATCCTCAAGTCTAACCGCATTCTTCAGGATCTACCACCTTGATAGGTGGTTCAAAACGACTTTCTCCTTTAGCCATTTTGACAGGCTTCCTCACCCTAACTAAATCTCCAACCTTATTTTGTACCTCTGTAGCATTATGATGCCTGTCATAATAATCTTTACTTTTAGCATGAGTAAATTCTAAACTCCTTTTCACTTCAACAGGAGACCAACTGGTTACCTTACCACTAAACAACGAACCAGGATTGAATTTAGCTCTTGGTGACCTACCTCTCATCATAGTGAATGGAGATAAACCAGTATTAACTCGAGCAGTAATTCTGTAAGACCACACAGCCTTTTGTACTTGATTCTTCCATTCTAAACCCTTGTTAATCGATGCCTGAATAACACCCTTAATCACTCAATTAAACCTCTCAACAATGCCGTTGCCACTGGGGTTATACAATGCAGTAGTCCTATGCCTAATCCCACATTTGTCAAGATATTCCATTGCCATCTTAGACGTGAACTGAACACCATTGTCTGATAAAACACAAACCGGTAATCCTTCCATAATGAAAATATTGTCCAAAAATGCAATCACAGTTTGTGAATCTATCTTCTCCACAAATTTAACCACAGCCCACTTAGAAAAAAGATCAATAACCACTAAACCGTACTCCTTTTCTTCTCCAACAGGTCCCATTATGTCTACACCAATTGTATTCCAAGGTGAATCAGGGATTAAACCATCACTCACCCTGGGCTTCAATGTCTTAAGCTTTTTGTCTGCTGAATTGCAAATTAAACATTTCTTTACAAAATTCTCAACTATACCATCTACACCTGGCCACCAAAACATTCCCTTCACAATGGACTTAGGGCCAGATGTAGGTAATTCATATTTACTGAATCTTAAATACCGAATTTTACCGATTCGGTATTTAAGAGTCGGTAAATATGAAGGGGGGAGATGTAGGTATTACAGATTCTGTAAATATATCTACCAAATCTGTAAATACCGAATCGGTATTGCCCATTGATTCCTATAGGCCTTAAAGCCCATAGGAATCAATGGGCAATACCGATTCTGTAATTACAGAATCGGTAAATACCAAATTTTGCAAGGGTGCAGGGGGTGTCACTTTGACACCCTCTGGCACCCCAAAAATAGGTATTTGCGCCATGTGGCACACAGACATGCCCTAAGGGCATGTCTGTCTGTCACATGGCTAGGTGTGCATGCACACATGTGCATGCACACCTGAATTCGGTATTTTAACACCCAATTGGATTGGGTGGTAAAATACCGAATTTGTTGGGCCTTTGGAACTCAGAAGAGTCCCACCTACATCTGGGAATTACCGAATCGGTAAAAATACCGATTCGGTATTTTACAGATTCTGTAAATTTACCGATTCAGTAAATTTAGAGAATCTGTAAAATCTGGCCCCCTACATCTCAAGATGCCAAATACCGGTCGGAAACGGCCAAATTCGGCCGTTTCCGACCGGTATTTGCCACCTACATCGGGCCCTTAGTTCTCACAATCCCAAAGTGACCTTCATGGCACAATTGTAAAATCTTTTCCCTTAATGACGCAGGAGGAACAATCCTTTCACCTCTGAACAATAAGTCATGCTCACAAGATAATTCCATACGAATTTGCCAGAAAGCATTCACACTATCCTTGATATAACACTTTCTAGGCCATCCATTACACATGTAGTCAACAACATCCCTTATTACGGTATCCTTTCTTTGTTCTTCCATCCATTCGTCCTTACTAATAGCAGGAATACCAGAGTCATGAACTAACGCCACACAAAAATCCCTCCAAGGATCATCTGTACACTCCTCAAGAGGAGGTGGTAACCTAGACAAACAATCCGCAATCAAATTCTCTTTCCCCAGCAAATAAACAATCTGATAGATGTATTCTTTCATACGCATGGACAATCTGGCCATCCTAGCGGGAGCACTAGACATACCATCACTAGATAGAATCCTAACTAGAGGCCTATGATCTGTACAAATCACTACAGGTTTACCCCAAACAAATATACGAAAATGCTCTAACGCCCATGCACATGCGAATGCCTCCCTCTCAATTATCGGATACCTACTTTCCGCAGAGGAAAGAGCTCTTGACGCAAATAAAATTATACTCTCTTTACCCTTCAAATCTCTTTGGGACAAAACCGGTCCAAGGCCTTTATCACTCGCATCCCTAGTCAATACACAGTCCAAATTAGGATCAAAACTTGCAAGAGCATTTACCTTTTGTAACTCTGTCTTAATCACCATAAACTCCTCTTCACACATCTTACTCCACACAAATTTGTTTTTTAACAAATTGCGAATATTATAGACCTTTGACGCAAAATTCTTCATAAACTTAGCTACGCATGTTGTGCCTCTCATAACCGGAGCAGCTGCTGCTGTCCCTGGAGGGGCTCTAGGAGGAGGAACCTGCCCATCACTCCCGGGTGGACGTCTTCTGCCCAACAGCTTTCCGCACGGGACTCGGGAGACCAGGAGTCTGTGCGTGCCTGCAGCTGCGAGGAGCCCCGCCCACCCGCACACCGGGGCTTCAAAACTCCTTGCCGGGCCCGCTGGCACGGGTCCCGCTACGCATGTTGTGCCTCTAATAACCGGAGCAGCTGCTGCTGTCCCTGGAGGGGCTCTAGGAGGAGGAACCTGCCCATCACTCCCTAGGGGGACGTCTTCTGCCCAACAGCTCACCGCACGGGACTTGGGAGACCAGGAGTCCGTGCGTGCGTGCTGCTGCGAGGAGCCCCGCCCGCCCAAACACCGGAAGACATAGCTACTTCCTACTCCCACAGCATGGGACCGCGCACGGATCAGCGCCGGGCTAAGCCCGGGCAAAGGGCGAGCCCTCTGTGGCCCTCAGAGGACCGAGAAGGATGGGACGGACCACCCCTCTTGCCTCCACCAGAAAGAGGGTAAAAACTTTCACCTACTAACTCTTACCTACTATTTATCTTACATACAAGTTACTTTCTGTCATCCGTTTGAGCAAAACTATTAACTGATTGATCATTCTCCTGTAATCACGATGACACAAAAGGGGCATTCAATAAAGCTATCCCACATAGGGGCTCGCCAAAAGGGACACAAGACTTACAAGGAATTAAGCCCACTCAGCAATCTCCCTTAAATCCTGGGGTAAATGAACCTATACAGTCACCCGAGTGCATAGCTACAAATCATTCACTCGTATCTGTCTTTGACTATGGGAATAGCTTAACAGGGCTAGACGAACTAAACAGTCTGTGTGGAACTAAGTACACTTCAGCGGCAAGCTGCCCTGAATACATCAGCACCCCAACTGGCTCACAAAAGTTGAATAACAGTCCGTACGAATGACACCAAATTAACCCAGCAGATGCCCAGAGCACTGTAACAGCACGGCCCACACCTGGTAAAAGGAAGTGCGAGACAGACAAACAAAATGGGAATCAATCTAAACATCCCAAATTGTCTTTTAACTCCTTGCTGTCTGGGATTACTTCCCCTCCAACTCCAGATCCGGATGAAACTGTGGGAGGGTTAGATTTCTCAGCACCGCCCTCACAGTCGTCCTTACTGACCATTATTGAACGGCTAATTAACTCTGCCATTTCACCATTGATGGCAAAAATAGACCTTCTGGGGGATAGACTTACGGAATTAGAGACCACGATCAATACAAACCTGGCCCCCATAAATAATCAGGAATATACCAGGCAATCCCCTTCATCTGCTGTTTCTGGAACCCCTAAACCAACTGCACTAAGCACCAATACTCAGACTCAGGCCACAGCTCCCAATATACTAGATCCAAAGGACCCTCATCCTCTGCCAAATCGTGTATTTCCACAGCGCAAGATCGTCAGTTCAGGGTCAAATATAGCACCTCATATTCACTTACCACCAGAGGCTGCTCCCTTTGTCTATGTTCTATCAGGAGTGCCACCAATCACACAGGTGAAAACTGAACCCCCAACATGAGTTACAGAACAAAGTTATCCACTGGTTATCTAGGAATAGACCTCTGCCTGCTGAACTTAATGGCAGAATACTAACTGTTAGAAGGGTGGGCTGGTTAGGTCCCCTTCGAAAGGATATCGTCGGGGATCTGGTCTTAGTGAAATTCTGCAACAGAAACATTGTTTTGTTCCTCCAATCTTGGTACCGGCAAGAAGAAGATGGCCCGATACATACTGGGGACCTTTATGACTTTTAACCTCATTATCCCGCACTTAGACCAGGGGCAGGCTACACCCATGCTATCGACAAATCTGTTTGGAAAACGTTCAATAGCAACCCCGCTGCACCTAACCGTCTCGATATGCTACGCTACAGAGGCTTTTATTAGCAGCCCATGGGAAGGGCGATATCTATGTAATGGCAATATTGCCAGAATATATAACTGCCTAAATATTGTGTAAAGTTGTTTTCACTATGAACGAGGTATGCACATTTGAGGACCAGGATCCCCTCTCTTAAACAATCTTTTAAAATCTCACTTTTAACTTCGTCAATATTTTGCGGCCCTTGTTAAGGTTGTTTTAATTGTATATTTTTAATACTGTACGCTTTTATGATTTGTACAACAAAATCGAATGAAGCTAAAAAAAAAAACAAAAAAACTTAGCACAGTATTCAGCCATACCAAGAAACGCCCTAACCTCTTCTTTAATAACAGGCGCAGGAAATTTAACAATGTTTTCCACTAAAGCAGGTTTAGGTATGACTCCTTCCACACTAATGACATGTCCCAAGTACGACACGCTTCTTTCACCAAACTTATATTTTGACCTTTCAATCGTTAATCCTGCAGATTGTAACGTATCAAGCACACGCCTTAACTTTGAGTCATGATCACATCTGTCCATACCAGCCACAAGAATATCATCTTTGAAAGATGACACCATGTGCATGTTCCCAAACAACCTATGCATCAACCGCTGAAAAACAGCAGCCGCTGATGCTAGCCCGAAGGGCATTCTCCTGAACTGGTAGCAACCAAAGGGTGTTATAAATGCCGTACGTTTCTTTAACTCCGGCTCTAGCTCTATCTGATGGTATGCGGCAGAGAGGTCAATTGTGGAAAACCACGTTGCACCCTTTAGTGAGGACACCATCTCATTGATTTTAGGCAACAAAAACGTATCTACCAGAATGTTACAGTTCAAGTGTCGTAAGTCAATGCATAAACACATTTTCCCATTGGGTTTCCTGGCTATCACAATTGGAGAAATCCATTCAGATCTTTCTATCTCCTCTATCACGTCCTTACTCAACAATCCTTGAATCTCAATCTTGACTTCCTCTCTAATTAGCATAGGAATAGGTCTCACTTTATGTACCTTAGGTTGAGCATTGTCTTTTAACACAATTCTGTGTTCAAATCCCTACAAGGAACCTAAATCCTTGCTAAACACCTTTAGAAAACATGCACAAAGCTCATCCTCCAATTTGCTCCTTTCATCCATAATCAGAACTTTTTCTACACTGTTCGGATCCAAAATTATGTTTAAGTTTTTCTGATCGAACCAACCCAAAACCGATGGGCCTAGCCTTGCAACATACAATTTCCCATTCGTGGACCTTCCTTTAAACAAGAATATGAGCCAGCAGAAGCCCAACATTTCAATTCTCTCACCAGTGTAGCTGACAGGGCGGATATCAGATTCATCCAAATGCTCTCCCAACTTACTAATAAACTTGTGTTTCCATACCTCTTGATTAACTATGGTATAAGGTGAACCGGAATCTGCATAAACATTAACGCAAGCACCCCCAAACGAAACTTCACAAATAGGTTTCCCTTCCATTTTCTGAGATATTTATCACCACATTGCCCCTAACATTCTTAATCTTCACACAATCATCTACATCTTCATCCTACACCTCGACTCCAACATCCTCATCACACACAAATTTCACATTGCTACATCTACGACAAAACTTGCTAAAATTACCAATTAGCCCGCAATTACCACACTTTTTCTTTAAAGCTGGACACGACTGACTGAATGCTAAATGTTCTTTGCTGTTACATCTGTAACACCTTCTTTCTTACACATTCCTATTCTGAAATTTTGTTGGCTGGCTTATCCATCTTCCTTGCTGCTGCATTCGAAAATTTCTTACAGGTGCTTTAATCTTACAAATTGTTCCAGTAGAAGCTTTAGATACATCCGCCTCTTTGACAACCGTTGCACATCTGCCAGACATTTCTGACTTCCTAATGATAGCAACCACATCTTCTAATGGCGCATCCCCATTAACCCACAAACGATCCTGAAGTGACGAATTGTTGTTAAACATGACGAGTTGATCGTGGATTAATTCATCATGTAATCCTCCAAACCGACAGTCAAGTGCCAATTTCTTAAGATCATAAACCCATGTATCCAATGTTTCTTCCTTCGTCTGTTTCCTCTGAAAGAATTTATGTCTAATGACACCCATGCACACTTTAGGCGCAAAGTATTTGTCCATATCTTTGATAGCATTGTCAAAAACATCCAATTCACTATCTTCACTTTTACTCATTCTAGAATATGTCTTTAATCCAACAGGTCCAAGTGAGTGTAACAAAATCCTTTTCTTTTGTTCTGGCTTCATATTTTTAGTCTCATCTACTGCTTCTATATAATTAATAAAGTATTCTTTCCATTCAATCCACTTTATGTTGGGTTGTGTCCAAAATGGCTCCGGAGAACTTATCGAAAAGTTTTGTTGTGCGATTTCTCTATCAACAACTTGAACAGAGTCACCTTCACCCATGCACAGATAAAGTAGCTGTTATGAAAATAAAATTTCAAAATACAGCCTTCTGTCCAAATCCTGATACAAGTCTTTAAATATAATGAAACCATTTTCTTCTTTTTCCTTTTTAGGTTTCGTAACCTGGCGAGGGGCGAAGCCCCTCCCAGATCGAAATCTGTTGTTATTAATAGTGAGGTTAGGACAGCCTCTGTTTCCAATTGGTTAGCTCCATAAATGGAGACTAGCCATTGGGAGACAGAGGCTGTCAATCGCGCTTTCTCTCGAAAACGCGATTCGGGGGCGTTCCTGGTGCTTTTTTTAAGCCCCGCCCATTTGTCCCGGGCCGCGCTGCGATTGGCTGCCGGCCCGGGACACCCCCGTGACGTCATTCCCGGGCCGCGCTGTGATTGGCTGCCGGCCCGGGACACCCCCGTGACGTCAGCCAATGACAGCACGGCCCGGGACCTGACTTGTTTTTGTGCTCTTTGAAGTTTGCAAAGTTCCAGGTTTTTGTGTTTAATAATTTTGCTGAGCTTGAGTCTCACCCCAGCCCACGCCCTTCTTCTGTAGGGACTGTGCCTGGCTAAAACGACCCCCCTCATTGGTTACGCCAGATACACTTTTCTTGGCTTTCATTAGGGAAGTACGGCAACACGGTCTGCCTCTCTCTCCCATAAACGCTAGGAGCAGGGAACACTGATGCTAGTGTGAGGGATTCGGAACTTTACCTGATACTTCATTTTCCTTTGGCCTCCCCGCCCACTGAACTCCGTGTTGTTTTGGCAAAACCGAACCAATAAATGCAGTTTACTTTAGTAACTTATTTTCCTTCCCTTTAATGCATTTTGCTGACAATACTTTTGACTTCTAATTTCTCAGATAGGCGCTCAGAGTCATGTGTCGGTCGGTAGTAGCTCATATTCGGCTAGTTTCAGTCTTGAGTTGCTAATTATTTCAATAGAGGACTACAGGTACCAGGATGCAATTTAAAGGGAACGGAGGCACATGAGGGTTTTGATATCTATGCAGCCTGCTGTCCTCTTACTTCGGTGCTTTTCTTTGAAGTGTTGATTAAGCAGTAAACATCTCTATCCCCGTGCAGTGGGTCATCAGTTCTTTCTAGGAAGCTAAAATAACCTGCCTCTGTAGCAAGTGACCCGACCGCTGAGAGCGGTAACCCCGCCTCCACGCACCTGAACAAGTGGGTTTAATCAGTGTTTGAAACGGGCTGCAGAGCAGTGCAGTCCTGTCTTTTAGAAGGGAGCCGGTGTTGTTTGTTCTGGTCGTGCACATGAAAGTCGAATTTGCACGCCTGGATAGGTAATTTATCCACATTACTTTGATTCCAGGTTATATTTGTGTGCAGATTGTATCGATAGATCTGCTCGAGCGGTCAGTTGACCCTTTCGTTAATATTTTTGCAATCATTGCTTTGCAACCATACAAAGGACTTACGAATTGAAGTTCGCTTTAATGTGTTTCACCTGTGCTCTTATGCAATGAAAGTTGTTTTTTTTAAGTGTTATTGTAGTCAATGAAAGTAAAAGAAAAGCGGTAGGATAATCAGCGCTGGTGTCATAAATGTTTTTTTTTTTTACTTCAGACATGCTGCAGTGCAAAATGACTAAAACAATGAATACATAGGGATTAGCTCTCGCATAAGCGAGACCTATTGCCTTTGCTTGTTTTAACTTATCAGTGTAGCCTTGGCTCATTTTAATTGGGGAAATTGACGAATATACCTGATATCAATGATATAAAAAAAGCAAAGCCCAGGAATAGGAAAGTGATGTTCTGATGACATTGTCATTTATTCACCCCAATCATCTGGTTAAATTACTTTTAGGGTGGGCAAGTTCAGCAACGGTGGCTTGTTTGTGAATGGAGAGGCTACTTGCTCCTAGCCTCACCAGTCTTCCGCAGCTCTTGAGCAGAGCTATCTGTTTTCCCATGTCTGTGAATGAAAGCTCTCCCATGCAAAGGTTTTACTTTGCATTCCGGGAATTGCAGTACAGTTTGCCCCTTTCTAAAATCAGGACTACTTGCCTGTATGCCAAGCACTGAATGAGCTACTCCTGCATGGGCTGGAAAACTTTAGAACTCGGTTGAAGGGCAGACCCTCTATCTTTATTCTTTCGCAAGCGTTCTGGTGCTCTGGAGTCCAGTTCCCGAAATCTGGACGTTTTGACATAGGGTTTTATTGCTGGGGGTGTCCTAGGGCTCTCTCAGACCCTGCACGAGGACAAGCAGGGACAAAAGGAGGAGCAAAAAGAACAAGCACTGGCGTTGCCAATAGGTTTCACATTTGGAAAGTTGGAGCTATTGGTTTTGTAAATGACATTTTATATTTATATATCGTTATTGGCATTGTCAATAACAATATATAAATATAAAATGTCATTTACAAAACCAATAGCTCCAACTTTCCAAATGCGAAACCTATTGGCAACGCCAGTGCTTGTTTTTTTATTTGGCACTCACACAAAACCGATTTCCAATCCCCGGACGGCCTCACCTGTTGCTCAGTTTACTGTTACACTACCGTTCCATAATTAAAGGGCTTCACACTAATTCGCTGTGTCTTCCGTCATGTAACAGCGTCTCTGATCTTCTGTCAAAAAGCTTTTCTCTCGGGAGGAAAAAAAAAACCCCAAAAATGGCCGCCACGTAAGGTCAAAAGACGTGACCCTACGTCAATGCGTCAAACGTTAAGCATGAACTCCTCCTACGTATGCCCGATGACGCGGTAACCTATATCACCAGCATCGCATCACGCTCATGCGAACTCCACCGGTGCTCAAAAGATGCGATACAGCCCGGTAAGAGTAACGGCCACACACAATATATTGTGTCTTACTTGATAGTAAAATCCTTAGCCAGATGTTTCCTCACGTGAACTTCTCTACTCCGACAGAATAGTAGACCTTCAAAAACATCCGGTGAAATGATTCAATCTGATCCGATTTTTCTTGAAGCCAAGCAAAATATATTCGATCTCCCTTTAGTTCCAAAAGGTTTCGTTTCCCTCGTCGCCAGTTTGTAGTGTAAGAAATACACTAATGCAGTAGATTTCCTTGTAGGTATATAATGTATTGCAGGAATATAGCAACAGGTGAGCGCCAGGGAAAAAGATACAAACGGTCTCCCAGCCAACTCACGAATGCATCATCTTGAATCCTACACATGTGACATACATACAATCTACTAGCACAAGTTACTTAAAGGTATACTAATATAAAAGCAACACTACAGCCAGGTATGAAATTTGAAAAGTGAATAGCAAAAAGTAGTTAAAACTTTAGGAAAGTTTGTTGCGATTGCTTAATATCTACCTGCAATAACGAATGATATAAAATATGTACATGTGCTAGTGCAACTTGTACATTGTTCACATGAAGGCAGAAGAGTAATATGGAAATGCAGTTGGAACCGTTTAGATTTCAGTGGTCAGTAAAGCACTGAAGTTTCAGTTGCCTGGTGAAAGCTAAATTAAAGAATTTCACACCCAAAAGATGGCAGACGATGGTTTATTTTACTGTTAGTGTGCACTTTCAAGTTCTGGTCATGATGTATCTGTCCCTCAGACTATTAAAGAACTTTGGGGCACATGCATCAATGTAGGCTTTTGCGATTCCGTAACTGCGATTGTTAAGGAATCGCAATTAAGGAATTGAAAAAGCCTATGCATGTAGGAATTGCTATAAAATTTGCGATTCCCAAACATTCCTTAATTGCAACTCGCAAATTGTGAGTTGCAAGTAAGGAATGCCTTCCTATAAGTAGTAAATTATTATTTTCTGTTTCAGTATTGCTATCTTTCTTATTGGGCTCTGTTTCATTGCAGGGGCCGATCTGCAGGGATTTCAGATAGCTGAAATGGACATGAATACACTGGATCTTCTCCAGGTGACAGAAACTAAAGAAAGGGAATGCTTACTATCTGCCATATACCAGGAACTGCATCCTACAGACACTTTCAGCCAAAGCCTGGACACACTCCTAGGTAAGAGACAATAAAAAAAAATACATTCCCTATATGACAGATAGTGGTACCTGAGAGTTATGCTTTTAATGAAGTAATGATTGTGACTTTGAGATACAGAACTACATTGTCTGCCTTTGTGTGATCTGTGTGAAATTGTATACTGAAATGTAGTATTTTCTTGTTGTTGTTAATTAACTTGTACATATGTCAAGTTTGCCTACCATCCCCTGTCAGTTTTGTCCTTGATTACTGTTTCCTTTTCATTGTCTGGCAAGCCAATTTTTACTATTTAACCTCCTTAGTGTGGTGGACGACCCGTTGACATCCACCACACAACCTTATTTACAACAAGGGGTGGTGAGGGACAGAGTCTCTGAATTAAGCAGAAAGCTCTCACCCAGTCAAGAGATCAGGGCTAGATCCAACACCGTTTTTTAGCTCACTGCACCATCCCAGTTTCAGAACCTGGCTGTATGCAAATTAGTCTGTTCCTGTCCCAGTGCATGATGGGAACAGGGCAAACCAAACTACAAAAGCCAATTCTTACACTGGGAAGGAAACAAGCTCCCGGGGACCGGTTTCTGGCATTACAGCCGTCTTCGGCCCAGTTTGCTTGAATCCTGATGGTGCAATGAGCAAGGGTCTCACATCTGAGAATACCCTTCCACGCTTAGGGTGGACAAAAATATTTACAACAAGGGGTGGTGAGGGACAGAGTCTCTGAATTAAGCAGAAAGCTCTCACCCAGTCAAGAGATCAGGGCTAGATCCAACACCGTTTTTTAGCTCACTGCACCATCCCAGTTTCAGAACCTGGCTGTATGCAAATTAGTCTGTTCCTGTCCCAGTGCATGATGGGAACAGGGCAAACCAAACTACAAAAGCCAATTCTTACACTGGGAAGGAAACAAGCTCCCGGGGACCGGTTTCTGGCATTACAGCCGTCTTCGGCCCGGTTTGCTTGAATCCTGATGGTGCAATGAGCAAGGGTCTCACATCTGAGAATACCCTTCCACGCTTAGGGTGGACAAAAATATTTACAACAAGGGGTGGTGAGGGACAGAGTCTCTGAATTAAGCAGAAAGCTCTCACCCAGTCAAGAGATCAGGGCTAGATCCAACACCGTTTTTTAGCTCACTGCACCATCCCAGTTTCAGAACCTGGCTGTATGCAAATTAGTCTGTTCCTGTCCCAGTGCATGATGGGAACAGGGCAAACCAAACTACAAAAGCCAATTCTTACACTGGGAAGGAAACAAGCTCCCGGGGACCGGTTTCTGGCATTACAGCCGTCTTCGGCCCAGTTTGCTTGAATCCTGATGGTGCAATGAGCAAGGGTCTCACATCTGAGAATACCCTTCCACGCTTAGGGTGGACAAAAATATTTACAACAAGGGGTGGTGAGGGACAGAGTCTCTGAATTGAGCAGAAAGCTCTCACCCAGTCAAGAGATCAGGGCTAGATCCAACACCGTTTTTTAGCTCACTGCACCATCCCAGTTTCAGAACCTGGCTGTATGCAAATTAGTCTGTTCCTGTCCCAGTGCATGATGGGAACAGGGCAAACCAAACTACAAAAGCCAATTCTTACACTGGGAAGGAAACAAGCTCCCGGGGACCGGTTTCTGGCACCACACAACCTTCACAGTGCAGTGAATGTCAATGGGTTGTCCATCGTACCGACAAAGAAAAGGTTTCAGTGAAAAAACAAGAAACAACGCTGAAGTTGGGATGCAAGGGAGGATCTGCCCTTGCCTCCTGAGTTAAATGTTTTTTGCTTTGCTATGACGAGCAGTGTGCAGAGCACTGACACCCCAGTAATTCAAAAGTGAGAACAGACTGATATAATGATGTGGTCTGCTTTCTCTTTTGATTATGGCGGTGGTACAAGACTTTACCCACTAGGCACTGACCAACGTAGTGTTGGAAAGGGACCAATGTCCCATTTCCAGTGCTCTCCATACCCAGTAGTTCTCTGCTTGGGGAGCGCACTGGCCAAGCAGGATTCCACTCCAGTAGACATCAAGGACATTTCCTCATGGAGGAAGGACCCCCTATGGACATGGACCTGTGCTCACCCTTTCCCAGGGTATATCAGTATTCCAGCTTCCAAATGGGGGTGGGGGAAGAAAGCCCAGTAGGCACAAGGGAATTCTATAGTACACTATTTTGAGGGGACCAGCCTCAAAATAGTGGATGGTCCTACGTTCCACCGTTCTGTGGGTACTGAAGTCTTTATGGCCCCCCTGGGGGGTAGGGGTAAGACAGGTGACGTTTACACTGTCAAATGACTGGGTTAGGCCTGGGAAGAAACACTGCAATTATTACATGCACAAGTTTCTTAAGTTGCCTTCTTTTATACACAATCAGGTACATGCATCATTGTTGCCGTTTGCGATTCCTTAATTGCGAAAATTAAGGAATCGCAATTAAGGAATCCCAAACGGCAATGCATCAAAAAATCGCAATTTCTTTAGCGATTCCTTATTTTTCCTTAATTGCGATTCACAATTTGCGAATCGCAATTAAGGAATACCTTCCCATTGATTCCTATGGGCCAAAAGGCCCATAGAAATGAATGGGAAGGCAATCTCAATTTGGGATTCGCAATTAGCTAATCGCAAATTGAGATTGCGATTTCAAGGGTGCAGGGGTATCCAAATGACACCCTTTTGCACCCCTGAAATCAACCTATGCACGTATATTGTGCACACACATGTCCTAAGGGCATGTGTGTGCACAACATGACAGTTTAAAAAATGCACAAAATTGCATTTTTTAGATTTTTCGCAAATTACCATGAGGTCCAACCTCATGGTAATTTTTTCCTCCTAATTGCGAATTCGCAATTTTTTTTAAGTGTCATGCATTGCATTTAAGGAATCGCAAATTGCGATTCCTTAATTGCAATCGCATTTTCCGAAATCACAAACAATTATGTGATTTAGGAATCGCAAACGGACGAATTTTGTGATTTGCACCGTTTGCGATTCCTAAATCCTTTGATGCATGTACCTGAATGACTTTTGACACACATTTCCTAGCATGACATTGCAGGATTAGTTTCTCTGGAAACAATATTGGTTCCAAATTCACTGAGCAAGTACACTATAATGACACCTCGCACATTTCGTACAAGATCTAGGCACAAATTTTGCAAATGTTGTTATTTGATATTCACACTTGAGGTGTTAGAGGGACGCGCTAGAGGCTTTTAACTTACCTCAAGCAAAGGAGGTCAGTACAGAAATATGCGCTAGAAGCTTTTTAACCTCTGCTGCACGAGAATTACCGATTTACTCTACTTTGCTACTACTGTGCGCAACAAAGGGAAAGCACGAACCCTCTTTTAAAAATTCACTTGCACTGTTTTTTCACCTATCTTAAAACTTATTGTGTGCTAAGCTGCCCAAACACACCTGGTGACTTCCTTGCGTGTTCCCCGGTCCACCACAGTTGTTACCGTTTGAAGGAGGGAATGTTGCGCACAAGGGAAGCACCAGGGGGAACTTCCAGCAGGGGCACACGAGAGGTCAGCGCTCTAGTGGCTGAGCTCGACCTATAAAAACAGGATGCCTGCCTTGACGCGCAGCGGACACGCTAGAGGCTTTTAACTTACTTCAAGCAAAGGCGGTCAGTACTGAAATATGCGCTAGAAGATTTTTAACCTCTGCTGCACTAGAATTACCGATTTACTCTACTTTGCTACTACTGTGCGCGACAAAGGGAAAGAACGAACCCTCTTTTAAAAATTCACTTGCACTGTTTTTTCACCTACCTTAAAACTTATTGTGTGCTATGCTGCCCAAACACACCTGGTGACTTCCTCCGTGTTCATTGATGGAAAGGCGGCATACTACGAGGCTAGGATCACCACGGCCACAAATAAACAGAAAGATACCTTTAAAATACTGCGAGAACTCAGCCAAAAAGCCGAAGTTAAAGCCTTCGACGTCTCCCTCGACTGTAACAACCTTCAATACTACTTTCTGCAAAAAGTCAAAGACATCATCACTGAGATTGACAACACCCCAATCCGCCAAAATGAGCAAACCGACTCTCAGGTACCCTGCCCAATAGGCCACCAACTCTTGGCTTTCCCCCCTCTGAACAATACCGTGCAAACTCAATTAATGAACAGTACTAAATCAGGCTCCCCAGCGGACCGCATTTAAACTGCTCATTAGAGACCGGCTACCTACCTACTAACCTAAAGGAAGCACGAGTTACCCCCCCCTGAAAAAACCTGGAGCAGACGCCACTAGCCCAAAGAACAACAGGCCGATCTCCGAATTACCCTTCCTGGCTAAAGTAATTGGGCAACATGTTCTACAAACACTTTCATCTTTCCTGGAGGAGCACCAACTACTACAAACACAACAAGCAGGTTTCAGAGCAGACCGCAGTACCGAACTTGTGATGCTCTTGGTCCTTGATGACCTAAGAATTATGGCAGACAAGAAACAACTGAGCGCCCTGATTTTACTAGATCTATCAGCGGCGTTCGATACGGTCAACCACTTCCAACTGTTAAACCGCCTAACAGTGCTGGGTCTCCAAGGTCCGGTCCATCAGTGGCTGAGTTCTTTCCTCACTGAAAGATCCCAAAATATCTAGCTGGGGAAACAGGTATCAATTAAAGGGAGCACTTACCTTCGGGGTCCCCCAGGGATCCGCCCTCTCCCAGCTCCTATTTAACATTTATCTACAACCCTTGGTAACAGCCCTTGCCCACATGGACTGCCGTGTCTTCAACTATGCTGATGATACCCAGCTCATTCTCCGGATTGACATCGCCAGAGCCCAGGAAACGGCTCAAAAGATCCTCCGATTTACCATAAACTAGATGACTAAAAATTCCCTGAAAATCAACCCGGAGAAAACTGAAGTCCTTGTGCTACCCGCAAAAAGCAACCCATGGAACGACTACTTCTGGCCCCAGGAGTTGGGCACCACTCCCCCCCCCCCGCCACTGTAAAAAGCCTAGGCATTAAATTGGACCAAGAGCTTTCTATGACCAACCAAATAACCATGGTAGCAGGCACCTGTACTGGACTCCTAAGACAACTACGTAAGCTGGCTCTCTTGCTCTCCCCATCTTCCCTACAAATGATCATCCAAGCTACAATCCTTTCCAGGCTGGACTACGGTAATGCGTTATACCTTGGCCTCCCTCAAAAATCATTAGCAAACTCCAGGTGGTACAGAATGACGCAGCCAGGCAGATTTTTGGGCTACCTAGAGGATCCCATGCCTCCCCTCTGCTTCACAAACTTCACTGGCTCCCCATCAGGCAAAGAGCGAAGTTCAAAGGCCTTTGCATTGCCCATAAAGCAATATACGGCAAAGCCCCAGCATATGTAAAGGAACGCCTCAAGATCTACGTACCAGGGCGCTCACTTGGATCCACAGAGGTTTGTAACCTGGCGACTCGCCAATATTCCTTGGCTTCCCTAAACTCTGGAATCAGCTGCCAGACCACCTCCGCAAAGAATCCTCACTCCTCGAATTCAGGAAACAACTAAAAACACTATTGTTCAAAGAAGCACTGACCACCGGCTAAACCTCCCATCACTGTCAGTTTTCCACATCTGCCCACTTTGTTTTAAGCCTCGCCTCCAAAGCGCTTAGAGACCTGTTGGTGACTAGCGCTATACAAATACAAATACAAATTATGGCTAATATAAGACAATAAACAAATGTCAGCCTGGTTGAAGCCTCAGCATGGAAGCATGGATGATATTGGTATTATTACAAATGCATTTTCATGCTCAAATTAGACGAGCATTCTGCTGTCATTGCGAGGTTTTCGCAGTGTAGAAGTCTCAATACATCTGAGTTCCCTTGTAGCTTCTGTGAGGAGGGATGCCCAACTTGTCACCAAGACAGGACCTACATACCTTCCCTTTTAGTAATGGGGAGGGTTGGATAATCCAATAGGTGATTCTTGGAAGAACATTCACCCTAGGCAATTAAGCTATTAGGCTAGGGATCACATAGTAGAAATACACTATATCCAGTACCAGCATATATGCACTGTTTTAGCAAGAAGTGGAAATGTTCAATCTTTTCTTTTTTCTGATTTTGTGTATTAATTATTGCAGCACATTTATTTTATACAAGAATAATAATGGTTTGCTAAATATTAAAAACACCCCTTTGTGAATTTCTTGTGTATCTCTCTGAACGAGCACAAGTGACTGAGTGAAAAGGTTCGGGATCTGTTGCCAAGATTCCTGGGGGGATCAGGGTTGTCATGTTCTGATTTTGTCCAAATTATTTGTTACTTTACTAAGTTTAGGGGTATTTATGGTGGCACTGTGAGCTAGCTAGTCTAGTGAAAACTGTATGACAACAGCCACTCTTTCACCTTGGGGGCAGAAAGCCCATTAGGCACTTAGGTATTTTATAGTGTACTGTTTCAAGGGGGGTTCACTCCTGGTCAAGACCCTGCTCTCCACCCTGCCCTTTGCAAAACAGGTTTATTGTTCCCCTTGAGGGGAAGATTGGGGGGTGTACAACTCATATGCCCCCCAAGGGGGTAGACGGCCAACTATACACCTGGGAATGGTATGTTTTGGGGGGAGCAGCCCCTCTGGCATGGCCCTGTTTCCGCTGTCCACAGAGCTCAATATTCCTCCTGCCATCCAGGGGGCTGATTGGGGGAGTTTACCCCCAATCTGCTCCCAGGTGGACAGAAAACCCAATAGGTCCCAGGGAAAAACACTCAAAAAAGAAGGGCTGTGGGGGCCCGGCCTTGGCATTGGGTTGTAATCCCACCCCACAATGGGCCCAAGAGTCTAATTGTCCATCCGGAGACGTTGGGGGGCTTTACCATAATTCTGCCCTCAGGACGGCAAAAAGCCAACTAGACACCAGGGATACATATTTCTCATTTTATTAAAAACAAATATGGGGTGTTGGCGGGCCACCCTTGAGTTGGGGTGTTGGCTGACCACCCTTGAGTTGGTCCTATCTGACCTTCCCCTAAAGGCCCCCACAGTCTATTTGCCCACCTCGGGCACAGAGCATCCACCACCCCATGGCAGACATTAGGAAATCCAGATTCTTTTCAGTGTAGGTTTAACACATGAATCAGCAGAGTACAATTCTGAATTGCTGCATTACTTGAGCTCTAGCTCAGTTGCCACACAGGGAAACCTACTAAACTAGGGGAGCCCAGGGTGGAGGACCTGCATGGATCTCACTCCATTTTCTTACCCAGAATGCCTACCACACCTCAAACTTTACCCACAATCACCCATCTTCATGACATTTCTGTGAAAGAAATTTCCAGAAATGGTGTAGACCCTCACAGTTCCTACCACCCAGCATTTCTACATTATCACTAGCCCTGGGCGGAGCAGGCGTAGTGCCTCTATGCGAAGTTCCACAAGGTTGGAAAGCAACTCTGTGGAATTTCGCTCTGCTCCACTCGGTGCCCTCCCCCACCCAAAATAACTACAATTAATTAAAAGGCACTTACCTGCCCTGTGGCTGCCTCCCCCTGAACATCACCGCTCTCCTGCCTCCTCCTCGCCATCCTGCTTCACTAATAACCCCTATGTTGTTTGTCTTGTGCGTGCACATGCGCACTCACAAAATGAACAATGTAGGGGTGATCAGTGAAGCAGGACGGTGAGGAGGAGACAGGAGAGAGGCGATGTCCAGGAAGAGGCGGCCACGGGACAGGTAAGTGCCTTTTAATTAATTTTAATTCATTTGGAAGGGTGGAGGGGCCGGTTTACTACGCTCAGCCATGGAGTTGTAGTTTTGCCTGAACTTCGCATTCACAATGGAACGTGGAGAAGGCAAAACTATGTAAACTCCACTGGTGGAGCATAGTTACCCGCCCGGAGTTAATTATCACCTGATAAAAAAGGTACCCACTTGTGTAGCAGAGACTACAGCATGTGACAGGAATGGATCAAACCAGGGACTACACAGGACTCACATGGTCTTTGGTTTGAAACCTTCCTGCAGCCTGCACTATTTCAGGAACACAAGTAGGGTAGTATTTTCAAAACATCTGGGTTTGGTAGGTTTACATTGGGGGCAATCAGGCCAGGGCCCAAATACCTTGTCTGCTCAAATCACCAAAACGAGGCATTTTTTTTACAGGAAATGTTGATGGCTCCATGCTGCTTTTCGTGATATTTTGTGTAGTAGGCGCTAGGCCAAGCCACACAAGTAGGGTAGCATTTTTATTGGGGGAGTATTGGAACGGTGGATGCTATGAATTTTGTGGATTCCAGATGTTTCTGTCACATATAATGTGAGATTTAGTCAATGTTTGAGGTTTGTGGGGCAATGTGGGAACGAAACGATTGTGGCATTCATGCAAAGCAGTCCACCCTGGACTGCACCGGGTGCCTAGTTAACAAAAATGTCTGAATTTAGAGTGTTTCCGGCATGGAGCCTGAGCCTGGGTCAAATACTGCAGCTGCCCCATTACCAAAGCAGGTTACTGTTTGACACATAACGTAGATGTCTCCACTATGCTTTTTGAGTCCTTTTCTGTCAGAACACAGTAAAGTATAAAATGTGTGATTATGAATTGAATTGCCCTCCAACATCGGCTTCCAACTATAAGCCAGAATGCAACAAAGAGCGCAAATTTCCCTCACATGACAATATGAGTAATTCCAAAATCAAAGGCGCACATTACCCCCTCATGGGTCCTCCCCGTCCCAGTCCTTAGTACGTGAGGCAGTCCTACCTCCACCCAGCTAATCACAACGCCAGCATTTCCATACTACATAAGCCCCTCCCTCCTACCGCCATGCCTTTTTTTTCTGTTCCGACGGTAGTCGGACACTGGTACTCCCAGTTCCGGTCCCTGGATCCAGTTTCCTTTGGTGGTCGTTCCGTGAGTTTTCTTGTGTTTCTTTGATGTGCATTGTGCTGTTTATTTCTTGAATGCACGGTGCGGCCGCTCCGGTTTTTCCGGTCGGCCGAGCTCCTGTTCTGGGGTCAGGTACGCTACCCGCTCATGTGCTGGGCTGGGGCGGGGAGTTTGAGGGCGTCCGGCCCCCACGGCCATTCTCTTTTGAACTGTGGCTGGAGACTTCAGGGCTGCCCTCTTTTTATTTCATTCACCTGTCTCACCTTTGTTTGATTGGATGATTGGGGCAGTATTTATTGGAGTTTGCTGGGCACTTCCTTTGGTGTGGTGATTTCCTGTTTGGTTGCTTCTGGGTTTTTCACCATGAGTGAAGGTGCTTCTTCTCCTGTACCGGCTAAGGCTGTTTCCAAGCAGCATAATGTTCAGGATCTGCAGGAGGACGACTTCTTGCAGACTTCTAGGGCTGATTTGCAGGACTTAATTCATTCTGCGTTCCAGTCTGCGCTGCCGGAGCCTGCGGCTAAGCGGGCTAAGGATGATGAGGAAGACATGGACAATTCCCCTAAGGGAAAGTACGTCCAGTGCAAAGTTTTCTCTGACATGCTGGTCGAGAAGTGCTTTGGTTTGACCCTAAATCGCTGACTGAGGAGGGATTTTATGCACAGTATAATTCCTCTGTGGTGGATGACCTCCCCTTCCATGATATCCTGAAGGATATCCTCATGAAAGAGTGGCTTGAGGTGGATAAGCAGGGTATTCGGCGATTCCTGGGGAAGTGGTATTGCCTGGCGGACTTTGATTCCCAGTTTCCTGCAATTTCAAAGGTTAATCCTGTTTTGTAATCTATGGCTTCCTCCTCTTCCTCTTTATCTTAGGAGGAGGCTTCCATGTCTGATCTGGTGGAGCGTAAGGTGGAATCTGCTCTCAAACGTTCTTAGGCCGCTTCTCACTTTGGGGTGCGTCCTAGCACTTATGCGGCCTATGCGTCGCAGGTCCTGCTCAAGGATTTCGGGAAGCTGTTTGGCTGTCTTCAGGATCATGGGGACCCTACTCCTCTGTTGGCTCAAATGGAGGTTTTGGCGCAATTCCTGTCGGATGTCGCTTTTGATTCCTTGTGGGCATTCTCCTCTGCTGCTGGGGTGGGGGTGGCTAGGAGGAGGACTCTGTGGATAAAGCCTTGGAGTCTTAAAGCTGCTCAGAAGACCTTAGTCCATAAACTGCCTTTTGAGGGTCCCCGTCTCTTTGGGAATGTCTTGAATACGATGGTGCAGCGGAGGAGAAGAAGTTGTTGAAGCCTTTTCAGCCTGCTCCTAAGAAAAGGTTTTTTTTCCAGAAGCAGGGGTTTCAAGGGGTTTTGTCCTCCCAGCCCTTTCGTTGTCGGGCCCGTGGTCGAGGGGCCGTGTTCCAATATAAGTCCTGGCCCCAGCAGCAACAGCAGCAGCAGCAGCCTCCCTCTGGTGCTGGACAGAAGTGACTATGCCGTTGTGGGGGCTCGTATCCGTTTGTTTCTGAACCTTTGGTCAGCTCTGATCTCCGATCAATGGGTCTTGGCTGTCATCAGGTGGGGTTACCAGATTCCCTTCCGGGGCCCTCCCCCTCTGGATTGTTTTCTGGTTACCCCATTGTCAAGAGACCCCATGCGACGGTCTGCCATGTTGTCCGGCGTCACCATGTTATTACGGAAAGTGGCAGTGGTACCGCTTCCAGTGGAGGAAGTGGGCCTGGAGTTCTATTCCCGTCTGTTTCTGGTTCCAAAGCCCGATGGTTCCTTCCGCCCCATATTGAATCTCAGTTTCCTGAACAAATTGGTGCGGTTGGATCATTTTTGGATGGTCACATTGCAGTCCGTCATCCAGGAGGGAGAATTTTTGGCTTCCCTGGCCTTAGAGGACACCTATTTTCACGTTCCGGTCCATCCTGCCAGTCAGCGGTTCCTGAGGTTTGTGGTCCAGGGGATGCATTTCCAGTTTCAGGTTCTGCCGTTCTGCCTCTCCACTGCTCCAAGGACTTTTACCAAGGTATTGGCTCCTGCTGTGGGGGGTTTGCAATATCAGGGTTTCTCTGGTGGATTGGTGGCTTTGCACACCCAATCTGGAGAAGGGGGTGCGGTTTTGTCTTCCCCCTTCCCTTTTGTTGACAACGGATGCCAATCTCTGGGGTTCGGGGGCCACTTTGGGGTCCTTGGAAGCCAAGGGTCGGTGGTCTCAGGGGGACAGCGCCCATTCCTCGAACTGGCGGGAGTTGGCAGCCATCTGGGAGGCGGTGCAGTTCTTTCAGGTTCCTCTCCTCGGGGCGAATCTGTTGGTTTGTACCAACAACCAGGTGGCTCGTTGTCACCTGAACCATCAGGGGGACTAGGTGCGCATCTCTGAACATGTTGACCTCCATGATTTGTGCTTGGACGGAATCTCATCTGTTGGCCTTGAGGGCGGTGTACATTCCCGGACGGTTGCATTTTCATGCGGACGCTTTGAGACGCGACCTTCCATCTTCTGTTATGTACCAGCTCTCTCTTCCTCTGTTCCTGTCCCTATGCCTTCGGTTTGGGACTCCTTGGATTGATCTTTTTGCATCCCCTCACAACTTTCTCCTACCCCGGTTTTGTTCAGAGGAGCTGTCTCCTCAGGCTTGGGTGGTGGATGCTCTTTCGATTCCCTGGCCTTCGGGCCATGTGCAAGCATTCCCTCCCATTCCCCTCCTCCTGAGGGTGCTTCAGAAGATTCGGGGGGATAAAGTTTCGGTCCTGTTGATTGCTCTTTTCTGGCCTCGCCGCATTTGGTTTCCTCTCCTGTTGCGGCTGGCGGAAGGTCGGTTTGTCCGGCTTCCTTTGTTTCCATCTCCTCTTCAGTTTCCGCTCCTGCCTCTGCCTTGTCTTCCTAGTTTGCAGCTGACGGCTTGGCTCTTGAGCGGTTGACGTTGGAGACCTTGGGTTGTTCATCGGTGGCTTTTGTTTCTTGGTGTTCTTCTCGTGGGGTGGATCCTGTACTGGGGGTTTCTACTTCTGTCTTGGAATTTCTCCAAAATGTCTTTTTGAAAGGC
This sequence comes from Lissotriton vulgaris, assembly GCF_964263255.1. Classification (NCBI taxonomy): domain Eukaryota; kingdom Metazoa; phylum Chordata; class Amphibia; order Caudata; family Salamandridae; genus Lissotriton; species Lissotriton vulgaris. The sequence continues at coordinate 1,537,289,062 of NC_141694.1, forward strand.
CTTTCCCCTTCCACGTTGTCTGCTCAGTGGGCAGCGGTTCGTGCTTGTCGGGGTTCTTGGGCCTCCTTGGAGGGTGTTGTCCCTTTGGTTAGTCAGCTTCTTCAGAGCTTTCGGCTTCGTCGGCCGGTTTCTCCTGTTCTCACTCCTTCTTGAGATTTGCCTACTGTTTTGCGTGGTCTGCAGTTTCCCCCTTTTGACCCTTTGGAGACTTACGTACCTGCCGCCACCGCCGAGAGTCAATCGCTGGCACTTACCTGAACCTTCCTGTGCAGACATTCCAGCCGCCACCGCCGAGAGTCATTCCAGGGCAATACAACTTACCTGACGCCTTAGCCGCCACCGCCGAGAGTCTATCCTGGGCATTGGAAAACGCGCCGCCGCTCCGGGGGACTACAACTCCCGGCAGGCCTCGCGGCGGTGCGTGGAGGTGACGCAACATGCGCCAGCGAGCGCTTACAGGCTGCATAAAGGGAGAAGGAGCCCGGCAGAGCGGGGGGAGACTTGCGTACCTGCCGCCACCGCCGAGAGTCAATCGCTGGCACTTACCTGAACCTTCCTGTGCAGACATTCCAGCCGCCACCGCCGAGAGTCATTCCAGGGCAATACAACTTACCTGACGCCTTAGCCGCCACCGCCGAGAGTCTATCCTGGGCATTGGAAAACGCGCCGCCGCTCCGGGGGACTACAACTCCCGGCAGGCCTCGCGGCGGCGCGTGGAGGTGACGCAACACGCGCCAGCAAGCACTTACAGGCTGCATAAAGGGAGAAGGACCCCAGCAGAGCGGGGGGAGACTTACGTACCTGCCGCCACCGCCGAGAGTCAATCGCTGGCACTTACCTGAACCTTCCTGTGCAGACATTCCAGCCGCCACCGCCAAGAGTCATTCCAGGGCAATACAACTTACCTGACGCCTTAGCCGCCACCGCCGAGAGTCTATCCTGGGCATTGGAAAACGCGCCGCCGCTCCGGGGGACTACAACTCCCGGCAGGCCTCGCGGCGGCGCGTGGAGGTGACGCAACACGCGCCAGCGAGCGCTTACAGGCTGCATAAAGGGAGAAGGAGCCCCGCGTCGCGGGACGCCCGGGGCAAAGCCCGGGCAAAGGGCGAGCCCTCTACGGCCCTCATCGGCACGAAGAGACAGGACAGGGCCGGAAACCATGCACGAAGCTCGTGAGGCATCCTACTATCCAAGTAAGACTGTGCTGTGTATGATTCATACCTCTCTGTGTGTCTGAGGAGTTTTGATCTTTGTTTTCATTATCAGGATGTCTAAAAAAGGCTCTGCACCACCAGCAAACACAATGGAAAATTACATGGTGCAAACAGTGAAAAAAATTAACCTACAGAGGAGAGAATCCCTGGGACTGAGTCAATCACCTGACTTACGCTGTTTGACCCCTACTCTATCCCCCTCACCTGATGACCTAGTTCCCCTGCAGACTCTTCCTGATGCTTGTTCTAATCGCCCTATCACGCAGGATTCAGGCACCTTAAACGATAATACGCTGTCTGGACCTGAGGTTCTTATTGTGGATCATGTAAACAACTTAGACAGTGATTTGGACCAGGAAAATCATGTTGATCCCTCAGAAGAAGACATGTCCATTTCTGAACAAACATCCCGGACAGACATTGTAAAAGCCAAAACTCAGCCAAAACGGGGAGGACTAAGATCGGGGACAAGGAGGAAGAGGGTAAACACCCCAAAAGTTAACTTGAAGGAAGATGGAGAGGGAAGAGTTAAGCCTAATGTTATCTTTGATGATGATTTGCTTGCTAGAATTACCGATCTAATAGAAAGTAAAATCAAAACCATTGGTAAACCTCTACTTACCAAAATAGATAAATTACAATCTGAGGTTAAAAAGTTAGGTGGGCAGCTGAATAAAATGACAGAGGGTGTTGATAACGTTACAATGTTGGTAACAAATTTGGACAATAACATTGGAGAACTTGATGATCAGGAGGGGGAGGATACAGATGAAGTATTACATAATAATCCCCCAACTCAGATACCAGTCTTAAAAGCTAATGGAACAAATAATAGTAGAGGGGATGGTCCTTTAACAGTTGAGATACCCCCTGCACAAGCTCAGCTAACTGACCCTCTACAATTTATAGTCGAAGCCTCACCTGTTGTTCTAGAACTGGCTAATGTACCGCCCTTAGAAGCTGGTATTGAAGAATCCCCTTCCTCTCTGTCTAATAAGGCACTGCAGTGGCTTACAAATAATATGAGGCTAGCCCCAGGGGGGGGCCAACAGTTGGCTCAAGAGATTAAGACTGCTAAAAGGGTTTCATGGTTAGGAAATCGCCCCAAAAAATTTAAGGGGGATTGTGTGGCAGTAAGTTTCTCACACTCTGGTGTGTTGCCAAACATCCTCATTAATTTACTCCCACCCCAACGTAGGCAGGGTTCTGTTGTACCATTAACATTGAAGTTCTTTTATGGAGAACAGCAGAACGTCACTTACCCCAAGACACCAGCCTTTGAGTGGGACAACAACTGGGATGTAAATAATAGATGGGGCCGTGAACAACATCGGAATATTGTAAACCATCCCGCTCCTTTAGCATACCAGAATCCTTTTGCTCAACCCCTCTTATTGTCCAACCGATTTGCCCCTCTATCCTTTTTGGACCATAATGACTGACTTTTGTCAGAACATCCTAATAAAGCAGAGAATATTGTGCCAATACTCAGTATGCTTACTTGGAACATAGCGGGTATCAGGGCTAAAGTAGGTAACGCAATTTGGACAGATTTTACAACTAAGTATGACATTATTGCATTGCAGGAAACCTGGGATACAAACAACAGTTTCTCTCTAGATGGCTACAGCCACTTTTGTATTCCCACAGTTGCTAGTGCAGCGGGAAGAGCTAAGGGAGGATTGCTAAGCCTCTTTAAACTGGATATTAAAGGTAGCCTTAAGAAATGTGACTCAGGATCTGAGCAATGTCTAATTGTTGAACTGTCTTGTGTGGAATCTCCCAACATTTTGTTTATAAATTTTTACAACTCCAACGCAGTAGACTGTACATCATATAGTCTAGGTAGATTGGATTACTTACTGTCAGTCTATAGTGAAGACGTTAATGCCTTTGAAATCATATTTTTGGGTGATTTTAACATACACCCTTGTTCACTTATGTGTGTTTGCGATGACTCAGAATCCCCTCCTAATTGTGTGCTTGTTCATCTTGAACATAATAAACAGGGGGGTTGCTTAGAGAACTTTCTAGCAAGATGGAACTTATACGAATCCAGTTGTGGGGAGGGGGGGATAGGGCCCCTACTTTTAAGGGAACAGACAATGGCTCTATTATTGATTAAATTTTTATTTCCGCATGTTTTTTTACCTAAGGTTTTAATGTATAGAACTGTGGTCTCCGTTTTCAGTGATCATAACCCAGTCTCCCTGGACCTAGTAGCTTCTGAGCTTATAGGGCGTAATTATGGCCCTTGTTATGATAAACGAGCGCTCAAAGTTAAGGACCAGGGTCGTAGACTGAAATGGGATAGTATAATCCCAGAACCCTTCGTACAAGAGGTACTTTCTGAGGCTGAGGAGGAGGTCGGTGTGTGTTTATCCAGTGTGTCCAATGATAGGGAGGTGATTCTTGCATTTAGTAGCATATGTAGTAAGATAAACTGGAGGCTTTCTGTGACTAGCAAACCTAAGTTGAAGCCCATTAAAAGATGGTTTGATCACAGTTGCTCAAAAGCACATTCTGCATTGCTCAATGCTTTAAAAACCGTACCGAAAAATTGGGATCTTATCACCACTAGTAGAGCCCTATATAAAAAGGCTATCGCAGAAAGGAAAAAACAGCTCAAAGACGAAGCCTGGACACAACTCACTGATCCAGCAATACTAAAAAATAGTGGAGAATTCTGGAGGATTGTCAACCAACCCTTACTTACTGGGGAGGATAATTCCCCCCTTGAAACCAACATTCCTGATGAGGGTTGGATCAAACATTTTAGTGACATCTATTCAGGTCACACTAATGGTGAATCTAGGGAGCAGGAGGTGAATATCAACCCCACTGGGAACCATTTGCACTTTGAAGTAAAAGAAGTATTATCTGCTATAGACTGTACCCTGAAAAAAAAGGCACCGGGACCAGATGGTGTTCCTGCAGATGCCTTTAAATGCTTCCCTAACTTTTGGTCAAGTCTACTCTGCAGGGTCTTTAATGCCCTAAACCATGATAACATTCCTGAGTCATGGAAAACATCTATAATTATTCCTGTGTTCAAAAAAGGAAATAGGCAGTATCCTGCATGTTATAGACCAATCTCACTGATAGATTCTTCAGTTAAGATTTTAGGGAGAGTCATATTAGCTAAACTGAACGAATGGGCTACAGAGAATATTATCTTGACTAATGTGCCATATGGGTTTAGACCTAAAAGAAGCACCCTGGATCAATGCCTTAATCTCCACTTGCTGATCGAGAAATATACCAGGGCCAAGGAGGGGTCCATGTACCTAGGTTTCATGGACCTCTCCTCTGCGTTTGATATGGTTAACAGAACAAAGCTCTGGTTAAAATTACTTGACATGGGTCTGGATAGGACCATAGTTAATTTATTGGCCGACCTGCACTCTGACCTTACTGCAAAGATTAGAGTTTCCTCGAGTGGAAGGTGTACAGATGTTTTTGTCTCTGAAAAAGGAGTCAGACAGGGATGTATACTGGCACCACTGTTGTTCACGTTATATTTGAACGCTTTGGAGCCTGCTCTTAGGGGCGTGACTAGCGACATCCCGCGTGCAGGTGATTAGGGGATTCCTGTTCTCCTTTACGCTGATGACGCGGTTCTTCTTGCACGCACCGGGGTGGGGCTTCAACGACTCCTGGATGCCTTTGAATCTTTCATGGGCTCACTTGACCTGAAAATAAACGCTAAAAAATCCCAGGTTATGCTTATGGGCAGGGCTTCTAGGAGACCTTTTCACAAAATCTTTCTTTGCAGGCAGGAAAAGCTTGCTCGTGTATCCTCCTTTCCCTACTTAGGGATCACCTTTGATGAGAAAGGTAGCTGGGGTCCCCATGTTAATAGTAGAGCAATCATGTTGGCTAGGACATCTGCAGCCCTTCATGGGTTCTCTAAAAAACTTGGGGGTAGGCCAATTGCAGCTGTTAGTAAAATCTATAAGGCCAAATGTATCTCAGTTGCATCATATGGTGGCTCATTGTGGGGATATAGGGGAGTGGAACCCATACAGATAGTGGAAAACAAATTCTTTAGATCTGTTCTTGGCGTCCCTCAGTCAACTCCGTCCTATACCGTCCATATGGAATTAGGGGAAGGCTACATCTCAGACCTGGTAAAAATAGCACCTTTAGTTGCCTGGAGGAGGATGTGGCTTAACACAGAAATTCCTCTAAATCACATCATAATGAGAGACTGTTTGTCTCTAGACAAAGTGCATAACATCAGGTGGCTGACGTATATTAAGGAAACCTTCTTGAGGTTGGGGAGGCCTGAGCTTTATACTGTTATTGACTCTATAACATCTAAAGATATTGTTTACACTAAACATGCAATGAAGGAGCGCCTATCCCTGGAGAGGGAAGAAATCGAGCTGAAAAAACCTAGTGTCAGGGCCAGTTTATTATTGTCTATACCTAATGGTCCTGATAGCTATCTTAACGTGGTGACTCATCCCTACCACAGGTTTATTTTAACTCGTTTTCGTCTTAATTTGATACATTTTAATCTAGGTTTTTATCCTGTATGGAGCACCCCAGAAAAGGCGCCACCCTGTTCCTGCGATCATTTCTCTGAGCAAAATACCATGCACTTTACAATGTTTTGTAGTCACTACATTGAAGCTCGGAGACTGTTCCTTGTACCTATACTTAAGGAAGCTGGATTCATTTTAGTTAAACCTGCTCTTATTTATCTACAACTGTTACAAACTCCCAGGATTATGTTTCATGTGGCTAGTTTCCTGGTGAGAGCTATTAGAAGCAGGAATATTAGATTAAAAAATGTGTCTACCTCCCTTTGTAGTACAGACTCTGCACCTTAGTTAGACTGTTTGTAACCTTACTGGGACAGTAATTATTGAAAGCATTGTAACAGGGTCATTAGATGCCAGTAATGAATATTTTTCTGGGGATCTCCTTAGTATTTTTAAGTCTTTTTGCACATTAGCACTTTGCACATTAGCACTTTGCACTTTATATTTCTCTCGTCGATATAAATTGTAATATGATGTATGATGATTTTTAACTTGTTATATCCTAATTGTTTTTTAATCGTTCTTAATTTGTATGGTTATTAATGTAACATATATTTGCCATTGTCTTTGTATGATATTAAGTTATCGCAATAAAGTATTTTGACTGACTGACTGACCCTTTGATGGAAACGGATTTGTTGTGGCTGTCCGCTAAGGTGGCTTTCCTGTTGGCCATTACCTCCGCTCACAGGTTGGGTGAGTTGGGTGCCTTGCTCATTTCATTTCCCTATTTGCAGTTCCTCCCAGATCGGGTTGTTTTGCGGCTTGATCCGGCTTTCCTGCCTAAGGTTTCTTCGAGTTTTCATTTGCACCAGGAGGTGATTCTTCCTGATTTGCCTGCTGAGTGGGATTCCCTTGTTCCCCCTTCTTTGGATGTTCGCATGGCTCTCCAAATTTACCTCCAACGCTCCCTGGGGTTCCGGAGTTCTCCTGCCCTGTTTGTCTCCTGTGGGGGTGTGGCTAAAGGGAAGAAGGTTTCCACTTCTATGATCAGTCAGTGGGTCAGTTTGGCTGTCTTTCAATCTTACAAGTATTTGGATTTGCCTCCTCCGTCTCATGTGCAGGGTCGGTCGACGCGTTCTGTGTCTGCTTCCGGGACTGAGGAGGTGGGGGTCTCTATCCAGGAGATTTGTAGGGCGGCCACCTTGCAGTCTCATCACACATTTGTGCAATATTATCAGCTTGATGGTTTACATGCCTCGGGTGACAGTTTTTCTGTTGGCGTCTTGAACGCTGTTGTTCATTGATCTTTTATTGATTAAAGTTTTGTGATCTGCATGGATCCCTGGTGTCCTGCGTATTTTTTCATTGGTTATCTGCTTGTGAGTTCCTCATGTAGTAAGGACTGGGATGAGGAGGACCCATGAGGGGGTAATGTCTTATTACTTACCGGTAATCTTCATTACCCTGATTAGGGTTCTCCCCGTCCCAGTCCTCTTCCCTCCCTCCCTCCTGCTGTGTTTGTGTCAGAGTCTTGTTGATAACAGGCATGGCGGTAGGTGGGAGGGGCTTATGTAGTATGGAAATACTGACGTTGTGATTGGCTGGGTGGAGGCAGGACTGCCTCACGTAGTAAGGACTGGGACAGGGAGGACCCTAATTGGGGTAATGAAGCTTACCGGTAAGTAATAAGACATTTGTCCACTATTCCTAAACTCAGTGTTATGTGCACATTTCAAAATATATATAGGATTCCTTTATTTTTGCCATATGAATTGCAGCATGGTCAATAAATAATGAAAAAATCAGTGCAAGCTAAAGTTGAGTTCTTGGTTCTGTGTATCACGTGCTTTTGTACAACCAAATAACACTATATATCCTTGTGACCAGAAGATTCTGATGGACAGTATCTTACTTTTTAAATTAGCTTTGGAGGCAAAACACTGCAGATAAAAATGTACCACCTATTGATATTTTTTCCTCCTTATGTCCTCCTTATTTTGCAGCAATAAATTAAATTATTTCCATTAATTTTTCATTCATTGATTCACTTCTTTTGCCAAAACTGAAGCAATGTTCACAAATGACCCATTACTCAATTTGGAATTTAGTATAAATATATGTCAGTGGGTGGATGAATAACTTGATAGTGTGGATGAACAGATGGCTTTATAAAGATATATGGTTGAAAGTTGTGGGTAGAAGAATGCATACATGAAGTTGAATAGAATAAGTAAGTGATTTTGAATTACAATGATCTGATACTGAACAACATTAATTCTATGAGCAAGACTTTTAATCTGCTCTAACACTCGGTTTGCCAACCATTAGCTTACTACATGACTCCATGTCCTATCTGGACATGCTTTCAAGCTTTATTGGATATGAGCTGACTGTTTGAACTGTGTGCCATAACCACTGATCCTACATACCTTCGACTCTCCACAAACTATAGTGACATTTAGGGCAACAGGATCTCTCATGTAAATTTACATCAAGTTTATGTTTTGATGTACACTCCTGAAGATTATTGGTGAATCATCTAAAAGTCTGAAATACATGGCAAAGCATCAAAGATGAATTGTTTGAGCAAAAGTTGTCCATTGGAAGCCACCGCCACCCCCTTTAAATGTAAGACCAGTAAATGAAACAGAAATAGATAAGCTCACTTTTCTTTAGGCTATACAGGGACCCAATTTACAAACAATCGTTTTAGAATTTGGAAATCTTTGAACTGCAGATTTTGATTTTCAGGGGATTCAACAAACTGTCCACATCCAAACCTATTTCCTTTCCTAAGTAAGGAACCCTGTAAACCAGGCATATGGTTCAACTAATCTGTTGTAATCCACAAGTTTGACTACTGACTCTTAATAGCCATGGACAAAAAGAAGAAAACCCAGGGATATACCTGTAACAAGTTAAAAATGACTGCAAGGAAGCATTCATGAGCTGGTAAAGGGAAATAGAGCAAAGATAGGGTGAGGTGTGGCAGCATCATGCACCAGGATAAAAGGAGCCACTTTTTGGACTTCAGAGTAAACTTGGCACACACAATTTCGATCAGCCGCCTCTCCATTTATACAGTGACTCACAGGAGGTTTAACCGTCTACTCAGTAAGCATCAACTGATTTTCCAGGCAAAAGAGCAGACCAAGCAGAAGAGCAGAATCTACATATGCACAACAAGAGAAGAGCAGCCAACACGGAGCATTTTAATTTTGAGGTTTTAGCAACTTGATACTTTTAACCACTTGCACTGCGCTTTGCTTATTGGAGGGGACACGGGTAGCCCCTGACACAGGGCCACACTTCGGGGGCATTACAACTGTGTTATTTACATCGAGCCAACCTGCCCTAAGCCGCATCCCAGTCACTTCTCCTCAGTCTACCGTAGCTTAAAGTGCTGTTTGTGTGGAGGGAGCGTAGAGTGACGGGTGCGGTCACGTCAACTTCCGGTGGCACAGGCCACAACGCCATTTTGGTTAGCGCTCCAGTCTCTGCCGTGGCTGCCATAAAAAAAGGCAGATGGAGCCGACGCGCAGCGGATGCGCACAGCGGATGCGCGCGGTGCACGTGCCGGCGGCGTGCCAAAGGCAAGCCCGTCTTCGCCCGTCCTTACCCAGCCGGGACCAGGGGCTAGAACCCCTGTTCGGGCATTGAGGTAGGCACCTAATACATTATGGGCACGTAAACCAGATTACTGTGGGCTAGAGGACAGTGTACGTGCAAAACTGCAAGTGGAATCCCTGTCGGCGAACAGTACCTTAGAGGAGGAGAGGGAGGGGGTCCTTAGGACCTCGGGCCAGCCCCGAGCCCCCATAGGAAACGGTCTGAAGGTAGCGGTCCTTAATACACACTCCTTGCAGAAACACCTCCTCAAAGTGTTTTCCCTATTACAAGAGGGCAACATCGATGTCTTGGCACTCACTGAGACGTGGCTGGGGGACACCTCTACCCCTGACATGGTGGAAGCCCTGCCTGTTGACTTTTACGCGGTCTGGCATAATAGGCCAGGAGACTGCAGGGGAGTAGCAGTTCTGTCCAAAAAGAGCCTTACAGTTACTAAAATACTTGCGGATAACTGTGACAGCGCTGATATCCTGGCGATAAAAATCGTTCTGATATCATCCTGCTTTATATTCATGGTAGCATATCGTCCCCCCAGACCCACCCCTGACTTTAATGAGGGTTTTCTGGAACTTTTGTCTGATCTATGCTCCAGATATAAACACCTCCTAGTAGTGGGGGACTTTAACTATCATTGGGACAGGATGCATAGAGAACCTGCAGAATCTCTATTTGAGTCAAACATGAACTCTATGGAAATGGTGCAACTGGTAAACGGACCTACTCATACTAAAGGGCATACGTTAGACCTAATTTGGTCTTCTAAACCACACGCACAGATAACCTATACCAGTCCTTGTGCTTGGTCGGACCATGCACTGTAGAGATGTTGGGTCCCCATGGATAGCCCACTCCTGGGGCCACCACCTCTGTGGAGGAAAGTAAGACTATGGAAGAACGTCGAGGCACACTCCTTAGTAGCTTTACTCCACTCTATCCCTGCCCCTGTACTAAGTGAGGATAACCTGGACCACAAATGCGCAGCCCTGTTCTCCCGATTACTTCAGGCCATTGATTCCTTGGCACCTGAACAGAAAGAAAGGGTTAGAGATAAAGGGAAAGGAGCTCCTTGGTACGATGAGTGTTTAAGGGAAAAAAAGCAAATCCTTCATCAAGCTGAGAGGAGATGGAGACTTAGGTATGATCCATTAGATCTAATAACTCATAGAACTCTCCTTAGCATGTATAAATCAGCCATCCTAGGTAGGAAGGCAGCATTTTATGAAGCTAGGATTAGCTCGGCAGGAAACAAACAAAAAGAGATCTTCGCAATACTGAAGGAACTGAGCCAAAAAGTGGACAAAATCACCAGGGGAGACTTGCCGACCTGTGATAGTTTGCAGGGGTTTTCCCTTCAAAAGGTTCGGGATATTGTCTCAGAAATTACCGAAAACCCAGTGGATCCCAGTCTCCTGGACCAGAATGCCCCCCCATGCCCGAGTAGCCAGCTGACTAGCTTCCCAAAACATGACCAGGCCACCTTAGCTACAGTAGCGGATTAGATCAGGCTCTCGAATGGACCCTTGATCGCCGGGCCTTTTTAAAATGACCCTGCTGGGAGTGGAAAAGCAGGCCTTGGGACTACTTAATGAGTCTATAGATCTGGGCTATCTACCAGCAATGTTGAAGGAAGCAAGGGTCACTCCCCTGCTGAAAAAACCAGGGGCAGATGCGTCAGCCTTAAAAAACTATAGGCCCATCTCACAGCTCCCTTTTCTTGCTAAAGTACTGGAACAACATGTCCTGAAATCCCTCTCAAAATATTTAGAGGATCACCATCTGCTCCACTCTAGACAAGCGGGTTTCAGGACACATCATAGCACTGAGCTGGTGATGGTGTCGGTTTTGGACGAGCTTAGAATCAGAGCTGAAAATAAACATCCGAGTGCTCTGATACTATTAGATCTGTCAGCAGCATTCGACACGGTCAGCTACAACATCTTGCTGAGCCGTTTGTCGAATTTAGGCATAAAGGGGCAAGCACTTCAGTGGCTAAGATCCTTCCTGACCAACCGTACCTGCTCGCAGGACACCCCCGCACCGCACGGCCACCAGCTGTGTGTGTGCCCCCGCCTAGCTGTTGCCTGAAGCCTCGTTGTGACTGCCTCGCCCCTCCGCCGTATTGCGTGTCTTCGTGTGACTGCTTAATCGTTTTTTCCTCTTTGTTTAATTGCCCTGTACTGTTGTCCCTAGTGCCCCCCTGCACGTTGCTGTGTTAGGCTTTGTCACCCAGCCCCCCTGTGCCTGCCCGCCCCGCTCCCCGCTTCCCGCCGCCGTGCAATAGGACACGCCCCCTTTTTGTTTTGTGCCCTCCCCGCTCCCGCCTCCCAGCTGCTCCTCCCTCCCTCCCACTTGGCCATAAATGGTGACCGCTCGTACGCACAGCGGGCACGCCGATTGTGAGACGAAGGCGCACCAAAGGCAAGCCCGTCTGTACACGTCCGCGCCTGGACCGCGCCCAATGCCAGGACCCCTGGCCCCCACCGACGCAAGACGACCCGACATTCTTATGCCGCCGCCGCCGCCCTCAACGTACTCAATGCAGGCCGGAACCCCGCCTGCTGCCGGGCCGCCCCGATACGCTTCCACGGACCCTTCACCTGCACAACCTGCAAGTTTACCTGCCTCCGAACATGCACCGCGCCCGCCAAGCCAAACCCCAGCAGCGACCTCAAGTGCATCCTGCTCAACACCCGCTCCGTCCACAGACACGCCGTCGAACTCTGGAACCTGCTCGACACAACATCACCAGACGTCGCCTTCCTCACTGAAACATGGATGAACGCCTCCTCAGCCCCCGACATCGCCATCGCCATCCTGGATGGATACAAGATCGTCAGGAAGGACCGCGTCAACCAGACCGGAGGAGGCATTGCCATCATCCACAAGAACACCATCCGCATCACGACCGACTCCACCGACACATTCGCCGCCGCCGAGCACCTCCACTTCCAGATTCACACCGACCCAAAGACGACCCTCAGAGGCACCCTCATCTACAGACCCCCGGGACCATGCACACAATTCAGCGAAGACATCACGGACTTCATTAGCCCACACGCCCTCCCCTCCGCCGACTACATCCTCCTAGGGGACCTCAACTTCCACCTGGAGAACAACAAGGACCGCAACACCGTCACCCTGCTGGACAACCTCGCCAACCTCGGACTCAAGCAACTGGTCAACACCCCCACCCACTACGCCGGCCACACGCTCGACCCCGTCTTCTCATCCAGCAAGCACATTGCCTTCAGCCACTCCACCGGACTTCACTGGACCGACCACAGCTGCGTCCACTTCAGCTTCAGAAAAACCACCACCCACCACCACCCGCAACAGGCTCTTCACAGGAGCTGGAGCAAGATCACCGCCGACCAGCTCACCGCCTCCCTCAGCCAGAACCCACCTGCCAGCACACCGGACCCCAACGAAGCAGCCCGCAACTTCACGCAATGGCTGACCGCCTGCGCCGATGACCTCGCACCACTGAAGAACCCCCCCCAGCAAACCCAGAAGCAAGAAGGCCCCCTGGTTCACCGACGAACTCAAGGACTCCAAGAAGACCTGCCGCACCCTCGAGAAAGCCTGGCTCCTCAACCGGACCCCTGACAACATGACCGCCCTCAAACATGCGACCCGCAAGCACCACCAGCTCATCCGCATCACCAAGAAGAAATCACTGAAGGATCGAGGGACCGGTTTCTGGCATTTCAGCCGTCTTCGGCCCGGCTTGCTTGAATCCTGATGGTGCAGTGAGAAAGGGACTCATGTCTGAGTATACCCTGCCACACCTATAGTGGCCAAAAACGATTCAGAAAAGGGGGTGGTGATGAACAGAGTGTCTGAATTAAGCAGACCACTCTTACCCAGTCCAAAGATCAGGGCTTGATCCATCACCTTTATTTATCTCACTGCACCATCCCAGCTGAGAACCTGGCTATATGCAAATCAGTCTGTCCCTGGCCCAGTGCATCATGGGAACAGGGCAGACTAAACTACCAAGCCAATTCTTCACCAGAAAGGAGACAAGCTACCGGGGACCGGTTTCTGGCATTTCAGCCGTCTTCGGCCCGGCTTGCTTGAATCCTGATGGTGCAGTGAGAAAGGGACTCATGTCTGAGTATACCCTGCCACACCTATAGTGGCCAAAAACGATTCAGAAAAGGGGGTGTTGATGAACAGAGTGTCTGAATTAAGCAGACCACTCTTTGGTCTGCCCTGTTCCCATGATGCACTGGGCCAGGGTCAGACTAATTTGCATATAGCCAAGTTCTGAGCTGGGATGGTGCAATGAGCTAAAAAACGGTGATGGATCAAGCCCTGATCTTTGGACTGGGTAAGAGTGGTCTGCTTTATTCAGACACTCTGTTCATCACCACCCCCTTTTCTGAATCATTTTTGTCCACCATAAGCGTGGAAGGGTATACTCAGATGTGAGTCCCTTGCTCATTGCACCATCAGGATTCAAGCAAGCCGGGCCGAAGACGGCTGAAATGCCAGAAACCCGTCCCCGGTAGCTTGTTTCCTTCCCAGTATAAGAATTGGCTTGGTAGTTTGGTCTGCCCTGTTCCCATGATGCACTGGGCCAGGGTCAGAATAATTTGCATATAGCCAAGTTCTGAGCTGGGATGGTGCAATGAGCTAAAAAACAGTGATGGCTCAAGCCCTGATCTTTGGACTGGGTAAGAGTGGTCTGCTTAATTCAGACACTCTGTTCATCACCACCACCTTTTCTGAATCATTTTTGTCCACCATAAGCGTGGAAGGGTATACTCAGATGTGAGTCCCTTGCTCATTGCACCATCAGGATTCAAGCAAGCCGGGCCGAAGACGGCTGAAATGCCAGAAACCGGTCCCCGGTAGCTTGTTTCCTTCCCAGTATAAGAATTGGCTTGGTAGTTTGGTCTGCCCTGTTCCCATGATGCACTGGGCCAGGGTCAGACTAATTTGCATATAGCCAAGTTCTGAGCTGGGATGGTGCAGTGAGCTAAAAAACGGTGATGGATCAAGGCCTGATCTTTGGACTGGGTAAGAGTGGTCTGCTTAATTCAGACACTCTGTTCATCACCACCCCCTTTTCTGAATCATGAAACTGAACTCAGACAAGACGGAAGTCCTCATCCTTGGACCATCACCCTCCGCCTGGGACGACTCCTGGTGGCCCTCTGCCCTGGGCACTGCCCCCAAGCCGACAGACCACGCACGCAACCTGGGCTTCATCCTGGACTCCTCCCTCTCCATGACCAGACAAGTCAACGCCGTCTCCTCTTCATGCTTTCACACCCTCCGCATGCTCCGCAAGATCTTCCGATGGATCCCGATCGAAACCAGGAAGACGGTCACCCAGGCCCTCATCACCAGCCAGCTGGACTACGGAAACACCCTCTATGCCGGAACCATAGCCAAGCTACAGAAAAGACTACAACGCATCCAGAACGCCTCCGCCCGACTCATCCTAGACATCCCTCGATGCAGCCACATCTCCGGCCACCTGAGGAACCTGCACTGGCTCCCCGTCAACAAGAGTATCACATTCAGGCTCCTCACCCACGCACACAAGTCTCTCCACGACCTGGGCCCCAAGTACCTCAACGACCGCCTGACCTTCCACACGCCCACCCGCCAGCTACGATCCGCTAGCCTCGCCCTCGCTGCCGTACCACGCATCCGAAGAGCCACCGCCAGAGGCGATCCTTCTCCTACCTGGCGGCCAAGACATGGAACTCACTCCCCATCCACCTTCGGCTGACCCAGGACCACCTTGCCTTCAGGAGACAACTCAAGACCTGGCTGTTCGAGCAGTAGCGGCCCCCTTCCCCCAAGCGCCTTGAGACCCTTCCGGGTGAGTAGCGCGCTATACAAGTAATATGATTGATTGATTGATTGATACCCAGAAAGTCCAAATGGGGGACCAGGTGTCGACTTTGGGCTCCCTGACCTGTGCAGTCCCCCAGGGCTCTGCTTTGCTCCACTCCTCTTTAATATCTATCTGCAGCCCTTGGTGGAGGCGCTCACAGGCAGAGATTGCCAGGTGTTTAACTACGCTGATGACACGCAACTCCTGGTCCGTCTTGATCACACCAGCCAGGCACAAGAATCAGTGAGAAATCTCCTCAGGTTCACTGTCAACTGGATGCATCCAATTCGCTAAAAATCAACCCGGACAAAACTGTGGTGCTTATTATTCCAGCTCAAAATAGCCCTTGGTGTGAACTGTTCTGGCCCTTAGAATTAGGAGTGGCACCAACCCCAGTTCTAGTAGTAAAGAGCCTGGGCTAGAAGATCGATTCTGATCTGTCGATGTCTAGCCAGGTATCGGCAGTGGTGGGTGTCTGCATAGGCCTACTTAGGCAATTACGGAAACTCGTTCCCCTCCTATCCTCCTCTGTCCTACAATCAATTGTTTCAGCTACGGTCATCTCCCTGTTGGACTATGGGAATGCCCTTTATTTAGGCATCCCACAGAAGCTACTGAGGAGACTCCAGGTTGTACAAAATGATGCAGCCAGGTAAATTTTTAGCCTCCCTAGGCTCAAGCGAGCCACCCCCCTGCTTCATAAACTACACTGGCTGCCTATTGAACAGCGGGTGCACTTTAAGAGCCTGTGTATAGCCCATAAGGCCTTACATGGAGATGCGCCGAAATATATAAAATACAGAGTACAAAAGTATGTGCCGGGACCGGCCCTGCGTACTTCAGAGACCTGCAGATTAGCCTCCTCCACATACAACCTTAAGACCAAAGGGGGCAGAGCGTTCTCGGTCCTCCTGCCACAGATCTGGAATGATCTACCAGAGTCCTTGCGCAAGGAATCAGCCCTGCTCCCCTGCTGATAAAACCCACCTGTTTAGAGAAACACTGACATCTGTTTAATCCTCCGTCCTGCAGTATGCAGTGCCCTGCTCCTTCTCTGAAGCGCTTAGAGACCAGTGGTAATTTGCGCTACATAAAAATAAAATAACATAACATAACATAACAGACCCTGCACCGGTTCAAAGTGACACTGTACTAAACATGCTCATTCTTTGGTGAGACCAAGGCTGCAGCGCTGCATAAAACCTTAGCTTACGTTTGTTATGCCTTCAAATGCGTCATTAATGTGGAGGGATTAGATATCCATCTGAGAGTATCCTTGTGAAGGATTGCTGTGATGCTTCCTAATTTATGTTGTCTGTCAGCATGAATTATTATGTTTCTTTGATGAACTAGAGTTTCTATAATAGATTGGGAATGAGTGTTAAGGCAGAATAAACTAATAAAGAGAATGAACACACCATGGTTACAAAGGAGGCTGGAGACGTCAGAATGAAGAGAGCTCATCTGGCATTTAAAATCATGCACACTAGACAAGAGTTAATGCAATTGATACTAATGAAATGACTGGCAGTGGTGTGTTTGGAGTAGGGGTGGGCGGAAGTCGCGTAAGGGACTTACGCGGAGAGGCACGGAGATTGAACCAATGTCCGTGCCTCTCTGCATATTTCCGTTACGCGACGCCCGCCCACCGCCCGACTCCCGCCTGCAATATTAAATGTGATTAAAAAGCCTTAAAATAAGATTTAAAATAAAACGTACCTTATTGCAGGGTCATCCTTAGCCATCTAGCCTTCTTCTTGGAACTGCGTATGCCTGGGAGCCTGTGCATGCTCATTCCTTGCCAAGGGGCAAATCTCCACACATTCCGTGGGCGGAACGGAGATGTTCGCCCACCCCTAGTTTGGAGTGAGAGCCTTTGGGATGAATATAGGAATCCAAGATGTCTGGACTAAAAAGGTGGGCTGGAAATAAGCACAAATGTTGAGCTTGTTTGGTGAATTGAACAGCAGAGAATGTTGCAGGTGTTGTTTGTTAAAGGGAAGTTCTAATTATTTGAATGACCTGGGTTAAAAAGTGGAAGTATCTGTTAGACGAGTCATCCTTAAGGTGGACTTAACCCAATATTTTGCCTGCTTACCTCCACTTTTTGCTGTATCTTTTTTTTGGCCTTGGGACTCTAAACACACTACCACTGCTAGCCAGTGCTGCAGTGCATGTACTTCTCACCTAAACATGGTGACATTGGTATACACCTGATCGGCATCTTTAGTTTACTGATAAGTACCTTGTAAAGTTGTATACCATATGCCCAGGGCCAGTCATCTAACTGCTAGTACTGGGACTGCAGCACTGATTGTGTCAACCACACAAGTAGCTTTTCAAACCTGTCTTAGGCCTTCCTTTTGTAAGCCTGTGTGTTCAGTTTATTGCCACACTGACTTGGCATTTAAAACCACTTGCCAAGCCTTAAACCCCAGCATGAGAGAGCTAGACATCAGAGCCCTGACAAAGGGGTCCTGCAACAACAATGGTGGAGCATACCTGCAGTATCCACTAGTGAGCACTAGGGGGCTCAGAGTCAGGATCCCCAAGGGATTTGGAACCCAGTTGGGATGGCATAGATACATGGTTTGCAGCCTATAATGTGGCTCTGAGAGTGTACAAGTTCCCAGAGGAGTATGGGGTGGTAGTTTCTGGAGGTATATGCCTATGGTAGGGAGGAAGACACTCCTTACATTAGAGTAAGAGGACCAGACATGCTACACTGAAATGTTGGCCATACCAGTCAGTAAGTTTGAACCGACCACTAGGAGGTACAAACTCAGGCTCAGGAGCAGCCACACGATCTCTTCACAGATATGGGTGGATTTCTTGTATTATGGCAGCAAGGGACTAAAGGGCTGGATGAGGGCCAGCAAGGCTGATGATTATTCAGGGATGTACAGGGAGAACTGGGTGTTTGTTTTCCACAGCTGCACCAATACCTAGTTGATAGCAAGTTAACTGTCCCCAGGACACTTGCTGAGGAGGCAGACATCTGGGTCAGCACCAGAGTGTCCAAGAAGGCATCTGGGGGACTCTTAAAAGGGTGGTCAGGGTTCCCATCAGAAGGAGGGAGGAAATAAAAAGACATACTTCTCCAAAGGCCACCAAAGCTACTCACATGGAAAAGGGTCTTGTTCTCATTCCCAATCTGGCCACCAGAAGAAAACTACCCTGACAAAAATTAGCAGCCCAAGCCCATTAAGTGCTAGGAGTGCTACGAGTATGGACACTACAAGGGGGATCCCAAGTGTACATAAAGAGTGTAACCTCTCAGTGGAGGAAAGAATCCAGGGGTGGCTAGTGTAGTTCTTGGGGAGGAGTTTTTCCCAGTTAATGGGGGAGTATAGCGGGTTTATCCTTACCGGGTCTAGTAGCTTAGTGGACTAATGCATCCACGGCAGGTGCTTGTGTTTGACCTAATGGTCACAGGTTCAAATCCAGGCGGGTTCACTCAGCCTTTCATCCATTTCAGGTCGATAAAATGAGTACCATTGAGCCAGTAACAATAAACATCTGTTATTCAGCACCTTGAGACCCATGGGTGATAAGTGTGCTTTACAAATACATGTGTTATGTTATGTTATGTTATGTTATCCCTGGGTTTATAAGCCATGTGCCCTCAAGTATAGGCAATGGGTCACCATCAATCAGTAAGGTGGTGAGGCTCTGAGGGATACAGAAGCCAGTATGACTATGGTAAAGAGTCATCTGGCTTCCCATTGTAGGCAATTCCTAATGTAGTCCACCAGGTTGTGGTGGCTGATAGCAGAGAGAGTCACTATCATGTGGCCCTGGTTCCATTTCAGTGAAGGGGGGGTTTACAGGTCTTCTGAAAGTTGTTGTGAGCCATGCCCATGCCTTTGGATGGTTTGTTGAATAATGACCTTGAGCACACTATCTGGAAATAAGCGGTGCTCAAGGCTCATATGGAGATGTTGGGGTTGCCTGATTGGATCTGTGCAACGACAAGATCCATGGCTGTCTAGGATGGGAGTTAAAAAGAGCTGGAGCCTGGAACAATGGTCCAGCCAGCTGCTAAAATGGAGAAAGGAAGAGGGTATGGTAAACCAGCCCCTGATTTTCTTCCTAGAAAGGTTGATGGGGCCCCTTCGGTGGCCACCCTGTAGCCCACTGAGGAGAGCACTGCTTCTTCTGGTGACCTTCATACACTTCCTGGATGGCATGTAGAAGGAAGATCCACAAAGGAGGAGTTATGTAGGGAACAGAGGGAGTGTCCAACACTTGAGAGCATGAGGAGACAGGCTGAAGACTAAGCAGCAGGAGATGTCATTGGGAGTTATCGCATTTACTGGGAGTACAACCCACTTTACAGGGGCCTAAGGCTCCTGGGCATGGGACAGCAAGGTACCTGGTGGTCCCTCAATGGTACAGGGCCTTCCTAATGGAGCTAGCTTATGTGATACACCTGGCAGGGTACCTAGGCCAAGACAAGACCTTTTGAAAGCTTGTCCCACATTTCTTTTGGCCCATGGTCAGGACATCTGCAGGTCCCATGTAACCTGCCAGGCTAGTGGGAAAATAGGGCAAAGGCTTAAAGCCCTCCTTAACGTGCTGTCAGTTATTGGCCCTCCCTTTGAGAGGGTGGGCATTGACATTATATTGCCTATAGATCCTCGGACTGCTTCAGGCAACAGGTTCAGCCTGGTTCTATTGGATCATGCCACTAGGTGCCTAGATGTGCTCCCTCTGAGGTAGGCTTGGGCGTAAAAGTCCATCTTTTTCCTCTGGTGTGCTTGAGTCTTGTTTTCGGGAGTTTGCAAGCTCCCGTAAGATTTGCTGGTCACTCACGGGCCCTCACGAGATTTACAGGCTGCTAAGTTGGCTTCCAGCCATGTCAGCGACTTCTGCCACCTTTTTTGTGCCATTATGAAGCGCGAGCGGCAGCTAATGTAAGTCGAGCAGATTTTCTCCTCAAGAAGCAGTTAAATCTACTCAAAAAGATGTATTCAAGTTTATATTCTTCTCCAACAGACCGTTCAAGTTGTTTTTTATTGCGAGAAGCCTTTTTTTATTTTACATAATTTTTGCAACAAGGAAAAAGTGTTCCAGAGACTTCAAATTCCTGTTCCCGTCCAGCAGGTTCCTCTCAGTGCTTTGTCCAACTCCTTGTCACTTTTCATTTGAATTTGGAGCTGTAAGGGTCACTCTCTTTTTCTGCTGCATTTATACTATTGGATTTAAGGACTTTGTTTGTGTGATATCACAGGTAAGTTACAAAACTGTTGTATAAGGCTGTTGTTTGTTTTCAAAGAGGGCATGAACCAGGATGTATTTGTGCTTTTATTTGATTTTTAAAAGTATTGTGGTGGGTGGCATGCAGTTTCAGTGGGGGCCTAGTTATTTTTATGCATTTAATTTCTATTCTTTTGAAAAAGGAAAATGTTGTAAAGTATAGTACATTTTTCTCCATGTTTTTTCATGAATTTGCAATATGCATTTATTTTACTATGTAGCCTAGTCTGCCAATGGGCCACCAAATGAGTAGGCCCAGTACTAGCCATAGGTGCATGAACTACTGTTTATGTGTGGTCTGTTGAATTGAAATATAATTTCAGCCAGGGAGGACACAAGATTATATAAAAAATGTGTTCATATTAAAAATGTGTCTTTCTTCTGCAAAAGGTGTATAGATATGTTTAATATATATTTGATGTTTTTGGGGATGTGTGTTGTTACACAATTTTACAGCTCAGTTAATTTTCATTTTTGGCATTGCTGAATTATTGCAGTTTTTTCAGTGTTACCTTGCCTCCTTTGTCTTGCCAGTGTGTGAGTCTTCTTGCAATAGACCACCATTTGTCTTTGTTACCCATGCTATGAGGCCAGGGGCCATTTTGTATAGTAAATGTCCATGGGCCTGCATGTATTCTTTGTTTTACATACTTCTTTGTTTGTTGTTTGACCATGCTGCCAGTGAACATTTTGTGTAATCAGCCAGTGTGCGTTTCAACATAGGTCTGCATGTGTTCTTTGATGTGACCATGCCTCTTTGCTGGCTAGTTTGACCATATGGCCAATGGCCATTTTGTGTTGCCAGCCAGTGTGTTTTTTGCCATAGGCCTGCATGTGTTCTTTGTTGTGGTTGTCCCTCCGTGCTTGTTGCTGATTGACCGTGTGGCCGGCAGCCATTTTGACTAGCTAGCCAATGGGCTTTTGTCATAGGCCTGTATGCGTTCTTTGTTGTGACTGTGCCCATTTGCTTGCTTGTTTGACCATGGAGCTGTTTGTATAGCCAGACAGTGTGCTTTTGCACAGGCCTGTATGTGTTCTTTGTTGTGGCCATTCCTCCTTGCTAGTTGTTGGTTAACTATGTGGCCATTTTGTGCTTTTTGCCATAGGCCTACATGTGTTCTTTGCTGTGGCAATGCCTACTTGCTTGTTGTTGTTGCTTGTTGACCATGTAGCCACCACCCTTTTTTCTAGTTCTCAAAGCCATTTTCTATGGAGATTAATAGGAGAGGCCTAACTAAGTCTTTTTGCTTGTGTTAATTGTTTTGTAAACTTTTCCCTGATATCAGATTAATATTATGATTGAGGCCTAGTCACTCATAGTAAAGGTATACTACATTATGAACAGTGTTTTATATTGTATGAATTGTTTTGCATGTTTCACCTGCACCGCCTTGCCTCCAAAGTCCCAATGGGTTTCTCATAGTCCCCTAGTACATCAGCAATAATTATTTTTTCAATTGTATCTTCTTTTGTCCAATTTTGTTTTCAATTGTTCTCAATTTTTTATTTTTATTTTTACTTTTCATCACAATGTCCTTTTTGCTGAAAAATTAAATTTTTGTTTTTATTTGTACATTTTTTTCAATTTGCTAAAGTTTTTTAATTTTTTGTTTTACATTTTCCCTGCATCCATTAGCCCCCTGCCTTTGATAGGCGCACAGCCACACAAAAGCATTAAACTACAAATGTTTCCATTTTTACCTACACCTCCCTGAGTACCACAGGTGTCCCTAGATGATGCACATAACGCAAACAGTTACTATATATTGTTATTCTTCCTTGTAGATGAAATATTATGTTATGTTGGTGTGGTTTGACTTTGGAATAAATACACTGTATTGCTTTTAATTATTTTTTTTTAACTTTAGTAAAACTCACTAAATTGTATTTTCATTGCCTGCACTCATTCAAACTGCAACAATGCCACCTTTCTCTAGTGTTTTTCTTTCTTGTTTGCTTTTAGGTGCGCAAGAGCAGAGACATCACCCACAGTAGTGCTAGTCAGAAGGCCTCTACACGTGATGCGTGACCAAATATAAACATGTCATCTGTCCTCCAATCTGTCCAGCTTGTACAGCTAAGTATCACTGCCACCTGACAGCTTCAAGCTGGTACCAAAGAAAGGTGCTGCCAAGAATGCAGGCGGTCAGAAGAAGCAGCTTCCCACCACAGGCATGTCAGACCAAACCTTTTTTGCGCAGCATTGTGTGCCTGCCAAACTTGCCTCGGGTGAACAAGCTGGGAGGAACACTCCCACATCAAATGACAAAACTCAAACTATGCCCATGCGTCTGGCATAGAACCAGCCACTGCAATCACAGCAACGCCGACAAAAAGTGACATTGAAGTGAATTTGTCTCTTTCACAAAGTGGTACCCAACTCTTGCCAGAAACTAAGCTAAGTGGACACCAACAGCTGCGGCAGCAATAGTAGATCTTCATGAAAGTAGGAGCAGAACAAGAGAATTAGCTTCCGGCTGAACAAGTAGAAACCCTCCTTTCAGAAGATTCATTGGCTTCCAGTTCTCCAGTAAGAAAAAGGAAGGGTATTCCTCCATCTTCTCCAAGCACATCTTCTGATTACCTGGGCGTGGATTGGAACCTTCCTCAATCTGAGACATGCCAGTAGATGAAAGGGAAAAGGAAGGTTCCTGAAAGCCTTAGAGTTATGGATGAAAAAGAGGAGGATGATGATGATGGCCCAGCCCCAGAAGAGACCAACATTACTCCATTTCAACCTGCGCTGAGGGATGTGGCACAGATATCACCACTGCTAGCTTTTATGTTGACAAGGCCCCTGAAACCTGAATCCACATCCACCTCAGTAGAAATAGGCACTGCAGAGAGGCAAATGCTAAAATACCTACCTATATTGGCAGTGGCACCAGTGTCAAAAAGTGGGCCTCCCCAGTCTGGAGCTTCTTTACGGTTAGCAGGCAGGAGGCGAACATTGCCGTATGTTCCCATTGTAATACAAGTGTTACTTGAGGAAAGCTTGGTACAAACTATGGTACCAAGTATTTGAGGAAACACTATGCAATCCACTGTGAGCCGCACCTAAGCAGAACCACTGCAAGTGGTGTTGGTGAAGGTGGTGAGAGCAGATAATCTGAATCTGCTCCGATTGCAGTAAAAGGTGAAGTGGGTGACATTTGTGTTACACAAATCAGCCCTGTCCCCAGCAGTTCAGTAGTATCACCCACATCAGCAACATCGCGATAACAGGTTGAGGCACCACAGGAAGAGCATACAGTGACTGCCCCACTGAGCAGTTCATTGAGTCTACCAGCTTCTTTTCTCAAGAAGTTGCCTGCATCAGTGGCACTCAAAAAGAAAACAATACAGGCTACTATTCTTGGCATGTTTAGGCAGGAGGGGCAATATGAATGTAACCACCTACCAGCATGCTACAACAGGAAGCTGGACAACAGGAAGCTGACTAAAATGTTAGTGATGGACCTCCTTTTTTCTTTTGTGGAAAGAGTGAGTTTTCTATAATTTGTGGCAGTCATCTGTGCAAAATGGACGTTTCCCAGCCAGAACTATTTTGCCATAGTTGCTGTTTTAGTGCTCCATCACGATGAGCTGGAATTGGTTGGAAAAGCTTCGCAACAGAGTGCTATTTACCCTATCCACCTGACGACAGACATGTGGACCAGTTGCCAAGCCACTGATTACATGTGCATCACTGCACACTAGATCTCTTTTATGGGGTTAGAGAAATGATATCTGTAGGAGTTGTCACTTGTGCAATTTTTAATGGTGCTTTGAAGCATGCAACAGTAGCCATGCTCTCTATGGAGAAATCCCATACAGCGGCAAACATCTTAGATGACTTTAACATTAAAGGCTTTTCAGTGGCTGTGACCCAAGGGGCTGAAGACTGGATTTGTTGTCACAGACAATGGCAGTAATATAGTTACAGCCATATCAGATGGTGGCTATTTCAGGGTGTTGTGTTTGAGGAACTGCATCTACATCATTGTACAGGACTTTCTCAAAAAAGAAGACCAAGTCAGCAACTTACTCTTCACCTGCAGAAGACTGTTCAATCAGGTCATCCATTCTTTGAAAGCCCGGAAGCAGGTGAGGATCATTCATCATGATAACAGAATGCAAGTTAAAGCCCTCACACAGAAGGTGCAACACATTGGGACTCGACTTATTACATGTTTATGTTTATGTTTGAGAAGTACAGAAAGACCAATGAATATGTTATACAAAGAGGGTATGAAATTGTGAAATGCAAGAAGCTTGAGGTGGACCAATAGGGCAAGGTAAAATGCCTGACAGAGATGCTGCTTCCTTTTGAGGTTTTCGCACAGGAAGTCTACAAGGAGGACAGTACGATAGGCTAAGCTATCTCGATGTTGCATACACAAAAGGAACAGCTAAAGGAGGTATCTGAAATGTACGCAGGTGTGGATGAAAAAAATGTGCATGAGTTGGTGTAGAGCCTAATCCTTTGCTTGGCTGTTCATACAAAGCTGCAAAGAGACATTGTGTCATCCAAACATCACATCTGTGCCACAATTCTCAACCCACAGTAAAAACAGTTACTGCCCACTTTCATTTCTTTTTCAGACAGGGATGTTTTGAATTGCAAGATGTGGATTTATGAGGAAGGCAGAGACCTAGAAAAAAAATGGCTAGGAATTAGAGGCCCACTTCCGGGCAGAAGTTCTGGGGTGCAACCTTCATCTTCCATAGAGCCTGAGGGCAGTGCTGTTGGCTCAGAGCAGTCAAAACCAACAACAAGGACACCAGGAACAACAACAGGAGCACCAGCCCCAAAATCTGCATTTGATTGGGTTCTAAAGGCAAGGCTTGAGTCAAGTGCAGAAGAGAAGGCAAAAGAGGTTGAGCAAGTTGGAGCCCCAATGACTATTGAGAGAATGGTCCAGGCCTATCTGGATGACTGAACAGAAATCTATCTGGATCACAACCCATTGGTGTATTAGTATGGGAAGTGGCGACAATGTCCAGTGCTCAGCAAGCTGGCAATAAAGTATCTGGCTTGTCCGGTAGTCAGTGTGTCCGCTGAGCATGTGGTCAGTGCAGCAGGTGAAGTTCTCATTGTGAGAGGTACCAGTCTCTCCTCCAAAAATGTGGAGAGATTAACCTTTATCAAAATGAATCAGCATTTTATACCACCGAATTGCCCTATACCTGAAGTACAACAAGAGAAGGATGAGGGTGATTGGTCAGACCCAGGACATTGTAGAGTGTTAAGTGACCAACTTCTCTGTGAACCACCTGAGTTGAAGACAAACTCTACTTCCCTGACTACTGAGTAGGCTGAGTCACCATAAAACATTCTATTTCCAAACTGCTTTCACAAAAAAAGAAAAAAAAAGTATATAGATAGGGGGACATTAGATTATTTTGTATGTTTGTGTCTAAGACCAATGCAGCCCTTCCATTTTAAACACATATAAGGCCAGATTGAAGTAGGACCAGTGTGCAGTGAAGGAGTCTTTCCCCCCATTTCCTTCAAGGACATTGGATAGACAATGGTTGCCTCCATCCCATGCCTATCCTTTTTTTCATCCCCTAGCAGGACGGCCCCAGAATATTTGATTTACAAGACTGGCCAATGTGTTTTACGTGAATCAAAGAGGACCGGCAATGTTCTACCGTGCTTGAATTGGAACAGGTAAGTAATTCACCATTTGATATATGAGTGATTGTGAGTGTTGAAATAATTCACGTGGTGGCAGACAGTAAGGGAGGGTGCTCAACTATAATTTGTAAGCTTGATAGTGTGTTTGATGGTTTACAATGTTGGTGGCTTAAAGAGTGATCATCATTTTCTTGAAGGTGTTTTTTTTTCTTCCCCTTTGACATTTAGTGAGATTTGGTTTCTGGGTCTACACTGCTTTATTTTCTGGTTCATACTCCCAAAAACCCAAACAGTCCGATTAGCTAAAAAACAGAAATACTCAATATTTCTCTTGTTGTTCATGATCAGCAATGTTTCTTACTTGTGTCGGGAGTCGTTACGGAGTTGGACCTATTGGTTACTAGATGTCAGGAGGATGATGGAAGGGCTCAGGGCATGATTACTTTAACAAGTACCAGAAGAAGGAAGTTATCAACTTCAGGGAAAGCAACAGGGTGATAACTCTAAGAGGCCTACACAACTCAGTGAACTGGTGATAGGTGCGCTGATTACTTGATTTGGGAAATGCAGTGCCAGTGAGTGTGTGTGCAAGTGTTTGTGTAGGGTGGCTCAAATTTGTAACTATGTGGTTGGGTGGGGGGCCTGTTGTAGGTAACTGGAGACAGAAATGTGATCATCACATTAGGTATCAGCTAGGCCAAATGTTATGATGATGACCATGGCGTTGCCGGTGTGATCAGCTTGGTACATGAAGCCACTTGTTTGTGATTGTTGATTGCTGTAATTGCTCTCACTTAATTGCTCACACTTGAGTCATAAAATGAATGTTTGCAAAGGACTTGGCTCTTCCTCTGCCTCTGAGTCTTTTTGGTACATTCCTCATGAAGCTCACCATCTGTCCTTCTCCTTGACTCTACAGTATTGATTCTGTTTTACAATCCGCAGGCCTTTATCTTCTGCACAAAAGGTAAAAGCACCATAACACTCATGTGTACCTTACTGGACTGCTTCAGCCGGGCACCCAAGATTGACAGAAAATCCAAGAACAATGCAGATGCACCACCCAATTTGCCAATACAGCATTATCGTTCTTTTAGGAATCATTTTTTTATAACTGTGTGGGTTCGCTTCAGTCCTCCATAATTTGTATTTACTATTTTTCAAATCTAGATGAAAGGGCGTTTAGATATATATTAATATAATAACTTTGGTCTCTAGGGCTAACAGACTATTTGCAATGCATTTACCTTAACTGTGCGATACTCATTCCTTCTTTTCCTTACAGATTGATGATGGTTGTCTGCTCATTGCCAGATGCATATTGTCTTTGTGTAGTGTTTTTCTTTGTCCCACCTTTCCCCAAATCCCCTTTTCCATCAATTCATCAAACCCCTAACCCTCTTTTCCCAGGATGTATGATTTATTGAGGTGTGACTTAATTTACACCATGAATTGATCACACACTTGGGGTGGATATGGGGAAAGGAACATCCACTCAGCGCAGGATCTTGAGTTCTATTATGTATACAATAGACCACACTGGCCGCTTTGAGCCACCCATGCATAAAATCATGCATCAGCATCATCATTTAGGCACTGTGTGCATAAATGCTTAACTTTGTCCACTCTAGACCATGAGTCCACTTCACAGCACTCAATAATTTCATGACTTTAGTTTTAATTAAAATACTGGCTCAGCAATGCCCAGAAGAAGTTACTATTGCTATTTTATTATATAGTTTCACTATAAGGTATTCTGCTATTCTTTGTTGTTTAGTAGTCTGGTCTAAATTCTTTGTAAAGCTATAATATATTATATAAAGCTGGGATGGGATCTTGCTTCTGTTCTGATTCCTTTGCTGTTAGTACACTAGTCTACTATTACTACCACCACCATAAGATGGTACCTTGAGAAACCATGCAGCCCTCACTTCATCTATTCAGGTATGAGAACTATGGAGCATTGTTATAGGCAATATAGGCAATGGAAATCCCCCCCCCCAGTGGTCAATATAATTGCAGACTGCAGAGTCTAGGAGAGTAGTAGGGCATGGTACCACATAACTAATTGTTATACACTAAGCATAGTAAGAATAAGAATAATTCTTACAGGTTGTTGAATAAGGTGAGGGCCAGCGTCAAGAGTGAAGGCTCTAAGATTTTGGAGTAGGTAGGACATGTATTTTTAGGTTTTACATGTCCTTGTAATGACAAACAGCTACATTCATTGCTCACTACTGTGAGGCCTACTCCTCTCATAGGCTAGCATTTGGAATTCCTTAAAGCACTTTGTAAGCTGTAGTTTCTGATTAGAAAGGAGTAGCTAAAACATGATTCATATCTTTGGAATGGTTATGATAAATCCACTTTAGTATTAAAATTGGATTTGACATGACTATTGTAGAAATTCCACTTTTTGAAAGTGGATATAGCTCTGCTCTAAACTTTGCTCTGCCTGCAGTCTATCTCTAATGGGGGTGGGCTAAGAATTCCGCTCTGCTGGCAGAGTTCTCAGAGTTTTGTCCACTCTGAGCTCTGTGCGAAGTTTCGAAAAACTCTGCAAAGTGATGCTGAGTGGAGGTTTTTTTCTCGAGTGGCTCGCCAATGGTAAGTTGGCAAGCGCTTGTGAGAAAAAATAACGTGCTAGACCTCCTCCTAGTGAGCATTGAGATATTTGCCATTCACTTTGAGGAGGATACCACTTGAGTAGAATGTCTACTCGAGCGGCAGAAAGCAGCAGCGCCCTCTGGCGAGATGTGTAATGGCGTTTGTACTGGTTTTACAGTGTGAGACAAACTCTTTGCACTAAAGATCAGTGTGAGCAGCTGTGACTTAGACTTTGCCACTGTCAAAACTTCGCAGAGCGCAGTAGAGTTTTTCCAGCAGGTCACTGAGTTCCGCAAAGTAAAATGCAGCAAACCCCACCCAGGCTTAATTTCTTATACAATTCTGGGCTGGGTGACAGCTACACTTTATGCATTTCCTCTTGACAGCCACAAACACAGGAAGGCGAGGCTCATCTGCATTAATCTGCATTCTGATGGGCTTTCTGGGCAAGGAAGAATGAAAGGGGCTGACACATACATTTCAATAGGTAGTGTCCTGTTCACACACAAAGCACTGAATAAACCCGCACATATAGCCTGGTAGAGAGGGCTGGGCTGAAAGAAATTCTTATGCACTGCAGAGAGTTGCTTTGAAGTCACCCTCTAAATCAAAGGCACTTTTAAATGAATAGGCCACATTATAACGCATGTGATACATCACATGCCATTACAACGCGGTCGTTACAATGAACGCTTTGTTACAACGACTTGCTGCAGGGGGCGCTGGATGTTGGAATAGTATAATTTACTAATCCAACTCCAATCAGTGCAACAGTAGGGAAGGTGTTGAATTTTAAATCCAACACATTCTGCCCCCTACAGCAAGTCTTTGTAGCAACTTGTGTTGTACTGGCTTGAGATGTAACAACGCAGTCATTGTACCAACCACGTTGTAATGGCATGCAATGTATCGCATGCAATGTAAACGATGTTTCCCTTTTTGAATATAAGTATAGTTGGAGGAAAGACTGCAGTGCTGTAAGAATTGTCACTCTGCCTTGGCTCACTGTTCTAAGAAACTGCATGTCTACATTGCTGAGCTGTCCTGCTGACTGCTGGTCTCTGCCCTGCTGAGTACAAGGACTGGACCCATCTCAGTTGAACCCAGAGTGACTCCGAGGACTTGCTGGCTTGCCCCTTGTTTGAGTCCTACCCTTGCCTGAGGTGTCCTCTCCAGTCCTGGGCCTCAGAACTCCGTTCTGCAGCTGTTTTGCTACTAAACAAACTCATTGTCACTACTGCATCAGTCAGAACCAACGCATCGCCCATTGCCCGTTGACGCCAAAGCAGAGGCTGTTTGACGACTTTGGTTACACAGCCTGTTTGGGCCACTGCTGACACTCTGTGCAGTTCAACGCCGATGAGTGCATTCATCTCTACAGAGCAGGGGTAGAGGTAAGTTAAGAGTATGTGAAGAGATTACCCATCCAATTGCGTGTCTAAGCACTTTCCTTTTCATGCACTTTAATGGAAGCATTTCTTCAATCTATTGAAAGGTCCAATTTAGAGAAAATAATCTGGTGTGTTGAACCAAAACGTGAATTACAACAGATGGCTGAGGAGGTCTGACACAAATCTCCTCCTCATGCATTTCTATTCATCACATGAACTCTAGAAGGCAGCAATCACATGAGATCTGGAATACAGTTTATCAATGTCTCAGGCAGATCTGAAAAAGGCCTGACTTAAAAGACCTGCAAAAAAATCACCTGACAACATAGTTGGCCAAACTGGTAGAATAATCGCATATAGAGAAAAGTTTCTTTAATGATAAAGGCACAGTAGAACTTCTCCCTTTCTGTCTATGAAAGTTTTTTAACCATGTGCTAGCAAAAATCAGGGAAGGTCCTCAGTTAATATAAGATAAACTAAAGCCAACACATCTGAGAAACAGTCTGTACAGAGAAGGGATAGGGGCAGTGGAGCAATGCTTTCTGTTGATTTGATTTGAAATGTATAGAGCGCTGCAACCACCCAAGGACATCAAGGTGCTGTAGATCACTGTCCGGGAGAGGTCCACTAGTACACCCACTTCAAAAGGAACATTCATGGAGAATAGCCATGTCTTAAGAGCCGTCCAAAAGAGCAAGAGCTGAGGGATGGCCCTTATCTTTAGTAGAAGGGAGCTCCAGAGTTTGCTAGCGGGCGTTGAAAATGCTCTATAGCAACAGTTGAAGAGTTGAACAGAGAGATTGACCAGGGGAATGCCAACTGAACAGGATTTTTAATCTTGTTGGATATGGAAGATGCAGTGCCTTATGTACCGTGCAGAGTGATTTAAAGCCAGTGCAGGGTTTCTAGTCTCTTCCAAGCAGACTGCCTTCTGGGAATGTCCAAAACAAGTCTTGCTAATGCATTCTGCACCACCTGGAATTTGTACTGCGTTTTATTGTTCGAATCCAGGTGCGGCAAGTTACAGTAGCCAAGTCTGGACATGACTAGGGCAAGAGCTATTTGCTTATGTGCCCGCCGCTGGATGAGAGGAAAGATTTTCTGGATCCAGGTGCAGGTAGAGATTGTGTGATTAATTTGGACATGAAAGTTAAGTTCAGTGTCCATTAAAACTCCAAGATTTTTAGCCTTCTTATTTGGAGTAGGACAGATTCCTAAGTAATGTGGCCGGCAGTTATTATTCCATCTTGATGTCCCAGGGCCGAATATCATACCTTCTGTCTTGTCCCCATTGAGTTTCAAAAAGTTACATGACATCCATTCTGTCACTTTAGTCATGCAGCCAACGATGTTCTATACTATCGAGAATGAGCTCTTGGGGACTGACACCATGATCTGAGTGTCGTCTGCATACAACACAACCTCCAATTCAAAGGAGTGGATAACAGCCACTAAGGGAAGGGTGCCACATAAAGATTAAAAAACGTAGGGCCCAACAATGAGTCCTGCTGCACTCCACAAGGTAAGAAAAAGGCTTCTGAGTGGAAGTGCTGTAATTGTACCCTTTGGGATATTTCCTTAAGGCAAGAGGACAAAAGGGATAATGCTTGATGAGAGATGTCAAAAACTTGGAGTCTATCTAACAGCAGCTTAGGCGAGATTGTATCAAATGCTGCTGATAGATCCGGGAGAATCAGTGCCACCTCTTGTCCTTCATCCACCATCACCTACTAGAGTAGGTCGCTGATATTAAGGCAGTATCTCTCTCATGGTGTTTCCTAAAACCATAATGGCAATCCTTCGCCCAAAGTTGCTGTTCCGCAGTTTTCCATCAGCTGGATGTTAAGGTGCATCTCTCAGATCTTTTCAGGAAAAGGGAGCAAGGAGATAGGGTAATAGTTCTTATAATCTGTGGGATCTAGATTAGTGTTTTACAGAAGAGGCCTGATTATAGCTTGCTACCAACTTCAAGGAAACGATCAGGATAGGATCACATTATTCATAAGTTTACAAAATGGCTCGGCTATGATGTTGCCCGCCATATGAAGAAGTGCTGGAGGGCATGCTTCTATAGGTGATCCTACTTAGGTTTTCATGAGATATTGTGCAGCCAGCTTGGACGAGAGAGTAGAGAAGACGGGAGACCTTTGGTCTCTAGGCTAGAATCAGAGAGCATCCCTTGTGACGTTTTTGTGGGCCAACTGGAGGCAACTAAGTGGCTGGGCAACATAAGGTTAGAGTCAAAACCTGTGTAAATGTTCATGTTTTTAGAGTGGAAGAAGGTTGCTAGCTAGTTACAAAATGCTTGTGAAGTCTCTATCTCTGCTCTAGGCTGAGAGGCTAAAAGCAGTTATACTAGCCTAAAAAGTTCTTTAGCGCAGGATGATTTTTCAATTTTATGGATGCAATGTTTAGACTTTTGTTCCGTAAGTTCAAGCTTGTATTCCTTAATACTTATTTTATATAGGATTCTTTCTTGATCATCTAGAGTTTTCCTCCAGGCCCGCTCGGAACGGCAGCAAGCTAGTTTGAGCCCCCTACATTTATCATTGTACCAGGGAGCAGATGGAGATCGCTTTTAACCGATATTTGCCTTCAGGGGGGGCCAGTTTCTTTGCTGCAGTTTCCAGCCATGTCGTAAAGGCCTCTGCTTCACCATCGGAATCCTCTTGAATTACACAAGGTATACTAGTTAAAGTAGTGGCTAGTGTCTCAGCCGAGACCCCACCAATGAGATTAGAATTACTAAAGCGCCTTGAGACTTTTTTGGTGATCCGTGCGCTATACAAGAGCCTTTGACGATGACTATGACTATGACACCAGAGACCTTGGTTGCTTTAAGAAGCTCCTTAAGACCCATCTTTTTAACATAGCCTATTAAAGTTGTTTTGTTCTGCTGTTCAGCTCTCGACTTCTCTGTGGTTATGCTTCGCGCCAGGATACTTTTGAGTAGTTGTGCGCGCAATAAATATCCATATAACATAACATAACATATGACTTTCCAATTTCTAGATTAATCCAGAGAGTGAGGGGTTCTATTATTAGTAGCTGTTGAGCGGGGAGATCAAAGGCAACTGCGTCATGGTCAGACCAGGAAACAAGGATAGTTTTTTGATAAGTAATTCTAATATCATTGGTGAAAATTTCATCTAGAGTGTAGCCCGCCTAATGAGTGGGAGCGGATGGGAGGCGCTAGGGGGCGCACAGCGGAATGGCTGGGTGAGACCACAGCTCCGCCGGACGGCTGAAATCGCGGCGCCCTGAGGACGTCCTAATGCCAACAATCACCACATAAATCGGCCACTGGGTGTATGTAGACGGCGTGCATGCAACGCTCTGAGGACTGAGGCCAGACACAAGCGGTTTAAGAGGGAAATCGATAATATCTGCTCCGGGACTCGGGAGCGGAAAAGATGGCGGCCGTTGATCTCCCCTGCTCGCCCGCATTGATAGCGGCGTTCTGACCGCCACGGCTGCTCAGGAGGTGGCGGACAAGGCTCCCAGGTATGTCCCCACAGCGACATATGTGCAGTGGCCCTGATGTGCTAAGCGGTGCATGTGGCGAAGGGACGGAGTAGCTGGGACCCGCTTCAGGTTACCAAGAGCAATATGGCGGCGCTCGAGGGGAAGGCTACGGAGGCGGCCTGACGCGGGGGGAACGCGCTCCTGCCACAATCACTCTCCGTCCATGATTTGCGCGCCCCCGGGATGGTGTTGGCTGCTGGCACTACGGAGGGAGTCATTTAACGCTGCAAACGACCCGCGAGCATACAGAGACCTGCTGTGAAGGCGGGGGCCCCGCCAAACATGCGAACCTCTGGTGTGCAGCGCTAATTGCCCGCGTAGGAGAGACTACAGAAACCGAACTCGGAGCACTGGCCTCGCCTCTCACGCACCGCGCGAACACGGGCTTCTGGAGCTGAAAGGTGGCGCCGACTCAGGTTTGGAATCACCCTGGTGTAGGGAGCCCCCAAAATCCGGTAGGAGAGCAATAAAGGGCACCAAAACGGCGACAAGCAACAGGAGAACGCGTTCTACACCACGGTTCTGGGCTCTGACCACACCGCCTCCAACTCCCATGGTGAGGCCGGAGAAACAACAGCAAAAGATATCCTTTGAGCCTAAAAAGACGCCGAAAACTGCGGATACAGGGTCTCCTGCAATGAGCGAAACACCAAGTGAACCGGCTGCCGGCAGCAACATGGAGAAGATCCTCTTGGCCATTCAGTCCAACCTACAGGACATCAATGGTAAACTGGACAACCTGACGTATAGAATGGATGGAATGGCGGCCAAGCTGGAGAAACACGGGGAGAGGCTGGACACCGCGGAAACAAGAATCTCGGAGGTTGAAGACGAGTCACACACTACCACTGCCAAATGCACGGCCATGGAGAAGGTGTTGGAGGTGATAAAGGCAAAGGAGGAGGAATAGGAATCGCGCTCGAGGCGCAATAACGTACGCATCTCGGGGCTGCCGGAATCCACCAACACCGGAAAAATGGAGCAATATATTGAAAAACTATGCAAAGACGTGTTTGGAGACGACTCTTTCTCACACATTTTTGTCGTTGAGCGTGCACACAGGTCCCTTGCCCCCCACCCGCCACCAGGAGCGTCGCCAAGGCCGATTGTGGCCAGGGTGTTGAACTATCGAGACAGGGACACCATCTTGCGATTGGCGAGGGAGGAGGGGCCCATTACTCATCAGGGTAATAAACTGGAATTCTATCCGGACCACAGTGTAGCAGTTCAACAAGCGCGGAGAGAGTACACGGCGGTGAAAGCCAAACTTCGAGACCTCCAGATTCCTTATTCTATGCTCTACCCAGCCAGGCTATGGGTGCAATGGGAGGGAAAACCGGTGATAATGGCAAACCCGAAGGCGGCGCAAGAATTTGTGAAACAGGTCATCGCACAGAAGAAAGCTGAGGCACGCAATGGTCAGCAGACGGACTCGGATTGAGCTGGAGGGGACGACGTTTGAACAAAACTTTATGTGAGTATGTAACGGCTGGCTGCTGTCAGAGTCAAGGACATACTGTGGGACTGGCACTAACTGTAGTTCAAAAGTCTCTTGGCAGTAGGAATCACGGGCGGCACCTTAAAGGGAAGCTGAATTGCCCGAGCGTTGATATGTGTGCTAGGCGCCGAATGGCGGTCACTATGCTTGGCACATGGAACTGTTTGCTCTTCCTGGGTAACGTGGCACTCCTTCCAGCGTCTACTTTAAAAATGTTTGCATAAGCATGCTCCATTGCCAGGGACGGGCTTCATTATAGCGGACATATTTGACGTCTTACTAAGCTGATTGGCGGGCTCTGAAATGTGCATTTATGTGGGACGGTGGGAGGCTTTGAGCGCAGACAGATGCGTGTAAGACATAGAACGGTGTACACTCTCCACCCACAGTACTCAATTTGGAGCTTATCTGCCTATGCATAATATTGTTCTTTGTTTCGAAGTGACAGCTTGAAGTCTGGGGCAATCCACTGTCAGCCTGTTGATAAGAGACTCGAGATGGTTAATAGTTGAAACAGCATGTTACATTCCCAGGAATACCACAGACATGAGACGGATGCGGATTTATAAACTCACCAATGAGATCGTGGGGTCTGGCAGTAAGAGACAGCGTAGCATCACCTAGTGGTCACTTGAATTATTGCAACTGCAGAGGCTGAGATGGGTCAGGGGTATTAAGTAATGACACGACTACTGTCACTAACATCAAGAATGCCGTCCACATCCATTTGGTTGGGTGGTGAGTTGTGCCCCCGGTGGACCTCCGATAGGGAGTCCCCCACAAAAGTTCTGCAGGGATGGTTATGATGTTCAGCCCCGAATTGGTATCGAGGGCATTTGGGGGGGGAGAATGGCTTCGGCATGTTTGGGTTGCTGGAGTGGGAGGGGGAGGGAGGGGAATGTTGTTTACTGCTGTTCTGAGGCCTTTATGGGCAAGTTTTGTCTATCATATACATGTTGAAGATCTGGTACACATTTCTATACGCATCATTGCCCTTGGACGCATCTCGGTGATCCCCTGGTGTTATTATGATGCACAACAATTGCATACACCGCCGCCTCACCGATGACTCGGAGGCCGGCACAACCGCCTAACAAGCACATAAACCTACTAACGTGGAATGTGCGAGGACTAACGCAGCCCAAGAAAATTAGGCGCGTATTCGCATACCTGAACAGACACCACATAGACATCGCGTTTTTACGGGAAACACACATAGCTCCTAACACGCATCACTCCATAGGCCTTAAATGGGCCGAGTCTGTCCATGTTGCAACGTATTCGTCCTACTCTAGAGGGGTAATGTTACTGTTGAGGAAAGGACTAAATTTCAAAGTTTCACGGGTACTACAGGATCCGGGGGGCAGATACGTTTTCGTATCGGGTACACTTCAGGGTAAGGCACTGACTTTGCTTAATGTAAATGGCCCTAATGTGGACTCTCCAGACTTCTTTCAAGAACTGTGGGGTCACTTACAACAATTCACACACACTAAGATTATATGCGGGGGGACTGGAACGTGACCCTTAATGATGGGATAGACCGCTCCGTTCAATCCACCGAACCACACAAACAGGCCAGAACAAAACTCCAACACATTCTAGCGGACGTGGGACTGACGGATATATGGAGGCATAAATTTCCCACGAACTCAGGGGCCACGCACATTTCTGCATGCCATAACAGTTGGTCCCGTATAGACTATTGGTTAGGCATGGATGATATTGTTCACTGGTCTAGTGACATCCAGGTCCTTCCTAGAACGCTATCGGACCATAACCCAATTTTGCTGACGTTGACTATACCAGGTCACACCCCACCTCCTTTTCAATGGAGATTAAACTCACGGGCTTTAACTGACATACTATACGCTAACACTATCCATGAAGCGATCAAAGACTATTTCCTGTTGAACGAACCGGCGGTTGATGACCCATGCCTACCATGGGAAGCCTTTAAGGCAACGGTTCAGGGGGTCTGCATGAGCACTACTATTGGCATACTTCGAGACATCAGACAACAGATTAAAAAATGTGGCACGCAAATGAGGGATTTAGAAAGGGAATACGAAACCACTCAGGACGCTGCGGTTCTGGGGCGCCTACGCACATTACACACAGAACATCAGAATCTAGTAGACGACGAAATAAAATATATAGATAAAAAAACACACGGCTAGAAATTTTGGGGAGGGAGGCAGACCGGGCGGGCTACTGGTGGCAAAAATCTGTGAGGGAAAGAAACACACCACAGTGCTTGGTATTAGAACTGAGAACGATGTCCTGTTAACACAAACATCTGATATTTTACAAAGTTTTGTAACTTCCTTTAGCACACTATATGCATCACAGCCAATAGCCTCGACGGATGACATCAACGAGTACCTTAGAGATGTGACGATTGCATGGCTGTCTGACCACCAGAGGGAATACCTGGCGGCACCCATCACGGTGGAGGAAGTCACGGAAGTGATAAACACACTACCGAATGGCAAGGCACCGGGCCCAGACGGGTACACAAATTAATTTTATAAACACTACGTGGATATTCTTGCTCCCAGGCTAACGGAAATGTACGGGGCTGCGTTCGACAAGGGCGAGCTTCCCCCAACACTCCGTGAAGCGGTAATTATAGCCCTACTGAAACCTTCCAAAGACCCGACTCAATGTGATTCCTATAGGCCACTATCATTGATAAATGTTGATTCTAAGATTCTAGCAAAGATCTTTGCTATGAGACTAACACCATTGATGACCAACTTGGTGCTGCCTGACCAGGCAGGTTTTGTCCCGACCCGATCCACGTCCCATGATACCAGAACGATGTTTGCCCTAGCTCATTATCTCCAACCCAAGATGAAGGCGATTGCGGTTTTGCTAGACGCTGCAAAGGCGTTCGATTCCATCGAATGGAGATACTTAATCACAGTGTTACATCGTATGGGCTTCCCGAAAAGGTTTGTTCAATGGGTGTCCCTAATATATACTAAACCCAGAGCCAAGGTCCGAATAAACGGGCACTTGTCCAACGGTTTTGCGGTGGAGCGCGGAACCAGGCAGGGCTGCCCGCTCTCCCCCCTGATATTCGCCCTGGCATTGGAACCACTGGCCTGTATTATAAGACAGAACTATAAAACATCTGCCCTGCAGTTCCCCGCCCGACCGCTGCACATTTCATTGTACGCGGATGACATGGTGCGTTACGTTCGGGATCCATATGGCCGAGATACCCGCCACCCCCTCTCAACACAATCCCCAAGAATTGGGAAACCGGAAACAGTTCTTGAACTTTTGGAAGGCGGGAAGGGAGTCACCCTTCCCGGCCGTATTTATTAAAATATGAAACAAAATAAAACATTAAAATAACAGTTTCATATAATGTACAATTTCATTTCCACATTACGATGTTGGCTAACCTTAACAGATCTCTAATACAAAGGTTCTCCTAGCCGAACTAACATCCTACAAAACATTTGACTTGAAATTGTACATCCTAACGTTAAGGGCCAACGGCAAGGTCGTAACCGGTGTCAGATCCCTAAACCAGAAATACCCCCCTCACTTGTGAGAGGGGCGACCGCACAGAGGCGTACCTCAAGTGCATTTACCAATTTCCCTTTGTACTTGACGGGGGCCCAAATAAACTCGACGCCATTTAACGGTCGTTCGAGGACTCGTGTGAGGTGTCTAAAAGGTAGCGTAAACCCCCTCCCGCACCCCACACAACTTACCCATCTGCCGTCGCAGATGTCCTGGCCCCGGGAAATTCCCCAGGAGGGGCCGTAGCCCCTCCTATCCAGGAAGGGGCCTTGACCACCTTTCCTTTCCTTCCGGCGGCCTCTCCTTAGACAGGACCGCCTCCCCGTTGAGGGGCCAATTGGCCACCTCCCCCGCGCGCTCCCATCCGTAATGGGTGACGCCCCCTCATAGGGATCTTCCAATTACTGCTCACCGATCATGACCTTACCGCCCGACCAAAATAAATACGACAGTTCTACCTAAGTTACTAAGATCAATAAAGCAAAACAACATTTATTATCAAGCGTAAATACTGATCAATCCTTGTTCAAAATTACTTTATTAGCAAAAACATACTGAAAATAATCAATCTTTATTGCATCGTTAAGAACTTTCACGACAATCATCACAACCTGTAAGAAAGCAGAGAAAACCAAAAGATACTATATCAACTGTATTTACAACGAATCGCTGTCCTCAGGGGCTGGTGGGTGGGTCAAAATTGCTCTTCGTTCCGTCTCGAGCTCACGTGCAGCGGGGAGGTGCAGCTTCAGAGCACAGGAACAAGAGGATGCTTTGTTGGGTTCCGCTCCTTTTATCCGTCTTCAGGGTGGGCGTGAACCCGCCCCCGCCTGCCTCCAAGGGCGTGGCCGGCCGTGTTGGTGTCTAGGCCAGCCCACTCTAGGGCGGGAAAAAGGCGCGCCCCGGCTACGCCGCTTCGGGCATACCAGCCGAGACTCGCCTCCCGCCCAAGATGGCTTCCCGGGGGGATCGTGGTACTCGACCATACGTTCGGGGGGACCGATTGGTCGCCCCTTTCCATATGGCCGAGATACCCGCCACCCCCTCTCAACACAATCCACAAGAATTGGGAAACCGGAAACAGTTCTTGAACTTTTGGAAGGCGGGAAGGGAGTCACCCTTCCCGGCCGTATTTATTAAAATATGAAACAAAATAAAACATTAAAATAACAGTTTCATATAATGTACAATTTCATTTCCACATTACGATGTTGGCTAACCTTAACAGATCTCTAATACAAAGGTTCTCCTAGCTGAACTAACATCCTACAAAACATTTGACTTGAAATTGTACATCCTAACGTTAAGGGCCAACGGCAAGGTCGTAACCGGTGTCAGATCCCTAAACCAGAAATACCCCCCTCACTTGTGAGAGGGGCGACCGCACAGAGGCGTACCTCAAGTGCATTTACCAATTTCCCTTTGTACTTGACGGGGGCCCAAATAAACTCGACGCCATTTAACGGTCGTTCGAGGACTCGTGTGAGGTGTCTAAAAGGTAGCGTAAACCCCCTCCCGCACCCCACACAACTTACCCATCTGCCGTCGCAGATGTCCTGGCCCCGGGAAATTCCCCAGGAGGGGCCGTAGCCCCTCCTATCCAGGAAGGGGCCTTGACCACCTTTCCTTTCCTTCCGGCGGCCTCTCCTTAGACAGGACCGCCTCCCCGTTGAGGGGCCAATTGGCCACCTCCCCCGCGCGCTCCCATCCGTAATGGGTGACGCCCCCTCATAGGGATCTTCCAATTACTGCTCACCGATCATGACCTTACCGCCACAGGCCGGATAGTTGACCGGCTATCCGGACCCCCCACAAAACATTCCTACCTAAAGGTCATGCTGTAAACTCCTTAACCATGCTATGAAGTCACCTATGAGTAATTCGTTCCCCACCCGGGACAAATGAACACCGTCCCCCAAATACATACTGTCCCCTTTAATACAACCATGCGAAACAGAATGCAGTGTACTTGAACGAAACAATCTACTCATTTTATTATTAATTTTCCTTACTGAATGATTCAGCGCAGAAACAGAAATAGCCCCCCGCCACACTTTCCGTGGGATCATATGGGACCATGCAATTGTGCACCCTGGAACTCTGCTCGCCAACCAACTTACCGTGGAAAGCATCGCCTCAAGAAGAAGTCGTCTACCAGTGGTCACCAAATCATTGCCCCCAAGATGTACTATGACTACAGACGGCGGTGACCTTGTCCGCCCTAACAAACCCTCGAAAAATGATCGAAACTGGTCAATACAGAGCCCGCCCTTTCCGTAGAAGGACACACTGTACCCGTATTCCCCAGCCACGTGAAACATGTCACCTGCTTTGAATACGTCCGCGGCACGCCTCACGTATGAGTGGCCCACGACCCACACCTCCTTTTTCACAGCCGGTAATGTCTGACCGCTGGCCCCCCGGTGTCGGGTCGACTGGACAGTCCGCCCCGCCTCGTAGGCTTGCGCAACTGAAAAACCAAACAAAAACAAGAAGCGTGAGTACATCGTTACAGCTTTACAACATGTGCAACCGTACATACCTCTTATAACAGTTCGAGGACCAACGCCCCACACGTTTTATTTGTTCAACATTCAGACCCCTGGCTGTAGCTTCCGTAGCAGCCCCTATCCGAAAGGAATGGGTCCCAAAGTCGCCGGGGTTCAAGCCCGCGGCAGAAATCGACATCGCAAGCACCCGCTGAAACTGAAACCTCGTCAGTGGGGTGGCGTCAGCGTGTCTTAACAAGGTCCCCCCCCATGCTGCCACCCTCTGCGC
The DNA here is from genome assembly GCF_964263255.1 of Lissotriton vulgaris. Lineage (NCBI taxonomy): Eukaryota > Metazoa > Chordata > Amphibia > Caudata > Salamandridae > Lissotriton > Lissotriton vulgaris. The sequence goes on from NC_141694.1 coordinate 1,537,330,474, forward strand.
TAAATATGCTTCTACGCACCCTACAGGGCACATGGCAGACCCGGGGATCCTCTGGATGATTACGCAGTCCCCGATTGCATCCTGATCGGATTTGGACTTTACAAATGAGACCGTCATCGTCTCCTCTCTGACCTGAATGTGTTCCCGGCACAGTCCCCCCATCGTATCCTGCTTGTTCTTTGCCACTAATTCGCTTACCCGCATAGCCCCGTGGAATGCTAATGCAAATGCGGCTCGGAACAACACTGCTTCGTACTGGGATGAACATGTTATCGGTAGCACGGATAATAACAGGGCCAACCTATCCAAACCTATCGGGTGCCTATCGTCTACTCTGCGCCCCTTAAGGCGTTGCCACCCACGTAGCGCTTTCTGCACAACGAAAGACGCTGTCGGGTCCTGGATCCCATGAGCCCTTGCCATGAAGGAAATGGCGGCCCGATGCCTCTGGGCCGTAGCTACTGACTTGCCTGCGTGACGTAAAGAGAGCAGGAATCTTACTACAGACTCTTCCAGACCCCAAAGCCCCCTCCTGGCAGTACCCAAAAAGGCCCAATAGGAACGGAACGCCCCTTCATATGCCTTCCTCGTCCTGGGTGCTAAACTCTCTCCCACGAGGTCTTGTAGTTCGGGGCACCGAGAGACCAGAGAGCCTCGGGAAAGGGTGCCGCCACCGGGTCTGCTGTGGGCAGAAAACCCCAGAAGGCCTGCATACGGAAACGAGAGAGCGCATCAGCCGCTTGGTTCATCACCCCCGGCACGTGTCGCGCCCTAAACAGTACATTTAGTTGCATGCACAACAACACAATTTCCTTGAGTAGTCTCAGAATCAATTTGCAACGTGCTGCCTGACTATTGATACACTCAACCACGGTCATGTTATCAGACCAGAAAACCACAGAGTGACCCCTAAACCTTTCTGGCCATGTTTTCAAGGCCACCAGAATAGGGAACAGTTCGAGAAAAGCAATGTTACTCGTCAACCCGCACTCATGCCACCATGACGGCCATTTTTGAGCCGACCATTGTGTACCCAATATGGCGCCAAAACCCACACTCCCCGCCGAGTCTGTCCATAGTCCCAACTCCTCGGAAGACACTGCTGGTTTATTCCAGACAATTCGACCATTGAAATCCGCCAGGAACGCAATCCAAATGCGCATGTCCTGGCGAACCTCTGCCGAGAGTCTCGTACGATGATGTCCTTCCTTCAAGCCGACCATGGACTGTGCAATCGAGCGGGAAAAGGGGCGTGCCATCGGCATTACTCTTAGGGCAAAATTCAACTGACCTACCACCTGTTGAAATTGATGTAAGTTCACTTTCGTTGCACGAATACATGTCTCAAGGGATAACCTGAATTTTAACACCTTTTCTTTAGGTAAACGAAAACAACCTTCCACTGAGTCGAGTTCGATCCCCAGAAACTCGATTAAGGTCGAGGGACCCACCGTCTTACCTGGCGCCAATGGCACACCAAATTGATTCATTAGGACACAAAATTCATGTAAGGCCTGTCCACACTCAGAATCCCCGGCTGCCCCCAGAAACAGAAAGTCATCGAGATAGTGCATAACATGTTGAAAACCTGTCTTCCTCGTGAATACCCACTGCAGAAAACAACTGAATTTCTCGAAATAAGCACATGAAATCGAACATCCCATAGGCATACATTTATCCATGTAATAGCGACCCTGAAACTGAAAACCAAGGAGACGCTGATCGTCTGGGTGTACCGGGAGCAACCGGAACGCTGACTCGATGTCCGATTTGGCCATCAGCGTCCCGGGCCCCAGGCGATTCAACATGGCAACGGCCTCATCGAAAGATGCGTACCGCACCGAACATACTTCCGGGTCTATCGCGTCATTCACGGAAAGACCATGTGGGGCTGACAAATTGTGTATCAGCCGAAACTCACCCGGGTCCTTCTTGGGAACCACCCCTAGAGGAGAACACACAAAATTAGCAACTGGTGGCAAATCGAATGGACCGGCGACACGACCTCGAGTCACCTCTTTCCTAATCTTTACCTGCACCACCGCCGTTTGCTGTAAGACCGACATTTGGTTCTTACAGTCCGGTACCCCCTGAAAATCCCCCACTGGGATGCGGAAACCATATGAAAACCCGTTCCGCAACACCCCAGCGGAAGCATAATCTGGGTATTCGCTGAGCCAAGGAATCATTGCCATGGCATCAATCGGGGTCGGTAAAGGCGCCCCTCGGACTATATTAGACCTGTTTGGCGCCTCCCTTACCACCGTTATCACCCGTTTTGGCTCTGCACATGGACTCAGGATGGGATGGCTGCCCGCATCCCCCACATTCATGTCTGAATTTGCATGACCCCTGGGGCCTGGTACATTTGCCCCTGTTAAAATTCCAACAGATCCCCCTTTTACCTGTGTTGCCACTCGGCTTCGTGTGGGACTCGTTACCTGTACCCGTCCGAAAGGGTGTCCCAGAGTTTTGGCGGGAGGATTCCCCCCCGTTACTCCCTACTAATGGCACCTTCAACATCCCCGTACTCTCCATTTTTTGCCAAGACACAGAGTCGTAACAGTCCCAGGACAACAACGGGTTGTGTTCCTTAGCTTTTCTAAACAGATTATCATAGCAGAACCACTGATTGCCCCCATATGCCACAGAATACTCCATAATACGTGACTGATAAATGGGTAACTCGGTCAGTAACTCAGGTCTGCGCTCCCCCATGATGGAAGTAAAAATTCCCCACGCCCTGCCCCAAGTACCAATGGTCTCATCAACCTTAAAGGCGGCCATTTTAGCACGCCAAACACTCGGATGCATGAGCTCCTTTTGACTCTTTACATGCTCGATCTCGTAATGGTCGGTAAGCAATGAAAACATGTTTACATATTTGTCCGCCCAAATCAATTCCTTGACTTCTAGTGGGACGTGCTGGGCAATCTTCTCCTTTCGAGAAGGTGCAGAGTCCCCCCCCGCAATCGGCAATGGCCGCTTACCTGAAGTAGACCCCACGCTTGTCGCCGAACTTGGGCCTGCTGTACTTCCAACCGCTGGGACCTGCGGGGGAACAGGAGATGGAGTCTTCGCAGCCTCCCTAGATTCCCGCAGTTGCCTCATCACTGCCCGGGCGTCGTCAGCCGTGGCGCCCTCGCTATCGTTTCCCAACCACGCTGCCAATTGCGCCGCCAACTCGGGGGGCATATCCCCCCTGTTCGCAGGGGTGACCACCACAGGGATTGGGTTCCCCTCCTTTTGCGCCGGGGTTGGCTCCTCTCGTGGCGCTTCGGGAACCGGGGTCTCCCCCCCAAGTGCTCCCCTTCTGGGCCTCTTGCTCTTTCCTCCGGGAATTGTCCCCTGTAAAGGCCGTTTCGGTCCTCCCTCCCCGTCCTTAGCCTCAACCTTTCTCTTCAGATCGGCTATCTCCTTCATGAGCATGCGGAGCATCTCCTCGGTACCGACCCGCTTTCCGACCTTTTTGGGCATTCTTAGACGGGATATCTGTAAGACAAAAAGAGGGATTACAACGCTCAAAATTGCTCTTCGTTCCGTCTCGAGCTCACGTGCAGCGGGGAGGTGCAGCTTCAGAGCACAGGAACAAGAGGATGCTTTGTTGGGTTCCGCTCCTTTTATCCGTCTTCAGGGTGGGCGTGAACCCGCCCCTGCCTGCCTCCAAGGGCGTGGCCGGCCGTGTTGGTGTCTAGGCCAGCCCACTCTAGGGCGGGAAAAAGGCGCGCCCCGGCTACGCCGCTTCGGGCATACCAGCCTAAACTCGCCTCCCGCCCAAGATGGCTTCCCGGGGGGATCGTGGTACTCGACCATACGTTCGGGGGGACCGATTGGTCGCCCCTTTCCACATGTGCACCTAAACCAGCTATTGAGAGAGTACATCAAATTCGGCGGCCACTCAGGACTGACGATAAACTGGTCAAAATCCTCCATCATTCCCCTCACAGACACTACGACTCCCTTTGATATTGACTACCCCCTGGGGTGGCATACCGAACCGGTGAGTTATCTGGGGGTACAATTCCATAGAGACCCGGACATAGTGCTGCGCGCAAACTATGGCGCAACTATATCCAAGCTGGAGGATAAAGTAAGGTGCTGGATACAGCTACCACTGTCTCTGGCAGACCGTATCGCAATAGTTAAGATGAATATATTGCCCAAACTGCGTATCTGTTCACTAATATCCCCATTTCTCCACCCGGTGAGATATTCCGTAGACTCAAGTCGCTGACACTGCAACTCATTTGGGCAGGGAAGCAAGCACGGATCGACCTTCAGACATTGACGCTCCCATATACCAAGGGGGGATTCGGAGTGCCAGATTTTAAACTGTACTTCCTGTGCGCGCAGGCGCAATATGCAGCTTACTGGTTCCATATGGTGCCATATCTGACTCACACAGCGATTGAGGAGGGTGATGCGGCCCCGGTCCCTCTCACCGCCATCCTGTCGTACAAACGCCCGCCGTTACACACTCGCGACATTAACGCGGTGGATACTACCATCAAGGCATGGCACAAACTTGGGAGGATGGCGCACAAAATACCGCTCTATGCACGTAACATGCCACTACATGATCACTCAGCACTATCTGTCACATGTGAGAGGATGGGAATGTCGTTTCTACAACGGGTGGGCATTGAGCAGATGGGGGACTTATTTAAAGAGGGTAGATTCGTAGATGTGGAAGAACTTCAGTACATACACAACAAGACACAGATGTTCTCTTTCACTCATTACAGACTAAAGAGAGCCATGAGGGAATTGTACCCAACCTTTCCGGAGGAACCGGCTTCACTAGATGCACTACAACTTATCATTACAACACAAGATCTGTCCCACCTAACATCGAGGTTATATTCCGCTGCACAGGCTGACATCCCACAGTCCACGGACAAGGCCAAAACTAGGTGGGACTTGGTGTTAGACTGCCCAATGACAGAGAGGGAGTGGGAACAGGCTTGTGCGCTTACACAGATTCTGACCCCTAACGGAAATCTCAAAATCATACACTACAAATATCTGCACCAGGCATACTACACCCCGGCGCGACTGGGTAGGTTTGGCATGAGGGATGACACCAGATGCAAAAGATGTGGTGCTGAGGATGCTGATTTTATCCATCTGGCCAGGTGTTGTGTTAAAATACAGGAGTACTGGACAGATGTGGCTACTAAGCTAACAACAATGGTGGGGACTGAGGTGGAATGCACGATCCGTTGCTGATTATTGGGCATTGTGCCGCAGCTTAAATCATCCAAGCGCAAATTTTGTGCGATCGCCTTACTGCTCGCCAAGCGGCAAGTATCGCAGTGCTGGCACTCAACGCAGGTACCCACTACAAAAAAATGGTTCCAAGATATGTCCAGCTGTAGGGACAAACTACTGACATACGAAGAAAGTCTGCCACCACGATCTAGGCCCAAAGACTTTTGGTCATACTTAACTGAATATTTGGTCACAATGGAGAATGACACGGAGTGACAAGGGAAACTGTTGATGTTCAGCGCAAAAGGTACTGAAGCAGATAGGGGTTGAAGAGGGAGGTGTTCAGGGAAGATGCACCGAAGCGGTCACACTGTACTTCTTGATATGGGTGATTGAAATGTGAAGGTCTCATTGTTGGGGTTTATTGTTCGTGTTTACTGTGTATGTTCTAATACACCAACAAAATTTCCAAAAAACAAGACCTCATTTATGTGCTTTACGCCGCCGGACGGATGTTGTCGGCTGTATGGCTGTGTATAACACAATTTGAAAACGCACTTTAACTCTATCACAGCCGGCCCCAGGGTTGTAGGCTCATGGCTGTGTAACTATCTGTTGCTTTGAATAAAGGTCTTACAAAGAAAAAAAAAAATTAGTGGGAGCGGATACTAGTTGCAAGAGACCAAGATTAGCGAACGCCTCTAAGAAGAAAAAGATCAATGTGAAATACCAGTAACCAAAAAGGGTTTTTAAAAATACCATTAACTGACAAAATGTAGCCATTGGTACTGTAGAATGGAGACTTCTATACAAAGTACTTTTCAGTATTGGTGTTGAATGGTCACCCTTTGCAAATAGAGAAGGCGGGAGACCTTTGGTGTCTAGGCTAAAATCCGATGGCATCCCTTGTGCTGTTTTTGTGGTTCAACTGGAGGCAACTGAGTGGCTGGGCAACATAAGGTTAGGGTCAAAACCTGTGTAAATGTCCATGTTTTTATAGTGGAAGAAGGTTGCTGGCTAGTTACAAAATGCTTGTGAAGTCTCTATCTCTGCTCTAGGTTGAGAGGCCAAAAGCAGTTGTATTAGCATAAAAAGTTCTTTAGCGGAGGATGATTTTTCAATTTTATGGATGCAATGTTTAGACTTTTGTTCCGTAATTTCAAGCTTGTATTCCTTAATACTTATTTTATATAGGATTATTTCTTGATCATCTAGAGTTTTCCTCCAGGCCCGCTGGGAACGGCGGCAAGCTTGTTTGAGCCTCCTAAGTTTATCATTGTACCAGGGAGCAGATGGAGATCGCTTTTTACCAATATTTGCCTTCAAGGGGGGGGCAGTTTATTTTCTGCAGTTTCCAGCCACGTCGCAAAGGCCTCTGCTTCACCATCAGAATCCTATTGGATTACACAGGGTATACTAGTTAAAGTAGTGGCCAGTGTCTCAGCCGAGACCCCTTTCCAATTTCTAGATTTATCCAGAGAGTGAGGGGTTCTATTATTAGTAGCTGTTGAGCGGGGTAGGAGACCAAAGGCAACTGTGTCATGGTCAGACCAGCAAACAAGGATAGTTTTTTGATAAGTAATTCTAATATCATTGGTGAAAATTTCATCCATAGTGTGGTCCACCTAATGAGTGGGAGCAGATACTAGTTGCAACAGACCAAGATTAGCGAACGCCTCTAAGAAGCAGAAGATCAATGTGAAATACCAGTAACCAAAAAGGGTGTTTAAAAATAGCATTTACTGATCAAATATAGCCACTGGTACTGTAGAATGGAGACTTTTATACAAAGTACTTTTCAGTATTGGTGTTGAATGGTCACCCTTTGCAGATTGGGCTCGTGATCAAGCAAGGATGCATGTTATTTCCTCTTCTTTTAAGATAGTATGATAAAGAGATTCATTTCGTTATCAGGGCAGTCCTTAAGTTTGAGCTATGGTTTGAAGTGTTTCACTTCAGCATCACATCATTGCTCACCTCTTAACAAGAGTCATGGCAGGCCTCCTTGCAGATATGAAGACCTCTTTTGATTTTGGTCTTCAATATAGCTGTAGCATCCTTCCAGTCTAGGCACTAGCCAATAAGTACGCCACACAAAGAGAGTAATTTTACATGTTTTTATTCCCCTTCTATAAGTCAGAACTCAACATTCTAAACCTATCTTCAATTCATCCCTCAAATAGTAACTGGCCAGTCCAAGAAAGGATCTTGTGGGGGATTTGCAGTAGACAATGCTTCCACTTTCACTGGATTAGATTTCATATCCCCATCAGAAATTACATGTCAAAAGAATTTCAAGCTTTACTTGTGGAATTCACATTTGTTGGCATTCTGAGTTAAGCCTACTTTGGTCAGCAAATGACATACTTGCATGAGAGCTTTGTCCTGTTCTTTCTGTGTGACTCAGAAAACTAATATATCATCACTATAGGTAAATTAATTTACTACAGGCTGTATGATACATCTAATGACATCTTGGAAAAGTTCTACCGCAGAGGATACACCAAACTCAATCCCTTACAGTGAAACAGACCAATATGTGTAAAAAAGGTTATAATGTACCTGGATTTTTGTTCAAGCTCCAATTGGTGATATCCTTTTTTTAAGTCAAGTCGAGAGAAGAATGTTGTATCATTCAGTTGAGTTATCATATCAGTAATGTGTGGGCTGAGATGTTTCTGTCTCGCAATTTACTTGTTGGCCTTAACCATGTCAGCGCAGATTTATAAAGCTCCTTCACTGTCACTTTTGGGCACTACTACAATGGCAGAAACCCATGGTGTCGAACCAGAGGAGCGTTCAAGGATGTCTTGTTTAAGTAGCAATTTAATATCTTTTTGAACAGTGTCTTGCAAGTATAAAGCAATTTGTCTGTGTCTGTGAGCAACAGTACAAAATCGTCACTTACGTGTAACCTCACTTTCATTGTTTTTAGTTTTCCTAGCCCATAAAATAATGAAGGAAATTGACTTACAATTTCATGAGTAGCAACACACACCCCTTAGCGCCTTGAGACCCTCATGGGTATGTAGTGTGCTTCCTAAATGCTATGATTGATTGATTGATTGATTGACTAGCATTCATATTGTAGTTCACTTATATCAGTCCCATATCTGCAGCAATATTAAAAGTCAGCAAGCAGGCTTGTATTTCATCATCAAAGGATTCTTGACTCTTTAAGGGAGTCACAGCAGCCTATGTGTATACTTTTGTTTTTGACTCAGTAATTTGGGTTAATGGAGACAGTTCTCGATATATTTTGTCCCAGGCACGATATTATTGACGCACCACTGTTAATTATGAATGGTTTTGAACACTCATTTATTTTTAGAGTGAACTTCAGACAATGTTTGAATATGTTTGGTGCTTCTTCATGTCGAATTTTCTTCACTTTTCTGACAATAGGCCAGTTCCACATGTGCATGCTTTTCTGAAGTAAACATTGACATATTACGATCACCATTGTCACTTTTACTGGAAACTGATACTGAGGAACTCTTTGTTGATGATTTAGATGATGATCAACTTCATTTGGGGATGATTTGCCTCAGTTGATGTGACCGCATGGCCTTGTGGGAGTGATTCGAATGTCACTGAGGTAGTGTTCGGCCGACCATTTGGTCACAAAAATGGTTACTTTCCATGCTCATGACTGACGCACTTTGGGTACCTTCGGTCTTCCATGTCAGTCATGTGACGATCAACATGCTCTTCAATGCAAGCAGCCTAGAGGACCTATTCTAAAGTTAGATTAACTTCAGCATTCTTCGTTGAAAGACATCCGACAGACATCCATCGATCACTCCAAGGCGGGTAGCTTCCTCACCATTCAATTAATTGAATTTACAGTGCTTCACCAGAACAATGGTCTCACCTGGTCTCTGGCGCTCTTGACTGAATATGAATCTTTCATAATACACATATCGCACTAGACTAAAATTCAAGGTTATTTTGATTTTATCATATGTCACTTCACCTACTTGTGGTATCTTTTTCATGGCTTTTTCACTACATCACCAGCAATGTTCTTCAGATACTTTATAAACTTTGTATAATCTTATTTATCTATTGCATATGTGAAGTCTTCAAACGTCTCTATCCATGCCATCCATAAATTGCCATTATTGTGTTATTGGGCAGTATCAAATGTCATTGGCAGTTTTAAGAATGCAGTAGCCACATATATATTGGTGGACTGTAGTGACACTTCTTGTGGAACTTGATCAGGAACAGCTTTTATAGCACCTTTTGATGTGCTGACTGCGAGGTCAACCTTACCAAATTTTGAAGCTAGTTTCTTGCTCTGGCTCTCCATTGGAGCTCTTGATCTTATGGTAATGGATCTTAAGGAGTTGTTCTGGGCACCTAGAGGTCAGCTTCGGTAGCGGGCCGCTTCATCTGGAAACTAGTCCATAAAAGCAGATATTGTTATGATATTGTGTCAGCTTTGTACTTAAAGGATTTTTCACAAACACAAGGTCAATCTTTGCTTCATAGCACACGAACTTCAATGTAACTTGTGCTGAAGTATTGATGGGTGCTGCTTTTGTAACCTGGTTGCATCCGCCTTTACTGTTCTTACTCGGTATAGCATATGCCAAGCATTTGCGAAATGACACAATACCTTTTGTTTCCCGCCTTTTCAACAGCAAACTCTGGAAGAGCACTTTCAGTGTACCGGCTTTGGATCCCCTATCTCGTCACCAGCTGAAGCTTCCTACCAGCCTAAGCACTTGCCAATAACTTCTCCACACACACAGGGTAGTTTTGTATGACTTTATTCCGCTGCATGTAAATTGCACCTCAACATTTTAAGTCTACCTTCAACTCATCCCTCCATTGCTTACGTCACAGGCCTACGATGTACAGTGGGAATCAAATGAGTTCCAGCATTCTTTTATTACAAGATAATAAAATAGCAATTTAGACTATTAGAAGCAATACTAATAGTAAAAATGGGGGAAACTTAAAGAAGTAGGGTAAACGTCTATTCAGCTGTACGTGCTCTGCAATCCTTTATTAAGAAGTCAGATTTTTTTTAACTTGTCATCAATCTTTCATCAAATTCAATAGCAGAGTGGCATTCATCAATTTGCAAGTTGATTAATATGATTTTAGTCGAATAATAGATCACCGCAATAAAGGGCATCTTGAAAGTGTATAGGAGTCTGTCAAATATGTAGCTAAAATTTGAGGGTCATCTTAATATCAAGTCTATAAGCAAAACAGAAAATATCCTCTTGCAGATGCACCTGGGTGTTCACCTAGTTTGGTTGTACAAGCCAGTTGTCAATAAGTAACTAAAAAGGTTCAGCTTGAATTGCTTCTCTTTTAATCAGTGCAGTCTCATAGTTATTATTAGTAGATTTGTGTCATCTATACTACTATAATAAAGAACTTTGCACCTTTGAGGCAGGTAAACTCGGGAACCACAGCGCCAATCCACACACCCGATACATCATTGTAATCGTCAAGGTGTGCAGATGGACATAGGCTATATAAATAAAAAAAATATACGTTATTTAAAAAATTGACGCTAAAAAAAAGTAGTCCCTTGCAAGTAGCGCCGGCCGCGACCTGCGTAGTGACATCAGGAGCGCGGGGAGGAGCGGCGTGCAGGAGCAAAGAGGAGCGGCGGACATGGCGCGGGGGGGAGCAGTGACGAACGGCGGAATGGCGGTGAGGACCGGCGGAGAGGCGAGAGGAGCGGTAAGCGGCGAGGAGCGGAGGAGCGGTGAAATAGTGAGCATGGGGGAGGAGCGGCGGCTGAGGTAAGGCTCCGGGTAGGCGGGGGTCGGGGCAGGCGGGGGACTGGGCGGGCAGGGGCCCGAGCTGCTTGACAATGTCAGGGCGGGCGGGGGCCGGGCTGCTGCACAATGTCGGGGGCGGGTGGGGGCCCGGGCTGCTGCGCAATGTCGGGGCGGGCAGGGGCCCGAGCTGCTTGACAATGTCAGGGCGGGCGGGGGGCCGGGCTGCTGCACAATGTCTGGGCGGGTGGAGGTCCGGGAACCCTACTTGCTCCCGGACAAGGTCGGGACGGGGTGCTAGTATATATATAAAGAAAATGCTGTAACCATTAGCAGCAGTGAGTGATGTTGGAAAAAGAAATAAAGGAACCAAAGAAACAACAAAAATAGTGGCAATTACATCTTTTTTGATATATGATAAAATACCTACATTTGAAATCAAAACACACCAATTGTCAGAAAAAGAGAAAGGGGAGAGGTTTTTGTTTTACAGGTAGACTGATACTTGCGGTTGTGGTCAATTTAAAGTAATTCCCAGTATTACTGTTATTTCACCTTTTGCTGCTTCCAAGAAACCTTCCAACAAGTGCATTCTTACTTTGATCTGTTCCTAAGCTTGTGGGTGTGAGTGGTTACCTTCCTACAAATGAGACTCAGGTAAAAGTTGGAGTTTTGGCACATCATCAAACAGGGTTTCAACACGTGTTTGCTTGTCTGTGAGACAATTAACAATTGACTTGGTGTTAACCACAGACGAGTAATGTCAGATTCTTAACAACCAATGCAAAGTGTGTGACTTTCGTGAGAATCCACTTTGACTGAACTGTGGACGAGGCGGAGCTCAGTTTCAAAACGATACGGTCCCTGGATTGCGCTTCCTGGCCCTTATTTATGAGGTCTTGCGTCAGTTTTGTGCCGCCGGTGCGTCACTTTTTGTGACGCACCAGCGGCGTAAAAAATGCACCTTGTTGCGCCATATTTAAAAAGTGACGCATCTAGGTATATGCATCACTTTTTAAACCCCTGCGCCACATTATACCTGCGTCAGGTATAATGTATGCAGAGGGGGCGTTCCCCCGCAAAAAGCCTTGTAATAGTGACGCAGTGAAATCTATAAGATTTCACGGCGTCACTTTTAGGATGTTGTTACGTCAAAATCTTGCGCCTCACAGCAGGCGTAAGACTGACGCAAGCCCTTTCACATGGGGCTTTCCCCATGGGAAAGCACGCATTGCTGGAGTTGCGTCACTTTTGTGACACACTCCAGCAATGCGTCACTTTTGCGCTTACAGATACGTCAGAAATACTGACGTATCTGTAAGTCCTTGCGACATGATGCGTCATACATTAAATATGACGATTCATTGGTGTCGCAAGGAGTGCGCAGTGAAAAGTGACGCATCGCTGTTTTCACGCAGCGATGTGTCACTTTTCATAAATGAGGCCCCCTGTTTCTTGCCCTGAGCAGCGTCCTCCGCGCAGCAGTGAGCCAGTCCTTATTTACTGTTCTAATTCTAGTCTTGGAATATTTGGAGGAAAGTTATAAATTCCGCAAGTATATTTAAGAAGGGTCGAAAAGTAGCAATTATGGATTGGAGAAACCGCTACTATGATGATGCAGTCCAGGACAAAAATACCTAGCATTACCCTGCAGTTCTCGTCCCTGTTTCATTCAGCACAGAGCTAAGAGTCCACATCAAAAGAAACTACCTTTTTCTTCATTCTGAGTGGTATGGAAACAAGGAGGTCACCACTGATACTTCATAGGGTATTGACATTGCATTAGGTTTACACCCATTAAGTTTGACTAAAAGATTTCAGCGTGATGTCAATGTGGGAGTTATTGTTAGAGACGATGATTGCATCCTTTTTCTGACAATGGACTGCTCTCTGTCATTGGTACTAGTATAACGTTCTAGACTATGATCACAAGTCGTTCAGGCTTACATTTTTATGTTAAATTACTAAAACCTGTTCTGAAGGGAGATGGTTACGTTAGCAATTCATAGAAATAAAATGTCATTGTATAGTTTGTATAAACATTACAGTTAGTAACTGAAACGTTTATGAAGAACATTTGCGACGTAAGTATGTAGTTGTATTGATGTCATACATGAGGTATATAACAACCTCTAAATCAAAAACTCAGACAGCAAAGGCGCATCAATTCCAAAGTACTTTACTTACTGCACCAACATTGTAACTCTGAGAATTAGTAACAACTGACAACAAAAGTGTACATTTCTACAATGAAAAGTTCTCTAAACAGCCTAAAAAGTAATCCAATTACAGTAAGAAAACAAAGGGTCGACGAATAATGGGTGAGAAAATACCTAGGGCTATATGTACAATGAAGTGGAGGTAGCCTCCTTGGCTTAACGCTGCGCTCCGCATCTTCTGAAACGCAGGGCTGAACCATATTTACAAGAATGTGGTGCAGCCTTGCGTTTGCCCCTGTGATGGTGCTAAATTTAGCAACTTAGCGCCAACTCAGGCACCCTTGCACCATAGTGCATGGGTGTCTGAGTGCAGGGGAGGATTGTTTATGTGTAGGAAGGTGTCCCTTCCAGCACCTAAAGAATTAAAATGCCATTCTGTCACTTTTATGTGTGCTGCTTCATGCAGCACACATGAAAGTGACAAAATTGCATTTTTCTTAAAGGTTAGATTATGTACAGGAAGGGACACCTTTCTGTACATAAACAAACCATGGCATTTTGCTTTTTCCATGTGTGCTGCAAGACAGCACACATGGGGAAAGCTAAAACGAGGAGAAATGCATTATTTCTCCTTGTTTCGCCAACTTACGACCAGTATTTACCTGGTCTTCATTTTGGCGCTGCCTCCTATGTACGCCAACCTTGTACATAGGGGACGGCATCAAAATGAATGGGTGTTGCAGTGGAACACACACCACAAAACCCACTCCCACCCCTTTCACCCTAAACATAGCATGAAAGGGGTCCCTCTGTACAAGGCAACCATGTTAAGTGGCTTAAGTGGCTTAACGCTGCCTTGTACACCACAATGTCAGCAAAAGTGCCGCTGTGGTGGCAATAGGGGCTCATAGATATGTCCCCTAATGTTCCGTAAGAAATTTCCCTAATTTTTGCCATGGTGTAGAAGACTTCCTGGCACACTTACCTCAACATCACGCAACACACTGCAGGTACCAAATTTGCAGCACTACGTTGGGCGAGGGGAATAGGCCCATCTCAGAGCTATATCTACTAAGATATGGCTCTCCTGCACTCTTCACCAGGTCTAGTGAATAAAAAGGCTACTGAGCGCCACACACATCCCTTTGCACCATACCATGATGAGGTTTTGCAATGGAAGGCTACACTTACAGCACAAATATTTTACTTAGATTAACTAGATTTCACACTTTGTATGTGTGGTGTACAGTGTAGCACTTATGCAGTGTGTGGAAAGTTAGCATTGTATAAAAATATTTTCCCACTTAACTGCTTTTTCAAGGAGGCATTATTCTTTTGACACCAAGCCCTCCCTACTATTGTTAGTGCTTTGCGTCAAAAACCATGGTCGGTAGCATGGGAACACCTATTTATTTATTTATTTATTTATGAAACTTATAAAGCGTGAACAAATGCCCAAGGGCGTCACACCAGCAGTGCAAGGCGCTTGTAAATAAGCCCCTTGGTGTGAAATCTAGGAATGGCTAGATGGCTTCAGGTGTTTTTTTCTGTTGGGGAGGAGCAAGATGGCGGGTTGACGCTGTCGGGAAGACAGGCACCTGGCTGTCAACCCCGATGGTTTGTTTAAATCTGCGGAATTACTGTGGCGGAACCGAATCTGAGTTAAGACTTAAGAATTTCCCACTTGGTATTATGGTAACGGAGAAGAAAGAAGTTTGCTACAAACTAACCAAGCTCAGAGACACTTGCAATACATGCTGGCGTTTACTATCGGCGGTGGCAGTGCTTTCAGGCGGCTTCACAGACTTCGGCTGATCCGTTGGCTGAGCTTGGTAATCAGCTGGAAGTCCTTGGCTTCGGATAGAAGAGACAAACGCAGGATGGCTCCGCCGAAGGCACCGGCTCGTTCAACGCGCACTGGAAGGCAGCTACCTCCTGTTGTAACGGGGGAAACGGAGCGGACTGAAGACGCTGATGCCGGCGCAGGGGTGGCAAGCATGAGATCTCGGGCTGATAACTCTAAGGTTGGTAAGCCTATACTCCAGGTAACTCGATCAGGAAAAGCTGCAGAGCTGTTCTAGTTAAATATACCTATTGAGAATGGCGGTAGTCAAGATATTGTGGGGATTTTGATGGGGCTATTCCTGACCATCAAATATGCATGGAAGAATCTACTGGGGAACAGAGAGGAGATGGGACCCATACAGGAGGAAACACTCTAGTACAAGGGGAGAATGAATTGAATGAGGAAACTTAAGGAACCGACTGATGGTGATATGTGCGGGACTATTCCTCAGATTGGTTTAGTAGTGGAGACTGAAGATGGGGCTGGTAGCACGATTGTTACAGTTGGTACAGTTGGTACAACTGACCCAGTTAGTGAGAATAACACTGTTAATTTGGTTGGTAAGTCTCAGCAACAGATATTTGGACGGCAATAAGAAGGTGGTGATAATCGTCCAGCTAGGTTAGACTCACTATCCATCAATGACTGCCCTGAAGTTCAAATGAACTCTCAATACCTGTCAAACATGAGTTCATCAGAGGAAGGGGAGATTCTTCAAAGTGATGTAGGGGAAGGAAAAAAAGCAGAACTAAATACAGAGAAAACACCAAAGTCTGTGGTTAAGAAGAAGAATATAATCACAAAATCAATGCATTCAAGGGGTAATAATAAGAAGACGCCAACCAAATCTGACCAACAAGGTGGTGTGTCACGCAATAAGAGATACTTAATGATACCTCCCTCCGTCCTTGGGTCCAAACATAAGGTGGGGTGAAGTCTTTGGTCCTTTGACTTTCTGGGAGTAGACAAACAGAATTATCCCAGAACAAAGACACTATAGTGGGCGATATGGGAAAAGACATAGATATTGTCTCTACTGCCTCTACTGCCCCTACTGCCTCTATGGAATCAGCATCATTTGATATCACAGAAGTCTCTGGAACTGATGTTGGAAACTCTGATTTATTGTCAACAGAGAAGTCAAGTTATAGTCAGATCCGTCATTGGCTTTAATCTTTCAAGCTCTAAAAGATCAGAGACAAGAAGCTCAGGAGCACTACTCGCAACTCAGAACGGATAACCAAGGCATCCAACAGGCCCTACAGGCAGCAACACTTAAGGTCGACTCTCTTGTAAAAGACATTGTAGACCTCCAGCAGCGTGTGGCAGACTCACGACACTTCAATCAGAACATTGCAGCTCAAGGTGGAGGATTTAGAGAATCGTCAATGCCAGCAGAACTTGAGACTATTTGGTGTTCCAGAGGTAAAAGAGGGCGCAGACCCCCGGGCATATTTGGTACTGCTCTTTCATAAGGCTTTCACAGATCTGGCTGACTGGGATTGGGATAGCCAGATACAGCGGGAAAATAGACTCCCTCTTGGACCTCAGAGACAAGAATATCAGTTTCCTAGGCCTCTGTTAATTTATTTTGGCAACTTTTTGTTGCATCAGGCTGTATACCTAAGAGCCTACCCAAGCTCTCCTATGACAACTGATACTGTTACTTTTTTTGTGCGATCAGATTTGTGTAAATCTTCAATGGATAGGAGATGGCAAATACGACAGCTAATTGAGCCTATGAAATCCTTAAATGCGCAAGTGTTTTTACAAGAGTCAGAATGGGCGAAGGTTTTGAGAGGTGGTCAAACGCATTTTTTCTTCATTGTCGAAGAGGCTAAGGAGGCTATCAGTAAATGGCAACATGAGAAGGGTGGGAAGAAATGAGTTGAAATGGATACTAAATTAACGATTAGGCAGAGATTGCTAAAATTTCACGGCTTTAGGCGCGGGGTTTTCGGGTGAGGGGCTGTGTTTAGGGGGACCTGCCTTCCTTTGGCTGCCTTTGTAGCAGCTTCTTTAAGGGGGATAATTCCTCTCCTAAGGTACAGGGTGGGTTGGCGAGTAGGTTTTTGGAAGGGCTAAGGTGGGGGAAAATATGGAAAATAAAATCAACAAGATAGCTAAAGAAGAATTAAGTATGAATTTGTTTATGGCAGGGAAGGAGGAAAATGAATGGAAAAGAACAAATGTTAAAAGGTGGAAATTAAACACAATGGGCTACATGAAAGGGAAAAAGAAACATTTTGATGATGGGTAGAATTAAGTGTATCATTTGGAATGTCGCCGGTCTAAATAGTAAACTTAAGAGGCAGCTGGTACAGGAAGAGTTAAAGACACATAACCCTCAGTTCGCTCTGTTAATAGAAACACATCTTTCTTATAAAGATCATAAACCTTTAGTACAATTGGGCTATGAAACTATTGTCTGTACTTCACAGTCTTGCTCCATTAGAGGAGTGGCTATATTGAAGCAAAAGGGATTTTTGTGTGTGATACAAAAAACCATGACAGATCGGGCTGGGAGATGGGCAATTGCACAGGTTGAAATACGAGGTAAAAAGTATGTCATATGTGGTATATATGGCTCTATTGTAGATGAACCATTCATTTTTGACGCTCTAAATAGCGAATTATTAAATTGGGAGGGAGAGAAGTTGATTATGGGTGATTTCAACTGTATTATGGATTATAAAATAAATACTAGTAGACAGACGCCCACCCACAGAATGTCTAAAACAAGAGCTGCAATAGCGGAGTTGGGCCGTTTACAGTTGGTGAAAGATCTGTGGAGATACTTATATCCTAACATTGCAGGATATACCTATTATTCGTCTCCACATCATCCATATTCTAGAATAGATATGGCGTGGGTTTCAAATGGGATCTCCGCAACAGCTGATATAATGATATACCCACGTTACCTCTGATCACAATCCTCTTATGGTAATATTTGAGGCAATAGTAGGAGACAAGATACTTAAACCTTTTACATTTCCAAAATATCTACTTACAGATGAGACATATATAGAAACTACTAGGAGGCAACTTGAGGTTTTTTACCAGGAAAATATAGGATCAGCTACACCTATTATATTATGGGATACCTGGAAAGCAGTTATTCGAGGAACAACACTGCAATATGTCCTACAGCAAAATTTTAAAAAAGCAAAACCGAACAAAGGAGGGTATCTTGACTATAAGGCAGGCTGAAATGGAGCATATGAATTCAGTCCGGTTTGGACTATCTAACCATGATGAGCTATTATGAGAATTTAGTGATTTGAGGGTGGCTGCCAAAAAGGTACTTAGGGAAAGAATGGCTGCAAGATATAATAAGTATCGTGCTTCACAGTACGAGTTTGGTGAACATAGGGGAAAAGTCCTCGCTCATAAGGTAGCTGATGATCAGGCCAAAACTTATATTAAAGAGATAAAAGCGGCAAATGGGATTATGTACACAGAGCCGAAAGAGATCCTAGAATAATTTTCAGTTTTTTTTATCAGAAATTATACACTCCCGATATTATAACAAATGAGGAAGATATACAACAGTATCTTCAAAACATATATCTGCCAAAGTTGAAAGAAGAAGATATTGTTACAATAGGCAATGATATCAGCAAGGAGGAAATATTGTTAGCAATACCAGCGCTTCCCTTGGGAAAAGCAACAGGATAAGACTCCTTACCTTTGGAGTTTTATAAAGTACTAGCAGCCAGTCCCGACGTTGTCCGGGGATGAAATGTAATGTGTGTGATGTTTGTAATAGTAAATCCCAATATATTGTAAGATTTCACTGTATACAACATTTTTGGTTTCATTTGAATGTGGACGTAGAATAAATTGATTTTGCACATTGCCGGACCTAGAGACTGCGACATATGAATGTCCATGAGTGAAGCAGTCTTCTCGCAAGTCTACGCCTATTACTTTGTATGTTTGACCTTGAGATTTGTTAATGTTAGAATCAAACGCTATGTTAATAGGGAACTGCAAGCGTTTAAATTGAAATGGTAGATCAGTAGGGATCATGGGTATGCGGGGAATGCGAGCTAACTGCCCTGCAGCAGGACCAGAGAGAATAGTTGTTTTAATGACATATTGCAAAAGACTTGCAACTTGTAGGCGTGTACCATTGCATAGATTGGGCCGCTGTAGGTTCCGTAATAACCTGATAGGAATTCCAACTTTAATTTGTAGTAAATGAGGCGGAAGTCCGGAAGGGTTAAGTGAGTTTGGGAATTCTTGAGGATAATGCACCTCGTATTGAGTATCTAATACTGTATCAATGGATTTATAGACTTTTGCCTCACCTGGGATTTGTAGTAGTATGTGTTAATTGATATGGTTGACAGTGGAGTTTCTGGGTGCAACTATAGCTCTTTCGAAAATTCATTGGTAGTCTTTTGTACGAATATGCTCAATGTCCGGATATACATGTTGTATGACTTCATGTAAGTTACAGACAGGCGTACCTAAGTTTAGAATATTAATATTCCCATTACTGTTAGGTACTTCTCCATTACAACTTGTAGTAGAAGATCTGCAAAGTGAGTATCTCCACCTCCCAAATGTGTCCTCATGTTAGCGCGTAAGGTAAGAGTTTATACAGAGTCCCAGAGGTGTGATGCTTTTAAGCATGCTTTTAGTATATCAGCACGCGTTCCTCTTGGAACAACAGGAAGAGTTTGTCGGAAGTCACCAGCAAAGACAAAAGTGACCCCACCCATTATTAAAGTTGAACTTCTAATGTCTTTTAGAGTTCTGTTGACGGCGTCTATATGTGCGCGATGTGTCATAGTACATTCGTCCCACATGATAAGAGACACCCTTTGAAGCAGCGTGCCTAAAGGTCAGTTTTTGCGAACAGAGCATGTAGAATCCTTTTCAAGGGAAACACTTAAAGGTAGTTTAAAAGTCGAATGTGCTGTTTTGCCTCCAGTTAGGAAAGTAGCTGCTATTCCAGAAGATGCTACAGCAAGACCCAATAGTCCTAAAGAGCGTATTTTTGCTAGTATGAGGTTGATTAAGTAGGTTTTGCCAGTTCCTCCAGGTGCGTCTAAGAAGAATGGTTTGCCTTGTTTTATTTCCGCACTATCAACAATGCTGTTGTAGGCGACTGTCTGATCAGGAACTAAGTTTGGCAAATGTTGCGCAAGCTATTGATGTAGGTTGTGTATAGAATCTCCTATTTCTGTATGGTTGTACAGTGTATGAATTGTGCTGTCTGTTGCCAGCAGTTTCAAATCTGTTAATGATTTCTCGCTTAGAACATAGAGCGAGTCTTCTATTTATATGAGTCCCTGGTTAAAGATGTCATTAGTCATTGGCATTGAGTTATCATGTGTTTGTTGACGCTTAGTGTGTAGTATATCTTCACATAAATGATGTTTGTATTCGTCCCATAAAGCCATAGGATCTGATGGGTTACAAAACAACAGAATGGTAACAAACAACTGACGTAGCTTTGATGGAGAATCTGAAAGTGCAGCATCACCTAATGTATGTTTCCAATGTTCGTCGTCTTCAATTAGCCTGAGTTTTTTACACGCTGCCTGATAGGTAGGCATTAATTGGTCATTAATGGTTAAAAGTCTGTTAAACCCTGTAGATCCACAAACATGTTGTAAAAGAATGCGTAAGTGGAAGCACTGTGATTGGTTTGGGTGAATACTGTACATTCGACCAAGAGCTGAGTCTTTCCTTACCCCAGGGTGTCCTAATACCGCTTGCCCACGTTTCCTACGTATAAATGTAGAATTAGCCCACGTATAGTATTGCGGAACTTCTTGGTATAGCAATGTTTTAGGAAAACTGCTGGTGTCACACAATTTGAAGAAGGCAGTAAGTGTTGTGGGCGTTGGGTTTTGTGCTACGTGTTTGATGTTTTTTTCATGGAAATATACTCTTTGGCCATTTGGTAGATGTACAGCTAGATGTGTGACTGTGGGATGCCTTTCATGAATGTGAAACTCTAGAATGCACCACACTGTCTCAGAAGTGCTCATATACCGTCCATTTAGATATGTTTCTATCTCATTGTGTTTGTTTTCGATAGTAGCAGTTGCTTGATAGAGCCTTTGTTAATATATTTGCAAATATATTTGATAGCTTTAACTGATTGGCAGTATTCAATATTAATGTGAGCATTAAAACTGCAAGACAGTACAGGGGAATATGGAACCACCCACTGATTATTGACAGTGACTTCCTGTCCTTTAACAGTCATTGTGACTGTATGTCCACCATGTTCGGAGCTTCTCCTACGGTAAATGGGATAACCATTATCACCAGTTTCCATTTCATTAGTGAGAGGGCGTGGGTATTTCTTAGTACAAATGCCGTTGTTCATACATGGTGAAAGAATGTTGTGTTCACCACATGGACCATGTAACATGTTTTTTTTGACGATCAGAAAGAGTTGTTGATCGTTGACAGGATCTGGCAGCTCAGCGGATATAATGAGATCAACCTCGTCTGGCTGTATTTTTGTTTCAAGCCACAATAGTATGTGTACGTGAGGCAGTCCTCTCTTTTGCCATTCAATAGTAAATATGTAAGCTTTTGCAGATCCAAATAAAGCTTTTTGTGTTAGTAGTTTCATGAGTGCTTTGACCTTTAAATTGAATACACGTGCGACGATGTCATGTCTATTGAATGATCTTTGTTTTGGAAATAATTGAGCTTTAATTTCTGGCCACTCTGGATTGCATGTGAAAGTGATGAACAAATCGGGTTCCCCATACTGCCTTAAGGATGTCATAGCATCTTGTGTCTTTTCGTGCATGTACCTTGGTGAGCCAGTGAAGGTAGCTGGTAAAATAACGTGTTGTCCAATATCTAAAGCATGAACGTTCTGATCTTTATTAAGGGCATCTTTTAAATTGATGTAGTTGTCTGCGCGTAGTTGTGTTTGATTCCCCGGGATATAGTCGAGTCTTTCCATGATCATCTTTGCCATCATATCCACAATGTATTGATTAAAGAGATTGCGGAACCAATGCAAGGTATTGAAAGTTGTTGATCTAACCCTAAGAGTATAGGCATAGTACTGCATGTATGTTAGGGTTTTGTTAGTAACAGAGTTCGCTTGGGGTATATTGAGACAATAACCATCTTCCCCTCTAGGGAATAGAATGGGGTATTGTAAAGGATCATATGATCTATGCAATTCTGATACTTTGCGTAATATTCCGTTCCGGGTATGTAAGACAATGTCGCATGGCCTCGTTTACTAAAAGAACAGCAACCTCATCCATTGTTGGTGCATTATATCTTCCAGGATGTGTATTTGGAGGACGTTGATCAGCGTGGATAATAGTTTGCAAATCTTCTTCATGGACATTCATCTCATAGTTGTACTTGAGTGACCGAATGTAGGTGTTATGATTGTGCAGTGTGTCTTGTAGTTGTTCAATAAGCTGTCTGTTTAAATTTGGCAACATGTGTGAACGTGTGTCTAGTTGTTGCTGCTGAGATAAGAAATATATTTGTAGAAACTGTGGAGGCTTGCCTTCTTGTGGAACCAGACTGCCAATTAAGTGGTATAACTGGCCATGTATTTTAAAAGTAGGCATGAAATTCCCTTCCCTTACTTCATTTGCCCCAAAGGATGTCATTTGGAATAGAGTATTGTAACAGTGTGTGTTTGTTAAGAAATTATTTGAAAGTGGGTGAGTGCCATCAAGTAGTTGACTAATGAGTAGAGGTGGATCTTGAATGTTGTTGAGAACTACCTTTCCTGAGGAGCAGCAAAGGCCTTGAGGTTCAGCCTTCCATTTAAGTGCGTAGCACTTGGTACAGACATTGTCCATGTTGCCAATGTTTACATGTGGATTGTTGATGTAGTCAGTAAGTGTGTTGTAGTGGAATGCAGATCTGACAGTGTGTACAGTGTGCGGCTGTTGTAGTAAATGGAGTTGTGGTACTTGTGTTTCAGATTGCAGTGTTGTCTGTTCTGAAGTTCGTGTTTGAGGTATGTTGTGTGTGTTGTGGTGCTGACTATGAATGACAATTTGAGGTATGTGGGTTTGAATGTTGTTAGTGTGTGTAGTAGTTGATGTTGTGGCCTTTGCAGAGGTTGATGGAGCACAGATGTTTGTTAACCTTTGGTCATTTGTTTGCTGTGTTTCACGTATGCGCTTATTCCTCTGTGCCCGTGTTTTATATGTTGTCCTTGAAAGTTGTGTCTTCCTCTTCACCATTTGAATTTTTTCTTTGCAGTAGAGTTTACATAAAAAATACTAATGATAGTGCGGCTGACCCTCAGTGTTCTGTAATGTTTATTGCTGGGCTAATGTGTGTAGCAGGCAGCGTTTGAAAGTGGGTAATGCTGATGTTGAAATGGCTGAAGTGGCTTAATAGTTATGCATCCATAAGGCACATGACAAAGTCTGTGTATGAAAGCTTGTAGGAAGCAGCGTTTGAAAGTGTGTAATGCTGATGTTTAAATTGCATAAGTGGCACAATAGTTATGCATCCATAAGGCACATCCCTTACCATCTGCTCCGTGTCCAGTACGTCATTTCCAATGAAGGTATGACCAAGTCTGTGTATGAAAGTCTGTAGCAGGTAGGCTTTGAAAGAGGTTAATGCTGAGGTATAAATGTCTCAAGTGGCACAATAGTTATGCATCCATAAGGCACATCACTTAGAAACCGCTTCCTGTGCCATACGTAATTGACAATGAGCGTCTGACCAAGTGTGTGTATAAAATCAATTTCTTTGCAGTAATTCCAGAAAGGCAAAGTGTGAGGTATGCAGCATTACGTAAGTATGACAAAAGGGAAGACAATGTTTATGCGTAGTTTAACATTGATCTTGCACGTCGTCTTTTACCTGTTCATATAGGGTAACGTCAGTTTGTAATGTTTTTGGAATTTCTTTGTCTGCTTCAGCATGCACTGTTAGTAGAAGCGTTCTTGATATGTGCCTCCTTAGCTGTACCGTATTTGAAGAGTCTTTGTGATTTGTGCGTCCTCAGCGTTTACCTTTGCAGCTTGTGGGTGTTGTGGAGTGGCTTGGTTATAGAATCCCCAAGCGCGTTGTGTTTGACGTTAATCTGTGTACGCTGACAGTGCCCTGCGAGGGCTGGGTGTGTGTGATTTACGCTTGTAGTTTGACTGCTTTGAGGCCCCGCCTGAACCCCGGAGTACATTTAAATCGTGAACTGTGTTATATCGCCTGGTATGCTGCCTCGCTTCAGCCTCCGTCGGAGCCGTGGAGCAATCTGTTAAGGCGTGAGTATTTTTTGCATAAGGCAGACGCACACAAAGGATTCTTGTAAAGCTTTGTTTTAGTTGAAAATGTTCTCCGCACCATATAGAAGTAATGCCGCCTGAATGGCAAGGTCCGTGAATGCGGCGCACCTTGTTGTTTGGAGACGCCCCTGTCAGAAGGTGCCAACGCGAGTACTGTGATTGTTAACAGTAATGGAGCATGAATGGCGCGCCGAGTGAATGCCGCGCTTGTGAAAGCTGCGCCCCTTTAGTTTTTTTTTTAGTCCAGCCCCCTCTCTGAGAACGCTGACGCCCACAAAGGAGTAAAGCTTTGTTTTGTTTGAAATTTGCGCCACACTATATATCAGTATGCCGCCTGAATTCCAAGGGGCGTGAATGCGGCGCACCTTGGTGTTTGGAGACGGCCCTGTCAGAAGGTGGCAAAGACAGTACTGTGAGTGTTAGCAGTAATGGAGCGTGAATTGGCGCGCACAGCGAATGCCGCGCTAGTGAAATCTGCGCCCATTTTGGGCCAGGCCCCTCAGACAACGCTGCACGCCCACAAAGGAGTAATGCGAAGTGTACTTTGACACGCCCATCGTGGACAGCACAATGCCAACGTGAATGGGCACGCACAGTGAATGCCGCGCTAGTGAAATTCTCGCCCCCTTTTTTTTTTTTTTTGGGCCAGGCCCCTCTGACAACGCTACACGCCCACAAAGGACTAATGTGAAGTGTACTTTGACACGCCCATCGCTGACAGCACAATGCCAACGCCCACAAGGGACTACTTTACCCCTAAGGTTCTTTGACCTTTCTGATGTATATGGTGGGCAGCTGTATAGCCTATGTCCATCTACTGCAACTCCCCTTTACAATGCTGTATTGGGTGTTGTGATTGGTGCTGTACTTCTTGAGCTTACCTGCCTCAAAGGTTTCAGCTCTCTCTTTATAATAGTAGTATGGATTTAAAGAGCAGTTAATTGAACCATTTAGATGGGTAATACAATACATTGGTGAACCATGGTACAGTACCTGAATCTTGGAATTTGACACAATTCGTTTTTTTTTAAAGAAAAATAAGCCTTCTAATGAGTGTGGCTCCTATAGGCCTATTTCACTTATTAATTCTGATGCAAAAATATTCACCAAAATTCTTGCTACCCGATTGGCACCAGCTATGTCAGATCTTGTCTCAGTCCATCAACATGGATTTAGTCAAGGAAGGGAGAATACGGCTCATATAAACACTGCTATCTCTGCCTTTGATCTGGCCGAAAAAAATGATATTCCATTAGGTATGTTGCTCTTAGATGCAGAAAAGGCGTTCAATAGGGTTGATTGGAAGTTTTTATGGGCTGTACTGGAAAAAATGGGGTTTGGAAAAAAATGTAAAGAGTTGATTCAGGTTCTATATGGTAAACCACAAGCATAATTAATGTATTTAGGGATACAATCAGAAGTATTTTCAATATTTCGTGGACCGCGACAGGGATGTCCACTTTCTCCCCTTTTATTTGCCCTTTATATTGAACCTTTTATTTTTTCATTACAATCCAATCTTCAAATTATACCACTACGGCAGGGTGTAAGCTCATCAAAGGTAATTGCCTATGCAGACAACATAGCGAATTTCACAACTGAACCAATAGGAGCAATGGAAGAAATGGAAAAAGAAGCAGCTGGGTTTGGTGTAGTAGCCGGTTATAAACTTAACACTCATAAAACTCAGACACTTTAAAATTTTGCACCTAGGGAGTCCATAAGGGAGGTATGGACTGTGGCTACGTATCTGGGGGTTCGGTTATCTTCACAGATCAGTCAAATAGTCTCTTGGAACTATGAGCCATTGATAAAGGAAACGGCCATTTTGTTAAAAAAAAATGGCACAAGCTTCCCATTGGCATTGTAGGCTGGGCTAATATCATCAAAATGAAAATACTTCCAAAATTCTGGTACTTTTTTAGGTCCATCCCTCTGCGGGTCCCTAATAGTTTTTTAAAAAGATTAGATGGTCTCTTTAGGAGTTTTATTTGGGGCTATAAGAGGGCACGGAGAGCAATGGATTTACTGAAATGTCCTTTCGATCAGGCTTATATAAATTTTCCAGATTTTAAGGTCTGCATTTGCGGGTCGCTTTCGGAGTTTATTAGTTCCTTCATGCACCACCTTTTTTCGTCAATTACTATTGCCAGAAAATAGCTTGATGTATTTGTATAAAATTACTGATGGGAATTATTTCAAGCGTGTTAAATGTAAGACTTTACTGGACACTATGTCTATCTGGAAAGCTATTTTGATTAGATGTGATTTATCATACTATCATGATAAACTTCTTTTATGGGGGAACCCAATCTTTCCTGAGATTTTTCAGGACACTATACTTAAACAATGGGCTTATTTTGATATTTTAACACTTGGGATTTGTACGATCATGGTGGTTTTGCTTCTTTTGAAAATTTGCAACTTTTGTTTAAGTTACCAAGGCATATGTTTTTTTAAATATCTGCAAATCAAGAGTTATTTGTTGACACATTTAAAACTGATGAATATAACTAAGTCGGAGATATGGGACATATTTTATCAGGATAAAGTTAAATCTATGATCAGTTATATGTACAAATTTTCCGCTAGCTTTAGAAAAGGGGATGGTAATAAATTAGCCGAGAAATGGAGTATAATATTGGGGTACGAGGTTACGGCAAACAAGGTAGAGCAACGTCTAAGGGTAGTTAAGAAATCTGTACATACTACCAATCTGCAAATGCAGCAGTTCCGTACTATATGTATCCTCTATTACACACCTGAGAAAATAGCTAAATCCGTTTTGGGATCAGCTAGTATGCAAGTAAAATGCCCTAAATGTGATTTTTTTTGCTGCAAATATAATACATATGTTTGTAGAGTGTCCTAACCTTGATGACTTTTGGCAACAGGTAGGTCAAATCTGTACTTAGAAGTTAGGGATAGATATTTCCCCTATGGTGAGGGACAGCATGTTGGGGCCTGAAACGTTTAATCATAGATAGAATCAGCTATTACTGATTATGTTGGTAATAGCTAGATTGGTGATTTCCCGAGTTTGGCTCAGTCTGAACCCTCCAAATATCAGTGATTGGTGCATGTTGATGAAGGAAATATATGCAATGGAATACACTCTGGCGAATGCAAGGGGAACGCAAGCTTTGAACAAACTAAAATCTATATGGGGATCTATATTATACTATCTAGATAAGAATTAGTATCGAGAGTATTTGCGAATTCACCGCCTTTGGTTGTCTTTTTTCCGTTAAAGTTCTTTTATTTGTGATATATGTAATCCGACCTGTGGTTTACCGTAAATGCTGACTTGCTCATGAATAAAGATATTTAAAAAACAAAAGAAATCTAGGAATGGGAGAAAATGCCTTGTAAATCTGTGGGATAAGGCGGTGCGTTTGAATGCTATCTTTACATGAACTACTAAAGTCAGATTAGTGGCCATTACTATGCCTAGGATTTTTACAATGTTGCTCAGAGTGGTTTATTTCGGACGAGCATAGGATGGGGTCTGGATTGAAGTTTTATTTTCCCATATTATCACTTTAGCTTTATCTGGGTTATGTTTTATTAGTTGTCTGGCAACCATCTATTTATAGTTCTGAACTCAAGACTAATGAAAATTCTGTTTTCCATATCTATTATGAGATGCTGGTATGTCTACTGGCATTATGGCTGATACTGATTAACCTTTCCTCTGATTTTCATTCTTTCTTTAGCTTCAATTGGAGCCCATGATATTGAAACACTTACAGCTGCCTTGGTAAACATCAACAGTCAAAGTGTTGATCCGCAAAATGAACATTTTATTTGTGAACAAGTCCCTCATCAGGACAGGTAAAGATGACTTCAAGCCCTTCTCTTTGAAGTGTGATTTGTTATTTTGCAAGTTATAGATAGAGATGGAGAATAAAGATGAAAAATATCATTAAAAAATGAGACTGAAAACAAGGGAAGAATGATTGAGATATTACATCTTTTTGTTTTGCCATCCTTAATTGATATTTGTGAACCAAAAAAATAAAACAGATGACTTCAAACAGCTTAAATGTAGTTGCATGAGATATACAGTGACGTAGCTCAAACAGAGTCGAACATGACCAGAATGATTACAATGATAATAAGGAGAGTGGGTATTAAAAGAAAAAGAGGAAGAAGAGGAGGAAGGATAAGAAGGCAGGAGGAACATTGAGAAAGACTAAGGAATAATGAGGAATGAATAATGAGTAGTGAGGCTTCGGTGGCCATGCAGTGCCAGGAGGGTACCCAGGAGATCCTAAAATGGAACAAAACTGTACGAGTGAGCAATGGTTACACACAGAACATATATCAAAAGGGGACTGAAGAATCACTCAGGTCTCCTTGGGTCACAGTCCCACTCCAGAGTTTGTATCGTTGGCATCAATTCACAACAATTGTATCTATCCAGTCCAATCAGATATCAGCAGGGTTGTATAATAGGTGCAAACAAAGGGCATAGGGGAAACCTGCCCATAAGTTACTGAGATGGAAAGGAACAAGGATCACCATTACGGTATACAAATTGACACATTCCAAACCTTGGCCAAGTACGCAAAATGGGCTAAGCAAAGGAGAGGGGCCTCCTAATGTCAGAACGGGGCAGGAGGATGGAGGTGGGGAATGTGGGGACAGAGGGTGGGGAGGAAGATCTGTGTACATAGGAGCAGAGTGGTGAGAAGTAGAGGAAGCAGTCACGTGCTGGGGGTTTCTCTGAGGGGGGATCCTTTCAGGTTCTCTCTCTGTATGGCTACCCCAAGCCATGAGATGTTGTTTGGTTTATTTGGTGTGCAGGCTCATGGGCAATGCTCTACTAACCCATCCCCCTGCTGAATGTGTGTCATTGTTCTTTATCGTGCTCCACCATGGCATGTTAAAACCTTCCTATTCAGGGGTCACCATAAATTAACAGTGTTCAAATGTGAAGGGAAATCTCAGCCTTGTCCTGTAAGTTATAGATGAGATTCTCATATGAGGCTATTTTAAACATGTCAATAAGCCATTCATCGTGAGTGGGCATATGTGTGGAGCACCAGTGACAAAGGAAGCAGAGTTTGGCTGTTGTCAGGGATGTTTAGAGCAATAAATGTTCATGGTTGGACAATACTGAGGACTCTGCCATGTCATGGAGCATTATCAAATGACGTGGTATTGGGATGGTAACACCTACTTAAGGTATCTCCCCCCTCTTACTACAGGTTGCACACCTCAGGGCAGGTATTCAACTCATGTTTACAGAGCCAACATTTTGAGAGGTGTTGTAGACCTGCCTTCTTCAGTCTCACAGGCTTCCGATGCCAGTCTTGGAGCAGTTTGAAGAGGCAGAATTTCATCCTCGCCTCACCTGCACCACAGGTCAGTGGCGGCTCCTAGAGGGAATGCTGCAGGCAGTGAGGCAGGGCATGGGCAACTCGATGATGCAGCGTGCGCAAGGTAAATAGTTTTCTTTACTTATTTACTTACTTTACTTTGGCCGTCGTATGTCCGACTCCACTCCCCCCCACGCTGCCCCTGCCCGCCCCATCGCCCCATACCACTCCCACAGCGAGCCGCCACTGTTGCCTAGATTAGAAAATCATAAAGCTGGAACATGAAGTGCACCTTGGTTGGAGTGTTACCAAGGTCACGGTGAGGGAGGTTCATTGGTGTCCGTGAATGCATGCCCAGATGAAAATGGTAAAAGAATGTTTAGAATGTAGGGGAAGTGACAGGGTTAACATGGTGAGGAAAGTCCCTTTGTGCCCTGCTCATTTACTAGAGACTCAATGGTGAAAGATGGGGTTGGACATTATGAGTCCGTTTACAGTGTTGAGATCTACTGAGCATTTTAAGCTACTTTTAGTGGATTACTGCTGTAAATGGATCAGGACAGGACCACCAAAGGTAAAGAACGGCACCCGCAGTTCAGTTGCAACGCCTGCGCTACTCCCTCTCTGCAGTTAACAGTCAGAACCCCGAATGGGTTATCGATTTCACCGACAAAGTGCTTCGCCAGCACTTCAGATTCCAGGAACCCCGAGTGGGTTATCGAATCTTCTGACAGAGTGTTCCGCAGCCCTCTGCTCTTGGTTACCTATTGAGTGCATTGGGTCAGTGACAGGTCAGCTATTCGGACAAGTCGGACAAAAGACTAACTAAGCCTACCCTAGTTATACTATTTTCCAGGTCAGTGTACCATCCCCCAATGTTGCAAGTGTAAGGAGCCCCAATTTTGATTGGGCAAGGAATGAGGGGAGGTCATCACACCATACCAAAATGAAACTTTCTGCATATCATATATAAAGTAACGTTCCCGCCCATCATTTTATTTTTCTCATGACATCTTTATTCCACCCGACAATGAATGTTCTATTGGTAAAT
Source organism: Lissotriton vulgaris (assembly GCF_964263255.1). Classification (NCBI taxonomy): domain Eukaryota; kingdom Metazoa; phylum Chordata; class Amphibia; order Caudata; family Salamandridae; genus Lissotriton; species Lissotriton vulgaris. Next base: position 1,537,361,075 of record NC_141694.1, read on the forward strand.
ACATTGTATTAACATTGTATATTAGAGCTTCCAATGACAGAGGTAAAGGGTCATCTTCCCAGGCGCATCTTGGATGAGACTGTTCCTGGCAACCATTCAATGCCATTTCTGAAGCGTCCCTTGATTCCCTTTTGCGCATGTCCAAAATATATGGAGTGGGATCTCGTCAAGCCCAAATGAGTTATATGTAAGAAATAGAAAAGAAACAGTTTGAGAACACAGAATAAATTAATACACTGTATACCACTTATTTCTACTCTATTCCCATTACTTTATATTTAACTATTGCGTTATGATTAAGCAGAACGAACAGCTTAGCAAAAGCAGCAGAGCAAGCTTCATGCATGTGGTTACACAGAGCAGCCATTTTATTTCTAGTGCGCAGAAGCGAAAGTTTCCCCCCAAGCGAAAGATACGTCATGTCACGTGAGTATGACAAACGCATGCGCAGTAGAAAATCCCGCAAAAGCAGCAGCTATTTTATTTGCAAGCGGATTAACGTTAGTAAAAGAACATATGCAAGCTTCCCTCGAATGTCACGTAACGAGATATTAATAAAACAAACATGTTGATTAGTATATTTACGTAATGTTGAGAGTACTGAGTACAAGCAAGTTGTGTTACGTGCGATTTCCTTGCTCCATCAGACGTAAGCAGCGTACAGTAGCGGCTCCTGGAGGGAGTGCTGCTGGGCGGTGATGCCTGGCGGGAAGGGGCAGGATGGGGGGTAGTAAACTCTGGATTATGGCCTAACGGAGGTAAGTATACAAATAAATAAATAAAAATAATTTGCAAGAGCTGCATCGCATTTGGCGATGCAGCGCGCACAACGAAATTCGTTTGCTTCATTTCTTTGTATACTTACCTCCTTTAGGCCATAATCCAGACTTTACTAACCCCCACCCTGCCCCTCCCCCGCCCTGCGTCACCGCCCAGTAGCACTCCCTCCAGAAGCCGCTACTGGCAGTGTAACTACAGCTTCTGTGATTGAATTTCTCAAGGAGGAGTTAGCTAGCGAGGTGATCCTTTGTTCTATAGTAACTGATAACTGAGTGCAGTTTGTGTCAGTGGCAATGAAATCGTTTTTGAGAAGTGTGGGAGTGGACCAGCTGTATACTTTCCTCAAGCCAAGTGGGTGGCTGAAAAGATAAATCAGTTGTTCAAACCATGAGTGTTGATGGTTCTTGGTGTAAGGGTCCCTACTGCTATTCAAGAGATGTTCAGGCCTTGCAGGCCGCACCTAATGCCATGACGGTAATGCCACCTGTTGTGTGTTTGAGAAGAAAGTTGACTGGTTCCAGGTTGTCTCTTGTGTCTAAGAGCAGACAGTAAAGGGTGTTTAGCGAGCCCTAGAGATAAACGACAGACTTCCTCAACATAAATGAAGGCATAGATGAAGACCTGATGATAGGAAGTGTGTGACGGAGCGAGTGTGAAAATGTGGTTGTATGATGTGCATTGGAAACCATGGGAGGGATTGAAGACCAAAAGCGCTTCTTCGAGACTTGAAGAACTGAATGTGTCTAGAGATGCTATGGTATTGGAGAATGGAGTGGTGTGGAAGATTTCAAGGTTGTACAAGGACGTAGGTGTTGGGTCCTCACCTTCTGTGGAACCCTGGTGTTGTCACGGTAACGGAACAGGGGAATTGAGTTGGTTGGAGACGGTTGGTGGATGTCAGTTGAGATGGATGCCATACACTTGTTCTGTTTACATTGCACTCAATAAAGGACTTTTCCACTTACCGAGAGCGCGTCCTTGTAGTGGCAACGAGCTGGACTGGGAGAGGACGAGTCCCCCACTCGTTGCCTTTTTATTTTCTTCTGGATCTGCGAAGACTCGCATCAGCATCTCTGCCTGCTGTTCTGCTGGCAGTACCGTACCTGGCCGTGGTGTCTCCTTGGCCTTTCATATCCTCGAGGGGTGCTGTCAAGGTACTTTCTTTCCATTTCTGGGTTGACAAGTAGAGCACAGTGTCTGCGCTCGAGCTTGTAGCTGCACGCTCAAGCATTAACAATACGCCATGTCCTGACGTCATTGGTCTTGTTACCTGAGGCTATTTTGGTTGGTGTCTTCGTTTCTGGAGGCCATATTTATGTGGGGCACCACTACTGTGAAAGCTAAGTTATTCAGGGTTCACCAGCAGTGATACGAACACTTGCCATTACGTCATGACGTGCAGTCTTTTTTTCTTGTCGGCCATATTTCATTGGGGCACTTCTTCTGTGTCGTGCTAAGTCATTCAGCCTTTCACCAGCAGTGATATGCATACTTGCTCTGCAGCCATATTTAGTTGGGCAGCACATCAGTGATGGCTCTTTCTGTGTTTCACCAGCAGTGATACGCCCACTTGCCATTTCCATGTCCATGATGCTTTTTCTGCCTCTTCTAGGGATATTTCAGGAATGTAACCTCTTGGAAGGTCATCCACGCTAGGCTGCACATCAGTGATGTGCACACATACCTGCTTCGTTCAGCATCATTAAAACACACACTTCTCCTACTCAAGCAAGTTTCCACCTTCATTTTGCAGTACCTTACATTCCTTGCTCATCCGTTATTGGATCTTGGCTGATTGCATTCTATTTAAGTTCTCACCTTTTAAAGAGAAATATTCAAGTGGTATATATAGCTCGTTTCAACATTATTTTTGGGGTATTTTAAGTATAAAACAGAATCTAGAATTACTAAAATATGCAGAATTCACTGGTTCCTCCACCTGGCTTTTCTCCTAGTCATACCACTCCTGAATCAGACTGGGGGCAGTGGAATGAAGCCTTTGAGTCGTACTTGGATGCGTTAGAAGGTGATTCTTTTACCTACAAAAATTAATTTGCCATTCTCCGTCAATGCCTAGGTTCAGCAAGGTACAAAATTTTCAAGCACATTCCTTCTGATCCTATTATAGCTAGAGAAAGTGAAGGAGAGGTAGATAGTGTAATTGACAAATATGCCACAGCTATAAGAGGTCTAGACTTGAGATTTAAAGCAAGGAAAAATGTTATAATTGAAAGACATACCTTTTATAGAAATGTTCAAATTGAATCAGCTGCTAGTCATGTAAGGACCTTAATATTTACGTTGGAGAAGGTGTGGAAATAGCGTCCAGGATAAAGAGTTTAACATCCTTAATGAGTCAATGATTACCGCGGGAGAGGTAACGCGCCTGACTACTCGCGTACAGCCTGCATGAAAGCTAAATCTTGCAACTAGGTCATTACTGCTAACAGTTATACTGCACAGACTGCCACAACCGGAATACTTTTAAATAGCTGCTAAATATAGTTTTTAAAAATAACTGCACCTACTTCAACCAGACTCCTCGGTCTGGCGCGGGAAGTCCCGTTTGAGCAGAGGGAGTGCAGGGAGACACCAGGCTCGAAAGAGCAAGTCACCATCTTGGGAGTGGTGGGGGCCGCGCTCTAGCTGTAGACACTTCTGGGGAGAGCCTATAAGTTGTAGTGCTCAGCCGGACTCGCAGCGAGAGGTAACGGGCCTGACTACTCGCGTACAGCCTGCATGAGAGCTAAATCTTGCAACTAGGTAATTACTGCTAACAGTTATACTGCACAGACTGCCACGACCGGAGTACTTTTAGATTTCTGCTAAATATTGTTTTTAAAAATAACTGCACCAACCTCAGCCCGACTCCTCGGTCTGCCGCGGGAAGTCCTGTTTGAGCAGAGGCAGTGCAGGGAGACACCAGGCTCGAAAGAGCAAGTCGCCATCTTGGGAGTGGTGGGGCCGCGCTCTAGCTGTAGACACTTCCGGGGAGAGCCTATAAGTTGTAGTGCTCAGCCGGACTCGCAGCGAGAGGAGACTACTCGCGTACAGCCTGCATGAAAGCTAAATCTTGCAACTAGGTAAATACTGCTAACAGTCATACTGCACAGACTGCCACGACCGGAATACTTTTAAATTGCTGCTAAATATTGTTTTTAAAAATAACTGCACCTACCTCAGCCCGACTCCTCGGTCTGCCACGGGAAGTCCTGTTTGAGCAGAGGGAGTGCAGGGAGACACCAGGCTCAAAAGAGCAAGTCGCCATCTTGGGAGTGGTGGGGCCCACGCTCTAGCTGTAGACACTTCCGGGGAGAGCCTATAAGTTCCAATGCTCTTCCGGACGCGCAGTGCCAAAGGCAAGCCCATCTGCACCCGTCCGCGCCCATGACGTGCCCTGCGCCAGAACCCATGCCCAATTTCACAAAATCAGGCTCGCTAGCGCTGAACTTCTGGCCTTAAACATTTAAAAATGTTCAACTCCAACTACATACTAGACGACTCCACTGCTAATTCAAATGCATGTACATCTTGCGGCCTAAGGATTTCCTTTCTGTCAGTGCATCTGGCAAGCAGCCACCAAAACGGCCTCCATTCCGGCGGCCAGAGCACCGCAAACAACCCTGACCCTGGGAACTGCCGGGCCGAGGGAAAACAAACACATAACATCAAACACAAGAACCGTAACAAAATTAAATGTATCCTACTAAACACAAGATCCATGCCCAAGCACAAATACGAACTGGAATCCCTAATATCAGACAACAACTTAGATCTAGCATTCCTCACAGAAACTTGGGCTTCTAACACCTCTGGGCCGGATTGGAACACGGCTGTTCCTACGGGATACTCAGTGGCACAGGTGGAAAGGACAGGGGCAGTGGGAGGGGGTATTGCGCTAATCTATCACTCACATTTTAAAGTGTACCAACTCACCAAGCAGGTCACACTCTGGAATGCATTTTTACAAATAATGACAATATTAAAGTGGTGTCGGTCCAACTGGTCCCATGGTCAGACCATGCGGCCATTCATTTTAAAATTAAATGCAAAATACAAACGTGTGGCCACAGAGAACGCCCCTTGCTAGCCAAAGCCAGGCCATGGAAGCGCATTCAGGGGGATGAACTAACTAAAATCCTGTCGAGCAATCTCCCCCCATTTAAAGATAACAATGATGGGCAAACAAACTAGACTTATGGATAAATAAGGCAATAAACGAACTAGCCCCTGAAGAGAGTTAGAAACCTAGGAGACAATCAGCCACCTCACCTTGGTATACACCGGAGGTGAAGCACTTGAAAATTAATTGTCGGCACCAGGAACGGATCTGTAGATCTGATTATAGCCTATGCCATATAAAATATTACACGAAAGCCCTAAAAGAGTACAAAACAAAGATACAACAAGCCAAATCGACCTACTTCACACATAAAATTCCGGATGCCGCTAACTCCTCCAAGGAACTATTCAAAACAGTGTCAAGTCTGCTTAAATGTCCAAGGGACATAATATTTGTCCCAGATAAAAATTTTGTAGACAAGCTGGCCTTGTTTTTTCAACAAAAACTCTCCCCTACCCTTTTTAACTTGTACGTGACCCCACTAGCCAAACTAATAAAAGCACATGGCCTGTAATTGGTGTCTTACGCTGATGACACACAATTAATGGTATCACTCATGCAAATGGTAGAAGTCACTGCGGACCATGGGGTCCTATTAGACAGGCTTAAATCAGTAGGCATCAGAGACACTGCCCTGACCTTACTCAAATCTTTCTTAGACACCAGAATCCAACAAATCTACTGGGATGGTTTGCAGTCAGAAGAATTCTCTCTCCCGTGTGGGGTCCCACAGGGCTCGGCACTCTCCCCTACCCTTTTTAACTTGTACGTGACCCCACTAGCCAAACTAATAAAAACACATGGCCTGTAATTGATGTCTTACGCTGATGACACACAATTAATGGTATCACTCATGCAAACGGTAGAAGTCACTGCGGAACAGTTCAGAAACTGCCTCCTAAGCATAAAGAGTTGGATGAACAAGAACTTCTTAAAATTAAACACTGAAAAAACTGAGGTGATTGAATTCAGACATAAAACCTCCATCTGGAGCCAACTCTGGTGGCCTCCAGAAGCTGGCACCTGCCCCGTGCCGGCACAAAAATTAAAAAACGTAGGCTTCTGGATTGATAAAGATCTCGCTCTTACCTCACAAGTCAATCAAGTTACATCAGCTTGCTTCTTCACTATCACAATCCTTAGAAAAAAAATGCCTTTTATTCCACCCACTCTAAGGAAAACGGTAGTCGGTGCTCTAATTCTCTCTTGCATCGACTACTGTAACGCTATGTACCTGGGAATTGGTGAAAGGCAGCTCTCCAAACTCCAGTCACTGCAAAATGCTGCAGCAAGAGTATTGCTGGATCTACCGAAGCGCCACCCAACATCTAAGGGCATACATCAACTTCACTGGCTCCCAGTCCGTCAAGAGTACAGTTCAAGGCCCTCTGTCTAGTTCACAAAACCATAATTGGAGAAGGGGCCAAGGACATGAACGCTCTCTTTCCTCACTACGTCCCAAACCGTACACTAGGATCCGGCGGCTTGGGCCTGATCAACATCGCAAGAATAAAGAAAGAACGCTGGGGGGGGGCAAGTCTTTCTCACACCAGGCAGCTAAGCTATGGAACACCACGCCCATCAAGCTTCGCCTAGAAACAAATAAGATTTGCTTCAGAAAGGCCCTAAAGACCTGGCTTTTCATCACGGCCTAATCAACCAGTAGTAGCCAAACCCTCCTCGCAGTGCCAAGACGCCTCGGCATAAGTGCGCTTAATAAATAGTCAAATGACTGTGCAGATGAGAAATTTCAACCTAATGATGTTTTAATGGTGAAATCCAAGTATATGAGGACCAAAGGCAAGGAAGATGCAGGAAAAGTATCGGACAAGTCCATCAAAGACCATCCATTCAGACAATTAGAGTGTTGCCAGTGTGGCAGTCCATCTCATTTGGGAAATGCCATTGCATGTCTGGCTAAGGACCGCACATGTGCCTAGTGTATGCGTAAGGGACACTTTGCCAAAGTTTGCAGATCTTCAAATAGAGTACAACAAAAAAAGATTCACGAAGTGGGGTCTTGCAAGGGAGATGATGATGAGCATTTCACCAGTGATGAAGGCGAAGTGCTCCTGGTGAAGGATGTCTCTGTAGATGATATATTGTGTCATATTGGGCCAAATGATTTTGTGAGGTCATTATGCATGGTGAGCATTAGTGGAATTGATGTGAAGGTCATGGCGGACTCTGGTTCTCTTAATACGATGTTGAGTGAGAAAGTTTGGCGTAACCATTTTGAAGGAGTTCAATTATCTGACTCTAAAGTTCGCCCAGTGGGTTACGGTGCAAAGCTCATCGATGTACTGGGTAAATTCACGGGCACTTTAAAGTTTCAAACAAACAGCACAGATGGGGTTGTATATATAGCCATGGATGATTCATGTTTGTTAGGTCGGTACGACCAGAAGAACCTGGGCATGTTGCTTAACCCCAATAATCCGGCTCAGGTGGTGTTAAGGAATAGCTATTTGCCCATTCTGCCAGTAAAGGAACAAAATAATTGGGATATGCAGCACCCAAAATTTTTCAAAAGGGTCTGGGTACTCTGAAGGGATTTACACACAAGATCAAGATGATTGAAGAGCCTTGTCCTGTAGTTCACAAAGTATGAAGAGTTCCATTAGCCTTGCATGCCGAAGGAAGAGTTACATAAACTTTGTGAACAAGGAGTCATTGAACCTGTTAAATGCTCTAATTGGGTTGCAATTGTTAAAACTTAGGCTGCAGCATCAACATCATCGGCGCCATCTTGCCCCTTTTCGAGCCCATTCGTGCGCGTAAGCGGCAGCCATTTTGAGTACCATGGCCTCTCTGCCCATCGTTGATAGCCAGCGCGTCTCTCTCTCTCTCTCTCCTGACCTCGCAAAGCATCCCCCGCATGCTGACAGCCCCTGCCCTCACATGCCTTGGGTCATAAACCCCTCTTCAGCGCAGTTCTGCCTCGGAACCCCATCCTGTTCCCAGCGCGACACCTCCCTCCATTCCTTTCATGGTCCCGGATCCTTTGATAAAACCCCCTTTCCTTTGTGCCCGTTTGTCTTACTCCTTCCCAGGCCGCCACCTGGCCCTGCGGATACTGTTATTGCCCCCCCTCCTGTACAGTAGGAAGCTTCCCCCATCAAAGGATCCATGAGTTGATCAAAGCCCCCACCCCATGAGATCCGATCGACCACATGCATTCCGTGAATCGGCGGAATGTCCAGCTGCGCGATAATCATCACCTGTTGTGACCGGGGTGGGGACTTCAACTGTAAATGTGTGTGGGAACGGGCCTGAAGCGGGGATTCCGAGGATGTCTTTCCTTACATCAAAGTAGTGACAGAGATGTGTTTAACGTAATAAAGCAATAAACTTGTGTATAAGAGGCCAGGCCTCAGAGATGCGGTTAGAGCACCTCGAGAAGATACCCTGTTGTCTGATTTGACGTGTTTTGCTCCGTCGGAATAAAACTTCTCTTTCCTGCCTTCCAGTCTCCAGCGCCTGCCTCTTTGTTTGGTAACTTGAGTGGGTATAGAGGCGGTTAACGCCGGGCAACTCTGAAAAAGGTCATCAGCCCTACCTTTTTCCACAATTGGCGCCCATAGTGGGGCCCATCAGCGACTCGTGGATCCAGTGGGAGAGGTCCCGACGACAGAGTGAACGACTGCAACGATCGGGAGAGCTCCTGTCCGATAGACCCACGTCTGACAGCTGATCATCCGAACTTCACTGGTTCCGAACAGACCTCTCTCGAGTGATCTACGGTCCTGACTGGGAACCATCAGGAGTGCCGCGAGGATCACGAAGAATAGAGGACGATCGGGCGCTGGATTCGGAAGACAAGAAACTGTCCATGCGGTCCGGGTAAGGTCGTGTAAACACGACGAATTGCGAAGTGATTGTTTTGATTGTTTAGAAAATACTAGTATTACTCTTTTGATTGATTTCTTTGGAGATTCACTGTCTGCAAACGGAGAAACAACAGGCTCTCTCTTTGCAAGCAGTGAAGAATAGGTAACGCAGACTTTTGTCCCCATTGTAATCCGTCGTGCCTATCTTTTCTCCCCCACTGATTGATTGTTTGAACCCGAACTATTGTTCGCGGATTGTTTTCTGGAGATTCTCTGTCTGCAAACAGGAAAGAACAGGTTCTCTCTTTGCAGGTAGTGAAAGGGTAGGTAACGCAGACTTTTGTCCCCGTTGTAACCCGTCGTGCCTACTTATTCTCCCCATTGATTGTTTGATTGACCGAACATTGACTGTTCGATATTGGTTCTTTTGAGGTATTCACCGCCTGCAAACAACGAAGAATAGCAATATTCTGTCTAGTCTTTGCACGCAGTGATAAGATAGGTAGTGCAGACTTTTGTCCCTATTGTAATCCGTCATGCCTGTCTTCTCCCCACTGATTGGTAGCCTGTTTAGCCCGGACCGCTTATTAGAGATGAACCATCCGGCTCCACTGGAGGGCACCCCTAATAAGGACATGTTCATGAAGCATGGATTGACCGCTATAGCATATAGCAAGCTGTGGCATAAATATACGAAAAAGGATTGAGAAAGTCAGTGGCCACTGATAGGGTCCTTTGATGAAGATTAAATAAGCGCGCTAGAAACAGCCCTTGGGAAACACAAGACAACGCCCACTATGCTTGATAGTCTTGGCATGTGGCGCAAAGAAACCGATCATCGTAAAAAGAGAAATGAGAGTAGGTTGGGAAAAGAGCTGCGAAAGGCAGCCCACCTAGCTGCCAAGAAACTAGAAGAAGAGATTAAGGAAAGAGAGGAAGCCAAACAGAAACCAGAGGTAGAAACATCAAACCAGTGTCCGGTTAGAACGCCCTCTACGCTCTATCCTGAATTGCCCTTGAAACAACGAGCCAACGATGATCTTTTGTTAGGTCCTCCGATCATCTATATGCCCCCTCCATACGCCCCTTCCCAACCCTTAGCACAGCACCCACTACCCCCAGGCACAAACGAGAGTAGCGCCACAGCTTCGGCCCCCATGGCCTCTGTGCCGGCCGAACTCCTTGTATTAGATACTACACAAACGACGTTAGGCGACCCTGAGACCCGAAAGGCTGGTTCCGCAAGAACAAACAGATTAAGCAAGGATGAGCAAGCAGGGATTGACAAGATAGCGAGGACATTGGTAGAAAGAAAGGAAGGTGAAGAGTACATCACGGATATGTTCAACTCGTATGCAGGGAGTCACAGACGACATTTTACCGTACGACTGTGTTATCATGTCTTGAACGCATACGAGGACCGATATCGAGACAAAGGTCCCGAGAGCCTAACGACTCTGTACAGGAAGGTTGATATCGGGGATGAGGGTGAGTGTGATGTGACGGACCTCCTTTCGCGTACGCTTGAGGTTTTCCGCCACCTCACTGAACAAGAATTCGAAGCTAAACCCACGACATCCGTAGCAACCGAACCACAAACTGAGCGATCTAACGCCATGATGCCGATACGAGAGGCTGCCCCTTACTGGGTTCCTCCACGAGGTGAAGGAACTAACGATGATGTCAATCACAAAGATGCAAGAGGGAGGGTAGTGTACAACTGGGTCTACCAGCCATGGGGTCGGCAAGATATTCTGACGTTCCGGAAATCTCTGCCTGATCTACGTAAAAACCCCACTGCCTTCTATACTGAATTAGGTACAGCCCTAGGTTCAACCATTATGACCCTGGCTGACATCGACTTGTTTTTCGGGTTATGTCTACCAGCTGATGTGTGGAAGCAAATCCGGAAAGTCGACCACCCTGAGCTGTTTGGACATACCTGGTCACAACTCGATGGCATTGATAGACAACGAGAACCTGGACAGAAGCCTTTGAAATCCATTTTAGACCTCCCAGATAAAATCGTACAGAGATTAAAAACCCTGATTCCAGAAAAGAAAGTGGACTGGTCGATAGTAACGGCCTGTCGTCAGAAACCCCAGGAGGATGTATCGGACTACTTCTCCCGGTTTGAAACGGTGTTCTCCGATTACAGCGGCCAGGACATGACCACTGCAACCGGACACCATCTGTTTGTCCAGAATTATGTTAAGGGTTTGTCACCAGAGGTCTCCCAGAAACTGCAGGCCAGCGAGAGTAGTTGGGCAGCCTCCACACCTGCGGCTATCCTCCAGATGGCCCAATATTACGAACATCAGAAAAATGAAAACGATAGAGCAACAGAGAAAAAGAAGAAAGACTTGAAAGATAGGGTGATGATTGCACAACTGCAAGGGGTGACTATAGGACGAGACCAATACAAGGGAAACTATCAGACGAACGTCCCTAGGACCGCACCTCCCAAAGACCGCACTTCGACTCCCCACATTGGACGTACAGACATTAGAGAGGACCAGTGTGCTTTCTGTAAAGGATCCGGCCATTGGAAATCCCAGTGCCCGGTTCTTTTGGAAATAATCAGAAATAAGGACCCCAAGGACATAGCAAGCGGACCGAGAAATAGGGGACAGCAACGAGGGCCCGCAAATGACACAACTAACGATAGATTAAGCAGACCAAATACATTTGATCGACCCAGACAGAACCAGTGCCAGCAATCTGACTACGATGACGCCCACGACTTTGCATAGGACTGCCAAGGCCAAGGGAGGGATCCAGTCGAGCTCTATGTTGATCAGCAAGGCCCTTATGTCACTCCTAAGGTCCTGGGTACAAAGTCTCCATTTCTGGTAGACACTGGCGCAACACGTAGTGCGTTATCTAAACGACTGATTCCAAGGGCACCCTTGTCTGGCTCACTTATAACATCGACAGGTTTCGATGGAACGCCCTCCACTAACCCTTTGTCCGCTCCGATCCTCTTCGACTTAGAAAACAACACCACTGACACCACGTTTTTGCTTTCCTCCAATAGCCCTGACGCCATTATGGGACTTGACTTACTGAAACACTTCCGAGCGACCATTAGATGTTCCCAAGACGGAGTTCGAGTTTTCCTATACGACAACCCCGTTCTGCTTAGACATTGCCCTTCCCGACGCATGTTTTCCATCACTGACACTGACACATCCCTGCTTGACACTCTGCCTCCGTATCTGTGGGCCAAGACAGATTCGGACGTAGGGCGCATGATGATTGACCCAGTGCACATTACTGTCCGACTGGACGCGATACTCCCAAAACTTCCACAATATCGGATATCGCCTGAGGGCGAGAAGGCATTGGTAAAGATTATTCAGTCACTGATAGACGCAGGAGTGGTAGAGGAAGTGGTTAGCAACGTTTGCAACAGCCCTATCTTGCCCATCATCAAGAAACAAGGAGAGGGAGATGAGAAGGCATACCGCTTTATCATTGACCTTCGAGAGATCAACAAAGTGGTTGTACCCCAGTACCCCGTGGTCTCAGACATCACCACCATCCTGACTTTGATCCCTTCTACTGCCACCACCTTCACTGTCATTGACCTCAAAAATGCATTTTTCTCTATCCCCATCCACCCAGACAGCCGATATCTCTTCGGCTTCACCCTAAAAGCCCGCTCATATAGGTTCTGCCGAGCACCCCAAGGCTAAACGGAAAGCCCCAGCATCTACAGCCAGGCCCTCAAGAGACAGCTGGATCAAGTCCAGTTACCCGATGGAGTGGTGTTAGTACAATACGTCGATGACATCCTTTTGGCAGCTGACACCACTCCACTAGCAGTCACAGCCACCATTCAACTCCTGCACTTCCTTTCGGAAAATGGCCACAAGGTTTCCAAAAAGAAGTTGCAGTTCTGCCAACCCCAGGTCACTTACTTAGGCCACCTCCTGTCCAAAGACGGAAGGAAACTCACCCCACACCGGATCCAAACCATTCTCGACACCCCTGTCCCTAAGACTCAGAAACAGGTTCGCTCCCTACTAGGCCTCACCTCCTTCTGTCGACAGTGGTTACCAAACTTCAGTCTCATTGTAAAACCGTTGCTTTCTCTGCTAGCCAAAGATGTCCCTTCCCCCCTCCCTTGGACTACTGAATGCCAATCCTCCTTCACGGAATTACGAGATGCCCTTTGTTCGGCCCCTGTCCTAGGTACCCCTGATTATGCTAAGCCCTTCTCCCTTTACACTCACGAAAGGGAGGGGTGCGCTTTATCTGTCCTGACCCAGTCCATTGGCCCAAAGCAACGACCGTGCGCTTACTTCTCTGCCACTCTTGACCCTGTAGCCAGAGCCTTACCTGCCTGCCTTCGAGCTGTAGCTGCCACTGCTATCTCTATCCGACAGAGTGAGGGGATCGTACTCTCGAATTCCCTCACAGTACTAGTACCCCATGCAGTTGACACCCTCCTGAACCCGACCAAGACCCAACACCTGACGAGTGCACGACTGACTGGATACGAACTGACTCTGCTTGCACCCCATATCACCCTGAAAAGATGCACCACCCTGAACCCAGCAACTCTGTTACCCCTACCAGAGAATGATCCCGATGCGCCCCCTGTGCATGACTGTGTGACCCTCACGGACGAACAGACTAGAAGTAGAATTGACCTCAGAGACACGGCTTTTCCTGACCCCGACGGAGAGCTGTGGGTGGACGGCTCTTGCATCAAACTCCCCGATGGCACCACTTCAGCTGCCTATGCAGTCACCACGGCTCGAACTGTAGTCGAGACAGCCCGCATCACGCAACGATCTGCTCCGGCAGCGGAACTGATTGCCCTGACACGAGCCTGCATCCTAGCAGCAGGAACGACAGTGAACATTTACACTGACAGCCAGTACGCCTTCGGGGTGGTTCACCATTTTGGGCTCCTTTGGAGGGAAAGGGGATTCTTGACCTCACACGGCACCCCCATCTTACATGGAGATCTAGTCTCCGCCTTGATCGAAGCTGTCCTTCTCCCCAAAAGACTTGCGGTCATCAAATGCCAGGCACACAAGAAAGTGACAGACATTATTGGACAGGGAAATGCACTAGCCGACATCACTGCTCGAACGACAGCTGAAAATAGGACGACAACACGTATGTACGTGACCAGGTCACAAGCAGAAAAATGGACCGACGCTAGGGACACTATTAGAGACATTCAAATGGCTAGCACACAACACGAATTGACTGAATGGGCACGGGTGGGATTAAAAGATGACGAAGGCTGCTGGCGGACAAAAGACACAAACAAATGGTTGCTACCTGACTCATACCTGATTCCCATACTGACTATGGCACACTCCCCTGCTCACATAGGATCAGCCCCCATGATTGAACTTGTCTCCAGAGTTTGGCACAATGATAAAATCACAGACTCCGCCAAACGTCTGGTCCAACAATGCTTGATATGCCTACAACACAACACCGGGAAAGGAACTGTAGTACCCCGGGGAGGGTTTGGGGTCCCAAATCTCCAGTTTGAAGTCCGGAAGATGGACTACATCCAGCTAGACAGATGTCAAGGCCTGAAATATGTACTTGTTGTGGTGTGTGCATTTAGCAAGTGGGTGGAGGCATACCCAACCCGTGACAACACTGCTATGGCCACTGCAAAAGTACTGTTAAAGGAATTCTTCCCTCGCTACGGCCTTTGTCGAATTTTATGGAGCGACAATGGCCCCCACATCATAGCCGAAGTCATCCAGCTCATCTTAAAGGGGCTAGGTATCAAGCAGAAGTTCCACGCAGTCTTCCACCCCCAGTCTGCTGGACTTGTTGAACGACACAATGCCACATTAAAACTAAAATTGGCCAAGATAGTGGCTACCACAGGACTGAAATGGCCAGACGCTCTCCCCCTGGCATTGCTATCGATGCGTTCCACCCCCACCAAACACCACTTGACACCTTACGAGGTCGTTTTCGGCCGACCCATGAGCGTCTGGTCTGCACCAAAACTGACTTCCATTCATGACGTCCCAGACGTCCTAATGTCTGATTATCTGTATAAATTGACTGAAACTCTGTCTGTCATTTATCAGCAGGTGCAGCAGGCCATACCCGATGCTTCCAGGGGTCCGGGCCACGACATCCAACCGGGGGATTATGTACTAATCCGAAATTTTCAGCGGGCGAAGAGTTTGGAACCCCGGTGGACGGGCCCCTGGCAAGTACTGATCACCACCCGGACGGCTCTTCGAGTGAAGGGGAAACGGCACTGGCTGCACGCGCACCACTGCAAAAAGGTCTCCTCGACCTTGGCCACAACAGAAAGCATCGACAACCAAGAAGAGCTCCTGAACAAGGACCGACCATCACTGAACTGCTATCCTGATACCGAGGCACTTGAACTTGCAAAATTCTCTGATCCCACTGTGCCATCCAGAGAAGGGTATTTCCTGCGTCGAAAGGAGGGAGCTTCCGCTAAGTAGACCACGGACTAAGTTAAATCTCAGAACGGTGACCTAAACACCACCAAGGGTCACCCGGAGAGAAGCTAAACGAAGTCTGTGGTTCTGCCCGCTACCGAGCACCTTGAAGATGATGGAAGCGCCAGATAAGAAGATGATGGAAGCGCCAAATAAGAAGATGATGGAAGCAACTGGAAATACCCACTACAGAAACCCCAAAACAGACAGACTCCACAGCTCAAAGACAATTGCACTTTTCATCGCAATCCTTTTCTGCTTTCTCCTCATGACCACACTCTGGATTGTGGAAGAGAATGCACCTGCTCATGAAACATTCCTGACCACTGCTCAGCCTACCACCATGAAGGAACATCATCTGATTTCGCTCTCTCCTCAACTCAGAGAGAGACGAAAGGAGTTTTGGAATAACTCCTTTGTACAGCTGCTGCACCAGCACAATCTTGCCACCAATGCCACAAACTGCTGGATCTGTGGGTTGCTACCCCATGCCACTGGACATTCAATACCTTTCATCCCTTCACCCTTCTCAATTCATGGCTCCTGCCTTGCTTGGCTGATCCTCCTGCAAGAAAGCTATAAGGACAATGCCACCTCCCGCAAAACCATAACGCATTTCTTCCATAAGGTCTGGTCAAACAAAACCAAGACTCACTTCTGCCCGCAGACCTCCAACGACTCTATCCACATGGACATCCCTGCTAAAGAACGAATTGAAATGCAGGTGTTCAACAATCCAACCAGACCCACCTTCTCCTAACTATGGAAACGAACGGCTGCCACCCTGACTGTGGCTCTATCTGTCATCAACGTCACAGGCCACATGTGCATGGAAGGGCTTGGGACACAGTTGATAGGCCGCAGTGCTTGCCGTTTTACCAGAACTTTGGACTCCACCGATCCACCTTCCTTCGTATCGTCTCCAAACATGTACTTCGTTTGCGGCACAAAGGCTTACACCTGGCTCCCCAAAGGCTGGGGGGGCACTTGTTTCATCTCCTTCATCCTTCCTCCGACTTATGTGGCTCCAGCGAATCACCATAGACAAAAATGAGCCAAGGACATTGAACAAGCCGACTCAACAGGAGCACAGTTCCTCGATGCTATGAAGGGACTTGTTCAGCTCTGGGGCCCGATGGCAAACAGCCGTGCCATCCGACATCTGACTCAGGCAGTTGAGTTAACAATGAACATCACAGCTGGTATCCTTGCTAACAACACCGCCGAGCTTCAAGCAGTCCGCTTGGTGGCTCTCCAGAACCGCCTTGTCCTAGATGTGGTTCTTGCAGACCGTGGTGGAGCATGCCGCATTATTGGGTCCAGCTGCTGTACATATATACCGGACAATTCACCCTCAGTGTACAAAGCCATTGAACATCTCCACAGACTCTCTTCAGAAGTCCACCAGGAGCAGGAAGAATGGTCACTGGGTGGATGGTTCTGGAGTACTGTTAAGAACTGGGGCTGGAGACTGTTTACCATTATCCTGATTCCTGTAGTTGTAATATGCGGTCTATGCTTAGGAATTCAATGCCTGCTACCTCTGTGTTCATTATGTACAAATTGTATTTGCCCTAAGACTGTGGACTTTGGAAATGAACGCATGGGAGCATTGTATGATGCTGAGGTTAGGAATTTAATGAAGATCGATATCGAGTAGGCAAGCTGGCTAGATATGTTGAAAAGGGAGGACTGTTAAAACTTAGGCTGCAGCATCAACATTATCGGCGCCATCTTGCCCCTTTTCGAGCCCATTCGTGCGCGTAAGCGGCAGCCATTTTGAGTACCATGGCCTCTCTGCCCATCGTTGATAGCCAGCGCGTCTCTCTCTCTCTCCTGACCTCGCAAAGCATCCCCTGCACGCTGACAGCCCCTGCCCTCACATGCCTTGGGTCATAAACCCCTCTTCAGCGCAGCTCTGCCTCGGAACCCCATCCTGTTCCCAGCGCAACACCTCCCTCCATTCCTTTCATGGTCCCAGATCCTTTGATAAAACCCCCTTTCCTTTGTGCCCGTTTGTCTTACTCGTTCCCAGACCGCCACCTGGCCCTGCGGATACTGTTATTGCCCCCCCTCATGTACAGTAGGAAGCTTCCCCCATCAAAGGATCCATGAGTTGATCAAAGCCCCCACCCCATGAGATCCGATCGACCACATACATTCCGTGAATCGGCGGAATGTCCAGCTGCGCGATAATCATCACCTGTTGTGACCGGGGTGGGGACTTCAACTGTAAATGTGTGTGGGAACGGGCCTGAAGCGGGGATTCCGAGGATGTCTTTCCTTACATCAAAGTAGTGACAGAGATGTGTTTAACGTAATAAAGCAATAAACTTGTGTATAAGAGGCCAGGCCTCAGAGATGCGGTTAGAGCACCTCGAGAAGATACCCTGTTGTCTGATTTGACGTGTTCTGCTCCGTCGGAATAAAACTTCTGTTTCCAGCCTTCCAGTCTCCAGCGCCTGCCTCTTTGTTTGGTAACTTGAGTGGGTATAGAGGCGGTTAACGCCGGGCAACTCTGAAAAAGGTCATCAGCCCTACCTTTTTCCACACACCCATTGCTTTGGCACACAAGGCTAATGGCTCAGTCCACATGTGTGGATATACATGATCTCAACCAGCAAATTTAGATCAATCGCCATCCAACTACTAATATTACTGAAATGGTTTCCACCTTTAAGGGGGTAACATTTTCAGTTTATTGGATATGACATCTGCATACCATCAAATTTATTTTATTTTATTTATTTAAGAAGCTTATAGAGCGCACGGCTACCTCCAGCGGGGGTGTCCCGGCGCTAAGACTACTTGTTTATCATAGAGGGGGTTGCCTAGTTCATGACTGTCTGTCACAAGAGCAAGTCTGCAAAAGGATATGCTAGCTAGTGTTTAGAAAACAGCCATGTTTTCAGTTTGCGACGGAAGACTTGTTCAGATTCAGAGAACCTGAGATCCAAAGGTAGGCTATTCCAAAGCTTGGCGGCCGTAACGGTAAAAGTTCTGCCACCAGTGCGAGTGAGTCTGAATCGAGGGACGATCAGTAGGCGTAGACTGTTGGATCTCAAGTGCCTTACTGAAGAGGCTATCTTAAGCCTTCTGCTCAGATAGCCGGGGCCAGTGCCATTAATTGCCCTAAAGGCAAGGATCAAAACCTTGAAGTCAATGCGACGGGCTATGGGAAGCCAATGCAGCTCCTCTCGGTATGCTCTGACCGAGTTACGGGGGGGGATGTTGCCAATGAGCCTAGCTGCCGCATTTTGTATATTTTGAAGTCGATCAATGAGATATTGGGGGGCACCGGCATAGAGGCTGTTGGCATAATCAAGGTGTGCAGTGATAAGTGCCTGGACCACTGTTTTACGGGAAGACTGGGGGAGATAGGGAAAGATCTTCCTGATCATACGCAATTTGTTGAAACAAGCCGCCGCTACTTTATTGACCTGGGTTTTCCCGGACAAGGTGTTATCAAATATAAAGCCCAGGTTACGGGCTGATTGTACTGGTATAGGAGGGGGGTCAAGAACGCTGGGCCACCAAAGAGTTGCAGGGGGAGTAGTTTTCTGGCTGAAAAAGAGGACCTCTGTTTTTTCAGTATTGAGGGCGAGATGGTTAGCAGCCATCCAGGTGCAAATGTTGCCAAGGCAGTTTCGAAAGTTGGAGAAGAGGGAGTCAGAATGGTCTCTAAATGAAAAAACAAGCTGAGTATCATCAGCATAAGAGACCACCCTGACTCCCGAAGACTCAACTACCCTGGCAAGGGGGGCCAGATAAACATTGAACAATAAAGGGCTCAAGGCTGAGCCCTGGGGCACGCCACACAAGAGGGGTTTGTCTTCGGATTGAAATGGATGTAACAATACCCTTTGGGTCCGTCCGGACAGAAAGTATTTGATCCATGCCAGGGCAGTACCATCAATCCCCAGCTGTTGAAGTCGAGATATAAGAATGACATGGGCAACCGTGTCAAATGCAGCGGATAGGTCGAGGAGGACCAACATGGCCTCCTCACCCCTATCCACTGATTCCCTGATTGTTTCGGAAACTTCCAGCAACGCTGTCTCGGTGCTGTAACCGGTTCGAAAGCCGGATTGAGAATCGTGTAACAGTTTGTTAGTTTCCAAAAACTGGGCCAGTTGTTTCTGAACAACTTTCTCCAACACCTTAGCTGGCTTAGGCAAGAGCGAGATGGGTCGGTAACTACAAAATAGAGAGGGATCGGCGTTGGGTTTCAAATCAACCTTCATCCTGGCTGTAGGCATCTAACATCCTTTATAACCCCTGAGGGGTTATTCCAGTTCAAGAGCATGACTTTTGATTTGGCTTCGGCTTCCGCAGTATTTCAACGGGTTGTAGAAAGTATGTTTAAAGACAGCATGTGTCAAGTCACCGTTCCCAGTCCTGTGGAGGCGATTAAGGTACCCAATTGGGGAAAGTTAGCTATTAACATCATTAGTCCAATGGTTCTATCTGGGGGCATGTTGGAATATGGTATTGCTGTTGTGGATTTCCATAGTGGTTGTCCGGAAATTAAGTTTGTCCAACCTCCAAATACTTGCAAGATCATTGGATTTTTGGAATCCATTTTTTTAAGGGAAGGCATTCCTGATGAAATTCTATTGGATGATGTTTGTCAATTTACCTCTGCCCAATTGTCTGATTTCTTAAGTTTCTTGGGTATTATGCACACCAAGACCTTTTTGAATTACCCGACAGGAAAAGACCTCGTAGAAAGTTTTAACAGAGTTTTCAAAGACAACATACAGTTAGTCATGACTACTGATTTGAAATGTAAGGAAGAGTTATGGAAGTTGTTGAGGGCTGTCTGAACTATGCCCAATGCGGACACAGGTCTATCTCTCTTTGCATTATTAAGGTGAAGGATGCGAGCATCCAAGATGACAAGACAGTGGATGGGGCAAATCACAATTTCCAAGCAGAAGGTGGAAGACTTAGGCAAGAAAAGACAGCAAGCTCAAGACAGATATGTGGGTGTTCAGGAAAGAGAGTCCAAGGTAGTTGTTGGTGATTTTGTCAGAGTCAAAATACCTACGATTATCGCCAGGAAGGAGTCTAAGTTTTCTTCCCCATAAAGGGTTGTGGATGTGAGGAAGAATGTTGTCAGATTGCAAAATGGGAAGTAGTGTAACAAGGACAAAACTGCCATGACACATGATGTCGGCAAGAACAGTGTAGGTTCAAAGGTCGGCTGGGGGAAGAGGAAAGGAAACGACCCTCCAAGCTGTGTGATTTTGTACCTTAATTATTGAGTCGTTCCGCATTTTGAATGTACATATGTATAAATGTCTGTTCAATGTATTATAATTGTGTTCTTCGCGTTTTTCCTCCTTTTCTTTTGTTGTTTTTTTTTCATTGATTTATATAGGGGTAGGTTTAGTTTTTATAATGTATATGATATTGTGGTATGAATTGTAATTGTACTTCCTATGTTTCCCTCTTTTCTATTCATTTAATTTTCCATGAAATGGATAGTTGCATTATAATTTATTGGTATATGTAAGGGGGAGGATGTGTTGGGCCCTCACATTTTGTGGAAACTTGGGGTTGTCAAAGGAATGGAACGGGGGAATTGAGGCGGTTGGAGACGGATGGTGGATATTGGTCGAGATGGATGCTGTATACTCATCCTGTCTACATCGCACTCAATATCGGACTTTTCCACTTACCGACAGCGCGTCCTTGTAGTAGGTGCAAGTGGGCACAAAGTGGAGATGGAAGATTGGGTACCGACCTGTGAGGGAACGTCACAAAGATCTCTGAAAACACCACTGATTCATTGAAAATGGGTGCATTAGTGAAGTCACCACGCTTTTTGTCTGTTCTGTAATACATTCAATTTCAACATATATTTCCTTCTTCCTTAGACATAATACCTTGTTCCATAATTTTGTTTGAATATTAAATGGAGTTATTAGACAGTTTTTTTTATTTCTCCATAGAATGTTTTCATTGTGTACCCGCGCACTATAATTGGTTTGATGTGGGATTTGGCACCTAGCATTCTTAGAATCAAGAATGCGGGACGCGCCTTATTTTCTAAATTGTGTAATTTGCTACTTGCTGGCCTGCTGACAGGCCGTTTGTGTGTCTTATGGTCTTCAACTTAATTTAAACTTGCTTTGACGTTTTAATGAACTCAGTGTTTTCCTCATAGCAGGCAGCATATTTTCCTGATCATGTGCACATCTGTCTAAAAACTAGTGCACTTCAGTGCCAGTGCTGGCAGGCAATCACTCCTTTCATTTTTTAAATAGATTATTTAATTTTTACTTTTAAACTTTTAATTTGCATTGCAGATGCTAAAGGAAATAATAAGCCCTACTTACGTTTACAATGCTTGTTTCTGTGAAATGAGGGACTAAAATGGCCTTCATGTCAGAGATGCAGGGACAACTTTTTTATTTTTTCATGCTATGAAGTATAGCAACAAGGGATGCTCCCCTGGTCTGTGTGAAAGGTAGAGAGCAGGACAGCATTATATCTATTAAGTTTAAGGGGCAGATTTACAAGCTCCTTGCGTCACTTTTGCACCTTCGTCGCTTCACTTTTGTGACGCAATGGCGGCATAAACGTTGGGGCCTATTTACAATGTGACACATCTAGCGAGATGTGTCACGTTATAAAGCCCTGCGTGACATTATTCCTGCATCAGGTATAATGTAATTAAGGAAGGGGTTTCCACGCAGGAAAGCCTTGTAAAAGTGACGCAGTGAAATCTACAAGATTTCACTGCGTCACTTTTAGTACACCACTGCGTCAAAACCGTATGCCTGTTTGAAGCAGGCGTAAGGAGTGATGCAGTGTATTGGGTATAGGCCCCAACACGCATGTCTGGAGTGCGTCATGCTTGTGACACAACTCCAGCAATGCTTGATTTTTCCGTTAACAGATGTGTCCAAATTTCTGACGCATCTGTCAATCCTTGAACCATGGTGTGCCGTATTGCAAATACGGTGCATCAATGGTGATACAAGGGTTTTGCTTGGTGGTGCAGGGAAAGTGACGCATCCCTACAGATGCGTCACTTTCTTGTAAATCTGCCCCATGGTGTTTTTGCTTTGTTCTCAAGCCCTGGCATACTTTCTGCCAGTCTCGTGCCACATAGACACCTTGACACCATAATACAAAAGTGTCTGCATGATCTTAGCATAGGCTTTTTACTGGAGTGGTACCCTTCCAGTACAAAATACTATGAGACTGATATGCAACGGTAAACTTAGACTTTTGGTGCAAGTTTACTACTTTTTAGTACTCATAAAGATAAGTTGCGAGTAGTGTATTTGCATCTGCTGAGTCTCTGCACTCAAGGCGGAGTCTCTGCCATCAAAGCAGAGAGCTCCGCCGGAGTGCGGAGACACCACAGTTGTAAATAAGTTTACCTTTGTAAATCAGGCCCTCAATTTTGATTTAATTTTAAACTTTGTGTGTTTTACAGTACAGCATGAAAACAAAGTTATAACCGTTTGGCAAAAAGAACACTTTTCTGCTCCACACCTTCCTCAAGGAGATATTTTTGGGGAACAAAACCTTGTCTATAAATGTTGTAGATAGGACTTTGGGTCAAAAGTATGAAACACCTACATACCACCCATGTGAAGAGTCCCTTGATGTAAAGCAGCACAAAGTAACACAAATCACTATTTTGCGTTACTTTCGGCAACTTTCCAGAAAGAAATTGCTTTGTGCTGGAAAGTAATTCCCAAATCAACACTTTGGGTCAGTTTGCACCACTTTTGTTGTCTCTGCACTGGTGCAAAGTGTTGATAAATGTGGCCAGTGTTGTATGAATGGGAGGATGCAAAGCTATTTCAATAACCGGAACAAAAAATTGAAATTTTGAATGGTTGGCTTTTTCTATAGTGTACTCAGCAAATCTCTATGTTTGGGAGCTGAGCATACCAGGGCTAAAATATTGAACAACTACTGTCTGCACAGTGATATTTAATTGATTATAATACAATATTTAGGGGTATGCAATGGCCTGACTTGAAACCTAAATCAGCCCCAGAATTTTTTTTTGTTTTAACTAGCTTCACACTCTAGGAGGTCGTCTCTATCATGGGTAATGAGGGCACAGCTTGGGCATGGTAGGCAATCCTGCTTTGAAATAATCCCCTATCCTGCTTCATATAAGGGAAATACCAGAGTGAGAGAATTGCCAATATGTCACTGGGGTTTGATAAAGAAGTGAAGGTATATAATCAACTTAATTGGCAACTGTGCAGGTATTGGAAAGACATAAGTTCTACTTGATGTGCAAAATCTTGTGTCGTCTCCCAAGGCACCCATGTCCACTAATGGACAATGATCCGTTGCTCCCCAGCCGGTTATGCTATATAAATATTAACCCAGGGGGGAGACCTCCAATCCACACTCGGAGTGTGCGGAGATTTGCCTTCTCCACGTTCTGCAGAGAATGCAGAAAAGGCAAATCTCTGCACACTCCTCAGCAGAGCGGAGTTGGCCAGCCGCCGCCTCCACCCCCCCATTATGAAAAGTAATTAAACATTATTAAAAAATAAATTTAAAACAACTTACCTGGCACTCCCAGGGCTGCCCTCCTCCTCCTCTTGCCTTATCGATAATCCTTGTGAAAACTGTGCATGAGCGCACCCGCGCATGCACATTTCTCGCAAGAACCTATACTTGCAATTATAGACACAGCTTGAAATTTTTTTGTATTGTACGATGCTACTCAACATTGTGGATAACGATTTCTGAGTGTGCTGTCCACTTGAAACTCATAGTCCAGTAAGTGTCACATTCGCCAGCTGTCATATTATATAAATTGGATATTGTTTGTGCTTAATGTTCTAACAAAATGTGGGTGCGCTACTAGACTGAAGTTTTTCCTAATGCAGCGCTATGTGTGATCATGACCAGTAAAGTGACAAAAACACACATCAGAAAAGAGAATGAATGTCTGTAAAGTGGTAGCATCTGTGCAGAAACATCAAAACTGCAGGGTCACTATAAGCAGACACCAGATATACTTGTCACATGTTGCTCCCTTCTGTCTCTACTCGAGTTTGTTATGGTGTTTAATACACGGCGTAGCAACCTTCATCAAGGCAATTTCATAGCCTTGACGTTGTTATTGTAACATAGTTTGGCTGCCTGTCAATTGATAATATGGAAATCGATGCATTCAGCAGTGAAAATTAAATCTTGTTCTTATTAACAGAATCGCCCGTTGTGAACTCCACATCAACCCTGACTTGTAAATATGTTGCCAAGCAGGTCCTGAGACCTAGGCCCGCGATTGCTGATTGGTAGGTCACAGCTGGGACGGTGCTTAGCTGTCAGGAAAACACTCAGGCAGGACACTCTTGATCTATCCTTTAATGTTAATGTCAATAAAGCTTGTAAAGTGCACTGCTACCCTGAGGTGTCCTGGCGCTGGAAGCTGCCTACTTGGTTACATTAGATAGGTGCAGCGGTTTACCTGGAGTCCTGCTTGAGAATACTTTTAAGGGTTTGTTTTAAAACTGAACGTATGGACATAGGGCAGCACCTTTGACCCAGTGGTGACAAAACAATGTTCAGAGTGGGGGTGCAAACATCAATGTTACATCACTGAAGTCATAGGGATTGTGAAAAATCCGAGCTTCACACAGAGTAATGCATTCAGCAGGAGAGTGGTAGTGGTGTACTATCTACCTGGTGGTGCACATTGGAGCACACTGTCATAAATATATCACTAAAATGCTGTGCTACCATTAGCACATTTTCAATTGAAATAGCCACTAAATTTGCATAGACATACACTACTTTTACTGATAAAACTAGTTGGCACACAAATTCAAATATGTGGAAATCAGGGCCCTTATTTATGAGGCCTTGCGTCAGTTTTGCGCCGTCAGTGCGTCACTTTTTGTGACGCACGAGCGGCATAAAATATGCGCCTTGTTGCGCCATATTTAAAAAGTGACGCATCTAGGTAGATGCGTCACTTTTTAAACCCCTGCGCCACATTATACCTGCATCAGGTATAATGTATGCAGAGGGGGCGTTCCCCCGCAAAAAGCCTCGTAATAGTGACACAGTGAAATCTATGAGATTTCACTGCGTCACTTTTAGGATGCTGTTGCGTCAAAATCTTGCGCCTGCCTCACAGCAGGCGTAAGACTGACGCAAGCCCTTTCACATGGGGCTTTCCCCATGTGAAAGGACGCATTGCTGGAGTTGCGTCACTTTTGTGACACACTCCAGCAATGCGTCACTTTTGCGCTTACAGATACGTCAGAAATACTGACGTATCTGTAAGTCCTTGCGACATGATGCGTCATACATTAAATATGACGCATCATTGGTGTCGCAAGGAGTGTGCAGTGAAAAGTGACGCATCGCTGTTTTCACGCAGCGATGCGTCACTTTTCATAAATGAGGCCCCTGGTTTTAGTTAATATGTACAATTTGCGCACCACCAAGTAAAAGTATCCTGATTTGTTCTGATCTATTAAAATCTATGTTTCTGTCACACTTCAGAATTTAATAAAGAATTTAATTTATGCTTTTGCTTTCCTAACTGCTAATATATATTCCTAAATAAATGTACAGTTCATATACAGGAACTGATTTTTTGTGTCTTACAAAAAGCGACATCCTGCATTCTTTTGTTTCTAATTACCTGTAACCCAGAAAGATTGTCACTGCTCAGTTTGAAAACTCATCTCACTTTGCAGTCAGAGAAGTAAAAGTAAAAACCAGTTCCATATGTTTAAAGAATACGAAACAATTTGTCAAAAGACACAGCCTGACGTTTTACCACTGTCTTTGAAGCACAGCAAATGTGACAAGACACATACAGAATGTAAAGGCATCTTTACCTATTTTTCTTTCATGACCCACCAGAAAGGCTTGTAACCCATCAGTGGATTGCAAACCACAGTTTGGAAAACGCTGTCTTACAGCCAGATGTATGACCCATTTTACCAGTTGCAAATGGCCCATAGGGCGGTTTGCAACCAGTAGCATGCATTTTCCTATGTACCAACCCTATTTTGCGAGTTGATAACTGTAGGAAAGTACAATTTTTGCATAGTTGCCACCCACTTTTTGCCTAATGTTGATGTACTTTGACTGAATGTGCCCTGGGTTTCTGCCAACCAGGTACCCAGGGTGGGCCTATGTTCTTTTCCCAAACTGTACTGTTGCAAAACCAATAGGCAATTCTCTGGCCACATGTAAGCCCCTTGCAAACGGTATCACACGTACCGAGGGCACTGTGACCAGGGAAGGCCTCTAAGGGCAGCAGCACTAATTGTGCCACCCTTAGAGGCCCTGTACCTTTACACACACACACTGCCATTGCAGGCTGCGTGTTTTGGTGCAGAGCAAAGTGAATAGTCGACATGGCACATCTCTGTGTGCCTTGCCTACAATCCACTGCCCTGGCATAGATCTACCTGGGTGCACTATACCAGTGGTGAGGGTACAGGTGCATGAGCCCTCTACCCCTAAGTGTCTAAGTCCGTTCTTAGACTTGTAAGTGCTGTAATGCCATAAACAGTATATGGTCTGAGAGTTTGTTATTACGAACTCCACAGCACCATAATGGCTTTACTGAAAAGTGGGAAGTTTGGTATCAAACTTCTCAGTACATTAAGCCCACAATGATGCCAGTGTGGGATTTAATGAAAAATACACTAAGAGTGCATCTTACAGATGCCCCCTGAAAAATGACCTAACTCTAGTGTCCTGTCTGAGTGGCTGCTCACCAGCTGCCACCACCTGACATGTTTCTGGACCCCAGGGTGGAGAACCTGTCACTCTAGGGTCATGAAATAAAGCACATCCTGGGACGAGGTGCCAAGCCTCCTAGCCCAGGATGTGCTGGGTCCACAAAGGGGAAGCTTCAAAGGCTTGCTGCCTTTGTGAGCTACCCCAGCCATTTGCTGCTCCCAGCAACTGTCCCCCACCAGTTCTGACCTCTAATTTAGGGGGGAGAATCAGCAGGAAAACCAAGTTAGGAGGAGGGATGTGCCCACCCTTGCCAACCCCACCCTCAGGTGAGGGAGGCGAGATGAAGCACAACTCACAGTCCTCGTCATCTTGAAGATAGGGGGACCCAACAAACCAGAGTGAGGCTTATGCCCACTCCCACTGGAGGGTGGCATAATAGGGGGTGTACCCACCTTTAACGCCCCTAAATTAAGTATTTAGGGGCAACCCTGAACCTTGACTCCCCAGACCATAGTCGACAAGAAGAATCAAGAAGAGCCAGGACCAAAGAGCCATGCTGAAGAAGAAGAAGAGGACACTGACTGACTTTGCCCTAGCCCTACCGGCCTGTCCCGACCTCGACCGACTACAGCAGCCAGCAGCCCTCAAGACCCCAGAGGACCTGTCCTGCCTTCGCAATTCAAAGACTTTATCTCCCGTGAGCATCGGACTTGCTCAAGACCAACCAACTCTGACTCTGGACGACTCTATGAATCCCCCACCACTAATCACCTGGCACCTTGAAACCTAACCCAAGTGGCCCAACACCCTAAGGAGGTCCCGCTGGCGATCTTAGCCTGGGTTGCGGTGACCCCTGAACTCCCACAAACTTTTAATCTGAGCCTGCAGCCATTATCTGGGAGGTCCCCTCGAACTGCGACCGGAGGCGACACCCCAACTGACTCTAACAAAGCGGTCCAAGGAGCCCAACTGCGACAACCCGACCAGCTCCATCTGCGAGCACTTGCGGCCAAAAGCTTTCAATTCCCAAAGACCCCATTCACCAACCCGGTTGCTGACTGACTTCCAAGAATCCCGGACCGAATCTGCCGCTTGGACCAAGAACGAAGGTCGACAGTGAGAAAACCTGGGATTCCTGACGTCCGCATCCTACACCCGTCTGCCTCTGTGCCGCTGGTGGTGTAGTACTTGTGCTGGCCATTCGGCCTTTCAGTGCTAACCTCAACACCAGGAGCAGTTTGCTCCATCATCCAAGTGGCATGCTCATCTGCAGTCGCCAAACCAACGACCGTGCTTAGCCCGTTGGCTAACATGAGGTCCCTGCACTCTGCACCCAGCCGCCTCTGTGCTGCTGGCGGTGTGAACTGAGTGTCCATCTGACCGAGTCCAACTCACGGACCATAACCTTATTTTTGTTCTTTCAGGACTAAGGGGGTCTCATGAGTAACCCAGCAAAACTGTAATATTATTACAAAATGTATTAACTTCTTTCCCTTCTCTTAGGAAATGCACCAGCCTGGTATCTAGGGATACCTTGATGAGTAAGATAAGTAACTGTAAAGTAATTTCGACTGTTTATTACCTGAGTCTACAAACCTGTAACAAAAACCAAGTTAATGTAAAATGCATTTACATGACACCTTGCCTTTGAGAATACGACTTTGCCTATGATTTGGTTCTAGTAATAAAATAACACGCAATATCATTTTTATACAAACAAATTGGTCTGAGTTCAGTCTTTTAGTGTGTGACATCATTTCTTGCGTGAGTACAATAAACGCTTAGCACTACCCTCTGATAAATCCTTACTGCTCGCCCATACTACCACAAATAGAGAGTTCGGTATTATCTATTTTTACCTCTGCCTACCTTTGGGGATCCACTGGACTCTGTGTACACTACCCTACTTTGGTATAGTAAACACAGAGCCAGCTTCCTACAGTAACCTATGGCCTACTTGCAAACAGTGGCGGCTCTTCCGCTAAGGCGGAGGAGCACCGTCCTACTGCTCAAAAGGGAAAAGAAAATGATAAAATATTGTTATTATCATTTTATTTTCTCTCTTGTAGTCAGTGGTGGGGCAGGTGGGGCTGGCCAGGGGAGGAGTGGTGTGCACCCAAAGTGCACATGAACTGATTGGCCGGCCCTCCTGGGCCAACCGAACAGTTCATGCACACATTGCATGTTCCTACCGGGCTGCATTACACAGTCTGGTCAGGAACATGCACAGGGCCCCTGTACCAGTATGAGCGCTGAGCCACTGTGCTCAGACCATTCATAACTCTGCATTGAAGAGTTGTGATAGGCTCAGGAGAGCCTGCCTGCCCTGGTTCTCCCTGCTGCTGCTGGCCAGAACAGGAAAAATACCAGGACGAGGACCGAGGAGAGGCGGCATGCTGTTCAAGGTAAGTCCTTTTTTTTGTATTGTATTTCTCCTGCAACCCCAACACACCCGCCCTACTACCCCTACCTGGCAGCAGTTGCTACTGTTTGCAAATTAGGGTTTGTGAGTCGATATTAGGAAGGAGCATGTAAAGGGTGTCCCTTCCAAATAGCAAGTTGCACTAGTATGTTTGAATGTTTTGCAAACACGATTACCACTAATTTCAGTGGTGGCACACCATTTACCCTAACCCATTCGCAAATGGGAAGGGGTCCCCAAGGTACCATTGTGAGTGGGGGCACCAATATTTTTTTAGAGCATGTACCACTGCCCACTTAAAAAAAAATCTGAGAAAAATTTGTATTTTTGAAATGAATCCCACTTTCCTTTAAGGAAAACGTGCTGCAGTAAACAAAAAAAGATATATATTTTTTTTAAAAGCAGTCACAGACATGGTGGTCCGCTGACTCCAGAAGGCCACCATCCTGTGAGTGCTGGCCATTCCCACTAATTGTGTTAGTTTTACTTAAGTTTTGTTATTTCTTCTAACTGACACAAAATTAAGGTAAAATGACTGCGACAAACGACTACTCATAAATGCCTTTTGTGAATATCAAATGTCGTAAAGTAAGACTTTAGTTTCAGTTTATCTTTTTGAATCGGGCCCACATTTTATATAGAAAATTAAACTTGGTGTGTTTCCAAAACTCCGACACTATTCTTATTTAACTCATTGTGGTTGCATCAAGAAAACGTGAAGGGACTCAGAGGAGTTTGACACAATGCTAAACTGTGGTATAGTATTAGCAGAGGGAAGAAGTCTGGTATCCACCTACATGTTCCCGAGTGCAGTAGATCCTCTCACTGTCCTTTTTTGAGCCAGGTGTTCATGTATCAAGTGCCTGTGTCAGGTTCCTCTGGCGCAGACAAGGTCTATTTCCCTGATATAAAAAAAGTGCTATCCCTAGCTCAGGCTCGAATTCCTGCACTTGGGTTGTGCAGTGGTTACAAACACTACCCCGTTTTTCACTGCCATTGAGTCCAAACTGCCTTTTGTGTGAGAGATCAGTCTGTACCAGCACATCTGAAGGGAAGGTACGTGGAGACACATAGTACCCTGCCAATAGTCACTCTTAGGGGTACACTAAGTGTGTCTGTCAAGGGTCTGCTTGCCTCTGCAACTGTGTTTTTAGTACAAGCAAGTGCAATGAGAAAGATGGTCCCCGATTTGCAGGAAGATCAGCCCAGGCAATTTTGAGACTTACCTCTTGATTGCTAAAAACATGGACAGAATGCAGAACAATGTCTTACATTAACCCCAGTACAAAGATCTGGGCCTAAATCCATCGTTTTTTTGCACTCCACACCACCCTAGGTCAGACAATGCCTATATGCAAATCAGCCTTGACCCTGTGCCTCATGGGAACAGTCCAGCCCAAACTACCAAGCCATGTCTTTCCTAGACCGGACTCAAGCATCCAAGGACCGGTTTCTGGCTATCAGCCTTCTTCAGCCTGGATAGCCTGACTCCAGTGATGTGGAGAGCCTGGGACTCACGTCCGAGCATACCCAGCACACTCGGGGTGAAAATTGCAAAAAACACAGTTGATGGACAGAATGCAGAACAACGTCTTACATTCACCTCAGTACAAAGATCTGGGCCTAAATCCATCGTTTTTTGCACTCCACACCACCCTAGGTCAGACAATGGCTGTATGCAAATCAGCCTTGACCCTGTGCCTCATGGGAAGCTTGTCGGAAGCTTGTTTCCGGTCCAGGGAAGACATGGCTTGGCAGTTCGGGCTGGACTGTTCCCATGAGGCACAGGGTCAGACTGATTTGCATATAGCCATGTCTGAACTGAGGTGGCAGAGTGGGCTAAAGAACAGTGATGGATTAAACCCAGATCTTTTGACTGGGTGTGAGTGTTTTATTTGATTCAGATGCTCCGTCCATCACCACCCCCTTTTGTACTGCTTTTGGCCGCCATAAGTGTGGCAGGGTATGCTCAGACGTGAGTCCCCTGCTCACTTTGCCACTGGATTCAAGCAAGCCAGGCTGAAGACGGCTGGAATGCCAGAAACCGGTCCTCGGAAGCTTGTTTCCGGTCCAGGAAAGACATAGCTTGGCAGTTCGGGCTGGACTGTTCCCATGAGGCACAGGGTCAGACTGATTTGCATATAGCCATGTCTGAACTGGGGTGGCAGAGTGGGCTAAAGAACGGTGATGGATTAAACCCAGATCTTTTGCCTGGGTGTGAGTGTTTGATTGATTCAGATGTTCCGTCCATCACCACCCCCTTTTGTACCGCTTGTGACCTCTTGATGTGGCAGGTGTAATAACTCTGCAAATGCATGATAGGTATTAAATAAGGGGCCATGATGTGCCATTATTAATTTTGCCATGCGCATGGGCATTTTTCTAAAATGTTTCTTAAAATTCCTTTGGGAAATTGCATGGGGGAAATGACTTTTTGGGACTCCCTCTTTTATTCGGTTCCACAATTGAAGAATCATATGGATATATAATTATATGTATGTATTCGTGAAGATTTGTTTGTATGTATATATATGTGTGAATGGCCACTGGGTAGTTATATTTCGGTCAGCTGTTCCCTAGACAAGGCATTTTATGGTTTACTAATTACTTTGGCATCGTTTGACGAATCTGCATGAAACTTAAAATAAAAAAGGGCCTTCCTGGAAAGTTACAGGGTGATCCATCATAAAGGGGCAGAGAAAAAAGGGGGTCCCAAAAGGTAGTGAGACCTCCTTGGAGGCCAACTACTCCTCCTGTTACCTCTACTAAGTCACACACAGCAGGATTGCTGAGAGGTTGTCGGGGGCCACGCCTCCTTTCTTCACCACTGTGCAAACACGTCTCCTGGTGCACTACTAGTTGGGTGATGAAGTCCCCTTTGCTCCAGAGGGTCCTTGGGGGCCAACAGACTCTCTTGTTACACACTGCTTGTGACCTCACGTATTCATTCTCTGAAATAATTATAATGTCACTTTAGTATTTTTTCAATGATTTTTTTTTACACAAGTTATGCTCTTATTATCATACTTAACTATAAAATTGTTTACACCTTTGTTTTATTTCAGTGACTATGTAAGTGTATATTTATGCTTACTAACTGTGAAGTAAAGGCACGCCCGATAAAAGAAAAAGTTATGTGAAGGCACACCCTTTGAACTGACCACATCCTCAGGAGGCTTCTGCATGGCTACCAAGTGCTCAAGAGGTGCTATGTTTTCTCCACTGTAGTTATTCAGCATTCCCCAATTTGTGCAGGACAGGCAACATCTGGCAAAGGATTATAAGTAGTGGCACATGTTTGACTTTTTTTGATGCAGACGACAGCACATGTGCTGCATAAAATCAACCAAGCCCCAAGGAATATGTGTTATGCAGCATCAGTGGCGACACTATATTGAAGTCATCTTGCATTCCAGGAGACATTTCAAACATGTGCATGCCAATTTTTCGGTGCAAAACATGACACCTATATTTTCCAGGGGTTAATAATTGCAAGCACAACTTCCTATTGGAGGCTGTCATGCTATGCAGCTGCTTGTTGTGTAGTGCAGCTCCAGGCTGGAGTCTATGGTGACATTTGCCTGCTTTCTTGTTGTATACACCTTGGATCTCTGCTTCTAGTATCGTCCGAGGTGCAGCTACTATGCCCTCAGAGTCAGATTAAGGGTCTTGATTGAGACTTCCCTAGCTACAAGAAACCAGTGCTCATTGTATGACAACACAGTGAGGAAAAAATATTGTGGGGCCAAAGTAACAAGGCCTAAATATCGAGAAGTATAGTGAAGGGATAATAGATTTGCTTTCATTTACCCAATTTCTGTTTACTTTGACACTAAGTATATAGTTAAGTAAACCTATACTTGCCTATATATATTTACATACGCAATAGTTTTGTTCTCGATATTCAGGCTTTGATGGTTTGGTACCATGATATTTTTCTTAGATATTCTGGTCGAAAAGGACTGTAAGATGGTGGTATGTGGGATTGGATGTCATGGAGACAAGAGGAGGTTAGACATGGTATCAGTGAAGAGGAAGTGGTACATGGAAAGAGGATGACAGGAGGAAAGGGGCAAATGACGGCAGAAACCAATGGAGATCGTCAGAACTCCAGGTGACAGAGTGACCAACCGAGGATCTCTAATTTTATACAAAAGATGCACCATGTTTCTGAAACTTGTATGTTTTAGGCAAAATATTTAATTTATTTTGCTAAGACATAAGGCTACACTTTTCTCCAGCTTGTACTATTGAAATCCCTACTATTTTGGGATGCCAAATAACTTCATTCATTAACAACAGACAACCAAGATGATTCTGGGCAAAACTCCACTTCAAAACAAAAGATAAAACACATACTGGCCAATCTTTATGATCAATCCCCCGGGGTCTATGCATTACATTTTTCACCTGTTATAAGGTTTCTAGACATTTGCTGCTTCAAAATTAATGTATTACACTACATTGCATTTTAAAAGACTTGTCTATATAATCAGATACACAATGTTATGTGGTTGCCCTTTCTGATGTCTGGTGCTTAAAATTACGGGTTGGCATAAATGGTGTAATTCTCTCTAGCGTAGTTTCCTCAAAATGACTCCAACATTTGGCACTATTTTTATAGTGAAAAATGCACTCTTGCATTCAAAATGGGCCAGAGGATGCATTGCGCACTAAGAAAGTAGCACTAAATGCTACAGGACATGAACAGCAGTAGCCAGCAGTCGCTTGCTCTCTTTTAGTTTGTGGTTCCTGTGTTCCTGCAGTAGAATTTTCTCCTCAAATGACTCCTAATAACTCAAGCTGGAGTAATCACATAATTTTGGTAATTTCGCATCACAAGAGTAATGCATAATTATTGAAGTTACTCCAATTTATTCGGCATAATTAAATTTTTGCCTACGCCTACTTAAATTCTGGAACTGTTTTACTTTGTCTCTTAGAATAACTACATTACATTTCTTACGGGTAAAAAGAAAATGCTTATTCCAGCTTGCAATCTTACTTTAGCAGAATGTTTTAGTCAGTTGCGGCTGGTGACCTTTAATGTTGTGGGGGGGGGGGTGTAATTCTTGGCTCGAATTACAATGAGTTTCTTCTTGAAGAGTTCTCTCACGTTTGCTTGCGCTAAGTTTACTCTCTCACTCTGACTCACTCAGTCTTACTCGGTCTCACTAACTTAGGCAGTCACACTCATTCTACTCTGACCCAGTCTGTCTCACTCAATCCCACTCATTCTCACTCATTCTGAATTACTGAGTCTTACTGTGACTTACTCCGTCTCACATACAGTAACACTCAATTACACTCACTGTCATTCTCCCTCATTCACTTACAATTATTCGTACACATACTTGCTATTAATGCCACTCATTCTGGTTCTCACTCACTCATACTGTCACTCATTCACACTCACTCTGACTCACTCCTTTACTGACTCTCTCTCACTTTAATTCACACACATAGTCACACAGACATTCTTAGCGTGGGGGGATTTCACAAGCCAGGAACAATCCCTCTGATGGCTGGTGCAGCCACCTTCAAGCAACTGTGTAAGCAACGAGACAATGTCACTTGTTGCCTCAGTTTGTTGCTGGACCAGAAGCAGGTATGCATTTTATTTTTATTATCCCTAGATGTAATAAAAATCGAAAAGAAAACAAACAGTATGTAGAGTAGCCGTGGAGCCTTTAAAAGAGAGCCACCACTGGTCCAAGAAAGCCTATACATCAAATTCGAGGGCCCAGCAGCTGATGCAAAAAATATCACACCTAATGAAATAAGAGACTCCTGTGTTGGGAAATTATCGGGAGTGATAAGTATTGCCTGCTCTGCGTTATCCGCACGAAAATTGGGCATAACATGCAGATTTTGGTACTTTAGAACTAAGCCAGGGTGGTCGGATGATCATTTCTAGCATCACTAATACTAGAAGAGAGAGAGAGTGTGTGTGGTGTGTGTCCATTCTGCAGCAAGGTGAGGTATGTTTTGCTTAACAATCAACCAAAGTATCTCATCTGAATGAGTCAGTGCATTTACACTCCCTACATACACCCCTCTACCGGGTGTGGTGAAATAGTCCTTGCTTACACAGCATAAAATGCTGGGAACTGGAAACAGAATCAACAATATGTTGTCCTCAATGCTGAGAACCAAAAATACAACGTCTTAATAAATGTAATTCACAGTTATTTTTACTTAAGAATTACCTGACATCAACTGTACTGTGGTTGTCAGACAGATCTCTAATTGCACAACATCACACTGGCTGCTAGGGCATGAACTGGTGATTTAGGGTGCCCCAGAGCTTTTTATTTGCCTGAGACATGTGCAGCCCAAATAGTGTGCGCTAGGATGCTCTGCTGCGAGTGGTACAGCTTGTTAGCCAATAAAAAAAGAGAAGAGGGATGGGCACTGCAGCATTGCCACCCGCAAACATCCATCAGAGATGGACTACTGAAATGAGCAATCAAGAAACAGAAATGGCTCTGTAGGACTCTGTCTACACCCCATAGGTACTGAAGAAATACGATTGCTGGAATGGAAAAACAGAGGATGCCTAATTGCCAATAGACTGTCCCCAGCAAAGAGTCCGGGACAGGAGAAAGAGTGCAGCTGCTCCATCTCCCTACAGTCCACTGAGCAACAACAATGCACTGATCCATTTTCAGGAATTGACGGAGCCTCCCTGGACCTGCTATCACCTGCTGAGCCTTGCCTGCAAGTTTGTGAGCTTGAGGAGTTGCAGGGACTGAAGGATAGTTCCGTTTTCGATTATAGATAAGGCTAAAATTCACATTTGTGATTCACACGTGAGAAGGATCTTTACGACACCTAACTCACCATCATTCTTTTGCTTGTTTTTTGCAAAGGATTTTTTTGTTGATTTTATTGTTTTACATCTTGAAAACTGACACTGGTTGCACTATCAACATGCTTGTTCTTTTGTATCTGTTGAATGTGGCGGCCAGTGATTGGTTTGATTCCTTCTCGACAAGTGTAGAATGAAATTCTTGAGTGATTTATGTCAGAACAGAAGAACATTTTTAAAAAGGGGCACAGCTCAAAATTGTGTAGATAGAGAAAGGTGGAAATTTGGATATTGACATAGGGGAGGGTGAGAGAGACATAGAGATGCTTAAACTTTAATATATAGACCAAGCCCTACCTGAGCAAGCCGATTTGAATTGCTGCATGATTAATGCAGTATCTGAAGTGGATGATGCACACCACTTGTGGGTGGAGGGGCGGGTGACTTTAAGGTGGGTCCCAGGGCCACCTTCAGGTAATACACCAGCTATACTGAATTTGAAGTCATCTGCAGGTCACAAGCTCTATTTCCTGGCAGACTCAGCCTTCCATCCTACCCCAGTTACTACTCCTAAATTGAGAAATGGTATCTCTATATTTATTTATTGAACAGTCTTATAGAGTGCTCAGTCGCTTGAATAGCAAGAAAAGAATGATCTCTTATTTACAGTAATTTCAAATGCCAAAAGTGTGGTATGAATCGCTATCTAAAGCATGGTATTGTTACTATTATTAGGATAATGAATATTATTATTATTATTATTAATATTATTATTATTATTATTATTATTATTATTATTATTATTATTATTATTATTATTATTGTAATTATTATATCTTCCCTTCTAAGCCTATCTCCAGCTCCAGTGCCCACACAATTCTGTGGATTTCCACTCACATGGCCTGCTTGTAGCTGTATTCTGGTTGTGAGGGGCCCAATATGTGGAGGCCAATCTAGTGCTCATCAACAAAACTTAGAATGATGTCAGTCTCCTCATCAGTAACATTTCTCTTTAGCTTCAGTGCTTTTGGATCCATTCTGCCTTTGTACATATTTCCATACCTATGTACGTTTTATGTGTGTGCTCTTCATTCATGCGTGAGTACATATGACAACTATATGTGCTCAGAATTTTAACTACTTGATTTTTTTTAAAACAATTTTTGCAGAGGATAGATGGCCACTTACTTTGCCGCTTGCCACTATGTGTCACTGAATGTTTATAAGGTGGCAACACTCACTTTTTTTGATACTGGTGACTTGCACATAACTTTCCCAAAAAGCAAATTGATGCATTACTTTTACACCTGTTCGGTCTGATGTGCATATATATTGCCGCATGTTACTGCAGAATGGATTTACGTTCGTTCGTATCAGGTATAGTCACGCAGAGCTGTTTCTGTCATGTGTTGCATGGATTCTTTGTAAATTCCTGTTTTGGGCTAAACTACATATAGTCAATGACATAGGCTTAAGTCATGCTTTACTTTTGAGTACATACTAATAATTCCACTCCATATCTCATCCTCAGTCATAATTCTGTCCTTTCCCTGTTCCTTCTGTGAACACATATTATACAAAGTCACATATGCTGCACGTGGATCCACGAGAAGCCCTTTTCAGCTGGTCCACCGGTATTAAAACCATGAAGACTTTGCTGGAACACTTAGTTGACATCAGTGACATGAAATGCGTTACATGTCATCTAATTGTTTACATTTCTTTGTGCTTGATACACAGATGGATTTAATTGTCTAGTCTCAAATGCACCACAACCTTCTGCATTCTAAAATTCCTGTGGTTCTTGTTCCACAGTAATTGTTGGAAAGGCATACTGTATCATCTGGGTACGATATGTTTATTTTCTTCCATGGCTCCCTCCATCTTTAATTGTCCATGTTCCCTTATCCAACAGCAGAAGTTCGCAAATCTACGTTTGTAGCATTTGGGGATTCACATAAATCAAAGAACAGCGTGTTTTTGCTAAAATATTTAGAAATGAGTTGCTTACCTGCAATTGAAATAGTTCAAACAGCCATGAAGACAATGGCGTGGTTTGCTAGAAGTTGCAGTTTTAGAAAATAGGGCATATTTACAGTGGGACTGTTGCTATGTGATTTGTGCATTTCGTCCGGTTGTGCACTACAGTTCAATTTTTTTTTCACATGTTTGCATCCCATCAAGTGCACAGCCTCTCTCAACTTGCTATGTGCAGTAAATCCTTAAAAAAATACTTTTTACACACTCGTCACAACAAAGATAAATGACGCTTATTTGGATAGGAATAGCAACAAATCACTTTCATAATGCGAAGAAATGCAATAGTGGGACAGATTTATCAACACATTGTCACAGCGCAAAGTGACAAAAATAGATACATACCCTTGCTATATGTTTCATGAACTATTTTCTGTCCAGCGTAAAAAAGTACTTGACAGTATTCTGTAAAGTAACACAAACATGCTTTACCCTACCTTGCACTGCTTTGCGTTGACGCTGTATCCCATGGGTGGTATATTGATTGGCGTTTCCACGCTACTATTGATGGGTTTTGATAACAATTCCTATCTAATTACAAGAGTAGACAGGTTTCTGTGCTCTTAGCATCTACTCAAAGCAAGTGTTAAGTTGGAGAAATCTTTCAATTTCACCTAACCTTTCAAAGTTTGAATATGTGAAAAGTTTTAAACTTTGTTAAGGCATAAGGCCTCATTACGATGTTAGTCAGATAGCCTCCGACGGCTGGTTGGAGGCTTTCTGATCAACATGGAAGGTTTAAAGTCCGACGCCCTATTATGATAATGGTGGTCGGAGTTCAAACCGGTGGAGGAATCTGACACGGTGCCCACAGGTTCAAGGAGCCAGTCGGTTAGTCGGAAAGTGCTCATTTTCCCTTAAGGATGGTGTTTCGACCGCCTTTCCGACATGGATTGGCTAACGGAAATTTGGGGGTCCTAGCAGGGCCCTGTTGGAAATGGCCCTTTTTGCAGGGTTATCCCCAAACTTTTTGCTTCTTCCTCCCTTATTTTTAATGACCTGTGGTTGTTGGCAAGAGGACTCTGGGCACTTTACTACTGCTGATCAGTGCTAAAGCGCATATGCTCTCTGGGTAAATTGTAAGTGTAATTGGTTATCCATGATTGTCATATTTGTGTTACCAGGAATTCCCTAGTAGAGTGCACTAAGAGTGCCAGGGCAGGTGATTCAAATGTTACTAGTGGGCCTGCAGCACTTGTTGTGCCACCCACACAAGTAGCCCTAAAATAATATCCCAGCCCTACCACTGCAGTGCCTGTGTGCAGTCTGTGAACTGCCATGTCAACTTGGTCAGTGTCCCCACTGACCAGGCCTAACCCTTCCCTTTCTGTACACATTGGACACCCCTATCTAAGGCCCAAGGTACCCCCTTGGGCAGGGTGCAGGTGACATGATCTGGTAGTGAAAGGCAGCCATTTTCGTTTTTCACTATTGTAAGGCTACCTTGCCCATAGGCTATCATGGGGAATGTTGGCTTCAGTGGCTACCAGCATATCTTCCCATAGGAGCAAGGTAGGACATAAAAGTCTGGTATCCCTGAACTCAGCATTTAATAACACATCTTCTAGGAAAAGGTGGTTTTTAAGTCCTGTGTTTGAGAACAGCACTGTGTCCCCCTGCTTTAAGGAATCTCCAAGGGCCTGAGAGAGAGCTGGCTCCCTGTTATGAAGTCCCAGAAACAAAAGGACTTCACCCCCAGCTTCCTTGAACTCTAATGAGAGAGTTCTGTCCTTCCTGGAGTGTGTGGCCCATGTGTGGTGCCTCTAGAAGTTGTACCTGTGTTGGGAAGCTGGACACCAAGCTTTTAAAGACTTTCTGCAAGTTTTGTCCCATCGCTCGCTTGCGGAGCGCATCCCAGACAGTGCGAGGAAATTCCCGCCGCTACGAAGGCTGAGATCGTCGCAACGCCTGTTGCCGCTGCCAGAGCTGTTGCATCCTTCGTTTGCAAGACGCACCAGACCGGTGCGGAAAGATTACCATCGCTGCGAGTGTCGTCGCAGAGCCTGTCATAGCTGGGTGAGACCGTCACACCGCTTGCTTGCGGAGCGCATCATGTCTCTGCAAGTGTCGTCGCAGAAGCCATCGCATCAAGGAGCTGCGAGAGAGAGATCACCGCTGGTCCGCGCATCGTCACTCCGGATATCATCACAACTCCAAAGATCATCGCATCGTGCCTTTGCGAGAGAAAACTTCCTACGGACCCTACGCACCAGAATCCATACAAGTCCGCCTTCCTCCCCTTACAGACTGGATTCGTCGTAACACGCCCGCTGCTGCAGCGGGATTGTTGCATCGCCTCCCCAGGGCCTCAGGAGCAACGCATCGCTTGTTTTCCCCCGCGCCAGCTTCTGCTTTGGAACTTTTCGCATTTAAAGGTACTGTTGGCTAAACGTGACACAACTGTGAACTTACCACGCAACTGTAGATTATTTTATCTCAACCTTAAGAACTCTTTTTGCAACCATATACTTGAACTGTGTATGTTGGATTTTTGTCGTTTTGGTCTTAAAAACCTTTATTTTTCTAAACTGTTGTGGTGTCAGTTTGTGGTGTTTTCACTGTGTTACTGTGAGTTTTGGTATAAATACTTTACACATTGCCTTTGATAAACCTGACTGCTTGTCCCAAGCTACCAAGGGGGTGAGCAGAGGTTATCTAAAGAGTGTTTCCTCCTTACCCTGACTAGAAGCAAGGGTCCTTATTTGGACAGTGGTACCTACCTCTGCCGACTAGAGACCCCCAGTTCTAACAGGCCCTCTTTTCCCCTGGCCCTCCACACATGGGCCTGGGGGACACCTATGGTGCCCCTAAACATTCCTGCACTGTGTGGCAGGCATAGGGAGGTTCCATGCCACTCGGTGCAAGGATGTTAACAAACTTCCATTTTTCGATGGGAGCTTGTGCTGCGGGCGGTTTCTTGTTGATAGTCCTCTTTACATTTTCTGGATAAATTATATTTTATAAAAATACTTACATGCTTAGGACTTTGGGTAGGAAGGATATGTGGAAGCATATTACTACTGCTTGGTTACAAGAGAATTGTATTTAGGTTAACTGACTTTTGACAATAATAATGCCCACAATGTTTTCTTTTCATTTTAATTGTATATTTAATACTCAATAAAATGTGTACAGGACTGGGACGGTAAGTTCTAATTTGATGGTTTTAGAGATTGAGCTTCTACTTTTAGTAGCACCTTCTTCTAGAAGATGGAGGTCCATAAATGTTGTCGGAGGTGATGATTGGGATGCCAGAATTTTCCTGTGCACAAGCCAAATGAATCGAGAAGTGTTCAACCCCTAACTATTTTCTGAATGTCCTCCGTCTTTTTATGTAGCATTTCCTATCTGTACAATAATCTAGGAGTCCCTATTTCAAGCTAGTATAACACAAAACTCTACTATCACGAGGCATACCTGTCTTCAGTTTCTTAGCCAATCCCCTATTTGGATGAGTTCTCATGCCACCTTACAAGGTTCAAACAGGTCCTCACACACACTCCCCCACATGCATCAATCTAGGATTTTGCATTTCTTAAATAGCGAAAATTAAGGAATCGCTATTTAGGAAATGCAAAATGCTATGCATCAAGAAATCCTAAAAGTTTTTAGGATTTCTTAATTTTCGGAAATTGCGATTCCTTAATTGCGAAGTGCAATTAAGGAATGGCATTACATTGATTCCTATGGGCCTAGAGGCCCATAGGAATCAATGTAGTCAATTGGAAGGCAGTAGCAAATTGCGAGTGGCACTTAGAAAATTTCATGGGTGCAGGGGGGGGTCCAAAGGACCCCCCCCTGCACCCCTGAAATGCATTTGAAAGTGCATGTTTCACACACACATGTCCTAAGGACATGTGTGTCTGTAACTGGACAGTTTAAAAAATGCATTTTTAAGCATTTTTAAACAATTTCGCAAATTACCACGAGGTTGAACCTCGTGGTAATTTGCACTTCCAATTTGAATAATCGCAATTTTTTTTTAAATGATGCATAGCTTTTAAGGAATTGCAAATTTGCAATTCCTTAAAAGCAATCGCATTTTTGGAATTCGGTAAAAATACCGAATTACTCAAAAATGCTTGATGCATCCCAAACACATATTCAGGAAGTGCAAACGGCCGAATTTACCGATTCGCACCGTTTGCACTTCCTAAATAGGTTGATGCATGTGCCCCACTGTTACTAAATCCTCTCTGTCGAGGTGGACTGTAGGAATGAAAAGAATTCATCCCTGACATCTCCAAGTAAAAGCAGCTAGTGCTAAGGATGCCATTTGTACTGTCAACTTTTCCTGTTCAGTTCCCAATAGTGAATCCCTGCTCAATGATCAGCAGTTAACATTTCTTTGTGCTTAGAGGCAGGCCATTTTCTTCTGAGCCAGGTTTGTTAAGTCTCCAGCCAAGGATGTATATTGCAGCTCTGGAAATGGGCCGAGTAGCAGTACTTGTTTTAAGACTTAATTAGGCAGCCTAAAGTACATTTCTATAAAGTTACTTTTCTTCTTCAGTTATCAAAAATCTGAATTACCACTAAATCAAAGGTGAACATTAAGTGAGAAATAACTTTAAAGGACTTTGCTAGCATTTTCCCAGGCAGAGATAGAAAAAGAAATAATATAACCACACCTAGCCCAGTACTATTGAGATTGAAGCTGGACCTACACAGTGAAATAACTTTTATGCCTTTATTCACTAGTACGGTACACTTTTTAAAATTCGGAGTGTTCCGTTTTAAAAAATGTATATTTAGCACCATACTTCGTGGGCTTCCAAGGTACACTTTAGGGGGTAACATATGATGATATAAAATATGCTTTTCTACATGATGAAGGCACTTTTCCTTGCCATTTGTAGCCATAGTTATTTTAAACTGCAGCCCAGCCAGAGCACAGTGGTGCTCCTGGCAGGCACATTTTTGTATTATAAACTGGTGCTATAAACACACACTGCAGGCTGCAGATGACATTTAACCTTCCATGCCCGAGATGTGTTTGAGACACTCCTAAAAAACAATGGACGTATAGGAAAGTTAAATAGGCCAAACAGGGAGCAATTGCACAGTACATGTGTTAAGAAGAAGCAGAGGTGCTTTACTGCTTTTTAGTAATGGTAAAGAGTAAACCCCATCAAAATTCAGTTACGAAAAATATGATGATATATTTAAATGTAAATATTTGGCAACTCTAAGGGGTCCATTGCGGGCGGACTTTGTCCGCCCGCTACCCTAACGGAGATCGGGACCACCCGCCATAAGGGCGGGGGTCCCGTTATGGGTATTAGGATGTGCCCGCCACAGTGGCGGGCACATCCCATATGTTTTACATTGTGGCGGGCGGTGCTCTCTGCACCGCCCGCCACAATGCAAAACATAAGTTGCAGCATTCAGACATGCAAAGCGGCAGGCACCGCGCGGTGCCTGGCGCTTAGCATATGTACATGTGGGGGGGTACCATAGGTACCCCCCATGTGCCCCCCCAACAGTGGCGCCAACCTGGGGGCCCTGCAGGGGGCCCCCGCAGCAATCACCGCATACATTTCCGTGGCGGCATTGCCGCCATGGAAAGGCCCACACATTTTGCCATTGTAATATGGCTGGCGGTGTCCATTGGACACGCCACCATATACATCTATTACCGCCGCGGTCGCAAGGCGACCGCGGCGGAAAAGTGGCGGACGGTCTTTCCGTCCGCCGCTGTCCCCTCCGCCATCTTAATCTGGCGGAGGGGTAAACGAGAGTGGTTGTCGGGCGGATTGCCTCCGCCAGGGTGGCGGTGGCCACCACCACCCTGGCGGAGGCAATCCACCCGATATCCTAATGGAGCCCAAAGAGTCCTTTGAAGAAGTCAGGCTATGCCTCATCTTAAGGAAATATTAGTGCATATAACGGGCCCTTAATAACTTTCAATGACTTCTAGTGGCACAGCAAATATGTTTCTCCAGTGTACTACCTTGAAACCAAGGGTGGGCCTTTGTCCTAAATACTTGCAAGAATTACTGCAACACTACATCCACCCCTGAGATCAAGCAAAGCAAGTCAGATTATCAAAGCCAATTCAAAAGAAGCACGAGGGCTCTTCATCCACGTTCTTGAGTGTACATATAAGGAACTCATTGTGCCTAATCCTCAGGAATCTTCCTAATTAATAAAAGATAAAAACAAGCTGTAAGGAATAATGTTACTGATTGAGGTGGGTGAAGCCTTTCTCAGGAGCAATACACTCCTTGTCAGGGTGAAGTCACAAGCAAACCCCAAATTAACATGTGCTCCATCCTCTGGCAGCTTGGCACAGAGCAGTCAGGTTCAATTTAGAGGCAATGTATACAGTATTTATGCAGCAATTCAAACAGTAACAAAGTGGAAACACAACACAAGGGAAACCCCATACCAATTTAGAAGAATAGAGCAACGTTTAATAAATAAATGAAGACCTCAACAACAAAAATCTAATCAGTAGAACCTGAGATATGCATTTCTAAGGATTTATGTGAAAATAGCACCAAAAAGCACAAATCGTCAATAGTGTTCATATGGTTGCGCTGGCCCAGGACAAAGTCACAAGTTCAGACTGACCATGATGGAGCACAGGCCAGCCACAGAGATTCAGTTATGCCTGTTAGCAAGAGTACCTTAAGTCCTAGTTGCGGAGCATTGTGTGGTACTGCATTGAGGATTCG
The DNA here is from genome assembly GCF_964263255.1 of Lissotriton vulgaris. NCBI lineage: Eukaryota > Metazoa > Chordata > Amphibia > Caudata > Salamandridae > Lissotriton > Lissotriton vulgaris. The sequence goes on from NC_141694.1 coordinate 1,537,405,925, forward strand.
ACTCGCAGCTGAGGTGATGTGAGGTCGAGGTTGGAGGTGCGTTGGGCAGTGTCGATTCTAGGGACCTGAAAGACTGTAATGCAAGGTCATGATCTGTTAAGGAGGGCGTAGACGCGGCAAAGTCCTGCATGAGAAAACGTTCTGCAGCAGCAGGTACCAAAGTACGCTGTGGGGCTTGAGATGTGGAATCCTGCATCACAGTGGAGGCTGCTATTGACGAGTGGCTTGCAATACGAGGGCCTGCCCCGAGGATGCTTTGGGCAGCTGTGGTTCCGATGAAGCTGAGAGGGCCTTGGGAAGAAATGACAGCGGGAAAGTCCACGCAGCAGAGGCGATGCACTTGGTTCTACTCAGGGATGTGCTGACCAGCAAAGGAAATGCCCTGGTTCTACTTTACCATCTTAACCCCAAAATATGGTTAAAGAGTTCAGCTCTCCAGATGAAGCTTTACAGACAGTAGCCTTGGTATCTCTGATGTCTGTACTCAATATAGAGTTTTAGAATGCATGCAGAGTTACACCTATGATTTAAATACATAATAGCACTGTTAATTCCTATTGTATTATTAATTGTATTGCTAACATCATATTATTTAACTTGTTACAGGTTCATCTCTGCCCACACTGCTCCTACTCCTGCCCTGACAATCTTCCCACAGGACTACACGCGGGCGGGTCTGGACCACAACACCCAGAATTACCGGTCGGCGCACCACTCCAGCGTCATCCCTCAGCGCCAGGAGGCGCGTAAATAAGCTCGGAGCCTCCCGCAGCATGGGTCATTATTGTTCTCTGCTGGCATTTTCACGGCGGGCGATTACTCACCAGGCACAGGTTCTTCGCTGCCCACACTGCTCCTACTCCTGTCCTGACGACCTTCCCACAGGACTACACGCGTGCGGGTCCGGACCACAACTCCCAGAATTCCCTGCCGGTGCACCACTCCAGCGTTATCCTTCAGTGCCAGGAGGCGCGTAAATACGCTCGGAGCCACCAGCAGTGCGGGACATGCGTGGGCGTGCCCGGGCCAAGGGCGGGCCCGTCCGTGCTCGTCCTCGCCCGTCAGGGGCCGGAAGATGCTGGGCCACCCCCCCCAACACCCTCAGAACTCTTAAAGATTTGTCTTATTGCCCGGATATTTGCCGCCAACAAGATGAGGAGGTGAGGTCAAGCCTAAGGCGCTTATTTGCAGTCTCTTGTCTTATTGTTGTCGGGTGAAGACCATAGGTCAGCTCGGACCTTTCTTCATTTTTTCTGCCTGGAAAGCACGGAGGACTTGGGCCAGAACTCTCCTAGCTTCCCTTAAGGCGCTAGATTGTATGGACTGCCCTGTTTGTACTGGGTCTGTTCACTTGGTTTTCTGATCACCGGGTGAATGAGCAAGCGGAAGGCAAAGGTTGCCATGGTGGGGGGAGTGTAAAGGGGACATTAGATGCATTCATATCGAGGGCCGGTCTCTATTAGTGCATGAGATCCAGTTGGCCGAGAAGAGACTTTCACTGGACTCAATTGTCTAGCAGAAGAGGACGTCATTGGGGGGCTTAGCTACGGCCAGGTCGCCTAATGTCGGTACATCAGTAGCCCAAGGTAATGTAAATGGCGATCACCCCGTAATTAGTACGACCCCTGCCGCGTTACTATCACAGGTGGTGGGATCATTAGCTCAAACAACCGAGTTATCACAAGATGTTCTTTGTAGGACAGAGATAGTTGTAGAAGAGAGTGAGGAGGGCTGCGGTCCACACCCGGCATTAGCATGTGGGTAAGGCCAGGCAGAGGGAGGCCCGCTTTGGTCACGACACCGAAGAGGTACCAAATTGCCCTGAGGGAAGGCGGGGAGGTGGTTACTCGGTCTAAAAGGGTATTATTAGATAGAAGCGAGATGAGTAGGGCCATCACCCCTCTAGCTCACCCCACGGCAATAGTAAAGCGAACTTGAGGGGAGGGGCGTCAGACTGTCAATAGTAAAGCCAAGCAGAAAGGAGCGCCAAAATTGGACAGGTCTAAAGACATAGAAGGTCCCGCAGGAAAATTTCAGTGCACAATTTGTGGAGAGGCTGAAAAAGTGGGGGGGTTGACCTGGATTTGTGGTCTAGTCTGGAAACAATGTTAATCACTCACCTAGGGCCCATTCATGAGAAAATCACATCAATTGAAGAGAAAGTGTTCCTGTTGAATAGGCAGAATAGCAACCAAACAAACGTGGTCACAGCACCCATAGCAAATAGCTTGGGGGCATTAGACGTTCCCAGCCCGTCAAGGGTTGCTTTGCTCTGAGAGAGAAATGAGGGCATGACACATGCGGGTGAACACCATAAGGGAATAAAGGAGGGTGCAGCTAAAAAGCAAACTGGTGGGGTCTAGGGATGGAAATGCACCGAGTCCAAGAGGTGATGCGGGAGATACTAGGCACATGAGGGAGGGACCCGCAGCTCAGAATCTGAGTCCGAACGTAGGTTTGGAAAACACATGGGGTATAGCAGGTAGAGCACTCGCAATACAGGATAGTGTTCCCGTCCAAGATGACTCAGTTAGGTGTACTGCGGCTTTGCCGGTTCTAGACCTTTTGCCGGCAGCTTGCCCATACACAATAGGACTGACAGGGGTCTCAGCCCTTAGTGGAAATAGAGAAGAAACCCCACAAATGCTGATTAACAAGGCGGCCCACTGGATGAACAGAAATACACATTTTAACATCGCAAACCACAGGCACATATTGATGGCGAGAAGGGTGTCCTGGATTGGTTGTAGTAGGAAGTGCTTCCAGAAGACACTGTGATTTTAAATCTTAGGTTTCCAGGGCTGGTACATGATCTCCTCACCCAACACAAGGGGTCCTTCCAGGAAGAGGGCGGCTCGACCATCAAAATGTTTCCACTGGGGTTCTTCTATAGGGATACGATGGGAGTAAACATTAATAACAACCAGAGGAGAGATCAAGTAGGATGTGTCCGAGGGGGTCCCCCTGTCCAGTTATTCAATCGGTATGCTCCTCTTGTAAACATCTCGGTCCTAGGTGACATTGATTGACGTGATAGGAGCATCCCAACTGGGGATGGCCACAGATTGGATGACGTTTCTCTCATCACAGGTACGAGAGGGATATCAATGTTACAGACCAAGCAGCCTATTTCCCAGTCTTTCTCAGGAGACTGTAGTGGGCCTGCCATTGAAGGGAATACCCAAGTAACTATTCTACCCCTTAGGCACACTAGCTTCCCGACATCTCTAGTCAGGGTACTGTTGAGATTATCTCATGGAACATAGCTGGGCCCTCATCTAAATTATCCAACCCCGAATGGCTATCCTGTATAAAGAAATTGCAGGTCATTTGCCTCCAGGAAACATGGGAGACGGACAGTAGCACGCTCTCCCTAGAGGGTTACAAAATGTATTTTGTACCGGCACGCAAGGGTGCTGTGGGAAGAGCAAGGGGAGGCCTGAGATTACATATGTGGATTTAAGGCTCCAGGGGAGGTGGGACGATCTGGGCTGGGACTCTGATTTTTTGCAGGGGATTAGATTGTGTACAAGGAGTCATAAGTCAATTTTTATAATGCTGTTTTAATGGGTCCACCCATAATAAGATTGAATGAACTGGAGAGCATGTTAGCAGGGATATATAACCAGGGGGAACCGGCAAACCAGGTGGTGGTACTCAGTGACTTTAACTGTCACCTGTGCCCAAATGTGAAAGCCAGAAGTGGGGATTGGTCTTCCAGCCCACTGGAAGTGGGGGATTGTAGGGTTTGAGATACAGTTAAGTATCTTTAGCGACCATAACCCTTTGGTCTTGACGCTATGGGACTCAAATTCAACTAAGCACCAGGCCAGTATGGGAGAGAGTGGTGTAATAACAGCGACTGATCGAGGGAGGAGGTTCAGATGGTCTCAGGCGGATGGTGAAGCCTTTTATAGAGCCTTATTGGCGGATAAACAACAGTATGTAAGGAAGTGCTTAAACCCAACGGTGGATGGGGCAGAACTGGTTAAAGCCTTTGAAGGTGTTACTAAGCACATTGACAGTCTACTTAGGACTAAATCTATAAAAAAAAAGGAAAGGAGGACCACAGGTGGTTTGACTACGACTGCTCCCTTGCCTCGAAAGAGCTGAAGCTAGCTCTAAAAGCAGTCCCAAGGGACAAGACAAGGGTGTTCATATGCCGAGCACTCTATAAACAGGCAGTAAAGCGATGCAAAACCTCCTTGCAACAGCAGGCGTGGGAGAGAATCTGAGGGAAGCGGTTGAGTGCAAGAACATGACTGCCTTTCGGAAGGTTATCAATGACCCCTGCTTCCAAGATGTTAACAAACCCAAGATAGCAAACCACATTCTGCCTGAATCCTGGTATGGGCACTTTAATGGCCTTTACAATCATGGCATGGCAGAGTACCCTATAGTAGCTGAGGAAGGGGCAGAGACTGCGGGACATATAACATTCTCCTTGGGCGAGATAAAGGCGGGCATTGAGGGTCTGACAAGGAACAAGGCCCCTGGGCCTGATGGGGTCCCGCCTGATCTTTTCTTGAGTCAGGTACATCTGTGGGCACCTATATTGACCAGGGTTATTAATGCTGCAGTAGATTTGGGTATACCTGCATCCTGGTCCACAGCCACAATTGTACCCATTTTTAAAAAGGGAAACCGGGACAGCCCATTGTGCTACCGTCCCATCTCCCTCATTGATGTGACAGCGAAAGTCTTAGGCAGGGCTATCCTCAATCGATTATTGGATTGGGCGGAGGAACATCGTATAATCACTGACCCTCAGTATAGGTTTAGGATGGGACGTTCAACGGTCGATCAATGCCTCAATTTATATCTACTTACAGCCAAGTACACTATTGCCAGCCAGGAGACTGTGTACTTGGCTTTCATGGACTTGACGGTGGCCTTCAACCGTGTGAACCGCAAGAAATTGTGGGAACTTATGGGGGCTCTTGGCGTGGACCCGGGTCTAGTAAATATCTTAAGAGCTCTTCATTGGAAAACTTTTGCTCAGGTCAGATACAATGAGGAGGGGAGCATGACTGATAAATTCCCATGCTCAAGGGGGGTAAGACAGGGTTGCATCTTGGAACCTTTCTTATTCACCCTGTATATAAATGGCCTGGAGCAGGCGTTAGAAGCTCTGGGGGTGGACTCACCAAGGATGAGGGGTATGCAGACGATGCGCTACTCCTAGCCGTACCCCTCAAGGCCTACAAGGCCGGATAGATGGCTTTGTCCACTTCATGGAGAGTCTAGACCTGTCTGCTAACCTTTCTAAATCATATATTATGGAGGTGGGGAAAACGCAGAAAAGGAAATACAAATAAATTATCGGCGCGCATTGCCTGGAAAAAGTCCAGTCTTTCTCATACTTGGGGATTTTATTTGATACCCGCCTTAGTATTAAAGCCCTGATAGACGAATAATGTTGCACCCTAACGCTATTATGAACTTTGCGCGTAGGTTGGGTCGCTGGTCACCGGAACAAATTTTGTGACTCTAAAATTCGATGTTCTGTGCCAAAATATTTTATGGTAGTGAGGTCTGGGGCTTTACTGACGCACACATTCTTCACACTGAAGAGAACAAATACCTGCAGCAACTGTTGAATTCATGAGGAATTGGTTGTCAGTCACATCAGAGACATGATAGAATTAAAACCCATTATCTGTTGGGTCAAGATTTGGACAAATCCAAAGGCCGAACTAACCAAAGAGATTGTTATAGATTGCATTGCACGGGACCAGGGAAGGAACATCCCATGGCTGAAGTATGTGAGGGAGACCCTGGCAGTCCTGGGTTGCGCAGATTTATTTAACCACCCCACAAAACTGTTACCCAAGGATAAGGCCCATATTAAGGTGGAATTCCTTAACCATGCGGCCTCCCGTAGGGAAGACAGCGAGGTGAACAAACCCTCTGTGAGAGCGCAACTCTTGACTAAATCCTGCTAGGGCATTCAGCCTTAATTGTCTTTTATCCACAATGCCCTAGACAGATTTTTAATGACACGCTTCGGGCTAAATCTATTACATCACAGTCTAGCGGTGCCGGCAGGTTACACTAAAACTATAGAGTCGAAGGGTCTATGCGGCTGCGACCAACGGTCTCCGTAGGATACCCTTCACTTTGTTTTATTGTGTCCCTTCTATATGTACCCTGGGAAGCTATTTTTAAAAAGCATTTTAAAAAACCCTGGTTTTAAGCAGGCCAAGGTGGCCCTCCTGTTTTTGAAGTTGTCCACAGAGGTTTTAACTCTTTGTTGTACTGTAAATGTTTTAAGGTCGGCAATGCAACTTAGAAACACTAGAGGAGAGGAGTGATTATATTGACTCTAGTATCAGTAGGTTAAAGGCCCCAATAATGAATTGTGTGGGTGAGGGCACCTTCAAAATAAATGACTATTTATTTGATCCCCTGCTAGGAGGCTGTATCTCATATGTGTCATCTTTTTATCCTATTATGCCACTTCTTTTTTAATCCAGGATATTTATTAATTACCTGTATAAGAATGATAGTAGAGAAGGGGCTTTAATAGCAAATGTCTTGTATATGTATTTTTGGGTTGTTCTTATTTTGATATATTGATTGTGGTATTTGAATGTTTTTATGAATTGCACTTTTATGGTATTGTATTGATGCAGAATAAAGTATATATAAGAAGATAAGAACTTACATTGTATTACTGATTTTATTGATAAAAATATCAAATATTTAACATTACAATATACATATAAAGTAATAATGTAATACTGCATGGTAGTCTAGAAATATAGGTATACAAATATGAGTATAATGTCCTTATTACAGACTGGCTGTGACATACATATTTACCTTAACAAGAGGCTTACGGAAAATCAGATTTTATGTCACAATGCCTGTTTCCATAGTCAATAGAGTTAAATGATGTCCTCCAGGATCAATGAAAATGCTACTTAAACACTTCATTACACTGATGATTTGTTTTACAATTATGTCATATAAACTTAATTTCTTTAAATGTTCAAAACCATTAGCTGATAGCGAAATCGTACTACCATTTTGTTTATTTAGTACAGTGCTGAAGTTGAACACTGGATTGCATGATTATATGTGCTATTGGCTCTCACCGTGACATACACTAATTTGCTAATTTGCATAAGTATTTTTTACCTAAAATTACAGACTCCATTTTATAATGTGTTACTTTATTATTAAGGATCACAAATTGATGCAATATATCTGCACTTTGGAAATTTCTTGAATCAGAGAAAAGATGCTTGACTCCTAGTCTCCCAAAGGGATAGGTGTGTGACTTGGTGGAAATACCATAAAAAAGAATTTTTTTACCACTCGGCATATCCTCTTGATTTAGGGATCCATGGAGATCATTACAGTAATGTTCTGATTAGGAAAAATGTACAGTAACATAGTTATGATTTCCAACAAATCGTCTTACTTGGAGCATTACAAAGAATTAAGGTAAATATTACGAGTTACTGTCGTGAAAGAAGTGCCCCAGTATTAATGTACTCCTCCTGTTAGTTATCAGAACTGTCTGCATTTTTCAGCACTTTTGGGGAATGGCTGATGATACTGTTAATAAACTCTTAGAAGCTTCTTTAAAAAGTTATGAATTGTCGACATCAGCACCTCAGAATGAGGAATACCCTACAATACATCCTTAACAGTATGTTTGTGCACATTTTCAGTGATAGGTATCACCAGAAATAGAGCATGACATTTTATTTATTTATTTATTTATTTATTTAGGCAATTTGTTAAGCGCTCAACTACCCGTGGGTGTCTCGGCGCTGAGTGAGTGAACTAGTCCATGAGGAGTTATTGCGTGAACAGCCAGGATTTTATCTGTCTGCGGAAAAAGAGAAGAGATGTAGAGGCTTTGATGTGAGATGGGAGACTGTTCCATAGTTTAGTTGTGGTAACTATGAAGGATCTGTCTCCCCAGGAGACTTTCTTAGTCCTGGGAACCTGCATGAGTCCAGCGGTTGAGGATCGGAGCGATCTAGCAGGTTTGTAAGGGCAAAAAGAATCTTTCAGAAACGCTGGACCTTGATCGTGAGTTGCCTTGTAGGCAATGCAGAGAGCTTTAAACTTAGTTCTCTTCTTTACAGGCAGCCAATGGAGCTCTCGGAGTGTGCCAGAAATGGAGGCATACTTGGGGCATCCGGTAATCAATCTGGCCGCAGCATTTTGCACCAGTTGTAATTTCTTTAGAACACCTTTTTGAGCATTGACTAGCAGACCACTGCAGTAGTCAATGCGGGCCATGACAAGTGCGCTGATCAGAGTTTTTGCCATATTCATGGGAAGATAGGGTAGAAGTTTTTTTATCATTCTCAAGGTATAGAATGAGGAGGATACTACCGCTTTGACGTGGTGCATGAAGGTGAGTTTGGTGTCCAGTATAACTCCGAGATTTCTTGCCTTGTTCATAGGGGGAGGGGGTGGTCCAAGGGTATCAGGCCACCATGTGGGAGACCAGGTAGGGGAGAGATTACCAAACAACATCACCTCCGTTTTATCGGAGTTCAGTTTCAGGCAATTTCTGGCCATCCAATTACTTATTTCCAGCATTCCCAGTTGGAGGCCACTTCATCTCCATTTTTGTTTATGGCTAAGACAATCTGGGTGTTGTCGGCGTAGGATGTAACCGCCAGGTGATGGATTTTTATGATCCTCGCTAAGTCTGAAACATAAATGTTGAATAATGTGGGACTAAGCGAGGATCCCTGGGGAACACCACAAGGAAGAGTGAAAGGAGGTGAGTTGAAATTGCCGAAGGCAACGGATTGAACTCGATTGGTAAGGAATGAGGCAATGAGGTCTTTCGCTGCACCTGTGATGCCTGCCGCTTTGACACGGTCGATCAAGATGGAGTGATCGAGTGATCGATTTTCGTACTGAACTGCAGTATTATCACCTTATCAATGCACTCTCATTAGATCACTTATGCAGTTTTACTTCATTTCTTGAAATGTGTGTCAGTGGGAGAAATGTGAAAAAACTGGGCTACTCACATACACGTCTTGGTCCTGTCTTAACCAGATGGCGGGAAAGCCTTTGTAGCTTTCATGCCAGTCAATCCCTGACAATGGTAAGGTGTGTCCTTCTTACAGCAGTAAAAACCATTAAGGGACTGAAAGAATATATGACTTGGGCTCTTTCACACTCCAGGGACTCCATTTGCTCCCACCTGTCCAATTGTTACACACACAACCGGGATAGCAAGATTTGAAAAAAATAAATGGAAGAAGGAAAAGACCAGAAGCTGCTATTTACAAGCAATCTCAAATGGCATACTAAAACGTATCCAAAAAACACTTTTACTATTCAACTTCAGGGTGAGGATAAAGAACGGCCTCATCAAGGGATACCCCAGACAGATATATTTACTTTGATGGCTCATGTCAACATTCTATTTAACTAATTAACTAATTAAGAGGGTCGATGTGCAAAAGTGGGACAGACCAAGTCTTCATAACACCTTGTCCAAAGCTAATAAACTTGCTCAAGACAAGATTCCCGGCTAAAACCTAATGGGCTTATTGAAAAGTGTGATTATTAAAGAAAGAAACAAGCAATTAGTCAATTAGGAACTGTGTATTTAAAATAACCAGACTATAATTCTGCAAAAGGGCTAACATAAGGCCTGCCTCTGAAGAAAACCCAAGGAAAGACGAAAACAAAATCAGTAAGCAGAACAAGTGCAAAAAACTCTAGTATAAATCAGAAAGCAGACTAGCACAGAGTCTGCCTCAGTAGAGTACGTTCAAATCGATACACACACTGGCATGGAGTCTGCTCAGTTAGAGAATAAAAGAAAGTCTAAATCAAATAGATAGACTGATAATTCTTGAGACACCTGCTTCTTATTAATGTATTCCATTGGTTAGCTTTTGCATAACTAAGGAAACACATTGGCAATTTTATGTAACACAGAAGTACAATGGCTTGTCCAGCTAACGAATGGCATACACTCTACATCGGGAGGCAGCCTTGGAAAGGTACAATTAAAGAAGCATTCTGAACATTGCTTTCTCAAGAGAACACAAATATTATAGCCTTATAGCCCGCCGTAGCGGGCTATACCGGCTATTATAAGCCTGCTGAATCGTTAAAGGCCCGAGCCGAAGGCGAGGGACTTTAACGAGACAGCGGGACTTTAATAGCCGGTATAGCCCTGCTACGAAGGGCTATACGGCTATTAGAACATTCTGCCACTAGAGGGCAGAATGTTCTAACAAATTAAACAAAGGGTTCTTGAAGCTCGAGGGGATATAAATTCCCTCGAGCTTCGAGAAGCCTTTGAAGAACATTGGAATGTTGCCCTGCTGGCCTATACCGGCCCGTAGAAGCACGGAGCACTCCATTGTCTGCAATGGAGCTCCCAACATTCCAATGTTCTAATACGTTTTATGCTTGTGCAGACACAGCAGCTGAATCTTCCTTTTAAATGATTTTCCTGAAATGGAAAAATAACACAAGCACAGAGAGAGAGAGAGAGAGAGAGAGAAAAGATCACTCACATATAATAAACCTATACTATTATTCTGCACATATCAATATCTGGCAGTGCAAGCTGACTGCAGTATTGTCATGCTAAATGAAACATTTTAAATTAAGCATTCTTTTCTAATATTTAAAAGCTCACCTACCTACACTTACTCCACATAGACATCAAGGAGGATAACATTCTTATTTGCAAGCAAGTCTTACTTGACCTCAGTTTTTCAGCATAGTCCTCCTTTACATGATAGGCAGATTTTTGTTTCATAAATACTCATGGAAATATATACATTGGACACTTTTACAACTCTAGTGTGGTTAGAATTATAAATATACCAGACTTAAAGAAAGGATTGCCTTAGAACATCACATGTGAATAACAATTCTACCAAACATTCTGTATTAGGACTAAATTAAAAAAACATATATATTTTATTCAGCCAATCTCCTGGTACATTTATTAAAAACACAGTTATTACACAATATACAGTATATTTGTCATACACTGTCAGGTTCAATGAATCTTCCAATTCATTGAGTGTACTCGTTATTTCACAGTAAAAATTATCATAAAAACATTTACTAACATCAGTTTATAAAAACACCTTATTTCTGCATTGTACATTGATTATGGCCTGCATAATCCAAACATAGAGACAACATAAAAGAAAAGACCTCAACCTTGTCTAATTATTTAGCACATTGACATTGACAGCCTGTGGTCAATATATGACATTTATCATTGTACCCTCCTTTTGGCTAATATTCAATTGTGCTTCTTTTGCGTTGACGAGTTTCGGCAGTTGTCACATCAATTATTGCCGCCTTTTTCAAGACCAAAATGTTGTCTCTCAATCTTGTAACTATTCAAGCCTACAAACAAAGTGTAGATACATACATTAGTTTCCCTTCTGCATGGAGATTTAATAAGCTTAAAATACTATCTATTATTGAACCTTGGATATTTCCGTTGTTGCACTTGCTCATTGAACACTCTCCTAAAGATATGCCTTCTTTCATTGCATGTTAATTCGGTTTTCATCTCTACACCCCTTTTATTCTACTGACTGTGGGGGCTCCCTCCCTTTGTCACCCCTCCTTTCCTCATTTCAATGTCACGTCGCCTCTCAAGTTTCTGTTCGTAGAACTTAGGGGTGGTGTCCAATTGACTCGCATAGTCATATAGGCTCACCTTCTTTTTATTGTAGCATGGACCCTGTGTCTCTCATGGAGTGGATCCCTTTTTTTCTTAAATAAGATGGTTCGATGTCGTTAAAATCCTATGTACTTGTTGTTACCCTATGTGGGACAAGATAAGCATGTTTTAGGTTTCCTGTATTTTGGGGTGACCCTGTTTGTCTTGATAAGTCATTCCTGAGGTAAGTTACCTTTATTAACGGCTTGCATAGATTTGCTGGCCTCCCCACTGGTTGTCTGGGCTGGCTTGGATATTCTGTGCTCTTCCGGGTGGACCAATTACGGCACCTCAAAGGCTGCTTGGGATAAGGGAAAGGTTTTTTTTGTCATAAGCCGTTTGTATTCTAGCTCTGTCCCTTCCTACTCCCTGTGAACTTCTCTGATTTTAACCCCATTATTGTACCTGTTTTTTAATTTTTAGCATATGATCTTGCTTCGTGGCCGTTGCTATGCGTGGTGCAGGGGCTCGTCTGTTATTGAATAACAGACCAGCCCCTGCACCACGCATAGAATTGGAAGATTCATTGTACCTGAGAGTGTATAACAAATATACTGTATATTGTGTAATAACTGTGTTTTTAATAAATGTGCCAGGAGATTGGCTGAATAAAATATATATGTTTTTTTTTAATTTAGTACTAATACAGAATGTTTGGTAGAATTGTAATTCACATGTGATGTTCTAAGGGAATCCTTTCTTTCAGTCTGGTATAGTACCTCTATTCCCTTAGTTGCTTTAGGGGTCCCTCTCAAATATCTTTTTAGAATTATAAATATGACTTTACTTTCAGAGCAATATATTCTCAGCACAACACACCAAAATGGAGGGCTCTGCATTGGCTAAACAACACTGCATCTCTCTAAACCTTCGTTGTTCCAAAAGGCATTACATAAAGAAGATTGGGGATAGGTCTCTAGACTCAGGGTCTCATTTACAGTTTGGCAGGCAGGTTACGCTGTCACTAACATGACGGATATCCCGTCTGCCATATTACAAGTGCTATTGGATATAATGCACTTGTAATAAGGCAGGCAGGTTATCCGTCTCGTTTGCGATAGAGTAACCTGTCTGCCAAACTGAAAATCAGGCTCTTACAGCCGGATTTAGATCTTGGTGGACAGGTTACTCAATCACAACGGTCAAGATATCCAATCCGCCGAAATATAAATCCCATAGGAACTAAAGGGATTCATATTTAGGTGGACAGGATATCCGTCACCGCTGTGACGGAGTAACTATAGTGTAGGGTTTCTTTCCTTTCTATTCCGCATGAGGATCTCGCATGAATTTTCACAAGAAATGGCAGGAATGCAAAGAATGTTTTCCTTCTAATGGTTGTGCTTGCGCAGCACAGAATGTATTTGTTTAAGTGTTTGTACTTACGTGGCAGTTGTGGCCGGTTCAGGGAGTCAGTTACTTTCTGAATTTGCTCTTGTAAGGCTGCACTAGTACTCGTCTGGTCATTTCATGGAATAAATCCTTAATTTCAATTTATTATCGTGTACGTCTTCACTACACGAATTTGGCGACGAGGATGGGATACTTCACTATAGTAACCCATCCGCCAAGATATAAATCAGGCCTTAAGTCACACTCAGCCATCTAGACAACTTAATTTATTCTCTGGAACCAAACGGATGCAACACCTGGTTTGTAGGAATATTTTTCCGCAAGCAAGCAGTATAAAAGTTTCAATGTTATAGGACTCTACTATGCATCAAAACAGACTTCTGGAAATTTCTCGAAAAATGTGTGCACTTAATGTGCATTTAAAGACAGCATCAGACCGGCGTTTCCATGCAACAAACGGTTTAGTGACCTGTACCTTTGCTATTCTGTAAAAGAGCTTAAATGTTTGTGCGAGGGGTCAAGAGCACTATACGAAAACAGTAAAATTAATGCATTCTGTTTGTGTCATTTAAAAAAAAAATATTAGTGCTATAGAGTGCATGCGTTGGTTTTAAAAGGCAGTCAAAGCCTTAACACTATCGTTTGTAACCAAAATAATTTCTTACATGGTAATATCTGAGTTTAACTACTTTATTTCTCTGTTACTCTAGAGTTGATAAAAGAGTTCATGAGAAAACACGGAAGAGATCGGAGATGGTGAACGTATCTGTGAAAGGTATACACTTGTCTGAAAGATTACAAGTTTGAAGCAGTTTAAGCTTTGATTTTGACTCAGCAACCAAAGATATCAACAGCACAGAAGAACAAGCAAGTTCAACAGTGCGAACTACGCTGCACTGAACGACTCTGCCAAAGTTCTAAGCACAATAAACACATATATTAATTTCAAAAGTCTAAAACCAGAACATTTGTACAATATGATTTATTACCACTAATGTAGTCATCCACTTGGCTCATTTCTGTAAGATACAGACAGAGCCCTCATCCTCAGATTCACTAGTTAAGTAAAGATGGCTGCTTGTAAAATAAATCATTTTCACATCCTAATATGGAAGCGTTAGGATATGTTATCCATGCAACGATGGAGACAGGAAAATTCAGCATTTATCAAGAATGATATAACTTCTAAAAAGAGGATAGATACCATCTGACTCTTGAATGGAATAGTCTTGGAGTTATGTTGGTGAAAAAGAAGAAAATATCCTGATATAACAATAAAAATACAGGAGCAAAGTGAACAAGCATTGGTAAATGCAGAAGGTTGTGCCTATGTGATTAATGGCATGCTGTTTTTTTTGTAAATTGTAGCTTGGTGAGCATTTGTGCAATATAAGTTACTGAAAATCTGTTAAAGTGTTATGACTTGTTTTTTTAGAAAGGCAATATATTGTGCTGGACACAATGTGTCTGTAATGGCCAACATTTTGCTTGGGGCAAAACATAAACTCTCCCATGAGGAATAGGATGCCACTTATTAACCCCCTTACCTTTGGAAGAAAAATAAAAAATACAGACAGTAGAATGACCTCCTTCACTGACAAAAGTTTTAGTAATTAAGGTTTACCACTGGCAATCAGATTAACATCCTTTTTGGTAGGAAACAGGCCTGCTTGCTTTCAATACCTCTTGCATAAGCAGTATAATTAGTTAAGCCTCCAGGTGATAAAATATCTGCTCCATATCAAGATCCAAAAGGTTCCATTAGTAGCATAAGTGACCTATTGTCCTTTTTATTTATTTTTTCCTGGCCATTAATAGAGCTTCCTGAACTGTAAATAATAATGGAAAAAACATTTTGAGTTTTTAACATGACTGCTTGTCACTGAAGCACTTATTGGCGCCGCCATCAAAAAGCTGGGCAAGATTGTTCACACCCTTGGCCCGTGAATGGGTCAAGTGAAATGGTTGTATGCTTAACAATAATTTGTTTATCTTACCTCAAAGATCACATGCATAATTCCAATTGTTAATGAATACTTTCAGCAAGGTCTTCTTTGGCGGAATGATGTGATAATATTTTGTTTTCCTCTAGAGCTTGGAACATACATATATTGTATACAAAACATTCAGGTTACAAGAGGAACTTAAGAGCCTCGCCACCAAGGATTCTCGTATGCCCACTTCATGTCTCGAACAAGTGTGACGTGTCCTTCAGGACAAAGACGCCTGGGGCCTCATTTATGAGGCTGTGCGTCACTTTTACGCCGCCGGTGCATCACTTTTTGTGACGCACCAGTGGCATAAAAAATGCTCCTTGTTGCGCCATATTTACAAAGTGACCCATCTAGGTAGATGCGTCACTTTGTAAACCCCTGCGCCACATTATACCTGCACCAGGTATAATGTATGCAAGGGGGCTTGCCCCATGTGAAAGGACGCATTGCTGGAGTTGCGTCACTTTTGTGACACACTCCAGCAATGCGTCACTTTTGCGCTTACAGATACGTCAGAAATACTGACGTATCTGTAACTCCTTGCGACATGATACATCATACATTAAATATGACGCATCGGAATGTCGCAAGGAGTGCGCACTGAGAAGTGACGCATCGCTGCTTTCACGCAGTGATGCGTCATTTCTCATAAATGAGGCCCCTAGTTCTTTCACACACCTGGCACTTTAGTGCAGTCGACTGCTGTTCCTGTTTGTTTTTCACCGCTAACTGAATACATTTCCCACTCTTCCGGGAAGTCAGTGAAAATATAGTTTAATTCATATCGAGATCTGCATATGCCAATCTCCACCTTTCCCACTTTCAGCAGCTTATCAACATTGTGTTTACAATCATATTTGAAAGCACGAAAAAGGAAACTGATGGGAAAGCACGAAAAAGGAAACTGATGGGAAAATGCGTGCCCTGATGTTTACCAAAGTGTTATTATTTACCATAGTGGGCTATGAATGGTAAGGGAGGGGAACAGCGAACGGGCGGGATGGGGGAAACAATGAGGTGGGACTCAGGAAAGGGTGCTCAACTAAGGAGAGTGAAGGGACCGAGGCAAATTGCCCAATGGGTACATATGATCAAGCCCGAGAATCCGCCTCTCCGCTCACCCCCACAACAATAAACGCTGTGCAGCAATCACATTAAAGAAATTCAACCCATCAAAGTGACAAGGGGCAGATGTGAATGAGTACATGGGAGCCTGATAAGAGAAAATCACACAAGGAACACAGGAAAAGAATGTCTACAACCAACAGAAAAAAGGAAAAGAAAAAATGACAAGCACATGGACCAATAAGAAGGTAAGGCATAGGGCAGGCAAGATCAAATCCCCTATTAAGATATATTTAATACAATTGATTTTACAAGGACAGCGCAAGCGCTGTGCAGGCGAAACCTAAAAAAGAGTGTATCGTTTGTATTGAAGACCCATTACACCATGCACATTTTCAACGTGATGAAGTTTTCAATACTAATCTGACTGGGACCCATAATACACTCTTATGCTTTAAATTTCTAACTATAACGTCCCTGTAACCTTATATAAGATGAGGTGCCAATATGCATTTTTCTTGACACTGAGCCATTGCTTCACATCTTTATCTTTGTTGATGACCCCTCATGTATTCTGATTATCAATTGCAACAGCCCTGTGGGAATAGCCCGTTTTTTCAATTTTCTTCCACAGCTGTGACTGATTAACAGTATCAAAGGCAGTTGTTTATAGGTACCATACAGTGTCTGGCCTTTCCGTAAGGCATATTTCTATGCCAGAAGTCTAAAAAAGAAACATACACAACTACGTTCTGGTAACCAGGCTGGTCAAGGGCGCTCAACACTGGTACAAGGGATACAAATATTAAGTCCTCACTTGTCAGAGTGGTGCTGCAAAGGGAGAAAAGGGGGTGATTACCAGACAACCCTCAAGGACCACACCCAGGTATGGTCATGAATTGAACAAAAATGGATCCTCCCTGCGCTCCAAAATTAATAAGAATTTAGGTATCGTAAAGTCAATATAACAATCTCTGTGAAAACAGCAATTAAAGCATCCTAAATATACAACCACAATTACGCGATCACTTGTGCTGATCGCTATCCTTCAAGGTCCATTTCTCAATTTAGAAAAAAGTATAGTCTATTCAATGTTCCAATGTCTAATCTTCAAAATAACTATATTACCTCCCTTGTCAGCCATTTTAATGACAATATCAGGGTTTGTGGCAAGGATCTTCAGTGCTAAACGTTCCTTAATGGTCAAATTATTACGTCTAGGGTGTCTCTTATTCTCCCTTATATCCTTCCTAATTAGATTATCAATGTCCAAATTAACCGCTTTAAAAAAAGCATCAATAACATTGCCCGAGGATAATTGTGGAGTCCATCGTGGCTTAATCTTCAAACCGCTTGTTTCAAAGATGGTCTGGTTAATCTCAAGATCTAAAAGTAACTTAGACATGGTCAACGGGTCATCTTCACTTTCAGTTAGTGATAATAACAGTTTGGTTTCTTATACCTCCTGGATAGGATTGTATGACTTAACAACTACTGCCTAAACCACGACTTCTGGAACAACGAAGGCTAAACCACGACCATTACTTAACCACTATATTTTAAACCACTACTCCCTAAACAACGAAAAAATAAGATTTAATGACACTTTTTTAATTTATGCCTTTTTTTCTAATATACTAGTTAATATTTGTTTACAAAAACGAGCACACTGATCATATTTTGTTCGATTCGAAATCATTTACAATTGTTAAAATCAAAGCAACACTGCCCTCTCCTGACATAAACCAGTCATTTAATTGTAAACAACCTTAGCTGTATTTGAAACGTAACTATTACAAATGTATTCATCACGGTATATTTCTAACTATATATATATATTTTTTATCATATTTGTGGGGGGAGTCCCCCCACACCCCCCATCTACCCATTTATACGTTTTCCTAAATTATCCTACGTGCAACTCCAGTGTTCTAAAAGTCGGGGTTCCATCCTTCGTTGTTCCGTCGTTCGTGGGTGTTACCTTCGTGGTTCAGCCCTCTTCGTTGTTCACTCTTTGTTGTTCCGGTAAGTCATTGTTCAAACATCGTGGTTAAGGATGTTTCCGCCTGGATAGAGAGGTTACTCAATTCAGGTCTAATAACAGAGCTAGATGATTCGGGATGGTTTGCAAAGTGTTTTTTTATTTTTAACACCCTGGTAAATCTGTACAAGTCAATCTTAACTGAATTCCAGTCCATTTTAGTAGTCGGACAAAAACTTAAACCTTTTTAAGCAAGGAGACCATGTCTGAGGTCAATTCTAATGAGGAAAGAATAATAATTTCAATTTCATTACCAATACCCGTACTTGCAGTTAATTCTTCCAGGACCGAGTCCTCATGCCCTGTCTTATTTTTGCTTCGCCCTTTGCCTCTGGTTCTTCTCCTGGTCTTACGTTTCCTACATCGCGAAATCTCACTCCCGCTTCCCGGTTCCCAATCCTTATCCGGCGTACTTCTTGTAAAAAATTATTACCTCCAACTGACGCACCTAGTGTATCCACTATATCCTCATTCTCACTAGTAGATACATTGATAGAAGAGGAGTAAGGATCGCTAACGCTCGAGAATTCTCCCTTCTTCTTAATAGGTTGACTCTTATTCATAAGATAATCAAAGCGAAGTGCAAATGTAAATATACGACCTGTTCGGTAATCATTCTCATCCCTTTTTAATTTCTTAGCCTTCCTTCTCTTAATATCCGTTTGTAAGGCTTCTAAAATCTCATCTAAGCTTGCATAATTTTTCATGGTCGCCTCTGGAATATTAAGTAGTTTAATATCATCCTCTACTCTTTCTAATGATTGGGTCATTTGATTTATCTGTCAGCCCCTAGTACAGTGCACCGTGTGTGCCCAGGGCTTGTAAATCAAATGCTGCTGGTGGGCTTGCAGCACTGTTTGTGCCACCCACAGAAGCAGCTTGTAAAGTGTGTCTCAGGCCTGCCATTGCAAGGCCTGCATGCAGTCTAGCACTGCCATGTCGACTTGGCCAAGTGCACTCACTGGCCAGTCCCTAAACCTTCCCTTTGCTTCATATTAGACCCCCCAGGGCAGGGTGCATTGTAAGTATAAGGTAGGACATGCTCTGATGTGTAGCGTGTTCTAATAGTGAATTACAGCCATTTTCGTTTTTCCCTATTGAAGGCTACCTGTTCTTATAGGCTAGAATGGGCAGTTAGATTATTACATTCTTATAATCCTAACTGACTCAGGGAACATGGTAGAAAATCGAATTTAATATGCTTGAACTCAGAATAATAAAATACATCTTTTAGTAAAGTTCATTTTAATATTCTGAGTTTGCAAATACCACTTTTAGAAAGCAGGTATTTGCTTACCTAACCATTTGAGACTGCCTCTGCTGGGTTGTTTATTCCTTGTCTGGGTTTGTGTGTGACAGGGCTGGGGAATTCCAGGAGAGAGGCTGGGGCAGCTCAGTGGTGAAAAGAGAGATCTGCATCTAGATGGGAGGGAGGAGTTACACCTGGGACCTGAATAGGGCTGGGCCTTCCCTCTACAATGCTGGTTCTACCCCTGTGGCTTGTCTGATGTCTCTGCCCTGCACTGTGAAAGGAGCTGAGGATTCATGTCAACAGAGTGCTCCAGAGCTGTATCTTCCCTCCCCTGTGCTGGCTGCACCTCCTGTGGGGCTGCTGATGTCTCTGCCCTGCACAGTGAAAGGAAGAAGAGAGTCATGTAAACAAAGTGCTCAGGAACTGGTTTGGACTAGGCAGAGGCCTCTCTGCCTTCAGAGAACAAAGGTTTTTGGGGTATAAATATTGGGACCCTGACCCCAAGAAATTAGATCACTTCTGGAACAAGAAACCTTTCTGACAAGGAGAAGAACCAAGGAAGCTGCAGGAGTTTGGACTGCCCCTCTGCCAGTGTGATGTTTGCTGGGTTGGCCTGCAGTGGTTGCTTCATTGCCAAGGAAAAGCAGAAGGAACTTTGTGAGGACTTTCATCTACAGAATATTCTCCAAGGGCTTGAACTGTGCTTGCTTCCTGCTGAAGTCTCAGGGACAACAGACTTTACCTCCATCTCCCTCCTGAATTTCATTGCTGGATATTCTGACTCCAGACACTTGCGTGCCGCTGGGAGCTGGAAGCGCGATTCATCGAGAAGAAGCGTGTCGCCGCTGCAGCTGAAGCGAGCCTTCGTCGCCTCTCCCTGGAAGCGTGTGTTCATCGAAGCTGTCTGCTGTCGCATCACTGGAGAAGTGTGACGCCATCGTGAGAGTCGCCATCGCTTCACCGGAGAAGCGTGTTGTAAGGCCTGTCGTGTCTCCAAAGTACAGAGTCATCGCAAGGCTACCAGGGTGTCATCGCATTGCCACCACAAGGGCGCCATCTTCTCGCATCGCAACCGGATCGTCGCATCACATCAAGGCGCCATCTTGCGCATCGCAACGGGCCTGCAGGCAGAGAATCTACGTATCACCTCCGCACCGGTAAGGCTCACAACGAGTCCCCTCCTCTGCGCAAGCATTGAGGAAGGACGCAACCGTTCCCCCGGATCACGGAACCGACGCATCTCCCCTTTTGCGAGCCTTTTGTTCACTTTGCGTTACGCATCGAGGTACTTTGTTGAGAACTTTGTCGCATTTAACAGCAACTTGATCTAAGAGACTTTAACCATCTTTTAAGTAATCTTAAGTATAGTATTGTGGATTTTAGTCATTTGTGGTCTTGTGTTAAGTCTATATAAAAATACTTATTTTTATAAAACCTGTGTTGCGTCCATCTGTAGTTTTATCACTGTATTACTGTGTATATTCACAAATGCTTAACACACTGCCTCTGAGATAAGCCTGTCTGCTCGTGCCAAGCAAACAAGGGGGTGAGCAGGGGTTATTAAGGAGTGTAATCCCCTTATCCTGACTTAGAAGTAAGGGTCCCTATTTGGACAAAGGTGATAACCATTGCAAACTAGAGAGGCCCAGATCTAACATGGAGGTACATAAATATTCACAATGACCATTACTTAGCTTACTAATAGTGCTATTCTTTGCTTCAGTCACCCCACCGTCAATTATTGCAGTTTTAAAATTTGTATATTCACTCACAACTCTCTCACTCTTTAGATCCTTTCTGATTGCTACCAGGGAGATCACCTCCAGCTGGGCATCTAAACCTACCCCTTGGATTGGATTGGATGTATTGGATTGGATGTGGATTTATATAGCGCGAATTGTTGCCCGGAGGTGTCCAAGCGCTGAGAATACCAGGTCCAACCAGGGGAAAAAAGACACAGAGGGAGGGAGGGAGGTTTAGACTGGATGAAATAGGAAGGTTTTTAATTGTTTGCGGAAGGTCGTGAGATTAGAGTTGGATCTTAAGTGCAATGGGAGGGCGTTCCAAGCCCTCGCCGCATTGTAGGAGAAAGATCTACCTCCAGATCTGGATCTCCTTACTCTCGGAGTGACTGCTAGGAAGGACTGGTCTGATCTTAGGTTCCTGTTGGGCCTGTAATGATGGATTAGGTCCTGTGTAATCCTGGGGCCAGAGTTCCAGAAGGACTGGTGGGCTATGCACATGGCTTTGAACAAAACCCTTTGGCGCACTGGTAGCCAGTGGAGAGAGACTAGCCCGGACCTAGCTGACTGTCTGCGAGGGATGTCAAGTAACAGACGTGCGGCGCAGTTCTGCACAATCTGCAGCCTCCTCAAGGTGGATTCTGGGGCTCCAAGGTAGAGGACATTATTAAAGTCGAGACGAGATTGGATCAGGCCTTGTACCGCTGCTTGCTTGGCTTCCATAGGAAGGAGGGGGAAAATTTTCCTAAGCATCTTCATGATGCCGAAGCAGGTGGCCGAGAGTTTGGTAGCTTGTACGTCGAAGGAGAGAGATCTATCCATCCATATTCCCAGGCTTTTAATACTGTTTTTGGGGGTAGGTGGAGGGCCCATGCTGGGTGGCCAAAGGGTGGGCGGGAGGCTGGGGACCGAATTGCCGTGGACCATAAGCTCGGTTTTGTCTCCATTTAATTTTAAGGATGATTGGGACATCCAGGATTTTACCTCCGCTATACACTCTCTGAGTCCGCTCTGTACAGGTAGATTGGTCTCCTGTGTTAGGGAGACCACCAGCTGCGTGTCGTCCGCGTAGGAAATGATCTTGATCCCAAACGGACGGACGACATCAGCTAGTGGTCTCATGTACAGGTTAAAGAGTGCCGGGCTCAGAGAGGATCCTTGGGGGACGCCGCAGTTCAGAGGAATGCTGGTGGAGACTGAGTCACCATCGAACACCTGGAAAGATCTATCTTCCAGGAAGACCGGAACCAGGTCCATGCTTTACCCTTGATCCTGACCTGGGCCATGCGGTCCAGCAGGGTGACATGGCTGACCGTATCGAAGGCCGCGCTGAGATCAAGGAGGATCACTGCCACTGATCCTCCCTGATCTAAGATTTTCCTGGCCTCCTCGGTGACCATGAGGAGGGCGGTCTCGGTCCCATGTTTGGGTCTAAAGCCGGTGTGGGCGGGGTCCAGAAGAAGGTGGGTTTGTAGAAAGTTGGTTAGTTGGAGATTTATGCATTTCTCCAGGACCTTGCTCGCCCAGGGGAGCAGGGATATTGGGCGGTAGTTGCTCATATCCGTGGGGTCTAGGCTGGGCTTCTTCAGCAGGGCCTTCACCATGGCCTGCTTCCAAACTGTAGGAACTGTGCCCGTGGAGATGGAGGTGTTTAGGACGTCCCTTAGTATGGGTAGGGTGGTTTGTGCGGCTGCCATTATTATCTCTGGGGGGGCAGGGTCATTGGGAGAGCCAGATTTGACTTTGCGTGCCAGAGACTCCAACAAGACAAGTTCCAGTGGAGGGAAATGGGACAGCGTGGGTGATTGAGGATTATGAACTGGTTCAACGGGGTGTGGGGATGTAATGGGCGGAGGGGGGTTGATCAGGGGGAAGGCCGAGCAGATGGAACTGATTTTCTGATGGAAAAGTTCGGCAACTTTGTTGCAGTGGGAGGTGGGTTTGTCCACTGGTAGGCTGGGGGGGGGTTTGGTTAGTTGGTTTATGATTTTGAAAATTTCCTTCGGTTTGGATTTTGCAAGGACAATTTTCTCTGAGAAGTAGGCGTCCTGGACTTCCTTTATCAGACTTTTGTAGTTGCTGATAGCTTCTCGGTAGAGGGTTTTATGTGCCGCTGAGTAATCGGTTCGCCAGCGTCTTTCGAATTTCCTACAGCACCGTTTTTTGTATCTCAGATTCTCCGTGTACCACGGGGCAGTTTTATGGAGGCGTTTAAGCGTGATTTCCTTTTTCGGGAGAGCGATGTCGAGAGATTGGGAAATCCAATTGACGTAGGCTGGTTGGCTGGATCGGGGTTATCCGTGATCAGGGGTCGGGTCTCTGTAAGTGCATTGGTCCAATTATCAATCATTAGATGGGACCAGGCTCTCTTGAGTCTTGTGGTGGGGGTAGGTTCAGGGGGTTTAGGGATAGTCCAGTTGATGGGAATCAGGAAATGATCCGTCCAGGGAAGGGGTATGGGAGGACTGGTTAGGAGGTCAGTGCAGTTGCTAAAAACTGGGTCAAGCAAATGGCCTTTTACGTGTGTGGGCAGGGTAACCCGTTGTGAGAGCAGCAGGGCTGCTAGGTCGCCTGTTAAAGTCGAAGCGGTGAGGTCAGAGGGCGAGTCAAAGTGAAAGTTAAAATCACCTAACAGGATGAAGTTGGATGAGGAGATAATACGTTCGGATACATTTGTGGGTAGGCTGACGTGGAACTGCCTGTGGGGGCCTGGAGGTCGGTAGATCAGGGTGCCTGAAAGGCACTTATTGGGGGACAGTTCAATATTAAAGGTGAGGCTTTCACAGTCTAGAATGGTTTCGGCGACCACTCTGCAGTTGAACTGCTCTTTATATATTATGGCTAGACCTCCTCCCCTCCCTTTTGGCCGGTCCTGGCGCAGGATTTGAAAACCTGCAGGAAGCGCAGCTATTGTGGCTGGATCGGCTTCTGGGGAGAGCCAGGTTTCTGTTAAGAACAGAATGTCAGGTGAGTGTTCTTCTATTAACAGCATTATTTCGGCAGTATGTTTAGGGAGGGAGCGGCAGTTCAGCAAGAACATCCGAAAATTGTGGAGCGGTTTGGGGGTGGTAGTGGGTTTAAGGAGTCTGTGATTGACCGTGGAGGCCCTCAGACTATGAAGGAGGTCCGCACTGTAGAGTATGCGATCGGATGATCGGGGGACAGGGGATCTGACCCTTGGCCCGGACTCGGCGCGGACGAGCGTAGACGAGCTTGCCTTATGCGCGCCTTCGGCGCGCAATCGTCGCGCCCGCTGCGCTTCCTGTACATGCACATATTTATTGGGAGGGTTAGGGGGCGTGTCCCTCGCTTCCTCGTGGCCGATGGCGGCTGAGGAGGGCTCTCTCAGGCACTCCCTCTGAGCGCTAGCTCCGCTCTGAGGAAGCAGGTGAATTCAAGTTAAAAACAATTAAAAAGCAGTCTTTCAATATGTGCAAATTAGCAAGTTTAGCAGCGTTTTCCTCTCCCGGCTGTGCCTCAGGAGGAAAGTGGTATACTGCGAGCTAGTGGTCAGCTGGGGGGGGGGGCGAGAAAGTGGGTGTGGCTACGAGGGGGGCGTGTCCCTCGCTTCCTCGTGGCCGATGGCGGCTGAGGAGGGCTCTCTCAGGCACTCCCTCTGAGCGCTAGCTCCGCTCTGAGGAAGCAGGTGAATTCAAGTTAAAAACAATTAAAAAGCTATCTTTCAATATGTACAAATTAGCAAGTTTAGCAGTGTTTTCCTCTCCCGGCTGTGCCTCAGGAGGGAAGTGGTATACAGCGAGCTAGTGGTCAGCGCGCTATATATGGCGAGAAAGTGGGCGTGGCTACGAGGGGGCGTGTCCGTCGCTTCCTCGTGGCCAATGGCGGCTGAGGAGGGCTCTCTCAGGCACTCCCTCTGAGCGCTAGCTCCGCTCTGAGGAAGCAGGTGAATTCAAGTTAAAAACAATTAAAAAGCAGTCTTTCAATATGTGCAAATTAGCAAGTTTAGCAGCGTTTTCCTCTCCCGGCTGTGCCTCAGGAGGGAAGTGGTATACAGTGAGCTAGTGGTCAGCGCGCTATATATGGCGAGAAAGTGGGCGTGGCTACGAGGGGGCGTGTCCCTCGCTTCCTCGTGGCCGATGGCGGCTGAGGAGGGCTCTCTCAGGCACTCCCTCTGAGCGCTAGCTCCGCTCTGAGGAAGCAGGTGAATTCAAGTTAAAAACAATTAAAAAGCAGTCTTTCAATATTTGCAAATTAGCAAGAATAGCAGCGTTTTCCTCTCCCGGCTGTGCCTCAGGAGGGAAGTGGTATACAGCGAGCTAGTGGTCAGCGCGCTATATATGGCGAGAAAGTGGGCGTGGCTACGAGGGGGGCGTGTCCCTCGCTTCCTCGTGGCCGATGGCGGCTGAGGAGGGCTCTCTCAGGCACTCCCTCTGAGCGCTAGCTCCGCTCTGAGGAAGCAGGTGAATTCAAGTTAAAAACAATTAAAAATCAGTCTTTCTATATGTGCAAATTAGCAAGTTTAGCAGCGTTTTCCTCTCCCGGCTGTGCCTCAGGAGGGAAGTGGTCTGGAGGGAAGTGGAAGTCTGCTGGAGTTGGAGGGTGGACCCCTTTCTGCTGCTCTGATATATACAAAGTAATCCTTTAGTATTCAATTTTCACTTGCCCAAGTTTCTTGCAGGACCACTATTATTATCTCCTAATCTGTTAATTGCGATTGTAAGTATGACCAGGTTCTGCAATACTCCAGGACATCAGGCGAATGACATTATCAGCAGGAGCTATATGGCTTTGGGACTGCAGAGCCAGGGTTAATTGCTGCTGCAATCCAATTCCATTCATAGTGGTTTGACTCAGTGACTTTTTTTGATGGTTGTCCTGTGAATATCCTTTTTCTTCAGTTACATCTAAATCAATAGTGCTTGTTTTTTGTTTTACTTGCACCAAAATCAGATGCCAATAATATTTGCTAGCTCCCCACCTGAATGAACTGTGCCTATTATTAGTTAACTCCACACAAGAATCTATTGCCCTTCCTATTTGCTAGGTTTTCATCTGAATCACCTGGCCTTGCTATTTCATAACTTTACAGGTGAATCGCCTTTCCCTTTTATCTGCTAACGGTGACCATGCTTCAGAGATACTTCGCTGCTTTCTGATAAATTTGTGACGGTGGGTCCCAAAAATATGTTGCTCAGGCCAGAATCAGATAGTCCCACAATGTTGTTACCTTAAGTTTAAAAAATGGTCGACTGTGTTTCAAATGAATTTATCCTATCCATTCGCCTCACTACTAATTTCGATGATTTAAGGCAGGTTTGTATTAAAAGATAAATTAAATGAGTACTCTCTAATTTCCCCAAAGGACATTAACATTTATATTTCAAATAAATCATCTGACTTCATTATGCTTTTCGCCTGCCAATATATCTACCTCATAATTTATGTGCTATCTTGGTATATGGATGTGTCACCATCTCGAGGATACTCTTGTCAAATGTGTTCACTTTCTCTGAACTGTTTTCAAGGTAACCAAAATTGTCTTACCTACAATGTCCCTGTTGGTCTTTCTGTTACCTCCATCAGTTTAATAAAAAAAAACCTTCGTTACACATTTTCTACAATCACTCATCCTGGTCTCTGCATATCTCTCTGGGTGTTGAATAATCAAACTAGATGACATGCTGCAAAGTAAACATGCAATGTCTTAGTTCAATGTGTCTCTATCAAAGTAAACAGTGTTCTCTTCCACACATAACGTATCCAAATGATTATCTAGTTTCACAAATATATTTAATTAGAGAATTGGTACAGTATAGAATGGATTGTTTAACTAGGCACTTGCGCCATTTTTAGGTTTTCCCAAGTTCATCTGTTTCATATACATTTTCAGGGGGCAGTTGTACTTTGAAGCGATTTGGTTTGCTCATTATGTAAGTGGTAGCTTCCTGATTTTGCCCATTTTAATATTATATCCTGTCCTGAATTCAAATTGCTGTACTAGTGTATATATATTGGAGATGTCTTACTGTAGTAAAGCTGTCATACGCCAGTGGCGGCTCCTTGTCAGGGGCTCCAGTGCGCATCCCTCTGCCTCCTGTGAGGACCCACATTTTGCATGTTGCCAATCTGAGTCCTGGTACTGTGCAGCATTTAACAGTGTCCATGAAAGCACAACTGCCATGATTTCATGAACACTGCGTTGCGTATTCATGAACACTGTTAGTGTGCATGTCAGCCATCTCTGTCTTTCTCCAAACTCCTTATGACAGGAGTAGGAGGGGCTTGAGAAGGCAGATCCTCAATCCATCTACAAAGTGCTATTAAAACACAACACTCTGTATGTGGACATCTGGATTGTGCATGTCTGAGGAGAGTATTTTAACTCCGGTCCCCTCACACAGGCACAATCCATTTTTATTTCGCAGACATTTTGTACATGCCTCAGGCAGAACAGCACATCCGCTCAAATGTGTTTGTCAGGACGCGCGTCAGTGCAGCCTTGAGGGCAGTGAGAAGCCACACAGAGCCCAGCACTGACCCAGCTTCTTATAGGACTGCGTTTTGAGTCCTATGAAGAAGTTTAGAGGGATTGAGGTTGATCTATATCTTTTGAAACCTGCCCTTATTGCTCTGTCATGCTCCTCTTAGGGAATCATTGCTTGGCGGTTCGAATGCCCAGTGCCAGATAACTGCTCTGGTGCTGCTATGGAGCCTTCTCGAGTTGCCAGAGTTTCAAGACAAGTAAAAAAAAATGTTTTTCTGTTTATGTATATATGTGTTTGTGAGTGATTGAAAGTAAATGGGATTGAGTGAAAGTGGGTGTGAGTGTATGTACGAGCGCCAATCAGAGTGAAAGTTAATGAGAATCTGTGTTATGAATAAGAGAAAGTGAGTATGAGGGAGTGAGTGAAGAAGTGAGTGATTAGAGATTGTGAGAGGAAGTGGAAGTAAGCCATGGAGTTAGCTGTCAATGGTGCTGCAGATGAGGTTACACTAGGGTCTATGCTCAGCGAGTGTGAAAGGGTGACTGTGTTTGTAAGTGAAAATGAGAACCAGTGAATATGAGTACGTTAGTGTGGGAGTAACAGTGAGTGGGAGTGAGTATGAGTGAGAATGAGGAAACTCGATTATGAGTTAGAGTGAACGAGGGAGAAGAGAGTAGATGTGAGAAAGGGGAGAGTATGAGTGTGGTAAACTTTGGAAAGATTGGGTGACCTCATAAAAGGTATTATGCCCCACCACTCTCAGAGATTACCAAATACTACTCTGATTTGCAAGAGACAGCAGAATGATGGATCGGGTCAGTGTTATTACCTCTATTCTCCTACCTGACCTCAACCTTATTGGCAGGGTCTATAAGGTAATGGCAAACGAGTAGTGAGGAAGCAGCCCTGTACTGAAACTTTGATGGAGCAAAACTGCATAGAGACCAGACCACCTGTTGAGTTGTGTCTCCTTTTAGAAATCATATAGAATTACTATTCACAACAGGAAAATATATGCATCCTGCATCTAGGCATTGCCTCCATCATATAGGGAAACCCACATAGCTTAATGCTTTCTCTGCATGGAGTTAGAGAAGGCATTCAAAATATGTTCCCAAGCTTAATTCATCAGACATTTAATGTAGACTGCTGAGTGGATGATTGTGTCTTGTTCTCTGTAGAAAACGTTTGTTTTAATATACCAAGGGGCAGATGTATCATCCGTTTTGTTTGTCGCAAATCTGCGATTCGGAAAATAGCAGCGTTTGCGACAAAAAAAACGGGATTTGGAATGTGTCATGCAAAAGCCTCGCAATATTAAGGAATAGCAAATTTAGCGATTCCTTAATATTGCGAGGCTTTTAAGAAATGGCAAATTAAGATTTCTTATTTGAAATGTATTAAGCATTTCAGTGTTGCGATTTTTGACTAAGAATTCGCAAATTACCATCAACTTGTAGTTGGTGGTAATTGGCGAATTCTTTTCAAAAAGCACTTTTGTAACATTCTAAAGGTGCCATATGACGCTCATACATGCCCTTAGGGCATGTATGTGCGCCATATGCATACACATGTCAAATTCAGGGGTGCAGCAGGGTGTCCTTAAGACACCCTTGCACCCTTGAAATTATTCTCAATTTGCGATTCGCAAATTGAGAATAATTTCACATTCATTCCTATGGGCCTCCTGGCCCATAGAAATGAATGGGAAATTATTCTTTAATTGCGATTAGCTATTTGCTAATCGCAATTAAGGAATTTTAAGAAATCGCTAATAAATAGCGAAATTCTACATACATACCATTTTGCACTTCTCAAATAGCGATTCCTTAACAATCGCTATTTGAGAAGTGCAAAATAGTATCTTGATACATCTGCCCCCAAGTGACTCAAAATATACAGGCACAAAACGTTTCTGTCCATAATAAATTTAATGTAAGCAACAAAAGAAGGAACAATTCCAAATGGATTACAAAGTAAAGCATTGAACGAAACAAGGAAGCAAAATCTATTTTTTAAAAGAGCCCTCACTCACCAACTTAGTTGGTGACATGCTTCATAATAGGGTCCCCACCTGAGTTGCCAATTGCCTCCCGGGTGTGCTATGACGCCTGATTACAGCAGAGCAGGTTTTTTGTGCAGAGTGAGTTTCAGTGAAGAGGTGACTTAAGATTGCCTTTATCAATCCCTATAAATTTAATGTAGGAATAATAAGGCAAGATTAAAACGAAGAAGGATGTCCTATCTGGTTAAAATGACCGTCGACATCCGTGGGTATATTAGTGAAAAGGTCAGGTCTACATGTTTCAGCCTCTGAGAGCAAAATCGCAAGGCTTTCTTCCGGACCAGTGGTGACACATAGGTGTGCACTCGCTGAGGTGCATCCAACACTATCAAGGTAACCACAAACTTATGATTCAGCTCTTAGCATTTTCTGAAAGGAAAAGAGTTTACAACACATGAGAACATCCAGATTGTTCAAGCAGTAATTATTGTACTCAGCATAGCCGGTGTAACATTGCGAACCACATTCTTCCTTGTTTGTCATTCAATTTGTGCAGTGGGCTCTCATGACTTAGGTGCCTATCTTCCGTCAAGTGCCATGCACATGCGTTGCACACACACAATCATTATTTTATTACATAGTATTTTATTACAGGAGGAGGGCTCATTATATGCCGAGAAAATCCTTATTATCACCCACAAACGTGGTAAATACAGTGGGGTGATTTAATTTGGCAAGGAGCCGTAAGTCACAGGCTTGTCTTGTTTAAAAACATGGAGAAGGTCGTGATCAATAAAATAGAGGAGTATCACTGCGCCTTGGTGCTCCTTATCAAACAAAAATGGTGGAGAGGAGGAAAAAGACCCCCAATACAAAGCTTACATGAGACATAGTTAAGTCCTACCCCATGGATCCTGTCGAGCGGCGATGCTTATAGTCACACTCTAGACGTAAAGTGGAAAAACGTCAGGACTAACTCAGTCTATTGTGATAATACCACCATACACGCCAGGCAAAACCCTACTTACTGCATCAAGGACAAGCGCCCGCTTCTGGCACCTGTTGTATTCATGGCCCGGGATCCCAAGGATGGATGTTTTGCATGACTAGGCGTTTTTAGGTCTTGGCTAGTAACGCGCTGAAAGCGCGTTCTGGCCAGAGAACTATCGTCGGCGTCTCAGCAGTCTGAGAACGCCGAAGTGAGACAAGACCTGGCCGCGCGCAGCGTTTCCCCATAGGATAACGTTGTGCGCGCGGCCAGGTCTTGTCTCTACAGCATTGCATGCAGACCGGAGTCTGCATACCAGCGCGCTGCGCCGATAAAAGCTTCGCTGAGCGGGCTGGGCTGCGCACAGCCATTCCAAGGGCGCCTTCACTCCCCCCTCCTCGCATGCTTTGCAAAGTACATCAGTCCAGGCTGGCAGCACCCGCCACCTATTCCAGTACTTTCAAGTACTGAAACCCACACAGATCTGGCAAGACACCCCAGGCCTGGCCTGCAGCACCCCCTTTGGTTCCAGCACTGATATCTTCATGCAGCTCTGCCAAGGCACCTCAATATAGATCAGCAGGCGCCCATGCATTCCCAGAACTGCTATCTCCACATAGCTCTTATTAAGCGCCTCATTTTTTTCCCACCAGCACCTTTTGTGGGTGCAGGAATGAACCCCCTCCTGCCCCCACTCACCCCACCGCCCCCCTCCAACCCCCACAGCTCTGTTACGGGACCTGAAGCTGCACACCGCTCTTCACACCCACTATCCCCATAAGACACCTCGATATTGAACTGCTGCCTCTTTCTGTTACTGTTGCCCCCATACAGCTCCACCAATGCACACCAGACATGACCTGCAGCAACCGCTCAGTATCCTGAATTGCAATCCCCACGCTCTGCCAAGGCACCTTGATCCTGACCTGTAAAACACATGCAATCCCACCTCTCCTGTCCCCCTACAGCTCTGGTGCTCCCCTACAGCTATGATAAGGCACCTCATCCTATCTTACATTTCCTGCCGCTGTCGAAATCTCAACCTAACCAACAGCTTGGCAACTCTTTCTCAGATCCAGGAAATGGCCCTGACCGCCCCAGAGAGGCAGCTGCAGAGGCCGGGCAGTCTTACGCCCCAGCCCCTGTGTCTGTCCGTGGGTAGGAGGCGGAGCCGCAGGGCAGAGGGCGCGCAGCTCGTGGCAGCTGTGCTTACAGGCGGCTACGGACATATATTTAATGTGGCTATTGCTCAGCACCTGCGCTAGAACCCCACACCAGTAAGCCCAGAGTCTCCATGTCACCCTTTCTACAAGGCTTTGCAGTATGCAAAGATAAAACACAATTGATTGATTGATTGAATACCTTTACCCTGGTCGGCACTCCTTATGCCCGAGAGTCGCCGACACAACATTGGCGACGAGGGAGTGTTGCTGCTGGGGTTCTCTGTGGGCCCCCGGCGATGAAAGACTGTGTGCAGCGGCCACGCGCTCCTTCGAGGTGAGAGTGGTGCTCGTGCCGCATGTTAATGTTAATGTTATTGGGATTTGTATAGCGCTCGGCTGCCCCAGCAAAGGGGCGTCCCGGCGCTGCGAGCAAAGCTAAAGACAGAAAAAGAGGAAAGCACCAGAAGGGAAGAGGTGCGGTTACTGAAAGAGGTGGGTTTTGATGGCTTTCCTGAAAGCCAGAAGGTCCTGCATGCCACGGATAGTTTCCGGGAGGCTGTTCCAGAGCTTGGCAGCGAGCAGGCTAAAGGATCGACCGCCCATTCTGGCTAGATTGGTACGGGGAATGACCACCAGATGTTGTCCTTCTGAACGAAGTGACCTCCCAGGGATATATTCCGTCAGGAGGGGGCGCAACATCGGGGGGGAGGCGGTTTTAAGGATTTTGAAGACAAGGCAAAGTGCCTTAAACTGAATCCTTTTTCCCACCGGGAGCCAGTGTAGTTTTTTCAGAGCGCCAGCCACTGAGGAGTGGCGGGGGAGACCTACTAACGCTCTGGCGGCAGCATTCTGCACTCTCTGAAGTCTGGTAGTTTCCGCCAGGTTAGCGCCAAGTAGGAGGGAGCTGGCATAATCCAGCCTAGAGAGGATGGTAGCTTGGACAATTACCTGGCGGGTGTGACAGTTGAAGAACTTCAGAATAGGTCTTAGATTGCGCAGGATGCCGAAGCAGGTGGCTGCGACTTTTTTGGTGTGGTGAGTGAATTTCAATGCTTAGTCGACCCAGACTCCCAAGTTTTTTACACATTCCTTGGGCTCAGGAGGTTGGCCTAAAGTATCAGGCCACCAATTATCGCCCCAGGATGCGGTGTTTTTCCCCAAGAGCAGTATCTCCGTTTTCCCCGCATTGAGCTGGAGGAAATTGGCGATGTCAGTAAGGGTCTGCTTGAAGTGATGAGCCTCCAGACCGTTGTTACCATTGAGAGCTACCACCAACTGGGTATCATCTGCGTAAGATACTAACATCAGACCACTCTGTTTAACCACCTCTGCTAGTGGTCGGACGTAAACATTGAACAGGGTGGGGCTCAGTGATGACCCTTGAGGCACCCCCTGTCCAATGTTGTGCTCTTTAGAGATGTAAGGGGGGGTGGAGACTTTGAAGGATCTGTTGGCAAGAAAGTCTTTAAACCATCCCAGGGCCGTACCTGTGATTCCAGCTTCCTCCAATCTCATCAAGAGGGCCTCGTGTGACACCGTGTCGAAGGCAGCACTGAGATCCAACAGGATCAGTGCTGCCGTTCCGCCGGTGTCAAGAATGGTACGGAGGTCCTCTGTAACACTAAGCAAGGCTGTCTCGGTGCTGTGACCAGCTCTAAACCCGTGTTGGGAGTCATCCAGAATGTTATTGGTTATGAGGAAGTTGGTGAGGGTGGTGTTGACGTGTGCCTCTATGATTTTAGCTGGCCAGGGGAGAAGTGAGATGGGCCGAAAATTTTCAGGAAGGGTGGGGTCCAGGGTGGGCTTTTTCAAGATGGGGGATACCCATGCCTGCTTCCATTTAGAGGGAATTTTAGCCGTAGAGAGAGACAGGTTAATGATGTTCCGTATCGGTTCCGTGACAAGCTCATTGGCTGCACAAAAGGTCTCGGGTTTTAGGGGGTCAGCCGGGGAGCCAGATTTTATTTTTTTACAGATTTTATGGAAACTCTCACGTTCTAGTGTGGGGAGGTAGGAAAGACAGGGCCTACTGGGGTCTAAAGTAACGGAAATCTGGGGGGAATAAGGGAAGGTCTCGTAAATTTTCTTTATTTTGTTGGTAAAGAAATTGGCCATGTTATTACATAAGTCTGGAGAGGTGACGGCAGTAATGGTGGTTTTTTTTGCAGTGAGGTCTTTTAGAATTTTAAAAACAGTTTTAGCGGCGTTGGTGCCACTGTTGATTTCAGTGGCATAATACGTCGCCCTTGTTCTACAGACATGACGATGATAGGTTTTTTGTAATTGAACGTAGTTATGCTTGAGGTTGGTGTCATAATTTTTCCTCCATCCTCTTTCCGCCTTTTTACATTCTTTTTTCAGGGTGGCTAATTCTGAATTGTACCAGGGGCTAGCCGCATGGGCACGAGCCTTGACCCATTTTGCTGGGATCAGGGAGTCCAATGCTTGGGTTATCCAGTGGCAGAACTGGTCATATCCTAGGTCAATGTCATCACTCAGGGGAGGGGGATTAGTCCTTAGGAGATTATGAAGCTCCTCCAAGCGGAGTTTTCTCCACGGACGCTTCTGAACTTGAGGGGTAGGTGCAGATGCGGGGGCGGGTTTGCAAGGGACTGTCATGATCACCAAATGGTGGTCTGTCCACGCCATAGGAATAGGTGTACCGGCAGTTCCATTCTCGATGTTGGAAAAGATGGGATCAAGGAGGTGTCCCGCTCTATGGGTGGGGCCACTCACAAGTTGATTAAGCTGGAGGGCAGCAAGATCCGCAAGAAAGGAGGAGATTTTGGGCTCCGTGTCCCGGTCAAGGTGTAGGTTAAGGTCACCTATGATCGTATAATTGGAAGTTTTAGTGATGTTAGTGCCCAGGTACTGTAGAAGCGAGTTGATGAATGGAGTGTCAGCGCCAGGGGGTCTGTAAATCAAGAGGCCAGTTGCGCAAAATTGAGGGTTGGCTTTAATGGAAAATCTAGCACTTTCGCTGCCCCTAATATCAGCTTTGATTAATTGGCAGGCGAGGTGCGATTTAGCTATGAGTGCAAGTCCGCCCCCTCTTGAATTTCTGTTTACGGTACATGTGGTAAACCCCATAGGAGTGGCCAGGTTGATGACCGAGTCCATGTCGTCATGGAGCCACGTCTCGGTCATAAACAAGGCATCAAGGGAGTAGTCAGCTAGGAGATCATGTATGTCTACGGCGGGATTGATCCCTTGGGCCTCTTGCGAGCCCAACCCCGGCTTGATGCAGTGGTGCTGCATGCATACCCCCGAGGTGCTGGTAGGCTCGAGTCACAGCGGCTGATCTGCTTCCCCCTTAGGCAATGAGAGCAGGCCCTGCTTTAGGTCAGAGGTGTGCAAAATGTAAGGGCTGCCCTCAACAGCTCGTCAAAATTAAGCGCAGGCGGAGAACTCCGCTCCACCACCGGAGGGTGCTGAGAGATTTCCCTACTAAGCGCTCCACTGAGAACGCAGATCACTCAAACTTCAGAGGTCTCCAGGGTCGGTGCACCATCTCCCTGATAAAAAATTGTAGTCCAAAATCACATCCTAATATTGACAAGAGTACACAATGCAAGTGAGTTCTAACCCTGACAAAACTGCCCATTGTTATAGCGCTAAATGCCCTCTTGGCGCTTGACTAATGCATGTCATTCGCTCACGATGGTATGTGCCTTGCAGTGATCTCAGAAGGATGCTTGCACCCATTTAAATAGTTGTTTGTGTTCCATTGACCGCCCACTTAATTTCCACCTCCCCATTAGCCACCCTTTCCATCTCCTCCGCTCTCTCCTTCCCTGCTTTACCACCCCGATTGTTTGCCCGTACCACCTCCTCCTGCTGCCCTGCTCCACTGTCATAATACCTCCTAAAAACTGCTCCTCTCCTCTCATCTCCGCTCTCCTCTTCTCCTTCTCCCTCTCCTCTTCCTCCTCCTCCTCCTCCCTTACCCCTCCCCTTCCTCCTCCATTTTCTTCTGCCTCTTCTTTTCTACCCCACTGCTACCAAGCCTTCTCCACTCCTGACCCATTTCTGCTCTTCACTGTCCTCTCCCCTGGTAAACTGCCCCTAAGATCCCTCCCCATCTGCCCCGATGTTGCTATGTCCTCAGATCCCTCTTCTCCTGACTTGATCTCATGTTCTCCCCCCTGTCCTGCTCCACTGTGTGGGTGGCTCTGTGTGTGTGGGGGTTACTCTATATGAATGACTGTGTGGGTGGCTCTGTGTGGGTGGCTCTGTGTGGGTGGCTCTGTATGTGTTTGTGGGTGGCTTTGTGTGTGTGGCTCTGTGTGTGGGTGTAAATGCAATAAGTCTTGCATTTGCGAGCGATTAAGCTATTACCATTGTAAATGACAATGCCATTTATTTATGTTTTGAAAAAAAACATTAATAAAAATAATGTCATGAGCAATGCCAATAGCTCTAACATTAACAATGCCGAGAACATTGCATTGTAAATGCTTGTTGAAGACTGTTGCTTCTCCGCGCTGGGGTACGTATTTGTCATCACGCTGTGTGCGATGACATCAGCGTGTATTACCCGCGTTTGAAAAGTTAACTCATTCAGTGTCAGAGTGTTCAAAGGCAAATAAACTTTATCAAGGTGGCAAAAGGCTCATGAGTGTGTATCTCTTTCAGAGAGTTGGGTGTCACTAGGTGCTATATTTAAGATACCACAATCATGTGCATGTAATTACACCATTGTGCTGATTTTAGATGTATTTGTTAACGTTATGCCCCTTTTGACACCCAGTTGTTGATGGGGCAAGGTTGTGTTCAGTACGTTGAGCGCCTTTGTGTTATGTTATATAATGAGACCAATCAGTTACCTACAGTGATAAGTGGTTCTAGTATTTGTGTCTAATTACGGCGTACAACCATGGCCAATGGTAAGGACATACACAAAACTAAAATATGCGAAAGACAAGTTGAGCTATTCTTATGTGTAGTCATGTCTCCCCTCCTTTGTCTCGTGGTATATCGTAGGATTTTCAGGGTCCTCAATTTATTTGTGGGTTAGCGAATTCCACAGGATATTATCTTTCAGCCCTTGTTTGTAAGATGAACGTATTTATCCATCATTGTTCTTTCTCTAAAAGGAACCTTTGTGTGTTCCCTCCTGTTTTAATCTGCTCGATGATCTTCAACCTCAAGTCATGTGTGGTGTGATTTGTTTGCAATAAATGTTCTGTCATTTTGGTGGTATTTCTTTTGCACCTGATATTGCTTCGGTGCTCGCAAATGCGTTGCTTAACCTTTCTGCCTGCCATCCCTATGTATCTTAGTCCGCAGGGACAGGTTATAAGGTAAACCACATTTGCTAAATTGCAGTTAGTATGTGCCTTAAGCATCCAGGTCTTATTGGGTCCAAGGTCAAGACTTTTTGCTGGGGTCGTCAGGTGACAAACACTGCAATTTCTGCAGGGATAGTGACCAGTCACATTTGGAAGGCCCCAGGAGTTGAGTACTAAGGTGGTCTGACCCATATCCACCTTTTTTGGACGGGTGGAGATAAGAGAGTCCCTCAAGCTCCTAGCATTTTGAATGAGAACAGAGGTTTTTCCCATTTCCTATTGCCGGTATGAAGGATTTTCCAATGTTTGTTCATGAACTTTGTCAATAAATTTGAGATTGTACTATAAGTGGTCACACAAGTATGTGGGATTTCACTGATGGGTTTGGGATTATCCTCAGAGAGGGCCTCCCGAGTCTGAATCCTGGCACGTTTCTGGCATTTTTTCAATGTTTTGTCTGGATAGCCACGGGTCGTCAGATTGTTGGCTAGATCTGCCACTTTGGTCTGATAGTCCTCTAGCTTACTACAATTCCTCCTCAGACGGAGGTATTGTCCATAGGGCAGGTTTTCCCTTAATGCCCTGGGGGGAAAACTATCAGTTTCATTAATTTGTAATCCATTTGGAATTACTCCTTCTTTTGTTGTTTGCATTGATTCTTTAAGGAGTTGTTCCATGATACCCTTTCTCTCTTTGTGTTTAAATCATAATAAATGTAAGTCATTGGATGTGAGGGACCTTCCACTTTCACCTGAGTATCTAGTAAATAGACCCCACCTATTTCAAGTAGTAGAAGAGACGAAAATTCACCTTATTGATACGTACTATCTCTTGTGGCATTGATTAATTTTGCAATAGGCATTACCCCTGAAATGCAATTAACACAGATAGCAAGAGAATTACTAACAGGGGTAATATTACCACCAGTGGTGGCAAGACAGGGTGGACATTATAGCAGGAAAGGGGTGTTATCTCCCGTAATGATAATTTTTGCAGTGTCATCAGCAATTTACAATGACCACCAGTGATACTCATACTGCTGTCATCACTGAGAGCCAAAGTCAATGAGTCCTGCACAAGTCAATCTTTTGGCTGAACAAAGAACAAAGAGACTTAAAAAGAAATTTCAGAAATCTTCACTCTCTCCTGTGGAATCTTTTTCTAGGCATCTATTAGATAAAGCTTTTAGGGTATGAAACAAACAAAGGTGTACAGATTATTTAGTGTGTTAAAGCAGTTTCTAATTTGGTGCATTGGCTTCTAATTAACTAGTCCTGGCACTGAACCTAAATAGCCCCTGGGAAGCAGTGTAATCATTGTTTACCTTATCGATGGACGTGGGGCACACTTTATCACACCTGGTTGATGGGAGGCCAAGAAAAAATATCGTAATTGCTTTTGACACCTTTTTTCAGGAAAAATGAAAGATAAGCTAGGTTTCTCCTGATGGAGAACACAGATACGTTCTGCTATGATATTTGTGGTATTTAATATAGTACAAATATAGCTTTAGGGAGCAGTGGAGAACTTTACAAAGAACGTTTTTATTACACTAGTAGTATCTGAAACAAGAGTTGCTGTATTTACAATGAGAATTGCCTATGTTGGTTTTGTTTGACACTAAATTGCTGAAAACAAGATGGGATACAGAATGGAAATATGCAATTGGAATAGAACACTATACATACATTTCACTTCTTAACAATGTTTTGCTGACATCACATATTAATGCATATTGCCATTACATATACGTATAATTTGAAACACAGGGAGAGAAACAGATTTGCAAAGAACCATTTTGTTTTTAATCACCTGCTGTAACTGGGATTAGAACCCAAATCTTCAGTTTCCAAGCCAAGAATTATCCACTATACTACAAGCCATCTCCTCTTAGATAAAAGATGGTACCTCTGGCAGCACAAAAACAATGTTTGATTTGAAGGAGTTGTCTTCGATGTAAAATTGCTAGGTGAAGTTGGTCTGTACAATGATTTAATAAGACTGGTGGTGGAGATTTGAATACCACAACACGAAACACAGAATATGTCTTTTTGTCCAGGCCGCTCACAAAATTAACTAAATAAACCAATATAAAGTCCTGAAGAATACATCATGCACTACTCTGTTCGCTGTCCAGCACTCACCTTTGCATGGAGACGCTCATGTGTCTATAGAATATTTCCTTCCAATCCACTTATGGTTCTGTGGTTCGTTGGACCCACGGAGCTTGTAGGGAAGAAAATGCATGCTTTCTTTGGAGTATACTATATATTCTTTGAACCTTACTCTTTTCAAGACTAGAGATGACACTAGGTTGTCTCATCCCAGCAGAGCAGGTGAAACATTTCCACCAGTCCTTTTAACTCGCTAGGTGCTATTGAGTCTCTCTGCTCTTTTCACTGTATGGAACTTGCACAATGATATCACTTACTGTAAGGGAGATATTGCCAGCAGCTCATCAATGGCAAGAGGACTCAGTGCCTATTTTTGGCCGGTCTTATAAACACCAGTATGGATTTATCCATAACATGGTGTTGCCGTATGTCTATTTTTTTTAAGCAGAGTTCACCAGCTGAGTGTTTAACGTACTATATAATTTTTTGAAACGGATAAAACTAACAGGTAGGTTCTGCTGCTACTGGAATGTGGCAGCATTGCAAAGGTGCTGTGTGTGATGCCAGCAGCTGCGGCAGGGGAAATTCGCTTGAAAATGATTGGATAATTTGTGAAATGTTCAGAGAAAATTTGAAGAAATAACCAATTGCTTATCCATGGTACTACTGCCCAGGTTCTGAGGGATACTGGGTTACCCCATTGTGACTGAACTAGCTGCTGCAGTGGAAAGTAAATAACACATTTGTAGGTGTTTAGGTGCCTCCCTTCTCCAAACCTAAAATTTCAGACTTATGAACCCAGCTGGCGGAAGCTCAACATCTTGTCAACAAAAGCTTTGTTATTTCTTTCTTAGCCTCCTTCTAATTTCACTATCAGAGTAGGGATCCTTGGCACACAAGGTTTTCACTGACATCTTGGTGACGGTTTAGGTCTACTTTATTAACCACTTTCAAAAGCCAACTTTTAAAATGCATTATTCTAATTGCTATTCATCATTAACTCACTGCTGGAATTCCTTTAAGTCAGTAATCAGCCCAATGCTTTTAAAATAAACTTGTCGCCTCATT
The DNA here is from genome assembly GCF_964263255.1 of Lissotriton vulgaris. Taxonomy (NCBI): domain Eukaryota; kingdom Metazoa; phylum Chordata; class Amphibia; order Caudata; family Salamandridae; genus Lissotriton; species Lissotriton vulgaris. The sequence goes on from NC_141694.1 coordinate 1,537,446,142, forward strand.
TACAACCACTCGTCAGTGAAAACGAGGTTAGCTTGTTTTTGTAAAGTGTTAGCAACCCTGCCATTTTCTTACGTTTTAAAGGGCAGCAGAAAGAGGAAAAGGAGGGGAATCAGGAAACGGATATAAGCAGGATTGGGGAGGAGCAGCACCTTAATTGTTGACTGGTGACATTTATCACGCCTAATGATTTCTGAACTATAATGCACTGCAAATGACCAGTTATGATAAATAACACCAAGTTCTTAGTGAAATTTGTGATTGAGGCCTTGTTATCTAAGACACTCGAAAGAATCCTTGAAAGAAAGAATCCTTGATGATGTACATGTTCTAGTTAATAACAGCCTTTGTCGGCTTCTGATGAGCAGCTAGTGCCCTCACCTTATACAGTTTTCAATAAGGGGTGGGTTGTAAACTCCGCTCCGCGTGTGGAGTTTCCAGAGTTTTGCCCACTCGTGTTATACTTGTAACATGGAGTTCTGGCAAAATCCGCCACGTGGCAAATTTTTTCTTGCATGCAGCTCGCCAACGTTAAGTTGGTGAGTGAGAATTTGCGTTCCTTAGAGCAATTTTTGGGTGCTAGAACGCCATCCAGTGAGATTTTCTCAATGTAAGTGGTCGCGGCAGATCAAGACCATTTACGTTGAGAAACCTGCCACTTGATAACAAAATCTACTTCAGTGGCAGAAAGAAGCAGCACAGTCTGGTGTGCCTCATCGTGCTGTTTGCACTGATTTTACAGCGCCAAACAATCTCCCAATGCTAAACATCATCGCCAGCAGCGTGACATGCTGAATCCTGCCACTCGCTGAACTCTGTGGAATCCCACTGACTTTTTATGTAGCTCTGAGGATTTCTGCAGAGTGAAACATCACGAGTCAGCACACCCCTATTTTCAGTTGTCCCATCCAAATACTATTGGGGTAAACAGATTTAAGTTCTCGACTTCTAAAGAATCTCAAAGTCTGTGAAAGTGTAATGGTCTTGAAAAGATTACCACCAATAGTAAAAGATCACATCAGAATGTCTCACCCTCAAACTATTACAGGAAGTAATGTGGCACAGTCAGCTCCATCAGTATTACCCGTTATGATACCCTACTAACGTAACTCCTTTTAAATCAAACTTTATCAGACTGTGGTTCAAGATGTAAATGACTAAAACGAGAGGGATCCAATGCACAGTGTAGTCTAGATTTTTTCAACATGAAAAGAGAAGTCCACACCATGAAATGTCACTAACAGTGTAACAACCAGGAAATTGAGAACACTCTGAAAAATCCACAGGAAAAGTTGCTTCAGAGCGATCAAGAAAGTAAAAATGTAGCAGTGCGATCCCTGAATCAATAAAGAAACCAACCAATCAAGGGAAATCTATAATATTTTCTATCTTATAATAAAATCAAACCCCTGAAAAATAATCAAAGCACTAAAGAAGAGCACAGATAACATTTCTATATATTATTTGAGTCAAAAATGTTGGACCAATCTTAAAATTGGCCATCAATCCCATTCACTCACCACACTCCGTGTTAATCCAAGCCTTCTTCAATGCAGCTCTAACCTTATGTGAAACCAGGACAGGGAAAGAAATGAGAAAAGCATTTAAGAAACATCAAACCGTTTGTTATGCCTGCAGGACCTTGCCAAGTACTATTAAAAATGCTCTGCTACCTTACGAGTGCTGGTCCTAAAATTCTCAGATACCCTCAACACATAGCTCTTCAAGGGGACAGCGTGCTCTTGCATGAAACAAACAATAATTATATTTCATGTGAAGAAACCCAGAGCCGATGACAAGATTCTGATTCTATGCAATCATAGATCAATATCTCTGAAGTGAAATATTGTATGGCGAAGATGCATGCGGTCATAAGTAGTATGTAGAATATGTGTCGTTTTTCATGAACGTCAATCACTGGAATCAAACATACAAAGAGGAAAGACATATGACCTTCACTCTAGTGAACATTGAAAAGTTTATCCTTTATGACCTCTGAGAGGATTCTGCCATCATAGAACACATAAAAAGGATAAAGTAATGGGACCACCTTGAAATGTACTCAATCATTTCTTTTAAATCACAATCAGAGGATTAGAATGAGGTCTCACAACTCCATCATGTGCAGGATTGAAATTATTTCCTATTAAAGGAAACCGTCCTATTCAGCAGGTGCATGCCCCCCTAACTTAATTTAGTACAACTGGTTGGATTTGAGATGTATGGAGACAATACATAAAACTGTGTTTGCTTGAAAAGGAGTCTGGAAGTCAGACTCATATCGTAAAGAGGATAGATTGCATCTGTTGCCGTATTAGAGAGCACTTCCTATGAATTAAATAAGCTAAAAGAAAGATGCGGGTGAGGGCATCGCAGAATGGAGTGAGATTCCATTTGAAGTATATATCTTTCTGGGAAGAGCTCATGTCTCAAAACAGAAAGTCAGAAATCTGGGATCACTTCTACAAATGACTGATGCAATGGATCCCTAACCGCAGTATGTTTGGAAAATTGCTACCTGGGCTATGTTATACATAGTGCCCTGGGGGCGCAATAGGCATGTGCCCCCAATTTGCGCACCCCCAGGGCACAATGGTATTACAGAAAGGGCTGCAGATGCTTGTGCGTCTCTTTCTGCAATACTGATAGCGCTGGCACATAGCCAGGGCTATCATGAGAGGGCGTTCAGTCATTTACATGGAGGCGTGGCCCCATGCAACTGAGGGGATCGCTTTGCCTATGCACCCGGGCCATACTATGGAGACAGGCACAGAAGCAAACATGCCCCTAGGAAACACACTGAAAGTGTACCACAACAAGGTGGCACACTTTCAGTGTGCCTCCTAAAGGCAGCCTCTGGAAGGGAGAAAAAGAGTCTACTAGACACCAGATATCTGCCTGCAAGGGGATCTCTCCCCCCTCTTAAAAGTGTAAGCAGCAGGCCGCCTGCACTATGAAACAATCTGTTCCATATTTCACTTGAATGCACTGCCCAAGGGCAGCGTGACTTCACAGTTGTCCTGGGGCATCATATTCTTCATGATAGGGAGCACTCTCCCTGTTTGGGCTCTATACACCTTTCAAAAGGTGCACAGTGGCGCAAACAGGGCTAGTGCGCCAGATACGTAATACATCCCCTGGTACACCAGCATCTGAAAACATTTGACCAACATAAGGAAGGGACTGCAAAACAAAACAGTAAGAATGGCCCCCTTCCTGAAAAGATGCTATTATATCAAGCCACAAATCAGAAGTCCTCTTTGGCTTCTCATTGTTGATTAAGGTCAAATTCTGCACACCACCGCAAGGTATTTGGAATGGGCCACTGGCTGTCCAACCAAATGTCCCCATTATGTCCCAACCAGAAATCATTGCTCAATCAAGGAGCACATAATTCATTAGCAAGAGTTCAAAGAATACCAACAGAAATACAGAGCCAGAGCTAGGAAATGCATTAATGTTAACATTGTCTTGGCCAGAGACCATCTACTTCATTCCAGCATCTGAAAACGACACACCTTAGGCATTCACGTCAACGACCCACACTCATGCCTTATCTTTCTTTAACTTTCTGTGTTCATGGAACACATGAAAATAGTGCTTTGAAGTGCTTCAATGTGGCCATGCAGCGCTATAGAAACCATCACACATAACTAAAGCAAATATATGGCAAACTATGCATGCCTCAGTGTAACGTATGCATCCCATGTGTTAAATTCCTAACTCCAGATCATGCTCAGCCAGGTCCGTAGTGTGCTTTTGGACGATTTACAGGAGGCCATGCCGTTGTGTGGCACAGTAATGCAGTTTGTTTGCTTCAATATTCAACACACATACAGAAAAGCCAGTAATAAGATACCTATGGACGTCTTATATATCTTGATTGGTAGAATGCCTTCATCCTGCAGCATGAGCTCTCAGTCAACGCATTCAGGAAAGATTACTGCTCTGGCTGTTTGTCGCTCTGTAAGAGTGCTTTATGCATTAAGCGAATCAGTTTATAAGTCTTTGAGAGAGATCTGCTTCTCATGGACCAGGGGTGATAATGCGCGCCTCCCACAGAACATATTCCTCAGAGAATCTTTAAATCCTGGATCACATAAAACAGTCCCTCTCATAAAACCACTCACAGACATGCCATTGTTGGATGTTTCCTCATAGAATCCAAAACGAATTCATGACCTACTGGCCCCGAGGCGAGAACACTATCTATAAACTGCTCCAGACGTTGAAATGCCTGTTGCTTGTTGGTGGGAGTTTTCCACTTAACTGTATGCCTATATTAAAACACTGAAAGCCGGCAGGCCCACATTTTTAAATGCCACAATTTGTTTTTGAAACTTGGCAAAACAGCACAGGTGTGCTGCTATGCTTTGTATTATGTGTAAACTGGTGCTGACTGTTCACAGGCAAGCATGTGTAAGACTCGGTTTAGGTAAAAGCATGGGAATGTAATTAATTGTATGTACAGTTCAGATTAGACCATAACATTGAACACGCAAGCTCCCTATCACCTTATGTGTTTTGATTTTCTGCTTTCGTGCTGTTTGCTTCCTTTCAACTTACAATAACGACAAATGATAATGTCTTGCATAATATTTCAGTTCGGAAACATTAATATAGACATTCTATAGGAATATGGGGTATACCCTTCTCCATATTTACAAAGTGGCCCTAAGCCACTTTGAGTGGCCTGATGCCCCTTTACATGCATCACTTTGCGTTAAAGGAGCGTGCAATGGATGGCGCTGTGGACATTCCACCACAACACCCATTGCATTTTGAAGCAGCCCCAGATTTATAAGGATGTGTAAATATGAGGCAGTACCAAAAACTAACGCCATGCAACAGCAGATGTTAGAATAGTACAACAAGGAGAAACATGTTTATTTCTCCTCGGTTTTGCTTTTTATATGTGTGCTGCAGAATCTGCAGCACACATAGAAGTAACAAATCGCCATTATTGATTGTTTATGTGCAGGAAGGGATACCGTCTTGCAAATAAACAATCATTCCCTGCAACGCAGGCCCCCTTGCACGTTGGTGCAAGTGTGTCTGCATTGGCAATAGGCAGCTAATTTTAGTGTTAGGGAAAACACAGAGGTGTGACGCAATGTTGTAAAAACAGCGCAGCCCTGCATTTTGGAAATGTCGTAGCGCAGTGCTGCCAAATTTGGCACGGCTCCACGTTCTGACATTTCCTTGTAAATTTGCCCCATAGTGACCAGATATTCCTCAGCAATAACCTAGGAGTGGTTTATGTTTAGTTTTCATTAACTGGATTGAGTGACTTCTTCGAGGACTCTTTGTAGGTCTTCACTACAGATATCCCTATTGCCAGGCCCAGCTCCCAAAAATGTTATCTGGATGGTCCAAGGGTGCCTTTCGGTGGGCCAATGCTGTCCTAAATTTTGCCAATTCTTTAGGTAGCTTACAAGCCCTAGATTTACACTATATCTTCTTCCAAACAAGCATGCAGAACATGTAGATAGTTATTTGAGAGTAAGAGCTTATGTCTAAACTCATCAGTCCCAGCTCTCATAATTTTCAGCAGGCCAGGCTTCAACATAAGCACTTGGATACCAAGAAGATTATAATAGTAGTTCAAACGTAAGGAAGTTCCTGTTAACACATCCAAGTCTTTACATCTTCTCAGTTATTTACTCCTTGCAATTTGCCCAACACTTATTTCTTTGTACAATGTGAGCTTTATATCTGTTTACCCTCCTGTCATTCTTTTGTGGTGTAGTTTCGCTGATAACATTTTTTTTAAAAACAGCAGCACATTTGGAAAAAAGAAATCAGTGTTCTTGACAACTGAGAGAAGTTATTGTGCCGGACAACTACAAAAATGGTAATTGCAGTAAAAGAGGTATCCATCTGTTTTTTTTTTTTGAAAACCTGTCACATACTCATCCAGGCATAGGTTTGCTGTGAGCTCTTTCTCAAGTGCTAAAATAGTCAGATAGTGTTTCTCTTCATGAATCATTGTGAAGCGGAAAACTGTGAGGACATAGGATAGTGTAGAAAAGGAGCTCAAAGGCTGCCTTTAAAACCCCTATAACCAGTACAGAAACAAACATTTCATAAAGTGCTGGCACGGCTTCAGTATCATCCCTATGTATGAATTTTTTAAAGTAACAACAATTTTGCCACTGTTAGTTTTGCTGCAAGAGTAGCTATGCTTACATTATCTCTTTCTAGAAGGGGTGCATGCCTGTTGACATCAAGAAAATGAGGTGATGCGGGACCCATTGGAGAAAGTTTTATGGAGTTCTGGGAGAATATGGTTGCCGTTTCAGCTTTTGCCCTAAGCAGAATGTTCAAGAGGCATTTTCTGAGCAGTTGCTGTTGAAAAAAGACAGTGCTATTGCCATGTGCAGATTGTCCAACTGTAAAAAGTACCACTGAATCTGTATATCAGCAGTTGAGTGTCCTCCTCCTTGTTGGTCCATGGTTAACACGGGTGATTTCATTTGACTCATTATCAACAGAAGAGCAGTATTTGGTAAAAAACATTGACGCTGCATGCATTGTTTTCAAGGCACTAAAACACAGATTTACTATGATTTTGTGTGGGGGTTGTGTCACTTTTGTGGTGCAGCGCCAATTCAAAATATTTTTTTGCATTTACTAAGCCACACAAACTCACTGTGCATGGCTTTGCATGGTTTGATAAGCACAAAGTAATGAAGTGCAGCACATAGCACTTTCTTGCATTATTTTGCATCAGGTAGGTGTTACATGGATGGTACACGGATATATCCATGCATCCCCTATTTTGACGAAAACCCACATTTACAAATACTTGTAATCTGTGTTTGTGCCAAAATGGTGTTGGTAACCGACAGAGGCGGAGTGAGGAGAAATATCTCTTTTTCATCTTGTTATTTCCTCTTTCAATGTGTGCTGCATTTTCCAACACTTATAGACAGCGAACTTTGACTCTGAGGATTGTTTTTATGCAGGGAGGGACACCTTCCTGCACAAAAACAATCCTCAGAGTCATATCATGTCCATAACGTAGGCACCCTTGCACTTTAGTTCAAGGATGCTTGCATTGATGGTAGGTTGCTAGGGAGCACACAGTGTGCTAGTGCAAGAAGAGAGCAGAAGTGCTCCATGTATTCATAAATATGCAATATTTATACTCTCTTCCTTTCATGCAATGCAGCCCAGCAAGTTCTTTTTCTGAAACGCGTTGTGTGAATTCATAATAAATGTGCCCATAGGTACTGATCGCACAAGTTCCACTGCACACAATTTTTTTGCTGTATCTGAAAGACAGCATTAGTCAGCTTTAAGGCTAATAGTAGGTCTTTTATAAAGTACCTGTAAGCAATCGGGATGTTGGTTGATAGGGGTGTCGGCCCCTATCAAGCAGCAACCACAATCCTTGACAGGGTGAGGCACAAGCCAACCCTAAATTAACCTGTGCTCAATCCTCTGGTAGCTTGACACAGATCAGTCAGGCTTAACTTAAAGGCAGTGTCTCAGGATTTGTGAAACACTTCAAACTGCGATAATGTAAAGACACCATGTAAAAAGGATCCCACATAAGGTTAGAAAATAGAATTATTTTTCATAAATTCAGCAAGAACAAAACAATAAAAGAAATCCAATATGCAGTTTTAAAGTACAAAGCACCAACCATGGGTGTCTGGTTGCGCCGGATAGGGACAAAGCCACATGTTCAGGCCAACCACAATGGAGCATTGTCAAGATACAGGGACCTAATTAGGTCCCCAGACAAAGTACTTTAAATCCTGATTTGCAGAGCATTGTGAGGGTCCATGCCAAAGATGCAGCTGCAGTGTTGGTTCCAAGATGCAGTAAAGCTCCGATGCAAGCTCCTGCGTTGTGGTCAAGGATCCTGTCGATGAGGGCTTGCAACATGAAGTCTGATGTCAAGGATGCCTTTTGAAGTCGGAGAGATGTGTCAGTTCCGAGTTGCTGAAAAGCTGTGATGCAGAGTCTGGCGTCATCGTCAAGGCTGCCATTGAAGAGGGATGCAAGTGCCTGCCCAAAGATGCATTTTCAAAATTTCAATTTAAAATTCAACTTCGCCCTATGTTAGGATTTTTCATTACAGTTCCAAAGAAAACAAACATGAACTGGTTACCTGTTCTCATTTGGAAATTCCAATACGTAATAAACATAAGAAGGAAACTCAAAAGTTATCCTATGGGAGAGGTAGGCCTTGCAGTAGTGATAAACAAATGTAAGAGTTTTTCAGTACTATGACATGTTTAACTAAAAAGTACATTTTTTCAGTACACTGCATCCTGCCCTCTGGGCTCTCCTGGACCTACCCTACTGGTGACTTACATGTATTAAAAAAGTAAGGTTTGGGCCTGGCAAAATGTTTATTTTGCCAGGTCGAAATAGCAGTTTAAAACCTCACACACAGGCTCTGCAATGGCAGACCTGAGACATGTTTAGAGTGCTACTTAATTTGGTGGCCCAATCAATGCTTCAGGCCTACTAGTAGCATTTAATGTCCTGGCCCTGGGCACAGGTAGTGCCACTTTATTAGGGACTTCGGGCCCGATTACGATGTTGGGCGGACCTCATTCTGTCCGATATTGTTTGGGAACTGGGACCGACCGACCTCCTGTCGTCTGTCCAAACCCAGAATGTAGGATGCGACTGAACACTGTTCTGTCACACTCCTATTCCGACTGGAATGCATGCTCACAGTGTAAAGAGAAAAGGTGCAGTTCATCCCTGCACCCATTGGTAGGCACCTTTCGAATGGGTCGGTCAGAAATTATACCAAACAGGTGATTACGATGCCGTAGGAACGGCTCCGACGGATAATCGGGCCCTTAGAAGTAAATTTCATATGCCAAATAGGTATAAGTCAATTCTATCATGTTTTACGGAGAGAGCACAGGTACTTTAGAACTGATTAGCAGTAGTAAAGTGTGCAGAGTTTCAAAGCCAGCAAAAGCAAAATCAGCAAAACAGGAGGTCTGAAGGCAAAAAGTTTGTGGGAAAACCACGCAAGCATGCCAGATCTAACAGTTCCTGGTTAAATAAATTAAAAAAATTCAATTTGCCACAAGCTTCTGACTTCAACTCAGATGTAGCATTTTCATTATTACAAATGTCTGATATAAGATCAGAAAATCTGTAAATGTTTTTGATCACACATTTTGCAACCTCATAATAGCTAGTCCATCGGATTACAAAAAGACGTTTGAGCATCAGTACATTATATGGTTGGCTAATATATTAATGCTGGAGGAAATTACTAAGATCAAAGAAGCGCTTCGCCCGTAGTCCACTCTGGATGGCAGGCATGACAACAAGATGAACTTGATGATTGTAACATTGTATGAAAGGAATATATCAGTTTAACCTTCTCTGCATCACAGCTTGAACACCTTCATTGCATCCACTCATTATTGATGCTCCCTCATAGCACTGACTGAAAATGTTTTTTTGATTTAAAATCATAAGCAGCCAAGTGACTTAAAATCAAATCAGCTATGTATTCTGCATCAAGTTACTCCAGGTGTAAAAACCAATTAGGTTTGACTTCGCTCACAATACACACCATGAGGGACAGGTTTTCAATATTACATTTGTCACGGGTGCAATTGCTTTCAATACAAAAAACTCTTTGAAATATCATTGTTATTTTGCATTCAATTAAATAAAGTGTATCAATTGTGCTAGGTTTTGATCTTTTTACCAAGTGTATTTGTTGGTAGCGACCTTATTAGGACGTAATAGGGCACTTTACCCCTGCTATCCAGTGTTAAAGTGCTTGTGCTGTCTTCTCTAAACATGTTAAAATTGTTATGCCTCTAATTGGCACCTTGAATTTATTTGTAAGTCCCTAGTATATCATACCACCTGTGCCCAGGGACAGCTAATTAAATACTACTTAGGACAGGAGAGAGCAATGTCTCGCCTGGAAAGCGTTTGGGAGGAGGCCGTTGGGAGCCACTTGTGGAGGTCTGACCTGATGCTGGTGTGTTGTCGGCCTACTCAGAACTGCAGATGGTATTTCAATTTGCTGCTGCCCCTGGCCGCACCTTAAGCCCCAGGACCCTGAGGTCTTGGGCACTCCCTGTTTTGACTGGTGTTTGGCCCGCAGTGCGGCTCAGAAACAGAACAGCTCTCCTGTGTCACTGGAGGTAGGCAGCTGCTCCCTTCCCGTGCAATGCTTGGAAACAGCATTACGGGTGGAGGAGCTGGTGAGAACCAGTTTTAATCTCAAGGTAGGATTAGTGAGCTCAGGCCCGTCCTGGTCTGTCCCCTGCCTTGTAGTGTCTTGAGAACTGTGACAAACACATCCTTCCTGCTTCTCTCCCTCCTGCTTGAGGAGTAGAGCAGTGGGTAAGGGTTGGGGGGTGGAAGGTTTCTGTCTGAAGGTGCTTGAGGATGTGAATGAGCTGACAAGTGGACTACAAGCCCCACACGCCACCTGTGACAGAGGAGCAGGTAGAGAATGCAAACCCCTCTCCTTGGAGAGTGCCTATAGCTTGAACTGTCTACCTGCCTATCATCAATTGGAAGAGGTTGGGTTGTGCCACCCATTTTGGCCCTTGGATACTCCTGGAACTGATAAAGCTTTCCCTTTTGGTTTTCTATGCAACAGCAAATTGAAACTGCATATGACATAAAACGTTGTTTGTTGCGTAGACCGTGGTTCTGCATTGGCTGACAATTTATTTATTTTATTTATTTAATGCCATTTATAAAGCGCGTGCAATTACCCTTAGGCGTCTCGGCGCTGAAATTGCATTAAAGTCTCACCCTAGACAGAAAAAAGCGGAAAAGTGAATTACTGATTAAAAAGCCATGTCTTCAGTTTTTTTCTAAACTGGAGAAGAGTAGAACTAGTTCTTATGTGGATGGGTAGGGTGTTCCAAAGTCTAGGGGCCGCGATTAAAAAGCGGCGATCACCCCAGGAAACTGTACGGCTACGTTGAACCACTAGCTGGTTAGAAGATGTGGATCTGAGCATTCTCGAAGGATTGTACGGAATCAGTTGTTTTTTAAGGAATCGAGGTCCTAAGTCCTGAAGTGATTTAAAAACAGTGCACAGAGATTTAAATTTGACCCTATTGTGAATGGACAGCCAGTGGTATTTTTTAAGCGTGTCTGAAATGGGTGCAAATCTGGGTTTTTTTGCAAGTACACGGGCAGCAGCATTTTGAACGGTCTGTAATTTTTTGATGACTCTGTTCTGGGCGTTAAGCAACAGACCGTTACAGTAATCTAATGAAGACAACACTAGCGAAGAGACTAGTGTTTTTGCTGCTGATTCAGGTAGGTAGGGTATGATTTTCCTTACAATACGTAACTTAAAGTGAGCATTAGCAGCCACTTTATTCGCATGGGCCATAAAGTTGAGCTGGTTGTCAAAGGTGACACCTAAGTTTCTAACTTTGACCGTGGGGCAAGGAGGTGTACCCATGGCCGCTGGCCACCAGGTTGCCGACCAGGCTGGGGAGAGCTTACCGAAGATAACCACCTCTGTTTTATCAGAGTTGAGCTTCAGGCAATTTCTTGCCATCCACTCACTAATAGCAGTCATCCCATCTTGGAAACTCTCCGCCATCTTCTGTCCATCACCCTTTATGGCCAGAACCAGCTGGGTGTCGTCAGCGTATGAGGTCAGGCCCATCCCGTAGGCTTTGATGACGCTAGCAAGGTCCGACACGTATATATTAAATAGTGTCGGACTCAGGGATGAGCCTTGTGGGACCCCACACGGTAACGACAGGTCGGCAGATTGAAAAGGGCCCAGGGTAACCGCCTGGGTTCTATTGGCCAGAAAGGAGGCCAGAAAATCTCTAGCAGTAAGCTGAATGCCCATCCTCTCGACACGGTCGACCAAGATCTTGTGGTCGACCGTGTCGCAGGCAGCAGACAAATCAAGGAGGACTAATACAGCAGTACCTCCTTGATCACGGATGACTCTTATATCGTAGGCTGCTTTAATGAGAGCGGTTTCCGTGCCGTGATGTTTGCGGAAGCCGAACTGTGTATCATCCAGCAAATGATTGTTCTCTATATAAGCTGACAACTGCTGGTTCATGGCCTTTTCTATAACCTTCGCTAGGAAAGGGAGACTTGCAATAGGGCGATAATTTTTTAGTTCGCTTTTGTCTAACCCCGGTTTTTTTAGCAGAGGTTTGATTAGGGTGTTTTTCAGCGAGTCGGGGTAGGATCCGGATGCCAGAATAGTGTTACAGAGGGTGGTTATCATGGGGATGACTATATCTGGTACTGTGGCAAGTACAGAGGTAGGGCAGGGATCCAGAGCTGATCCAGCTTTAATCGTGTTAAAAATGCTTTTAACTTGATCAGTGGTAAGGGCATTGAAGGATGTCATAATGGTGCTAGCCGGAGTCAATGGAGTGATCGGAGGAATAGTGACACTACTGTGGACCTGGTCAAGATTAAAAGCTTGATAAATGTCATTGACTTTAGTAAAGAAAAAGTCTGACAAGGCATCGCATAAGGTTTGTGATGGGGGTGGATTAAGATCCGGGGCATTACCCGCAAGGGTTTTAGCAGCGTGATAAAGCTCTTTGCTGGAATTTTTGGCAGATTCTATCTAGCAGTGTAGTAATCCTTTTTTGCTGTTATTATCATTGATTTATAAGTAGCCAGGGCTTTCTTATAATTGTCCTTGGTTTCAGTATCATAAGTTCTACGCCATTGTCGTTCCTTATTCCTAGTGAATTGTTTTTGGTCTTTTAGTTGTTTCGTATACCACTGAGCTTTAGGCCTATTTCTATTTTTAGAAATTGATTTGGTGGGTGCCAACTGAGTTGAAGCTTCACCCAACCATTTTTGAAATTGATTAGTGGCAGTCGTTGGGTCAGTGGATAGTTCTGGGGTGGTGGTGTTGAGAAGCAGCATTAAATCTTTGGGGTTAATGTCCTTCCACGCTTTGAACGTGCCCTTTATAGCAGGAGACATTTTTTTACTCTGCGGACCTTTGATGGTAAGTTTACTAAAGATAACTGAATGGTCTGTCCAGGTCATTGGAAGAACAGAAGTGATGGACAGTCCTTCCACATTAGTGAAGATTCCGTCCAGCGTATGGCCTGCCTGGTGAGTAGAAGTTGTAACCAACTGTCTAAGGCCCATCGTGTCTAGGTCTGATACGAGGGTTATGGTATCCCTATCACTGTGAAGCTCTAGATGAAAATTGAAATCACCCAATATTGTGGTGAATTCTTCTGCCGCTATAGATTCGGTGATATTGGTAAGATTTGTGAGAAACGCAGATCTAGTACCAGGGGGTCTGTATATCAGTGTCCCCTTAAAATTATACGTGGGAGCCAGATTAATATCAAAATGCATGGCTTTGCATGCATTGATAGGGATAGGTGAACAGCGCGTTTTAAATAAGTCTCTTGCTATGATGGCTATTCCACCTCCTTTACCTTTGGGCCTGTCCTGCCGATAGGCACTATAGCCAGGGGGAACTGCTATAACATAGTCAGGGGCAGATGCTTCATCGGACCAAGTCTCTGTAATAAAAAGGATATCCAGGTTATGGTTATTAATAAGGTCGGCTATGTCCTGGCAGTGCTTACTCAAGGAACGCGCATTGACAAGTGCCATGGAAATATGTGTATCATCCTCAATAGCTCGTGTTTTGATATGCTGCGTGGGGTTAACAAGCATGGATGGAGAGTTACAATGTAAACACCGTGTACCTGATGCCAGTGGAGTGAGCGATACATCAGCTTTAGTACATAGCGGAGCATAAGAAGGGCACAACTCCATGAGTTCGTTGCGGGAGTATAAGGTGCGAGAAGCAGGGGTTATGGCCCTGGGCCCGGTCCCGGCGCGGACGGGCGCAGACGGGCCCGCCTTTGGCGCGCCTTTGGCGCGCCGCCGGCGCGCCCGCTGCGCCCGCCCGCTGCGCGGACGGGCGGTGTTGTTGTTTTTATGCATAATTTGGGCGGGGTGTGAGGAGGGTGGGAGGGGCGCAGAGCTCTCGGCCAGCCTTCCCAAACTAAGATGGCGGCCAAGTTCTGTTCCAAGCTTCCCTGCGCCTGACTACAGCGGCGCTGAGGGAGGGCAGATCGAATCTAGGTAAAGTAATCTCACCTCAGGGGACAATGTGCTAAAAACGGAGCTGTTTAAAATATATACAGAGCATAAAACAAAATATTGTCACAATCGTTTTTCACCTGTGTAAAAAATGCAAGAGGTGCAAGGGAGCACAGTAAGACCTCCGGCTTCCGCCTCAGAGGGAAACAAATAGCAATCAACCATCGAGCCCAGGAAGTACCAAGACACCAGCCTGTTAATGCATACACACTATCCTATGTCCTCTGGGTGTCATCTCGAATGTGTCCTGTGCTCTGAGGGTGTGATAGTGGCTCTGTTGATCTTTGAACTGAAAGCTGCGGACATGAGGGTGAGAGATGACTCATCATTTCTATTGACTCTCAAGTGGTTAACAATAGACACGTGTAAAATTGGAGCCAATCTGCGAAAGACGTGTAAGAACACAGTGTTCTATGGATTTCTAGAGTGATCTATTAGGGTAGATATGAAAGAAATAGGATTGGCAGAAATATAATTGTCGTTTCTAGCCAACAAAGTTGATATACTACCTACCTTATAACCCCAGAGCTTGGCAGTTCCAGGTGTGCAGGCCCTCTATTCTACCTTGGGCTCTAATAGGTGTCTAGTGCCATCCCCCTTTGGTACTGTGCAACTTCATTTGATACCCTCCTTTTCCAGCTGTGGGCCCATTTGTGATATGGAAGAAAGCTACTGGGGCTTGTGAGGACCAGGCCGCTATAGCACCTAAGCAATCTGGCGATGTTGGAGAAAAGTTGAATAAACTGAATGACATATTAGGCTCCACCTTATTTTCAAGCAGTTGGGGTGATAGAACGCTAATTGGTACAAATTCGGTCTGATTCTCTCGTTGCTGAAGCTAACCAGAAGACCAGAATAAATGTGTTAACAAAGTCTGTAACACATCAGATACCCTCTAGTAACAACAAAGAAGCTCGGCCATTGACTAATAAGGGTCAAATTGTTAAAGGGTCAAGAAATGAAGGAACATCTATTGTCTTTTTACGTCTCTTATTGAAAACCCAGAGCCAAATGGAGTGTGCTTTAGGTTATTCTGTGGAGGATATCAAATCATACTAATGCATAAAAAATATGTAAAACTGCTCTGACATGACGATAGCTTTCGCTATTTCCAAGTTTCTACATGATGCATGGCTTATAAGTCTGAAATGAGTGAGTATGGGCAATGCATACTCCGAATTATAATTATGATCTTTGCATAACGATTTTAATTGGATGATGTAGCACTTTTTTGATGATTTTATTATCTTAAGACTTTGCATTTGTGGTTGCATTTGTTAATAGAAGTTATTATCCAATATGACAATAAATAAATAAAATGCTACATGTGGGCTGCAGTACTCATTCTGCCACCCACTAAAGTAGCACTGTGAAACGGACTCCAGGCCTAACACTGCAGCCTGTGTATGCAGGTTTAAACTGTAATGTTGACCTGGCAAAATAATCCTTTAGCCAGGCCTAAACCTCTTTTTTAATACTTATTGATTGTTCTGAATGGTTGGGCAGGTCGCATTCGGATCCATCAAGCTACAGCACATGAGTGGTCCACGATATGCTCTCAATATAGGCAGTAATGGCATTTGATCTACATAATCCCACAGATTGACATGTGAGTGCACAGGAGGCATGCACTGTATATCGCCAGCCAAGGCAAATAATATTGAGTCCAACAAGTAGTGCTTATAAGCGATCCAAAGGAGTGCACTAGTTACTTACAGAGTTACAGCCAGAGTAGATTGGCATAAGATCAAACCAGGAGCAGGAGGAAAGTATTGCATGGATATGAACTTTTTATAAGCAGGTAGAGATATGCCTGAGGATCCCTCTAGCAATATTACTTTTGAACACTGTGGAGCTGCACATTATCGGCTGCTAGGATATTCTCACTCATCAAGCAACCTATGCAGAGTGTGGAGCAATGATAAAGAACAAATGTATTCTTTACGCAGGAAACCGAAAATATCAGGAGTGTTTCTAAGAGAGGTGTGAATCTCCGATTTCCTAACAAGCAAAGCCCTGTACCCAACCAACACGTGTAGGCTATCAGCCTACTTGCCAGCACTATCTAATTAGTTTGTAGGCAATGACTTGTAATCCAGATGTCCCAATTGTGTCCTCCATTCCCATTTCTTTTGTAATGGAGCTGAACTCTGAACAACCATGGAAGACTGCTTGGGGTAGCTTAATTTCGAACAGCCAAACAAGTCTTTCTTCTGAACAGAACTCATGCTTCTCGTGCAGGGGATTTCTCAATAGGGGGAAGGGGCACAGGGGGAAATGAAACTCAGATAATGATTCCTCCAGCCCCTCTCTTGCATTTATACAGAGAGTTTGGCCACAGAGGCTGGAATACTCACTGTCTGTGTCAGAGGAGAGTGATGGTAGAGGAACAACCCGTAGGTAATGCAGAGGATCACACAGAAAACGAAATCAGGACATTAGAAGGAGAAGGAGGATTTGGAAGAGGGGGTAAGGAGTGAAAGGAGATGAAAAGACAACATATACTATTAGGTGCGAAACAAAGTATTGTAAAAAGAAACAACGTTGCAGTCCTTTTCTATCTGTGCACCAAGGATCTAGACTGACAATCCCAAATCCACCAGTAGCACCCCAATCCTGCTCCCCTTTAGGAAATAATTGAAGATGCACCTCTTTAAAGACCACATCATGATGCAGTAAAAATACACGTCCACTCCCATTACAAAGTTACCGTTATAATAGGTCAGTGACTATATTCCTGCTGGCTTTGGAGTAGAATGCACTGCTGGTGGGACAGTGGAAAGAGAGAAGGAGAGGGAGAGCAGATGAGAGAGAAACAGAAGAGCTGTGGCAGGAAAGAGATAGAAGGACCAAGTGAGGGAGGAAAACATTCGGAGAACAAAGGACTAAGGAGATAATGAATAGGAGTGGAAAAGGCAAAAAGGAGGAAGATGTTCCCCTCTCCCAACAGCAGGGGGCTGGGATGGTGGCTTTATCGAGGGAGAAAAAGAAAAGAGCAGCAGAGGAGAAGTAAAGATGACAGGAGAAGAAGAGTTGGCCGAGAAAGAGACAAAATGCTCAAAGGAGGGAAAGATAGAGATTTGGGTTGAGAGGGACTGGGGTGAAGGAATGGGAGAGGGATGGAGAGAGGGAGATAGGAGAAAAGGAAGGAATGAAAAGTGCACCCATTTACATGGCAGTCATAATACACAACATTTGAGAGTATTCATTTTTCACTTGAAAGAGGATGTATTTTCCATATTTTTCTGTTTTTAAAAATAAATACAGACAGAGCAACGCATTGTTTTCTGTCTGAATTCCTCATTGTAAATAAGTAAACATGCAAAACTGGAAACCTTATTTATAATGTACAGCTCATTATAGATGTTAATGGACTGAGTGCAATATGTGAATGCCTATTGCTATTTTATTGTAAAGGTTTTACACAAAAGTGGCCAAGGTAACGGGCCACAGTGGGAAATCTCCTAGGGTGTTAATGGAGTTTACAAAGGCAGTGCGCCCAGTGAAAGTTTTGATGACTCTTAATCTGAAGAAGGCAACGAGTTTAGCATGAGTACCAGTAATTTTCAGGAGTCAAAGTTATGAGGATGGTACAAATTGTAGGTTGTATGCCTCATGCCTCTGTTCAATTCCACAATTCTTCCTGTAAGTGGGGTTGCCAGCTTTGCGGAAAAAACAAGCCAGCAATACAGAACCATATGCCATGGTGCAGTACTTCACTCAGTGTCAGCTGGTGAAGTTTGTAACAGGGAAAATGTAAATCCTGTGTCTAATTTGTGTTATGAAGCAAGTGAAGTGAGTGTGCCCGACCTTCCCAAAGGTGGATGAGGAGTCAGGGGGATCTCCACCCATGAAAGTTGTAATTAAAGAGTCCAAATGGAGCATTTTTAATTACATGACGCCCATTTGCCACAGCAGAGCATATTACATTTGCTTTTAGTTAAGAGCGTGCAGATAAAACAAAGTGCTCATAATTGGCCCTACATTTGATGACTGGATGGCCTGAGGGTCTTTCATTAAACTAAATGATGTCATTCACTTATAGGGCCTGCTTTGCTGCTGCCCTTGAGACAGATCAGTTCCATGCAGGCAAGCTGCGAGACTAACAAAACTGTAGAGCCATAAAATCATATGTGTGTGTGTGTGTGTGTGTGGGTGTGTGTGTGTGTGTGGGTGTGTGCGCGTGGGTGCGTGTGTGTGTGCGCGCTGGTGTGTGTCTGCGCCTGTGTGTGTGTGTGTGAGTGTGTGTTCGAGGCAGGCTCAGCTGAGGAGAGAGAAGTTCTGAGGGTTTGTGAGGCTTGCAGTTTTAGAGACCCTGTTTGTGACTGGTGAAAGTTTGTGCTTCTGTATCTTTTGTTTGTTGGATCTACACAGGCTCAAGTGCAGCCTGAGTGAATGTTGTGTGTGCATGTGTGTGTGTGGGTGTATGTGCACCTATGGTATTTTGTGCATGTACATGACCATTTGTGGGTTTTTCCAGGTGAAGTGTTTGTTATAGCCTGGAGTTATTGTGCCTATGCGTTGGGTGTGTGGATATGGATGAACATGGGGTGTATGCACGTGTTGGGTGCCTGCATGTGGAGTGTTTGTGTTCATTAAACACCAAAGGGTGTGCAAAATAATATTGATAAAGTGATTCAATAACTTATTTGAGGTAAGCAGACAGCATGCATTTTGTGAATGTGTATGTGGTCCAACTCTGGGCCCTGAAAGTCGAGAGACCACAGCGACTCTGTATAGATCATCAACTGTGTGACCACTCACTGTATCAACAAGACGTATCAAACCTAGTCCTATACAGCAAAATATAAAAAGTAAACAAATACTGTTTAGGAAAGGTAACCAAATATAATAGATGAAATGTTGTCTTAAAAACTTTACACATTTGTTTTTATTATAGTTGTATAAAGTAAATGCTGCAATATATACAGCGGTATGTGGCCTAGGTGGCACATCTTTACTGGCAGCAGCATTTTGCCACCTGAACTGCATGGTGTAAATATACAATATGGCAGATACAGGTGTCAAAATGCCCATTAGCAAGGTGGGCAGAGATAGTGGGTACAAAGGGTGCAAGCACCCTGTAAATACAAAATAACATGGATCAATAGCCACTGGGCCAACATCCGCGCTTAGAGTGCATTTGTATTTGCCACATGGTGAAATATTCCAAAATCATACACAGAGACCATCCATTTATCCGAAATGTATAGCATTCAGCATTAATTCCACCATGTGTAAATCATGCCACGTTGCATAAACTTTAGTAGCACTGTATTTAATTGAATTAAGATCACTCCCAATGTATGTAGATGTGATTAGACACAAAGTAAGATCTATATAACCAGGGCCACTGTAATTATGCGGCTGAGGAAGACCAAATTATGCTGCAAGGTTGACTAAATTATGCAACAAGAAAAGCCAAATATGTAGCAGCAGTAAATTTTGTGATAGTAGTACTTCATTATTTTGTCATTTTCACGCCCATTAACACAATCTGAGCATAGGTTGCACCTCACTAGTACAAATCTAACACCCAAGTATAGTAATAAGCAAAAGAAAGGTGACCAATCAACCTTTGCAAAGGACCTTCAACTATACAGCAACAAGTGTCACAGCATTTTTAGTAATCTATTTGAGCTAGAAACGAATACTTTTGTGGTAAATGCAGCAAATCACTGCATATGTGGAAAAATCTGCAGTCACAAAATGCATAATTCCAGTGGCCCTGTCTATAATCCAGACATGTACGGCATACTATAACAAGATATCAGGAAAAGAAATTCTGACATTTGTAATCCTGCCGTAATGGTGAGAATAAATTCAGCCCAGGATGGTGAGAATAAATTCAGCCCAGGACAATATCTTACTTTAGATAGCATGGTTATTCACTTTATTGCAGCATTTGGCAGAGAACACAGAGAAACAACTATTCTAGTAGGCATTGTGATGCCTCATCAATTATTAGTTAATAGGTGAACATTTATGATTTCCCTGTGGATGCTCATTCAAAGAGGCGTGCATGGCATAATGCATGCCCCATCTTACAGTACATTACCAAACACATCATACTCAGACTAAAATATATAAACCCACTGTGACTCCCCAAACATAAACAGCCATCATTGTCAGGTACACCTCTCTTCTTACTCCTACACACTGTGCAGCTTTCCTCACACACTACCCATAACCATTGCGGGAGGTGTTAAATTCCTCGCACCCCTATATAGCCATGCCCATGAAGCGTGTTCTTCACTACTTTGATCTTTAAATGCAAACTCTCTCTTGTCACAGCATGCACTATGGTGTAGCAAGAGCTACAGTAGTCAGGAGAGGTGCACAGAAGTTGCAGGGTATTTTCTTCCTTGCAGCGCTGCAGGGCAAATGAAAGGTTCACTAAGTAGCAGCAAGACAGAGTCACCAAACAGCAGTAAAAGGTTGTCCTCGACAAACAGGTTATAGATTAGCTAGCCCTATTTCTCAAACTCTGCATCATCCTTCTATTTGACATCAAGCGCTGGGATGCTTCCGAGTAGCCATGCGCTATACAAGAGCCTTTCAATTCCAATTCCAACAGAGCAGCTGGAAACCACTTAATGTGAATATCAAAGGATTTATTCCTCTCGCAATGGCCCTATTGTCCCCTGTACTGGTAGCCGGGGACAAGGTCTACCTTATTGGTTCTCCTTTGAGACAGAGACACAGGCCCATTCACTCAACACTAAACAGGAAGTGGAAAAACACAATATTTGTCTATTGACGCATAGGAAGCACTTAACATGTGAATTCTCCATGCGTCTTATACAGTGACTGGGAGGTGGAAGAACCGATTATTCGGTTTCTGAAGGAGTTGTACTCAGGGGCAACTGCTATTGTTCGTTACGGAAAAGGGGGGAATGTAGTAAATCATTTGGAATAGGGCGTGGCGTACGCCAGGGGTGCGTCCTGGCACCTTTTCTATTCCTGATCTACATAAATGGTCTAGAGGCTCGTCTCCTGCAAGAGTGCAGGGATATGCCCAAGGTGGGGAGAAGATCTATCTCTGCGCTCTTGAATGCAGACAACGCTATTTTAATGGCCCGTACCCCCATGGCCCTGCAAAAACTGCTAACTTCCTTCAACAACTTCATGCTCAGTCTGGATCTAAATATTAACTGCAGCAAAACTTTCACCATGAATTGTGGACCACGAACAAAGAAACAAATGAAAACGATGTTTATAAATAATGCTCCCTTAGAAAATACACCCACTTTTCCTTATGTAGTCATCCTGATTCATGAGAATGGTTCCTGGGCAAGTGCAATAAAAGCAAGAACTCTTTTGTTCTCAAAGACAATAATGGCCTTAAAGAGGTTTTTTTAAAAACTGGGAAAGAAACCAATAAGAGAGATTTTAACTATTTATAATGCAATGTGTCTATCCGTGGCTCTGTATGGATCAGGATTGTGGGGATATTCCAACATAAAATCGATACAGTTAGTGGAAAACAAGTTTATGCAGCACATTTTGTCCATACCCGAAAGTATTGCAACCATTATTTGCCACGTGGAGTTGGGGCAGCCATATATCTCTGATATAATTAGAACACAGCCCATACTCCTGTGGCACAGGGTATGGACTGTAAATGAGTGTGTTGTAAATCGTGCCATACTCCAGGATGTGTTAAAACTTGAACATGTGAGTGATTTTAAGTGGTTAAACTATGTTAAGACCTTCCTGACAGAAATTGATTGTTTACAATATTATGAGGATCCACTGACAATGATACACATATCAAGAAAAACACTGAAAAAATGTGTATGGAATATCTAAGGGAAAAAAGACTGTCAGAAGAAATAAAGAAAAAGACGGTCTGCTCACATCAGATGATTTTAACTGGAGGTAAATTACAGCCATATTTAAGCCTCCCCACGTCGAACCATGAGAGATTCTTTTTAACACGTTTTAGACTTAATATACTTTTTAGGTTAGTGACATTTTCGGAAATGAACTCTTGGTCAAAAGAACTGTGTATGTGTCCATGTGATGAATTGTCTCTGCAATCGGATATCCATGTTTTATTTTTTTGTAAATGTTATACCTTGCCTCGTAGAAAATGTATTGTCCCTGCACTTAAAGATATGAATTTAAATAGATGCCGCCCAGCATTTTTAGAATTACAAAAAATGGACATTGTTTTTATTGTAGCATCATTATCAGGATTTTTTAAACATGTTTTTAAATTGCGAAAATCGATATGTTTGGATGATTCTTAATTGTTTTTAGTAGAAACTGTGATTCCTTCGCCTTAGATAAAAAATAGCTGTAATATTCACTGTCAATGAATTCTTATTCTGTCGCTTTTATGGTTATTGTCTTTTTAACCGAATAAAGTACTTTTTGACTTTGACTGGGAGGGCCAAAGGTCATGCTTGGGTGGCCTGCAGCCCCCACCCCTACGGCCCTGCTAGAAATGGGTGTAGTAAATCAAAACACCATCGAGTGTAGAGGTAGGATTTACTGTAGGAATAAAGCCCCAGCAACAGAAGTAACAGCAACCGTCAACTGCTCATACCACCAGCAGGAGACAAGTATTGCCTTCACCTACTTTCCACATTACCTCATACAATTCCAATTCTACACTGGTAAAGTAGGTAAAGTAGGGAAACCCTAACAGGTCAAACTAAGGATACATAATGATAATGCACTTAATAAAGATAACACTATGCAACACATCTGCTCCCTACATATACACATACAAAACACATTACCTTAAAATATAATAATAAAACAAATTAAATTGCAAACATGGGCATGAAATTTCATGGGCTTCATGATTCTGCGCCCTAACTTTCCCCACCTTACTTTGCTACACTCAGAAGAGGCAGAAGAAAGTTGCTCCATCTCATGTTAGTTACTATTGCATTGTTTCAATTTGCAATGTTCACGTTCAATCCTACCTTCACTGTTTTCAACCAGACCCCCACTCATCCAACAACCAATCAGAATTACTCAAGGTAACCTCAGCACAAACATCTGGGCTTTTTGTCTCACCTTTGTATAAGGACATGTGACCTAAATGCCACACCTTGCCGTCACTCAACTGGACAGATTACAAAAAGCCTTTTAACCCTCACCCAGTCTCCAACCTGGACATCCACATGCTTGCAATTATTTATTTTGTCATAATATTTCTTACATTTATCCTATGCCTTGGACACCCGTTCCTTTACTGCAAGGAGGGTCCATTCACTTCTCTTGGAGCTATCCAACCATCCAACATAGTCCTTCATAGAAGGAGTTCTACCCCTCATAATCGCTAATGGACTAAACCCTGTGGAACTACGAGGTGTAACTCTATAAGCCCACATGGTATGCAACACTTCCTTAAACCAAGACAAATTTGCTTCCTTCACCAATTGAATAGTATTCTTGAGCACCCTGTTGAAGCACTCAATGCCACCATTGCCAGCAGGGTGGTAAATGGATGTAGTCTTGTGCACAATACTATTCATTGTTAGGAATACCTTGAACACGTCAGAACAGAATTGGGTCCACTCTCCGTTAAAATTACTTTAGGTAACCGTTCTCTCAGAAACACTTTATCTAAAAAACACACCACAGATTGGGCATCCACCTTGGCAACCACCTTAATATCAGGCTGCTTTGCAAAATGATCAGATATGACAATGACTTTCTTGGACTCATCACCATCCTGAACAGGAACTAAAATGTCCAAACCAATACTTTCCCAAGGCATTTCTGGGCATCTAATGGGACATAAAAGTGGTTTGATAGTAACAAGTGTTTTTTTCTGAATTGTTGCACATAACACAACTCCTCACCTTTTCACCTTTTTCTCAATGGCTAGGTCAATACCTGGCCACCAGTACAAGTGCTTAACTCTGCTCTTAGTTTTTGTTATACCTAAATGGCCGTCATGACATAGCTCAAGCACCCTGTACTTCAAACAATTTGAGGGAATTACTCTCCCTGCTCATAAAATCTTACCTTCCTCAGCAGACAATTTGTGTCTCAATTCCCCAAAAACGTGTAATTTTTCCTCAACATCTCTATTAATAGGCCAACCTTACTGAATCCTAACATCGTTTTTCTGCAATATATCATCCTTAACTGTAGCCTCTACCCATTTACTCTCAAGTATACCTTCATCAACCTCTACTACACAATTATTTTCAAAATCTCCATCTGGTTTGACCTACAATGGCAAAGGAATTCTGCTAAAAAAATCTGCTATCTTGTTCTGGACCCAAGATGCGTATCATACATCGTATTTGTAATCCAATAGTTTAATGGACATGCGGGCTAGCCTGGGAGATGCATTCAACAATCCCGTTGTGATTGCTTCTGAGAGTAAAGTGAGAATCCCAGATGTACCTTCTATAGTGCTCCGAACCCCACACGCAAGCAAGGGCCTCTTTCTCAATAACAGAAGACATGTCTTCTGTTGGGGTGATTGAACGTGAAGAAAAAGCAATAATGCAATGGTTTCCCACTTCATCAATTTGTTTAAACCCGACCCCAAACCCTTGCAGCATGAATCAGTGGTGCCAATTTATTATTTATTAGTTACATTTGTTAGGCGCACAAATCATCCCTACCGGGTTCTCTAGGTGCTGTTGCAATGTGGGAGTAGAGAGAGATTCGATTACTGAGAGAAAAGCCAGGTTTGCAACAGTTTTTTTTAATATATTAAAATCCATACATACTCGAATAGATACATGTAGCTTGTTCCAATGGTAGGGGGCCCGGAATAAGAAAGCGCTGCCTCCGTGCCTCATCCTTCTGATGCGTTTTGGGCATAGAAGCAGTCGGTCACTCGACCTAAGCTGCTGCGCCGGGGTATATGATTGTAGTTTCTGCCTCAAATAAAGAGGGCCCTTCCCCTGCAAAGTCTTGCATACCAGGCAGAGAAGTTTGAAAAGGGCACGCTTTTTAATTGGGAGCCAGTGAAGGGAATATAGAGAGGGCTCGGAGGGGAAGCGCGGAGTAAGATTTAGTATCAATCTAGCAGCTGAATTCTGTACCACCTGGAGCCACAGGACTTCACTACTACCCACCAGGAGGACATTGCCGTAATCCAGGCAGTCATTATTAGTTCCGGTACCATTGTCCCCCTAACCTGCAGAGGGTCCATTGAAAACCCTTTTTAAGGGTTCGCATAATGCCAAAACAGGTACCAGACACTGTTTTGACATGCTCCTTCATGGAGAGCTTGTTGTTCATCATTATTCCCAAGAGAGGTCTATGAGAGCTAACATGGTTGCTGATCCCTGATCTAGTGCCAGTTTGAAGGTATCTGTGACCTCCACAAGTGCCTCCTCCGTACTGTGAGAGGCACGAAAGCCAGATTGGGAACTGTTGAGTAGGTGATTGGATTCCAAACACGATGATAGTTGGGCATTCACCGCTGATTCTAAGATTTTAGAGAAAAAAGGGAGAAGAGAAATAGGTATATAGTTCTCAAAATGTGGACAAATCCTTGCAAAGCTGGTGCACCACATATGTAATTTTTTATAGTCTGGAAAGCCTACTGACATTCTTCTGACCAAAAGAACTCACATTTACCCTTCATAAGTTGTTTAATGGGGAAGGTTTTGCTACAAAAGTTCATGACATACTTGGCATAACATTCTGCCATCCCAAATTTTTTTCTGATTTCATCTTTGTTGGAAGGAGCAGAAGCATCTTTAATCTCTTTAACAAAAGATGCTTTGTGTTGCACTCCCCTTTCACTTATTTTATGGCCCAAATATGTCTCAGTGTTCCTTGCAAACTTGCAACTTTTCATATTGTGCAGTAAGACCTTTCCTACTTAACATTTCCAGAACTTCCTTGAGTTTGTTGTCATGCTCAGCTTTTGTTACCCCCAGGACCAAAATATTGTCCCGAAAAAATGCCTCATTTTTTAAACATTTTTTAAAAGCTTCAGCATCAACCACTGGAACATCGCAGATGCTGATGCCAACCTGAATGGCACTGGCAAACTGAAAACACTCAAACAGCATAATAAAGCCCGTTAACCTATGGCTATCTGGATGCAGAGGAATCTAGTAGTAGGCTGATGTAAGATCGATCATAATGAACCATTTGGCACCCTTAATTATAGACAGCATTTAACTTATTTTAGGAAGAGAAAATTGGTCTACCTTCCAGTCAGTGCTGAACATTTTAAAATCTCCACAACTTGGAGAAGAGCTTCCCCCTTGACCCAAAGACTACCCTGTATTGAGGAATTTGCAGGATGCAGGTCAATTTGATCTCTGATGAACTGATCATGGAAGGAGCCAAACTGACAAGCTAACGCTAAATTCCTTATAGCAGAAACGTATTCCTCCTCTGTTTCCTGCATAATAAACATCTAGATCCTCCATAGCAGTTACAAAAACATCGCCTCCCACCTATTGTTTTTTTGTAATGTGATTGTACACTCTCAACCCCATAGGGCCCTAAAGAGTGTTACAGAATATTCTTCTTTTTCTCAGGAGTGAAATCATCATCTTCATCGAAGGTGGAAATATAATTCAAAAGTACTCCTTCCATTCCTGCCACTTAAGTGCATTCTCCCCAGAGTGGGGCAATAACGGTTGAGGTGGAGTCAAATTGTGAGCACCGCTTGAAGTCATAACCCCAATCAGTAGTACAGCAGAATATAGTAATTAAGTACCAAACAGCACTAAAAACCAAGGGGCATGTTATCAAAGGCCAGCGATAAATATCGTTGGCCGTGCATAGCGATTATTTTATTATTGCAGGCTGTCTCTGGAATTTCTCCAGGGCGATAAAAATCCCAGAGATAGCGAGGTTAACGTCCTTTTGCAGGGAACATTGCTGGTTTTCCAGCAATGATCCCTGCAAAACGGCAATAACCTTGCTGATACGACCCACAGGGTCGTATCAGCATAATCCACCCCCTATGTTCGGGATGGCTAAGTCAGGATTTTAGCAGACGTAACTTTTTGGAGAAAACAGCAGTTTCTCCAAAAACTAACATCTGTAAAAATGCTGGGGCAGCCTTGTAAATATTGCGATGTGAACAACGTAGTCCATCCAGGGTACGCCCAGTGACACCCACTTTGCATCTCATTAGAGATGCAAAGGGAGGCATTGGGAATAAGGGTGCTAACATGCAATTATGCATGTTAGCACCCTCGTGTAATAGGGCGTTAGTTTTATCTCAGCTTTTTTGGCTTTGTAAGCTAAAAAAGCGGAGATAAAGCCCTTGTAAATATGCCCCCAAATGTTGTTTAGGATAGTCAGGAATCTTGCTTGTATCCCTTTGCAGTGAAACTATGCAGAATGCGTACTACTGCTGTGAAACAAATGAAAAAGTATTTACTTGTGGGCATATCACTGTCTTTCACATATGATTTGCATGTCACAGATGTGAATGCACATAAAAAATCTAGATGTCCCCCTCCAGGTGTGTATATCACCACTGCCACACCTGGTCAGGAACACGCTGCCCAGTACGCACAAGAGCCGGTTCAGTAAGGCGTGAGTATCAATGCGATTCCACCATGTGACTCCACCATGTGCTTAAGACGTGTTCACAGCAATTTTTTCCGACCAAATAAAGATGCCCACTCAAGTCGGTCTCAACATAAACGTCCTACATGCAGGGCGGAGCAAGACGCGCACAGATCAGCTGACAGTTTCTTCGGACCATGAAGCTGAGAGCTTGAGGAATAAACTCTGGAACTCCACATGAGTTTAATGACGTGCCACTACACCAATGGTTCACCACAAGCTCTGCTCTCAAAAAAGTAAGAACCAAATCCATAAAAACAAATCACCCACGCACATGTTTTACCTCTTGAAATAGGTGTGCAATTTGGAAAATGCAAATCCTTCCAAATGGCATACAAGAGTATCTTTGAACTAGCAGGCAGGGTAAGTATGGTGCAGGGGCTACTCATCGCCACGTAATTGTAGTAAATCCAGACACCATTGAGTGTAGAGGTAGGATTTATTGTAGGAATAAAGTCCCAGCAACAGAAGTAACAGCAGATTTCAGGTCCTCATAATACCTGCTGGAGACAAGTTATGTTGTCACCTACATTCCACATTACCTCTTACAATTCCAGTTCTACACTGCTAAACTAACAGGTCAAACTAAGGACACATAATAATAATACACTTAATAAAGGTGCGGCTGTACAATACAACACTAGGCCTGCCTTGTGTATTAAATAGAGACTTAAAGAGAATCTCTGTTTTGATTGGTCATGTAGTATCATTTCATTGTTAGCATTGTGAACTGCAGTGCATGAGAGACTCTGATCATTCCCTCACCTTTGTCTCCCTGATCCCCTCTCCTCACCCTCTATTTTTATGGTAAAACAAATACAACAATAACATATTCCAAAATGGCTGCTGCATGTGTTCATGCAAGCATAGCAGCCTTCCTGTAATGAGTTTTGCTTTTTAAGTAAAGACATTAAAAATAGTTACTGGACACTGCAGTCATTTTGGAATGGGTTTGTCTAAAAACGTGTTGTGTTCCAGCAAGAACTATTGGCTTGCATATAAATCACGCCCTGGCAAGGGAGTACTTAGTACTTATTGTGTAGTTATATAGGACGTTCATGTATTGGGAGAGCATCACAAAACAGAAGATCACTCTCAATTGTATTATGAATTCTTTGTTCAGTTTCTGCAGCTTATTTGATACATCGGAGATGATTAACAAAAACAGTAGTATATCTGAACTTTAAGTCTGGCTGTTTTAAATTCACAAGCATTGTGCACAGTACACCTAGGAAGGGCGGTATGTCAGAATATCGTAACCACAAATATAATTGGACAGAAATATTGTGTCTTAATTATTAATTTACAAACATATGGCTACACTGGATGCAGCTCTTCTATTATTAACCCCAAAGGGGTGATATTTTTGTAGAGAAACGTTATATGCAGTCTTTGTTTGTACAATTACACAATGGGAAATGTCTATACATGTGCTGGCTATCCATTAATGAATAAGTAACAGGGGTAACAATAGCCGTTTCCAGATGTAGACATTAATTTACAGATAAAATGGCTTTGTGGACCATTCCCTTGTCTTTTATTAGACACAGATTTAGCATTCCAGAGACATACCCTATAGGTGGAAAAAGAGTATGAATCAAGCACCTCAGGCTAAGTACTGTTCTCAAGAAAAGAAGTCCAAAAGTTGAAAGGTTTAAATGTGTTTAGTTGTGGGTTGCAGGGGTGCAATAATTCAGTAGATTGACAAGCCAAGTAGATAGTATTGATCCGGCAATAGCAGACAAGAAGTTGTCCTTGTCTCGTCTGCCCTTTTCAAGGATGGCTAGGTGATAGGAGTTTTATAAACTTGATTTTGGTAAAACGAAGACAAACATTCAAAAAGTGTTAAATATGACGTGTTTTTTTGAAAATGCAACATGAAGAAGAATTAAAACCCACTCTGGGAAGGCGGGTTTGATATACATTCAAAGAGTTTAATGAATTCAGTGTTCAACAAATTACAATATTGAGTGGAGAATAAAATATAACCTTTTCCACATTGGTGAAAGAAGGCCTAAGGTAAATACCCAGGTGTAGAAGAGGCAGAATGCATCACACCTGCAGCACATCCTAATAGTCAGATCTTGAAGCACTTTTTCTACCTAGATTTCTTTCACAAACCTCTGATTCTCTGGAATGCAAAGGTATAGTCCAGTGTATCGGCATTCCTAGAGAGGTATTGGGATTTTATTGAGAAACCGTATGATAGTAAACTCTATTTCCAGTTTAGGGTGGGTACTTTCCAACAAAGTTATTCACCGCTAAGTGGATTGAATCAATCAATGACAAATGCCCTATGTTATTGGACCAACAAGAATCTGTATCCCATTTACTGTTTCTTTGCCCACTATATTTGGCTCCACGTTGTAAGTGGGTAAAGCCCATATGTAATGCAATGGGTTTTAGAAGACACATAGAGGCTTTACGAATATTAGGTACCGATTCCTCTCCGCCCATAGCCATTGTGATGGCAACATTTTTGAATTGGGCATGGTCCATTGGTTCACAGATACTGCTTTTGGGCAGATAGTGGCTAGTTCGGTGGACGACATTGTAGTAATATAATTGCCCACTTATGGGATCAGTCTTGTGCTTACAGAATTTAACTATGCTGCTAAGAGATCAATTTATTACTTTTATCCTATTATGGCAATGATAAATAACCAGTATAAAAACCATTGTTGTGCGCCAGTAAAGATTTTTTTTAATTTATAACCAACAAATTATTATAATTTTAATTATATAACACGACAGTTAACATGGGGATTTAATAACATTTTAATTATTTATTCAAAATGATGGAATATGGATGTTCTTAAGATTGAGCTGTATACAGAATTAACGGTGATTTTCCTTTTAAAGTTTGTGCTTTTATGACTTAACTGTCGAATAAATCTTTATGAAATGTATCGGCATTCCTCTTCCACTATGCCCACATCAATGGTCTGCATGTTGGAGTTAGAAAAATATGGGTCATCAGGAAGTCATTGTTGTTGTCCTTGGAAAACGATACTCACACAGTTGTACTTGAAGAAACCTCTCAGGATTGTGGTGATGTTTTGCAGTCTTTTCCATTTTTGATTACAGTTCTTTAACATCTAGCTTCCCTTCACTCTATCCATTTCAAGTTCTGCGTGATGGCTTTGATGTTCCTAGCTGTACCTGTCACCGTTGAGCATACCTGTCACACTTAGTCAATGAGGAAAGTATTCCAATTCATCATTTTTCTACTATGTCACTTCAGACACACTCCTGATGTCTACCTATCAACTTTGGGCCTTCTCCTATCAGAACAGTCCAACCAAAACTTCCCAGACATGTCCCCTTCGTAGAGTAAACACTAGAAATCCCTCAAACGTTTTGGCATTTTTAGGCTGCATCAAGGGTGCATGGCTTGAGGGTGATTGAGCAGAGAAACGTGCATCTCAATTGCTTAGTAAAACATCAAATAGTGCTCTGCACTGGCCATATAGACATTTGATTGTTGACTTGAAGCGTAAGAAAAGACCTAACATCAGCAACACACATTTTAAGTACAGTGAAACCAAGTAGCTCCACAGAACACCACAAAAAAGACACAGAGGATTATTTCCAGAACATAAAGGTTTTATTAGCAGTTTAATCAAAACACAATCCAAATGTGTTAGCAAAAGTTTAGTAAATATATTACAAAGCATACATCGTAAAATGGTCATGCAGTTAAAGATTTGTATATTATGAGGACAGAGATGCAAAATATAATCACCTAGGAAAGCGCAATTGCCAAATATAAATGTTCTATAAACGGTTTACCAGATTCTAGATAAAGCATCCAACATGGCATGGTGATTTCTATGAGGAAGGTGTCAGTTGAGCCAAGTGTAGGGTTCAGGGAAGAAACCAAAGTGCTCAAGCATGAGTCTCAACACTCTGGACAGGGGAAATAAAAAGAGCTTCAAAGAGGGTCTTCCCTCAGAGAAGTCAGGACAGAATCTGCCCTGAACTATTCTAAAACCACATAATCAAAAGCATGCAAATAACCTCAGAAAGATTCTCCACATCAGTTCCCACCAAACAGATCAATAAAGAGACAGTATTCTCTGGGAGCAAGTAGACTCCCTAGGTTCCCAGCTCTGAACAATGAGGTGCATAGGTGTACAGCCATAGAAATAACAAAGGTCTGGTCTGCAATGTACGAGAAGGTCTAATTAAGTTTCATGTACCAATCAGTCTAGAACAGTAAACAGTAAGCCAATACTAGCTAACAAGGCACATAATAAGACACTTGCAGAGGATAGAAAAACAAGATTCTGGCAAAGGGTTCAATGCAATGAAATTCATGTTATTTGGACCTAGTTCCAAGTTAGGACAATGTTGAATTCAAACAGCGCCCAGCGCCTTGAGACCCTCGCAGGTGAGTAGTGTGCTTAACACTCTGTGATTGAAAATGGCTTCCAGTCAAATAAATTTATAATAAACAAATACAGCGATTGCATTTTAAAAAAGAAGATATACATTGTTCCATTCAATGCAGATACACTGATTATAGTTTGACTAGATATACTAATGCTTTCTCATTAGGTAAATATAGCCATGTACTACAGTTAGTTAATATAAGGCACGTGGATTACTACTGTTAATCACATGTTCTGAGTATATATATATATATGTGCATATAAAGGGGTAGAGCCTTAGATTATGCTGATCCAAAGGCCTTGGCACACATAAACAGCAAGCATATTTTGCAGCATTCTCCTTTTGTTTAATAGACTTGTGCTTCTCTTCAGTCTCATCTCCCCATTACCCTCCAATTCTAAATGTAGGTTTCCCTCCTTACACTGCTTTCTAATTTAAAAGTGTTGTTTAAAATTCTGTACTTCCAATCCCTATTCAAAATCCCTGTATACTCATATTAAACAAGGGGTACTTCAGTGCCTATGATTTTGTTTTGCTTTCTAACTCACATAAAGCACCCTGGTTGCTTTGGGAAATTTGACTGGTTTAGAAAGACCACATTTGATAAATATCTGTACATCCTCCAGTCTCTCAGGTAGGGTTGATCATCAGGGGCAGTAGAGAGTGCCAGATTACAGCTGGAAGTAACAAATGCAACTTTTCCAGGGAGGAGGGCATGAAGTTTTTTTATTTTCCTGGGGTGCAGGAACTCATTGGACTGTTCCTGATATGAGCAAATGATTCTTCCAGCCTGAGGCTACAAGATACAAAATGGGGCAGATGATCAACCAATTTACAGATAGGGACTCTTTCCCAGCAAAACATATGTTTTCCTTAGATGGAAGAAGCAGCTCCAAGGATTCATCCTTGACCTCTAACATAAACATCAATATACCCAAATTTGTTTCCAACTTGTCTGTGGAATAACACATGAAAAATGAGATATTGATGAAATTCTGTGATCGTCTAGAGTACCAGGATCAACAGAAGGCTTGGTGGCTGTACCTTATGAATTTGGCACAGAGCCAATATAACTGTTGCTGACCTTTTTCTGATTATTGTACTCAGTATGTTGACAACAAGGATGGGCAAAATTGTAAAACTTTATCATGTGTGTTGTGCACATTTATAGAGAGAAATTTGGAATTTATACTAATTAAACCTGGCAGTCATCTGCTTTAAACATGTTTGCAATGTATGCCTTTGCGTACCATAGAGAGGGGAGTTTCCAGCTCATTGTTTTGTCCATATAATTTCTAAGGTCGTTTGCTACGGCAGCCTATGCCATTGAGGCAAACATTCAGTGTCACTGTTTCTTGCACCTGACATAGTTTGTGTGGTTACCCCCCTACGTTTTGCCTTCATTCCTCTTGTTTTTGCTGAATTACTTTTTACTAGCCTTTGGACTCTGTGCACTTCATCACTGCTAGCCAGTACTTAAGTGCTCGTGCTCTCTCCCTAAAACATGGTAACATTGGCCAGACCCACCAGGATATAGTGTCATGGATTAGCACATTTTGTGATACAAATATAGAAATTTTGATGCACAAATATGGAAATTTTGTGGCATTTTTGCTGTACTTTATTTTGAAATTCCAACAGCGCCAAACACAAAAGTCTTATTTTTATGTTGTATATTTCAACATGAAAGTTTACACTAAGGCACTTTGTACAGTATGGATCACTGAAATAATATCGAGGGACAAAATATCGACTTGCAAAAATATCGTGGACAAAATATCGACAGTCAAAATATCGAGTTTGTATCTACAAACAGGTAAGTACAAAAATATCGAGTACAAAATATCGTTCACAATAATATAGATGTAAAAAATATCGACTTTATTAAAAACAGTGTTAAATTAAATTAATATTAAAATTTAATTACTAAAATATACTTAAAAATACTTACATTAACTTATAATAATTAAATAATAAATGAAAATAATAAAAAAAATTACAATCTTATTTGTTAAAACATATATATATATATAGTAACATACTATAATTAAATAAGATACTATTATATTACTGTACGATACCAGAAGTGTAAAAAATACTATTCCCACTCCAAAGAGTGCAAGCGTAGGGAAAGCGTTGGATAGCGTAGGGGTTAAAATTACTATTCCCACTCCAGTGGGTGCAACAGTAGGGAAAACTGACCCTGAACCCTAAAAATACCCCTTTACCCAAAAACCCCAAACTGACCCTGAACCCTAAAAATACCCCTTTACCCAAAAACTGAAAACTGACCCTGAACCCTAAAAATACCCATTTACCCAAAAACTGAAAACTGACCCTGAACCCTAAAAATACCCCTTTACCCAAAAACTGAAAACTGACCCTGAACCCTAAAAATACCCCTTTACCCAAAAACTGAAAACTGACCCTGAACCCTAAAAAAACCCTTTACCCAAAAACTGAAAACTGACCCTGAACCCTAAAAATACCCCTTTACCCAAAAACTGAAAACTGACCCTGAACCCTAAAAATACCCCTTTACCCAAAAACTGAAAACTGACCCTGAACCCTAAAAATACTCCTTTACCCAAAATTAATTAATATTATTTAATTACCAATTAATTATTAATTAACAATAACAATAAAGTAAATATATTAGCACATTAGCTTTAATTAATTTAATTTAATAATTAATATTATTTTTCCCAATTAATTAATTAACAATAACTAAAAATTATATATATAAATAAATTACTCTAATTAATGCAATTAACTAATTAATATTATTTAATTACCAATTAATTACTGATTAATAATATGTACAAAATTATATTAATTAATTAACTAAATAATATTAATTAATTACCAATTAATTATTAATTAATGATATTTACAAACATATATTAATTATTTAATTATTATTAAATTACTCCCCACCCTTATCCCCTATTAACCCAACATCCCGCTCCTAAACATTAACTACAATTTATATTACTATTAATAATTTTTTTTTTTTTAACCTTTTTTCTACATATTATTGAAATTTTTTACTTTGACTATTTATATATATTTTGTCGATATTTTTGTACTCGATATTTTTTTATCATTATTTTAATCGATATTTTGACCAACGATATTTTTGTTCTCGATATTTTGTTATTATCGATATTTTTAACTCGAAATTTTGTCCATTCGATATTTTTGAGTCGATATTTTGTCTGTGCACCGTACAGTATCTATGCGGCCAGGTATCTATACTGTATGTATTATGTAAGATGTATGTGCACATTACTTTCACCCTGAGCACTGTGTCATCGTTACTTATGGGTTTGTATATACTTGTGGAGGATACAATTCTAATTTGTTCCAATGAGAAGGCATATGTGCATTTTGTTCCTTCACGATAGAAACAATTTGTTTTTGGTAAAGTTCTATATTACATAAACCTGTTAATGAATACCAGTATGCTTGTTCCTTTAAGTTTTAATCTTGGCCATGTATTTGAAATTATTTTGAGCAGCCACACTCTTGCCCAAACATGCAGAAGTCACACCTAACTCCTCAGTTGCTCTCCTTCCTCTGAGTCAAATTCGGGACATGGGGCTGATACGCGTTTACCCTCCGGAGCTGAGAGTAGGATATCCAGGACATGGCAATCTGAAATTTCAGCTTCAGTCCTGCATCTCAGCTACAGTGATGCTAAGGCTGCTGGGTCTGATGGCCTCCTACATCCTACTGGTAAAGCACGCCAGATGGCGCATGCAGGAACTGCAGTGGGATTTGTTGTCCCAGTTGGCACAGCACCAGGGGAATCTCTCTGACCTTACGGTGGAGGCTGTAAAAGATCTGCAGTGGTGGTTGCTGTACAGCGAGTGAGTCAGCAGCAGTCCCTTCTTACCTTTCCCACGCAGAGCAGATGGTGGTGACCAACGCAGCACTTTTGAGATGCTTGTCTCCGGCATTCACCACTTTTCCCTAGCAGCTGCTGAAAATAATGTATCTCATGCATTGAAATAGAAGCACCCTGAATGATACATCAAACAGCTAGTAACAAGAGGTGAGGGATGTTGACTCCTTTGCAAATGACTTCTCATAAATGTTGTCACTATATTAGTGACCAAAGCTTTGGCAGACAGCTGTGCGGTCAAGCCAAATCTTAAAAAGCACTTTTGCCAGTTTTTATTGGACAACGCACATAAGATCTTAAATTCTCTCCTGTTTTGAGAATATATGAAAACCTGTTCTTTTAAAAAGCAGTTAAACCGTTTATCCTGA
Organism: Lissotriton vulgaris; assembly: GCF_964263255.1. NCBI lineage: Eukaryota > Metazoa > Chordata > Amphibia > Caudata > Salamandridae > Lissotriton > Lissotriton vulgaris. The sequence continues at coordinate 1,537,482,433 of NC_141694.1, forward strand.
TAAGACTTGCACTTTTTGCACATTATGATGCACCCCCTTCTTTACATTTGATCTGAACTCCTTTTTATTACTTCATTATATTCTTCATCCACCAGCTACTGTTTCCTTTTTCTATTTTCCTCTCTAACATCCCCATCCTTTAATTTCCTCTAGCCCTTTCTTCTTCCTCTATATACCACGCTGAAAATTCAATATTTATTCTACATTGTATCTGTGACCCATCACTCTTTAATTCCTTGGGAACTTATGCGTCTACTCAAACCAACATAGCTTTGATATTTTCAGGTCCATTTATGAGTAGCTCACCCTGTCTAGGTTTTTTTCTGCATTCTTGGACTAGAAGCCCTAAGTTTCAGAGGTGTAACAAAGTCCCCGGCAGCCCCCATGGTGCGGGGGGGCCCTAGGCGTACTCATACTGGAGGGGCCCCTCAGCCCGACTTAATGGAGTGTGAGCAGGATATCTGATTCCTGAAAGGGGGGAGGGTGGGTTAGGGGGCCACTTCTGTTTGTTGTTATCAACCCTGCCAAGTATCAGGTGGCAGCGCACAGCCTGTGATATATGCACGCTGCTCTGCAGGCTTGGGGTCTTCCAGCTAAGCTAGGGTGCTCCTGGCAGGCTCATAGTTATTTTCTGCTACAACATAATGTATCTTATTGATGCGATGTTTCCCCGCCCGGTGCCCTACGGCCAGGAGTCAGACACCATGACTCCAGGGCTGGGCCCAGTCAGGTTGTTTGATTCGATTGGCCGGATGAAGCTGTGTGGGAGTCACGTCCTACTGCCAGAGCGCTGCGGGAAGTTTGAGAGTAAGGCCGTGGCCGTAGAGCCTCACTGGTTTGCGGGTGGTTGTTGGCTATCTCAGAGCTGCTGTCTGCTTGCAGGGCCCCCTATGCTGTGGGGCTTATGGTGGCTGCTGCCGCCACATGCTGTGAATGTGATTTTGCCGAGCCCGGCTGATGAAGAGTGCAGTGGAGTGAACGACGTGGAACTCAGTCTCTCCTTTCCCGCATGCCTCCTGTCTCTTCCTTCCTGTGCTGATATTTTTCACTCTCTTCAATGTTTACCCTGTGTAAGTAGTGGACTAAAAAATCAAAGCTGTGTATTATTGTGTTAATATAAGAACACAAATTCCGACTGACTCCACACTCTCTGGTCATTCTGATTCCTAATACAGATCTATTTTTAGCATGCTTGTCCTCAAATTACACAACGGTTTTAGAAAATAAACTCACCCAGGCAACTACCCCAGCAGAGTTGAAGCGTCTGGAGAAGGAGGCGGCGATGGGAGCTGTTGTGTCGTGGGGGTATACGTGTCCCGGGCTTAGGGCTCTGGGACACACTGGGGGACTGGCGCACCTCGTGCGTGGCAATGGGGCCTTGTAATAAACACTCGGACACCTTGTATGTGAATTGGTCTTCACGCCGTCGCCAACTGGCGTACGCTCGTGTGTAGACCCTATTTATTAGTCAGGGTCACATGGTTAGCACGTAACAAGCCTGTTACATCACAGGCTGAACATTAGAACACAACATTCCTCACACAAAAAAAAATGAAACAAAGAAAAAACACAAAAATAAGTCTCTTCAAATGTACTTCACAGTCTTTCAGGTTCGCACTAGGCACACATATACATGAGCAGTCTTACGTGAAGTAGTCTCTCAGGCGACAGGATGGCGCCGGGTTCCTCCTCAGCTGGTGCTGGGATAGACTCTGCTCTGGGTCTCACTGACACCGACCCGGGATGACACTTCACTGGTCCGGAGTTCAGGACCACAGCCACTGCTGTCCAGGCGTTCACTCTACGCTCTGTCTTGGTGATGGGTTTCACCATTGGGGGACTCCATATTCTTGTCAGAAAGGGACATGTCCATCAGCTCCTGGGAAGCAGCATATTCCCTGGTCGGGGAGCTCTGAGCTTCCTGAGATGCAGCGGGGGACATAGCAACACTACCCTGGTTGTACTTTTTGAAGTAGGACACGTTGCGAGTCACAGTGTCTCTCCCTCGGGTGGCAATGACTTGGGTTCCTTTCACATGGACCACTGTCCATGGATCTGTTTCATAAGGTAGTCTGAACCTCCCACTCGTGGCGCGATTCTTCAACAGCACCACGTCTCCTCTGACGATCTGTGGCACTGTGGCTCTTCTTCGCTGGCTGACTTGTGCATGGGTTTTCCGGCGTCTGGCCTCCACTTGGCAGTCATTAGGAGAGTCGGGTCTCCACTGCGGATGATGAGGTATGGAGACCATGACTACCCGGCCCATGAGAAGATGTCCGGGAGCAAGACAGGTTGTGGTGTGGGGTGTTTGTCGATAGCTCCTTAAGAACGTGAAGATAGCCACTTCCAGAGATTGCGCCTTATCATGGGCAATTCGGATCACTTTGTTAAGTGTTCGCATGAGCCTTTCCACTTCGCCGTTGGCTTGTGGCCATCTAGGGGTGATTCGGCGATGTTGGATGCCTAAGGCACTAAGGTAATTGGCTAGCTCTTGTCCTTGGAAGGGAGGACCGTTATCTGTTTTCAACTCACGCATAACCCATGTGCCGCCATGACTTTCTCCAGTTTGTTAATGACTTCCGTTGCACTGGTTGTGGATATAATTTCCACTTCCGGATATTTGGAGTGGTCATCAATGGCCACCATCGTATGTTGGCCATCTGGGAGACTGCCAAAGTCGAGGCTGACACACTCCCAGGGAGACTTCGGCCGAGGTTCCATCAGGATGGGGTCGGTCGCAGTGCTTCTCCGGTTACTTGACAGGCAGCGCAAAAATCTAACTGTGGCCTCAACTAGGTTGTCCATCATTGAGAACCATACTTTAGTTCGGAGGCGAGATTTTGTTTTGACCATTCCTTGATTGCCTACGTGAGCCAGTTGAGCTACTTGGGCCGTTAGGGAAGATGGTATTACCAGCGGTGTCCTCTTAGCAGGCACCCAGTGTTATCTTCATTAAGTTCCTCTAGCACATGGTAGAGGCTATCCATGATTCCCTGCGCGTCTGGGGTCAGTATCTTCCATTCTTCCTTGGCTTTGTGCCAATTTCCACTTTGCATGGCAGCTCTGGCCCTTTGCAGGCAGTCGTCCTTCCTGGTGGCTTCTGCGAGGCTCTCCATGGATATGGGTATGGGGGATGACCGAGCAGTGACACATCTCACGTACTCTTCAGCGTCAGCCGCGTCTTCCATTTCTTCCCTGGTGGCTGCTCGAGGATGTTGCGACAAGTAGTCTGCTGGATTTCGAGACCCGGGCTGGTACTCCACTTTGCAGTTATACCTTTGGAGCTGTAGCATCCATTTCTCGATGCGCGGTGGGGGCTTGGTGGGTGTCCCCGAGAACCAGTGGTTTGTGGTTCGTTGTAACTACAAAGGGCTTTCTGTATAAGTACAGGTGAAAATGCCGGCACCCCCAGTGTATGGCTATCGCCTCTTTCTTGATTTGGGAGTATCTCTGCTCCGTTTCCGTGAAGGACCGGCTGGCAAAAGCTACCGGGGCCCAATCCTCTTCTGCACGCTGACTTTGCATCAGTACTGCGCCTAGCCCTATAGGGCCTGCGTCCACAGCCACGAGTGTCAGCTTCCTAGGGTTAAAAAAGGCACGGGTGGTGGCTTCCGACAGTGCCTCTTTAATTTCCCGAAATGCTTTGGCTTGCTCCGGGCCCTATTTCCAGGGAGTAGCATCTTTGGTGAGCTCCCTCAGTGGCAGAGTTAGGTTGGCCAGGTCTCGGATGAACCTTCCACAGTAATTCACCATTCCGAGGAAACTCCGGACTCCCGTGACAGTGGTGGGGGGTGCAGCCTCTTTGATATCCTTCACCTTCTCTGGATCAGGGTTGACACCTTTGATCGAAAAGGTGTATCTGAAGAACTGCAGTTTCCGCTTTAAGAACTCACATTTTTCTCGATGTAGGGTGAGTCCCGCATCCCGTAGTCTCCGTAGTACCTGGGTCAGTTGGCTGTTATGCTCCGGGATAGTCCTTGCGTGTATCATGATGCCATCACTGACATTGATCACACCCGGGATGTCTGCAATAAGTTCCTGTATCACGTTTTGAAACACTTCTGCCGCACTAGATATACCAAAACTGAGGCGGGTGTATCTGCGGAGGCCCATGTGGGGTGAGAAGGTAGTGATATTGTGGGAGGCTTCGTCTAGCACCAGCTGATGATAGCCTGATCGTAGGTCCAATTTGGAGAACCAGCTGGCTCCCGCAATTTCCCCTATTAGGTCATTGATGGTAGAGGTTATGTGGCATTCCCGCTTGATAGCGGCATTGGGGAGCCGCATGTCCATGCAGATCCGCACTGCTCCAGGCTGTTTGGGTTTCCGCGTGATCACTATCAGTGACACCCAGGGGGTGGGACCTGTCACTTTCTCGATTATCCCCGCAGTCTCGAGTTTCTTAAGCTCCTCTTCAACCAAAGGTCGCAGGTGAAACGCTATTCGTCGGTGCCTCAGGGCTACTCGTTGAATGGTCTGATCGATGTGGAGATGCACCTCTTTCCCTCAGAATTTTCTGATTCCTTTCAACACTTCTGAAAATTCCATTAGTAGTTGTTGAATTGACTTTTGATGGACTCCAAAGGCGAAAGTTACCACTCCTAGGTCTTCAGCCGCCCGGCATCCTAACCGCATGCCTTGTCCGTCTTCCGACACAAAGACATTGGTGGTGATGGACCGTTCTCCATGTGAGATGGATGTTCTGAATTTTCCTCTGATCTTTAGAGGGGTGTATTGTCCATAGGCGAATACGGTAATGGCCGACGGGAGTAGCACTGGTGGTGATCTAGAGTCTGATGTAGTGCGGATGCCATGATGTTAATGGTTGCCCCGGTGTCCACCACGGCCATGACTTCTTGGGCGCCTACTCGGATACCACATTGAGGTAATCTCCGGGCCTTCCGAGTGGCAGTGACAATCATGTGCACCTTGTGCACCGTCCTTTCCTCCTCCTCATCATTGTCCATATCACTTTGGCCGGGGTCCCCTTCTGGCACTGCGTTCACCACTTGTCTCGGCTTGCGGTATTTCTTGGAGCGGCAGACTTTCTCGAAGTGGTTGAAGCGTCCACACCCCGAGCACCGCTTTCTCTCTAGCAGGACACTCTGCCGCAGGAGGGGGTGATCCTCCGCAGTATCCACACACCTTGGGCCGTCCAGCCGTGGCTCCTCCAGCTCCCTTCTTGGTCCACTTTGTCGGGGACTTTACGGTCACTTTGTTGACCGGTTCGGCTTTCACTGGTGCTTGGAGGGCGGCCTCCATGTGAGTAGCTCAGGCCTTTGATAGCTCCTTGGTGCGCCCCAGGTTCAGGATGTCTGCTAGCAACTTGCAGATTCTTCTAATATTTGTTCCCTCAGCTTGGCGGATGCACAGCCATGAATGATCTGGCCGCGGATCTCTTCTGTGGTGTCAGCGAAGCCACATGTAGACGCTAGTTTTTTAGGCGGGCTTGATACGTGTCTAGGGACTCCTCGGGTAACTGTCTTGCCTGCCGGAATATAAATCTTTTGTAGTCCTGGTTAGCCATGGGCTCGAAGTGTGCATTCAGGGCGTTTATGAGCGTGTGGTGGTTCTTCGGTGTGACTTCCACTATAGTTTTAGCTATGTTGTGGACATCCTTGCCTCCCAGGTGAAGGACCATGGCACTCTTCTGATCTTTATGCACCTTCGTGGCTTCAAAGAGAATTAACAAGCGATCTACCCAGTCCTTCCATTTGGGTGCAAGTGATGAGGGTGAGCCTTCCACCAAGAACGGTTCTATTGGGGGTATCGTGGCCATGTCGGGTGTAGGGACGCGTGATCTATCATTTGGCAACTGTGGTGTTGCCTGTCCGCCTTGTCCCCTCGGGTCGGCCTTCTAAGGAACCCCTCCTGCTTGTGTCTGTGTAGATTTGATGGCGCCAATGCTTGATGGCTCAGGACTGATCCGGTTGCTGGTTGTGGCAACTGTCTGCTTTTGGTGGCTCTTGTCCCTGAAATGGGGAGTTGTGTGGTTCTTCCTGAGTGGGCCTCAGTGCCCTCCTTCAGTGGTGCTGGGCCTCTCCTTGAGAGTTTTGGGCTCTGGGCTATGAGTGCTGCTGGGCCTGTCCTTGGGCCTCCCTGCTTCCTGCCCGTGTCAGTAGGCCTCCAGGGCGTGGGGAGATGCTTGCCCCTCCTTTATTGGTCCACCCGCTGCCCACGCGGTGAACAGGGGTGTGAGGCCAGATGTCTGTGTCAGTAAGCCTCCAGGACCTGGGGGGAATGCCTGCCCCTCCTTCACAGCTTCTCCTGCAGCCCACGCGGTGAGCGAGGGTGTGATGCCAGGTGCGTGGCACAGTGTACAATCCTTAGGTCGCAGCACGCCTCGCAGAGCGAGATGCTCCGATGACACAGGCCGGTGCACGGCCAAGGCGGGGCCGTCACACTTTGCGGGCCGACGCGCCTCACCTCGTGCACAGCCACACAGCTTGCGGTATACAAGGGCACGAGCGCCGCGAGCCGATTACAGAACTTGCGGCCGCCCCACAGCAGGAGACACGACACACAGCGAGGGCACGCCCACCCTCGTCTCCAGCTGTTGAGTTGTGGTGGTATACGTGTCCCGGGCTTAGGGCTCTGGGACACAATGGTGGACTAGCGCACCTCGTGCCTGGCTATGGGGCCTTGTAATAAACACTCGGACACCTTGTATGTGAATTGGTCTTCACGCCATCGCCAACTGACGTACGCTCATGTGTTGACCCTATTTATTAGTCAGGGTCACATGGTTAGCACGTAACGAGCCTGTTACGTCACAGGCTGAAACACTAGAACACAACAGGGAGCTACTGCCTTGAGTCATGACCAGAGTCCTCTAGTGCTTATCTCCCAAGTCATGCCTGGTTGCTGTCTGTACATGTAAAGGCCTACGTTTCTACCTCTCCGGGGAGTCCTTGCCCTCGCCTCCGAAGTCACTGGACCCGGCCGAGAGACCATCGATTCCTGCTGCTGCGCCTTCCATTGGCCTCCGCTCCTCTCTGTATGCGTTGGGGTGTTCATAATTAGTGATAAAAACTCCCAATCAAAATTTCAGAGGATGCGGTGAGTGCCAAGCCTCTCAACATTTAAGGCACTGGCCCCACCCCAGGACACACGCCATGGCTGCTTATGTATGCAGGAAAATCACAATATTTTCTTGGGATTGTTGTGGTTTTGAACATCTTCCACTATTTTAACAGGCAGGGTGGACTATAGGTTGCTCCAGCTACTGGAGTTAATATCAAGCCAGGTCCGTGGGCAGGGCCGCAGCTAACTTTTTAAAATCCTTAACCTTACTCTGTCAGGGAGGCCGAGGGTAGTGTGAAAACACGAGGCACATGCTGCGAGGGCCGCAGGGAGACATTCACAACTCTCCAACTTTACAGCTGGGCCTGGTGCACTTGAGGAGTAGTCAGCAGTCACACTGACAACTCAGGGAGGAGTTACATATCAGAGGCTCACATTGAGGCTCTAACACCTTGATTGAAAACACAGAAAGACACCCATTAGGGCAATAGCATGGTCAGGCAGCACACCACCTCCCTGCTAAAAGAAAGGAGAAAATGTAGATCCGCTGTGTCTTTCCCCTACTGAAAAACCCAGCGAAAAAGGCCAAAAATATTCAATTCAATTTAGCAACAAATCAGGCAATATATTTTAAACAATGCACACCTGCCAAATTACCCGCAAAATGTTCATCTCACCCGCAGATGCACTGTAAGACCTGCCTGTCAGTGTAATTTGATGAGAATTCTTCTCTTGCGGCTGAGACAAGAACTCCTACTTGCGCAGCACTAGGAGTTAGCAAAAGCGAACTGTCACTTCATTGTCTTTTTGTTTGTAGCAGCACCACAAACCCCCAAGCAGCAGGCAGTAATAGTGCCCACGCCACAGCGTTGAGTACAGTGAGTAGGTTTGTGTAGCAGTGCTGCACTTGCAGACTTCAGTAAAAGCTCTGATACATAGCTCAGTTGGCTCACTTCCAGGCACTGCTCGCATCTTTGAAGACCAGAGTTTCAAACTGTGGTTGAAATTCCATTGTCTTTGCCATGGTAGCTCAAGGGAACTATTCAAGGTGAACATGTTTTCTGGAGCACCAAAGACACAGCCGATTCTGCACCAATCTCATGCAAACAGGGCATGACTTTCAACACATTCCATGTACGAACACTGCTTAATTTAAAGTATACAAACATGTTTCCACTAGAGTGCACTGCTACCCCTTATAAATCTGATGTTGTCTGGTATTTTTATATGTTTCAATGCATACCCCAAGAGTAGCATCAGTTGTTGCCTTTTAAAACAGGTGGACACTTTCTATCCAACGGCTACCTGTGTTCTTGGTTAAGGAAATTGGGGGCATATTTGCAAGGACAGAGTTAAAATTATCGCTGCTTTAGCAGCAGAAAACTGCCCCTAAGGCGGCAATAATGGGCTTGATAATAGGCTCTTGAGAATTCCAGAGAATCCCAATAGAAACCTGAGGGGCATATTAGCAAGGCAGGTGGTATGAAATTATCGCTGAAAAAGGCCGCAAAGCGGCGATAATTTAATCGCCCTATTAGCAAGCTGTCTCTAACATCAGTTAGCGGCAACTTTTAGGTAATAGCGAGCAATTTGGGGCCCGCTTTGCATGTCAGTGATATTTATCGCTAATGACATGCAAAGTGGGCATACCCAACCTGTTAGCGACTGAAAGCGGTCGCTAACATCGCTATCGCCTATTATCAACGCAGGCGTAACGATGAAAAAATTTGTGCTAACTGCGAATTTCACTGAAAACTAACACCTGCTCAGACCACTACTTAACCTGTATATCCAATGGGAGTGGGATATTCAAGTTAAGACCCTAATGGCGTTAATGCCTGAATATCGCTGGATTTCCAGCAATATTCACACATTAAGCCGCTATCGCCGGATATTTTATCGCACTTGAGATAATGGTTGCTAATAGCACGTTATCTCTGCGATAAAATCCAGCGATGCACGGCGATAGAAAAATTGTCAATAAGCATATTTAGCGATAGATATCGCTAGTTGTTGATAATATGGCCCCATGTTCTGGTGTAAGCTTGGGCTTCTATTGGAATTCTCTGAAATTCTCAAGAGCATATTATCATGCCCATTATCACCGCTTTAGTTGCAGTTTTCTGCCGCTAAAGCACCGATAATTTAAACCCGGTCCTTGTAAATATGCCCCTAAATATTTTCTGTTAAATTCTGCATTTGTTCAAGACCGGACAACAGCCCGTGAATGAGGTACCATCACGGTTATGATTTACAGATGTTATTGTTAAATGGTAACGATTGTTGGGGAGATGGTAAGGGGCTAACGCATAATGATATGAAATACTGTGTAAAGTTATAATGGAAACTCATACGGATGCCTTGATGTATGTGGTAAACCAAGTGATAATGGAGATTGTTGAATTTTCTTTTGAAAATCAATAAAAAATTTACACACAAAAAAATCTACATTTGTTTAAGTAGTTCCTACACTGTCTCATGAAGTTTATGCTGCCATGTAGACCGGCAACTGGGCTGCAGAGTGTGACAGGGTCTGCCTGTTGCTGCAGCTCGAGCTCACCAGATTCGCACAAACAGTAATTGCCTGAGACTGAGTGACAGTATAATCTCCTAGTTGCACTTGATATGCTTTCAACCATGCTTATTTAGGCTAGCACTCAGTCCATGAATGATCAGATCAACAAGATCGTCTTCTGAGCAGCTGCAATACCTGCCTACCCTCTGTTACTGAGAACTGCAGTCATGCAGTCTGTCTCCGCTGAGTTCCCTTCCATTTCTGGTGCTTTGCAGCAGTTTCAAGATCTTCTTAGAGTTTCTTGTTGCTCAAATGAATGTAAATTTCTGATATTTATATATTTCATTCGTCATCATTCCTTGATTTTGCTCACAAGAAAGGGTCACTCATAGTCGTTGAAATGTCACTCATATTTACACTGAACTTATAGCAGTGTCACACATAGCAATCTAAAACCTTTGCAGCTATAACCCAGCCATGTTCAAATCACCTCATTACACATGAAGTTAGTGCGTGGCTGCAGGCAGAAGTCAAATAAAGAAATATCGGACTAACCTGTGTCCTGTGTTCATTGCACCTCCGGGCTCACACAAAGAACACGACAACTGGCGACGAAGGTTCGACGGACTGGAAGCCGTGCCCTCTCGGAAGATCATCGTATTTCACACCAGGAGCCCACCCTGGATCGCAGCGTGCAGGAAGAACAAAAGGAAAGTGCTCCTAGATGAAGAGTAACGACGCGGGAGCCCACCCCGATCAAAGAAAAAGAAGACTGCAAGCTCCGGTAAGCGCCATGCAATAAGCGCGAAATAACAAAAGAAATAGAAAGAAACTGGCGCGAGCTCTCGCGAGAGTCTCAGCGGCCATCTTAGGATCAGGCGCGAGAACCAATCACAGGGCAAGAAACGCGAGCGGTCATTTTGTAAGTCAGGCAACGCCCGGATTGGACAGGAAGTCTCGCGAAGATCTCGGCGGCCATTTTGAGGTCAGGCGAATAAAACCAATAGGAGCGGAGAACATCGCTGTGGCCATTTTGAGGTCAGGCGAAGTCGGAAATACAACAAAAGAAGAATTAGAAAGAAGAAATTGATCGAAAAAGGAGAAGAAAAGAGAAATAAAGGCAAAAGGAAACAACTGAATAAGAGTAGGGACAAAATAAACAGCAACAAAGAAAAATAAAGAGAAAAAGAAATAAGAAGAAAAGAGAAATAAAGGCAAAATGAAAAACTGAATAAGAGTAAGGACAAAATAAACAGCAACAAAGAAAACATAAAGAGAAAAGGAAATAAACAGACAAAAAAAAGTACAAATGAAGAATAAAGAAATCTAAGGAGCACACAAACAAAGTGAAAGGACACAAAGAAAATAAAAGAAAAGATAAGGAGATACAACGGACACAAAAGAACCGGAAGGGGACACTAAAGGATGTCCAAGAAAGACAAAAAGAAGTCAAGGGAACAAGCACGGATAACAAAGAGAAAATAAAGAGCAAAGAAGAGAAGACAAAGAAATAACACAAGTGCACACAAGGAAAAAGAAGAAAATATAAGGAAAAAGGATTAAGAAAGCCCAGAAGAGGCGAAATAAAGTAAAACAAAGGAAGGAAAAGGGACAAAAGATCACAAAGAGAAAAGGAGAATATAAGGAAAAAGGACTAAGAAAGCCCAGAAGAGGCGAAATAAAATATAAGGAAAAGGGACCAAGAAAGCCCAGAAGGGGCGAAATAAAATATAAGGAAACTAGAAATAGAAAAGAAGAACATAAAAGGAAAGGAGAAGAGGAAAGTAACATGGGTGGAACGAGACCAAATACACAATACCGCAGAGAAAAAGACAATCAAAAGAAAAAGGAGTCCGTGACCATAGAGGCGGGGCCCCACAAAGCGAGGTTTGTGCTCGACAGCGGCGCCACAAATATCTCAAGAGAATATCAGAAAGAAATAAGAGGACGAGGAAAGATGAAGGGGAGGAAATCACTACTGAGTCAAGAAATAACCCAATACAAAGAAGAAAAGGAATCACCAAGATCACCAATATTGACGGACCACCAAGCACTAAAAATGATTTATGGCAACAAAAAAGAAAATGTACAACCAAGGACAGAAAGGTGGGGAAGAACGTTGATGGACTATGAATTGAAAATAATTAACAAGCATGAAAGAGAACAAAATCTAGCTGACTACATGTCCAGAAATCCACGGCCATACAAAAAAGACGCAAGCACAAGGGCGGACGATCACCTAAAAGACATCATAGAAAACAACGCACCGATACCAGCAACAATGTCAGAACTAGAACAAGAGACAAAAAGAGACACCACCATGCTAGAGATCCAGAAAGTGTTGAGGCAACAAAGATGGAGACACACAAACAACAACAGCCTCACGGATCAAGGAGTCAGCAGAGAAGAACTATCAACGCTCGAGACAATAAGTGAAGAACTGTTGGAAGCAGAGAAGGGCATCTTGATGAAGGAGGCACGGAGAGTAACATCATACAGACTGAGCAAGACGAGAAACAGCTCACATTTAGAGGAGCACGAGAGGACTTTGGCGCAGGAGAAACAGCAGCAAAAAGAAAGGACAAAGACGTACAATGAGCAGAGCGGACAGGCGCCACCAAAGAAAATCAAGGCAAGAGGCACCGCATGGCCAGGACCAAAGGTGGTGAGACAGAAATAATATCGATAATAAGACAACAGGTCCTCCAAAGATTCACTGGCGGTGACGAAAGTGAAAGGATCGATGATAATGGCTGCCTCCGACCGACAACGAATAACAAGAAAGAGATAGCATTTCAAGGAGCTGAAGGCGGAGGAAGAAGAAATGGCAGCGACAACTGCAGCCACATGGAAGGAGGAAGATAAAGGACAAGGAAACGAAGGAGACACTAGATCACGAAGGACATGCATTAAACAAGAGACTAATTGAAGAGATGTAGAATGACAAGTACTCTCTCTCTCTCTCTCTCTTTCTCTCTATCTCTCTCTCTCTCTCTCTCGTTTCGTTCACCTCCATCAATATAACTGTGAATGAGGACTATGATAAATGTGTCACAAACATTTGTTTGCAACAAGGGGGGAGATGTCGTGACCCGACAATGTGGGCGACTGACAGTAGGGCATTAGGACTCTGTGGGCCCTCAGGCAGAGTGACCAGGTCACCGGACACCAGATCCGGTGACGACACAGGAAAGGGGACAGACGATGACCATGGGACGGACGAGGACGGATGTGCTGACCAGCAGCTGCACGAGGTGCTGCCCAGCAGTAACAAGAAATGCAAATAAAGAAATATCGGACTAACCTGTGTCCTGTGTTCATTGCACCTCCGGGCTCACACGAAGAACACGACAGAAGCCACATTTGTTTTGGGGCAAGGGTCTAAGAGGGCCTCAAATTGAACTAGAGACTGGCTCGAGCAGTGGGGTAACAATAGTCCCCGCAGCCCCAAGGGTATGGAGGGCCCGAGCTCCAGGGGGTCTCCCCCGGCGCGGTGAACTGGCCTATGAGTTCCTTACTGGGTCAGTAGCATGGGGGCCCCCTCCAAGTACTTTGCAGGGGGTCCCCACAAGTTTCGTTACGCCACTGCTAAGTTTACTATGAAATAAACGTAACTACAAATGCCACAATGCAAAGTAAACTCAGAGGCTGGTTGGGCTACTCAAGCATGGACCCGAGAAACTTGAAAACTCTAGACTGATGAAACATATCCTGAAAGTGTACAATAAGTCCACTATTATGTTCGTTTATTAGTTGTAGAGCAGTTTGAAACAGGTTGAATCAAGTTTGCGCCTTATAAAACAAAATAAAATAAGTGACATCGAAAGCAAAACCTTTTTTGTTAGTCTTTTTTTAATCTGTTTCAAATGTGCATGATATTCTAAGCCATAACGTGGGTAGTGGTGCTTTCTATAGACAGGAAAGACCCGTTCATTACTTTAATGCCAGGTTCGGCCATGCTGCTATAAGCACTTCCGGTGGAGTCAGCTGCAGGCTACTGCGCCTGTTCTGTGGGGATGAACTTCAGTGCCTACATTTAGAAGTGCAGGCTCTTTGCTGGGAAGGAACTTGGGAGCAGCAGTGTCAGTCATGCATTTCATTTACTGCTACAGCACTCCGACAAGATTAGGACCTGTGTGTGGAAGGAAGCATATCCTGCAGGGAATCTCACTTGGAGATTCGCCACTCCACTTTCTTCATTATAAGTTAAGAAAATCCAAAGTGAATTGTGTTTTACTTTTCTTTTATGTGCAGAGGTGTGGAGTTCTATAACATGTAAAGACAAGCATGGCCTGACTTGTAAAAGAGTTGCATACCTGCCAACTTACATGGTGCCACCATGTGACACACAATATCAGTTCGCATCACAGGGCCTCCCGGTGAGGAGTCAATATCACACGGTGGCAGGGAAAATGCGCTGAAACCACTGTAAATAGTGGTTTTCCAGCTCATTTTCCGAGGCTTTGAACTACCAATGTCCATTAAGGGGTGTGAAAACACCCCTAGGACATCAGCACCCGCCTCAGCAAGTTTTTTTTTCTTGTTTTTTTTGGGAGGAGGGGACATGGGAGCAGAGTGGGGTTCAAAAGTGCCCCCTGGGTACTTCTCTGTACGAGGACCTGCCCCCTTCAATGCCCCACCCCTCCTCACACAGTGAGATTGTTCTTAAAGTTGACAAGCATGGCGTTGTAACTACCAGCATGTGTGTCTTAACATTTTCTGTGTTCTATAAAATGCAGGACTTTGCACAGTGTTTTGGCCTTAATTAAATGCTGTAGTTGAGGCTCTGGTGGCTGCTTTACTTAACTACTTTAGTTTGTGATTCAAACTTGCATTTGGAAAGCTGTTTTGAACGTGTTTTAAGTTCCATGCATGTACCTCTTCAATTTTCACAGGCACCTTTGTAAAAAGCACAGGCTTTTTATAAAACTGACGATTTTGCACCCAATTAGCACATTCAATTGACCTGCAAGTTCCTAGTAAAGTGGTACTGCATGTACCCGGAGCTGTAAATTAAATGCTAATAATGGGCCTGCAGCACTCATTGTGTCACCTACTTAAGTAGCCCCTTAAACATGTTGCATTGCAGCCTGTGTGTGTAGTCTAGAGTGCTATTTCGACCTGGCAAAATAAGTCCTTTGCATGGCCTAAACATTCTTTTTAATACATACGAGTCACCCTAAGCAGCCCATAGGGCAGGTTGCAGTCAATTTAAAAAGTTGGAAATGTACTTTTAACTTTTACATGTTGTGGTAGGGAAAAACTCTTAGACTTATTTTTCACTACTGCCAAATCTGCCTCTCCAGTAGGATAGCAGTGGGTTACCTTATTACATTTAATAAGTGATAACTTTCAGTTGGTAGGAATATAGCTACTCTATGTGAACCTGGGTATATAGTTATAATGTGCTACAATGGTTCTCACAGGAAATACATTGAGAATATATGCTCCTATAATAAAAGTAGGGGCAAAATAACATCTCAGAGATGTAAAAGCAATGAATTATCAATAGACACACCAGACCTAAATAGGTACTGGCACACATATTCAAGTTACAAGTCAAAATTATCACAATAGACATCAAGTACAAAGCAAAAATGTAATGTTTTTTATGTTATTTTATTGTATCCGCAAATACTGGCATTATAGCAGGCTATCTACAAGGGCAAGGGGATGATGACTAGAGTGTACAAGGAGAGTGTTCCTATCTGCAGATTTTCTGTAGTCAGCTTACCCTGATGTGCTATTATTTGGAGATTTATATGAGTGATATGTGAACTGCTAGTGTGACTGTGTCTAGTTGAGGTATTCAACAAATTGCCGGAGTCTGTTGGAGTACTCTTTCCAGATGACACAAAGGACAGCAATATATCTTTTTCAACAAACAATGGATTACAAATATGAGTTGTTGGTCGTACCGACATGTTCATGTTCAAAGGCGCCCACGTAGATGTTAGCCAGATTTGGTGCAAATATTGCACCCATGGAAGTACCCCCACACTGTTGGTAATAGGAGTTGTCAAATTTGAAATAGTTGGTAGTGAGTGCGATGGTCAGTACGTCTATTATGAATGTGGTAGAGACATTGTGTGGTCTGGGGTGTTTGTTAAGTGCATTATTAATGATCTGTACAATCCCCCACTGGCGGAACTTCAGGAAAAGTGAGACGATGTCAAGTTTGGCTAACAGATCATTGTCAGGGTTGAAGGGGTGACCGACTGAAAGGTTGATCATTTAAGTACATTCTTGATGAATGACTCCTGTCTGGACTATATCTTTAATGAATGTATTGAGGAATTCATCAATGAGTTCCATTATGGACCCATAACCTGAGAATATTTGTCAACTATGGGAGCAGACCCGGTTTTTATGGACTTTTGGAAAGGTGTATAGTACCTACAGATCCTTGTAGAAGCACCCCTTCAACCATGACAATGTACTGTAGGCCTCCCTTGACATTGTCTTGCTCCACACAAATATCTTCCAGTGAATTTATGTCATTACATTGCATACTAATACCACGCATGCCTTTACAACGCAGGTATTACTACGCGATGTCAATGACAACAACATGCCAACACATCACAAACTATTACCACTAGTATGCCTTCACCACGCATGACATTACAACGTAAAGGCATGCTTAGTAAAGCTATACACGTGGTTAAAGTCTGCACGGTAAGTGACAACCCTACCCCTACACAGCCCTCCCCCCAACCCCCAGTCCTCTCCCTACAATAACACTACACTACCCTGCACGACCCCCCAACACTACCTTAAAACACTACACTACCACACTACCCTAAACCCTAAAACACTACACTACAATACACAAAAACTACAACACTACCCTAAACCCTAAAAAACTACACTACAGAAACACTACAACACTACCGTAAACCACTACACTACACAAACACTACAACACTACCCTAAATTCTAAAACACTACACTACACAAACACTACAACACTACGCTAAACCCTAAAACACGACACTTCACAAACACTACACTACCCTAAGCCATAAAACACTACTCTCCTACCCTACCCTAAGTCTAAAACACTACACAACACAAACACTACAACACTACCCTAAACCCTAAAACACTACACTACACAAATACTACAACATTACCCACACTACTCCCACCCCGACACTACCCTAAACCCTAAAACACTATAACACTACCCTACCCTAAATCCATATCCACACTACTCCCACCCCTATACTAAACTAAACCCTAAAGCACTACGACACTACCCTACCCTAAACCACTACCCACACTACTCCCACCCCTACATTATCCTGAACCCTAAAACACTACGACACTACACCACTACCCACACTACTCCCACCCCAACACTACCCCTAACCCTAAAACACTACGGCACTACCCTAAACCACTACCCCCACCCCAAGCACAATCAGCCTTACCTCTTTCCTCGTGGTTCCTCTCCAGTGCTGCCGTCTCTGCTCCTGGTTCCTGCTTCCTGCTTCCAGGGGCGGTGCACGTCGTTGTGAGGAAACAGCCTCAGTTTCCTCACAACGACGTGGATAGCCATTACATTGCATGCAATGTAAAAGCACATGCGATGTAATGGTATGCCTAGTTTTTACTATGCGTTGTAACATTGCATGCTTTGTAACGCATGCAATGTAATAGCAACGCATAGTAAAAGTTGCGTTGTGATGGCTGTTCCCCCTTCCAGTAAGACTTGCCGTACCCTTGACCTCTAGTAACTCTCAATGACTTGAGGCTGACCTGGCCCCTATCTGTACTCCAGATCGTTTTTACCCTTTCTCTATGAATAGCTGAATGATACTGTTTTTACTTTTTAGGTTTCGCCTGGCCGAAGGCTGCACACTGCGCAGCTTTTCGGCGCAGGCGAAATCTTATGTTACAACAGAGTGGGCTTGGGATTACGCCCGCTGTTCTATTTGCTAGCTCCATAAATGGAGGCTAGCCATTGGAACAGAGATCTGTCCGTCATGGCCGGACCAGATTCGTGGGCGTTCCCGAGATTTCTTCCCTCTCCGCCTCTGCGATGTCGTCCTTGCGGTGGTGGGAGTGTGCAATGTTTGTTTTTCATCTCGCCATGTTTTCCTCATTTTCACCGTGTCTTTTGGAGGGGTGGGCTGTGCACTGAGGCCGCTGATCAGGTAATCAGCATTTTTTATTTAATAATTTTGTTTTTATCATGTTCCCGACCCCCCCTCCCGCTCTCCGTGTGCCCGTTCCCGCCCCTGCCCCCCTCCCGCTCTCCGTGTGCCCGTTCCCGCACCACTTAAATGCTTGTTACTTTTGTTTTTATCCCGTTCCCGACCCCCCTCCCGCTGTCCATGTGCCCGTTCCCGCCCCTGCCGCCCCTCCCGCTCTCCGTGTGCCTGTTCGCACCCCTGCCCCCCCTCCCGCTCTCCGTGTGCCCCTGCCCGCACCACTTAAATTCTTAAGTTAGTTGAACTCAGAGTCTCGGCCCCCAGGGGTGGGATGCTGCTGCGAGGTATATGTGGAGTGCGCCGGGGTTAGTGCCCGCTGTTGTATGCAAACACTTCCTTCGTGCTGTCTGTACTGCCCCCTCAGACGCACGGCCTGCTTCCTGGGCCTCCCCCGCCCCCGTGTGTACACTGTACACAGTCCTGGCGCTGCCTCCGATGCACGGCCTGCTCCTGGGCCTGTGCTGCCCCGGTGTGTACACTACACACAGTATCACTGTGCACCGGAGCCCTGGCCGCACCTGCGGGACACACCGCCTGTTTGATGTGAAAACACTGGGAGCTGGAGGGAAGCGTGCCTGGTAATGAAGGTATTTATATAGCGCCAAACCCCGGGGGTGTCCAGGCACTTGTAACGAACAGCCAGGACATTTCACAAGCAACTTCTGGGCAGAGGGTGGCATTGCCTTCGCCACCCTTCGGAGCACAGTGTTAATGTACTTTCAGGGGCAGTGGGGCGTGTACGCACTGCTTGGGCTTGAAGTCCTGCTCAGTGCCTCGGCCAGTCTGCTGTTCCAGTGGTCTGGGCGGGAAACTCCTATCCATCCGAACCTTGTGTCTCTACCGCTATTTATTCAATATTACCACACTGAGAGTAAAACATGACGATTGCACGCTTCTGCAGTAGGTGCATTATTCCAATGCGCTGTCTTGTAAAAAACGAAACCCATGTGACCAGTAGGAAGAACATAGAACCCAGCAGCCGGTGCAGCTCACTAAGCATGCATGCAGGTTGCAGGCACGCTTCCAAGCGGTGCTTTAACCCAGTGAGCTATCTTACTGAACCTGTGACCTGAAGGATGTGACGAGCAGATCCCTGCAGCAGGTGCATTGACCACCTAAGCTATGTCTGCGGGACTGGAGTCAGTGCTCAGATTTCTGCCGCAGGTGCGCTAACACTCCCACCCCCCAGCAGCACAGTCTAGAGCCGTACCCATTGCACACAGACTCCGCCCTCGGCGCGGGCAGCACACCAAGTCCTTGTTGCCACTGTACACAGAGGCGCGCTCCGGAGTGCTATAAACAAACACCTTCGCCACTCCCCCCCGCACACCCCAGGAGTGCCTCCTCCACCCCCACACAAACACAGGGCTCGCAAAGCATCAAAGGGGAGATTGGCGGGGGTAGCAACCGGCCCTGGGCACGGGCATCACATGCCACGTACGAACATACACCCCCGAAACCACCTGCCCATTT
The DNA here is from genome assembly GCF_964263255.1 of Lissotriton vulgaris. NCBI lineage: Eukaryota > Metazoa > Chordata > Amphibia > Caudata > Salamandridae > Lissotriton > Lissotriton vulgaris. The sequence continues at coordinate 1,537,501,663 of NC_141694.1, forward strand.
GTTCACATGCTCCTGGACCTTACCTTTATTCATACAACATCTGCCCATGACATCATTTGCACCAGGCACCGCCTACCTTTAGTCTGACCCAGGTGTAATCTGCCCCTGCGTCTTTGCCTCGGACCCCAGGGCTCTGAAGATCACCCGCTCCCTATCATCGCACAGCCCTTGCCAGCTTCCGCCCATGACATTTCTGGCCCTGGCATCGCCTTCCATCTACCTCTGCATAATGTCTTGGTTCCTAGACACCACACAGGGGCGCAGCTTGGTGAGTGGGACTGGGGTGAAATTGTGGGGAAACCAGATTCCCAACAATCAGGCTGGCATATAATGTTTACAATGGATTTCAGACTTTGTAGAGCAAAGCTTTGAACGTGCTTAGTAGTCTCACTACAGAGGCAAACAACTACGCGGCACACGCAGAGTCACTTGGCAGCGCTGCTGCATAAAGCTATTGCCATTGTAAATGACAATGCCATTTATTTATCTGTTTTCAAAACCAACACATAAATAAAAAGTTTGTCATTTACAATGCCAATAGCTCTAACTTTTCCGAAGGCGAAACCATTGCATTGTAAATGCTTGTTTAATCTGGAAAATGCCTGTTGTTAGATCCCATATATATGACTTTATGGCCTTCTTTATATGTATTTCAGTCTGTATACACCCTTTCTTTGCATACACTTCATTGTGAAAGACTTGGATAGGGGCCCACCCTAATTGTTCATTGAAGGAATTAAACACACACTTTATCACACTCTTCTTCCACATTTCACTTTGTTTCCAGCTCCGCCCCCTTGTGGCACGTTTTAAGCTACGTCAGTTCGAAGTGCACTCGCATTCCTAGAAGTCGGAGAGGAAGCATCCTCTCTCCAGGTTCCTGCTATAGTGCTTCGCGCACAGCTATTTGTTTATCTAAAGCGCCCCGGCTCCGGAAAATTCCCCACCCGCCTTCTCTACACAAGATACCCAGCTACCCGGCTTCTTTCTAAGCGTACAGCAGCTGCTGAAGCTTGGTTCTGACTCACACCTATTTTTGGTAAGCCTTCCTTGAAACCAGTGACTTTGAACATTGTTCAATGCAGGTGGACCCATAAAATTAATATATGCACATTTCTCTTTACAGTTTACCACCTCTTAAGCCAGTTAGGCATTTTGGAAGTTTTCTTGGTGTGCATGCTCACCTTGCATACCATGCTTATTTAACTTCAGGTACTCCCGTTCACCTTTTTATGATCATTAACCCAGTACACTCCTGCTTCCCCTTCATTGTTTTCATCTTGTTCGATACAGGATGTCTGGTTATTCTGAGTCCTGATGAGGCCGTATATCCATTTGTGGGTCGAAACGCCATTGACAATCTAAATGCAGCAAACAAACTTGCCTTGTGTATTTTCCTGCACATTATACTATTAATTAATTTGAATAGTTGTCTGGCGCTCAACAAAAGTTTCCTTCCTGTTCACCTTGTTTTCATTATTTTCGTTTTGCTTTGACACTGAGACACATTGAATACACGTGTACATTCACTGGGTCTACCAATGACTTAATTGGGAGTTCTAGGCCATTTATAAATGGCACTACTGCCTAAAAAATAACCGTAAAAATAATTTTGTGCTGGATTATCAGTATATGTGTGGCAGTACCTATTAGGCCTATGTGTGTTGATAATGCCTTCGTACGTCTCTCCTAAAACACCATTTAACTACCTACAGCCTCTATTAAATATTCAACCCATCTTCAGATTCCCACATGAAATGTACCACAAACTTCACATCGGATATTTACTTTTATCTTCAATTCGCCATTTAAGAACTACAGAAATTCCCTCTGTGCCCCACTGCTTAAATCTAGCAATAATATGTTTTATGCCTGCTCTAAAACCTTGTAGTTACTTTTACTACCATGATCATCAACAAACTTTATTCGTTTTTGCAGATAAAACCATAAAAGTTATACAAACATCAATAAAACTCCACGTATATGCAGAATATCCCACAAAGGTGACCAGAATACCATGATTGCAGTGAGGGAATAAAAAGAGAAAGAAGCACCTACTAACAAAATTTGTCACAGCTAGACCTAGGCTAATGGCAGCCCTTAAAAAGCTAAGGGGCAGATGTATCAAGGTAATTTTTAGTCGCAAACGCTGCGATTAGCAAAAAAGCAGCATTTGCGACTAAAAATTAACAAATTGGTATGTATTAGGGAAATCGCATTGCAAAATTAAGGAATCGAAAAAATTGCGATTCCTTAATTTTGTGTAAGCATTTAAGGAATCGCAAATGCTATGCAACAAGCATTTAATTTTTGCGAATTCTCCTTAAGAAATCGCAAATTACCACCAACATCAAGTTGGATGTTATTTCCGATTTCTTTCACAAATGCACTTTTTGGCATTTGAGAAGGTGCCATATGGTGCACATACATGCCATCAGGGCATGTATGCGCCATATGCGCACACATGTTAATTTCAGGGGTGCATCCGGGTGTCCTTATGACAACCTTGAAATTATTCTCAATTTGCGATTCTCAAATTGCGAATCGCAAATTGAGAATAACTTCCTATTCATTCCTATGGGCCTCCTGGCCCATAGAAATGAATGGGAAATTATTCCTTAATAGCGATTCGCAATTTGCTTATCGCTATTAAGGAATTTTAAGAAATCACAAAAAAAATTGCAATTTTCTACATACATCCCTATTTGCAAATCTCAAATAGCGATTTCAAAAAAATTGCTATTTTAGATTCGCAAATCAGGATGTTGATACATCTGCCCCTAAGAGTATACACAGCGGTTTCATTTGATAAAAGTTGTGAAAAGATAAAAGTGGGTCTCACCCTCCTAAACCAGCCTTTTCAAGAATAGGAATGATAAAAGACTACCTGGGAGCCTTATACAAACTGCAAAACATAAAAAAGTGCATTATGTCCCGAGGAGACCAATTGTCACAGCCACAGGGCATGAGGCACTGGCCTCTATGGGCGCCTTGTGGTTGGGCCAACAGGTACTAAAAAAGGTTGAGCCTAAATCTGGGAGAAATAAACAACCATGATTACTTTTGATCCCCAAAAGGCATGGTTCAATAGTTTGTACAGTTTTTAATCCAACGTACATACACACACTTAGCTTCCTCAACTCTGTTGCTTCTCTATCACAACAGCGCCTACTAAAAAAACAATCTTTTTCCCAGATAAGATCCTCCTTAGATATGCCCTCTGGGTTATCAAATACATCCATTCTTCCCAGGCCATGAAGGCCATCTCTTACCTTCTTTAGCCAGCAGATGTGATTAACATTGTCAAGGGACAAACAATCCTTTAAAATATCCTTGCCAAGAACATATTCTTTCTTGGCCCTAATCTTTAACCACAATGCTAGTGGACTGAACGCCAATTCATCTGACAGAAAGGCCATCCCCAACTCTTGATGCACAGCGTACGACAAAGCACTTTTATTACAATATGCTCGCTCTGCTCGCTCTTTATATTCAGGTGCATACTTAAAACTCTCAGTATGTAATACATTTTGATGTTGTTTTAGCGCTTGGACAGAAACTGCAACTAAAAGTCCCAGAAGATACGAAAACTACCACATTGCTGGAAACGTGTCTGAAGATTTTGGACATCAGCGAGGGAGGGGATGTTTACACGCTGTACCATCGAAGTGATGAGAGCACAATCAGTGGTAAGGATATGTCATTACAAATCACCATGTTTCATTCAAAGTCTAATTTCGTTTTAATTGTAAAACAGGAGCTTCATTATGAATAGATACATTTTCTTTCTGCCTTCTAAGTGTAGTATCACTTTCCTCTCTGTGCTCCACGACATATCCAGAAAGCAGAAAATGGGCTGTGTCGCTGAAAGTAAAACTCTGTGCTGTCAGCTGCTGTTTTGAAGGAAACATCATGTAAAGGCTGGATTTGGAGTTCATTCTTCTGAGTTTGGAGATCTGCTGAAACCCAAGAGTGGTTGGAAAATGTGCTAAGAGGCTCTAACGTGGGTTCTTTTAGTCTCTCTTTTGGGTGCAATAATAATTTAGCTACTAGAATCTTAGCAACGTTTCTGCAGTTCTGATTTAACATTTACCACTATAATGGGGAAGGTGTGGGGAGTCAAATTGTGGCTGCTAAGCAATAGAGGGAGAGAAGAGCCCCCAGTGGGGAGGTGGACGAAGAAGGAAGGCTAGTTAGTGGAGGGCATCATTTGAAATGGGTATTTAGAGAAAAATGTATCAGATCTCCAAATGTGAAGGTAACACAAGATTTGAGCAATAAATACTTATTTAGCTAATCCTGTGAGTTTGCTGCTCAAATATGTCAGAGAATATGATAGATCAAGAGAAAGCAAAGGGGGGGAAGCTCAAAGGTGGGAAAATGTTAGAGGACTTTATGGTGATCTCATGATTTTAGCCTTGCCACTCAAAGGTTTGCCTGAATATAACTGTTATCAGGATATTTATGTATACCTTAGTAGTCTATTTCCAATGCCATGAGTATAAATGTGAAGATATTCTAAACTCAGTTGGTAGCATTCACAAAGAGTTTCATGAGTAAGTAGTTAACTATAGGAGAAAGCTATAGTTTAGATATGGGTAAGTTATTTGCAAATCACAAAAAGTCAGAAATGTCAATGTTACACAGATTCGAAAACATATAAGCTATTGATGTATAATTTATGCAGCTATTTTGCAATTTTCATATCGTTTGGATGTAAGTGTGAAGAGTTTGGACCTCCCCAGGATGTATATATTCACTAACAAAAGTAGGGTGTCACAAGAGTTATGTAATACTTGCAATGCATACCTCGAGAATGCATGACCCAGACTTTCTGAGAAGTCATGTAGCATTTGAGATGCATTTGAAACAGTTTGTAAACACCTGAGTCTTACTTTCACTTAAATGGATATGGCATAGGTGAGGTGATATTTGGGGCAAAGGGAACTATTCATTTAAAGTTCAAATCTCCTTTGGAAAGGATATAACGTATGCGATATTTTTTTGGTAAAGGAAAAAGAACGAAACAGAAACAAATACTTTTTTATTTCTTTATCAGAGAAATAGCCATTAGTCTCTTACTATTCACAAATCTGTATCCTGAAACGCGTTAAACTGGCAAAAGTGTTAATGTGCACCGGGAGAGCCTTGTCACCGATGCTCTTGGACCTGGAGGCAGCCCTGGGTGAGTGTAGTAGCGATTCCTTAATTTTGGTTATGGGGGACTTCAATTGCACATTCGAGCCTTTGTTGCCCGATGAATCCCTGGATTTATATGATGAAGATTCTAGGAGAGGTGTCCCGTTACTTGATCTTCCCATCATAAATAGTTGGACCCCCAGAATCATCCAGCTAAATTCCCTCACTCTAGAGCACGGCCTAAGGGCAGCCAATGGGAGGACACCATCAGATTTAGCGGGGACCCATACATATAATAGGGTCGGTCATTCTTCCCGGATTGATTACATCCTTCTAAACTTTCCTTTGTGGGTACATATGAAGGATATGATAGTCCTACCCTCCCTGGATAGTGACCATAATGCTCTTTCTTTGACCCTATCAATCTGGTGGAAAGAGAATATCCCAGGAAGCGGAAATCATGATGCACTAGCGATAGGGCCATTGGGAGGGGTGGTTCCATCAAACTGCTTAAGACGTCTGAAATGGGACAAAGTGGCAATAGATGAGGAGAAAATGGCATGCATCAGAGCTGTTACCTCTACAGCCTGTGCCATTTTAAAAAGCCAGACGATTTGCCCAAACCAGATTACAGCATTGTTCTGCGAGGTCTCGCTGTCAATTGGGGACCTTTTCAAGGCCAAAGTCAAAAAAGGAAACCCAAATTGTGATAATCGGCAGGGCAAGCCAGGTTGGTACTCGAAGGAGTGTCGTGCCATGAAGAGAGCTCTGATATTGGCTGTGAAAAGTGGAGACGCCACCCTAATAGCCACCAAACGGAAGGGTTATAAAACGGAGCTCAAAACAGCAAAGAGAGACTGGGAAGACAAGTTTTGGCAGGATCTCCGAACTGCCAGCGTCGGAAAAAACGCAAAAGGTTTTTGGGACTTAGTACACAAGAAAAACAGACCCCTCGATACAGTCATCACCTGTAACATAACTGAGGACCTATGGTTTACACATTTCTCGAAATTGTATACGGCAACCGCAGTTGAAGCGTTGGATTTCGTATTACCACAGCCCTCTCGAGTGGTGGAGAGACCCGAGGAAAGTCTGTTTACTAAGAAAGAAGCGGAAGGTGCAATAAAATCTCTCGTCCCGCGCAAGGCGGCTGGCCCCGATGGTCTTCCGGGTGACCTGCTCCGTGTTGATCTAGACAATTGGAGTACGATGATTTCATCTGTTTTGAACGCTGCCATGGCGGGTGCACCTCTGCCTGCCTCCTGGATGGCCGCCGAAGTGGTCCCCCTGCACAAAAAAGGTTCGAGAGAAGATCCAGGGAATTACAGGCCGATCAGCCTGATAGACTGCTCACAAAAAGTAGCAGGCAAGGTTCTCCTAACTAGAATACAGCAATGGGCAGATGAGAACAGGATCCTTTCGGATCTCCAGGCAGGGTTCCGTGCTGGCACCGGAACAATTGAACAATCGCTAAGGCTTCTTATGATTTACTGGAAGGTCGTTACGATTGGGAAGGGCACATTATATCTTGCTTTCATCGACCTCCGGACGGCCTTCGATTTGGTCCCCAGAAATAACTTATGGAAGGTTCTTAGTGATCTTGGCCTGCCACCTTACTTGCTCCACTTGGTCATGAAGTTTCATGAAAACAACTATGCCCAAATCCGCTGGGGTCCCAATGGCCAAAAGACCCGAAGAATAGATGTGAACAGAGGAGTGCGGCAAGGGTGTGTTCTTGCCCCAACACTCTTTTCGCTCTACGTTAATGGGGTGGTGGACCACTTGTCAAGGATTCCAGCGGATGCCCCTCGCCTGGCAGGTCGTTCTATTCCCACCCTGCTTTTTGCGGACGATACTTTGCTCCTGTCAAAATCGCCAATGGGCCTACAACAGCTTCTTTCAGGCTTTGACGATTTTTGTAAAAAAAGAGGACTCTGCATAAATACAGATAAAACAAAGTATCTTATTTTGAACCCTCCGCAAAAACTGGGCCCTCCGCCAACATTGGGCTCTGTGGCATTGGACAGGACTAAAACCTTCGATTATCTGGGCATCAGGTTGGTGGATTCCATGAAATGGGACCAGCATCTGTTCAAAATGTTGTTGAACCTAAAAAGAGTAACCGGGACCCTGTTAAAAGAGCAGAGAGCAGCCTCAACTAAACCCATAGCTGCAGTTTTGGACATCTACGCGGCTAGAGGAGTAAGCGCCGCATTGTACGGGGCGGAACTATGGGGAATGTCGAACTTGAAAGACCTTATTCGAGCTGAGAACTCCTTCTTGAGAAGCCTGATGTCCCTTGGCCCTTCTGTCCCCATCTTGCCTCTGCAATTGGACATGGGCTGTCGGGCTATTGAAGATCTAGCGAAGTTACGCCCTTTGCTTCTGTGGGCCCGCATCTGGAGAGTCCCTGAACTCTCAAGTTATGCGGATGGTCTACGGGAGATATTAAGATCGACAGGGTGGGCGAAAATAAAGTGGCTAACGGATATCAAAGCTTTACTTATCAATCTGGGGCTGGAAGAAGCATGGTACCAACAGTCAGCCCCGCCCAAATCAACAATAAAACAGCTTTATTGGAACTGGGTGTCAAACAGAAGGAATTTCTCCACCTCGATATGCAAGTCGACCAGAAATTTCATGGAGTCCAAAGATACCCCCTTTAGAGAACTGTATCTGGACATTATCTCAGCCCCTTGGGAAAGGTCCCTGTACTTTAAATTCAGAATTGGTCTTCTCCCCGTAATGGAACTTACTAGCCATTGGAAAATTCCATACCAGACTGCTCCGTGGTGCCCCTTTTGCCCACAGCGCCAAGAATCTGTCCCCCACTTTTTATTTGAGTGTCCTGCATATAAAGTCCCACGGTCAAAATGGCTAAAACCCATGTGTCGCACATTGGGCACTAGGCATTGTAACGTGGCCCTAAGGATTCTTCTTTCGGACACCCGAACTTTTTACGCATGTGCCACCTCGAAGTACCTTGGGTGGGCATGGCGAATCCGGTCAAAAAGACTTAGGCAAATAGTTTAATTGCATCTTTTACCATGGTCTGTTTTAACCTAAATGCTTTTTTTAGGAAATTTATAGATTCATTTTAAAAATTCACGGTTGTAACGAATTTTAATTGTTTCTACGCTTTTTAAGATATTGTTATATGTCGAAATAAAGCCTTTTTGACTTGACTTGACTTGACTAACAAAAGTAGGGTGTCACAAGAGTTATGTAATACTTGCAATGCATACCTCGAGAATGCATGACCCAGACTTTCTGAGAAGTCATGTAGCATTTGAGATGCATTTGAAACAGTTTGTAAACACCTGAGTCTTACTTTCACTTAAATGGATATGGCATAGGTGAGGTGATATTTGGGGCAAAGGGAACTATTCATTTAAAGTTCAAATCTCCTTTGGAAAGGATATAACGTATGCGATATTTTTTTGGTAAAGGAAAAAGAACGAAACAGAAACAAATACTTTTTTATTTCTTTATCAGAGAAATAGCCATTAGTCTCTTACTATTCACAAATCTGTATCCTGAAACGCGTTAAACTGGCAAAAGTGTTAATGTGCACATGCATACCTGAGGCAATGTCATCTTGAGCTTTTTTAGGGCCCAGAGAATGCATATTTTGGGGTCCCATGTTCGGAACAACTTTGAATTGTATTACTCATTTTCTGCTAACAAACTTTTAAGACGCTCACACAAAAATAGTTGAAATATGTCTTTAAAGAGGGTCCAAAAATCTTTAAGCTGACATTGGGCAAAGAGAGGCAGAGTCAGAGGTAGAGGTAGGCAAACAGAGGTTGAAATATTGAAATACACAGAGTTGAGATGGAAGGTTGACTTGGCAATTGCCTACTGTGCCCATGCATTCAAACGGTTCTGTCCTGAGGCATAATTTACAATGCTGAATGGAGGTGCTGAGTATACATTTAGTGGGACTTACTACATGTAAGTCCTCTAAATTTGTGTGCAAACTGTGACCCTGATTACAAATTGGAGATTATAGTTTTAACCGTTCAAACAAGCTCTTGTGCAGTGAACAGAATTCTGAGGTGTACTATAATTAATTATCATATCCTTGCTGCTTCCCCAAGTCAGATTTTGGCCAATTAAACCTGCCTAAATGTATTTTTCCTAGAAAAAGGCAAAACATGAGGGATTTGGTGTGTCAAGTACAATTATGCTTAATTTTCTCGAAAAAACCTGGAATAGGAGTTATTTACTGCACCGGTGAACACTTCTTCTCACTCATGGTTGAAATAAAAACATGGCATGTTCTTTGAAATTGAAGAAATATGACTGAGGACAAGCAATTAAAATTAGGATACTTTTTTCTTATACCCTAACGTTTGAATACGCATCTATCTGAGCCCCTAATGTTTAAAAAAAAAAATTAGGCATTGCTGTTGGAGGAGTGTGCACCAATATGTGCAGTTTTCACAATATACATTTTGGAAGTGGTGTCATTTACACAATAGGAAAAAAACATGTGAAGTTAACATATAACTTTTTTCCTAAGCAAATGCATGTTTACAGTATGCATATCCCACAAATAGGATTAGGATGATGGTCCTATTTTCTGTGGGCCTTATATACTAAAAAGTAACATTGCGCGGTGCCGCAAGCCATTTGGCTATGCCATGCTGCGTTACTTTCAGAGCACAGGGATGCGTCATATTTACAACAATATGATGGATCCCTCTACGCTCCCCTGCGCATAATTGGCTGTGGGGATCATTGTTTTTGTGCAGGAAAGAACACCTTCCTGCACAAAAACAATCACGAGAGGTGTTTCCTCTTTCTATGCTTGCTGCAAAATGCAGCACGCATAGGAAGAGGAAAAAAATAGGAGAAATAAAAGTATTTCTGATCGTTGACCCTCCTTATGCCTCCCCTGGGGAGATGAGTATTCTGATGCATTCCCAGGGTTACGAAACCTCGTAAATCAGGGAATGAGGCAGAATCCAAGGGTGTTGCGTGGGAACACCCACAGCACAACCATGGAACTCCCCTTTCACGCAAAGTGCTGGCTGAAAAGGAGATCAATTTAGAAGGACATGAAAAGCCATACAGGGTGGCTTTATGTCCTTAAAAATATGGAGCACCAAATTGTGCCACCGGTGAGTCACAAAAAGTAGCGCACTTGTAGCACATGGGGCTTGTAAATATGCCCCTGTATATTTTCTTAAGTTCATTACAACATATAATGTATTCCTAGCAAAGGAACAAATCTGAGTAATAGCGGGTGGACAAAAATGATATTTTTCCATGAGTTTTCATTAAAATTGCATGACATTTTGAGGCCCTATTCAGTGTGACGTGCTAGTATCTCAAATTACTTTTGAGACTGATGTATTTTACATTAGGAACAACATTCTCGAAAAATAACAGTAGGAGATTGGTTCCAGCAGAAAATATCTTTCGGCCATTGCTTTATCATTCCTCCAAGACTTTTTCCACTTGAACCAATCTTTCACAAAAGAAATTATGCATAATGCCACAATGCGTAATTTCAAACAGGTTCGTGTAATAGGGTTTTGCAAGCTATCTCAAACATAGTTAAAATGTTGTCCAGGTCTACTGGATGCCTAAACAGTATTTACAAATGCACAAAGTGTAGATGTTGATTATACACGTGAACCACTAACTTTGTGAGTTTGCCCTGGTAAAAATAATTTGCTTTTCAATCTTTACATTGTTTTACACAGCAATATGTTTAGTGAGCTTGAAATTGTGTCTACTGTACATCCATTTCCTCCTAAAGCATGCGACACACAAGTTATAAGGAAAGATACATACAGCAAATATAAGCGTGTGACTGGGAAGGAATTAACTCTAACTTTTACTTTCAGAATTATCATCGGAAACAAAAATTGTTGAATTGAAAACTAGAGAAAAAAGGCACGTACAGCTACACATCTGTAGGAAGGTAATGTTCTTTTTTGTATGAATGGCACTTAGTAAACCGTGGGTTTAAGAGAACATCAAAAGATAAAATACTGAACATTTCATTAAATAAATATAATGACTATCGATGAACGACCGAGAATTCTACAAGCAAACCAGTGCAGAACCGAAGAATGGGCCACCGATGATTTAATATGATAATATGCATCTGCCGCCATGGTTACATGTGCAATACGTGCAAAATAAAATAAACGATGCAGACATTCCAGGCACTCAACATGTCTAACTAACTTGACCTGTTTGATTCCTTACAGGAAGTATCCGTTGCTAGACCTTTATCACTACTACCCCACTGCTTTATACAGAACTTTCAATTATTTGCACCAGTTATTTTTCAGTAGTTCATGTATTGGGTGGTATTGTCTTGTATTATCCCAAGTCAGGTGATTTGTTTCGAATTAGCTTTATTGGTGTTAGACAGTACATAGGAACATATGACCCGATTTAGATGATGGTGACAAATTTGATTCTGGCACAAAATGTCAGAATCTTTGACTGCAGTTCCTACCGCCGAACCACCTTGTTTAGAATTCCTTCTGAATGGCATTTTGACAGAAGAGCCTCCCTATGCTTCACTATGGCAACTGGTGTCAGAGCAAACACCCACTTTAATATAAAGGGTCTGCCACCATGTCTTGTAGAGTTAATTCTGCAAAAGACCGTCTTGATAAGTGTTGGTGACGTCAACAATGTCCATACAATACTTTGAAAAAGCCTCACCACCATCAAGTTAGCAAGGCAAGTTAATCAAGTGGTTACAATGGAGGAACATTTGTAGTCCCACAGTGGATGGAGGTTCCACCATCAACAATTTGTGAAAGTTCCAATGGGGCTTTCATCACCAAAGCGACTACTCCTATGGCAGAAAGATTAACTTTGATGGTCAAATCCAGGAATGAAAACCAAAAACTTGAGTAAACTTGCAGAATAACTTGGTGGAGGACAAACAGTGCTGCGGGGCGGTGGTGCGGGATGGGGGAGGGGCAGGGTGGGGATTAGTAAACTCTGGCATATGGCAGAACAGAGTTAAGTTAAAAAATAAATAAAGAAACAAATTAAATTGTGTGTGCTGCATCGCCATTTGGCGTTGCAGAGCACGCCATGTAATCAGTTTTTTTATTTATTTAACTCTGTTCTGCCGTATGCTGGAGTTTACTACACCCCGCCCCTCCCCCGCCCAACCGCCCTGCAGCACTCCCTCGAGGAGCCGCCACTGGGTGTCAAATGAAAACACCTGATTGACTTTGGAAACTGCTCATTCAAAATAAGACTGTCTCATTCAGTTTTAGAACCAGAATTATCTGCAAGTTCTGACTACACCTTGAGGGTTCTTAGACGCATGTCCACCTTTTGAACAGTCCTATGTCTCATTCATTGTATATTGTTGGATTTCGGATTAACAAAGACGAGGATGGGTTTCTATATTAAAGAGGATTCATCTTGGGCCTTAGAAAACACATTAGAAAAGCTGAAGTACTAAAGAAAGATCCCTTTTAACACGTCAGGTTAGTTGCTTCCCATCGCACAGATTTATAGACAATGCTTGTCTCTCCTGTCCTTGGTCAATTATGTTCATCAGTTGTCAGTATAAACTGCTTATTAAGAGGCACTATCAATGGTCATCCCTTTACCTAGTGTTATGTGGTTAAGTACTGGAAGCAGAGAAAGCATCACACCTATGCCAGGTGCCTTCAGCTCAAGGACCTTCATTCAATGAATCTGGACTTATATTTACCTTGGGACTATGAAAGGCTGCCTTGTGAAGGAGCCTCACCAGCGTCCTTCTTGTTTGGGACTTGTCTTCACCTACCCATCCTGGTAGACTTCATCACTACTGATTCCCACTGGTGGCCACCAAATGCAAAAGCATAATTCCACATATCTAGTTCCATAGACAAGAAACTGCAGCTGTCGTATACTCAAATGAAGAGTTACAGACAGCGCTTCTAGGTGCTGTCTTCTGTAGGCAGTCAATTTCAAAGTCTATTTGATTAAGCCACTCTATTTATATGTCGTGACTTCTGTGAATTAAATTCAAGCTTTTTGTCTTAGGTTTAACTCTTCAAGTTGAACAAAATAAAAAATTCTGTTACATTCTCTGCACTCGTAACAAAGGAAATTCAAGGGTATCAGATTATCGAAGAGTTGTATTTTTTTGTAGTCCCAATGCCCCAGGTGCCTCAATAAGGATGCTGGTGTAATATAGCTTGTCAGTTGTCTTATTTTCAAATAATCTGTGAATTTATTACTAAGAAAAACAGCTATTTTGGACAGTTTTTAGACGATATTTCCGGAACCATCATGACTAGCTTCTCAAAGGATGGGATTAATTTGCTCTGTACCCATAGCCCAGGGAATTAATGTAACAGCGTCCCATATACATTTGTTCTTTGAATGTAGTGATTAACTTGAGAAGATGCTCTTTAGTACATAAGTCATTCACTATAGTTAAAAGGATGAGGATTTCCATTATTCTGTAACTTCTATGCTCATAAATGTGTTCTGTAGGTGTCTTTTTCCAGACATTGAATTGGCAGCCAGTAAATCTCAAAATAGGAAAACTGTAGAATACTGATTCAAACTTTATGTAGTGACTGTATGGGCTCCCCTTTTCAATGTAGGGAAAAATAAATGTGGGTCCTCCCTTCAGCTGCTCTAAGGATGTGCCCCAGCAGGGTTAATATAATCTGTTTTTTGTAAAGTGCCATTGTGATGCCTACATTGATACTCATAAACCATATTTAATTTTGCATGTACAAGGAAAGCCAGTTAGCGTGTGCTGCCTGTTACTGTTGTTGTAGAGTTTCTTGAGGACAAGTGGCCTCTTATATTTTATGTGTATTATTCTCAGTAGCTTTCATATGCTCCACAATTCCAAATATGACATAAGGTGTTGTCTTCAAAAGGAAGAAAAGCCAGGAAACCCACATATAGCATACAAAATGTATTTAGTAACATCGCATCAGTCCACAATAGATTTGGAGTAAATGTTATGACTCTAGATTTTTCCATTCCTTTGGAAATGCATTGATGCAAGTTCTGAAACAAGTTTTGGATCATTTCTGTGAATCATCCAGTACAATTTCTAACCCTGCGATGTTTAACTTCAGCAATATATATTTCAACGAGCCCATTGTTCTGCCAATTATTTCTGCCATTTGTGAGTAGCAAAAGCAGTCGACATGGCTTCATACTTGCTCTTACGTGTCTGACAGGTGAGTATATTAGGGAATACAGAAGAAATGGAAATCACTCCAGTTGGGAGAACCAATAAAGAAGGGTTTTGCTCTAATGATCTACTGCCTTTGTCCTCACCGCTGTGCTTTGTAACACAGGGATCTTCTACGATTCCTTTCAGTCTTGTTGGGTTCTCTTTAGCTTTCTTTTTGTGCCTGAGGAGTTCTGGATTGATGTCTGGGTTTCTTGCTTGTGTGATCTATGTTTTTTTTTCCACTGGTTGATCGGTGAGAATTTGTCTTCTTCCCTTTGAGGCTGTTTTTGCAAAGAACCGGATCTTACTTTGAAAATTGATCTTGCTGAATATTCTAGTCTTTTTGATTCATTACTGCTACTGATTGGACACCGGGTCACATTTCAAGCACTCTGGTAATCCTTATGGTAACCTATGTTTTCCTTTTCCTTTGAATTGCCTTTGAAATGATTTCCCATATTCCTTCAAGCTGCTCCATCATGATCCTGTTCCTCTGAGTGACTCGCATAGCTGCTTTATCTTCTGGTGATTGGTCCCAGCCATGTGCTGTGTTTTTGATTCTCATATAAGTAGGGCTACCATTTTTTTGTTGTTGCTTATGAGCATATAGGGTAGAGAGGGAAAGGGGCTCCATGAGTACAATTGAGTACCTACCTGCACCTCACGTGTGTCGGGCCCCAGACCTTCTGGATCACTATCAACATTTGCAATGGCCCCCATGAACATCTTTGCGCCATACTATTTGATCTCCCTGGACCACAACTGGAGTTGTCTTAAAGAGTGTTTATCCTCTGAATCATTGTCCATGGTGGGAGATAGGCATCAGCATGTTGATCTCGTCATGATTACGAGCTTCACCTCAGACACAACATCTACCGATCACCCAAATGTGCAAAACATTTTGGTATTATAGAGGTGGATGCATGCCACCGTTTGCAATACAATGTATGCTAGAGCAGCCAAATACTGCTGTTAGCTGAAACTGACTCAACATAAGCGGTGAGGGCCTGTTTGTGCAATCCCGTGATCAGACTAGTTCAACCTTCACTGACATACTCTAATTGACTATTGAAATATATGAAATTATATATCATGTGAGACTCTTTAAATGGATAGTTAGTTGTTAGTTTGTGTGGCCCGCCTATTTCTGACTTGCATGCACAAGCAAAAGTATATCCCTTAAGAACAAAGGTCTTTGTAATTTATTTTGCAGTCAAAACTGTCTCTTGGGCACGTAGATTCAAACGCTGCTGCAATGACGGGCAAAGAAGAGTCAATTGGGACAACATCGGTGAGCTCCCTGCAAGCACAAGTTCAAGAACTACGAACCGCACTGAAAATCAAGGAGCAAAGTATCAAAGAGTTAAACAGAAAGGTAGAATCTCTTACAGCATGCTACGAGCAGGTATGTATCCAGAAAGTTTATTTCCAAAGAAATTACTTTTGAATGTTACTTGGTTATTATTGCAAAGTTTGTTTCCTTTGTGACTCAGATAAGATGGAAGATTTTTATCACACACACTGGCAATAGGTCTGTTGATGGCAAGACTACATTTTTAAAATTATTATATTGCAAGAATAGACTACAAAAGAAAATGAAAAAAACATACTGTCATCTAAATGTGGTGGCCTATGCTTGCAATATAAATGTTTAAATAAAAAAAAATAACCATTACACGTAATTTTAATAGAAGAGTACATGTGCATCCTAGTGTACTGAGAAAACCTCTTTTTAGTTTACATGCACATCAGAAGAAAATATTATTCTTATTAGTGGAAAGATAAGGTCCAATTCGGCTTTAGGACTGAAAACTTAAGCTATAGTTTATACACACAAATATTACTAAAATAAACATATTAAAAAGGATAAAGAATGGCAAAAGGCATTAGCAAAGTAAGTTATTATTTCACCAGCCCTTTCACGGATGATCACCTATGTTTTGAGCAGATGTGCACATTGAATCAGAAAAAATATCATTACTCACAGTGCAAGAGAGCCACTGCCAGAAGTGGGCGGACACTTTGCCTATGCTGTTTTCTCTAGTGGGTAGAAGCAAGGGGCTTATTATCAAGAACGGTGTTAAAAGCGGCGATAATGGGCTTGATGATATGCCCTTGTGAATTCCCATAGAAGCCCATGTTCTGGTGTGAACATGGGCTTCTATAGGAATTCACAAGGGCATATTATCAATCCCATTATCGCCGCTTTAGCGGCAGTTTCCTGCTGCTCAAGCGTCAATAATTTTAACTCTGTTCTTGATAATATGCCCCCAACTTGTGAATGCCAGCTTAACAGACGAATGGATAAAAAGGGCCGAACCAAAGAGACCTTTGTGTGTGTTTCTATATGCATGTGTTTTTTATTTCTGAATTTGTTTTTGAATAAATGTTGTTTATGAGACAGCTAAAACTGTCTCTTTACCATATTCAAAAATATGTGAATTTGTAACTCTTGATCTGCTTTAGGGCACATGTATTCTTCTCAGAACAGTTCATCTAAATCATAGATTTAATAATGTCCATCTTAAAAGTTTCTACTCTGCAGATCCATTTAACAAGTTTTGAGTGGTAGATTACAGTTCAGTTGGAAGTTGGATACAATGATCCTCCTTAACGCCTTAAGCGCAGAGGTTTTTCCGTCATGGTGCGGGCGTTCTAAAGGGTGGGCGGGGCTGCGTTGGCCATTGGCCGACGGCAGCAGTGGGGAGGGAGTGCCGTTTTCCGATTGGAGCACGGAAGGGGTTAAGAGTGTCCGGAGTCCTGAGATGGTAATGTTGCACATCGTACCCCCAATACTGGGGGATTCTGTAATTAAGAGTTGCTGTAATTCTGGTCGATTCTAAAATCGGGCCCTTTAGTCCTCTAAGGAGTAGAGCATAACATGCAAAAAACAATTCGAACACACTAATATTCACACATGAACATGTAATTCTGTGCCTTTTTTCTGGGGACACCTAGAGAATTTGTTCCCAGAAATCAAAATAGTACTATTGCAAGTGGCATTTCCGTGGGGCTTTAGCCCTTTTTTGGATGGAAACTCATATTTACACCCAACACAATATTTGAAGCCCCATCATAGTGAAGGCTTTTAGTAACCTAATTCTGTTGATGCTAAAGAAAATTCTGGCATACCCAGTCAGCAAGTAGAGAGCTGAAGCAAAAATAAGTGAGATAAGCTGGCCAGTTTGCATGACGGATACTAAGGCTCTGCTCAACATGGCCAGATATGGAACCCAAATACAACTCATATATAAGACAAAACTTTGGTCTTTGATTATTTATAAAAAGGTAATTTCGTTGAGATTGAAGTAGTGACACAACTGCAAGTATGATGTTGAACTGGGAAATGTTCCCTCAATATACATGACTTCTGCACTGCTGTAAGAGGACTGCAACATCTGGATACTTTCTAAATACATGAGGAAAAGATGTCCTATTTTTCCTCATTTTGGATAAGTAAATCCATAAGGGCTAACCTATATCCCCATCTTATGAGACTCTCTGGTGGTTGTGTTGCGATATTAGATCTGCACCTCTCCTTGTGGTGAATTCAAGGGTCTCATGGAGCCGCTCAGAAGTCATTATGAGTACTTTAAGAGACACAAAGACAAAAATGTATAACTAACTCCTCAAAGGAAGCTTTGCTTCTATGTAAAATTTCAGACATATTCACACAAAGCACACAAGATTACAAGGATTAGTCAGACTGTTGCACATGCCAAGAAATCACCTGCAGACCTTTTGCGGCATGGGAAACTGGGCAGTTGGACAGGGCCCCATCTTCCCAGGGCCCCATCGTAAGGTCACTATGACAGTTTAAAGAATTTTCCTTCTTCTCATCCTCACTCTCACTT
Organism: Lissotriton vulgaris; assembly: GCF_964263255.1. Classification (NCBI taxonomy): domain Eukaryota; kingdom Metazoa; phylum Chordata; class Amphibia; order Caudata; family Salamandridae; genus Lissotriton; species Lissotriton vulgaris. The sequence continues at coordinate 1,537,519,840 of NC_141694.1, forward strand.
TCCACTGCCTCTATCTTTTATCACAGCCTCTATCTCTACATCTCATCTTGCCCTGTCTTTTTCTACTTACACCATCACTCGCTTTCTCTAGCTTACCTATACCTTGCACTATCATAGCCTTGCCCATCCCTGTCTACCTCTCTATCAACTTCTCTGCTTACCTCATTCTAACTTACTCTTATCCCCTGTGTCTACCAAACCTTTCTGTCTACTTCCAACCTCCTATTCTATCTCACCATTTCTACATCATCTCTCTCTCTCTAATTTTTATCCGGTTAATTTCATTTCTCTACTTCATCAATGACTGAATACCACCATTCTCTTCTGCACCTCATTTCTGTATCTACCCTTCTCTCTATCTCTGTCACTTCTCACTACCACACTGCACTCTTTTTCTCTGCCTCATCTATTTTAGCATTCTATCTCTCTCCTTACTTCCCCTCTTCAACTGTTAGAAATAGGGTTACAGGTTGGCTAGGGAATGCACCTAGTGAATGCACCTAAGCACGTAGAACCCACCACTCTAGTCAGGACAAGTACCTTACACACCAAAGATAACCTGTTCTCACCTTCTGGTAGTTTGGTGCAGACTAGGAAGGCTTATCGTCAGAGCCAATATGTAAAGCATTTGTGCAACACACTCACACAGTAAGAAAATGAATACACCACAAAAAGAGAGCCCACACAGGAATAGAAAATGAACTCACTATATTATGAATTACGAAAGACCAAAACAACATGGATCAAATAAGTACTTTTGCCACTAAGGCAGTATAAATAAACAACCACATGTATTGCTGTAATATCACATACACATTTATAGGCAGTGCAGTGATATCACATGACTCACAATGAGAACCTAGGGCACAGAGCACCTGCGCTCCTAGTACATTTTATACTGTGCTTCAGAAGCCCTGGTGAAACTATGAGCCCCCTTAGGATAAATAAGGGTGACAAACTTGCACGCTTACTACCAGACCCCCCAGGATATGGCGAATGGATTAGCAAATTTAGCGGCACAAATATGGAAATTTAGCAACACAAATATGAAAATTTAGCGGCACAAATATGGAAATTTAGCTGCATTTTTGCGGCATTTTATTTTATTCCTAATCATTCATTTTCAGCATTAAAACAATGGAAACAGTTTTAGCAGAGGATTCCACTTTGATATAGGCCCTGATGTGAAGTCATTTCCTTTGATGTCCCCTCCACTACCCCAAGCATTTTAGCAATGTTGATATACTTTGAAGTTGGGCTTCACACTTTAATAATAAGTGCACTGACAGGAACACAAATATTGTTTTGAGTGGGGCACACTTTCCTCATTCAGTAGTTCAAGAGATGGATGAAACTATAGCACCCTGGTGAGCAAACTGCAGAAGGTGGAAGCAGAGGGGACCTGTAATGCTCTGTCAACAGTATCAAGGCGAAAGAGGCAGAGCCCACTTTGAGGTGACTGTTGATTGAAACAAAAGTAGAAAATAAAAAAATGAATAGCAGCTTTGTTGGGAGGTGGAGAGATACGTCTGAAAGTAAGCTAGAGTGTGAAGGAGGAAACTAGAGAGCAGAATGAGCTGCCTGAATAACACACTGTACAACCAAAGTCATTGTTTCCTCATTAGAGATAAGAAGGCCTGGCAGCTTAGCCATTTTGAACTACACCAAGTCCATAGCTTAAGGCAACAGATGCAGAAATGTTTTCCTGATGCATTCTGTTTTCCCAACGACTGTGGCTAGAAGTGATGATCCAAAAGACTGATGACGGTTGCTGACTCAAAACTAACTAAAACTGTGCCTTCATCTAAGCCTCTTTGCATGTTTCTGTCCCTTCCGCCCATCATGCTCGGAAGTTGGACTTCATACTCCTTGAATGTGTCCCATTCTCTAATCTCCCTAGTCCTGCCTATACCGTGGTCCGCACTTCAGGTCAATCACATTCTGAGTTGGAATCTGTGTGTGTTTGAAGACACAAAATTAAATCAAGTTAACAGTGATAGTCATTTATAGGTTTGTACCATAATAGCATGCAGAGCACTCAGATCTGGAAAGTTGTAATTGGCTCCTCATAATCAGAGGCTATTGTAATTTGGGAGATTTCTTGAGCCCTTTACTCAAACCTAGTTGTGTGCCATTCACATTACAAGTGACCATGTCCCTTAGAACTTTTAGAAAGCCATAATCTGCATATGAGGTCACACTCCCCACCTCCTTCATTTTCACGGGCACTTATGTAAAAATCACTGCATTTTTACAAAAGTGCCGATTTCGCAGGCACTTTTGTAAAAATTACGGCATTTTTACAAAAGTGCCGATTTGGTGGCAAACCGCGAAATCACGAAATCCTGGAGGGTCTGACTAGGGGCTTCATAGTAAGTCCATATAAGGATCATCGACAGAATTAGACACTAGGGCTCCCCACAATCAGATTGGGAGCGTATGGCTCCACAAGTCCTGAGAGTAAGTTTTCTCCCAATGCACCAGCTAAAGGGGGCCAAACTACAGCTGAAGGAACTGCTGGTGCAAGCTACTCACCTCAGCGGGATTCTGTCTTCTAACATATACAAAAACAATGTCCCCTACACTTTGGTGAGTCCGGAGCCATTTCTGGTCACCTGGGCCTCTTCCACTGTGTCAAAATAGAGAGAGAGCCACCCATGACGGGAGAACACAGCTCCACTGTGCTCCCACTCACCCAGGGTGATCCTTATGGGGAAGGGACCTCAGGGATCTAGAGCAGGGAGGAAGGCAACCTCACACAGGGCTACCAGGGAGATTGCGGGTAGGTAGGCCTCGACAACAGGGCTTGAATCCTTAGAATCCAGCCTTCCCTCGGCTGGTTGTACACAGTGGTGCTCCAGGGGTGGGACCTTGGTGATGGTCCTCATGCCTGGCCCGCCCCTGGTTAAAGTGGTTCCGCCCCAGTTGCTGGATCGCCTAGGCAGAGTCAGAGAGCAGCCCTTGGTGCTGCGCTGCCTCGAGAGGGGGAGAGGGGAGGTGAGACATGAAGCGCTCAGTGACTCGGCAAGCACTTAATTATCCAGCATGAGTCACTGGGGCACATGCCGGTCCCAATCAATGACATGAGTCCTCAGGAGACTGCTATGTCAGCCACACGCTGGCCTTTAAAAATACCTTGAGGCCGGACTAAGCCCCAAGTCCAGGGCAGATGGGAGAATCTATTATAGCCCTTAGATTCTTAGCAATGGGGGAATCAAACAAGCCCTCGGATTGCACTTTGGGACACAAAGCGGGTACAGGCAGGCAGGCAGGCCAGCACATTAGATTGCAAGTTGGCAGTCTTCCCTGCAGATCAGCAGGAAGCAGGCCATCACAACAAGCAAGTAGTCCAAATAGTGGTTCCTCCTGACAGCACAGCAGTCCTCTGGTAATGTGCAGTATTTAGAGCCAGCAGCATCTGGTTACCAGTCAATGTAGTGTCTAAAAACATGGGGTTAGAGCCCTTGTACTTATAATGTGTAATGTGCAATAATATCCTGTAATTAAGGATGTAAGGTGGCTAGATTTGGGTTTGGCGATAAGTTTTTAAATTGTATTAATGAGTCCGTTTTTTATTATTATTATGTGATGAGAAGATTCTTTGTTTGTAATGTAAAATGTGTTTTTCTTGGAGTTGTAAGATGTTGTCCTTGCAATGATTTTAATCTATCAAGCAATAATGTTTAAATATATTGTACTTATACTCAAAATAGTCTTTGATGAAGTTGTGACTTCAAAGTAACCCTTAGAAATGCACAACAAACACTTTTAGCCCATCCCTGGCTCTAGACAATCAGTGGGGGGAGGGGTTAATCAGTCCTTTATGTGAGGGCAGGACACAACCTATACAAGTGTAAAGTGTGAATAACATCTCTCTCTCCCAGCCCAGGAAGACTATCAGTATGCTGATGAATGCATATGTATCCCCTATCACACCCAGCACTTCCTTTGTGGTGGCTCTCTTTGAAGTATGCACCAGGTGTAGCTGTCCCCTAGCTCAGATGTGTATTGTAGTCTGGCTGCAAAGCACAAAGAGTTATAAGCACAGAGAAATTTCCACTTTTTAAAAGTGACATTTCTAAAATAGTAATGTAAAATCCAACAACACCAGTAAGTAGGATTTATCACCCCTGTTGTGAACATACCAAACATGGCAACACCACTCCTTTTTTATCAGGAATTACCACTTAAAAGTAATAAGGGAGCTCCCAATGCTAGCCTATGAGAGGAGTAGGTCTCTCAGCAGTGAGAAACTAAAATAGGCTGTTTGTTACTACCAGAATATGCCACACATGAAGTCACATATCCTACCTTTTACTTACATGTCACCCTGCCCACAGAACTACCTAGGGCCTACCTTATGGGTGATCTATGTGTAGAAAAATGGGATTTTAAAGCTTGGCAAGCTGTTTTAACTGCAAAGTGAAAGTGCAGTAAACTGCACATGCAGGCCCTGCAGTGGCAGGCCTGAGACAGGTTTGAAAGGCTACTTCCTTGGGTGGCACAAGCAGTGCTGCATGCCCAATATTAGCATTTAAATAACAAGCCCTGGGTATATGGTATACCACTGTGAAGGTGTAAACCAATCATACCATGTTTAGAAGAGAAGGCACATGGTATGCAACGTTTATAACGCAAGCGTTACAACGCCATACCTTTACAACGCGGTCATAACAACGAAAGTTGTTACCACGCATTGCGCTGGGGGCGCTCAAGGATAGTAAATGATTTAATTTACTATCCCAACACCTTCCCTACTATCCACGGGGACTGGTGTTGGAATAGTAAATTAAATTATTTAATTTTGCGCCCCCCCCAGCGCAATGCGTGGTAACAACTTTCGTTGTTACGACCGCGTTGTAATGGAACGCGTGGTAAACGTATGCGTTCTAACGTCATACATCCAGGCACATGCACCTTAGCACAGATTAGCAGTAGTAAAGTGCCCAGAGTCCCAACGGCAACACAAATGTTACAAAAATAGGCAGAGGAAGACAACAAGTTTGAGGATACCCCTGCAAAAAGGGCCCGTCCAACACAAACATCCTCTTTCTTTACCTTTCTCTACCTATTGCTATATCTCTATTACCCTACCTCTTACTCCATCTCTAGTCCACCCAATATCTACTCTTTCCACTTCACCTGTCTAGATTACCTCTCTTTCAATGCACACTCCGCTATACCTTCTGCCACTGTTTGTTCATATCTATACATCTCTAACTATCGATCACCTTTCTCTAATTCAACTCTCTATACCTCACCATATCTCTGCCTGTCTCCCACCCTTCTGTATCTGCCTTACTATTCTCGACCTCCAACCTCTCCATCCCATTACTCTCTGTACCCCACATCTCTCTCCCAAACTCATCTCATTCTATCTCACCTCAACCTTTCACCAGCCCAGATCCGTGCCAGCCGCAACTGATTGTGATTGCTACCTGACCAGGGATCACACCCCAGAAAAGTAAACGTGGAATTGAGGAATAATATTCTTGCATAGATGAAAAATGCAATAGGTCTAGGAAGGTTTCTTATTCAGAACATGAGAAGGAAAAAGATAATATCAGTTAATGAACAGGGAGAAATCATTTAAATAGTGGGGTATGAAGAGTGACATTGATCAGTGATAGGAATGAATCAAATAGAATATAAAAGCTTTCTAACACAAATGATTGTTAAATTTATAGAAAATTCTGAATGACAATGATCTTCATCAATATCGTTTTACCAAGAACTCATTTCAGTATCTGTTTCTCTGCATTTGAAACCATCAAACCTTGAAATACCAACAACTGAATAATGCTCACCTGCATGGGGGCCAAACAAGGTAGCTGGGGTACCAACTGCTACACTTAGCTTGCCATTTGGTACTATCAGTACTGCCTTTGCTACCCTTGGCCTCAGGGGTTATAAAGGAGTTAGGAAGAGAGAAAAAGGAACGTAAGGTAAATAGGACTCTTAGAGCCACGTTTACTTTATATAGTTTCTCTTCCTTTTGCAGGCCCTTACCCTGGTTCCTTTCCCTTCCCTTCACCCATCAGGTACTAATGGGAGGATTTTAAGAGACTATCGGTGGGACAATGGGTCATCCAGGTGATGTCAAAAGGATGTCAGATCTAACTTTCTCCACTCCTGTCATTTTGATGAATGAGGCCAACGCCCCCTAGCCCCACATATTGAATTCTAATTAATCTATTCTGTCAGATATTTCTAGGCTAGCTCTTCAACTATTAATGTTTTCAATTCGTCAGCCTTCCTTGCTTCCTAAGACAGAAGAGACAGATGTTTCCTCCACTAATAATTTATATTGACACGTTATGAAAGTAAATCAGATGTCAATACTGTAAATTTTAATAAATTATGTATGCATACTTTTTGCATAGCTGAGGATGGCAAAGTATTACAATTTTAACCTTGTGATATTATTTTTATTGGATTGAACTCTTCAAACATACACCTTTGAATATATTTATTTTCTGTAGCTATATCGAGAAGCCTGGAAGGTTTTTCAATAAACCTAAGCGATATTGGAGCGAATTAGGTGTAAGGAGATGGGTACCATGGCTGGTATTTATCAAATTATGTTGGAAGTATTTTTCCAGTCACCTTCCGCTTGGATAACACCTACATTGAATGTGGTTTGCAAATAGTGTGGAGCGTGTATATACATTTTTTGTAAAAAAAAAAATCCACAGTGATACAACACAGTTTTCAAAAGAAATAACCATCTTTTTTTTCTTCTCTTTCAGATATAGAGAACCCAGTGTTTGCCAAAGGTTTTCCTTATAAAATTGCCGAATGACAAAGTAAAAGTGTGATTTTTAAATGCTCTGTTGTATATGTTGACAAACGTGTATCCAGTTAGAAAATATTAAGGAATATCCGACACGAACCACATCTGTTTAGTTTGTGAATGTTAGACGTCATATGATTATGTGATTCAAACACAGAAGTCGTCATATTATATGATTCCAACATTTGGACGATGTTTGCAATTATTTTGTGATTATTAAAAAGTTTGTTTCCATTGATATAACCATGTACACACGCGCCTTTCTCTCCTCAAAGCGGGCAATATACCAAACAGAATATAACACAAGTAGCCGCATGCAGGGGTGTAACACAGGCACCCGCATCCCCCGCAGTGCAGGGGGGCCCAGGGGCTGCAGGGGGCCCCCTCAGCACTGTACTCACGCCAGAGAGCTCCAGATTAAATTCCGGAGCGGGCCCATCTGTGTACCTTGCAGGGGGGGCCCTATGACTTTTGTTATGCCCCTGGCCGCATGATGAATAGAAGGGATTGTAATGGGCAACTTATCACCAACATTTAGGGTCAGATTTATCAAAGGTTCCGTTAACAGCAATGCAATCCTTAAGTCACATTTACTAAGCCACGCACAGCCACCTTGCATGGCCCTGCAATGTTTGGTAAATCTGGAGTAACGTAAGGCAGCGTTAGTTGCTGTCTTTCGTTACTCTGCCGTGGGAAGGTGTTACATCAGTGGGGAGTGGGTGTTCCCATGCATCCACCCATTCTTTTTGGCTCATTATCTTATTCAGCAAGATTGGTAAATCTGTGAATGTGTCAAAATCGTATGTCTTCCTGATAGAAGTGCAATGAGGAGAAATAGCTTTATTCTACAACACACACAGAAAGAGGATAAAGACTCTAAGAATTGTGTTTGTGCCAGAAGGTGTCCCTTCTTGCACAAAACCAATCCTGCCTGCAACACAGGCACCATGGCACAAGGGTGCCTGCATTGGTGCTAGGCAGTACACAGTGTGTCAGAGCAGGGAGAGAGCAGGAATGTGTCATATCTTCTTAGATATGGCACTCTCCTTCCCTCTCCATTTGACGCAGTGTTGTGCTGCATCAACTGTTGAAAAATCTGGGCCTGAATTACTAACCTTGTGTGATTTATATTAGAGTCATTAGTACATCTAGCACTGATTTTCGTACACAATGCCCTTAAACAGAATGCAGTTAATGTTGCCCGCTCTTCTACTATAGCCCTTGTTCTATCTTTGAAAAATGTAATCATCCAAATACATTTCAAATTGTTCCTGTTCGTTTGTTTCGATATGTTTTAATTTGTATTATTTTGGCTTTTATGTTGAATAACATTACTTTTTTGACATGGATTAATGAGAAAGTACCTGCAGTATCGTATTTTACAAAATGCAATCCAAGGCATCCATTTAGATATTTTGTAGTGTACTTTTGCTGATTATCTCTTGCCACTTCTCCCCAAAATACAGCATACTACTAGGTTGAGACATTCTTGCTGCATCCACACATATGTACACATGCTCCAACACACGTATGCACAGACACCTAGAGAGCAACAATGTTTCGCCCGTGGTATGGCATGATATTGATATTTCTATAGCTCTTACTACCTCATACCAGACACTGAAGTGCTTTGCAGGCAGGTAGCACACTATTGCATGTATTTCCTCACAACATTAGAGAACTTTGGGCCTCATTCAGAATTTGCTGGACAATCATCCATCCTCAATGGACTGTTTCAGTATGCAGAGATTCTCGTCAACACAGTGAGGGATCTCCATGCCTTCAGTGGCACCACAGCAGCTGCGTTAAAGGTACGGAAGCTTTACGAAGTGTCATGCAGCGGTGGCCGGCACAGGTAAGCACAGTTGGGGTGGTGGGCGGGGCAAAGTGGGGTGGGAGGGGGTGGAAGTAGACGGATGACAGAATAAGTAACATTTAATAACTAAATAACACCTATTCCGTCATCTTTCGACGCGCCCCCACCATGACCCGCTCCACTTTGCTTACCTGCATTACCGGTGACTGGTGCCATGTTCAGCAAGTCTTCTCAGCAAAGTGTTTGGTTTTTAATAACAATCGCCCAAAGTGGGAGTCTGTTATTGGAAAACAAAATATGAATGGTCCTGACATGATGGAATTTTTATCCCAGTGTGTAAGGTGCTTTCTCTTGTTTCCAATTTGGAACCAACAGGCATCCCTTTAGAAAGTAAAAATGTATGTTGGAATGACCCCGTGAAACAACATGGACATTCTGATGTATATAGACTGATATCTCTTTGGCAAATACTTCGTCATTCATAGGTTTCTGCCTGTCAAATCAGCTGATGCTTGTCGGTGGACAATGTGGGCCCGATTCACAGAACTAACATAAGACAAAATCCTAAACTTACTACCATTTTGGTATTCACAGAAGGCACTTACTCATTTTGGTATTCACAGAAGGCACTTACTCATTTCGGTATTCACAGAAGTTAGGATTCCTAACATTAGGACTCCTAAATGCCTTCTGTGAATAACGAAAGTCTTAAAGTTAAGATTTTTCTCAGTTTAGGAGTCCTAAAGTTAGGAGTCCCAACTTTACTACTCTTAAACTGAGACAAATCCTAACTTTAAGACTAAGTTAGTTTATTCGCCCCCCCTGTCTTTCCCTCTCTCTTTCTCTCAAGAGACTGAGGAACAAGTAGACAACAAGGCATGCTTGGTAGAGAGCTTCACAGTTATCAATGTTTATAAGCTTTATAAATGCAGTGTGGCAAGCAAGATATGAGAGACACACATATAATTACACAATAATGAAAGTAAACACCCACCAACAAAGTCAGGGACAAATAGAGGCAGGGTGAATAAAAGACATTCAGGCAATGTTACAGTTCATGAGACTCGAAAATGCACCTTGTGTGACAGAAAGTGAACATTTTTAAATGACAGCTAGAGAGCCAGTGATTTGAACACAGGAGAGGAGAAGTGTGATAACTGCCAGAGCTGATGACTATGGACGTGGAGAACCAGGTTCAGTCCTGGCGTTTGCTTACTATCCTGTGATTCTGGGCAAATCTCTTAATCTCCATGTGCCGACAGAAAAACATCTGATCTTGTGTAAAGTAATCTGGTGCTCATGTAAAGTGCTCTATTTCCCTCTGGCCAATTTCACCCTATATAAACTGCAATAAACATTGCTTAAAAGAAGTTAGCAGGAAGAGGCCGAGACATAAGCATGGATTGGGCAGTGCATGAAGGCATAGAGAGCTAAAGGAAGCGAGAAACTTAGATTACTGAATATAAAGCGAGGGAGGGGAGAGTTGTATGAAGGGAGTTGTATCGCAACAAAGAGAAAAGACTGGGAAGGTATCACACACACAAGCATGGATTCTGGTTCAAAAGTTAGAAAATATTTCAACCGGGAATTGTTTTCACTTTTTACTTCCTGAAAAATATGAAAGAGCGATCGTACCTGCTCCATTTCTCTACAAATCAAAGGGAAACGAAATCCTTTAATAGTTGTGGGTTGTGAAATGAAATTAGTTATTTTTTGGAGAAACTGTCAGTTTAATTTTCACACGGTGGATCATCAGGTAGCCGGATTCTCATGACTGAGGAATTATCTTCTTTTCTCAGAAAGAGAATGTGTTGAATCATGTACAGTAAATTCTTCTCCAGACAACGCTGCTGTAAGAGTTTATGCCTCACTCCCACGCTACCTCTTAGTCTGAATTCGGCCTGTCAGCCAGAGTGAGTCAGCTAATGTGCTGCCTGAAACATGAACAGGAAAAGATATTGCCAGTACCGAGACATCCACGTGCTTCCAACAGGGAGAAGAATTCCCAGCAGCGCACAGCTCATTGGGTAAAGTTCTATTGATTCTTGGCTGTATTTTGTATTTATTAAAATGAGCATCATTTTTGCTGGGAACGTAAAATCACAGTACGTCTTAGGCCTCTGGTGATGTACAAGGTATGCCAGCAGCACTTACTGAGGGTGAGGTACCAAAATGGTCATTAAAGTGATGCAGTAGGTTTTATTTTACCAGCAAAGGGCATGCTCGATCACGACTGTCCCTGTAAACTCCTGTTACTGCATATTTCGGTATTATGAGTCTATCAATCATTCAGTAGTTTTGTAGAGTGCTTCTTGTCACCTTTCAGGATATCCAGGCGCTGGTAGGTTTCATTTGATTAGCCGCATAGCCAAGTTTTCAGGGACTTCCTCAACTTTGGAAGAGATGGGGAGGCCCATAGATGAAATGAGTATTGCAGTGTTCATCCTAGAAATCTTCGCCAGGTAAATTACGGCAGGTCAAACTTGTTAATATTTAAAAAAAAATGGAAAAAGCCGGACAAATATCGAGACATGCAGATTTTGATGCAGTAAGCATCAAAAAGGGCAAGATATGCTCTATTTGAAGGCAAGACTTTAAATCAGCGATAATAAATCACATCTGGTCAAATCATAAAACTTTGTTGTTGAATTTTAGTGAAGACAAAATCTACTAAGATATGGCACTATCCTACTCCCTAGCACAGACTTGCATTTAGGCTGCTGAGCGCCATACACGCACCTTTGCGCTTTACTACACAGGTGTCTGCGTGAGTCTAGCATAGGTTTGTACTGGAAGGGAACCCTAGTTACTCTAGTTTGGTGCCCCACTACACCCGGTTACCCAAAGTGGAGTGAAAAAGAAAGCATCACATATTTTCCAGTGAGACCTACAGGCCTACACTATGATTGCCCCCTTACATTAAAAGTTAAGGTCAGTCCTGATTCTTGCAGAGTCCTCTTTGTGGCAGGCTACCCGTGGGCCATTTTCAGGCTGCGTACAACAGTAGTCTTACAGGTGCAGCCCACACACTTGTGTGCTGAAGTGTTCATGGGTAACTAGACAAATGCCACTTAACCTAACTGCTCAGCAGTGGCCTCGTGTGAAAAGGTGGACACTGGTGGTAGACACGCTCAGTTCAATTACTATGAATTTATTGTAAGTGAGTCTCAGAAATTGAGCCTCACCCACAATAAAAAGTCAAATAGTCATTTGTCAAAAAATGATAAAAAACTAAATGAGTGTAAATCCATTTACTACACACATCTCAGGAAATATGTACTGTTATTGATGCAAAGAAAAGATATTATTGGCTTTGATTTATTGTAAACTGAAGAAATAGTTAAACACACACAATCATGACTAAAATAAAGACCAAGACTAAAGATTTGAAAGAAAAAGGTTTTAGCAAACTAAAATATTATCTAACAAGCCCTGGCACTCAAGTGCGGTTCTTTTTAAAGGCAGGTGTAGATCAGGCAAAATGCTTTCATTCAAAGTGCAAGAGAGCCTAGGGCTGAAATGAGATGACCCATTGGCTCGTGCTTTATACTATGGTGTGTGGAAGCAAAATGTCAATGTTGAGCAGAAGAATCAATGAAAAGCCCTGATTCAAATTCGCTCTATGCAAGTTAACATGCATGTATTCGTTTCTTTTATTACTTTAGGCTGGCAAGACATTTACAGAGTTATCTATACCACAGCTAATAAGTTGAATCTGGTGGCAGTAATAGGCTGTGGTGATGATAAAAGTGTAAGTTAAGGGGGGCACAGCCAAGATGGCGAGCGGGTAAGACGTGACTCGCTTGTCTCCCAGCTCGCGCCAGCCGCACACTTTCTTTACGGCATCACTACAGAGAGTCATATCCTTGTTTATGCTCGGTAGCTGAGAGAAAACCTCAGGGGGTCCACAGCTACAAGTTTTGCCTGAGGGAAAGTCCCCGGGGGTGAGATTCAACCACTTGGCTTTGGCGCAGCAAGATGGTGGCCTGGATGAAGTAGCGGAGGTGCACCACAAATTGGGGAATCGGAGGCCTCTGAGTTGGGGGAACAGGAGCCCCAAGGCGCCCCACGTGGTGGGACCCCTCGGAGCACTAGTGGGACAGGGGGCACCACGACTGCGGAGCATCGGAAGGGGGAGGCCCCCACGGACACTGAACAGGTGGGGCACCCGACTCTGGCCACGCACATCCGGCACCTTCACAGACGGCGAACATTGGGTCTACGTCCCCAGAAGGTGAGCGCGCCAGAGGAGCGCTCCCCCACAGGCCTGTGAAGGCTGCCAGGCAACAAACTACCTTCCCGAGCTTGCAGCCCCAGATGGACCAGCTGGACCCGGGGGTGGAAGGGGTGCCCCAGGGAACTAGGAGCACAGGACACGCATGGGGCCTCAGGCCACCACAGAGACTGGATTCACTGGGGGGCGCGAGGGGGATTGAGCCCCATCAGGCCAGATAGGCCTCTTATTGAGAACAACCAGCAGAAGTGCCAGACCATTTTAGCAAGATGCGCATTGTGGCCTACACGGCCGTTGTCCCAGTGGGGGGGGGCGTAATATTGCGAACACGGCAGCAGCTGCGGAGGCGTCTGGTGACATAGGAGAGCCCCAAGCCCAGAATTAAAGCATCCCTTTCCCCGGTACCAGTGGCAGGGAACCTAGAGGTGAAGAGCCTATTTGGAGGAGCACTGGGAAACAGAGGCCTGCGGCCAAGCAACGGGTAGAACTGTGGCCCGGATTTGGGGCCGTGTAACAAAAAAGTGCCCACGCGGGCTCGTGAACTGCCGGTTTCCAGGTGTGTGTGAAACCTTGAAGGGGCCTGCACGGGCTGCAGTTGGTGGGGGCTCTGGGGGCTTCGGGGTCAAAAGGGCCGCTGGACAGCTTCCCGAGTCCTAGATTGACAAGGGAGCATCCCTGTGGCAATGATTGGTGGAGCAGCGATTGGGCCGACTTACCGGCTGCTCAGAGAGGCCTCCGGGGGACCCCCACCCATACATAGTCACCTGGAAGGAGCTCGACGGAGAGACGAGGGTGCAACTAACAGAGGGGCAGCAACAACCAAGTGAGGCCTACCCATAAGGTCCCCAGCCTGTTTAATACTGCCTCCCTCGGAGTCATCGCCACCGCTTATACAGCTCCACTCGCCGGCCACAAACCTGGGGTGTGCCCCCCGCATCGCTGCCCCCCAAGCCCGGCCACAAACACGTGGAAAAAAGACAGGAACATGAAAGCCATGTTCAGCAAACTCTCGGAGACGAGTGGTGGAGATGACAGCGCTCCCACATCGGCATCTGGAGGGCCGGGCCAGAATCCATGGAGGAACCAGTCTCATGGCCATTCCTGGCCCAATTATTCACAACCCTGTGCGATGATTTCCAAGACCTCAGACAAGAATTCTCCAACGAGATTAAGGAGGTAAGACGAGATATGGACGCAATCGGAGAGAGAGTGGCAACAATGGAAGACCAGAAATACTCAAGGGAGGAAGAAATGGAGCATTTGAAGCAAGAGGTGATCCGTCTCCAAGCACAACAAAATCGCTCCTATAGAAATAATATCCGCATGAAAGGTGTGCCCTCCAAAGAAGAAGGTACAGATATTACCACATACATCCAAGGCCATTCCGCCACGTTGTGCAGGAACCACATGACGTTCCAATAAAAATAGATAGGGCTCACAGTGTGGGGTTGCAAAGAAAGGCCTGGCTGCTAGAGATAGTGGTTGTGCAACTGTAGGTTCAGAATGCAGTACTTTTAAACCAAGATTTATTTTGGCATGAATGAACAGATTGATCAAGTACATGAAAGGGTAAAAAGCTCACCCACAATATATGACTGGATAGGTTCTGAGGGGTGGAATATCTGTTTCTGGGTGGAAGGTATTAATAGGGGTTCGGATTCTTAAATCCCATTGGTCATTTTCCTTTGTTCCTCTATTGATTTATATCATGGTTCGGGTCTGTAGTGCTCTACTAGTGACCTCAAGAGAGTAGGGCAACCCCCTCATCTTATCCGCAAAAAACATCTGACAAAGATGATGCCCATGACTGGAAATCTGGTCATGGGTCTATTAAAATGTTTTGAATCTCATATCAAACTGAGAATTAACAATTTAGCAATCCCTGATTTGTTTTAACTTTACCCAATAAAAAGTGCAAGAATGTGGGAACTGTAATATAAGAATTATCGGCTTAGTGTAACAGTTGTTGCTCAAGCCATGTTTCCTTACCCATGTTAATTAAGCCTAAAGGAAGTGCCCTTCTATGATAACTGGAGCCTCTCTTTCACATCTTGGTGCACAAGAGGGAGAAAGTTTTGTTAACTTGCCCAACTAAAAATATTTATATTCCTGTCACAACTTAAGGTAATGTTCTTAATTTCTCATGCCCTAAACCCCTGGGCGCGGGTGCGATTCTGCGCCTGAGCGGCACATTCCGATCGCGGGTGCGGTCATCACGGCTGGCAGACGTCATCAGCACACGAGCACTGTGTGCCATGACGGCTCCCTGCCGTCATCAGCATGGAAGGGGTTAAATGGTGACACCTATGTACTTATCTATGGAAAGTCTAGGTGTCAAATCCAATACATTTGTGTTTTGCCATTTCTTGCTCAGATTGCTGCAACTGTGGTTATCTGGTGAACCACTAGCATCTGTGACTCAGAGATAATTAATTTTCAGACTTCAATTGATGTACACAGATTTTTTCATCAATGGAATATGCTGTTTTCCCATCCACTGGCACATTTGCATAAAATTCAAAATAGTAAGAGTTGCTAAACATGGTAAGTGTTTGCTAAGTAAACTGCATCAACTCTGTTAGAATAACAATGATGCTTTCCCCGATTTAACATTGCTCCCAAGTAAGACCTGCGCTTGGGATTTCTGCACTCGGCTTTACTTGCTTACAGCCTGATACATTTCGCACAGATTGCATAAAAAGCACAAAAACTACCAAGTCAAATAATTTTTATTTTTGCCCCTTTAGTGGACATGTACAAAAGTTGCCATGCCCACCTTTGACTAAACATGCTGCCTTTGTGCCTTTTGGTTCAGTAAGCACCAAAACAAACATGTTAGTCCCAAAATGTCTGAGGGGACAATACTTATCACATCCAAAAATATCAACACCTCTATAAGGCCAATAGTCATCAGATCCACATTGTGATTTAAGGCCATTCTTTATTTTGTGTCATGTGTATGCATATGACATACATTGTATACAAACATGCACAAACAAGGTTCAGCACATGCAGAAGCATTGCAAAGTCATTCACACCGCTCTGCAAATGTAGATTCAATACATATTTAAAATGTAGAGGAAAGAATATAGTTAACTGCACATATTAGACCTAGAGGTGTGAAAAGGTTTTACAATGCAAGCAGTATCTCACATAGATCTGTATTACAGCCCAGCCCTATGTTTCACAGAGTTTTCAGTTTTCTATGCAACAGTATCGTTTTTGATGCAAACTGGCAATATTTCATTGTGATGCTACTTGGTGCTGAAAATGGATTCACTTTTTTCTTGCTTAATAACTTTAAAACCATTTATCTCACGACTGTGGAACTGGGTGGGTGTTGGCAATATTTTATTGCAGTGCTGGCTGGTACCCTACGTATTTGGCAGGGCAATCACTGACCAGCAATGCCTTTAAGGTCAACACCAAAGCTGTCAGTCATGGCTCATTATAAACAGTGTTTATAACAAACCACGACTGAGAGGTTTGGTTTTGAGGCTGAAGCCAGTGAGAGTCTCTTACATTGCTTGTCAGTGTGTTAAAAATAAAAATTTACTTACCCCCTACATGCACTGGCTTGCCTCCTCCGGTCCACATGCTTCAGTCCCTCAGCACTAATCTGCAGCAACTCTCCACACCAATCTAGACCCTGCTCTCATGCTGCTGATAATGTTAAGCAGCATGAGAGCAGCAGCAGGACTGGCTGAAGCGGGCTGCCTCAACGCTCCAACAGGCACTGCTCTCCACCCAGCTTTCATTGACAACTGGGTAGAGAGGTTTAAAGTGTGTATGTCAGGCTGGCCATCGCAAGACAGTTGGCCAAAGGGATATGCGCACTCTAAACTGGTGGAGTGTGCACCACTGCCCTGCTGCTTGTCAGCAGCAGTGGCCCCGCCCACAAACACAGCTCGGTCTGGTGAAAGTGAAAAATAAAATTGTAATACATTAATTTCATTACAATGTTATTTTTCTCCTTTGCAGTACTGGCTGCAGGGGGGCAATGCTCCTCTGCCCTAAAGGAGGGGGCGCCGCTGTTTTTTCTCAGAACAAATTAAACAAGGCCCTGATTTTGATGTGAAAAGCCACAAGCAGCAAACTTTGAGAAATAAAGGTAATGACTGTAATATTTGCGGGAATTGTGGGACACTCACAAGGGAAAACATTTACACACCTCTAATAAAGTGTTCAGTCTTTCAGAGGAGAGAGCCTGGTCCATAATACAGGGTGACCAGATGTCCCGGATTTGCCAGGTCAGCCCTAGCTTAGGCCCACCTGTCTCAGGGTCCACGCTAAACACTTTTCTTGTAATTTTGAAGATGTTCTATTTTTCAGTGAGAGGCAGAGTAAAATTAGTGCGTACAGTACACTTATAGCTAATGCTCACACCTATATAGGCCCTCTTGAGATACTACATCAGCATTAGTATTCTTTGAATAGTAAAAGATCATCACACACTTTCAACAAAAGTCATCAGGATTCCATTCTGGAGTAGTTTTTTGTGATCACACTAGAGTCATCTCATATAAATATTTCACCCTTTACAGACACTTCAGTATGGGTCAGGGTGACTTCACCAGATAATTAAAGGAAAAGCTCATCTACAGTCTTCAGAATGACTCCAGAATGATCTTCCTTTTTTGGCTTAGGTCTTTACCAGGATAGCTGCCTAATTCCACTGTTCTTAGAGAGAACATATAGCAGACAAGCCTGACATGTGATGTCCCAGATAACATGGCAAATGTTTGTCATATGTGCCAGTTTTTTTTTAAAGTTTTAACTTCTAAGTTTATTTAGCAAAAATCAATGTAATACACGGAAAGAAAACAGCAAGTACAATAAAGTACATTACATGAAGATAATAATATATATCAAGAAACATTCAATGAGAAAATGAAGAGGGAAAAAAGGGGGAGGGTAAAGGGAGGAGAGGAGCAAGGGAAAGAAACATATATATACTATTAAAATATTAACACTATTATGATCTTCAAAAAGAAATAGTACATATCATTAATTTCTGTATGCATAAAGGACAATGTTAATGTTAATCAAGTTGCAATAAGAAACAAATATCAAAGGGAATATTAATGAGAACTTGTTCAAATAGGCAAAAGACAACAAGTGTATCATGGAGGTTTCCGAACTTCATCAGAGGTTTGGACAAATGGAGCACCATGTGAGGCAATATAAGTTTAGTATGTGGATATTAGAAGCCAGAAAAGTGACGTTATCGTCATGTTTCCAATTAGAAGTTATTAAGTGAAGAGCTATTGCCAATAACAAATCTACCAGCTTAAAGTTAGAAGGAGACTGGGGCTAATATGGTGATAGAGAGCCTAGAAAAACGTTAGAGGGGGAGAAAGGGATTTATGTTTTAAAAATATTGTTAATTTGAGACCAAACTAATTCCCAAAAACGGTTTACGGGGTACAATCAAAAAGCATATGCTGTAAGTCAGCATTTGTGCAAGGGCAAGACCAACAAGTAGGAATAGCGTCTGTAGTGAAGGAGGCAAATTTTGCAGGAGTAAATAAAAGGCGTTGATAAACAAAATAAAGGGTTTGAGAAGTGTTAGCAGCTACGGACGTTTTATGAATTTTATGCCACAACTTATCCCAAAAAGGGATGGTCCCACATTCCAGAAGATCTTTTTCCCAAGTCAATTCAACCTTTGTTTTGTTCCTTTCAGAGGAAAGAGACAGGCATTTACATAGAGATGAATCTGAGAAAGAACAAGATAGTAAGGGATAGAGCATGGAGCAGCTGGACGAAGGGGAAGGCGTTGACGATAAGGAAAGAAGGTACTGGCAGAGTGGAGGATAGGAAAGATCATATTGAGCTTTACAGGAAGTTGGTAAGGAAAATTGTGTTTGAAGATCCGAAAAGGATTAAGGGATAATATTGAGTACTAATTGTAAAATCCAAAGTAGTCACTTACTTCTCCAAGATTTCCACTAAAAGGTGCGATTTTTAATACGTAATAGATTATTATGCCAAATGGGCTGTTGACCTAACAAGGAAAACAAAGGATAAGAAGATGATAGTAATGGAGCAAGAATTTTATGAGTCTGAGAGATGAATGGAGTTCGAAAAGAAGAGATATTGTAGGTAAAGGCGAGAGATTCTTTAAATGTAAAAGGTGACAAAAAATAGTTTTTTATAGTCAACCGGATGGGAGGGGGTATATTCTGATCAAGAGAAAGCCAATGGAAAGATTGTAGAAGGATTAGAACAATATAAAAGAATGTCATCTGCATAAACAGACATTTTAACATGGGAGGTATCAAGTTGAAAACCGGTAATCTGAGCATCCTGCCTAATTTTAGTTAAGAATGGTTCTAAAGCAATTATTAATAAAAGTGAAGCGAGGGGGCATCCTTGACGTACTCCCCTAAGAAGAGGAAAATAGTCCTAGATTTTACCATTAACAAAGATAAAAGCTTTAGGACCTGAAGACAGTAATACAATAAGGGATATTCATTTAGGAGATAACCCTATTCATTTGAGTGCTTGAAACATAAAATCCCATCCAATCCTGTCAAATGATTTGTCTGCATCCAACGCAATAGCAGCAATAGGGTAATCAAGAGAGGAAGCTTTACTAAGGATATTAAAAAAGACTATGGAATTATCGGAAGATAGATGACCTTTTACAAAACCCGATTGTTCAGGTCCAATTAGATTAAGTAAAATGGGGTTGATGCGAAGAACAGGAATTTTTGCAAATATCTTATAATCAAGATTGACTAAGGAGATTGGGCGGTAATTTTTACAAAGAGAAGGGTCTTTGTTATCTTTGGGAATTAGACAGACCATGGCTTGAAATGTACCGGAAGAAGCGCCAACTGTAGTAAAAGAATAGAAAAGTGAAAGAAGTCGTGAAAGAAGTTCAAGTTCAAATGATCTTTATTCGGATTTTTAGTGCATCCATAAAAGTACATACAGAATGAAAATCCATTTAAAACAGATTAAAAACATGTATAAAAGATTAAAAACAGATTATCCAGTTGGGTTTAAGCAGCATATATAACGTAAAGTGCGATATACATAGTATAAAGTGCAAAATACATAATAGAGGGAGAAACATTAATCTATTAGTGTACATAATCACAGAGTTCAATTTATATACTCCCGCAATGATTGTTTAAATCAAAACACATATACAATTAAATCTGTAATCAATTTGTAACGGAATAATAAAGTGCACAATATGCATAAGATGGCATAATTCTATTATCCATTATCCATGTTCCATACTTGCCCTCGATCTCACACAAACTTTTATGAAGCAGCTTACAGTATATATAACT
The DNA here is from genome assembly GCF_964263255.1 of Lissotriton vulgaris. Classification (NCBI taxonomy): domain Eukaryota; kingdom Metazoa; phylum Chordata; class Amphibia; order Caudata; family Salamandridae; genus Lissotriton; species Lissotriton vulgaris. The sequence continues at coordinate 1,537,539,990 of NC_141694.1, forward strand.
TCATCTATGTGCAGCATTTGCAAAAATTTTAATGCAAGATTGAAGTCTCTAAGGTTGTATTTACGAAGTATCGGCCTTAAATATTGACAGGTATACAGTTTGTAATGGCCACAAAAGAAGAGATAATGCAATATGGCTGAGATACCCGCCACCCCCTCTCAACACAATCCCCAAGAATTGGGAAACCGGAAACAGTTCTTGAACTTTTGGAAGGCGGGAAGGGAGTCACCCTTCCCGGCCGTATTTATTAAAATATGAAACAAAAATAAAACATTAAAATAACAGTTTCATATTATGTACAATTTCATTTCCACATTACGATGTTTGGCTAACCTTAACAGATCTCTAATACAGAGGTTCTCCTAGCCGAACTAACATCCTACAAAACATTTGACTTGAAATTGTACATCCTAACGTTAAGGGCCAACGGCAAGGTCGTAACCGGTGTCAGATCCCTAAACCAGACATACCCCCCTCACTTGTGAGAGGAGCGACCGCACAGAGGCGTACCTCAAGTGCATCTACCAATTTCCCTTTGTACTTGACGGGGGCCCCAATAAACTCGACGCCATTTAACGGTCGTTCGAGGACTCGTGTGAGGTGTCTAAAAGGTAGCGTAAACCGCCTCCCGCACCCCACACAACTTACCCATCTGCCGTCGCAGATGTCCTGGCCCCGGGAAATTCCCCAGGAGGGGCCGTAGCCCCTCCTATCCAGGAAGGGGCCTTGACCACCTTTCCTTTCCTTCCGGCGGCCTCTCCTTAGACAGGACCGCCTCCCCGTTGAGGGGCCAATTGGCCACCTCCCCCGCGCGCTCCCATCCATAATGGGTGACGCCCCCTCATAGGGATCTTCGAATTACTGCTCACCGATCATGACCTTACCGCCCGACCAAAATAAATACGACAATTCTACCTAATTTACTAAGATTAAAAAACGAACATAACTTATTACAAGCATGAATACTGATCAACACTAGTGCAAAAATTACTTTATTTGCGAAACATACTGAAAATAACCATTCTTTATTGCATATTCAAAAATTTCACGACGATCATCACAACCTGCAAGAAACAGAGTTACTACATCAAAACGTTATTCACAAACAACTAGCTGTCCTCAGGGGCTGGTGGGTGGGTCAAAATTGCCTCTTCGTTCCGTCTCGAGCTCACGTGCAGCGGGGAGGTGCAGCTTCAGAGCACAGGAACAAGAGGATGCTTTCTTGGCGTCCGCTCCTTTTATCCGTCTTCAGGGTGGGCGTAAACCCGCCCCCGCCTGCCTCCGAGGGCGTGGCCGGCCGCGTCGGTGTCTAGGCCAGCCCACTCTAGGGCGGGAAAAAGGCGCGCCCCGGCTACGCCGCTTCGGGCATACCAGCCGAGACTCGCCTCCCGCCCAAGATGGCTTCCCGGGGGGATCGTGGTACTCCACCATACGTTCGGGGGGACCGAATGGTCGCCCCTTTCCATAAACTTTGTTTTCCGCCCTGCGAACAGGGACAGTCCAACTCTTCTAGTTTTTTGTTATAGCCAAGGGGGAAGCTAAGCAAATTAACTATGCTTCCATCCCGAAACCTGAATAAAAGGCTCCGATTCCATCTTCCTATAGGGATTGACAGATATCTTAAAAGATTGTTCAAATTATCGCTGCCTGGGTCATTAATGCGCAGATATCTGGTAACAACAGGTTTAATGGATTCTGATCTCATCCGTTCCTCTTTATATGAGTCAAGCAATGCCCGTTAAATAATATTCTTATGAGCGGGTACAATGGAATTAGGGGAACTAAATAAAGAACCTTGTCCCACGCTCTCCAGACTATTCTTGACTGCATTTAACCACGGTATGCGGACCCCACCGAACTCAAGAATTACCGCCCCATCTCGCTCCTCCCGTTTCCAGCCAAAGTCATCGAGAACACCGTCAACAAGCAGCTGGCCGCCTTCCTCGAGACGAATGGATCCCTCGACCCCTCACAGTCTGGCTTCCGAGCCAACCACAGCACCGAGACCGCCCTCATCGCTGCCACCGACGACATCCGAGCCCTGATGGACAACGGAGACAGAGCGGCCCTCATCCTCCTAGACCTCTCCGCAGCTTTCGACACTGTCTGCCACCGCACCCTAGTACAGCGCCTCAGCAACGTCGGAATCCAGGAGAAGGCACTGGAATGGATCATCTCCTTCCTCGACGGAAGAACTCAGAGAGTCCGCCTACCACCGTACAAGTCAGAGGCCACCGAAGTCATCTGCGGCGTCCCTCAAGGATCCTCGCTGAGCCCCACCCTCTTCAACGTCTACATGAGCCCCCTCGCGGCCATCGCACGCCAACACAACCTCAACATAATCTCCTACGCCGACGACACCCAGCTGATCCTCTCCCTGACCAACGACCCCGCCGCCGCCAGAGCCAATCTGCACGAAGGGATGAAAGATGTAGCCGAGTGGATGACGACCAGCCGCCTGAAACTGAACTCAGACAAGACGGAGGTCCTCATCCTGGGCTCCTCGCCCTCCGCCTGGGACGACTCCTGGTGGCCTACTGCCCTGGGCACCGCACCCAAACCGACAGACCACGCACGCAATCTGGGCTTCATCCTGGACTCCTCCCTCTCCATGACCAGGCAAGTCAACGCCGTCTCCTCGGCGTGCTTCAACATCCTGCGCATGCTACGGAAGATCTTCTGGAGGATCCCCACCAAGACCAGGAAGACCGTCACCCAGGCCCTCGTCACCAGTCGACTGGACTACGGCAACACCCTCTACGCCGGTACCACCGCCAAGCTCCAGAAGAGACTCCAGCGGATCCAGAACGCCTCAGCCAGACTCATCCTCGACATCCCACGAACCAGCCACATCTCCGGACATCTGAGAGACCTGCACTGGCTCCCCGTCAACAAAAGAATCACCTTCCGCCTCCTCACCCACGCACACAAAGCCCTACACGACCAAGGCCCGAGCTACCTCAACAACCGAATCAACTTCTACGCTCCCAAACGCCATCTCCGATCAGCCAACCACGCCCTCGCCGCCGTCCCCCGCATCCGAAGAGCGACAACAGGAGGAAGGTCCTTCTCCTACCTGGCCGCCAAGACCTGGAACTCCCACCCGACCGACCTGCGCCTGACCCAAGACCACCTCTCCTTCAGGAAGAAGCTGGAGACCTGGCTGTTCGAGCAGTAACGGCACCCCCCCCCAAAGCGCCTTGAGACCCTACGGGTAAGTAGTGCGCTCTATAAATGTCTTTGATTGATTGATTGATTGATTGATTGATGGGATCTATCGCTTAACAAACAGTCAGATATTATACTGCGCGTTAAGGATGCTGCTGGATTTAGCCATATTTTAATCCAGAAAAGCGCAGGCCTAGACCTGATAAAATCAACAATGTATGGCAGCCTTAGTTCATTGTGACAAATAAATGTAGGGGCACAAAGAACTCCCCCCAGCACCCTCCTGCAAAATCTATTTTCCTCCAACTGGAGATCCATGCTATTACAGTAACCCCACACTTCAGCTCCATATGTCCCAGTTGGCTGGCATTGAGTGCGATAGATGTTAAGAAGGGGGGTAACAACATCAGCCAATTTTGGTTGTCGGAGAGATAAAATTGAATTGATTGACTTGCCAATTTTATTTCTCGCATAGGCGGCGTGTGGCTGCCATGAGCCTGAGTTGGAGAATAACAACCCTAAGTAGGGGAAAGTGCTGGTGCATTTTAAAATGTTGTTACCGGATTTAATTGATGTAATATTGTACTTTTTTGGTCCGCAATTCATGATAAAAGATTTTTTTAAATTGGTGTTTAGACCAAGATCGGACATAAAAGCAACAAACCCAGAGATTAAAGTGCGTAAAGCATTCGGCGTACGCCCCATTAATACTGCGTCGTCCGCATAAAGTAGGGTAGTAATGGGGGAACCATTTATAATTTATCCTTAGTCATCATACTCAGAGTACTACTCAACCCGTTGATATATAAGATAAAAAGCAGTGGGGCGAGTACGCAGCCCTGTCTGACTCCTCTGCTAATAGGGACATCATTGGATAAATCACCATCATTATTGATTCGTACTCTCGCTTTTAAGTCCCTATGTAAATAAGAAAGAAAATACACCAGTGAGTCATCCAAACCATAATCAAGCAAAAGTGACCACAACCTAGAACGATTAACAAAATCAAACGCGGAGCTCAGATCCATGAAACCTAAATAAAGAGGGGATTTTTTAACAATGATGTATTTGGCCATAATCAAATTTAAATTTAAACATTGTTCAACAGTGCCTACTTGGCTTCTGAAACCCAGTTGACTACAATGAAGAACATTGTTGTCCTCAGCCCAATTCCTTATCCGTTTGAAGATTACCCTTCCAAGGACTTTTAACGTATTATTGATCAGTGAGATCGGGCGGTAACAGGCGGGGTCCGACCTGTCACCTTTTTTAAATATCGGTACGATGACACTGTTCGACCAGGATTCGGGGATTGAGCTGTCACTCAGGTTATTAAATAAGTTGCATAATAGAGCGGCCCAAAAATTAATTTCTGATTTAATCTGGTCAATTGAAAGACCGTCCGGGCCGGGGGCTTTATTGCTAGCGCTATCAGTTATAGCATCCTCGACCTCCAATAATGAAAAGGTCAGAGGTTCAGCGCTATTAGATAGAGAAACAGTATCTAGGGGAGTGGCTGATATGGCATAAATTTGGGAGAAATGCTCTACCCACGCCTCACCCGTTATATTACTGTTAATTGGATTGATGTTAGAACCGAAGGATCTTAAGGACTTAACTTCTCTCCAGAAACCTGTTGTGTCCTTTAGTGTGGCATTACGCGTGAGAGATTCCCAGTGATTAATCACTAAAGCCTCGGATCTAGTTCGTAGGGCAATTTTATATTTTGATCTTAGATCTCTCACGAGTGGAGCATCCCTTGGATTGGTGTTTAAGGCCGCCCTCAGGTCCCTATTGGCCTTAGAGCAAGAGGAATCAAACCAGCGGGGACCATGAGATATATTCTGCCTAGCTGGTTTGGAGGATTCTATTTTAATGACCCCACATAGATTGCCAAAGGCATCAACCACATCACTACCAGGACTTGTGTATGACAGGCATATCTCTACTGTCTCAGGATGTTTTTTAATTACTCTGGCTAGGATGTCTTTGTTGTCCACTCCTTTCCATACTAGTCTTAATCTATCTGTAGATAATGCTAGATTTTTTGGCCCAGTCTCTAACTTTGCTGCAACCCTCACTGTCTGTGGATTGTGTAAATATATTCTAAGCGGATAGTGGTCGCTGTAAGCGGAACAGATGACTTCTGCTTTTAAAATTATATCGCTTAATGTTGGGCATGTAAATATGTAATCTATCGTAGAGGCACAGCCCTGACCTATAAAAGTGGGGGTTGTTATATTATTTGCACTAGTGCCTACAATTTCCATTACATTTACTAGGTCACGGGAGGCTTGTTGCATACACAACAAGACAATTTCTTTCAGCAGCCTCAGGATCCATTTGCATCGTGCCGCCTGGCTATTGATATACTCAACCACGGTCATGTTATCAGACCAGAATACCACAGAGTGATCTCTAAACCCCTCAGGCCAAGTTTTCAGGGCCACCAGAATGGGGAACAGTTCAAGAAAAGCAATGTTACTCGTCAACCCATCCTCATGCCACCATGACGGCCATTTTTGAGCCGACCATTGTGTGCCAAAGATGGCACCAAAACCAATGCTCCCTGCCGAATCTGTCCACAGTCCCAGCTCCTCGGAGGACACCGCCAATTTGTTCCAGACAACTCGACCATTGAAATCCGCCAGAAATGCCAACCAAATGCGCATGTCCTGGCGAACCTCGGCCGAGAGCCTCGTGCGATGGTGACCCTCCTTCAGGCCGACCATGGCCTGAGCGATCGAGCGGGAAAAGGGGCGGGCCATCGGTATTACTCTCAGGGCAAAATTCAGCTGTCCCACCAATTGTTGTAATTGCTGCAACTTAACCTTGGACTGACTAATACACGTCTCCAGGGATGCCCTGAACCTAAGCACTTTTTCCCTTGGTAAACGAAAACAACCCTCCTCCGAGTCGAGCTCGATCCCCAGAAACTCGAGGCAAGTCGAAGGACCCACCGTCTTACCGGGTGCCAATGGCACACCAAAATGGTTCATTAAGACACAAAATTCATTCAAAGCCTGACCACATTCCGGATCCCCGGCTGCCCCTAGAAACAAAAAGTCATCGAGATAATGCATAACCTGATGAAACCCCGTCTTCCTTGTGAAGACCCATTGCAGGAAACAACTGAACTGCTCGAAATAGGAACAAGATATAGAGCAACCCATTGGCATACATCTATCCATGTAATAGTGTCCCTGAAACATGAAACCAAGAAGACGCTGATCGTCTGGATGTACCGGGAGCAACCGGAACGCTGACTCGATATCAGATTTCGCCATCAGCGCACCAGGCCCTAGGCGATTCAAAATGGCTACGGCCTCATCGAAAGATGCATACCGTACTGAACACACTGCCGGGTCTATCGCATCGTTTACGGAAAGACCACGTGGGGCTGATAAATTATGTATCAGCCGAAACTCACCCGGGTCCTTCTTGGGGACCACCCCTAAGGGGGAACAAACAAAGTTAGCAACCGGTGGCACACTAAACGGACCGGCGACTCGACCTCGAGCCACTCTTTCCCAATCTTCTCCTGTACCACGGTCGTGTGCTGCAAGACTGATATTTGGTTTTTACATTTCGCTAAACCCTGAAACTCCCCCATTGGGATGCGGAAACCATATGAAAACCCGTTCCGCAACACCCCAGCGGAAGCGTGGTCCGGGTATTCGCTGAGCCAAGGAATCATTGCCATGGTATCAATCGGAGTAGGTAAAGGCGCCCCTCGGACTATTTCAGACCTGTTTGGCGCCTCCTCTACCCCCGTTATCACCCGTTTTGGCTCTGCACATGGACTCAGGATGGGACGCTTGCCCACACCCGCTACATTCGTGCCTGAATTTGCATGACCCCTGGGGCCTCGTACATTTACCCCTGTTAAAGTTCCAACAACTCCCTTTTTTACCTGTGGTGCCGTTCGGCCTGGACTGGTATTCGTTACTCGCGCCTGATCGAAAGGAGGTCCCAGAATATTGGCGGGAGGACTCCCCCACACTACTCCCTACTAATGGCAAATTCAACATACCAGTATCCGCCATTTTTGACCATGACACAGAGTCGTAACAATCCCAAGTTAAGTTTTTATCATGTTCTTTTGCTTTCCTGAAAATATTATCGTAACAGAACCATTGATTGCCCCCATGTGACACGGAATACCCCATGATACGCGACTGATAAATCGGCAATTCAGACAGTAACTCGGGCCTACGTTCACCCAGGATGGATGTAAAAATCCCCCACGCCTTGCCCCAATTGCCAATGTTCTCATTTACCTTGAAGGCGGCCATCTTTGCGCGCCAAACACTCGGATGCATGAGCTCCTTTTGGCTCTTAACATATTCCATCTCATAATGATCGGTAAGTAACGAGAAGATGTTTACATACTCATCTGCCCATATTTTCTCCTTAATAGCTAGAGGGACATGTTGACCCAATTTTTCCCTTCTTGACGGGGCAGACTCATCCCTCGCAATCGGCAATGGCCGCTTACCTGAACCGGAAGCTGTATCTGCGGCTGAGCCTATCCCAGGTGGCTTTCCTCCTGCCGCGGCCGGCGTGATGACTGGCGATGCTGCTTTAGCCGCCTCCCTTGTTTCGCGCAGTTGCCTCAGCAAGACCCGTGCATCGTCAGCCGTGGCGCCCTCGTCAGTTTTACCCAACCACGCTGCTAATTGTGCTGCCAGCTCGGGCGGCATATCCTCCCCGGACATGGGGGTGACCACCACGGGAATTGGATTCCCCTCCGTCGGCACCGGAGTTGGCTCTTCGAGTGGGGCAGGGGGAACCGGGATGTCCCCTCCAGCTGCCCCCCTTCTGGGCCTCTTGCCTTTTCCTCCCGGAGCTGCTCCAGCCAACGGACGTTTCGGTCCCTCTTCCCCGTCTTTCTCCGCCATTCTCTTCTTTAAGTCGGTCACCTCTTTCATAAGAACACGCAGCATCTGGTCGGTAGTCATTCGCTTTCCAACTTTCTTAGGCATTCTCGAACAGAATATCTGTAAAAACAAACAAGAAAGATTAAAACGTTCAAAATTGGCTCTTCGTTCCGTCTCGCGCTCACGTGCAGCGAGGGGGTGCAGCTTCAGAGCACAGGAACAAGAGGATGCGTTCTTGGCTTGTTGCTCCTTTTATCCGTCTTCAGGGCGGGCGTAAACCCGCCCCTGCCTGCCCTTAGGGCGTGGCCAGCCGCGTCAGTGTCTAGGCCAGCCCACTCGAGGGCGGGAAACAGCGCGCCCCGGCTACGCCGCTTCGGGCATACCAGCCGAGGCTCGCCTCCCGCCCAAAAATGGCATCCCGGGGGGCTCGTGGTACTCGGCCATACGTTCGGGGGGACCGAATGGTCGCCCCTTTCCAAACGCCTTTGTGCTTAGTCAGCCAGTCTATGCATTTATTCCGCAATTGCACCCATGATTCCCCCTGGTCCTCCCTCAACGGCGGTACACCTGCTAGGACCAGGACAAAAGGACAAGCATCCGGTGGCAAATGTAAAGCGGGCCCTTGATGTTTAAAAGGTTTACTTGTCCCTTGTAGGCCAGTACTGTCATTGTTGTTAGCAGCAGTTGGTCTTGATGCTGTTGTGGGTTTGGTTGGACCATTGTTGCGGTTAGAAACAGAATTGTTAATAATAGGGGGGTTGGTAGTTTTTCTAGGGGCAGGTGTGGGGGTCGGTTTAGTAGGTAAATTGGATTTTGTCAAATTTGACCCTCCATTGGTGGATCGGGGTTGAATTGTAGGTGGTACAATAGGCGGAGGTAATGATCCAGGATTACTCAAAGCCCCACCCAGAAAGGTAGTAGTTTCCTGTTTCTTTGATGACAATGTATTATTTGCAGTTTCCAATTCTTTTAAAAGGCGGTCAGCTCTGATTTGGTCCAGGATGACAGACCCCTTCCTTTTTATTTCTCCATTCTTGACCAGGTTATCTAATCTATCCAGTCTTTTAAAAACATTATTAAACTGATTGATCATTTGTTTTTCTAGGCGGTTAAAAATAGTGTCCACTATAGTTTCTATGAGGTTCCCATTCTGTTTTGAGAGATTATAATTATCTCCCATTAATGCTGTTTGGGTCCATATAGTATTAGAGTTCCCACTAGAGTGAGTAGTAGTTGCGGCAGAAATGCTGTTCATGTCTGATGAATCTTTGTCTTCCGTAAGAACAATTGGTGCCCCCGAAGATTTATTTTTGTTCCACAAACTTTGGGGTGTGGGCTGATTCTTGTGGATTAAAGGTTGTTTCCTTTTATTAGCACTTTGCTTAGTTGTGACTCTTTTGCGTTTTTCCCCTCCCAGTTTATAGCTACTAGAATCAATACTATCCAGGGTAATGGCATCGTCCTGTGAAGTTATTGTAATAGTAGATACACTTTCTGTCAGCAGGGATACTGGGGGTGTTGATATCAGTACCGGCTTAGAGATGACAGCAGCTGGTATTGAAGAGGCGGGGTCAGGTGCTATGTAAGTGACGGTATTTTCATCATCCAGAATAATGGGCACATTAACAGGAGGATGTGATGGTTTAACCACAATGACTTCAGGGGTTATATGTATATTTCCGTTTGTGCAACTTGTACTACTTGTTACACTCAATTTGTTATTGGTCGTAAGGGAACCCATGGAGAACCTCCTCTCAGTCTCCACAATCTCATTAAAAGCAGTTTCTATCAGGGTCTCAAACGATGTGATGAGGGAGACGGAGGTATCAACACCCTGGGTTAATACATCGATATTGTTACTGGTAACCGTACAGTCACCCATTTTGTTATCCAAGTGCGATGCTCACCTTTGAGAAGAATGTTAGGGGGGGGGCCTGCCCGACCACTGCTGACCACTGACGGCCACAGTCGGCCCGCCCTCTGCCCGGGCTCCGCCCGGCGACGCCCGCAAAGCCCGCTGGGAGCAGTAGTCTCCAGCCGCGTCAGAGTGGTGATGGCGGCGAGACCTACAGCGTTCCAGACCCAGGGGCGAAGGCTGCGTGTGGCGTGCTGTCCAGGTGAGTGTGCTGCCGGTAACCCCCGCTCCGCCGAGGGGTTGTCCCGCCTTTGTAGCGCCTCCGGGCGCGAGGACAGCGGGAAACAGGAAGTCCACGCAAAGCCCGCTGGAAGCTGTAGTCTCCAGCCGCGTCAGAGTGGTGATGGCGGCGAGACCTACAGCGTTCCAGACCCAGGGGCGAAGGCTGCGTGTGGCGTGCTGTCCAGGTGAGTGTGCTGCCGGTAACCCTCGTGAAAGAAGTAAATTAGCAAATTGCCCATAAAATTCAATAGTAAATCTGTCAGGATCTGGAGCATTCCCCCTTTTTAGTACTGATACTGCATGAGTAATTTCAGAAAGAGTGATATCCATTTCTAAAGAGGAAAAGTCAGTATTATGAGGCCGAAGATGTTCAATAGACTGAAAATAAGTAGAAAGGCTGGTTGAAGTTGGTTGTTGTTCGGGAATATATAAAGTTTTATAAAAAAGAAACAAACTAGTTTAAAATGTCATTATCCTTAAATAAGGAGATACCAGCATTGTTCTGTATGGACTCTATCTTAGTCCGATCACATCGTACTTTCAAATAATTTGCCAATAACTTTCCCATTTTATTTTGATCTCCATAATAACAAGCACTGCTCTTTTAAAGATATGAAGAAGCATCTTCAGTAGATGATTTATTAAACTTAAATTTTGCATCAATACATTTTTTAATGAAGATTCAGAGTTTGAATGATAATAAATGTACTCAAGTTGTTTAATCTCTGCAAGTATTTGGGAATCTTTAGCTTCAAAAGATTTCCTCTTGCGAGAGACAACATTTATAATAAAGCCTCTGGCAGCTGCTTTAAAAGAGTGCCAGACCGTAACTGGAGAAACGTTCGGAACAGAATTGAAAGAAAAGAATTCAGAAGCAAAGGAGGTGAATTGGCTTGTAAAGTTAGGATCAAATAATAAAGTATTATTGAATCGCCATCTACGTGCAAGCGGAGTAGAGTGTAACAAATCAAAATCAACAAAATCTGGGGCATGATCCGAAATTAAAATGGATCCAATTTCGGAATAAGAAACTTGTTGGGATTTACTAAAAGAGAGGTAATCTATTCGGGATCGCGAGTGATGTGAGGGGGAATAATAGCTATATTCTCGAGTATCAGGGTTACAAAGCCTCCAAATGTCAACTAGGGATTTGCGTCGCATGGTTGAAGTAAATTGGGAATGCATCTTAGTGTTAGAAAATCTAACGGAAGAGTGTCTATCCAATATGGGGTCAAGAATCTGATTACAGTCACCCCCAAAAATAATATATTTATCATCCAGCAAAAGGAGCTTCTCGGATATATGAAGCCAAAAAGCATTATCAACAGTAACTGGTGCATAAGTGTTAAAAAGGACTAGAGGTATTTGATTTGTGAGAAGCTTGACAATTATACAGCGACCTTCCGAATCCCATTCTTGATGAATAACTGATACCTGATATTTTTTATGACATAAAATAGAGACTCCATTTTCTTTTACCTAGGGCTTGGGAAGAAAAAACAATACCTACCCAACCTTGTTTCAATTTAGATGCTTCAGCATCAGATAAATGTGTCTCTTGAAGTAGAGCTATGTCAGCATTTTATTTAGTTAAATGGGTTAATACTCTTTTTATAGGAATATTCATTCCCTTAACGTTCCATGTAACAACTCTAAATGAAATTAGTAAAAATTAACTCGAACAATATTATGCAAACAATAAGAAAGCTAAGCACATTACTAAGAAACTGGTAAAAAGTAGAACAGAGATGCAACCGGTTATATTTACCTCGAACAATTATCATGCAAGCAATAAGAAAACTAAATGCATTACTGAAAGAATGATAGATACTAAAGTAACAGGAAATGAATTATGAAATCCAGATTAGAAAAAGAAAAGAGATAGGAATGAAGAAACTGTCATCAAAAATAAAAATAAGAAAGAGAAAAGGGAGAAGAAAAAGAGGCTAAGAAAGGAAAAAGGAGGGAATGAAAGGACAGGGAAGAAGAAAACACGGAACAGGAATACAAAACAAGTCAGACGACATTTGATAAAGCATAGAAATATCAATAACACATACCACAAAAAAACAATTAGAGTGGAGATGGAGGAACCACATAAGGGAAGTAGCACACTGAATGGAAGACTCCAAGAGGGCGCAACAAAGGGAGAAAAGCCTCCGGGCATAAGACAAAGAAGTCATACATCAAAAGGATTACAAACCTGCACCTGATAAAAAAGAAAAGGAAAACATTAGGAGGGTATCTCAGGACTTAACAAAATACAGCAGGAAGGAGCATAAATACAGATAACTGCAGACAGAGTTTAATGAGACAATCAAATCAATTATAATCAGGGAATCATCTCTGCAGGAGTTGAGGAGGTGTTGAAGAAGTGCAGGATCTTCATAGTTTGTCGTTTTATTATTGTAAGTCACTTTGAAGAGACAAGGATGAAACAGTCCATAACGTGCATTCAGGGAACGGAGAGCAAGGCTCATGTCCAAAAAATTGTTTGTGATGTAGCTTTAGCGTAATCTTGAGCAAAAAAGAGATGGCAGCCTGAATGACTTTAATCAAATCTGTATACTCTAGAAAATACAAGATAACACCTCTAGGTTTCGTCGAAGAGGCTGAGAAGTTGGTAGAACGAGAGGGTTGACCTAGGCGGTGTGCTAGCTGAATATTCAATGGAGGAGAGCTTGGAAAACCAAGAAGTGTAGGCAGGAAGGATGAAAGAAGGATATGGAATTGGGACTTTCAAGATCTTCCGCAAGACCATAAATACGTAGGTTATTGCGTTTATTACGGTTTTCGAAATTTTCAACCTAATGCGTAAGAGATTGTATTTCTCTATGCATTTCTGGAACCTCATTGGAGATAACCTGCACTGAAGTAATTTTCCTCTCAAGGTCCGCAACTTGTTGCTCAGTATGAGACCAATTATCTTCAAGGCTCTGAAGGCGAGGATTTGTTTCAGCCATGTATGGTTTGAGCGAGCGTATTTCTTCAAGAAGAAGCTCCATGGAAATGGACGAGGATGTGTTGGTGGGAGAAGGAGGGTTTGTCTTCACCCTTTTTCCTGATGTGGAAGGTATTTTAGAGTTAGGTTTAGAGCCTGGGCGAGAAGTATTAGGAGATGAGCTTTTTATTCCAATAGAGTCACTAATTATTTCATCCATATTATCCTATAACACACTGAATGGATTTTTGTCCTCTAACGGCACGCAGCTAGCATTGATTTGCTATACATTACTGTGGTTAGAGCGAGCCATTATCATCAAAAATATGAGTGAAGAAAATAATGGCAGGTGAGCACAAGACCCTAAAATGGCATCAAAGAGAATACTGGAAAATGTTGAGGAAAAGTGAAAAGTCAGCTAATACATGCCAAAAATAAACCTTTATCCATATATGATCATATAAGATCAGTGACAAAGAGATATGAGCCACAATATTGTTTAAATTCCAGTCAGCATAGTAGAAAATGAATTGGGAGGTGGAGTCAACAAAACTAAAATGGAGTCCAGGGATACAATGATCAGTGCTGGGGAGACATGAAAAAAACTGTCCATGAGAGCCAGGAACAGCCAACTTGCCATAAGGATTAAAAGGGAATGTATAATAATGAAATTGTGCTGTCTATAATCCTCTTGATAATGCAAGTCTCATTTCAGGGTGAAAAAATGAACATAAGTTACCGCGGGACGCACGGGAAACCGCAAATGCGCAAAATGGCGGCCGCAACTCAGCAACGAGCTGCGGCCGGTAGACATTACTGAGAAAACATTGTGCAAGCTCAGCCTGCGTCTCAGCTGTGATGCAGGTTCATGCAGGAGAAGTTCCGCCGCTCGCAGTTACGGTCCTGAGACTCTCACATCCACGGTGGGCGCCCGGAGTAGTCCCATTGCTCTACACTCGCTTTGAGCTCCCCAGAGCGGCGGCCATTCCCTCCGGCGCCTAAGCCACGCCCCATATGTGCCAGTTTTTGTTAGCATTGAAAACTCATTTTTGTTTTGTAAAATCCAATTCTAGTGTGACTTTGACAACCAGGCAATAGCAAAGCCAATCAGTCTCGCTTGTCCACTTGGCTTTGACAAAGCTTGTTTTGTTATTGACTGTATGATTATTTTACTACTGTTTTCATTATTTTATGCAGTGAAATGAAACACTGGTGACTGTACATTGTAAAGGTAGACACGCTATTTAGTGTGGGTGACTCGTATAAGAATTCATTTTGCTCATTCATAATAAACTTAGGACTGAAAAAATTCATTCTGTATATATAGTGTATATAATAAAATTATTTGTGTCACTTTTTTCTTTGATTTCATTGATAAACCACTTGTAGTATGAAGTCTTTTACAAAAATGCAAGCATTATTTTGCAGCCGCTGTATCTGTTTGAAAGACTTTTATTTCTGTTTTTCCTCAGCCCTAATTGGAAAATGATTTCCTTCAGTGTGCTGTGTGACTTTCTTCATTTGAGATGTTGGAGGGAAATTTGTGCTGTTCAGGAAAATGCTGTGAGGTAGCAACAGTCTGGAATCCTTGAATCAAGAGTGTGTGGGTCCTGCTTGCTGGTTTCACAGTTTGCGGAGAGATGGTATTACATGTGACAGAGAAGGACAGGTCAGGGGTGTCCAACCAAGCAGGGCTGAGTCAAAGGAAGACTTTGTCAAGACAACAAGATGAAGCATGAAACACAACAAAGATGGCTGACCTCCACACGCCCGCCACTCACAATTACAGCTTTGTGAATGCATGTATATTGCAAGCATTGGCAAAAGCAGTAGCGTTTGCTGGCCATCTGGAACGCTGTTTTTATGCACAACGTGAAGGATATCGTGAATGGTAAATATATAATAAAGTATCAAAAATATAATTCAAAGCTGTATGACTGCTCCATTGCCTTTTCCAATGCATTTTCAGTAATTATAACAGCACTGGCAAAGTCAATGGCACTGGACACTTTGTTAGGTCCAGGCTCCATCGAGGAGCCTGGACATGGGGGAGGGAATGGATGGGAAAGAGCAGTGACAAGAGGAAGCACTGTGAGGGGTAAGTGCCAGCAATGAGAAGCCTCTTCCACTCCCAACAAGTACATAAAGTCAAATTCTAAAGACGCATGCACAAAACCACTCCCTGACATCAGCATCAACATGATTCACTTATATAATAAAAAAATGGTAAAACCAAAACACTCCATGTGCAGAACAAATACATGAATAGTGAGTAAACATCTGCAGGGAAGTGAAATAATCAAGAAAGTTCTCTTAACATGTGTGTTGGAATTAGCCCTCTCTGGTGGGTCATCACCAAACATTTTGCCTTCACCCTCCTGTTTTCTGAACCAGTTTTTGTTGTCTTTTTGACCTCTGTGCACTTTGCCACAGATAATCATGCTAAATGCTTGTGCTCTCTCCTTTAAACATGGTAAAATTAGCTTACACCCAATTGACACATTCAAAGTACTTATAATGCCCGTAGTCAACAGGTACTGCTTGCACCCAGGGCCTGTAAATTAAATGCTAGGAGTGGGTCTACCGCACTCCATCCACTTAAGAAGCACTTTTAAACATGTCTCTGGTCTGCCATTGCATTCTGTATGCAGTTATTATTTGCCATTTCGATCTGACAATATGACCTTTTTTCCAGGCCTAAACCTTCCTTTGTAGGTCTCGCAAATGCAGTGTGCATGCGCTGGCGTTTAGAAGGGAACCTCTTGAAATCAATTCTCTTTTTTAATCAAAAAATGCACGCTTTGCATTGCTTTCAATTGCAACGCATAAACGTTTGGCGATTCCCGTGGGGGAGCGAGCAGAGCCATCTGTTAGCAATTATCGCGCTCGCTTCTGCAAGGTAAACGCTGCGTGTCCCTGCTCTCGGCCGCACTCCCCCCACCCCTCCCACTTGTTTTTAAATAGCAGTCACAGGTTTTTTTTGAGGACAGTCACTTTCAGAGAATGCACAGGCATTTTTTAACCAAACCTTCACCTTCAGTCATTTAAACTAAACAGTCAGAAAAAATTGGTATTTTTTTAACTGTTTTGGAAGTACCTCTCACTATTCACACTCCTTTTACTTTCCATCGGCCCTTAAGCCACTCTCATGTGCTGCTACTAATGTATTAGTTTTCATGATATGTCAGCGTGATGTTGGAAAATTTGAAGCTCACCCGCCCCCGTCTTACTGACCAAACTACGCCCCTGGTTGAAGAGGAAAAACCGCCACTTGAGTGAGAGGAGAAGAAAAGCAAGGAGTGACAAACTCAATAGGTCTTACAAGACCTCAAAAAGTGGGTGGAAGAGATTAGCTTCACACATGGAGGGACTCATGTGTGGCAGTTTGGGTAGCGAAAAATGTCTGCAGTAAATATTCTAAGCCTGCTTAGCGATCAAACACAAGTATTGCAGACTTGGTAGAGCCCTCTTTTCATTCTTCTTATTGGGGTTTCCACTCTAGTCTGCTCTGTGAGGCTTCTGTGCTGCAGCCAATGGATTTTGCCAACTTCGGTGGATCATCCTCCACTTCAAGGAACAAAGTTAGATAACCACTATATAAATGCTACTTCAATGCAATAAAGTAAGGCCAACATTTTAAAATAATGACATTTAGAAAGCCTTTCAATAATAGTAGATTTCATTTTTTATTGCCATTCTTTTTGTCTTTTTTTCATCTTTGTGTCTAGGTTTATTTCAGTATGTTCCTTGTACCTTATATGCTGGAGCACCATGTCAGCCAAGCTTGTGTTTTCGCTGCTCTATTTAGACGTGGGTAGACAGTCATTTTTCCCCTTTAGCCGATGGCCTAACTGACTTTGGGCCATCAGCCCAAGTTCCTCAACTTAATTATTTTCCTGTCTCTGCCCACCATGGAGAGCCGAGCAAATCTCAAGCAGGAAAAAACAAGTATTGGCATAGCAAACAGGTCTCGCCTGTGGGACCTTATAAGTGTTTAGTGATCCAGCACAATTTCCTTGGTGCAACAACTTCAAGTGTTGCATGGCTAAATACTTATAAGGTCCCAAAGGCAAGACCTATTGGCTCTGCCAATGCTTGTTAATACATATGTCACCCCAGGGTAAGCCCTAAACAGCCCATAGGCCAGTGTGTGTTGTATTTAAAAAGCTGGATATGTACTTTTTAAGTTTTACTGGCAGTGAAAAACTCTCAAATTCATTTTCCACTACTGCAAGGCCTGCCTCTCTCATAGGATAACATTGGGTTAACATCAAATTTAAAAAGTAATTACTTTGTTTGGGAGCAGGTAGGAATGTCATGTTTGGTGTGTGAAGAATTTTAATTGAAAACCCTCTTAAATGGTAAAGTTTAAGCCACAGTTCTGAAAATGCCACTTTTCAGAAAATTGGCATTCTCATGTACTAATCATTTGGGCCTGCAGCCTGTTTCCTCGGTCACATGGCGAAGTGTAATTGTCAGTTGGCCTTTATGTATCAATCAATCAATTAATCAGGGGCTTATAAAGTGCGCTACTCACCTGTGAGGGTTTCAAGGAGCAGCAGGGGAGCAGCTCTTGATCAGTCGAAGAGCCAGGTCTTGAGGTCCTTTGTGAACGTGTTGAGGGTTGGGGAGTGCCTGATGTTTACGGGGACCTCGTTCCAGGTCTTGGCTGTGATGTAGAAGAAAGCTCTCCCACTTGTTCTGCTTCTGCGGATGCGGCGGACCTCAGTCAGGGCGAGCTCGGCCGAGCGGACGTTCCTCTTGGGTTTGTGGAAGGATAATCTCTTGTTGAGGTATTTGGGTCCGATGTTAAGGGATTTGTAGGCGTGGGTGAGGAGTTGGAAGGTGACCCTCTTCTCTACGGGGAGCCAGTGCAGGTCTGGTAGGTGTTGGGTTATGTGTTCATGGAGTAGTGTCCCTAGGACGAGTCTGGCAGCAGTGTTCTGGATAGTTTGGAGTCTGTGTAGTAGAGTTCCGTTGATACCGGCGTATAGGGCGTTGCCGTAGTCCAGTCTGCTGGTTATGAGTGCATGGGTGATGGTCTTTCTGCAGTCGGGGATCCATTTGAATGTCCCAGCCGACTGCCCACACAATAGAGGGTCTGGGAGCAGGCAGCATAGACCATCCTGATTTATTGAGGGGGGGCTATCATTTGTCACACTTGCACTTTAAAGATACTTCTACAGCCCACATACAAAGAACTTCACACTGGCCTGTTGTGATTGCAGACAGACTAGAGACAGTAAAGAGAGGCTGAAAATTCGAAACACCTCCGTGTAGGAAAACTCCACAACCTTCACCCATTTAGCACCAGGTATAAAAATGGGAACCTCAGACCCACTCTTCTGTTCTCTCCTGGACGTGTGCATATTACAAAAGAAGGACTACCATCTGCCAGAGGACTACGCTGTGCTCGAGGCCTGCCCTGCTGTCTGAGAAGGAAGACAGGATCTGCACCCTTCATCCCAGGCTGACGTGTCTCTACGGGTCAATGAACTGACGTCCTGTTCTGAGCTACAAGGAAGCAACAAGCTCCAGACGCCTCTCTGCATCTCACCAACTGACCTGCTGTAAATGTACCTGTCTGGACTGGCAACTGGACCTGCCTTAGCCCTGCTGGCCTCTGCTGCAGTGAGTTCCTTCATGATACAGCAACTGCCAGTAGCGACCGTCAATGCAAGATCTGCACTTTGAGCTACATCGTCGACAGTACGTGGTGACTACCAATGCGAAACTCCTCCAACGACCATCTGTGATGCGTGGTCTGCTATTCACAACTGAAATCTTTGAAATTCCATATCTCCAATTCTACTGATTCTATTGTTGTTCTGGTGTCAAATAATTTATAACATTTTTCTCTACGTTTCTGAAGTGGTGTGATATTTTTCATGTGTCGTGTATTTACTTTATTACTTTTTAAGTGCTGCATAAATACCTTGCTCATTGCATCCAAGTTTACCTTGACTGCTTTTGTGCCAAGCTACCTGAGGGTTAATCACAGGTTATTTTAGTAACTTATTGTGGTTCACCTTGATAAGGAGTGTCACTGTTGATTGAGAAAGGCTCACAACATCCTCAACCAACAACACAATTTCCCACAATGAGCAAGAAGCATTTGTTAGAATGGTATCCATGATGGGCAGCTAAAACGCTAAAAAGAATATGCATAGAGAGGGTCAGATGGCATTACAAGCTGAGCAGACACCAAGGCAACATTCACAATCCTACCCCAATCTCCAGGCAGCCATTAGTTCAATTGAGTTAGTGCTGAAATAGACACAGAATGCATATTACAGAACGTACATTTACTTTTTACTTTCTTATTACCACCAAAAAGTCTGTCAAGTGTGTTTTCCAGGTGATGTGGGAATCTTACTGATACTTATAAAAGTGAACTTTATGAAATGCTGTGTCGCAGGAGCCTTATTGTTACAGTCCTGTGTCACTGAGTGCTGTCTTTGTAGTGCCAAAATACCTGGCCTCTGCCCATTTCTAGGCCTGACATCCATTGGGGGGCATAAGGGACTCTTTTAGCTCTGAAAAGTGTAGTCTTACTCATCATGCTGTGTCTCCCAGTTAGGTATTTCTCTGCTTTGTATCTTTTTTGCTTCTTTGTATTTTTTTAGCGCTGCCAACGGCAAGGCTTTAACGTAATAACCATCCTTTTTGCATGTAATTCTTATATGAATGGCTTTGTACACACGTGTTGGTACATTAAAGTCAGGCCTACTGGCTTTGCAAATGCCGGTCTAATTCAGTTAATCTAGTCCCACTAATGCTATTTCATTTAGTGTATTCACTGGATGGGAACAATTTCAAACAACTTCAACAATTCAAACACTGAAGCACCCTGATCTGTACATTAAGATCTCGGGATAACATTACCCTACTACTGAAACAACTGTAGTGTATTCCTGTTGGAAGTGGGGCTTAATTAAGCTACGGTGCAGTTATTGGGATACTCTCTCTCTGTTCATTTCCGGAAACAATTTAGTAACTGTGCACTAGTTTCTGTTACAAAAACGCAAAAATCTCGATAAAACCATTTAATCTAGTGTGTCCCTGGGCTTTGGAAAATTCTTCCTGTAACAAATGATTGAATGAAATCTCCCTCCTTTTGTATGTTTGATGAACCTTTAGATGATTCACCAGATTTAATATTTAATTTAAACCTTTTGTGATTATTGTATCGATAATAACTTGTGATTATAACGTTTTAGTAACGATTTAGAGGTCAAAGGAGGGCTTAGAGGTTTGTAGACTAAAATAATAATGCCAAACATTCCAGCCAGCTGTTGTGAAGGTAGTTTGTGTTCTGGAGAAACTCAGCAAAACCGAGAAGAGGAAAACAAACCCATGTCACACAATGCACAAAACAGCTGCATAGCCTGTTGACCACTGCCAGCAGCAAGGGGTGCCAAAGCCGAGGGCTTCCAGAGTTGTATTACAAAGCAATACTTGTTGAACCACGCATTCAGACTGACTTAATGCTATTGTGAGGAGGTCAGTCCAGCGCTGAACATTATTAAAAAGTTTTAAGGGGGCTTAACGTTTTGTCCGAGTTCAAAATCTTGCAAATGACCTATGTTTTGTTCCCCCTACACTGCAGTGAAGCATGGCTGTGAGAGAGACCCGTCATTACTGGGGAAGAATCATGGCCTTTCCCATTGACTGTATTCACAGACCGTCTTTTCTAAAAGCCTCTAATCCTGTAATGGGGCTGCCATCTGGGGGCCCAGCCCCCGGCACAAGTGCAGGGCCTACACGCCTGCTTCTGATTTGACTTCTCAGGACCCATTACAGTAGCCCAGGGCTCGTGGGTGCTCGTTTTATGTGAAAGCCTCATAGCCGCCGTTTATCAGATGACCTGCAGCGGGTAAAGCGGGGGTTATCCAGAGTGGAGATTGAGACCACATGTGTAGGCCCGCTTTCCCAGGCATCCGAGAATGCAGCAAATCCCGGCCTGAGCCGTCACTTCCTCGAGTTCTGTCAGGTAGCAGGGCATCTCTGATACTTTAAGATGTATGTTCTTCCGAGTTCAAGGATGCTTTTTTTATGTTTTTATCTCCCTTAAGCTTCCGCTATAAAGGTCTGCTTAGCTTAGATTCAGAAGATAAAGGCACCAAGCCATAAAAAAATAACAGCCTACAGTACTTTGAAATGAGGAGGTGCCTAGACTATACAACACAAGGTGCTAATCCCTAAGGAGATTCCTGAACCATGACGAACAGAAAAGACATTCCAGAGGTGATATGTTTATGAGGCGAGTCACATGAAGTTTTTTCGAAGCAGCCTGCCACTCCCACCGCACACAGTGCGCGTTGCATCCATTGCTGTGGATGTGTTCCCTAGCTTTACCATAGTGCACATACTTATTGGGGGTGATACATATGGGGAGAGGGGCAGTGGGGGGCATTAGAAAGGAAAAAAGGGCTTTGCAGCTAACCATGAACAACAGCCTTTTTCATAACGCCATCCTCTCTTCAGAAAATTGCACTCCCTTGTGGCACTTTGAACTTTCCTTCACGTAATTAATTTTACTTTTAATAGCTGACGTTTGACATGTGTTTATTTTGATTTTTGAGAGTCAGGAGCCACCTGGGCGCATTTGTAATTTTTTTATTTACAGGTTCAGTATATGGTTCTATGGGTCGCATCACTCTGAAACAGAAATGTCAGCCGACATCCATTATTGATCAGAGGCGAGTTCCTTTGCAGATACCAGATAACTGTTTCTCACAAACTTACATATTTTTATGTGCTTTGAAGGATAGTGTTTCAAATGTGTGGCATGAAGGAAACTGTAGTTGCCAAATATTGTAGGTTTTAAAATATTAGAAATATGACTGTCTAAGCAGGTTCAAATGTATTCCAAGCTCTGAATATCTGTGTGGCATTAGTTCAGTGTTGCTGTCTTGTACTTAGCTGTTGTAATTGCAAGATGGATACTTTGAATATTTGACTTTTTGGCTCATGCAACTGAGTAGCAGTTGTATTTTCTAATCTTTAAATTGTATATTACTTACCTTCTATATGGATGCATTCGCCAGACAAAAGGAAGAGTTGCACCCAAATTGTATTGAGGTTTTTGTTTTGACACAATATAGAAGAGAGCAATGGAACAAATAGGCAATAATATTGAGACTCAGATTTACTAAACACTTTCCACCATGTTTGAGTCGCAAAGTGTTGTATTGGGATTTACTTTCCAGCGCAAGTCTATTGGAATGTAACCATAAAGTAACACAAACTAGTGCCATATGCTACCTTCCTCTACTTCAATTAAAGGGGGCATACCCTAGGTTGTACATATATGTTTCAATGCAACCTCACATGATTTTTGGAGCACAGCCCTCTATACAAAAAATGTATCAAACACACAAAAAGTGAAAAGAATGCTTTTCTAACCACTGGCAGTCACATGGGGTAGCATTCCGACCCATCTTTTTTTGCCCAATATGCCTCGCAAGACTGATTTGCATATGCCTGGGTATAATCTGAGGTGGCACAGTGGGTAAACAATTGATGGTTTGAACTGCTACCTACTATCAGCAATTGCCAGTGCATAGATGAATTGCTCCAGTCTCCTTTTGAGTGTTTGATATAACACCCTAAGTAGACATGGGTATGCCCAGACTTTAATCCCTTGTTCACTATGCTACTGGAGCCAAGCCGCACCCAAATGAAGAGGCCAAAACAGGCCAAAACTGGTCTTGGTTTGCTTGTGTACCAGTCCAGAGAGCACATACCATGGCTGTTTGGGCTGGACTGTTCTTATTGGAGCAGGACCCAGGCTGATTTGCATATGACTGTGTCTAATCTGAGGTTTTATGGTGGACAAAAAAACAATTGGTTGGAATGCTGCTATGAGTAATTGCCAGTGGTTAGACAAATTGCAAGCTTTTCTCCCATCACCCACTGTGTGTCTTTTACTAAAGTGGATAGGCTGGGCTTTGCACCAAAAATGTACACCTGATTGAGGCAGGTGTTACATTGGTGTTTTATTCTCCAAAATCTTCCAACTTTTCATCTGTGCTGTACTGTAAACCACATATTCAATCTTGAACATTTTTTAAACTATGTCTAGGCATAGTGGGGCATATTATCAAGGGGGTTTATCACCGCTTTTTTGGCTTTAAAAGCCAAGAAAGCGGAGATAAAATTATCTCCCTATTACCTAGCTGTCGCTAACACCAGTTAGCGACAGCTAGTAGGAGATAGCGACCATCTTTGGCCCCACTTTGCATGTCAGTGATATTTATCACTATTGATATGCAAAGGGGGCGTGCCAAGATGTTAGAGAATGAAAACAGTCGCTAACATCGCTATCTCCTATTACCGCTAAGCGCGAATATCTCCAAAAGCTAACACCTGCCATGAGCAGTTCTTAGCCATGTTATCCAATGGGAGGTGGATAACATGGCTAAGAGCATTAGCTCGGTAATGCATGAATATCGCTGACTTTTCAGCGATATTCATGCATTGCGGCTATTTTTATCGCATTTGCGATAAACCTTGGTAATACCAAGGTTTATTTGCGATAAAAATAGCCGCAGCTCAGCGGTAAATTTTTGTCTCTAACCAAGCAATAGCGATAATTATCGCTATTGCTTGGTAATATGCCCCAGTATTTTGTGCTGAGAGGGTGACTCTTCTAGTACAAATCCTATGATAGACATCACTCAGACACCCTTGCACCCCTTATGTGGCACAAGGCAGTCAAAAGAGCTCCGGTGAAGAGAGAGAGAGAGAGAGAGAGAGAGAGAAACAGCGCCACATCCTAGTAGATATGGCTCTGTTCTGCCATCTGCCCTTGATGCAACGTTGAGCAGCAACTTTGGTTGCTGGGCTGAGTTGCGTGAAACATTAGCACATTGGACTGCTAATTCCAAAAGTATTATGAATTAAAATACGTTTAATATTTGTTATTGTTTTTCT
Source organism: Lissotriton vulgaris (assembly GCF_964263255.1). Classification (NCBI taxonomy): domain Eukaryota; kingdom Metazoa; phylum Chordata; class Amphibia; order Caudata; family Salamandridae; genus Lissotriton; species Lissotriton vulgaris. The sequence goes on from NC_141694.1 coordinate 1,537,564,054, forward strand.
AAGTTTCTTAACACAGTAACAAAACCTCAGACATACATATCAATAAGGAACAATACAGCTCCTGAGAGATAAGGAGGCATCATTGTCCTCAAGAAGGCAGAGTAAATAAACCATCATATTTATATATTTGATCATGTGATCAAATGCCGTCTCTTCCGGCCGAAACGCTTCATGGCGACATGGTGATTGCAAAATAAAAATCACTTGGATGAATCTGGGTCTACTCTTGCCTTCTTCACGCATAAACAAAGAAACAAAGGCAAGCCCGCTGAGATATATATATATATATATATATATATATATATATATATATATATATATATATATATATATATATATATATATATATATATATATATATATATATATATATATATATATATATATATTCCAAACAAACGCTCCTGCTAACAACCCCTCGCCTTCAGTTGGGGTGGCTCGAACCGGCGGAGCAGCTGGGTTTAAATATTCATGAAAACGGCGTTCCTCACGAGCACTCAGGCGCCAGACGGACAGACCACAATCCACTTGTAAATCCAAAAAGTTGATTTATTTAATTCATAAATCTACGCAACGCGTTTCGCACTCCACAGAGTGCTTGATCACACAAGTTGCAACAGTTACTATACATCTTTTATGTTTACATTTCTATTGTAATGGACGACGGACTGTAATTCAGATTATTGTTGTCAGTTGGTATATATATCGCCATTTTGTAATGGTGTATCGTTTTTACTAATTACATTGGAATTCGTATACAATTCATTCTGGTCTAATCAATACGATAAATCATAAGTTGAAACACGTCCATCTATCCATCATTGATGAATATTAGTAATATATGCTGGTATGGAATGATTAGGTCATGTTGGTAATATACAAGTTGTAAATTGTATGACATTATTACCCAGTGTCTGAATGGTGGATACATAGGATTAGGAGTATCGAGGAGTTACCAGGTTTGTATGAGAGCCCGATACGGAGGCAGAGTAACTACGGTCACGTGTCTATGTCCCGCCCCAGGGTTGCGGCGTAATGAGGCGTCTCGGTTGTCAAGGCAACCTGTGCCGTGTAATCGCCTGGCATGGACTCAAAATAGATTATAGGTCCTGGTTAGTGGAAGAGTTATAAAGGAACCTATTTGAGGAGTTATGAGGTCATGTAATCGCAGCAGGTGCGATAGCAGGAGGGCTCTGATGTCCAATTTAGTGGACATGCGCTCCTCCTGATGGCGAGGATCTGCAGGGGTACAGTTTCGGTTAAGACATAATGGACTGTATCATCGCGTTTTAGTGCGATAGCAGAATAAGCTCATGGAATGTATAATGTCCTGATTAGTGGACGTGAGCTCGGATAAAGGAAAGGCATCATATGTGTCAGTTCAGAACACAGATAGAGGGCATGATTTACATCTATGCAAAAGTATTCCACATTCCAATTAATCGGTATAGACAACATGTGCAACTTATACGTAAATAATAAATAAAGTGAAGAAAGAAGAAAATAAGTTTAAAATATTTGATACTTTCGTCCAGACGGATGAAGGGAGACCACAGTGAAAGGTTTAGGGTGATCGTGTCATTATATCTAGACACATCCCTCCCTTTTGTATCTGTGGAGGAGAAGGAAAAAAGAGAGACAGAGTCAGAGATTTAGGTAGTACATGTAGGTAGAAAAGAATTGTACTTGTCAAAATCATGTAGATACAGTAACAGTTATTACATCACAATCATGTTCATTCTTGTAAATGTACATTATACTCTTCATCCATGTTATGGCCTTTAGGATAGCGGGTACATAAACTTATTATATGTCTGGATTCTTTTTGTCTTAATTTAATAAGACGGTTACCCCCTCTCGGGCGAATGTTCACTTGCTCTAATATATAATAGGTTAGTTTTTTAGGATCTGAAAAATGATGACTCTCAAAATGGCGTGCTATGGGGTATTGTTGGTCCAAGTTACTGATAGCACAAGTATGTTCTAATACTCTTTTTTTAGCCATGTGGGTCGTACTGCCTATATATATCAGTTCACATGGACAGGTTAAGGCATAGATCACAAAGGGAGTGGTACATGTAAGGAATTGTTTGATCTGTTGCATCTTTTTGTTACTGGGATTCCAGTATTCTTTTTTCATGTGGCTATTAGCACAAGCCTTGCAATGGCCACATGGGTAGAAGCCCTGTAGGTTAATGCCTCTGGGGATAACATTTGCACTTATATCATTATGTACTAGTAGATCCCTCAAAGTTCGCCCTCTTTTATAAGTTATACTGGGACGATTTGGTAGGGTGTCCCCAATTATGGGATCGTTGGTAAGTAAATTCCAGTTTTTGACCAAACTTTTCTGTATTTGTTTAGAGTTCCCATTATAGGTTAGGATAACTCTCGTGGTATCTGAGTCATCCTCCTCTTAGTTGTACTTTTCCCTGACAGTTAGTAAATCTTCTCTCTTAGTTTCAGTCACCTTTTTGCTCGCTTTTTTGATCACCCACATAGGATATCCTCTATTGAGGAATCTTTGTGTCATCACTTTTTCTTCTGCTAAGTAGTCTAGATTGTTACTGCAGTTTCTTTTAGCCCTTAAAAGTTCCCCATAGGGGATGCTCCATTTGAGATTATCAGGATGACTACTCTCTGCATGTAGCAGAGAGTTGCCTGCTGTATTTTTTCTGAATAGTACTGTTTCGATTTTATTTTGTCTAATCTGGACCTTGGTATCTAGATATTCAACCTCTTTCTCACTGATATTACTTGTGAGCGTGATATTTCTGGTGTTATTATTCAATCTTTTAATGAATTCAGAGGCTTCTGTTTTGTTTTGTTTCCTTTCCAGATGACAAAAATGTCATCTATATAATGTAGCCACAATCAGACTTTCTCAAAGTCCTTTTTGAATTGAATATCATTACGGATGTCAGCCTCCCATGCTCCCATGAAGAGGTTCGCCAGGCTCGGCGCAAAGGAAGTACCCATCGCAGTACCATGGGCTTGTATAAAGATGTCACCATTAAAGCTGAAGAAATTATTTTCTAGGCAGTGTTTGATCATGTCAAGCAACATGGTAGTATGTCCCAGAAATCTTATATCTCTCCCTTTAAGAAATCTGGCACATGCTTCCATCCCCTGGTTGTGTTCGATTATGGTGTAATGAGCATTTACATCCATAGTAATTAGGAGACATTCTTTGTCAATGTTCACTTTATTAATTTTGTCCAGGAAATCCTTCGTGTCTCTCACATACGTCGGAAGACCCATGACAAAATCTCTGAGGAAGTGATCGATGTACCGTGAGATGTTCTCCAGTGCACATCCTCTGGAAGAGATGATCGGTCTTCCAGGGGGATTCTGAACACACTTATGAACTTTGGGGAGAAGGTATAGGAGAGGTAAAATGGGGTGATCTTTTTTAAGATAACAAAATTCTTCCCATTCAAACCAACCTTTGTCTCTCCATTCACCTAGTTTTTCCCATATGTCTTTAATGCTGTCATTGTACTCATTGCGATTAGATATCTTGTATGTTTTACCATCATACAATTGTCTTGCAGCCTCAGCAATGTACATTTCTCTCGGCATTATGATAATGTTCCCGCCTTTGTCCGCGGGTCTGATAAGTATACTTTGATCATTGGCCAGATCTCGCATGGCATTCTTCTGAGTTACAGTCATGTTAAATTTTACTTTTTTCTTGGTTTTGGTCCAGTTCCGGCTGCTTAGTTCTAATAAGTCATTGCCCATCTGTTCTTGAAAAGAATCTATACTGTCGTGATTCATCTTGGGAGTGAAGGTAGACTTAGGTTTAAAAGTGGTGCCTGCTGCCTGGTTATGTTGAATTTCTAAAGCGTCCAGGATTCTCCTGGCCTCACTGCTTAGATTTAGTTCATCCTCTTCATTCGTTAGTTCATCAATGGCAACTAGATTGTCAATATCTCCTATGATCATATTGTCATTCTCTGTGGTTTGGTCATTATTCCACTGTCTTTTATTTCTATTGAGTTTCAATTTGTGCCATTTCTTCAATTTTAATTTTCTACAAAATTTGAAAATGTCTATCTTTTCTTCAACATAATTCATGGTGACTGTGGGGCAAAAGGATAAGCCTAGGCAAAGTGTTCTTTTATCCTTCTGACTTATGTATCTATCTGATAGGTTAATTATGGTTTTATTTACCTGTGTGTCATCCATAATTGTTTTTTCTTCTGTTGTGCCCTTCTTGTTCCCACTTGCATTGGATTTTCTGTTCTGTTTGATCCTTTGTTTGCGTTTCTTCCTCCTCTTTGTCTGGTATTTCTTGGTCTTCCTCTTGTGTTTGGGGCTTGTGCTTGATTCTTCTCCTGGAGTCTTGTTGATGATCTGGTGGCTTCCCGGCTCTGTTTCATGAGCCGGTATTGCACAAAAAAATTATTCTGTTTAGGCACTGTTCCATCGGTTGATTTAATACTCTCTGTGCTTATAGTTAAATCTGACATGTCAGTTAATGAGTCACTGTTTTCTTCCTCCTCAGTTGCAATTTCATCATTGACATTCAGGGTCTGGTTTGTTTTCGTCTGAGTCTCATATAGATAGTCATATTTTATTTTTTGCTGTGCGTGAGTATCATACCAGACTCAAAATCACCACAATCTCGGTGTAATTTGTATTGTTTTCTCTTTTTTATATCATTCTCTAGAGTTTTTAAACGTTTTTTCATTTCCTCTAGGAATTTGATGATTGTTTCTAGGTCATCATGTTTGTTCAGTTCCTCAGTTATTTCTTCAATTTCTTTTTTGATTTTAATTCTATTCGCCCATGTATATTTGATGAGGATTTGCATCATTACCCTAGAACTGTTAGTTGCATTTTCCGACCAATCTTCAAGCATTTGTGGATCTAATGAGTCATAGGATGGTATTAAATACAGTCTTAAGCCTCTTGGTATCATATTTTTGTCCAGGTAATCTTGTAGTGATTTTGCTTCCCACCACTTCGAGACTTCAAGTTTATGCAGTTTTTCATATCTGCGTAATCTATCCATGATCGTTTTATCTGCCCTAATGGGTGTAGGGAGTGTTGTTGCTTTTCCCGGTGCTCTGGCAAAAAGGGACATAGCTGCTTCCCTTCTTTCTTTTTCATCATCCATCTTGTCTTACTGGGTAAGTGTGGTTGATTACCCTTGGACTTTTTGGTGGTTCGTGGTACTGTGTCCTGTTGCCTCCCTGTTAGATGAAGGGTTCCCCAATGTCTCTGAGCCAAGAATCCGTAATCTACAGTCCCCGTGTGGTTCTTTAGTAAGATAGAAGGGGAAACTACAAGATTCAGTCTATTAGCATCATAGGTTCCTTTTGGTACAAAACGAGAAATCATGCCCTCTATCTGTGTTCTGAACTGACACATATGATGCCTTTCCTTTATCCGAGCTCACGTCCACTAATCAGGACATTATACATTCCATGAGCTTATTCTGCTATTGCACTAAAACGTGATGATACAGTCCATTATGTCTTAACCGAAACTGTACCCCTGCAGATCCTCGTCATCAGGAGGAGCGCATGTCCACTAAATTGGACATCAGAGCCCTCCTGCTATCGCACCTGCTGCGATGACATGACCTCATAACTCCTCAAATAGGTTCCTTTATAACTCTTCCACTAACCAGGACCTATAATCTATTTTGAGTCCATGCCAGGCGATTACACGGCACGGGTTGCCTTGACAACCGAGACGCCTCATTACTCCGCAACCCTGGGGCGGGACATAGACACATGACCGTAGTTACTCTGCCTCCGTATCGGGCTCTCATACGAACCTGGTAACTCCTCGATACTCCTAATCCTATGTATCGACCATTCAGACACTGGGTAATAATGTCATACAATTTAAAACTTGTATATTAACAACATGACCTAATCATTACATACCAGCATATATTACTAATATGCATCAATGATGGATAGATGGACGTGTTTCAACTTATGATTTATCGTATTGATTAGACCAGAATGAATTGTATACGAATACCAATGTAATTAGTGAAAACAATACACCATTACAAAATGGCGATATATATACCAACTGACAACAATATTCAGACTTACAGTCTGTCGTCCATTGCAATAGAAATGTAAACATAAAAGATGTATAGTAACTGTTGCAACTTGTGTGATCAAGCACTCTGTGGAGTGTGAAACGCGTCACGTAGATTTATTAATTAAATAAATCAAACTTTTGGATTTACAAGCGGATTGTGGTCTGTCCGTCTGGCACCTGAGTGCTCGTGAGGAACGCCTTTTTCATGAATATATATATATATATTCACTGAAAAAACCATAGGTTTCACACCAGTTATAGTTAGCTGGAAATTTTACTGATATAAAACCATTGAAATTCCCACGTTATAGTTAGTCGGACTCACTATAACTTGCGCGTGCAATGCACTGCTGATGACATCACATATTACATCACTCATGACATGGTCAGTGACATCACTCATGACATCACTGATGACACCATCCAGTGAATATGTGTCTTTCTGAAAAATAAATATTAGTGAGTTATGTTTAAATATTTAAATACATATATTAGTGTTTCACTTTGTGTATAAGTGGCTACATGTGTTGATAAGTAGCTACATGCGTATGTATATGGGTTATTTGATATTTTTATTAGTATCAGTATGAGTGTCTATATGGTTTGGTGGAGGTATTACTTAGCACATAGATGCATGAGTGACTGACTCTTTGTTTGTATGTGTTTTGAAGACAGCATATGTACAGGACTGTATGGGTGGATGAGTGTCTATATGTGTTTGTTAGTGAGTGAATGACTGTCTCACTAGTGTCTTTATCAGTAACTACATATGTTTTAATCTAGTATATATGAATATTGATGTATATAAGTGAGTATATGTGAGAGTAAGAGATTGTAAGATTTCCTGTTTAAATAAGTATGTGTTTCTATAAGTGATTGTTTAAGAGAATAAATATGTGTAATTTTCAATAGAAGTAAGGTGGAAGTGTGTGTATAACTCTATATTCAAATAAATGGTTGTTCAATAGTTTATTTGCACGTGTGATTATGTGTGTGAGTAACTTTTGGATGAATGTCGGTGTGTAACAGGATGTATAGGTGTATCTCTTCATATGATGAGTGAGTATATGTATGAGTGACTATATAGAACTGTTGGTGAATGAGTGGATGTGTATATAGATAGTGGAAGTGCTTGTTGTGACTGGTATAGGTATGTCCATTTTTTAAAAATTTCAGTTTCTATTTTTGAATATGTGTCTCAAGGGTTACTTTACACTGAGAGGAGGTCTGTCACTGTGTCACAAGGATGGTGTCATCAGTGATGTCATGAGTGATGTCACTGACCATGTCATGAGTGATGTAATATGTGATGTCATCAGCAGTGCATTGCACGCGCAAGTTATAGTGAGTCCGACTAACTATAACGTGGGAATTTCAATGGTTTTATATCAGTAAAATGTCCAGCTAACTATAACTGGTGTGAAACCTATGGTTTTTTCAGTGAATTTAATAGGTTTTTTAAATGCTAATTCCTAACTATAACTGGTGTGAAACCTATGGTTTTTTTCAGTGAATTTCAAAGGTTTTTTTAATGCTAATTCCTAACTATAAGTTTCACTTTATAAATAAGACTGTTAGCACTCTAGTTGTTCTTTTTAACACTCTGGTACATTCTGTCATTGGGCTACAGTTGGGCTACATCTAGTTGAAATTTGGGCTACATTTACAATTTTTGATCTCTGGTGGCCATCTTTGGGCTACATTGGGCTACTTTGGGCTACATTTGGGCTACATTTTGGCTCTAACATATATTAAGCCCAATGTAGCACAATACATATTTTTATAAAGTTAATTTTTTTACAAACCACTTCAGAATAGGGCTATCTGTCTCTACAATTATCCCATTTTTTTTTTTTAATTTTTGGGGGGAGCGCTCCCGGAGCGCGCCCCGGAGTGCGCCCCGAAAAGCGTATTTCTGAAAAGCGCCCCCGGGCGCGCTCCGGGGAGCGTCTCGTAAGCGTCAATATCGCAAACGAAAACATGATCGTGACGTATCGCGTAGCCGCGACCGCGTGATACGCACGGCGTAAGCGCACCCGGAAGTACTCGAGCGAATACGATCGCACAACGTAAACTTCCGGCGCGCTTACGCTGCGCGACCCGGGCCGCGCCCCCGGGCGCGTAGCGTAAGCGCGTCGGGTCATGTGAGCAGAAAATAACACTTTTCATTGGTTCATAACAGTTTTAGTTTCATAATGATGAAGCCCCTGGTCTTGTGACCTGAAAATAACACTTCTCATTGGTTCAGGACAGTTTTTTTTTCTAAATGATGAAAGACCCCACCTTTTTTCCTTATTCTGACTTTGTCCTTTGACTGAGGAAGACCTGTTTGTTGCTCTCTCTACTTTTTTGCTCTAAATAATGGCTTCATTAGTAGCATCAGCTGGTGCATCTGCCCCACCACCACCACCACCACCACCAAGAGGACCAGCTCCAAATTATATTGGTGGTCAAGAACAGGAGGAGGAGGAAGAGGAAGAGGAGGAGGGGAGAAGAAGATGGCTGCCAGAAGAAAATACACCTTATAAACCCAAACCACACATTATTTGGCAGTTTTTTTCAATTCCAGAGGGGAAAAAAAAGGTGAATGCTCCCAAGGTGACTTGCCTCATCTGCAATGATGAACTTTCACGGGGCAACCCAAACAAGAAATATTCTTTTGGTAACTATACCATGATTCGGCACATGACAAGAAAGCATCCAAACAACTACTCTCGAGCAGAGTTCCGGGAACTGGCCAGTAACCTCCCCCAGTCATCAAGGACCCCCTCCCAAAGAAACCAACCCACTTCCTCGCAACCAGAAACATCTGAGGTGATGCCTTGCATTCAGCCGAGATTTGCTGATTTTAAAATTACTTGTACTGCTTGTGGCAAGCTTATCTCCTATGGGGAACAAAGTATTAAGCTCATCGTCCTTGCAGGTGATAATCACAAGTGCCCCAAAAAGAAATAATTTTTTGGGTTTTTTGTTTTTTTGCTCCAGTTGAGCCAGTTTCAATTCCCTTTTTTTGTTTCTCCCCCTAAAAAATACAAAAAAAAATATAAAACTGTTTTGAAAAGCCAAAAAAAGTTCAAAAAGTTCAAAAAACACAAAAAAAATATAAAACAACAAAAAGAAGAAAAAAAAAGTTCTTTTTAGAACTACCTCCAATTTCTAAATAAAAACTTCATTTTTTTGAAAACTCTGTCATCTTTTTCCCTCATTTTACGCTCCCCGGTGCGCTACCTGGTGCGCGCACCGTGCGCTTCCCCCGCGCAAAACGAAAAAAAAAAAAATATTTTAAATGCCCCGCGGGGCCCTTTTATAGCCCCCCCATCAAACCTAGGGGGTCAAAGGGGTCTATCCCTGACGCCTTATGGTCAGTTCCCACTTTGTTTTAGCCGCCTCTTATGTCTCGATTTTACCGAGACACAAGATGGCGACCGCTCTGGACTGTTTGGAATGTTTACAGACACCCGAGAGCCAATCAGCTTTTCATGCGCACCTCCCGTGTCGCGCCTGGAGCGCTCTCCGGTGCGCGCACCGGTGCGCTGCTATAGATATATATATTTTTTTGAACCTAAATTACTCAAAATCCACTGGAGCACATATCTTGAGACATAGCAAAGGCACATCGGGCTACCAGTCCCTACAATTTTGCCAAGTTTGGTGTAAATCCATTCAGCCGTTCGGGCTAAAAGTGAAATCGACCGCCCTATGGAAATTAACATGGGGAAAACGCGTTTTGGGACCCCCCTTTTATCTCGGCCCCCGCTTGACGAATCCCCCCCAAACTTTCAAGGAAGGACCGGAGCTCAACGAGGCCATTTTCAGGAAATTTTCAGGCAGATTCGTCAACCGGTGCCAAAGTTATTCCAAATAGAATTTTGAGATTTAACATTGAAAAAAATCCTAACTATAACTACCTACTGGCGACCGCCAGTAGGTAATATATATATGTATATATATATATATATATATATATATATATATATATATATATATATATTACCTACTGGCGGTCGCCAGTAGGTAGTTATAGTTAGGATTGTTTTCTATAGGAAATCCGCAACATTCTATAGGGAATAACTTTGGAGTTGGTTGAGGAATCTGCCTGTAATTTTCCTTAAATTTGCCTCGGGATACGTCAAGCGGGGGCCGAGATAAAAGGGGGGTCCCAAAACGTGTTTTCCCCATGTTAATTTCCATAGGGCGGTTGGACTCACTTTTAGCCCGAACGGCTGAATGGATTTCCACAAAACTTGGCAAAATTGTAGGGACTGGTAGCCTGATGTGCCTTTGCTATGTCTCAAGATATGTGCTCCAGTGGGTTTTGAGTAATTTAGGTTCAAATAAATATATATATCTGGGCGGAGCTTAACCACACATCTGATCTGATTGGCTGTGAGCACTTCATCCAAGAAGTGTTGGCAGCCATCTTGGGACCAATATACATGATAGCACCTCATTAAAAAGCATTGTAGTTAATAGAGGGGTTTAGGACTTTAGTTACAATATAAATCATTTGTTGATGGTACCATCCTCATTTTAGGAATTCTGGTGTGTTCCAAGGTGATTTTACCATGTGAAAAAACCTTCTGCTGTGATATCATGAATCATGTTTGAAAGAAAACTAATATCTCATGATTTTCCCACAGTGGTTTGGAAGGGGATCTATAAGCTAAACTGAAAGCATATTTTCTGTAAATTTACATTATCTTTCTCAGTCATGTGAGAATGAAGTCTGACATTCTCAGTAAAACATGTACATCCAACAAAGTCAGAGACTGTCAGTTGATTCATTTGTGTTCTACTGCAGCCTCCTAGAGTGTTCTAAAGAACAACTGGAGCGCTAACAGTCCTACTTATTACAAAGGTATGGCACACCTGAAGCCATCGTGATGGGAATAAAGTGGTAACTCCTAAAACATTTAATTTAAAAAGGAACAAAATGAGGGGGTATATTATGCCATAGAAAGTATTATTAGTGCTGCAGAAAGAAAAATTAGGGCACATTTTGAGTGACTTCTCAAATCCTCTTCTATTTCATTAAAAATTTCTGACATGCAGTCTCCCAAGATGGCCACCAGAGACAAAAGAGCCCAAATGTAGCCCAAATATCAACCAGATGTAGCCCAAGTATAGCCCAATGTGCTTTCAGGAAACTTGGCTCACCGATAATAATGTTTTTACCGAGGGGTTCCAAAGCTTCTTTGTCCCTGCATCCCCATCACCCAGTGGAAGGGCGAAGGGGGGTTTGGCAACATTCATTAGCCTCTCCCTGGTGTCACAGACAAAAAACAAGCAACTGGATAATATGAATATGCAGATTCTGGAGCTCAGAAAGGGCAGAAAATCATTAACTCTGGTTAACTTCTATAATTCCGTAATGCCATCAGGTGAATGTAATATTACCAAACTCTATGAGTAGATCTATGATAACTTGGCAAATCTATCACGGAACAAAATAATCGTTGGCGACTTTAATGCGCATATCTGTGGACACTCAACATCGTTAACTTTGGGCTCTCTGGGTTGTGGTAACAAGACAGGCCTTCACTTTGCGCACTGCCCACGAGGCTCTAACATGAACAATCTAATAGATGGCCTGGACTTGAGAATTGCAATGTCCCTGAAAGAGGACTCCTTTATTTATGAAATTCCAACCTATAAAGGCTCAGAGCAAGGATCCTTTATAGACCATATACTCCTCTCTGTTGACATGGCAAACTCAGCTACAAATTTTAACATCCACTAAAGTATTTACAGCGACCATAACCTGATCTCTGTGGAAGTTAAAAACGGACTGTTTGATCTCCGCAAAAATCGAAAAGACCCGGGTGTCCTAAAACTAATCAATGGTAACAGTCGATTAAAGTGGACTTCGATAAACAGTGATGCTCTACTTGAATCCGTTAAAATGAGTTGTGATCAAGAACTCACCCTCTGCACCTCTAACACCACGCCTCCGGATCTCATATTATCTGCTTTTGCGGCGCTGACTCGAAGAGTTGATCAACTACTTTCAGTACCATCGAAGGGATTAAACAACCAACAACCAAGATGGTTTGATCACACCTGCTCAAGAGCCAGTCGACAACTGAAAATGGCTCTTAAGAACAAACCAAGGGATCCCACAGTAATTAAAATCTTGCCCTCTGAATACAAATCTGCTTTGGCATCCCGTAAAAAGGTTATAAAGGCGAACATCTGGAAATCTCTACTTGATCCATCTATCCTGGGCAACAGCTCCAAGTTTTGGAGCATAATTAACAAACCGATGTTCGATGACCCTAACGCTGCTACCATCGGAACTGGCATACCTGAAAATGAGTGGGTCTCCCATTTTAGCGAAATTTTTAAGAGCGACGATACTCGGCAAACACAAGCTCCCAAACTTCCCGCAGAAGTTCCGCTGTTGTTCACAGACAAGGAACTGGAAAGGGGGATCCGTTGTCTAACTAGAAACAAGGCCTCGGGCCCAGATGGCCTTCCCCCAGACTTATTTAAATCCAACGTCTCCTTTTGGGCCCCAATCCTCACGGCGGTGGTCAATGCTGGAGCCGCTACCGGGGCTCCAAAGTCTTGGGGAGCTTCAACTATTGTACCTGTGTACAAGAAAGGAGACAGAAGCAATGCTGCCTGCTATAGACCAATTTCCCTGATCAACTCAGCCGCCAAGGTTGTTGGTGGGATCATCTTAAATAGGCTGTCCGTATGGGCCAAAAACAACAAAGTTATGTCACCAGTACAATATGGTTTTAGACCAGGGCATTCTACAATAACCCAATGCCTGAATCTTTACTTAATCAGTGGCAAATACACTTTGGCCAGAAACGGCACACTAAATATGGCCTTTATGGACCTTTCAACGGCCTTCGATTGCGTTGACAGAAGTAAACTTTGGGATGTCTTGTTGAAAATGGGGGTTGAAAAAAATCTAATCAACTTCCTGGCCGACCTCCACAGCAACACACAAGCAAATGTGCGGTACACCAAAGACTTAAAAGTAACCAGAGACTTCAAAATAAATCGGGGGGTTAGACAGGGCTGTATTTTAGCGCCTTTCATTTTTAACCTATATATTAACGATCTAGAGGAGCATCTTTTAAAAACAAATACGGACTACCCATATATAAGGAAAAGGGGCGTTCCCGTTCTGCTCTACGCTGATGACACCGTCCTTATTTCCAGAACTGCACTTGGCCTTCAAACTTTATTAGACTCCTTTTTTCATTTTATGAACTCACGAGGCCTGTGTATCAACAATGCCAAGTCTTACGTCATGAAGGTAGGATCTGGGTCCAAAAAGTCCTACCCATTTTTTGTTAATGGGGGAAAAATATCTACCACAACAACCTTCTCATATCTTGATGTATTGTTTGACAGTAAACTTACATGGGGACCCGCATTAAAGAAAAAGAGAGGTGATCTAATAAGGACCAATGCTGCAATAATTGACTTTGCTCGTAAAATGGGTAACACACCAGTGGTTGCGCTGATGAAACTATACCAAGCTAAAAGTATATCAGTCGCCTGCTATGGGAGTGACCTTTGGGGCTTCTTACCAGTGGCCGATCTAGCAACCACTGAAAACAATTTTTTAAAACAAGTTTTATGTCTACCAAAGAGCACGGCCAACTTCTCCACTCAGGAGGAACTGGGCATGCCCTATTTAGAGGACAAAATTGCGGTAAATCCCCTCTTGTGTTGGTTAAATTGTTGAATGGACAATGAAATACCTTTCACCCAAAACATTTTATCTGAAGCACTCAACTGGGAAGGGAAATTCAAGATACCCTGGATAGAGTATGTTCGAAATTGTCTTCAAGATCTGGGCAGGATGGACCTCTTCTTAACACCACTGTTAGTATCAAAGCGCGATGTAACATCTGTAAAGGATACTTTCTTAATGACTCGACAGTTGGCTAGGGAAGATGCCGAATTGAAGAAGGGTAGCGTGATGAGTCATGCCTTAACTAAATCATGTATTCAAATAGAACCATATCTATCCTGGGCCATCTCCAGATATGAGCGCTTTTTATTGACTAGATTTCGTTTTGATTTATTCCATCTGATGCTAGCCGTGCCCAGTGGAGCTCATAGGGGACAAGTGTTGCCAGCTTGCGGCTGCGACAATAAGTCTCCGCAAGATCTGGCGCACTTCTTATTTATTTGCTCCTATTACACGTTACCACGAAAAATGTTTTTAAAACCTCTTTTTAAAAAACTGCATTTTGTGCAAATAAGGCCTGCACTAATTTATCTTAAAATGCTGCACTGTGAAAGCACTTTATACGTATGCAATTTTCTAAAAACAGCCCTGAAATTTAGAAAAAGTATGGAAGGTTAACAAGTCTCTGATAAACTGTACATTCACATTTGCATGAGCTATGATAGGCTGCTACGCGATCCACTGTTTTAAATTGAATCTTTTTAACTAATGAATTGTTTATACATGTGTTTTCTCTGTACTTTTATGACTGAACTTACCTACAGTCGAATAAAGAAATTTTGAATTGAATTGAATTGTATAGCCCAATGATAGAATGTCCCAGAGTGTTCTAAAGAACAACTAGAGAACTAACAGTCCTACTTATTACAAAGGTATGGCACACTTGAAGCCATCTTGATTGGAACAAAGTGGTAACTCTTAAAACATTTATTTTAAAAAGGAACAAAATGAGGGGGTATATTTTGCCATAGAAAGTATGATTAGTGCTGCAGAAAGAAAATTAGGGCACATTTTGAGTGACTTCTCAAATCCTCTTCTATTTCATTAAAAAAATTCTGACATGCAGACTGAAACATGCATTTTGAATCATTAAAACATTCTGACATACAGTCTCCCAAGATGGCCACCAGAGACAAAAGAGCCTAAATGTAGCCCAAATATCACCCAGATGTAGCCCAAGTATAGCCCAATGACAGAATGCCCCAGAGTGTTCTAAAGAACAACTAGAGCGCTAACAGTCTTACTTATGACAAAAGTATGGCACACCAGAAGCCATCTTGATTGGAATGAAGTGGTAAGTCTGAAAACATTTAATTTAAAAAGGAACAAAATGAGCGGGTTCATTTTGCCATAGAAAGTATGATTAGGGCTTCAGAAAGAAAAATTAGGGATCATTTTGAGTGACTTCTCAAATCCTCTTCTATTTCATTAAAAGAATTCTGACATGCAGACTGAAACATGCATTTTGAATACCAGCAGCAGACTTCGCTGGTGAGCAGTAGCTTTACTACAGTGATCTAATGAGCAACTAGAGTGCTAACATTCAGAATGTATGGCAAATGTGTGACACATCTGAATGCCTTCTTGATGGAACCAAAGTAAACAAGCATTGAAAATGCAATAGATCTCGCCCTCGTTTAAGTTAAAACCATTCTGTTTGTAATGAGGTGGTTTTTTAGCTTTGCTTTTATTAGTGTTTTTTAAACTTTCATGTAAATAACATGCATCTGTATGCATATATGTATATGTATGCATGCATTTATATTTGTATTTATATAGATATACAGATTATATATGTTTATATATATATATATATATATATATATATATATATACATACACATACATATATATAAATGCATATGCATATATATGCATATATATATATATATGTGTATATGTGTGCGTGTAGAGAGAGGTAGAGGTGTAGAGGTAGAGAGGTAGAGGTAGAGAGGTAGCGGTAGAGAGGTAGAGACTAGTAGAGAGAGAAGTAGAGAGAGGTAGAGAGGTAGAGAGTAGAGAGTGAGTAATAGAGAGTAGAGAGTGAGTAGTAGAGATTAGTAGAGAGCAGTAGAGAGAGTAGCAGAGAGTGAATAGTAAAAAGTAGTAGAGTAAATAGTAGAGCGAGTAGTAGAGAGTAGTAGAGAGTGAGTAGAGTAGTAGAGAGTGAGTAGTAGAGATCAGTAGAGAGTAAGTAGTAGAGTGAGTAGTAGAGAGCAGTAGAGAGTGAGTAGTAGAGAGTAGTAAAGAGTGAGTAGTAGAGAGTAGTAGAGAGTGAGTAGTAGAAAGTGAGTAGTAGAGAGTATTAGAGAGTGAGTAGCAGAGAGAGAGAATAGTAGAGAGTAGTAGAGAGTGAGTAGTAGAGTGAGTAGTAGAGACTAGTAGAGAGAGAGTAGTAGAGAGTGAGTAGTAGAGAGTAGTAGATAGTGAGTAGTAGAGTGAGTCGTAGAGAGTGAGTAGTAGAGAGAGAGTAGTAGAGAGTGAGTAGTAGAGAGTAGAAGAGAGTGAGAAGTAGAGAGTGAGTAGTAGAGAGTAGTAGAGAGTGAGTAGTAAAGAGTGAGTAGTAGAGAGAGAGTAGTAGAGAGTGAGTAGTAGAGAGTAGTAGATAGTGAGTAGTAGGGAGTGAGTAGTAGAGAGAGAGTAGTAGAGAGTAGTAGAGCAGTAGAGAATGAGTAGTAGAGAGTGAGTATTTGAGAGTAGTTGGGTAGGAGAGAGTAAGTAGTAGAGAGTAGTGGAGAATATTCCAAAGTTTGGCACAGCACCACTTGCACAATAAGTCCAATCAAATCATATCACTTAGAGTCCTTATTGAAGCGCTGAATCTTGGTGTATATTCAAATGCTTTTATTTTCCTTAAGTTTATGTACCACAGCCAGCCGAAACGTTCCGTTCTGTAAAACAGAACTTCTTCAGGGTGTTCTTATTTCCTTCAAGTTATGTCGGTATCCTGTTGTCATATAACTAGATATTTCTTCCAAATGTTAGACGAGACGTAAGTACATTCTTATTCAAAGTGACTAGGTATCAATTTTACCCACACAATTCGGGCAGACTTGAGTAATTTATAGTATCCTCAAAGTCAGTCGTTCAAAAATTCCAAAGTATAGGACATGATAATCCAAATCCAAATGTTTCTCAAGAAAAGTAATTTTCAATCGTTCGGAATATCGGTGTTTGGGCAGATATGACCCAGGGACACCCAGTATGCAAGGGGAATTAGTCCCGCCTCTGCAAATGCGCCAGCAGCCTACGTTGCAGAGAGGTGTAAAAAGGGGCATAGCCTCATTACACATCTGTGCAAAGCAGCCCCCTGGCGCATACTGGAGGTTCCAGGTGGGCTAGTTGGCCCCCAGGGACCCCTAGTATGTAAGGGGAATTAGTTCCCCCTCTTCAAACATGCACGGGGGCTGCGTTGCAGAGAGGTGTAAAAAAGGGTGTGGCCTCATTACACCTCTCTGTAATGCAGCCCCCTGGCGCATACTGGAGGCTTCTGGTGGGCTAGTTGGCTCCCAGGGACCCCCAGTATGCAAGGGGAATTAGTTCCCCCTCTGCAAACGCGGCAGGGGGCTGCGTTGCAGAGAGGTGTAACAAGGGGCATAGCCTCATTACACCTCTGCAATGCAGCCCCCTGGCGCATACTGGAGGTTCCAGGTGGGCTAGTTGGCCCCCAGGGGCCCCCAGTATGAAAGGGGAATTAGTTCCCCCTCTTCAAACATGCACGGGGGCTGCGTTGCAGAGAGGTGTAAAAAGGGGCGTGGCTTCATTACACCTCTCTGCAATGCAGTCCCCTGGCGCATACTGGAGATTCCTGGTGGGCTTTCAGGTCTTATATAGTTAGGAATTAGCATTAAAAAAAACTTTGAAATTCACTGAAAAAACATAGGTTTCAGGCCTTATATAGTTAGGAATTAGCATTTAAAAAACCTGTGAAATTCACTGAAAAAACAATAGGTTTCACACCAGTTATAGTTAGGAATTAGCATTTAAAAAACCTATTAAATTCACTGAAAAAACCATAGGTTTGACACCAGTTATAGTTAGCTGGAAATTTTACTGACATAAAACCATTGAAATTCCCACGTTATAGTTAGTTGGACTCACTATAACTTGCGCGCCTGCAATGCACTGCTGATAACGTCACATATTACATCACTCATGACATGGTCAGTGACATCACTCATGACATCACTGATGACACCGTCCAGTGAATGTGTGTCTTTCTAAAAAATATGTTTTATATATGTATATGTAAAGGTCGATGAAAGAATAAATGTTTAAATAAGTGTCTTAATGGATGTTCCTTCCTTTGATTCAGAGAATTCATCTGGGCAAGAATTTGTTCCTGAACCTCCACCTAAGGAAAGATATACCAGCATTGTCTGGACATTTTTCACTATACCTCCAGGCTTTAAAAAGTAACCCTGGGCGGAGTTCGCGGAGTGGGGCTTCGCGGAGCTACGCGAAGTGGGCGAGAAACTACGCCCACCTCCGCACTCCGCGTAGCCCCACTCCGCAAAACCACTGGCCGGCAGCCCCGCAACCCGCCTCCCTCCCGCCCTCCCTAAATACTTTAAAATAAAGGAACGCAATAATTTTAAAAGCACTTACCTTGCCGCCGCTGGCCGCCGCGTTCCCCGGGGCTCGTTCTCTTCCGTCTTCCGTATTTTGCAGTAATGCGCATGCGCGGGCGGCCGCGCATGCGCATTTTCTCGTGAAAATGCGCATGCGCGGCCGTCCGCGCATGCGCATTACTGCAAAATACGGAAGACGGAAGATAACGAGCCCCGGAGAACGCGGCGGCCAGCGGCGGCAAGGTAAGTGCTTTTAAAATTATTGCGTTCCTTTATTTTAAAGTATTTAGGGAGGGCGGGAGGGAGGCGGGTGGCGGCCAGCTACGCTCCGTCTGCGGAGCGTGCGTAGTGCCGCCTGGCTCCGCCAGCTCTGCAAAATGCGGAGTAGGCGGAACTACGCACACTCCGCAGACGGAGCGTAGCTGGCCGCCCACGGTTATTAAAAAGGTGAATGCTTCAAAGTCACTTGCCGCACTTGCAAGGCAGTGCTTTCAAAGGGTGACCCCACAAAACAATATTTCTGCGGTACTGCAAGTTTGCGGAAGCACTTGCAAACCAAGCATCCGGTGAACTTTGCGAGGGAGGAGTTAAGAAGATTGAGCGAGACTCCTCCTGATTCATCAGCAGTCCCGAGTACCAGTGGAGCACGACCAGCAAGCTCTTCATCGCAGCCTGACATCCGTCCCCAATTAGGGAAAGTCGGCATGACGTGCATTAAATGCGGACGGCTAATTGCATATGGGGAGCAGTCGGTGGATCTGGTGTGTCGAGCCATTGACCACCTCCATTGTTAGTTTTCTTTTTTCCTCTCCTCCCAGATTTTAGTTCTCTTTTCCCAGTTCACATTTTTTCCCCTGTTTAAAAAAAAATACAAAATCATTCAAAAAATCCCCCCAAAAAACAAAACCACACAAAGAAAAAAAAATCTTTTCAGAACTAACTGCTCTGGTTAAAGAAAGAGCTAAACTAGTATGCTAGTGTCTGAAAGTTTAGATGAATGTATGTGTAGAGCATAATTGACTGTAAAAATACATTTGTGATGTGTGGTGAATGCATAAGTGCAAAATTATAAGGAAGTGCTGCAGCATGACACTGTAAACTGTTTAACTACAGCATGCTGTGGATCTTCCGAAGCACAGGGATGCAACATATGTATGTAAATATGTTGCAGGTCTGTGCTTCACTTTGCACAGCTGCTTAAACCACACCCATGTGGTGACACAGGCACCCTTGCACCATGGTGCAAGGATGTCCGTGTCATGCAGAGATTGTTTTTGTGTAGGAGGGGACACCTTCCTGCACAAAAAGAATCAGTAAATGCATTTTTCTCCTTCAATATATGCTGTGCATTGTAGCATATATTGAAAGTGAAAAAATGAGGAAAAGTGAAAACAATTATCCTCATTGTGCTTTGCTACACCAATAGGAGGATGGTGCAGCATTTACAAATATGTCCAGATTTATGATTTCTGATAAATCTGGAGATGTGTTTTGTTTTATGAGTCTTCTGTGCAAACACGCACAGCAAAACCTATAGAACACCTTTTCAACGCAAAGTGCTGTGTATATTGAGATTATATTTACATGGAAAAGAAAAGGTATACAGAATGCCTTTTCCTCACCTTGTAAATAAGAAAGAAAGTTAATGGCTAGGCCAATTGTTATTATAGGAGTACATTTTTGTACTGATAACAGAGAACAAGATACATTTACAACTACTTACGTTTTAGGGATATATTGATATATTACTGAAGGGAAGGGATGCGGCCTAATATTACATGTGCAAAAACACTCAGTGATGTGGTTTAAGTAAAGAGTTTAACTTCTTTTAATTCAGAAATTACCAACACCTGCAAAACAACAATATCAGTGTATTCTGTACCATACCATGCATCTTGCAGACAGGTATTCTTAAGTTGTCCCCTATTTCATACCTGTCTGCATTGGAATGTTGTGCCACAAATCTAGTCCATCCATCTTCCTTTTCTACATCTGTGTGGAAACACAGTCCATTGTGCATTTTAAGACTTACTAAAATTTACCTGAATAGTAATACACCTAAAAAACGCTACACATTTTATTCACTTGTTTTTTATAATCTAAATTGTGGTAAAATCTAAATCTTAAAATTAAGATCTGTAAAAGAAAAGAACAAATAGTTATAACATGTGATAATAAATTAACAGCACAGCATAATTTTAACATTTTACAAAGTAATTTCTTTGCCTTTTTTGCTGTTCTCAGAATATATTGAATTTCATTCGAAATAGTGCTTTCAATCGTACTCATCACATAACAGCGGGCAAAAAAAAACCAATCAATTAGATTGTTTAAAAAAAACAATAATCCATCAATAGTAAAATACTAGATAATACAAATCACACATATATAAAATGATTACTGCTAAGAAAATGTTATAACTTAAATTTATAAACACTATAAATGTTGTCAGTTAAAATTATACACCGAGACAATGTGCAACAAAAAGTCCATATTTCAAAGAAATACCTTTCCTTGAGGCCAAATTGTATTTTTGCAGAAATTTTTATGTACATTTTCCAATGGTAATCCTATTAAATCCTAATAATAAATTCCCCAGAGGCTGAATTATCTTTGTAAAACTTTGGCTTTAAAAATAGTAGGAAGGAATTTGGTAATTCAGAAGGCAAACATTTGAAAACCAACTCAGCATCATTACAAAGGCTCCAGTCTTTCTCACTTTTTAAATAGGCAGTGTAATGTCCAGATGTTGTTGAAGGACCATCATGGAAAATTATTGCTACTGCTACAAAAGTCATTCCTGATATTGATAGTTGTGTAGCTACAAAATGTTTCATTAAAGTATCCAATTTTCTTCCGTCAGCTGTACAACAGTGCATCATTAAAATCATATATTGTCCATATCTTTGTATAAATAATGTTGATAACATTTCTGATTTGCATTGGCTACACTCCATGTTTTGATTTGCAGCTTTAACTAATTTATTGAAAGACACTGATTTACAGTCCGGTAATGTCAAATATAGAAATCTTTCAGTGTCTACATTAGTGCTACATGTATACATACAATTCTCACAATAATGATCCCATTTATAACAAAGGCCAAAACTACTATCTATGTCTATACCTTCATTTTCCGAAACAGTAACCATATACATTAGAAATTCCTGAGCATCCTGTTGAATATTTTGTGTAAATTTTGTAGAACCAGAACATACATCCAAGAGATTAGAAACATCAGAAATGCTTTGTATTTTACTTTTATCAGTTCTCAATTTACCATAAACAGAATGCAACAAGGAACAAAATCTTTTTTCCTGATTCTCCATAATTTGCTGTTGCAAACCTTCAAGACAAAATACAACATTGACCACTACATTAGCATAGCAGTTGACACCAGAACTATTTTCAAACTGATAACCAACAATCGCTTCAACAGTGTCCTTTTTCTTTTTGCTTGCAATTATCTTGCTTTTTCCCTTCTCTACACCTTCAGTACAGATATTCTTATGCCTTCTTTTTCGACCAACTACACACATTTCAAATACAGGATATTGACCTAAATTAGGAGCATATATTCTTCTTAACCTATTATACTATTTAACACAGTTGGCATCTGCGGTAAACTTTGTATCATCGAAATCAATCAAAAACACACCAGATAATGTTCTAACTCGCCACAAAGCAGCATATGCCATACCCTCTTTAAACACAACATTTCCAATGTTCGCCAAAGCACTGTCAACACTTAAAACTTGAGATTTATGAATAGTCACTGCATATGCCAGAGAAACTGGAAACTGTTTTCTACGGACATATTCATCTTTAACAAGCAAAAAACGAACTGAACAACAACCAATTTGTTTAACTTCTTCAATCTGATCAAATTTTATTTTTAGGAATTCAACACCATCTTTATTTTGATAATTAACAAAATCCACAACTTTGCCCATTGCTCCATTAACTAAACCTTTTTCTACATCCAAATTATGCCTTAAAATTATGCATATAGATTCTTTTCTAAACCAGCAGTTTTAGATATTGATTTTTCTAAAGAATTCAATTTTGTCTTCAATTTTTCGGTCAAAATATTAGTGATTCCTTCATGCTCTATTTTATCGATGGCTTCCATTTTTATTATTTCTTCATTTTCCAGTTTCAAAAGTTAAAGTTGTTGGCATTAAGCAGATTACAGATTTCTTTTCTGCGATTTACATGTATATTTTCTCAGGAACTACGTTTGTATTTGGAAACAAATTGGAAAGCAATCAAGTCTGCAAAGCTTGTTTGCCATGTTCAGTCAGTAGTCCAATTCTTATATCTTGGAGAATAGTTCCATAATCAACATCTTTTGCCTGTCGCATATTTGTAATGAGTTCTTTGTATTCAAAATATGACCAAATGTTCATGTTTCCAACACTACCCAGAGACTTTCTGGTGTCTTCATGCGCAAGTGTTTTAAACTCTGGTTGTCCTTTTACAGGAGTCAGTTGCAGTAGATCTCCAAAAACTAAGACGTGTTTTCCTCCAAATAACACACCATACTCTGTTTTAAGAATTTGCTGCATTCTTAAATGCACAAAGGCAAGCATTACGTTTGATACCATGCTTACCTCATCAATAATGAGAAGTTTCATTTTCTTCAAGACTCTTGAAACTTCACAACAAGCTTCTCCAGATAGCTTATGGTATTCCAATTTGTTTTCATGCTCTACTGGTAGCATTAGTAAACGATGTAAGGTTATTCCTTTAATGTTGTGTGCTGCCAACCCAGTTGGAGCAGTGACAACACAAGACAAATGCGACTCAGTTGTTTTCTGTAGATAACTTGTAATTACTTTAATTAAAAACCTTTTTCCTGTTCCAGCTTGTCCACTCAAGTACATTCGGATAGGTTGAAATGACGTGCATGAGCACTCTTTCTTTTCATGATGTATTCCATGGTCAATCTGTTGTCTCACTTGCCCATATATTTGTTTTTGCTCAACATTGAGTTGTTCTTCCTAGTTTGCTAAGTTAGTTACATCTTCTTGAGCTTCATGCATTGCTGTTTCCACCTCATTCATGGTGATTGCTGCTTCATTTTCAACAATTGGTTGTCCTAGTGGTTCTTGACTCAGCGCAGCAAAACTTTGACTGTCTTGAGAACTGTCTCTAGCAAACTCAGCTGCAATTGTAGCTTCTTGATCAATTTCATCGTTCAACATTTTCACATAATTTGCAAAAGCACTGCATTGTATGCTATCTTTAGAAAGATTCAAGGAATCTTCATAGCTCTGGAAATCTCCAAGTAATTCCAGTCTGAACGCCATGGTTTGAATAGTTGTAAAAGGGCTAAATAGTAAAATTGCCTTTTATCAGCAGTGTCGCAATTCAGCTTCCTGTGATTAATCAAATTTATTTTATTGTTCACCAAACATCCTTCAGAACCAATGACTCCATATTTTCCATCATTGATGTTCTCTGTAGTATTCTGTTTAAAAGTGTAATTTTGCAGCACTTCATAGAGACACATGTTCTCAAGATGATGACTTCTATTTGGGTAATATGTGTCCATCATATTTGTTTTCAAATTATCTGTACTTTCTGGATCTTTTGCTGCTAAATATTCAATTTCTTGTACAGATTTCAGTACTCGATTTCACATTGCTGTTAGACCTAGCCTCACATAAATGATTCTTGTAGATTTGGAGTATAGACTTGCAGATGATAACCGATGCGATAACATCTTCAAACTGAAAATGTATACTTTCTTACTTAGATTCTTCTCGTGAGAAATCTCTTCCCACATTTCCTTCAGTTCCGTCTTTTCTGATTGAAATATAAGATGCTACATATTGAGCAACAGCAATTGAATTGTCCGCAGCATATTGAATATCCATGTTAGCATTCCACATGGACAAAATAACTGGGTTGTAGTCATTTATGTATTTTGACTCTTCATTTCTTCTTAAGTTGTAGGTATTTTTTGGAGACTTTCTCGTGATAGTATGTCATAAAACGGTTCACTCTTCCTTTCTATATTACAGGACGTGGAAATCCAAAACAACATTTGGTGTAGAACTTGTCCTTAGATTTGTACTTTGGTCGACAGTATTTTCCACATTGGTGGCTTTGGAATCATAACACTTGTGCTCTTAAGTTGTTTTTTTCTGTGCTTTTGGGTACAGCACATGTTGCATATTGATCAATAAAACTCAAAACAGTATCATTCGCATCTATTCCAAATTTGGGAGCGTCCTTAATCCATAACAGCATATGTATATGAGGAGCACCTCTACTTGATACTCCTTCTCCAAAAGAAATCCACAACTTCTCCAAATGGAAGATTTTTTTTATTGCAGATAAAAGACATCATAGCCTCAAATCTATGATTGAAATACCTGCATACATTAACAGGATTCAAAGAGCACAATTCTCCAGGTGTCTTATATTCAATATTTTTTATATTAGAATTTGCCCCTCGAAGAAAATCTAGTAAATCATCCCAAGCGTACTCAGCACAGCTTAGGGTAAGGAACCATGTTGGATTTCCTAAGTTCCGTAGCATACATTTCAGTTCTCCATGACGACGGTACCAATATTCATTAGTCCCACGCTGACATGCCATCAATTTAATGAGCTGCGATTCTAGATGATCATCTCTCTGGTGCACTTTATCCATAAAATCTTTTGCAGATACATTTTGCAGATGTATTTCAGTTTTTAGAATATGATTGACTGCATAGGAAAGTCGAGACTAGTCACTTACAAACAAAAGATGAAATATATAAGGGATACATTGTCGAAATCTTGAATCTTCTGCATATAATCTTGTTGTCCGATATTCAGATGCAGGAATCTGCACAAGACGTTCATCATATCTCTTCCTTTTCCAGTTGGGAACAACTGTGGAAAACAACGAGCTTCCAAGCTTTCTTCCCATAAACTCATGGGAGTTCCTTTTGCTTTTTTCATTTGGAACAAATCAATAGTGTTCCCCATTACTTCTTTTGAATGAAGTGGATGTAAACTGCAATGTTCATAAATTACTTCACATCTTAAGATATCCTCTTTTTCAATTTGTCCACTTGACTTTTCAGTATCTTCTGCTAAAACTATTTCTTCTTCTCCTATATAAACATTCTTATAGGATGTATTGTTTTTATCAAATACAATGTTGCCTTTTGCACTTTCCTAACATCCACTAACTCCTGCCCTATTTTCTTATTCTTAGACGGCACACCATTAACAAGAATAACTAGTGGTTCACTTTCTACACTCTCTACACCAATAGTTTCAATATTTTTCATTAAATCTAACTGTTAATACACAACTCTTTCTTTTAATCCTCTTTGTAAATCAGAAGCAGGCAATTTACCTGTTTTAGGCTCCATACGAACAATAGCCTGAAACGGGTGCACACATTGAATGAGAATAGACTCATACATGTGTAAATCTATCAGTTCTGGCGGAATTGCAGCCAACTCTTGATTATTATGAACAGCTCTAGCGGGCATTTTATTCTCATCTAATTTGTTATAACAATATTTTCAAATTCACTGATCAGAACCCAAATCAAAACAATTCTCTACCAACAAATAAGTTGCAAATTCTTTCCACATAAACACAGATCAACACTCCTAGTCTGATTTTGTAGTGAGTTCGGCAACAACAAATACAAGAAAAGTTGGCCTTTCACCTGTAATCACCCTAAACTTTGTAATTTCATTTTCAAAATTATTTGTACAACTATCTTCAACATTCTCTACAACATTTTCTTCTATTAATGTCTGAGTTTCTTCACAAAACTCAATATCATCACAAACCTTTTTCACATCTGATACTGACCCACGCAAAAGAGCACTGTTCAACTCATTTAACTTTAGTGCTGGACTTTTTGCATTATACAATCTTCTCACTAACTTCCCCATTTGAATAAGATGTACTGCCAACATCCTGAAATGGTGAAAAACACTTAGACATACTTTCCTAGAAAGACAAGCCAAAGAATGACCATGCAAACCAGTATATTTTCTCACTCTGCAAGGGTCTAGCCCTTGCAACAGCTTCATCTTTTGTTTAACACTTTTTTTACAATATGCATGTAAAAAATTGCGTAATTTATCAATCGATTCTTGTCTTACACTACAAATACTACTACAATCCCAAGTGTAAACTGGGGCTTTAGGACATCTGCCTAGAACTTCATCAGCTATCACTTCTTCTGCTTTTCTAGGAACCGTTTTACTCAATTAGACAACCATCTCTAACCTCATAAGCTCGACCACTGGTGTCAACTGCATGCAACAAATTATTGCTCTGTAAATAACTCTCTTCATTAAAAAAGGCTCAGCACTTGAAGAGTGTTTCCATTCCCCTAAAAAAATATCACAAAAATTACTTCGGTTAATTACTCTTTTAAATCTACTTTTGCCCTTTGTTAAATGGATTGGTTTATCTAGTGCTCGAATTCTGTTTATTACTAAAATAAAGAGTTTCCTCTTTACTTCAAAAGCCTTTACAACAATGGATTCGATATGCTTCTTCTTTTTATAAAATTGTGTTCTCTTCTATATTTCTTTGTATGTTTCAGTAAATTATGGACTACTCTGTGGTAAAATATTTTTTGCGCAATTCTTTAGATTGATTTTCTCTCCTTTTACTATTAGCTGTATCCTTTGTTTTTACATTGCCTTTTTTCCTTTCCTATTCTTTGCACTTTTTTATGCTTGGAACATTTTCACTGCTTTGCACATTTGCATTTTTTTTCTAAATCTAGTAATATTTTTTATGAAGTCTTTTGTGGTCTTACCGGAAATTTTTCTCTTTTAAGCCACATTATGTTGGTCTTCCAATACTTGTGGTTGAGTTTTTTCAAGAAAGTATCCTTTTTCTGACCTTTTCTTCTTCTTTGTTTCTCTGGCATGATAACTTTATTTTAAGGATGATAAACAGTATCTGTAAAAAATAAACATAAATAAGTATTTATTAACAACTTAAAAAAATAATACATTTTTATTACTATACAAACACTTTTCATATAAATTCTGACTAAAAAATTGTAGGCCTGAAGCACAACTGTGAAGGTTGTAAGAGCACTACATACATAGTGCATAGCCGTTCGAAGCACTCCATTACACTAAAACCTGAAGCACTGTATGAGTACATTCATATTCACTAAATTATCACAATACTATAAGGAAAGACACTGAGTGAATTAATAATTAGTTCACTTTTACTTTAGTAAATACAATACTACATGGTACATAAACAGTCACTACGGTTTTGCAACAGAACAGATTTAGAATTTAGAGTAGTGCAGTGTTGTTTGTGTAGTGTAGGGAGTCATGCTGGGGTACTGTTCTAGGGCAGTGCAGTGGTATTTCAGTTGTGTAGGAGGTCGGGTTGGTGTAGATTTAAGGTTTAGGGTAGTGTAATAGTGTTATGTTATGTTATGTTATAGCCGTACTTTTAGAGCGCACGGCTACCCCGAGGGGTGTCCTGGCGCTTTAGCAAAGAGGCCTGAAAAACTCAGAAAACAACAAAGCAGAGACGCAGCAGTCACAGAGATCATGTAGAGAAAAGCACGGTCTTCAGCTCCTTCCTGAAAGCCAGAAGATTATTGGCTTTGCGGAGGGAGAGAGGGAGCTCATTCCAAAAACGAGCCGCAACATATTGGAAGGACCGGCCTCCCATCCGGACTCGTTTCACAGCAGGAACTACCTTTTTTGCCAAATCGGCAGACCGCAACATCCTCCGCGGAACATAGGGAGCAATGCGCTTCCTAATGTAGCCGGGGCCAATAGAATGAAGGGCTTTGAATGCCAACGTGAGGATTTTGAACCTAATTCTACTCGAGATAGGTAGCCAGTGCAGCCTTTTAAGCAGCACTGAGGCGCTGGCTCTCCTTGGCAGGCCAAATATGGCTCTAGCCGCCGAGTTTTGGACGATTTGCAGTCTGGACAAGAGGTACTTTGGCAGACCTGCAAAGAGCGCATTAGCGTAATCTAATCTAGATCCCACAAGCGCCTGGACTACGGTCTTACGGTATTGTAGGGAAAGCAGTGGAAGGAATTTCCTAAGCATCTTAAGGATGCGAAGCATTTCCCCGATAGCCCCAGAATGTGGGGTCGAAAAGAGAGATCGTCATCGAATACAACTCCAAGGTTTTTCACTTGGGAAGATGACGTCTCAGGAGTTTCAATAGTGTAGAGGGTCGCGCTAGGGTAGTGATTTAGAGTTTAGGCTACCACACTGGTGTTTCGGTAGTGTAAGAGGTCATGCTGGGATAGATTTAGGATTTAGGGTACTGCAATGGTGTTTGGATAGTGTAGTGGGTCATGCTGGGATAGTCTTCTAGGATAGTGTAGTGGTGTTTATGTAGTGTATGGGGTCATGCTAGGGATAGTGTTTTAGGGTTTAAGGTAGTGCAGTGGTGTTTGTGTAGTGTAGGGCATCACGTTGGGGTAGTGCAATGGTCTTTGAGTAGTGTAGGAGGTCGTGCTGGGGTAGTGTTCTAGGGTAGTGCAGTGGTGTTTTATGGGGTCATAATAGGGATAGTGTTTTAGGGTTTAAGGTAGTGCAGTGGTGTTTGTGTAGTTTATGGGGTCGTGCTGGGGTAGTGTTTTAGGGTACTGCAGTAGTGTTTGGGTAGTGTAGGGGATCATGCTGGGGTAGTGTTCAAGGATAGTGCTGTCGGGGGGGCGCTAGAGGGCGCACTGCAGCATGGCCGCACTGCCGTGAGGCTCCTGCAGCCCGGAGCTTCCATCCGGCAATTTATCCTTTTGACCATCATCATCTCCTGATCTGACCCTGGAATCTCCTTCGGAAGGCTGTGGACTCCACTCGGTCCAACTCCCACCACGATCGGTGGTTCCTGTCCGGAGATAGGAGGTCCGGAAGTTTTACCGCCGGGTGCTCTGGAAGTCGGGATCACTGCGGCCCGGCGTCACAGCTCACTGTGGTCCGCTGCCTCACACGTGGGGGGAAGGCCGGATCCCCTCCCCCCTCAGGGACGCTGCGAGATCGCCCGCCTCAAAGTGGATGGTGACGGTAAGCAGGGCTCGCGACTGGTGGCAGAGACTGTGCAGTGTCACCACAGGTGCCGCCCTGGGCTACGGTGGTGGGGCTGCGACGGGGACACCAATCCACCCCCGGATTTGATGCACTGCCGGAACACGGGCGGGAGTGGCGGGGCGTGCTTGCCTGCTCGTGCCCCCGTCTGTGGGGTCCTCCTGGACGCTTGTGAGCTGCAGAGTACGGACGAGGGTGACCTGTGGCTGGCGATACGATTTGCAACAGGACTCGCTGGGCGCGCTGCTGGGGACCCGCCTTTTCCTCCGTTTGGCGCCATTGTTGCCGCAGCAGCCACTGTGTGACGGTACCTACCGGCTGGGGCTTTTCAGCGAAGCGCTGTGCTAGCCATTTGGTGTCAGGCCCCTCTGCCTGCATTGTTTGCCGGTGCCTCCTACTTTGTGTTTCCTATACCTCACTGTCCTGGATTGGGCTGTCCTGCTTCATAAGGGGCGACATAAGAGCTGAGGCCTGCGCTCTGTCCCTGTTACATGGTGTAAGTGGCGCTGCCCTCACTTGTCTGTGTTGTACTATGGTGGTCCGCTGCTGTGTGCTCTCGGTCCACTCTCACCTGCTGTTGTTATAAATACTCCTCTGCCTCCCTGTAGGCAGCAACGTGCTTTGACTGTTTGTGGGGATTGGCGATACTGCGTGGATACACGGCTACTGCGCCCTACTCTTGGGTTTTGCTATACTGCCTGTGCTGGTGGGTGCATACCATTGGCTGGTGTACGAGGGCTTGTGCCTAGGACTACCCTCACCTCTGCTCGCTGTGTGTGCGGGACCATGGGGAAGCCGGACAATAAACAACCTAAACTTTCCTTTGACTCTGTGGCTTCTAGGAGGGGCACTTGCCTGGTGCAGGAAGCTGGGAGCTCCGGTTCACCCCCCCCACCTGTCATTGATGCCACTCCGCCGTCCACTGCCCCGGATTTCCAACAAATGATGCATGAGATGAGGCAAGGTTTTGCTACCATTGTGGACAAAGTGGACAAACTATACTCGCGCATGGACGCAGTGGTGCAAAAACTCGATGTCCATGAGGAGCGCCTGACTATGGCGGAACAGCGCATCTCGGATCACGACGACACTGCGGCCACTCACACCACTCAATTGGCGAGGATGGACAATATATTGAGGGTAATAGCAGCCAAGAATGAGGAGTTGGAAGCGAGACGTCGGCGCAACAACATACGCGTTGTAGGTGTGCCGGAGACGACGAATGTGGGAAAGATGGAGACGTACGTGGAAAGACTGTTGGTTGGTGCGGTTGGAGCAGAAGCGTTCTCCACGCAGTTTATTGTGGAGCGAGCGCACAGGTCCCTTGGACCGCGTCCGGCCACAGGCGCGGCACCGCGCCCTATCATTGCGCGCCTCCTGAACTACCGGGACCGGGATGCGGCTCTTCGTGCAGCTCGCACCACCCGCTCACTTTCATTTGAGGGGGTCAATTTCACCATCTGTCCGGACTTCACTCCGATGGTGCAGGAGCAGCGACGCAAGTTTCTTGCGGTCAAGAAGAAACTTAGGGACCTGCAGGTGGACTACGCCTTGCTATACCCTGCGAAGCTGAGGGTGACTCATCAGGCGAAGCAGACCTTCTTAACGAATCCGCAGCATGCAGAAGACTTTGTAAAACGTCTCAAGAGGGAACGTGCTGCTGCGGGCCGGCAAGACGAGGAGGAGCAGGATGGCCACCGATCGGCGGGAGAGGAGGAGGACGCCTAACTGGGTTTCTAGTGACGAACAGGCTGAACTACATACTTTGCACTGGCGGTTCTATGGCTGCCCTTGGAGTCTAGGGATTCGCAGGCATGACTGTTAAGAGCGGATGTGTGGATCGCCGGGCCAATCCGGGATCCCGCTAGTTGAGACTGTTGATGTGGGGATGGTTGATGATAATATTTTGCTCCGGGCTCCCTCTCCCATACTGTGCCTGGGTCAGGTCTTCGCCTTACGGCTGAGGGGTCGGCGTAGTGTGGGAGGGTGGTAATGTGCACCTCTGGTGGGCACTCCCTCGGGCATACCCCACCATTGTTAAGTTCTTTTGTGCGCCTGAGTTTCTGGATGGTTGGATGGATGTATGGAGTGTGGGAAGGGGGGGAGGCAAGGGGTCCTGACAGGTCGGGGATGGTCAGGTGGGCGGAGGGAGGGGGGATTGCACTGGTAGGCTCTGTTTCACTTGACGTACGTATAAGGTGCGCAATGTTCTCTGGGTGTACTGCGTGTCGGTTGCACAGAGGTTCTTCTCTGTTTGGGAGACTGCATTTTGGTCTGCCGGCGTGCCTGTTGCACGGCTGTTGTTATTTGGGATTGGGAGGGAGGGGTCTGGTTTTTTGGTTTGGAGATGGCTGGGATGAGTGTGGAGTGAGGTTGTTGGAGAGGCTGTGTTGTGTGATTGTGACATCTCGCTGCCTTGTGCTGCGAGACTGGGACGGTGCACTGCTTATGTGTGCCCCGTGGCGCCTTGATCACGGGTGATGTCGATTGATACTGTGGATAACATATCGATCTTGTCTTGGAATGTCCGTGGGCTTAATGATGCCAGGAAATGTCGTAATGTACTACAGTATTTGGATAGACATGCAATACAAGTGGCTCTCCTGCAGGAGACGCATCTGCGGCGTTTGCCTGCTTCTACGTTTGGTGGGAGGTGGGCTGCAGTGAGGACATTTGCATCGTACTCTTCATATGCTCGTGGAACTGTTATACTTATTAAGAAATCGCTCTCCTTTCAAGAATTGGGGTCACAAGTGGATCCTGAGGGGAGGTATGTGTTATCGTGGGGGAGGCTTGGGAAGGTCACTGTGCTCTTCGTAAACTGTTATGCACCTAACATTGATACGCCTGCTTTTTTTCTTACCCTTTGGGGCCACATTCTTGCTGTAGAGGCCTCACATATTGTGTGGGGGGGGATTTCAATCTGGCGGTTCAGGCTCTGGAGGATAGATCGGAGGGTAGCCCTCAGTACAATACACAAGCCAGGGATGCTTTGCGGGGCATTGTGGAGGAGGCAGGGCTGATTGACAGCTGGAGGTATGCTCACCCGACTGATAGAGAGGGCACGCATTTCACTGCACAGGCTCGCTTCTGGGCTCGTCTGGACTATGTCTTCCTCTCCAGAGGGCTGGTGGTGGGGTTGCGGGAGGCGGTACACTTGGCCAGGACGTACTCTGATCATTGGCCGGTCAAAGTTGTGTTTTCTGTGCCCGGGCTGCACAGGCCGCGCCCACCCTGGCGGCTCTTTCCCTCTGCCCTGTTGGACCCCGTTTTTAAGGCTGAACTTGGCGAGGAGGTGGAAGCTTTCTTTCCAAGGAACAAGGGATCTGTTGATAGTGTGGAGGTGATATGGGAGGCATTTAAGGTTACGATCCGGGGTGTCACTATCTCCAAGAGTTGTGGGATGCTTAAATTTATTGTTCAAACTCTTGAGGGCTTAGAGGCTGATTTACGACAATTGGAACGCAGATTGCAGGCTGGTCCTGATCCCGACCTCTTAGGTCAGTTTAGGAGTAAGCTTTCGGAGTATGAGGAGCAAGCTGCCAGGGAGGCTAAACATAGAGGGAAATACTGGACGGCGAGGAGATATTGTGAGGGAGAGAGGCCTGGGAAGGTACTTGCTGCACTTACTAGGCATCAGAGGTATAGTTCAGACGTGTTGGAACTGGTCTCGCCGGATGGCACTCACTGTAGAGACACGAAGGAGATTCAGGAGACATTTATTCACCATTACACCCACTTGTACACTACACAGCAGTCGGGTGATGTGCGATATGGCGGATTCCTTGATGATTTAGCGCTTTGTTGGTTGTCGGACGATCACAGGGCATTCCTGGGCAGGCCTCTTGAGGAGGAGGAGATCAGGGGTGCCATCATGTCCCTGAACAATGGGAAGGCCACGGGGCTGGACGGCCTTCCCGCCGAATTCTATAAATGTTACGTGGATATTATGGCTCCTGTTCTTCGCGAGGTTTTTGAGGAGTCCCTTAAGGTAGGGAGGCTGCCGGGTTCTATGAGAGAAGTTGCTATCACCTCGTTGCTTAAACCGGGTAAAGACCCTCGAGACGTGGGTTCCTATAGGCCCCTTTCATTACTTAATTGTGATGTCAAGATTCTGGCGAAAGTGTTGGCGGTTCGGCTTTCTGAGCTCATGCCTGTTATTGTCTTGCCTGATCAGTCTGGGTTCGTGCCTGGTCGGGCGACTTCCCATAATCTTCGTACATTGTTTTCCCTTATCCCGACCATTGCTCCGGAGCTCTCGGTGGCCGCCGTTTTCGTGGACGCCACTAAGGCGTTTGATTCGGTGGAGTGGGGTTACCTTATTGATGTTTTATGCAGAATGGGGTTTCCTCGGATCTTTATCTCCTGGGTCAAATTGCTGTATACTGACCCGGTGGCGAGAGTGGTAGTGAATGGTGTGCTTTCCCCCCAGTTCCCTATTACAAGGGGGACCAGGCAGGGATGTCCCCTTTCTCACCTCCTGTTTGCCATCGCTATAGAGCCCCTTGCCTGCCGGATCCGCCAACTGCACCAACAGAGTGCGTTTAACTGTTTCCAACGTCAAGTGGGAATCTCTTTGTATGCGGATGATGACACACTTTATGTTAAGGATCCGCAGACGAATCTTAATGCGCTTTTGCGAGAGCTAGTTGCTTTTGGAGGGGTCTCTGGGATACATATCAATTGGCAGAAGTCCCAATTCTTTCCACTCACTGCGGCGGTTCATCCATTTCCGTTGGACTACCCTTTGGAGTGGTGTGACTCGGAGCTGCGATACCTTGGTATTGTGGTCTCTTTGGTCAATGAGGAGACTATTAGGCTTAACTATGGCGTAGCTATCACTAAACTGGCGGATAACATTACGAGGTGGATGTCTTTGCCTTTGTCCATGGCGGGTAGGGCGTCCTTGATTAAAATGGTGGTCTTACCTCGTTTCCTGTATCTTTTTCAGAATATCCCATATCACCCTGGCGCTTATTTTTTTAAACGTCTCCGCTCAGAGCTCATTCGTTTGTTCTGGGGGGGTAAACAACCGAGAGTAGCGTGGGCTACCTTAACGTTGCCCTATGTCGATGGCGGATTTGATGTTCCTGACTTTGAACTTTACTATCTAAGTGCTCAGACACACTATGCATACCACTGGATGCGTCCCACGCCGTTTATGCCACAAATTGCGGCTGAACAATGGGTCGCCCATCCTCTCCCGTTAGAAGGTATGGTACTGGGCAATATGGGAGATGTGGACAACCACCAGACAACGGTGACGTGCACGGTGGATGCTTGGCAATGTGTGGCGCGATTGCTGGATCTCTCATTTCTCTACTCACCTGCACTACCCCTTGCGTATCATCCTGCCCTGTCCCTATTACAGGAGACAGGATTTCAGCGTCTGTGCAAGCGTCTTGGGGTACTTACTTGGGGAGGCCTTTTTCACGAGGGCACTTTTCGTACCCGGGACCAGTTTTTTGGTGATGTGATCTGTTCCCCCTTGGAGCTGTTCTATTATGTCCGCCTGCGACAGGGCCTGCGTACTTTACTGCCGGATTTCCCTAAGGAACCGGATGTGACCTTGCCACTTCACGTACTACTAGTCTCCGATGGGCGACATTTGGTTTCGAAGCTATATGGTGCCATTAGACGGCAGCGTGCTACCCCGGCTAGTCGGGTGCGTGAGCAATGGGACGCTGAACTGGGCATCACTATTTCTGACGAACAGTGGCAGTACTGTTGTGGTGTTACTGCTAATATCTCCTCCAGTTGCCGTTTGAAAATTATACACTACAAATTCATACAGAGGTTTTATTATACCCCAGCCAGGAAACTTCGGTTTCGATTGT
This sequence comes from Lissotriton vulgaris, assembly GCF_964263255.1. Lineage (NCBI taxonomy): Eukaryota > Metazoa > Chordata > Amphibia > Caudata > Salamandridae > Lissotriton > Lissotriton vulgaris. The sequence goes on from NC_141694.1 coordinate 1,537,599,306, forward strand.
CGGAGGACGATAGATGTACCCGATGCCGGGCAGTAGGTGCCGATTTCCTGCACTTGGCATGGGAGTGTGCGGCCGTTCTGGGGTACTGGGTGCAGGTCCATGCTGCTCTGCAGAATATGACGGAGGATGGGGTGTTGTTCGACCCCATGGTTCTCCTGTTGGGGTATACTAAGGGGGTACCTGCCCTTCACCGTAGATTTGTGGATGTGGCCTTATTGTTGGCCAAACGGAGAGTTGCTTGCTGTTGGGGGCGAGGCAGGGTGCCGCAGTTCGAGGACTGGTTACGTGATATCATTTATTGTCAGGACGAATACAATGTGTATGCGGACCTGATGCCCGTGCGATGTAGGCCTAAGGATTTTTGGAGCCCGTTGCAGGTGTACCTCCTCACTAGGACGGTGCAGGACTCTGATTCTGACAGTGAAGACCGGGTTGGGGTGGGTTAAACGGCGCGAGGTTTGTTGTGTCGTGCAGGCGCCTGCCGGATTCCATGCCCCGGTGTGACTGGGGTCATCTCTTTCTTCTGTTGCTATACTACTTATATTTGTCATACTGTGATGGCCTTGTGTGAGGTATGATGGGCCAGTAGCTACTCTCCTGTTGGTGGTTGGGGGGGGCCCTCCCCTGACCACATGGTACATGGTGGTTGGTCGTCCACTAGGCCGATGTTTGTCTCCCTGCCTTACAGTCTGTGTGCTACAGATTTATACCCCTGCCATCACCTACTGCTTTGAGCGGATGCGAACCGCGATGCAAGTTTACAGATGTTATGTGTCTTTTCCATTACTGTCTGCTTTGTATTGTGCCTTGACATGAAGCCTGGACATTTTGATCATATTGCCACATTGCACTGTCTCTCACTATTTGTATGGATTATGAATGTACCACTGCTGTCTTTTGCTTGTCTCCAAATAAAGGTTTAAAAAAAAAAAAAAAAAAAGAAAAAAAAAAAAAAGGATAGTGCTGTCGTGTTTGGGTAGTGTAAGAGGTCGTGCTGGGGTAGATTTAAGGTTTAGGGTAGTGCAATGGTGTTTGAGTAGTGTAAAGGGTCATGCTGAGTAGTGTTTTAGGGTTTAGGGTAGTACAGTGGTGCTTATGTAGTATAGGAGGTCGTACTAAGGGTAGATTTAGAGTTTAGAGTAGTGCACTGGTCTTTGTGTAGTGTAGAGGGTTGTGCTGTGGTAGTGTTTTAGGGCAGTGCAGTAGTGTTTGGGTAGTGTGGGGGGTCATGCTGGTGTAAATTTAAGGTTTACGGTAGTGCAATGGTGTTTGGGTACTGTAGTGGGTCGTGCTGGTATAGTGTTTTAGAGTTTAGGGTAGTGCAGTGGTGAATGGGTAGTGTAGGAGGTTGTGCTGGAGTAGTGTTCTAGGGTAGTGTGGTGGTGTTTATGTAGTGTACAGGGTCATGGTAGGGATAGTGTTTTAGGTTTTAACGTAGTGCAGTGGTGTTTGTGTAGTGTAGGGGATCATGCTGGGGTAGTGTTCTAGGAAAGTACAGGGGTGTTTGGGTACTGTAGGAGGTCATGCTGGGGTAGATTTAAGGTTTAAGGTAGTGCAATCATGTTTGGTTAGTGTAGTGAGTCATGCTGGTATAGTGTTTTAGAGTTCAGGGTAGTGCAGTGGTCGATGGGTAGTGTAGGGGGTCGTGCTGGGGATACATTTAGAGTTTAGGGTAGTGCACTGGTGTTTGTGTAGTGTAGGAGGTCATGCTACCGTAGATGTAAGGTTTAGAGTACTGCAATGGTGTTTGGGTAGTGTAGGGTTTTGTGCTGGGGTAGTGTTTTACCATTTACCCTTCCAGGTAGGTCGCTCCCCCTCCACAAAGCACCGCCTGTGCCTGTTCTCATTTCTCTCCCTCGCTGCCCCCATGTCTGTCTGCCCGGTTTTTCCTTCTGCTCCCATGGCGGCCCCCGTGTCTCTCTGCCCGTTTTGCCTTCTGTTGCTTAGCTACCCCTATATTTCTGTGACCTTTCTGCCCTTTCTTGGGACCTTTCTGCCTCTGTGCCACTCGTTTCCCCCTGTTCTTTTGTGACCTTTCTGCCCTTTCTTGTGAGCTTTCTGCCTCTGTGCCACTCATTTTCCCCCGGTTTTTTGTGACCTTTCTGCCCTTTCTTGGGACCTTCCTGCCTCCTGTGCCACTCCTTTCCCCAGTTTTTTGTGACCTTATCAGATTAGCCAAGAGATCCTCCTTCAAAGACCGCTTGGATAACAATGCACACGACAGCAAAGAGCTCTTAAGCATTGTAAAGGAGCTCTCCAACCCGAGCGCCAATGCCAACGACATCCCGCCCTCACAAAAACTGTGCGACTCACTAGCCATCTTTTTCCACCGCAAGATCGCTGACATCCATGACAGCTTCAACACCACGACGGCCCCGACTACGCCAGACTACACCTTCCCTGTTAACACCACCAGCGCCAACTGCCTGACCTCCTGGTCCAACATAAATGAAGATGAGACACGCAAGGTCATGAACTCCATCCACTCAGGATCTCTGTCTGACCCGTGCCCACACCACGTATTCAACAAAGCAGACTCAGCCATCGCACCCCAACTACGGAAGGTCACCAACATCTCCTTCGAAACAGCGACATTCCCGGAAAGCTGGAAGCACACCGAAATCAACGCCCTCCTCAAGAAGCCCAAAGCGGACCCCAAGGACCTCAAGAATTTCCCGCCCATCTCCCTGCTCCCGTTCCCAGCAAAGGTCATCGAGAAAATCGTCAACATGCAACTGGCCCACCACCTGGAAGACAACCACATCTTGGACCTGTCCCAGTCCAGATTCAGACGAAACCACAGCACCAAGACAGTCCTCATCGCCTACACAGACAACATTAGGTGCCAACTAGACAACAGCGAAACATCAGCCCTAATCCTCCTGGACCTGTCAGCCGCCTTCGACACGGTCTGCCATCACACTCTAAAGACACACCTCCTAGAAGCTGGAATCCAAAAGAAGGCTCTTGACTGGACCACGTCCTTCCTCTCCGGCAGAACCCAGAGCATCCGCCTCCCAACCTTCCGATCCGAAGCCACTGACATAATCTGCGGCATCCCCCAGGGCTCATCCCTCAGCCCTACGCTGTTCAATGTCGACATGGCCCCCTCGCACAAGTGGCCCGCCATCACGACTTCAACATCATCTCCTATGCTGATGACACCCAGCTCATCCTCTCCCTCACCAAGGACTCACACATCGCCAAAACCAACCTCCACGAGGGAATGAAGGCAGTCACCGACTGGATGAGGAGCAGGCATCTGAAGCTGAACTCAGACAAGATGGAGGTCCTCATCCTCGGACCCACCCCCTCAGCCTGGGACAACTCCTGGTGGCTGACCACACTGGGAACAGCACCAACACCCACCAACCATGCACGCAATCTAGGATTCATCCTCGACTCCTCCCTCTCCATGTCTAAGTAGGTCAACGCCGTCTCCTCCTCTTGCTACAACACCCTCTTCATGCTCCGCAGGATCTACAAATGGATCCCGACGGAAACAAGAAGAACGGTGACACAGGCCCTCGTCAGCAGCAGACTGGACTACGGCAACGCACTCTATGCAGGAATCCCAGCCAAACACCTACGATGACTACAACGCATCCAAAGCGCCTCCGTCCGACTGATCGTCAACGTCCCCCGCCGCAGCCACTTCACCCCCACCTGAGAGACCTACACTGAACCCCGTCGACAAGAGGATAACTTTCAAGATCCTCACCCACGCAAACAAAGCACTCCACAACGCTGGACCATCCTACCTGAACAGCAGACTCAGCTTCCACACCCCCACCCGCCAGCTCCGCTCTACCAGCCTCGCCCTCACTGATGTCCCCCGCATCCAACGAACGACCACCGGCGGCAGATTCTTCTTGCCGCCAAGACCTGGAACACCCTCCCTACCCACATACGGCAGACCCAAGACCTACTCGCCTTCAGAAGACTCTTCAACACCTGGCTCTTCAAGCAGTAGCAGCACCCCCCTCTCCCCTCAGCACCTTGGGACCCTCACGGGTAAGTAGCACGCTTTACAAGTACTCTGATTGATTGATTTAGTTTAGTGCAGTGGTGAATGTGTAGTATAGGGGGTCGTGCTGGGGGTAGATTTAGGGTTTAAGGTTGTGCAATGGTGTTTATGTAGTGTAGGAGATTGTGCTGAATTACTCTTTTAGGGTAGTATGGTGGTGTTTGGGTAGTGGAAGGGGTCGTACTGGGGTAGGTTTAAGGTTTAGGGAAGTGCAATGGTATTTGAGTAGTGTGGGAGGTCGTGCTGTGGTAGTGTTTTAGGGTTAAGGGTAGTGCAGTGGTGTTTCGGTAGTGTAGGAGGTCGTGCTGAGATAGTGTTCTAAGGTAGTACAGTGGTATTTGGGTAGTGTAAGAGGTCATGCTGTAGTAGATATAAGGTTTAGAGTAGTGCAATGGTATTTGGGTAGTGTAGGAGATCGTGCTGGAGTGGTGTTTTAGGGTAGTGCAGTAATCTTTATGTAGTGCACTGGGTCATGCTAGGGATAGTGTTTTAGGGTTTAACATAGTGCAGTGGTGTTTGTGTAGTGTAGGGGGTTGTGCTGGGGTAGTGTTCTAGGAAAGTACAGTGGTGTTTGGGTAGTGTACGAGATCGTGTTGGGGTAGATTTAAGGTTTAAGGTAGTGCAATGGGGTTTGAGTAGTGTACGGGGTCGTGCTGGGGTAGTGTTTTAGAGTTTAGGGTAGTGCAGTGGTGAATGGGTAGTGTGGGTGGTCGTGCTTGAGGTAGATTAAGGGTTTACGGTGGTGCAGTGGTGTTTGTGTAGTGTAGGGAATCGTGCTGGGGGTAGTGTCACTGCAAGAGTACATGTACTTATAACTCTGCAAACACACCAAGCAACCAAATCATTCTCTCTCAATTTTCCCAAATGGACACTGACTCAGTGATTCTAGACAAATAACAATATTTCTTCTAAATGGAATAGTAGGGTTGTACAGTGATGTTCGGGTAGTGTAAAGGGTCGTGATGGAGTAGGTTTAAAGTTTAGGGTAGTGCAATGCTGTTTGAGTAATGTAGGAGGACGTGCTGGGATAGAGTTCTAAGGTAGTACAGTGGTGTTTGGGTACTGTAAGAGGTCGTCCTATGGTAGATTTAAGGTTTAGGATAGTGCGTTGGTGTTTGGGTAGAGTAAGAGGTTGTGCTGGTGTAGGTTTAAGGTTTAGGGTAGTGCAATGGTGTTTGAGCAGTGTAGGAGGTCGTGCTGAGGTAGTGTTCTAGGGTAGTGCAATAGTGTTTATGTAGTGTACGGGGTAATGCTAGGGATAGTGTTTACGGTTTAATGTAGTGCAGTGGTGTTTATCTATTGTAGGGGGTCGTGCGGGAGCAATGTTCTAGGAAAGTACAGTGGTGTTTGGGTAGTGTAGAAGGTTGTACTGAGGTGCATTTAAGGTTTAGGGTAGTGCACTGTTGTTGGGTAGTGTAGGGGGTCATGCGAGGATAGTACTCTAAGGTAGTACACTGGTGTTTGGGTAGTGTAAGAGGTCATGCTGTGGTAGATTTACGATGTAGTGTAGTCTAATGGTGTTTTGGTAGTGTAGGACATTGTACTGGATTAGTGTTCTAGGGTAGGGTGGTGATTGTTTATGTAATGTACAGGGTCATGATAGGGATAGTGTTTAGGGTTTAAGGTAGTGCAGTGGTGTTTGTGTAGTGCAGGGGGTCAAGCTGGGGTAGTGTTCTAGGAAAGTAGAGTGGTGTTCGGGTAGTGTAAAGGATTGTGCTGGGGTAGGTTTAAGGTTTAGGGTATTGCACTGGTGTTTGGGTAATATGGGAGGACATACTGGGATAGTGTTCTAAGGTAGTTCAGTAGTGTTTGAGTAGTGTAGAGTGCCATGCTGTGATAGATGTAAGGTTTAGGGTAGTCCAATGGTGTTTGGGTAGTGTAGGGGGTTGTGCTGGGGTAGTGTTTTATTATTTAGTTTAGTGCAGTGGTGAATGGGTAGTGTACAGGGTCGTGCTGGGGGTAGAATTAGGGTTTAGGGTTGTGCAGTTGTGTTTATGTAGTGTAGGAGATTGTGCTGAATTAGTCTTTTAAGGTAGTACAGTGGTGTTTGTCCAGTGTAGAGGGTTGTGCTGGAGCAAAGTCATAGGAAAGTACAGTGGTGTTTGGGTACTGTAGAAGTTTGTCCTGGGGTACATTTAAGGCTTAGGGTAGTGCAATGGTGTTTGGGTAGTGTAGGAGTTCATGTTGGGATAGTGTTCTAAGGTAGTACACTGGTGTTTGGGTAATGTAGGAGGTTGTGCTGGGGTAGATTTAGGGTTTAGGGTAGTTAAGTGGTGAATAGGTAGTATAGGTGGTCATGCTGGAGGTAGATTAAGAGTTTACAGTAGTGCAGTGGTGTTTGTGTAGTGTAGGAAATCATACTGGGGGTCGTGTCACTGCAAGACTACATGTACTTATTTGTCTGCAAAAACACTGTAATGACCTGCTTTTCTGTATATTTTGGTGCTTCTGGCAGTCACCAGGCCATTACTTACCACATCCTTTCTCAGGATCCAGAAAGACACCACATTTCACAATACTTACCCAAGAAAGGAATAAACACTAACAACATATAAGACCATTGCAGAGGAGCTCGTAAATAACAACAAGTCACAACACCTCCCCATCCGAGAGGGTACACAGCAAATCACAAACTTCCACATCCGAGAGGGTACACAGCGCATGCTCCTCCTAGCAATGTATTGGTTAGAATAATTAGAATTTAGACATCCCTGCTGGGAGCCGATGTCCCTCCCGTATCAACAATTACCCATTAGAGGGGAATCGCCCATCCCTCTGTAAGTACTTGGTAAAAAAGGGTCCCGACCTTCCCTCACAAGGAATACAACAAATGATATGCTCTGGGGTTTCTTTATTACATGATAATAGGATGACAAGGAAGAAGAAATAACTAAATATCACAGTAAACATTTATAGCAATCACCAACACATACATATACATAAAACCTGAAAATAAAAGGCATAGTTAGATAAAGTTAGATATACATGGAACACCCCATCATAATCCTCGGCATCTTTGCATCTGAAGAAGGGTCTGTCTCTCTTTCCCTCTCTGGTTGGGTCAGGACTCTCTGTTCCACAGTCACAACTGCATTTCTGCACCATGATGTATCACCAGACCGCCAAACCACAAGACCAACATCTCATCTCCCTCTTGGACCCCCTTTCTCTAATATAGAATGCAGCTCTCCATCGAAGTTTCTAGCAAACTCTGCCTACTGTTCTCACTGGATTCCTTTACCACCTCGTACCAAGAGAGTACAACAAGCAGCTGGCCAAGCGTTTTGCTATGACTCCGGCATCGAGTGAGCACATTTCTCTGATAGGAACCGGTCCTCTCTAGTTTAGCAAGAGTGAATAACAACTAGGAATTAAAACATAACCTCTCACCTAAAGAGGCTCAGAAGATGGCAGCAGTTTAGAATATGGAGTTGCTGAAGCATAGGCCTCTACTCCTGCAAATGCAAGAAGCCATAAGATAATGCCAAAGCCAATAGGCAAGCCCTGACATTAAGCAAGATAAAGTCACAAACAGACCTAAATATCACTATATTAGGCTAAAATATACTGAGATGGTAGTGGGCAATGGTCATACTCGAGCCACTTATCCATAAAAATAGCTCAGTCACTATATTCCACCCTTGACCATTGTCCAACATCATTGAAGCTTCAAACAATATGCAAACGATTACTGAAATAATAAGAAACATAACTGACAGAATGAACAAAAGCAGTTCTAGGGCAAAACATATTCAAAAGACTAGGCACACATTGAATACAACAGCATAATGCAACTGAAAACAGATGACTAAAAGGTACACCACCCAAGATAGAACAAAGCATTAGGTAACCAACCAAGAAGCTAATCTCAACATCCTTTATCAAGGGTCTGTTGAACTTCAGATGACAAATATGCAAAGCAACAATATGAAACTGGATGGATATAGAGTGGTCAGAAAGATGAAAGCAACATAATCCATCAGGATCAGAACAGCATGTTTCAGTTGCAGGAAAATCAATAGCAACCCTTGTCAGCCCGTATTGCTGCCATAACTGCAACCAGTCGATCCCTCATCTCCACAGAGCATTGCTGTTTGTCGCGGACCCGCCCGCCAGTCTCCCGCTGCTCCCTCGCTCTGTTACCATCTGGAGCGGGAGCCGCCGAGAGGAGATGGCGAGGGGCGGGACCACAACTCCCAGAAGACCTACTGGGGTCCGCCTCACTCCTAAGCGCCAGGAGGCGCATAAAAAAGACGCTACCACCGTCTCGCGGGACGCCGGGCTTAGCCCGGGCAAAGGGCGGGCCCTCTACGGCCCTCCAAGGCAAGATAAGGCTTGGCTTGGCATACCCTCTAACGTGTGCTCTCCAATTCCTGGCTGGTTAGAATTGCTCCATATACCAGCAGACAGCATCAGAAATGTCCACACCTGTTGCTGACGTTCTCCCATCCAGGGTAGGAGTTTCCATTTTGGGTCCATTAGACAAATTCTTTTCTAGAGCAATTGTAGACGTCGATAGAGACCTGGCACTGGCGGAGCGGCGTGCTGCTCGTCGTCTTTCTATCGAGCTTTTAAAAAACACTGCAATTGTCTCTACTCCCAAGGTTACCAATGTTTCACATCTGGATAACGCCTCCATGGAAAATATAGACGCTGATCTGTTTAACACTGAGAGCATTCCTTTAATATTTCAGGTTAGCTCGTCCCCAAAAAATGCCACTTCACTGACATCAGGTGCCACTCAACTTGACCAACCTCTTCCTAGCAGCAATTCAATTATTGACCTTGATACCCCCACAACTTCGAAGGCTCTTGAACACCCTAGTCAGAGCCTTACTGGGGTACAAATAGGCTTGGGGGGTGAACAGCAAGTGCAAACACGCACCCTTCCCCCTGTGGTCCCTAAACCATTAACTGTAAACAACCCTCCTAAAAAGAAACAGGAAATTATCCGCTCACCTCCCAAAAAACGTAGGAAAAGAGGCATGGGGAAAACAGCTAGTCCTGCCCGCAACCTTTTGCCTTCTAAAGACCCCCTTACAAAAGAACTACTTGAAATTGTAGAAGGGGTCTCTACTACTTCTGTAAACATAAACCCTTCCCATGTTCCACCATCTATGAAAGACTTTGTCGATGCGATGGAACACCTGCTGAAAGCTTTGCTGTTACCAATTGTAGAAAGAGTTAAGATAATAGGTGCCCAATTGGATACATTCATTGAAGGTCCACAATTAAAAACCCCAATAAGAAAGGACACAGTAAAACCAACTATAACAAAAGAGGTAGAAAAAATGACAAATAAGGCCAAAATAACACCTGCAGTAAATACACCTACTGCACAAACCTCCTCTGCTAAAACAAAGTCAGCAACCAACAAGGTCCCCATCGCCACAACGAGGATGCCTCAAAACCCACAGCCACAGTCCTCCCAAATAAATTCGCTTATGGAATGAGCCAGAATGGGGAATAAAAAGACCCTCACCGACCCGAGCAAGGATGGTTTGAGATCAACAAGAGCTCCACGCGAAAGAAACGTGGACTTACCCCCAGCTGCCTCCAATAATGTCATTATTCTAACAGGGGTCTTGCCCTTAATATCTGGATCCCTTGAAAACCACATTAGCCTGAAGAATAAAGTCATTTACTGGCTAAATAATAACAGGCCTTTGCCACCTCATATAAATGGTGAAATCATCACTGTGAGACGAACAAACTGGGTTGTCAAAGGACATTGAGGGCGATGTAGTCATTATTACCTTTAAAGACCCAAGAGTTATCCCGCACATCAGGGACTGGTGCTCAGACTACCACAGGGGGTCGATTTCACCTAAAGTTTTGAGTTACTTCTATCCTGAAGCCTTAATGCCCCGCAAAACGTTCCGTCCTATACAGCGCTACGATAATTACTCCTTCCCCCAATATCAACGATTACCATATAACCCCTACCCCTTTAGGCAAAGAGCCACGGCACACACATTCCCTCCTTCTTTTCCACATGACTTTGCAGGATATGGCCAATATCTGCCACCTTTAACTCCTCAGTGGAACATTCCTTGTTATAACCAATACGCACCTCTTTCTGGCTTGGACGACATTGAATGACTTTCCTCTCCAGATGCAGACAATCATGAGAAGGGGAACGTATTTGGTTCAACTTGTAATGTAGCACCTTCAAGCAATGCCATTTCATGCACTAAGCCAGATGCTAATGGGTCAGTAAGTCGGGTAGCCTTCTCGGATTCCTTAACTATATCATCTTGTGTTAATCAGACTAACAATACAGTGACCCTCTATAACCATCCTGGCAATCGAGCCGCATCTCACCTTTTTCAGATCCTCAGCTGGAACGTGGCTGGTATTTCCACAAAAATAGTTTTACCATCATGGCTTGACGTGGTTAGCCCCTTCTCAGTTTTATGCTTCCAGGAGATGTGGGTGCAAACCCCGGTACATCTCCTGGGATTTCAGATCTTCCACTCACTGGCGATAGAGAGTAAGCAAGGTAGAAATAGGGGGGGCTGTGTATATATGTCAATGTAGTTGGGGGTTGGAGGGTTCGGAAACATTTCCTCAGGGAGTCTTATCAAATAATTGCCGTTCAAATGGGCATATCACTGAATCTATTAATAATTAATTTTTATAACAATATGCCTCTTCAGGGATTGGAGAAAGTGTTAAATGAACTGTCCCATGAAGTTCTTTCTATCAAAGAGCTGTGCGGGGGTGAATGGGTCATTGCCTTTATGGGCGACTTTAATTGTCATACTTGTCAATATGCCTTAAGGGGACTATGTGAGTTTTCTTCTACCCCAGAAAATGAAATTGACGATACCCCAAATCATTTCCTGCACTCAAAAACAGGGGAGGCATTAAATAATTTTTTTGCATTTTTTAATTTAGCTTTTGCAAATGATTTATTTTCCCCACCGAGACCTTTCAAACCTTCCTTTCATGGAAGAGGTTCAAATTCTACTATTGATTTTGTATTCTTTTCCAAGATGCATGCTTCCTTGATATCCTCTTGGGATACACTTGACCAGATATACGGTGATCATTATCCCTTAGCCCTTTCTATCCTGCTACCCCCTTCTATTAATCCCCATAACTCTCACCCCATAAGCTATGAGCAACCAATTAAAATAGGGGCGACAAATGGCTACTCCCTTAAATGGGAAAAAATTGACCCTGTTAGCCTCCTTAAGAATCTCTTACAGTTGAGGTGGGATGAGGTGCATATCTGCTTGTCCCCGTCTGAACACCCCCAAATAATCCTCAAAGCTTTTTTAAAAATACAAGAAAGTTTAAAAAAGTTACTTACCCGCCAGTTCAAGCCAGGCCCTCTTACACCAAAGGGATGGTTTGATAAAGACTGCACGAGAGCCTTAAAAACTTTGAAGAAAGCCTTACACTCTACCCCAAAGTCACCATTTGAGATACGTCAGGCCAGATCTTGTTACCGCCTTGCCATAAAGAGTAGGAAAAAATTTCTGAAAGCGGAAGCTTGGCGAACATTGTTGTCAACTTGTGAAAGCCGTGATTCCACTGCTTTCTGGAAATTTGTTAATGCCCCCCTTCCGTGGGTCAAATTGCCTGAGAGGAGGTTCGATCTAGCAATTGATGGAGATACTTGGGCTGCATATTTTCAACAGCTGTATAGCAAACCAAGTCCTTCCAATACTTCTCCACCGGATCCTACTCCTTCTTCCAATAGTACCATAATGGGCCTGAGAAAGGGTTCCTCTAACATCGTTTTCTCATCTGAGGAGGTTACGCTCGCCATTAGAGAGAGCCCTTCTGGTAAGGTTCCCGGCCCAGATGCCATCCCAGTGGATGTCTTCAAGGCCAAAATAGACTTCTGGGCCCTGTTGCTAACCTCTGCCTTGAACTGTGCAAATGTTTATGGACAAATTCCAACTTGGGCAGAGTCCATTGTGGTACCTATATATAAAAAAGGAGATAGGCATGTACCCTCCTGTTATCGTCCTATCTCCTTGCTTGATGCGTTAATGAAGGTCGCGGGACGCATCATCTTAAAACGCATTCACAATTGGACTGAGGAGGCATATGTACTATCTAGACTTCAATATGGCTTTCGAACTGGTAGGGGTACAGTCGAACAGAGTTTGAATTTATACTTTTTAATGTCAAAATATGTGGAGGCCAAAAATGGTAATCTTTTTGTAACCTTTATAGATTTGAGCTCAGCGTTCGACTGCGTTGACCATGACCAGCTATGGAGTGTTCTTGAGCAACTGGGGATGAACCTATCCATTCTCAATTTTATAATCAACTTGTATAGAGATGCGGGGGCCAGGGTGCGGTATGGTCAGAGAGGGGAATGCTCCCCAAGATTTACCATCGCTAGGGGGGTGAGGCAGGGGTGCATACTAGCCCCCCTGCTTTTCTCTCTCTATATAAATGCCGTTGGAGATCACTTACAAAGTGCTGAATATGACTACCCTAAGGTGGGGGGTCACGCCGTCCCAATCTTGTTGTATGCCGATGACGCGGCTATATTGTCTCAAACAAGATTGGGGCTGCAAAGGGCAGTCACTAAATTCACTCACTTTATGCAAGAAAGGGGTCTGAAAGTAAATATCGGTAAGACCTTTTCCTTGGCTTGTAGTAAGGGCACAAAGAAAATCCCATGTACGATATTTATTGATGGACAAAAAATCGATACCATAGAACACTTTCCATACTTGGGCATTCAGTTTCATAGAAAGGTGACATGGCAGTCTGCTGTAAAAGCAAGGAAGCTTGCCTTCACCAAAGCGATTGGGGCACTTCGAGACTTTGCTAGCAAAATAGGGGGGAGACCAGTCAAGCAGCTTATTACCATCTACAAAGCAAAATGTGTCTCAACGGCAATCTATGGGGCTGGCCTCTGGGGGATTGATACCATATCACCCATCCAGAAAGTTGAAAACCAGTTCCTAAGGTACCTGTTAGGGATGCCGAAGTCAACATCTACCTATATGATCCATATAGAGTTGGGGCTACTGTTCATTTCGGACGTGATTAAGACTGAGCCCCTTCTCTTATGGCATAAGATTTGGACCACCACACAGACAGCTCTTAACCGAGAAATAATTGTGGACAGCCAAAAACTGGAGGGGGCAAAACATATAAAATGGTTGTCATACGTTAAAAGGATTTGCTTTGATATTAGTCGACCAGAGTTTTTTACTGACCCTCTGAGCTTGGAGCATATTTCCAGGAAAGCTTTGAGAAAGCTCCCAATGGATCACTTAGAAGCGAAGAGATGGTCCATTCAAAAAGTAAAGAAAACTGTTTTGGACTTCCAAAGGATTACCTCGATCCAGGGTTTACAACTATATCTTTCCATTGATACTACTTGTTTCTCAAGAATGCTCCTTTCTGGACTCAGACTGGGCTCTTTCTTTCGGCTAATTACCTTCCCCTCCTGTAATGACTGGTCCCGAAATTTGCCTGCCTGCCCATGCGACGACATTTCACCTCAATCCAATATCCATTCTATACTGTTTTGTACATATTATCTAGTCCCTAGAAAATCCTTATTGAGACCATTACTGAAGATCTGGGGTCTGCGTTCTTGTAAAGATGCATTTGACCGACTACAACAGCTGGAGAATAGGGATGTGATATCTACCATGGAAAAGTTCTTGAAATTGCTGCTAAAATTTAGGAAGTCGATAGGATAAGGACATATAAATTTGCGTTTTTTATGATTCTTTTAACTTTTTAAAATACTGTTTTTATGGAATATGCTATATCCCCTGCTGTTTTTAATCATACACTAATTAATGTAATGTATGCTTTCATGATATCCTTGTGATAATCGAATAAAGCTTATTTTGAATTTGAATTTGAATTTGAACAGCATGTTTCAGTTGCAGGAAAATCAATAGCAACCTCATGCTGCAAAATAGCTAGTCTAGCACAACGCATATCAAGCAGGAAATCAGATAAAGCTATCAAGGTGTGGTTAACAGACTTAACCATAGGACAAGGCAGTCTACTAATAGCCCTAACATTATACATTGTCAGTCCAGGAATCCTTCCAACTGAAGCAGCTAAACTAATAGATTCAGACTTGGAAAACAAAATTATATTAGACCACGTCAAAGCCAATAGGCTAAAGTCATAATTCACCTAACACAAATAACACTATGCACTTAATCCCTCAGTATCCACCATGGAGCACATGTGTGCACCATCACCAACAACACTGCATCTCGACATCCCATACCTTTTATTCTTTGGCAAGATTATTCTACTGAAAAACAGCAAGAGTATAGAACAGAAGAGAAATAAGCATATGCAAGATTATCCAACATTAAGGCTAGGATAACATAGCACACTAAAATCAATACACAATGGTGGTGAGTGAGGGTCATCACACGGCATCAGACCACTAAAGTGGCTCATTCACTACAAACATCAAGCATGCATTCCATATATTTCAGAACTGCAATTTACTATTAATACAGAACTCATTTTGGAAACACATAACCAATGACTATTTTCTAATTCTACCAAAATGTGAGAACACAATATGTTTTTATAAAATTACATGTCGGGAAACACATGAATTACCAAAATGCTTCTCTCAGTTGATTCCTATATGCACAGACTCACTGTGTGATTCTAGGCAAATAACAATATTTCTTATAAATACAGTAGTAGGGTAGTATAGTGGTGTTTGGGTAGTGTAAGGGGTCCTGCTGTGATAGATTTAAGCTTTAGAGTAGTGAAATGGTGTTTAGGTAGTATAGTGAGTCATACTGGGGTAGTGTTCTAGCATAGTGCAGTGGTGTTTATGTACCGTAGGGGATCATGCTATGGATAGCGTTTTAGGGTTTAAGGTAGTGCAGTGGTGTTTGTGTAGTGTAGGGGCAGTGGTAGGGCAGTGTTCTAGGAAATAAAGTTGTGTTTGGATAGTGTAGGAGGTTGTGCTGGGGTAGACTTAAGGTTTAGGGTAGTAAAGTGGTGAATAGGTAGTGTAGGTGGTCAGGCTGGAGGTAGATTAAGTATTTACAATAGTGCAGTGGTGTTTGGGTAGTGTAGGAAATCATACTGGGGTAGTGTCACTGCAAGACTACATGTACTTATTTGTCTGCAAAAACATCAAGCATACATTCCATATATTTCAGAGCTGCATTTTACTATTAATACTAAACTCATTTTGAAACATATAACCAATGACTATTTTCTAATTCTACCAAAATGTGAGAAAACAATACGTTTTTAACCAATTACATGTCGGGAAACACATGAATTACCAAAATGTTTCTCTCAGAGTGATCCTTAAATGCACAGACTCACCGCGTGATTCTAGACAAATAACAATAATTCTTATGAATACAGTAGTAGGATAGTATAGTGCTGTTTGGGTAGTGTAAGGGGTCCTGCTGTTATAGATTTAAGTTCTAGAGTAGTGAAATGGTGTTTAGGTAATAATGGGAGTCATACTGGGGTAGTGTTCTAGTATAGTGCAGTATCATATTGTGTTAGTGCAGGCTGGATATCACCGGAGGAGGAAGTGACCGAGCTTACTGGTTTTAATACCAATGATTTCAATATCCTAAATAGTTTGGTAACAGACGACAATATCCGACATCCTCCTATAACCAACATAGATTCCCCCTTCCCAAGGCTCATAAGTTTATCTGACACCTTAGTTAATACAAGTGGGTCTGTAGTTGGTGGCTCACTACTCTCGTGGAATATTTCTGGACTGAATGCAAAACTAGCTATTCTTGATTGGTTCACTTTTATTAATGGTTATGACATCTGCCTTTTCCAAGAGACCTGGCTCTTGGAACCGCGATTTTGTGTAGGTATTTAAACCTCCATATTCCAGCTCTGAAAGAGACACACGACCGTCCTGCAGGTGGCCTAACTATTTGGATACGTCAAGTATTAGGTATTAAAATCAAGGCATTACCCTCTGGGAGTAGTGATATCCAGGTAGTGAGGATAGACCTAGGTTCCTTTGTTCTAATGGACATTTATAATGTCTATGTAAGGGGCACCCGAAGTGCCAAGTCCCAGGTGTTTGAGGAGCTTGTAAATCTCTTTGATCTCCAATCGACAAACTCACACATCATAGTAGTGGGTGATTTTAATTCTACTTTCGAACACTTGGTTGTAACAGAGGAGCACCTTACAGATGATGAAGATATATTATGGGGAATTCCCAAACTAGAGCTGAAACCTGTAAAAAGGTGGACGGAAATAGTTATCCAGATTAATACTATCTGTCTGGAAAGGGGTTTAAGGGCCCTTAATGGTAGAATGCCGAAGGATAGAATGGGAGCTTATACATTTAATAATGGGCAAAGTAAAAGCAGAATCGATTACATTCCCGTAAGTGTGAGTTTCTGGCACACCATCATTGATATGTCGATAAATGACCTCCCAGAAAGTGATCATAATCCTCTCTGTGTAAGTCATAGGTGGTGGAATATGGAATCCCCTCCTGCTGGGGCGAGGGAGTCATATGCCGCAGATATTGTGCTCTCTAATGATATGAGAAGGCTAAGATGGCCTCTTATACTAGAGAACCCTGCCACTCTGGAAAGTATTAAAAAAGATGTTGACTGTACTATCCACGAACTTGAGCAGATCTTGTCTGGAGATAAGGACCTGGGGGAAATAACATGTGTACATAACACACTTTTTACTACCTTGAGATCTTATTTTGAAAGAAAGCACAGACCTGGTCAACCTGCAGCCCCTAGTCCGGGAAGATGGTATAATAAGGAATACAGGCAGGCAAGGGTAGCCCTAGGGAAAGCTATAAAGGAAGGCAAAGTGGACGCTGTGCGTTCTAATAGAAGTATTTATAAAAGTTGTATCCTTAGGGCCAAACGGTCATGGGATGAGTGTAAATGGCAGGACCTGCTAGAAGCTAGTGTGCAGAACAATAGTAAACTGTCTGGAGTACTGTTAAATGGGGGTCAGGTAGCTAGGCGAAGCAGCCACAAAACAATGTTTCACAGGAAGAATGGGTTGAGTGTTTTAGGCCTCAGTATGCCTCTAACCCCGGGTATAAGAATAGGGAAGTCCTGAGTCTATCTTACTACCAGGAAAATGCTTTTAATAGAATAGATGTGGAGCAGGCACTTGGTACAGTGGCAGCTGGAAAAGCATTGGGTCCGGATGGGGTCCCAGCCGATATGTACTTCTATGATAAGACCAAATGGGGTAATTATATTCTGTTGATTGCTAACGCTATGGCCCAGGGAGCACTGATACCAAGCTCCTGGAAAGGGGCAGAAATAATTCTGGTATATAAAAAGGGTGACAGGTCCTTCCCTGGGAATTATAGACCCATTAGCTTGATTGACGCTATCCAGATAATTGTAGGCAGGATGATTTTAAACAAGGTCTTACTGTGGATAGCAGATAATAGTGTATTGTCCCCCTTCCAGGCGGTATTCAGGGAGTCTACGAGCTCCATTGACCAAGTATTTCGCTTCACACTTCTCTACTGGAAAACGGTAACCCTAGGCAAAGGAAGCTTATACGCTGCCTTTGTCGATCTAAGCGAAAACAACAGTTGATGGACAGAATGCAGAACAATGCCATACATTCACCCCAGTACAGAGATCTGGGTCTAAATCCATCATTTTTTTGCACTACACACCACCCCAGTTCAGACATGCCATATGTAAATCAGCCTTGAACCTGTGCCTCATGGGAACAGTCCAGCCCGAACTGCCAAGCCATGTCTTTCCTGGATCGGAATCAAGCATCCTAGGACCGGTTTCTGGCTATCAGCCGTCTTCAGCCAGGTTAGCTTGACTCCAGTGGTGTGGAAAGCATGGGACTCACATCTGAGCATACCCATCCCAAAAAGCCAGGTCTTGCGGCTCTAGTCTGATGCTGAGGGGGAGTTTGTTCCAGGTCTTGACCGCGATATAGGAGAAGGATCTGCCTCCTGTACTGGCTCTGTGTATGCGGGTGATTTCGGCCAAGGCCTGGTCAGCAGAGCTGAGGTTTCTCTTCGAGGAGTAGAAGGAGATTCTTTTGTTGAGGTTTTGGGATCCGGTGTTGTGGAGGGATTTGTAGGTGTGCGTGAGCAGCTTGAAGGGCACTCTTTTTTTTAAGGGAGCCAGTGGAGGTATTGTTGTTTCAGGGGGATGTGGTCTTGTCGTGGGATGCTGAGGACGAGTCTGTCTGCAGCGTTCTGGACGGTCTGTAGTTTGTGGAGCCCTCCAAGGCAAGATAAGGCTTGGCTTGGCATACCCTCTAACGTGTGCTCTCCAATTCCTGGCTGGTTAGAATTGCTCCATATACCAGCAGACAGCATCAGAAATGTCCACACCTGTTGCTGACGTTCTCCCATCCAGGGTAGGAGTTTCCATTTTGGGTCCATTAGACAAATTCTTTTCTAGAGCAATTGTAGACGTCGATAGAGACCTGGCACTGGCGGAGCGGCGTGCTGCTCGTCGTCTTTCTATCGAGCTTTTAAAAAACACTGCAATTGTCTCTACTCCCAAGGTTACCAATGTTTCACATCTGGATAACGCCTCCATGGAAAATATAGACGCTGATCTGTTTAACACTGAGAGCATTCCTTTAATATTTCAGGTTAGCTCGTCCCCAAAAAATGCCACTTCACTGACATCAGGTGCCACTCAACTTGACCAACCTCTTCCTAGCAGCAATTCAATTATTGACCTTGATACCCCCACAACTTCGAAGGCTCTTGAACACCCTAGTCAGAGCCTTACTGGGGTACAAATAGGCTTGGGGGGTGAACAGCAAGTGCAAACACGCACCCTTCCCCCTGTGGTCCCTAAACCATTAACTGTAAACAACCCTCCTAAAAAGAAACAGGAAATTATCCGCTCACCTCCCAAAAAACGTAGGAAAAGAGGAATGGGGAAAACAGCTAGTCCTGCCCGCAACCTTTTGCCTTCTAAAGACCCCCTTACAAAAGAACTACTTGAAATTGTAGAAGGGGTCTCTACTACTTCTGTAAACATAAACCCTTCCCATGTTCCACCATCTATGAAAGACTTTGTCGATGCGATGGAACACCTGCTGAAAGCTTTGCTGTTACCAATTGTAGAAAGAGTTAAGATAATAGGTGCCCAATTGGATACATTCATTGAAGGTCCACAATTAAAAACCCCAATAAGAAAGGACACAGTAAAACCAACTATAACAAAAGAGGTAGAAAAAATGACAAATAAGGCCAAAATAACACCTGCAGTAAATACACCTACTGCACAAACCTCCTCTGCTAAAACAAAGTCAGCAACCAACAAGGTCCCCATCGCCACAACGAGGATGCCTCAAAACCCACAGCCACAGTCCTCCCAAATAAATTCGCTTATGGAATGAGCCAGAATGGGGAATAAAAAGACCCTCACCGACCCGAGCAAGGATGGTTTGAGATCAACAAGAGCTCCACGCGAAAGAAACGTGGACTTACCCCCAGCTGCCTCCAATAATGTCATTATTCTAACAGGGGTCTTGCCCTTAATATCTGGATCCCTTGAAAACCACATTAGCCTGAAGAATAAAGTCATTTACTGGCTAAATAATAACAGGCCTTTGCCACCTCATATAAATGGTGAAATCATCACTGTGAGACGAACAAACTGGGTTGTCAAAGGACATTGAGGGCGATGTAGTCATTATTACCTTTAAAGACCCAAGAGTTATCCCGCACATCAGGGACTGGTGCTCAGACTACCACAGGGGGTCGATTTCACCTAAAGTTTTGAGTTACTTCTATCCTGAAGCCTTAATGCCCCGCAAAACGTTCCGTCCTATACAGCGCTACGATAATTACTCCTTCCCCCAATATCAACGATTACCATATAACCCCTACCCCTTTAGGCAAAGAGCCACGGCACACACATTCCCTCCTTCTTTTCCACATGACTTTTCCGGATATGGCCAATATCTGCCACCTTTAACTCCTCAGTGGAACATTCCTTGTTATAACCAATACGCACCTCTTTCTGGCTTGGACGACATTGAATGACTTTCCTCTCCAGATGCAGACAATCATGAGAAGTGGAACGTATTTGGTTCAACTTGTAATGTAGCACCTTCAAGCAATGCCATTTCATGCACTAAGCCAGATGCTAATGGGTCAGTAAGTCGGGTAGCCTTCTCGGATTCCTTAACTATATCATCTTGTGTTAATCAGACTAACAATACAGTGACCCTCTATAACCATCCTGGCAATCGAGCCGCATCTCACCTTTTTCAGATCCTCAGCTGGAACGTGGCTGGTATTTCCACAAAAATAGTTTTACCATCATGGCTTGACGTGGTTAGCCCCTTCTCAGTTTTATGCTTCCAGGAGATGTGGGTGCAAACCCCGGTGCATCTCCTGGGATTTCAGATCTTCCACTCACTGGCGATAGAGAGTAAGCAAGGTAGAAATAGGGGGGGCTGTGTATATATGTCAATGTAGTTGGGGGTTGGAGGGTTCGGAAACATTTCCTCAGGGAGTCTTATCAAATAATTGCCGTTCAAATGGGCATATCACTGAATCTATTAATAATTATTTTTTATAACAATATGCCTCTTCAGGGATTGGAGAAAGTGTTAAATGAACTGTCCCATGAAGTTCTTTCTATCAAAGAGCTGTGCGGGGGTGAATGGGTCATTGCCTTTATGGGCGACTTTAATTGTCATACTTGTCAATATGCCTTAAGGGGACTATGTGAGTTTTCTTCTACCCCAGAAAATGAAATTGACGATACCCCAAATCATTTCCTGCACTCAAAAACAGGGGAGGCATTAAATAATTTTTTTGCATTTTTTAATTTAGCTTTTGCAAATGATTTATGTTCCCCACCGAGACCTTTCAAACCTTCCTTTCATGGAAGAGGTTCAAATTCTACTATTGATTTTGTATTCTTTTCCAAGATGCATGCTTCCTTGATATCCTCTTGGGATACACTTGACCAGATATACGGTGATCATTATCCCTTAGCCCTTTCTATCCTGCTACCCCCTTCTATTAATCCCCATAACTCTCACCCCATAAGCTATGAGCAACCAATTAAAATAGGGGCGACAAATGGCTACTCCCTTAAATGGGAAAAAATTGACCCTGTTAGCCTCCTTAAGAATCTCTTACAGTTGAGGTGGGATGAGGTGCATATCTGCTTGTCCCCGTCTGAACACCCCCAAATAATCCTCAAAGCTTTTTTAAAAATACAAGAAAGTTTAAAAAAGTTACTTACCCGCCAGTTCAAGCCAGGCCCTATTACACCAAAGGGATGGTTTGATAAAGACTGCACGAGAGCCTTAAAAACTTTGAAGAAAGCCTTACACTCTACCCCAAAGTCACCATTTGAGATACGTCAGGCCAGATCTTGTTACCGCCTTGCCATAAAGAGTAGGAAAAAATTTCTGAAAGCGGAAGCTTGGCGAACATTGTTGTCAACTTGTGAAAGCCGTGATTCCACTGCTTTCTGGAAATTTGTTAATGCCCCCCTTCCGTGGGTCAAATTGCCTGAGAGGAGGTTAGATCTAGCAATTGATGGAGATACTTGGGCTGCATATTTTCAACAGCTGTATAGCAAACCAAGTCCTTCCAATACTTCTCCACCGGATCCTACTCCTTCTTCCAATAGTACCATAATGGGCCTGAGAAAGGGTTCCTCTAACATCGTTTTCTCATCTGAGGAGGTTACGCTCGCCATTAGAGAGAGCCCTTCTGGTAAGGCTCCCGGCCCAGATGCCATCCCAGTGGATGTCTTCAAGGCCAAAATAGACTTCTGGGCCCTGTTGCTAACCTCTGCCTTGAACTGTGCAAATGTTTATGGACAAATTCCAACTTGGGCAGAGTCCATTGTGGTACCTATATATAAAAAAGGAGATAGGCATGTACACTCCTGTTATCGTCCTATCTCCTTGCTTGATGCGTTAATAAAGGTCGCGGGACGCATCATCTTAAAACGCATTCACAATTGGACTGAGGAGGCATATGTACTATCTAGACTTCAATATGGCTTTCGAACTGGTAGGGGTACAGTCGAACAGAGTTTGAATTTATACTTTTTAATGTCAAAATATGTGGAGGCCAAAAATGGTAATCTTTTTGTAACCTTTATAGATTTGAGCTCAGCGTTCGACTGCGTTGACCATGACCAGCTATGGAGTGTTCTTGAGCAACTGGGGATGAACCTATCCATTCTCAATTTTATAATCAACTTGTATAGAGATGCGGGGGCCAGGGTGCGGTATGGTCAGAGAGGGGAATGCTCCCCAAGATTTACCATCGCTAGGGGGGTGAGGCAGGGGTGCATACTAGCCCCCCTGCTTTTCTCTCTCTATATAAATGCCGTTGGAGATCACTTACAAAGTGCTGAATATGACTACCCTAAGGTGGGGGGTCACGCCGTCCCAATCTTGTTGTATGCCGATGACGCGGCTATATTGTCTCAAACAAGATTGGGGCTGCAAAGGGCAGTCACTAAATTCACTCACTTTATGCAAGAAAGGGGTCTGAAAGTAAATATCGGTAAGACCTTTTCCTTGGCTTGTAGTAAGGGCACAAAGAAAATCCCATGTACGATATTTATTGATGGACAAAAAATCGATACCATAGAACACTTTCCATACTTGGGCATTCAGTTTCATAGAAAGGTGACATGGCAGTCTGCTGTAAAAGCAAGGAAGCTTGCCTTCACCAAAGCGATTGGGGCACTTCGAGACTTTGCTAGCAAAATAGGGGGGAGACCAGTCAAGCAGCTTATTACCATCTACAAAGCAAAATGTGTCTCAACGGCAATCTATGGGGCTGGCCTCTGGGGGATTGATACCATATCACCCATCCAGAAAGTTGAAAACCAGTTCCTAAGGTACCTGTTAGGGATGCCGAAGTCAACATCTACCTATATGATCCATATAGAGTTGGGGCTACCGTTCATTTCGGACGTGATTAAGACTGAGCCCCTTCTCTTATGGCATAAGATTTGGACCACCACACAGACAGCTCTTAACCGAGAAATAATTGTGGACAGCCAAAAACTGGAGGGGGCAAAACATATAAAATGGTTGTCATACGTTAAAAGGATTTGCTTTGATATTAGTCGACCAGAGTTTTTTACTGACCCTCTGAGCTTGGAGCATATTTCCAGGAAAGCTTTGAGAAAGCTCCCAATGGATCACTTAGAAGCGAAGAGATGGTCCATTCAAAAAGTAAAGAAAACTGTTTTGGACTTCCAAAGGATTACCTCGATCCAGGGTTTACAACTATATCTTTCCATTGATACTACTTGTTTCTCAAGAATGCTCCTTTCTGGACTCAGACTGGGCTCTTTCTTTCGGCTAATTACCTTCCCCTCCTGTAATGACTGGTCCCGAAATTTGCCTGCCTGCCCATGCGACGACATTTCACCTCAATCCAATATCCATTCTATACTGTTTTGTACATATTATCTAGTCCCTAGAAAATCCTTATTGAGACCATTACTGAAGATCTGGGGTCTGCGTTCTTGTAAAGATGCATTTGACCGACTACAACAGCTGGAGAATAGGGATGTGATATCTACCATGGAAAAGTTCTTGAAATTGCTGCTAAAATTTAGGAAGTCGATAGGATAAGGACATATAAATTTGCGTTTTTTATGATTCTTTTAACTTTTTAAAATACTGTTTTTATGGAATATGCTATATCCCCTGCTGTTTTTAATCATACACTAATTAATGTAATGTATGCTTTCATGATATCCTTGTGATAATCGAATAAAGCTTATTTTGAATTTGAATTTGAATTTGAACAGCATGTTTCAGTTGCAGGAAAATCAATAGCAACCTCATGCTGCAAAATAGCTAGTCTAGC
Organism: Lissotriton vulgaris; assembly: GCF_964263255.1. NCBI lineage: Eukaryota > Metazoa > Chordata > Amphibia > Caudata > Salamandridae > Lissotriton > Lissotriton vulgaris. Next base: position 1,537,623,146 of record NC_141694.1, read on the forward strand.
ACAACGCATATCAAGCAGGAAATAAGATAAAGCTATCAAGGTGTGGTTAACAGACTTAACCATAGGACAAGGCAGTCTACTAATAGCCCTAACATTATACATTGTCAGTCCAGGAATCCTTCCAACTGAAGCAGCTAAACTAATAGATTCAGACTTGGAAAACAAAATTATATTAGACCACGTCAAAGCCAATAGGCTAAAGTCATAATTCACCTAACACAAATAACACTATGCACTTAATCCCTCAGTATCCACCATGGAGCACATGTGTGCACCATCACCAACAACACTGCATCTCGACATCCCATACCTTTTATTCTTTGGCAAGATTATTCTACTGAAAAACAGCAAGAGTATAGAACAGAAGAGAAATAAGCATATGCAAGATTATCCAACATTAAGGCTAGGATAACATAGCACACTAAAATCAATACACAATGGTGGTGAGTGAGGGTCATCACACGGCATCAGACCACTAAAGTGGCTCATTCACTACAAACATCAAGCATGCATTCCATATATTTCAGAACTGCATTTTACTATTAATACAGAACTCATTTTGGAAACACATAACCAATGACTATTTTCTAATTCTACCAAAATGTGAGAACACAATATGTTTTTATAAAATTACATGTCGGGAAACACATGAATTACCAAAATGCTTCTCTCAGTTGATTCCTATATGCACAGACTCACTATGTGATTCTAGGCAAATAACAATATTTCTTATAAATACAGTAGTAGGGTAGTATAGTGGTGTTTGGGTAGTGTAAGGGGTCCTGCTGTGATAGATTTAAGCTTTAGAGTAGTGAAATGGTGTTTAGGTAGTATAGTGAGTCATACTGGGGTAGTGTTCTAGCATAGTGCAGTGGTGTTTATGTACCGTAGGGGATCATGCTATGGATAGCGTTTTAGGGTTTAAGGTAGTGCAGTGGTGTTTGTGTAGTGTAGGGGCAGTGGTAGGGCAGTGTTCTAGGAAATAAAGTTGTGTTTGGATAGTGTAGGAGGTTGTGCTGGGGTAGACTTAAGGTTTAGGGTAGTAAAGTGGTGAATAGGTAGTGTAGGTGGTCAGGCTGGAGGTAGATTAAGTATTTACAATAGTGCAGTGGTGTTTGGGTAGTGTAGGAAATTATACTGGGGTAGTGTCACTGCAAGACTACATGTACTTATTTGTCTGCAAAAACATCAAGCATACATTCCATATATTTCAGAGCTGCATTTTACTATTAATACTAAACTCATTTTGAAACATATAACCAATGACTATTTTCTAATTCTACCAAAATGTGAGAAAACAATACGTTTTTAACCAATTACATGTCGGGAAACACATGAATTACCAAAATGTTTCTCTCAGAGTGATCCTTAAATGCACAGACTCACCGTGTGATTCTAGACAAATAACAATAATTCTTATGAATACAGTAGTAGGATAGTATAGTGCTGTTTGGGTAGTGTAAGGGGTCCTGCTGTTATAGATTTAAGTTCTAGAGTAGTGAAATGGTGTTTAGGTAATAATGGGAGTCATACTGGGGTAGTGTTCTAGTATAGTGGAGTATCATATTGTGTTAGTGCAGGCTGGATATCACCGGAGGAGGAAGTGACCGAGCTTACTGGTTTTAATACCAATGATTTCAATATCCTAAATAGTTTGGTAACAGACGACAATATCCGACATCCTCCTATAACCAACATAGATTCCCCCTTCCCAAGGCTCATAAGTTTATCTGACACCTTAGTTAATACAAGTGGGTCTGTAGTTGGTGGCTCACTACTCTCGTGGAATATTTCTGGACTGAATGCAAAACTAGCTATTCTTGATTGGTTCACTTTTATTAATGGTTATGACATCTGCCTTTTCCAAGAGACCTGGCTCTTGGAACCGCGATTTTGTGTAGGTATTTAAACCTCCATATTCCAGCTCTGAAAGAGACACACGACCGTCCTGCAGGTGGCCTAACTATTTGGATACGTCAAGTATTAGGTATTAAAATCAAGGCATTACCCTCTGGGAGTAGTGATATCCAGGTAGTGAGGATAGACCTAGGTTCCTTTGTTCTAATGGACATTTATAATGTCTATGTAAGGGGCACCCGAAGTGCCAAGTCCCAGGTGTTTGAGGAGCTTGTAAATCTCTTTGATCTCCAATCGACAAACTCACACATCATAGTAGTGGGTGATTTTAATTCTACTTTCGAACACTTGGTTGTAACAGAGGAGCACCTTACAGATGATGAAGATATATTATGGGGAATTCCCAAACTAGAGCTGAAACCTGTAAAAAGGTGGACGGAAATAGTTATCCAGATTAATACTATCTGTCTGGAAAGGGGTTTAAGGGCCCTTAATGGTAGAATGCCGAAAATAGAATGGGAGCTTATACATTTAATAATGGGCAAAGTAAAAGCAGAATCGATTACATTCCCGTAAGTGTGAGTTTCTGGCACACCATCATTGATATGTCGATAAATGACCTCCCAGAAAGTGATCATAATCCTCTCTGTGCAAGTCATAGGTGGTGGAATATGGAATCCCCTCCTGCTGGGGCGAGGGAGTCATATGCCGCAGATATTGTGCTCTCTAATGATATGAGACGGCTAAGATGGCCTCTTATACTAGAGAACCCTGCCACTCTGGAAAGTATTAAAAAAGATGTTGACTGTACTATCCACGAACTTGAGCAGATCTTGTCTGGAGATAAGGACCTGGGGGAAATAACATGTGTACATAACACACTTTTTACTACCTTGAGATCTTATTTTGAAAGAAAGCACAGACCTGGTCAACCTGCAGCCCCTAGTCCGGGAAGATGGTATAATAAGGAATACAGGCAGGCAAGGGTAGCCCTAGGGAAAGCTATAAAGGAAGGCAAAGTGGACGCTGTGCGTTCTAATAGAAGTATTTATAAAAGTTGTATCCTTAGGGCCAAACGGTCATGGGATGAGTGTAAATGGCAGGACCTGCTAGAAGCTAGTGTGCAGAACAATAGTAAACTGTCTGGAGTACTGTTAAATGGGGGTCAGGTAGCTAGGCGAAGCAGCCACAAAACAATGTTTCACAGGAAGAATGGGTTGAGTGTTTTAGGCCTCAGTATGCCTCTAACCCCGGGTATAAGAATAGGGAAGTCCTGAGTCTATCTTACTACCAGGAAAATGCTTTTAATAGAATAGATGTGGAGCAGGCACTTGGTACAGTGGCAGCTGGAAAAGCATTGGGTCCGGATGGGGTCCCAGCCGATATGTACTTCTATGATAAGACCAAATGGGGTAATTATATTCTGTTGATTGCTAACGCTATGGCCCAGGGAGCACTGATACCAAGCTCCTGGAAAGGGGCAGAAATAATTCTGGTATATAAAAAGGGTGACAGGTCCTTCCCTGGGAATTATAGACCCATTAGCTTGATTGACGCTATCCAGATAATTGTAGGCAGGATGATTTTAAACAAGGTCTTACTGTGGATAGCAGATAATAGTGTATTGTCCCCCTTCCAGGCGGTATTCAGGGAGTCTACGAGCTCCATTGACCAAGTATTTCGCTTCACACTTCTCTACTGGAAAACGGTAACCCTAGGCAAAGGAAGCTTATACGCTGCCTTTGTCGATCTAAGCGAAAACAACAGTTGATGGACAGAATGCAGAACAATGCCATACATTCACCCCAGTACAGAGATCTGGGTCTAAATCCATCATTTTTTTGCACTACACACCACCCCAGTTCAGACATGCCATATGTAAATCAGCCTTGAACCTGTGCCTCATGGGAACAGTCCAGCCCGAACTGCCAAGCCATGTCTTTCCTGGATCGGAATCAAGCATCCTAGGACCGGTTTCTGGCTATCAGCCGTCTTCAGCCAGGTTAGCTTGACTCCAGTGGTGTGGAAAGCATGGGACTCACATCTGAGCATACCCATCCCACTCGGGGTGACAAATTCAAAAACAACAGTTGATGGACAGCATGCAGAACAATGTCATACATTCACCCCAGTACAGAGATCTGGGCCTAAATCCATCGTTCTTTTGCACTCCACACCACCCCAGTTCAGACATGGTCATTTGTCACCCCGAGGGGGATGGGTATGCTCAGGCGTGAGTCCCATGCTCTCCACACCACTGGAGTCAAGCTATCCTGGCTGAAGACGGCTGATAGCCAGAAACCGGTCCTAGGATGCTTGATTCCGGTGCAGGAAAGACATGGCTTGGCAGTTCGGGCTGGACTGTTCCCATGAGGCACAGGGTCAAGGCTGATTTGCATATGGCCATATCTGTACAGGGGTGGTGTGGAGTGCAAAAAAAACGATGGATTTAGGCCCAGATCTCTGTACTGGGGTGAATGTATGACATTGTTCTGCATTCTGTCTATCAACTGTTGTTTTTGCATTTGTCGATCTAAGGGAACCCTTTGACCTAGTCCCTCAACCCAACCTCTGGGTAACGTTAAAAGACCTTGGTCTTCGTAATGAGTTGTTAATTTTAACCAAGAGGCTCCATGAGGATAATCATGCAAGGATTAGCTGGGGCAGGCAGGGCATGACAACCGGTGACTTCCCAGTCGAAAAAGGGGTGCGACAAGGGTGTGCTATGGCGCCCACGCTATTCTTCTTACACATAAACGGAATAGTTGATCGCTTACTGTTGGTGAAGAGAGATGCTCCCACTTTGGCGGGGGTAAACGTCCCGATTTTAATGTTCACCGACAATATGCTTTTAATTGCAAAGACTCCCTGCGGACTCCAGCGGGCATTATTAATCTTTGAATAATTCTGTTCGGAGCAAGGCCTTGAAGTTAATGTGAACAAGACCAAATTCATGGCCTTTAATCCGCACAGAACTTTTAAAAATATTTTTTTATTGACGAAGCAACCATTGGAGCAAGTAAGGTGTTTTACATACCTAGGGGTGAATATTCAGAAAGATTTAAAGTAGAGCCAACAAAGGGATTTGGCCGCCCTAAAGCATAGAGAACTTTTGGGGGCGCTGGTTGCTGAATTTGAAAAATCCATGATTAAGCCCATTAGACCTGTTCTTCAAGTTTATGGGGCGAAAGCTGTAAGTTCTGCTCTGTATGGTGCGGAATTATGGGGGTTTGGGAACTTGACTGATTTAATTATTTCTGAAAACAAGTTTTTGCATGCCATTACTTCCCTTCCCCAGAGTACACCACTAGTGCCCCTAAGGTATGATCTGGGTAGGAACCCTATAGCGGAAGTAGCTAAACTGCGGCCTATTCTTTATTGGCACAGATTGTGGACAACCCCCGAATTATTATTGTACGCCGAGGGTTTCCTTGACATAATAAAATTAGACGGTTTCCATAAAATAGGGTGGTTCAAAGAAGTAAGAAAGATCCTAGCGGATATGAACTCTGGGAGAATCCTGTAGTTAGTTAGTTGACATTTGTTAAGCGCATTATCACCTACAGGTCTCTAAGCGCTGCCAGAGAGATCTTACCTAATCAAGAGAGTCAGTTATATCCACGCTTCTGCAAACAGGACAGTTTTTAATTTTTTTCCTGAATGGAAGGAGGTTGTGTTCCTTCCGCAGACACTCTGGTAAGTTGTTCCAGATGGATGGGATCAAGGATGAAAGTGCTCTGCTGCCTTTTGTGGACAGGTTAAACCTAGGGCAAGCCAGGAGGCTAGCATCCGTGGACCGTAGTGCCCTACTAGGGATGTATTTGACGAGGCGGTCCTTGATGTAAATAGGAGCTCGGCCATAAAGGAATTTATGAGCAATACAGAGGCCCTTGAATTTTGCTCTCTGTTTAACAGGAGGCCAGTGCTCCGTGCTATGATGTGCCCTGAAACCTGCCTGATTTGGTTGCAGGAGATGGTTATTGTCAATGTGGTCAGTCAGTGATTTTAGAACATGTTGCTCAAGAACGTTGGCCAAGAATGGAAGTTGCGAAATTGGCCTGAAATTTTTCAGATCATTTGTGCTAGCCCCAAGTTTTTTTAAGAGTGTAATAACGCGTGCTTCCTTGAAATTGGAAGGCACCTGCCCTATTGCCAGGGATCGATTAAGGAGTGCGAGTATCTCATTTTTGATGCTTACAAATGCTAGCTTAAAAATGTTGGGCGGGCAGGGATCCATTGAGGACCCTGACTTCACTCTCCCAATGAGGTGCTCCAGGGAGTCGTGCGTTAAGGCAGGGAAAGCAGTAAGTGGTTCAGCGAGGGAGATGGACGGTAGCACAGGTGATAAAGTACATGGAAACTGAGGGGTGGATTTAATATCCATCAATAGATTTTTAACTTTTTCCAGAAAAAAAGACTGGACAATATTACAGTCTTCTAGGTGGATGGTCGGTTTTTGTTCTTTGACTTGCCTTAACTCTTTGAGGGTACTAAAAATCACTTTCTGTTTATTGTCGGCGGTCGTGATTCTTGCCTCGTAAAATTCTGATTTGCGTGATAAAATTGCCCTTTTATAAGTTGCAAAAGCCCTACCATAATCTTGGTGGGCGCAAGGGTCGTAGGTTTTCCGCCAGGCTCTCTCACTTTGGCGAAGGGTCTGTTTCAAGGTTCTTACGTGGTCATTGAACCAAGGGGCCCCCTTGCCTTTATCCGAAGTTCTGACCCTACGTGTCGGGGCTGCTTTGTCAATGGCAAGCTGTAGCCCTTCTAACAGGGTACTACTTTCATCATTGATGTTTCCCCACTTAGGTAAAACCGGGGTCGATGTTTGTAGAGCTATAGTTAGGTTAGCGGGGCACATCTTGTTCCAGCCCCGTATCCTTTTCCAATCAGAGAGTGGATTAGTAATTTGCTTAAAAAAGGGGAATTGGCGAAAGAATCCTAGCCCAGTCCAGTCACGGTCAGTCTCGGACTGTCTCAGACTGTCCGCCCTTTGTCCGGGCTTTGTCCCGGCTTGCGTCCCGCGCACGCGTCCCGCTAACGCGCTATGGGACCGCCTATAATACTGGAAGTTAACTAATGGGGAGGAGACTCGGGAAGAGGCAGCAGGTGTGCGAGCTGGTAATAACACACTGCCTGGTGGGCCTCGCAGTTCCGGTCTCAGCAGGCAAACACAGTTCCCAAATTGCTATCGGCAGCTAGAACAGATCACCTCCAGGCAGTTTGGCATGAAGCAGGAAACCACAGTTCCGACTGCGAGCGGCTCCCGCGGAGCGGGGGCCGCAAATCGTTTTTAAAGAGCCCTGGCAGCAGAGTTGAAGGTGGGGAGGAGACACGGGAAGAGGCGGCAGGTGTGCGAGCTGGTAATAACGCACTGCCTGGTGGGCCTCGCAGTCCCGGTCTCAGCAGGCAAACACAGTTCCCAAATTGCTATCGGCAGCTAGAACAGATCACCTCCAGGCAGTTTGGCGTGAAGCAGGAAACCACAGTTCCGACTGCGAGCGGCTCCCACGGAGCGGGGGCTGCGAGTCGTTTTTAAAGAGCCCTGGCAGCAGAGTTGAAGGTGGGGAGGAGACACAGGAAGAGGCGGCAGGTGTGCGAGTTGGTAATAACGCACTGCCTGGTGGGCCTCGCAGTCCCGGTCTCAGCAGGTAAACACAGTTCCCAAATTGCTATCGGCAGCTAAAACAGATCACCTCCAGGCAGTTTGGCGTGAAGCAGGAAACCACAGTTCTGACTGCGAGCGGCTTCTCCTTCAAAGAGTCCTCTCCAATGTCCTTCCTCACTCTCTTAAGGCCGTTTCTGCTCTCCTGTAATTGGTCCCAGGCTTCGTTTTCCGGGTAGCAAGGGCGGTACTTCCGGGGCATGTCTCTGACCGCGTCCCTGTGGAGACAGAGCAGAGACATCTGGATGTCGTGGTTCTTCCAGGTCGGTAGGGGTTTCCCTCCACAAGGCACCTGTTGGCCAATCAATCAGGGATTTATAGAGTGCACTACTCACCCATGAGGGTCTCAAAGCGCTGGGGGGGCATTTAGGCAGCTCCGGTCATTCAAAAAGCCAGGTCTTGCGGCTCTAGTCTGATGCTGAGGGGGAGTTTGTTCCAGGTCTTGACCGCGATATAGGAGAAGGATCTGCCTCCTGTACTGGCTCTGTGTATGCGGGTGATTTCGGCCAAGGCCTGGTCAGCAGAGCTGAGGTTTCTCTTCGAGGAGTAGAAGGAGATTCTTTTGTTGAGGTTTTGGGATCCGGTGTTGTGGAGGGATTTGTAGGTGTGCGTGAGCAGCTTGAAGGGCACTCTTTTTTTTAAGGGAGCCAGTGGAGGTATTGTTGTTTCAGGGGGATGTGGTCTTGTCGTGGGATGCTGAGGACGAGTCTGTCTGCAGCGTTCTGGACGGTCTGTAGTTTGTGGAGCAGATATTTGTTGATTTCAGCATAGAGGACATTCCGGTAGTCCAGCCTACTGGTGATAAGTGCAAGGGTGACGGTTTTCCTGGATTTGGGGGGGGACTCTTGAAAGGTCTTGCGAAGTATGCGGAGGGTGTTGAAGCATGTGGAGGCTACGGTGTTGGCCTACGGGTCTGCTCTATCAGTCACACCGTGTGTGACATCAAAGAATAGTGGCAGCAGTAACCAGGGCTGACCCACAAAAGTGTGTGAGTGCAAGAACTAGAGTGAAAATGTGTTGGTTGGGATCATGATCAACCAAAGAGCTGAGGGAAGAGAGTCTGCATCCAGGGCAGAGAAAATTAGAAGCATCACATTCATTTTTGTGTGGATGTGTGACATGGTGTTTCCCTAATCAATAGTGTTGGTTCCTTAAAGCTACTCCTAGTGTCAAGGACTGCCAAATATGTATGCTAGTCCCCATTATAAGAGTATTATCTCGCAATTGTTCCTGATCATGGTATAATTGTGCCATTGCCATAATATTTTCGTGCTTGACTATTTGGGGCATACGAGTCTAGTAATCACATACTTGCTGCCATCATCGACATATTAAGAGCATTACTGGCTTGCTTTCAGCCATTCCTGACAGAGTGGCAACCGCTTCTCCCATTATAATATCCATAACTGATATATGTTGGGCATCCAGCTGTGGCACAGTGGAAGCCCCGGTTTAATGGTGGGCATTATTAGCATAACAGATGGATTAATAGTGTTATGGTGAGCAAGCATGGCCTATGATTCTAATTCCTGGGTATTTGAAGTGGAATTTGTCCATCAGAGGGATTTTTACATGGCGGTACTCAAAGAAAACGAAAAGCTGATGTTTAGGGACTGTGAATTTTCTAACAATGAAAACTGAATTGATTTTTAAAGAAAAAAAATATGCTTTTTCTGAAAAGGTTTCTCTTTTGGAAAATTTAGTTTGATTGCTCAAATTGGAAACTCGTTTTGATAGAAAAATATGTGTAGTTTTAAAAACTAATATGCTAATGAAGACAAAATATTACAATTCTAAAACACATTTAAAGTTGTTAGCTGAATGATAAATTAATTTGAGTTGGGAAGACTTACTGCTGTGGTAGTACACTTTGTGGCACACAGCATATGATGATTTGAATCTTACTTGATTGCACGCATTTAATATTAAAAAAGTTTTCCTAGCATTCTGTTGATAACTTCATCTGGAATGTGTGGATGGTGACTACTGATAAATCGTTCTTAGGGTGGTCATTGTGTAATGTTAATACATATCATCGGCATTTTATAGTGATAAAATAGGCTAGTAACTTGTGAGGACTTTCCTTGAGCAGAATTAGCTCTCACTACAGAAAAGGTTGGAGACCCCTGTGTTATACTAAATGTAACATGTGACCTGCAGCTTATACAGAATTCATTGTGGACAACATGCAAGCCTCTGATGTAAGTATTGGAATTGGAACAGTTGTCATGCAGGGATTGTAGCTTCTGAGACGTGTTCAATTTACATTGATTTATTGGTGGTGGTTCTGAAGTTCTTTATATCCAGTCATATAACATACGGACACCTCAATTCTTGGATAGATAGGAAGAGCTAGGATGCTGTTTACTTTTCCTTTGTCCTTCCTCTGTCACCCGCAAACTTCACAATATCCTTCTTCATTAAACCCCCTCCTACATTGTCGCCCCAACTTTTTTGAGTGGTTATACCTTGGTCTCACCGATGAATGTCCGATTTACATCACTCCAACCTAACTGACTACGTTATGCCTCCACCAACCACTAAATTAGATCCTGCAAAAAGTGCTGGGAAGGTGGTCTCCCTTGGTCCCATTTTTCTAATTGAATCTTTTTTTGCTCAACGACCAGCATAGACAATGAATGGTTCCTGCTTTGTGTCCTTGGTCCACATTGTTGGTTTTTCTTGCTTCCAAAACATTTGTAAGTGCCAGGGTAAAGATCTTGTCCAGGGACTACAATCAAATTCAATCCGACTGTGCGCATTTGAATTTGTTTACAGTGAGAAAGGTTTCCTTACTTTATACCTTGATACATTTTCTTCAGTTTTTATTTTTGCTTCACTTATTAAAGTGCCCTTGTCCACTTAAGCTCCTTAGGATTATTAATATATGCATTTAAATGTATCTTCAGATCAGCATGCATGAACTGCTTGGAGACACAAGGCAGCACAGCAGTAGTTGCCCAAACCGACAAGGTGGGTGTTAAATAAAATGCAACCAGGAGAAGTGAAGAAGAAGGCAGTTTATTGAATCCTGTCCTCAAGCACCATCAACGCTGACTGAACATTCTAAGGTGAGCTCCTCACCAACATTCTAAGGAGGGGGGAACCAAGGGAAGGGAGCGAGGAGGGGGGAATGGAACGTACCAAGGGTAAATATGTGTACCTAAAGATAACTGAATTACAGACAGATTACAACACACCTCCTTTTGTAACAAGATTAAATGCAGATAAGTGAAAACAGATTACAGCACACCTCCCTTTGAAGAAGATTTTAGCAGATAAGTAAGGAACATGTTACAATCAGGATTATATTACAAAATCTTCATGCCAGCGCGGAGGACGGCGTATTCTGGTCCCCTTATGTGAATGGTCATTGGAGACTTGTCTTCCTAGTTTTCTCAACTGTCAGATGCAGGAGTACAAGTTCTTGGGCAGCAACTTACATTGTCCATACTCCATGTGCTACCATCTTCCAATACGACAGAATTGTTGTTTACACGCTGGATTCTCACTGGTTTGGAGAAAGCGGAATATCTTGCATGCCCAACACAGGGTCTTTTAATCACAACCCACTGTCCGAGAGAAAACTGTCTGTTGGTGGTTCCCCATTTCTGGTCATACCTTGCCTTATAATTAGCTTGATGGTGATCCACTTTTTCTTTGAATGCCTCAGCTGATACACCTCACAGTCATCGCCTGGGGTGCTCACCCATAACCGTCAGAGGCACTGAATCTGAACCGCTCTGACCAGCGCGCCCCAGGAAATTACAGAGCGATGAAAGAATGCCACAAGCACTTCACAGTGGCAGTATAATGCGCATCACGGTTGAACTTCCACAGCACAAATTATTAGCTGGCACAGCTGAGTGCTTCGAACTAGAGCTTCCGCAGGTAGTAATCGGACAAGGTACACACAATCCCACAGCAAAATCAATGCCAATCGGTGAGCGCTGTTACATTTAACTGCCAAAGTCCATCATTGTCAGGTAGAAGACCTAGTCGGACGTAGGACAAACCCGTGAAGGGTTTAGCGCAGTCATAAGGTAGCGCTCTCACAGTAGGATAATATTACAGCAAACAATACCAAGGTCGTAAACAACTTCAAGAGAGCGAACCTCGCAGCTAGTTTGACTCACGTGTACCACCTCCTCCATGCCAGCTCACATTACAGTCAGCTCAGCAGGATCTGAAGAAGACAGGTTGGTGCAGAATAAAAAGGGGAAGGAACAGGAGCTGCCCCCAGCGCAGCAGCGTCGCCAATTTGTTAAATAAACTGCAACCAGGAGAAGTGAAGAAGAAGGCAGTTTATTGAATCCTGTCCTCAAGCACCATCAACGCTGACTGAACATTCTAAGGTGAGCTCCTCACCAACATTCTAAGGAGGGGGGAACCAAGGGAAGGGAGTGAGGAGGGGGGAATGGAACGTACCAAGGGTAAATATGTGTACCTAAAGATAACTGAATTACAGACAGATTACAACAGTGGGCCTGACCCTACCTCATTTCTTCATTTCAATCCGAAACATTCCCTTGATAGTCTGCTCAAAAAAATGTATTTATGCTTATAGTTCCTTTTTTTATAAATGGCAAATAAATATTCTTTTAGAAGTGACAAGTCAGGACAAAAATACAACCAACCACAAAATAGTCACCATATATACATCACATTTCGAATTAATAGATGTTCCCTGAAACTATGACTTCATCTATGGTCCGTAACAAATTAGAGGATTTGTTTACATCACTAAACTCACAAGAAATGAATCATTAGAAAAACATCGAAAACACATGTTTTAACTAATTCCACAGAACCAAAAACATTGGATGAAACCAATTACAATGTTTAGTCAAGTGCAACTTCTAGTATTCAGACTTTATAGATTCTGCTAACAACAGGGATGAGAAAAATGAAACCATGCTGAAATTACAAATATGTTCTTCCTTAAGCAATTTAATATTTGAGGTCAAGATTTATTATTTGTACTTCAAAGAAGAAGTGCGAGTATATATTTCTGCAGTGAAATCATGTCTTTAAACATCTTTTTTACCTTGTCCTCTGAATATTTACAGTGAAAATCCTTGTTATAACAGGGAAAAGAGGCTTAGCTGTATCTTGTAGAAATTAGGACCAGACTGCAGGCCTGAGGAAACAAAGCATTCAGACGCATGTACCTGAGCTAAAAGGAGGCACGCTGGCCTACAAGATGAGAACCTAGGATGCGTGTTTCCAGGCCAGAGAAGACCTGGCCTGGTAGCTCGGGCTAAACTGTTCCCATAGGGAACAGGGTCAAGACTCATTTGCATATGGCTGGGTCTAAACTGAAATGGCATGGGGAACAAAAAAACGATGGATTTAGGCCCAGATCTCTGTACTGGGGTGAATGCATGACATTGTTCACCATTCTGTCCATCAATTGTTCTTTTTGCATAAATCATCTGTGGACAGCTACTGCAAAGTACTCTCATGAGGGTGTGGTGCTTAAAGAGACAACCCAGTCTGGGAACAGAGTTCAGCTTCTGATGTTTAGCTCAGCACCAGAAGTCCTTATTGCAAAGATGATCATCTCTGTCTGCTCCTACCTCATCTCCCCTATGAGAGAAAGAGCCCTTGTGCTGGTCGGAAACTGCCCTTTGCAGATGAATAAGCCACTTCCACCCTAGCCTAGGGTTTGGAAGCTCCACCTGAGGTAAGGTTCCTTATTCCTGTTACTGCCACTACTTTTGGAGTCTGAGAAACCAATGGCACCCTATGATTCTTCATGGGATTATGCTACCACCATATTGTGGAGAACGCACTCAACTTGCTCCACTTTTAAAGCTCCCTCCTTTGAGTTGTTGCTGTCCAGCATGCAAGTCTTAATCCACACTGAGTCAGGTGTTCCCAAACTATTAGATCTGCAGTGTGCCTCAATTGTTTTTGTCCAAACCTTACCAGAGACTTATGCCCTGATTTATGGGACAACCCGGTGATTTCTGGAGATATAACAACACCAGAGCACCCTGTATTGGTAGAACGCCAACTACTGTATAAATACTATGGAGATGTGATTGCAACTTTAGTGCCTGCTCTGGATTGTGCACTGCTTTCTGAAATAAGACAATTTTCCTCGTCCATCTACCTATAAATCAGTCTCTATGTCTTCTTTAGACTGTGCCACCTGGATGCAACCATAATGGTCAACAGTTTCCTGCCCTGTATTTTCCCATCAGTGTGTCCTGCATAGTTTATTATCAAACTAAGTTGATTTATGCTTTACTTATTGAGAAACGGTCCTGTTCGGCAAAGTATGCTGAGAGACTGCAAGAAACCACCGTCTCTTAGACACTTAGGCTACTTTTCCCTCCAAATATTTCTGAAACACTCCATTTCAGATCAACATCTTTCCTCTTCAGAACCTTCTTTTCTCAGTCTCCCACACATATGTCCATGCACCTCCTTCACTTCATCACCCCCAGACACAACACATCCACTCACCTTTAAGTACTGTATTTTCTTTAACTTTTGCTCTGTAAATATTTCAACAGCTGCATACCTCCTTCCGACACTTTCGCATAGAATCACAATAACAGTTGGTACACCTGCCCATTTCACTGTGTGCTCTGCATAGAGGCTAAGCATTGGATGAGGCTATTTTCTGGGCACTGTGAGGCCTTTGGCTTGAAGTCCACATCTCTCAAACATGGCCTGTATAAACACCTACCCACAGCCTCAACCCGCAGATGCACAGAAGCACCCTTTTCACAATACTCACTATACATGTTCCATTAAAGAAATAGAGAAACACTACATCCTGGAAAATGTAATTACTTTTAGGGAATGCAACTATAAAAAGTGAAACGTAAAGAAACAACATTGCTATTCTCGAGGGAAAATGTCTGATTTGCAAAACCGTGGGTGTTACCCGTTGGTGGGGTACAAGACTTAGGCCCACATGCATCATTGCATCCGTTTGCGATTCCTAAATTGCGAAAATTAAGGAATCGCAATTTAGAAATCGCAACATGGTTGCGATTCCTAAAATTGCGAAATGGATGATGCATTCCAAATTAGTCAATTGCATTCGCAAACGCCGAAAATTGCGATTTGCACCGTTTGCGAATGCAATTGACGTTGATGCATGTGGGCAATAGGGCTTAACGCAAGCCATAGAAGACCCTGCAGCGCAAAGGGGACCCCAGCCATCCAGGGGGCTCCAAACCCTTCCAGGGGCCCCATTCAGCCCAAGTTCAATGAATATCTGTGAGATATGGGAGACTCAACGGCCCGCATCATATTCTGCAGGGGGGGGCATTAATTTGCATTACAGCACTGAAAAGGGAGGGAGCAGGTCACTTAGAAATCAACACCCGCACCACCTACACCCCCTATTTAGTGACGTCACTAGTTCTGAACGCACATTTCCGCAATCAAACCCTACTCAAATGTGCGTGAGTAAAAAAGGGACAATAAGGAGGAAAAACGTGTGAGAAACGGTGCAGGACAGTTTTTCATATGTTATTGCCTATTATGTATGGATTCGTTGTTATTCTGCACCTCGAAAACTCTGATTCTACAAGATGGCTGCTTCCATGTACGGGAAAACCTATTCAGTTCCTCGGCATCTTTAATATCAAGGGCCTCACTCCTGAAGTTCAGTTTCCATGTTTATTTTTTTCTTAAATGTGTGCATTTTGAATACTTTATCCAAACTGAAATTGAGGTTTGTTTGCACTCGTCTACCCTGGCTCGATGCAACTGGAAGATTGAGCTGACAGCGTTTTACAGATTTGTGGAAAAGTACGATAACGAAGTGAAACGCAGTCAGCAACACGCTGCACACGAGCCAAGGGAAACGAAGCCACAGCATATGAAATCAGACACAGTTCAAAGGGAAAATGAAGCTGGTAAATATTTTGAACAAATTCATTTTACCCTAATAAATCTGAAGCCATGAAGTGGTGCTTGTGATGATTGTTTTTATGTCTCCCTTGACAGAATCTTTATGTTATTTTTCCAAACAACTGGTTACCAGAGCAGTGTGGCCACACAGCATGGAATGTAGACAAGCTCCCAGGGCCGTGCTAGAGGAAACACCAAACAATGTAAAGGAAAATATAATACAAAACAAGTGAACAGCGAAAACAAAAAAAAAAGGTCACCGTGTAAAAGCCAGCATTCAGCAGGGAAAAAGGTCAATCTTTGCCAAATTCCTAAGAATTCCCTTTTATAAGCTTAACAATCGAGGGGAACAATAGGCATGCTTGCAGTGTTTCTAGGAAGCACATTATGTGGCTTAAATAGAAAGTGCTTTGGAACCGCTCCCGTAAACAGAGACGGCCGTCAGAGAGCTAAGTCTGCAGCTTATTGGCAGAAAACACCTCAAGCGACATCAAAACATGGCGAGGGTTGAATCAGCTGCTGGCCTTCCATTAGACATGGCGGTGAACAGGGCTTTAAGTGGAACGGGGCTTGCTGGGTCTCAGCCTGAAAATAAAGTAAATCCTGATTTACATAGCAGTCATGCAATTCAGAGTGGCAAGTAAAGTTGCTGTGCTACATTGAAAGGGAGGGAGCAGAACAGTGCCATATCTACACAGGGTCGGATTGGGATCATAATTCGGCCCGGGCACTGACGAAAAAAGTGGCCCACATTCAAGAGGCGTGGCCCATATTTAAGGGGTGTGGCCCACATTCAAGGGGCGTGCCCTTTCACGAAACACCATTTGCACAGACAAAGAATGAAAGTGGGAGGATACTGTTCTTGCAGAGGACACAGGGCCAAGGTGACAATGGCCTACATGCTGAGCAACTAAAAAAAATAGCAAGGCCCCTTTATGTCACAAAATTATTCCAGACCTCCAGCACAGGAGCACCTGAAAAGCAGCAAAGCCCCTGCTATTAGTAACCTACTCAGCCCTCCCAAGACCTTCAGCTCAGGAGCACATGAACAGAGGTAAGGCCCCTGCAATTAGTAAATTAATCAACCCTCCAGGCCTTGGGAAAATGTCCTGGCAGGGGAGCACAAAACACAGCTTTCTGGGTCATCCAAGGTAGCCAGGTAGCAGGTAGCCAGGGGGGAGGCTGGGGTGAAGCTGGTGCATGGGAAGTGCCTTCCCAGTGTGTTCTGGCAGTTTGAGTATTTACCATTTACTGTAGTATTACCCTTGTAACTTGCACACGTCACTTTTCTCTTGTAACACACTGTTTGCTACCTCTCACTTTTGTTTGCTTTAGATACTTGCACAAGTGCTACCATTGCCTAAGTAACGTTTGTTCTTGTGCTGGAGTGTCTGCCTTTAATTGCAGTATTATACCTCTACTTGTATTTTGTACGCTTTTGTAACCTGCACACATATCACTTTTTCCTCCTGTAATGTATCGTTTGCTCCTCTTGTATTTTGGTTGCTCACTATTGTCACTTTTGATTCATGTAACTTAATGTTTGCTTTTGTAATTTGTCCACTTATAATTTTCTCCTCATGTATTATTGCTGTTCCTAGTGTGAAGCGCTCTGACACCTTCGGGTAAAGTCCGCGCTATATAAAATCGCATAAATAAATAAAACAAAAAAATTCCAAACATCACCAGGTCCCCACAGCAAGACCCATTCTTTCTCGCCCACTATGCCCTGAATGTGAAGGGCTAACACCGTTTCTGGGCTGCATGGGCGCCAGGGGGCCGAGGTGCAAATGGCTCAAAGGCCTGAGAAACACTTGGCCCCCAGGGAGGCCGATTATTGCAAACATATTTACAACAAGGGGTGGTGAGGGACAGAGTCTCTGAATTAAACAGAAAACTCTCACCCAGTCAAGAGATCAGGGCTAGATCCAACACCGTTTTTTAGCTCACTGCACCATCCCAGTTTCAGAACCTGGCTGTATGCAAATTAGTCTGTTCCTGTCCCAGTGCATGATGAGAACAGGGCAAACCAAACTACAAAAGCCAATTCTTACACTGGGAAGGAAACAAGCTCCCAGGGACCGGTTTCTGGCATTACAGCCGTCTTCGGCCCGGTTTGCTTGAATCCTGATGATGCAATGAGCAAGGGACTCACATCTGAGTATACCCTTCCACGCTTAGGGTGGACAAAAATATTTACAACAAGGGGTGGTGAGGGACAGAGTCTCTGAATTAAACAGAAAACTCTCACCCAGTCAAGAGATCAGGGCTAGATCCAACACCGTTTTTTAGCTCACTGCACCATCCCAGTTTCAGAACCTGGCTGTATGCAAATTAGTCTGTTCCTGTCCCAGTGCATGATGGGAACAGGGCAAACCAAACTACAAAAGCCAATTCTTACACTGGGAAGGAAACAAGCTCCCGGGGACCGGTTTCTGGCATTACAGCCGTCTTCGGCCCGGTTTGCTTGAATCCTGATGGTGCAATGAGCAAGGGACTCACATCTGAGTATACCCTTCCACGCTTAGGGTGGACAAAAATATTTACAACAAGGGGTGGTGAGGGACAGAGTCTCTGAATTAAACAGAAAACTCTCACCCAGTCAAGAGATCAGGGCTAGATCCAACACCGTTTTTTAGCTCACTGCACCATCCCAGTTTCAGAACCTGGCTGTATGCAAATTAGTCTGTTCCTGTCCCAGTGCATGATGGGAACAGGGCAAACCAAACTACAAAAGCCAATTCTTACACTGGGAAGGAAACAAGCTCCCGGGGACCGGTTTCTGGCATTACAGCCGTCTTCGGCCCGGTTTGCTTGAATCCTGATGGTGCAATGAGCAAGGGACTCACATCTGAGTATACCCTTCCACGCTTAGGGTGGACAAAAATATTTACAACAAGGGGTGGTGAGGGACAGAGTCTCTGAATTAAACAGAAAACTCTCACCCAGTCAAGAGATCAGGGCTAGATCCAACACCGTTTTTTAGCTCACTGCACCATCCCAGTTTCAGAACCTGGCTGTATGCAAATTAGTCTGTTCCTGTCCCAGTGCATGATGGGAACAGGGCAAACCAAACTACAAAAGCCAATTCTTACACTGGGAAGGAAACAAGCTCCCGGGGTCCGGTTTCTGGCATTACAGCCGTCTTCGGCCCGGTTTGCTTGAATCCTGATGGTGCAATGAGCAAGGGACTCACATCTGAGTATACCCTTTCACGCTTAGGGTGGACAAAAATATTTACAACAAGGGGTGGTGAGGGACAGAGTCTCTGAATTAAACAGAAAACTCTCACCCAGTCAAGAGATCAGGGCTAGATCCAACACCATTTTTTAGCTCACTGCACCATCCCAGTTTCAGTACCTGGCTGTATGCAAATTAGTCTGTTCCTGTCCCAGTGCATGATGGGAACAGGGCAAACCAAACTACAAAAGCCAATTCTTACACTGGGAAGGAAACAAGCTCCCGGGGACCGGTTTCTGGCATAACAGCCGTCTTCGGCCCGGTTTGCTTGAATCCTGATGGTGCAATGAGCAAGGGACTCACATCTGAGTATACCCTTCCACGCTTAGGGTGGACAAAAATATTTACAACAAGGGGTGGTGAGGGACAGAGTCTCTGAATTAAACAGAAAACTCTCACCCAGTCAAGAGATCAGGGCTAGATCCAACACCGTTTTTTAGCTCACTGCACCATCCCAGTTTCAGAACCTGGCTGTATGCAAATTAGTCTGTTCCTGTCCCAGTGCATGATGGGAACAGGGCAAACCAAACTACAAAAGCCAATTCTTACACTGGGAAGGAAGTTTAGGCTTGGTAGTTTAGTCTGCCCTGTTCCCATGACGCACTGGGCCAGGGACAGACTGATTTGCATATAGCCAGGTTCTGAGCTGGGATGGGGCAGTGAGATAAATAACGGTGATGGATCAAGCCCTGATCTTTGGACTGGGTAAGAGTGGTCTGTTTAACTCAGACACTCTGTTCATTATTTATTTATTTATTTATTTTATGTAGTTTGTAGAGCGCGCAGCTACCCCCGAGGGGGTGTCCCGGCGCTAAAATTCAGGGGTTGCCAAGGGAGAGGGGGAGTGAAAAAAGGGAAAGTGGATAGACTAGAGTCCGGAGAAGAGCCAGGTTTTAAGTTTGGCTCGGAAGATTGTTTCGGAAGGACAGAACCTCAGCTCGAGCGGAAGGGAGTTCCACAGTCTGGCAGCAATGACACTGAAACCTCTGCCACCGGTTCTAGAAAGTCTGAACCGGGGAGAGATCAGGAGGCGGAGGTCATTGGATCTCAGGGATCTGGTGGAGCAGGATATCGAGACCCGTTTTTTCAAATAGGGAGGTCCGTAGTTGTTTACGGCTCGGTAGGTAAGAGTGAGGACCTTAAATTGAATACGGCTAGCCACTGGGAGCCAATGGAGTTCTCTCCGGTAGGCAGAGATAGGTTGACGGTACGGGATATTACCAATCAGTCTGGCTGCAGCATTCTGGACAATCTGCAGCCGGCCTATCAGGTACTGGGGAGCCCCAGCATAGAGACTATTAGCATAGTCCAAGTGGGACGTGATGAGAGCCTGGGTCACAGTGCGACGGGAGTCCAGGGGGAGATAGGGTAGAATCTTTCTTATCATGCGTAGTTTCATAAAGCAAGCGGAAGTAACTTTATTAATCTGGGTTTTGCATGACAAGGAATCATCAAATTGGAAACCAAGATTCCGCGCCGAGTGGACAGGGGACGGGGCAGGATCAAGCGCAGTGGGCCACCACCAAGCAGAGGGGATAGGGGTTTTCTGATTGAAAAACAGAACCTCAGTTTTATCTGCATTCAATCTGAGGTGGTTCGCAGTCATCCAGCCACTGATGTTATTGAGGCATTGGCGGAACTTGAGGAATGCGGAGTCCGAGTGGTCCCTAAAGGAAAACACCAGCTGTGTGTCGTCAGCGTAAGAGACCACCCTAACTCCGTAGGACTCCACAACGTCAGCCAAGGGGGCCAGGTAGACATTGAAGAACAGGGGGCTGAGGGCGGAGCCCTGCGGCACCCCACATGATAGAGGTTTTTTCTCTGACCTAAAAGGGCGTAGCAGTACCCTTTGACTTCTGTGTGAGAGGAAGGACTCGATCCAGCCGAGGGCAGTGCCACCAATGCCAATCTGCTTTAGTCGATCGAGGAGGATGGGGTGAGAGACCGTGTCGAATGCTGCGGACAGGTCGAGGAGAACGAACATGGCCTCCTCGCCCCTGTCCACGCATTCTCGGATGGTTTCAGATACTTCCAGCAGGGCCGTCTCCGTGCTGAATCCGGCTCTGAAACCGGACTGGGATCCGTGTAGCAGAGAGTGATCTTCCAAGTATTCCGTAAGTTGGAGCTGTACGGCTTTTTCCAGGACCTTGGCGGGTTTAGGAAGGAGGGAAATGGGACGGTAGTTAGTAAAGACAGCGGGGTCTGCGTCAGCCTTTTTCAGAATGGGGATCACCAGGGCCTCCTTCCAGATGGTAGGGAAGAATCCATGGTGGAGGGAGGCATTCCAGACGGAAAGGAAAGGGCAGGCAAGTGAAGGTGCCAGTTCTCCCATGATTTTCGCGGGAACAGGATCAGAGGGGGCACCCGATTTACAGCAAATGAGTAATCTGATGGCCTCGTCCTGGTTGAGTTTGTTGAATGAGTGGAAGGACGGAGACTCTGGGGGACTGGTGAAAGAAGACTGGGTGACCAGCTCGGTGGGGAAGGAGACACAGAGTTTATTGATTTTTTCCAGAAAGAAATCTGAGAGTCCCTCACAGAGAGCCTGACTAGCGGTGTTCTGGGGGGCCCTGGCCGGAGGGTTAATAAAGTCTTTAACGATGCTGAAGAGCGTTTTTGAAGAATTTTTAGCTTTATTAATTTGATCGGCAAAGTGGTCTTTCATCGCGCTTTTTTTAAGTTTAAGGAATTGTTTTAGGGCCGTTTTATAAAGGTGTTTGGCTTCAAGATCGTAGTTGAGTCTCCACTTGCGTTCAAGAGCCTTACATCTGCTTTTCTCCTCCCGCAGGGGAGTGGAGAACCAGGGAGCAGAGGGTCGCGACCTAGAGGAGGAGATGGTTACCTGGGGGGCAATAGAATCAATTGCTTTAAGGAGAGTGGAGTTCAACCTAGAAACATTTTCATCGATGTCCGGGGAGAGGTGCTCCGACTGAAAGTGGAATATAGGGTCTAGGGTAGCGCAAGTAACCTTATGCCACTTTCTTCCCAGCTCCTTCCTAGGGGCCATTGGGGCAGATTTGCGTCCCAAGGTGAGAGAGAATGGGATGAGGTAGTGATCAGTCCAGGTAAGAGGGAGAGGCTGAAGGACAGTGATGAGTGAAAAATTAGCGAATACAAGGTCCAGCGTGTGGCCTGCCACATGAGTGGGACCTACAACCAGTTGTTTGAGATTGAGGCTCTCCATAGTATCTACCAGGTTGGTAGCCTTAGTACATAGCGGGTTGTCTATGTGAAGATTAAAGTCGCCCAGGACAATAAAGTTTTGGTGTTTAATAGATAGGTCAGCCACTAGGTGAACAAGGGCAGTGAGGGAGAGGGCGGTGACGGGGGGGGGATAGTAGACTAATATGCCAGCCAAGATAACTGACGCAGAGTCAGAGACAGAGAAGTACATGGCTTCGATTGTGCCTATATCAGCAAGTTTAGTAAAAGTCAGCTGGAAAGAGGATTTAAATATGATGGCTAGACCGCCTCCAGACTTACCTCCGGCCCGATTCAGGCATTTGATGTCATAACCTGGGGGGATAGCCAGGTAGATATCCGGCGAGGAAGAGTCTGTGATCCAGGACTCGGTTAGAAAGAGAAAATCCCATTTGTCAGATGAGATGGACATCCAGATGTCATTGGCATGGCAGGGAAGAGATCGACAATTAACCAACCCTGCTCGCAGGGTGTACCCCCTTTTTGTAAATCGTTTTTGGCCACTATAGGTGTGGCAGGGTATACTCAGACATGAGTCCCTTTCTCACTGCTCCATCAGGATTCAAGCAAGCCGGGCCGAAGAAGGCTGAAATGCCAGAAACCGGTCCCCGGTAGCTTGTCTCCTTTCTGGTGAAGAATTGGCTTGGTAGTTTAGTCTGCCCTGTTCCCATGATGCACTGGGCCAGGGACAGACTGATTTGCATATAGCCAGGTTCTGAGCTGGGATGGGGCAGTGAGATAAATAACGGTGATGGATCAAGCCCTGATCTTTGGACTGGGTAAGAGTGGTCTGTTTAACTCAGACACTCTGTTCATCACCACCCCCTTTTTGTAAATCGTTTTTGGCCACTATAGGTGTGGCAGGGTATACTCAGACATGAGTCCCTTTCTCACTGCTCCATCAGGATTCAAGCAAGCCGGGCCGAAGAAGGCTGAAATGCCAGAAACCGGTCCCCGGTAGCTTGTCTCCTTTCTGGTGAAGAATTGGCTTGGTAGTTTAGTCTGCCCTGTTCCCATGATGCACTGGGCCAGGGACAGACTGATTTGCATATAGCCAGGTTCTGAGCTGGGATGGGGCAGTGAGATAAATAACGGTGATGGATCAAGCCCTGATCTTTGGACTGGGTAAGAGTGGTCTGTTTAACTCAGACACTCTGTTCATCACCACCCCCTTTTTGTAAATCGTTTTTGGCCACTATAGGTGTGGCAGGGTATACTCAGACATGAGTCCCTTTCTCACTGCTCCATCAGGATTCAAGCAAGCCAGGCCGAAGAAGGCTGAAATGCCAGAAACCGGTCCCCGGTAGCTTGTCTCCTTTCTGGTGAAGAATTGGCTTGGTAGTTTAGTCTGCCCTGTTCCCATGATGCACTGGGCCAGGGACAGACTGATTTGCATATAGCCAGGTTCTGAGCTGGGATGGGGCAGTGAGATAAATAACGGTGATGGATCAAGCCCTGATCTTTGGACTGGGTAAGAGTGGTCTGTTTAACTCAGACACTCTGTTCATCACCACCCCCTTTTTGTAAATCGTTTTTGGCCACTATAGGTGTGGCAGGGTATATTCAGACATGAGTCCCTTTCTCACTGCTCCATCAGGATTCAAGCAAGCCGGGCCGAAGAAGGCTGAAATGCCAGAAACCGGTCCCCGGTAGCTTGTCTCCTTTCTGGTGAAGAATTGGCTTGGTAGTTTAGTCTGCCCTGTTCCCATGATGCACTGGGCCAGGGACAGACTGATTTGCATATAGCCAGGTTCTGAGCTGGGATGGGGCAGTGAGATAAATAACGGTGATGGATCAAGCCCTGATCTTTGGACTGGGTAAGAGTGGTCTGTTTAACTCAGACACTCTGTTCATCACCACCCCCTTTTTGTAAATCGTTTTTGGCCACTATAGGTGTGGCAGGGTATACTCAGACATGAGTCCCTTTCTCACTGCTCCATCAGGATTCAAGCAAGCCGGGCCGAAGAAGGCTGAAATGCCAGAAACCGGTCCCCGGTAGCTTGTCTCCTTTCTGGTGAAGAATTGGCTTGGTAGTTTAGTCTGCCCTGTTCCCATGATGCACTGGGCCAGGGACAGACTGATTTGCATATAGCCAGGTTCTGAGCTGGGATGGGGCAGTGAGATAAATAACGGTGATGGATCAAGCCCTGATCTTTGGACTGGGTAAGAGTGGTCTGTTTAACTCAGACACTCTGTTCATCACCACCCCCTTTTTGTAAATCGTTTTTGGCCACTATAGGTGTGGCAGGGTATACTCAGACATGAGTCCCTTTCTCACTGCTCCATCAGGATTCAAGCAAGCCGGGCCGAAGAAGGCTGAAATGCCAGAAACCGGTCCCCGGTAGCTTGTCTCCTTTCTGGTGAAGAATTGGCTTGGTAGTTTAGTCTGCCCTGTTCCCATGATGCACTGGGCCAGGGACAGACTGATTTGCATATAGCCAGGTTCTGAGCTGGGATGGGGCAGTGAGATCAATAACGGTGATGGATCAAGCCCTGATCTTTGGACTGGGTAAGAGTGGTCTGTTTAACTCAGACACTCTGTTCATCACCACCCCCTTTTTGTAAATCGTTTTTGGCCACTATAGGTGTGGCAGGGTATACTCAGACATGAGTCCCTTTCTCACTGCTCCATCAGGATTCAATCAAGCCCGGCAGAAGAAGGCTGAAATGCCAGAAACTGGTCCCCGGTAGCTTGTCTCCTTTCTGGTGAAGAATTGGCTTGGTAGTTTAGTCTGCCCTGTTCCCATGATGCACTGGGCCAGGGACAGACTGATTTGCATATAGCCAGGTTCTGAGCTGGGATGGGGCAGTGAGATAAATAACGGTGATGGATCAAGCCCTGATCTTTGGACTGGGTAAGAGTGGTCTGTTTAACTCAGACACTCTGTTCATCACCACCCCCTTTTTGTAAATCGTTTTTGGCCACTATAGGTGTGGCAGGGTATACTCAGACATGAGTCCCTTTCTCACTGCTCCATCAGGATTCAAGCAAGCCGGGCCGAAGAAGGCTGAAATGCCAGAAACCGGTCCCCGGTAGCTTGTCTCCTTTCTGGTGAAGAATTGGCTTGGTAGTTTAGTCTGCCCTGTTCCCATGATGCACTGGGCCAGGGACAGACTGATTTGCATATAGCCAGGTTCTGAGCTGGGATGGGGCAGTGAGATAAATAACGGTGATGGATCAAGCCCTGATCTTTGGACTGGGTAAGAGTGGTCTGTTTAACTCAGACACTTTGTTCATCACCACCCCCTTTTTGTAAATCGTTTTTGGCCACTATAGGTGTGGCAGGGTATACTCAGACATGAGTCCCTTTCTCACTGCTCCATCAGGATTCAAGCAAGCCGGGCTGAAGAAGGCTGAAATGCCAGAAACCGGTCCCCGGTAGCTTGTCTCCTTTCTGGTGAAGAATTGGCTTGGTAGTTTAGTCTGCCCTGTTCCCATGATGCACTGGGCCAGGGACAGACTGATTTGCATATAGCCAGGTTCTGAGCTGGGATGGGGCAGTGAGATAAATAACGGTGATGGATCAAGCCCTGATCTTTGGACTGGGTAAGAGTGGTCCGTTTAACTCAGACACTCTGTTCATCACCACCCCCTTTTTGTAAATCGTTTTTGGCCACTATAGGTGTGGCAGGGTATACTCAGACATGAGTCCCTTTCTCACTGCTCCATCAGGATTCAAGCAAGCCGGGCCGAAGAAGGCTGAAATGCCAGAAACCGGTCCCCGGTAGCTTGTCTCCTTTCTGGTGAAGAATTGGCTTGGTAGTTTAGTCTGCCCTGTTCCCATGATGCACTGGGCCAGGGACAGACTGATTTGCATATAGCCAGGTTCTGAGCTGGGATGGGGCAGTGAGATAAATAACGGTGATGAATCAAGCCCTGATCTTTGGACTGGGTAAGAGTGGTCTGTTTAACTCAGACACTCTGTTCATCACCACCCCCTTTTTGTAAATCGATTATTGCAAACAATCACCCCTCCCCAGCCCAGCCTCAGCTTGATTGCTTGGCAGGGTAGGGGTGAAGGAGAGCCCACAGCTGACAATCACTGTCTGGCCGCACTGCAAGGCTGCTTTCATTTTCTCAGTCTCTGTCTCCGTGTACTCTGTTGGCCGTTTTTTTTTCTCCCCTTTCCTAATCCACTCTCTGTGGACTGGGACAGGGGAGAAAAAAAACGGCCCACAGAGGGCACTGAGGCACCGGCCCTTCGGCCCATTCCCGAATGCCCGCCTTGCCAACCCGCCCCTGGGATGTGGTGCTGTTCTGCTCTCGTGTACGCAGGCATTGTGGGAAGCAAAGGTTTTGTGCGAATGGGTCTCTTCCAGTCCAAAAACTATACTTTAAGGCGTTTCCTACTTTGTACAAGGCAGCACACAAGCAAAATGGGAAAAACTAGTAGAAATAAAAATAATTCTCCTCATTGTACCTGCCTCGAGGAGACACAGAACGTTGGAGCAAATCGCAGTCTGCAATGCTTTGTACATAAGGATTTGCATCAAACCCCACATGTGGTTGGATAGGAACATTTTATAACGCAAATTTGCAGGTAAGTTATAAAGTATTTATTCATAGACAGCAGAACAGGAGGAGAGAGACACCCGTTGCCCTACACCGGTTCCCTCAACCATTACCCTTCTCTGCCCCGTTCCATTCTGGAATTCCCACCTTAACATCTGTATGCGTGCAGATAGCCGCCAGTATGCACGTAGCTGAGTACAAGGTGATGTAAGACCCAACACATCTTCCTCCTTTACAACAGAATAAAAGAACAAAACATGTGAGTACAAAAACCAACCCATCTTCTTTCTATACAACAAAACTGTAACAATAGCAGTATGCTGTTTTAGGATATAAAATAAATAATGACAAGACTGACATTATCATCGTGAACCAATTCTTGTCCTTTGTTTCCTCTGACTTTTAACAGAATTTTTCTAAAATTAAATATCTAGGTATTTGATTCATGAATACTGTGACTGAATCCATTGGTAATAATTTTAGGGAAGTCATATGTAAAGTAGAAACTCTGTTTTTGACTTGTAATCCCTTGTTTCTATCTTGGTGGGGTCTTTTAGACTCAAGAGAGTTGATCATTCCACTCTTTTATTATAGAACATTTCCATGATCCCAGAAAATATTCCAAATACCACTTTCAAGAAAACGGATTCTATCCTATCTAAATTTTTATGGGGGAAAAATAAGTCTAGTCTTTCCTTATTTAAACTTAGCAAATCTAAACAGGAGGGAGGAGTTAATTTCCCAGATTTTTGTCTTCATCACAAAGCATTTTGTCTGCATCAAGATTCTTTGTGATAAAATAAGACTGTTTCTCCATTTTCACCATTATGGCTCGATAAAAAGAAAACACTTCTTCAACCCTATACTCCTCAATATTGTATTTCATTGTCTTCTAATTCTTCTCCTACAACTCCCCCCTCATTAGACATACTTGCTCAGTATTGGAAGCATGTTTTCCATTTGATGCAATATATCCAGATACTTTCTTTCTTATTCCTATATGGTATAATAGGCAATTAAATGTCACAAAAAAAACATTATATTGAAAGTCTTGGATAGAGGAAGGCATTTTTTAGGTTAAACAATTATTTGAAGATAATGCTCCAATTTCTTTTCCTCATTTCAGGCAGCCATTTAAGTGTCCTCTGTCATTTTACCTTAATCTTCCCTTATTTTAAATATAATTTTGGATATTCTATATTTGTTAGAGGACACTTTGTACTCAACTAGTAATACTTTGGAGTTATCTATAGTCCTAACTTCCTATCCTAAGTCCTCTATCATATATTAGGGTCTTTTATGTGTCAATGAAGGACCAAGTCCAAGGTAAAACTACTATGGGAAACTGATTTGGACATTGCCTGATCCATCACATTGTAGAATAAGATATGGTCAAGAATACATAAGACCTCTAGAACAACTAATACAACTCAGACATTATTTTATTATTTATAATAGACGTTACATTTCTCCCTCTCATTGTGAAAAGTATTCTACGGACAAAAGCATTACATGTTGGTCATGTAATTTTTCTAAAAGAGATATGCTAATTTTATATTGGTGTCCTTCTATTTTATCTATTTGGCATAAGGTTTGGAGTCAAAACAGAGCAATATTTCAAGTTGGTCACCCACTTACTATAGCAAGTTTGTTATAGGAACTTTAGCTAGTAAAGATACCTCATTATTTCCTAAAAACAAGTTATTAGCTGGAAATGTTCTTTACCCTTTTCAACCTACTGCAACAAACACAGGAGAGGGAGGGTCATAGGGAAATTTTAAAGACCTGCCCAGGTTCACATCCCCAAATAGTATATATGATCAACAAGCTAGAACTGGGGGTCTAAAGGCCAAACTTACGGCGGGCGCAACAAAACTTCACAGCAGTAAGTCAGTACCCTAGTTACAAAAGAACTCAAAAGAAAAGGAGAAGAACTCCTACACGGAAGAGAACATAAAAGTGATAAGTGGGAAGGTCCAAGCTAGTATACCTGGATTGCCATCAACTTAACCATGTGATCAGTATTATCATTTGGTCATCCAGTTAGTGAAATTGTATGCCTCTTGATCATAGAGACAAACTACCATTATAGTAATAGCAAGCTGGATCTTTCCTACAGCCACTTATCAGACAACAAATGAGCAGTTAAATAGTTGATTGCAAAAAGAAGGACAGTGCAGTGCAAAAAACAAAAATATGTGGTGAATTTTAAAATAGGGTGATGTAACCCAAAATAATACGCATTTTATTGAAGCATAGGCACATCCCCTAATTAAAAACAGAACATTGCAAAGGGCAGTATGAACAAATGACTGCCAAAAAGGGCCAACATGTTTCAGCCTTACGGGTAATTACTCCCTCGGCTTTCGTCAGGGCCTCTGCTCTCAAAAATTGCTACTGCATATAATCGTGTGTAGGTGTATGACTCATTAAATAATCAAAAAGGTTGGAATAGATACAACCTGTTGTATACTGCTCCTCCACATCAGTGAATGCAGATGGCATCTGTAACAAATTAAATCAAGTTACTAGAAAATATCAAACATGTTCCCTTCCTAATATGGTTCATACAATTAAGTTTAAAGTACTTATTTACTCGAAACGCTCACTCTGCTTGACCGGGGACTGGACCTCACCTCACCTGGACCGTGCTCAGGAATTAGAGGCCCCCTCTGTGGAGAGAGAAGGCAGATGCAGGAAAGTATATAGAGCTACTTATATATATTCCACATGGTAGCTCCATCTCGTGATAAACCTCCAGTCGTAAACTCTTCCTCCCCCACCGGGAACCAATTCAGGATAACTGGTTGGTACATCATCAAAAACCCGATTACCAAAAGCACAACGTAGTACTAAATGTTTAAAAGTAAACTTGTATACAGTCTACATGTCAAACTCTAGTCATCTGTAACCATAAAAACAAGCCGCATATATTGGCGGATACCCTGGGTCTCAGTTATAGGACCTTTTATTAGTGGCTCCCAGAGCAAGATGTTGATAGTAAATGCAAAAGCTGGGTGGCCGCTATATATCATGTGAAGGAAAGGTAGTTGTAATATGTACAAATCTGAGTGCTATATTAGTTCAAAACAACCAATCGTTCAAAACAACCAATCGATATTATAAGTGTCAATGACATATATAACTCAGGGCTTAGTCACATAAACTCCAATGTAGATGTCCATAGTTAATGCAAGCCCAAGTAACTCAACTCTCCATGGCAAAACTCCTCAATACTCCTTGCTATGCATAGTATCTAAAAATAGTGCATACTATAGCCCCAATGCCTACCTCTCTGTTGTTGCCTCGAGGCTATCCTGAGTCTTGGGGGAGGCAACGAACGGCGGCAGACACTAGTTTTTAAAACGATAGAGGGGACTATTTGCTTACCGCGCCCATTGAATCAGTGGCCTATTCCTTCATACCAGTTAGTGGAAAGCCGTCTTTGTCAACCCGGAGTGCTCCTAAAAAAGGATGGCGCTTAGGAACTCTTCTGTTAGGCATAATGCTAACAAACTATGCCTCCTCTCACTGTACTACACCGCGAAAACGCAGAAGTATCGGGACTACAAAATGACGTCATCAATGTGAGCTTGTAGTTCCCTATATCAATATAAGGGCAATCAATCTCACTACTGCCTCCTGACTTATCCATGTGAGCAGTAAACGCTAGATACACCCAGCAAGGGAATTTATCCATCAAGGTATTTTTCAGATTCAAATTTGCATTTCAATTCTTACAATATTCTAATCAATCAAAATAATATCTGCTATGACTTTAGTCGAGTTGTAATGTTCTAACAATCAATGCAACAAAAAAACTATTCAAGTGATATAGTCAGAGTAAAGATTAAAAACAACACAGGATAATCTTTTTGAAAAATATTTCTTATTTATATTGCTCATAAATTCATAGGGTACATTTCAACAGTTCATGTTGATTGCGATGCTTACAAATGAACAAGGAGGTTGACAATTCTTCCTATAATTCATCTGTCCAAAAGTCCAATCCAACATAAAAATAGTAAGTGACATCTATCTTTCTTTAAAATAACGGTCACTTATACAATGCAAGTTGTTGCCCTTACCTTGCCCATACTGACACACATATGCTAATAAAGTCTACACACCTTCACTTGTATTCAACTGTGATGAGTGTTGATTTGAATGACAATGTGTGTCTTACTGTCTATTTGGGTCACGCCCATACATGCGCATTGATAGCATTACTCAGGGAGAACATTTTTGTTAAATCAATGTTCCTACATTCATCCTTACTTACATACTTGATTGATCATAGCCATGACACATCTGTGTGAATTAGAATGTTTTATTCACATTCAGTGGAGTGTTCAAGCTGGACCAGTAAAGGGCCATGCAAACCCCACTTTACATTGTTGCCCCGTGGAGGGCCAGCCAGAGTCCTTTAGGGATTGACAAGTTCATCGGAAGTGGAAGACTTCAGTCCACAGTGTGAATGCTGTGTCATTGGTAACCAGATAAAATGTGGCAGTCCAAGTCGAGGTCCAAGGTGAGTGTCGCTGGGTGTATTGGAGGAGAGTGGAAGGTGTTATTCCAGGGCATGATGCAGAGGGCAGAACCAAGCTGAAACCGGCCATATGGCAGAGATGAATGTGACTGCTTCATTCTCACCACAAAGCCAGATTCATCATCATCTTTGTCCTCTCATGTGTCAGGTGCCTCACATGTGGGTGGTGGTGTTTTGTCTGCATCACTGTGTGGCAGTGACACATCAGGGGCCGAATGTGGAATGTCTGCCGCACTGTGTGGCACTGACACTTCAAGGGGCGGAGATGTGGATGGAGTGCTAGTAGCAGCATTCATCTGCACCAATGCCATAAAGAGGATCTGCAGGGCATCGAAGATCACAGCTACATTTCGCTGGTGTGCAGCCGTGGCAAACATTCTTTCCACCTGCATTCTCTCCAAGCTCTCCATTATTCTTCTTATGTGTCCCAACACCCGGCTGACATCGCTGGAGCCACTCTGAATAGACAGTTGTTCTTGGATAAGAGTCATGACTCCAGCGATGTCAGCCTTGGATTGTTGGAGATCATGGAGCAGACAGGTGGTGTCCGTTAGGGACTGAAGGTGGTCTCTGATGGGACTTAGACACCCACGTATGGCATCTAGTTTGGCTGTCATGAGGTCAAACCCCACCCACAGCTGGTCAGCCATCTTCTCCTGGAATGCCATGTGTTGGTTGTGGGGGTCCGAGGAGACAGCCGTGGTGGTGGGTGCATCCTGCTGTGTGGTCTGTGCAGGGTGTGGGGGCTGCCCTGCTCCTGCAGGTGGGGTGCCGGAACTGTCCATAAGTGGTTGGAGGGCATCGGTGTCGATGTTGGGGAGGTCCTCTTCATCATCAGTGCTGTATTGTTGGGTCTGCTCTGCAGGAGGTGTTGATTCTCCCTCTGCAATGAGAAGGAGAGATGCAGATTGACATTGTGTTCACATGTATGTTCATGCATTGTGCAAGTTTACTAACAGACTGCATGACAATGTACATTGTGACTGTTTGTGAGGAGATGCCTATTTGATGTGGGACAGTTAACATTGTTACACCATCATGTATGTGTAGTTGTGCTTGTAAATTGTCATCTCACAGTTTCCTTCTATGCCAAATGCGAATGGCCATTTTCTACACACAAGCGGCAGCATTTGTGTCCTAAGTTCTGTTGTGAAAGTGTTGCAGTTTGTACCACATTGATGTCAATGTTGAGGTGCGCTGATTTTTATGTGTGTGTGCTGCATTGTGGGTGAGTTGCCCCTTCAGCTCTGATTTGGCTGGCCCTTATCCCTTTCAGGCGGTGTGCCTTTCACTTCTGTGCCTATACAGTGCTGAGATGTTGCAGACTTGGGTAAATTGGGCTCTTGGTTAGAGTTGTGACTCTTGGGCATGGTTTGTCTGCAGATGTGCTATACTTACTTGTGCATGTGTGCTGTTGTGCCCATCTCCTTCCTACCCCCCAGTCCCTGGTTGTTACTCACCCTGTTGCTATTGGCTCAGATCATGTTGTGCAGTGTCCGGTCCCCCAACTCCTGCCATTGTCTCCCCAATGATGGTCTCAGGCTGGTCCTCCGTAGGGCTTGTGGGGTTCTGATTGTCCTCTTTACTTGCTCCGGCTACCTCCATGGTGCTTCGCTGTTGTCTGTGTTTTGTTTGTGTTTTTTATTGCCATTTTTATAGTGATTTTTCCCGCCTGACTTGTGGGACTTGCATGCCTGGCTCTGTTTATCGCAGATTTTTTTTATCGCAGTTGGGCCCATGACAACTTTTTTCACGTTCAGGTTTAGATTTTTATCGCCGTCCCGGTGATTTTATCATGGACATTTGACACGTTTTCAGGAAACTATTGCATGTTACCGCCATGTTGTGTTTACAACGTTAACACAGAGTTATTTTCCCGTGATAGACTGCGATATAAAAATTTGCGCAAACCTATATTGGCGACGATTATCACACATTCTTGAGAATATCTCCCTGGATTTCTTTGTTACTATTTATATCCTATATTGAATGTAAGTTTCGTAGGCAGTCTTGACTTTCTTTGACTTATAGTTGCACCATAATGTTTCGCCACTTTATCCTCCCCTTCTCTCTCTCCCCTTTCCCTAGAGAATGGGCTTATAGAAAGTGTACTTAATTTTACTTGAATTCTTCTTATGCATGTAAGACCGGCGGGATGAGGGGGATTCAACAGACAACGCTGAGGGAAAATTAAATAATACATTTTTCCTCATCGTGGTCTGTCAAATTCCCCTCCCACCACCCCACTGCTCTTACCTGCACAGGCTGCTCCTGATTGTGCACAATATATATGTGTTGTACCAGTGATTTCATATGTTTGACACTACATTGTACTTTTGAACTGTTTATTTGCACATGCTGTTGTTTAATAAGGCTTTTTGAAACACAAATAAAGGGTTGTTACCAGCAGTAGCTACTCTCGGCAAACAGGGAGACTACCATTTATGGCTACTCTAATAGGAATACTCTAATATCCTGTGCCTATGCACTAATGCATCCTGGAGGTCTGACAGGGCATTGAACTTGCAATATAGGCCTTCAAATTACTCTGTGTCAGAGGGACACAACTTCTCAAACTCCAGGATTCCCATTAAGAACCTGATGTTTTCAGATGTGTTGATTTGCTAGAAACTAGGTTATTAATTTTAGATGACAGTGCCCTTTGTCATGCTAGTAATAACATTCTTAATTATGTTAGAACACAGTTCAAAGAGAATCTCTGTTCAGTTCTTGGTAGCAACGGCAAATGAAGCAAGCAATTTACTAAATAAATGTGTTAGATTCATGTGGTACCAAAATATATTCAAGTTAAGAACACAGCTGAGAGAAAATGCCCTTTATGTGTGTTCACCTCATTTTTTGCTGTGTGGTATTGCTTGTTTTTAGACCCTGCACACTGACGAACTGCTGTCCAGTGCCAAGAGTATGTGCTCTGACCCCTAAAACGTCATTTTCATTTTTTTCATTTCATAAAGCTTTATTCGATGCATAATGACCATAAAATGACCATCTGGCTCTTCCAGATGACAAAGCTAGCTCTGGTAAGTTAAAAGAAACGTGGCCGGCATAACTAACCCTTTCCTTACACCAGGTTTCCTGGAAGCAGATAATGTCGTACGACTTTATAAATTCTGTCCATCCCAGGGCATCTCCTTTAGCAGCTAACCCTGCGATGTTCCAGCTGGCGATGGAACAGAGCGGGTACTGATTACCTTTGTTTGACGTAGTGGTCGTCTGGCCATTAACTGTCCCGCCCAGTTCGTCCCCCTCAGTTGTTTGAGTGTTGGTAGGCCCAACCACATCCTCCTCATCCTGGCTATTATCGGGTACGTGTATCACCACCAAGACTCCTCATTTGTCCCCAATTTTACCATCATCTTTACT
The DNA here is from genome assembly GCF_964263255.1 of Lissotriton vulgaris. NCBI lineage: Eukaryota > Metazoa > Chordata > Amphibia > Caudata > Salamandridae > Lissotriton > Lissotriton vulgaris. The sequence continues at coordinate 1,537,657,433 of NC_141694.1, forward strand.
ATTTTCAAATACATACTCAATCTCAGACTTTCCAGAGTTGTCCTTCTCTGACCCAACCTTCCTGAGAGTAGCCTCCTCACCTATGTCATGATAATCCTGCTCGAGTCAATCATTTGTATCTAGGCCACTCAGAGATTGAAACCGATTAAAAGTTGACACTTTAAATCTTCTAGATATATCAATATTACTGCCTCTATCCCTATTAGGTTCATCATTAGCTTGACGCATTAAATGGCTATAAAAGTAGCCAAGATGGTGTAATATAATTCCCTGGTCTTTATAAGGTAACAATTTTGCTCTTATCAGGGAGGTGGTAGCAAAGTGTGGGTTTTTAAAGTTTATAATGACACAATTCCCATTGATGTTTTTGCGTGTTTTACCTATCCCGTTAACTCTTCCGGTGGTGAGAATCTGGTCAGAAAGTTCCACGAGAACCCACATTCCCGATTTAGCCATGAGATGGTTTTATTTTTTAGTGAATCGTGTGTCTCTAGCTGGTTTAAGGGCACATTTATGTTTATGTGTGGGACATTGGTTAATACTGCCACATACGGCGCGCAGTCAGGCGGTAGATTAATAGCCCTACTGTGCTGGATATTATGGCGTCCTATTTCCCCCCTTAAATCAGAAACTGCCTAACTTTTTCCTGCATTGGGGGTTTGCCTTAATGATTTAGCACTATGAGTTTGAGGCTTCCCATTATTACTCTGTGCAATGGGTTTGATCACTACATCTGTTACTGTATTAACAGCCAGATTGCCAGGGATATCCATTTCATCTGTTGCTATGTTAACTGCCAGATTGTCAGGGATATCCATACGTGTTTTTAACAGTTCCTTTTGAGCCGAAATCTCACCCCCTATTCTTTTGACGTCACTACAAAGATTGTCCAATCTATCGGAAAGTGGTCTAATGGATCCTTCTATTTTAGCCACAAACAGGTTCACTAACCCCTCAAGCTGTGCGTTGTTTAGTGTTACTTCACTGGTGTTGCCTACATGGTCATCTGTTACTATAACATTCCCAGATGACTTTTTTACACCCTTACTTTGATTAGTTGTGCCTCGCTTATATTGTGCTTTCCTGTACCCCCTTCTTGTTCTTGGAGCGGGCGATCCCGGGGTTGACGTATTGGGTGTAATAGTTGGTACTATAGGCGGCTCGACTACACTAGTGTGCGGGGAAATGTTAGAAATTGTATTTTCCCTGTTTTCTTTTACAGCTACTGATACCGCTGCGGGCATAACTAATGAGCTGTTTAAGTCAAGCGAAAGTCACCGCTCTGTTCTAGTGATTTGTTATTTAATGGCGCTCACAGCTCTAACAAGGTAGTTGTCAAGTGTAGAGCTAACAAGCTCTGCTGGGGTTTTGCTTCCCTTACGCCGTGCCATTTTAGTGTTACTACTAACTTTAAAAATATTACCGAAATATATGTTAAGAAAGAAAAAGCTTTTCAAATTACTATACACAAGAATCAATTACAGTCAATAAAATAATAAAATGGTGGCTTGCAACTTCTGGCTTTTTTCCCATACAACCTTAAATAGGAACAGTTCAGATGGAGCTTACCCCAGACCACATGTATAGTTCACTTTCTTTGCCACTTAGGCCGTTTCCGAGTGCCTCCAACAATATTAAATGTTTTAACCAAGGGGGTCGGCCAAGCCCAGCCTCAACAGTCTCGGACGGGCTCAGACGGACCCGCCCTTGGCCCGGGCTTCACCCGGGGTCCGCCCGGGCGCGTCGCGCGTCGCGTAGGAAGTAGTCGATTGTATGTCGACAGGGGAGAAGTCTAACGTGCCTCAGAGGCTCCCGGCAATGTAGAGTGCCCAGGGGCTGATGGGACTCGTAGTCCTTCTGTCCCACACAGCTGGCAGTGGGGGCGAGATTGCGTTCTTCCTGACTTCAAGCCCCCAGCAAGGATCGCCCCTTGGAACGGTGTCACAGCCCCCACAGGTCAGCACAGCAGCAGAGTCCGCGCTTAGCCCCAACAAATCCCTGACTGGCACATCAAACTATCCTAGAAGGCATTCATTTATGGTGTAGAAAGCGACACCCATGACATAAAAAGTGGAATGGCATGTGTGGACTACAGTACTTATTGTGCCATTCACTAATATGATCAGAAAAGCATGGCTTCAGGTCTACCAATGTAGGTTGGCTGCTGAAGTTCAAACCTGAAGCCCACCATGTCAAAATAACCATTCTGACCGGGACAAAAAAAATCCTTAAAAAAAATTAAATAAGTCATCTCTGTGTAGGGATTGTAGCCCACAAGGTCGGTTGTATGGTATTTATAAATGGGACTTGTAGAAATGTATTTTCACAATGCCGCTGCAGTGAAAAGCCACTGAAAGCTCTTTTACTTGTGAAGGCTCTGGCTGCCCTATGAGTATTCATTCTGCTATCTTGGATTGGGGACAAGCTATAGAAGTGATTGACCCACTATTTTTCAAAATTATTAAAAATCCAATCTAATGGTAAAGTTAATTTTTATAAATAATTAGGAAAAGCAACTTTTATAAAGGTACCTTTTCCTTGCTGAGAGCTCATGGAGACTAATGGCTAGTGGTGTTAGTTTAGCCCGCATGGCATTTAATGGGCCCTGCTGCAAGGACGCGCGGCTAGATTGAGCTGGGGAAATGTTGGGGGAACTTTGGTTGAACACGTTTTAATTGTTTTGAAGACTGTACCCACAATTTACTTAATCTGCTTCTTAAAGTATAACAAAGCCTATTTTTACCTGAATCGCCGCTCTTACTTCCTGTTTAGCAGAGCTCGCCTGCTGATTGGTCGGCTCTTAGCCAATCAGTGCACAGCCCGGGTGGAGTTAGTTTAGCCCCTGCGGCATTTATTGGGCGCCGCTGCGAGGAAGCGCGGCTAGATTGAGCAGGGAAATTGTTTGGGGAACTTTTGTTGAACAGGTTTTAATTGTTTTTAAGACTGTACCCACAATTTACTTAATCTTCTCCTTAAAGTGTAACAAAGCCTATTTTCACCTGAATCGCCGCTCTTACTTCCTGCTTTAGCAGAGCTTGCGCGCTGATTGGTCGGCTCCTAGCCAATCAGTGTGCAGCCTGGGTGGGGTTAGTTTAGCCCCCATGGCATTTAATGAGCGCCGCTGCGAGGACACGCGGCTAGATTGAGCTCCGGAATTGTTGGGGGAACTTTTGTTGAGCTTTAGCAGAGCTTGCGCGCTGATTGGTAGGCTCTTAGCCAATCAGTGCGCAGCCTGGGTGGAGTTTGATTATCCCCCGTGGCATTTAATGGGCGCCGCTGCAAGGACACACTGCGAGATTGAGCAGGGGGAATTGTTGGGGGAACTTTGGTTGAACAGGTTTTAATTGTTTTTAAGAATGTACCCACAATTTACTTAATCTGCTCCTTAAGGTATAACAAAGCCTATTTTCACCTGAATCTCCGCTATTACTTCCTGCTTTAGCAGAGCTTGCGCGCTGATTGGTCGGGTCCTAGCCAATCAGTTTGCAGTCCGAGTGGAGTTAGTTTAGCCCCGTGGCATTTAATGGGCACCGCTGCGAGGATGCGTGGCTAGATTGAGCTGGGGAATTGTTGGGGAAACTTTTGTTGAACAGGTTTTAATTGTTTTTAAGGCTGTACCCACAATTTACATTGAGCCATATGTAGGTAATCCAAATTTACCGATTCTAAAATACAGAATCGGTAAATGGTATGCAGGTATTCATTCGGTAAATTTAACCGAATCGGTAAAATTCGGTAAATACCGATTCGATATTTACCAAATCGGTAATTACCATTCATACCTATGGGCCTGGAGGCCCAGAGGAATGAATGGGATGCCATTCACTATTACCTTTTCGGTAAACACCGAATCGGTAATAGGGGTGAATATTCTAGGGTGGCAAGGTGTCACATTGACATTCTGTTGCACCCCTGAATCATGCATGTGTGCACGTGTGGCACAGATACATGCCCTAAGGGCAACATACATACCCTAAGGGCATGTATGTCTGCCACATGGCACTCTTGGAAAAGCACAAATTTGCTTTTTCTAAGGTTTTTGATATTTACCACCAACTTTAAGTTGGTGGTAAATACCGAATCCTTAACTCAGAAATGCACTTACATGAGTGCTCCCTACATTATGGATTCGGTAATTTACCGAATCGGTATTTTAAGGATTCATTAATTTACCGATTCCTTAAATTACCAATTTGGTAAATTTGCAAATCCTTAAATTTGGCCCCTACAACTCAAATGCCTAATACCGGTTGGTAACGGCCGAAACTACCAAATTTCGTCCGTTACCGACCGGTATTGGGCTACCTACATATGGCCCTTAATCTGCTCCTTAAAGTATAACAAAGCCTATTTTCACCTGAATCGCCGCTCTTACTTCCTGCTTTAGCAGAAATCGCGCGCTGTTTGGTCAGCTCCTAGCCAATCCGTGCGCTGCCCGGGCAGAGTTAGATTAGCCCCCGTGGCATTTAATGGGCACTGCTGCAAGGAAGCACGGCTAGATTGAGCTAGGGAATTGTTGACGGAACTTTTGTTAAACAGGTTTTAATTGTTTTTAAGACTGTACCCACAATTTACTTAATCTGCTCCTTAAAGTATAACGAAGCCTATTTTCACCTGAATCGCCGCTCTTACTTCCTGCTTTAGCAGAGTTTGCGCGCTGATTGGTTAGCTCCTAGCCAATCAGTGCGCAGCCCGGGTGGAGTTAGTTTAGCCCCCGTGGCATTTAATGGGCGCCACTTCAAGGACGCGCGGTTAGTTCGAGCTGGGGAATTGTTGGGGGAACTTTTGTTGAACAGGTTTTAATTGTTTTGAAGACTGCCCACAATTTTCTTAATCTGCTCCTTAAAATATGACGAATCCTATTTTCACCTGAATCGCCGCTCTTACTTCCTGCTTTAGCAGAGCTAGCACGCTGTTTGGTCGGCTCCTAGCCAATCGGTGCGCTGCCCAGTTGGAGTTAGATTAGCCCCCGTGGCATTTAATGGGCATCGCTGCGAGGATGCGCAGCTAGATTGAGCTAGGGAATTGTTTGGGGAAGTTTTTTTGAACAGGTTTTAATTGTTTTTAATAAGCATGGGCGCAAAATCTGTTCCGCTCGTGGATTTTACAGATTTTCGGCAAATTCGCAATCGGCGAACTCTTGCGAATTCGCCAAAAATCTGCGAATCTGCGAGCGTAACGGATCCGGGGGGCAAAAGTTCAAGCTTGAAGCTTGTAACTATTTTAGAATGGCGCCGGCAAGCTGCCAGCGCCATTCTAAAATAGTTACTAAGTTAGCTTCAACAGGAAGCACTAATAGAAGCAGGTGCTCGAGTTTAACTGAATTCGAGCACCTGCTTTATTTTATCTATTAGTGCTTCCTGATGAAGCTAACTTAGTAACTATTTTAGAATGGCGCTGGCAGCTTGCCGGCGCCATTCTAAAATAAAACAGGAGAGGTGCAGAGGGCAGAAGGGCACAAAGACGAGTGTGGCAGAGGGCAGAAGGGCACAAAAACAAGTGGGGCAGAGGGCAGAATGGCACAAAAACGAGTGGGGCAGAGGGCAGAAGGGCACAAAAACGCTTGGGGCAGAGGGCAAAATGGAACAAAAACGAGTGGGGCAGAGGGCAGAAGGGCACAACAACGAGCGGTCTCGCAAAAAAAACCCTGCGAACACGCCCCCAAAAAAATCTGCAAATTTCCAAACATTTGCGAATTTTGCGGATCGCAAATTCGCAAACCCGCGAATTGCGAATTCGCAAAATTCGGCCATGCTTAGTTTTTAAGACTGTACCCACAATTTACTTAATCTGCTCCTTAAAGTATAACGAAGCCTATTTTCGACTGAATTGCCGCTTTTACTTCCTGCTTTAGCAGAGTTTGCGCGCTGATTGATCAGCTCCTAGCCAATCAGTGCGCAGCCCGGGTGGAGTTAGTTTAGCCCCTGTGGCATTTAATGGGCGCCGCTGCAAGGACGTGCGGTTAGTTTGAGCTGAGGATTGTTGGGGGAACTTTTGTTGAACAGGTTTTAATTGTTTTGAAGACTGTGCCCACAATTTACTTAATCTGCTCCTTAAAGTATAACCAAGCCTATTCTCACCTGAATCGCCGCTCTTATTTCCTGCTGTAGCAGAGCTCGCGCACTGATTGGTCGGCTCTTAGCCAATTAGTGCGCAGCCCGGGTGGAGTTAGTTTCGCCCCTGTGGCATTTAATGGGCGCCGCTGCGAGGACACGCGGCTAGATTGAGCTGGGGAATTGTTGGGGCAACTTTTGTTGAACAGTTTGTAATTGTTTTGAAGACTGTACCCACAATTTACTTAATCTGCTCCTCAAAGCATAACAAAACCTATTTTCACCTGAATCGCCGCTCTTACTTCCTGCTTTAGCAGAGCTCACGCGCTGATTGGTGGTTGGCTCTTAGCCTATCAGTGTGCAGCTCGGGTGGAGTTAGTTTAGCCCCTGTGGCATTTAATGGGCGCCTCTGCGAGGACGCGCGGCTAGATTGAGCTGCGGAATTGTTGGGGGAACTTTTGTTGAACAGGTTTTAATTGTTTTTAAGACTGTACCCACAATTTACTTAATCTGCTCCTTAAAGTATAATGAAGCCTATTTTTACCTGAATTGCAGCTCTTACTTCCTGCTTTAGCAGAGCTCGCACTGATTATTCAGCTCTTAACCAATCAGTGTGCAGTCCTGTTGGAGTTGTTTAGCCCCCTGGCATTTAATGGGCGCCGATGCGAGGACGCGCGGCTAGATCGAGCTGGGGAATTGTTGGGGGAACTTTTGTTGAAAAGGTTTTAATTGCATTTAAGACTGTGCCCACAATTTACCTAATATGCTCCATAAAGTATAATGAAGCCTATTTTCACCTGAATCACTGCTCTTACTTCCTGCTTTAGCAGAGCTTGCGCGCTGATTGGTCGGATCCTAGCCAATCAGTGCGCAGCCCGGGTGGAGTTCGTTTAGCCCCCGTTGCATTTAATGGGCACCACTGCGAGGATGCGCAGCGGATGCATGCAGCAGATGCGTGCAGTGGGCGGGCGCAGTGGGCGAGCGCAGCGGGCGCACCTAAGGCAAACCCGTCTGTGCCCGTCCGCGCCTGGTCATCTCCAGAAGCCTGGGACGTTGCCTCTCTCAAGGAAGCTAGATTGACTTACTCCCACGATTCTTTACTAGCCTTACAAAATATTGGTGATTGCAGGGTCCATAGTTGGGCTCTAGATGACTGCTCTACCTTTTGTGGACAATGCACCTTTAGGATCAAACCTTTAGGACACCCTTTACCCCTACGTCCTAGGACTGCTGATCACTGTCTAAACATCATGCCGAGGTGTTCAACCTCCTTCAGGACCATTCTCTTGAGGTTCTCTTTCTAACAGAAACCTGGCTCTCCGAGACCTCTGTGGCTATACCTACACTTGCCCTCCCCACAGGCTTTGCCATTTGCAGTCTTAATAGACCAGGTGGGAGAGGGGGCGGCATTGCTATCATCTATAAAACCATCCATTCCTGTAGCTTTATTCCCCAAGATCTATCTGACTGTGAGAGTGCGCTGTTTAAAATTGCTCTGAGTGCTAATTTCACTTTCTCTGTCCTCCTAACTTATCATCCACCTGGCCCATCTAAAACTTTTAGAGAAGCCCGGGGGAATACCACCCCTATCTTAGCTCTCGAGACTGTCAATTTTAATATTATTGGTGACCTGAATCTCCACCTGGAAATGCTAGAATCCCCGGATACTCTTAGCCTTTTAGGAGACTTGGCAGTCTGCCAACTGACCCAATTGGATCCCAGTGCTATGCACAGCGCTGGGCACCTCCTTGATCCTTTCCTTTCTAACCTTGAGTCACTGGAAGTTCTAACACCTCTCCCCATGATCTGGACAGATCATTCTCTCATCCTAATGCGACTAACACTGGTCAACTTCAGGTCCCAGTCGAATCAGCCCCCCTCACTGAAACGGTCATGGCATAAATTTGACCAGAAGGCTTTTCTCACTGCCATAAGTACAAAACCACCAGACAGATCCTTTAGTGCGAAGGAAGCTGACACACTCTTTCATAGGTGGGTAACCCAAGCCCTAGATGCCTGCACTCCTCTCAAACTCACTCACTCTAAAGGAACGCGGGCTAATGCCTGGTTCAATGAGGAGTTGACCCTATTTAGGAAGAAATGCAAAATTCTAGAAAGAGCGTGGAGACGTACATATGATCTTCAGGCTAAATCACAGTATAGAGCAGCTATTAAATCCTACCACAAACTAGTGCATAAAACTAGAGCAGCCCACTACTCTAGCCTAATCACCACTAGCACCAATCACAGTAAAACCATTTTTTCTCTCCTGAAGGATCTGGTCCCTCCTCCCTCTGCTTCGGGTAGTATCATTTCCTCCAGTCAACAATGTGAGGAGCTGGCAAATTTCTTCCTGCAGAAGGTGGAAGGCAGTTACCATAACTTTGATCACACTGGAACTCATGACACTGATGAGAGGAATATGCACATCTGCTCGGAGACCGTCTCGCTCACATCTCTACCCAATATCCTCTTCAAAGATCTACAGGGACTAGTGATTAAAATTAAATCGGGATCTCCAGATGACCCCCTGAGACCGGACACCTTTAGGAAAGTTCAACAGGGTCTCCTACCAAAGTGCCTTGACCTATTGAATTTATCCCTCGCTTCGGCGGTAATCCCAAAATACTGGAGACATGCAAAGGTGATCCAGCTACTAAAAAAACCTCCAAACAAGAAAACTATCGTCCAATATCACTGCTCCCATTTCTGTCCAACATTCTGAAAGCTCATGTGAACTCGACGTTAACTAATTTCTTGGAAGTTAATCATATCCTTGATAACACTCAGAATGGTTTTCGACCACGTTGTAGCACCGAGTATGCATTGTTGACGGTGGTTGAACAACTGAAATCCATAGCGGATGCTGGCAGGACCTCAGTTTTGGTCCTGCTGGATCTAATTTGACATGGTCTCTCACGAAATCCTGCTCCACCGCCTGGAAGAGATAGGGATTAGTAATACAGCCTTGTCATGGTTCTCTTCCTTCCTGGTTGATCGGACCTTCCAAGTGACAGCCCCTCCCTTTGCCTCCTGCATTCATCCACTGCGCTGTGGGGTCCCTCAGGGCTCAGCGCTGAGCCCTACACTCTTTAACATATACATGAGTCCACTGGCACGGATGGCTAAACAAGGGGAATCTCCTTGGTGTCGTACGCTTATGACAGCCAATTGGTGATCACCTTGTCTGACAATCCCAGCCAGGACGGAGCGAAATTTAAAGAAGACATTCCGGCCATTGCAGAATGGATGACAGCTAACTTCTTGCAGCTGAACTGTGTGAAATCTGAGATCCTTCTGATTGGCAAAGACTCCCATCTCTGGAATAATGAATGGTGGCCCCCAGCCCTTGGAGTCCCCCCGGCCCCTAAACCTGCAGTGAGAAACTTGGGAATTATACTCAACAAAGATCTTACCTTTGAGTCGTATGCCAAGTCACTGGCAGGGATACGTTTTGGGCTGCTACGCGGCTTTAAACCGATACTCGGTCTATTTAATGCTCAAAATCGGCAGCTGATTGTCCAATCGTGCATACTGGCGCTGTTGGATTACTGTATCATGCTTCTCCTTGGCTCTAATAAGGCTGTTGTGAACCGATTGCAGTGGGTTCAAAACACTGCAGCACGTGCCATTTTTTTCTCCCCAAGTACAGTTATGTCTCAAACCTTCTCTTTCGTCTGCCGTGGCTGCCCCTTGCACATCGAATACACTTTAAGGCACTCTGCACCGTGCACAAGATTCTGACTGGTATAGGCCCAGATATTCTGAATAACATGTGCTCCCTCTAGTCCCCACCGCGTGCACTGCGTTCAGGCAACCTTATGCTTGCTCATATTCCACACATCCAAAGAGCTAGATCTGGTGGCCGCTCTTTTAGGCGACTGGCCCCTTCCTTATGGAACTCCCTTCCCTTAGATATCCACAGCATCTCTGACCACCAAGTCTTCAGACGGCTTGTGGGGACATGCTCTTTTCTCAACTGTAATCCCTTGGCTGTACCCCTTCTCATCTTGCTTCAGCGCTGGGACGCCTCTTTGTTGAGGCAGCCATGCGCTCTACACGTATTTTAATCTTATCTAATATAATCCAAATATTCGTTATCCTAACATGAGCCTAACAGCAGCTGCCCAGCAAGTTTTTTTACCTGAATGAAGAATGAAAACTTCTCCCAGATCAAAAACAATGTGCTGGAGGTGGGGTAGTGTTTACTTCCCCTTGTAGGAAGACCAGTTAGGGTGGACTCATGAAATTTATTAACTTTTAGAGGGTCTGTCCTTTCACAAGTCAATGTAAATTTAAACCTGTGGAAAAGAAGCTTTTCCCCCAGCCAGGCTGGCTCCAATTTAGCTGGGCTGAAGAAACATTTTCTGATCCATTCTAGCAAGCTCACTTTGAGAAGATAAGTAGCCTCATGGAACTTGTTGGTGGATACAGCCTGCAAACTCATCCCACAGGAAAATAATTCAGAGCTCCTTAAAAAAGACAAAGGGCCTGATTTAGATTTCATCTGAAGGGTTACTCCATCTCAACAATGATGGATATTCTGTACGCCGAAATATAAATCCCTTTATATACTATCGGATTTATATTTTAGGAGACAGGATATTTATCACCGTTGTGCTGAAGTAACCCATCCACCGAGATCTAATTCCTAGCCTGAATGTAGAAACTTGACCAGGCGAAGGCACAAACAGTATCAGGCCAAAGAGAGGTTGTGAAAATGTGAACTTTTTCCAGTTGTAGCTTTTCTTGCCAAAACTAATGGCTATCTGGCTTTGAGGGGACTTACTTGGATACAGCATGCAAACTGCCCCGCAGAAAGATTTTAACTTCCATTTCAGAGACATAGGGGCAGATTTATGAGTTCTGGCGCATCTCTGCAAATCAGCAGGGATGCGCCAGAACTGATGCGTCACGCAATTCCCTCCTTGCGGCACCACAGATGCGCCGCATTTACAATGCGGCGCACCATGGTGCAAGGAAGGACAGATGCGTGACGCATCTTGTGGTGTACGGGTGGCGCATTGCTGGAGTAGCGTCGCAAGTGCGACGCAACTCCTGCAATGTACAGAGGCCACCCATACATAACATGGTGCGTCACTCCTTACACCTGCTTCAAGCAGGCATAAGGATTTGACGCAGCAGCCTCGTAAAACTGACTCAGTGAAATCTTGTAGATTTCACTGCGTCAGTTTTACGGGGCTTTCCTACGAGGGAACGCCCACCCTGCGACAGAATGCCCACATGAAACCTGATGCAGGTTTCATGTGGCGCAGGGCTTTACAACGTGACGCATCTGCCTAGATGCGTCATGTTGTAAATAGATCGCAGGGATGCGCCACGTTTCCACGCCGTTGCGTCACGCAACTGCAGCGTAAACGTGGCGCGAGTCCATCATAAATCTGCCCCTAAGTACTAAGATTTAATATTTGACCAGGTTAAAACCTGCTTAGTACAACTAACCCAGGCTCCAATGCAATCAGCCTGAAAGCATGCCGAGGTCCTGGTCACCCGCAAACAGTGACTACTTCTGTACACTTTTTCTCTTACATCTTTAAAAATTAATTTCTCCTGTTCCCCTTATTGGATTTTTGTAATTTTGATTTCGTTTTGCTTGCTAAATTCTCCTCCATTTTTCATAAATTGGAATTCATTTTTATTGTGTTGTGCATTTGGCTTTTTACCTATTTTGGCACTTCTAAATGTGTTACACATTTTCTCTAATTTAATCATGTCTGTTCTGTTATTAGCCACTCAGGTTTAAATTACTGAACCTTTGCCTGGACCTAGCACGTTAGTGACTGTATTACTTATGGTGGAATATCATCCACCTCAAATAACAATTCACTTCCTAATGCAAAATCTCTATTTGCATGGTTAACTAAAACTATTGCCATTATGAAATAAAATAAGATGGACTTTGGGTATTCATCAGTACATCCAGACATTTGTTACAACCATAGGGGGCAGATTTATGAGGCCCTTGCGCCACGTTTACGCCGCTGTTGCGTCACGCAAGGCGGCGTAAACGTGGTGCATCCCTACGAACGATTTACAACACATTGTAAAGCCCTGCGCCGCTTGTGGGCGTTCCGGCGCAGGGTGGGCGTTCCGGGGCAGGTGCACCTCGCAAAAGTGGCTGAGTGAAATCTATGAGATTTCACTCAGTCACTTTTAAGCCAATGCTGTGTCAAAAGCCTGCGCCTGCTTGAAGCAGGCGTAGGTCTTGATGCAGCATTGTTAAAATAGGGCACCCCCGAGCCTTGCTGGAGCTGCGTCGCGCTTGCGACGCAACTCCAGCAATGCGCCACATTTCCGGCACAGATGCGTCACGCATCTGTGCCGTTTTTGCACCATGGTGCGCCGCATTATAAATGCGGCGCACCATGGCTGGCGGAGCTGTGGCGCACTGTGGCACTTGTTAACTGGCACATCCCTGGGGATGCGCCAGTTAACATAAATCTGCCCCATAGTGTTGAATTTAAAATAGTGAATTTTGAAATGTGTAATTTGGCGCCAGTTTCAAAGCACCATGCTGCATGCTGATTACGTGCAACTGTGTGGCATACCCAGTTGAAAGCCAGCTTCAAAAATCCTGACTACTGAAGCATAAACATTGAATGAAAAACATTCCAGTCTTAAGTCGCAGCAACTAAAACTGTACAAAAAATTTAGAAGGGAAAAAGTGCTTCTCAACACAGGTGATTGGATAATCTTCTCTCGTCGTCGGGCCAATCAGCAGCAGTTGGCAAATTTGTGCAAATTTGCATACAGTTCATTCCAAGTCTTATTTACTCACTCCACTTCTTAGGCCCCGAAAAGGATATGACAGCATCACTGCTTTGTTAGGCAATTTCATTGAAATGGACTTTACCCAAGGTCAGATCTTCTTAAGAAGGAATTATGTTTGGAGTCCAGGCAATTAATTTGCCTCAAGGTGAGTGTTATTCTGTTTTAATAACTGATCTGCTTTTAATCGAAATTTAGCAAAGCATGCTGTTGTTTGCGGCAAAGACCCATTAAGGCAGAACTGTGCTGCTTGTTTGCAGGTTCTGATGCCATCTAACCCCTTTGGTGCCTCGGACGAAACAGTTACATCCTCGACTGTGGCGCTCCTGTGCCGAGGTATAACTGTTACGTCCAAGGCACATCAGTTACTTTTTCTGCCTCAGGAGCTGGGGAAGGCCTCCCCAGCTGGCCGAGGCATTTTTTATTTCCCCTGTAATGACGATTTGGGTGCATGGAGCACTGACGTCATTACACTGAAAGTGAATGTGAAATATGCCCATCTGCTCTTTTCACTTTCACAACCTATGTGCTTGTGGGGCTATCACAGCCCAGAGCGTGTAGGCAGATTGGAGAGGTATTATTCGGAGGCAAAGGTTCTCCCCTTTCCAATGGTACCCCTCCCCAGTGGATCCCTGCTTGGTGATCGCTGCAGGATGGCGATCCCCAAGCAGGGTTATACCACTAGACACCAGAGAGGGGGGAGTGGCCCCTTTGGTAAGAGCTTATGCTCCCACCATATTTGTATGGGCATATTTAGTTGTTCTGCTCCCCCTAAAAGCACACTAGGCACCAGGGATTCCTTTCTTTTTTAGCATAGAGGTAGGGGCTACCCAAAATTATCGTGCCAATACTCTCCCTAAAAAGAAAATGGACAGTCTTCTGACCCCCACAAAGGGCACATGGGGGTTAATACGGCGATATGCCCTGCAGGGGGGGGGCGAAAAGCCCACTAGACACCAGGGACTTTTTTTAATATAAAAAAAGAGAAGGGGACTGCCCACAATGGGCAAGACCATGCCCCCACCCAAAATAAAACATAAGTCTTTCTGCACCCATTGGGGACACTAACTCTCGATCTGCCCCTGTGGTGGTACAAAGCCCACAAGGCACCAGGGATTATCTTGTTTGTATAAGTAGGGGTGGGGGCTACCCAAAATGAACATGACAATGCCTCCACCCCCAAACAAAAATGGGACAGTCTTACTGCCCGCCCTGGGGAGCAGAGGGCGTTATTACCCCCAATCGGCTCCCGGGTGGGGCAGAAAGCCCACTAGGCAGCAGGGATTTATTTTGTATTATAAAAGAGAGATTGGTGTCTGCCCACAATGGACAAGACCATGTCCCCAACCCCCCAAACAATTGCCACAATATTTCTGCCCCCCCCCCCAGGAAAATAGTCCACAAACTGCCACCTGTGGGGGCAGAAAGCCTACTAGGCACCAGAGATATGTTTATGGGGATGTCAGGGAGCGACCCCTTAGGCAAGAGTTGTTCCCCCATTTTTGTGCACACATTTTGGTCACTACTGCCCCCTCATTCACATTTCTATCTAGGATCACCGCACCAACAAAAAAAAATGTCTTACCTTCCAGCGTTCCCTTCAGTCTCTTGAGTAAAATAACACCTCACTTGTGTGGGTGGGCCAAGGGCCTGTGACTGGTAAAGGCCAAACACATATAGATTGAGGGGATAGAACAGTGAGCTCTAAACTCTATATTTTTCATATATATGCTTTCAGGCTGACTCTGCATTGGACACTCACTCAAGTGAAGTTTGTGGTTCCCCACAGATTCCAGAAAATTTCCATCACAGAAATGTGAGGATTTGTTTTTTTAAAACATTTGAGGCTTGCGAGGGATTCTGGGAAACAGAATCTGGTGATAGCTTTTAAAGTAACTTGATCCTGGATTCACCTGAGGGTCAAGTTTTATAAAATGTACAGGTTTGCTAGGTTTCCCAAGTTTCCAGCTGAGCTAGGGCCCAAAATCCACAGCTTGGCACACTGCAAAAAAAGTATCAGTTTTCTGTGGAAATATGTGATGTGTCCACGTTGCGTTTTACTTTTGGGCCATTTCCTGTCTTGGGCTCTAGGCCTACCCACACAAGTGAGGTATAATTTCTATCGAGAGACTTGGGGGAATGCTGGGTGGGTGAAAGTTTGTGGCACACCACAGATTCCAGAGCTTTCCATCACAGAAATGTGAGGAAAACACATTTTCTTTGACAAAGTTTGAGGTTTGAACAGGATTCTGGGTAACAGCATCTGGTGAGAGCCATACAAGTCATCCCATCCTGGATTTCTCAGGGTGTCTAGTTTTGTTGGGTCATCATTTTTGTATTGAGGTGAAAGCATACAACAGGGTGTCAATGCAAGAAATTCAGTAATGAACAACATTGAGTGGCACAATCAGAAAGGAAGAAATGGTGGAGACAAGAAGGGCAGGATGGGGATCATGGGGATGTAAAAGGGGGCGCAGGTCACTAGCAGAGACAGGGTATCCGATCTTTCACCCTATCGATCTGTGTCAGACCCCAGGTGATGGTTGTGGTATAGTGGGCACATGCATTTCTCCCCTGACAATCAGCATGGAAACTCGTGTGCCATGATGTCGCAGGAGAAAGGAGTGGGTGTAGGGAGGTCTCTGCCTGGGTCCGGTGGGGGGAGGGAGGGCAGACAGGCGAGGGGGAAGTCTTTTGTCTATGCCGCAGGGTGGGATGGACCGCAAGCACCAAACTATAAAGAAAATGCTGCAATGGGGGTGGGGTGTTCAGGGGGTCAGGGGCGTGGATCGGGAGAGGTGGAGGAGAGTCCTATGTCACCAGATTATTGGTGCGTACAGTCCCTGAATGTGCGATATTTAGGGTCCCCATCGAGGGAGGGTGTCTAGTTTAAAAAACATATACAGGTTTGCTAGGGTTCCCTAGATGCCGGCAGAGCTAGGGTCCAAAATCCAAAGCTAGACACATGCAGGGTCAGTTTTCTGTGGAAAAATGTGATGTGTCCATATTATGTTTTGGGCCATTTCCTGTCGCGGGCACATAGGCTAACCATTTTTATCGGGAGACTCAGAGAAATGCTAGGAGGGTGGAAGTTTGGGACTCCGCTCTGATTCCAGAACTTTCTATCACAGAAATAGGAGGAAAATGCATTTCTTTTAACAAAGTTTAAGGTTTGCAAGGGATTCTGCACAACAGAACCTGGAGAGAGCCACATAAGTCCTCCCATCCTGGATTTCTATGGGTGTCTGGTTTCCAAAAATGTACAGGTTTTCTAGGTTTCCCTAGGTGCTGGCCAAGCTAGGGCCTGAAATCCACAGCTAGGCACATTGCAAAAAAACGTTACCTTTTCTATGGAAAAATGTGATGCGTCCATGTTGTGTTTTTGGCTGCTTCCTGTTGCGGGCACTAGGCCTATCCACACAAGTGAGGTACCATTTTTATGGGGAGACATGGGGGAATTCTAGGTGGGATGAACTTTGTGGATACCCACAGATTACAGAACTTTACATCACAGAAATATGAGGAAAATGTGTTTCTTTTTACAAAGTTTGAGGTTTGCAAGGGATTCTGGGTAACATAACCTGGTGAGAGCTACACAAGTAACCCTATCCTGAATTCCCCTGGGTGTCTAGTTTTTTAAAAAATATACAGGTTGCTAGGGCTCAAAATCCACAGCTATGCACCATGCAAAAAACGGGTCCATTTACAGTGGAAAAATGTGATGTGTCCATGTTGCGTTTTCCCATGTTTCTTGTCGCTGGCACAAGGCCTACCCACACAAGTGAGACATCACTTTAATTGGGAGATTTAGGGGAACACAGAAAGGTAGAACAAGTGTTAATACCATTGTCTTTCTATGCATTTCTACCTTCCAAATGTAAAACTGTGTAAAAAAGAAGACATTTTGAAAAATGCCCTCTAATTCACATGCTAGTACAAATGCAGAGATGTGCAAATAACCATTGCTTCTAAACTCAATATCTTGTTCCCATTTTGGAAATGTACAGGTTTCCTTGATACCTATTTTTCACTCTTTATATTTTACCAAATGAATTGCTGTATACTCAGTACACAATGAAAAACCATTGCAAAGTGCAGCTCAGTTATTGGCTCTGGGTACCTTGGGTTCTTGGTGAACCTGGAAGCCGTATACATCCCTGTAACCATAAGGGTCGAGCAGATGAAACTATACATTGCTTTAAAAAATCTTCCATAGTTAGATTACTTTACAGGTGAAAATGTAGGCACTAATGGCTGTTTTTTCAACTTAATTTAAATATTTTATAATTTCAACTGTTACTTTCAATAGGAAAACCTTAACCCCTTCAGCGCGGCGCGGATTTTCCCGCTGTGCTGAAGGTTCTAATGAGCCTATCGGCTCATGACGGAACGGTTCCATCATGAGCACAGCTCAACCGACGCTCATGACGGAACCGTTCCGTCATGAGCATGGAAGGGGTTAAAAGATCTAACCAAATGACTCCTTGCTGTTTTTAGAATTTTGTCTAATTTTCAAAATGTTATGGATTTTCCAGGATCCATTATTGGTCTCACACCCATTTCTACCACTAATTGGAAGGAGGTTGAAAGCAAAAAAAAAGTCTAAGTAAAATGGAAAAACTGTGTAGAAAATGTGGGTTTTCTGACAAAAGTCTGTCTGTTCCTGAAATCAGGGAAGATGGTGATTTTAGCACCGCAAATTCTTTGTTGATACCATTTGCAGGGAAAACAACAGATTCTTTTCTTTCTTCTGCAGCACTTTTTTTCCTATTTTTCCCCCAAAAACCAAAATGCAGCTGTATTTTGGAAAAATTCTTGGTTCCCTTTTGGGAGAATCCACAAACCCTGGGCACCTTTACAGTCCTACGAATGTTGGGAAAAAAGGACATAAATTTGGTGTGGATACCTTATGTGGACAAAACGTTATGGGGGCCTAAGCGCAAACTACCTCAAATAGCCCAAAAAAGGTGTGGCACCGGGTTGGGGGGCTAGCAGAGAAGGGGTTAAATTTAACATATTTCGGAGATACATTGTAGGCCATGGCTGTAAGACTAGGCAGATAAATAAGATGTGCAAGAAATCCTCTAGTGGGTAATGACATAACCTGCAGGCCTTGTTCTGCCTTCGTGGGTGCCAATTTGGTAAATTGACAATTGATGTCAAAATTCCAAATCTGGCATACAGCACTTTAATTTTCAAATAATTTCCCAGGATGGTGTTCATGAGGCACAGGGTCAAGGCTGATTGGCATATGGCCATGTCTGAACTGGGGTGGTGTGGAGTGCAAAAAACAATGGATTTAGGCCCAGATCTCTCTACTGGGGTGAATGTATGACATTGTTCTTCATTCTGTTCATCAACTGTTGTTTTGCATTTTGTCACTCCGAGAGGGATGGGTATGCTCAGACGTGAGTCCCATGCTCTCCATGCCACTGGAGTCAAGCTATCGTGGCTGAAGACGGCTGATAGCCAGAAACCGGTCCTAGGATGCTTGATTCCGGTCTAGAAAAGACATGGCTTGGCAGTTCGGGCTGGACTTTTCCCATGAGGCACAGGGTCAAGACTGATTTGCATATGGCCATGTCTGAACTGGAGTGATGTGGAGTGCAAAAAAACAATGGATTTAGGCCCATATCTCTGTACTGGGGTGAATGAATGACATTGTTCTGCATTCTGTCCATCAACTGTTGTTTTGCATTTTGTCACCCCGAGTGGGATGGGTATGCTCAGACGTGAGTCCCATGCTCTCCATGCCACTGGAGTCAAGCTATCCTGGCTGAAGACGGCTGATAGCCAGAAACCGGTCCTAGGATGCTTGATTCCGGTCCAGAAAAGACATGGCTTGGCAGTTCGGGCTGGACTGTTCCCATGAGGCACAGGGTCAAGACTGATTTGCATATGGCCATGTCTGAACTGGGGTGGTGTGGAGTGCAAAAAAACAATGGATTTAGGCCCATATCTCTGTACTGGGGTGAATGAATGACATTGTTCTGCATTCTGTCCATCAACTGTTGTTTTGCATTTTGTCACCCCGAGTGGGATGGGTATGCTCAGACGTGAGTCCCATGCTCTCCACGCCACTGGAGTCAAGCTATCCAGGCTGAAGACGGCTGATAGCCAGAAACCGGTCCTAGTATGCTTGATTCCAGTCCAGAAAAGATATGGCTTGGCAGTTCGGGCTGGACTGTTCCCATGAGGCACAGGGTCAAGGCTGATTTGAATATGGCCATGTCTGAACTGGGGTGGTGTGGAGTGCAAAAAAACGATGGATTTAGGCCCAGATCTCTGTACTGGGGTGAATGTATGACATTGTTCTGCATTCTGTCCATCAACTGTTGTTTTGCATTTTTTAACAGCACCCTTGCAGCCATATACCTAGATACTTATAACTTCCACTTCTGGTCCCAGGGTGTCCTCCAAAATACCATGTCTTCTTTCAGATAACCCCAATCCTGAAGACTACTACCTTGTTTTCTCGAGGTTTATGGTCAGCTTTTTTGACGTGCAGTATTGTAATAAAGAATTCAATAGGTTTAGTAGACCCATATCTGATCAATTGAATAGGACAATGTCATTGGTATGTAATAATCCTGGTATAAGTTGTTGGCCTAATTTTGGCAGATGTAATTGGGTGGAATCTAGTTGGACATTCAAGTCTGCTAGATATAGGTAATATAGTGTAGGGCCTGGACACACCCTTCTTTGATGCCTTTCTCTACCTGAATACTAGATGTTAGACACCAATTGCTTCCAATGGTTTCCCTTGCCCATTTATCTGAATCAAAAAAGCTGTGGATTCTGTGGAATTTTTCAATCCATAAGATTTTGCCACAGGCAGCTTCTACTGACCAGGTCAAATGCTTTGGTCAGGTCTACAAAGTAGGTATATAATGATGTTTTTTTTCTTGCATATTTTTCCATAAGGTTGGCTAGAGCTGTCAGATTATCAGTGGTGCTTGATACTGTTTGAAAACCTGTTTGATTTAAAGGAATGAACTTCGTTTTCAATGCCCAAGATTCCAATTCAGCAAGTAGCAGACCACCAATTATTTTTGCTTTCATATCAAGTAAACCAATCATCAATTTCACTTTCTTACTACAACGCAATAAAATGCCCACATCAATTAAGAAAAATTTAAAAAAGTGTATTAAGCAATAAAACACCAAAATAATTTACATTGAATATAGGGAGCTGGAGATATGATTTTGTTTTAAAACATAATTTAGACAAAAACCCAATCAAAATTGAAAGCAGCCATGGTAATTCAATTTGAAATTGACTATGACCTAGACATGATTTCTGACTTACTACGATGGAGTCATGGTTGGATAAGCCAGGAGGGTCGCATGGGTCAAACTTTTTACATCAAGACTTAGAAAACTGTTTAATTCTCAAAGTGTTGCACAGTGGATAGGCAGGAGGGTGAAGCCACTGAGGGACTCTCAAAGTCAGATAGGTGTTCATCGAGCTCCTGTTGAAGCGTTAGCCTTGTTGTTGTTTTCCTGGTGGTGAAATGATAGGAAAAGAGATATCATATTACACCATCCACCGTAAATAGGGGGGGCCGTGTAATGTCCTTCCTCCACTTCCTCCACTCCCTCTACTGGTCGGAGGATGTTTTCCATCACTGGACTCTACGGCAGCCCTGTTGATGGGAAACCTGAGGTCTGCCAGCCTCTAAATGAGGCATGCATACTAAGGGTTTGGTAGAGAGAGTACTCCATCACCTATGTGAGGAGGTACCCTTCGCCATCTTTTAAATTGGGCCCTGGGCCATTTAAATATGTTTATGGTTCTCAAAAGTCTACAGTAGGGCATATCAAGAAATTGTAGCCAGACATGATGGATACTTTCACTTCAAAGACCCATGTAAGGAATTTAGGAGGGAACAGATGTCTGAGTGGGCCAGGCTTGGATATTTGGCACTTTATTCTGGTCCTCTGGGTATGAATAAAAGGACTATTTCCCAAATTCTTCTTATTCCTACTCATTCCTACTGGTCATTCCTTCAGTTCCCAGATCATCAGAGCAGAGCAGGATCCACAGAGTCCAGGACAAAGAGATCAGCTACGCCTTCATGGGTTCAGGTGTGCTTTTTGTTCTGTGTATCTGTAGGAGTAATAGGTTGCCAACTAAGTGAGCCTAGGATGGCAGTGTAAGTCCCTGGGTGGAAGCAACAGTCAGAGGTCCTTGGGTCTTCTTTCTTCCAGCTGATAGAGAAAATATTCTTCTGTCTAAGAAGTGTCTTTCCAGGTATAGGAATGTTCTGAGGAGGTGGAGATAAGGTGCCAGACTTATCATGTATACTCGGTAGTGAGAGCACATAATTCTAGCAATTTTCCTGCAGAATCCCAACCAAAATAGCCATAGCCTTCCTCCAGATGTAAGAGCTTTGTCCCTTCTTCTGGCCACTCTTGCAGGTTCTCCATTCTACCAAAATTCAAACAAGGGGTGGGCGAGACTCAATGAGTTTTGCTTCATGAATTCCGCGGAGTTACATAAAAACGTCTGGACATTCTGTGAGCATGCATAACCAGCACATCGCGCTGCTTGTAATGATTTTAAGCACCGGGAGCCTGACCTCCACTGCAAAACCAGCATGAACTGCACCGTGTGGCACCCGAAAGGTCACTGCTTCTTTGCTGTTGCTTGCGTAGATTTTCTACTCAAGTGGTAGCTTTCTCACTATGAACAGTGTAACCACCCGTGACTGCTTGCAACCGCCTGCTCCCACTTGCAACCACCCGCATTGATAAAATCTCGCCAGGTGCAATCCTAGCATTAAAAAATCATGCTAGGGTATGCCAATTCTCACTCGCACTCGCCATCTTACCATTGTTGAGCTTCTCATGAGAAAAAACTCAGACACGTGGCCATCGTTCCCTTTAGGGCACGTGCACCTCTCCTGACGTCAGCGCGCACTGCCATGTGTTGAGCGCGCACACAGCCAGAACATCACACGAGAGAGTTGCGTCACCGCTTTAAAGAAGCGAGCGGCGTGATAAGCAGGCACCTTTAAATGCAGTGTGTGTGCCGGAGGAGTCGTGACGGAGTGCAGGTAAGGCTGCCTTGTGGACTTGGAGGCCTGTGGGCTTGTGGGCTTGTAGGCATGTGGGATGTGGGATGTGGCTGCAAAGCGCGGACCAATTGTGGCCTTTTGTTTAATAAGTATTGATGTTCATCACAGACCGTGAAGGGGCTCTGATTAACATCAATACTTAAACAAAAGGACACAATCGTCCTGTGCTTTACTAACAAAAGAGTAGAGCCAGTTTCAAAACACAGAGTGTTTCGTTTTGTACACGCTGTGTTTTTAAACTGGCTTTACTCTTTTGTTAGTAAAGCGCGGTGCAGGGACAATTGTGGTCTATTGTTTAAGTATTGATGTTAATCAGAGCCCCTTCACAGGCTGTGATGAACATCAATACTTAAACTAAATGCCACAATTGTCCCCTCACCGTGCTTTACTAACAAAAGAGTAGAGCCAGTTTCAAAACACAGCGTGTACTTTCAGAAAGTACATGCTGTGTTTTGAAACTGGCTCTACTCTTTTGTTAGTAAAGCGTGGTGCGGGGATGATTGTGGCCTTTTGTTTAAGCATTGATGTTAATCAGAGCCCCTTCACGGGCTGTGATGAACATCAATACTTAAACAAAAACACTGCACCTCCTCAAAAATGCCCTTCATGAAGCATCACATTTACTGTATCCTGCAGGTGCAACACCTTAAGTCCTGGCATTCTAATGAAAAAGTGCTTTTCATTTTGGGACTATTTTTTTTTCTTTACCATAATAGTAACAGGTTTGAAAGCTCCAGCATGCCAAGTGCTGATGGCTACAACATGAGAGCAAGTGGAAGGTTTCCCATGCCATGAGCCACTTGTCATCACCCCCCCACACCAAATACCAAACCCCTACTGATAGATAGCAAGTTTGTCCCCTTAATTGAGACCTGTAATTTGATCTCGGAAAGAACACCTACTTGCCCAACCCAACTAAATAACACCACCCTCTGACATCATTACATCATGCTTCAAAAAGAAAACAAAAGTGTGAAATATGAGATTGAAAGTTAAAAATGTAATCAGCTTCAGGCTGTTAGTAAAACTTGATATGACAGACTATTTCTAATATAAAAATGAGAGACTGTGCACTCCTTCTACAATTCAGGACCCCCAGAAATGTTAGCATATTAACTTTACACATCAGGTCATAAACACAAACAAAGAACCGCTTTTTGAATCACTACTTGAAGTCTATTGCTAGAGAGGAAGAGACTTCTAATGAAACTGTTAGATGAGGGCCGGTTGAGTTGGGGTCAGATCAACCATATTTCAAGCTCGAGCCTCTGAGAAGGGGGGTTGACCTGGGGGTGGAGTCCACCTCGTCTTTCTACTGTCTCTGCTATGAAGAGTTAGTCATGTGACATGGATGTTTCTGGAAGCCTATCTCGGTCTGCACTACTGTCCGCCTTATCATTATACACAGAGGGGGATCTAGAGACACAATCTCCTTTTTGTCAAGGGGTGGGTGTGAATGTGCGCCAGGGATCACAAAATCCCACGCCCCTAGCATGACGTGTGCATGTGTGGGAGCTTGTATGAGTGGCTGTACGATTTAAGTATTGATGTTAATCTGAGCCCCTTCATGGACTGTGATGAACGTCAGTACTTAAACAAAAGGCGACAATCTGCATACACCTGGCCCACACACACACCGTGTGACTCAGAGTAAGGCTGGCTTTGTTAGATAGCGCTATAGACACCATTTGCACATTGCTGGGACGAGGATGTGCTGCTTTGCGTCAGTCCTCCCTGCAGGACCATGTGTGTTTAACAATGACTTCATTGATGATGATCTGGATGGCAATCTATTCAGTTATTCTTTTAATAACTTTTCTCCATTTACTGAGCGACTCTCCACCGATGGGTGTGTGCCACCAGGCTGCGCCTCAACGACATGAAAAATCATAACCTTTGGACTTGATAACAGGTGATCAACAACCACTCAGCTCTTTAAAATTTGCTCACAATCCATGCACACATCACCCATGTGCCATACATCTGCCTCGAGGCTATGGCACATATTTCTTTTTTCTATATATAGCTAAAGATAGCAAACCTGTGCTGCTGGGAAGTTCTTTGACCACTCTGCTTCACCAGCACTTCACTGCACAGCGGCCTGAACTGCACTCCATGTTCTATCACCCTCGAGATACACTCTGAACATGCAGCAAAACTCTACTCTACAACCTACAGTCCTCAGACCATACCTTTGCCACTCACCCTCACTCTACTCCACAGCCTGCCATCCTCAGACCCCTACCTTTGCCACTCAGCCTCACTCTACTCCACAACCTACCGTAGTCAGACCCACACCTTCTGAAACTCACCCTCACTCTACTCCACAACCTACTGTCCTCAGACCCAGAGCTGTTTGCTCTGCAAGACTGCTGTAGTAGGGTATGGGAGAGATGCAGCATCCACTCTCCTCCCACATTTTCCATTGGCTTGTGTCATTGTCTTTCGTAAATGCTGCCTTCGGATTCGTTAATAGACTTGTTAGTACCTCCTTAGTACGGCCTTGTCTTCATTGAACCCTCCCATGCTACTGGCCTTTTTAATTCAGTTGTTACGGGGGACCTGTTATTTTGTCTTGAAGCACTATTTACTTATTGAGTTTCTCTTACTGCAAGCTGGACATGCGCTGCTTCAGCTGCAACCGCTTGTGTTTTTTTAAGCAGCATGGCCACCACAACACGGGTGGCTGCCTTCAATACTTTAACCAGCATTATCTCATGTCTGCTTCCAGCCCCCAAGTAAAATGGATTTAGAAATGATTAGCAAATTAAGTCATGTGAATTCTAGGTAGCACATAATCCTGTGCTAATGGACTGAAGCTGACAACAGCACATTTGTGTTACATGTCATCTGTACTTAAGCCACCTGACGGGTTGTTTTAAAAAGCCTGTTTTATTAATAACACCACCACCACTCCCAATACCACCACCAGGTGGTTGGCTTTTGTGTAAGCATTCATGTTACTCACAGCCTGTGAAGGGGCTGTGATTAACAAGAATACATAGCTGCCTCCTCCTCAGCAATCATTTTGGCAGGTGAGAAGAGAAGCTAACGGGTGGACTAGTGTGAGTTCCAATTAAAAAGCTCCTAAAAAATTTGTTTGTGAAAACCCCCATAATTGTCCCTTTGAACAAGAAGGGCAGCCGAGGCAACCCTGTCAATTACTAACAAAAGAGTATAGCAAGTTTAAAAACACAGCGTGTACGTTCTGAAAGCGCATGCCCTGTTTTTAAACTTGCTCTAATCTTTTCTTAGTAAAGTGAGCATAGCTGCCAAGGTTTCAGATTGCTTATGTGTGACATTTTCATAATTTCAATGTACTTATGATGACTAGAATTCGATGGCTAAGGGTGAAATTTTCTTGTGAACAAAATCAAAGCAATAAAGATGCGGGAAATATGTAAAAATCTCTGCAAATAAAACAAGATTGAAGGTTATTCCTCTTGATGCAGATTTTTAAATTTAAGGCTGAATTTAAAAAAATGTTTATTTACTGTTTGAAAACACCCTTAAGTTCTTACAATCAAACTCTATATTACTCTTCCACTCGGGTGGTCTGTCGCAGGTTTTCTGCCATTGCAATTAATGGAAATGGAGCTCTTTGGTAGTTAATAGCTCACTGTTCTATATTAGGATTTAAACTTAGAAACTGCAAGTAACAAAAGGGGCTTTCTGACAGAAGCAGTAATGCACTGACCTATTTACATTGCAAGTAATTTGTGATCTGCATGGTTCACCAGCTTTTCATCATGCATTTTAACCTCCTCGGCTACTTAAAGATGAGTCAACTTCCAGTAGACAACACTTAGATCTCTCTGCAGCAGGTCCATCATTCTTCAGAGTTATCTTGACATATTTATGGTTGTCTGAAAATTGCTAGAACGCAGGTATCATATTCTTTGCACGCCACTGCATCATCTTCAGGAGGGATCTTTTGATGGATTATGTGCTGCTCAGTCCTCCTGTGAATTTCCTTGTTCACCCACCTAAACCATTTGTGCAATTTGAATGCCAGGGAAATGCTGCATCACAGAAGGTGTAATACAAAATACAGATTTATAGACCAGTTTAAGATAATGGATGCTAATAATGAAACACATGGGCACGCGCCTGTTTGTCCTAGACTGGAATCCCAGATAATTATTTGGTTTGTTATTCTTCAAGCGTTTGCTGACTATCTTGTCTTCAATTGCAGGTTTCCAGTCTGTAAGATATTTCAATTTGAGTGGTCAGGTGCGAGTATCCACAAATACAAGGTAATTCTGATTACGTTCCTCGTTGGGTTGCTGGGTAAATAGATTCACAATCTGCACCCCTTTTCTTTTGCAGATTCGTGAGACCGTACTAAGAATACAATTGCACAGGCAGACATGAGTACAGGCAGAACAAACAGGTAATTGTTTGGTAGAGTTAAACTATTGCATCTTCTGTTGCAGGTTCGCAGACAGTACTCCACAATTTAAATGGGTGTACGTGAGTACAAGCAGAAGAGGTAATTGTTTGGTAGAGTTAAACTGTGGTGCAAGTTGTACATTGTAGTATAATATACTTACCCATGTTTTCTTCTGTTGCAGGTTTCGCAGACAGTACCCCACACATTTAAATGGGCATACGTGAGTACAAGCAGAAGAGGTAATTGTTTCGTAGAGTTAAACTGTGGTGCATCTTGTACATTGTAGTATAATACACTTACCCATGTTTTCTTCTGCTGCAGGTTTCGCAGCCAGAACCCCTTACATTTAAACGGGTGTACGTGAGTACAAGCAGAAGAGGTAATTGTTTGGTAGAGTTAAACTGTGGTGCATCTTGTACATTGTTGTATAATATACTCACCCATGTTTTCTTCTGTTGCAGGTTTTGCAGGCAGAACCCCATACATTTAAACAGGCATACGTGAGTTCAAGCATAAGAGGTAATTGTTTGGTAGACTTAAACTTTGGTGCATCTTGAACATTGTAGTATAACAGATTGAATTAATGAGCTAGCTGTCCACGTAAGCCATGTTTCCTTATTTTGCACGCCTTGCGGCACAGCAGGTTCGAACCAGTGGGCACGGAAATGTTCAAGCGCAAAACTTCACCACAAAGGAAGAAATGTTACCTTGTATTCAAGGAAGAGTGGATGAAAGAAATTGTGGAGGCTGAAACACAGAAATCACGAAGCAAGGTTCGCGTGCAACTCGGGGAACTATTTCAATACAGTCCAGATGTGGGCTTGATTTGCAAAGCATGTGCCGAAGCCAAGATTGTTGGGGACTTTTCCACAGGGAAGAAATGGAGTGATGGCTGGAAACTGGATTACATGAAACGCCATCTATTTAGCAAAGTACACAAGTCTTCCATAGTAATATTGAGACAAAGAAGTGCTGCTGCCAGCTTTGGTTATGGAGTGCGGGCAATGCTGACAGAAACTGCCACTGACAAAGCAAATAGAATGGAAGTAGTTGAACACCAAAGATCTATGCCTGAGGAGATAAAGATTCTCATCAACAACGTGTTGCTGGCATTCAAGATGAATACTTCAATTTTATCTGTACAAGACATCCATGACTACTTAGCTTTGTATGTCAAGATACCAGACAGCTGGAGAAGCAAGAACTATGCCTTTGAGTTCCTTGAGGCCATCAATAGCGTGATACACTGTGAAGCTATGGCAAAACTTCGGCACACTTTGTATCACACATTGATAATTGATGAGAGCACAGATATTTCTTTACACAAATGCTCATCCTGTAACATCAACAAAGCACAAAACACAGTTTGGGGGCATAGTGAAGCTGACTAGTTATAATGCTGAGGCTATCACTACTGCTGTGAAAGAATTCTACACTGCCAATGAACTGGACCTTATGAAAATGGTCATGTTCACATCCGATGGTGCGTCTGTGATGCTGGGTCAGAATAATGGTATTGCTACTCACCTTAAACAATCCATTCCTCATCTAGTTGAGCAGCATTGTGTTGCCCACCATGAAGATTTGGGAGTTGATGATGCCTGGAAGAGGGTTCCAATGATTAAAGAGATGGAGACATTATTGAGGACTGTCTATACTGTGTTCTCCAGATCTCCTGCAAGGAAGTCCAAGCTGGATGAAATTACATCGGTCTCTTTTCGACCACTGAATGAAGTCCGGTGGCTTTCAAGGCATTTTGCTGTTGGTGCACTAATTTGTAATTACGAGGCTGTTCTTAAGTACTTTGAGCATGAGAATGTTGAGGAGAATAATCCAGGTGATAAATATTGTTACAAAAAGCTATCAAACGACAACTACCATATTTCACTTGCCGTACTTAATGACATTCTGTGTGAATTTGAATCTTTGTGCAAACTATTCCAAAAAAGTTCTTTGACTACTGTTGAAGCTGTACAGTATGCAAGAGCAAAGATTGGCCAAGTTAAGCAACAGTATTTGGGGGACACTATCTTTTGGAGAAGCAATGTTAGAGATCTGATGGGGTTTTACAAGGAAAGGCAAGAGTTTGACAGTGGGCCTATTTTGTCTTTTGTTTCCCTCTTTTTGTGAGCACATTCAAAAAAGGTTCCCTGACGATGAGCTGAATGAATGGGCACCTTTTGAAATCCAGGCAGTCGCAACACAATCACATTTTGATTTTGGGACTGAGAATATACAAAGACTTGTTGAAAAGTATAAAAATGTCTTAGTCCTGGGTGATTGTGAAACACCAGAGGATGTTGTTCGACAATACAGAGGCTATAAATATGTGGTGGCAGGGTGGGTTATTTACCACCTTTCAAGACATGGTGAATTTCACTGTATGCGATGCTGCTCAGCCTAGTGTGGTGTCTCAGCTTGTTGATGTCTGTGCAACATTTCAAGCATCTAGTGCAGATTGTGAACGAGAATTCAGCCTCATGAATACTATCAAGAGTAGATATGCTGATGAGTACAAAGGCCTACCTCCTGAATGGGAAAGTTGACCTAGATAGAGTTTATCAGCACTGAAAAAATGGCAAGGATCGCTGTGAGAAGCAACCCTGTCACCCATCTAGTGATGCCACTTGACGTGTCTGAACGATCTTCTCCCTTATTGTTTATATGTGATATTGTATAGGCTCTCAACATTTCCCGACCCAATGAACAGTGCTCCAGTTAAGAATATTTATTAAAATCTTATTACGGTACCACCGTTGAAGTCTTGTGCTTTTCTAAACTTGAAGTGTACTTGCCTGTGTAACCAATTAATTTCATGGCGTGTTTATTCAATTTGCAAACTGCCCTTAAGACCCTTATTGTGGCACTGTATGTGTGAAAATGCACAATCGTTTCACTTTTTAACATAAACGTTTTGAGTGACATTTGGCGCCGCACACACGTGTGGTCTGGTTCCTGGCGCACATAGCTATGATTGCAGCGCGCAGAGACCCTCTCCTGCCGCACACAGAGAAAAAGAATTAGAGGGAACATTGCACGTGGCAGTTGGTGGAGTTTTGCTGGAACTCCATGTTAGAACCGCAACATGAAGTAGACAAAGTTCCAAGACCTCACCAGCGGAGCGGAATTTATCACCCACCTGTAGTTCAAACCAGTTTTACCTTGTTCTGTGAGCGCAGACAGCAAGTCTAATATGGCTCCAGGCATGATGGGTTTCAATCAACATAGAAAAACTCCTGCTCTGTATACTAGATCTTACTCCATGTTTGTAACCCTTTATCTAATATTCAGATGACAAGGATATAGGACTGTCCACCGTCTGCTTCAGCTGGGTGTATTTTGGGAGCTCTCTATTGTAACAATGAAAAGAAGTCATTGCTATGCAGTCAAAAATACAATGTAAAAGATATAGGAGACACCTTACACAAGCAACCAAGATTCCAACACTGGATCTTTATTACAGTGGTACGAGCTTCTCATCAGAGGTGTACTCCTATGGGCTCAGAGTTTGAAGGGCTGTCCATCCAGGCCTGGATTTACTTAAAAAAATATATATATATTATTTTTTTTTTTACCCTTTTAATCAAGGCAATATATACACCAAAAAATTGCAAGGTTATGATACATTTTATAAACAATATATATCTTGATAAGCAAAACAAATAATCTGTCAGGCCCGGGGTGGGCTGGGCTTCCTCAGACAAAATAATAATTATTCATCCATACAATTCGTCTCATTTACATATTATCGATCCCCCTTTTTTTCACAATTAAACTGATAAAGCCCAACACAAATTTTTATTGATTACAGTGAAATAAATTTGGCTATAAAAACGATTGATCTACTCATGAATCTTCACATATCTATCCTAAATTCTTTGGATCCAGTCTGATATTGGAGACCAGATTTCATAACCCTTGGCTCTTTTCCTTCTCCCTTTAGTCTTATAAATTGATAGCTCTAGATTATACGTAGCTAAAAATCTTGACCGCCAATTAATGAAAGTGGGTGGGTCAGGACTAATTCCACTCATTAGTGATACAGGAATGTACCAGCGCCATAGCGATAAATACAGTAGCAGTTGTGGATCTCAATCTTATATTAGCCTCCCAATCTGACCCTACACTGATAATTACTAATTCTTCAGTAATTATGATCGGGGATCCAAGTATTATATCGGAAAAGTTCTCAAGTTCTCAAGTTCTTGAAAAAACACCCCCAATCTAGGACAAGAAAAGAACATGTGAACCGAATCTGCAGTAAGTAATTCACAACTATTACACTTGTCCCCCATCGTTGTACCCCATCTAGCGATTTTACCAGGAGTGTAGTATAAATCAAAAAGGGCCATGTAATGCTGACTGCATAATCTTCCAGTCATTACAACCTGGTTAGCAAGATCAAGAGATTTCATTAAATTTACATCCTCAACACCCAGTTTAGTCTCTCATTTTATTTTCCATATACCCAGTTCATCCGGGATTACTTCCGCTAATTGTTGGTAAAATTGACCTATTGGGGTTTTTTCCATAATTTTTTCAATTAAGAGAAGTTTAACAAACTGTTGTCCTATTCCTGGCCAATCTGAGCCAGAAAACTGCGGATTTGAAGATATTTAAAAAATACTTGTGTACCTAAACCAAATTTTACCTGTAGATCTGGAAATGCAAGAAGTTGGCCTTTATCAAACAAATCCCCTAAGCTTCATAATCCTTATATGCCCCATCTCAATGTTAGTTGATCCCAGAAGATTATGGGGAGCAACCCGGGAGTGGAGAAGGGTTATCGGCATTAAGATTGAAAACATGCATCTTACGTTTAATTTGTTTCCACACTGCGTATGCAGCCTTAAGTATCTTACATTTTGTTTTTTTTAAGTAACTGGGCTCAATTACCCTAACTAAGCAACAATTGGTCTCATCTCCCAGCCCAAGTTCATAAATAGATGGTCGATGAAAAAGGGGAATCTCTGCTTTAGCCCCGCCTACAAGGGGACCCATAAATTGCATCATTAAGCCCAGTAATACATCATAAAATGTGGGGTAACCATCTTTTTATATGCCCTTCTAGGTCTTCTGTACCCCCAAAGAAATCTGGAAGATATCCTCTCTAATTTCATAAAACACGTAGCAGAAAACTCAAGGGGAATTGTTCTAAACATATGAAGACATTTCGGAATGGACAGACTTTTTTAACACATTGCACCTCCTGTGGAGAGAAAGGTGAAGATGATCTAGTCTTTCCAATGTTACGTTCACCTTCTCCATCACTGGGGAAATATTCAACTCGGGAATCTTGTCTACTTCCGATGTAATTTTTATTCCCATATATGTTACTTCGGGAACGATTGATAGATTTAGCGGGGGATCTGTACCTGAGTAAAGAATCTGGGTTTTCTCTACATTTAATTTATATCCAGAAAAAAACAACCAAACTGGACAACCAATGAGTTAATTGCAGGTAGCGTAGTAGCAATATCACTGATGAGTACGACTACATCGTCAGCATACGCCAATGCACTATACTTAATACACTTAAAACTTACTGGTTTAATATCCATGTGCTGGTTTATTTTATTCAAAAATAAATCAATATATAATGCAAATAAAATAGGGGAACATAGGCATCCTTGCCTTTTACCCCTACTTATAAAAAATGATCCAGACTCCTGTCCAAAAATGCGTATAGTTGCTTCCGGATGTATATATAAGGTCTTAACTGTTTGGATGAACTGAGGGCAAAACTCTTTCAATCGCCCCCAATGAAGATTCAGTTGCCTGAACCCAATCTAAGAGGGCCATTTCTCGTCTCACGTGATCAGCAGTGTCCCTGTCGGGAATAAACCCATGCTGGAAATCAGATACTAAAGAGTAATAACCATTCCTAAGCGGTAGGTAGAATTTTAGAAAAGATTCTACTGTCTAAATGTATCAATTAAATGGGCTTATATGACGATGGATACAGCTCAGGTTTGTCCTTTTTTTAAAAAAAACAATAATAGTATGTTTGTTACCAAGAATCTGGTGCTGATCCCCGTTCAGCGGAAATAAACTGTGTCATAAGTTCCAGTCAAAGCGCTTGACGAAATTTCTTATAAAATTCAAGAGGGATGCCATCCGGGCCAACCGCTTTTCCTGTTGCTAAAGACATTATTGCTTCCTCCACCTCCTCCCAGGTATTACATACTGCTAACTTCTCGTTTTGATTTCGAATAACTTTGTTTTGTTTTCGAAACTAAATTCCTTCATTTTCTCAACTGCATTTATTTTTTCGTGACTTTCGTCCTCTGTATATAATTTGTGGTAGTACTTACAAAAAACATTTAAAACTTCACCTGGGGAATCCTTGATCTGGTCCAGATGGTCCTGTATCCTATAAATTTGATTGGTTATCTCCCTCTGCTGAAGTCTCTTCGCTAAAATCCTACCAGAATTTTCTCCGCTTCATAAATTTGGGTCCTGTACAAAGCCAGTGTTGCAGCTTTTTTTGTGGTGAAATGTTGGTGGATTTTCATTTTTAAAATTGCGGTGGCTTTTAAAGTTACTTCAGTATTTTGTTATCTGATTACTTCCCCCGTTAGCTTTATTTCTAATAACCTTAACTGATCCATCCCTGCCTTAATTTCCACCAGGATTTTAAGCTTTTTGGCTACAGTATAGCTGAGTGTTTCCCCCCGAAACCTGACCTCGAATGCATCCCAAACAATGAGGGCTGAAGCTGTACCCCAGTAATTTAAAAAAAAATCCTTGATCCAATCACCAAGAAGTTTTGCTTTTTATACTAGCACCAATAAAACTAAGACCTAGCGTCTGAACCTGTTGACCTGGTGACCTGTTCTCAGGACACCCCCGCGCCGCACGGCCCCCCAGCTGTGTGTGTGCCCCTCGTGTGCCCCTCGCTGCTGCTCGCAGCCACGTTCTGCCGTTTTCGCCTGCATCTTAGCGTTTTTTTCCTGCTCGTCTTGCTGGATACTGCCCACTGAAAGTTTTCCATGCTGTATGTTGGTAATTGTTGTATCTTGGTTATTGTTGTAAAATCTGTGCATTGTTCCCAAATTGCCTGTTAGCCCGGCTCCCCGCTTGCCGCCGCCGTTCTCGCGGCCGTGGCCCCTTTTCTCCGTGTCCTCCCCGCTCCCGCCTCCCAGCTGCTCCTCCCTCCCACTTAGCCTTAAATGGCGGCCGCGCAGCGGTCACGCGCAGCGGATGCGCCGATTGTGCGCCGAAGGCGTGCCAAAGGCAAGCCCGTCTGCGCCTGTCCGTGCCTGGACCGCGCCCAGCGCCAGAACCCCTGGCCCCCAAAGACGCCTGCCCACACGACAGATCTACGACGCCGCAACCCTCAACGCACTCAACGCCGCCCGAACCCCCGTCTGCTACCGAGCCACCCCAAAACAGCACCCACGGACCCTTCGCCTGCCAAGCCTGCTTATTCTCCTGCCTCCGGACCTGCACTACACCCGCCAAGCCGAGCACCCGCAGCAACCACCTGAAGTGCATCCTGCTCAACACCTGCTCCATCCACAGACACGCCGTCGAACTCTGGAACCTGCTCGACACCACATCTTCAGACGTCCCCTTCCTCACGGAAACCTGGATGAACGCCACCTCAGCTCCCGAAATCACCATCGCCATCCCGGACGGATACAAGATCACCCGGACAGACCGCATCAACCAGACTGGAGGAGGCATCGCCATCGTACACAAGAACACCATCTGCATCACGACCGACTCCAACGGCACCTTCCCCGCCGCCGAGCACCTCCACTTCCAGATACACACCGACCCAAAGACTACCCTCAGAGGCACCCTCGTCTACAGACCCCCGGGACCACGCACACAATTCAGCGAAGACATCACGGACTTCATCAGCCCACACGCCCTCCCCTCCGTGGACTACATCCTCCTAGGGGACCTCAACTTCCACCTGGAGAACAACAAGGACCACAACACCGCCGCCCTGCTGGACAACCTCGCAAACCTCGGACTCAAGCCACTGGTCAACACCCCCACCCTCTACGCCGGCCACACGCTTGATCCCGTCTTCTCATCCAGCAAGCACATCACCTTCAGCCACTCCAAAGGACTTCACTGGACCGACCACAGCTGCGTCCACTTCAGCTTCAGAAAAACAACGACCCACCACCACCCGCAACAGGTTCCTCACAGGAGCTAGAGCAAGAATACCTACGAGCAGCTCACCACCTCCCTCAGCCAGAACCAGCCCGCCAGCACAACAGACCCTAATGAAGCAACCCGCAACTTCCCACAGTGGCTGACCACCTGCGGAGAAGACCTCGCGCCACTGAAGAACCCTCCCAGCAGACCCAGAAGCAAGCAAGCCACCTGGTTCACCGACGAACTCAGGGACTCCAAGAAGAACTGCCGCACCCTCGAGAAAGCCTGGCTCCTTGACCAGACCACAGACAACATGACCACCCTCAAACAAGCCACCCGCAAGCACCACCGGCTCATCCGCACCACCAAGAAGAAATCACTGAAGGAACGACTGGACAACAACGCCCATGACAGCAAGGAACTCTTCAGTGTCATTAAGGAGTTCTCCAGCACCGGCAACAACGACATCACCCCTTCACAAGACCTCTGCGACTCTCTCGCCTTGTTCTTCCACCGCAAGATCGCCAGCATCCACAACAGCTTCGGCGCAGCATCCACTCACCCTACTGTCGAACCAACGCCCTCACCGCCACCCTCCGCACATGGACCACGGTGACCACCGAAGACACAACCCGCATGATGAACACCATCCACTCCGGATCCCCAACCTACCCCTGCCCCCACCACGTCTTTAAGAAGGCCGACTCCATCATCGCACCCCAACTCCGGGACATCATCAACATCTCCTTCAACACCGCCACCTTCCCAGAGAGCTGGAAGCATGCCGAGCTCAGCGCCCTACTGAAGAAACTAACAGCGGACCCCACCGACCTGAAGAACTTTCGCCCCATCTTGCTCCTCCCTTTTCCTGCCAAAGTCATCGAGAAGACCGTCAACAGACAGCTCGCCGCCTTCCTCGAGACGAATGGGTCCCTTGACCTCTCACAGTCCGGTTTCCGAGCCAACCACAGCACCGAGACCGCCCTCATCGCAGCCACTGATGACATCAGAACCCTGCTCGACAACGGGGAAACAGCGGCCCTCATCCTCCTGGACCTCTCCACAGCATTCGACACTGTCTGCCACCGCACCCTAGTACAACGCCTCAGCAACACAGGTGTCCAAGAGAAGGCACTGGAATGGATCATCTCATTCCTCGCCGGAAGAACACAGAGAGTCCGCCTCCCCCAGTTTCGATCCGAGGCCACCGAAGTCATCTGCGGCGTACCGCAAGGATCATCACTCAGCCCCACCCTCTTCAATGTCTACATGAGACCCCTCGCAGCCATCGCACGTCAACACAACCTCAACATCATCTCCTACGCCTACGACACCCAACTGATCCTCTTCCTCACCAGAGACCCCGCCACCGCCAGAACTAGCCTACACGGAGGGATGAAAGACGTCGCCGAGTGGATGAAGAACAGCCGCCTGAAACTGAACTCAGACAAGATGGAAGTCCTCATCCTGGGACCATCGCCCTCCGCCTGGGACGACTCCTGGTGGCCCCCCGCCCTGGGCATCACTCCCAAGCAAACAGACCACGCACGCAACCTGGGCTTCATCCTAGACTCCTCCCTCTCGATGAGCAGACAAGTCAACGCCGTCTCCTCATCATGCTTCAACACCCTATGCATGCCCTGCAAGATATTCCGATCAAAACCAGGAAGACGGTTACCCAGGCACTCGTCACAAGCCGACTGGACTACGGGAACACCCTCTATGCCGGAACCACAGCCAAGCTACAGAAAAGACTACAACGCATCCAGAACGCCTCCGCCCGACTCATCCTGGACATCCCCCGTCGCAGCCACATCTCCGGCCACCTGAGGGACCTGCACTGGCTCCCCGTCAGCAAGAGAATCACGTTCAGACTCCTCACCCACGCACACAAGTCCCTCCACAACCTGGGCCCCAAGTACCTCAACGACCCCCGGACCTTCTACACGCCCACCCGCCAGCTACGCTCGACAAGCCTCGCCCTCACCGCCGTACCACGCATCCGAAGAGCCACCACGGAAGGAAGATCCTTCTCCTACCTGGGGGCCAAGACATGGAACTCCCTCCCCACCCACCTTCGGCTGACCCAGGACCATCTTGCCTTCATGAGACAACTCAAGGCCTGGCTGTTCGAGCAATAGCAAGTTTAAGTTTCAAGTTTATTTATTTATGATTTTGGAACTCAGATGAGATTCACATAAAAGAATTAACAAATTTACTGCAATAACATATAAGCATAAATACAGTACATAGAGAAATAGACATTTGTACCCTTCTAATATATCGCTAAGAAACATTTTTAAAAGTTATACAATTTAAAACAGAACATTTCATTTGGAGGGTTGTGAATAGCATCAAGGAAAGCAGTAGCTGAAAGAATGCTCAGATGAAGACAAATAGGTTTTAACCACTTGCCCCTATGCAACATTAGGGCCGGGCACACAAAGATAACGTGATGCATATCCTGACTTTTGGTATTACAGAAGTCACATAAAGGTGAGGAGTCATACCATATGGCTCCTCACCTTTATGAGCCCCTCCCCCAAGCGCCTTGAGACCCTCCGGGTGAATAGCGCGCTATGCAAATGCTATGATTGATTGATTGATTGATTGAACCTTCTCACTCTTACTTAAAACTTGTGCGGGGTCGTTGTCTCCACTCACTTCTTTTTTCCTTGATTGATGTTTGGCCCCTCGCTTGCCTTTTTTCTTTCCTATACAGGGCGCCAGCCTCACTACCGCTAAGCTGGTTAAGTCGTCTTGCTCCTGCTCACCGTTCACCTCAGTTCCACTGTGCTCCTCCGGCTGTCGTGCACTCAGCGCCCCAGCCTACGTCTTGCTCGGGTCTCCTCCACCCTCAGAGGACCCGAAAGTGCTGCCCTGAGTGCTCTGGAGGAGACTCCGAAATCTGCACCCCCTACGAAGCTCCAGGGTGGCCACTCTCCAATGCAGCAGACCCGACACCAGACCCGGCAGCATGCCCCGTGAAAAAGGACCCGCCTCCACCAAACACATGAGAGGCGGAAAAACAAAAAAGACAAACCAGCGAGCCTGGATGAACCTTTGAACGAAGGACGCAGTGAGACACCGAAACGCCGACCCAGCTACATGCCTAGGTAGAAGTTTCTTTTCTTTTCTCGGAAAATAACCAAAATATACGAAATATCTTCATGTATGGGTAATAATCGGCATATTTGTGCTATTACGTACTTACTCGCATCTCTGGCATTTATCCACAGAGAAGAAAAAATAAAGCACTACGAGAGCCCGGGTCCGGAGCACTGCGGCGGCTCAACTTGCTGCTGCCATGTTTCCCACCCCTACTCCCTGGTGTGATTTCTATCTTAGCACTCATTACTCTTTCAGCAGATATAAAAAATAGTCCAAGCAGACATGTTTTCTATGAGGAGCTGAATAAAAAGTAACTCCAGGGGCATCTTTCTTATGAGTGTGCCATACATCAGTCAGCCCGAGTTCTCTGAGTAGACCTTGAGTGGGATTAAAAACTTTGGTTTTCTTACCCCTATATGGATGGTCACTTGTAATATCAAATTCGCTCTCAAAATGAAGATTGAAATCCCCCCAAAGGATTAAAGCGGACAGCCATAACACTAATTCGACACTCAAATAATGCATCACCTCTTGGTCATCTAAATTAGATCCATAAATAGAGCATATCGTCAGTGGAGAGCCGTTAACAAGTATTTCAGTAATGGCCCAACGCCCCAAAATGTCCTCTTTTACCCGTTTACAAGCACCCAGGCCATGTTTAATCATTATTGCAAACCCCCTAGTAGTCGAGCTCTGTCTAGTTCAAG
Source organism: Lissotriton vulgaris (assembly GCF_964263255.1). NCBI lineage: Eukaryota > Metazoa > Chordata > Amphibia > Caudata > Salamandridae > Lissotriton > Lissotriton vulgaris. The sequence goes on from NC_141694.1 coordinate 1,537,695,681, forward strand.
CATGTACATCCATACCCAGGTCACTCAGCCACTTTCGATTATTCCAAGAAATGTGAGTTTCCTGTACGCAGGGCACATCGATACGCATGACCTGCAGAATTTTGGCCATCACCCCTCTTTTTGTCATTTAAATCACATATATTCCATGTACAAATGGATAGTTTACCGGGCATTGTCATAACGTAAAAATTAACAGATCTTGTCTGCCCAGCCTATACCCTAGGCTATGCTTCATAAAGACTGAAAAAATCATTCTCTCAAATAGAAATAAGTACCATAACCACAATGCAATATAGACATCAAAAGCCAAAAGTACCTCCCCCTCCCACCACCCCCACCCCTTTCCCACCCAAAGCTACCCCTCCTCCCACCCCTCACCCTCACAAATTGTGCTCAGAAATTCCTTTGCTACTATTTCAGATACAAAAATGTGTGTTTTTTCCCGGTGTATAATTTTTAATTTGGCCGGATTGAGCAGAAAGGCCTGTGCCCCCTTCGCCTGAAAAAGTGGAATCATTTGATGAAGAAGCCACCTCTTTGAGACCCTGACCTGACTGAAATCCGGACGAGCAAAGAATTTGCATCCTTTACCACCTTTCTTCCTGTGCGGCCGTGCTAAGTCATATACTGATTCTCGCAACAAAAAATTACTAAGACAAATCAATATAGACCTTGGGTTTTCTGTTGACCCCCCTGCTCTAGCTCACTGATTAAATGGGAACCTATGAGCTCTCTGAAACTCTACTTCCCACTTCCATTGTTTAAGTTCTGGAAAGGCTTCTGAAAATAATTCTATTACAAACTGCCTAGTGTCTTTGCCTTCCAGTCCTTCAGGTATTCCCAAAATTCGTATATTGTTCCTTCTGTAACGAATTTCCAATTCAGTGAGCTTCCAGCTGGTATCATCTTTTAAAGCCTGCAAAGATGCTATTGTAGTCTTCTGCTGCACAATCTCATCTTCCATTGCTGATATTCTTGCCTTGGCTTCCCCAATTCTGGTGGATATCTCTGTACATGTCTTTGCAACTCGGTGCACTGTGTTTAGCAATTTTCGGACGGCACCCTGGATCCGAAGTCCCTCCACCCTAATCTCTTCCCGATGGGCCATTATGATTTGATTTGACTGAATTTCTGTAACCAGATACTGCCAGAGAACTTCATCCTACTGAATCTCACAGGAAATTAATTTAGAGGTACGTGAGATCAGCTGCATCGTGGTTCACTTTGGAATTAACACAATCTTCGAAGGCTAGGTTGTTCTAAACCTGTTTATTTGTCTTTCGATAATTTTGACAGCTTGTGGCAGTATCTGGTTACAGAAATTCAGTAAGTGTTTTTTCGTGTGCACACTCGCTTTTTACACCTTGGTGAAGGTAGCACGACTCACTGGAAGTAGCATGCATGCTCGTGTTTGCACCAACATATTTGACCTACCCCTCGCTTGCAGCCTTGAATATGTTTCCTTTTTCTTTCCTACAGAACACCCCTGATGAAGGGACGAAGGTCCCGAAATGCATTGGGTAACAAAATGATTGTATTGAAACATTTGTGTACTTGTAATTGATTGATTTTGCTTGTTTTTATGTTATTAATCAGATGCCATGATTAGAGAATTTTGATAGAATGTGGTTCATCACCTATGTGAAAATTTTCGATTAAACTTTCGTTGATTGTACATACTGTTATAGCGTTGGTGCGTGTTAGAGTCCTAGTCGCCAATACGGGGCTAGGCCACTATCATTGGTTTAAATTTGATAATGTCAATGAGAATCTTGTGTAGGTTTATTTGGTGCAGATGGGCCAATGGTGACAATGGTATTAGTGAAGCTAAATCCTTTTTCCTCTAGAATGCTACATTAAGGTTACTGGCAAAGCCGCAAATGCCACCTCTGCAATACTTTAAACTATATAAATAAATGTACACTTTGGAACAATCGTAGTTACACAGCCAAGGATCGGTTTCCTTCACACACAGTTCATTGTGGTGAAGGAGAAAATAATGCTAGACAGCGGTCAATTATTGAGACAATGCAATATACGCTTAAGTAAATAACAAAACACGACATATCTTCATTGTGAAATATGCTGAATTGCCAAAAGCATGTTTTTTTCAATAAAAAAAGTTTTAACAAATGATTGGTCAACCAACTAAAGTGTGCTACTAACAATGAACACGTGAATTCTGATGAATTATCACCTACAGTAAAGTAACTCTAGATTTCTACTGAGATTGATACCCAGTGTAACATATTAATATATGCAGTTGTGGCACGCAGCATCTGTGAAAACTGAAGTGCAAGCAGTACACATAAACAGGAAGGGCCTTATTTATGAAGGCCTTGCGCCACCGGTGCGTCACTTTTTCCCATGTTAAAAGTGACGCACCGGCGGCGCAAGGCCTTCATAAATAAGGCCCGAAGTGTGGCCCAGATTTACCAACACTTTGCACCAGGTTGTGACACAAATGATTGTAGAATTGGAAGTTACTTTCATGTGGAAAGCTTGTTTTGCACTGTAAAGTAGCCCAAGGGTGAAGTAAAACTGTGTTACATGCAATCTGCTTTATGCTTCCGTGGGTGGGACATGGGCATTCCAATGCAACCAAAGATGGATTTTCAAGCAAAGCCTTATCTACTAACAAAGATAGACAGGGCTTTGTGCCAAAAATATAAACCTCTCAGGAAGGTATAACATTGAAGAAAAGTTTCTATTCTCCAACTTTTCCATCTTTCCCCTTGATCTGTAATGTAGGGCACACATTCAACTTGGAAACGTTTTAAAGTATGTCTACGGATAGGATTTAGTATTGGATGGTTTGCCTTACAGTCCAAAACCTATGGCAGACATCAAGCACACACCTTTGCACTATTGTGGTGCATGGCACGAGGCGGCCTATAGTGCATCAGCGCAGAAAGAGAGAGAAACGGAACCATGTCTTAATAGAAATGGCACTATTGTGATCTCTCTTATTAAAATAAAGCAGTGCAGCCAGTTCAGTTGTTGCAATATCTGTAATCATGTTTCCGCCATATACATTTTAAAGGTACACATATTTTTCTGAATAGTCCATGAAATGATGTAGTGGTATTTGGAGTATACCTAATACATTCTCCAATAAAGTGTATGACAAAATTAGCACTAAATCATACACAAATTTACAAATGTTACAAAACGATTGTGTGACATTTATTGGCACAGCAGGGCGTCCAATAAAAGACATTTATCAAGGTTTGCTTGGGTGCTGTGAAGGTGCTGCAAAATGTTGCCCGGTGTCTACTGGCTTTAATAAAGGTAAGTAAAGATGCAGAATACTTTGTGTCACTTTGCGCCACTTGAGCGCCAAAAACCTTATTAAATAAACTCCAGAGAGTGTGTTTTATAGGTTTTGCTCCAGGAGAAAACAAAAGTGGATACACTTATTCTCGAAATAAGCGACTTGATTCCCATTCCACTCTTAGTCAACAGAGGGCGCACTTAGACTGGATGTCTCATCCTGCCAGACGAAACGGAAAATAATAGTTTCTTGCAGCGTGCAGCATTTTTGGGGACAAGGGTCCCCTTTCGGCGATATTACTTCCTATAATAGCACACGTCTCGAGGGAGACCTTCTTTCTTCTGTATTTTCCGCCCTCGTTCAGCCTACAGTAATTATTCTCCGTGTCTCCTTACCCATCATATTCCGACCAACTGCTTTAGATGTTAAGATCAAACAGAGTTGCAGCCCTCCAGAGGAAGCATGCATCTGCCAAGAATTTTCTCTGCAGCTAGAAATATTACCCAGGGCTTTTGTTTATTCCATCGTTTTAGTCCTAGTTCATAACTGCTTCAAGAACTACTTACTATGCATTTCTTCAAAAAAAAAAAAAATTAAAACAGAAAGCTACATAAATGAGCACAGGAGATAAGCTAATTCTGCAAGTAAAAAAATCATAGCTGGTGCTTCAGCTCAACAGAGCAAAATAATATGCTGGAGATCCTTGAGGCTTAGTTCCAGCCACCAGCTGAGTCTACAATTTCAGACACAGTAATTACTTTCCCGCTGCAGACAAAGGCTGTTTCCTATGAGAAGCTTCTTGTCAGTGGGCAAGAAGCAATGAAAGGCAATCAACAGTGTCCTTGTGCTGGTAACTGACCATATGCTCTGCAGGGGCCATTTCTGTGGCTGCGGGATGCATTTCTAAAATGATCGTTCTCAGCTAACTCTGCGTTTTCCGTGCTTGGCATTGCAGACTTATCGTTAACAATGAACTGTGTTTTTTGTTGTTATTTTTTTAACAATGCTTCCCAGTGCACTAGTGTTGCTTTTAAGCGCTGGAAACGAAACAACAGGATGTACTATTACCCCTGCCTGTCAGCTATTAATGCTGCTACCCAGGAGCAGTTTCATGAAAACTTTCTTCCACACAGCACTGCACACTGCATACCTACCAACTCACAGGCTGCCTGTAAACAGTGGTTTTCCAGCTCGTTTTAAGAGGCTTTGAACTGCCGACATCCATTAGAGTTGTGAAAACAACCCAGGACATGGGCTCCAGCGTCAGCAAGCTTTTTTTGTTGGGAAGTAGGGGGCTTGGAGGCAGAGTGGGGTACAGAAATGCCTTGGGCCTCATTTATGAAAAGTGACGCATCGCTGCGTGAAAACAGCGATGCGTCACTTTTCACTGCGCACTCCTTGCGACACCAATGATGCGTCATATTTAATGTATGACGCATCATGTCGCAAGGACTTACAGATACGTCAGTATTTCTGACGTATCTGTAAGCGCAAAAGTGACGCATTGCTGGAGTGTGTCACAAAAGTGACGCAACTCCAGCAATGCGTCCTTTCACATGGGGAAAGCCCCATGTGAAAGGACTTGTGTCACTCTTACGCCTGCTGTGAGGCAGGCGCAAGATTTTGACGCAACAGCATCCTAAAAGTTGCGCAGTGAAATCTCATAGATTTCACTGCGTCACTATTACGAGGCTTTTTGCGGGGGAACGCCCCCTCTGCATACATAATACCTGACGCAGGTATAATGTGGTGCAGGAGTTTAAAAGTGACGCATCTACCTAGATGCGTCACTTTTTAAATATGGTGCAACAAGGCGCATATTTTACGCCGCTGGTGCGTCACAAGTGACGCACCGGCAACGCAAAACTGACGCAAGGCCTCATAAATAAGGGCCCTTGTAGGTACTTCTCGGCACGAGGCCCTGCCCCTTCAAGCCCCGCCCCTCCTCACAGTGAGATAGTTCTTCAAGTTGGCAGGTATGACACTGATAGAGATGAGAAGGGTCGGACTGGCCTATAGAGCAATCAGACAGTGCCCGAAGGGCTGGTTTGATACATCAGTGTGTTGGTCGATTTTGTTAGCAGTTTGTAGGCCGAATATGATGTTGATTTCCCTGATATGAGCACAAGCATTGCCTGCAGCAAACACAAATGTATGCAATCTCCCATAGCTTGCAAAGTAGCCGTACGACATGTCTTTACAAGTTAAAAACTGGCCTGATTTGTAACTGTGGGCCACGTTTTAAGCTATCTGGTGTCATATGAGGGTAATTTCCATTTTGCGATTCTCAAATAGCGATTTTTAAGGAATCGCTATTTGAGAATTGCAAAATGGTAAAAAATCGCGATTTTTTTGCTAATTGCTAAAATTCCTTAATTGTGATTAGCAAATTGCGAATCGCAATTAAGGAATGAGTGTCCCATTCATTCCTATGGGCCAAGAGGCCCATAAGAATGAATGGGGATACTTTCTCAAATTGCGATTTTCTATGAGAAAATCGCAATTGGAGAATCATAATTCCAAGGGTGCTAGGGTGTCCAAAGGACACCCGGTACACCCCTGGAATATGCATGTAAGTACATGTGGCTCACATACATGCCCTAAGGGCATGTCTGTGCGCCATATGGCACTTTGAAGTTTAAAAAAAATGCATTTTGACAGGAAATCGCAAAATACCATCTACTTGGAATAGGTGATATTTTGTGATTCCTTAAGCCAAAATCGCAATTTTCAAGGCACCCCTACATAGCATTTAAGGAATCACACAATTGCGATTCCTTAAATGCTTGAGTAAAATAAGAAATCACAATTTTAGCGAGTCCTTATTTTGTTATATGGCCCATACATACCAAAACGCCTTTTGCGATTCGTAAACGGCTTCCTACATATGCCCCCCCGGTTAACTAAAAGGGGCCACTTTTATTTCAATGCCTGGGCCTATTTTTCATCCCAGTCCGATCCTAGACTTGAGAGGTGCAAAAGTGTCTGATATTGGGGATACTGCCCCTTTACCAGGAATCTAAAACAGGATGAAGGTGTGGGGATTACGTTTCAACATAGAAAGTGTCCTGCACAGTACAACCTTAGAATTGTGTTTACCTTTAGAGATACCAATGAGGAGAATTATGAACATCTGCATTGCAGCAACACTAAACCAGTAAGCAAGTGGCCATCTCTCAACTAGATGGAGCCAGCCCTAAAGCCTGTAATGCCACTGGTCGCTCCTGCATTACCCAGACTGAGTGGGGTAGTGTTTGTTCTTCGCGGTCTCCTAACTTGCCCCTTGTTATCCTTGACGGGACTCTTGAAACCACTGTTCTCGGTGTCCATGGAGGCAGTAGCAGGATCAAAAGTAGGTTTCTTTTTGCCTCTTCAACTCTACTCTTAACCGACGCCCTTGAACATCAGATACATGGCTGGCAAAGGGCTGGGGCAGAGTTCAACTCTTTCGAGGCATTGGCTGAGACCAAAGGGTGCGTCACTTCCGCTCATGGCCCCTTTATGACTCATCGTCCTTCCTTTTAATCTCTTAAGTATGTATGTATTTCTGTTATGCGAACCAAGCCAAAAAGCAATCATAGAGCACTATCATGGACGTCATTTAGGGGTCTCCAGAGGTAGTAGCTGTGACCCCTGGCTTGCCCTTTGTGACCTTTGGCACAGCCTTTGTGACCCCTGGCCTAAGAGTAAGCGAAATTAAGGCAAGGAGCACAGTGGTAGCACGTCTATATGGACGTCAGTTGAGGCTCCACTCTCTTTGTTTTCTGTCAATTGTTTTTATTATGCTAATAGTGAATAATAGTACATTATTAACTATTAGTGTAATAGAAATGGAATACAATTCTCTGGGATGTGATTTTCCCTGGCAGCTGAGGGAAGTAAAAAATGTTTTCAAATGTATGTTGTGGTTGTGCTTGAAGGTGAGAGTGTGTTTACGCGTCAGAGACTGTGAATGTGTGTGATTGAAAGCCGGAGGAGCATCGCCCCACTGCTCGAACAGCAGAGCACAGTAAAAATACAATAATAACAGAAATGTATTTTCATTTTATTTTTAGTTTGCCTTTAAGGTCCATGTTAGGGCGTAGCGGCGCTGGGCTGCGTGACGCCAGCAGCCGGAGGAGTGATGGGTGCACAATAAGTGAGCAAGACGGTTTGGCCTGCCGTCTTGGGCTGGCCAAACTGTCATGTGCACTGTACATGTTCTCCAAAGGGTTTACTGTACAGCCTGGGTGGCGAACATGCCCAGCATCCCAGTCCCTCTCGGAGCGCCGAACCACGGTGCTCAGACCACTCACAACAAGGATGTAAGGCAGCGTTGTGATTAGCTGGGAGAGCCTGGGAGCCTGGGTGCTTGCATTCCAGAGAAGAGGAAAGAGGAGAGGCGGTGGTGTTGGCATTCGCAGGTAAGTCATTTTTTTTTCTTTCCCTCCACCCACCTGCCACTGTCCCCTACCAGCCGCCTCTGGTGAAAGTAAACGTGAAAGGGCATGTGATGTCATTCCTGCTACCCCTGCCATTTCGGGAAATTGACGTCCATGACTATATACATATACAGTAATGGTTAGAGTTCTCTGCCATTCGTCTTTGAGATCCACCAATTACCTTTTGACGAACCTACGCCACACCTAAGCTGACATGAGCCCTGCTTTTATAATGATTCCTTGGTCTTTCACTTTGTAGCACCATGAATTGCCCTGAATAACCTTTTTTTTTTATTAAATAAACAAATAACGCATCACAAAAAAGTATGCATGTTATGTTCATCACGTAAGTATTACAAAACGGTATTGTTATGGTAAATTGTTGGATCTAAACGCATTGTGTAAAAAGAAGTCCTGCGGTGTGTACACAGTTTTAATTCATCGTTGTGAATAGTTTTAGGATGCGGACAGATGTTAAATATTGATAAATTAATACCTACTGCCAACTATTTCGCGATGCTACAAAGAATGTGCTTCTTACTGCAGTTTTGAAACTGCTCGCCTGCAAAAAAAAATCTCCTTAATGACGCATGTTGATTTAATGTTGCCATCTGCTGGATAGAAGTGTGTACTTTGCAAAATGTGAAAATGGTGCCGGCAGCTGAGCATGCAATGTTCCTCCAGGTGCAGTAATGATATGCGAGATGAAGAAAGGACAGACACCTTACTGTTGTATGCAGATGGCCTGTGTCAAGAAGGTCACAAGATGCCAGATGGCCTGATCTCACTGACCGCCGAGGTAGCGCATACAAAGGTCGTTTATATTAACGTGGATAGCAATGTAATTATTCAACACAGACACCTTCAAAATCTCATCTGTGACAAGCATTATCATATCAGTATGGGCTTCTAAAGGGAGCGTGCCACCTGTCAGACTGCTAGGAAACAACTGAAACCTAACTATACAAAAGAGATTGGCGATTGAGAGGTAAAATTCGTCCCTCATTTCCAAACAAACAACAACTAAGTCTAAGACCCTCAATGTAAGTGGTGCAAGACCATTTTCCTACATTTCTTTCCCTCCTTTAGACCCTTTTCAGAACTGTAAATGGGATGAAAACCCTGAGGGAGTCTCTCAAAGAGGCGTGGCTAATGTAATAAAGGGCGTGGCTTAAAACACAAGGTAAATATCTGTGCTTAGCATAGTGTGCTGCCCGTGGTATTTTCCTGCTTCTGTCCATTCATCCAGATATATTTCACAAGTAACGTTACACCTACAACAAGCCAGGACTGTTGGAATTGTCAATGGTTGTTAGTTGCATAAGATAAATAAGAAACAACTATGTCTTCATTGTATATAATATTGAAAATATTTCAGTTCTGAAATGATGAGACTGTGAAAGAACTATAACACGTCTCTTTGAAGTTACATCCCAGTGAAGGGGGAATATAAGATGTTACAGCGTGGTGTTCATACCGCGATACCTTTACAACGCAAGTCGTTACAACGACTTGCGCTGGAGGGAGCTGGACTTAGGAATAGTATGATTTACTATTCCAACTCCAGCCTACGTTACAGTAGGGAAGGTGTTGGAATAGTAAATCATACTCTTCCTTAGCTTAGAGCACCATCCAGCGCAAGTCATTGTAATGACTTTGGTTGTAAGGCCCGCATTGCAAAGGTATTGCGGTGTGAACACCGGCATGTAACCAATGTTTCCCGAAAGTGGGTATACTGCTGGAGAGTTAAGGTTTTTTTTTTCACCTTGAGGATGAGAGCAACAATGGCGATAGGGACCAGTCTCAGCAACTGCTTTTTAGAATTGCCGGTGCTCAGCACCAACAGGACCCAGCCCACTTTAAGCCCTGCCCTTTTCTATGCTCATTTTGCACTGACTTTCACTGGTTAAAATAAGCACGGGGAAAAACTGAAGGCTTGGTTTATCTTTGCAAAACTTGGAATTCCGATTCAGGTGGAAACTCTTGTTTCTGCCCTACTCGCAATTACAACTGCCTGTGCTGAGGGCCTACATAGGTACAACAAAGAATATTTGTCCAAATAATTAAATTAATAGAGGTCTCACTTTCTGTCAGGTCAGTTCTTCGGGATCTACTTGACCCAGCCCCAATGCTTGTGCCAAACTGTGTCTGTTGTTCTTGGAACTACAAGAACAAGTTATTACTGCAAACTCTCTGAATTACAAAGGGCCGCTTATTTAATATTAGACATTCTGGAGTTAACAAGGTCAAGCATTTACAGCTGCCTCTTAAAGGTTGGGTGTGAGGGTAAAAACTCAGATAGAGAAAATACGTAACTACTGCAGGAGAAATTTGATTATACGCCGAGTACTAAATAACTTAGGACTTGTACTTATTTGAGTTAATTGCTTACTGCTTCATCAGGTGCCAATATGTAAACAAATTTCCACCCTTTGTCGCGAAGAGACTTTCTTTAACTTCTAACCACTTTGCTGTGCGGTGTGTGGGAAATGCTAAGCTTGAGGAGCAGTTGTACATCAAGGGCCTCATTTACAACATTTTGGCGCAAGGCAGCGCCACAAGGGTTCTTGCTGCGCTGCCCAGTGTCTCAAGAAAAGGGCAGGAATGCGCCATAGCTAAGAGGTGCAGTGCATTCCTGTCCACTTTCACAGTGTGGGTGCACAAATGGCTGCCTTGCGCCAACGCAGGCACCCTTGCACCATCGCAGGCACCCTTGAACCAAGGTGCAAGGGTCCCTGCATTGAATTTGGGTGTATTTGTGCTGGAAGGGACACCTTCCTTCACAAAAACAACTAGGGCACCTGCTCTGGGCAGATGTACAGTTTTGAAGCATATTATGCTATGTTGTAAATCTGATAATGTGTCTAAAATAATGGGCATTGAGTGGGAACACTAACCGTAACACCCATGGCAAACCTCGCCCACGCAGTGTGAGGCAACGCAGTGATTTGTGCTGCATTGCCTTACACCATATTTACGAGGCCATGAAAAGCAACACAGGGTGGGTTTCCGTGGCCTCGTAGACATGGGTAAACCCAGGGGTCTACTGGAATGTCAAGAAAAGTGGTGGTCTGGCAGCGCGCAGGGCTTGTAAATAAGCCCTCAGGTTTTTGAGTGGCCTAGGTGTTGCTAGTCATGTTTTGATTTAAAGTTCTGTATTTGCCTATGCTTCCATCTTCTTCCGCACCACAGTATTCTTGAATGGTTGAGGGGGGGATTTTTTTTTGAGAATCAGTACTCCACACTGTGGCACATATTTATCATAGTGTTGCGTTATCCTTGCGCCACCCAAGGGGGCGAATGCAAGTGCGACGCAACACTAAAGTCAGATTTATCAAGCCAAGCAAGGCCACCTTTTGTGGCTTTGCCTAGCTTGATAAATCTGGAGTAATGCAAGGCAGCACAAATTGCTTCCTGCATTAAGATGCCCCAGGCAGGCGTTTCTGGGGTGGAGCGAGGATGTACCCCCACATCCACCCATGGGTTTTGGCTCGTTCCCAGATTTACCATTAGTGAGAGACCAAAGAATGCATCAAAATTCTACACCTCTGCAGGGGAGGTGTAACCAGGAGTAATGTCTTTATTTGTCCTCATTATCCCGCATTCTGCAGCAAACATAGAAAGAGGAAAATGCCTCCCAAGTTTGTTTTTGTGTGGGAAGGTTTCCCTTCCTGCAAAACTAAATTCTGCTTGCAAAGCAGTCACACTTGCACCATGGTACAACAGTGCTTGAGTTGGTGCTAGGCAGCCAAAAGTGCGCCAGCGAAAGGAAAGGACAGGAATGTGCCATATAATGTTAAATATGGCACATTCCTACCCTTTCACACAGTGTAGCAAAGTTGCTTACTGCATTGTTCTGCATGAAAGTATGACAAAAATGCCCCAGTATTTGAGTGTGTGTGTGTGATGGATCAGCAAGCATGGGCAGAGTAGATGAGTGAGGCAGAGCAAGTAGTCAGGTTTCGAGGATAAAAACAAATGTTGCTTCCTTTCAGGGGGAGTGGTAGAAAACCCCCTCAATCATGGATATAGGCAGAGTCTTGATGCAAAAGTCATGTTTCAGGTGATGCCTTTACTGGCAGTAAAAGCTCAGAAATGCTCATAGAGAGAAAATATGTGCTCACATAAAGCAATTCAGCTGCTTGAGTGGGAAACATGAGAGACACCAGTAGATCAGCAGTAAGGAGCTTCTGCTCTGCAAGTCTCCTACAACTCCCATTCTCTTACCTTGAAGTGCTACTTGCAGCAGTTTTCTCTCTCGTTCAGATGATAATGAGCAGGTCGATCAGTGGTGTTCCAATTTTGGCCAACCACTCTTCATTTAGGAAAGGTCCATCCTGCATCAGTCCACAACTGCTGAGCCAATGTGACTCTTACCTGACAAGGCAATCAATTTTCTTTTAGCCGTGCTATTCTGCCTCAGCTCCTTCAGGAGTGACAGCCAAATGCCCTTCTTTATGTTTTAGTTTACAGCGATTCTTGCCGCAAAAGGGAGAGCTTGAAAACCTTGCTTACAAGGCCAGCTTTTCATTCACAAACAGTGGCAGTTGGGCTCAAGTCAAGTGGCCATTTAAATACAAAGTTGTACTCAGGTGTTTAGTGGGATCGAAAGCCCATTTTCTATGTGAATGTGTATTTCAGTGGTCTTGCCCATAGCCAGATTCCTTTGTTAACGTGTACCCTCCTTCCTATCACATGCTGGGCTGCTGGAACAGAGCTCATCCAGAGCAAAATGAACAGAATAAATCTCCTTGCTTCATTGAAGGGGATCTGTGTCCTGAGCTAGAATGGCCAGCATAGAGAGAAGGAAGTACCTTAAAGACAGGAAAGGAGGATTAGGACTACTTAATATCCACAAGAACCCAGCGACTAAACAAATGGAAAAAAGAACAGCGCTTCTGTTGTGGCCTCACTGGGCCAATTTCCTTAAACTACTCTTTATCTCCTACACTACACTTCAAGTTCATTTACTTGGTCATCCAATAGCTCTTGCTTCTTGCAGGGAGGGGTGGGACATAGGGGATCCAATCCAGTTATCCAATGAGGACCAGGAATTGGGTAATTGACCTACAAACTTGTCATATTTATAACTCCCAGAACTAAGCTATACAAGTAAAGTATTATGACATCTAGACCAAATCTCCAGAAGAACTTCAGTCAAGCTTAGATCATACAAACCAATAATTCAGTTACAGCTATGCAGAATAATAATATTAGTATTTGCTGTCCAGAGATCTCTCTATTTGAATTCTCATCCCTCTTGTAATAACCTAATTGAAATTCATGTTTAAGCATTATAGATAAAGCATGGGAGAGAGAGAAACAGGATTTAGTTAAAGTTAGATTTTATCATAATTTTTTTAAGAAGCCACTACATTAAACTCAGGCATTTAAGACCAATGGGTGCAGGATAATCAAAAAGATTTCTGAGATTGCCTTTAATTATCAATGCTCTGCAGAACTTCAGGAAGGGGCATGAACTGTGACAGCTCAAAGGTACACTCCCATGTTGGAAAGAAGTATTAGAATATCGCACACAGCATATGCTTCTGCCAAAGTCAAGGCCAATAGAGTCAGCAAGGAAGTTACAAGAAGAAATGAATAGTGTGTCTCTCAGTCCCTGAGAAAGAGCAAGCCCCCTATTTCCATCAAATCAATGTATAATATAATCCTCAAGTTCCTGGGTGACACCTCCTGGACCCCCTTATCTGGCCAGACCACTCAGTCCATTGGTCAGTTTGTATAGGGTGATGGTCATGCAGCATAAAGAATACACATATTATAGCAAAAATGTGGTGATCATGATGTAAGCTTTCAAACAATCCAATGTATGTAACTTTCAAACTATAGTCCTTTAGCAAAAGAACGAGTGAGTTCATGAGTAGAGTTTCTCATGGTAGATGTTCCCAAAGTAACAAAATTGTTGCAAGCAGCCCTTGTTTGCAAATGGGAACTCTCCCTATGAGACATAGTTTCTCTTCACATTGCAAGTTTACAAAGTCCTTCCATGAGACAGAATCAAGCAAAGTTAGCAAAATGCAGGCCTAAATTGAATTTGGTTCATGAAAAATAGAATAGAAAAAATGGAAATGTGCCTTTCACTTAAAACCTTTGGGCCCAAATACATTTCTTTCAACTTATTTGCACCAATAAAGCAGTCTAGTTTAATTGTAAATGGCATGTGTAACTATGACATATCCAAAGTAACAGCATGTAAAATGATTTCAAAACATATATTATTAATATCGTTTCTAGAAATTCACATTAGTACATATATGAAGGTTATTCCCTAAAAGTTTCAGATTATTTGGTTTTAGTATAACAGTGCCACACCCTTTTCTCAATGGGGATTGGTGCACACTTTCATATATTCAAAATATGTAGTTTAGAATGAGTAAGTAAACTTTTATTGTTTTAGGTTAATGAAACCATTATAAAAAATACATTGAAAGCACGTATCCTCAGGTAAAATTTAAAAGAAAGAGTTTAAAAACAAGAAAACTTTAGTTATAAAAGTAATAGTGCTAAAAACAGTGTGATATGGGAGGTGAACGCTGTTCATTGCGTCTGGTCTTGGCCATAGAAGGAAATGAAGGAAATGTTCCTAGTATATAGGGAACAGTCTGATCTCGCCCCACTGACAGCCCCGATAGCTGGATGAGTGAGAGCCTGTAATCAAATAGCAGAGTTCTTTGCCAGTAAAGTGGACAAAATCTATACGGCATTTCCATGAGGCAGCTAGAGTAGGGGATGAGAAAGGGGAAACTCCCCTAACTACACAGAACAGCAACTGCCTCTCGGAATTTCGAGTGCCCTCACGGGAAGCAATATGCCATATAGCAGGCAGCATTAAATCAGGATCACCGAATGACCCAGCCCCCCAAAAAAAACTTTATGGCAGCTTAACCACTCTGGAGCCATACATCAGTCACTTACTCGCTCTCTCATTTGCATCAGGACAAGTACCTGTTGCATGGAAGAAAGCAATAGTTCTCCCTTTGAGGAAAAAGCCTAACATTAGCCTTGCAAATCTGGAAAACTTGCGACCTATCTCCCTTCTCCCCTATTTTGCCAAAATTGCGGAGAAAGCAGTGAATAAACAACTTTCTGCATTCGCTGAGACCAACGGACTGCTCCACCCCTCTCAGTCGGGATTCCGAGCTTTACACTCTATGGAGTCGGCCCTGCTGGCCTCAACGGAAGCTCTACGGAGATATGCGGATGAAGGCCAGACAGTGGCACTGATCCTATTAGATCTCAGTGCCGCTTTCGACACTGTAGCGCATCACACACTGCTGCAGTGTCTTAAAAAAGGGAGGAGTGAGAGGCAAAGCATGGGAGTGGTTGGAATCATTCCTTACAGGCCGCAGTTTCCAGGTCGCACAAGGGCAGTTCAGGTCCAATGAAATAAAACTCAAGCAGGGAGTCCCACAAGGCTCCAGTCTCAGCCCCACTTTATTTAATTTGTATGTGGCTCCTGTTGGAGCGATCACAGACAAATTTGGGGTTGAGACAGTGTCGTATGCAGACGACACGCAATTGATTGTGACGCTGACGCAACCAGAAGAGCAATGTGCGGTTAATTTCAAGAGCTGCTTGCAGGAACTGGCCAAGTGGATGGAGGACAACTGCTTCCGTCTTAATGGAAATAAGACAGAGGTACTGATCATAGGCAAATCTCCATCAGTGTGGACCTCAGCGTGGTGGC
The DNA here is from genome assembly GCF_964263255.1 of Lissotriton vulgaris. Classification (NCBI taxonomy): domain Eukaryota; kingdom Metazoa; phylum Chordata; class Amphibia; order Caudata; family Salamandridae; genus Lissotriton; species Lissotriton vulgaris. The sequence continues at coordinate 1,537,711,084 of NC_141694.1, forward strand.
GGACGAGCTGGGTGAACTGCCCACACCCAGCAATCTAGTGAAAAATCTAGGAGTTTGGCTGGATAAAAATGTATCCTTCGACCACCAGACCAAACAAGTGGCAGGCACTTGCTTTGGTACACTACGGGTCCTTAGGAAAACACTGGACCTTATGCCCACGCCGGTGCGCCAGACCCTAATCCATGCACTGATAACATCCAAGCTGGACTACGGAAACGTACTATACCTAGGAGCCAGCGAAAAATGCGTCTCTAGACTGCAACGTATACAAAACGCAGCGGCCCGCCTGATCCTTCAACTACCCAGAATGGCATCATCACAAAAAGCCCTGAGAACACTTCACTGGATCCCTATCAGGGAACGGGTGAAGTTTAAGGCCCTCTGTATAGGACATCGGATCCTTCATGGGAAAGGCCTTAGGTACCTGCATAACTATCTTAAGCGGTATGAGCCAACACGCCAATTAAGATCCTGTGGCACGGGGCTGGTGCAGGTCCCCAAGGTAAAAAGAGCAAGAATGGGGGGAAAATCCTTTAGAGCCTCGACTGCTAGGCTATGGAACAAGCTGCCAGAAAAGCTGCGCCTGGAAAACTCGGAGCTCATATTCCGTAAAGAACTTTAAACAATCCTGTTCCCCAAACTTCAGTGCTCCAAATAGGTCCTCTGTCTACAACCAGTATCAAATGCGTAGGGAAACAACAGCAGCTACTAGCGCGGGGACACACCTGCTGGTGTAACCAAGCGCTTTATAAAATATATAATTATAATAATAATAATAATAGTTCCTTAGGTCTGATCTGGGCCGAATTCATGGCTTGTTAGTTTCAGCTCCACTAGTTGCAGGAATTTCACCAACTTCCCATTTAGTGGCGGAAGACCTGGATCAAAACAAGCGAGAACTGCTTGTCTGCGTGTGCGAATTCTTTGTTCATTAAAGGCAGTTTTTAGCAGGGCTGCTCTTTCCTCTTTTAGCCTCGGGCAGGTGCGTAGCAGATGTTCGAAGACTTCGTTCCCTACACCGCACAGCCTACATTTTGTCCCACAGTTCCTTCTCAGCCATGGTTGTAGATGTGGTATGGCTGGTAGAATTCCTAGCCTATGTTTTAAAAAGGCTTCTTTAGTTTTACTGCCATACCCTAGACCAAAGTATGCTTGTAGCCCCGGTGATTTGTATGTGCACAAAGTCATCCAGGCGTGACGCCTGTGGGAAAAGGTGGCTTTGTCTTCCACATGTGAATGTCTTTTTCTGCTCTTATTTACTACATGCTTAAATTGCGCATGCGATAGTGGAGTTTCCCATAATTCTTTCAGTCCTGTGACAGTCAGGGACTCCTCTAAGTATGTTTTCGCCGGCATTTTGGAGTAGCTGCTCAAGTCTTGCCAGAGCTGATGGTTCAATGTATTTTCTGGTGAATTTTTTATTTTATGCCAGCACTTTATATATGACCCTCTTCGTGCAAGCATTTGGCGGGTCAGTCCAAATTCTAACCGGATCTGGGCTTGTGAGGTGTAGGTTGGCAGGTTAAAGAGAAGTCTGTAGGCCTTTGAAATAATTATGTCAAGCAGTTTTGCGTCTGTACCTCTTAGAGCCTCGCTGCCGTACGTGATAGATTACTCTATTTTGAACTGAGCCAAGCGGAGCAATGACAGAAGAGTGGGACCGTTCAAGTTTGACTTTAGTTGTTTAAGTGTCGTAGCTATCAGCATACCTTTCCTCTTGATGGCCTCTAGTTGGTTTGAGTAGCACCCTCCTTTGTCGACCAAGATTCCAAGATATTTGTATTCTGAGCAATTTGCGAGTACCTTTGTTCCAAGGAATCAGGTGTGCGGCTTTTTATTCCCAGTTATAGACAAAACTTTGGTCTTGTTGATGTTTACTTCTAGTAGATTTTCTTCAGCGTATCCGTACAGCGTGTTGATAAGATTCTGGAGACCTACTTTCGTGTGGCTAACCAGGACCACATCGTCTGCATAGGATATTCTAGGCAGCGCTTTGCCCCCCAAACTAGGTGCGTGCAAGTTGCAAGCCTCTAGAGCAGGTGGCAGGTCGGCTGTAAATAAATTAAAAAGGGTGGGCGCTAAAACGTACCCTTGCTTAAGGCCTTTTGTGGTCAGAATGCGCCTAGAGAGGTGTGTGCCATTCCCGCATGAGGCATGCAGTCCTGTGCTACTGAAGTTTGGATCCATTTTGTGTTTTCACAACAGCCAGCCACTCCAGCCGCTGGTCAGTGCGAGCGGGAGGAGGGAAGGAGGAGGACGCCTTAAGGACTTCACAAAGACGCCGGCAACCCGCGGCAGCTCTGCAGTTCCACAGGTCCGCAGTTCTCTAGAACAGGGTTTCCTACACAGACGAACCACAGGGGTCTACTGAGGTGTGGAAGGCAGGCGGAAGGTGCCGGGCATGGCTTACTGTTATTGACACTCTCCAGAACACGGGGCACGGGGGCCGTCAAGACCTGAGCGCCATCTCCCATTTGCTGGGCCAGCTTCGAGTCCCGTTTGCTGCGCAGGAGACTGCTTACATGGGTGAGTCCCTGCTTCTGACGAAGGTTGAGATTGCAAAAACAGAGACACCAGGACTGTGGTTTACGTGCTGTGTGCTGTGCTCACCCCTTTGGCTTTAGCTTCTCCCAGCGGTGGCATTCGGTGGGGGTGTGGTGGGACAGCTTAGAGCAGCGCGGTGTGTGGAGTGACTGCTCAAGCAGTGGGAGGCAACCCCAAGATCCTGCCCAGCGCTGCCCGCACTTGCCTGCGCTGAGCTCTCTCTGTGTCAACCGGTGAGCTGCCATCCTGCGTTTGCGCTCCCACTGTCTCCCACAGCCAGGCATTGCCATTAAAGAGAGAGCTGCAATCTTCATAAATCGCAGACCGCTGACCGCTGGCCACGAGCAGCTGTGCAGCCAAGAGAGGAGGGGTTTTGGCTCCGGAGGCTTTGGAGCCTAAGCGCCGCAATTGTAGCGGGTTCGTGCCGGAGTGGGGAGGCTGCCTGAAAACCGGTTTCCCCGAGCTCCCCCGAGTACGGAGGAAAACAGCGGCCCTGGTGACCCTGAGCACCCTGGGAAAAACAGGGATCAACCTGTGCTGCGGGGCTGCAACTGCAACTGCCGAGCCATGCCGTGCCGCTTGAGTGACCCTCGTCGGCCGCGGCCCAGCAGGAGCCTAAACCAGAGCCTGATTCGGCTGATCCGGAGAATCTGCCGCGGGAAGTCACTGTGCGGTGTAGAGCTCGGAAGCAGATCTCGGAGTAGGAGTGGCCGAGTGGCGGTGTGGTGGAGGAGCGGAGCAGAGGTGCCAGCTGTATTGGCGAGGTGTGGGAAGGTGAGCCGCCTTGACCCCTGCCGCGACCCCTAACTCGTGACCTGTGAGACTCGTGAGACTCGTGACTCGTGTCTTGTGTCCCTGCAGCTGCAGAGAGCAGCAGAGAGCCACTAGACCCACCAGAGTGACATCAAAACGCCTGCCAATAGCGGTAAAGCATAGGCCCATGGACCGAGGGTCGCTCCCTGCCCCTCACCACATTTACTGCCCTTCTGCCTGCTCAACAGTCAGCAGTTAATAGCCACAGTTAATAGCCACAGCAGCTTAACAGCTACATTGGACATCAAATTAAATAGTCGATCCAGCCAGCCTGCCGTACTAGCCAGCAAGCTCAGTCAGTCAGCTTGTCTGTAGTCCCGCGGTGAGCAGAGAGACTGCTGTAAGGGTGCAGCAGCACCATGAGGAAGGACTGGAAGAGGAGAAGGAAGGGAGGAAAAAGGCGAAGGATCGACAGGAATAGGAGCACCACAATCACTATGACCTTTTTATCCTCTCTGTGAACGGTGCGAGAGCATTCTAAATAACCCTGCCAAAATCAACCCAAATCTTTTGCAGCCGCTGTTCCAACTGAGCTGATTAGAGCAAAGCGGAGCAGAGTGGATCGGAAGACCTGAAGAGAGAGGGCCAGTGGCCCTGAAGCTTGAGGCTTAAGGGCAGTGGGGGGAGGTGATACCTAGAGACTGGTGCATTGCGAGACTGCGTCCCTTCCCCTGCACCTCACCCCCGCGATACCAGCCACTGAATAAGCTTTTTGGAGCAAAGCCTGCACAGCCAAGCGTGTCTCCTAACATATTGGCTTAACTTATTGTCTTAAATTCAACATGAGGTCAGGCAAGAATAGGGTCCACCTCGAGAACAAGCCTAAAACCAAGGTGAAGGCAAAGCAGAACGCCACCGTAATCGCCAACAAAAAGGAAAATGTAAATGAAGCCAGCAGGAGTTGGGATTCATCTCTAGGAGAAATCGGAGCGTCTAGCGATTTCTCACCCCAACCTTCGACAACCAAAAATCACTTCAAAATTAAACTTTCTGAAGGATCCACTCTCCACAATCATATCTCCACTGTAAAGATCCTGGGCCTCTAGGACTCACTTCTTCCACTATCCCCTTGTGAACTGCAAAAAGACCAATCCTTGGGTCAAGTAAGCGGTATCACGAACCGCTCTTCCACAGCAGACGGCCTACCTGCATCATGTCCACCTGCAGAGGAGAAAATAGGGCCCGTGGGTTAAGGAGAGCTTACAAACACGGCCATTTGTAGCCCATCAGCCCCGCGGTCTGGCGAAAGGGGTGTGACGTCCGCCCCACACTTATCTTCCTCACTCATGTACACCAACTCCCTACCGACCACAACTACTTTACCTTCACTTGAAACCAGTCGGAAACCAAAGCATTTTTCGCACAACCTCACTACCTGCAGCGGCAAGGACTTCTCTCAATGGCAAGATGCCCTAAGCAGCGATAACCCAGACAATCCAAACAACTCGCTGATCATGGACAAAAGCCTTCTGGACCAACTGGATAGCTCAAAATCTCACCTACAGCCAACTGAAGAAACAGCAATAGACCAGAGCTCCAATGACCATCGGAAGGAGGACATGGTAAACATACCAAATCTTGGGAGCGATGGCCCTGCCAACTTAACCAACTTGGGTTCACAGGAGTGGGCCGAACTAGTTGCCTCATACATTCCAAACACGTTGGCTAAACCATCTTCGCCTATAGAGGAAACAATCAACAAAACCCAGCCTACCAAAAGGGGCTCTGACCGAGAGGGCATCTTCTCAAATTCAATCACTTTACCGAATTCTTTTCTGTCGTCAACACCCAACAAATTGACAACCCAAAAAGGTCCCTACCCAGGACTCAAGCATCAGACGTGTCAAACACGTGGGACATCCTTCTAAACACCATGCAACGAACTGTAGACACTCTCCACTTCCAATCTGATAAAATGGACCTACAGCTGACTCTACTTGGCAACTTGGCTGTCTTTGTTGGGCGGATAGATGAGAAACTTGGCCAAATAAACTCTCTAATCAGCAGAGCCCAGCAAGAGGCAAAGCTGGTATGCAGCTGGGTCCAATCGTCGACAAACTGGCAGCACGTACAGAAATAGTATCCTCTCTGATCGAAGGGTTCCCAAAAGGGCCCAACGCAAGGACCCAGCACATCAATCCAGGCGAAACAGCCTTCCTCGTACCACTAACAGGAGGGCCTATTATAGCCAGCACTGCAGACAAGGATGCATTGGTGCCGCCATCGGGTTGTCAGGTGCCGCCATCGGGCCACCTGACAACATGCTCCTCTCCACCTCCTAAAGTTAACACGCCGCCCCTGAACACGAAAGGGCGTCGGCAGCAAAGGAGGAAAGGCTGCAAAAAACTAACATTTATAAGAACGCCAGAAGTTTACCCACTTTTTAAGCCAGGAAAAAGACAGGAGCAGCAAGACCTGCACCCAATTACAGTAAACAACGCCAGCGGAGAATTAATCTCTACAGGGCACAGATCTTCCTCTAACGGAGTACACGCAGAAGCCACCATAGGGGCATCTACGCAGGAGGATGGGAGGGTTCCACCTGGCAGTGACACTGAAAAACAAAACACGATGGATAACCGAGGCCCTGGTAAAGAGAACGATGCTAGCCACCTTTTAGAAGGAAACCTTTCAATATTGCTTGTAAATATCTCTAAATCATGTTAGATTTCACATCATTATTATAAGAATGGTTAGAAATCTTATAACACCTAAATACATCATGCTTACCTTTTGATTGTTGCACATTGAATTAGCAACTGAAGCAGGTTAAACTATGAACCTCTGTTAGAACTGGCTATTTCTGGTAGGCTAAGGCTGACGCCAAAGCCAGGCAGAAACCACCATTCTAGTCAGGGCAAGGAAGTCACACGCCAAGATAACCTCTGCTCACCCCCTTGGTAGCTTGGCTCAAGCAGTAAGGCTAAACTCGGAGGCAATGTGTAAAGCATTTGCGCCAGCGCACAACAGCAACAACGTACTAGGCACACCACACAAGAGACTCCACACAAGGTTATTATAAAAATAACTTTTGTATTGTAAAAACATATCAGATAAAATCACACATATACATGGTGCCAACTGGCACGGGCAATATTCACAGGGATTATGTACACAAGACAGGGCCACAAGGGCCACTGTCATATTCAGATATAGCACTTCTAGATAAAATGTAGAATATCAAATCACTTCTAGAATAAAGAATAAATGTAACATAAAATAATAGTCAAAGATAACAACCAGTAACCACTGGTAACAGGAACCAGGACCTTACTAGGACCACCTGTACTAAGAAAGAAGAACCACCTAAGTATCACACAGCATTAGGGGTCTAAGAAAGAATACATTACTCATGATGCAATAAACCTACATTCAGAGGAGTAGAAAAGACAACCACCTAAGTATCACTCAGCATTTAGGGGTCTAGGAAAAGGACACATTACCCATGATGCAATAACCTACATTCAGAGGAGTAAGAATAGGGCACATGATGCAATAAACTACATTCAGGGGTGCAGCGCAAGAAGACACATGATGACTAACCATTCAGAGGTGCAGCGCATGGAAAGGAAGACACATAATGCATAAACATTCAGAGGTGCCTAATAAATCAATAGCGCAAAAACACACAGTAGGCAATTACTATTTAAAAACATAGAAATCACATTGCGCCTACACTACATAAGCCACTACCTGTGGCAGTCCCTAGGCCAACTGGCCTTGTTGGGGCAAGGATGCCCTGGGTCCAAAGTCAGGGCGCGCTGCCATGCAGCGCCAGTCCAAAGTACAAAAGCCTAAACGTGGCAGTTGCCCACAAAGTGCTGGGCAACTGTGTACATCACAGAAAGGCCTAAACGTGGCAGGTGCCCACAAAGTGCTGGACACCTGAAGAATCGACAAAATGGCGCCAGCTAAGCCACACAGGCTCTGAAGCCAACACTGCGCACGTTGGAGCCACACAGGCTCTTAAAAACACATATGGCCCCTTTGAGCCACACAGGCTCTCTTCAGCGTTGGGGCGACCCACTGCCATCCGGGGCCGCCCTGACTCTCCAGTCACTTCATGGAATGCCCCCAGCGCCTCTCAGGGCACGAAATACAAAACAAATGGGGCTGGGAGCCTCTCCGGGCTCCGTGCACGTTGGGGCGACCCACTGCCAACCGGGGCCGCCCATGAAGCCTTCATGGCTTCCTTCTGGCACTCTGGGTAACGTTGGGGCGGCCCACTGCCATCTGGGGCCGCCCTGGAAGCCTTCGTGGCTTCTCTTCACCGAGCGCGAGCTCGCGCTACTGCGGGGGAGGGGCGGACACCGACATCGCGTCCCGGCGCCCCTCCCCTGCTCTGCCCCACTCCAGCCCAGACTCACCGGGGCTCTCGTTGCTGCCGGTCTTCCTCCTGCAGCAGGGCTCCCTCGCATCACGGGAGCCCTGCGATCCAGCCGCCATCACTCGTCCTCCTTCTCTCCCCCGGGCAGCCTCTCTCCTCTCGGGCTGCGGGGGCGGGACTTCCGGCCGGCCGCGCTGGGATTGGCCGGCCGGCCATCCACTTCCGGGTCGCTGCGGGCAGCGCAGCGGCCCTTCTCCTTTAGGCAGGCAGGCGGGGAGGCATTTTAAAAGATCGGCAATACCGGCGTGGGCAGCCGAAGTTTAAATAAAGTAACAAATAAGCGAGGTGGGCACTCGCCAGGCTGGCAAAGCGCTCCTCAGCGCTAGAATCAAAAATAAAGCGCTCGAAAGCGCTATGGGCAATAAAGTGCTCCCAAAGCGCTAGAATAAAAAGTTAAAAGGGTCCTTCCAGCAATGCAGCTCCACCATGCTGCACAAAGGTCCAGAGAGTCCCAGGGGGCAAAGCAAAGTCCCCCCCATCAGCCCAGCAAGGCAGAGGGGTCCCCCAGGAGTCCAGGAAAGTCCATCAGGTGCCCAGGGCTGGGCAGAGCCAGGGATTCCCCTTAGCTCAAGCAGCAGCAGCCCCTGGCAGATTCAAGTTGAAAACAAGAACATTTTGGAAGGGGATACAACCCCTTTTTATACAGTGCAAAACCTTTGAAGTTCTTTGAAGTCCTTTGAAGCAGGCAGTGTGAGAACCAGCTGGACTGGTTTAGAGGGAAGTCCCCTTCAGTATCAGGGACAGAGGTGTCAGTCGCCCAGCGGGAGGTGGAGCCAGCTTTGTAGTTACACAGGAACAGCCCTTCACTATCAGGTGCCATCTCCTCCCACTTCCCTGGCAGCAGATGCTGCCTTTCATCCATGGGCTGACTTCAGACAACCTCCCGGGCTCTCCAGCCCCTGTCATCCTCAGACCAGACAGTCAATCCACAAGCAGGCCCATGCACTCTGGGCCAGGCTCACCAGCCAATCACACGCTAGCACCAACTTGCACAAATATGCCAACTTCCAAAAGTAGGACTTCTAGACTAGACACAGCCATGTCGCATACATCATTTTGCGGCATTCATTCTCACGAGTTCTCTCATACCAAACTCGCCCCTGCACTCCCCACGCATCAGGAACTACCATGGGCATACATATTCCCCATTCATTCCTATGGGAGGGCAGGTCACTCACCATTCATCCACAGAGAGCTCAAGCACTTTACACTGTACCACAGTGAAAAAGTGCGCAGAGGCCTAAAATCACCAATACCAGGTTCCATAATTAGGCTAGGAAAACGCAAAAAGTCTAGGGGTGAACCTGCCTAATGGGCCGGGTCCAACACAACCCCCTTCCAGCCAAAACGCAGGGTAGACCAATCACACCACTGATGGGCTTCACTGCTTTGGGCGACAAAACCACGGACACGGCCTCGCACAGCAGGGACACCGTTCAGTTTTTCGCCACTCTGAACCTACATGGTTTCCTCCAAATAATAACTCTCTGACTCAACTAGGGTACCCCACTGGTACACACTAGTCATCCACAGCCAAGACCAGGCCATAGGCCATCCAAATCACAGGTCCTAACTAATCCACAGAGTGGGGGGTAGTAACCCCTGGCACACAATAGCCATTCTCCACTCTCTCTCTCAGTGTAGCTACAACTACCACTGATCCAACAACCTAGGGACCATACCCTCAGGCTGACCAGAGGTCACGGGCAAGAATGCCCCACCCTACCTCTACTTCTGGGTTTCCGCACCCTCACAGAAAAGCACTTCACCAGAACACAATTCTCCTACCAGATCAGGACCTCACTCCATCACTGGTCTACCACCTGGAAACTATTTCACTTCTGAGGTACAAAGCACACAGCACAGTTCCTCTTCAAGCAGGTGGGGGGACACAGCACACAGCAAAGCCCCCTTTCCTCTACCTTAGTGAAAACAACAAACTGCAGGTGAGCCCCAGAACACACAGCAAGGGCAGCCCCCTCAGTCTCTTCAGCTGATCCACTTTGGTAGAGATTCCTCTTGACCTAGAAGTTTCCTAATCTCCCAACCTAAGATCTAAACCCTCAGGTTACACCGGGGTCAGAAGTAAGGACACCGTCCCTCTGCACCCCCTTCCAGTTCCAGTATGTCTCAGGCTAGACAGAGCACACGCCAGCGGCGTATCAGCGACACACTCTCCTCCAGTACTCCTTCCAGGTTAGGCCACAACCCCAACCTGGCTTTCCCCCCTCCTCGGGGAACGACCTCCAGAGGCCCCACAAATGGTCAAGCACTCTAGACGGTCAAAATGCTCAGCGAGCCAGGACTTCTGCACCCTCCACTTAGGAGCGGTACTGCCCAACACTAGGACCGCCGGAGTTCTGGTTACAGACACCCCCCGTCCTCTAGACACAGGAAGATCCTCCTCAAATGACCTATGTACAGCTTAGGCCCCTGACCTGGCGCTCCCTTAAGGAACCCTCCAGGCCCTGAGATAGGGTTTCAGGCCAACGTGGGACACACCGTCCCACACTCACTCTGCCTCTACTGAGACAGGGCGTGAGCCCCTACACCCCTACCATACTACTGGGACCTAACTGGGTTACACAGCAACCTCTTCCCCTTCACAGGATCATCAGATACACAAGCCACTCCTTTTGGAACCACTTCCTAATGCCTCTGCAAGACATCTAGCACACCGCCAGACATCCACCTTCTTGTCCAGTGCCTCTGCAGGACCTCCTGCACACCACCAGAGGTACACCTCTCATGCAAGCTCTTTAACAAAAAGAAAACTCACACCAACTCCTCCAGTTCAGCACATCACTCATTCGCACACTCCCCCCCCTCGGACTGGTAAGGCAGTTTCCACCACCCCTGATCACTCAACCTGACCACACGTGACACAGGTACCAAACTCTGGGAGCGGGGAATGGGAATTAACACACTGGACACATTAAAGCTGCCACCACTGGATCCTACCACACTGGGGAATCCAGACACGCACACTACACTCAGGGAACAACCACCCTCCTGAGCTAGTCATTTCTCCTCACACTCCCTCTCTTCCATCTACCCACACAGGGACAGGATTTGGGATTGGACATTGGACCCAGCAAGGGATTCCTAAGCTATGGGAACCTCCCCCTCTACTGGCGTCCCGCCCTGTCAATTTCTCTCATCTGCCACTAAACATAAAGCGCAGAAACACATTTGAAAATGACACTCTTGAGGAAAAAAAAATCAAAAACAATAATCCCAAACATGTGACTATCTGAAAAAAACAATTGCAGAGTTTTGTAATGTAGCCAGTTGTCGCTATGGCACTGCGCAAACACAAGTCCAAAATCCGCACCGCTGACCAACAATGTTAGAACTGGCTATTTCTGGTAGGCTAAGGCTGACGCCAAAGCCAGGCAGAAACCACCATTCTAGTCAGGGCAAGGAAGTCACACGCCAAGATAACCTCTGCTCACCCCCTTGGTAGCTTGGCTCAAGCAGTAAGGCTAAACTCGGAGGCAATGTGTAAAGCATTTGCGCCAGCGCACAACAGCAACAACGTACTAGGCACACCACACAAGAGACTCCACACAAGGTTATTATAAAAATAACTTTTGTATTGTAAAAACATATCAGATAAAATCACACATATACATGGTGCCAACTGGCACGGGCAATATTCACAGGGATTATGTACACAAGACAGGGCCACAAGGGCCACTGTCATATTCAGATATAGCACTTCTAGATAAAATGTAGAATATCAAATCACTTCTAGAATAAAGAATAAATGTAACATAAAATAATAGTCAAAGATAACAACCAGTAACCACTGGTAACAGGAACCAGGACCTTACTAGGACCACCTGTACTAAGAAAGAAGAACCACCTAAGTATCACACAGCATTAGGGGTCTAAGAAAGAATACATTACTCATGATGCAATAAACCTACATTCAGAGGAGTAGAAAAGACAACCACCTAAGTATCACTCAGCATTTAGGGGTCTAGGAAAAGGACACATTACCCATGATGCAATAACCTACATTCAGAGGAGTAAGAATAGGGCACATGATGCAATAAACTACATTCAGGGGTGCAGCGCAAGAAGACACATGATGACTAACCATTCAGAGGTGCAGCGCATGGAAAGGAAGACACATAATGCATAAACATTCAGAGGTGCCTAATAAATCAATAGCGCAAAAACACACAGTAGGCAATTACTATTTAAAAACATAGAAATCACATTGCGCCTACACTACATAAGCCACTACCTGTGGCAGTCCCTAGGCCAACTGGCCTTGTTGGGGCAAGGATGCCCTGGGTCCAAAGTCAGGGCGCGCTGCCATGCAGCGCCAGTCCAAAGTACAAAAGCCTAAACGTGGCAGTTGCCCACAAAGTGCTGGGCAACTGTGTACATCACAGAAAGGCCTAAACGTGGCAGGTGCCCACAAAGTGCTGGACACCTGAAGAATCGACAAAATGGCGCCAGCTAAGCCACACAGGCTCTGAAGCCAACACTGCGCACGTTGGAGCCACACAGGCTCTTAAAAACACATATGGCCCCTTTGAGCCACACAGGCTCTCTTCAGCGTTGGGGCGACCCACTGCCATCCGGGGCCGCCCTGACTCTCCAGTCACTTCATGGAATGCCCCCAGCGCCTCTCAGGGCACGAAATACAAAACAAATGGGGCTGGGAGCCTCTCCGGGCTCCGTGCACGTTGGGGCGACCCACTGCCAACCGGGGCCGCCCATGAAGCCTTCATGGCTTCCTTCTGGCACTCTGGGTAACGTTGGGGCGGCCCACTGCCATCTGGGGCCGCCCTGGAAGCCTTCGTGGCTTCTCTTCACCGAGCGCGAGCTCGCGCTACTGCGGGGGAGGGGCGGACACCGACATCGCGTCCCGGCGCCCCTCCCCTGCTCTGCCCCACTCCAGCCCAGACTCACCGGGGCTCTCGTTGCTGCCGGTCTTCCTCCTGCAGCAGGGCTCCCTCGCATCACGGGAGCCCTGCGATCCAGCCGCCATCACTCGTCCTCCTTCTCTCCCCCGGGCAGCCTCTCTCCTCTCGGGCTGCGGGGGCGGGACTTCCGGCCGGCCGCGCTGGGATTGGCCGGCCGGCCATCCACTTCCGGGTCGCTGCGGGCAGCGCAGCGGCCCTTCTCCTTTAGGCAGGCAGGCGGGGAGGCATTTTAAAAGATCGGCAATACCGGCGTGGGCAGCCGAAGTTTAAATAAAGTAACAAATAAGCGAGGTGGGCACTCGCCAGGCTGGCAAAGCGCTCCTCAGCGCTAGAATCAAAAATAAAGCGCTCGAAAGCGCTATGGGCAATAAAGTGCTCCCAAAGCGCTAGAATAAAAAGTTAAAAGGGTCCTTCCAGCAATGCAGCTCCACCATGCTGCACAAAGGTCCAGAGAGTCCCAGGGGGCAAAGCAAAGTCCCCCCCATCAGCCCAGCAAGGCAGAGGGGTCCCCCAGGAGTCCAGGAAAGTCCATCAGGTGCCCAGGGCTGGGCAGAGCCAGGGATTCCCCTTAGCTCAAGCAGCAGCAGCCCCTGGCAGATTCAAGTTGAAAACAAGAACATTTTGGAAGGGGATACAACCCCTTTTTATACAGTGCAAAACCTTTGAAGTTCTTTGAAGTCCTTTGAAGCAGGCAGTGTGAGAACCAGCTGGACTGGTTTAGAGGGAAGTCCCCTTCAGTATCAGGGACAGAGGTGTCAGTCGCCCAGCGGGAGGTGGAGCCAGCTTTGTAGTTACACAGGAACAGCCCTTCACTATCAGGTGCCATCTCCTCCCACTTCCCTGGCAGCAGATGCTGCCTTTCATCCATGGGCTGACTTCAGACAACCTCCCGGGCTCTCCAGCCCCTGTCATCCTCAGACCAGACAGTCAATCCACAAGCAGGCCCATGCACTCTGGGCCAGGCTCACCAGCCAATCACACGCTAGCACCAACTTGCACAAATATGCCAACTTCCAAAAGTAGGACTTCTAGACTAGACACAGCCATGTCGCATACATCATTTTGCGGCATTCATTCTCACGAGTTCTCTCATACCAAACTCGCCCCTGCACTCCCCACGCATCAGGAACTACCATGGGCATACATATTCCCCATTCATTCCTATGGGAGGGCAGGTCACTCACCATTCATCCACAGAGAGCTCAAGCACTTTACACTGTACCACAGTGAAAAAGTGCGCAGAGGCCTAAAATCACCAATACCAGGTTCCATAATTAGGCTAGGAAAACGCAAAAAGTCTAGGGGTGAACCTGCCTAATGGGCCGGGTCCAACAACCTCTATTACCTAATGTATATGTTTCCATCTATCCTACAATGTATCTGAATGCTTTTATGATGCAGTAACTAAGTATTCTCATCATTTGTTTCTCATGATTCTTCAACCTATATTTAGCACAGATGGAGTGCATATGTCATTTTTCTCTCAAATGTGTCATAATCGATTTTAGGTGTCAGTTAGACTGCTCAGCAATTTATCTGCTTCATCACTTCCTTTGAGATTATTTTAAAAGATACGTTGACGGTTTCAAGGACCATAATCCATCTATTGGAACTAAAAGAGTCCAGAAATGTGCAACATTATCAACATTCATACATTATGGATGAAGGGCAGCCCCATAATTATAATTTTATCACAATTGTTGATGTTTTATCAAACTGTGCAAAGAAATGTGCTACATAAAGAAAAAAGTTTTATGATTTATAAATTGTGCAATGTATTGAAAGAAAATGTAAAAAACAAAATCTAATGCAACAATGTTTAGAAATGTTATATTCAGAGACTAGGATGCTGTGTCTACATGAGGCCTCTATAGAAGGTGAAATACTAGTCCCAAGGTGTAAATATTGTAGTGGTTTGAACTTGATACATGATTTGAGAATGGTCATCATTAGGCCAGAAATATTAGTCAATGAGAAATATGGTCCACCTTTTTGTTCTTCACCTAACAAGATCATAGCTATCTCAACTCTGTAGGAGTAGTGCTTCAGCCATTACATGTGATGCATCACATGGGGTTCACAGCTAGTATCTAGGTCAACCTAATAATCAACTTTACAGATATATTTGAGAAAATGAAGGTCTAGTCTATTTGTCCCCAAGAGCTGTAGGACATATATGTTTCTTTATCAAAACCTTTTGTCTTGGAAGTGAGGCAGTTTTACCTTTTCTTCACAATGCCCTTATAACAACTACGCCTGGTTATAAAGCCTAATTGTTATTTTCCACCTGAACTAAGTCATTTTTTTGCCTTAGACAGAAGAACATAATAAAAATGTGTTAAGTGGGTGATCTTTAGTTCTCTTTCCAAACCCTTTTCACCAAAGTGAATTGGCTGAAGTCAATGGGCCCATATAAATGTTAATGGACCAAGCCCACACCCACCTATAGCAATCCCATTAAGCAAAAACTATACTTGTAGAAGGATACTCATTTCCTTTTGACTGGTTGCTCAGAATAATGTAACATGCTTTTGAGTCTTATTACATTTTTTAACAAGTACTTTTTTTGGTGGTAAGATTGGCGATAGTGCAAGGTGCAGCAATTTTGTCCAACATAGCCCTCTTGCAGGTTGCCATGAAGCTCATCCCATGATCAGAAATTACTCCTATAAGGAATTCAACCCATAGAAAATGCCATGGTTTCTACAGGGGCTGTTACATGGAAATATTTCTTATAACTTGTTGCATATTCCACCACCACCAAGATATACTTCCTCCCAGAAGTTGCGGAAGGGCCTAGGGTGAACAATGGCAATGCCCACCCTCTCAAAACTATCTCTTGCAATGAGCAGCAATTCTTAAGGTGGCATTGTATGTTCTTCAGAGTAAGCACTCATCTGGTTAAGCTTTCATATGCCAAGTGCAAGAACAAAGTAATAAAACACTTTCGATTTCTACAAACATTACTGGTCAAGTGAAATTACAGAAAAGTATTTCGTCGGCCATTTCAACAACCAACTGTCCCAGCACAGAATGCTCCTGAGCCAGATTCATTGTAAATTGTGGTGCACCTAGGGTACTATTAGGTTCTGGGTATGAAGATGCACTGTAACGAAGCCCATCTTCATAAGCAACATAAGCCACTGCCTTTTCTACTTCAGTTTCAGTAGGAATTTCTGATGCAGGCATTCCAGATTTCCAGTGTGCCTGGGAGACTACTATGTTCTTAATTTCCAGGTTCACTGTTATTGAACCTACTGAGATTACAAGATTGCATCTTCATAAGCTACTGCTAAGTGGCCAGCCTTCCGTACTTGGACTTGCAGCAGAAATGTATGCTGCAGCCTTTTCAGAATAAGACACTCTTACTAAACTTTGGAAAACTCAGCTTTGCCAGGACCTCTAGTATTAAGCAACTCTGAAATTATGACAGGCTCTAAGAGTCTAGTCATCCATACAAGGTATACCCTTCTGAGAAAATATAAAGGATGCTTTGGCAGACTTGTTTTTTAGGCAACATCTAGGCTCAATCCTATTTAGGAAGACCCCCTCCAGGATACAGGAACTCTCACCCACCACGTGGCATGCTTCATCATTGGGTCCTGTTCCTCGTTGTGTGTGGGTTGCATTTTCCAATTGGCTTCTTGTGGAGAACTTTATTTAGATCTTTTGAGCCGTGTGCGAAAGCCAGCATGGCTTGTGGAACATGCCCTTTGAAGATATTGTATCAGGTGGGTTTGCAGTTGTTTGAAAAGTCTAGTACCCCTACCTTTGATGACAGATCTAATCCCTCCTCCTGAGAGGTAGGCTGCTCAGACTGTGACAAAGGCGCATCCGCTGCAGCTAGGCCTGCCTCAGACACCTTGTATGAAAGTATTTTCTAAGATAACTCCTTATCCCCTGAGTATGCTTTGGTGTTGGTTAGTGCTCTGATTAACACGGCATCCACCAGACCGCAACATCTGATGTAATTTTGTAATAGTCAATACATTTTTTTGCCCTTCATTTGTGACTATGTACCAAAATCATGACCTTACCAGTTTTGGGACCTTGTGTGCTATAGATTTCAAGACGGTCCCAGACAAGTCTATTGTTCATGAGTCAACTGTAGTCTGCCTAACACTACAGTCCAATTTTTCAACCAGCTTAGTGAGTAAGAAAGGTGCCAAAGCTATTTAATACATGCCAATCAAGCAGCCTTTATCCAAACAAAACAGATATTAGTGTTAGGTAACTGCAGCTGTGGAGGGATTTTTCACTGTTGCACTTGATGAGGACATGACACCCACAATTTCAATGTCCTACCCTGGAGCAAGGGCCTATTGATAACCTCCATTATTTCCACCCTGGAGACACTGTTGAAAGAATCCATTTTCTTTGCACTTTGCTCTTGCTATGAGGTAGTTTTGTCTTCCAAGCCTTATGTCTACCCACTCTGACCTTCTCAGTGTGATACCCATTTATCAGTCATTGCTACAAGTTCCTTGGGTTCGATGATCTCCAAATCAGCCAAATATTGATGTGGTGCTACTGAACAAAAACCAAAAGTTTGCTTGCTTGATTAGCAACACTTTAAACAACCACTCAAAGATTATCGTTTTCTTCACCTTCATGTACCCACTCAAACATTTGTGATCTCCATGCAAAATGACTCACAATTTGCATATAACACTTTCACAGTACTCAAAGCGTTTTTGTCAGTGAACTATTTTGGACAAAGAGAAAGCGACCATATGCTTCCTTTCAATAGTTGTGTGTTTGTTGCAAAATTCCTTGTCCTACTCTTAAATTTATTTTAGTAATTTTCGTTTTTGCTTGATTAATCTTGCTTTTTGGGGATCACTATACGGATGCAGCTCCACTGTGAGCGGAACCATTCATGTCATATTGAGTGTGCAATGTTCAAAAACGCGTATGTAGTTCCATCTTGAGTCAGAACGAGTGACTTTCCGCATGTGACACATTACACCTGTCCTCTTTTCACATTGATTGTGGTTATTTTATTTTAGACCTCTTCCCATTTCAGATTGGTTTAGGAGACTGCCTCTTGTGGACTGTGGTCTGGGGATTCTTCAGCACTGTCGGTGAACATTCAATTGCAACAACTGACTGGTGTCATTGGGATCCTGGGAAAGGGCAGACACACTTTAAGGACCTATTCTTAAGTAGGGTGGAGATTCCTTTCATCTTAGACAGTTAGGTTTTTGGAACTGTAAACATCTTGATTGTGCCTCATGTCACTAAAGTCTGAAAACTATTAAATCATGACTTATTCCAATCATTCCCTAGTTTGGTCATTCGAAATTTGACTCCTTCAGGCCATGAACATCAATGTAGCTTGATGATATCTTAGGACATACGTCTGCTCAAAAAAACACTTACATATGAATGTAAACATCTCGTAAATAACTATTCAGATGTGTACATTCATCAAGACACATTGTAATGACTTTATGACCTGTTTACCTGATAAATAAATGGCCGCCTCTCCAAGGAAGTATTATTCTGAATACTGCATAGTTAGATATCACATTACAACCGCAGTGTAGGAGAACTGAATCCCCATCTCACCTAGACAGCTTACAACTGTCTCTGAAGGCTTCACTGCTACACTAATGAAGCGACTCAAACCATCTGCATCACACATTGATATCTGAAATAGAAACATCAAAAACGCACTATTCTCAATTCCTTCCTGTCACAACTAAACTAGTCAGTGCCCCTCTTTTGCATGGTGAGATCTGACAACATCACAAGCATACCTTCAGCAATCCACTGATAAAAATCTAGAGCAGATAGGGAGAACCTGGCAAACTACTGGCACCCATGCTGGGTAGTGACATGATACCAACTTTCTGTGCTCTTTAATGCAGTTAGGGGTTTCTCTTCGATGAAGGATGAAAACGTGCTCAGGTACTCTTCATCGGCAGGGAGCAGATCAACGCCTGGGATTTGATGCACCTCGGCATTTCTGTTGGCTTTGACATAATGAAATTAAATTAAATGAAGGGGCATTTGTAGAGAGCGTGGCTACCCGGAGGCCTCCCAGCGCTAGGCGAAGCTACTCAGTTGGTGGACGGGAGGGAGTGTTACGGGAAGAGGAGGGTTTTCAGCTGTTTCCTGAAGATGCTGTGACTGGTATCTGGAATGATATTCATATCTGCCATGTACAGTAGCTCTATGGAATTGGAGGATCGTAGAAGTGGTCTAGGTTCTCTTATTTGCAACACATTAGACCTATCATATTCAGGTCGACTCCATCTTATAGAGTTGAGCTTTTGTCACCTGTTGTATTGCCCAAGGTTCTGCATTATCTCCTATTCTCTTCTAACAGGAACCATAACTATACTGGTGACACCAAGTTACATATCAGAATTTGCAAACACTTGGAGAAGGGACAGTAGGTCAAGGACTGTCTCACTCAAACCCACCAATGATACAATGACACAGCAACAGGTTTCCTACCATGGCCTCCCATCAAGATCACACGTAAGACGACACTTGAAAGTCACTCTGCTGAAGAGCTTTAATAATTCAGCAGGTAAACAAGATGGTCAAAACACATTATTTTGCCTATTGTACCAGTTGCAGAATCATGCAACTTCTCTTGTTGCCGCACCAGCTCACTTGTGGTTTTGCATTTATGCTCGCCAGCATTGACTGATGTAACAGTATCTCAGGGCTCCTTTCACCTAACACATTGGATGAGGTGTAAACGGTACCAGAATGTTGAAGCCTACTTCTTTCCATGCCTTGTATAAAGCCACCCCCTTGCACTAATATCACACCAGTGTTTGCCAAAAGAAGGGTACTTGATTCCTTTTCTTTGAGCGCAGTCTTGTGCACAGACACGTTAAAGCGCTGCTTCCTGCTCACCTGTCAAGATGCTCAAGACCAATTGCACACAACAGACTAATTTACAGTTTAGCATGAACAAGGCATCTACCAAGAGGCAACGTGTGCCCCATCCACCAAACTTGCAGATCATGTGCTCTTTTTGGAGATGGAGGAAGCTCCAGCTTTCCCAAGGCCAGATTCAAATGGCTCCACAAGAAAATTAACTGCCAGACGATCCACCCAATGACCGTCAGTCAAGTTAAGTCAGAACGTTAGTCTTATTTAATACCCTCAATCTGAAATGCCTGGTTCCGATTTGGAACAAACAGGGAAAGCCTGGTGGTGCTAAAAAGAAAAGATAAATAAAACTCTCAAAGCCTTAGGACCATTGGGGCATATTATCAAGGGATTTATCTCCGCTTTTTTGGCTTTAAAAGCCAAGAAAGCGGAGATAAAATTATCTCCCTATTAGCAACAGGGTGCTAACATGCAAATTCGCATGTTAGCACCCTTTTCCGTTAAAAAATTCGTTGCTAAGCATCGTTAGCGGTAAATATCGCTAAACATTAGTAATATGCCCCATTGTTTTTTAAATTTTCAATAATAAACTCACACGTTGACAGTTTTTTATTGAAAAACAAAAAACTTTTCAGAGCAGGCAAGTAGGAAATCTCCATCTTTTGTGTGATATCCCAGAATATACTTTGTTGGCTATAGAATCCTGTGCAATTTGCCCCTGCTAACCAGTACTCCCCCTTTATATATGGGGGAGTTGGCAAATTCCTAATTGTCCCATTTAACTAGCCTGCAAGTCCCACGCATATGGTGTAGAAAGTGCACCCAGAGCCTGCAAGGTAAATGCCATTTGTGGATTGCAGCACCTATTGAGTGTATATTTTTGGAGGTTACATCAAGTATACTATTCTACAGGCAAGCATGTGACACAAAATACTCCCACCTCCCAGCAAAAACAGTGTGCTGCTGGATTGTACTCATTGTCCAAGTAGCAAGCACCAGTTTCAAAGATCAAAACATTTGGACTGCAGACCTTAAGAGAATCGATGAGGACAAATAAAAAAATAAATATTCTAAGCAAGTTGCAAGAATGTAGAGACATTCAGTATGATATATTATTGTGCACAGGTGAAGGTATGACAAGATCTAAATGGATGGATTGTTCTTCGGGAATGAAACGCAGGGAGCCTTGAAGTTGCAAGACTGGATAACCGAAATGTCAAAACATGCTGCAAGGGAAAGAAGAGCTCATGCAGGCAGGAGTAGAGTGAACTTTCACAATAAAGGCTAAGGATCTGTCCTTAATCGCTATGGCTGAAGCATTCCACAAATACGGGTCTCTATTGTAAATAAAAATAACATGTAACTCACGCCCATGTTCAGTGCCGCGTTGCTCTGTATCTAGATCACCGCCTTAAATGCTTATCCACACTTTTTCTAAACACATCTGCTAGATGAGAAAAGTTAGAACTTTCCTGTGTGATATATATTGCAGTACCTGAATAATAGGAGGTGGAAAATGCAACCCATCTGAGAATGTTGTACAATGAGATAACAGTTTTTTAAAAAGTTGGCCACTATAATGTATGTTGAGTAGGTCAACAAAAGTCAAAAGTGCATTTACATTTGATATTTTGATTGTAAGTTTGTCACCCCCCAAAAAAAGTCATGAGAAAAGAATTCCAGATACGATCAACACTGCACAACAACTCCTGTGCACCAATGAACTGACTCATACAGAAGAAAAGCCTGTAGGGAGCTTTATAGGTCTGTGTTGAAGTAGTGCTTTGGGTCTACCTGACCTGCTTTACTCAGTGGTGGGTTTCATCAGGACAGTTAGCTTTATATAAGCTTGACCTGGATGAGAATGTTGGTGCACATCATGTTCTGTAGAGGAAGTTGCACCATTACCATATGGTAGATTACTGCCAGAAGGGTGGCATCCGAGTGCCCATAGTGGCAAAGGCAGAAGGGGATCCAAAGGGTAGAAGGCCACATGGAGGGCACAGCCAAGCTAAGATTAATATCAATCATGGTTGTGGAGGTCTGCTCTGCAGGGACATCTCTTCAACACACATAGCTCATTATAATGATGTTGTTAACATGTTTTAGGAAGGACAGTACGCATTACGCTGTATGCTATATGCTATAACCATCTGCCTGCTAATATATCTTCTGCCAGTGTTGAAAACAGACCTAAGACTCTCCCCTAGCAAACTTTGAGTTTCTTTTTGAGTTAGATCCTCCTTAATCAATATACTGCAAAGAGCGCTGGTCCTAACCCTTTGTATTTACTGCTTTTTGAATGCTCAGTCCTCACCTATGAAAGTGTTTTTGCGTAGCTCCCCTACATTCAGAAGGCTGCTGGTACATTTAATTGTGTAATTTTTTTATAAGTAAACCCTAGCATCTGCATTCCAATGTTGGTATTCTCTACAGGGTATCAATTTGGTTTGTGTGAATCCTTCCATTGTGAGGTATTATACCTTCAACGTTTGTGGGACAAATACTTGGTGCCAAGTATGCCCAGTATAAAGGAATGTATCGAGTTTCAGGGAAACGATGGGATTGGGCATATGACACAGAGAATTCCTTGCTCTTCTCGGCGGGGCGGTCATGAGACTTGGTGCTTAGGCCCATTGCGGGAGAACATGAGACAGCAGATCAGCCACAGTAAAAAAAATATTTCACTTTGTGAGGATGGAGAGGGCCTTGGAGTGAACAGGGCATCATGTTGAGACTGACCTAAAAGCCACTTCTGTCCCCTTCCCTTACCCTCCCTCTGAAAAAAGCTTGCTGAGGCGAGTGTCAATGACCTGGGGTGTCACCCTTTGATGGACATCGGCTGTTCAAAGTCTCCAAACACAAGCTGGATATCACCTCTGTGCAGTGTTTCCAGCGTGTCCTCCCTGCCCCAGGTGCTGTAGCATGGCGCAGCCTAGAGAAGTTTGGCCTTGCACAGCTCTGAAATGATAACACGTCACTCATGTTGCTGTGTGTCGCAGGAAGACCCAGAGCGTTCTTCTTGAGCTTATTTATCTGCTCAGTTCGAGCCCATCCTGAGGAGTGCATTCCAGTGTTACATTGTTGAGGAGAGCCCAGACTGCTCTCTACATCCCTCCTTTTCTTTAGTATCTGTCCATCACAGCCGGCATGCTCATTGGGACATACACACAAAGCCCTTGAACTTCTGACTCGGCACAGGGTTCAGCCAGAGACCATACTTCTGGCTCTGGGCGTTGTAACAAGTCTCTGCTTGAACCGGAATGCGGGGTGACAATGCGCTGTTACCACCTTGACTGGGTCTATCGGGGATAGGGACCACCGCCCCACTGCCCGCTCTTTTCATTTCCAGTGGGGTGACTGGGGAATTTGGTGAGCCCACCTCTTCTTGATCCTGGTCCCACAGAGCTCATCACACTCTGCAGTATCTGCGGTTGGCCCTAACACTTTTTTGAAGCAATCAATGTTCCAGGTAACCATCTTGTCACCCCTCTGGATGGACTCCCTGGTACCTTGAATGTGGACCACAGTCCACACCTCCGGATCCTAGGGCGTCCGGAACTTCCACCCAGGGTATCTGTCCTTGACCACTACACGGTCCCCCACGACCACTTGTGGCACCTTGGCTCCAATTGACACACTGGCCTTTTGATTTGTCTCCACCCTTCTTGCTTGTATTGCCACATCGTCTCTCTTTGGAGACTTTCATTTTGGATCCATCGGGATGCTGTCTCGCGGGGATCTTTTGAACATCGGATGCGACAGAGCACAGCGGGTTGTACTGTGTGGAGTTTGTCTGTAAGTGTCTAGAAACTGGTTCAATGCTGAATCCCCATCTTCTCCTTGGTCCACAGCAAGTTCTACTTCATCATTCACCTGCGGCCACCATGGGGTGATCTTCCGATGCCGGATCACCCTCTTCTCTAGGTACTCTTGAAACTCCGGCCTTGAAATGGGGGCCCATTGTCAGATCGAATCTCATCCGGTAAGCCCATGAGTGCAAAGACCTTGTCCATGGCTCTTCTCACGTGTGTGAATGCTGTTGATGCGACTACTTCTACAATTGGAAATAATTTTGAGAATGAATCCACCAGCAACAGGGTGTTGCGTCATCCAGGAAGCTCCCAAAATTGACGCTAATTTTGGACCATGGAATCTCACTCGGTTCTTCGGTGATGATGGGTGCCGGCACAGGATCACTGCGGTTGATTGTACAGGAGTGGCACTGTCGTACCTTGTCTTCCATCATAGTGTCCATTGCTGAGAACCATGCTTTATTCTGCAGCCGTGCTTTGGTTTTCACCATCCCTTGATGTCCAATATGCATCAACATCACTATCCTCTCTTGCAGTGCTTTTGGAATGACAATGACTTGTCCTCGTAACATGACCCCATGTTCACCTTTGCTCAGCTCACTACGTACCCTCCAGAGTTGTTGTCGGGCGTGGCTATCTTAGGCAGTGAGCAACTTGGCCCCATCCAGAAAACGTGTCCAACCATTGCACGTTAGGGTTGCTCTTGACCCTGATCAGTGTTTCATCAGTGGTCGTGGCCTGCCCTATCCCCTCTAGCATCATTGCTTTGGGGCATGCCTCATAAGTGACCATCTTGACTAATGCTTCAGAGTATGCAACATCGGTGGGCGTGTGGTGGATGCCTGACGGCTCTGGGTGTCTGGACAGATAGTCTGCAGGATTGTGTGCGCCTGGGCGGTAGACGACCTTGAAGTTGTATGCCTGCAGCTGTACTGCCCACTTCTCTTTCCTCAGGGTTGCCAGTCGTGAAGATCCTTCAAACAATGGGAGCACGGTTGATGCAGGCACAGCAGGGTCTTCCCGGGCCAATGGGTCTTTTTTTTACTCACCCTCAGCGGTCCATCAGGCACAGCAGCAGACTGACAGTCTTAGCGGGCTCCCACTTGGCTTCAGGCAGCGGATCTCCATCCAGTGCAGGGTGCGGGGAGCGCATTAGGCATCACAACAGATGGGGCATGGCCGAGCCGCAATCTTCCTCTTATGTGCCAGCTCCAGCACACGAGCACCCACATTCACGCCATAGCAGCAGCGGGGTTCAGCTCGGAGGATCCGGTGTCAGGGCTGACAAAAGGTAGATGCAGGGCTGTCGCTGTGGGCACGCGAGCAGACACCACAGCTCAACGGGCAGCAGAGCCTTCTCAGCTAGCCTTGCAGGTGAGACAGATGAAGCACTGGAGTTTGACCGGCCTCATTGCCAAAGTGTCGTGGCCTAGAGCAGTTTTGTCTTGCGCAGCGCTGAAATGATAACACACCACTCATGTTGCTGTGTGTGGCAGGAAGACCCAGAGCGGTCTTCTGGCATTTATTTAATCTTCTTGGGACGAGCCGCCCCGAGGAGTGCATGCCAGTGTTACATTGTAGAGGAGAGCCTGGATAGCTCTCTAAAGGTGCCTCTGTTAAGGGCGCTCACCATTTTAATGGAACACTGCAGTCCTTCAACGCCTGCTCGAGGTTCTAATGATTCTTATATATCAAGAACCCTTCGGGCACCACCACCACGGTTCTAGCTACTGGCTCACTATCTTCTTCACCCTCCACGTCTTGCATTGGTTTCCCCACTTCACCTCCTCGGGTTGAGACGTTTCCAAACACTTATTGCCTGCACTCTTAGATCAAGTTCCCTCATTTTGGAAATCCTACTACATGCCAGGCTGACTCTGCCTCCCTCCGCTTTAGCAAGCGTCCTTCAGTATTTCTTTCTGTTTGCTGCCTGCGCGGCCACAAAATACCAGCTTGCACACTCATGCAAGCCCGTTGGGTGACATAAACTCGAGTACACCCTTTGCAAATACTCTCATGTTGCCTCCGTCGCATTAGGTATATCACCAATTTCACAGTGTGATAAATTCTCAGGACGTCTCTTGATGATTTTATTGTTGTGTTTCCTGCCTCCCTCCCCATTTCAATCTTTTCACAGGCAGCGTAATTTTAGGCTTGCTAAACTTTCTTGTAATGATGATGATCCATGTATCTAGGTATGGATCGAAACGTCATCAACTCTCTAAACAGCATGCACGTTAAACTCATTTGTTAAAGCAAGTGCATCACTGTTTACTTCTAAAAAGCTTGCCCACAGTATTCGTATTGGCGAAAAGCTTTCCTTTTTCTTTTGTCTGAAAAATGTGTGTTTGTTTGTGATTGTTTTCGTGTTTGTTCTTGAAGGATACAGGACTGTGTCCCACTCGATCACTTTCTGAGTTATCACAACTAATCACTTCGATTTATTGAATCAAATGTCCGACTGGGCATCTTAAACTTATTATAGTACTGATTCTGGTCTATATTTACTGTTCTCAGAATTTGAATGTTTGAAGGACCATTTGTTTTTCATAACTAATCAGTTAAGGGCGCCAACTAGTAGTTGACACTTCTGAAACAGATGTGGATAATGGTGGTAGGCACATGCATCAGAAGACATACATGGGTGAGGTTGGGCATATGTTAGGTATGGCAGTAAGAAAGGTTGCTGAATGCAATTATTTACAGTGTGTGCTACGTTATTGCTACGAATCAGTAGGTCCCGGAAAGCAGCTGTGCACAATACACTGAGAGGCAGATTATATGAATGAACAATGCAGTGAGGGTCTCTCTGGTTGTTGTGGAGGACATTGGTAGGACTATTTCAAAGTTTAATGTTAATGAAATTCCACAAGGAACAAAAGCAAGGTAATTTTTCTAGCACAAGGTATTGACAGCCGAAGGACATAAAACAAATCTCTTTAGTATGCCATTCTGTCCCCCAATGTGTTTTTTCACCTTGTGCAGCCAGATGTCCACTACTCCTCTACATCTTTATTTGCGAAGGCTATCCCCGCTGCAAGAACCTCTTGCTTCACCCTAAGAGCTCCCATAGCAGATTTTACCTGCGAAGATGAGCATATATGCCACATTCCTTATCTTCCCTGTTATTCATTCCACACATATCAGGGATGGAGTTGGTGTAAGGGAATACAAAGGCACACAACTGGGCAGAGTTTCCTGTGTGACAGTACAGCTGCAACCATCGTTATGGTAGCGGCTGTATATAACATGGCACCAGGGTACCACACCATGCTGCAATTCCACTAAAATATTTAGTGCTCATGGGATCCTTACCTGACTGTTTATCAGCAATACAAGCCTGAGCAAGTGTCACTCGCATTCCACTTGGGCTCCCTTTAGCCTGGCTTCTGTTGTCCTTCTCTTGTGACCTATTTATAGGACAGTTCGAGGTCTCCTCACTCTCACCACCAGAAAGGCTATGGTTGTTTAAGTCATTAGGGGCCCCCCTTTCACCAACTCAAGCAATTACCTGCCTGGCCCCACCCATTTTCCCTCTCTCTCTCTCTCTCTCTCTCTCTCTCCCTGTCTCTCTCTCCCTTTCTTTCTCTCTTTCGCCGAATCATACAACTAAGGTGTATCCTCTGCCTTGTGCCTCCCATTTCAAATGTCACCAGTCTAGGAAACAGATTGTGTATATAGGGCTTTGCCCTTCCTGCAGGGTCATTCTCAAACGCTTTTCCTTCCTTCCCCTTTTTGCTGAATTTGTTTTTGCTGCCCACAGGACTCTGTTCCCTTTACCGCTGCTAACCAGTGCTAAAGTGATTGTGCTCTCTCCTTTAAACATGGCGACATTGGCTTATACTCAATTGGCATATTTACTTTACTTAGAAGTCCCTAGTAAAGTGGTGCTACATGTACTCAGGGCCTTTACAAAGTTCAAAGTTCAAAAGCCAATTTAATTTGGTTAGAAAAATAGCCATAAAAGTACATAAAAATCACATCACTAATATACACACAACAATCCATTACACAGAAATTGAAAGAGCGTCAACAAATACACATCACTATTTAAAAAGCACACAACAAACAGCCACAAGGAGCCATAATCTTGGCTATCAATTCTATTTCAGACCTTGATGGGTCCTCCATGCTTCCATATGAGTTAGTAACAAATAAAGTGGAAGTATCAAATAAGATTTCACGAGGACCAAAACACATTGCCAATAATTTAAAAGAATAAATACCACATGGCCCGCCCAACCTCTTTTCATAGAAAAAAAAACAGTTTCAGCAAATCCCTGAATGGATCAGATGTTATGGCCCACCCAAAGAGTGCATTCTAATTAAAACATCAATGATTTCCTGCTGCTGATCGCACAGTTTGACAAGCACTGACATAGCAAATAGATCTTGCCTTCCAGACATTATAAGTATTTAGCCATGCAGCACATTATCCTGAATGCTACTGTTCTTTGACACAGAAGCTTACACTGAAAGGCACATTATAGAACTGCACTGAGAAGTACTTATTTAAGTTGTTCTTTTTGAACAACTGGTAGCCTGAACTCATATCTGGAAGTGTTTTCATACGTGATAATGTAGAAAAAAGAGTTTTAGTGAAATAAATAGTTTACCTGATAACACAATTTAAGCGCGGAAGCCACAATTTGTCCAGATTTTCTTATTTCACTTTAGCAAATGTGCATTGAGTTCTAAAGTGTTCAATGAAAATAAGACCCTATGGCCTAGTTTTGAGTAAAAAACACCCAAACGTGTGAGCCTGATACCCCTGCACCTGCTGCACTTTGGTGCATGTTATGGTGAAACAACACTGGCTGTGGTGTTGGAGGGCTGACTGTCTCAGGTGTGCAGAGTGCTGGCTGATGTACAAACGGGTGCAGGAGTAACAGCTGGGGTGAAACGCTGCCGGTTATGGTATACCACGTGCGCAGGAGTGATGGCTGTGGTAGAGGAGAGCACTGACAGTGGTGCAGTACCAGAACATCAACTGTGGTGAATGTTGGAGTCCTGAATCTGGTGTAAAAGTGCTGTTGTTGAAGCACAAGCACTGGCTGTGGAGCAGGAGGCTGTGCCACTGGAGCTAGCACTGTGTAGCTGGCTGCAGCACCTTAGCACTGGTTGCGGTAAATGATTGGGTTGCAGCTTTCTGGATCAGTGCCTGAGCTGTTTGCCACGAACCCCAGGACGAGATAAGTGAGTTCTGATGTTTGCACCTGCAGGGACGGAGGAAACAAAGAGATATTCATGCATCACCTTCCGATTTCCCAATACTGGCAGCTAGCTGACCCCTTCACTACCACCCCTTCCTCTCCTGGAGCTCTTCAGGGCTCAGTATTGGGCAGAGAAGAGGTTCAGGCTGTGGTTCTGGCTGTGGCTCTTGCAGGATATAGATGCTCTCGTCAGGCTCCACTGGGATGCTGATGGAGGAGCAGCCCAATGAGGAGCTTCCCATAAACACAGGGCATGCACAGCACCTGCTTCATCATGACGACCTCACAAGCCCGCATAGAGGCCCCCTTTTGTGACTGCCGATAGGTATATACACAGAAAAGAGACATCTATGACAAACACAATATGGTTATGGTAGTGGCTGTGTTTAACATGGCACCAGGGTATCACACCATCCTGCAATTCCACAAAAATAAATAAAAATAGACTACAGTGCTCTAGAAACAGTAAGAGCAACAAGAACAAGTGAAAAATAAATAAATAACAAAACTCGACCACTCCCAGCCATACACAATAAAAGAGTATTTGGGATGACGCTTATGCCCCGCAGTATTTGGAGAGAGGATGTGTCCTAACATCCAGCACCGTCAACTTTAGAACTGGGGAACAGGGTTCAATTCTCTGTGTGCTCTCCCCGTGCCAACCTTTAAAAAGCCAGCAGTCCACGCTTTTTATTTTTTCATGGAAGAATGGCACTGGCAAGCAAGGATGGGTAAAGGGGTGGTGGTATGGGCAAGCAAGAACAAATGGGTTAGGCGAAGGGGCCAGCAACATGGAGAAGTGATGGGTGGGAGGGGACAGCAGTAACACTGTTTCTGGTTGGCTGTGGCGACAATAAGGTGTAAGTAATAAAATGCTTACCCTGCTGCAGCATGTCAAAGTGTCAACTCCGACAAAAGCCCCAGCAATCCTCCCTGCCTAGAAAAAGCTCTATGCCGCTGCCAGTGCTGGCGCCGCATAATTGCTCTTCTTATTTTTGGGTGGAAGAGCGGGAGCCTCAAATTAGGATGCGGAGGGCATGAGGGTGTGGGCAAGTAAGAACTGAGAGATGGGGTGAGGGGACAGCAACATTAAGAATTGATGGGTGGGCGGGGAAAGCAGCAACACTGTAAACAAGAAAAGCAACTGCCCACCAGTGCTCGCTTGTGCCTATTATCACAGCATACCAGCCCCTCCTTCCTTGGAGCAGAATGGTTGGGCTACATTTGGGCTATTTTTGGTTGACTTTGGGTGCCTCATCTTCCCCAAATGCTGATGTTACAGACTTTCGCCAGTGTCAAAAATCTCAGGACAAGAGAAGTATTTAGTAGAAGGAAGCACTTTACATACACCTCTGAATGCCTGTCTATTCACCAGTGATCACTTGTGCCTACATCACAGCGCCCTAGCCACTCCTTCCTTGTAGCATCATAGTTGGGCTACATTTGGGCTATTTTTGGTTGAACATCAACTAACATCTTTAATTAGAAATCACATTGTTGGAATACTTTAAGGCACCATGTCTTTAGCAAGCAGTTGGCATATGCATTCTGTACACACTTTACATGGGCATTCATAACGAGAAAAAATTGTGAAAATTAGGCAATGTGCAGTAACTAAATGTGAAGGAGAGTCAGAGTGGCAAGTGTCTCGTAGCAGCTTGATAGGAGTCACTGAGGGCTGAATGCAGGAGAGTAACTGTTAGCCGTCCGGCACCCTGTTCGCTACAGAAGACCACAGTGCCGCTCATTTCTTTCTACTACCACTGGGCAGACTGAGTCGACCCAATGGGCAGGGGATGTTGTGTTTCTATGATGAACCAGATTGATTGGATCTAGCTGTAAAACCACACACACAAAACTTTTGGTTCATAAAAAAATAAACAGAAACATAAGGTGTGCCATCCTTCAGTGGGTGCCGTGCAGATAAAATAAAGGCAGCACAGGTGCTATGGAGATAAATTGAAAGCTATGAGACCTGCAAAGTCACATACGCTACCTTCTTGACTGAAAAACACTGATGGGAGTGCAAATTGTAGACTGCATGTACCATGATGCAAAAGGAGCAAACATTTCTGGGAAGTGATGTAGTGTCTGGCCACACCCTTTTCCCTGCCCAAACTGATTTTCAGAAACTCCGCTACCATTAATTTCATGTTCCTAATGCTCCTTTTATAAAAAATTATGTTCCACCCATTTATTACGCTTCATCTGGCCGGAGCCGGAGAGTACGGCTTGAGCCGGAGATTCCGGCTCGACTGCGGACGTAAAGAAACTACCTCTTGAATACCAAAAGTCGTAAAGTTAGACTTTTGTCTCAGATTGCCTTTGCGAATTGGGCCCGCCATATGTACGTGCACTCAGCACTACATACTTGCGTGTCCTAACGTTATTAAAGTGTAGCACTGAAATTCAGTACTGAAGTGCATTCAACTTTAGAACTGGTAATCATACATTTGTCTAACCTTGTGAAAATGACATGTGGACCTTATTACAATGAGGCCTGGCAAGCCTCCGACCACACGTCGGAGGCTTAACGAGCCTCATCATGGTTTCCATTCTGATTGCCGCATTACAATGCGTGCGGTCAAAACTGAAACCGGACGGTCATTCCGGCTGAGGTTCAATGGGCTCCAGTAGCACGTCAGCCATTTCTGCCTAGATCATCTCACCATGGGACACCAAATGGTGGCTAGCTGAACTTGGAACTAGAGAGACATCCGTCACCCATTGCCAGGAACCTCAGAATCATCATTAGCTGCACACTGAAAACGCCTATGGAAAAAACTGGATCTTTGGGGTCTCCCGCCGGCATTAAAGGAAACAATAATGGCACTATATAGCGGAACATGGGCAAAAATAAAACTGGGAGACGGAAGAAGAATATCTGCAGAATTAAAAATAACTAATGGCCTTAAACAGGGCTGTGTGCTCTCCCCAAGCCTTTTTAATATATATCTGGCTGACTTAAAAGACCATCGCCAGAATGTAAACGGACATCCGCCAAAATTTGCCAACGAAAGTATTCAGTTTCTCCAATATGCCGACGACATTGTAGTCTTAAGTCAAACCCCAATAGGCCTACAAAGAATAATATCAGAATTAACAGACTATTTTGAGAGAGAAGGCCTAGAACTAAACATCAAAAAAACAAAAGTGGTGAGACTGGCGGGCAATAGTAGAAGATCTTTCAAATGGTACACAAAAGGCAGACAAATCAAGGAAACAACTGCTTATAAATATCTGGGAGTCACAATAAGTAAAAACATGTCTCTCTCAGACCAAAAAAGAATCATCACCGCAAAAGCACAATCACTGAGCTTCGCGTACAAAGTTCTCCAAGATAAACTGCAATGCCCATCATACGACCACCTGCTAAAGGTAATGGCAGCCCAAGTTTTACCATCACTCTCATATGGACTGGAAATATGGCATGGGAAAGAAGCAGCCATTTTAAATACCCTCCAGACAAAAATATACAAATCTGTGTTCCATCTATATAAAGGATCAGCCCCGGCTCAAATAAGACTGGAATTTAGTTTACAAAATCAAATATATCAACGGAAAGCAGCCCTAGTGAAATGGTGCTGGAAACTAAGATCGGCGGAAATTGGCTCTTTAAACAACTTATGTTGGCAAGAAATTAAAAAACAATATGACCGGCAGGAATCCAATTCATGGGGTAATGATCTGCGAGCATCACTAGAAACCCTCAAAATAGAGGAGATCTGGAAGAAATCACCGGAAGAATCATCCTTTAAAAAGATTTGCAAACTAAATGCAAAAGCCTTATCTTTGGTAGAAGATAAAAAGACTTTGGCCAAGCGGCGTCATGCATGGACCATTTTAAATTCATACAAACAATTAAAACCCCAAGCCTACCTCATAGCGCACTTCCGGCTATCTTTAAAAACAAAATTTATGACCCTCAGAAGGGGCGACCACTGCTCCAAAGACTTGATCCCGTCATGGAAAGACACGCATCAGGGACGAAGATGTAGGCTATGTGACTACCACAGTGAGACCTTGTGTCACCTCCTGTGCACATGTGAATCCTCCATAGAAAAAAGGAAAAATTTATTGAAACCTATTTTTAATATGCTACAGATCCGTACCTGCAGGCAAGCTGTGATCAGCTGGATGGGAGCAGGTTCAAACATCCTAATATGCCGCGGGGTAAAATTCATGAACTTTGTAGAGGCTCTGCTCCAAAAAATAGAAATAGACCACAGATAAGGCCCGGGAGGAAGTATTTAATTAAAGAATGCAAAAACATATTTTAACTATATGATCTTTTAACCTGTTGCTATTTAAACTGAATTTTTGTACATGTATGCTTTATGGTTGTGACAAACCAAATAAAGTAAATTTTTGACTGACTTGACATTAGCTGCACACTGAACTTGATCACAGAAGTCAACACCATCACTGCTTCCAAGCCTTAAAGATGCTAAAGAAGATATTCAATTGGCTCCCAAGCAATACTAAAAAAACAGTCACTCGCTTTCTAGTCAGCAGCAAGTTGGACATGGGTACGCTTTCTATGCTGAGATCATCAAACAAAACATTAAAAAACTACACACTATCTGGAAATCAGCAGCCAGGCTCATCCTCAAATTCCCGCACAGTACTCACATCACACAACACCTATGGGAGCTCTACTGGCTCCTAACACACAAACACACTAATTTAAAACTCCTCACACACACAATAAAGGTACTACACAACTAAGGCCCCAACTGCCTGAACAGTCACATATGCTTCTACCAGCTTCCAGACACATTCACTCTGCATGACTCCTTATTGCACACATCCAACACATACACAGAACCAGATCAGGATGAACGTTCTCTTACATTGTCCTAAAGCATGCAACAACCTCACATTCCATATTGGAGCCTCCTCCTTTCCTCTTGAATTTCACAAGAAGCTAAAAACCTGGTGTTTCAATTAACCAACTTACCATGGGCAGGGAGAGGCACACGGTATGCAGTCAAAATATCGAGTTTTTTATTTCGACTGGACAGAATATCGACTCCAGAATATCGAGATGGCAGTAATATCGAGGTAAGTAATATTGATGTATTTTTTATCAATTTCTATGTTTAGTAAAAAATATCAAAGTTAAAAATATCGAGTAAATAATATCGAATGTAAAAAATATTGTTTATTTGTAATAGTAAAAAATATTGAAAGTTAAAATATAGACAGTCAGAATATCGACTGTCAGAATATCGATTGTTAGAATATTGACTGTTAGAAAATCGATTTTTTAAATGTAGACTTTTTATAATGTTGAAATATTTATATTTTTGGTTAAAAAAATATTATTTTAGTTAATTTAGTGTTATAAAATATATAAATATTTAATTTGAAAATTTTTAAAATTGTAAAAATGTATAATAATGGTTAGGAGCTGGTTGTGGGTTTTTAGGGGAATAGGGTTGGAAGTGTTTTAAAATATATAATTTAAAATTTAATTAAAAAAAATTAAAATATAGCAAATATTGTACAAATATTAAAAATGTATTAATATTTTTTTTAAATGTATAATAATTTTTAGGAGCGGGTTGTGGGTTTTTAGGGGATTAGGGTGGGAAGTGATTTAAAATATATATAAAAAAATGTTAAAATTTATGTACAATATTGCTAATATTTATGATTTAGGAGCGAGTTGTGGGTTTTTAGGGGAATAGGGTGGGAAGTGTATCAATAATGTACATATTCAAATTACAAATTAAAATTTATAATTAAAAAATTAAATAATATTCTAAAATGTAAAAATAAAATTTCGAAATTAATTTCAATTTTAAATTTCGAAATACATTTTTAAAATTATTTGTGTTTGTAAACAATTTTATAAATATATTAAAAACAAAAAAACATTTTTTTTAAATATTTGCATTTTTGTATGGATTGTTTGTAATAATATTGTTTGTTGGTATGATAGAGGAATAGGTTTGTAATTTTTTAAATATTTTTAAAATTTTAAAAATTTAAATTTATATTTAAAATGTTAAAATAATTTTAGAAAATATTTTGAAATTCGAAATTTCATTTAACAGGTATAATTTATGATTATTTTGTGATTTTTATTTGTAGTAGTGAAATGTATGATAATTTAGTGTATATTTGTTGGTATATTTTGGTAAAACAGTTACAATATTTTTAATATTAATTTAAAAATAAAATAAAATGTTCAAATATTTTTATGACACATTTATATCTTTTTATTGATTTTTAAATTAAAGAAATTATGATTGGTTTGTTATTTAGTATGTTAATAATGTGGTATAAAATAATTTGTATTTGGTTGTTTAGGAATCGTAATGTATATGGTTATAGTGTCCAGAACCTTCTCTGAGTTTATACTTGGTGGAGTGGGAATAGTAATTTATATGGTTATAGTGTCCAGCAACTTCCCTGAGTTTATACTTGGTGGAGTGGGAATAGTAATTTATATGGGTTTAATGTCCAGCACCTTCCCTGAGTTTATACTTGTTGGAGTGGGAATAGTAATTTATATGGGTTTAGTGTCCAGCACCTTCTCTGAGTTTATACTTGGTGGAGTTGGAATAGTAATGTATATGGGTTTAGTGTCAAGCACCTTCCCTGAGTTTATGCTTGGTGGAGTGGGAATAGTAATTTGTATGGGTTGAATATCCATCAACTTCCCTGACTTTATACTTGGTGGAGTGGGAATAGTAATTTATATGGGTTTAGAGTCCAGCACCTTCCCTGACTTTATACTTGGTGGAGTGGGAATAGTAATTTATATGGTTATAGTGTCCAGCACCTTCCCTGAGTTTATACTTGGTGGAGTGGGAATAGTAATTTATACGGGTTTATTGTCCAGCACCTTCCCTGAGTTTATATTTGGTGGAGTGGGAATAGTAATTTATATGGGTTTAATGTCCAGCACCTTCCCTGAGGTTATACTTAGTGGAGTGGGAATAGTAATTTATGTGGGTTTAGTGTCCAGCACCTTCCCTGAGTTTATACTTGGTGGAGTGGGAATAGTATTTTATATGGGTTTACTGTCTAGTACATTTTCTGAGTTTAAAATTGGTGAAGTGGGAATAGGTAAAGATTTGTAGATAATTATTTTTTGTTTGCTACAATACTTAAAGATGTATTTGTATAAAAATATAATAAATATAGTTGTACTTCTAATTAATGTTAGTTTACTAATAAATTGATAAATAAATTATAATAATTTTGAATTTGTAAAAAGTATCTCAAAATATTAAAAGTATTATTTAATTATGAAAAAATATATAATACATTATTACACACACAGGGTTGAATGGAATAATTGAAAAACAGTTTATTGAAATGGAAAACAAATTCAGAAGTAGAGAACATAATTTTATTAGCAAGAGAAATTAATAAGTAGATACTGTTTATTATCACAAAAAATATAGCAAGTCAATGTATACATTTATAACAAAATATTCAATTGGATTTAAAATATGTTTATGTTTATTCACATTTATTTTAACAGTAATTTTTAATAATAAACATAATAACATAGTGTACATTTTATTAAATAACATGTATTTTAATCACATACAAAATAGAAATATTTTAATAATATACATGTTGAAAATAATTGTTATATTTGTTGTACATACATTTTATCTTCTTTTAAAGTAGAGAATATTGATAGATACATTATTATAAACTTTTTACAATAGTAACATTTTTTGTGGGTTACAAAATGGAAACAGGTTAATTTAGAAAATAAAATGTATATTGAAAATATTAATAATATTAATTGTTACATAGGTTAATAATTCAGAATATATTTAAATACATAGGTTATTGTCAAAATAACATTAACATATTTATAAACATAATGTTTAACACACAGTTACATATAGAAGTAATTTTTACATTTAAATTATTTACAAAGTGTACATATAAATAATAATTATCTTTTTAACAGTTAGTTAAATAACAGTGCAAATAATTTTTTTAGAGAAAGGATTTTTTTAATATTTTAAAAAATAATCATCAGTTATAACATATAATGTAAGGCTATGTTTGTAATTTTTAAGTGTTGAAAAATAGAAATTAAATAGCCTTTTCACATATACAGGGACTATGTTTTTTACCGCGTAATGTTATTTTGGCTCATTTGGTGGCGGAAGAGGTCGCGGTTGGATGCTGCTTCACGTTGGAGAGGGTAAGTTTGTTTTCATTATATTTTATAAGTTAATGAAGTTATTTTAAGTGTATGTGTGGTGTGTTTAGGTTTAGTTAGATAGTATTATTGATCCTAGATTGTGTTTTAGGTGTTAGTTAGAGTGTACGATATTTGTTTTTTTCCGCGTTTCAGTTGTAGGTGTGTGAGGTATGCTAATATGTTTAAATGTTTGTAATGGATATGTTCAGAGCATAAATATGTGTTTTTATATCTGTATGGGTGTATTTGTGTGGGTGGGTATGTATATTTCTATTTTTCAGGTTATTGTCACGGTTTAATGTTTTGGAGGAGGTCGGTTTTTTTATAAAGTTGTGTGACGAGTATTATATACTCTTATTTTTACACACATACTTTGTTTTTCGGGTTTTCCAGGAGTGTTTACTTTTTTTAAATTACTATTTTCGGGTTTTGAAGGATACATCCTGTGGATTACATTGGAGAAGAGTCGCCATGGATTTGCTTGTATTTTTCCATTTTTTTGGGGGGCTTCTTTGGATTGTATGGATATTTTTTAATCTTTGGTATGGATTGTTTGACATTGGATTACTTTTCAAGCAGCGACGGAAATGTAAGTATTTAAATAAAATGTTTTTGGGAGGGAAAACTGTATAAATTTGTTATATTGTTATGTTATATGTAACATTTGGTAAATAAATTATCATAATACATGTAATATATGTTTTAATAATGTATTTGATAATTTAATTACAATGTGTTAGATATAACAAAGGTAGGAAATGTTATATTTAGAAGTGGCTAATGTTGCATGTATATTTATGTTATAATTTATAGAATAGTTGTAGCTATCATTGAGAGATATTCCAGTCCTTTGCTAGTTGGATAGAGGGTAACTTGGCTTTGGAGTGTGTTATACATTTTTTTAGTTTCTTTGCTTAATTTAGGTCCAATCAGGGTTACTGATTGCTCCATTCGGAGCTCTTGGTAACTCTGTTCTTTTTGTAAGGATTGAAGTAATTTGTAAAGGGTAGGTGTCCCTCTGCCTGTAGTTGATTGGAAGGCATTATGCCACCCTTCAACTGCATTGTTGGTTTTAGCTTCCTTGTTTAGTGTGCTAAGGTAAAGGACATTCCACCAGGCTATTTGATATTTTGGTTGTCTTTTATGGCCAGATCTGTGTAGCCTCCCTACCCATGTATCTTCAAAGTAGTTAAGCATGAGGGCTTAGTCTTTCTTTGTTTCTTTTATAGTAGGGGCTTTCTATTAATAAGTTATAGTGTTCTGCAACATCTGTTACATGCACATAGGCTAGGGAAATTAGTTTCTTTATTTGAGAAGCAAAGGTGCTGTCTGTGGCGTATTGGACACTTAGGGGCCTATTACGATGGTGGATTTTCCGCATCCTCCGGGCCGGCGGAAGCCACAGCCAGCCCGGAGGATGCGGAAAATCCTCTGCGGACCCACCAAAGACCCACCGCCACATTAGGATGGCTGGTGGGTCCTGGTTTCCGTCCGCAGCTTTTCCACCGCGGTTGGCTTACAACCGCGGCGGGAAAGCTCTAATATGGTGACGGTGTCTCTCAGACACCGTCAGCCAGATTAGGATGGGCTGTGAAACATGCTTTTCCGTGGCGGCTTTTCCGCCGTGGAAAAGCATGTGTAACTTCACTGCGGGGGCCCGTTGCGGGCCCCCTGGGTGAAGGGGGGGTGGGGTGTGCACATGGGGGTACCTATGGTACCCCCCTGCATTTGTATGCAGAAATCGGCAGGCACTGCACGGTGCCTGCCGCTTTCTGCATACAAATGCAATGTATGCATTTTTACCATTGCGGCGGATCCAGCTTGAAGCCGCACCCGCTGCAATGGTAAAAATAGAGGATGTGACCGCCAGGGTGGCGGTGACATCCCAATTGCACAGGAGGGAACTCCGCAGGCCATGGGGAGGTTCCCTCCTACTCTATGAATCGGACGGACTCAGGTCCGTCCGCCATCATAATCGGACTCTTAATGTTGATTTTTGGAGGTGTCGCCATATACATTGATTGAAATGATAATAGCAACCTTGTATTGCTGTGTGTGGGTATGTCTTAAGGATGCTGTTTATCATTGCTTTCTCAAAGTCAATGATTATTCTTTGTGGAAAATAGTCATTAGTATGTTGTTTGACTTGGGTTAGTATTTCCAGATAGGTAGATTGCAGTTTGTTTGGTAGGAGGGCATATAGGAAGGGAATATTTGCATTTTGGAAATGACCGTGGATAGTGTACATTTAGTAAAAAGGTTTAGGACATACTGAAAAAGTACCGCCCATCATCCAAGTTTGGCATTGATTTAGTTTAGTCATGTTGTTTGCTGTGGCAAACATAATAACTCTTTTATCTTTAGACTTGTTGTGATAGAGGATAAATGGTTCTTTACTGTGAGTTATAGAGAGTTCAGGGGGAATTTGCACTTCTTCGAAAGTTGTAGGTGTGGGAGGAGTACTTGATGTAGCTCTTTTTTGTCTAGCTATAGTTCTTTTAAGGCATTCTATAGACGGTAGTTGGCTAGAAGCATGTTGGGGCAGTACACTTAAATGTTGTTTCAAAATAGCAGTTGTTGGTTGATCAGTACTAGTATTAGCTTCTTTGAGAGAATCAAGCATTTCTCTAATCTCTATTTCAGTTACATTGGGTGAGTGATTATGTTCCTTACTATAAGTAACAGTGGTCTCCTGAGTTATAGCTCTACCATAACATTTGCTAGAATGGTACTTTGTGCACTTCCAAAAATCTTTCATATCTTTCTGTTTCTCCTGAGTGTAAACATATCCCATGTAACAAAGAAGCATTTTCCCTTTTTGAGAATAAACAAATTTAGCTCCTTCCTTCATGCTTGCCTTTTTGCGCTAGGAGAAATTAAATTTAACTATTAGGAAAGTATATAAAACATGTATGTTCTATTCTGAAAACACAATTTTGCACATTTATTATTTACCCGTATATTTGTATGTTGATTTCAGGTGTTGCTTTTTTCAAACTGTTTTTTTCAGGTGTTTCTTTTCTTCAAATTTTTCTTTTCTGTGTATTTATTTTGTACCTGTTGAGATTGAGAAAATGTGTTACAATTTTTGTAAAGCAGTTCTGTTTCTTTGGTTGTGCTCTGCTAGCTAGTTTGTAGTTTGTTACCTCTCTATTAAGGTTTTAAGTCATGTTTTAAATTATATACTTACTTTTTATATTTTTTCTTAGAAGTGTAGATGTTGTGTAGGTCTTCTTTATTTTATTTTCCTCTGTAGAAAATAGAGTAGAAATAAAAGATATATTTTAGGTATATGTTTTTTAAATACAGGTTTGAACATTTAGAGTTAGGTTTTGGATATATATAAAGATGGTAGTACTTACTTTAGATAGGTCTAGGTGGTTTTCTGTTGAAGTCAATCAGTTTTCTTTCAGTAATCTTGCAGAGTTTCCCCTTCCTTTTGTTTTGAGATTTTGACTGCATTGCTTGCTGGTTTGAATCTTGTTTTTATAGCATTAGTTTAATTGTTTCCGAAAGTTTATTGGTTGTTTAAATTGATAGCTTTTTCCTATTTGTGCATTTGAATTTTTTTTAATTTTATGCTAATTGGTTTCCGTATATGGGTGACGCCAATTACTATTTTTATTATGTGCAAGGGACTTTATTTCTGTAGGTAATGCCTTATTTTTCGTTGAAAGTGCAAGAATATTTATAATGTGTGGTACTAAATGTTTTATAATTTGCAAAAGTAGTTAATGTGTTTTAAAATGTTTGTTTGATATAAATGTTTATTTCTAACACTTTACAATATTTATTGTGTGTTGTTTAAATTTAAAAAAAAGAGCTTATGGTTAATAGTGTATAATATAATAATGATATTTAATTCTAAAGTGCATTATTTATGTTTTCTTGTAAAGTCGATAATGTTAAAGTGACGATATATTAGCATTCTATATATTTGTGGTCGATATTTTGGCTATGTTTCATGTTAGGATGTGAAAATCGATGTTTTTAAATGCGATAATATTGTTTGTCGATATAGTTGTAGTCGATATTTATTATAGAGGATAATCTGGTATCAATATTTTTGTGTTTTCTTGTTTAAGTATTGGAAGTCGATATTTTAGTAGTCGATAATTTGGCACCGATATTTTGTCTAGTCGATATTCGGGCATTCGTGGTTATGTCAGTGATTCGAGGCACACACACCTGCTCAGTGCCAGGATCCCCTCACGGGTGATAGTGAGATTTACAAACACACATAATAGTAACAATTGTATAATGCAGACAGAATTTTATTGTTAGGTGGGTAAGCCAAAGAAGTAAAACTGCAGATGAAACGATTAGTGATGTAAACTCTGGCTAATATGAGTAGTTATTGCTTTCATGTTTCTATTTTTTTTATCATAGTTAGACTGGACTAATGACAGACTGGAGCGGCTCCTCTACTATGGCGGAGGAGCGTCGCCCCACTGCTTTTAAGCAGTGTGAAGAAGAGAAACATAAAATGATAATAACTTTAAGTTATTATCATTTTATGCTTCCTGACGTGTTCTGCTGTTTTGCGGTGGGTGGGACTGCTCTTCTCTCCAAGCAGGGGGAGGGGATGGTGGTTTGCCCACTCCAAAATGTGCAATGACTGTTTGGTTGGCCCAAACCAGTCATGCCCACTGCCCTGTTTTCCATGCAGGCTGCCTTACAGTCTGCATGGAGAGCATGCCCAACCCTCGAGCCCCTGGCTGAGCGCAGTGTCACAGTGCTCAGACCAATCACAACGCTGCATTGCAGCATTGTCATTGGCTTAGGGGAGGGTGCCTGGATGCCTGCTTCCTGTTCCTGTCGGAGGCAGGAGAGCAGGAGAGCCGGAGCAGAAAAAATGCAAGACCCAGCCTTAAGGTAAGTTTAGTTTTTAAAACAAATTATTTCGCCCCCGCGCTGTACCACATGTGATCCCCCATCCCCCTTCTTGCGAAACCCAACCATGAACCATGCCGGCCGCCGCTGATGACAGATAAAACACAGGGTTAAGATGACTGGGTGTATGGGTCTAGGGTCATGCATTACTGAGGTTATTAGTAACTTGACAAAAGGAATTGGTAGTAGTGTTCTCTAAGAGGGAGTAACCACACATTCAAATAAATATCAAGGAAATAGTTGGTTGGGGCACATGATTATTACAATTACGGTAAGTAAAGTAGGAGTGCTAGGGAGACCACCGTCACACACTACAATGGGGTGACTGAAGTAGATCTGGAGGACCTGCCAAAATAGAAATACAAAAAGGGTCAATTAAGCACTATCCTGAAAGCAATGTTAGAAATGACCTGTTGGTCACAACAATTTTTCACCGAAACAGTCATAATATATGCTTGCTTCATCAAAGATATTCTTCTTGAGACAAGATGATCAAGCCGAGGCCTTTTTACATATGATTTTATTTTTATTCACAAAAGTCAAAGAAACAACCAGCCAACACGTGTTTCGACGGTACAAAGTCCATACCAAGACTTTCTCAAAGCTGTAGACATAAAAACAATACATGAAAATAAACAAATATTATGACCCCTATAGGACATTCGATCATGTTAAACCATATCATAATCGAGTGACTTTCAAAAGAGATCCAATTTAAGAGAGAATTCACCAGAGAGTGTGAAAAAGAACAATTATATTCGAGGAGAGAAGAGAAACCCGAAAGGAAGATATAGATTTTGATTAACAGTGCATTAGTGAGTATTGACAGTGCTTTTAGATATAAAAAGAGCCAAGAGGGACAAAAAAGAATTTGAAGTGGTGTGAGAAAGCATTTCAATTAAGGAGCACAGTGTCCAGAATACAGATATGTCATAATATAGATTCATAAAAGTTAAGAAAGCCAATTAAACTGAAAACAGCGGTGGTGGGTGATAAATTGTAGCGGTGAACCTAAAATCATGCCTTGAAAGGGCGAGTGAACGCAATAAAACCCACCTAAACAATGTAGAAATCGAACATGTCATATGAAGATGTGGTATATTAACCTCAATGGATGGGTAGATCACTGCAAAATGTGGACTAAGTGGTAGGCGTGAAAAAGTATATAACGGCCCAGACCTAAATATAAAATGAAAACCATAATGTGATGAAATCCCAATAGTATACCCGGTTGTGATGATAACAACCAAACTAGTCATCTCAAAAGAACCAAGATGAGAGCAAAACAACACTGGTGGGAACAGTCAGTAGAAATATATTGTAAAATATTATCTTATTGACGAAAGTGGTCATATCGTATCAGCAGACACCAAGGCCAAGGAGAAAAATGTACATTTAATTTGACAAAGACAGTTAATTGGAGCGAAGAACAAGTATTGACATGTATTCGGCATAGGTAAGTAAAGAGAATTTCATTGTGTTTGCTCACCCAAACTATAATAATGTCCCGGAGCACAACTCTCAGTTGCCGTTGGAGGAGGATACCTCTTAGCAGTGAACGAATATGGTAATTACGGAGCAACTCTCAGATGCTGTTGGAGGAGGATACCTCTTGACAGTGCCGAATATGGTAATCATGATGTGTCACTAGTAGGCAAATGTAA
This sequence comes from Lissotriton vulgaris, assembly GCF_964263255.1. NCBI lineage: Eukaryota > Metazoa > Chordata > Amphibia > Caudata > Salamandridae > Lissotriton > Lissotriton vulgaris. Next base: position 1,537,754,396 of record NC_141694.1, read on the forward strand.
GTCTTAAAATATCTATATCTAATCTTGTAGGAAGCTGTTAAACAACATATTGCGGTGTCTTCAAACATGTATAAACACTCAATGCAAATGAATGCTGAGCCCTCTGTGCCCTCAGTGCAGAAGTATAATAGAAACTACTGTACTCTTGACATACGGGTTAGGGCAATGGAAAAATGTATTGCGCAGTAAATCGAACTGTATCCCTGAATAGTAGGCCTGCCTAAAATAAAACAGAAACAGGACTGGTGATCGCCAATGCTCTGGTCCTTAATATATCCACATCTCCACGAATAGCGGGCGAGTTTTCCTACTGACAGTATTCACTAGTTTACGTCTTAACCTTCAGGGTTCTTCAATAATACTCTATACTTTTAGGTTACTAGCAAAAGGTAACGTATGGTGCTGCTTTCTTTTGTATCCATTAAACAGGCCGCCCCCCTCATACCAGTATCGGGTCACGACCATTTGCTTTCTTCACTAGGACATTGTTTATTTACATGTGTTTAAGGCGGGCATTATACACTTGTTTAGATCACCAGTCCCATTTGTTTTTATTTTAGGCAGGCCTATTATTCAGGGATACAGTTCGATTTACTATGCAATACATTTTTCTATTGTCCTAACCTGTATGTCAAGAGCACCGTAGTTTCTATTATACTTCTGCACCGAGGGCACCGAGGGATTGGCATTCGTTTGCATTGAGCATTTATACATGTTTGAAGAGACCGTGATATGTTGCTTAACAGCTTCCTACAATATTAGATATAGATATTTTAAAACTTATATTTGCCTTCTAGTGACACATCGTGATTACTATATTCGGCCACTGTCAAGAGGTATCCTCCTCCAACGCATCTGAGAATTGCTCCGTAATTACCATATTCGTTCACTGCTAAGACTTATCCTCCTCCAAAGGCAACTGAGAGTTGTGCTCCAGGACATTATTTTAGTTCGGGTGAGTATACACGACAAAATTCTTTTTACTTACGTATGCCGAATCCATGTCAATACTTTTTCTTCGCTCCAATTATCTGCCTTTGTCAAATTAGATGTACATTTTTCTCCTTGGCCTTGGTGTCTGCTGATTTGATATGGCCACTTTCGTCAATACGATATTATTTTACATTATATTTCTACTGACTGTTCCCTCTAGTGTTGTTTTGCTCTCATCTTGGTTCTTTTAAGATGACTAGTTTGGTTGTTATCATCACAACCGGGTATACTATTGGGATTTAATTACTTTATGGTTTTCATTTTATATTTAGGTCTGGGCCGATATATACTTTTTCGCGCCTACCACTGAGTCCACATTCTGCAGTGATCCACCCATCCATTGGGGTTACAATACCACATCTTCATATGACATGTTCGATTTCTACATAATTTAGGTGGGTTTTATTGCATTCACTCGCCCTTTCAAAGCATGATTTTAGGTTCACCGATACAATTTATCACCCACCACCGCTGTTTTCAGTTTAATTGGCTTTCTTAACTTATATGAATCTATATTATGACATATCTATATTCTGGACACTGTGTTCCTTAATTGAAATGCATTTTCACACCACTTCAAATTCTTTTTTGTCCCTCTTGGCTCTTTTTATATCTAAAAGCACTGTCAATACTCACTAATTCACCGTTAATCAAAATCTATATCTTCCTTTCGGGTTTCTCTTCTCTCCTCGCATGTAATTGTTCTTTTTCACACTCTCTGGTGAATTCTTTCTTAAATTGGATCTCTTCTGAAAGTCACTCGATTATGCTATGGTTTAACATTATCGAATGTCCTATAGGGGTCATCATATTTGTTTATATTCATGTATTGTTTTTACGTCTACAGCCTTGAGAAAGTCTTGGTACGGAGTTTGTACTGACGAAACACGTGTTGGCTGGTTGTTTCTTTGACGTTTGTGAATAAAAAGAAAATCATATGCAAAAAGACCTCAGCTTGATCATCTTGTCTCAAGAAGAATATCTTAGATAAAGCACGCATATATTATGACTGTTTTGGTGAAAATTTTTTTGTGACCAACAGGTCATTTCTAACATTACTTTCAGGATTGTGCTTAATTGACCCTTTTTGTATTTTTATTAGTAACTTGGCATTAGTTCAAGCCCATTGAGTATTACAATGGTAAATATTTAACCCTATGTGAAAAGGTAATCAGACAAAATATCGAAAAAAAAATATCGTAAAGACAAAATATCGAAGAAAAAATATCGAAGGTCAAAAATATAGGGAAGCAAAAATATCGGATACAAAAATATCGTAATAGGTAAGTAAGTAAAAATATCGAAAACAATAATATCGTTTGACAAAATATCGACAATACAAAATATCGTGTAGTAATGGAAATAATCAATAGTATAGGAAAAAGTAAAATAATTGTACATAAAATGTTGTTAAAAAGGTGTATCCTTAAAAAAAAAAGTTAGATATTTTATTTTATTTTAAAAACATATCTAGGTTTAGGATCGGGTAATTGGGTTTATAGGGGATAAGGGTGGGGAGTGTATTAAAATGTATGTAAAAAAAACTAAAATAATAAAAATATGTTAAAAAAAGTTTTAATAATAATTTTTTTTTTACAATAAATATAAAAAAAAAAAAATAATAGATATCTAGTTATAGGAGCGGGTTATTGGGTTTATAGGGGATAAGGGTGGGAAGTAATTTAATATTATTTAATTAATTAATATATGTTAGTCAATATTTCTAATTTATACCTAATTGGTAATTAAATTAAATTAATTAGTTAATTAATTAAGATCATATAGTACATATTATTAATTACTAATTAATTGGTAATTAATTAATATTAATTGGTTAATTATATTAATTAGGTTAGTTTTTATAAAATATATTTTATTTTTGTGTTAATTAAATTAGGAAAAATAATAATAATTATTTAAATTCTTTAATTACAGCTAATGAGTTCATATATTTACGTTATTGTTAATTAATCATTAATTGGTAATTAAATAATAATAATTAATTTTGGGTAAAGGATTTTTTTGAGGGTTCTTGGTCAGTTTTCAGTTTTTGGGTAAAGGGGTATTTGTTGGGGTCAGGGTCAGTTTTCAGTTTTTGGGTAAAGGGGTATTTTTTGGGTTCAGGGTCAGTTTTCAGTTTTTGGTTAAAGGGGTATTTTTGGGGTTCAGGGTCAGTTTTCAGTTTATGGGTAACGGGGTATTTGTGGGGTTCAGGGTCAGTTTTCAGTTTTTGGGTAAAGGGGTATTTGTTGGGTTCAGGGTCAGTTTTCAGTTTTTGGGTAAAGGGGTATTTGTTGGGTTCAGGGTCAGTTTTCAGTTTTTGAGTAAAGGGGTATTTGTTGGGTTCAGGGTCAGTTTTCAGTTTTTGGGTAAAGGGATATTTGTTGGGTTCAGGGTCATTTTTCAGTTTTTGGGTAAAGGGGTATTTGTAGGGTTCAGGGTCAGTTTTTAGTTTTTGGGTAAAGGGGTATTTTTAGGGTTCAGGGTCAGTTTTCAGTTTTTGGGTAAAGGGGCATTTGTTGGGTTCAGGGTCAGTTTTCAGTTTTTGGGTAAAGGGGTATTTGTTGGGTTCAGGGTCAGTTTTCAGTTTTTAGGTAAAGGGGTATTTTTAGGTTTCAGGGTCAGTTTTCAGTTTTTGGGTAAAGGGGTATTTGTTGGGTTCAGGGTCAGTTTTCAGTTTTTGGGTAAAGGGGTATTTGTTGGGTTCAGGGTCAGTTTTCAGTTTTGGGTCAGTTTTCAGTTTTTGGGTAAAGGGGTATTTGTTGGGTTCAGGGTCAGTTTTCAGTTTTTGGGTAAAGGGGTATTTGTTGGGTTCAGGGTCAGTTTTCAGTTTTTGGGTAAAGGGATATTTGTTGGGTTCAGGGTCATTTTTCTGTTTTTGGGTAAATGGGTATTTGTAGGGTTCAGAGTCCGTTTTTAGTTTTTGGGTAAATGGGGTATTTTTAGGGTTCAGGGTCAGTTTTCAGTTTTTGGGTAAAGGGGTATTTGTTGGGTTCAGGGTCAGTTTTCAGTTTTTGGGTAAAGGGGTATTTGTTGGGTTCAGGGTCAGTTTTCAGTTTTTAGGTAAAGGGGTATTTTTAGGGTTCAGGGTCAGTTTTCAGTTTTTGGGTAAAGGGGTATTTCTTGGGTTCAGGGTCAGTTTTCAGTTTTTGGGTAAAGGGGTATTTCTTGGGTTCAGGGTCAGTTTTCAGTTTTTGGGTAAAGGGGTATTTGTTGGGTTCAGGGTCAGTTTTCAGTTTTTGGGTAAAGGGGTATTTGTTGGGTTCAGGGTCAGTTTTCAGTTTTTGGGTAAAGGGGTATTTTTAGGGTTCAGGGTCAGTTTTCAGTTTTTAGGTAAAGGGGTATTTTTAGGGTTCAGGGTCAGTTTTCAGTTTTTGGGTAAAGGGGTATTTCTTGGGTTCAGGGTCAGTTTTCAGTTTTTGGGTAAAGGGGTATTTGTAGGGTTCAGGGTCAGTTTTGGTTTTTTTGGTGTACAGTTGTACAGGGTAAAAATATAAATAATTTACATTCAATCAATTAAAGGAAATTACAAATATATAACATTACACCAACTCTAATTTACTGTAGACTGCAGTTGGAATATTATTTAATAATTAATTAGTGTCCAGCACCTATTAAAATTTAATGTAGACTGGAGTAGTAATATTAATTATTATATAATTAGTGTGCAGCATCTACTCTAATTTAATGTACACTGGATTTGGTATATGAATAATTACATTATTAGAGTCCAACATATACTCACATTTAATATACAGTGAAAAATTATTAATAAGATTGTTACTTTCTAGTAAAATAATGATACAAATTGTTCAACATGATTGTAGAAACATTATTTTTTATTTATGTTTCAAAAATAAAAAAAAATCACACAAAATTTTTTTAATTTACATTTGCTTTTAAAACAATTTTTTATAAACACAATCATAAACAACTATACAGAAGCATTATTATTTTGTGAACTTTTTTTTACAAAAATGAACATTCTTTATTATCTCTATTACATATTATTATTTCAGAAAAAAATGTAGAAATATCACAAGTATTTTTCAATTAAGCTTTTTTCTGCTTCATTTGTGAAGATCAAATATTTATAATATAAGTCACACATGTTTTACATTATTTTTATTTGTGACAATGTAGTTATATTTCTAGACATTGTTAACATAAACATTATTGTTTTCATAATATTTAATTATTACATTCATGTACATATTTGTTAATGAAATCATTGTAGGATTAAAGAAAATATTTTTTTACAATAATATAAACTTACATTTTTTTTCCCCTATTTTGTTAAGTATAGATATTATATTTTAAACTTGGGACTATTTTATTGTATTTGGGTGCTTTATTTTGTAACCGGGTTAGGTCGTTTTGGGTTATTTGGAAGAAGGGCTGATCGCGGTTGGGAGACACTTCACGTCGCTTCAGGTAAGGTTGATTTTATATGTTTTATGTGTATTTTTATGATGTTTTTAGACTAGTGACCTTATATTTAGTGTTGTTGAATGTGAGGGAGTTATGTTTTAGATTTTGAAAACAGATATTTACTTATGCTATTTACACATAGTGTTAGTTAGTTAACTATTTATTAATAGAGTGAATTTTAGTCTTTTAGGGTATATCTAAAAGTTAAATCATCATTGTTAATATGTTGGTATCTAATTACTAGCTAATTAATGTGGGTGGGAATGTCTGTTTTCTATGTTTTTGTCATAGGTGTACGCTACATCGGAAGTTCCGTTTTTTTTTCAAGGAAGTGTTTGTTTGTTTAATTCAACACTGATTTACAAACACTTCTTTACATTTTTCGGGTTTCCAGGAGCGATTCTTTCTATTTTTCTAATTTTTCGGGTTTCTTATGGTTATTCGATGGGTCAGGACCACGTGGATTTCTTAATTTTGGAACAGTTGTATTTTTACATTTTTTTGGGGGTTAATTTTGCACTACCTGGATTACTTTGGTGGAGAAGGACGTTATTGGATTGACTACATAATTGGTAAGTCATTGCTTTCTATTTTTGTGTGGGTGGGTAATGTCATATTTATTATGGAATTGTTTTTTACTTGTTATTTAGTTTTAATGTGTGCATATATTATAATTAGATCTTTATATATTGCATACATTAAATACTTTAGAAGCTCATGTTACATATTTTTGCATACTTAGGTGATACTTTTAGTGTTTTATAACAGTTTGAGAATTAATTACAGTAGTGTTTTGGCTATGATGTTTAGGTATTCTATGCCTTTTGTACTAGGGTAAAGTTTTACTTGTTCTTCCAAGTACTTGTGCATTTGTTTATTTTGCTTGGATGTTTTTGGGACAAGTTCTGTTACAGATTGGTCCATTCTAAATTCTTGATAGCTCTGTTCTTTCTGTAGGCATTTAATGAAATTTTCTAGAGTAGGTTTGGTTCTGCCAGTTGATTGTACAAATGCATTGTGCCAACCTTCCACTGCGTTGTTAGTTTTTGATTCTCCTTTAAGGGTACTATTGTACACGTTCCACCAGGGTATGAGGAATTTTGGATTTCGTCTGTGGCCAGATCTGTGGAGTCTGCCTACCCAGGTGTCTTCAAAGTAATCGAGAAAAGGACTTAATCTAGCTTCATTTTGTTTGTAGAATGGACTGTCTATAACAATGTTGTAATGTTCAGCTACATCTGTTTCAGGGACATAGGCAAGTGCAATGAGTTTTTTGATTTGGAAAGCAAATGATGAGTTTGTAGCATATTCGACACTTAGGGTAGTTTTTTGAAGGTGTCTCCATAAACACTGGTTGAAATGATAATAGCAGCCTTGAATGCAGGTATGGGGGTGGATTTTTAAAATAGTTGAGAGCATTGCATGCTCAAAATCAAGAATGATTTTTTCTGGAGAAAAATCATTCGTTTTTTGTTTTATTATATTTAATAATTCCATATATGAAGAATTATTTTTGTTTGGCAATAGTGCATATAGCAAAGGGATGTTGCAGTTGTGGTAGAGGCCATGTATTGTGTATAATTGGAAAAATGGTTTGGGACAGATGTTAAATGTTCCATCCATCATCCAATATTGGCTTTGCTGCAGTTTAACTAAATTCATATTGGTACCAAAAATTATAAGCCTTTTGTCATTGTTTTCGTTGTCATAAACTATAAATGGTTGTTTATTTAAAGTTAATATTTGGTTTGCAGTTAAATTTATATCCTGATATGTTCTGGGAGATGGTGTTGTAGTAGTTGTAGCTTTTTTAGTTCGTGCTATAGTTCTTTTTAAGGACAGGATATTTGGCATTTGGGTTGTGGCTGTTTTTGGGATTTTAGGAATGGCTTCTTTTAAAATGACATTTGTTTGCTTTTGGGAACCTGTACTAGCTTCTTTTATATTTTCCAAAGCTGTTCTAACTTCTATTTCAGTAACATTAGGTGGATGATTGTGTTCCCTAGTATACAGTACTGTAGCTTCTCTAGTTGTTGCTCTTCCATAGCACTTGTTCGAATAATATTTACAACATTTCCAATTAACTTTCATGCCATATTGCTTTTCTTGTGTATACGTGTAACCCATGTAGCATAGTAATAGTTTTCCTTTTTGGCTGGTCACAAATTCGGCTCCTTCGGTCATTTTGTACTTTGTATATCTATAAAATATATATATATTAGTTAATGTCAAATTAAATGTGATAAATAATCTATGTTAGTGATAAGTAGGAATGTTTATACTTACGTGTTTTAGAATTTACAGCAAAACTTAGGAGTTGCTTGCTTCTTTAGTTGGGGATAAATGGTTGTGATGTTGTTGTAGCTGTTATGAGAAACATGAAAGTAGTATATTATTAATTAATGTTTAGTTACATTTGCAATTTTAGAGCTCATTTCTACTACAAAAGTGTATCTTCAGGATTCACATTGTGAAGATACTTACATATTTTTTTAGGTTGGTATTTGGCAGTATAATTGTTTCTTCAGCTTCTGGAGAGTAGTTTGTAGTGTTATCTTAAAAAAATAAGGAACATATGTGTTAGAATAATTACCATGTTGGTACGTTTTTTAATACATTATCTGGTAATTATGTTCTTTAATATACTTACTTTGTGATTAGTATCAGTATTATTTAGAATGTGGAGTTCTGAATTATGTCTGTATATCTATTCGCCGTGTTTGCTCTGTAAATAAACAATATATAATAGAAAATAATTAGAACAGTTATAAATGTTTGTATGGTTTTTCCACATTTATTTCAGTTGCATAATACTGACTTATTATAATGTATTCTAGAAATAGTACTGATGTCCTTAGTTCATTAGTAGTGCAGTTTTCAGTAGTAGAATCTACAGAAAAAAAGAAATATGTTGGGCACAACGGATTATTTATGTGTGTTTAGATTTATGTGCACATAATGAAACAATGTGAAATTACTTACATAGTTATTCAAATCTGTATTTCTATGCTTTGTTCACATTTAGTTTGAGTAGAATATTCAGTAGTCGTAGTATCTACAAAAATAGTTTTATATAATTATTTAGCATGTTAAGTAGTATGAATAGCAAAGGGGCACTGGGTATTTAGCAGGTAAATAAGTAGTAGTAGCAAATAATGCAGTTTATATTTTATGTACTTACTTAGGAAAAAGTATTGTAGAAATAGTACTGATGTCCTTAGTTCAGTAGTAGTGCAGTTTTCAGTAGTAGAATCTACAGAAAAAAAGAAATATGTGGGGCACAACTGATTATTTCTGTGTGTTTAGATTTATGTGCACATAATGAAACAATGTGAAATTACTTACATAGTTTTTAGAATCTGTATTCCTATGCTTTGTTCACAGTTATTTTGAGTAGAATATTCAGTAGTCATAGTATCTTAAAAAAATAGTTGTATATAATTATTTAGCATGTTAAGTACTATGAATAGCAAAGGGGTACTGGGTATTTAGCAGGTAATTAAGTAGTAGTAGCAAATAATGCAGTTTCTATTTTATTTACTTACTTTGTAAAAAGTATTGTAGAAATAGTACTGATGTCCTTAGTTCAGTAGTAGTGCAGTTTTCAGTAGTAGAATCTACAGAAAAATAGAAATATGGTGTGCAAAAGTCATTATTTCTGTGTGTTTAGATTTATGTGCACATAATGAAACAATGTGAAATTACTTACATAGTTTTTAGAATCTGTATTCCTATGCTTTGTTCACAGTTATTTTGAGTAGAATATTCAGTAGTGGTAGTATCTAAAAAATATATTTTTATAGCATTATTTAGCATGTTAAGTAGTATGAATAGTAAAGGGGCACTGGGTATTTAGCAGGTAAGTAAGTAGTATTAGCAAATAATGCAGTTTCTATTTTATTTACCTACTTAGAAGATGTAATAGTAGGTTGATAGTCTTGTTCTTCTAGTTGTTGTGCAGCAATTCGGATATAGATGAATCTCCTTCAGTGACTTTTGGCAAGTAGTTTGTGCTTACATTTTCATTGCTTATATAGGGGAGTGTCAGTAGTAATTACTTTGCTATTGGTTCATTTAAAAAATTAGGGTTGTGATTGGTTAGCTAGTATATTTGAATTTCAGTTGTGATTAATTTTTATTAGAAGTGAAAAACCAAAAATAATTCTAAAAGTATACAAACTAGCATAGAATATTTTTATATGTGTAGGTGATAAAATTATACCAATAGGAAATATTTGATGAATTAATAGTGTGTCTATAGTATTAATGGAAGTATTGTATGTTTATTTTGATGTGAAAACATATAAATCGTTAATTAATTATGTTAACAGATGCTTATAAAAAGTCGATATAGTTTATAATCCGATATTTATGTGCACAATATTTTTGAAGTCGATATTATAGTTAATGTCATTATTTTTTGAAGAAAGCGATATTTTTGTATTCCGATATTAATGTAGTCGATATCACAGTAAACAATGTTTTTGTATATCGATATTAAAAAATCGATATTTTTGTATATATCTAGTTAAGTATAGGAAGCCGATATTTTTGATTTCGATATATTTGTTCCGATATTTTTGTACATCGATATTGTGGATTTCGATATTTTGTCAGACATTCATGTGAAAATAGAGGATGGCACCTAATGCATTGAAAGAACAATGCTGAGAGTACTACTGGCGGGCAAGGTTTGGAGAGGTGATTACCCATATTAGAAGCATCCCCACCTCACTATTTCCTGTTGGTGCTCCCTGACTTTATAGTTCGATGTTGGAATTATGACAACATGTATGAAACCTTTATCTTTGTGTGCGACCATTTATGTACACAACTGCACAGGTACGTATCATTTCCACCAACCACTGCAGTGAAAAGAGTCTACTCTTCAAGATATGTTGCTAGACCTTCCTTTGACCGCTGTATGTTTAGGAGTGGGTGACTGGCACTAGCGCTCCCTACTATGTACCAAATAACCTAATACATATAAATGATCTTAAATACAACACTATTATAGTATAATATATTTTAAGCATCAATTATATTTACAAACATAAAAAGAACACTCTTCTTTTTTTCACACAATATTTTGGCAGTGACAGTATTTTGAACACTATTCAGATGCTATTCCAGTCCTGTATCTTTTGTTCAGTAGCAAATCAATATGACATCACTATACTACCCCTAAAGTATTAACTAGATCTCACTGAACATATACCTGGGCCAGGCCACTCCTGCCTTCAATACATCAGAGACAATGTAGATTTTCCCCAACTTTGTTGACCGGAAAATCTGGAATTTATTAAAGACACATAGGCTAGGATTAGTACAATCTTCTTTTAATGAGCATACCACAGCCACTTTAAAGAACATAGAACATTGTGACACAAAGAAATTCCAACCCAATAAAAGTTCAGAACACTAGTAACTCTTCCTTCTTTTTTCAATCAAAATATAAGAAGTTAGACATAAACAATTTATTAAAAGAAGAACAATAATTGTCCCAATCCATAGAGTTCTCTTCAAGAGGAGAGAGATCTTGACAACGTTAGAGGATAGGAAAAATTCCAACGTAATAATCCTTAATAATCCATCCGAATTAACGTTGAGCACAACCTAAAAGGTAAAGAAAGATAAGTGAATAAAGGGATGGGAATAGGGAGGGAATAATATTGGCCTCCGTGTCTTTAATAAAATCCAGATTTTCTGGTCTACAAAGTTGGGGAAAATCAACATTTTATGGCAAGACCGGAGGTTAATCTTATTGCAAGTTTAAAGCATTTTCAATAGACATGAAGCAGCATTTTCAATAGGTCTAAAATAAATCTTGCGAAAAACCATATCATTTGACCAATCAGCACATTTAAGACTATCATTCAAAGAACCTCCTTGAAAAAAGGCGTGAGAAGCAGAGGCACCACGGACAGAGTGAGCACCAAAAATGCTAACATCAACATCAGAGATTCTCATCACTTCTTTAACCCATCTTGCTAAAGTTGAAGGAGAAACAGTGTTGTGAGGTTTCCTGAAAGAAATCAGTACCTGTTTGATATTAGATCTTAAAAGAGACATTTTCAGTTCATATTTTTTAACACATCTGATAACACATACATTGACGTAATCATCAAAATAAGGGTAAAATATTGTTTGAGAATTAGTCTTTGTTCTATTGTTTAAATAAAAACATAAACCTTCCGGAGAAAAAAACTCTGTTAGAAATATCTAAACCTTTAACATCAGAGACTCTTCTAAAGGAGACTAAACAGAGAAGGGTTGTCAGTTTGAAGGAAAGAAGTCTAAGAGAAAAAGAGTCATTTGAACTCAGGCTATCAATAAGTCTCAAAACTTTAGAAACATCCCACAGAGAATTGTACCTTGAAATGGGTGGTTTAGAAATTCGGATACTTCTTAATAGTCTTTTGATAAGAACATTTTGACCTACTGAGTAGCCACTGATCAAAAGATGACCAGCAGCAATAGCAAAGCGATGAACATTGATGGTTCTGTAAGCTAGGCCTCTTCCAAACAATTCTGATAGATAGTTAGCTACTTCCATTACATCCACCGGAATGGGATCAAAGTTCCTTTCAATACACCAGCAAACCCATTTCTGCCAAGCCAATCAATAGATTGTACGTGTTCCTGGTGCCCAAGATTCTTTAATGAGGTTTGATGCCTCTTCAGAGAGTCCTGGCACTTCCCATGGATTCCTGAAATTTTCCAGGTCATCATTCTCAATTCCCCACCTAGGACTAGATTGTGCAGTTCCCCTGAAGGACCTAGGAGGATTTCTGGGAATACCGGAAGAAGAACTGGGTAATCCACTAATATTTCTAACAACATATGGTACCACACTTGAGACTTCCATAGGGGGGTCACTAGAATCAGAGAGGCCTTCTATTTGTGGACCATTGCAGCTACTCGGGTAATCATTGAAAAGGGAGGAAAGGCATATCCTTTCAGAAACCTCCAATCTTGTCTGAAACCATCCACTCCTGTGGATTCCGGATCTGGGTGCCAACTAAATTAAATCCCTAGTTGGGTATTTAATCTGTCTGCAAAAAGATCTACCTGACAAGGTCCCAAAATGTCCATCAGAGCTAGAAAGACTTCCCTGTTCAGATGCCAATTGCTTGAATCCCTGTGGTTCCTTGAAAACCAGTCTGCCTCCATATTGTTCAAGCCAGGAATGTGTTCTGCCTGAACTACAATATTCTGTTTCAGACAATAGTCCCAAAATACTTTGGCCAAGTCTGCTAAATCCTTCAATTTCAGACCCACAAGCTTATTGACATATTTTACTGCTGAGACATTGTCCATTCTTAAAAGAATGGAACATCTTGCAGAATTCTTGGCAAAACTTTTTATAGCGAAGGAACCTGCTGGAAGCTCCAAACAGTTGATATGTAAACTCCTTTACTCCTCCTTCCAGAGGCCACCAGTAAAAACCTGAACCACAGTTCACTCCCCATCCTGACAAGCTTGCATCTGATTCTATCACTACATTCGGGAGGGACCCAAAAATTGCTCTCCCATTCCAGGTTTCCATATTTTTTACCACCAATCTATTTCTTCCCTCGCTTCCTGGGTGAGAGATATTTCTTATGAATAGTTCAAGCCATCTCTTAGGTGTTTGCTCTTTAGATGTTGTAGTGCTCGATAATTCAAAGGACCAGGAAAAATGGCTTGAATCGCAGATGACAGCAGGCCTATAATCCTTGCTAGCATTTGAAGAGAGATGTTCTCCAACGATAATACATTTCTTAATTCCTTTTTAATGCATTTTAATTTTTCTCTTGGAAGTTTGAGTTGACCATGGGCAGTGTCTATCATGAAACCTTTGTATGTTCACCACAAAACCTAGATTCTCTAAAAGGTTTATTGCCAAAGTAGTGTGGTCTATTACTCGCGATTTGACTTGATCCATTATGAGGATGTCTTCTAGGTAGATAATTAGGCATACCCCTCGTTCTCTTAGGTAAGCTGCCACTTGTCTGAGAACTTTGGGGAAACACCAAGGGGCAGAAGAGAGTCCGAAGGGTAGGCATACAAACTCCCACTTCTTTCCACCCCATCTGAAACAGAGATATGTCTGCTGATCTTTGCAAATAGGAATTGTTAAATAAGCATCCTTTAAATCTAATGTTGTTAGCCAGTCTCCGGGTTGAAGGATGACTCTTTTTAGGTGAAGACCTTCCATCTTGAAATGGTGGTACTCCACCCAAACGTTGAGACTCCATAGATTTATAACTGGTCTCATACCTTTCTCTTTTTTCTGTACCAAAAAGATGTTGCTTATAAAACTTCTGGTGTACTCTAGCGATTCCCTGATGGCACCTTTCTCTAGTAGGTCCCTTACCTCTTGGTATACTAGTTTTGATAGTTCCTTTTCGAGCCTTATGATTTCTGGGATATGATCTTGGACAGGTTGTTCCGCAAAGTCTATCTGACATTCCATGACAGTCTGCAATGCCCATGGGTCTTGTGTTATTGATAACCAATTGGCTGTGAATTGTGCTAGTCTCCCACCTATCTTTATAGGGGTAACAGCAGGCTCTTGATTTACCTGTGCCTCTTGAGCAATGGTCTCCTCGTGAACTTCTTCCTCTAAACCCTTGCCTCTGAGGGTAGAACTTGAATACAAATGTTGGGACTGGTAGGGGTAAGATCTGAAACCCCTCTGAAAAGAGGTCCTTGAGTTCGCTTGTCCTCGGCCAGGAAATCGACCTCTTGATCGTCAGGCGCCTCCAAAAACACGCTTGTGGAAGACTTTTTTAATGTCTCTTTGGGATTTTTGGATTGAGCCAAAGGCTCCTACATATTTAGACATTTGTTTATTAAGTCATACCAAATAGTATGCCATTAACTCTTATCCTCCTTTATTGTTGGCAAGTTCCACCAGTTTGGGGTCTATTTTAAGGAGGATACTTTTTCTTCTTTCCACATTTAAGGAGCCCTTTGCACCCATTGTCTTAGTTCTTCAATATTAAGGGGTAAGTTATTAACAAAGACATCTTCAGTTAAATTACAAAATTTGCTCAGGGGGCAGGAGAGGTCGAGGAGTCTGTCCTGACACATCCGTAGGCCTTTGTCTAGACCTTTTCTAGGTTCTCTTCCACCTTTACAGATAAAAGCAATTATCTTTGGGTCCAGATCTGGCGTTTGAGTAATCTTATTTGTGAGGGAGGGTCTAGGGCATTTAGATCTAAGACGTAGTCTGACCTCCTTTGGTATTTGTTTTCTGAGCCAAAATTGCATATAGTTGGCAACATGTGCATCTGGGGTCCATTCAGGGGATAAGGGGTGTTTAAGTAAGGAAGGGTAGAACATAAGTTCTCCGAAGAGTTCAGTAAGTTCCCCTAAGTCCTCATCCTCCAAAATAATGACCTTATTGTTGTCTTGTGGAGGTGGCGGTTCAAATCCGTCTGAATCAAAATCAGAAGAACAACTCAGTTCTACCTCTGCGCTCCTGAGGTGTCATCACATTGCACGATCTTGTGTTTGCGAGCGTTTATTTGAGTTTCTGATCCATTAGATGGACACTTTCCATGGTCCCCTTGTGTGTCCTCGACACTACCAATATTCATATGTACGAATATTTTATTTGAATTAGAAAACGTACCCCTTTTATGGTTAGACCAGCTGCTTGTAGGTTTTTAAGCTTCCTGTCAGCCTTACCTGCCAACTTATTAAGAGGGTCTTCACTGGCAGACCAAAACCTTTCTTCGTCCGTAGTTCTATTTTTATCAAGGAAGAAATTCTCTAACTTTTCATCCATTTTCTTTTCAAGATCTTTAGAAAATGTTTCTAACATTTGTTTTAAATTGTCCCCAAGGGACTATTGGGTGGTGGAGGGGGTAGTTAGACTTGGTAAGTCTTTTTGATCCATATTAAAAATAAGGGTACGCAGTAAGATAAAATGTGAGGCAGCTGAAAAAACGGGATGAGGGTTTAATTGAAAACAGCTGTCAAGTTCGTTTTTAAAAGGTGAAGAGTGTGGGTAGCTTAAATATTAGTGAAAGCAACCCAAAGTTAAGATGGCCACCAAAAATGTGTAGGTAGAGTGTGAGTCCTACAACTTTTTTGTGAGTTGTAGACTGAGTGCTTGTCCTCCAACTATGTTTATTTCGCCTGTTTTTATTTATTTTTTTATTGAAAGAATGCAGGCGAAAGGAGAAAGTGTAATGTGGGAGGAGCGGTCGAAATCAAATCCACATGAGTCCCTTCCTCTCCAGAAGGATCTGAAGCGGAAGTTCAGAGCAGGGTTGCAAGGATGCCCGGCGGGGCAGGAAGCAGGCAATGGCACGGCCGCGTTGGAGCATTATTAGAGCTCCTAGCAATGCGGCTGTGAGGCGCGTATGCGTACGGTAACCAGGGAGGCTACCATGGCGCGTCCATCATCTTTCAAGGTGAGGAATTTAAATTTAAACCAAGTAAACTGTCGGGAGTTACCATGTTCTGAGATATAGTTTAAAACGAAGGTGAAAAATGGGAAAAAATAGAATAGAGGGTAAAACGTTACGTGAATGCGGCAGCCGAAATAAGAGAAGGGCAATAAGGGAAAATAAGAAATACAATTGTACTGTCAAAACGGCATTAGAGCAGTGCGAAATTATTACAAAAAACAGCAGTAGAACACTAAGTAGAAACGTTGGGTGAAAGCGCTATTCGAATAGAGAGAAAGGCAATGGAGGAAAGAAAAAGAACAATTATAATGTCAAAACAGCATTAAAGCAGTAGAAAAAGACTTGTAAAATAGCGATACCGCACTACAGTATGAGCTCAAAGAGCACAGATAGTTGTGAGTGAAGGAAATGTGAGAGTAGGTAGCGCAACAGAGAGCTTAATGGAATACTTATCTTAGCTGTGGCAGCCAAAAAAAGAAGGAAGAGTTACTAGTGTTCTGACCTTTTATTGGGTTGGAATTTTTTTGTGTCAAAATGTTCTATGTTCTTTAAAGTGGCTGTGGTATGCTAATTATAAGAAGATTGCAATAAGATTAGCCTCCGGTCTTGCCATAAAATCTCCTCCACCCCATGCTTTGAGTGGCCTTGCTTTGGCAAGGATATCCCTTTTACACAAACAAAGCAAGTGTTATAGCTCCTTGTGATTGACAAAAGTAGACTGAGGGCCTAATTACAAGTTTGGTGGCCCTCCTGCGGAGCACCATGCCCATAGTGAGACCGCCCACCAGATTCTGAATCGAATCCAGGTTGGGTCGACGGTGTTGCGGTGATCCCATGGTGGTGCCTTTCTAAGGCTCAGAGGACAGTCTTAGAAAGAAACCACCATTGGACTGTCATAGCATGTTCCTGCACGGGAAGAAATGAACCCTCGTGCACTGCATCCTGTGCAGAAACATGATGGTGCAATCCCAGAGGGGCATAGCATGTTCCCCCTTGCATGCCCTCCAGGCCCAGAGACAGCAGAGGGACCTGTAAGGATCCCTTGAGATGCCTCTCTGCCACCCTTTCCATGGCTTGCTGACCACCATAGAAACGCTGGTGAAAAGGCAACTCGCAATATGTTTGGCGGTGCTCAGTGGCACCACCAGCATATTACTCTGCCTGACCACTGCACAACTTGCAGCTGCAGCGGTCCTGTGGTGGCCCAACCATCACACTCATAATGTGTTGCATGGTGCCACAATGTGGCAGTGGCAGTGGCAGGATTCCCACCATGGGTTCAGTGGACCGATGGACCGCCAAATTCGTCATTAGGCCATGAGGGTGAAGAAGGGTCATAATGAAACCCAAAGAATTGTAAGGCTTTGGAGCTGGTCAGCTAGTCAAAGGATTCCGCAGAAAATTGAATGTGGTGTTGCCAATTGGATCTGAGACACGGTGCAAAAAAAAGATTATCCCCTTTACAAACACTGTTTAAAGTTCTGCTTAACAGTATAACTGATACAAATGTAGCCAAGGAGGTTAGATAACCATATTCAGAGTATCCATTGATTTTGTCATACGTTATCTGCCACTGTGAAAATGAACTTGGCAGGTCTTTCCTAGAGCAGCTATTTCTTTGCATCAGTGAGAAAAATAAAGGTAGGCCAAATTGCTGCATTTTAAAGTCCATGCGTCTACATCCTGTAGCCGTAACATATGCTTTTAAGCATATACTTGTTTTTAAGATGCAAGCAGGGCAAATACCTCTTTCAAACTTACATTTCAGATTTGAAATGTATGCAACTGTGTAAAACATTTAGCACATTTACAGCTGTCAAAATTGTTTAAAAGTAATGCAAATGCAATCACCAAATAGATTTAATTTCGTTTAAAAGTGAGTCTGCAACATGTTGTGTCGACATGTGTTGCTAGGAACAAATTATCTTCTTTCTGAATGTAAATGGGGGAAATATCTCCTTAAAGGTTACTTTTCAAATTTGAATTTTGAGCAGCTGTGCCTTCTTTTTTTGCATACCTACAGGTAATTTAACAGGGTATTGAATATGCCAATTTAAACACAAAGCAGATATAATGTTTTAGTCAAAACATACGCAGCTAAAGACTGATAAGAATGTCTCAGATGGCGAGAGATCAAAATAGCTGCTGTCAAGAGTGAAAAATAACAGGCATTGGCAAAGCCAATAGGTCTCGCTTTGTCAATGTGTTTAACCATATACACAGGGGCGGCTGGTACCCTTTGAAAGTGGTCAGGCGAGTAAAGTGCTCCACCACTTCACTCACCTAAAAATTACAAAAATAAAACACTCCCTCCTTCCAAAACTCCAAAATAAAACACCCCTCCCTACAAAAGCTCCAAAGAAAAGACCCCCTCCCTCCAAAAGGTCAAAATAAAACAAACCCTACCTAAAAAAAAAACCTATAGTACAATACAATAACATTTTAAATACATGAACTAAATTTTACTTGCCCATGTCTGCATGTAGAAGTCCAACTCCCCTAACCAATCCAGATGCTTGTCTCATGTTATTGACCAGAATGAGAGAAGCGCCTGGATTGGATGGAGGGGGCTGGCTGGATGCTCCTTCCGGCCCTGGAGGCCAGTGCTTGATCTCCACCCAGCTGACTAAGACAGCTGGGTGGAGAGCTTCAAAGTGCCCATGTCATTTTGGCCAATGCAAGACATGCTCACTGTGATGTGTCTGGCCAGCCACTGCTCCAGTCCTCTATGCTTCCAGTCAGCAGCAGAGGACATGCCCCTGGGCTCACAGTGGGCAGGCCGTTGCAGAACGCACATTGGTGAAGATAAAATGACAATGAATTAAAAACAAAATTCTGCACAGCTTGGAGTTGGCGGGGGGTGACGCTCCCTGCCCTCATGAAGGTACCACTGCTCCATGCACAGCAGCACTGCTGTTGAGCAACATGGCTTAAAGCATAGAAAATAAAGAAGCGATGGCTCGGCCACCATTGACCGCTTCATGTCACTTTTTTTTTCTTTCACCCATGTTGCACGTCACATGTCTAAACAAACATTGACAAAGGCAATAGATCCTGCAAATGGCCACATGCAATACACAGACGCACTTTCAATTGCCGGTTGGCTGCTTGCAAAGAGGAAGTTGGACGTTTGAGAAGACAGAGAAGGAGGAATTGGCATTCAAATGATACATTGCAGGAAAATGAGCACCTAGCCCCCGCTATGCTCTTCAGATGAATGCGGTACGAGCAAAACCAATTCTTCAAGTAATTCATTGCAGTAATAAGATTGTACTGCTAAAAAGAAAATGTTAACGTTAAGAGAAGAATCAGAATGCTTAAACAAAAAAAAGAACTATTTAGCTTTGTAGTACCTGAGTGTTTGCAGCTATGCACAGAGGAATACAAACCCACAATGGACTGGGAGGGCAAGCCATGCTTTGCTACACTTGCTACACAAGAATCGCACAACTGAAAGCAATGGATTAGTGCCTATTTGACTTGTCTGCGGCCATTTGGAAAAATATTCGCTAGCACTAGAGGGAGATAAACACTTTAAGAAGCAAAAAGGATGTAGGGGTATGGGCAAGCAACATGGAGAAGGGGTGTGTGGAAGGGGAAGAAGCACCATGCACAAGGAGGAGTGGACCTCAGTCACAGTGCAATCAGTGGATGGACAGGGGAGGGACGCTGATTAAAATAAATGTATCTGTGCTTGGCCCATGTGCAACAGAAAGAAAGGGAAGTGATGCACGGCAAGCACTGCCCAATAAGAAGGCAACAAAGAAAAGTGACACTGATGCCAACAAATGGTAAGCAATCAGTGTATTGCAAGCCCATTTTTGAACACAAAAGGCTTGCAAGCAAAAGCTCATGCGGTAGCGTTTGTTCGTGCAGGCTTGACTAAAACAGGTGACCTCTTTTTCTTTTCCAATAAAACAAATGTTTGAGCAGTTCTTGTCTTTTTAGTTCATGTGAACCACCAGGTCTGACTCCTTTCCCTCGCCAGCTGGCTTTGGGCGTGTGACCTGCAGAATGGGCTGTTGTTCCTGCTGGCATGTCCTGACATACAGACAGTGGCGGCTGGTGACATTTGAAAGTGGTGGGGCGTAAACCTATTGTGGTACCCGACTGCGGCTAACCAGCGTAGCGAGGATGCCCAAAGAACCTACAGGGGGTTCGAGGGGTTCTCCCCTCGAGAAAGTTTTGAAAAAAGAGTGGACAAATGGTGTATTTTCAAGCAAATTTAAGAAAGCAGGAAGGATAATAAAGCAATACAATTGAATTAATCATCATTTGAGAAATTGCCAAATTTTATGAGCTATAGAGGACAATATTTGCGTATGCTGATGATATCATTTGCCCCTATTTACTTGTGAACACACTGATACACTTGTAACTGTTTTGTTCAATATAAAAAACATTTGCTCATGCAATGCAAGCAAAAACACGCATAGGGAGCACGGAGGATTATGCCCAGAACTGGCGTCTTATGCACACACTATATCTGTGTATACATGCTAATGCTATTAGACGTCAGCTAAAGGTCTACTCACTGAAAAGCACAGGTTGTGGCCAAAACAGCAGTATTAAACAAACTGGACTGAAATGTATTTAAAACTAGTGCACAACCTATGGACCTAGCATAAAACTGTGGGCAGGCCTGGCTTCAGCAGCAACAATATGCAAGAACATGCAATACCCGTCTTGCGATGAAACTGAAAATGACACGACCAGTACAGACAAAAGCTACTACTCTCATCACCTACCAACAGTAATGCCTAAAACAAAAGATGACATCTTGTGAGTGAACGGACAAACAGAATCGAATGTGAGGAGACCAGGAGGCAGAACGCAAAACCTGCATTGATGACAGCTCCGTATGCGGGCGGAAGGTTGAAAAGAAATACATGAATATATTGTTCAGACTGCCATTAAATAACACTACAGCTGGTCTGCACTGGTAACCACATACCTTTTCTGAGAAGCCAGTGTGGGTGTACACAAAACGGTAGGTACTACACAGCCTAACCTCCTCATACTACCAGATAAACATCCACATTGAGAGGGGTTGGGGAGTGAAGAAACATCACAGAACAGCTTGGCACGTACCGCGGGGAAATGAGCTGGTCTCCTTCTCGTCCCTCTAGAAACAACGCAATGTGTCACTGCCTCTATCTCTAAATGTCCCCTGTAGAGCGATTCCTTCCACGCCTGCTCCGTTTACCTGCTGCTGCCGAAGGCCTGTGCTGCAGGCCCAGAGCTGCTTCTGACACAATGGCACAGGCTGAGCACACCCTAGCAGCGACTGGCGTATGTGTGATGGCTGAACACGTGGCAGCATCCACGGCAGCCAACTGGACCAGTCCTGCGTTTTCAATTAACAAATTGGTGTATTCTGGGGGATGTAGTCTCGTTTCACTTGAGTCACATGCACATGCACGATTACAAAAACAGTTTATATGCTGAGAACCCCATTTGCTGTTTTACTGGTTTGGTTGAAAGTTAGTTAGGAAAATGTGAATTATTTTAACAAATACATCCTCTCCAAAAGGCAGCATGCTAATATTTGCTTCGATGTAAGAAATAAAGTTACATCTTCATAAACACTTAAAAACAAAGATTAATGATTCGTCAGAAAGCTATAAAGAAGTTTGTTGTTTTGAAAATAGGGTGTAATGTGTAATTAACTGGACGTCCACGTTTTTTTGAGCGCACAATGTGTGGGGCATGCCGTATACCAAAAATCGCAAAGGTCCTGAGTCTGGTGTGGGTGGGTTTCCTAACATGACTGCTCATCATGCATTTGAAGCCAAGCACCCGCTGAGTCACACACGAGCCGTCTGTAGACAACAAAGCATCGACCTCTTGCACAATAAACAACCAGCGCCCCGCAAAGTTGCCCGAATATGCACTCTACTAACTTTAGTCCAAAAACGTTTTACCCTCTTGTTTCTCCTCTTTGGCACATCACACCCCCACAATACGAATTTTGTTTGCACTGTAGTCTACAAAATAAACCATTTCCGATTTCAAGAACAAACGCACTGTAACCTTTTTTTTTTTTAAGATATTTGGGTGTGCCCAATTAAAGCAGTGTGTGACCCAGCAGACTCTTTCTGCTCTCAGGGACCAATTGAGGAGTTAACGTGTCCCACTGGAATGTGCAGGCGAAATGTATCCCGTCGCCGCCTCGTTTGTACCTTGAAAATGCAAAATAAAGTGATTTAAAAAAATGGAAGACTCTGGCCCCTCTTCATAATCTGAAGGGTGCTCCCACATTTTGCGTTGCCCCACTGCATAGAGATGCCATGTCTCTACAAAGTAAGTCAGCCCTACAGAGTGTGAGTTTTAAAACAGCTGTGCGTTTTTGTTTGTTTGTTTGTTTGCTTCATGCCAAACCAGACCGGAGGGCTATACAAACTCATTGCTTTTTTCTCATGCATCAAGCATGAAGCTTCTGACTTAAGAAACATGCTGCAGCGCCAGTTTCCGGGCTAGTGCGGATTGAGGAGATGCGGCGTAACGGCCAGAGCTGCCGATTTTGGAAGAGGATGTTTAGGTTCGGAACCCGGCGTCGGCTAAAAGTCCAGTGCTTCTGAAAAAATCACTTAATCGCCCATGCGCAAAAAAACATCTGCACCTGTATAATGTAACCTGGTGCTCAAATAAAGTGCTCTAATGCCTGCAGCCGAGTTCGCGCTACATAAAATTACATAAAATGTTTGCATATGCAAGCTGCAAGGTCTTTCAATTAGATAGGGAATTGCCCAGGATTAAGTGTGTGCATGAGTCCACTGTCCACGTCATTTTTATGGTGCTGTTTCCCACTAAAACTGTTGGACACACTGTTAACATGAACATTACACTGGGCGGTATCTTCCTTACTGTGCGGCTCTCGTGTTTACATAGATAACATTTTCACAAGCAAGCAGAGGTAATGATTCCAGTAGAAGTGGTTCTGGTGCATCTAACTTGGAACACGGTAGGGAGGTGTGTGAAGCTGTTTGCGCCTCAAAAACTAACTTACCTTACCGCCGGTCAGCGCCGCATCTTCTTCTGGGACCTTTCACGTTGGCGCCTTCACACTGGAGCGGAAACCCGCCCTCCGTCCTCAGCCAGTCCTGCAGGATTGACACAGGGCATGGTTGCTTTCTGCCCGCCTGCCCATTAGGAGAGCGAGGTTTCGCTCTTTTAGTGGGCATGCGCCAGCCGAGCAGGCACAAGTGCGCTTGCGTGGGTAAGGCCGAAAAATGTGCCTCCGTGCCCACTCATGCGCACCTGTGTGCTGCTGGCTGCAGCCTTCCCCAGACAATGCCGTATGCCTGTCAGTCAACATGACACAGGACCGCCCACCCCTTTCAGACTCTGAAGGGGGTGGGCGGTCCTGTATCATGCTGACTGACAGGCATGATGCATTGCCCCTCCCCTGAGAGTTTACTTTAGTTAAGTGCAGTACGCCGAGGGAGCTGCGGGTGCAGGCGGGGGGGCAACGCCCCAACGCCCCCAATGGACGGGCCGCCACTGCATACAGACAATAGCTTTTTGCTATCAGTGTTTTAAGATTCAGCTGATATATGTCAGCACTGGTTTCTGGGGCTCCTGAAGTCTGAATTTGTTTGATAATGCCATTTCGTAACTTCTTGAAACCTGATGTTGGCATTAGTACCCTGCAGCAACTGTGGGCCACCAAACCCCAGGGGCTACCACGCCAATATATATCCCTAATATAATAATCCTCTGAGGATGGATACATATTTGTGTGGTGGCCCCTGGCAGGGATTTCGCAGTCTCCATCTTTGATCCACTTCCAAACACCCTTACCCCGCCGCCACCCCCCCATCCCCCCCATTCACTGGCCTCCGCGCTCCGCCCCGCTCGGACCCCCTCTTCCGGGGCCCCCTACCTACGCTCCCTGCCAGGGCCACCATGAGCCTAGAGCTGCCCCTGGGTTGTGTTCTATTGTGTTCTATTGTGTCTTCTGTTGATGATATGTTGCATGGGTTTGGTGTTCTTCAGTTTGGATTTATTCCAAGATTGGGACAGAAAATAATGATCTGTCCACTGCACCATCCTACATTAATACCAGCCCTGCGATGCTGCTCATCTTTGCTCAGAAAAGTGTTGAGCCACACATCCCATGGGTGCAGTACTTTTTAATAAGAGGCATGCAGTATTCTTTGAAGTTACGCCTCAAGTATTTCATAGCTTTCTCAAAGTCCCACGACTGCATAACAATCTGTTACTGATAGGTATACATTTAACACAGTGAATAACTATATTTTGCGTTAATAGCCATTTTTTTTCATCAACTGATTGAAGCCCTGCCCCAATTTATGAGACGATTATTGCTTTTCAACAATAAATTTGTATATTTTATTCTTGCCGACATAACAGTACACATTCCCCGATTTTGTCTAGTAGCACTTTTGCATTCATTAAAGCAACATCACCACTTGCATTTCAATACCTATTTCTACTTGTGGTTTTTATTTTTTCTAACTGATTTTGTGCTGCCACACTGCCAGGCCAGATCCCAAGGGCATATAGGACCTCAAGGGCACCTGCCAATCCATGTAACAAGTATGGCCTTTAGCCCCTAGGGCTTCAGAATCAATGTACTAAAACAACTGAACCCAGGGTTTGACCTAAAAATATTATGTAGAGGTTCTCATAAATGACTAGCGTGTTGCCACGGAGAACAGTTTTGGCATGCAGTAGAAATGAAGAAAAGGATAAAATAATTATAATCCCTCTGCAATCAAGTGCAGCAGTGGGGGTAGAAAACAAGAAAATGAGGGATGCCCCTCAATCCCACAGCAAAAACCCATATCTCTAGGAAGTCTTTACAACACAATCAGCCTCCCAATGGCACCACTTACCTGCTGCCCACACAACCTCCACAGCACCACCAGTCTGCTACACTCAGGCACCCTGGAAACACCTGCCCTGTCTGCCTCAGCAGTGCTGCTGGAGGCCAGGATGTTGTTGGCAAGATGGATGCGCTATCCTGGTGAGATTGAATGGTAACTCAGGAGTCATCAGCCCAAGCTCTTTGTTTACCTCATAGTGTTCCTCGTCTCACCTGCTCCGTGAAAAGGGTACATGGGTTTCCTGGAAGGCTAAACGCTGTGTGAAACAGTTCGAGTTGGACCTGGACGGGATATGAATGGCAAACTGTCTGGAGGGAGCGAACATAGATGATGGCGGCCAGACTGTGATGCGCATGCGTGATTCAGTGGTCCTAGCCTGCGTGATTGTAGCTGTCAGTGGTGTAGAAGTGGGGCAGTAATATGGTGTCAGAGGCATCAAAATAGTGTCAGGATGGGAGGATGTGGGCGGGCCCAAGAGCCCGGGAAGAGGGTTTGTCTGGGAAATAGGTATTTACGATTCTGAACATCTGGCAGTCTCCAGGCAGGGTGACTTGGGGGTGTTTTCTGTTCGGGCCCATTTTTATTTGTTCAGTCTGCATCTTGTCAGCCTAGCTCAAGTGGCGGGCCTCCCGGGTTCAAAGAGATAGCTCAGCATCAGGGGCTTGGTTTCTTGGTGAAGAATTTCAGATACAGTATGCTTGAGGCAGTCAAATATTCCTTCCGTGTAGCCTCTGCCATTAAAAATGCTTTCTGTCTATTATTTGTGGGACATATAAGCACAGAGGTAGCAGCTCAAGGTTACGAGTGAATGTTTGTCCAGTTTGGATTATTCTTATCATCCTTTTATTATTTTCTGCAATTATTGTTCCAGTATTTACTTTCAGTTTGTTTTTCGAAAATGCTCAACATTAGTATGGACATAACTAATTGTCTTGTCCGTCATGAGTATTAAGGATGTAACATGTCAATCAGGTATTTTTTCCATATTTCTTTTATTGCTTTATTATTATTATTATTATTATTTATAAATTTTGACGTTTATCCTGCAGCTTTCATCATCATGTGGTCTACAGAGCTTGCCATTGCGAAGGTTATATTTTTCCCGCAAATACTTTGCACCTTACACTCTATAAATCATATGGCAGAAAGTCGCCAGCATATTACCTTCCCTTTATTTTACTCTAATCTGTTAACTCTTCCATGACATTCATTATGAGTAAGACGGAATGTGGTCCATGGATATCGGGGGACCAGAATTTCCGTTTCTCCCCGGTGTACCCACGCCAAATTTCGACGATTACAACTTTTCTCCCCACGGTGGGGCAAAACTGCACTGACCCGAAAAAGACAGGGTCCTTTTCCAGTCATCTGTTAGTGAGTCTGGGGAGAAAACCACTGGTATTTGTCGGTAACAGCGTGAGGGCTGGTGGGTAGTCTAGGGTGACCAACTGGCATGGGTGCAAATTCAGGTCAGTAAATGTAAACATTCAGGACAAAGGGTCAAAATTCAGTACACAAATTCAGGACAGGAGGTCAAAATTCAGGAAAAAAGGTAAGTTTTCCGGACACATCAGAGGAGGTTGCGCAATAGTATATAAGTAAGTAAATAGACAACCACTTAAGTACAATGAAAATAAGTTTATATGAGGTTGAGACAATTGTGCACTTCATGGTTTTTCCGTATGCGCACAGCTTTAAGCAAATGTGCAGGTCTTTTTTGGTAACAAAACCGCCCCCACCTTTCCAGCTCCCAGAGAAAACACCTGATGCCCGGTCCGGCCAGTCTGGCCTTGCTACCACTCTCCAATGGCGCCCCTCATCTTCACATAGACCCTCTCTCAAGTGTATTTAATTTCTTCTATAGTGATATTCATCCCAAGTATGTGGGGCAGAGTATTGGAGTGCGTTACAACACACACATATTATATAGAGACAATCACTCACATAAATGTGAAAGTCAATGTATAGGAAATGTTGCTTAAGATAATGGGGCTTACAATGTGTAATGATACTTTCATCCATCATTCAGTCTTTCACCATTCATTCTGTCCTTCCATCTGGGTGCCTATCCATGTCCATATTCAACCATTTACAAACCTATCCATCACCTATCCTTCCATCCATCATTTCACTCATTCATCCCTTCATCCACCCTTTTACTCATGCATCCACCCTTTCACCCTATCCATCCGTGCACTCATCCATCCACTCTTCCACCCACCCATTCATTCACTCATCCATCGAGCCATTTACCTATCCAGCCATCCTTTCACTTACTCATTCATCCACCCAGTCACTCATCCTTCCACCCATTCACCCGTTCAGTCATCCATTTACCCATCCTCCCTTCCTCTCTCAATTCCTCTTTCACTTAGCCATCCATCCTTCCATCCACCCACCCATCCATCTGCTCATCCACTCATGAATCATCCATTGAACCTATCACTCATCCATCCTTTCACTCATCCACCCTATCTTTCTCTCATCCATCCACCCTTTCACTCCTTCACTCATCTATCCATCCTTTTGTCCATCTACCAGCTCTTTCACTCACTCATCCAGCCTTACATCCACCCTTTCACTCATCAATCCATCCATTCAACCTTCACTTACCAATTCATCAATCCAGCCTTTCACTTATCAATTCATCAACCCATTCATCATTTCACTCATCCATCCACCCATTCACTCCCCCATCATCCACCCTTTTACTCATCCATCTATAATTTCACTCGTCATACTGTCATCCACCCACCTATCCCTTCAATTACTCACTCGCCCACTTTTTCACATTAATTATGAGCTGCGCCTTTGTCTGCAGAATTGCAGACAGAAGAGGCCCATCAAGAACTCCACCCTTGCTGTAGTTCCTAATGCAAGGGGTGGGGTGGGGGAGGGTTCACCGTGCCCCTGCACATGGGCACTCTGAAAAAGTGGAAGGCATGATTCATGCATGATGCACAGTGCCTGGACGTGGGGCGACTGTGACATGGTGTTGTTTCCAGAGCTTTAAGTGGGATGAAATAACTAGGGGGGGTCTCTCCAAAAGGGTGTTCAATGTAATTAAGAGCCTGGCTTAAAAACACATACGCTAAAAATCTGTGCTTAGTATAAAGTTCGGCCCAACTGGTATTTTTGTTTGCATCCAGATATATATTACAACAAGTCAGGTTACACCTAGAACAAGTAAAGTTACACATACAAGTCAGAACTATTGGCTTTGTCAATGGTTGTTAGTTGTATAAAATAAAAAAGCAGCAACCATGGCTTCCTTGAATATAATATTGAAAATGCGTCAGTTCTAAAACGATGAGACTCTGAGAGACTGATAATCCTTTCCTTTGAACTTATTTTACCCCTTCCTTTGATTAACTAAATTCTCACCTAGCAGCAGCATGGGCGTTTTTACACTTCCATGTGACCAAGGCCCAGATGTAGGTAAAATAGATTAACCGATTTTTAATTACCGAATTCTACCGATTCGGTAATTAAAAATCGGTAAATCTAAGGGGTGGATATGTAGGAACATCCAGATGTTCCTTTTACCGAATCGGTAAATATCTGTATTTACCGAATCGGTAAATACCGACCGGTAATGCCCCATTCATTCCTATGGGCTTTGAAGCCCATAGGAATGAATGGGGCATTACCGGTCGGTATTTACCGAATCGGTAAATACCGATTTTGACAAGGGTGCAGGGGGTGTCACTTTGACACCCTCTAGCACCCCCAAAAAAGATTCGGGGAGCCATGTGGCAGGCATACCTGCCCTAAGGGCAGGTCTGCCTGTCATATGGCACAGGTGTGCATGCACACATGTGCATGCACACCGGAATCGGTATTTTACCATGAAGTTGGATTTCATTGTAAAATACCGATTCTGTAAGGCTTGTGGGACTCAGAAGAGTCCCACCTACATCTCATTGGTACCGAATCGGTAAAAATACCGATTCGGTATTTTACAGATTCGGTAAATTTACTGATCGGTAAATTTACCGAATCTGTAAAATATGTGGCCCTACATACCATTTTGTGAATCTCGGTCGGTAACGGCCGAAAATACCGATTTTCGGCCGTTACCAACCGACCTACATCCGGCCCCAAATGCCCTGCCCTGGACCGAGGCTGGAGGAGGCCACCGCATACTGTGCCAGCCCAGACTGACCCATTGCCATTCTGTACGTGGCAATCAGCCCCACACAGAATGATAATGGGCGGGGTGGGGCTGCTCTCATGCTCCCAGGAGGAGTGCGAGGCAGCCCCATCAGGGAGTTGACGCCTTTAGCAGGGGAACAGCTCTGTTCCCTGAAAGGCCCAAATTATGGACAAAAGGCATCCGTAAATGGGATCCTCACGGACAATGGACGTGAGGTCCAATTTACGACGGTCCGTGAAATTTACGGATGGTTGGTCACCCTAGGGTAGTCATGAAGGTGGCAGGTGGTCAGGGAAGGGTTCAGGCTGTCCTAGAGTAGCACCACTGCCTGTCTGCTCCCTTTGTGCAGCTTCAGGGGTCAGGTAGCTGCTGGGATATGCCACTGACTACAGTCCATGCTCCTGCAGCATGAAAAAAGATCTGGGCCCATATTTACTAATGTTTAACGCACCTCAGCAAGGAAAATTGCTGCACTGAGTTACATGAAAGGGAGGGGGTAGAAATTCTTGCTGACTGCTAAAATATGGCATAGTTATCTCTCATTGTGCTGGTGCACTCAAGCAGCCTAGCACCAACACACTCACACTGAAGCAGTAGCGGCCAGTGCAGGTAAGCACAGTGAAGCGGGGAGGGGTGGGGAGTCAACAGATGATGGAATAGGTTTTATTTATTTATTTATTTTAACCTATTCTGACATTTGTCTACTGATGCCCCCCCGCCACACTGCCCAAATGCGCTTAACTGGGCCGCCGCTGCCCTTAAGCCATAATGTGAGCATGCCTGCATTACTGGTAGGTTGCCAATTTATCCTGAGCACTACACAGTGTGTATCATGAAATCAAATCCAGTCAGTCTTTTTTCAATTTCGAAGATTTATTCTTGAGGTATATTATAGTCTTCTCCAGGTAGCACAATTGCCAACACATGTTTCGTCAGATCTGATGCCTCCGCATCTCTGACTTCATCAGGGCTTAGAAATGTTTCTCAATTCCATTCATTAATAATACTGTACTCCAGACTTCAACTACTTGTAATGACTTCATATATAAGCAATAATCTTCTTATTCAGTCCTCCATCCAGGACAATTAGTGACCATAGTAGGTCCTTTCTGACCCAAGTGACAGAGAGTACTCCCCACTTGTTTTACTGGCGTCTCACGGGAGACAGCGACAGGCGCTGTGCATGAGGCAATTAGCCGATCCCCTCTGCTACTGAATACTCACCTAGGAAGAACCACATACAACAGTCACAATACCCCTCACCACAAGAGAAAGGAACCAGCCAGTATAATCTGGGGGTGAAATACTTAGAATTTGCACATCACTTGCCAGGAGTAGAACAACTTCCTATAACACAATTACCTGCTAGAAGGGAATTCACCCATCCTTCTACAACATAAGCATTAGGCCAAGAAGAGTATATATATATATATATATATATATATATATATATATATATATATATATATATATATATATATATATGTAGCGTGATCGTGGTGAGAGCGATTGCGGGAGGAGAAAGTGGTTGTGTTATATATATATATATATATATATAAATATATTATCGCTCCCAGGATGTCCACCTTTGAGTAGCACACGAGCAGCAGCTTGATTTATGTGTAGGTGAGGACGGCGATCCGCTTGTAGATGCCGCTCCGTAATGGATCTGCCCGACGCGTTTCGAAGCTCCATCTGCTTCTCTTCAGGGGCTTTAATGGAAGCGGTGTGCGCACCCGCTGACACACTTCTCCAATTTCATATGACTCACCCGCCGATGGGAGGCTCCAATGAGACTGTGCATTCTGGGAAGTGTGGTGCGGAAAGCACACAATCAAGTCCTGTATGAACCACACAAGTGGGCCCATCCTCGATCCCATGTACGGCTGCTGCTTCACTGCTGTGACCCCCAAGGCTAGCGGGGTGGTGCCTTGCTTGGAAACTGTGTGGCCTTGATGATGCTCTATTTGCCTATTTTCCCAAATGGAACGCCATCTCCTCCCCTGCGTTTAAGCCCCTGGGATACTTCGTAGAGAGATCTATGATAAACCTAGATTCCAGTCTACTAAGTCGTCTTAGACGGTCTCCGCCCCTCACGTTTGGGGGTATGGTGTCTAGACCGAAATATTGTAATAATTTCCGGTCTCGTCCATGAACCTCCGCGAAGTGGCGGGCCACTGGGTAGCTGGGGTCTGCTTTATCGATGGCTCTCAAATGTTCCATTATCCTTAGTTTTAGTTCTTTAATTGTACTGCCTATGTAGCGAAGGCCACACGGGCAGTGCAGACAGTAAACCGCATACTGTGTGCTACAGGTAATGAACTTCCTAATAGGCATACTCCTACCTGTATCTGGTATAGTATATGAGAGAACCCTCTTACTACTCGCACAGGCTTTACACCTCCCACAGGGGAAAAACCCTTTTTGGTCTTTTAAAGTATTTATCCTGGGGGGGGAGTTTTTCCAAATGACTGTTAACGAGCATGTCTCCCACAGACCTGGCTTTACTGAATGTTACTAATGGATTGGGGGGAAGGTCATCCTTTAGTACAGTGTCCATTTGCAGAATATGTCAGTTCTTTTTGAACATTTTTCTCAGGTCATTCGCCCCGGTAGAGTAGGGGGTGATCATCCTAAATTTTTTGCCGTTAGTGGTTTTATTCTTGTCACGGCCGGATCCATCTGATCTGGCAGTGAGTAGACTACCTCTTGGTATCTTTTTGACCCTTCATGCAATAAATCTTCGCCATATCCCCTTACCCTAAAGCGGGATATACATTCAGAGGCGGCCACCTCGAAATCCGAATCTCTGGATCAATTCCTACAGAGTCTCAAGAGCTCTCCGTAGGGAATGCTGTTGATAAGTTGTGGTGGGTGGCTACTGCTGGCAAAGAGTGTTGAATTGCCAGCAGTCTCTTTCCTGAATAAACCCGTGTGTAGCTGTCCATCCTCAACAAACACCTTCAGGTCTAAATACTCCGCTGCCACCGGACTAATAGATCCCGAAAAGTGAAGGTTGAGATTGTTGTCGTTAAGTATCTTAATATACTCAGTGGCTGTTGCAACATTACCGTTCCAAACGATGAAAAGATCATCGATGTAACGATGCCAACACACAGTAGTGCCCACCTCCTGCCCAACCCTGCAGCTCCTGGGTACCTGCTCCTCCCACCAGCCCACGAAAAGGTTCGCGTAGCTGGGAGCGAAGCAGGTACCCATCGCCGTCCCTGACTTCTGTAAATACAGTTGTTCTTCGAACAGGAATACATTATGGGTTAAGCAGAATTCGACAAATTCCAATATCATCAAGTTGTGTCTGGCGAATCGCATCTGGCGCTGTTCTAGAGCATGTCTTATTGCTTTCAGACCATGTTGGTGTTCAATGATTGTATATAAGCTTGTTATGTCTAGCACCACAAGCAGATATCCTAAATTCCACTGTAGGTCTTGTTTTTGCATTAGGAAATCCTTTGTATCCCTGATGTACGATTTCAG
This sequence comes from Lissotriton vulgaris, assembly GCF_964263255.1. Lineage (NCBI taxonomy): Eukaryota > Metazoa > Chordata > Amphibia > Caudata > Salamandridae > Lissotriton > Lissotriton vulgaris. Next base: position 1,537,786,729 of record NC_141694.1, read on the forward strand.
GTTCAACACCAAAGGAAAAAGGATATTGTCTACAAAGCGCAACATGTTCTCTGTCAAGCTGCCAATTGAAGAAATAATAGGGCGTCCAGGTGGACTGTCTTTACTTTTGTGCAGCTTTGGGAGGTGGTAAAAGGTGGGAATCATTGGTGGGTGTGTCATATGGAAAATGGAGAATTGGGTTAGCGGTCACGCACGCCGCTTGCGTTAAAGCCCCTGTAGAGAAGCATATGGAGCTTCGAAACGCGTCGGGCAGATTCCCGTCCTCACCTACACATAAATATATATATATGTATGTGTATATATATATATATATATATATATTACCTACTGGCTATCGCCAGTAGGTATATATAGTTAGGATTATTTGTCTATGGAACTTTTGAAAATTCTATGTCTAATAACTTTGGCGTTTGTGGACGGAATCGGCTGAAATTTTCAGGAAAATGGCACATTTTGTTTCTGAGCAGCCCTTGAAAATTTGGGGGGGTTTCCTCAAGGGGGGGCCGAGAAAAAAAGGGGGTCCCAAAACGCGTTTTTCCCATGTTAATTTCCATAGGGCGGTTGGACTCACTTTTAGCTCGAACGGCTGAATGGATTTGCACGAAACTTGGCAAAATTGTAGGGACTGTTAGCCCGATGTGCCTTTGCTAGGTCTCAATATATGTGCTCCAGTAGTTTTTGAGAAATTAACGTTCAAAACAAGATATATATCTGTAACAGCGCTCCGGGCTGCGCTCCGGTTCGCTTACTTTTCGCGAAACGGAACTTTGCGCGCAGAAAGCTGATTGGCTCCCCGGTGTCTGTCAACATTCTAAACAGTCCGGAGCGGCCACCATCTTATCTCTCGGTAGGATCGAGAGAGAAGAAGAGGTGAAAAACGAAGGGGGAATTTAATGAAAGGGGGCAAGGTATACCCCTCTTGACCCCCTAGGAATGTTGTTGGGGTTATTAAAGGGTCCCGTGAGGAAAATAAAAAAAAAATGATTTTTCACGGTAGAAGTGCTTCACGGGCCACGAACTGGGCCGCAAACTGGTAGCGAAACGGGAATTCGCCATTTTGTGCTTCGTTTTAATTAAATTACTAGGTATAAGGGGGTGCGGGAGACGTATCCTAATCCCTTATATTTTCTGAGGGTGGCTGAGGAGGCTCATATATGTTGATACATCTCTTCCAGCGGCTGTGCGTGAGCTTTTTATTTTTTTTGCTGCGTGACGTCTGTTAACGTTCGATTCGATGGAAATCAGGAAGTGTTGACCGCCAATTTGTCACTGCGATAAAATATTTTGTTATAAATGAATCCTTATTGATAAACATTGTCTGCGCCATCTTGCCTTTTTTCCAATGCCACAATTTTGTGGCTCCCCGGTGTCTGTCAACATTCTAAACAGTCCGGAGCGGCCGCCATCTTATCTCTCGGTAGGATCGAGAGAGAAGAAGAGGTGAAAAACGAAGGGGGAATTTAATGAAAGGGGGCAAGGTATACCCCTCTTGACCCCCTAGGAATGTTGTTGGGGTTATTAAAGGGTCCCGTGAGGAAAATAAAAAAAAAATGATTTTTTCACGGTAGAAGCGCTTGACGGGCCGCGAACTGGGCCGCAAACTGGTAGCGAAACGGGAATTCGCCATTTTGTGCTTCGTTTTAATTAAATTACTAGGTATAAGGGGGTGCGGGAGACGTATCCTAATCCCTTATATTTTCTGAGGGTGGCTGAGGAGGCTCATATATGTTGATACATCTCTTCCAGCGGCTGTGCGTGAGCTTTTTATTTTTTTTGCTGCGTGACGTCTGTTAACGTTCGATTCGATGGAAATCAGGAAGTGTTGACCGCCAATTTGTCACTGCGATAAAATATTTTGTTATAAATGAATCCTTATTGATAAACATTGTCTGCGCCATCTTGCCTTTTTTCCAATGCCACAATTTTGTCGTGCACGGCAGCCATTTTAGATGCCAGGCTGGTCCCAGGCTATCACCTACCCCTGCGGATGTAGTTTATGGCCCCAGCTGTAGAGAATCCAGACATGCCAACCCTCCCGATTCAGGCGTGAGACTACTGATTTCAGTGCTAGTGTCCCGCCTCCCGATTTCTGCAAGCAAAAACCCGGGGGCATATTACCAACAACTAGCGATAATTTTTGTCTCTAACTTGTTTAGAGACAAAATTTATCGCCGCACATCGGCGATTTTTATCGCAGATAAACCTTGCTATTAGCAAGGTTTATCGCAAATGCGATAAAAAACGGCCGCAATGCATGAATATCGCTGAAAAGTCAGCGATATTCATGTATTATCGAGCAAATGCTCTTAGCCATGTTATCCACCTCCCATTGGATAACATGGCTAAGAACTGCTCAGGGCGCTATCACTGACATGCAAAGCGGGGCCCAAGATGGTCGCTATCTCCTTTTAGCTGTCACTAACTGGTGTTAGCGACAGCTTGGTAAGAGGGAGATAATTTTATCTCCGCTTTCTTGGCTTTTAAAGCCAAAAAAGCGGAGATAAACCCCCTTGATAATATGCCCCATGATTCCTCGGGGTTTCAGCTGACAGGGCTTGGTATTGTGTTACGTGGTAATTCTTCCAGGAAACGTCAGAGGGTCGATGCAGGGGCTCTAGAAGGGGTGATAAACCATTTAAGCCTCATGAACAAGCGCATGGTCTTTTAAAGATCTGTGAAGTACTCGGGGCGGCGGTGTGTGTGTGTCCTCTTTCAGGAGCGGGCGGGGGGGGCACTGCCAGCAACTTCCAGGCTAGGCAGTGTTCAACACTTGCATCACCCTATCTCTGCCTGCTATTGCGCTCCATGCTTCGGAAAGGTAAGAAAAAGAACGTGCATTTGAGTTTGAAATGTCCGATCCTGTAGCAGTACACTTGCAAAGCCCACACATGACAATAACCCGATTCAAGGCCCCATTCACCCGTTTTAAAAAAAATTATAACACTCCAACAAAGTAACATTATAAAACTTTATTAACTTTTAAATATAATGAACGGAACAAAAACTGTAAAAACATTTAAACATTTTTCACCCAAAAAAGCAACAATTGTCAGAAGCTGTCTTTTGTGCGAATAGTCCCAAGGCAGCACAACGTGCTGAGTTCTGGACGGCACCCAGGTGATGTCGCCTGGGTGCCGCACTGGTTTTGGTATCCTACAATGCTGCTCCGAAAATTGGCATGGGGCGTCCCGGGTGGTGCAGGGGGAGGCCTCGTCAGTAGCGGTCTGTTGTGCGAATAGTCCCAAGGCAGCAGAACGCGCTGAGATGTTGATGGCACCCAGGTGATGTCCAGTAAACTGCCGCACTGGTTTTGGTATCCTACAATGCTGCTCCGAAAATTGGCGTGGGGCGGCCCGGGGGGGGGTGCGTGGGGGAGGCGGCATGAACGGGCCTCCCCAGGTGGCGGCCATCCAGCTGAGTTGCGCCCGCTCTTGCGGCTACAGCGTCTCGCTCACCATGTTGTTGAGTTGCTCCCACTCTTGCAGTGCAGCGATAGGCGGCTGCCACATGACTCTTAAAATGGCGGACGGCTCTTCGGTTTTGGGCCTGGTCCACTAAAATGGCCCTGGGACACCTTGGAACTCGGACGCTTGCCTGCTAGGGCTTGGGCTCCATTCTCGAAAAGCGTCCCCTCAGCCGTGAAGATTCTACAAAAGTCTTGGGGGCCCTTGACTCCCGCAGGCTTCCGGTGGGGAGCGGCTGCCATGATTGCTCGCGGAATGACCACGACGGAGCCACGAGATGGTGGTGCTCTCGTGCTGACGCCAGCTTCAGTCTGAATCATCCAGAAACAAGGTGGGGCTTTCATCGTTTGGGAAAAAAAAATGTTCTAAACCAATGAAAAGTGTTATTTTTAGGTCACATGACCAAGCCTTCCATCATTAGGAAACCAAAAGTAAAATGAACCAATGAAAAGTTTTATAAACAAGTCACATGACCTGTTATGCGGCATAGGGCTACAAAAAGCGTAGAAAATCCGTTGGCACGTGAGGCGGCGTCAGTAGCGGACCGATGTGCGAATAGGCCGAAGGCAGCACAACGCGCAGAGATCCGGATGGCACCGAGGTGGTGTCCAGTAAATTGCTGCACTGGTGTGGCCATCCTACAATGCTGCGCCGAAAGACGGCGTGTCCAGCTGAGTTCCGGTCACTCTTGCGGTACAGTGACTCGAACGCGCCGAGATCCGGATGGCACCGAGGTTGTGTCCAGCAAGTTGCCGCACTGGTGTGGCCATCCTACAATGCTGTGCCGAAAGTCGGCGTGGGGTGCCCCGTTGGCTTATGAGGTGATGTCAGTAGTGGACTGATGTGTGAATAGGTCGGAACCAGCACAAGGCGCCAAGATCCGAATGGCAAGTCTTGGATGTTGAGTGCCATAGTTGAGAGTTCTGAGCAGTGCTTGTAAGACTATCTGAAGCTTATTATAAGAATCAGACTAAGTTGAAGACTGTCTGAAGCTTATTTGCACCTTTTGCAGCTTCACTATTGCCCAAGGTGGTGTCCGGCAAATTGCTGCACTGGTGTGGCCATCCTACAATGCTGTGCCGAAAGACGGCGTGTTCAGTTGAGTTCCGGTCACTCTTGCGGTACAGTGACTCGAACGCGCCGAGATCCGGATGGCACCGAGGTGGTGTCCAGCAAGTTGCCGCACTGGTATGGCCATCCTACAATGCTGCGCCGAAAGACGGCGTGACCAGCTGAGTTCCGGTCACTCTTGCGGTACAGTGACTCGAACGCGCCGAGATCCGGATGGCACCGAGGTGGTGTCCAGCAAGTTGCCGCACTGGTGTGGCCATCCTACAATGCTGCGCCGAAAGTCAGTGTGGGGTGCCCCGTTGGCTTATGAGGTGATGTCAGTAGTGGACCGATGTGTGAATAGGTCGGAACCAGCACAAGGCGCCCTGCACTGTTGAGCTTTTTTCAATGCCTGTTTTTTGTTGTTTCCCCTCCATCAAAAACAAAAAAAAATATAAAACTGTGCAAAAATACAAAAAAATGTTTAGAAAAGCAGTGCTTGTAAGACTGTCTGAAGCTCTTTTGCACCTGCTGCAGCTTCACTATTGCCCTGGTGTGGCCAAAGATCGCCCATGACATAGGCGGCCGGCTCCCGAGGTCCGGCGGAACTTTTTTCCTTTTCCTTTCTGCTTGTCCCACAATCCGTTTCACCTGAAGACACGACCAGGTTCCTGAATGTGTGCAGGGGGACGCTATTGATTGAATGAAAATGGCGGCTTGACACAAAGCTGACTCAAGCGTTGCTGTTGATGCTATACAGACAAAAATTGGTTTTCAGTTTGTACATTCTTCAGGATTTTTTTTTCCATCCAAGGCTGATTGAGAGTTTGTAGAAAAATGGCTTCAGATTTTCCACATATTACTCTTCAACATTCTTCCTAAATGTAACAATGTGAGACTCACTAGGAGAACGGCTGTTTAACTTTCCTTTCAAAATGCTGCCAACAATATTTTCTGAATGGAAGACACCATCTTGTAGCATAAAGGGCCGAAAGGGGTTCTGGTCTGGCCGATTGTTGGTGGAGACATTTTGACTATATCTTGGACCTGCCCAGCCTCGCCCAAAATGGCGCCGGTATAAATGGGACTCGTAACTCCTTGCCCGCAAATGTATATCTAGAAAATTTTATTGTAAGTGGCCCTGTCTTATTTTAATTACAAAATGTACGTCCACCGATTCCGCAACTGTTAGACACCTTAGTTCTTGCAACCTAATGGCTCGTTCGTTACGTTCCTCCATAATGTAAATGTCTCTTCATCATATACGATTTCAGTTTGCTCCGTGGCCGGCCCACGTGGTTATAGGCCCGTATTTGTATACTGACATTTTCACAATAAAGGTTTTTAAAACAAAACATGGTAGTAGTATTTACATTGGTAAAGTTTTTACTTTTAGTCACTGTTTTCGAATCAGTAAAAGGCAAGTGAAATAAAGCAGTCCAATTACATGACGGATAAAAGGTATAATATGTAGGAATGCAGTAAAGATAAATGGTCAAGGGCAGTTGTGTTTTCCACTCCTGCAACATAAAGTGATCGATAAGAATCTGATAATCAGGCGTATCTGCGACTAAGACAGCAGGCCGAGTCTCTTTTACTCAACGGCTCCGTCATGGATCGAAGAAACGCCCTTTTTCTCGAAAAAGGAATATATTTTACTTGCAGGACAGTTTTAAATTTTCCGGGAAAGTACATTAGCCTGGAATATTATAACATATATGTTTAAAAAAAAAAAATGTTCGAAAACAATAAAAAGCGTAATTTTTAGGTCATATGACCAAGCTTTTCATCATTAAAATAACAAAAGTAAAATGAACCAATGAAAAGTTTTATTAACAAGTCACATTACCTGTTATGCTTACGTTACGCGCTGCGCGCCGCGCCCCGGATCACTTCCGGGTGCGCTAACGCGGCGTGTCATATAACGCATTACGCGACAACGTAGGTCAAGAATATAGTCAAAATGTCTCCACCAACCAGCGTTCGGAACACAACCCCTTTCAGCAGTCCAAAAAGTTCTGTTAAATGACAACAGAGGGGACAGGCAACAAGAACCATCAGTCAAAGAGGGCAGGGCAAGTTCTTCTCTTCCGGGTCATGTTGGGGCGCTACCGGAACTGATCGAATTGGTAGTCTACAGTGTTTCTGAATGTTTCAGACTAAAGCTGGCGTCAGCATGAGAGCACTACCATCTCGTAGCTCCGTCGTGGCCATTCCACGAGCAGACATGGCAGCCGCTCCCCACCAGAAGCCTGCGGGAGTCGGGGGCCCCCAAGACTTTTGTAGAATCTTCAAGGCTGAGGGGACGCTTTCGAGAATGGGACCCAAGCCCTATCAGGGAAGCGTCCGAGTTCCAAGGTGTCCCAGGGCCATTTTAGTGGACCAGGCCTAAAACCGAAGAGCCGGCCGCCATTTTGAGAGTCCTGTGGCAGCCGCCTATCGCTGCACCGCAAGAGCGGGAGCAACTTAACTACATGGTGAGCGAGACGCTGTAGTCGCAAGAGCGGGCGGTAAACAGCTGAATGGCGGAAGAGGCACAGTGTAGCAAAAGCGGGCGGAATGGCAACTAAAACGGTAAAGGGGCGCCCCACTACAGCGTGTCTTCAGGTCAAACGGATTGTGGGACAAAGTCCAGAATAGAAGAGTCATCAAAAGGCAAAAAGTTCCGCCGGACCCCGGGAGCCGGCCGCCTATGTCGGGGGCGATCTCAGGCTACACCAGTGCTATAAGACTTGGGGAGGGGGTCGGAGCCAAGCGTCTTCTCCGAGTCCGTGCCATCACACCGCCCCTCGGGGGCCTCCGTCAAGCGGTTTAGGGAGGTACCATATAACATTGTTTTCAAATGCAGTCAGGTCCACAAACGACCCTCACTTACTTTGAGAATAGTGAAGCTGCAGTAGGTGGAAATAAGCTTCAGACAGTCTTACAAGCACTGCTTTTGTAAACATTTTTTGATTTTTTTGTATTTTTACACAGTTTTATATATTTTTTTGTTTTTGATGGAGGGGAAACAACAAAGCACAGGCATTGAAAAAGGCTCAAACTCAGAACTCTGAACTATGGCACCCAACATCCAGGACTTTCCATCCGGATCTTGGCGCCTTGTGCTACTTCCGACCTATTCACACATCGGTCCACTACTGACATCATCTTATAAACCAACGTTATGTAAATAGTTATTTAATAAATTGTTTTACCCTGTTTCTTTGCTGGTGTGTTGTCTATATTTTTAATATTTGCATAGGGTTTGTCGTTATTTTGGGCGGGATGGGTGACGGAGCCGAGCTGTCTTGCAGCCCTCATGGTGTGGAGCTCAGTTCATCTCACTAGTTTCGTATTTCTCATGAGGGGTTGTGGTTAATGTTTCTATTTTAGCGAGGTCTAAAAGAGATCCCATTAGTGGCCTACTGATTTTGCTCGATTCCATTTGTTTTTTTAAACGATTTTTCACTATCTGCAAAGACTAAACAGAGTATTGCGACTCTGTGCTTGTTTGTAAATAGAGAATGAACCAAAGAGAACCAATTCTAAAACAGTAAATGCTTGGATAACAATCAATCAAATGGAGAGAGAAGCAGGCACGACGGATTACAACGGGGCAAAGGCCTGCGTTAACTACCCTTCACTGTCTACAAAGAGAGAGTACTCCTAAGAGAAAAGAGAGGGGAAGGGGGGTGCAGCGTTCAAAGCACATCAGCGTGCATAAATACGAAAATGTTTTTATCTATCACGTACTTGACATTTTAAAGCTTTTCATATTTGCTATTAAAAAACCATTGAAATTCACTGAAAAAACCATAGGTTATAGTCGATATATAGTTAGGGATTTGCATTTACAAAACCTTATTTTACTCGCATAAAACCATTGAAATTCCATATATAGTTAGATGCGCTAACTATATATCGCGCACCCGCAATCCACTGCTGATGATGTCACATATTACATCATTCATGACATGGTTAGTGACATCACTGATGACATCACTGATGACATCTCAAATGACATCACTGATGACATCACTGATAACATCTCATTTGACATTACTGATCACATCACTGATGATATCATTCATGTGATAATACGATGAACCTCTTCAGACTCTAATATAACCTTAGATACAATCAGTGTAAACAGACACTCACAGACTGTCACTCATCCATGGAGTTACTCACACACCTAGTCAGTCATGCAAAGAATCAATCACACCTCCATTTCCTCAACTATACAGTTGTACACACCTTACTTATTCAAACATATACTAACACATATTTTCTCTCTTATACAATCCCTGATACAAGTTCACAATGATCCATACAGCCACTCACACATTCACTGGCTCTTATGCACAGTTATTTATATATGTCAACTCTCACATGTACTATGTTTTACATATTTACTTACTTTGACATGTAGCACTGAGATATCCATTCACTCACCAATACACTCATGCACACAGTCAACCGCCCATACAGCTGTTTCCACATGCACTTTTGAAACCAATCATCTAGTGAATCAACTGCTCACACATCCATGCACAGAGTCCTACACCTCCCAACCACCCACACACACACTCAGTCTCCCATACAAATACTTGGGCAACCAATCAATAACCCATATAGTTACTCATATAGCTACTTATCAACACATGCAACAGTTTACAGAACAACAGACATAATGATGCACAAATTAAGACAGTTTAGTCACTAACCCATGCACTCAGTGAGAGACATTTAATCACTCACTCATACAGTCAGTCATGCACCTACTAAATCCTTCATCCAGACACTTATACATCCACTCATTCTTCAATATGTAAGACATATTTTAACTTTACAGAAACATACAGTCACTGGATGTTGTCATCAGTGATGTCATCAGTGATGTCATTTGAGATGTCATCAGTGATGTCATCAGTGATGTCACTAACCATGTCATGAATGATGTAATATGTGACATCATCAGCAGTGGATTGCGGGTGCGCGATATATAGTTAGCGCATCTAACTATATATGGAATTTCAATGGTTTTATGCGAGTAAAATAAGGTTTTGTAAATGCAAATCCCTAACTATATATGGCCTAAAACCAATGGTTTTTTCATTGAATTTTCAAGGTTTTGTAAATGCAAATTCCTAACTATATATCGACTATAACCTATGGTTTTTTCAGTGAATATATATATATATATAACACAACCACCGTCTCCTCCCGCAATCGCTCTCACCACGATCACGCTGTGGACACAGACACGGACCAAAATTTCAGATGCTGGTTAGATATATTCCGCTGTCGCCATAACGTTTTCGGCACAGAGCCTTGATCACATGACCAATATATATATATATATGTTTATTAGTACATGATACACGGTTGGCCAATTTGTACTATTTGTAGCCAACAACCAACTAACAATTAGGCAATTGCTAAATGCAATCAGAAAAACATATGTAGAAATAAATATGTACATAAATGTATGGAACCTGAAAACAGAAGGAGATAGTTAGGCAAGAAAAGTCAGAAGACAAGAATTAGTAGAGCACCTCACCCACTGTCTGTTCATCCCGTTTCCACTTCACCAGAAGGGAGCCCGTTTCTCCAGCCGAACCATGAGACAGCGTGACACTATGCGTCCCACCGTTACAGCTGGTCGTCTGCCTTGTTCTGGACTTCCACCGAACAGAACCAGACACCTCCTTTAGTACAAGTGGAAACGTAAGATGAAGCTCCTGTGACAGAGTCCGTACCACTCCACACCAAGGCCACAGCTTCAGCTGGCCAGGCGTCTGTATGGCTTTAAAGCAGAGCGAGCACATTCCTCTGACAAGAACCAGTTCTCTCTGGTCTATGAAGCGCAAAAAACAAGTGAAAAGGAAAACATGGTCTTCTCACCTAGAGAAGCTCAGGAAATGGCGACAGCTCAGAAAATAGAGTCACTCAAGCATAAGCCTCTATTCATGCTAAAGAGCAAAATTAGTATGCAAGATGGCATAAGATCAGGCCAAAGGCAATAGTCAGCACTGCCGTTAAGCAGGATAAAGTCAGAAACAGGAGGGGACATAATCAAACCCTACTTTGTAACTTATTCTTACTAGGCAGGCCTACACATCACTATATTATGCTAAATACGACTGAGATGGTGATGGGCGACAGACATTATCAGGCTATTTATCCACATAAATGGCACATTCCTTACAGTGCAGTCAGTGACTGCACCTGCTTGCAAGGCGGATGTCTGGGGGTCCATGGGATTCCCCCTTCTCCCCCTCCAGAGGGCTGCCATAAGGCAGTGCACTGACACCTTTTAGGTGATGCACTGTCAGTGCGCCTCCTGAGAGGTTCGACACGGGTGCAGAGGCCAAGGGATTCCCTCATTTGCATGGGGCTCACCCTCTGAAGATAGAACTGCAGCTTTTGTGTGCCAATGCTATCTGCATTACAGAAGGGGCTGCACAAGCATCTGCAGCCCCTTCTGTAATACTAAAGTGTCACATGGGTGAGCAAAGCGGCCGCAAACACCCGTTGCACCCTGGGGCACTTTCATAATATCGCATATGGGACTTGGTGTCTTCGGGCCAGGTATTATTGGATATTGGGCTTGCACACCCAAATATTTCAGTCCCAGAGAAACTCACAATTGCGGATGTTAATATTTCACTCATAGTTATATCTCTGGGTGAAATTCCACCACTCATAATGAAGGCTGAATATAAGATTCAGAGCAGGACTGGGAACCAAAAGAAACCCTGGCAAAATGTGCAAACAAGCCCATTCCCTTCCTTGTTACCTCTCTATATGTCCATTCTATATCTCCCGACTTCTCTTCTCTGCCTGTTCCCCTTCTCTCTGCAATATCTGGCCATATTCTTGCTTTTCATTGATGTCTTTCTCTTAACTATCTTTCCTACTCATCTATCTCTGATCTCTCTCTATCCTCTCATTTTCTTTCCTTTCACTCAGTTTCACTCACTCTGCCCCTTCCTCCCTGCACCAGTTACTATAAGCACTGCAGAGCTGCGTAGTGACAGAGAGTAGAGCAATGGCCATGGGCCTTTAAAAACTGGCCTCCACTTGCTCCAGGCCCCAGGACAAGGGCTAATGAGATAAAAGCATTGACTAGGTTCCTGTTGTCTCACAATGTAACACAGGTGTTTCATTCATGAGACCAATTACAATATGAAAGTGTTCTCCTTCCCCGGTTGTTTCCCTGCAATGACCACCCTAGAGATTCTCCTTGGATGTGCACAGCCTGCCAGGCATTTTCCAGTTACATCAGTCAGGGGACTGTGTGCTGGTCCTGAAACTGCCATGATACTCTATTCCTTCTAATAATGCAGTTATCACTTGGCAATGTCTCGACCTTGCCCTTTCAAGCGTCCTTTTCCTCCTAGTTTCGGTAGGATGAGCCTTTTAATACATGCAATTTGTGACAACCTAAGTAATTTTGTGTGTTGTAGTCCTGGTTTGCTTCCATTCAGGTAATTAGTGTGATTAATACCTCTTTTTCTGTGATCACCCCTATTGTTTGCTGACTGGTGTTACTGGATTTCAAACTCTGCAAACTGGGGCATTGCTGGCCAGTCCGTGGGGTATATTGCCTGAACCCTAAAACAAGGTAATACTGACTAATGCGAATTTGGAATATATAACTTTCATAATAGTTTATGGTGCTGGAATATACATTGATGGCATGGAAAGATAAAAGCCACCAGTGAACTTCAGTTCATGTTTTACTATCTACTAGACTTAGAAAGAAAGCATGGATTGAGTCTTACCCAGACAGTCTGAATACTACAGCTTTTATACCTGCTGGCGAATCTTTTAAAATAACTCTTTTTGACAGGAAAGAATACTCATTTAAATAATAAATAAGTCACCCCTAAATCAGCATGTGGCCCACAATGTAGTACTACTAGTATTTAAACGTGCTACATGCAAGAATCTAGTGCTTGCATGCACCTACAGTGGTTGACCCCCTTAACCCTATTTTCATTGTAAGAAGAAGCTGCCTGGTGAGAAACATCTAAAGTTTAGAATAAAATCATAACTCTGTTATCTTTGGTTTGGTAAAACCTACCAGAATGATCCAACCACTGTTTTGAAAGTTGAATAAAACTCAAATTGACTGGTGAAGACGGATTACTAAAAATTATTTTGGAAAAGTAATTTTAGAAAGTTAAACTTTATCTGCCTGAACCTCTAGTTGGCTAATTAGCTTGCCAGCAGCTAGTCCCTGTTAATGCTTAATAAGGGGTGAAAACTGCTCCCAGAGTAGAAGCGATTGCTTTGCTTTTTGTCAGGAAGACCTGGATGTGAGGTATGTGACTACTGTAAGCTCAGGAGTAGAAGGTTTAGAGACTTCACTAACTTGAAAGGGACCAGGCTGAGGCCTCCCCCTGCACAGTTCAGTGTAAAAAAAGATCTAGGGAAGAGAAGCCCTTTGTTCCGTGGGCCATCTGTAGACAATGTGCACCAGCAGCCCAGTGGGAGGGGAAGCTGGTACCAGAACCAGTTTGGTGTAGTGGAGGAGAAGAGGACTACTCAACACACTCCTGACTTGCACACCAGAGCCTCCAAGAGCAGGCACGTGCTGTTATATTGCATTTGCCTCAGAATGGTGCACAGTGGGATAGACTCAGAAAGTCAAACAGAGTGTGCTGCAAAAGTGGAAAGGGCTGCCTCTGGAAATTATTTTCTTCCTTGATTAGGGAGTGTCTAAGAGTTACTCCCATGCACTGATTAGTGTAACCTACGTAGGGGGCATTTCAATTACAGCCCATCAGCTCACTTCTGGACCTGAAGAAGAACAGAAAAGGACTGGGCATGCTGTCTATGACCTGTGTGGAGACTCGAAGGACTGCACCATTTCCCGCTTGTACTGAGGACTGGGACGAGGGCTGAAGGGTCAATTAGCTGACCTCCTGTGTGGCAGGGCCAGACTGGGACCCAACGCAGCCTTCACAATTTTCTCAGACCAGCCCCTGAGGAAGTACTGTCTCTCCATAGGAGGCTGGAAACGCTTACTTGCTGCTTTTATTACTGGGACGATATTGCAGCACTGCTGCAAAACCAGCCCCTACTGCTGCAAACCCTTCCCTCATACATCCAGCCTACTGGGGAAACACCTGCTGTCCAGTAGGCCATGCCGACCCTGCTGTGTGGCTACGGGGACACAACAAGTTGTGTCTTGTTCCTGAAGTGACCAGTTGACCAATAACAATGGACCTAGACTGGACACTACTGTGGATCTTTTCCGGAGTGAGCCTGAAGTTAACCCCTTCCACGCTGATGACGAGCTGGGTTCGTCATGGCGTAGCCTCCTCGCACGCTGATGACGAGCCCAGCTCGTCGCGTAACATGCGTTTTTAAAAATCTCAGCGCAGGAGCGGAATTCCACTAGTGCACATGCGGTTAAGCATCTTGACCGGGCAAAGTGACAAAACATATCCGCCCAACTAGAGGACTTCAGGGGCTGTAGAATTTTAATTTTTCCAATTTGAGATTCTTCAGCCAAACCAACAGCTTCAAAAGGATCTTGTCCGAGGATTATCAGACTCTGGCAGGACTTCTTCAGATTCATAGCTTACCCACTTAGAGGATTTCAACTTTCATTTCAGCGACTAAGGGCAACATTTATAGTTTGAGTAGTCTGTCAGGTAAAATCTAGATGCACCTGCCTCATTTAGAGATGGGCGAAGCTTAAGTTTTCCAACAGGCATCAATCAATGGAAAAGGTTTTCCAACTGGAAGTAGGGACCATTGCAGGAAGGACTTTAAAATACCCACCCTGTTTCAGAGTGGATGGTCTAGTTTCTTTTATTTTCTGTCTGTCACAGCCGAGAAAGCCTAGTGGGGAGAAACAGAGAAAAAATAATGACCCCCTTAAACCCTGGGAGAAAACTCCAAACGTTTTGCACATTGAAAGAAACTGCCATGACGGTGGTTCCTTTCAATATAAAGAGCTAACAGCTTAGGTGGTTTCTATAAATTGACAGATGGTAGTTTGTCAGGAGAGAAGAAGTAATGTTCACACTGAGCACTGTCCATCAAAGGATAAATCAGTCAGAAGATACAATCTTTGACTGGGATGACTAGTTTGGGGTATCTGACCTCTGTTCCATTGCAGTCAGTCTGAAAACGTGTCTAGGTCCCGGTCAACACTAACGTCTGGTTGGCTCTTCACTTTTTCTTGGTACTCAATATTTAAGCATCATATCTCTGTTTCCCCTTTTTGGATTTTATGAATTTTGGTGTTCTCTATCCAAATAATTATTTCTCTAGTTTCAGAAATTGGTTGTGTTTTTTTAAATATATTGTGTCTGGATTTTTTAATTTTTTTGTTATACTGGTAAATCCTTCTCCTTCAGTTAACCTGTCTGCTCTGTGACATAGCTGCCAAAGGTAGAAGTAGAACCCATGTATATTTATTGAATGTCTGTGTTGGACCTAACAGGATTTTGGACTTATTACTTGAAAAGGACTCACACCTTCTGAACTAATAACCTGTTTTCTTATACTTAGACACTGCTGATAGAATTGATTTGTGCTTTGCAAGGCCAGGACTGGAAACAGTGTATACAACTACAACAATTTGGGTTATGTGAAATGTGCAGTAAGAACCCACCTCAAGCAATTATCACATTCTTTTTCAGGGTTAACCACTAAAGTCAACTGAGCTCAACGTCTTATAGCTGTGGAACAGAGTAGACAGGCTTAACTGAGTGGCAACGTGTAAATGAACTATGTTGTGCTAAACAGTAATAAAGTTGAAATGAAAAACAATACAAATCCCAAAATTAATTAGAAAGATAGTCAACTTTAATATCCAAAAAAACAAAAAATCCAATACGAGGAAATAAAGACATAAATTTGTAAATGTTTAGGTTGGAATAGTGAGAAGAAGCACAAAGTTCAAATGATTGTTAAGGGTCACAAGGAAAAAATTACTGTGATGGAGCATGGGTCTGATACATTAACCAGGTTTATCCTGGTCGAAGATTTTACCTCTGACTTTAATTCTTTACTTCCCAATCCACTGCCGGAGTACACTTCTAAAGCCACCAAACACCTCAGGGGAGACATTTAGAGACTTGCAGAGTGTCAAGTAGAATCCAGTCCAGGACCAGTTTCCACTGATCAGCTGGGCAGTTGCAGGAAAGGCGTCTTGTAGCTTTTTGTATCACTGTAGCCTTGTGACCTTTAAAGTGCACTTCAATGACCTGGGTACAAGAGGGAGAGCAGGTCCAGTCTACAAGGCTCTTAACAGGTCTAAGAAAATAGGTGCAGTCCTCTTCTGATCTTCCACAGGTCCCTGAGTCTTCCGAAGTGGCATTAGCTAGTTGGGGGGAAATTACACCTGAGAACATCCTAATCCATGGAGTAAATGGAGTAAAGGTTCTCGGAGCTAACCCTTTCCACTTTAGGCATTTTCCAGATGGAAGATTTGTTTCGCCACATTCAACTTGTACTATGGTAATCCTAGTACCCTGTTACATCTAACAATACATTTCAGTTTGAGGCAGGTCCTGTACTCACATCAACTTCAGAAAAGATGCCTGGTAGAGTAAAAACGGAGTTTTCAGCAACCAGACAGTGAATACACACAAATTGTCGTTTCAATTCTGTTTCCATCTCTTGAGGTGCATCACAGATGTTCCATATCTATATATATATTTATATATAACTGAGGAAAAAATAAATATCTGAGCCATACCTTCCTGTGGTCCGTGTCTCTCTAACCCATCGAGGTGCGAGCTGGAGAGTCGTTTGTTGGTGATATTTATATATATATATGTATGTCCAAAAATGCCTAAAGCTTCAAGGACGCACACACACAAAATGATTAACCAGCATGTGGCCTGGTCGCCACCACGCTCATCCTGCTGCCTCTTTGACCTGCCTGCCCGCCTGCCTTCGCCCGGGCGACACAGCCGCCACTGATCCGCCCGCACCCGAGCACCAGAGTTTCCCACCGCTGCCTCCCTGCGGCCCTGCCCCCGACAGCCCAGTGGCAGACCCGCCGCCGACCCTCCTCCTGGCTGCCCTCTTAAGGGAGCCGCATCCACCCCTCGGGAGCGACCACTGTGCTACTCCTGTGGCCTGGTCGCCCCCACGCTCATCCTGCTGCCTCTTTGACCTGCCTGCCTGCCTGCCTTCGCCTGGGCAACCCAGCCGCCGCTGAGCCCGCCGCCGGCCCGCCCCAGAGCACCAGAGTTTCCCGCCGCTGCCTCCCTGCAGCCCCGCCCCCGACAGCCCATTGGCAGACCCGCCGCCGACCCTCCTCCCGGCTGCCCTCTTATGTCACCCCCACGCACGTGCAGCGTTCACGCGCAGCGGGCGCGCCAATTGTTCCCCGAAGGCGCGCCAATGGCAAGCCCATCTGCGCCCGTCTGCGCCTGGACCGTGCCCATACCAGGACCCCTGGCCCCCGCCGATGCAAGACCACCAGAAGGACCTATGACGCCGCCACTCGCAACGCACTCAATGCCGGCCAAAACCCTACCTGCTGCTGAGCAACCCCGAGACGCATCCACGGACCCTTCTCCTGCCAAGCCTACCGATTCACCTGCTACCGGACCTGCACCACCCCCGCCAAGACGAGCACTAGCAGCAACCACCTGAAGTGCTCCCTGCTCAACACCCACTCCATCCACAGGCATGCCGTGGACCTCTGGGACCTGCTTGACGCGACAGCACCGGACGTCGCCTTCCTCACCGAAACCTGGATGAACGCCTCCTCAGCGCCCGACATCGCCATTGTTATCCCGGACGGATACAAGATCACCCGGAAGTACCGCGTCATCCAGACGGGAGGAGGAATCGCCATCGTACACAAGAACACCATCCGCATCTCGACTAACTCCGACGAAACCTTCACCGCTGCTGAATAGGTGTGAGCGGGAAATCCGTTACGCTCGCGGATTTTGCGGATTTTTGGGAAATCCGCAATCCGCGAATTTTGCGGATTTCCCGCAAAATCCGCAAAAAAAAATCCGCAAACGTAACGGGTTCAAAAGTTGAACCCCCACTCATGCAACTATTTTACAATGGCGCCAGCAAGCTGCCAGCGCCGTTGTAAAATAGTTACAAAGTTAGCTTGCACAGGAACCACTAGATAAAACGAAGCAGGTGCTGCTTTATTTTATCTAAGTGCTTCCTATGCAAGCTAACTTTGTAACTATTTTACAACGGCGCTGGCAGCTTGCTGGCGCCATTGTAAAATAGTTGCATGGCTGGGCACAGGTCTGCAGCTCACTCAAGGGACCCCTGCGCCCTTCGGGGCGATTGCATAGTAACACACACATGGTCGCTCGAACTAGTTGATGCTCAAATTCAGTGACTCATTCATTAGCCCAAAAACAATCGTGAGCATCGTCGAGGCTGGACAGGTGTGCCTTCTTCCCAAATCTACCGTGGAAAATCAGCTGTGATGCTGGATAGGCTTTGTGACCAGGAGCTTCTTTCTCTTCATCTGCTGAACTGATCTTTCTCTGACCTTTTATTCACACAAGAGGCACATACCCTACTGGGCACATTGTGCTCGCACGGGTTTCTGCAAGTTCGCACGCGTTTTGTACAATTTCGCAATTTGCAAAATTGTACAAAACCCTCGCGAACTTGCAGAAACCCGTGCGAACATAAAAAAAATCCGAAAATTCGCGGGAATTCGCGATTTTGCGGATTGCGAGTTCGCAAATCCGCAAAATTCGTGAACGCGAGATTCGCAAAATTCGCCCATACTTACTGCCGAAGACCTGCACTTCCAGATACACACTGACCCCAAGACCACCCTCCGAGGCACCCTCATCTACCGACCACCGGGACCACGCACGCAATTCAGCGAAGACATCGCAGACTTCATCAGCCCGCACGCCCTTCCCTCCGCCGACTACATCCTCCTAGGGGACCTCAACTTCCATTTGGAGAACAACAACGACCGAAACACCACCGCCCTGCTGGACAAGCTCGCCAACCTCGGACTCAAGCAACTGGTGAAAACCCCCACCCACTACGCCGGACACACGCTTGACCCAGTCTTCTCATCCAGCAAGCACATCTCCTTCAGCCACGCCACCGGACTCCATTGGACCGACCACAGTTGCGTCCACTTCAGCTTCAGAAGAACTACGACCCACCGACGCCGAAGCTGGAGCAAGATCACCACCTCCCTCAACCAGAACACTCCCACCAGCACAACGGACCCCAACGAAGCAGCACGCAACCTCACCAAGTGGCTGACCGCCTGCGCCGATGACCTCGCACCTCTAAAGAAACCTCCCAGCAGACCCGGTAGCAAGAAAACCCCCTGGTTCACCGACGCACTGAAGGAATCCAAGAAGAACTGCCGCACCGTTGAGAAAGCCTGGCGGCTTGACCAGACCACAGACAACAGGACCGCCCTCAAGCACGCCACCCGCAAACACCACCAGCTGATCCACGCAACAAAGAAGACAGCACTCAAAGAACGACTGGACAACAGCGCCCACGACAGCAAGGAACTCTTCAGCATCGTCAAAGAGTTCTCCAACCCCAGCGCCGGAATTAACGACATCACTCCCTCGCAAGACCTCTGCAACTCACTTGCCTCGTTCGTCCACCGCAAGATCGCAGACATACACAACAGCTTCGACGCACAGACCACGCACCCTACCACCGAACCGACGCCCGCCACCACCACCCTCTGCAACTGGACCCCGATCAGCACCGAAGACACCACCCGCACAATGAACTCCATCCACTTCGGATCACCAACCGACCCATGCCCACACCACGTCTTCAACAAAGTCGACGCCATCATCGCATCCCATCTCCGAGACATCATCAACTCCTCCTTCCACACCGCCACCTTCCCGGAGAGCTCACTGCCCTCCTGAAGAAACCAACGGCGGACCCCACCGACCTCAAGAACTACGTCCCATCTCGCTCCTTCCTTTTCTGGCCAAAGTCACCGAGAAGACCGTCAACAGACAGCTTGCCGCCTTCCTCTAGACAAACGGATCCCTCGACCCCTCGCAGTCCGGGTTCCTGGCCAACCACAGCACTGAGACCGCCCTCATCGCAGCCACCGACGACATCAGAACCCTGATCGACAACGGGGAAACAGCGGCCCTCATTCTCCTGGACCTCTCTGCGGCATTCGACACTGTCTGCCACCGCACCCTAGTGAAGCGCCTCAGCAACATCGGAATCCCAGAGAAAGCACTGGAGTGGATCATCTCGTTCCTCGCCGGAAGGACCCAGAGAGTCCGCCTACCTCCGTTCAGATCCGAGGCCACCAAAGTCATCTGCGGCATACCACAAGGATCTTCACTGAGTCCAACCCTCTTCAACGTCTACATGAGCCCCCTCGCAGCCATCGCACGCCAACATAACCTCAACATCATCTCCTATGCCGACGACACCCAGCTGATCCTCTCCCTCACCAACGACCCCACCACCGCCAGAGCCAACCTACACGAAGGGACGAAAGACGTCGCCGACTGGATGAAGAACAGCCGCCTTAAACTGAACTCAGACAAGACGGAAGTCCTCATCCTGGGATCATCACCCTCCGCCTGGGACGACTCCTGGTGGCCCCCGGCCCTGGGCACCGCTCCCATACCAACGGACCACGCACGCAACCTAGGCTTCATCCTGGACTCCTCCCTGTCGATGACCAGACAAGTCAACGCTGTGTCATCCTCATGCTTCAACACCCTGCACATGCTCCGCAAGATCTTCAGATGGATCCCCACTGAAACCAGGAAGACCGTCACCCAGGCACTCGTCACCAGCCGACTGGACTACGGGAACACCCTCTACGCCGTAACCACAGCCAAACTTCAAAAAAGACTCCAACGCATCCAGAACGCCTCCGCACGTCTCATCCTGGATATCCCGCGACACAGCCACATCATTGGACACCCGAGAGTCTGGTGACTGGCTCCCCATCAGCAAGAGAATCACGTTCAGACTCTTCACCCACGCACACAAGGCACACAAGGCTCTCCACGACCTGGACCCCAAGTACCTCAATGACCACCTGACCTTCTACACGCCCACCCGCCAGCTACGATCGACCAGCCACGCCCTCGCCACCTTACCACGCATCCGCAGAGCCACCGCCGGAGGAAGATCCTTCTCCTACTTGGCAGCCAAGACTTGGAACTCCCTCCCCACCCATCTACGGCGAACCCAAGACCATCTCTCCTTCAGGAAGCAGCTCAAGACCTGGCTGTTCAAGCAGTAACTTACCCCTCTCCCCCAGCGCCTTGAGACCCTCCCGGGTGAGTAGCGCGCTTTACAAATGCCGTGATTGATTGATTGATTGATATATATATATATATATATATATATATATATATATATATATATATATATATATATATATGTCCAAAAATGCCCAAAGCTTCAAGGACGCACACGCACCAAATGATTAACCAGCCGGTTTATTTGCAAGAAGGAAAACAGCGCTGTAATCCAGTCATTTTTAACCCTTAGCCCAACACGTTTCGAGGCTCCAGCCTCTTAATCATGGGCAACTTTGAAAGTGAATGTTCGACAGAGAGCTCTAATAAATTAGTTGCATGCAGTAACCCCGTGGGTCACGTTCAGTATGTGATTTACCTTTCCTGCATGCTGGGACTTGTAGTCTATAGAGCCAAATCATACCCTCTAGTGGGTTCTGTTTAGATATTCACATTATTTCAATTAATATCATATATCATAATAATTTACCTCCTGAAGGTTGCTGCAGTGGATGTCAGAGTGCATCTCCAACTGGTGGGTACCTTGGAGCTTTGATTTATACGGGGCCTCCCAGCCGCGGGAAATGCACCACCCATAAATTTGGGGCCACTGATCTCCGAATCATGGAGTCTCAATGTGGAGGCATCCATGGAGGATTGACAAGCCGCATGTGCGAGTGGAGGCCCATTGGTGGGCTTGAAACATTTCAGACAGCGGCATATAACTGAAGCACATACTACAAGACCCACAAACTAACGCGGACTCATTCGAGTTGCACATTGGAGGGCTCATATTTTTAAGTGGGAGGTGTGGCCTCTATGCCAAAATGACTGTTGCACCACTAAGGAGTGCAATGTTCACAAATCGTGTCCGGCGTGAATCGACAGGCATGCTGTAAACTGGATCCGCCCGCCGATCCGGCTTTTACCTCATGAAGGTTGCTGCAGTGGATGTCAGAGTGCATCTCCAACTGGTGGGAACCTTGGAGCTTTGATTTATATGCGGCCTCCAGCCGTAGGAGATGCACCACCCGGAAATTTGGTGCCACGGATCTCCGAATCATGGAGTCTTAATGTGGATGCATCCATGTAGGATTGACAAGCCGGATGTGCGAATGGAGCCCATTGGTGGGCTTGAAACATTTCAGATAGCGGCACATAACTGAAGCACACACTACAAGACCCACAAACTAACGCAGACTCATTCGAGTCGCCCATTGGAGAGCTCCTGTTTTTAAGTGGGAGGTGTGGCCTCTATGCAAAAATTACTGTCGCGCCGCTGAAGAGTGCAATGAGCACAAAGCACGTCCGGCATGAATCGACAGGCATGCTGTAAACGGGATCCGCTCGCCGATCCGGCTTCTACCTCATGAAGGTTGCTGCAGTGGATGTCAGATTGCATCTCCAACTGGTGGAAACCTTGCAGCTTTGATTTATACACGGCCTCCCAGTCGCGGAATATGCACCACCCGGAAATTTAGGGCCACGGATCTCCGAATCACAGAGTCTCAATGTGGAGGCATCCATGGAGGATTGACAAGCCGGATGTGCGAGTGGTGGCCCATTGGTGGGCTTGAAACATTTCAGACAGCAGCACATAACTGAAGCACACACTACAAGACCCACAATCTAACACAGACTCATTCGAGTCGCCCATTGGAGGGCTCATATTTTTAAGTGTGAGGTGTGGCCTCTATGCCAAAATGACTGTCGCGCCGCTGAAGAGTGCAATGAGCATGAAACGCGTCTGGCGTGGATCGACAGGCATGCAGTAAACTGGATCTGCCCGCCGATCTGGATTTTACCTCATGAAGGTTGCTGCAGTGGATCTCTGAGTGCATCTCCAACTGGTGGGAACCTTGGAGCTTTGATATATATATATATATATATATATATATATATATATATATATATATATATATATATATATATACATACATGCAAATATATATATATTTATATACAGATTTTGCTATTTTTTGCGACTTTTTCACATTTTCTAATATAATGTTGAAATTTGGATCCACTCTCCTTTTTGAACCCCTGTGATCAAATTAGCTTGGATAATGTGAAGAACTGTGAATGGGAAAGCCTTTCTTAGTACCTATCTTTCATTTTAGGTACTGAACCATGACTACAGATCTTTTATCACACTGGGTACAACCACATTTGTTCTTAAGGTGCTCTTCAAATATTGACAACATTATACATCATTGATCATGTTTACATTGAACTATGGAGCACTTCTTACTTAAGGTACTTTAACATCTTAAAACTGCGTACCTCATACCAATTATTAATTTTACTTGTGTGAAAGAAAAATAAAAAGAAAATAACGTTTCAAAATATTACGCACATGTTGATTTCTTATATGTGGCACCAAATCTTAAAAATCTGATTCCCACAATACAGTGCATTTTCTAAATGGTTGATTACCACCATGAAATCTTGTTCCTTTAAATATGCTTTTAAACTTGGAATATACACTTTTTTTTTATAAATGAGGGTGAGCCAACCAATTCTTTATAATCAACTTGCACTTTCAATCATGTGGCTCGGACGAAGGCCTCTGGCCGAAACGCGTAGGTTGTTTGTTTGCTCCTGGTGCACCTAGCACTTTGCACTTTCTAATGGAGAATGTTTGGAGGAAAAAATAGAAATGGAAATAAAATGAAGAACGCTTGAAACAACTATGAATTGCCTCAGTCTTGCTGCTGTGAGTGCTGCCTCTCTGTGTTTCTTTGGGATCTGGTGTTAACATCGGAGGAGTAAAACACAGGAAATCCATTTTTCCCGATGATCAGTACTTCAGTTTTGTAGGAGTTGAGTTGGAGGCAATTGTCTCTCATCCATTTGGCTACATTTGTCATGGCGTTGATTGGAGGGGATCCGTTGAGTGTCATCTCCGTAGGATATTATGTTGAGTCTATGGGATCTGACCACGTCTGCGAGAGGGGTCATGTAGATGTTAATCCTTGTGATTCGCTGCATATGATGTCTTTGGGTGTGGAGGTGAAGGGAATCAGTTGGATGCTTTAAGTGCAGAAGGAGGAAATCGAATTGAGGGAGACTTTGTGTATGCCTATGGACCCAGCTCTGTTCTGCAGAGTCTTGCCCTGATGACTTTGAATAATTCCTAAATAGACTGGTTTAAATACAGTTTCATGTTATATATTTGTTATGTGGTTGGTGCGTGTGCGTCCATCACAGACATTATGCAGAGGAATGTTGTGGTTATGTTTCATGTAAAATTCATTAAAAAGTTTCTTTTAGATCAAAACAGGACCCCACATATGAAAAATGGGAGGATGTCACAGAGATTTGCAGGGATAATAATGAGCTCCAGTTTGGCCGGTCCAAGAGCATTTTGAGTGCAACCACTCCTCCCTGTGCTCTGGCCAGCCCAGTCCCGCCTCACCCTTACCTGGCTCCGAGTCCTCACTGAAAAATAAAATGATAATATCCTTGTGTTATTATCATTTTATTTTTATTGTTTTGCACTGCTCAAAGAACATTGGGGCCACGCTCCTCTGCCTGAGCTGAGGAGCCGCCACCGCTGCTAAGCTAGGGAACAATGGACATTTCTTATTTAACTACTTACAGCATAGAGGAGGCAGTTCTAGCCTTGCCTCGTACCTGTTTACTTGTCTCTTCTCTAGATCGTGCCGTCACAGAACAGCTGGTTGTGTGTTCCTCTTCCTTGCGATCCATTTTACACGTCTTCTGGGTTAGATTTTCTTGGTTTTTCCTGGCATGTTTTTACTATGAAAATGCCCGCTTTCAAGCTGTATTTTCAGGCCTTACGATTAGAAAAATATTTGTTGGGCTAAAAGAACAGAAATTTGGATCTATATGCACATTATGGAAGCAGGCCAAAGAAAGCGTATAGCATGGCATATGAAACGCATTCTGCTCTGAATCATGGGCACTGTTGTGAAGGAAGTGTATCTCACAGACCATCTGTTCACCGATCTTCAAAAACACTTACTTTGACTTTCTAAATAACACTACCATCACTCCTGTAGGAATTAGTGAATAATTTGCAAGTGCAAAACATGCCAACACATTTCAGCCTGATCTGGTTTTCAATAGGAATCTAACAACGCATTCGACATGTTCTAAAAAAAGTTCAGTCTTTTTTATTTACTAAACAACACAAGCATTTGCAATGCAATAGGTCTCGCATTAGGAACGTTTGAGCTATTGGTATTGTAAATGACACATTTTTTATTTATGTGTTGGTTTGGAAAATAGCAAAATTAATATCTTTGTCATTTACAATGCCAATAGTTATAACTTTTGCAAATGTGACACCAATAGCATTTGTACTGCAATATGTATTGTATTTACATGACTTACATGTATTGATATTACAAATAACAATGGCTTTTAATTTTTTTAATTAATTAATACTTAAATAAAAGTTATTGTAATTTATAATGGCAATAGCTTAAACTTTTGTAAATAACTTTTGTGAAGATTATGTTCAGTGTATTTTATTGTGACGAAAATCCAAGAACAGAAGTGAAATATTAACATATTTTTGTGGCATTTGTAATAAAGCTTGAAACATTGAGAGAACATATTTGAACCAGTTGTTGTTGATTGGTTGCACAGACTGATTCTGTGGTGGCGCTGAGTGATGTTGTGTTGGCGAACGAGTGATGCTGTGGTGTTCAGTGATGCTGTGGTAGCGCATAGTGATGTTGTGGTGCACCTGAATGATGCTGTGTTGGTGCTGAGTGATGCTGTATGGTGTGCTATGTTTTCTTTTGCTATCCTATGTTTTGTTTTGTTATGCTATGCTATGTTTTGCTATCCTATGCCTTGATTTGTTATGCTATGCTATGCTGTGTTTTGTTATGCTATGCTATGTTTTGTAATGCTATGCTATGTTTTGCTATGCTATGCTTTGTTATGCTATGCTATGTTTTGTTGTGCTATGCTATGTTTTGTTGTGTTGTTTTTTATTATGCTATGCTTTGTTTTGCTATGCTATGTTTTGTTATGTTATGCTATGCTATGTTTTGTTGTGTTTGGTATGCTATGCTATGTTTTGCTATGCTATGATATGTTTTGTTTTGCTATGCTATTTTTTGTTGTGTTTTGTTAAGCTATGCTATGTTTTGTTGTGTTTTGCTATGTTTTGTTATGCTATGTGTTGTGTTTTGTTATGCTATGTTTTGTTATGTTATGCTATGTTTTGTTATGCTATGCTATGATTTGTTTTGCTACCTTTGCTTTGTTTTGTTATGCTATGCTATGTTTTGCTATCCTATGCTTTGATTTGTTGTGCTACGCTATGCTGTGTTTTGTTATGCTATGCTATGCTATGCTATGTTTTGTTATGCTATGCTATGTTTTGCTATGCTATCCTATGTTTTGCTATGCTATGCATTGTTATGCTATGTTATGTTTTGCTATCCTATGCTTTGATTTGTTATGATATGCGATGCTGTGTTTTGTTATGCTATGCTTTGTTTTGTTATGCTAGGTTGTGTTTTGTTATATTTGGTATGTGGTTCCTCATGACTGATTAAATTGTTTACCTGTGGACTTTATAATGTTTTTTGGAATATCTGTGAATATGTTTTACGCGGCGTCATTCCTGTAGGAGTTGATCCCTCCGTCTCATTCATAAGGTAAGTGGACTACTTAGTTCTGCGTCTCTTGTGGGGGTTTTTAAATCTTGTTTCAGAAGAAGGCAAAGGTATTGTCTGCTGCTTTGGTTTAGCCACTATGAACCAATGGTCCATCTCGGTGTGGCTTTGCGTTGCAAGTCCAGCAAACGGGCGCTGTCTTTGGCTAGTTTGAGTGGGTAATTCTGTGGCGCGACACATAGCGCCAGTTAGGCTTCAGGGCACATTGGAGTCTATGAGCGGTGCACAGAAAAGATAGTTACCACACGGCCATTACACTCTCAGAAAGGCCAGTGTAAAATGAAAGAACTCCCTTTGGAGTTAACTTACCATCGCTTAAAGTGTGTCGGTGATTGCAGGGGTGGGGGTGAGTCTTGTTTATCATCATCAGACGTTGCCCCCTGAGCAAGAGAGAGAAAGATAAAAAAGGGAAGAAAGACGAAAGATAAGAAAACGCTGCCAGAGGGAAAAAGCAGGGATGCCAAACGAGCCTGTAAGAGTGAGATGTAGAGGTAGGAGATGCCGGGCTGTGGAAGAAAGAGGCCCGAGGTAGAATCAAGAGTAGGCCGCAATGGTACCAGACAGCCCCAAAATGCAGCGGCACCATCGTCTGGCACCTTTGAAACACTTTGGGCCTCTGCACTCATTTAGTTTGCAATTAATATTTGTTTTCAACAAAGTAAACAGTAATTAAGAAGGGGACCAGGTATTTCACTTTTGCTGTACTTCTGATCTATCTGTACTACTAAGAGGGACTGTAGGCAAATTAGGTGCTTCAGGGCAGTAGAAGGCCAGTAGATGCTAGCTGGATAAAACTAAGGAATGCAAAGGAATGCTACTTCAGTCACTGGTAAATTTAAGATGCCAGGTTCAGTTCGGCACATCCATAGATCTTAGCAGGGTTGCTGTCTTATGGTACCGAGCAAGTGGCATCGAAATGCAGGTGTGGAGCAGCATTCCAGCAGCAAAACATAGTTTTGTCTGGAGCACTGTACATCTTTGCACTGTTACCGATGAGATAAACTGATCTATATATTATGGTACAATCTGTCTTATCTATGAAACATGCTGATAATTATCGGCAAACAAACTTCCCTTTTGGGTTAGATTCTAGTCTATAGGTCTTGTATAGCGCGTAGCTACGCGGAGGCCTCCCAGCGCTAGAACAATCTGAAAGGAGCTAAAAGGTCATATTAGCCAGCTCTCAGCAGGGCTAATTCCTATATAGTCACGTTTTCAGAGCCTAAAGGAAATGTAAGTTGGTTGGACAGCAAAGGAAGAGTGTTCCAACGTTTGGGGGCCCGATAAGAGAAAGAACGACCAACACAACAGGATCTGCTAAACTTAGGGAACGGCAGTAGATGAGCTGAGGACAATTTGAGTACCTTCCAGGGGACTAGGAAATGGGTAACGGTCTTAGTAAAATGGAACTTTTCTTATCAAGCAGGATGCAGAGAGTCTTATGCTGGATCCTCTGCTCAATTGAGAGTCAGTAGACGTCCGTTAAGGCTCTTTTTACAGATTAGTGCCTCGGAACATTCCAAAGAATCCAAGCTGTAGCGCTCTGCGTAGTCTGCAATCTCTTTGTAACGCAGCTAGGCAAACCTAGATAGAGGACCAAATTATTTTTAAAAGTAGGTGGACCAAAATATTTTAGAGAGTAGGTGGTCAGCCCAAGGCTTGCTAAGGCTTTGCAGTTTATTTAATTATCCTGATTCCCTTAGTACCTCTACTGAGTCGAAATGTGGTTCCTCCCTCTCGTCATTTGTCATATAGTAGGTACCCAGGCCTCCCACATGCCCCACACCACATGAGCATTTTATATGATTTGCACCCACACTTGCAATGCTAGATTCACCCTTGAAGTTAAGGGTGTCTCAAGACCATTTGGCCAGTCAATCACGGATGGACGCATTCAGTTAAATAATGATATAACGAAGGTCTGAATGCCCAAGTCAGGTATGTGTACATGCCCAAGCTGAGCAGGCCACTGAGGATGTTTGCTGTGCGGCTCACAACATCGGGGTACCACTGTAGACCGCACAGGTAGCAGGCTGGCAGAAACTCCACTTCACTGCTATCATCAGCTTTCTCAAACTTCGTGCACCTTATGCTTTAAAAGCATAATAACTTCACCATCTCACAGTATTGCATAAAGCATGATCTAACAAGTTGGGGCATTTTCATCCATGATGACAAAATGAAACCGGGCAGTAAATTTCAAAGGAAGCCAATTGTAAACCTAAGCAGTGACTGCTGCAAAGATGGGTGCAAAGTTTGTTTCTGCCCAGCCAGCAAAGGGCCATATGTATCAACAACCTGATTTGCGATTCTCAAATAGCGATTTTTTAGAAATCGCTATTTGAGAATCGCAAATAGGGATGTATGTACAAATTCACAATTTTTTAGTGATTTCTTAGTATTCCTTAAGTGCGATTAGCAAATTGCGAATCGCAATTAAGGAATACTTTTTCATTCATTTCTATGCGCCAGGAGGCCCATAGGAATGAATGGGAAGTTATTCTCAATTTGCGATTCGCAATTTGAGAATCGCAAATTGAGAATAATATCAAGCGTGCAGGGGTGTCCAAAGGACACCATGTTGCACCCCTGAAATTAGCATGGGTGCACATGTGGCGCACATACATGCCCTAAGGGCACTTTGAAAAATACAGAAAAGTGCATTTTTCAAGGAATTCGCAAATTACCACCAAATTGAAGTTGGTGGTAATTTGCGATTCCTTAAGGTCAATTTGTTTTGTTTAATGCTTCTTACATTGCATTTAAGGAATCGCAAAATTTGCGATTCCTTAAATGCAATCGCAAAATAAAGAATCAAACATTTTGTGATTCCTTATTTTGCCTTAATACATACCATTTGGCAAAATTGCATTCGCAAAAGCCAAAATTCTGCGAATTTCGGCGTTTGCGAATGCAATTTTGCTTGATACATATGGCCCAAAGTTCCTAACTTTCTACATTCACAAAGATTGCTAAGGTACCCAGTGTACCTTCTTCTGTTCAAAGTTTTCTGGGCATTGCAAACGCACTGTTGCTGTAAGCAAGCTCAGCTGGAATATGTATGCAAACATTTTCTCTGAAAAATTTTCAGTTTTTCTTTACTCAGTGGCAGATGTTTACAGAGCTTTTTGTGAAACTTTACCTTTGGATGTTTTTTTATAAACAGTGGTAAATACTAGAATGTGGAGGAGAAAAAAATTATGATCCTCATCCTGAGGTTACCCTGAACTGCAGTCCGTAAAATTACCAGAACGAGAATTTTACCACACTTTGCTGCATTACTGTGGTCCGCATGTGGTTTCGGTGGGACTGGCTAGTAAAACGATTTGTGCAGTGAAAAAACCTAGGGTCAATGCAATGCTGCTTACCCCAGACGACAAAATAACAGTGGCTTCCATTACCTAATCAGATAGCTAACAAGAACGGTGGCTTGGTGAAACTCCAGCAAGTGTGCACGGGGGAGGCGTGTTTTTTCTCTTTCTTTCGTTTTGGGTCCTAACATAAACCAGCTGACGAAAGCCATCCACAGTGGAAATGGAGACAACACGAAGATTCACCAAAAGCCTTCGGCGGCCGGGTACTGCAGGGGAGAACAGACACACCGCCACTATGGCTGTGAGACCCTGGCAGTAACCGGTAAGTACATCTGCTTATTCGAATAACCATCCTCCAAGTTTACGGTCCATGTGATAAGTGCATTAAGGAGCCACTTTCCGCTGTCGTTGGATATACTTCAGTTCTGTGCAGTAAATATGGATTTTCTTGAGTTTCAAATACGAGGAATGTTATATTTTTGAACAGTGCTTTTTTAAGCATTTTTCAGTGTATAGTCTTACAAGATACAGATACTGCAATCGCATCTCTCTGGCACTAAAATCATGTTGTGGCTTTGAAAGAAACAGATAAAAGGCGACAGCTCGCGAGCAGGAGGCGGGTCAAACAGGCATTGGGCGCTAAAGTGAAAGTGATCACGATCGCAATCAAGGGTGCGAACGGGAGTTGTGCGGCGCGTGACGTGCCCAGCTACCATCGGGCGCTCTCACTTTTGCCGCACAAGCGCGCGCTGTTGCTGAGCTCTTTAAGAAAGTGAGAGCACCCGATGGCAGCTGTGCACGTCACGCGCGCGCTTGTGTGCGTGACAGTAAGCTGATCGCCAAAGTAGCATTTCCCAGAGCACCTACTAAATGCTTGGCCAGGTCAGCGCATGCGCTGGATCAGACCGAGACCTAAATAACCATTTCAGATGCCTGTTTAATCTGAAAAGCAAGAATATATTTCCTGCTTATGCCCTTGCAATGACACCAATGTCTTCTAAACTGGCCTGTGTGCTTTGAAGCTCTGTCTTGGAGGCCCTGGGCATCAGGCAGGTGAGTGGTGTTCTCCATCATCATTTGCTCAAGAAACACAGGTTATTCGGTGGTGACCTTTTCTACATAACTATTGTTAGGGCTGGCCTGAGAGTACAGGTGTCATGCGATACCTATTGTTAACAGCTATGTTAAATGTACTTAGAGTGGGCTTCAGCTCCACCCAGAGGATCATTTCTCTTTCAACTCATGCTTCATGTAGGGTGTCTGAAGTATTTTTGCGCTTCCCATGCAGTGAATGCAGGAGACATGAATGCTTCAGGGACTCGTTTGCCTCTCAAAAGTACATCGAATCGTCATGGTTTCCAACATGAATTATTTACAGAGAGTAGTACTTTTAGATCTGTTTATCCACTGCAGAAGGCTTTTTTATGTTTCAGTCACGTACCATGTATGAAGCATACATTTATGTACACATACATGTTTAACAAAACACATCAAGGGTCAGTGGAGATTGAAAGACCAAAGAACATTACTTCTATTGTTAGATTACAATGGCATGAATGCTCGTGGTCTGTGAATTAAGTGGCCACTACTCCCCACTTATTTCACAGACTGCGAGCATTCATGTGATTATAACACACACACACGCACACATTTGCCTCAAGAAGGAAACAAAGTCCAATTGCTGAAATAAAAACAAGCATTGGCAAAGCCGATAGGTCTGACTATTATGTGGTTATCCACACGCTACACAAATGCAGTCTAAGATCACTTACATAGTAAAACAAGAGGTATTAGCTTTTCCAATGCTTGTGTTGAAAAAGCAGTACTTTTAATTGGCAACAGGCAAATTGTACGGCACCTTCGCCTGATTGTATTTGTGCTGTGCTTCTTTGCTTAATAGTGCGTGATCATACTTAAAAAACTTTAGCCAGAGCATTTCTATATTTATGTTTTTAAATATATTCAGTGAATAGCTCAAAATGTACACGTCCATCAAAAATTAAGCATCAATAACAACGAGGATACATACAGTGACAAAACTTTTTTCAAGGTGCTTCAAGATTACAGCTACATGTTTGGGAGAGCTGCAGGTTCTTCAAGATGCCTACGATTCACCCAAGTGCCCACTTTTGAGGTGAAATAAATTAACTTGGCGCCGTATATCCAAAAGGTGTGTTTGTGAATGTTGGCTTTGTCCACTAAGCAGCGTAGCAACTGAGAAACATATCAGTATAAAAGCATTTCTCAAACTTTAGTTGCGTGTTAAAAAAAATGCACATTTGAGTTCGAGCTAAACACACAGTGTTTGCATGGAACCGATTATTTCTCTGCCTCCCGAGCCGTCACGTGTTTTGAACCACCTGGTGCTTTCGTAAGTCTATCTGACCAGTTAAAACATTCATTACATCCCTCAAGTATAACTTACTTAAAAAGATTTGATTTATTCTGACATGAGCGCCTGAAATCGAAACTATTCTAAGGTTATATATAACCCTGGGTGGGCAACTATGCTCAAAGTTTGCGTAGTTTGTGCTACTTTGCACTACGCGAATTGCACGTAGAACAGTGCAAAATCGCGTAGGGTATTTGGCATTTTTTGCTCGCTCGCGGTCCTCAACGTCAAGTTGGCGACTGCAAGCAAGCAAAATGACATCCCGGCGAGACTTTTTCCTCGTTCGCGATCAGCAACATCAAGTTGGCGATTGCGAACGAGGAAAATAAACCTCCCATCGAGATTCTCAACGCGGGGAGGTCTGGTTTTCTCATTGCGAGTGGTCACGTATGCTCGCGACTGCTCGTGATAAGAAACTACCAGTTGAGTAAAAATCTACTCGAGCGGCAGAAAACGACAGCTCGCACTGTACGAGATGACGTTTTCAATGATTCCATAGTGCGGACAAGCATCCGGCACTGTGCAATCATCACGAACAGCGCACTACGCAGTTAACGTAGTGCTTTTTATTTATTTATTTAATTAATTACTTTTATAAGACGCACAGCTACCCAAAAAGGATTTCCCGGCGCCAGCCAGGCAGGAAGCAACCATGGAATCATGGAATTATTCATGTTTAATACTTTGTTAATATCTACATTCGGATTATTCAATTTTAGTGCCCACTTTCTTTCTGTTTTATCAAGATCATCATTCTTCATACTTAAAAGAATATTATATAAGGTTCCTCTTCTATTGTTTGATCTAGATATTGCATCCATAATTTCAATTTTATATAAGCAGATTAGTGATTCTTTGGCTTTTAGTGTAGCAAATATCTGTGCAAACTTCAGAAAATCTCCGTTAGGTAATTTATATTTGGCTTTTAAAGCTAGGAAGGTTGTATCATAGTCATTTATTAGAAGGTCGCCTATTGTCCTAATTCCTAGCTTGGCCCATTGTTTTAAAAAGCCAACTAGGTCCTGTCCCTGAATAGCATTAGAGTGTAAAAGTGGTGTATATCGATTAATTTTCCAGGCATTAACCATAATTTCTCCTTTAAAGTCTTTATAATTTCTTGTCTCGGTCTTTCGCAGTAGTAAGCCTTTTGCCTCCTGACCTACCAAAAGCTCATATATTGAGGGCATTTCAGCAGAGTCCTCTAAATTCTCTACATTATATCCTTTAATCATAGGCGTAAGTTGTTTTATCTGTGCTGCCCAGTAATATAGTATCATATTAGGTATAGTGAGGCCACCTTTATCAACAGGAAGAGATAATAACTCGAGATCTCCTAATCTTTCCATTCTGCCACACAAACTTAGATATGAGTGAATTGATCAGCATTAATGTTTCTTGTTTAATAGCTAATGGTATTGCTCAAAACAGGTAGAGGCATCTAGGTAGCGTATTCATTTTAACATAGTTGACTCTCCCTATAATGGAAAGATGAAGGCTATTAACCCTTTCGAAATCATTCTTAATTTTTTTCACTAATGGATCAAAGTTGATTTTTGGGATTAGCTCAGTATTTGCACAAAGTTCAATGCCCAGATATGTAGCTTTTTCAGTTCTTTGTGGGTCCATACAAACTGTGTTAGCTGTGCTTATAATAATCGTCTTTCCCTTATTGAGAGAATATCCAGAATAAGGCCCAAATTCAGAAGTAATTTCCTCTATTTCACGGATAGCCTCTGTCGGTTCAGATGTGATAATCGCGATGTCATCAGCGTAAGCCAGTATTTTTGTTTCGAAATGATGGCTAACAACAGGTTTAATATTAGTGCTTTCCAGTAGTTTCAAAATGAGGGGATTGATGTATAATGCAAATAGTAGAGGCGAGCATGGGCAGCCTTGTCTAGTACCTCTTGTTATGTTAATATATCCAGAAAAAAGTCCGGCCGCCAAAACTTTTGCTTTGGGGCGGTGATACATTGATTTAATTGAGTTAATAAATTTGGGGCCAAAATTATTACGCATCATAACTTCCCAGAGAAAATTCCAAGTAACACGATCAAAAGCTTTCTCAGCATCAAGTAGGATCATCGACATTCGCTCCCCCCTGGCAGTCGTGGCATCGAATAAGGCAATTGCCCTGCGGATATGATCTGTAGTTCCTTTCCCATGAATGAAGCCATGCTGCCAAGGGGAAGCGAGCTGTTCAATGACCCCACTGAGTCTGAGCGCTAGAATTTTTGCATATAATTTAGAGTCCGAATTGATAAGAGATATAGGGCGATACGAGGTAAGCTGTTCAGGAGATTTTCCCTTTTTCGGAAAGACGATTATATTAGCTTCCTCCCAAGAAATTGGAGGTATACCATTAAATTGTATCCCAAGAAATAAATCATGTAGAATAGGTATTAATTGATGACTAAGAAGCTTGAATAACTCAATCGGTATCTTATCAGGACCTGCTGCTTTGCCAGATGCCAGTAATGATAATGCGGCACTGACTTCCGTGAGTGTGATTTCTTTTTCAAGATCTTCCTTTGTATCGTCATCTAATAATTTTGTGGCCTCGGGATTACTGAGAACGTTATTTAAGTAGACTTTTGTATCCTCCTCAGAACTTATAGTATCCTCAGTATACAACTTCTGATAATACCTCTGAAACTGAGAGTTGATTTCGGTTGCATGAGTAAAGGTCTGCCCGTTTTCTACTATAGTAACAATATCTCTCCTTGCAGTTTTTTGCCGTGTACTAAGTGCCAGTTGTCTGCCCACTTTCTCTCCACTTTCATATACTTGTTTTTTATGTGCCTGATATGTCTGGGCAGCTTTCTGGCTGAGTTTGGAATTCAATTCTGATTTCAGTATTGCTACCTGCATCATCACATGACTAGTATCTTGTCTTTGTCTAATTTAGAAGATGTGCACTTTCTCGGCTTTTGCTAAAGCTGCTATTCTTATTTCATATTCTTTTTTTTCCCTGTTCCTAATTTTAGATTGGTCACTAATAGTTTCCCCCCTTAAAGCAGCTTTGTAAGTATCCCAAACGATGTTTCTTGATGCACTGAATCGATTCATATTAAAAAATGCCTCAGTCCAGACTTTAATATGATCAATGTATTCTTTGTTACATAGTAGTTTCCTATCACAGAGACATGTTGTTTTTTGAATATAATTGGTGTCATAATCAATTAATAGTATTAAGGAATTATGATCTGATATTGTTTTTGGGAGTTTGTTTATATGCGAAGAAGGTGTTAAATCTTTGGAAGTAAAAATGTAGTCTATTCGTACATATTTTTGGTGGGGATGCGAATAGTACGTATAGCCAGGGTCTATTGGATTGTTCTGCACCCAAATATCAGTTAACCCAAGGCTACATATTAGGCTGTTGATAGCGCGATAAACCTTTGGTTTCCGGCCTATATACTTGAGTTTAGTTGCATATGGTGACAAGGGTGGCATTAAGGAGATGTTAAAATCACCACAGAAAATTAGCGGACCTTGCCACATAGCTAGTTCTGTTTCCAAAGTTTCAAAAATTATGGGGTCATCCTGATTTGATCCATAAACAGTGCATATCGTAATTCCATTTGCTAGTTTAGCGATCGCCCACCTTCCATGTGTATCAGATGAAAAGCGTGTTCCTTGCCCATGACAATTCTTAACCAATATTGCAACCCCCCTAATATTTGTTGTTTGAGATGATGCTACTATTAAATTATATCCTTT
This sequence comes from Lissotriton vulgaris, assembly GCF_964263255.1. Classification (NCBI taxonomy): domain Eukaryota; kingdom Metazoa; phylum Chordata; class Amphibia; order Caudata; family Salamandridae; genus Lissotriton; species Lissotriton vulgaris. The sequence goes on from NC_141694.1 coordinate 1,537,822,555, forward strand.
AAGTCTTAATAGCGCTCTTTTACTCCAGGGGATATGGGTCTCCTGCAGGCAAAAAATGTCTACAGGGTATAGTTTAAGTAATTCCTCCAGTTGTGACCGTTTGTCTCTAGCCAATAAACCTCCTATATTCCAGGTTTGTATACTAAGCTTACCCATTGTTAATGTAGTAGCTTTGTCTATTAACGTTGCTCAAATAGTGCTCCCTATGCATGTCCTGCTGTATCTTTTCCAAAATTAATTTTGTTCCTGCTATTACACCTGTTTTTTTTCCATTTTCTGCTTCTCCCCCTTCCTCCTGCCCCCCCTCCCTCTCCGTTGTCCCTCCCTCTGACCCACCCACTTTCCCACCCCTTCTCCCTTCCCCCCCCCCCTTGCAGAGGCATTCAGACTCAACCAGAGTCTGTGTGATGAAGTTGCTGCACTTCTACTGAGCTACCTTGCCATAAATAAAGAAAGAAAATCACAGAAAAAGAAAAAGAAGAAAAAAAAAAGGATTCTACATCACATATCATATCATAACATATGTCATAACTATATTCATCCTATCGTTCATCTCTAATCTATGCATAGGTATGCTAATCAGTCTTCAGTTAAATCGAGCAAAGCACATTCTTAAAGCATCAAGAGAAGTGGTGAAGAATAAAAACATATCTCATTCTATCCCTCCCCTGCGCCCTCATAGTTCTTGTAATATGTAAGTTATTATTTGCGGTCATCAAGACTTATGTCCCAAATGAAGGAGATTTTATCTAAGATATTTCATCCAAATATGCTTTTGCTTTTATCTCCGACTGAAAAAACTTTGTCTGACCGCGATGGACAATCTTAAGGCTAGCAGGGTTATTCAAAAAGGCCAAAGCACCCTTCTCTTGAAAAGATTTGATCATCATTCGCAACCTCCATCGTCTTTCAACAGTTGCGTGACAAAAGTCAGGTCTTGAGAAGAAGGAAAATCCATTGCAAGTTATTTTGCGATCTGGTCTCGCTTTCTCTGCCACCGCTTGTCTAAGTAAAAAATTACCAAAATATACTAAGACAGCACGTGGATATATCCCTGGTTTCGGTGGTGGATTAAAGGGGACTCGATGAGCCCGTTGGATTTCAGCTTCCCAGTTCCAGTTCTGTATTTCAGGCATAGCTTCACTGAAAAGTTTAATAATGAAAGCTCGCATATTCTCTCCCTCAACTTTCTCCGGTACCCCCAGGATGCGAAGATTATTACGGCGCTGCCTATTTTCAAAATCTTCAAGCTTCCATTTGATATCCATCAATTCTGTTTCCTGAAGCTTAATTTTCTCATGCTTTTCGGAAGAGTCTTTCTCTGCTGCCATCACCCTTAGTTCCATTTCAGTTACTCGTTCACCAATATGTGTGCATGTCTTAGACAGTTTTTTGACAACCCCCTGCATTTTACGCAAAGCTGCGCGAGATCTTCTGCTATCCTGGGCAGTCTCTTCCCTGTGGGCTGCTATAGCTTGTAGAATGGTCTCCACTGCGGTGGGGGTTAACTCTGAGTTATCTGGCATGTCTGAGGTAGTGCCTTGATTATACTCAAGATGACCTTTAGCTACTTTCTTCTGTGTGGTTCTAGCACTACTTTTAGGCTTAGTCTTTACAGTGTTAGGCTTCTGTCTCCCCTCACCATAGCTGTCTTCTGAGGAATATATATGTGTTTCTGATTCCTCATCCTCATCCTCACACTCCGTAGATTCAAAACTCTCAGACCACTCCCCTAATACATCTACTTCGACCTCTCCGGTTTCATCAGAAAAGGAGTAAAACTCAGTGAGGTCCTTTTCCCCCTCTAGTTGTTGTCCAGTTTGTTCAGTTTGTAGTGGGGCGGTACTTGGTAGTGAGTCATTAACCCCCTCACTTGTTATTATTTGCTTAGGAATTAGATGTAGGGATGTCCCTGGTATCCCTGGTGCCTCCTCCGAGGCTGTTGAGTCTACTAAACCTGGGGTTAGTGGTGTTCTAGGTTCTTGCTGATTGGTGACTAACGTGAGTGGCGTTACTTCTGATATAGGATTAGTTTGATCGTTTTGTACACCCAATATATTGCCCCCAGGGCCCGAAAAAGACATTGCCCGGCCCTCCTCAAATTGCTTCTCCTCATTCCCCGCTCTCTCTGTTGGCACATCAGTTCGTCCGATTTTAGAGACCTCGACAGTTGTAGTGCTATTAGTATCGGAAGTTCTCATACTTTGAGCATCAGCTGCAATCGTTGAGTTATCAGGGGCAATAAGGGGGTCAGACACCCCCTCCTCTAAGTCTAGAGCATTATTTGATTGTTACACGGTTAAATTATTCTGTTCACCATACATTATTGGGGTAGATACGGGCTCAGGCTGTAAATTATTTTGATTTGGGGTTTTTTTAAGCAATAAATCAAGCACAGTCCTCCCCCCTGCACTGCTTAGCCTTCTGCAAGATGCTAAGATTTCCTGTCTTGAGGTGCCAATGGGGGACGCAATTGCAATTGCTTGCTTCTTAGCTCTTGCTGATGCTGATTTTACCTGTAGTTGATCTTCACCGTCCATTAAGCCTTCACGTTGTTGTCTCTCTGCTTCCTTGCGAAGCACCCTTGCTGCCTTCGCAATCCTGGCTCTAGTTGCAGCAGCTGAGGCACTCTTTGGTGGCATTGTTGTTCTGTTTTCTCCCCTCGGCGCTTCCCTTCTCAAAAGTTGCTCTGCTCGCCAAACAAACCCACAGACCGAGGAGCCAGCGTTTTGCCGCGAAGTTTTCCGTGACTGACACACCCCCAGTAACGCTACTGATTGTGTTGATCCTGTTTCCTTGGAAACGCCATGTGAGGAAGCCGGATTCCACCAAAGTGTAAGTGTATCCAAGCGTCAAAGGATTTTTAAAAGATTGTAACAGTATCGCATTGTCTCAGCCGAGGTGTCTGCCACTGTATCTCATGCCGGGAAAGAAATAACAATTACAAAGGAAAGCCGCGTAGTCGTAATCACTCGAATTCAGTGCTTCCTGGCGCCGCGGGATGTCAGCGTGTCTCTCCCAAGGCTCCCGGTCAAACAATCAAGGGGTTCTCTCCGTCGCTCTTCGTATTTTATGAGCTCTCTGCGTTCTGCATTTCACAGCACCAAGGATGTAGTCTGCAAATGTAACTTTCAAAAGTAGAATCCGCCAAAGAATCAGTCCGGTCGTTCACTCCATCGGAGCTCAGTAGAGTGCTGCAATCGGCCTAACGTTTAGGCCGCCATCTTGCCCCTCACCGACTTTGCAACGGGGAACGTTATTGATGGCGAGTAATCTTAAAGCACAATAATATAAAACTGTTTTTGACCTATATTTTACCCCTGCTAAATTATTTGCATGGGGTAAACGTGAGAATGACCTTTGTCCTAGATGCACTCAAGGGCCGGCAACTCTCACCCATATGTTTTACACTTGTCCTGATCTGACCTTAGTTAAAAATATGATAAACTCCTTTTGGGAAGAAATATTCAGACACAAAATACCAGAATCGGAAACTTTATTTTTACTTGGCCATGACCATACCTTAAATTTGAAGAAATCTGAAGAAAGATTAGTTTTTATTGGCATGGCTGTATTTAGGATACTTTTATCCGCAAGATGGAAAGACGTAGATCCTCCAAGCTTCCAGATGTGGTTAGCACGCTTTTTGGCAGTTTATAGATATGAAATTGCAATATTTGAAACAAGAGGGATACAATCTAAGCTACGCGGAGATACACTTTGGCGACCAATAACTGAATTGAAAAATTGTATTATCCCTAGTGGTATTGGTTGATTGTGGAAAATACCTACAAACGATCTTTGGGTTTATTTGCATTGCGCTATAACTTTATTTCCTGATTTTATCCTCTTTGTTTCTTGAAAGCATTCTTTGAATCTCAAAAACCTGCGATTTACTAGTACTGCTGTATTATCTTATCTGATTTGTTTTATATGTTTGTAACATTATTGTATTGCTGTTAATGTTTCCTGTTTTTACGCCTGGTATAATAAAAAAAAAAAAAAAAACAAAAGGAATCATGGAATTATTGATTAAATAGCCATGTTTTTAAATTCTTGCAAAAACTTGCGAATTTTGTTTTTTAAAGGCGAAGAGATGCAGACAAAGTGTTTCACAGGGTAGGACCGAGGAAGACTAAGGAGCGCCTCCCCCCATCCATGAGAGTCTAATCCTAGGCACCAAAAATTTTCCCTGAGTAGTAGAAAGCCATTGTCGTGGAGGATAGTAAGGTTGGGCCAGGGCCTGTAGATACAGAGGAGCAGTGCCAGACTTGATCTTAAATAACGGGCTCAATGCTTTGAACTTGACATGAATTTCCACTTTCAGTCAGTGGAGGTCATGCAAGTAGCTGGTGACGGAGGTGAATTTGGGGATTTAAACATAATAATCTTGCTGCCGCGTTTTGCACCACCGGTAGCTTCCGCACTATATCTTTGTTGGCCCCTAGATAGAGAACGTTCCCATAGTCCATTCTTGATGTCACAAGTGCCTAGAACACCTTTTTTTGGGTGGAACAAGGAAACATCCAGACCACTTTTTTCAACCACTTCAGTACAGTGAAGCAGGTGGCTGCCACTTTTACTACTTGCTGTGTCATGGACAGCCGATCATCAACAATAAAACCCAAATTACGGGCTTGCTGAGTGGGCTGGGGGTGGTACCTAGTTCAATGGACCAATGACGGGGACCCATAGTTCTTTGTTGTTTCCAAAAACAAGAACTTCGGTCTTATCGCCATTAAGTTTAGGCATGTTTGTTTGCATCCACGCTGCAACTTTCCTTAAGCCATCTTGTAAAGCTGACGGACCGGACCCCTTTACAGAGGAAAGAGAGAAGGTGATCTGGGTATCATCTGCGTAGGAGGATATAGATAACCCAGCTTCTTCTACAATGGTTGCCAACGGTTTAACATAAACATTAAAAAGTAGTGGGCTGAGAATAGAGCCCTGGGGGACTCCACACTCGGATGAATACGACTTAGATGTGGCAGCATCAGAAAATATTTGAAAAGTGCGGTTGGTCAGGAAGGTCATCAGCCATTTCAGAGCCATACCAGAGATGTCGAGGGATTGAAGTGATCGTATTAGCACGGTGTGAGACACCATAGAAAAAGCAGCGCTTAGATCGAGAAATATAAGGGCTGCTGTGCCCCCCATATCCAAGCGGTGTCTCAGCATCTCTGTCACGCCCAGCAGGGTAGTCTCTATACAGACCCTCCAGCGATTTCACGATTTGCCGCGAAATCGGCACTTTTGGAGAAATCGCGGCATTTTTACAAAAGCCGCTATATCCTGGGGGGGTATTAGGAGCAGACGGGCAGACAGCTCTGTATGTAAATAGCCGTTATCAGGCTGATGAGGTGTGAACACGCCACTCTGTTGTTTTCCTTATTTACAAAGCCCCCCTACATTCTGTATAATGGTGGCCTGGCCTGCTGTGTGTACATAGTTGTGCTGTATTCAGAACGGCTAATTAGACCTGAGTGGGACAGTAGACGACGACGCCTCCAATTCACAACTGCGGTGCAGTGAAACTATATACAGGCAAGCAGTGTTTATTATGCCAATTGGGTGACCCGGGTGTAAACAGCGTGGAGACAATAGGGCATATCAATACAATGGCACAATGAGTAAATTACACAGCAACTGCAGAGTGTATGTTAGGAAGTGTGAATCGGCCAGGGAAATACAACAGGGTGGTAAGTCAGAGTCTACGGTGGGAGACAAATGTCCTTTTTCTGCTCACAGCACTCCCACCCTTCAGCACTTGTGACTGTCGGAATATTCTCCACGGCTTGTTCTGCAAGCAAAATTCTGAGGATTCCGTTTGTCCACGGAAATGCCAAATAGATAGCAATTGCCCCTGAAAGGGGCGGCTGACCATTTGGCTTTACCAGTGCTTGCTACTGATGCGGAACATAATTGTCTCCCCTAAAAGAAACAAACACGAACTGGCAAAACCAATAGGTGTGGGCTAATTTAGGTGAATGTTTCCTTGTACTTTTAGCTGAACTTTGGAGGGCAAAAGAAAGATGGAAGATATATGATCGTGGACTTTGCACAAGGCGCTACCTTCTTGTCCCTATGCGGTGTCTCTCTGCTCGTACTGGTAGCTAAGCTTTCCGGGTTACGCCCTTCTGCTTCCGTTCTTGAGCTTTAAGGCACAATATTTAATGAGGAAAGCCTTAAAAATCCTTCCATAATAGCTTTTTTTATGTAGCACTTCATGCCTTATGTCTGCCATTTCTAAGCGCTTTACACAGTTAATGTTAAACATCTGTATGGTTCACAGTTTAGGAAACAATAACACTCCTCAATCCCCTCCCGCTGGACTGCCTGTGCCCCTCTGGTCCCAAACTGCAGTATCCTTTGGCCGGGGCTTCTCCTGTCCGCGTGACCTGATGGTTAAGAGGAAGAGAGAGATGGGATAGAAGAATTAGGTGTGCAAAAAGAGGCCAAGGCTAAAGATGGGAGGGAAGAGAGAGGCCTTGAGGGGGGCAGAACGAGGTTGAGATGGGGAAAAGAGGAGCAGAAGAGATATGAGAAGAAGGGAGAAAGAGTACAAGAGAATTAGTAAAAGGTTCCCCTAGCGGAAATAGAGAAGGGGAGGGAGAGCTTGAGAGCTGAAGTGGGGGAGGAGGGCAAAAAGGATAGAAGAGAAGAGGGGGAGAGGTGGGGAGATGGTATATAAACGAGAGACAAAGATAGAAGAGATGGGAAGACACAGGAGAAGTGCGGGAAGTGAATGCGCAAGAGAGGAGAGAAGGAATAAGTGAAAGATAGGAAGGGAGCGAAAGATGCAGAGGAAATGGGAGCCAGAAGGTAAAGAGGAGAGGAGAAGAGAACGAAGAGGATTTGAGAAAGAGTGAACGGTGTATAGAAGGATGAAAGTGAGAGGAAGAGGAGGGATGCCTGGGAGGAGGCATAAAAGGGGTAGAGGGAAAGCTAGAGGGCGAGACGTGGGGAGAAGAGAAGTAACCCAAGGTTCAATGCTCTTAATTCATGAGAAACGCAGACTCTGTTAGACTAAAATGTCGCTAAGAGCCCTGACAGGCTGGCTTAGTCTTTATTTCAATTATTTATCTACTTGATACTTTGCGGCAAATCTGATTTTGTGGGGCAATAACATGTTAATTGTATTCCTTAATGCACAAAAATGTGCCAGTCCTGTACATCTTTTCCTCTGGCTAAATTCCCGCAGGGTTGCTTTGCTAAAATCGAACAAAGGGTAATATTGAGTGTGATAGGCATCACAACACTTACAATCTCAGTCTCTGGGCAAACATGTGTTTGAAGGGGGATCGCAATTTAATGGGCGTGTTATAATCAGGCCGTATACTTTTATGTATTCACTATCCAAGATACATAGACAAACTTATGCCTGCAAGCAATGTTACTTAAATGTAAATACTAATCAGGGCCTATTTCAAAGTGGAATACTCTGCTAAAACAGTTTTCATTGTTTTAATGCTGAAAATGAATGATAATGAGTAAAATAAAGTGCCGCAAAAATGCCGCTAAATTTCCATATTTGTGCCGCTAAATTTCCATATTTGTGCCGCTAAATTTGCTAATCCATGGCGCTATATCCTGGGGGGTCTGAGAAACCGGCTCTGAATCCGGACCGAGAATCATCTAAAAATCTGAAGTGCACTTCGCGTAGCTACGCATAGCGCAACTACGCGAACTACGGCCAGGGTTAGTTACATACACTTTGAGATATTGGAGATACATTTCCACAAAAATAGTAAAGCTGAACACCCAAGAGTGTGTGATCAGACATAGGCACAGGAATCAGGCTAGTCTGTTTTTCTTTTGTGCCAAGGTTTGTGCCAAGGATTTTTGATGTATTAGAAAAATATGTTTATAATTTATAATATTATTTGTGCAAGTAGCATTTGGGATTATGTTTTCATTTTCAAAATGCTTGCATTATAATCCACGGACAGATAATTCACAGAATTATTTTTTCATTGGCAAGCTTCAGATTGCAACGTTTTCTAGAACTCACACATATTGGTGTCCATCTTACCACCTCATCTGAAAGCGAAAGTTTCTCCTGCCAAAGCTAGCAGACCCACGAAGCTGTCCGCCCACCTTCATATCAGAAGCCAGTCAGAAGCTGCCCAGGTTCAACTCCCTCCATCTTCTTTCAGAGATATTGTTTCTGGCTCTCGTCCCAGAGCAATAACAAATCAAATTCAAGTGAGTCATTTCACGTAAACAACAGCCAAAATCAGCCCTCTGTTCCCCAGCAGCTTATCATCTTTCAAAATAAAAATGTCCTGTCCGAATCCACATAAAACTGAAAGGACATGGGCCCCACCAAATCCCCTGCATGCCTAACTTAACACCAGAGGATGATTTCACAACCCCCAGCCCTTTTCTGTTTTTTCCTTTGGACACCTTTTCCTTGATGTCTCAAGCTAATGCTAGCAAACACTAAGGCAACCCCTCCTTGGATCTGTTAGGCCATGGGGTGTCAAGGGTCAACACCCTTGTCTCCAGCACCCTAAGCAATATTAGTTCAAGGAACTACACCCAAAATCACCGCTAAAATATAAATTGCAAATCGCACGCTCTTTGATCAATTAGTCATCGGGTGTATCTGACCAGGACTCCATCCTGTTTATCAACAGCACTCATCAATAGAACACCTGCACCACTAAGGCAGGCACAGACCTATTCAGGATCAGGGACTACTCCTCCCACTACTCCAAATGCAGATCTTCCATTTAGCCTAGCGCTGACTCCTCCTGCCCACTCCAGAGCCAGACATGCAATACACATCAGGCAGGCAGACACATAGCACACAGAAATGCCCACTTCTAAAAGTGGCATTTCTAAAATAGTGATAATAAGTCTGCGCACACCATTATGCAGCATGTATTATTACTATTCCAAACATACCAAACTTGACCATGCTGGTCCTCTCATATCTGGAATTACCACTGAAACACGTATCAGGGAATCCCCAATGCATTCCTAAGGGAGGGCAGCCTCACAGCAGTGAGAAACCAAAATGGCTGTTTGTCACTACCAGGACATGCCACACACGTAAGGTACATGTCCTACCTTTTACCTGCAATGCACCCTGCCCATAGGGCTAGCTGGGGCCTCCCTTAGGGGTGACTGACTTGCAGTAAAAGGGGGGTCACAGACGTGGCACACACTTTAGGTGTCAAGTCACAGCAACAGTAACACTGCGCGCACAGGCCTTGCAATGGCAGAGGCCTGATACAGGTTAGAAAGGCTACTTTGGTGGGTGGCTCAATCAGCGCTGCAAGCCCAATAGTAGCATTTAATTTACTGGCCTGGGTATCTGAGTTACCACTTTACAAGCGACTGACACATAAATCAAATACGCCAAACAGGTGTAGACCAATCTTACCACATTTACCACAGAGAGCACACGCACTTTACACTGGACTGCAGTGCTAAAGTCCCCCAAGTCCTAAAACCACCAACACCAGGTCAGAAAAAAAAGACTAGGAGGAAGGCAAAAAGTTCAGGGATGATCCTGCAAAAAACGCCAAGTCCAACAACCCACATCCACAACTGTAAGTTAGTGTCTATTGAAAATAATTCCAACCAAAACCGTCATAGTCCTCACGAACAGCTCTCAACAAGTCTATAGCATTGAATAGAAGAAAACAATACATAGACAACAGTAGTACATTCGAAAGTTAGCAAACTGTCTACATGGATTGGAACATGGATTCAGTGAGACACAGGGTCATTCAGATAAATTTAGAGTATGAAAGTTTTTAAGCGATTTTGCATTACAGAAAAATATGTTCAGTTTTTTTGTCCACAGGAATAGCATAGTTGTTTCGTGGTAATGTAAATGTAAATGTATGAAGCTTATATAGCGCATGACTTACCCTGGGGGATCTCCGCGCTTGCTTAGGGAACCCGTCCTGGTATTCCCCTGTGAGATAACCCTGGCAGGGTATCCACAAGGTGAAAGCCAGGCATCCCACCGCGAGGGGCCGATGTGGAGATTAAGCAAGCTATTGCCCAGAGTCGCAGAGTGTGAACCCGTGAGTCGAGAAGGCACCGGAGCGAGAATTATCGAGTCCGTGGAATTATTGAGCCCAAGACCCGCCGAGGCGGTGAATTGAACCCTGGTCCAGGGCCGAACTCAAGTTCCAGGTCTGCCGCCTCTAACCCCTGAGCCACTGTCCTTACCACTCTGCAGGGGTGCCATCAAGGTAATCCCATAGAGAGAAGGATTTCTAATTGTAACAGAAATCATAGCAGTCCATACAGAGGGAAAAAATGAAAATGGGAACGGAGAGAAAACACTGATGCAATGCTCATCATACTTCCTTTAGAAATCTGCTTATGGAGGTCCCCAATGAAAGAATGCCAAGTTAGACTTAAAACCTTGTAACATTCAAATCCTAAGCAAATCTATAACCTAATTACCGCATGTAAGTCCTCTAACTCAGCTGTTTCTTCTCTAAAACATAATGCAATATTATTGCTGGAAATATAAGTGGTTATTATTTTTTTCTTTTGCAAACTCTTGCAGTGTGGTCTTAACATATGACTCTTATGGACTTAGTAGAACGTTCAATGCCCAGAGCTCATCATGAATTCCAGTCCAGGAATAAATGATGATATGTACAATGTTGACGATGAAACAGGAGAGATGCAAAGTGCAAAATAGGAATGTGCCCAAAAACATGGTAGAAAATAGTGCAAGCACAAAAAAAGGTTCTAATATACAATGCCTTGAAAATAGTAATGATTGTGAAAGCGATCTCAGTAGCAAGACAGTGCAAGAACTGGAAATCAGAAGTTCCAATCTAACACTCTTACCACAAGACACTAGCTCCATGATGGTCCCCCAATGACTGCGAAATGTGAACTGCTTTGTGACAATACTCTGAATTCACTCTCCTTTTATACAGTCTCAGTCCAAAACGGCTACCCTATCTAAATTCCAGTAATTTTTATGTCGATCGCTGTGTTCAAATACACTAAAATCTAGTTCTCCAATTTCGGTAAGCATTTAACAAAGCCATTTGTACTTTTTTTTTTAACTTAGTTACTTTATTTATTTTGAGTTAATTAAAACCATCCTTAATAAAAATAAGTGAGGTAGTACCCTTTAAAAGGAAAAAGGTCATCAGAATCTAAAAGTAGAGTAACAGAGCTGGATTAGCATTCTTCTTACAGACATAAAATAACTCTCTATATATTCAGGCTGCAATTAGAAATCACATTTGAACTTGTCTAAAACATGTACACATGTGAATTAATGTAGTGTTACAAAATGTTTGTAAAACGTTGCATTTGTTTTTTCTTTAAGAAAAACTAGCTACATAAAAAGGATTGATTTTCTAAATAGCAATCATAGACTTCTTGATCTGCTGACCGCAGCAGGCAACCATCCCTGTGAGATGGTGAATCGTAGTGGGTCACCATTTGAGACTTACCCATTTAATATTCATGAGGTTATTCGAATGGTCTGGATGCAAAATACCCCACTGCTCACAAAAAAATGTGTTGCAAATTGCCACCAGTATTTTGCAACCCGTGTTTAGTACATCTGAAACTTGGATTATTATTTGGGGTGAGCAACTACCCACCTTAAGTAATTATCACAACTCTTGCCAGGCACTTAAAGCTACTGAACTAACCTAAGCTCAGCCCCCTAGTGGCTATGGCACAGATCAAACAAGCTTAACTTAGGGCAATGTGTAAAGTATTTATGCAGTACTAAAACAGTAATAAAGTCAAAATGCAAAACAATAAAAATCCCATACTTAATTAAAAAATAGAGTAAAAGTTAATAAACAAAATTACACCAAAATAAAAAAAATACAATAGGAATAACTGGAGACATTAATTTTTAATGAATTAAGGAATTTCAGCACCAAAAGTCATAAAGCACAAATAATAGTTAATGGTCGCAGTAGACTGGGACCTCAGCATGAATTCCGGACTCCCGCGATGCAGCACAGATTAGCTATACCACCGGTTTCATCCTGTTGAAAGATTTTACCTACTGATTTAGGGCCTGAATGATATTTTGATGGGCAGGCCGTTGTTCCGCTAGGGTGATGGAGTAAATACCTTTATCTCTCTGGTGGCGATTCTGATCACCGAATTTATAAATGACTGCCAAGCTGACTTTATAAAGCATTGCTGCCAACCGCCATTATAGCAGTTCCTGGCAATGCAAAGGCTATTTGGTGCAGGGTTGCACCAGCATGCATCCTGCACCAAACAGTTTTCTTTTTTCTTTTGGAAACAATCCTAAAACACGATTTTCTTTAAAAAAAATAATGGTATGCTCATCTCATCATGAAAGTCATCTCCCATGGTGGGTGGATTTTTCTTTGCATTTTACTGTCCCTCACCACGAGGCTTTGCGTGAAAGGAAAAGAGCAGAAAGGGCCATAGCTACTGTGCCCTTCTTCTCTGTGCTGGCACACTTTTGAATGCCAAAAAACCCTTGGGTCATAGTATAAGGCTATCTGCCCTGAGGGAAGAAATGTTTTTGTTTTGCTAGAAGAGGTCCCTTCCAGTACAAAACTATGATTTAAGGAATTTCCAACTATGGATATGTGCTGTACAATGCTGCACCCAAGCAAAGTGGGAAAAAAAGAGAAATTAAACCATTTCTCCTTGTTACACCTGCTTTAAGGAAGCACAGGAAGTGCAGAATGGCTTTTTTATGCACCAACCATGAAATGACAACTTGACACAAGGAAGCACATTACCAGCATTACTTTACTTTAGGTTACAATCTCATGCAATTTGTGATTTGCCTTGAATTATAAATCTCACCAGAACAGGTTGCATCAGGTTTGTGTAACAAAACTAATGCAAACCTGATGGAGTGTTTGTAAATCTGAGATTGTATTCCTTATTTTAACTCCCAGAATATTGTCAACCTAAGCATATAGGGAGAAGCGTATATTTACTATTCTTTTACTAAGTTTAAAAAAATAGTTTTCTTAAGAGAAATTAAGGCATAAGTATAAAATACAGTACACTGGTAAACAGTCATACAAATAATATTAAGGGAATAAAAGGAATAACTGGAAATATATCCGGGTCAATACAATGCATATACACAAAAAGATAGCAATTGTAAGCATATTCAAATATTTATGATATCAATAAAAGGAAAGTCATGGAGGTTGAGAAACCTCTTGTTAAATAGAGGTTCAGGCAAAAGAAGGCTTTGCACAAAAATACAGATTTACTATTATTAACTCCACATATGCTTTCATGGACAATAAATTGGTAGTCAATATCATGAACATGCTATTTGCCTAATCGATATTAAAACTACAAAACTGTTTTAACTCAACGCTCAGTTTTTCCAGGGAGCAAAAAACGACTTCCAGACAAGAGCCAAAGCATAGATGGCATGGCTCTTTTTATTTTTCTAATGTCTGTGAAGACACAATAATAAATCATTTGACTGATCATAGAGTTTGGTTTGCCTTTCTACTCATTTATAACTTTTAACCCTGTCTTTTCTATGATAGGTGAAATGACCACCTTTACACCGGGCAGCAATACCCATCTAAAGATATTCATGTTGATAAACAAAGCGGTTCAGGCAAATGGGCTTGATTTAGGTATGTGGGGAGAGTCGTTCATAGCGCTGCAGATCTGTGAACTAATGTAGGCTAGAATTTGAACCAATTTACTATAATATTATGTATTTTCACACTTGTTTTTAGTATGATTTTGTATGCTTTTCCTAGTCTCTTTAAATAATTAATAGCGAATATTTACTACAATCCCCACCGATTGGCTATTGCATATATACTAATAAGGCCAGGGGCTACCGGCCAACCCCCTCCCCCAACTTGTGTTTAAACAACATTTATTAAATATGGACATGAGAAAGGATTTCTTTGGAAGTGGGGGGATCGTACAACCCCCAGGCCATATTTATTAAAACATAAAATCAAATAAAAATTGAAATAAACAATATTTACACATTTTTACGCAGAAAACATACTTGACATTTGATTACAATTCATATGTACAGATAACAGATGGCTAACCTTAACATACTTCTAATACAAAGTATTTCCTATCCAAGTCTAATATCTGAATCATAATCATACATTAATGACTTTTCTGCGTATCCTATTTGCGCCTACGGCAAGGTTGCTAACTGGTGTCAGATCCTTATCCATTAGCCACGCCCTCCCGTAGGAGTGCGCATGCGCAGAGGGCCCCTTTACAGAGAGGGTACTCCCCCCCGGTTACCCCCGTATGCTCCCTGAACGCCATTAAAAAGGGAGGCCCTTGCACTCTGCTCTGTTTAGTGACATCATTGTGCCTGTGCGGGGTGGCCAATCAGCCTAAAGAAAGCATGACTTCCCCTCCCCCACACCCATCCAGCCAACCGAATGTAGTTCTAGGAGAGACCACTTGTCCCTCCCCCTGGGCGACCCCATTCAAAAATGGCACCGCCCCCTAAGGACCTTAAATTGACTGCTCACCAATAATGGCCTTACCGCCACAGGCCAGCGTAGTTGCCCGACTATCTGGCCCCCCTATCCTCCTACACTGAAAGGTCATGCCCAGCCCTAACACTCCCTAGCCAAGCCATTATATTTTCCAATAGGATTTCATTACTCGATCTAGTCAGATAGACCCCGTCTTTTAAGAAGCACATTTCCCCCTGACACACCCATGCGCTATGTTTTGCAACTGAGGGGACCTGAACAGTTTTTCTATTTTATTGTTGATCCTCTTTACCAAGTGATTCAATGCTTTCACAGAATCTCCCCCCCTCCATTTCAATCTGGGTATCATCATATGGTGCAGCCCTGGCATGCCTTAGCTAACCAGCCTACTTCAGAGATTATATCCTCCATCAAGACCCTTCTCCCCAGACCTACCAAATCGTTCCCGCCCAGGTGCAAGATAACTATTGTGGGGGGGGGACTGTATCTATTCAACAGATCTGTAACAAAACCCCTAAACGGACTGAGGCAGAGACCACCTTTACCGTGGAAAGAAACCTTGAAACAATCTTGCTCAGCTCTCTGTCTGTATTTACCTGCAAGAAAAACAGATTTCTTACGCCGTACATAAGAATGCCCAATGACCGATACAACATGTGTTCCCTTGTCCTGTAGATGTAGCCGCCATTGTGAAGAATCTTGCTGGTGATGCGCTGATGGCAGTTTCCCCCCTGCGTGACAGGTTCGAGAAACTGAAATATAAGCAAACAAACAGGACAGGCATCAGTCTACAATTGTCTTGCCACCCTCACAACATGTGCGGCCACACATAGCGCTTGTAACAATTAGAAGACCATCCTCCAATTATTTTCACACTGTTCCTGTGCAACCCTGTAGCTGTTGCCTCTGTGGCAGCCCCTATTCGAATGAATGTGTCCGAAAGCCTTTTGGATCCAATCCAGTCCTGTCAATCGCCAAGGCCAATACCCTTTTAAATTGGAACCTGGTAAGCGGAGTACCGTCAGCATGCATTAATAGTGTCCCCCCACTGCACTATTCCTCTGTTGGAGGAAGGCTTCTAGGTGCATCACTGGGCAGCATGGGTTGTCTTATGCCCGATGAAGTACGAACCCTTCATCACGGGCTTCCTGATAAGTTTTAGATTTTTTAATGGTTATTAGGAGTGTGCCGCCCTATATCTTTGTGTGCTCCAACTAGAGCCCACCTAGCACATCCTGTTTGTTGCGTGCCACCAGTTTCCCCACTCTAAATGCCCCATAGAAAGCTAGTGGGAAAGCAGCTTTAAATAATAAAGCCTCTCCTGTTGAACTGCAAATGCCACCCAGGGCAGTTAACAGTGATGCCAGCCTCTCTAATCCTATCAATTGCCTCGTGTCTGGAGTGGCCCCCTGAAGGCGCCGCCACCCCTTTAGAGCCTTCTTCACAATGAAACTATTCGTGGGGTCCCTGGTGTCCCTGATCTGTGCAAAGAAAGAAACTGCTTCCACACACCGCCTGGCTGTCGCCGCCAAATGCCCTTCTTTATTCAAAGTGTCTAACTACTGGATGAATGCCCCTGACTTATGCCAGCTATCCACCCAATCTTGCCCCAGAAAAGCGCATTAAGACCAAAATGCCCCTTCGTAAGCCTTCCTGGTCCTTGGCGCTAGGCTAGCTGCCACGAGGTTCTGTAGCTGGGGGCACCAATCTGCCAGAGTGCTTCCGGGAAGTGTGTTGGCGTCGCCCCTGCAAATGGTAGGTGTTCCCTGAAAACCTGCATCTTGGAGCTGCATTATTTAGCACCCCCAGGACATGATTTAGCCTTAAACTGTATGTTCAGCTTCATACACAACAGCACTATCTATTTCAACAGGCGGAGGATCATTTTACACCAGGAAGCCTGTTGATTGATGCAGTCCACCACTGTCATGTTGTCTGACCAGAAAATCACAGATTGGTTGCGCAGATGATGAGGCCAAACAGTCAGTGCAACCCAGATGGGAAAGAGTTCTAGGAAAACTATATTGGCTGTCAGACCACTCTCACCCCATCAAGCCGGCCAATGCTGAAGCACCCTTCTGTTCCCGAGAATGGCACCAAATCCCACACTGCCCGCGGCGTCAGTCCATAAACCTAACTCCGCAGAAGTAGTGGGGGGACCGGGCCACACTACCCTGCCGTTGAAACCCTCCAGAAATGCGATCCAAATCCGCATGTCCTGGTGAACCTCAGACAACAGAATTGTGTGATGGTGTTTCTTCTGCAGGCTTGTCATGGCCTGTTAGATGGAACGAGAGAAAGGTCGTGCCATAGGTATTATTCTTAGTGCAAAGTTCAACTGGCCAACTGTCTGCTGTAACTGATGTACGGTTACTTTATCCTTTGTCAAAAATTGCTGGAGTCCTGCTCTAAATTTCAATATTTTTTCTTTAGGTAACCTAAAACATCCAACTTAATACCTAAAAATTCTATTGTGGTTGCTGGACCCACCATCTTCCCTGGCGCCTGAGGGACCCCAAAAGCATGCATGAGCACTCGAAATTCCTGCAATGCCCAAGCACAATCTCCAGAAAGAGGAAGTCATCCAGATAATACATGATATATTGGTGCCCTGTTGCCTGTCTCAAAACCCATTCCAAAAATGAACTGAATTTTTCAAAGTAAGCTCAGGAAACAGAACAACCCATGGGCATGCACATATCCATTAAGAATTGGCCCTGAAATGAATAGCGTAAAAGGTGGCGATCTAAAGGATGGACAGGCAGCAGCACGAAGGCGGATTCAACATCTGATTTTACTAGCAAAGCCCCTGGTCCTAGAACCCATACATATCAACTGCCTGGTCAAAAGAGGCATATTTCACACTACAGATTTCTTCGTTGATGGCGTCAATTAATGAATTGCCTCTAGGGGTTGACAGACTATGAATCAACCTGAACTCCCCTTCCTCTTTCTTTGGGACCACCCCCCGGGGCGAGCAGACAAAATTGGGCATGGGGATGTAATCAAAAGGGCCTGCTATTCTACCCAGACGCAGTTCTTTTGCAATTTTAACTGCTGCTACCCCTGGGTTGGACCTTACTGACAGCTGATTTTTACATTCTGGTGTCTTTGTGTAGTCAATTGCTGGAATCCTAAAGCCATACAAAAAACCTTTGTGTAACATCCTAGCCGTTGCATGGTCTGGGTACCTGCTTAACCAAGGAGTCATAGCCAGAACGTCTATGGGTGAATGTGTTACCAATTGTACCTTTTCCTTATTCTTGTTTCTTCCTCCCTCTATTGCCTGAGAATGAGTTCCCTTTCTTGAGACTTTTTGACTCTGGATGAGAGGAGTGATTACATATGGAGCATGCATGTCTGAATTTACAAGTGCCTTGGGCCCTGGTGCATGTCCGTCTATTGAAATCCCAGCATACTCCTTTCTGCCCCCCTGTTCCCTGAACCCGGGACCGTGCCCCCGGTTTGTGGTGTCCAAAAGGTCTGAGGTGCTTGGGAAGTGTGACCTGTGTTCCAGTTTTGCACTGCATTGCCAGAATGTCCTGGGCTAAACTGATCAAACCATGAAATTGAGTCAACCCGATCCCAGGTGAGTGATGGGTCAAATTCCTTAGCCTTCATAAATTTCATGTCATATTCTTTCCAACCTACCTCCCCATATTTATCATGAGTCATAGTAACCCTGCTCTGGTAACACACCATTTCTGCTTGTAGATTAGGCAAACGTTCCGCTATTATGGCCATAAATACTGAAAAAGCCCTAACCTAATTGTTCAGGGTCTCATCCACCCTGAATTTTAACATTTCAACACACCATTCACTAGGAAGCATCCACTCCTTCTGCTTCCTGGCATACTCCATTTCCCTGTTATCCACAAGCAAAGAAAAAATATTGACATAAGCACCGGACCAAATCAATTCCTTCACCTCCTGTGTTACATGCCTTGCTAAATGCTTCCTCCTAGAGGGGAATACACCCGCGCCTAGCAATAGCAAAGCCACCTCCTTACCTATTTCCCCAGCTCCCGCTGCCATCTTGTCTTTTCCGGTGCCGCTCTCCTTTTGCGTTGATTGAGGTAGACTGGAAGTACTTGGCCCTGGGCCTGGCACCCCGCTTGGGGCAGTCATAATCTTCGCCACCATCCTCTGCACCTCTGCTAATGGGTCCTCCCCTACTTCCTTTGCACCCACTGAAGACTGTAACATTCTTCCCTTTCCTAACCAAGGGAGAACTGCCGCTATCTGAGCTGCTAACTCCGACGGTACCTGACTAACCGCTGACCGGGGTGGGGGCCGTTGGATTCAGGACAGGAACCCCCGGGGATGGTGTGGGGCTAGGTGAGGGCACCACAGTGATTATCATTGGTACCACCGGGATTGATGCTGGAGGCACCAAACTTGGTGTACGCACAGGCGAGTAAGACGCAGGAATCACTGGGACACTTGCCGGTATCTCAGGTATAGATATAGTACTCGCCGGTGTCACCGGAACTCCTGACGTACCCTCCCCTGAAGGAATCCCCCCAAAGGCTGCCTTGGTGTGGGCTCTTGATTCTGCCCCTTCCTGTTTCTAGCCTGCTTGGGGAGTGGGTCCGATTCCCCTCTGGGTTTTGGGGGCACTATTGTTCGCTTGGGCCTGCCTGCTGGGCCACTCTGGCCATCAACCTTCTGTCTGAGCTCCACCAGGCTATGCCCCATTTGCTCTACCTTTCCCCATCTCCTATCCATTGATGCCATCCTGCGCAACATTGATTCCAACATATGTTCTATGCCGGAACGCTTTGCACCACGCTTACTAGCCATATTACTTGAGCCAACAGTTGCAAGGTAACTTACACCTGATCAGCAATAACACCGCGAGCACAATGTTATTTGTTACCTAAACGGGACCTATCCAGGTCCTTACCTCCGCACGCTGGGGGTACAACGACTGGCCGTAAGCACCACGCAACTGGGACCGCGCCACACCAGCTAGCCTGGGTTTTGGGCGACAGTACTCTAGCCCGGCGGCCCACAGAAGCAGTGAAGTGCAGGCCTGTCTGTGTCCCCTTAGATCGATGCCCTCTGCCTCACCTCTTGTTGGTCTAGTATGAAGAGCACCCTTTATGTAGTATGATGAAAAACAAGGTTAGCGTATGTTATGGACACACAAACAATAGAACTTGGCTTTAAATCAGACAGTCGCGATTAATTCCTAGGTGCCACATACATTTATCTTCCTCTTTGATGTCTATTTTACTATATGATGTCACTTAAAAACACCACTAAAATGCCCCGTGGCACTGAGGAACATGTAATGAGTTTGACCAATATCATAAACTTGCTTTGTCCAGAATCACAGGATGTCAGTGTTATTGCTATCATTGAAACACTCAGTTTCAAAAGGAGGGGGGAACAAATTGCAGCAGCTACTTCACCTAAGTAGCAACCATGGTGCTACACAACGAATGGACCCTCCTCTCAAACCTGATTCAGGCACAATTTACACTAGCACTGCCCCTATTTGCACAAAACAGAGCAAACCGAACTCTCAATTGCTTGAATTCTCAACCCACATTAGGAGAGCCTTTTTGCGCTATTCAGAGATTACCCGACCGGCCCACAATAATGTTCTCGCTGTGCACCCCCCACTTTGGTAACTCTGAGCAAGGTGAGAGCTGCTCGTTAATTAGTTCCCTGCCAGCAATCGTCCCGACCGCTGCCCTTTGTAGGAGCGCCCTTTCTTTTACGGATGCAGACCTGATCTTCCGCGTCCCACCGCCTGCTTCCTGTATGCCGGGAAATCTGCAGAAAACAAAGAAAAAAAACACTGCTTGAATATTGCAGCCGCCTTCCTTCGACGATGTCCTTTACTTTTATTTTAGCTCCCGGTTACTGACCTCGAGTGTAGTCGAGGTAGGACTACTAGGGGCGGCCATCTTGGGTGAGGAGAAGGCTGGGGGGCTAGGAAGCGAGCGCTTAGCCACGCCCACCCTCCCGCCCTCGTGTGCATAAAAGAACCGAGTTCCCCACTTGTTCTCACTGATTGCGAGTGAGTGCTACGTTTGTGCGCTAAGGCGTTGTTCTTTTTAACTTTTTAAAAACTTGTATTGCTTTTTAAAATTTGCGTGATTTGCATAGTGATATTGCTACTTTGCACAGCACTGGAAACACTTTACCCTCTGCCTAACGCTCTTTAGCAGTGTCATGAGGCGGAAAGCCGGGACCTGCCCTTCAGAAAATCATTTCCTACTTCTAAGTCCCAAGCTATTTTAGCTCCGGGTTACTGACCTCGAGTGTAGTCGAGGTAGGACTACTAGGGGTGGCCATCTTGGGTGAGGAGAAGGCTGGGGGGCTAGGAAGCGAGCGCTTAGCCACGCCCACCCTCCCGCCCTTGTGTGCATAAAAGAACCGAGTTCCCCACTTGTTCTCACTGATTGCGAGTGAGTGCTACGTTTGTGCGCTAAGGCGTGGTTCTTTTTAACTTTTTAAAAACTTGTATTGCTTTTTAAAATTTGCGTGATTTGCATAGTGATATTGCTGCTTTGCACAGCACTGGAAACACTTTACCCTCTGCCTAATGCTCTTTAGCAGTGTCCTGAGGTGGAAAGCCGGGACCTGCCCTTCAGAAAATCATCTCCTACTTCTAAGTCCCAAGCTATTTTAGCTCCCGGTTACTGACCTCGAGTGTAGTCGAGGTAGGACTACTAGGGGCAGCCATCTTGGGTGAGGAGAAGGCTGGGGGGGCTAGGAAGCGAGCGCTTAGCAACGCCCAACCTCCCGCCCTCGTGTGCATAAAAGAACCGAGTTCCCCACTTGTTCTCACTGATTGCGAGTGAGTGCTACGTTTGTGCGCTAAGGCGTTGTTTTTTTAAACTTTTTAAAAACTGGTATTGCTTTTTAAAATTTGCTTGATTTGCATAGTGATATTGCTACTTTGCACAGCACTGGAAACACTTTACCCCTGCCTAACGCTCTTTAGCAGTGTCCTGAGGCGGAAAGCCGGGACCTGCCCTTCAGAAAATCATTTCCTACTTCTAAGTCCCAAGCTATTTTAGCTCCCGGTTACTGACCTCGAGTGTAGTCGAGGTAGGACTACTAGGGGCGGCCATCTTGGGTGAGGAGAAGGCTGGGGGGCTAGGAAGCGAGCGCTTAGCCACGCCCACCCTCCCGCCCTCGTGTGCATAAAAGAACCGAGTTCCCCACTTGTTCTCACTGATTGCGAGTGAGTGCTACGTTTGTGCGCTAAGGCGTTGTTCTTTTTAACTTTTTAAAAACTTGTATTGCTTTTTAAAATTTGCGTGATTTGCATAGTGATATTGCTACTTTGCACAGCACTGGAAACACTTTACCCTCTGCCTAACGCTCTTTAGCAGTGTCCTGAGGCGGAAAGCCAGGATCTGCCCTTCAGAAAATCATTTCCTACTTCTAAGTACCAAGCTATTTTAGCTCCCGGTTACTGACCTCGAGTGTAGTCGAGGTAGAACTACTAGGGGCGGCCATCTTGGGTGAGGAGAAGGCTGGGGGGCTAGGAAGCGAGCGCTTAGCCACGCCCACCCTCCCGCCCTCGTGTGCATAAAATGGAACCCTTATGCAGGCAGCGCAGCGGACGGGCGCAGCGGGGGCGCCGGCGGGGCGCCGAAGGCGCGCCAAAGGCAAGCCTGTCTGCGCCCGTCCGCGACCGGCCGGGACCAGGGGCCACGACCCTTGGTTCAGCACCGCGGTATTCCAGGGAAGACCTGCTTGCGCTTGGTAACTATACCTACCCCATTAGCCAACATACACAGCAGACTCTGAGGCGGGAGAATATACTGAATCCCGCAGTTGAACCAGCCCATAAAAAACTAGACCCGAGAACAAGGAGAGCAAAGGTAACGTCATTGAGCGTTAGTCTACTTAACACATGTTCTCTCCAAAAACATAATCTGGAGGTGTTCTCCCTGCTCCAGGAAGGTAACACAGATATATTAGGAGTCACGGAGACGTGGCTAGATGATTTTTCTACGCCCGACTTAGTGGCCGCACTCCCACCCGACTTTGGTGCTATCTCTCATAATAGAAAAGATGGCAGAAAAGGAGGGGGAGTAGCTCTGCTCTATAAAAACGTTTTTAAAGCAGAAACTATCTGTGCAGAAAGCATTGAGGGAGCGGACATCCTAGGGGTCAAGCTCTGCTCTGCCACCAATTGCCTAACAATAATAATTTTATATCGCCCGCCCAGAACTCCCCCAACTTTTCTTGAACCTTTCTTGGGCTTGGTCCACGACCTCCGTACAAGATATGAGGGTCTTGTGGTGATGGGCGATTTTAATCTCCACTGGGAGGAGCCCATTAGAGACGCTATGTCCAAACAGCTCGAAGAGGCTATGACCGCATTAGAATTAACCCAGATAGTGACAGGCCCAACACACATGAAGGATCACACTTTGGACCTAATATGGACCTCTGTACCTGCTCTGTGCCCGGTCACTTCTTCGCCTTGTATTTGGTTGGATCATTACCTTTTACAGGGTAGCTTAGCCTTTCCGAGACAAGAAGGTATCTCTTCCGACAAATGGTGGGTAGTGAGAAGATGGAACTCTATTAATCCGGATATTCTGCTATCAACTTTACAGCAACCTTACCACCTAAGCAGACTACCTGAAGATGACCTGGAGAGGGCCAGTCAAAAGATATCACAAAAACTGGAATCTGCTATTGAGGCAGTGGCCCCAGCACGTAAGATAAAAATCAGGGATAAAGGCAAAGGGGCCCCCTGGTTTAATGACGATTTGAGACTCCTGAAACGTGCCCTGCACCAGTGCGAGAGAGCCTGGCGAAAGGGGTATGATCCTAATTGCCAAACCTTATATAAGGAAAAACTCGCCTCGTATAAACAAGCCATTAGGACTAGGAAAAGTGAGTTCTACGAAAGCAGAATTGCCACAGCACCCAACCCCCAGAAGGAAATCTTCAAAGTGCTTACTGAACTGAGGAAAAAGAAGGAACAACCCCCATCTTTTACGCAAGAAGACTGCTATAAATTCCAATCCTTCTTTACCACAAAGATATCGGACCTCTTGATAGAAATCGAAAGCACCCCTATACTTGACTGCCCGGTAATCCCTCAAACTATCCCCCCCACAGTCACTGAGCCGTTAACTTCCCTACCCTTACTTACTAAGGAAACCTTGAAAAAAGTGATGAACCAAGTTAAATCTGGCTCTCCGGCGGACCCTTGCCCCCCACAGATATTTAAACAAGCATGGCCAGGTCTGGAGGACGACATATTATTGCTCCTAAATGGTTCTCTTACCTCCGGACAAGTCCCCTCCATTTTTAAGGAGGCGCGACTGATTCCTCTGCTAAAAAAAGCTGGAGCTGACACCAAGATTCTAAAGAATTACAGGCCTATATCTCAACTGCCTTTTTTAGCAAAAATACTGGAACAACATGTGCTGTCCAGCCTCTCTCACCACCTGGAGAGTAACTCACTACTATAACCCAACCAGGCCGGGTTTAGAGCCCACAATAGCACAGAATTAGTCATGCTTTCCATGCTAGACGATCTGCGTCTTAAAACAGATAATAAAGATCCTTGTGCCCTGGTGCTACTCGACCTCTCCGCGGCATTTGATACGGTCAATCATGACCTCCTTCTGTCGCGGTTGGGGGAGTTTGGTATCAAGGGCACGGCCCACGCCTGGCTGACCTCGTTCCTTGGTGGACGGGTTCAGAAAGTACAACTGGATGACCTGGTGTCAGCGGCAACTAGGATTACATGCGGAGTCCCTCAGGGCTCAGCCCTATCCCCCTTGATGTTCAATACATATCTGCAGCCCCTCATTTCATCTCTGAATCAGATGGACTGTAGTATATGCAATTATGCTGACGACACCCAGATCATCATTCAGATAGGCAATTCCCCTACGGCAGATCAAAAATTGAAGAATATTCTAAAATTTACCGTCAACTGGATGACGGCAAACTTTTTAAAGATCAACCCGGACAAGACGGAGGTGCTTGCTATCACGACATCATCTAGCCCTTGGAGCGACCTCCTATGGCCCACAGAATTAGGCAACCCCCCAGTACCGGCAGCAGTAGTAGAAAGCCTTGGCATAATCATCGACACAAATCTCACTATGTCAGCCCAGGTCTCGGCGGTGGTGGGCACTTGTGTAGGCCTCCTGAGACAACTGCGCAAACTCTCTCCCATCCTAAAGGCGGACACCCTCAGAAGAGCAGTGTCAGCTTTAATTCTGGCTCGACTGGATTACGGCAACGTCATGTATTTCGGCATTCCGAAAAAACTTACCAAAAGACTTCAGATTGTCATGAATGACGCGGCCAGACTTATCTATAATAAACCAAGAAGGACACCGGCCACCCCCCTTCTTCGTGAGCTGCACTGGCTGCCAGTGAATCAACGAGCCAAGTTCAAAGGCCTATGTATCACGCAGAAAGCCTTATATGGGCAAGCCCCGAAATATATCAAAAAACACCTTGTCCCATATGCCCCCAGCAGGAACTTACGCTCAGCAGATGCCGCACTATTGATCTGTCCTAGGATTAAACTGTCCTCCATCGGAGGACGGACGTTCTCCCACACAATTCCCAAAGCCTGGAACCAACTGCCTGAAAATCTGCGCAAAGAAACCAAGCTCCTGCCTTTTAGGAAAAAGCTAAAAACCGTGCTTTTCCAAGAGGCATGGGGTAATATCTAGCCTGTTTCTTTTATGCCAGTGTCCACTAGCCTGCTAAGCGCTTAGAGACCCCGGGGTGATAAGGCGCTCTACAAATCAAAAATACAAATACAAATACAAATACAAACAGATGTGGGCCCGATCTTCCGCGTCCCGCCGCCTGCTTCCTGTACGCCGGGAAACCTGCAGCAAAACGAAAGGAAAAACACCGCTCGGGACCGACAATCCTGCAGCCGTCACCTGGAATAAAGGAACTCGTTCTGCCGCAACTGAGTCTCTCCGAACTCCCTTCAGATAACCGGACCCGGCTACCTGCAGGGAAAAAAGGAAAAAGAAAAAGATTACAGCCTCCTAGAAGGCTGGGTAGGGCAGGCCTGGGAGCGCGAGAACAAGAGAACCCCTCCCACGCTCCCCGGCCTTTTGAACCCAATGTTTGGCCTGACTCTGGTCCCACTTGACCCGGAAGCAATCCAAACGCCCGCCATATCGGCGGCGGGCCGATGACGGCCCCGCCTTTCTCTTCCGCAAGCACGAATCAATTGAATTTGAATTTTATTACATTTGCATAGTTACTTAAAACGATTGCATTACGAGTTTCAGATAATACAATAAAATCAAGATAACATAAAATTATATATTTGCAAAAATTCATAGCTCCTTAAAACAGTTAAATACTTATCTGGTAAAAATTGATCACAAATAAAGTTAGGCCCCTTTTATCACCCAAGTAATCTGGCATATCATTGGTCCTCCATTCACCCCTCATCAGGTTGTGTAGCCCACAGATACCTATCATTTTCAATTTCTCTGCCTCTACATGGCTATATCTGTAACTCCGAGTGCTAGAAAATGTAGCCAGATATGCCACCCATGATGTTGCGGAGGGGCTGGGGCTACGCAATAGAGGGAACAACAGGCATGAGTGCCATAGGATTGGGTACATAAATAGTAGACAATGGATTATATGGAATGGGTTGCAGATAATGTACTAATACATTGATTGAGTGTGTTTTGAGCGCTTTTATCCACTTGTCATGTTACCGAAGTGCAGCAGTATGCAGCTGTAACAGGTGCAAACACAATAAGTAACAGGGTATGCGTACAATTACAAAAAGGGTTGCTTTGTAGCTGTGATTGTAAATGTGTTAATATTGTGCTTTAGTTGTCTTGGACGCATGTGTCATGTATGCCACCTGTGTGGTGAGCTTAAGTCAATAATCCCAAAGTGTAAAGTATCCTCGTGAAGCAAACAAGACAGTCATATTTGAAACAAGGACATGTTCTATAACTGGATTCCTTTCTTTTGAGACGGTGGTTGCCTGCGCACCACTAGCTGGTATTTTCGGGGACCAGGACATTTTGCATTTGTCCCATTTGTCACGTGTAAAATGTAACGTAACTGGAAAACAAGATTATGTTAATGAAATTGCCCTAACAGTGTTGGAATTACAAACTGCAGCCAGCTCACGTTTGTGGGAAACTTCATATGTTGTGACCTAAATGGGATTTTGGTTGATTGTAATAAATGTCCTGAAGTCAGCCACAAAGTACCACATTAGTCACAATTGGTCCCCACCAGTGAAAACCTGGTCTCCCCAAAAAATTGTTGGACTCTGTCATATTTGGCCACTACCCTTCGCTGAGGTAACGGTCAGGAGTGGGAGTGGCCTTCTGTGAATGTTTTGAACAAATGGAAGCAAAACCCGGGACTCCGGGTTCGGTGACCACACAACCAGCTTTAGTGTCTGTGTGCGTTTGCTATCAGTGCATCTTCTTACTACGCCCCTAAATCTGTGTATCTCCACCTGGTGCACAATGGAACAGCCTCTTGCATTTATTTATTTAGCTAGTGAGATAGTTAATTTGCTAGTTAGTTAGTTAGTATCTTACAAATTGAGCACTTACTGCCATAGGTATGGCTTCATGCTCTGTGTGCCGCATTCATTTTCCATAGTACACATTTCAAAAGAATTTTTTTTTATGTTCGATAGTAAAAGAAAAGGCCAATTATCTTTTGCAATTCCTTTTGCCAATTGTGCTCATGCAAGAAAAGGCCCTTTCCTTGAGAAAATAAATATGAACACACTTAAATTGAAATGTAAAATTTATAGTGCAACGCTGAGAGACCTTGATGGATGGAGTCCATCTAAATAAGACTTTTAGGGGTCCATTAGGATGGCGGACGGACAAAGTCTGTCCGCCATCCTGTCGGTGGCCGGCACCGTCCGCAACAAGGGCGGAGGAACCGTGCCCCCAATTAGGATGCACCCGCCACCGTGGCGGGTGCATCCTGCATTTTTAACATTGCGGCGGATGGTGCTTAAAGCCGGTACCGTCCGCAACAAGGGCGGAGGAACCGTTCCCCCAATTAGGATGCACCCGCCACAGTGGCGGGTGCATCCCGCATTTTTAAGATTGCGGCGGATGGTGCTTAAAGCATCGGCCGCCGCAATGTGAAAAATGCTTGTTGTGCGTTTCACACTACAACATGACAGGCACTGCACGGTGCCTGCAATGTGGTGCTGTGAAACGCAGGGGGGTACCATAGGTACCCCCTATGTGCACCCCCCACCCCCCTTCACCCTGGGGGCCCGCAACAGGCCCCCAAAGCAGGAACCATATGCCTTTTTGTGGCGGCATTGCCGCCACGGAAAGGCATTCCTCCCAGGCCATCCTAGTATGGCTGGCGGTGTCTGATAGATCATATTAGGCCTTTTCTGCTGCTGTCGCCTTCCCCTTCGCCTCGGTCCCCCCGCCATTGTAATATGGCGGCGGAAAAAAGGTGACGGACGGGCAAGGATGGCGGACGGATCGCCAACCCCTGCATGGCATTGGCGATTCGTCCGCCATCCTAATGGACCCCTTGGTACCTCAGTAAAAAAAAATCTGTAAAATAATAGAATCTAGTTTTTGTACAAAGAATGTAGCGAGAGTGGATTTGGTGCTCCCTACTTTGTTTTGATGCTGCACAAAAACAAACACACCGAATCGCCAAAAAATAACATTACAGGGTATTTTATGTTCTATGTTTTTTAAGACAAATCATTCGCTGGAAAAGCATAACCAATTGAAAATAACAAACAAATATGGTATTTTATCGTGAATGGGAAAGGAATCGAGCAGATCAATGCAAAGGGGCAACTATGGTTCTGTTAAAGAAATGAAACTAAAACTAAAACATTTGAATAAGAATAAAAGCTTTAAAACTACCATCAGTTTAGAATTGAATGTAACCCTTATGTACTGTCAGCAGAAACACATTTTGCAGAGCAATGAAAACCCTTCACCTGATTGCTTTTTATTAAGCATGAGCGAATTTTGCGGATCTCGCGTTCGTGAATTTTGCGGATTTGCGGATTCGCAATCCGCAAAATCCGCGAATTCCCGCGAATTTGCGGATTTTTTTTTTTTGTGTTCGCCCGTGTTTCTGCCAGTTCGCGAGGGTTTTGTACACTTTCGCAAATTGCGAACTTACCTGTCGGGTCGCAAGTTTCGCGAACTTGTTGTTTCTACGTGTCCAGCCTGTTTGGGACACTCTTCTTCATCACTGCCACTCTCTGTCACCACTGCCACTCTCTGACTACTCATGCCACCCTCTGGCCCACCCATGCCACCCTCTGTTTCATCACCACACCCTCTGGTTGTCCAGTGTACATTATTTTCGGCAAAGCAAAGCACACCTTCCCTGCCTCAAGTGACCTGAATTAATTTGGGGCTGATTAATGTGTCACAGAATATTTTTTTAGCTGGCACCTGCTTCCTTAGTGCGCCCTGATTAGTGATCTTTTGCACTTGCTAAGTGCTTTCATTGTTGCAAAATTAGTTACAACACCTGCCCTGCCCCAACTGACAATAATGAATTAGGGGCTGATTAATGGATTTTAACTTCCAGCCTGGCTCCTGCTTGTCTCCCTTAGCTGTAATTCAGGACCTTTGTGGCATATGTGTAACTATTCTGAGGTTCAGAGCAGGGTCACATAATAGTTTCAACTGGCAACTGAACTCTGGAGGGGCCCCTCAGGAAGCACTACAGGAAATGGCTACTAATGATGAGCCTGAACTTTTGAACCTGGTAAGTAGTTACTTTCAGTTTTGCTAAGATTGTATTTCTGCAATTTTGCACTTATTCGCGGGGCGCGAACTCACGCGAACTCACGCGAACAGTGCGAGCAGTGCGAGCAAAATCCGCTGCTCGCGGATTTGCGGATTTTGCTGGAGATTCGCAAATCTCGCGGATTGCGGATTTCCCGAAAATCCGCAAAATCCGCGAGCGGAACGGATTTTCCGCCCATGCTTACTTTTTATGTCGAAGGGAATTTGTGCTACCACTAAGTGGCGGCCGAAACACAAAGGGGCATATTTACAAGCCCCTGTTGCCACAGGAATGTCGCTTTTATTGGCGTTCCTGTGGTGCTAAGGGCTTCACCTTATTTACAAGGCACAATGCTTAGCGTTACAGGGGTGGGCAATGGGCGTTGCGGTGGGCAGTCCACCTCAACACCCATTTATTTTGAAGTCGCTCTTTATTCAAAACGGTGGCGTAAATAGGAGGCAGCGGCAAAATTAAGATCAGGGGAAACCTGGCATTAACATGCATTGTGCAGCACAGATAGAAACAGTAAAACGCCATGAATGATTGTTTATGTGCAGGAAGGTGTCCCTTCCTGCAAATAAACAATCATTTGAAAAAATGAAGATTTGCAAATTCTATGTGTGTTGCACAATGCAGCACAGATAGAAGTTTCAAATCACCATTCTGGATTGTTCATGTGCAGGAAGGGACACCTTACTGCACATAAACAATCATTCCCTCAACGCAGACACTCTTTCACTAGAGTGCAAAGGTGCCTGCTTTGGCCCTAGGCAGCTGAGTTCAGCGCCAGTGCTAGGGAAAACGCAGTGATGCACCGTATTGTTCTAAATATGGTGCACCCCTGAATTTTCAGAATGGTGGAGCGCGGCATTAGCTATTGTGGCCTAGCGCCGCGCTACGCCATTCTTTTGTAAATATGTACCTAAGGGCCTCACTTATGAGGAATTAGCATATGACAGTGTTGCAAGTATTTTTGTGGTGCTGCCTTAAGACAATGTGAAAGGTCAGAAATGCAGTGTACTTATGAAATGCGGTGTATTCATATCCTTTCCCCCTGCACAGGCACACAATTTGATGCTTAGTGCCAACGTAGGCACCTTTGCATTGTGGTGCATGGGTGTCTCCTTTGCAGGCAGGATTGATTTTGTGCAGAAATGGGCAACTTCCCACACAAAAACAATCCTGAGATGTGTTTTCCTCTTTCCAAAATGCAGCACACATGGTAAAATGGAAAAAAGAGGAGAAATTAAAATATTTCTACTTCCTATGCCTACCCTGGGGAGACGTAAGGTTTTGGCGCTGCCCAAGGGTTATGTGATAAAGTACATTTGGGGCAGTATCAAAATCCATGGGTGTTGCATGGGAAAATCCACTGCAATGCCCATGGAACGCTTGCTTCACACAGATTAAGGTAAGGCAGTGACTTGCACTGCTTTATCTTACTTCTTATCTATGAGGCCATACAAAGCTAAACAGAGTGGCTTTGAGTTGCCTTATAGATATGATTAAGAGGTTTGCGCGGCCGGAGTGTCAAAAAAGGTGATGCTCATGTGGCGCAAGCTTCTCGTAAATAAGCATGTAAGAGGCTTATTTATGGGAGCCTTGCATCAATTTTGCACCACATAAAGTGGTACATGCAGGACGCAGGGCTCTCATAGAGATTTCTGAAGCCACAAACAAATCATGAGTAGCGTGATGCTGCACAACTTGATGCATTGCCTTACACTTTACCCGGGAGGCATTCCATAGAGGTTGCAGTGGCTTTTCCCATGCAACACCCATGGAATTTGATGCTACCCCAAATTTTCAAAGTGATGTAAACTTGGGGAATCATCAAATCCATACACATCCAAAGGTGAGATGTCATTTTCATGTGTAAAGAGCTGGTGTCTTGTTGCATTGCCCTATGTCAAAATGCCATAAATGAGGCTCTAAGGGGAGCAAAATGTTGTGGTCATTCTACAGTGTGTAACAAAATTCACCTATGTACTAACAGAAGGGATGCAGCATACCAATGAGAAAAAAATGATGCATTAATATACCTCAGAATTAGCAGTGCATTTTCCATCATTTAGGAAAATGAGCAAACAATACATCAATCAATCAATCAGGGGTTTGTAAAGCGCGCTACTCTCCCATGAGGGTCTCAAGGTGCCCGGGGGATAGGGGGGAGAGCAGCTCCAGATCAGTTGAAGAGCCAGGTCTTGAGGTCCTTCCTGAACGTGTGCAGGGTCAGGTGGCGTCTGATGTTCACAGGAATCTCATTCCAAGTCTTGGCTGCGATGGAGGCATGTAGGCAAAAGCTCCACCACCTGCTCTGTTTCTGTGGATGCAGGGGACCTCTAACAGGGCAAGGTCGGTGGAGCGGAGGTTCCTCTTGGGTATAAGGAAGGCGACCTCAGGTATTTGGCTTCGATGTTGTTGAGGGATTTGTAGGCGTGGGTGAGGAGTTTGAAGGTGACCCTCTTCTTGACGGGGAGCCAGTGGAGTTCTCGCAGGTGTTGGGTCATGTGTTCGTGGCGCGGTGTCCCGAGTATGAGTCCTGCTGCAGCGTTCTGGATGGTTTGAAGCTTGTGTAGAAGGGTTCTGTTGATTCTGGCATAAAGAGCCTTGCCGTAGTCCAGTCTGCTGGTTATGATTGCGTGTGTAACGGTCCTTCTGCAGTCAGGGGGATCCATTTGAAGGTCTTGCGGAGGATACGCAGGCAGTTGAAACTGGTGGAGGCGACCGCGTTGATCTGGCAGTTCATGGAGAGGGAGCAGTCAAGGATCATGCCAAGGTTTCGAGAGTGGTCTGTAGGGGTAAGGGGTTCCGATGGAGGAGGGCCACCAGGTGTTGTCCCAGGTAGAGGTGCAGGGTCCGAGGGTGAGGACCTCGGTCTTCTCTGAGTT
Source organism: Lissotriton vulgaris (assembly GCF_964263255.1). Classification (NCBI taxonomy): domain Eukaryota; kingdom Metazoa; phylum Chordata; class Amphibia; order Caudata; family Salamandridae; genus Lissotriton; species Lissotriton vulgaris. The sequence continues at coordinate 1,537,854,656 of NC_141694.1, forward strand.
GAGCTTCAGAAAGCTGTCTTTCATCCAGGCTGCGACGTTCTTCATTCCTTCATAGAAGCAGAGTCTGGTGTCTTCGGGATTTTTCGTAAGTGAGAGGATGAGCTGGGTGTTGTTGGCGAAGGATACTATACTGAGCCCATGCTGTCTGACTATGGCGGCGAGGGGGGACATACATAATGGCAATAATTATGCACATGGTTTAGCGCCAATTTGCTCACTCTTTACACGTCACAGATACTTAACAGATTTGTGACATGAAAGTGCACATTTCTTGTATTGTTTAAAGAACTAATGAAAGTGTTGCACTTGACATCACTATTAAAGAGGGCACTCATTGTAGAGTTAGAGAATGTACTCATATTTTGCATGCTTTCACCCTACCTGATTGAAGCTCAAATTAATTAAAACCATCCTCATTTAGACGATAATGCACTTATTATGAAGATGAAATTCAACTTTCATAAATCTATGCTATAATATAGTATATATATTTAATGACTTGAAAACTTTGAAAACTAGATAATACCCATCCTCATAATGTAAAATGTAATTTCATTTAAAATGATAGTTTATGTAATGTGTGCACCAATGTTACAAGTATATACATTTAAAAGTGGTTCTTAGCCATATTTACACTTGTTTAATTTGAAGAATCACTGCATGCCACATGTACTACGAATTCAATAAAAGGTACAAGTTACTCATAAATAATTCTTTACATACCTATTGCATGTTCACCATTTAGTTAATGCCTTAACTTACCCTGATAATTCAGGCCTGCATTTTACCATGCTGCATAAAAGGCTGCTTTTCATTTTCTGCTAGCGTGACATTTCTTGCAGATATTCACATGCATTATTAGTTTAGAATAGATACATTACTGTTATGTTATGTTATGTTATAATGGCTTTTGTAGAGCGCACGGCTACTCAAAAAGAGTGTCCCAGCGCTTTTGGAAAGGAGGGCTGCAGTATACTAACATAACACATTAAAAGAGAGAGTATCACAGACTAAAAGAACACAACAAATAAAAAGGCCTACTGGGTAAACAACCAGGTTTTGAGGCCCTTTCTAAAAGCAAGTAAGCTGGTGGCTCCCCGAAGTATAAGGGGCAGAGAGTTCCACAGCTGTGGCGCCAGTAGTCCAAAGGAGCGACCTCCTAGGCGCGCTCTCTTCACTCGTGGGACAGTCACCAAAAACAGGGATTCAGACCTCAGAGAACGAGCCGGACGGTAGAAGGCAAGTCTCTTTTGGAGGTACTTAGCTCCCGTCGCATGGAGGGCCTTGTATGTCAAGGTCAAAGCCTTAAAGGTGATCCGCTTGCGGATTGGGAGCCAATGCAGGGTCTGCAGCAAGCCCGCTGCGCTAGCACGTCTGTTCAATCCAAAAATCGCTCTCGCCGCAGCGTTCTGCACAACTTGGAGCCGCTGTAGCAGGTACTCTGGCAGGCCCAGGTACAGAACGTTAGAATAATCTAGCCTAGAGCCTATCAGGGCCTGCACAGTCAGCTTCCTGTGCTCCTCCGATAAGAGGGGAAGAAACCTCCGCAGCATCCTAAGGAGGCCGAAGCAGATGCCCGACACCCCCAGGATCTGGGACTTCATAGTCAACCCCTTGTCCATCTTGACCCCCAAGTTCTTAGCCATTTGGGATGAACAACTAGGGGGAACATATTAGTAGGCCACCAAGCCTGCCAGTCTGGCTCCGTGTCACACCCAAAGAAGAGTACCTCCGACTTATCGGAATTGCACTTGAGGCTGTTCAGTTGAAACCATTGGAACACAGCCCCAAGGCAATCCCGGATACTCTCCCCATCAAAGTCTCCTTCTCTCTTGCACGAGAAGAGGAGCTGGGTGTCGTCTGCATAGGATACGATCCGGGCCCCAAACGACTCCGCCAACGCCGCCAAAGGGGTCATGAAGATATTAAAGAGGGTCGGGCTCAAGATAGAGCCCTGAGGGACCCCGACTCCCAGAGGCGGCATCACGGCGGAATCTGGCGAGGCCCAGACCGTTTGCCGGCGGCCGGCTAGAAAGGAGGAAAACCAGCTGAGCACCGTCCCCCGTAGTCCAATCTCACAAAGTCTTGTGAGAAGGCCATCATGGGGGACGGTGTCGAAAGCCGCCGACAAATCCAGCATCACCAGCATGGCTTTGCCCCCAGTATCCAGAACCCCTTTAATGGTTTCTGAGACCTCGAGGAGCGCAGTCTCCGTGCTGAGATTTGGGCGGAAGCCCGACTGGGTGGCATGCAGAATCTCATTCGTCTCAAGAAAATTGGACAGCACCGTCTGCACGTGCTTTTCTACAATTTTTGTGAGAGCTGGCAGCAGAGAGATAGGCCGGTAGTTGACTGGGGCCTTTGGATCCAGACCAGGCTTCTTGAGCAGCGGGATGACCATTGCCTGCTTCCAAGCCTGCGGAACCACTCCCTGGCTCAGCGAGAGATTCAGTAGCGGGTTAGCCAACGGATTAATCACCTCGGCCAATTTCGCCAGAATTTTAGCAGTGCACGGGTCCAAGGGCGAGCCCGATTTCAAGTTGCCCATAAGTGCTAAAGAGGCGGGCGCAGATATAGGTGGAAACACGCTCAGCGTCAAGCCTGGCGAAGCCGGAGGCGATCGGTTGGCCTCAGAATTAATCAGCCCCGCGGGTACAGCCGATGGAAAAGAATCCTGTATAAGTTGGATCTTGCTAGTAAAAAAACTAGCAAGATCAGAGGCCCAGGAGTCAGAGGGCCTCTCCTCAGAGATGTTAGACCGTGGAGATATAAATTCTCTAACTATAGAGAAAATCTCCTTACAGGAATTGGAAGCAGCTTCTATCCTCCCTGCCAGGTAGGCTTTCTTACACAGGCGAATGTCCCGGTGATAGTCCTTAACTGCACTCTTATAAGTCAGCTTAGCCTCCGAGTCATATTGTACCCGCCAGGCTCTTTCGGCCACCTTGCACTGCTGCCTCCTGGCCGACAGTGCTGCGGTGAACCAAGGGGCGGAAACCCGTTTAGGAGTAAGACGGGGGGCGAGTTCCGGGGCAAGATCGTTAAGCCTGTCTGAAAGCCATGCCTGCAAGGACTCCAGATCCTTCGACAGATCGCCAGAGAGGGGGCAGGGATGATCCAGGGCAGCCTGAGCCAGCATCTCAGGGGTCACTCGATGGTAAGCCCTATGGGTTCGACCATGCTGCTGTGAGGCGGCAACAGCCGATTTAACTGTGCCTTTGATCGAAAATTTAGCAAGCAAATGGTCTGACCATAGTACCGGGATAATCTCTATCACCTCAAGAGGGGATGTCGAGAAAACCTGGTCGAGAGTGTGCCCCTTGTCATGCGTCGGCCCCTGCAAATAGGGAAGCAATCCCAGCGGTGCCATAGCCTCTGAGATTTTAATAGTGGCCGCGTCAGATGGATCATCCATCCGAAAGTTGAAATCCCCGGCCACGATGCAGTGTTCCGCTTTCAGGGCCAGTCCCAGTAAGACGGAGTCAAGATCTTCAAAAAACGTTCCGGGTGGGCCAGGCGGTCTATAGACCAATAATCCCTTGACTGATTGATGCGGAGCCAAGACGATAGAAAAAGCAAGGGACTCCGAGCCACGAATGTCCTCCACTGGCAAGATAGTACAAGCCGTGCCTTTCTTCACCACCAGTGCCACTCCACCACCCCTTCCCTTAGCTCTGTCCTTCCTGAAGATGTTATAATCAGGCGGGATTGCCATAGCAACGTCTGGATTCGAAAGGTCTCCCCACCACGTCTCGGTAAGCATAAGACACAGTGGCTTAGCCGTGTCAAGAAGCTCAAAGATGTCTTGTGCATGTCTGCACGCCGATCTGGTGTTTAGTAGCATGCAGAGATATCCCACACTGGCGATGTTATTGCCAGGGGACCATAGCCGAGCACGGGTGGGGCGCCAGCCGCAACCGGGTCAGATGGACTTACCACGGTGACGGCCAGGAAAGACAGTGCAGCAGCCACTGAGAGCAGTGGAGAGAGCGCAAAGCTCCCCAGAAGTATAACGCTGCGCGGGTGGTCCTGTATGACACATACTGGGTGGCCGAGCCCGTCCCGCTGCCCCGAGCGCCTCCGGGACGCTGACGGGCGCAGACGGGCAGGACTCTGGCTTGACTCCGGCGCGAGTCAGGCGCTACCGCTGCGCGTCACCGCTGCGGGGGTATAGCGAGCATTAAGTAGGGCTCACCTGTGGTCCTAAGAAGCGCTAGAGCACTCAACAAGTGGCACACTCGACACTAGCCACCCCCAAGATGGCGACCAAGCGCCAAAATGAAGGTAGAAAGATTACAAATCCACTCAAAACGCGGTGTGGGGCCCGATTATAGTGCAGGTATGTGGGCACTGCAAGAACAGTTAAGAACAGGGTAGAATCCAAATTAAACACAAGTAAATACAAAAAGCGGTATTTTTAAAATTAACCAGCGCTGCAGACTACAATTACAGCAGCATAGCGCGCGTGCGTGCTATTACCTTTTCCAAGGTCGAGCTAAAGAAATGCTCGCCTTAAGTAGGGCTCCCCTGTGGTCCTAAGAAGCGCTAGAGCGCTCAACAAGTGGCACACTCGACACTAGCCACCCCCAAGATGGCGACCAAGCGCCAAAACGAAGGTAGAAAGATTACAAATCCGCTCAAAACGCGGTGGGGGGCCCGATTATAGTGCAGGTATGTGGGCACTGCAAGAACAGTTAAGAACAGGGTAGAATCCAAATTAAACACAAGTAAATACAAAAAGCGGTATTTTTAAAATTAACCAGCGCTGCAGACTACAATTAACGCAGCATAGCGCACGTGCGTGCTATTACCTTTTCCAAGGTCGAGCTAAAGAAATGCTCGCCTTAAGTAGGGCTCACCTGTGGTCCTAAGAAGCGCTGTATTAGAGAGTGGCTGAGAAGAAGACCATGACAAAAGTACATGGGGAACCAGAGCGCTAATTGAAAGGTCTATTAAGCAATGTGTCAAACCTGCTATGAGCATGAGAAGGAGATGTCATTCCCATGTTCAACGTGTGATTTTTGCCCTGGATCTTGCAGTCTGCAACATGAGAGCAGATGAGAACAATGAACCCCTGATTATGAAGCATACAAGGGCTGTTATTCAAAGACATTATGTGATATAACTTAGTGTTCACCCCGGTTGAGGCTCAGACTTCTTTCAGATTTTTTCTTGGAACCTTTCAGTACCCCCTCAGAACTCTATAGAGTATTTCCTGACATCAGAACTGCGTTGCCGAATCCTTCTGCGGACCCTATGCAGAACTCTCTTGCAGACTTCCTTGCAGGATTTCTACCTGATTCCCCGTAGCCTATAGACTTTTAAGAGGTTTAGACCTCAATGATTAACCTTGATTATTCTCTAAGTGTGGACTAGTCTAACACTTATTCCTGATCCATAGAAGACTTTTGACCGAGCTTCTGACATGCTGAAACTTTGTTACCTAATTGTACTTTGCATTGTTCTGGTTTCCTTCATGGAAATTCCCTGATTTGTTTTAGATCCTTTGGGTTATCAAACCATCCTATTAACTAGGACTGGATTTAAGAGCTGCTGAACGGAAGAGGCAACCATGGTGTTTGTGTTCAGCCAAGCACACTGGGAAAATGATCTTGAAGGGATTAAAGTGTTCAGAAACCATCCACTAAAGGGGAGAGGAGGGATGCCCAGCACCCCACCAAAATGTTCCAGCAATAAGCAAACACCTGCCACCAGCTTAGCAGCCCCTGTGCAAACACTTGGGGCCTGATTATGATGTCGGGCGGAATGCCACCAACTGGTCGTCGGTGGCAGTCCGTCTGAAATCCATAGCTACGGACCGACTGCCACATAATGATGTAGTTAGTCATAGCACAGCAGGTGGAGGGATCGACCGACACCTTTGACAGGCTGAAGGATCCCGTCAGTGCATCTGTTGGAGTGTAATCCCTGCCACAGTGGCAATTGATGGGGAGGCAAAGTCGTAGGGATACCAATATTCCTTTTACCTCTGCCTTTACATGGTGGTTCCAACCTCCATGTAAAGGGAGATGGAACAGGACAATGGAGGGGCCTCGGCTATGCGCCCAGGAGGGCACATTAGGTGCCCCTCCAAACATCCATGCCTCGTGTGCAAGGCACCAAATGGTGCTTGGCACACAGCGCATGGCCTTTTCCACTGCACCTTGTGCTGCAGCCATTTTCTAGGTTTCTGCAGCACAAGTCACAATGGAAAGGAGTAATTTTCCAACCACCTGCATTGCATCCGACCGCCATCATAATGATGCCCCTAGTCACTAGGATGAGCAAACCAAAGATGAGTGCCAGATTCCAGAGTGTCATGGTGGGTCAGGTGGACTATTGTGTGCAGCAGTAGCTCTTTTGCTCTGTTACCCATGGCAAGCAAGTTACAGGTTGGGGGTGGTCAGGTTGGAAGTAAAGTACACCTAGAAAAGTGGCGGAAAGATAAGGTTGAGGACAGAGTAGTATTCAGTAGAAGCTGAGCAGGCGCTAATGTTGATCGGGAGGAAAATAAGCAGTGAATGGTTTGGTGGGTGAAAGCAGTGGAAAGGCAGGGGTGAGTGGAGGGAATGAGTGAGGGATGGATAATGGAAGCCAGCAGTAAGAAAAGAATGGGCAAAAAGGAAGGGTTGAAGAATACCCAGTAAATGAGTGGGATGAAAAGTCATGTGCACTCATTGAATGCTGACAGTGAAATGCTGCATTCACATGTCAAAAAATAGTTCTGGTATGTCAGTAGAGGAATGATACGCTATTTGTTCAATCAACAGCAAGGATAAACAAGCCATTCTCCAAGGTGGAGAGACAAAAACAGAATAAGGACGAAAGCAGTGAATCATAAGAATAATATTAGAAATGGACAATTCAGCAGTCTATTGCAAGAAGCGAAAGTTGATGGAAAAGTATGTAGCGAGACCCCAAAAAATGGCAATTGGCGCTTAGGCAGGCACATTTGTATTGCCAGCTCTGGATGAAGGCAAATGTTTGCCTGCAGATAAGTACAAAGGAGAATGTGGAATAAGGATGGAGGATCTTTGGGAGCCGCAGAGACACACATTGCAGTTGATATACAAGACGGCACCTAATTCTAACATTCCAATATTGCTTAAAATGAACTTTAACACTAGAAAGAGGAAATAGAGTTACCAAGTGGAAAAGCCAAACCAGTGGGAAAATGAATGAAAAGTCAATCAATCAATCAGGGGTTTTGTAAAGCGTGGCAACTCACTCTTGAGGGTCTCAAGGTAAAGATAGGATGAAGTTCTTCCCTATTTCACAGAGCAACTACATTTGGTGATCTTTCCTTTTCTCCCACCTTCCCACTATATTTACCAACTGGTTTTATGTTTTGTAGGTTGGGATATTTTTGTTTACATTTTCGGGGCCAGATGTAGGAGCCCTAATACTGGTTGGTAACGGCCGATTTCGGCTGTTACCGACCGGTCTTAGGGTTTCCAGATGTAGGGGGCCTATATTTTACCGATTCTGTAAAGTTACCGAATCGGTAAATTTACAGAATCGGTAAAATACCGAATCGGTATATTTACCGATTGGGAAAAACCACATGTAGGTGGCACTCCTAAGAGTGCCACAGGCCCTTAAAAATCGGTATTTTACCACCAAAAAATACCGAATTCAGGTGTGCATGCACATCTGTGCATGCACACCTGTGCAATGTGACACACAGACATGCTCTTAGGGCATGTCTGTGTGCCACATTGCACACAAGTCCAGAATTGGGGTGCTAGAGGGTGTCAAAGTGACACCCCCTGCACCCTTGCAGGATTCGGTATTTACAGATTCTGTAAATACCGAATCTGTATTTCACATTGATTCCTATGGGCTTCAAGGCCCATAGGAATCAATGGGAAACACAGAATCGGTATTTACAGAATCGGTAAATACAGACTCTAACAGATTCGGTAATTTTTACCTACATCTGCCTCCTTCCAATTTACCGACTTTTAAATACCGAATCGGTATGACTCGGTATTTAAAAGTCGGTAAATCAGATTTACCTACATCTGGCCCTCAGTGAAATATTAATATAGCATTGTTTAATTACCTATTGATTCAATAATTGTGTTTCTAATAAAATATGCATACACCCATTCTTCCACATTTAGGATATTCATTCTCAAAAATATATACAAATTTGACCTAGAAATATGTATGTGCACACTAATACAAACTACATACATGTCCCATTCAAAGTAATATTAAACTATTTGGGTGCTTTTCCTTAATTCTGTGTCAAAAATAATGTTGCATATAACTTTTTCTGCAAGAATAATATGATGTCAAGAATATCATGGGACATATATCGCAGGTTAGAGAACTGATTTTTAGTTAGTAATTAATATCCCTGTTTCATATTGCAAATTGTTTACAAAGATAATATTTTTAGCTGGATGATTGGGTTAGTTGGGGATTCAGATGGATAGTGTTTTAAAAATGTTTTTATTTTTTATAGTTATATTTGTTCATTGGTTAAAAAAGTTTTTTTTTATTTATATACCTTTATACCTTATATGCCTTTGATACGGTCGACCACGCTATACTACTGTCTTGACTGGCGGAGATAGGTATCAAGGATCAGGCACTGGAGTGGTTACAGTCCTATCTGACTCAAAGAACTCAGAAGGTGGCATTAAGGGACGTCTCTTCTACACCTAAAGCTCTGAGCTGTGGCATCCCACAGGGCTCGGCCCTGAGCCCACTCTTATTTAATGTTTACCTGGCTCCACTCTTCACGCTGATCGCCAATTGGGGGATCAAGGCAATCTCATACACCGATGATACCCAATTGGTGTTCCCATACTCAGAAGTGTCAGAGGCAGCCTTCTTAAATTTCAAGGGGTGCCTACAAGACGTAGCCTGCTGGATGAACACTAATAAACTAAAACTCAACACTAGTAAAACTGAGGTGATCTTCTTTGGCAAAGACCCCCCCCCCACCATCTGATTTGTGGTGGCCTGCAGAGATGGGTCAAGCTCCCTCGCCGAGCAATTCAGCAAGAAATCTAGGGGTGAGATGGGATGATAAGTTGTCCTTTGCATCACACCTACAGCAAGTTGCTGGCTGCTGTATGAGCAAGCTGAGGAATCTACGTAAGATCCTTCGACTTCTACCAGTTAGCTACCGAAAAACTGTAATCCACGCCACAGTTACATCCAGGCTGGATTACGCTAACGGTCTGTATTTGGGCCTACCAAAGTACCTGATACAGCAACTACAACTCGTTCAAAATGCGGCTGCGAGACTTTTAATGAGGATTCCGTTCAAGCACTCAGTCTCTACGTACCTCCTTTCCCTTCACTGGTTACCAGTTGTTAGTAGAATAAAATTCAAAGCACTTACTCTGGCCTTTAGATCTATATACGGAAACTGCCCAAATTACCTGAAAGTTCGACTACCAAGGTACTCCCAATCCCGCTCTCTCAGATCCAATAACCATGTTCGACTGGCAGCCCCTAGAGCAAAAAGAGCCCGGCTGGGCGGACGAACCTTCTCGGCCAATGTGGCAAAACTATGGAACTCACTACCCGTCACTCTTCAACAGGCCCCATCTGAAGCTTGCTTCAAACATTTGCTGAAAACCTGGCTGTTTACCGAGCCACGCTAAATGCTACCCTCTCCAGCTTCCGCGGACTTATCACCTGTTCTCTCAGCGCCGGCACACCTCCTTGTGAGGTAGCTGTTCGCGCTATACAAAATTCTGTATTATTATTATTATTATTATTATTATTATTATTATTATTATTATTATATGTATTATATTTCATCTTGCATTATACAAATTGTACTATTTTATTTCGTTTTAAATTAAAACATTTGATGGTGAGTTTTAGTAGAGTAAGATGGGATGCGTTTTAACTATGCATATTAAGTTAATTGAATTAGTTAATAATGTTAGTTTAATGCAGTGTTTAGAAAACATTTTTACCATTCATTACATATATTTATTAAATGTAAATGCTTTTTGATATGTTATTTTATGGTTTTCTTAAAATTGTATACATTTTTTTATATGGTTTTTTAGGGGATTTTAGGTGCAAAATGCTCTAGATATTTCATTAAATTTAAAGTATTGATTGTTTATAATTTAGTTGTTTAATATTTTATTATTTAATGTCCATAAATTTAAGGTAATTGCCGGTATAATTTGTGTTTTCTATTCCCAGAAGAATTAACAATTTGATACCTGACACGTACCATTTAGATGTTCTTTTATCCCAAAGTTTCTTTTAATTTTTTATGGGTTAAATTGATAATTTGATATTTTGATATTATACATTTATTGTTTTTTATTTTATTAGGTTTGACTGTTATTCAATTATTCCATTAATTTAAATGTGTGAAGTTATTTTACTCATACAATAGCTTTATTTTTATTTTTTTATTGATTTGTTTTGTTGTTTTGGTTGTTTTTGATGTCAATTAAATTAGTTTATGATACATTATGTTCAATAGTTTTTGACTACTGTTTTCCATAATTATAAAATAAATGTATTTATAAATGGTTAGATTTTGTTTTAAAAATATTGCAACATTTATTTAGGTTTTAAATATTTAGTTTTTTCTTAAATATTGTAATTGCTGTGGTAAACTGTTGAGTGATTGAAGTAAGCTTGTACTACTCAAATTACATTGTTATTTATTTTGTTTATGTTTGTCGAAGTAATAGCAAATATGAGTCCTATAGATGATTCTTTATATAGCTTTCATACTTGATGAGGTTTGTGGTGGGAATAGGAAATCGGCCACCTGTGGAGTCTAACAATTTCCACGTGTGTTTAAGTTTGGAGTGAGAATAGTCCATCTGAATCCCCCAGCATCCAGTACTTTCCCCAATGTGGTTAACTTTGGCGTTATTATAAATAGCAAATTTGACACACCTTATGATCAACATGTTCCCCAATGTAGCTGTGTTTTTGAGGTAGAATAGATTTTATAACTCTAGAGTCTAACATATTCAGCAGTGTGACTAAGATTGGATTTGGAATAGTAAAGGTGCTAAGTCCCAAAGTTCAATATTGTCACCAATCTGGCTTAGTTTTAAACAATACCAAAACAAATTGATGTATGGGACCTTTAATCTTGGTCTCCACTATTCACATAAAAGTATACAATGCATGGTCAGTACCTGTAGGAAACTGGGTTTTTGAATGAGGGTAAAGGCCCTTCTCAAGCAACCAGGCTTAACTTAGAGGCACCGTGTTAAGTATGTATGCAATGCACAAACAGTAATACAGTCAAGTCAAATTCTTTATTTCCAAGAATTATATTCTTACAGAAATACTGCACATTTTGAAACTCATACATAATACATTTTGAAGTTATACAATCTCAATATACATGAACACAGCCAGCACCTAACACAACCCTACAAACAGTATAAAACAGTAACTAAAATACCTTCACAACTAGGATTCATTTTGGAGGAAATAGCCCTTTTATCCCAAACACCAAGTGCATAAACCTTTTAGGAAGCATCAATTATGTTATGTTATGTTATTGTTATTTGTTGTGCGCACAGCTACTCCAGCCAAGGAGCGTCCTGGCGCATAGACAAGGAGGAACATAACACAACAGGAAAAGCCTGTTAAAATGCAGAAATACAATGAGAACACAACATATGAGAAATCCCACAGCGTTTTACAAAAATAGAGTAAAATGTAATACATGAGTTGATACCAAAACAACAATAGTCCATTCATTAAAACCAAAGATATCCAATTTTAAAAAGTTTATGGTAAAAATAGCAACTAGAAAAAGCACAACTTGTGGCTATCTGGTCATCTGAGACCGGGTGAAAGTTGCAAGGTCAGGTTGACTGAGGGGGAACTCAAGCTGGATAGAGGAACCAGGTTTGTCCCACTGAAAGAGATACCTTCTAAAGTTTGGCTCGAAGAGTCCTGTTTGCAGTGGAGGACGCCATGAGGAGCAGGGAGATCATCGCAGATGGTCGTCAATGTAGTGCGAAGAGCAGGCCAGACATTGCAGATGGATGTTGCTGTAATGCATATATCGTTTAGGGTGTTGCAGATGGTCATAGCTGGAGCTTTGTGTTGATGGTCACTGAGGACTGTGGATAGTGTAGCCCGAATTCAGATCTTGCATTGCCTGTCATGGCTGGTGGTCGATGTTGCGTGAAGAGTCGGTTAAACCGGAATATTGAGTTGGCGGTCCACGTGGACACCAAACTCTTGGCACAAACTAGCCCATTCGCAGTTGTGAAGATCCAAAAACTTCAGGATCTCTTCCTTTCTGCAGGGAGAAGCTCAATTGATACCACACCAAGAATCCAGGACCTGGGAAACCTTGGGGGTCAGGAACTCATTCCAGCAGATGCCAGCAGGGCTCGGGCAATTCCAGCTGCATAATTCAAGGTCAAGGCAGCAGGTCAGCTGGAAAAATGCAGGGAGGCCTCTGAGGCTTGGTATGCCCCTGTTGCTCTAACAGGAGGTAAGTTACCTGACTCTTAGAATCTCTTCAGCCTGGGTTGAAGGGTGCAGGCTCAGTCTTCCTTCTCAGCAAACAGGGTAGCACTCAAGCAGCAGGATGGCAAGGCATCCACAGGCCCAGTAGTGTATTGAAGAGCGGGTCTGGGGAGCTTATTGTCAAACCATGTGCTTTCTTTCAATTAGAAGTTGCTTCTAGAGTGTCCCTTTTCAACGCCGAAATTCGCAGAATATTGGCGTTTGCAATCACATTTTTGCTAAATGGTATGTATGAAGCAAATCTGCGTGCAAAATAAGGAATTGCAAAATTTGCGATTCCTTATTTTGCGATTGCATTTAAGGAATTGCAAATTTTGCGTTACCTTAAATGCAATGTAGGAAGCACCAAAAAAGTGCAATTTCGCCTTAAGGAATCTTCAAGTTGGTGGTAATTTGCAATTTCTTTGAAAAATGCACTTTTTGGCATTTTTCAAAGTGCCATGTGACGCACGTATATGTGCCACATGTGCACCCACGCTTACTTCAGGGGTGCAACAGGGTGTCCATTTGACACCCTTGCACCCTTGAAATTGCATTCTCAATTTGCGATTCGCTAATTGCTAATCGCAAATTGAGAATGTCTTCCCATTTATTCCTATGGGCCTTTAGGCACATAGGAATGAATGGGGAGGTATTCCTTAATTGCGAATCGCAATTTGAGATTCGCAATTAAGAAATATGTAGGATTTGCAAAATTTATTGCAAATCCTACATACATAGCATTTTGCGAATCTCAAATAGTGGTTCGCAAAAAATCGCTATTTGAGAATCGCAAAATGACTTTTTTATACATATGGCCCTTAGTGTTTAAGGAACCTTCCCAGTGGATTATGAAGAAACCCTTTAGAACATAGAAGGTTGGAGAGACACCCCACCGGTAGATACTGAACTACCAGAGTTACCTATCCCAGGGAAGCTGTTTGCATAGGGTCAAAGTGGTGTCAGAGACCACCGTCATTCTCAATGGAAGTCTTCAAAGAAATGTCACTGCTGGAAAGAAGAAAAGTGTCCAGTGGAACCCACATGTGGATTCTTGAAGGTAGGAGCCTGAAAGCAGAAGGGCCAGAGTCTGGGTCACTCAGTAGTGACCAGGGGCTCAGTAGAAGAATGCCCACCGATGTCGGGTGCTTCAGGTGTGAAGATGGAGACCTTGACTCAGCAGCCAAGGGGACCAAGAGACATTGAGGACAACCAGGGGCCAGATACGAGCTGTCCCACAAAGATTGTCGAGTGCTGAGGGGTTGGTGTCCGGCGGGAGCACCAAGAAGCTTTGGCAGCGGCAACCCACGAAGAAGGTCAAGGAAGGTCACGGTCTGGCCCAGCAAGAACCAGGAGACTCACCACAGAAAGGGGAGTCAGGAAAGGCAGGGGCAACCAGGGGATCCCTAGAAAATCAGTGTTGTCCCTCAAATGGACCCACAGGCCAAAGTCACAGGAGTCGTGAGGGGACCTCTAGCAGTTTCACAAAGTACCAGCTTGAAGGGCACAGAGTGTGAAAAGGCTGTTGTCCTTTATATGAAATGTGTGCGGAGGTTCGGGCTATCAATATCCCAATGCACTTAGTTGGGGATTGTCAACAAGCATATGCAATTGCAAAAGTACATGTTGCACAGGGGTTCAGGTTATGCAATCCCCACAAGGAATACTGGCCTCAAACTTGGTGAGAGGGCAGCTCAACCTCCATAAACCTAGGATCTCACCTTCTCTGTTGCTGGAGCCTTTGGAGTCCGCAGGAGCTCATGATCAGCAGACCAGTCAGTTGCATTATGGTGACTGTGAATGCAGGGGAGTGACTCCTTCACCCCAAGGGATATACTTCAGATGTCCTTGATGCTTCATAGGTTCTGCACTGAGCCTGTATGGTGCATGGGCCCAGGCATTGCTTTGGACAGAGAGGGAGACAAAGTCGGGCCCAGTCAAAGTACAGCGAAGTCCAGAGTGTCCAGATGGTCGAAGTTCAGTGGTTTCTTGATCAGAATCTTATCCACGTTGAATCTAGGGTCAACAAGCCAGGTAAGACCTTTTGTACCGATGGGAGAGGGTTGGACAGATTCACGGGACAGGACAGTGGGGAGGACACTCCCATGTCCTTTGTCCAGTTTCGCACCAGAGCAGGAGCCAACGGCTCCCAGGACTGGTTTGAACTGGACTATGCACAGGGACACCAAGTGTGCCACAGATGCAGACTTTCAGGCACTTTGGAAGTGCCCCTACCCTGCTCCTGTTTGGGAGGTGGTCACACCTTCCTGTGACAGGATACCTATTGTCCTGCCTTCCTCTGCTCGAGCTTGGCTCAGCAGCAGGAGGGCAGAAATGTGTATCTGGTCAGCAGCAACAATTCTGTGCTGCCCGGGTTGAGAAGGCTGGTACCAGAAAGACCAGTGAACCCACAAAGCGAGCCTCAGAAGGGTGTAGTCATACTCCCACACCTTTGACCAGTATGGAGGTTTGATTCCAAGGTGTTTGATACCAAACGCAACATGTTTTGTTGCAGCCATTTCCAAGATAGCATTTTACGCGAACATATAATGCACCTCTATCTATCTGTCTCGCTGCGTCACCAACAACCCGGGAGAATGGAGGCTGCAGAGGGGCTCTGCTCATGCAGGGGCACTCTCTCACGTAAAAGTCAGTACCCTACCTTCAGGATTGTCAAGGCCTGTTATAGGGGTGACTTATACGTTTTAAGGGTAGTGACCTATAGATATAGTAAACCTATATCTAAAGTAAGTGGTGCATGCACCATCTTACACAGGCTGCAATGGCAGGCCTGTAGTTTCATTTTGCATGGCCTCTCATGGGTGGCATATTACATGCTTCAGCCGAGGGGAGGCCTCTGGGGTACCTATGCCCTGGGTACATGTGAATCATATACTAGGGACTGACTAGGGTACCCCAGTATCCCTAAGTACATGACATAACATTTTAGGGAGAAAGCAGATAGACTGGGGTCCTGAATAGCAGGATTCCAGTCAGACTAGTCAAAAATAGTGTAACATCAAGCAAAAAGTGGGCATAACCATCAGAAGCAGATCCTACTTTCCTACAATACTGCTGTGAAGTTATTTTTGTGACGGCAGGCACATCCTACTGACTTGATAGTGGGGCTATGCCCATCTCCGCCTCCCCCATCCAGCTTGAAAAGCCTCATTCAGGCATACCTAATAGCTCTATTGTGTGGCTGATTGGGAGGAATATACAAATACAATATAATCGTGGTAACTTGCTAAAAGTGCCATTTTCAAAACTGTAACTTAAAATTTGAATTTACCATTAAAGAGGATTTTAAATTACAATTTCTCAGACACAAAACATGACTTTCCTACCTCGTCCCAATCAAAAGTTATCACTTATTAAATGTAATAAGCTAACCCCATGTCATCCTATCAAAATGGTGGGCCACATAGTAGTAAAAAACAAATTTAGGAGCTTTCCACTTCCAGACCATATACAACTTAAAAGAACATGTCCAACTTGTTTATGTTCAATGCACAACTTTTTTATGTTCAATGCACCCTGACCTCTAGGCTGTCTAGGGCCTGCCTTAGGCGCGACTTAATTGTAATAAAAAGGGAGCTAAAGGATTGGCAAGGGGGTTGTTTTCCAAAGCAAATTGGCATTTTAAAGCTGCTAGCAGGCTTCCATGGCAGACCTGAGACATGTTTTTTGTTTAAAGGGGCCACTTAAAAGGTTGGGACAATAAGTGCTGTAGGCGAATGTAAGACATTGTTCTGCATTCTGTCCATCAACTGTGTTTTTTGCAATTTTCACCCCAAGTGGGCTGGGTATGCTGAGACTTGAGTCCCAGGCTCTCCACATCACTGGAGTCAAGCTATCCAGGCTGAAGAAGGCTGATAGCCAGAAACCGGTCCTTGGATGCTTGATTCCGGTCTAGGAAAGACATGGCTTGGTAGTTCGGGCTGGACTGTTCCCATGAGGCACAGGTTAAAGGCTGATTTGCATATAGCCAGTGTCTGACCTAGGGTGGTGTGGAGTGCAAATAAACAATGGATTTAGGCCCAGATCTTTGTACTGGGGTGAATGTAAGACATTGTTCTGCATTCTGTCCATCAACTGTGTTTTTTGCAATTTTCACCCCGAGTGGGCTGGGTATGCTCAGACGTGTGCCCCAGGCTCTCCACATCACTGGAGTCAAGCTATCCAGGCTGAAGAAGGCTGATAGCCAGAAACCGGTCTTTGGATACTTGATTTCGGTCTAGGAAAGACATGGCTTGGTTGTTCTGGCTGGACTGTTCCCATGAGGCACAGGGACAAGGCTGATTTGCATATAGCAAGTTTCTGACCTAGGGTGGTGTGGAGTGCAAAAAAACGATGGATTTAGGCCCAGATCTTTATACTGGGGTGAATGTAAGACATTGTTCTGCATTCTGTCTATCAACTGTGTTTTGTGCAATTTTCACCCCGAGTGGGCTGGGTATGCTCAGACGTGAGTCCCAGGCTCTCCACATCACTTTGGTCAAGCTATCCAGGCTGAAGAAGGCTGATAGCCAGAAAACGGTCCTTGGATACTTGATTCCAGTCTAGGAAAGACATGGCTTGGTAGTTCGGGCTGGACTGTTCCCATGAGGCACAGGGTCAAGACTGATTTGCATATAGCCAGTGTCTGACCTAGGGTGGTGTGGAGTGCAAAAAAACGATGGATTTAAGCCCAGATCTTTGTACTGGGGTGAATGTAAAACATTGTTCTGCATTCTGTCCATCAACTGTGTTTTTGCAGCCCCATGCATCTGCTATACCACTTTATTAGGGACATATAAGTAAATTAAATATGCCAATCATGTGTTAGCCAATTTTACCATGTTTTAGGGAGTGAGAACAATCACTTTAGCACCAGTCAGCAGTGGTAAAGTGCATAAAGTTCTAACAAGAAAATCCGGTAAAAATAAGAGGGGTGAAGGCAAAAAGTTTGGGCGAAGACCACCCTAAGGCTCACAGGTCTAAGACATGACTAGTAAATACTGTGCCAAATGCCATTTCCATTTATTGGATGCTGTATAATTTCCCCCGTTAAATATGAGCACAGAGGAAAAGGCCCACAAGGTTCTAGAATGCCTATCTAAGGAACACTTATTATAACAGCCACAAAGGTTCAAGAAAACCTCTCTTTTGCCCATACCGACCCTCTAGAACCCTTTGGTCTAGTGAACTCAATCTTCTGACAGTCCCTAGGATCAAAAGATCCCGTACGGGGGGTCGGCGGTTTTCTTTGCAAGCGGCCAAATTCTGGAATAATCTTCCTGAGAGCATCCGACTCCTACCGAACCATCTCATGTTCCGGAAACAACTAAAAACCTTTCTTTTCCGATGAGTGATGGTGATGTTTCCTGGGTCAAAGCGCTGGGATGCCTTAGGGTAGCCATGCGCTATACCAAGTATACCTTCATTCATTCTTCATTCACATACAATCAACAACAAACTAAACAGTTTTACATATGTACAGAAAAAAATAATTAAAAAACAACATATTTGTAAACCATAACAGAAATCATACAAAAATGAGAATAAGAAAACCATGAGAAGGTACCCATAACAAATCAAAAACAATTATTACTGAAAAAACATCTTTTACTAAAAAGACAACTGTACAAAATGAAAATTAAACAATACACAAAAGGTGATCACACAATTACAGAATATATATAAATGAAGGCACAGTATACAGTGTAAAGAGAGGAACAATGGCAGAGACCAGAATATTAAAACAAAGACAAGTCCGACAGGTCACAGGAGCAACAATTGCAATAAATGCTTTCTCTTTAATACTTGCCAATGACAGTGTTTGGACCTATGTACTTCATAAGGTCATCATCAGTACAGAAAACAAAATCTTTAAGCAAGCAATCGAAATACTTTTTACAGTCTGATCTAAACGTATTCATACGTAGTCAGAACACGAAAGCTGCATGATTATTAATGCGAGATTGGGAGTCCAGCCATTGACATTCAGGCACCTATGTGTAATCGCAGTGCCAGTAGAGGACCCGATGCACCCATAAACCCGGTCCCCTTGACATTCAAAGTGCATGAAGCATAATGCTGCTGAACAAATCAACCTTGCAGGCACGTTGCTCCCCGTCAATGCAACACAACATCTTATTATGATCATATGATGCAAACAGTTCGAGGATTGCTCTCACAAATCACCCTTGCTGCACTGGAAAAACATATGAAGTACATTCACATAGGCATTCAAAGGTATGTAAAATACTATTTCATGCACTCATAACTCGTAATCTTCCTTTGTGGATTGGCCATAAAACGTCGAATATGTGAATTTTCAGTGAATTGTCATATACACTTAGCACAAATAAAAGGGACTGCGCCCTCTTTCCACTTTTACTAGTAGGGAGGTGGACAATTTAAGACCAATTCAGAAAGGTATTTATGACTACTTGAAATAATACTCTTGTAGTGCTGCTTCACATACTGACAAATACCTTTTTGAATTGGCCCCACAGACTGTATGAATATACTAGAAGTAAAGGGGCTCATTAACTCAATAGTACATTTTAGGTACAATCGCTGGCTCTGAAAAGCACAAGCACTTTGGAACTGAAAGATTAACTTGTTATTTGAGATGCTCATTTTGCTGAAATTTGGCATTACTTTGAGAGACAATAGCTTTAAAAAAAACTCAGAACAGACTCCAAAGAAATCTAGGTAATGCAGTCTTCAACGAGCTAAGTAGCATGAATGCCACCAATGGGTATCGCTGCAGATAACAATTACATATTAGCACTTAGGAAATATGTGTGTTTCTTTTTTTATGTTATCTTAACTTTCCAAGAAAGCTGGCGAGGGTACAGCGACTTGAAATTACTATAATGATTCATGGAGAAGTTGGAATGCAACACCAACTCTGGATCGGTGCCACATCTCAGCATGGTGAAAAAATAGAACTGCGACAGATTGCTGACTATTCTAAAATCAAAACATTTCTGAAAACTACAAAAAAATGTAAAAGTGCTCTGAACAGTGCCAGAGGGTAAGCAGATGTTTTCTCCAACCACTAAAGCCAAAAGCAGGAACTAGTGCATAGTTGACTAATTGACAATATGCAACATTGAGATAAACCTGGCAGCATTTTTATATTTAACATATTAATTGGGCATGCGGAAGACTCAACTTCTGCAAAGATGCAGAGGAACTGCAGGCACTTTTCAAGTGTTAGCCGTATTTTTAACACTTTGTGGATGTGCAATGCTTTCTTAATTTTGTACAGTAGTTTTGCTTATGCTTCTTTTGAAATAGTATTTAATAACATTGATTTCCATAATTAATAAAATTGTATTATTACGTTTGAGATTACCTTATCAATTTGAACTCTTACCATGGGAGGCTCATTACATTATGTCAATACATCAATAATAAGAATTGGGTTACTGAGCATGAAAAGTACAGAATTCAAATAATGTCATGGATATGTAGAGGATTAAAAAGGGGACTGCTTCCTCAGGGGTGTATGTTACCAGATTTGTCCCTCTTTGTCTACTTACAATTTCTACTGAAAAAAACACATTAAAATGTACAACTTTTAATATCTATTTAGGACATAGTTTTACTGATCATTAGGCCTTAACAGTATGTCCTGCAAATGGCCTACCACCAAACGAAGGGAAAAGTTTTCAGAGACTACTCTACCATCTCCATATATCCACTCTTCTCAAACAATGCCCCCGGAAGCTGTACGATGCCCATGTGTTGGAATATTGGCGTTTTATTGATGATGTGTGTATAATTTGGAAGGGAACTGTTGAATCAGCTAAAAAGTTTGTAGAGTTGATCAACAACAATGAGTTAAATTTTAAATTTTCAGCTGATATTAGCAAACAATGTGTTCAATTTCTAGATGTGGAAGTATTTGTGGACCATAACACATTACAAACTAGACTCCTTAAAAAGACCACAGCCGTTAATGCAATCCTGCATGCCAGTAGTTCCTACCCTAGTCACCTCATTAAAAGTATTCCATATGGGGAATTTTTAAGAATGAGAAGAATCTGTAGTTCTGAGTGTGATCTCACTAAATGTCAGACTAAAGCATTTAACAGGTTTATTGCTCGTGAGTACAATCCCAATGAGTTAGAAACAACTAAACTGAGAGCCAACAGTCAAATTAGAGAGCAATGTCTAGGCCCCGTCACTAAGGAAAGAAATAAGGGGACGAGTAGATACAGTAGTGACCCTTCTCAGTGCATGGATCCAGTAAGACTAATAACGACGTAAAGCTGTCAAGAGAAACAGTTTAGAGGCATTTGTAATAAACACTGGGCAATACTTAAAACCGATATTAAGTTGTAACAGATGTTACCTGATCATCCTCACATCACCTTCAGACAGGCTCCCTCTATGAGGGATGACCTAGTCAAATCTAGTGCGGAGGTAGGCGCCTCGAGTATTTGGCTTTCAAAGAGACAAGGGTTCCACAAGTGCAGTTCTTGTCCTGCATGTAAATTTGGCACCAACAACACTGAATATTGTTGTAAATGAAGCCAGTAGACAGATATATAGCTTAATAAGTGTTTATTAAGCACCACAGAGAATAACTGGTGTTCCCATCAGAAAGCAGGGAGCTAACTGACAAGGCAGAACACAGGAGAAGATGACATCAGGGAAAATAGAATGCAGGGCTTAAAGAGGTACAGAGAAACATAAGTGCAGAGAATACAACATATCCTCTTCCCTTCATATGGAGAAACAAAGAAAAAAAACAAAGGAAAGTAAGTCTATATAAAAAAACATACTAAGTACATGCTCTTCGTTACAGAGAGAGACCTTACTTACAAACAAAATCACGTAAATAACTTGGAGGTCTTCTCACTCTCTGAGTTCTACTAGCAAACCCATTGGTACTACTGGCACCAGACTCATTGGTTCTCATCGGTTCTCGCTCGGCTTTTTTATACAGTGCCACACGCCTTAAGTTCCAACTCTCACCGTTAAATAGAGTGACAAATCTTTTATGGACAGACTTGACCTTAAATGGTCCTCTGAACTTCGTCAATCCAGCACCCCCTCGACCCGGTTTGACTTTCACCCAATCATTCACAGCAAATTTACACGCTCCATCTGATTGAGACACGGTGTCAGGCTCACCAGGACCAGCAGGAAGGTCAGCGTTCAGGTACTCTTTCATCCATGCAGCAACCAGCTTAGTGCCCGCTGAACGTCCCCTCATGACCGAAAACGGAACCAAACCGGTCACACCATTTTCAGTAGTCCTGTAGGCCCAAACCAGGTCATTAACCAAACTCCTCACATCCATCCTAGAGGAAATCGCCATTTGAATGGCACCTTTAACCATGCGGTTGGCCCTCTCAACTATGCCATTCCCCTGGGGGTTGTAAAGTGAGGTCCTTGAGTGTGCAATGCCGCACTTTCCCAAGAAATTAGCCATCTCCAGGGAGGTGAGCTGCGTCCCATTATCGGTAATGATCCTTGTGGGAAAACCTTCCTCTCTAAAGATCTCACTCAGCACAGCAATGGTGCTGTTCGTAGTGATCTCCTTCATGAATTTGACTACTAACCACTTGGAAGAGACATCAACCACTACTAACCCAAACCTCATATCTTGACTCAACTGGTAGAAAGGGCCAATAAAATCAAGACATATGGTGTGCCATGGACACCCGGGATCTACTATTGAGCCACAACCAGTATGGCTACCCACTTTAAGTCTCTTCTCGCTTTCCAAGCAATCAGAACATCTCTCCACCCACTGAGAAATTTCGGAGTCCATTCCGGGCCACCAAAAATTTTCTCTGACTCTCCTCTTGGTAAGGGACTGCCCCAGGTGACCCTCATGGGCTAACTTAAATAAAGTAAAACGCACTTCTTGTGGAGGAATGAATTTGTCATCCATTAAAATCATGAACCCATCTTTGTCCAAGACAGACAATTGTTCCAGAACCTTTAAATAAGGGCGAAGTGCAGGAGATAAGCAACTCTCTCTCCTTGGACCCTTCGCAATCAAGTCTTTGACCTCACACAACACCACATCTTTAGCCATGGATGTATTCCACAAACTTCTACTAATTGCCCCAGCACACATATCCACAACTTCATCCACAGCAGCCACAGAACCCTCTGAGTTGAGAGATTCCACTCCTAACTTGTCCACCCTCTCCCAAGGTAGCGGAAGTCTAGAGAGTCCATCCGCTTGGCAATTCCTCCAACCGGGAATATACTCCACAGTGTACAAATACTCCTGGATCCTAGCAGCGAGTCTAGCTAACCTTGCAGAACCCTTGCCAGCGCCGCCAGGCGAAAGTATTTTAACTAAGGGTTTGTGATCTGTCAATAACGTGAACTTGAACCCCCACAGGTACATCCTATAATACTCGCAACCCCATGCCGCGGCTAGAGCCTCACGCTCGATTATAGAGTAATTCCTTTCAGCTGTAGTGAGTGTCCTTGAGGCAAACGCTACCGTTTTAAGACCAGATTCATGTACCTGAGCCAGAACCGCCCCAACACCCACAGCACTCGCGTCCACTGTCAAAACTGACTTGCGGTTGGTGTCGAACGGTGTCAAAATGCCTGCCTCGCAAATTTCCACCTTGATTCTTTTAAAACACTCATCTTGTTCCACGCCCCACACAAACTTGCATCCATTCCTCAACAGCACCTTGATCTTTTCGGTTTTCTCTGCAAAATCCCTTACAAACTTAGCGTAGTACTCGATGAGGCCGAGAAAAGACCTCAGCTGATCTTTATCGCATGGAGATGGTGCATTTCTAATGGAGTCCAATAAGTCTCTCTTGGGTTTTACCCCGTCAACAGACAAGGTATATCCCAGATATTCAACCTCCTCCACTGCAAATTTACATTTCTCTTTCTTAAGAGTCAATCCTGCCTGTCCCATCCTCTCCAAAACGGTCTTCAAAATCACATTGTGTTCTTCAACAGTCGCTCCAAATATCAGCACGTCGTCCTGAAAATACACTACATTGTTCACACCCTTCAGTACAGCACCCATCATCCTTTGAAATACCCCAGCTGCAGAGGCGAGTCCAAAAGGCATTCGCGTAAATTGGTATATTCCCTCAGTTGTTATGAACGCTGTCAGTGCTTTTGAGTCTTGGTGTAGTTTTATTTGATGATAGGCGCTGCGAAGGTCCAACTTAGAAAAATACTTTCCACCTTTAAGTGATAGGACCAACTCATTGATGTTCGGTAAGGGGAAGTTGTCTACTACTATGTTTTGGTTCAGGGTGCGAAGGTCCACACAGACACGAAATTTTCCATCGGATTTGGTCGTAATAACTACGGGGGAAATCCAGGGTGACGTTTCGATCTGCTCTATCACACCCTGGTCTAGCATCTCTTTCAGCATCTTTTTTACCTCCTCGCGTGCAATGAATGGGACCTTTCTCACCCTGTGTTGCATAGGTATGGCATCATCACGCAGAACAATTTTATGCACATAACCCCTCAACTCTCCTATATGCTCGTCAAACAGACCATTCATCCCTTCAACTATCGAATCTGTGGTTATACTATCTACCACCATCACCTGTTGTGCTGCTCTAGGATTTATTATTATTCCTAGGTCATACTGTTGCCCCCATCCTAAAATTGCAGGACCAGATTTGGCTACATACACCTTTCCTTCAGCTGAGCGATCCTTGAATGATATTACGCATACCATAAACCCAATCACATCTATACTTTCACCCTGATAACCACAGGCATTAATGTCACTAGCAGATAGCTGCACATCCTTCCAATTTGCTAAATACATATCCTTGGGAATAATAGTCCATAAGGATCCAGGATCAACCATCAGCTCGACCTCAATTTTATCAATAAAGAACAGAGCTTTTGGTCTGAATCTTCTTCCAGGCTCGCCTTCATTCACACCATCCCCACCTAGGCACAATATTTTGTTGGCACCCTCAATACTAACAATGTCTCTTACTTCTTCCCTGTTCCCGATAACAGCAACTTTATCAACGTTTGCACCCCTACACATCTTTGCAAAATGTCCTTTCCTCCCACACTTCCTACACATCTTATCGATTGCAAAGCATCTCCTGAAGTCCGAACTGTGAAAAGTACTCCCACACCTACTACACATTCTTCCTTGAAATCTATTCCTGTCATTGCCTGAGAACGCATTGTTAAATCTCCTCTGACTACTTCCTCCCTGATCTACACTCTTCTTATTCACAACAGCAACCTCATCATGATCAACACAAGAAACTCCATTCCCTTGAACATTTTCCTTTGTGTTATCTTTCCTTTCCATCTCTTTCATGCATGCGTTCGATTCCTCAACCACTTTTGCTATATCAATGGCCATTTGTAGGGTAGGGTTTTTTGCCGCCCACAGTTTTTCCTGCATCTTTTTGTTCCGGCATTGTACTATCAGCTGGTCTCTTATCATTTCGTCTCTTATCTCTCCAAAATTACATTTAATTGACAGCTCGCGTAACCTAGCCACAAATTGGTCTACTGATTCCTCATTCCTCTGGGGTTGGGTGTAAAATTTGTGCCTTGCCATAACAATATTTACTTCTTTTGCGTATTGTTTTTTCATCCGAGCTTTGGCTTCTGTGTATACGTTGGTTATTGCCCTACCATCTTGGTTTACTGCTACCGGAAGATATTTAAAAGAATGTTGTCCTTCTTTGCCTAATGCGCTTAACAAGAGGGCTTTTTTCCTAATTGCACTGAAATCTTTTCCATCGAGTGCCTCAATATAGTTCTCAAAGATGTCTATCCATTCATCCCACTCGATGGGTGGATCTCCAGTAGTTTGTAGGAACAATGGAGGTGCAATGACATTCAGATTTTCCATATTGAAATTCTTTAAAGGAGCACTACTCCCTTTGACACAGAGATCGTCAAGCTCAATTGAGAGATAGTCAAGCTCAGTTAAAATGTCAACTCTTCCTCATTAAACGTGCAATATGTGCTTCCCCACTCTTTCTCAACTCTCTCAATATAGGAAATTGTTTTAGTAGTAACCTTTCAATGTACGCTGCTTTGAGTCCTATAAGCAAACACATACAATTTGTAAATAATTCTCTCACCCTTTAATTCTCCTGCGGAGACTTGTTTCCGTTATTAGGTGCCCTTTCCAGTCACTCGATAAGCAATTTGAATCGTCTGTTTCTACTTGGTGCAATGTTTATTGCTTGCGATGTGTTATTTTACGGAAGCAGTGTCGGTTGCTTAGATACCAAACGAGCTTTAAGATGGCCGCCACGTACGTTGCGTTGCGCAGTCGCGTCACTGCTGGTACGTCACCTCCGTCTATGACGCTTGTTTCCTTCTTGTCGGAGTGCTTCTTTCTTGACACTGGATCAATGGCTCCGTGAAAAGAAAACAATGGCATCGGAATCGAACGGTGAGTCTGCTCGTGTGTCTCTCTGCTCGAGGAAGCTTTTTTAAAAGATGCAACTTTGTACCGGTGATGCCGGTTCACTCGAGGGAAAAGTTAAATGTTCACTGAATGTCACAGATACAACACAAATCGCTCCGTTTTCTTTGCAGAAGCTGCGCACCCGCTTTCCTTAATTTTAAAACGTGCACAAAAATTTCTTTTTGCTCCGGAGTTTTTCCGAAATATAGCATGAAATACAGTTCCTTTAGCAGGGTGCGCCTCTTTATATCTCAACACGAATAGGTGCGCTTCCTTACAATTCCAAAACGAACAGAGTCACAATTAAATACAAGGTGTAAACAGGCAAATGTTCTCCCAAACTCACCAGTTGTTTTGGGAACCTTGCAGGCTTCTGTTCACAGCGTGATATTTCTTCTCTTCAAAGTAGCAAGGATATTTCTATTACAGTGCTTTTGACATGAAGTAAAAGGTTCTTCTTTTCTTCAGAACTTGCGTGGATCTTTGAAATGGGTGAGCTTTTTTCCTTTTCTTGAAAAATCTGCGTGGTTCTTTTCACCAGTGGAGTTCTCCTCCCTCTGTGGTTGTTCAGCTCCTTCTGCTCATCGTCGCCATGTGTTGTAAATGAAGCCAGTAGACAGATATATAGCTTAATAAGTGTTTATTAAGCACCACAGAGAATAACTGGTGTTCCCATCAGAAAGCAGGGAGCTAACTGACAAGGCAGAACACAGGAGAAGATGACATCAGGGAAAATAGAATGCAGGGCTTAAAGAGGTACAGAGAAACATAAGTGCAGAGAATACAACAAATATCATAATGCTTTTTGACCAAACTCCAACCAAAATCAGGGGGTTGTTCACATGTTGCACAGATTTTGCGGTATACGTACTGGAATGTACTTGCAATTTGAAGTATATTGTTAGCACCAAGCTACAAGTATTTAATCGCATACTGCAGCATCTACGTGCAATTGTAAACTCAGATCAAAGCTATCCTGTAGCTCGTCATTTAAAACTGGTACATAAAAATTATCTGAAATATTTGAGCTAATATGTCATGGGTTCAGTGCCCAAAGATCAAAGAGGTGGAAATAGGGAGAAGAAACTGCGCCAATTAGAGTCCCAATACATTTTATTACTTGATACTAAGATTCCGAATGGTCTAAACACAGGAGAAGACCTTCACATTTTTTATAAATACATAAAGGGACCAATGTATTGTTTCTGTCTGCCTGTAACTTGTAAATCTTATGTGGTGTTTGAAGATGGTTGTTTGCCTGGTTTTAGGACTGGTTTTATCCCTGTTTTTACCTGGTTTTTACCTGTGGTTTGACTTGGTATTTGCGGGG
Source organism: Lissotriton vulgaris (assembly GCF_964263255.1). Taxonomy (NCBI): domain Eukaryota; kingdom Metazoa; phylum Chordata; class Amphibia; order Caudata; family Salamandridae; genus Lissotriton; species Lissotriton vulgaris. The sequence continues at coordinate 1,537,881,880 of NC_141694.1, forward strand.
ATTTTAACCTGTTTTTTTTATGGCAGGTTTTAAGCTATTTTTACATTTTCCACATTTATCTAATGTTTACTGTTCTAAAGGAACCTGATATATATTTCTGCTTACCTGTACTGTATAGACAATTCATGGAATCTTCTTGGGGATAGTTTGTGGCCTATTTTTGAAGTTGGTTTATAACCTTGTTTTTTACCCTGTTTTACTGTGTTTTAACTTGGTGTTGGCGAAGTTTCTGGCCTGTTTCAGTTGGCACATTTTAGGCTGACTCCAATTCTCCATATTTATCTATTTTTTACTGATTCTTCTAGTAAAGATCTGTTGCTTTTTCCCTTATGTAGCTCTAAACCTTATAGGTACATCATGTACATGGAGTGTATTTATTACCTGCATTCGCACCTTTATTATGAAGCAAATACCCTGATGGATTTATCCATGTAATAGCTTATAGTTGGATACTGTGTCAACTTCATCATTGTTCTTTATGCACTTACACTTTATTTGGAATGAATTAGATGCATCAGCCCCATGCCGCCCTGACAATTTTTATTTTTATTTTTATCCGGGGACTAATATGTTGTTATTATCAGTCAAGATAAAATGGTATTACATTTTTTTTGCACTTGCACTTTATGTATCTGTTTTTAATTGCACCTCTTCATGGTTTGATATTAGTGTTTGTATTGGTCATTGCTTTGTAAGGTCACTAGTTATGTATAAGAATCATTAGGTTGGTGAGACTTTTACAACTATAATATGTATGTATGTCGGTATTTCAAGTCAATTTGACGTTTCAATCGTACATTAATGTATAAGCCTGTCTCTTTTAGATACTATTATACTATTTTGTAATTTAGACACGGGGTGGCCAATATGTAGTAGACGAGACGTTCAGTATGTTTACCAGCTCTATCAAGTTCCATGAGGGGTGTGACTGGAATGGCCATTGCATCACTTTACGATGTCAGTTCATTTTCCAGTCGTCATGTGATGAAGGTCGTGGCAATGCAGCCGAAACGTGTCATGCTGAAACTGCAATAAAGCACTCACCTTTAATTTTCACGCTGTGGTCCGTACCTGTCTTTTTTGGTAGAAGTGGTAGTTCAGGACTCTGTTCCTATATATATATATATATATATATATATATATATATATATATATATATATATATATATATATATATATATATAAAGAAAGGCTCCTCCTCAGCTCGCTCTGCGCTCGCAGACACCGCCTCCACGCCAGCAAAATGAGGACCGGACCAACAAAGTCAGCAAGAAGGATGTTTTTATTCACCAGAACCAGCATATATACATATATATATATATATATATATATATATATATATATATATATATATATATATATATAGGAACACACACACACACACATATATCTTCACCGAAAAAAAACTAAGGTTACAGGTCACTAGTTATGTATAAGAATCATTAGGTTGGTGAGACTTTTACAACTATAATATGTATGTATGTCGGTATTTCAAGTCAATTTGACGTTTCAATCGTACATTAATGTATAAGCCTGTCTCTTTTAGATACTATTATACTATTTTGTAATTTAGACACGGGGTGGCCAATATGTAGTAGACGAGACGTTCAGTATGTTTACCAGCTCTATCAAGTTCCATGAGGGGTGTGACTGGAATGGCCATTGCATCACTTTACGATGTCAGTTCATTTTCCAGTCGTCATGTGATGAAGGTCGTGGCAATGCAGCCGAAACGTGTCATGCTGAAACTGCAATAAAGCACTCACCTTTAATTTTCACGCTGTGGTCCGTACCTGTCTTTGTTGGTAGAAGTGGTAGTTCAGGACTCTGTTCCTATATATATATATATATATATATATATATATATATATATATATATATATATATATATATATATATATATATATATATATATATATATATATATATATATATATATACATATACATATACATATATATATATATATATATATATATATATATATATATATATATATATATATATATATATATATATATATATATATATATATATATATATATATATATATATATATATATAAAGAAAGGCTCCTCCTCAGCTCGCTCTGCGCTCGCAGACACCGCCTCCACGCCAGCAAAATGAGGACCGGACCAACAAAGTCAGCAAGAAGGATGTTTTTATTCACCAGAACCAGCATATATATATATATATATATATATATATATATATATATATATATATATATATATATATATAGGAACACACACACACACACATATATCTTCACCGAAAAAAACTAAGGTTACAGGTATGTTACATTTAGGTTCAGATTTCAGTTGTACAAGACCAGTGATATTCACAGTTATAGAAGCCTGACCTAAATATAACTTATGCCCCTGAAATGCACTGCTTAATACATTACATGTTAAATCACTCATTACATGGTCAGTGACATCATGGATGGCATCACTGATGACATCTCAAATGACATCACTCATGATATCATTCAGTGATTGTGATTGTTTTTTTAAAAGTCTATGATGGTTAAAAATATATACCAAGGGACTACAAAAGTTCAATTAGTACACTTACTGTACTGCTAATCAGTGACACTATCAGTTCAGTTCAGTTTAATTTGCGTTTATTTGGACTGTTGGTCCTCAAACATTACATATATTGATTAAAATACATCTAAAATTACATAACCTTAAATACACTAAAACACATCTTAAAACACATACAATTAATACACCCTCCATTAATTAATTAGATCTGGGTGACAAAAAAAACTAATAAGAAGAAGTACCTTCACTCTTTGCATGAACTTCCCAATAGCAATGGCAATATCTAAGTGGCTTATTTCAGTCACCAAAATTACAGCCTAGGCCCTAGACTTAATCTCATATTTCCTAAGAATTGGTCTTAAAAACATTATTTGAATATCAAGTAACTTCTGGCAATCTATTAAGATATGTAACAAGTCACATGAAGTGCCCAAAGTGCAAATACATCTTCCCATCTTATCGATCATTGAGCTTTTTACTACATTATTTACATAACACAGGTTCACCCCAATTCTTGCCCTTAAAACCTCTCTTTGTAAACAACAATCAGGTAACCTGTCAATGTATGGAAAGCATTGTTCATTTTTCCATGCCACAGTCATAAAGTGTACTGAGGTTTTACTTGCAAGGTAGTTTTGATCCTGTGCCTGCGATATTTCATTCCCCATTGTCCTAAGTACCTTCTATCACAATTAATCATGTAAGTAATGGGGCACAATTTAACCTTCATCGTGCAACACAGCCTCGTCATGATAGCTCTAGTCTCTTTTGCCCATTTTAATTCACTGTTCTGAATTTCGTTTTTACACCATTGTGATATTTTGGTGTTCTCTCCTACTCCTAGGCATTGCCAAAAATGGAGAAGGGCCATCCGGGCTAAAATGCCCCATGAGGTCTGTCCTTGTTCAAGTCTTATGGCCTGTACCATTGCCGACAAGGGGAGTGAGAATGGATTTTTTAGATTTTTGCCTTCCTCAATATCCCAAACCTTTTTGCCGCTCAAGTGTAAAAGTTCTGCACCATATAGAAACTGTGGAGGTACCATGGCAGAATAAGCTTTTAACACTGGTCTATCTGACATTGCACCGTAGGTTTGGTTAAACAATTTCAATCCGCTAATCAATGCTGATGTTCCTAATTTTAACACATCTAGATGGGTATGCCATTTCAAAATTAATTCTATCCACATTCCCAAATACCTATATTCTGTAACTGTTTCTACTTTCTCAGTACCCAAAAACCATGCGAACCCAACATACCTCCGGCCAAAGGTCAGGGCTTTATTCTTGTCTATATTAACCACAAGTTTTTTCTTGGAGCAATAACTGTTGAATATATTTTGTTTCCTTTGCAAGCCGATTTCGGTCTGATCCATGATCACCAGGTCAGCCGCATATAGCATACATGTAATATGCTTACCATCTTATTTTGGGCTTGCCCCGTTTGTATTCCCTAAGGTCAATGTCAAATCTGCCAAGAACAAGGAAAATAGCAGGGGGGTCAATACGCATCCGTGCCGCAACCCATTCCCAATCGCAATCTTCCTGGTTAAACTTCCATCAACATCTAAAATTATCTGAGCCGAGTTCTTTGTATAGAGCATTTGAATCAGACTTAGAAAATCTTTTGGGATATCATAGCTGATTAGGGCCTCCCACAATAGCCCCCGGTCCACCAGATCGAAAGTTGCGCAGAAGTCCACAAAACAACAAAATATATGTCCCTGCTATTCGATCGACTTCCGCGCAATGGACCAGAGAGCAAAGCAATGGACAATTGTGGAATGGCCCGCTTTAAAAACCCCCGTTCCGTGGGCTTAATCTGATTTTCCTCCACCCACTCTTTAAATAATCCCAAAATGACTTTTGCAAAGACTTTCTCCCCTATTTCTAGAAGATTTATTAACCTATAGTTCTTCAGTAATTTCTGAACGCCCTACTTATGAATTGGCCTTATAATTGCACCCCTCCAACTTTCTGGTACAATACCTGACTCCAAGATCACTTGGTAAATCTTTGCACAAAACTCTGCCCACCATTCTGGTCTAGTCCTTATTATTACTGCTGGAAGATTGTCTGGGCCAGCGGCACGAGTGAAGTTCAAATTTGCTATAATTTTCTTTATATAACTGGAGGGAAAATTTTCTTTTAGGTCGTCCCTCACCAGTGACCAAACTGGCATACCAGCCTTATCTTGTATTGGCCAGTTACCATATATTTCTCCCAGATAACCCACCCAGTCGTCCTCAGGGACCATACAGTCTAGGGATCCTACTTTTCTACCCGCACTTTCTTGGACCAATTTCCAAAAACCTTTCACATCTCTAGTTTCAATTACCTCAACACATTTGCCCAGCAGTTATCTTTATAAGTTCTTTTTTAATTCCTGATTAATGTTTTTATATCTTACCCTGAGTAACTGAGATAATACCACATTAAACCTACTCCTTAGCCTTCTTTCCTTCTGCCTGATCTGTGCCTTTGCTACCGGGCATTCATATTTTATTAACTCTCTGCTTCCAGGCCCTGACTTTCTTGATTTAAATTTTATCTTTAGGGTGTCCACTAGCTTACTTATTGTAGATTCGAACCAGATGCTTCCATTTCTAGAATGGATTTCTTCTACCGGGATCGTTAGCTGGGTTTGTTTTAATTTTCAATGTGTTCCTCTGTTATCCTGGATGTCAGCCGTTTAGGGTAATCCACGTGTATCTGGAGAACCCTTTCTCTCTTTTTACTGCTAGATAAATATAATTCTGTCCTCAAAGGGTAATGGTCACTGCCTTCCATTTTCACCACCTCAAAATGTTTGATTAGCTCAAAATGCCAGGCATGTGCAAACACATAATCTATTGGGCAGAGTTGCTGGCCCTTCATAAAAGTGCGACTTGCTGGCAGATCCAACTGCATTCTCCCATTCAGACATACCATGCCTAATGAACCCATAAACTGAGAAAATTTTGTATCCTGTGGTGAGGTCTCTCCTCTAGGGAAGTTGGCCGCTTAAATATTATAAGATGCTAGTAGTTCCTTGTGCCAGCTATCCACCCTTCGGGGATCTAATCTATGATTAAAATCAACTAACACCAAAAATATGTCCTTCTGATGATTTTCACTTGCGGACGCTATATCTTCTTTCAGCTTTTCCAGGTTCTCCTTACATTCATAGTCCTTTCCCTTCTGTATATATACATTTATAATGCATAGTCCATCATAACAGGGATTCGACTTCTGCAGCAGAACCCTACAACCTTGTGCCCAAACAGTGTAACTTCACATTTTCGACCTTCATAGCTATCTGGGTAAAGATCAGCATTAGTTGCCACCTGATGGTCTACCCAAGGTGTTTTCTTAGCTGCTTTAGAGTGTTGTGCGAATCCTTCTAAAATTAGGGTTGCTAGGGTATCGTCACACAGCCAAGTCTCCTGCAAACACACAATATCTTTATTTTTATTGAATTTGTCAACATTATCTTGAGTCAATATTTTCTTGTATCCGTTTATATTCCACAATAGGATTGATAGGCTGTGTGACGACCCATGCTCCTAGTCGACATTCGCTCAGGAACCCCTCTTCATCGTACTCCCTAAATTCTGGGGTTGCTAGGATGTTATACCTGTTTCCAGCAAGTTTATCTCTTTCATATCTTGCAATTTCATTATCAGTTATAGTTATTGCAAGATCCTCCTTCCTATTCCAACTTAAGTTAATTAACCTTACCTGCCATAACCCTAGTACTGCATGGTTCGAAAGGAAGTGCTGCCCCTGAATTTCCTCCCTTCTTACCAATCTAACCCCCTCCTTTTGCAGCTCAATTTTTGCTTTTTCCACTGCAGCTTTTACCAAGGCAGAGTAAAAGAGAACCTTCGCCCCCTTTACAACTCATAACGAACCCTACTTCTCTAAGGTCCTATGTGCCAATGCTGCAGAGGCTTGCACATTTTGACAGTGAGAATAGGAGCTGTGATCGATTTAATGAGTTTAATTTCCTAACTTTTTTCCCGCCTTTACCCTGTCCAGAAGGTTCCAGGGAAGCTAACTGGGAAATCCTCTTTTCTGTGTCTTTCCCCTCCTTTCTTTTCGATTTTGGCAACAGATTACTTTTACTATTATTTGGTATTTCTAGCGGATTCCAGTATTCTTTTTGTTCTGATAGGGGCTTTATCTTATTCTCTTTTGCTCTTTGCGTCACTTTCCTCTCTAGGTCTTCTTTTCTATTCCTTTATTCTTTCCCTCTTCTCCCATTTCTTTCTGGTTGTTTTAACGGTTGTCTATTTCTAGGGGCGACTACCTCCCACCCTAGACCTCAGGGAGCCCCTCATATTATATCTTCTTTCACCCCATTTCCTTACAATCACAGGCAGTTGAGATAAATAAACGCTCAGTTCCTCTTTCTGTAGGTTAGGAGCCCTTAACACAACTTCCTGTTCCTCTTTGCTATCTACCCCATCCTGTTCTTCACCAACCGGTCTAACTAATGCCGGCATTAATCCTTTAATTTGTGTCAACTCTCCCAACATAGCTTTAAACTGCTCCCCTTGTGTTTTTAAAATTTCATTATTTACTACAGATACCGCTAATAAGCCTTGCAGGGTTTTTTGGAGGATCCACTTAACCTCAAGCATGGAAGTACTTGAGGCTCCTGTGACCTCCACCCCATACAGTGGAGAGTGCAATAATTCATACCTCATACCAAAAGAGCACTCTGCTCCAGGGTTCTCCTTGGTTTGGGCAATTGTCCCATCTTTGCCTTTTATACTAAGTTCCTTGCTGCTTGGTGTTTCATCTTCGCCTTTGCTCTCAGTATTGTGCTTAAGTGAGTACTGAAACATTCTTGGTGAAGAGTACAGCCGTGAGTTCAAAGAAACTCCAGAAATATTAAAGATGGTCTGAATTGAAGAGCCTAACTTCACCTCGCCTATGGACTCCGAGGTTGGGTGTAACACAGCGCTTGTCTCCTTGTCTGTAATGTCCTTCCCCTTAAAATGTCTTCCCAAAAAATCTTTAATTGAGTTAGACACTGATAAAACCACCATTTCTTATTTTTGATTTTGCTGATTTTGCTGACTGTGGTGTTAGCGTCAAGGATTGGGTATTTCTAGATACTGTTTTTTTCTTTCGGGTTGGCTCGCTTGTCGCTCCCTTTTGCTTACAAACGCTGCTCACTTCGCCTACCGCTTGAGCGTTTCTTTGATTCTTTTTCCCATTTTTTGGCGCCTTACGGGCTCATGTTTTGGCTGCTGTCATCTTTTAGTTCCTTTCTTAGTTACTCACCCTCAGTTCACTAATCCTGTAGCCTGTTCAAAGCTTCCTCCCTGTTAAAATCTCCACAGGGGTTTCCGGGCCCCCTTTACCAACTCAATACCTTATAGCTGCCAAAGTCGCTTTTAGATTTGATGACCTTGATAATTAAAAAAACAAGAACATCCCGCACTCAGATTAATTTACACGAAGTCGGCTGCTCTTCACTTTCCTCTATTCCGCAGTAACCGCTGTGCGCTTTGCTGTCCCAGCCCCTTGCTGCTTACCTGTTGATGAGGTGCTGTCACCAGCTCTAAATCTGCTTGTACTGACAGCACTCCTTAAGGCCCGCATTTTTTGAGATTTGAAATTTTCTTCTCCCGGTGCCAGGCTTCACAGACTTTGCCAGTAAGCTCCCAAGCTCCTATTAGGGCACCCGGCCCTCGCCTGCACCTCGGGGCCTCTGCTAGCCTTCTGGTGGGCACCTCAAGCCTGTACATCGGCGTTCAGTGGGTCAGGAGCCGGCTCGCCGTGATCCTCGGCGTGTTCCTCGGATGCGCGCATTCATGTGCGCATGCGTGAAAACGTCAGTCTGTCTATTGACGTCCGATGCCTCCAATGCTTCTCGAGTAGGTGGGGATGCATGCTCGCAGTCAGCAATCTGAGAAATGAGGTCACACTCTATACCTTCCGCACCACTTGCACTATCTCTAACTTATATTATGTGAGTGGTTGTGTCACTGTATCTGTATTCGTCATGATTTGCTCTGCAAAAGTTTTGTTAACATGCTTTTTTAGCCCTTTCTTGGTCCCAGTGGGACCCCAGAATCAGAGCTAAGGGCTCAGGGTATTTCTACCTTATCCCATTTTCTTTATTTATTGTGTTTTTTTGGGACTCAACTGAAGCCAAATCCCAAAATGGCTGTCAACACTTCCTGGTTGAAGTGTTGGCAGCCAACCAGATCTCTGCATGAGATCCTCATTACTTATGAAAGCTTTGCAACCCTAGATATATCAATTTAGATAATCTTTAATATCTCCAAAACTACTGAATGGATTTACACCAAATAACAAAAATTCCGTAATTCCGTAAGTGAATGAGTAGTGCCTGGATGATAGTATGATTGCATAGGTAGTGCATGTGTGATTCTACAAGTGTAATTGTCAAGATCACACCGTGAATAACGGGTGTTTTTGTCAAAGTGTAAAACACATATTTAGACATATTTTACATATATTTTCAGTGTAGCAATTTAGTACAATTGTAATTTAACCATACCCTTTGTATTCATGTGTCAAAATAACTACATCAAAAATGCATTTTCCATCTTCACAGTAACACCGGAGGTCACCATGACATCAGTAGTCTTGAATAAAAATGACAAAGTATAAAACAGATATATAGACATATTTCACAGAAAGTTTGAGTCTAGCTGTTTAGTAACATAGGGCCAGATGTATCAACATTACAATTTGTGAATCCATAATAGCAAATTTTACTGATTCGCTATTATAGACTCTTAAATTGCAATGTATGTAGGAATCTGTAATTTTTTTAGCGATTCCTACAAATTCCTTAATTGCGACTCGCAAATTGGGGCTCGCAATTATGGAATGACTTCCCATTCATTTCTATGGCCCAAGATGCCCATAGGAATGAATGGGAATTGCGTTCGCAAATTAGGAGTACCCAATAGGTACTCGCAAATTGCACACGCAATTTCAAGGGAGCAAGGATGTCAAAAGGACACACTGTTGCACCACTGAAATGTGTATGTGTGCACATTTGGTGCAAATACATGCCCTAAGGGCATGTATGTGTGCCATATGAAACTTAAAAAAAAAGCAAAAAAGTGATTGTTTTCCAGGAAATTGCAAATTACCACCAACTTGAAGTTGGTGGTAATTTGCGAATCTTTAAAGCAATATCGCAATTTGCGATGCCTACTAGCATAGCATTTAGGGAATCGCAAATTGCGATTCTCTAAATGCATGCGCAAATTAGGGAATCGCAATTTTTGCGATTCCTTATTTTGCGAGTAGGTTTTTGCTCACATGCATTGCACAAAGCTAAATTGCGATCGCAAACACTGAGATTCTGCGAATTTCAGCATTTGTGATTGCAATTTAGCTTGATACATCTGGACCAAAATAGTTTAGCCTAATTTTAACAACACGTTTGTAAATAACAGCAGTTTCAAAAAATAATTTTCAACATCAAAACTCACGAATAGAACATAACTACCAAACACTGAAATGTCATCGGTTTACACAGTTTTAAAGCTAAATTGGTGAAGTGTAGCATATGTAACAAGACATTATCTTGGGGCACAGCAAAAAATTATTCATGTGGTTAAACAAGTATGTTTTTCGTGAAGTGTATAACACATATTAATGCATATTACATTGTCTAATCCACATTTGAGGTTTAATATCAGTCGATTGACACTTATGTTTGAGTACTTATTTTCAAATAAAATATCATTCTGTTTAATTTCCGGTCTTCGCGAAGAAGCCAATTGTTGCGACAATCACGTGACCAGGAAATAAAGGAATTTGATTGTGTTAGAACCGGGGGTCTCTAGTTGGCACAGGTAAGTACCTTAGACCAAGTAGGGACCCTTGCTTCTAGTCAGGGTGAAGGAATAACCCTCTGAGATAACCCCCGCTCACCCTCAAGGTAGCATGGCGCGAGCAGTCTAGGCTAAACAGAGGCAACGTGGATAATATTTGCACTTAACACAACAATAATCCCCAATCCACCACAAACTGAGACCACACAGGGAAGTATATTTTATAAAAATATATAACTTTATCTAGTTTCAGCATATAAAAGAAGCAGTTGCATGATAATCACTTCTGTAGACAACTTAGCATTTTATCTTAAAGGTTGCACTTAATTCTTAATGGTTCTTGTAAATAGGCAGCAAAACAAAACAGTCTCAAGTCCCTTAAATCAGGTATTAAAAATAATGCCCCTGATGTCTGAATGATGCGCTCTCAAAACGAGCAGTCCAAACAATGCCAGCGTTTGGTAATTTAAATGTTCTCCAAATGAGCAATTGAAACAATGCCAGCGTTAAGAAAACGATGCCCCAATGGTCCCCTGGCTTCAGGGACCACAAGCGCTTCAAGCGCGTCTCACCCGGTATCCTGAGGGAGGGGGGACTTCTTTCCCCGTGCTCGCGGTGACGCGGGTCCCCCAGGGGCACCTCGCGGGGGAAGGCTCAGTGTTGCTCCCGCCCGGCCGGTCTCAGGACGCTCTCCGCCCGCTCTGGATCCCTCAGAGAGCAGCGGGGAGCAGAGACGGCAGGCCAGGGGCTGGAGCACTCGCAGAGATCCCTCGGCGAGGTCAGGTCACTTCTTCCCGGGCCCGGCGGTGATCGCGCTGGTTCCTCGGCTTCTTAGGCTGCCTCAGCAAAGGCAGCCAATCCCTTCGCGGCTCCTCAGGCGAGCCTCCACAGCACCCGGGAGTCAGCCAATGGCAGCGCGGCTCCCGGGCAAGGAAACAATGACGCTCCACGACTCCGGCCAATCACGGCCCACCACTGCTGATGACGCTGCGCCGCACGGGCCAATCCCGTCGCGGCGTTAGTGAGGGGGCTCGGCTCCCTCCACCAATGGGAGCGCGGCGGCTTCGTTCTTCTCCGCGGCAGCGCCTGGACCTCTAGGCGAGTTACGGGGGGGGTTCCTGGCCCCGGGCCGCGGTGGTGATTTGGCGGCAAAGGGTTTTCAAGGGCGCTGGTCCCGATTAGACCCCCCTCTCGACCTCCCCACCACGTTGGAGCGGATTTCACGAGGGGAGGCGCCACAAGCCTCCAACCCTCACAGGAAATGTGCCGATGAGCACACCGATCCCTTCCTCACGCTCCGCAGTCGAATACCACACGCTCCAGGTCCACAACAGCACGATCTTGCCGCTGTTTTCTGGCAAAGCTTTAGGAACCTTTAGCCCTGGGTTCCCAACAGGAGGCCAGCTCTTCTCAGGCCCTTGGAGATTCAGTGGAGACACAGCACACAGCAAAGTCTCTGTAGTTTCAAGCAGGCAGGGTCACAGCTCACAGCAAAGTCCCTTTCTCCTCCTCAGCTTCAGTTGCAACAGCAGAACAGGTCAGCCCTTAGAGCACACAGCAAGGCAATCTTCCTTTAGTTCTCCAGCCGTCTTTCTTCCAGCAGAGGTTCCTCCTTGATTGTAGAATTTTAGAATCTCATCTTCTGTAGTAAAGGGTCCTTCCCTTATACCCCTAAACGCCTTTGAAGTCCTTGGTGCAAGGGGGTCCTTGGCTCTGGAATGTTTCTGGCGTTCTTCTTCCTGACAGCCTCAGGGCCAGAGGTGACAGTGGGCCGGCAGGGGAGTTAGCCAGCACGGTGGTCAGGCAGGCACAGCCCAGCACTATCAGGCGCTTCTCTCTCCCCTTCCCCGGGCAGCAGATGTCGCCTTTCACCCCTGGGCTGACTCCAACCCCCTCCGGGGCCCTGCAGCTCCTGTCACGCAGGCATTCCACACACCCAGGCCCAAGCACACAGAAAGGTTTATCCAAAAGAACAGCCACTTTCTAAAAGTGCTATTCTCAACCCCAGGCTCCAAAAACAACCTTCACTAAAAGATGTGTTATTTAATTCTGAGTTCAGGGATATCTTTCATTGATGTTCCATCTTGTTCCTATAGGGAGATAGGCTGGGGCCCAATGGGACCAGCCTCCCCATGTTACCCTAGGGAGCCTTACAGCCCTACAGCAGTGAGCACACAAAGTGGCTGCTGCTCTCCACCAGTGCATGTTACCTGCACTAGTACATGCTCTCCCCTATCCATACACTGCACCCTGCCCAGGGGGGTACCTGGAGCCTTCCATAGGGGTGGCTGATGTGCACAGACAGGGGAGGGTTAAGCCCAGCCAGTGGGGACACTGGCCAGGCGGACATGGCAGTCCACTGACTGCACACAGGCCCTGCGCTGGCAGGCCTGAGACACCATTTTAGAGCTACTCATGTGGGTGGCGCAATCTGCGCCGCAGGCCCACTAGTAGCATCTGTCATCACCAGCCCTGGCACACACAGTGCACTTTACTAGGGACTTCATGGTGATACAAATATGCCAATCAGGTATATTCAATCAATATGACAATTTACAGAGGGAGCACTTACCCTCTGACACTGTTCAGCAGTGGCAGAGGGTCCAAAGCATCTAAACCAGCAAAAACGAAATCCAGCACAGCATCAAGAATACATGAGTCAGAGGCAAAAAGATGGGGGAATAACCACGCCAAGGATGTCAGGTCTAACACGTGTCCCCTCCAGCTGAAAGTGGGGAGAACTACCCAACCTCTTGGGAGTCCTCATCACTAAGGCGGAAGAATCTGGACAGACCGTCAGCATTGGCGTGTTCTGTACCAGGGCGGTGCTCCACCGTGAAGTCCATCCCCTGTAGAGAAATGGACCACCTCAACAGTTTTGGATTCTCGCCCCTCATATGCATTAACCATCTGAGGGGCCTGTGGTCGGTCTGAACACGGAAGTGAGTCCCAAACAGGTAGGGCCTCAGCTTCTTCAGAGCCCAGACCACAGCGAAAGCTTCCCTTTCGATTGCACTCCATCTCTGTTCCCTGGGGAGTAGCCTCCTACTAATGAAAGCCACTGGTTGGTCTTCGCCATCCTCATTGATCTGTGAGAGTACTGCTCCCACGCCTTGCTCTGAAGCGTCAGTTTGCACAATGAACTCACTGGAAAAGTCAGGTGCCTTAAGCACCGGTGCTGTGCACATGGCAGTTTTGAGGGTGTCAAAAGCAGTTTGACAGGCCTCAGTCCAATTCACTTTCCTGGGCTGATTTCTAGATGTCAGCTCTGTCAAAGGGGCTACAATGGTGCCATAACCTTTGACGAACCGTCTGTAATACCCGGTGAGACCTAAAAAGGCTCTCACCTCAGTCTGGGTCTTGGGGGGTTCCCAAGCCAGAATGGTCTCCATCTTCGCCTGTAGGGGCGCCACCTGGCCGCTCCCCACCTGGTGTCCCAAGTACACCACAGATCCCTGCCCTATCTGGCACTTACTGGCCTTGATAGTGAGGCCTGCTTTTTGCAGAGCCTTCAACACTGCGCAGAGGTGTTGCAAGTGTTCCTCCCAAGTGGAGCTGAACACCGCAATGTCATCCAGGTATGCTGCGCTGAATTCCTCCAGCCCTGCTAATACCTGGTTGACCAGTCTCTGGAATGTGGCCGGGGCATTTTTCATCCCAAAGGGCATGACACGAAACTGGAAGTGCCCCTCGGGTGTTGAAAATGCTGATCTTTCCTTAGCCCCCTCAGTTAAGGCAATCTGCCAGTAACCTGAAGTCAAATCAAAAGTGCTCAGGTACCGGGCAGCTCCCAACCGATCCACCAGCTCATCAGCTCTGGGGATGGGGTGCGCGTCAGTCTTGGTGACCGCATTGAGCCCGCGGTAGTCCACACAGAAACGGAGTTCTGGGGGGCCACCGGGTGTAGCAGCTTTCTTAGGCACTAAGACTACTGGGCTAGCCCAGGGGCTGCTGGAGGGCTCAATTACCCCTAGCGCTAACATCTTAGAAACCTCTTCTTTGATGCTAGCCCTGACCTTGTCAGCCACTCTGTAAAACTTCTGTTTCACAGGCAGGTTGTCACCGGTGTCCACATCGTGGACGCACCACTTGGTGACACCTGGGGTTAGGGAGAACAGGGGGGCGAACTGACCCAAGACTTGGCGACAGTCCTTCTGCTGCTCTGGGGTCAGGGTGGGTGAGAGTATCACACCATCCACTGACCCATCCTGCTCCTTGACTGCCAGGAGGTCAGGGAGAGGATCACTATCCTCCTCCCCTCCAGCATCTGTAGCCATGAGCATAGTCACTTCAGTCCTCTCAAAGTGGGGTTTGAGGCGGTTCACATGTAGCACTCTCAGGGGTTGCCTGGGAGTCTTCAGGTTAACCAAATAGGTAACCTCGCTCTTGCGCTCCACCACCTCGTATGGCCCAGACCACTTGTCACGGAGCGCACAGGGCTCCACTGGCGCCATCACCCACACTTTCTGTCCAGGTTGGAACTCCACTAGAGAGGAGTTCTGGTCATACCACCTCTTCATTTCCTCCTGGCTAGCCTCCAGGTTCTCTTGAGCGAGCTTCCTGAAGCGCTTGGTCTGGTTGCGAATGGCCAGCACATAACTGAACACATCCTGAGGGGTTTTCCCACGGGATTTCTCCCACCCCTCCTTCACCAGAGTAAGAGGCCCTCGGACAGGGTGGCCATACAGCAACTCAAAGGGACTGAACCCTAAGGATTTCTGAGGCACCTCCCTGTAGGCAAACAACAGGCATGGCAACAAGACATCCCATTTCCGACTCATGGGCTCTTCCAGGCCCATGATCATGCCCTTCAAGGTGCGGTTGATTCTCTCAACCAAACCATTTCCTTGAGGGTGGTAAGGAGTGGTGAATTTGTATGTCACCCCACACTCCGCCCACAGGGACTTCATATACCTAGAAATGAAGTTTGTCCCCCTGTCTGAGACCACCTCCCTGGGAAATCCCACCCGGGAAAAGATCCCCATCAGGGCACGGCCCACCACGGGGGCTGTGACCGTCCTGAGTGGGATGGCTTCCGGGTACCGAGTGGCATGGTCCACCAAGACCAGGATAAACCTGTTGCCTAGGGCTGTCTTGGGATCCAGGGGCCCCACGATGTCAATGCCCACCCGCTCAAAAGGGGTGCTCACCACGGGAAAGGGTTGTAGGGGTGCCACGCACTTCCCTCCACTCTTGCCACTGGCCTGACAAGTCTGACAAGACTTACAAAAGGCAGCGACGTGCTTCTTCATCTGGGGCCAGTAGAAATGGGTGACAAGCCTGTGATAGGTCTTGTCTTGCCCCAGATGTCCTGCGAGAGGCACGTCATGAGCCAGACCCAGTAGGAAGTTCCTGAAGCGCTCGGGCACTACCAGCACTCGGGCTGCACCGGGCTCAGCGAACTTAGGCTCACTGTAAAGTAAGTCATCCTCCCAGTAGATCAAATGCTCCTTGGACCCCAGGCCTGCGGCCTGGTCGGCAGCCTGCTGCCGCACACCAACGAGAGAAGGGCACTCCTTCTGAGCCTGGCAGAATTCCTCCCTGGAGGGACCACCTTCCTGCTGCCACTGGGACAGCTCAGGCAATTCCCCTAGTTCGGCCACGTGCTCCCCTGTAGGTTCCAGGGCATCCCCCTCTGGGTCTGCCTCCTCCTGGACCGTGGGAACAGTGGGGGCCGGTTTCCCGCGCCCTCTACCCCTTCTTCTCTTGGCAGGTTCCTGGGCCTTTGTTCCAGGCTCCAGCTCTGCTAGACCGCCCTCTCTGGCGGTCATGGCCCGGGTGGACACACAGATCCACGCAGGCAAACCCAACATCTCCAAGTGAGTCCTGTGCTCTACATCTTTCCATGGAGAGCTCTCCATGTCATTACCTAATAGACAATCTACAGGCAAGGCATCACTTACAACAACTTCCAATGTACCGGAGACTCCTCCCCACTCAAATGGAACCCGTGCCAACTTGCAGAGGCGCACTGAACTGTCAGCTGCCACCACAGGACGGAGTACATTGGGAATGATCTGCTCTTCAGACACCCATTGACACCTGACAGATGTCACACTGGCCCCGGTGTCTCTCAGAGCGTCTATCTCCTTTCCATTGATGGTCACCTTCTGCCCATATTTCTTAGTGTTTAAGGGCAGCAAGGCTTCCTGGGCCATCTCTTGGTCTCCTAAAGAGACAAGGGTCATCACTGCTAACCCCTCCTCCCCACTAGAAATCAAATCCCCTCCCAAAGCTACACTGGCCAACGCCGGTGCTGGAGCACCAGAGGGTGCTGGAGGTTTCTTTGGACATTTGGGGGCAATGTGCCCCACCTCCCCACATGTAAAGCAGGTAGGCGGGGGCCTGTTGTCCTGCTTGCCCTTACGGGGCCAGGACTTCTTAGACTTGGGGGGTTGAGACACCTTCTCCTGGGAACCAGTTTGGGGCCCTTTAGAAGACTCCTTTTGATTACCCGTGTCCCCCCCACTCTTCTGCTGGGGACCCTGTCCACCCTTGGCTCGGGTACTTACCACCCCCTTGTGGACCCTGGTGCTAGTCCACCGGTCCGCCTCTTTAGCAAGCTCACTGGGATCAGTTAACTTGCTATCCAAAAGATGCTGGCGCAGCTCTGGGACACATAAACTACTTAAGTGCTCCCTACTAATCAAGTGACACAACCCCACATAATCAGTAACCTTGCTGCCCTTCATCCAACCTTCCAGTGCACGCGTGTACATACTCACACACTCCACCCAAGTACTTGAATCAAGCTTCTTGAAGTTCCTAAACTTCAGGCGGTACTGTTCAGCAGTGAGCCCATACCTGAGGCACAAAGCCTCCTTCATGGCGGAGTAGGATAAAGCATCCTCTGCGTCTAAGGGTGCCAAAACATCCCTCCCAGAGGCCTCAAAATGCTTCCACAATCCTGCTCCCCAATTCTTCTCAGGCACTTCATTCATCTTTAAGGCAAGTTCATACGCTCTGAACCACGCATAAATATCCTCACCCCTCTGATAATTCTGTACCAGATCCTTTGGTATGTATACCTTACCCGCCTGTACTGGTTGTGCGCTGCCACCATTAGAACTGGACACCCTCTCTTTATATTTGATGGCCAATTCCTTCATGCCCCTCTCATGAGCCAATTCGAGCTTCTTCTCCTCCAAAGCGAGAGCATTCCTTCTCTCCTGCGCCGCTCTCTCCTGCGCCTCTCTCTCAATTTCCAGGCGCAGTTTCTTCTCATCGGCGTCCGCTCTGAGTTTCAAAATCTCAATCTCATGGGCCCTAGCTCTTTGATTCTCCTCCACTTCCTCTGGAGAAATATTCCTACTGGAGTGGTTGCTGCCAGCCTTAGATGCTGACCGCACTGGCAAATCACTGAGCAAAACTACATTCTCCGGTGTGCCGTCCACTTCAGTAGCTTCTTCTGAGACATGTTTGGCCTCCCACCAGGCCCTCAGAGCTTTCTGTAGCTCTACCTTGTTTGCGCTGCCCTTCACTGGGCATCCAAGCTTTTTGCAGAATTGCTTCAGGAGCTCCTTTCTGTAATTGTACAACTCCTGAATTGCGAATTCCACTTCCAATTCTACTCTCACGCTTGGCGCATTCTCGGTCATGATGCTTCCTGCCCTTTTCAACAAAAAGGTTTCACCAAAAAGAAAAAATCTTGCGCAACCTGTGCTGCTAAACTAGACTAGTGATGTACAAGAAATCACTGCAGGTCAAGTGCAATTATTAGTTCACAATCCGCACCGCTGTCCAACAATGTTAGAACCGGGGGTCTCTAGTTGGCACAGGTAAGTACCTTAGACCAAGTAGGGACCCTTGCTTCTAGTCAGGGTGAAGGAATAACCCTCTGAGATAACCCCCGCTCACCCTCAAGGTAGCATGGCGCGAGCAGTCTAGGCTAAACAGAGGCAACGTGGATAATATTTGCACTTAACACAACAATAATCCCCAATCCACCACAAACTGAGACCACACAGGGAAGTATATTTTATAAAAATATATAACTTTATCTAGTTTCAGCATATAAAAGAAGCAGTTGCATGATAATCACTTCTGTAGACAACTTAGCATTTTATCTTAAAGGTTGCACTTAATTCTTAATGGTTCTTGTAAATAGGCAGCAAAACAAAACAGTCTCAAGTCCCTTAAATCAGGTATTAAAAATAATGCCCCTGATGTCTGAATGATGCGCTCTCAAAACGAGCAGTCCAAACAATGCCAGCGTTTGGTAATTTAAATGTTCTCCAAATGAGCAATTGAAACAATGCCAGCGTTAAGAAAACGATGCCCCAATGGTCCCCTGGCTTCAGGGACCACAAGCGCTTCAAGCGCGTCTCACCCGGTATCCTGAGGGAGGGGGGACTTCTTTCCCCGTGCTCGCGGTGACGCGGGTCCCCCAGGGGCACCTCGCGGGGAAGGCTCAGTGTTGCTCCCGCCCGGCCGGTCTCAGGACGCTCTCCGCCCGCTCTGGATCCCTCAGAGAGCAGCGGGGAGCAGAGACGGCAGGCCAGGGGCTGGAGCACTCGCAGAGATCCCTCGGCGAGGTCAGGTCACTTCTTCCCGGGCCCGGCTGTGATCGCGCTGGTTCCTCGGCTTCTTAGGCTGCCTCAGCAAAGGCAGCCAATCCCTTCGCGGCTCCTCAGGCGAGCCTCCACAGCACCCGGGAGTCAGCCAATGGCAGCGCGGCTCCCGGGCAAGCAAACAATGACGCTCCGCGACTCCGGCCAATCACGGCCCACCACTGCTGATGACGCTGCGCCGCACGGGCCAATCCCGTCACGGCGTTAGTGAGGGGGCTCGGCTCCCTCCACCAATGGGAGCGCGGCGGCTTCGTTCTTCTCCGCGGCAGTGCCTGGACCTCTAGGCGAGTTACGGGGGGGGTTCCTGGCCCCGGGCCGCGGTGGTGATTTGGCGGCAAAGGGTTTTCAAGGGCGCTGGTCCCGATTAGACCCCCCTCTCGACCTCCCCACCACGTTGGAGCGGATTTCACGAGGGGAGGCGCCACAAGCCTCCAACCCTCACAGGAAATGTGCCGATGAGCACACCGATCCCTTCCTCACGCTCCGCAGTCGAATACCACACGCTCCAGGTCCACAACAGCACGATCTTGCCGCTGTTTTCTGGCAAAGCTTTAGGAACCTTTAGCCCTGGGTTCCCAACAGGAGGCCAGCTCTTCTCAGGCCCTTGGAGATTCAGTGGAGACACAGCACACAGCAAAGTCTCTGTAGTTTCAAGCAGGCAGGGTCACAGCTCACAGCAAAGTCCCTTTCTCCTCCTCAGCTTCAGTTGCAACAGCAGAACAGGTCAGCCCTTAGAGCACACAGCAAGGCAATCTTCCTTTAGTTCTCCAGCCGTCTTTCTTCCAGCAGAGGTTCCTCCTTGATTGTAGAATTTTAGAATCTCATCTTCTGTAGTAAAGGGTCCTTCCCTTATACCCCTAAACGCCTTTGAAGTCCTTGGTGCAAGGGGGTCCTTGGCTCTGGAATGTTTCTGGCGTTCTTCTTCCTGACAGCCTCAGGGCCAGAGGTGACAGTGGGCCGGCAGGGGAGTTAGCCAGCACGGTGGTCAGGCAGGCACAGCCCAGCACTATCAGGCGCTTCTCTCTCCCCTTCCCCGGGCAGCAGATGTCGCCTTTCACCCCTGGGCTGACTCCAACCCCCTCCGGGGCCCTGCAGCTCCTGTCACGCAGGCATTCCACACACCCAGGCTCAATCACACAGAAAGGTTTATCCAAAAGAACAGCCACTTTCTAAAAGTGCTATTCTCAACCCCAGGCTCCAAAAACAACCTTCACTAAAAGATGTGTTATTTAATTCTGAGTTCAGGGATATCTTTCATTGATGTTCCATCTTGTTCCTATAGGGAGATAGGCTGGGGTCCAATGGGACCAGCCTCCCCATGTTACCCTAGGGAGCCTTACAGCCCTACAGCAGTGAGCACACAAAGTGGCTGCTGCTCTCCACCAGTGCATGTTACCTGCACTAGTACATGCTCTCCCCTATCCATACACTGCACCCTGCCCAGGGGGGTACCTGGAGCCTTCCATAGGGGTGGCTGATGTGCACAGACAGGGGAGGGTTAAGCCCAGCCAGTGGGGACACTGGCCAGGCGGACATGGCAGTCCACTGACTGCACACAGGCCCTGCGCTGGCAGGCCTGAGACACCATTTTAGAGCTACTCATGTGGGTGGCGCAATCTGCGCCGCAGGCCCACTAGTAGCATCTGTCATCACCAGCCCTGGCACACACAGTGCACTTTACTAGGGACTTCATGGTGATACAAATATGCCAATCAGGTATATTCAATCAATATGACAATTTACAGAGGGAGCACTTACCCTCTGACACTGTTCAGCAGTGGCAGAGGGTCCAAAGCATCTAAACCAGCAAAAACGAAATCCAGCACAGCATCAAGAATACATGAGTCAGAGGCAAAAAGATGGGGGAATAACCACGCCAAGGATGTCAGGTCTAACAGATTGGATGATACTCTTTTCAACTATAAGAATGGGAATAACACGCCAATTCTTCTATCTTGAACATTCTTTAAGTGGAGTTCATTGGAGAAGCTCACTAGCATTTGTTGGAGTGTTTGTTTTACATATTTTGCCTACTCAACCATAAGAGGGATTTCAGGTGGAATAGCAGATGGACCAGGAAGTCAAAAAGGTGGATTCTAGTAACTCTGGAGATGAGGGGCCTTACCAGAAGAAATCAAGCCTTGCCTGGGATTTCTCCAGGATTCCGTCTGGAGAATCAAAAACAGACTACAAATTTGCACAATGTACAATATGTGACAAGGCATTGTCAGGGTGTACAAATAAAAAATATTCTTGCGGAAATACATTCATGCTTTACCATCTAAAAACATACCATGGCAATTGTCTAAAAGCAGCAAAAAGGTAACGCGAGGCTGAAGGACCCTCAACTTCAATAGTAGCCACATCAACACTGGGGCAGAGAGTCCCTTCAGAGGTCCAATCTCAACTTCAACATTTGGCTCCAGAGTTTTCCCAGATGGCATCATACTGCATGTATTGTGGATTTGGAGTGAGTGATGGAGAACAGTCCATAACAGCCCTTCCCAATGCTGCAAAGAAACATAAAGATTTTTTTTTTTCATTTTTGTCCCTTCATCGTTTTTCTACGTTAGCAGGCATTTTATTATCTTCTAATTTATTGTAACCATACTTACATTTAACTTGCCGTATGGACAAGTCAAAGCGTTCCTCTGCAAATTAATACTCAGCTAGCTTTTACGAGTTGTCATTATTTTTTTTTCACTTTTTAAATACAAGTCAGCAGTTGGTGTTTGAATCTTACAGTGAGTGAGTCGACAACATACACAAACATACTCTAGTTTTTCAGACCACAAGGGGTTCAAGTTTGTAATCTCTCCTTCAAAACTAGCAAGTGTAATATCTGTGTCCTGTCCTGCAACTCTTCCTCTTAACAGCTCTCCATTTTCCCTAGATTCCTGCTCAGGACCAAAGAAACACAACTGCACATCATCACAAACCTATTCTGTCTACCCCAGTCCCATGCAAAAGTGCTCTATTCATTTCTTCTCAACATAAAACCGGAGTTCTCACATAGCACAGCTCCCTAAATAAAGTTAGCATTGATGAGCGATGTACAGGTAAGATCCTAAAATGATGAAAGGTGCTTTGAACACTTTCTTTGATAAACAAGCTAGTGAGTGTCCCTGCAAATATTTATGCTTTCTAATCTTAAGTACTTATTTTGTTTTTTCAACTTTGCAGTTGAAAGATATGTAGAACTTTCCTCAATATATCAATGGATTGTGGTTGAATACTACAAATACTACTAGTGGAGTGGTGTGGTTCACTGGTTAGAGGCGGCAGACCCGGAAGGAGAGAGCGGCCCGGGACCAGGGTTCGATTCCCGACGCGGCAGGGTCGTGGACCAGGGTAAACGGACTCGATAATTCTCGCCTCGGTGCCTACTCTAACCAGGGATCACACTCGGCAACTCTGGGCATTAAGCTTGCCTCATCTCTACAACGGCCCCCCAAAGACGCCGGGATGCCTGGTTTCACCTTGGAGATACCCAGAAGCGACCATCTCACAGGGAAAGCCAGGACGGGTTCCCCAGCAGTCTTCAGCGCCAGGACACCCCGAGATGGGGTAACAGTGGGCTTTACAAGTATCATCATTACATTACATTACATTACTACAATTCAATTTGTATACAGACACCTGACTCAGCCTTCCTTGTACCACTTGCGCATTTCTAGGTACCATCACCTTTATCCCTTTAGGAGTGCTATTCTTCATTTCATAACAACGTCCTCTATAATAGCATGAGCTAATATATTATCCTGGAGATAGCTTTCTTCATTAAATAAAGGCTCTGTACAAGAAGTATGTAACCATTCTCCACCAAAAACTGTACAAAAATTACGTCAAATCACTAAGCTTTTTTTATAGATTTGTCTCCTCATGCACAACACCATTTTGTCACGAGTTTTCATTCTAATTGATAATCAAAATGAAAAGCTTCCTCTTCAAAGCAAAGGACTTATCAACTTCTCTCTCAACTCGTTCTTTCTGTTTAATTGCCTCTCTCCGTCTATACTTTTTCAAAGTTCTCAGCATATTTATAACTACTATACAACGAAATGCCCTGGCTCTGATTTCCTTAAACTGCTTCTGTCTTCTGGTGTGTCCATCTTTGTTACATTCTTTCCTGTTCTTGTTATATAGATTTTGTTCGCTGCTATTCTTTCTCATAGTTTAAAATGTATTTTCATTATTTTGTAATCTTTGGAAATGTCCACATTTATTATTAAGAAATGACTTTGTCTTCTTTTCAGCAGCTCTTTTTTCCTTCAACACTTTTTCTTCATTTTGGCCCTTTTGTGTCTCAGTTCTGCATATATACTGTGGTTGCTTTTGTGCCTTTTTCTGCTGAGCTTTTGTGGGCATTCAGTCTGTAGTTATAGAGATATTGTTCTGTAATAACAATAGGTATGTTCTGTAAAAAAAATAGGTATATTCGAACTTGTATTCTAGACAATGTACCACATACTTTACTTCTGGCATGCACATAATACAAAAACTGTTTTCATGTTATCTTGCAGTTTTAAATCTAAAGATGGACCAAGCTACATAACTACAAACACTTACTTCAATGTGCCAAACCGAAACCAAAACACAAAACGTAATTTATTTATATAATAGAACCTTGTTGAACAAGTTAAGATATTGCAAGAGTCCATTTGTTTTTTCAAATTAGTTCTTCTGTGGGTTTATTCATTGATATTTCCAGCACAGATCAGCCAACACGTGTTTCGTCTTTTATAGACTTTTTAAAGGCTGGAATGTAAATATAATACATGTTGTCTATGTTCATACAAAATGATGGTAAGGTTACAGACAATACTTACTTTATTGTGAACCAAACTTGATTGATCAACCCAGAAGATAAGAGTATCATAAAAATGAGAGAAAAAGATACCAAGTATTGTGCTCGTAGCATGAAGTTTCACCCAAAATGAAAAAGTGTAAGAGGGCACCAAAAGTGAAATTAGTCCTTGATCAAAAGTCATATTGAAAAATCTCTGCGTGATTCCGCCTAGTTTATAAAAATGTAAACATAGTGGTAAAAGGTTGTGAACCTACCAGTTCTAAGTTCAATTATCCAGTTGTTAAACTCCATAAGTATCCTTTGACACCATGTCAAAATTCACGCCCAGGTAATTGAGGATAAATCAAAATCTGAAAAGATCAAAGTACAGTCATCATTTTAGAGTACTGTTATAAAACCCACCAGTTCTAAGTTCAATTATCTATTCATTAACATGCATAAGTATCCATTACCATAATTGCAAAGATTCACACGCAGGCAATTGCATATAAATCAAAGTCTGAAATGATGTAAATACGGTCAGTTATTTTAGTAGACTGATGAAGACAAGACCCATTGGAATAGCGCAATCTAATGTTAGCTAAATGTAAAATTAACCAAACTCCCGTTAACATTTTAGAGTACAATTAGTATGGCAATACATTTAATAGGCCCAATTATCTATTAAACATAAGCCTATAATATTGCCCAAAAAGCTTCCCATATGGCTCATGACGCAGCGGTTCCGTCATGAGCGTCAGTTGGGCTGTGCTCATGACGGAACCGTTCCGTCATGACCACGCCCGTTCTTAAGAACGTTCAGCACAGCGTGAAAATTTGCGCCGCGCTGATGTGGTTAAACGTACTAGGAAGAACAGCAAAATGATTCTAAGAGAATACATATTCCTCACTAAAACTTGTAAATAACTCTGTTTGGGGTTGAGTTCAACAATACTCTGGATTATTGGATGAGTGCAAAGATAGTGCATAGGTGATTACCTCAGATTATAGGTAATGCCTGGTTGATTGCCTGAGTATATAGAGAACTACATCAGTGGTTCCATATCTGCATAGTTAGTGTCTGTGTATTCACATGACTATATTGCTACTGTCTGGGTGTTTAGATGAGTGCATGAGTACTGCCTGAATGATTAGATAATTGCATAACTAATGCCTCAATGCTTCAATACATGCATAGACAGTGGTTAGATGATTACATGGGTGCTACTCTAGTCCCTGGGTGATAACAGGACTACAAGCATAGTATATGCATGATTTGTTCAGTGCATGTATAGTATGTACATCATTGTTTAAGTGCATACATAGCACCTGGCAGATTGTATGAGTAGTGTTTCAGTGATTGAATAGGTACATGACTGATGCCCATGTGTTTTTGGTTAAATGAACAGGTGGTACCTGGGTGATTACAAAACAAACTAAATGTGTATTCCCTGGCTAATTAAATTATTGCATTGTAGTGCCAGGCTGGTGATTATATGAGTCCATGACTAATGTCTGCGTAATTGTATACGTCCATTGTTAAAGCATGACCGATTGGATAAAAGTAAGTGTGCTGCTGGGGTGATTAAATCAGTGCAAGATTATTACCTCAGTAATTGGATGGGAGCATAGATACTGGATGGGTGATAGGTTCACTGCAATGGTACTTCCTGCTTAATTGAATGAGAACATCACTAGTACCTGAGTGTTTGGATGAGTGCTGGGTTGTGCCTCAGTATTTGGATGAGTGCAAGGGTTATAAGTGAGTATTTGAATTACTGCATGGGTTGTGCATGATTGTTTGAATAAATGCATAGGTACAGTTTTGGTGACCGTATTTGTGGGTGATTAGAGCTAGGTGATGAAATAAATGCATAGGTGTTGCCTGCCTAGTTCAATGAGTACATAAGTAGTGCCTCCGTGATTGGAAGAGTGAATGTGTAGTGATGCAATAAGTGCGTACGTAGTGTGTGAGTGATTCGATAACTGCCTGAGTAGTGGCTTAGTGATTGGATGAGTGCTTAAGTAATGCTTGGGTGACTGTAAAGTATCTCCATTACTGTTACATACATAACAGTTGTGACTATATATGTAACTCATTGTTTAACTCCTTCTGTCAGCATCAAACTATCTGTTTTAGTGTATCTATCCTTTTCTAATGACCTATGTGTCAGAAAAATCTAGATATCACACTTCATATATAATGTATACATGTCTCTATACAAGCACACTTTCTCTGTTACTCAGCATGCACATGCATCAGTAAGTTTCTAAAAGTGAAAATAATTAATCTCACTTTTCTAAAGCACAAAACCTTTTCTTAATGGTATACCAACATAATTTCTCAAGTTTTTCTTGTGTGTTTGAAACATATTATGTTCCTCAAAGACAAGTTACACGCCAAATAAAGGTAGCACAAGAACTCTCCACAGACATTCTGTACTATAAACTCTCCTCAATATTAAAAAGATAATGTTTAAAGAAATACCACATTCACCACATACATGAAATTTTCATTAGCCTTAAAGAACATAGATCACCATGTAAGCATATATGTAATTCCATAATAGATATACATCTTCAAGCCATCTTTCCAAAAATATATAGTTCTCTACATCTTTAAAAAAACTCGAGTCCCAACATACATATACATATCTGCAACCACAAAAAATTCACACCATCTAAGCATATGCAAACCACTCATAGAAGTAAAAAAAAACATATTGACAAACACTTCCTAATACATACCTAACCTATATTATTAATCTCCAATACCTATACAGGCACAGAATATTTTCTTATCTTTTACTTTTGACGACACTACTCTACTGTGTAATAATGTGCCTGTTAGACTGGACAACGTTGGCGTGGGTCTCCCTTCCATTTTTTACTGTTGCCTCCTGTGTTTTTGTTGGTCTAGGTGCTATGGGCACTTTGCCACTGCTGTTCAGTGCCAAAGTACAAGTGCTCCCTTTTGTAAATTGTTGTTATGGATTAGTGATTCCATGATTGGGTATCTGATTTACTTGTCAGACCCTAGTACAGTGCACCAGGTGTGCCCTGGGCCTGTAAATCAAATGCTGCTGGTGGGCCTGCAGCACTGATTGTGCTACCCACAGAAGCAGCTTGTAAAATGTGGCTCAGGCCAGACATTGCAGAGCCTGTGTGCAGTCTGGGACTGCCATGTCGACTTGGCAAGTGCACACACTATCAGTCCCCAAACCTTCCCTTTTCTGCATGTTAATCACCCTTAAGGTAGGCCCAACGTACCGCTGTGGGCAGGGTGCATTGTATGTGAAAGGTAGGATATGCCCTGATGTGTATGGCAGGTCCTGATAGTGAACTACTGCCATTTTCGTTTTTCACTATTGCAAGGCTATCTGTTCCCATAGGCTAGATTGGGAAGTTTGCTTATAACATCTTTTAAACATACCTGACCCTGGGAAAAAAGAAGAAAAATAAAGTTTAGTATGCCTGAACTCAGAATGTTAAAGTGCATCTTTTAGTGAGAGTCATTTTTACATTCTGTGTTTGAAAATGCCACTTTTAGAAAGTAGGTATTTTCTTGCCTAACCATCCAGTGTGTATCTACTAGGTTTGTGTATTGCATGTCTGGCTTGTGTGTGACAGGGGCTGGAGGAGGGCAGCAGCTCTGGTAATCTGATGAGTCAGGGCTGGGCTGAATGGATTTTGGTTGAATTAAGAGTAGGGGGAGACAATTTCCTTTTACCTGCCTGGGCCAGGTCTGCTTTCAACAATGCTGTCTCCACCTCCTGCCAGGAAGCTAGACCAGTGAGGACAGAACTTGTTTTGGCTGGGTACAGACATTCTCTGCCTTCAGAGAACATAGGATTTTGTGATATAAATATTGGGGCCAAGACCCCAGAACTTTATATCACTTCTGGGAAATCAAGAGGAACCTTTGCCAAGTAGAAGAGCCGGAGAAGCTGTGGAAGATCACTGCCCCTATGCTGTTTGCTGTTTGGGGTTGGCCTGGAGTGGCTACTTGTTGCCAAGAAAAGGAGAAAAAGGACTTTGCTGTTTGCTTTGTCACCTGCTTGAGAAAAAAAATCTCCAAGGGCTTGAAACGGACCTTGCCACCTGTTTTGAAGTCTCAGGGACACAATGACTTCACCACCAGCTCCCCTGAATTTCCTTGTTGGGAATTCCAACCTGCAAAGAGGTGCCTGCTGCTAGTTAGAACCTCTAGAGACTGTTTGTTGCTGAGAGCTGGACACAGCGAGGAAGAAGAATGTTGCATCTGCACCGATTCAAGATGCCTCGCTGAGTCACGGAGAAGAAACGTGCTGCAACCACACCTGGCT
This sequence comes from Lissotriton vulgaris, assembly GCF_964263255.1. Taxonomy (NCBI): domain Eukaryota; kingdom Metazoa; phylum Chordata; class Amphibia; order Caudata; family Salamandridae; genus Lissotriton; species Lissotriton vulgaris. The sequence goes on from NC_141694.1 coordinate 1,537,909,926, forward strand.
CAGACACATCAATGAGCAACAGAGAAGAAGCATGCCACATCCAATAAAGGACACCATGAGTGGGCCCCTTTCCAAAGCACTCCTTCTCCCCTTGTTGGGGAGGGATCCAGCCTTTTTACCATGGAGTCTCACAGATCCCTCTGAGAGAGTCCATAGTGACTAGGGAGTCTCACACAGTGAAAGCCTGTTTTTTTTGCCCCTAATAACGCTGGGAGAACAACAGCGTTCACCGTGACTGGCGCGCTCGAAGGTACTTTTTGGACTATGCGCCCCTAGGCGGAAACAACTTGCATTGAACTGAACTATTTCTACCATTTAAAAGCCTTATTTTTGAAACTGTATTGTGGATTTTTGTAATTTGACCTTTTTTTGGTTTAGATAAAGATTACTTATTTTTCTAAACTGGTGTGGTGTCCATTTGTAGTGTTTTCACTGTATTACTGTATGTGTTTACAAATGCTTTACACACTGCCTCTTGGATGGTCTGCTCATGCCAAGCTACCAAGGCTGTGAGCAGGGGTTATTTAAGAAGTGTATCTCCCTTACCCTGACACGAAGCAAGGGTCCCTATTTGGACAAAGATACCTACCTCTGCTAACTAGAGACCCCCATTTCTAACAGTGACCAAAAGTACTATAACTCCCAAAATGCAAGTAACATGGATGTATCTATTCTGCACACGATACTTAGACATTTAAAACATTCTTAGTTTTAAATACATTCCTCATTACAACTTTGAACAATACTATACTGTTATTTTTTATAAACTTCACAATGGGATAAAGGAGCACTTAATCATTTTTCTCTTTCTTCCCAAAATATTTCATACTAACATCTTAAACACATAACCTCTGAGAGACAAGTTCATATCATATATTTTTTTCATATCACTGTGATACTCTTTTTGATCAAACTCCCATATACATCTTCAGTTCCAGTTTGTATTGTAATTTCAAATAACTAAATATTTATATACATACCAGTGAATTGAGTTTGTAGACTATATTGTAGTTTTAGCTCTTTTTTAAATAGTTCTGACGCAGTTAGGATTTGTGTAAACTAAGCGCAAGAATGGTAAACCACTCACATACAAAAACCATAAAATGTCAACCTCTTCAACTCTCCACTCTATGATCATGAGAAAGGTAGCAAATGAAATTGTGTCTTTCATTTTAGGTTATTCTATCTCCACTTGTGAATGATTTGCATCTGTTAACCCTTTCCCTCTCTTTCAAAACAAGGTTCCTGTCTCCCCATGTTCAAGATGTTGTTGCGATGATTGCGGAGTAATCACAGAAAAAAACAGGAGTCCAAACCTATATTCAGTCTTTTTAAATTTAGATACTGCACAACAGCTTATTACATAGTTCTCAATTAGAAATTAAAGTTTATCATTTCTTAAATTGTCAAAACTCCTCAACTTAAAAAAAATGTTTTCTCTCTTTAACACCCTTTCCCCAATACAATCTTAGCTCAGTGTATCTAGCAGCCCAGTAGAGCCAGTAGGTCACAAGGTCACAGCACATTCTAGAAGGAACATGCTACTTCCAAATGAGATACAGCCAATAATAGGACTTCTTTCCAATGCATCCTATGTACTACCTAATTTCACTTACTTACTGACAACAGCCAAGGAAATATATCGATAAAAAAAGACCTCCATTTTAACTGCTTTTCATTTGAAAAAGTACCTCATTCATCTCCAGCCTTCTCCTGACTGCTATTGCTCCTTCTGTCCAAAAAGGCTTAGAGTATGGATTGTTGGCCACACCTATGTCTCTTGGGCTAAAGAGGCTGCAAAAAGACAGGTATTGACAGGGACTTCGATTTGCCAAAAGTGGAGAAAATTGTTTCTGAATTCCTCAGAGATCATTGCAGGGGCTGTATCTATAACCACATCCTGCGTTTTGACATGCATGGAATTTATAGAAATTATGGAGTGCACTTTACAGACAAAGGCAACGGAGTGTTTCTAAGTAAGCTGAAACTCTGCATCCAGTCTTATGTGTAGTTGGCATATACACACAATCAACACAAAGGCTGTCATCATGGCCACCCTAGTACCCAAAACACTGTTAATTTTCTTTTTTTAATTTTTGGGCATCTTTGTGATGAAGTTGTAATGGTTGTGGATGCCTCACCAAATCGCAAAATAAAAGCATAGATTCAACCACCACCAGCACATCTAAAAATATTAACTAAAAAATATTACTCTATACATTCTTCTTTACAAACATGTTTAAACTTATGTTTTTGTACTCAGTTTCTTTAAAATCCATCTTTAAGACCTATGTTCCATTTATTCGGCTATGTGAGAAGTCACAAGGACACAGTTAATCACGACGATCACACCTTTTCCATAACATGAAAAACAGATATATGTATGCACACCTATTACAGTATTTAACACACTAGGGGTGTATTACTGTACACTTCAAACTCATGTTTTTCTAGTGCATTTGTAGAACAGCCATCTCTAAAACTTATTTTTAATTTTTTTGTGGCAAGCCAAAGATTGCATTGGCATCTGTAATCACAATCCCCACGGAAACGGCGCAAAAGCAGAAAGCAAATGCAGGAATTCAATAGCCACCACCACATTTAAAAAAGATTACTAAATCATTAATTCGAACAATCACACTAAATAAATCAGTATCTAAATAACTCTACAAAAAAATGTATCCGAATCTCAATATAAAACAATGGATTAATGATTCACTGATATATTTTTTTGTTTTACCTCCAAAATTCGTGAATAGGTCGCAATAGTCATGACGTCCCAGCGACGGTACACCGGGGCCGCGCTGGCATGTTAGGGGATTTTGGCAAATATTGCACATGATTAAAATAAATCAATATTGGACACAAAACTAGTGTCACTAGCACTTACATTTCTGAAACATGGGGTAAGAGTACCTCTACCCTGACACCTTATGTTTGCTTTCACAGAAAATGTTAGCCCGGGGAACTGTTCCCGATCGATAATATGGCAGCTACAACTTTCTGTTCAGGTTGCGTCCAGCCAATCACAGCATTCCTGTTGATGCGCACAGTCGTGATTAATTGCTAAATTGTCACAGAATATCTGTGGCCAGAGATATCACTAGAATTTTTAACTTACATTTTTGAAAAACTGTTGAACGGATTTGCACCAAATACAAAAAGCACAATATGCGTAACAACATATACCTTTCAGGCAAATTTGGTGTAATTCTATCAAGCGGTCCGGGCTTTAGGTTCCACAACATGTTCCTAAGGGAATTAACATTACAAACGCACTTTTATTGCGCTCCCCAAATTCTCAAGCCACACTGTACCGATCAGCCTCAAACTTTACATTACACACAAAAACTACTTTGACACTTTTCTGGGACAATTTCATGAAGATTGGTCAAACTATGCCAAAGTTATAGGCAAGTCCAAAAATGCTTTTCTTATGGAAACTAGGTCCTAACTATTACTACCTACTGACAACTTAACAATGTCTTCCATAATTAATGGAAAAAACAAAGGTTAAAGCTAAGTTATAGTTAGGAAAACATTATTCCTTCTGTACAAACCCAACTTTAGCTATACAAACTTGATATATGTGAAAGTTATAGATATAACTTACATTTATATTTTACGCAACACCAATGATAATTTTAGTTTGTAATTTATGAACCACCTTCAATTTACTACAAGTTGCACACCTCTTAACACAGCCTTGTCAGCTCACTCGCCACACTACATTAACTAAAACTGACCAATCTACCATGCACTGTTTTCTAAGAAATTATGTAATTTGAAGTGATGTTAAGATTGCTATGATGTCACATGCTATAAGTCATATATTATGCAAGGGTATAACCAGTGCATGGAGAAGGGACAAGTTATAAATAAATATTGTTTTCCTATCTATAACTTTTCTTTCACTTTTTATTTCATTAAATTAAAAAAAAATATCAAAATGTTTTTTAAATCATAGTGTTGAGTGTAATTTAATTGAGTATTGTTAAGCACAGCGTCGTAGAGTATAGTGATGGACAGTGTTGTACAAGTCAGTAGTGGCATAAAGTATAGAAATATAGAGTGTAATGTTGTAGAGTGTAGTGGGATACAGTGAAGGGTCATACAGTGGAGTTGCATAGAGTGGAGTGGCGTAGAGAGACGTAGTATACAGTGGAGTGATGTAGAGTGGAATGGCATACAGTGAAGTAGTGTAGAGTGGAGTGGTACACAGTGGCATAGCATAGAACTCAGTACACTTTTTCATAAAGAATTAAATATGTAAATAAAAAAATACACTGAAGCACACTGTATTTGTGAAATTATTGCAACAACCGATATCACTGAGTAAAAATACCTTATAAGTAAAAAATACTACTTACATAACCTGTAGTAAACAAAAGGATCATCTAAATACCATAATCTATATTCCTGCCAAATGTCATTTAAATCCATTCAGCTGTTTTCACACAGTGCATGAGTACAAAGTTAATGGAAAATGCATTTTTCTTCGCACTCGCTGACAAACTACAAAGGGCAGAGGCCAATTTAGCCCGCACTCTACCTAACCGGTAGTATCGTTTTGTAACTAGGTGCACGAAACCTAGGAGCGCTTCCCCCTCCACTCTGAGAGACCCTTCGCATTGGGAGGTTAAGCGTGTGGTTACGATGCCAGAACGCACAACTTAATTACTTTATCGAGCCACAATAAAAGGCTGAATCACCCTTGAGGATCACAAAATTGAGTCTGACCAGAGGATTACCAGATCTCTCAGAGGAGAAACGATATTGAATCATTCCTTTTCATGCAAAATTACTGAGAGGATTACACATTTCACTATAAGCCCTGAAGAAGTCTCTAGAAAAGAGATGAAACGCGCTGGCTATGGCTATGTGTTGGACAATTTTATCGAAAGGAAGAATTTTCTTAATCTGAATAATAAAGGAAGAAAAAGATTTGAAAAAAGAACATCGACTGCATTTGGATCATTTCTTATGTGCTCACTTTGCATACATGTTGAAATATAATTTTGTATAAGAACTTGTATCTAACAGTACTGATCAGTTGTTAGTGTGCTGAAACCATTCTTTGTTGTGCCATTTTTCTTCGCACTCCCTTGATAAATCTCTGTGAAACTTTGCATGCACTTTGTAGATAAAGAAAAAGGAATTGATCTTCACAATTTTGCATTGATTCGTCAAATCGCCCATCAAATGGACACAAAGGTATTAATGGTGAAACTTTCATCTAACTATTACGTCATTTCAACCTTTGGTGTTTTCTGTGAATTTCTAGGGTTTTCTTATCGCAAAGTAATATTTTGTTACCATACGTAAAGCCAACCCCCAGCGTTTGTCCTTTAGTCGTGCACATCTGCAGGTCGGCTGCGGGATCTGCAGTCAACTCCCCACAGGCAGCCAATGTCACACGCAAAGTGAAATTCAGCAGTTATAGTTAACTGAAGTAACTATACATTGAGTACTGAACTAACTATAACTCGCACCCTCGCCATGCACTGTGATGTGCACATGATGTGATTTCAGATGTCCGCAGTGATATTATCAATGATGTTATAGAACATGTCATGAGTAATATACTGCAGGACTATATGAGCAGTGTATGGCAAGGGCACAAGTTATAGTGACTTCAGGGCTCGAGTTATAGTTACTTCAATTAACTATAACTGGTGAATTTCAGTGTTTTTTCAGTTTAAAGTGTAATGTTGCAACTGCCATTGTCAACTAACTATAACATCACTGTTTTAATAACATTGGAACTGTTTGAAAAATCTGCAATAAGACTTCCAAATAAAAAGTTTATCCACTGTGACGGAAGTGGCGCGTTCCACTTTGTGATTTGGTGTAACAGCAATAAAGGGGAGTAAAAAGCAGCCCACTGAAGTATTTCAAAATGAAAAACTCTTTTCTTTTAAAAGTAGATCAAATTATTTTAAATATATTGGACTCCTTTGAGAAAAGGTTTCCAGCTTTTAAATGCAATGACAGACATGGTGGTCTGCCGCCTCTTGTCAGCCACTTTCTCTGTCTTTGCAGTTAAACAAAGATAGTTGTAATTTGCGACTTGCTTAATGAATGTCAAATAGGCAATCTTTCTGTGCCCCTCTCCAATACTCTATCTTGTGCATTGACTAATTTGTAGTACATAGGTCGGATTGCAAAAATAGATATATGTAATGAAAAAAGATTTGGCTCACTATTTGTGGGCACAGTTTGAAGGCATGATCTTTATATATCTGACATTACTTACCTCAATTAAAACTCATACACCTAACATAGAGAATTAACGACAACTGTTGGTAGAAGAAGAAGGTGTTCAATATCATGAGCTGTGACTGAGGAGGTAGCTCATATATAAGCTGGTGTATTTAAAAGTGTTCACATATGTGCTAATGACTTCATTTGCTCATATGACAGAGCCTTGAATAAAGTGAAGTCAGGATGTGTGCTATACAAACAAGCAATGGCAATTCAATAAGTCTCGCATCTGCGAGAGTTAGAGCTATTGAGATTGTAAATGTAAATTTTTTTACTTGTGTGTTTTGGAGTAGATATGATGCAGGTGTTGTGTTTTGGAATGATGTTGTATGGTGTGTAGTGGATTTATGTGTATAGTAATTATGTGGTATTTTTTGTGTTGGAGTTATGTGGAGTGGGATTGTGTATTATGGAGAGTAAATAATGTGGTATGGTATTTTGTGTTGTAAAGTGTTATGTAGTGTAGTTTAATTATGTTGTGTGCTGTTGTTTTTTGTGGTGTGGATTGCATGTATATGGAGTGTTATGTAATTGTGTTGTTGGTTTGTATTATGTGGTTTATTATTGAATTATTTGGTGTGGAATGGAAACGTGTTGAGTTGAATTGTGTGGCGTAGAACTGTGTGTTGTTGAGTGAAATGATGCTGATTGGAATTATGTGGCATGGTTTGGAGTGTATTTATGTGGATTTTTGCTAAGTGGTATAGATTGGTTTTATATGGGGTGTATTTATGTGGTAGTGAGTCGAGTGTTATATGGAGTTGAATTAAGTTGTGATGAGTACTATTATGTGTAGTGTATTCACGCTGGGTGATTTGAATTTTGTGTTTGTGATTTGTGTGGTGAGGAATTGTGTGGTTTTGTGTGTCACTGTAAACATCAAGTTAAAATGAAGAAGGGTGGGTTAGAAGGAAGGATATAGAAAGGAACAGAGGAAGAGAGAGTAAAAGAAGGTAGGAGGTTGGGGTGGGTTTAAAGGAAGGAGGTAGGGTGAAGAGATAGTGTAAGAGACGAAAAGGGAGGAAAGAAAGTAGGAAGGGAGAGAGGAGGTTTAAGGAAAGAAGAAAATGAAAGGACTTTGTGAGAGGAAAGAAGGAATTAGTGAGCGAGAAAGAGAGGAAGCATGAGAAGAAGAGAGTGGGGTAGAGTGAAGTAAATAATGAAGAGAAGGGAAGGCAGTAAGGAAAAGTGAAGGAAGGGAAGGAGAGAAGAATGAAGCAACTGTAAGGAAGGAATACCTGATGGAAGGAAGGACATAAAGTGGTAGCACGAGGTTGCACTGGAGAAGAATGAATGGGCAAATAAGACTAGATGGCTGAATCAAATAAAGGCAGGAAGGAAGTGGAGGCAGAAGGAGGGCAGTAATGCTGTGCAAAGTTTGTGCTTGATACCCTCCATGATTTTGTTTTTTAGCAGAGAATGGGCTGATATCATGTTGGTTCCCCTGAGATGTTGTAGGGTTGGAGTTGAGAGCTGGGTATGTCCTGGGTACGGGTCTAGACTTATGGATACTGTGAAACAAAGATAAATACTTCCTGTAAAAGAAGCAAGTTATGGTACTTGCGGTACCTGAACCCAGACCTAGAGATGCTGCCCTTCAGACGCAATAGAGGAGCCAGAGCTGCAGCCTACAAACACTTACAACCCTCCTACCCTGATTGAAAGCTGATGGTGGCCTTGTTAAAGATTTCCGGGATCTGTTAGCATGAGCTGAAAGCCATTTTGTACTTGGCAGCCATTTTAGTTAGCCATGTGCTCGCTTGTGCTGTTTCCCTCTTCCAGAGCCTTGCACATGCTCAGAGGGGCCTAGCTAGTAGAATGCACCTGCTCCTAGTATAAAACTGTCAGGCTATTCTTACTAATGTGTACAGTTTGGACTCTCCTCCCACTTTGTTGAGCAAGCAAATCTTGTATACCCATATTAGTCAATTTGCATGCTGGTACATGCCAGGACCTACCTTTGGTTTTATGCTGACTAATGTAACCTAAAGATATATAAGGCCCTGTTTTCTGTACTCCTTAGAATGCCTCCTACAGTTCCTAAGGGTACTGTGTGACGTAGTCTCCCTTATCTGAGGTGAATAAAAGATGTCTTTTATATTACAGCTTCTGTGCCAATCTCCTCTTTGTTGGTTTAAAGGACCAGGTGTATCAGTTTAACCCCTGAGAAGGTTTCTATTTTCTCCAGCCTGGCTCTCCATACTAAGTTGTCCGCAGTTGGGGATAATTTTTGGCCCTGAGAGGAAATGTCAGGGGATTAGAAGGACAGTAAAATTTAACACCCTTTACTATCCTAAGTGGTAGTTGCGAGCGTTGAATATTTAGGATATATAAAAATAACTGATTTTAAAATTGGCAATTTCCTACTTACAAGAAAAACCAGGTTTTTCTTTAGCCTTGGTACACCCAATTCTAGATGTCGGGCAAACCCCAGGGAAGGGAAATGAAGGAGGGCATAGTCATGTTTTTAAACCAATCTCTCTCCACCACTTTTCACTCCTATGTGTTTTAGCAGTTGGGTTTCACTGTGAAACAGCAAGGCAGCGTTATCTCTAATCATAGCACTCTTTACCAGCCGCAGGGTAAGCAGTAGAGTGGCAGGTCCCTCAACCATGCCTCAGCAGTGCCATCAATCATGATGGATACCAGGACATTGGCAGATGACTCACTCATCTACTGGGAGAGTACTTGCCAGCTACTGCAGTGGCTGGAAAGCAGCACTTTAAAACTATATGCTACCGTGTCAGACAAAAAGAACACATCATTTTAAAGTAGTGGTGCTGTGAGTATAGCTTACCAATTACAGTGCTAGTGGGGCACTACTAATATAGGTGGGCCAAATCACAAACCAGCAGTAGTCCATATGATAATTTTCAGGATAGGTCAATGGCAAAATATTCACTTATCCACTCTGCCTCAGCTTTGACGACTGTTCACTGGCAGTGTACAAACCTTGGACTAAGAATGCATGAGTGAGTACCAATCTGGCTGTGTTTAGGATATCAGCATGAGTGATCACTAATGAGCGATGTGATGACTAATGAGTGACAGTTCAAATCAGATGCGTACAGAGACCTAGTTGATGATGTAAATATAAACATGCAATAATGATTACTGCATGATGGGGCAAATCTGAAGACACACTGCTGAACTGCAAAATCCTGCAGTACACACAACTGCATACTATGTAAACTACGAAGATTCCTGGTAGAATTGGTCACATCACATTCCTCCCTAAAACCAACATAAACAATTAATAGACAATGCACTGAACAGCCCCATCATAATAAAAGGTGTACATATCGGCTTTGTAGAGATAAAAGACTGATATGGACTATTTGAGATTCAAACCTGCTACCTGTCTGCAGCTTATGCCTTTAGCCAGTGACCATCTGAATAGATTTAAAAGGGGAGTCCTCCAAAAGGCTTGAGCGCTTTTCTGTCTATTTGAGAGAAGTTGTAGCTTAGCAGCAAGTGCTGCAGAGCCAGGCTCAAATGCCGGCCTCAGCTAAAAACCCTGTGATTCTGGGAAAATCACTTATCCTCCCAGTGCATAAAAAAAGTGTAATGCATCATATAATAAACCGTATTGTCCTTGTTTGTGCTATGTAGAACTGAAATAAACATGATAATAGTGCCTGCACGTCACAGCAGCACTATACAGCACAGTTATCTGAAAAATGTAAAACATGCTAACAGAGGGATTTTGAGGACATCAGTGAACGACTTAACAAGAATGAATATCTCCAATACTAACTGATTTGGCCACAGACTTCATCTCATTACAAGCATTGCTTTTAGTGGAAAGGCCCTGTCCGCGTCTGAGAACTGCAGCTGCAAAGTTTGACTGTGGAGCATTTACACCTTTCATGAAGTTTGCAACACTTTTCAATCGGAGAGAACCGACACTTCAGAGCCTGACTAAAATACCTTCAACAGGCAAATGTCAGAGCTTCCCTGCTCTCTCCCCCTCCCCTGGAGAGTCCAGCCCGGGCGCTGAGTTATGTTACAATGCAGTTGTGCTGTTGATGTTATCTCATTACATCAAAGGTTGCTGTGTCAGTCTCAAAGTAAAATACTATGTTTGCATTTGTAGGTGCGTCTTTTAATCCTTCTGAATTAGTGACTTTATATCTGGCGGTCCGCAAGCGCTCAGCTCTGAGGTTGCCTTGCCGTTCTGTTTCGATTCACATACATTTCACTGACAAGGTTGGTTAAATCTAAAGTATTACAATGGAAGCCTGTTTAATATCATTGATCTGCTTGTATATCCCTATAGAATGCACTTCTGGAAGCTGGGGTTCAGGACCAGCATGTAATAAGCAATAAAGCAGAAGAGGGAGCATGCAGGAACATGGCAAGGTAGCCTCGTCATGAAACATGACATTAATGATTTAATCGTGCTTGACGTCCGGCCGCCATCTTAAATTGGGGCAGTATTAATAATAACAAAAAATAATATAGCGATTTTCACTGAGCTTCGGCAGTGCATAACTGGAAATGATTATAAATAGCTGTGGTTACGATACCCATAGCAAGTTTCCTTTTGAGAAGACCCTTCCTCAAATGAACTCTAAATAAAAAATATTTGCAATGCTATGGATCTCGCATTTAAATGCGGGACATATGGCATTGCAAGCAAACAGCCGCCATTGTCCTGCTTTTTCAAAAGTTAAAGCTGGCATGGCCTGTTGAATGTAAGCAAAGCACATTCTTGTGCCTAACTTAGGAAAAACTCAATAAATAAAATAGTACACCTACCGTGTAACAACCAAGTAAAGGGGCCAGTAACCATGAGAGGTTACAATTGAAGATATGGCCGTATTAAGGAGGGACTAACAAGCCTATTTAGGAATCAGAAGACAGCATTTACGAAGGACAAATCCACAAGCCAATGGAAAATTTGGCCGGGGCTTCTCTCCCGTACTGAATTACAGCAGACCATCATCAGAGCAGCATTTGCGGGCTGACTCAGGCTCAACCTAAAAAGGATTCTTTTTTGTACAGCACACATCATGAGCTCATGTAATGGAAGGCACTCTCATATGGCAAATTAAGTCATTAGCCTACAAGAGAGTGCTTTGGAATACATAAGCTCAGCATGTGCGCTGCACATAAAGGAATCCTGTTTTGTACAGGGCATTACCTGAGTTCATGTCTCTCAAAATGATAACACATTATGTGGTTTTCTGCGGGGACTGAAGTGCTTTTTCCGTACAATCTGCCCATGCATTTGCAAAGACAGTAGACACTACGTTTAAGTTAACTGGTTTAGAAGGAGGTTTAGGATTGCCAGAAATAAGGTGGCAATACCTTTACAATAGAGACATTTCTTCTACATATTTTGATATCAAAGTAATTTGAATAATATTAAGAGTCTTGAACATTTGGGATTTACTGACTTTTAATCAAATTCCCATAACTCCAAAAAATTTCAGATATAAAACTGTTCATTACATTTTTCTCAAAATGTCGACTTTTTAGTAAGTTCAGCTTCACCTTTTGCACACAGAAGCTTCTATGAAGAATGTAGATATTTATCATCGATATTTGCAAAGGGCATATGTCATGGGGGAAAGAATGATTCACACTAAAACTATGGGATTTCTATCAGAGGAACTTTTTAGGAGATCTGAAACTCTTCATTTAGAAAACCTGCACTCTCGCGATTGACACATTTACAATACCAACATACATTTATTTTTCCGCCTATGGAACCAATAGCACATTGTACATCATCGGAATAAAAATAATTTTCTTTTAAACCTCATAATTTATTGCTTCCATTTTTACTTGTGTCTTGATTGCACCTTCGCTTATCACAACCTATTGGAAATCAACAATAATACCCAGTTTTATTCATATGAATCAACTGAAGAGATATTATTCCCATTGGGGAAGATGTGCACAAAACTTATGAAGTACTGTTGGTTTATATGAAGGGTTAGCACTTCTCTCTTCAACATTGTTACAGATATCTTATTATAATGTGTTTTTTTTTCTTTTGCTTAAATGAAATGTAGTCACGGTTCTTAAATGGTGCTCAGTTGATTATTTGTTCCCTGGTTGTACATTCTAAGTAGAAATACATTTACAAAAACTTTTGTCCTAGAAGAGAAGTCAAATTATGACAAAAACTACTGTGAAGCACGCATCTGTCTTTACTCTAGTTATCAAGTTATTTGGAAAATAATTATTGCATGAAAAATCATAATCAGTTGCATTAAACAAGGCAGTATTTTATTTTCTAAAAAGTGCTAAATGTTCATTTCTACCATGACTCATTTATTCTGTCATTACAAAGTACTGAGGCTTCATCAAAATATAGACAATGAATCTCAGTCAGTCATAATAATGCTTATTTAGACCACATGTCTTTAAACAGCATAAAATCACACCATTTTACATGCATTCTTAATATCATAAATATTTCGTCACCAGCTATCAATCAAAGAAAAAAATCATTATAAAAGAAGATCAAGTTTTCCATTTGTTTCATTGCACGTCCCCTATATGGTGTATAAATCGTAACCATACCACTTCATTAACCATTAAATAAAAAGATATATGGTTTTAACATTTCTATAAAAGATGTCCTTTCAAAGAATCTTCTACAAAGATCAAGCTAAAGTTCCTAACCCCATTGTCACTTTCGTCATTCATCACATTTCTCCATAAAAAGCGTTTTTACTGCAACCATACCTTCCAATAGCTATTGCAAGATCAAGATTAGGCATATCAACAAGAAGTTCTATTGATTGGGCACGACACATGATTCCATATTTTAAAAAGATGGGATGTAAGAACAGTTTCGCAAGGCTAATATTTCTAGACAATCTACTAATATGTGTAAATGTCACATTTTGTACCTAACATACATGTACATTTCCCATTGGGTTGCGTTATTTCCATTTTATTTTCCCATTCATTAACCAGGGATTAATACCAATTCTTAATCTTAATAATTCAGATCTGAGCCAATGATTTGGTAATATATCTAAGTATGGGAACCAGGCTTCCTTCTGCCAACTACGTAACATATATTGCACCGATTTTTTTTCTCTCTCAAATACTGCCAATCTTCTTCGTGAGAGAGTTCCTTCCCTAAGGCTTTTAGTTCACTCTTAGTAACTTCTAATTGTAACATCTGTTGACATATTCCCATCTTCAGATTCCCAGATACAAAATCCAATTTCTTTCTAACTCCTTTGTCCTATTTTAAATCTCTATACTGGATCTTGGTCTTACACCACTGGGAAACTTTGTGGTCCTCACCCTGGCCCAATCTATTCCAAAATCTTAATAAAATAATAATGAATCTCAGACAAATTCTGCTCTACCATCACCAGGTGTACATAGATTTCTACTTAAAGGGCCAAACTTCTTTCTGGTAACCCAACCAGACCACACAAATCTACTTGATCTAAAAGCAATATTGCTTTTTCAAGACAAAATCGCCCCAGGGACATTTGCATATATCTTTCTGCATATCTTCCAATATATTTTATCCTGCTTTGCTTTAATGCAGTGTAGGTTATTTGCATAAAAAAGATGTTATCCCTTTTGTCTCATGTACTAATGTAACCTGCTATCCTGTAACCAAACCACCTCCTGCTTTACATGTATATATAATTCATAAAAGGAAAGGTTGGAGCTTTTATTCGGTTGTCACCTCCTGCATGTGCAATGCTCCTTTGAATGACTCTCTATACTACATAAAAGCACAATATGCAAACAATTCCATTTAAACTAGTGTTTTGTCTTTTTTGTTTGCACACTCACACAACGTTCTACCTTTCATGTACATGTATGTTTTTTCCAAAAGAAAAGTGTGTATCTAACTCTTCAGGCAGCATCATGTGTATGCTAAATGTTTGAAACTGATTGCCTAATTTGAGAAGTTGTACGAGCAATGGCCCATACAGATGATCTAAAATTCCATATATTAGACTGTACACTATGTGGACCCTAAGAGGCATCAAATATTAACAACTCGTATATTGATCCTGACTGCACGAGTGCAGCATCCTCGCTATGTGTGCATGGATTTTGTGGCTCGGGATTGTGTAATATGTTTCTCGCCTGTTAGAACTGGATTTTTCATCTGGTTTAACCCCAGACTTCTTGCTTTTTTGCCTCCTGTTTTTGACCCTGTTTTGTTGGTTTTAGGACTGCTGATCAGTGCTAAAGTGCATATGCTCTCTGTGTAAATTTTTATTATGGATTTTTATTTCCATGATTGGCTTACTTGATTTACTGCTAAGTCCCTAGTACAGTGAACTGTGTATCCCCAGGGCCCGTAAATCAAATGCTGCTAGTGGGCCTGCAACACTGATTGTGCCACCCACACAAGCAGCCTAGCAAAAGGTTCTCAGCCCTGTCATTGCCTTGTCTATACGCAGTCTGGTACTACCATGTCAACCTGGCAAGTGCACCCACTTGACAGGCCCATACCTTACCTTTTCTTACCTGTGAATCACCCCTAATGTAGGCCCAAGGTACCCGTGTGGGCAGGGTGCAGTGTATGAGTAAGGTATGACATGTCCTGATGTGTATAACTTGTTCTGATAGTGAACTACAGTGAATTTCGTTTTTCACTATTGAAAGGCTTTCTGTCCCATAGGACAGAATGGAGGTTTATTTATAACATCTTTTAAATATAACTTCCTATTGGGACCAGAAAGGAAGGCAAAGCTTTTTATGCCTGAACTCAGAATATAAAGATGCATCTTTAAGTAAATATGATTTTTACATTCTGTGTTCGAAAATACCACTTTTAGAAAGTGGGTATTTTCTTGCTTAACAAATCACAGTTTTGTAGCTCCGTGCACTCAATATTAGCTGATGTTTAATGTAAATAGTGTGACAATCCTTCTGTGTGATTAGGTACGTGCTACTTCATCCGTTGCACTGTGCCCGACAGTGCGTGTTATCAACTACAAGCTGTGTGGGTCTGGAGCGCCAAACCCCAAGATGTGTGCACGCCTACTTGAAACAGAGTGTTTCTTAACCTTCTTCTTGCAAGTTAGAACAAATATTTCATGGATTTCTCTGGGTTAAATCATTATATTCATTTATTGAATCATCCATTACTTCATGGCAAACTTAATTCAATTAATCTTCTGTAAGCTTAATCATCAGACCATTTCACGAAACCCAATGCATTTCGGATCAAGCCAAAGACCCTTCATCAGGGGTCTGTAAAAGGAGAGATACATAGAACCAGGTCACCCTTACATGATTATCCTGGGTTTCATTTATGAAAACGTACAATTTATAGTTTAGATACAAAATACAATGTAGACTTCAACAAAATCATAATCATAATACTGTCAAGGCAGAAATTAGTTAACACGCTAGCTATATATCTAGTATGATACTAGATATATAGCTAGCGTGTTAATTATTTTCATGAAATGGTCTTATGATTAAGCTTACAGAAGATTAATTGAATGAAGTAATGGCTGATTCAATAAATTAATATAATGATTTAACCCCGAGAAATCCATGAAATATTTGTTCTAACTTGGAAGAAGAACGTTAAAAAAACACTCTGTTTCAAGTTGAAGTGCACACATCCTGGGGTTTTTGTGCTCCAGACCCACAACGCTTGTATTTTCATGCTTAGCCATCCTGTGTGCCTCTGCTGGGTTGTGTATTAACTGTATGGCTTTGGGGTGACAGGGGCTGGGGATGTGCATTCACTGTAGACAGCCACTGGGGGGTTGAGGTGTGTCCTGCCTTTCCTGGATGAGTCAGGGCTGGGATGAATAGATATAGGCTGCATTTAGAGTAAGGGGAGGAGATTTCCTTGCACCTAAATGGGCCTGGTCTGCCTTACACAATGCCGTCTCCACCTCCTGCCGAGAAGATGGACCAAAGAGGACAGACCTGGTTGTGACTGATCACAGAGTTTCTCTGTCCTAACAAAACAAAGAGAAATGCTGTATAAATATTGGGGCCCAGACCCCAGAACTTTATAACACTTCTGGTCTCAAGAGGAACCTCTGCCAAAGAGAAAAACTGTGAAAGCTGCAGGAGAAGTACTGCCCCTTTGCTGTGTGCTGTTTGGGGTTGGCCTGCGATGGCTATTTCTGCCAAAGAGTGGACAAATACTTTGCTGTTTGCAATGTATCCTGCATGAAGAAGATCTCCAAGGGCTTGAAGTAGAGCTTGCCTCCTATTCTGAAGTCTTATGGACATAAAGACTTCACCATCAGTCCCCCCTGAGCTTCCTTGCTGGTAGTTCTGACATGCCAAGAGGTGCCTGTTGCTGAGCTGGGCCTCTGGAATTTATTCCTGCTGTTCGGAGCTGGAAAAGAGACACAACTACAAGAAGCACAATGCATTCGCACCTGTTTCTGAGGCAGCGCCGCCTTGGGGGAAGAATTTCCTAGCATCACCATTGTGCCACTGAAGAAACTGACGCAGCAACTGCCCACAGCTTGAGAAATGGCTGCTCACCAAATAGAGTGCACCGATCTACAAAGTCTGAGATCATCGCACCGATTCCAGCGCAGGCCCTGCTGTGCAGCTGCAAGAACCACAGCATCGTGGGACTGCGGTGGGAAACGCCATTGCAGCGCTGTTGCGCTGCCGCCTCATCGAAAACTCATGCATCCCTGATCCTCATGCATCACAGTGTACAAGAACATCAGGGTCGCAGTAAGCAACAGACGCATCACCTCCCCACACAGTATGAAACCGAAACCTCACCTCCCCTTCAGTAAGGAACCAACTCATCACCTTCCCTGGGTGTAAGGAACTGACACACCACCTTCCCTGCCACTGTTTTTGTTTATGATTGTGACGCATCCAACACTTTGTGTTGAAAGTTTTGCATCTTTCGTTTGCTATGTACAAAATTGTTCTACCTTCCAAGAAGTATATTCTGATTACTGTATTGTGGATTTTGATCATTTTGGTCTTGTTTGGTTTAGATAAAGATTACTTATTTTTCTAAACTGGTGTGGTGTCCCTTTGTATTGTTTTTACTGTGTTACTGTATGTGTGTGAACACACATGCTTACACACTGTCTTTGAGATAAGCCTGTCTGCTCGTGCTACCAAGGGGGTGAGCAGTTTTTTTTTTAGAATTCTACCCCCTTACCCCAACTACGAAGAAGGGTCCCTACTTGGACAAAGGTGCAAACCATTGCCAACGAGAGGCCCCCATTTCTAAGACCGCCATACTGAGAAATGTGTCATGCACTCTTTGTGCCACACATACAACCAGGAGGTTTTCACATCCCTATGAACCTATCTCTAAATTGAATATCCACAGATTAAAATTTCTGGACTGGTAGTGGCTAATAAGATGATTTATGAACTGTTAGTAAATTTTGAAACAGGCACACATCCAACATCAAAACGGGAGGTTTCTCAATCAGAATAAATGTCATCAAATGTTTAAATGGCTTGCTTTTTATTAGAAAGGTGATCAAGGTCTTAGTTGAACATTTGTACCGAAGAGAAATGTGATTAATGAACCTGGATGAACACTTACTGCGCTGTACCATATACTTTGCCTTTCTTCCCCACAATTTCTACATTTGTACTTTCTTTGTTGCACCTACTGGGACCTGACATACGGTCTGAAGTGTACACTCTTGCTTTTCCTTTGACTGCATTCACTGCATGAATAAGCAGGTGGCTTCTTGCAAGCTGCCTTGCAGGGAAGTGCGAAAAGTCTTTGAAGTCTAAGAGTAAAGTTATTGTCCAGGTAGAGGTTTTACTGTGAGTGCAGCAAAATTTGTCTTCACTCCTGGAAATGCCTAGATTCTGAACAGTCCCGGGCAGAAGGGGATGTTGGTCACTGGAACTACTCTGAGCACCCTGACTGCTTTGACAACTTGAGAGACATTAGGAAAATTTGGCCAGCCTCTGGGGCCCCAAGATAGACCTCTAAGATGCATGTTAGTATGATGAGGCCCTGTATCAAATATGCTCAGAGACAGATTTTTCAAAGTGTTCCACTGCCTTCGCAGCTCCCTAGTCAACACAAGGTCAACGCACGGTCAACGCAACACTACTATGATACCAAGCCACACAAGGCCACCTTCCGTGGGCCTGTTGTGCTTGGTAAATCTGTAGTGAAGCAATGCAGCACAAGCCATTGCCTTGTGCTACTCTGCCCCAGGTAGAGGTCTCATGGGTGGAGCCTGGTTGTTCCCAAGCATCCACCCATGGATTATGGACAGTGCTGAATTTGAGCCTGTGGATTGCTGTGCTCAAAACCAGCACTTAATTGCTGGCACCAGAACTTAAGTGCCAGCACCTGCACTTATGACAGCTGCCACATGGTGGGGCTATTTTGGTAATTTAAAGATGACCGGAAATACAGTTATTTGTTAATTCAATATACATTAAAAACAACTAATATCTGCCACGCAAGCCATTCTTAAAGCTTTGGGGGGCTTGAACAGTCTGAATTGTAACACTTGTAGCAGTGTGATGGTTAGTAGTTGTGTAAGTACTGTCATTGGCAGTGCTAATAGAGTCAACATCTGGTGCAAATGGTGGTGGCATCCTGATGAGGGCCCTGGCACGTATTTCTTTTTACAACCTAAGCACTGATTATGGTGCATTCCCAGATTTACCTGGGTAGAACTGGGAATGCTTTAACATGCTACACCTTCCCAGAGGAGGCGTAACGTGAAGAAAGACCTTCATTTCGCCTTGTTTTTTCCTGTTTCCACATGTGCTGCATTCTGCAGGGCACATAGACAGAGGGAAATGCCTCAGAAGATTGTTTTTGTGCAGGAAGTTGTTTCTTCCTGCATGAAAACAATCCTCCTTGCAACACAGGCACCCTTGCATCATGATGCATGGGTGCCTGCATTGGTGATAGGCAGCCATAAGTGTGCCAGTGCAAGGAGATGATAGGAATGTGCCAAATGATGTTAAATATGGCACGTCATGATGCGTTGTTACGTAAAAGTTTGATAAATCTGCCCCTCTGTGTATGAAGGTGCTCTACTGCAATAACAAAGTTTTACCTTAGACCTGCATTTATATCAAGTTCACTATATTGACACTTAACACATAATCAAAGTAACTAAATGTGGAGTTAAGATATGGTAAATAAATACTTCCCTCTATAGGCTTACGATATTTTGGTAGTTGATGCTGTCGGAATGATATATCTGCAGGTCAATATTATTGATCTTGATGTTGCAACATTCACCCATATGCAGATTCTCACTGATGGGCATTTTCTCCAATAATTTGTAGTGTTTTTTTTCTATCCTTGCTCTACAACTGCTATGCAAATAGTTTCTATTAAATTGCTAAACCATACTTATTTATTGCTGGTTTTGAAGATGCATTATTGTTTTGATATTTAACTCTTTTGTAAATAATCAGTTAACAGATCAAGTCACTTTGTACCCTATTTTTTCAACTTTCCATGTTTGCAGTCTTGCTTCAGGCAGCTTTAGCTGTTTGTCTCGTAGACAACATTGTGGTGGACATCTTTAACATTGACTTACATTATGCTTTGGATCTGGCCCTTGTTCATGGTTGAATGGTGTCGTGTTTCTTGTCAATTTCAGTTCCCTAATCCTGATTCGATTGCTTTTCTCCATTTTCATGCGTTTGTCCTGCCAGTGCATCGTTTTGGTCTCACTCGGGTTTTGATTGGCTGAAATTATAATTTTACTGCAAGTGTTTAATAAGGTACGCAAGAAATCTATCCTATGCTTTAAAATAGAACTCCCCATCCTGTTACAAAAAATATAAAATATATTTAAAACGTATAGGAACAACATAAATTAACCTTTTTAAGTAATTATCTGCTCATTGACAAGGTGGGTTGCCACTGCATTGAAGTGGCAAATGTTTTCCTGAGATACTGATGGACTGATTCTGTTCCGTCGTCCAGGGACTGAATCTTAGAAATATTCTGAATATTCATTTATAAGAGACTGTTTTAGAAGAAGCAGGCGTTATGGGTCATCTTTGAAAAAATCTAGGGTAGTTGTTGAGCTACTGGGCAGCAGGGCTGGACTGGCCGTAGTGAGCTCCGGGTGTTTCCCTGGTAGGCCGCCAGGGTGGGGGCCGGTTTAAGACCCCTGGGGACCGCTTTTGTTACTGGGGGCAAAGCTGTAATTTCGGCGCCATGCCACAAAAGCAGCACAAAGCTTTCCAGTAGCAACACCGCCCCACCCCCCTTCCTCCCCCCCACCACCCAGCCCCAGGGTCCAGGCGAGCTCTTTGCCAAGGCCGGTTTCGGTTCCCGGTTCTGCCAAACAGACATTACATTTTATTTCATTTCATTTAAAGACTAGTTCACTAGTTGCATCTGTCCATAATGACTTGGTAATAGACACCATTTTTGTGAGACTTGCATTGCTATCGCAATGATTGATAAAACTTGAGTCATGCCCTGACAGCAGCCACCATTCTTATTTTCTCAGAGTTTTGGCTACTGCCAACTTTCTCTACAATTAATGACTGCCATTTGATCCCTTTCACATTTTGCTTTG
The DNA here is from genome assembly GCF_964263255.1 of Lissotriton vulgaris. Lineage (NCBI taxonomy): Eukaryota > Metazoa > Chordata > Amphibia > Caudata > Salamandridae > Lissotriton > Lissotriton vulgaris. The sequence goes on from NC_141694.1 coordinate 1,537,930,676, forward strand.
TCCTTATACACACAGTCGCCTTCGCCGCCTTCCCGCCATCCTGTTTCTACTGGTGATTTCTTTGTACTGTGCCTCCAACTAGTTGCAGGACCTTAGATAATTATTTTCTTATTCGGATAATAATCTAATCCTTGTATTGCTGCTTCGGAATAAACCTGGGTCATTTAATAAAATGTCAGTAAAGAATTGTTTCAAAGAAATGTAGGTTTATTATGTATGATAATTCTAAAATTCTGGTTCCATGGCAACGCTGATTTCGAAACTCATAAAGACGTTGCATCCTTCTAAAAGGGGACAGAGCTCAAAATGAAATAGATATTCTAAAATAAAGGAAAGAAACATGGAACAATGACAACATTAGTCTCAGGCAAAACATTGACATACAAAACCCCCACTGGCAAAGCCAGATAGGTCTGGTGTCGACCAACAACCTTTTGGAAATTCTTGTTTCGTTTTGTCATGGTTTTTTATAAAGCTTTATTGGTCGAGAAACTACTGGGCCCTCATCAAAAGTAAAAAAAAATTGTCTAAAGTCAAGAATGTTTTTCTTAGTCTCCAAAAAGTACACATCACCATTGTAATCCCTGGCACTGGAAACAACGACATCACCCCTTCGCAAGACCTCTTCAACTCCCTCGCCTCCTACTTCCACAACAAGATCGCGGACATACACAACAGCTTCAGCCCCCAACCGGCACACGCCACGACTGAACCACCGTCCCCCACCACCACCATCCGCGCCTGGACCTCGATCAGCACCAAAGACACCATCCGCACGATGAACTCCATCCACTCCGGATCTCCGACCGACCCATGCCCTCACCACGTCTTCAACAAAGCCGACGCAGTCATCGCACCCCACCTGCGAGACATCATCAACACCTCCTTCGACACCGCTTCCTTCCCGGAGAGCTGGTAGCACGCTGAACTCAGCGCTCTACTTAAGAAACCATCAGCCGACCCCACCGACCTCAAGAACTACCGCCCCATCTCGCTACTCCCGTTCCCTGCAAATGTCATCGAGAAGACCGTCAACAAGCAGCTGGCCGCCTTCCTCGAGACGAACGGATCCCTCGACCCCTCACAGTCTGGCTTCCGGGCCAACCACAGCACCGAGACCGCCCTGATCGCAGCTACCAATGACATCCAAGCCCTGCTCGACAATGGAGAGACAGCGGCCCTCATCCTCCTAGACCTCTCCGCAGCCTTCGACACTGTCTGCCACCGCACCCTAGTGCAGCGCCTCAGCAACGTCGGAATCCAGGAGAAGGCACTAGAATGGATCACCTCGTTCCTCGCCGGAAGGACACAGAGAGTCCGCCTCCCTCCGTTCAAATCAGAAGCCACCAAAGTCATCTGCGGCGTTCCTCAAGGCTCCTCGCTCAGCCCAACCTCTTCAACGTCTACATGAGCCCCCTCACGGCCCACGCACGCCAACACAACCTCAACATCATCTCCTACGCCGACGACACCCAGCTGATCCTCTCCCTCACCAACGACCCCGCCACCGCCAGAGCCAACCTACACAAAGGGATGACGGACGTAGCCAAGTGGATGATGAGCAGCCGCCTGAAACTGAACTCGGACAAGACGGAAGTCCTCATCCTGGGATCTTCACCCTCCGCCTGGGACGGCTCCTGGTGGCCCCCCGCCCTGGGCAGCGCACCCAAACCGACAGACCACGCACGCAACCTGGGCTTCATCCTGGACTCCTCCTTCTCCATGACCAGACAAGTCAACGCCGTTTCCTCGTCATGCTTCAACATCCTGCGTATGCTACGTAAGATCTTCCGGTGGATCCCCACCGAGACCAGGAAGACGGTCACACAGGCCCTCGTCACCAGCCGTCTGGACTACAGCAACGCCCTCTACGCCGGAATCACCGCCAAACTCCAGAAGAGACTCCAGCGGATCCAGAACGCCTCAGCACGACTCATCCTGGACATCCCCCGGCGCAGCCACATATCCGGACACCTGAGAGATCTGCACTGGCTCCCGGTCAACAAGAGACTCACCTTCAGTCTCCTCACCCACGCACACAAGGCCCTCCACAACCAAGGCCCAGGATACCTCAACAGCCGCCTCAACTTCTACGCTCCCACACGCCAACTTCGATCGACCGGCCACGCCCTCGCCGCCGTCCCCCGCATCCGAAGAGCCACCACAGGAGGAAGATCCTTCTCCTACCTGGCCGCCAAGACCTGGAACTCCCTCCCGACCCACCTCCGCCTGACCCAGGACCACCTCGCCTTCAGGAAGCAGCTCAAGACCTGGCTGTTCGAGCAGTAGCGGAACCCCCCCCCCCCTTAGCGCCTTGAGACCCTCCGGGTGAGTAGTGCGCTATATAAATGATGTGATTAACTGATTGATTGGCACTGAAGGAAACTACATTGTGCATGGATGCGCTCCTTTGGATGACTCCTTTTGAAATGGCAGCATGCTGTAACTCATAGTGAAGTGGTCTGATGCATTGCCCCTTGGTGTTCACTGGAGTGGGTGGAATCAATAAAGTCTGGCTGAAAACTCCTATACATAAGTACGTTATGCATACTTTAAGTAAAATCAAAATATCTTTGCTAACACAGACCCAAAATCCAGTCGGTCTGGTATTGGCTACCAGCCTTTTGCCTTCGAGAAAGAAGGAATGGAAGGAAGGAAGGAAAGAAGGAGAACAAAAAAGGAAGGGAAGAAGGAAGGCAAAAAAGAAAGAAAGTCAAAAAGGAAGGAAGGATGAAAGACAAGGCAAGAAAGAAAGAAGGAAAGACATGAAGAAAGAAGGAAAAGATGACAAAAAGAAAGATAGGTGGAAAGAAAAAAGGAAAAAGAAAGAAAGAAGTAAAACGAGAAGACAAAAACAGAAACAAAATGGAAAGAAGTCAAAAACAAAGAAGGAACAAAGTCAAGAAAGAAAATGAAGGAAAGAAAGCAGGAAAGAAGGAAGGAAAACAGGGAGGAAAAAGGAAAGTGTACAACAAATAAAAAAGAAGGAAAGGAAAGAGGAAAGACAAAAAGAACGAAATAAAGAAATAAAGAATGGAAGAAGGTATTAAACGAGGAAAAAATAAGCCAAAAAAGAAAGACAGAAAGAACAAAGAAATAAAGCAAATAAGAAAGGAAAGAAAGAGAAAATGAAGGCAAAAAGGAAAGAAGAAAAGTAGGCTAACAGAAAAGAAGGAAAGAAAGGAGCCAAAAAGGTCGGATGGAAGAAAAAAGGAAAGAAGAAAGGAAAGGAGGCACGAGAGAAGGAAAAATGAATGAAAAACAGAAAGAAGAAGGAAAGTAGTCCAAAAAGTAAGGAAGAAGGGAAGATGGAAAGAAATGAGGAACAAAAGTAAGAAAGAAAGAAGGAAAGAAGGAAAGAAAGAAAGAAAGAAAGAAAGAAAGAAAGAAAGAAAGAAAGAAAGAAAGAAAGAAAGAAAGAAAGAAAGAAAGAAAGAAAGAAAGAAAGAAAACGTTTTCAAAAAAGAAATAAAGAAAACACAAACAAGACAGGATAGAAGAGAGGAAGAATGGTAGGAAAAATAGAACACAAAAAAGAAAGAAGGGAAGAATTATAAAAGAATAAAAGAAGGAGAGAAAAATGAAAGCAGGAAGGATGAACAAGGAAACAATGAAGATGGACACAATGAAGGAAAGTATAAAGTATTGGATACTAAAACACAATTGACACCCTACCTATGTGTAAATAAGTGTAAAATGTAAACACAATGAACTTTGGATGTCTTCCTGGGAGTCCAGGAACACACTATGTTATGCTGTGAAATAGCATCAGTTAGATAAAGTCAGTTAAACAAAGAGCAATTCCAAGGGAATTTACAACAGCATTGGCAGGAGACAGGAGCTGATAAAGATGGAATGTGCCATATGCTCTTATGATCTAGTAGAAAGTAATAATAAATAAAATCAAAAGGATTGGCATCAAAGGGAGCTAACTGGTGTGTGGACATGCTCATTGTGAAAGAGTAAAATGCAGTCACTCAAAGCTGGAAGCATGCCAAGATCAACGCCCTACTCAAGAAACCCAAAGCTGAACCCCAATGACCACAAGAACTTCAGGCCCATCTCGCTCCTCCCGTTTCCAGCGAAAGTCATCAAGATCGTCAACAGGCAACAGACCTCCTTCCTCGTTAGAACAACATCCTGGACCCATCCCGATCCCAGTCCCAATCAGGCCGTGGTTTCTCCGTTGTCCATCATGGCAGGGCCATGATGGACAACGGAGAAACGACTGCCCTCATCCTCCTGGACCTCTCGGCCGCCTTTGACACCGTCTGCCACCACACCCTCTGCACACGCCTTCACAAAGCAGGGATCTGCGACAATGCACTGGACTTGACCACCTCCTTCCTCACCAGCAGAACCCAGCTTTCCACTCTAAAGACACCAAGATCATCTGCGGCGTACCTCAAGGATCCTCCCTCAGCCCGACACTCTGCAACATCTACATAGCACCGCTCGCCAACATCACCAGATCGCACAACCTTAACAGCGTCTCATACGCCGATGACACCCAGTTGATCCTCTCCCTCATCAAGTCCCTCACCACCGCCAAATCCAACCTCCACAAAGGAATGAAGGCCATTGCCAAATGGATGATGATCAGCCATCTGAAACTGAACTCGGACAAGACGGAGGTCCTTATTATCGGATCCACCCTTTCAGCCTGGGACAACTCATGGTGACCGGCCGCACTGAGAGCTGCACCGATGCCCACTAACCACGCACGCAACCTGGGAAACATCCTGGATTCCGCATTGTCCATGACCCAGCAAGTGAATGCCATCTCCTCCTCCTGCTTCAACACCCTCTACATGCTCCGCAAGATCTTCAGATGGATCGCCACTGGTACCAGAAGGACAGTCACCAGCAGACTGGACTACGGCTACGCTCTCTACGCAGAAACATCAGCCAAACTGAAGAAATTACTACAATGCATACTGAACTCCTCTGCACACCTCATTCATGACCTCCCCCGCCACAGCTACATCACAGCCCACCTGAAAGTCCTACACTGGCTCCCCGTCAACAAGAGGATCACCTTCAAGCTCATCACCCACGCTCACAAAGCTCTCCACTGCACCGGACCAGCGTACCTCAAAGAACAACTCAACTTGTACACCGAGAACCACCAGCTTTGCTCGGCTGACCTCACCCTTGCCACCATCCCCCGAATCCGTCAAGCGACCGCCAGCGGCAGATCGTTCTCCCATCTCGCTGCAAAAACCTGGAACACCTTCCCTATCCGCCTACGAAAGATCCAGGACCTGCTGGCCTTCAGGAGACTCCTCAAGAGGAGTCCTCAGTGATGTCATTTGAGATGTCATCACTGATGTCATGAGTGATACCACTGACCATGTCATGAGTGATGTACTATGTGATGTCATCAGCAGTGCTTTGCAAGTGCGCGAGGTATAGTTAGCTGAACTAACTATAATGGGGGAATTTCAATGGTTTTGTACAAATGAAATGTCCAACTAACTACAACACCCCTGAAACCTATGATTTTTTCAGTGAATTTCACAGTTTTTTAAATGCCGGGGGCTAATTGTGCCTCAGTTCTATTGAGGCACAAGATGGCTGCCAACAATTCCTGGTCTGGAGTGTTGACAGCCAATTAGCATAGAGCTCGTACTCGGGAGGATCCAAGGCCTAGATATATATGTGTTTTTACTTTTGAATTTCTCAGCAACTACTGAACGGATTTACACCATTTTACAAAAAGGCCTCGTTCTGAACCAAGGGCTACCTCTGTGCCAGATTTTGTGTAATTCCGTTCAGCAGTTCGGGCTGTAGCCGTGTCTAAGGTTTCCTATGAGAAATTGAATGGGGAGAACACGTTTTGGGACCCCCCTTTTTTCTTGGCCCCCGCTTGACGAATCACCCTGAAACTTTCAGGATAGGAGCAGACCAGAGCGCTCCACAAGTTTTTAAAATTTTGCGAAGATTCATCAACAGGCGCCAAAGTTATTGGGAATAGAATATTGCGGATTTCCTATGGAAAATAGGTCCTAACTATAACTACCTACTGGCGACAGCCAGTAGGTAATATATATGAACATAAGAACAGCACACGGCCTGGGACTAGTGTTGCGCCCTTCTGTATCACTAACCCCGCCCTCCCTCAGTGCTACTCCACCTCATCTGAACATAAATCTGAAACTGTGATAAAAACAACTCCCACATGTTGGGGCTGTGTAGAGAAACCTCCGCTACCACCGGCGCTCAGTCCTTGGCAGCCTGTTTTTCAGTGGGGTGGGAGCACAACCAGACACACATATCCTCACCATTTGCTCCTGTTGGGTCTTGCACCCCCCTGGATTTCAGCCATGCCGAGGCCTCATATGGAGAGGGAAAGAAGTGAGTCACACCAGCATCCACCGCTCTGGGCCTGGCTGGAAAGAGCAGCGCATACGATAAGCCTATAGTCCATATCAGTGCCATGACAGCTCCAAAGGTGCTATGGGGTCTCTAAACCTGCTCCGTGTAGTCTTGGTACATCGTGATATTGTTGCCATTGTAGGTCTACGGGCCCTTTGCCCTGAACATTTTTTAGCAGGAGATCCCTGTCTCTGTAATTCAACAGTGATCAATAATGACTCAGGACATCCAAACAGAAAATAGGGGAAGAGAGCACCACAGCAGGTGACCCAACAGACACAGACCCAAAGGTCGTCGAAGCCTCAATCCTCCACCAGTAGACAGCAGTGGGGATTCACTCTGTTCAAGGGGAGCACACTCTAGGGCCAATAGTCATGGAAAGCTGCCATAGAGTGGCCCAGTACTTTTGTGGCTTCCACCAAAGCTACATTGCAGCCAATAGTCATTATTAGTCCCCCCCGGTCTCAGTCCCCATGGCCATACATTCTTTGTCCCCTAGGAAGTCGTTTGGAGTCCTTCCAAATCCCCAGACAGATGGGGGCCCTTTATTGGGTGCTAGCAGGGGACTCAAGGGAGCACAGAGTGCTGGGGAAATGGAAATCATGTACCCACCGCTCTAGGCCCTCTTGCCGCACTCTTCATCTTGTTCCTGCGTTCCGGATCAGGAGCGTGGCATTCCATACAGGCCACTCACTCTAATGTAAGCTCCCCCTCTGGAGGCATACGTTTTAAAAGTAGGCCACCAAGCCTCATAAGGGAGCCACTTTCACCTCAGGTGCTCCTGACTGTGATAGGGCCGCATGGCAGGGCTGTCAGGTAATCGCATGATCACAGCTTTCGGGCCTCCTGCCACCCTCACTGGCTTGTCCCTGAGTGCTGGATCAGGAGTGCGACCTTCCGTATAGGCCACACGCTCCTAGTGCAGAGCCCCTTTCACCAGTGTGAATAGCAAAGGGGGCTGCCAGCATCTGCAGGGAGTCACTCTTACCTCAGCGGCTTCCGACTGTGATAGGGCAGCATGGCAGGGAGTTTGATGGCTCACCAACCAACTCCCCCATTGCTTGCTCCTCAGTCCCCTTCAAAGTCCTCAAGGAGTTCACTATACCAGCCCGTCAGTGTCCGGCAGCACCGCACTCTTCCTCGAAGGAGGAGGGAGTGTGCACCGGTTCCAAGCACACCAAACACCCTCTGTAGTCTGTAAGAAAAAAAACTGCCATATATCAATCGCTGCCGGTAGAGTCTGCACTATCACGCGGCACCCTTCAATGAGTCAATTGAAACATTTCAGGCAGCCAGCACTCGGAGGGGAGAGCCCCTGCTAGCAATTGACCAGGATAACTGTAGATGGGCCCAGGACGGAGCAGAGCCTCACAGCAAGGTGACAGCTCCCGGCCCCATCTTGAACACTTACCCCAAAAGAAAAAAAAATCACATGCACCTCACAGTGACATAATACATCACATAGTAGAATTGCAAACAGAAAAAAAACATGAGTTATAACAGGTGTGTATTTGTAAAGCGCACGATTACCAGTAGGTGTCTTGGCGCTGAATAACAGATGTTTATTGTTACCCAACTCAATGGTACTCATTTTATCGACCTCAGATAGATGAAAGGCTGAGTGGTCCCACAAGGATTTGAAGCTGTGACCATGAGGTTGAACACAGGCCCCTGCAATGGACGCATTAGTCCACTGAACCACCAGACCCAGACAGAGTTGTAATGGCACCTTAACCCTTAAATTACTACATTTGTTAGACTACTTTTTAGTTTTTAGTTTGAAGCTAGCAAAGGCAGATAGTTTTCATTGAGCTCTCTGTACTCCTTGCACTTCCTATTGCAAACCATATAACGTGTTTTGTCCCCAGGCTCTCACACTATCATTACATTAGATAAGTAAATCGCAAGAGTTAATACCAGAACATTCAGTATGCCTGGATGCCTGTCTGTTACTGCACAGTTCCATCTCTTTAGTCTGTTGACTTTGTCAATGCATTTTATGAAAGGTCTGTCAACAGAAGAATGTATGAGTTCCAACCTTTCCAGGATACTAAAGAACTAATTTTGAGGTCCACCAGCCAAGGTCACTGGACAGGCGCATTGAAACTGGGGAAGAAGAGGCACCACCGGACTGGGCAGCCAACCAACCCTTTTTAGTTGAGAGTTTTGACAATGCAAGCTTTGAATAGACATAAAGCTTACAATATACACAGAGTAGTTTTGAGTCCGCCTCTTTCAACCACTGGCTTTCTTCAATAAGTCTATTTCAGCCATTCACTTGAGTTGTTTTCAATCATAACCTGTCTCAGCCTAATGGAAGTATTCATCTTTCACCAAATGCTACTGGCTGTCTTGGCGAATGCTTCCACCACCAAAATGCTTAAACTGAACTGGATGAGGAACTACTTTACAACTCTCATTTGAAGTGCAAACAAAAACAAGCCTGTATCAAATGCAAGCGCATCTTCAATACAGGCCACATTTCGTTACTTGGCTGGCATTAACATGCTTACGCTGCATGCAATGGCACACTAGGCCCAAACCTACTGGCTTTGCCAGTGCTTGATAAGGTTCCCACCCATTTACAGGTCTCTTGCCTGCTGGTAAAGCTCTAAGGAATCATGGTGGATAGTCAACAATTTTTTTTCCACAAGACAACTACCCAATGCTTATGATCGGGCAAAAAATGTAAACAAGCAATTTACCTAAAATGCTCGAAGCTTTCTCCCAGAGCACGGGAATCTTGGGCATTTTCATGCTAAACACTTTCATATTCTACTTTATCGCCTGGATTTAAAAAGCTGACAGTAATAACATTGGAAGTGGTCACCATAAGTAGCAGATCCTCCACTGCCATTATCACTGATGGACTGAAATTGGGAGGGTCCCATGGCAAAGCCAGCCGATCCTCTTACATGGGACACATTGAGGTGCACCTACCTCTACATGACCCAGGGGAACAGCAAGTTGGGCGTACGGGTATCTTCCCATTTTTGGCTGACTGGTCAGCCCTGAGTAAGGCCCAGGGAAGAGATGCATGTACTCCCCTTACATCATTAGTGCTTGCTTAAGGGATTCCATTGATGGACATCAGCCTTGATTTGGGATGGGGTCTTGCATTTAGGGCTTGTTGGTGTCATGGGACTACACATGCATTTTACTCGGGGTATGATGCTTCTCTTGGGTGTTCTCCAGCTTTGTAGCATTTTTTACTGGCTTCACCTTTAAGATGTATTGAAAGGTTTAAAGTCACTTATGTGTTGCTTACTGTCCCAAGTTCCATGTATTCACCATCTTATTCTACTATGATCATTGAGCTCTCAGAAGCTACCTATGCTATGGCAATCACAAAGATAAAGAAACCCGGATATTATTGAACCGTTGCAGTGGGTCATTGATTTTGTAAATAAGTCTCTTGTGCTGCCATAGTGGCCATAGCGTCCATTCACTCTTGTACGTTGGTAAGATTACAGATCTCCATTTCCTTAAAACTTGTTTATAGCTATTTCTTTCCAGATTATCACCGCCAATTCCAAAGACACTTCTAAAATCTCATATCAAACCTGGTGGAACCTGTTATGCCATCTCCACAGATTGGATAGTGCATTTGCCACCTCTACCCCCCTACTGATTAAAAAAGATGTACTTTGGTCACCACTCACTACATTTCTTTCCAGGTTACCCGTCGGACTTACTTTAATTAATATTGTTAGGAACCGTCTTAACAACATTGGGCCATATGTAGGTGGCAAAATACCGGTCGGTAACAGCCCATTTCGGCCCTTACCGACCGGTATTTGTAATTCCAGATGTAGGGGGCCTGAAAATTACCGATTCTGTATATTCTCCCGAATCAGTAATTTTACCGAATCAGTAAATTACCGATTCGGTAAATCTACAGAATCGAAAATTTGGGATGTAGGTGGCACTGGAAACAGTGCCACAGGCCCGTAGAAATTCGTTATTTACCATGAAATACAATGGCATGGTAAATAACGAATTTCTGTGTACATGCATATCTGTGCCATGTGGCACACATACATGCCCTAAGGGCATGTATGTGTGTCACATTGCACACAAGCCAAAATCAGGAGTGCAACAGGGTGTCAAAGTGACACCCTGTCCCCCTTGACAAATCGGTAAAATTACTGAATCGGTATTTACCGATTCGGTAATTACCGAATATTACAGAATCGGTAATATTTAAAGAATTATTACCTACATGGCATTTACCGAATTGTAAATACCGAATCGGTAAAATTCGGTATTTACGATTCGGTAAATGCCATTTACCTACATATTGCCCTAAATGTTTAATATCATTATGTTCAATTTCTTCTTTAATGTGATTTTTCCATAAGTATTCTGCTGCCGATGTTTATTTCCCTTTGTCTTTCTCTTCCCTCTCTTTTTCCCTCCCCTCTCTCCTCCCCTTTTCTCCCCCTTCCTGTTAAAATCTTAAAATTGCTTTTGTCTAAGTATTAGCTTAGAAAGTTCTTCTCGTTTTTCATTATATACTTATTATTACAGTCCTAAATTGTTTAGTGATGATACCATTTGACCTTTATTGTCATTATGTACACTGTCATTTTACTTTGTCTTTCATTTCAATAAAGCATTCTAAACTTTTTTTTAAAAACATATAATTTGGCAATTTCAAGGTTTGAGCCACCTTCTGTTTTTTCAGCCCATTGTTGTCCTGGGGGTTGCTAACCCTAGAGAAGGAGTTATCATTGGATTATGTGTTGCATTGACGGTGACTGGTAGTAGGGGTGGGTACCCCTACCAGTGGGTTTCACTGCCCAAGCCCTTGCGGGCTTGGGCAGTGAAATTATTTAAAGGAAAAATTTGCCAGCAAGGGGTTTATTGCATTGACGGTGATGCAAACTAGAACATGTGATTTTAATAGTTTTATGTAGTGCAAACTAGACCTGAGACATCGGGTATCAGAGCTCTTTAGATGAGCACCAGTTTCATTACAAAAAATACACATTCATTTTTGATTGGCACGGGGAGATTAAGTGATTTGCCCAGAATCACAGGATGTTGAGCGTTGTTTCCAAACTGGAAAGCGGTTCCACAGCTTTGAGGTCCAATGCTCTAGCCTAAGGCTACATCCTCTCCCCAAACATTGCCAAAGGATATGTAGTATGTCTCCTGCTGTTTGGTTGAAACGGCAACAAAGTGGTGTAGGAGACACGTCCACTCTGTGCAGTTTGTTGGAGGGTCATTGCCGGTCCTATAATATTTTGAAAGAACTACATTTATGACCGGCTTCCTTTAAGCTTTTATCATATGGTAACATTAATTTAGACTAATCTTCCTCCAAGCATGGGCTGTTTAGACTCATCTACCATTTATTTGAGAGGAAGGAAACTTTCTATGTGTAACAATTAGAGTTTTGTTATCATAAATTGATGTTGCTGTTTGTAATATCCCAATGTTGTTAAGTGTGCATAGGCGGTGGTACCAATTCTTGTCGGAGTATGTCAGAAATAGGTAACAGGCATTCTCCATATATATCCAAAATGAGTCTTTGTAGAACATATTCAGTCCTGAGATCCGCAAAGGATTTCAAAGTGCTGTCTCATTTCATCTGACCAATATCTTTGATTCCTGTATTGTACCAGTATTTTTACTGGGACGGTCGACCAGCAATTGTTTTTGTAGCATTTTTCAAGATTGGGGGCACAGAATGAAGAAAGTCCTTCTTACCTAGACTTCTGTGTGCTCTGGACCATACTTGTAGGGATCTCTTTAATGGGCTATCTTGGTCTCTCAGAATTTAGTGCACTTACAAAGTATTGTAGTCAGGTATGCCTTGTTGTGGATGGTGCTCAATCAAAACCCAGTCTTGTCTTCCAAGGTTAATGCTAAAGTGCTATGCCACCTGGGAGAGTTGGTGAGCCCCAGAGTATGTTTTAACCCCCCACCCCCTGCTTTGGTAGCAGTATATAGACTCTGTAATATGCTCTCTGCATTTCCACCTGCAGAAGACCTGGATCAGACCCCAGCTACATACATGGCACCCGTTAGCATGCTTCACTGCTTCCAACAATGCACCCTCTTAAGATTCTATGGTTCTACATATTATGAAATAAAGTCATCTTCATCTAATGCTCACCAAGTACTAATAGCTAGTAAACATCACCTCACGTCATAAATAACATACAAAAAATGCCCTTTATCATTATTTGTAAAACAATAAATCAGTCTACAGTCAGTAACCTTATGTAAAACATGTTTGCACCTTCCGAGTCAGTCATGTATGGATTGGGGCAACCTTACCAGCAATAACTTGAATAAACATTTCCAATAAGATGTTATCAGTCTCATATCTTACATCTGAAATTAATCCCTACAAAAATGCTCAAGCTCAATGAGTTCAATTGAGGGCTTTTCTGATTCAGAACCCTCTTTAGGTTTTGCTATGGCATCTCAATGGGATTGTGGCCTGGACTTTGCATTTCTATAGAGAAGAACGGTGGACACAATGACTATGATGTATTTTGGTCTTATGGCTACAAAGCAGGCTGATATCATCTCCATTCCTCCATCGAATCGAGGTTCCTGCGGCAATACACATTTAACTGCCTTCAATATATCCTCATAACAATTCTTCCTTCAAGACGTGTTGCCATTTAGAAGTGTGGCTCAATGGTTAGAGCGGCAGACCCTGATGCAGAGGTCTGGCCCGGGACCAAGGTTCAAATCCCGCCTCGGCAGCTCTTGGACACAATTTCCCCAGACCTGATAATTCTCGCCTTGGTGCCTAGTCTAATCATGGGTCCCACTCTGTGACTCTGGGCAATAGCTTGCTTAATCTCCACAATGGCCCCAGCAGCTCTTGGATGCCTGGCTTCACCTTGGTGGTGCCCAGGAGTGGACATTTCACAGGAAAGCCAGGAAGGGTTCCACAGCGGTATGAGTACAGTGCTAAGAGACCTCAGGGTAGAAGGCTCTATATAAATATAAACCCATTTACATTTAAAATGTGGGTTTTCAAAGTACATTCGTTCAATCTACTGTCGTGCTGTTCCTTATAATAACATATCAAATCTATTGCATTGGACATAACATTCCCAAATGAACTAATCAGGCTTGTAACCTTTTTCATTGGCTTGTCATCACAGCTCACTTATGTCTTTTATATATATGTTGAAACTTGCAGTTTGCAAATCAACAGACTATCCCTCTTAAAAGGAACACACTATTCATCTTACAAGGACTCCCAAAATGAAAATGTTTTACCCCCTGACATTTTCTTTGAAGACAACCATCCCCAACGCCTTGCCTACTTCAGTAATCGGAGAGTGTCCATATAACAAAATGCCTGCCACCAGGCTTTAACAAAGTGTAATAATAATCCACCGTTTATAGGCCTATTGGCCTTAACATACTTTTTCACAATAAATAATTCAGGCCTACTGCCTTTGCCAAAATGTTTCATAATTAACAAATCAGACTGTGGCAAGAGGATATAACTTTTTCCACAGAACCAACCAGGTCTACTGCCTTACAGTTTTGATCAATGACTTATCACCATACGGACCTCAAGGAAACTACCTTTCCCTCAAGGCAGCCATCAGGCATGCAGTCATAAAAATACACATATGTCAAAATTAGCAGTTACCAAAAGGATAAACAACTCATTTTAACAGATATTAACAGGGATTATCACAGTGTACGTATTATACCCCCAGAATGTGTCAGAGGAAATCACCAACACAAAAGTCCTTGCCTGCTATGGCAATTTGTGAGCCAAAGTACCTGCTTACAGACTTTAACACAGTATAATAACAATCCACCCTTAAAGCATACTTTCTCAGACATATGCTTTTAACAAAAAATAACTCAAGCCTCTCCTCTTGTCATACTTTTTCATAATGAAAATATCAGGGCTATAGAATACTACATGAATGTTCTTAATGAACCAATAAGGCCTAAGAACTCGATCAAAGACTTGTCACCATTACCAATTTAGGCCGACTGCACTGAGCATAATCCGTGCATTCAAGCACTCCTTTTCAGTGGAATACACACTTCTGCCTTAAAATGGAAGATTAACATGTGGAAAAGTAGTGCTTATGAAAGCTCCTTTTTTTTTATTAAAAATGTAATATTTTGAAACAGCTGCCCTGTCAAGCCAGACCTAAAATACCATTCCCACATGGCTATTGGAACACCTCTTTGTGAAACTTTAAAGAACATAAACATTTTTTGGGTAATGGTTACCAAACAGGGAAGTCACTTGGAATTACTCAAGACAATATCACAGAGGTGAAGTACAAATGTTTCCCACTTTACAAGTTTTGCGATCAAACATCGGTGCACAAAGAACTTAAGGCAATGCCTCTCTAATCATAACAGTATGGATCCAAACCAAAAATGAAGGGACTTATTTATGAGGCCTTACGTCACTTTTGCGCCACCGCTGTGCCAGTTTTTGCAACGCACCGGCAGCGTGCAAATTGCGCTGTGTAGCTCCCTATTTACAAAGTGACGCATCTAGCCAGATGCGTCACTTTGTAAACCCCTGCGCCACATTATACCTATGCCAGTTATAATGTATGCAGGGTGGCCGTTACCCCACAAAAGCCCCGTAGAAGTGGTGAGTTGAGATCTATAAGATTTCAGTGCGCCACTTCTAGGACACTACTGCGTCACTATCTTACGCCTGCCTCACAACAGGCGCAAGACTGACAGAGGCCCTTTCACATGGGGCTTGCCCCAAGTGAAAGGACACATTGCTGGAGCTGCGTCTGTTTTCAGACACACCCCAGCAATGTGCCACTTTTGCGCCTACAGATACGTCAGAAATACTAACGTATCTGTAACTCCTTGCGACATGGAGCGCCGTACATTAAATACGGCGCATATATCCTGTCGCAAGGAGGGCACAGTTAAAACTGTTGCATCTCTGTTTTCACGCAGCGATACAACAGTTTATATAAATAAGGCCTAAAATATTTCCGCGGATCTCTACTACTGGCGTGGTTCAGGAAGGGGAGGATGAGTGGGCACTTTATTATGCAAAGAGTAATACAAGTCCGGTCTAATACGGTCTCACCTGGATGTTTCTGAAAGTACAGTATGGTTGTCATACCATGTACCCTAGCTTTTACACTTATTTCAATCAAAGTAACTTTTCCAAAGACATAGAAAACAAGCCTTATAGTGCTCCTTAAAACACATATCAACAAAGCCAGTTGTAGGTCTTGCTTTTAAAGAGTAAATAGTAAAATACACAGAAACAACATTTTTGTATATCGGAGTTCGCATGTGTTTCGGTATTAAATCCAGATCTATTGCTTTTGTAAATGGTTGTTTAATCCTTTGACTTGAGTCCATAAAATGGTGGGGTGGGGAAGAAAGTAATGTGCTTGTTGATAGCACATGCTAGACCTCAAATGGGGGCAGGGAGGGGGTGGGGGTTTGGGGTAAAAATGTGTCCAGCTCCAACATTCTTATGTTTAGCCGCTAATATGTTAATTTTCAAAATGTTAATGTTGAAGAAATATTGTAAATTGAAAAGGGCTCTGGGTGTGCACATCATAATTCATCTATATCGTATGTGCAGCAACGTAATAGGAATGTTTAGATAAATAGGTTGAGTGCGCATATCACTCCTTATTTATATTTAATGAGCAGTCTGCAACTCTGAGACACTAGGTGGCAGGCTTTGCTCTCCAAATAGTAGTGCACGGGCATTGCTACAATAAGTGAAAAAGATTGTTTCCGTCTCGTTTGGTTTCGTACGAATTACACGGAGCAACGAATAAATGGCCCGGGACTTGTTGGGCCCGTCAAAAAGAGTACGTGTCCGTTTATTTATTCTAGCCAATGAGGTGACACATCACTTGGCGCCAACACAACATCGGTGTCAAGGAAAGTCAAACACCACACGTTGCTGCTCGCATCCTTCAAGCGAGGATCTCCGTGGCACATCTATGGTCGGACTGGGACAAAAAAATAGGCCAGGGTAACGGGTTCCAAAATAAAAGTGCCCCCCATCAGCGAACAAGATACCCACAAAGTCGGGCCGCATTTGCAAATCAAGTCAGTTGTCAACTTGCACGTTGTATGGATATTTTGCAAAGTATGGGAGATTGCATGCATTTTTTTTGCTGCAGGCAATGCTTGTGGTAATAGGGAAATCAACAATAAAAAAAACACCCCATCTCGCCATAAAGCTGCCCCACAAGCTGGCAAAAAAAAGCGGCCCACACAGATCTGTCAACGGCCACGACCTGTTTGCCCTAGGCCAGTCCCACCCTTGGCACATTTTCCACCTTGTCATCGCTGCCTGCAGTGTGAGTATCACCGGACACATGGACCTACATTATTAGCACGTTGTTGACATTCAGACATGCCCTAGTGAGAGCAGATTAACTCAGGTGCTGTGGCTCGGAGCTTCTGTGTCATGTAGTGCTTAATTTGAGCGGTGGTTGCAAGTGGGGGTCACCGGCACCTGTTTTTCTGCAACAGAGGGCAAAAAAACGGAAAAACAAACAAAGCGCAAAGGCAGAGGAACAGAAAGCCAAAAAAAAGTCTAAAAGGAAGAAGGCAGGATCCGTGTAAGAGTGACATAAATGGACAGGGGTGTCAGGCAATGGATTGAAGAGGCCTGGGGTGAATTCAAGGCTATGAAGCCTTGGTACTGGGTGAATCCATATTTAATTGCACCGACCATGGGTTTCAGAGCAGAGCTTTGGGCACCAGGCATGGCCTGTGCCAGGCGTTATACTGAGGCGGTGACATCATGCAGGGGAGGGTCAGGGGTGGGGGTTGTAAAATGCGGGATATGGACCATTAGAGGTAAGTACCGAAAAAAAAAAAGAATTTCATTGCCCACGCTGCATCGCCAAATGTGATGCAGCGTGGGCAACAAAAGCTTGTAACCACCCTAATCAAACTGAGAGCATGTATCAATTTTACACAGAGACCTCAATTTGACTCTTTAGAACCCTGGCCAGAACTCAGATCCACAAAAGTCAAGATATACGCCTATAGCAACAAAACACCACTATCATTGTGTGGTCTCTTCACCACAGTATTTAATAAGGGCAACAGACCAGTGATTTCTTACCCAAGAAGGAAATTGATTTTTTTGTTTCCAAACAACTAAGCAGCTGCACCTAATATAATTTAACTATAGTGTTTATGCTAATGATCTACAGAGTTTCCATAGATATTTTGATGACTTGCTCAAAGACCTCAGATGCCTCAAAACCAAATTTACACATAGACAAATTCATTCAACCAATATTGCTACGCTACTGACAAGTGGCTTTTCAGTTTCCCAACTAACACAAAAGGAAGAGGCTGTACTGTTGATCTGTTGGAGCTAGAGAAGAATAAAATAATTAAATGTGTTGAAAGTCCTCAGCCCTGGGTTTCACCCAGATGTGCACATCTGGTTAGACATTCCTTTGCTGAATGCTGAAGTCAAGTGTAGGAGACACTCACTCCAACCATGGATAATATGGTAGCTGAGATTAATCGATAGTGTTGGTTTTCCAAGTTAGACCTCAACTTGGGCTTCCACTATCTTCTTCCAGGTACTTATTTTAAAAACATCACTAACTTCCCCATCCATCTATGCCTTTAGAGATTCAAAGGATTGGTGGCATGTTGTGGGACGTTTATACTGAATCTCACCTCTTTAACTCGACCACTCAGAGATTTGATCAAATTCACAGGCAGCTTTTTAGTCTACAAAAGATGCACTGTGAGCTGACTGAACACTTTCACAAACCCTGGGCGGTGAACTCTGCTCCGTTCGTGGAGTTTGCGGATTTTCCCGCTCTGCACGGAGCTCGTAGAGTTCCGAAAAACTCTGCTTTTTCCTCGCTCACGTTCAGCAACGTCAAGTTGGCGAGCGGGAGCAAAGAAAATGCCCCTCCTGGTGGGATTTTTCCTCTTTTGCGATCACCAACATCAAGCTCGCGAGTGTGGAAAATAAACCTCCTGCTGAGATGTCTCAGTGCGGGGGGGGTCAAGTTTCTCATTGCGAGTGGTCGCCTATGCTCACGACCGCTCGCGTTGAGAAACTGCCCGTTCATGTTGAGAAAGCTGCAGCTCGAGTAAAAATCGTAAAAGGTAAGCTTCGCTGTGCATCGTAATGTTTTCAATGATTGCACAGTGCGGACAAGCATCTTGCACTGTGTTATCACCGCAAACGTAATTTTTCTACTGTGCTCGCGGAGTTCCGTATAGTGCAACAGAGTTTTTTTTTGCATTTTGCGTAGCTTCGCAAGGGTGCTAAAGTTTCTATTACCTGAAACTATAATTATGATATGGAATGTCTTTTGGTGGACCAATCTACTGCTAAACTCGTAGTTTTGTTTAGAGTCCATATCATACTCTTATGATCTGAAATACATGTCTTAATTTTCTTCTCAGTCTTACCGACGTATAGAGGTCTACATGGACACTTAATGCCATAAATGAGATTTTTAGGGAGTTACAATCTGTTGTGTGAGTTAGCTCAATGGTTTCTACAGTTTTTGGAAGAATGATTTTGGTACTAGTTATGACATTATTACAGTGTATGCAATTTTGGCATCTCTTTGTCGCCTGTGGTGTCGATTGCTACTCATGCTTCGGTTTCATCAATAGTTCTTTGAGATTCTTGGATCTCCTGTACGCATTTAATGGTTTTTATTTGAATATGTCTCTAAAGTCTGGCTCATTCAGGGTTTTTGTTCCCGGGCTTGGCAGCCATCTAAGTAAACTTACCAAACACAGACATTTCTGTAAACTAGATATCCAGGGAGTCCAGGGAGGTGTGGCTTGTATGGATCACCCAATGTTTTCCTAACCAAAATCCCTTGCAAATGTCAAATTCAGCGAAAAAATGATATTTTCCTCAAATTTATGCGTGGGATCAGCGTGCCGGCATTCAAAGTGAGTTTTCTCTGTTTCCTGATAAAAATGATACCTCAATTTTGTGAGTGCCCAAAGCAGAATAAGCACTCTTTTGACTATGGGGCAGCTCCCTGACATGTCCATAAACGTATCCCTGGTGCCTAGTGGGCTTTCTGACCCATCAAGGGGGAAGATAGGGTGGAAAAACTACCATATGTCTCCTGGGGGGGGCAGAAAGATTATGCCCAATTTTTGGGGGGTAGGGGCACCCACATGCCATTCTGGGAACCCACACCCCTTCATAAAGTAAAACTAGTCACTGGTGTCTAGTGGGATTTCTGTCCCCACAAAGGGGCAGATCGGGGGCTGTTCCCCATATCTGGTCCCCTGGGGGGAAGAAATACTGTTCCCATTTTTTGAATGGGTAGGGGGTCAGCATGTCCCTTCAGAGCAGCCCCCATCCCTGCGCAAGGAAATCATTGGTCCCTGGTGCCTAGTGGGCGTTCTGGCCCCCTGGGCAGCAGATCAGGGGCTATTGCTGGGATATGTCTTGCAATATGTCCCACGAGGTGGCATAAAGATTGTGACCATTTTTTATCGAATAGTGGGGGCATTGGCATGCCCATTCTGGGCACACTTTATCCCTTAAAAAATAGAATCTGATGCCTAGTGGGCTTTCCTCCCCAAGGGGACAAATCAGAGCCTATTGACCCCGTATGGCAGAAAGAAAGTGCCCATTTTTGGGGATTGTGGGGGCATTGGCATATCCATGTACATTCTGGGCAGCAGCCACATCTATTTTATAAAAATTAAAAATCCATGGTGTCTAGTGGGCTTTCTGCCTTCCTGGGGGAGATCGGGGATAATAACCTGTCCCTTTTGTGTTTGGGGGTGGGGCATTGGCATGCCCATTTTTGGTAGCCCCCAGGGCGCAGATCTGGGGCAATATGCCCCCACCATCTCCCCAGCTGGGACAGAAATACTGTTATTAATAGGGTCTGGGGGGTGGTGGCAGTGGCATGCCCATTGTGGGCAGCCTCTACCCCTCTTTTATAAAAAACTAAATCAATAACCCCTGGTACCTAGTGAGATTTCTGCCACCCAGGTGGCAGATAGGGACTAATAACCCCTATCTGCCCGCCAGGGGTGGCAGAAAGACTGTAATGTTTGTTTTTTGGTAGGAGGGAACATTGGCAGGCCCATTCTGGGCAGTTCCCACCTCTCTTTATATTGAAAAAATCCAAACCCGCCCTGGAGCCTAGTGGGCTTTCTACCCCTCCCAAGGGGGCAGACGGGAGCTATTATAATGCCCAATTAAGACAGCCCCCTCCCCTAAGTATTCAAAAAATATAATCTCTCGGGTCTAGTGTGCTTTCTGCTCTCCCTGGGGAGCAGATTTGGGGCTACTGCCCCCATCTTTCCCCATGGCAGAAAGGCTGAATATAGCCATAATATATGGGGGACCAAAAGCCCATGCCCAAGGTGCCGCTCCCCCCTCCCTGGTGTCTAGTGGGTGGATTCCTGCATGGGATCGCCATTCCTTTTGCAATCCCCAAGCAAGGATACACATGGGAAAGCCACCATTGAAAAGGGGAGATTCTCCACTTCCCAATGATACCTCCCCCGTCTGCCTACGTGCTTGAGGGGCTGAGATTGCCCCTCGAGCAAATAGGCAGTAAAAGTGAAATTAATTGATCGGCTCATTTCACTTTCAGTTGGCACGCCCGCGTCATTACACTGAAAATTAAAGGTTGGGGGAATTCGTCTACAGCTCCCCAAGCTGAAAAAAATTAAAGGAAATCCCTCTGCTGTTTTACAGCAGCGTGATTTGGTGCTCGTGTGCAGTGGACGGAATGGTTCAGTCCTCAGCACACAAGCACAGTGGCACATGACGGAACCATACCATCATGCACACCAAATTGGTAAAGCTTGTTAGTAGGTGTAAATATGTCTTTTATGATTCATATTACACATGTGTAAATGCAATTCTTGTTTTTGTCATTTTAGCCCTAAAGAAGAGGCTTTTAGAGCCATGAAAACATGTTTTGGCCGAGCAACTAGGCGGTGAACACAAGTAGATGTAGCTGAAAACCACATCCTGAACTTATTATGAATGTTAAAGTTATTGTGTGGAAACATTATGTAGACTTGGAGTTTGTATTTAATTCAAGAAAACAATTCTGTAGAAGAATGATATGTTAAAGTCATTTACATGGACATAGTCTGCTGATCTGATCTGAAAAAATGTGATCATAGAAAATGTGGTTGTTAACATTTGCTATCACTGATTTAGAATGAAAAACTTTAATTCAAAAGTGATTCTTAAAGATTGTTTAATCACTCCCCTTGCAAAATTTGTGTTTGAAACTTTGTATTATGTGTTTGGTTTCCATCAAACATTTACCGACTGGTGAATGCATTGCAACATGTGTTTTTAATAAAGGCTAGTACTATTGTCTGTGCATGTACATATGTAATATTACATGCATGGTATGTACATAAAAGGTTTCTGAACACATTTGTGTTGGCAAACATAATAAACATGAGATTATGTGCTTGTTATACGTAATAAATATATATTTGTAAACAATAAAATCAATGAAATCATCACATTCATTTTGTACTTAAGATAACTTTTAAAATAGAAGATAATACTTTTGTTATGAAATACAAGAGTTATGGTGTAAATATTATGTGCACAACTTTATGTTTGAAATAATACAGAAGTAAAATAGCATACCCATTGTCTTTTTGAAAGGTTACCTGTGACAGAAGAATAGAAGAAGGATTAGGTTAAAGTTTCTGCTAACTAACATATAGAGTTGTATAACAAATTTGGGCCCAGATGTAGGTAATAGCAAGTTACCGAATGGTAAATACCGAATTTTACCAATTCGGTATTCACTATTTGGTATTTGCTATGTAGGTAATATATTCGGTAAAAATACCGAATCCGTAAGATTCGGAAATTACCGATTCGGTAATTACAGAATCTGTTTTTGCCATTGATTCCTATGGGCCTTGAAGCCATAGGATTCCATAGCAAATACAGATTCAGTAATTAACGAATCAGTAATTTTACCGATTTTACAAGGGGGACAGGGTGTCACTTTGACACCCTGTTTCACCCCTGTTTCTGGCTTGTGTGCCATGTGACACACATGTATGCCCTTAGGGCATGTCTGTGTGCCACATGGCACAGGTGTACATGCACAGATGTGCATGTACACTGGAATTCGTTATTTACCATGGAATAGTATTCATTGGTAAATAACGATTCGGTAAGGGCCTGTGGCACTGATTACAGTGCCACCTACATATGGATTTACAGAATCTGTAAATATACCGATTCTGTATTTTACCGATTCTGTAAATTTACCGAATCGGTAAATATACCAACTCTGTAAATATGAGGCCCCCTACATGTCAAATCCCAAATACCGGTCGGTAACGGCCGAAATCGGCCGGTATTTGGC
Source organism: Lissotriton vulgaris (assembly GCF_964263255.1). Classification (NCBI taxonomy): domain Eukaryota; kingdom Metazoa; phylum Chordata; class Amphibia; order Caudata; family Salamandridae; genus Lissotriton; species Lissotriton vulgaris. Next base: position 1,537,953,400 of record NC_141694.1, read on the forward strand.
GACCTACATCTGGCCCTATATGTGTTGTTTTACAATGTTAATGTGTAGATTACTTATTAGAATGCATCACAATACTTCATAAACTTCCTGTTATAACCAAGCCATCAAAAAAATAAATATAAAAAATTGTTTATATGCATTGGTTAATACTTTTTATTTTTTATTAAAGACTACAATTAATTCATACTAATGAAATTTCCATAGGAACAAACATTAAAGAATTGAGAAATTAAATTACAGACAGAGAATTAACCAACAAGATGGACTTGTAATTTGAGAGTAAAGCCAGAGATATTTTGAGTCCATATCCAAAATAGATCGGTAATGCCTCATAGACGAAACTTTGGTTTGTGCCTATTGGTGGTGGTCTTAGAGGAATCCTCTCCCACTGGTTCAGTCAAATAACCCCTTCTAAGGGGACCGAACATACTACCAGTTGCAGAGTCTGAAGTGTTGACAGTTGACTCTAGGGGTTGCAGTGTATCGCTTTCTGGCGAGGAATCAGGGGGAGGGTTGGCTGTTACAGAAGGCCCACAGAAAAGGGGAGAAGACTCCCTACAAATGTTCTTTATCCCACCCTGCACCACCCCAGAAAGGAAGTACAAAATTAATATCTGCCTCACCATGAGGTAATTGTGCTCCATCTGCAACTGGTTTTGTTCCCCAAGAAGCAGATTGTTTTTTGTTGAGGAGCCCCCTGTCCTGGCCTCTATGGTTTTCTAGTCTGGAGACTGCTCAAATAATGTTGTGGCCAATAGTCTTACGAAAACTATGGACATAAGTGCCTCATTCAGCTCAAGCCAATGGTACTCTGCCCTTTGCTGTGGCATTTGAACAGTGTGCACCATAAAAGTGGATCCTAGCTCAACTGCAGATGTTGTTCCTGTTGGTTATAGGGGAGCCAGGTCTGGGGTGCCCACTGCCGACGTAGTCCTAGATGCTGAGCCACAGGTAACTGTGACAAATATAGACTGAGGTGAAAGGGCAGGCCCTAAATTAGTTGCAGTTCGAATATTAGGCTGAGTGAGGCTCACCCCAGCAGCCTGTCAAAACACACCTAACGGACCATGCTGCTCCTCATCAGGATCCAGAAAAGCAGGAGTGGTTTATCCACTGAAGGCTTCTCTAGTAGTTGGAATGGTGGTTGGGATCTTTAGTGCTGTTTCAACAGCTTTAGCTCTGGATGAAGATCCTAAAAGGACAAACACAATAATAAGTAACACTTCTGTATGTGAACTGCTTGTATAAAATTTGTATTTCTGCTTTTTGGTTTTAAATGCTTCATCCAAAGCCTCATAATCTAGGTAATGTTAAAATGCCCATTTCTAGGTTCCTTAGGGAGCGTTAACAACAATATATTTCGTGCCTTATATATACAGAGCTGTAGTGTGACTGAGAGGCGTTATAAACACTCCCAGATCACTTGTGCATTATGAAGTTAGATGCAAAGTATTGATATGACATCACACTTGCAAGTCGTTACACAAAAGTGGCAGTGTTGTGCTTTAGCATGTTGGGGTCCTTTAGACACCCACCTTTGTTATTGCATTTTAACGTAGGACCGTAGGACATATTGATTTACTATCAATAAGACATTATGATTTGAAAAGGCTCCAGACAACCTGAGAATGCAGCAGTAAGGTTGTGAGCCTACATACTCCATGGAGCACAGAGAAAAAATATTTACAATGAAAAATGTGAGACAACAGGTAAATGCAACACAGCTTTCCGTATAAACAATTTGTTAAGGAGGTGCATACACTTTAAGATATCTATCACACTTGTCTAGCTGTGTTACCAGTGCAACATATAGTATGATTGTATTGTATTGTATTGTAATTGCATTTGTATAGTGCTTACTACCCCTGACGGGGCGTCAAAGTGCTTTTTTCAGCAAGTAGCATGCTACTCCGGGACCCATTGAGAATTAGTGTTGAATTAGTATAGTGAAACAGGCAAGTACATTTTAAGTGGTGGATAGGGTAGTCAGTTATTTGGATTCAGAAGGACAGTAGAAGGATAGAAGAGGAAAAAAGGTTTGTATATATATAACGATGGGGTATTTTGAAGCACGCTACTCCAGAAACCCATATAGGATTAGTGGCATATTAGTATGGTGAAATATGAAAGTAATTTGAGTGGTGGATATTAGTCAGTTATTTGGAGTGAGAAGGATAGTGGAGGGATAGAAGGAGAAGAAAGGTTTGCATTCATATAGCACCTGTTACCCCTGATGCGTGCTGAAGCGCTTTTCTTGCATGTAGCACACTACTCCGGAACCCATAAAGGATTAGTGATTGAAAATTAGTGTAGTGAAATATGAAGTAGTTTGAGTGGTGGATATGTTATTCAGCTATTTAGATAGAGAAGGGTAGGTGGCGGGATAGAAGAGGGAAAGAGGTTTTATTTATATAGCTCTTGCTACTCCTGATGGGTGTTTGTAGAGCTTTTTTGGCAAGTAGCACGCTACTCTGGACCCCATAAAGATTAGTGTTGAATTAGTATGGTGAAACATGAAATTAATTTGAGTGATGGATATCTTAGTCAGTTATTTGAATTGAGGAGGGTTGGGGAGGGGTAGAAATGGTAAAAAAAGGTTTACATTCAAAGCGCTTGTAACCCTGATGGGGTGTTGAAATGCTTTATTGATGAGTAGCACGCTACTCTGGCACCCATAAAGGATTAATTATGAGTTAGTATATGCGATCCTGGCTGCCCCCAGACCTGGAAGATGCCAACCCCTGCCTTGAAGCCCATTGAGAACCAAGACTGGTGGCAAATTAGCCGTGGAGAAGCGTGGCTCAATGGTTAGAGCGGCAGACCCTGATGCAGAGGTCCGACCCCGGACCAGGGTTCAATTCCCACCTCGGCGGCTCTCGGACTCAATCTCCCCGGACCTGATAATTCTCGCCTCGTGCCTAGTCTAATCATGGGTCCCACTCTGTGACTCTGGGCAATAGCTTGCTTAATCTCCACAATGGCCCCCGCAGCGCTTGGATGCCTGGCTTCACCTTGGGGGTGCCAAGGAGTGGACAGCTCACAGGATAGCCAGGAAGGGTACAACAGCGGTATGAATAAGCGCTATGAGACCTCAGGGTAGAAGTGCGCTATATAAATACAAAACACACACACATTTACACTAGTAGGCGCATTGGGTCACCAGGCTAGTCACACCCCTAAGGTGGGCTACCTCATGTTCTCCAAGAAGGATAATGTTAATAACCCAGTAAGCATCTGTTCTTGACATGTAGAGCTGTAGATTCACATGTCCTGCACACTCCGCCATCCAGTGCTTGGTCTGTATGTTCACACCCTGCCCCTCCCCAAAGAAGTCCCTCGAGACACAAGGCAGGTGACTTCTCCCCTCAGCGACAGCGCACATGGGCATCAACTCCACTGCTAGACGCTTTCCCACAGAGGGTAAGAATGGAGTTAGTAAGAGTAGAATGGAGATGTCCATGCCTATGTATATGAAGTAAGAGAGAACTGCAACAGGTATAGGAACTCGGGGAATGGGTGGGCATATATGAATCTACAGCTCTACTTGACAAGAACAGATGCTTACAGGGTAAGTAACATTAGCTGTTCAAGGCATGTGAGCTGTAGATCAGATGCTTTGAATAGACTATACAGCAGTATTCTCCCAAAGCGGTGGCTTTTGTGATGTATGCATCACCTCCAAATATCTTGTGTACGGGTTGACAGTTAGACAGAGCGTGTCCCCTGTTTCTGTATGTAATACATGGCTTACATGTTGTTGGTGCGTATCCTGACAGCTTTGCCCAAGAGGTGAGTCTGGAAGGCTTTGATCACTAGAAATACTGCTAGCAGTTTAGATGATTTATATAAAGTTGCTTTTGTTTTTGACTCCACAAACCTTGAATAGTGCGAGTCTGGAGATGAGCTTCCCAACCAGTGATCAATGCATCTGCTGTTAGCACCGTCTGTCGAAGTGGGTCAATGAAGGGCCGCCCTTTGGATAGGTTTTGTGGATTCCACTACTGCGGAGAGCAATGAGTAAGTCCGTCCACCAACACTAGATCTGATAATTGACCCTGAGACCGATTCCACTGAAGTGCTAAACATTCCTGAAGTGGACACATTTGAAGTCTTGCATGGGGAACTATCATGATACAAGACGCCATCATTCCCAGTAAGCGCATAAATACTCGAGCTGGTAATGAGTGATTGCGCTGAAACTGGGAAATTAGAGCATGAATATTGTAGATTCTGGCTGCATTGGAACAGGCTAGAGCTTTTTGCGTATCGAGAGTGGCTACTAAGTATGTTTGCGTGTTGGGGGGATGGAGATGGGACTTCAATACATTTACTGTGAACCAGTGATCATGCAGTTATTGAACTGTTTTTGAGTGTACTGGAGACTCTTTGGGTAAGAACTGTCTTTGATGAGCCAATCGTTCAAGTATGGGAAGAAGTGAATATATTGTCTTCGCAAGTGAGCAGCGACTATTGCCAGGCATTTGTTGAATACTCTAGGAGCAGTGGTGACTCCGAATAGAAGCACTTTAAACTGGTAGTGTTGTCCAGCTACCACACCTGAGATATTTTTGCGATGAGGATGTATTGGCATATGAAAGTATGCATCCTTTAAGTCTAGAGTAGACAGAAAGTCGCCTTGCTGTAGTAGTGGGAGCACTTGTAGAAGTGTCACCATATGAAAGCGATCTGAGTGAATGTATTGATTTAACTCCATGAGGTCCAGTGTTGCCCCGAGAGAGCTGCCCTTTTTACTTATTAGAAAGTACAGTGAGCACACGCCGGATCCTTGTTATTGTAAAGGTACAGGCTCTATGGATCTCTTTTGCAGAAGAGAGGAAACCTCCTGTTGGAGGAGGTGTAGATTCTCTGGAGACATTTTGTGTAAACGTGGAGGAATGTTTGGGGGATTGTTTTTTGTTTTTTTAAACTTTTCCTTATTGACATTTTAAACAAACAATGTTGTTCCATTCCAACCAGCCAGTCCGATACAAAGCAGTAAAGGAGTACTTAGATGTAGTTACACTTCAGTACACACTTATCTTGACAAATTTCTCCATAACTCCCCTCCCCAAATGTCTAACAGGATGTTAACTTTACATTATCATGTACACACATTTTACCAATGATGTTACAAAGGGTAATAATGCTACACACATGTGTTCCTAAGTGGACCAGTAGTACATTTGCACATCTAATCGGCATTCCAAATGCAATGTTCCTGGCTCATTATGATGGAGAGTGGATGGGAGGTGTGCATATATCACACTTGCAGTGAATTCTGTGAACTCCCCCCTTCCAGCCCTTCAACTTTTGTTTGAAACCTGGTACTCCAAGTCAGGAACGGCTCCCATATATTACGTGGTCTAGAGGAAGGTGCCAACAATTCCCAGAAGGTATTGGTTGTGCGTGCCCATAGGTAATATCTCTAACCCACTCTTTAAAGGAGGGCACTCATCTTCTGCCCTAGTGTACTGCGACCTGGCGTTTCGCAAACAGAAGAAGAAGTACATGAAGCTTACGTAGTTTGGGCGGAGTGTCCTTTACATATCCCAAAAGACCAAGTGTGGGGAACAGAGCCAGCGACATTCCCAGCATGCTGTTTACCGACTCAAAGACCCAAAAGTCAGCGATCCTGGGCCAGTGCCACGCCACATGCAGGAAAGTGGCTGGGGCATGGCAACATCTCCATCAATCACTCTCAGCTCGAAGACCCATCCGATGAAAGCTCACCGGTGTTCTGTAGTATCGATGTAAACACTTAAAGTGAATCAGCCTTAACTTATAGTTCGGAGAGAGCTCTGAGAGCTGCCCACAGCAGTATTCCCATTGGGTGTCTGTCAGTGGTGAATCTAGCTCATCATTCCAATGTGTGAGAGAGGGTGGCGTTACTATCGGGGCAGTATCTTGCATGCGAGTGTATAGGCGCGTGACAAGCTTGCGTGGAGACGGATATTTTAGCACGTTGTCTAGTGCATGTAATGTCGGCGGCGCTTTTGGGAACTCCTCCCAGAGCGAACGGAATACCATGCGTATTCTATGATATAAAATAAGTTCAGTGAATGGCACCACCTGTCCCTCGTGCGCATCAGGGGGGATCTGAATTAGTCTCCAGGGTATAAGTCCTCAAACGTTTGGGGATTTATTTACAGAGCAAGCGACTTACTCATACTGTCTTGTATGCAGTGCATCATTGGGTTTTGTGGGAGGGAAATAGAGGGGGCATATAGCAGCGGAATTCCCGCCCTCCTATGCAGCTCATCCCACGACCATCATAGGGTCCCAGGAGAGTCTATGTCACCTTGAGGTCTGATTGGCTTTTGATACAGCGTGACCTTGAGCGGGATGGGGGCCACAACATGGGTTTCAACCGCTACGTGCGGTTGCAAGGGGGTAAAAAGCACCCAGTAATGTAAAAATTGTGCTTGTGCACACAATGCATACAGTCGCATATCCGGGGCTCCCAAATCCCCTGCCGCAGAGGGAGAGTCAATAAATCTCAAAAGGCTCTGACCTGTTTTCCGGCCCATACCAGAGTGATCAAATGAGATTTGAGGGTATCAAAAAAGTGTCTGGTGAGTGGGACCGGGATGTTAACAAACAGATATAGGAAATTTGGCAGGACAACGATTTTGGCTAGTGATATCCTACCAGCCAATGATACATTCAATTTAGCCCATACCATTACCTTGTCCTCCAGCCACGTCATCGTATGGCTGTAATTTAATCGCCACATCTCCTGCATATCTCGGCTGATCCAGATCCCCAAATATTTGACTTCCTCAGCCTCCCAGGGTAAGGGGAATTCTGACATTACCCGGGGCGTACTGTCTGTTAGGGGTAATACCACAGACTTGGCCCAGTTTTTAAAGACGCCCGAAAGCCCACCAGATCATATGAACTCCGTCAGCAATGGGTCCAAATTCTCCTCTGGGTTCATGATGTAAAGCGTGACATCATCCGCATACAAGGAGATAAGCAGACTACGAGAGCTAAAGCCTATACCACGTGCAGTGTAGTGTTGCCGGACACGAGCAGCCAGGGGTTCCATTGCAATAGCAACAAGCATTTACAATGCAATGGTCTCGGCATCATTAAAGGTGGAGCGATTGGCATTGCTCATGACATTTCTTTTTTTCTTTAAATCATAAATAAATGGCATTGTCATTTAAATTGCCAATACACACCACTCTGCACTCAACAGCACACACCACTCTGCACTCAACAGCACACACCACTCTGCACTCAACAGCACACACCACTCTGCACCTGCAGTCACTACTCTGCACTCACTACTCTGCATTCCTCACTCTGCACTCACTACTCTGCACTCACTACTCTGCACTATACACTCACTACTCTGCACTCTACACTCACTACTCTGCACTCTACACTCACTACTCACTACTCTGCACTCACTACTCTGCACTCACTACTCTGCACTCACTACTCTGCACTCACTACTCTGCACTCACTACTCTGCACTCACTACTCAGCACTCTGCACTCACTACTCACTACTCTGCACTCTACACTCACTACTCAGCACTCACTACTCTGCACTCACTACTCACTACTCTGCACTCTACACTCACTACTCACTACTCTGCACTCACTACTCTGCACTCACTACTCTGCACTCACTACTCTACACTCTACACTCACTACTCTGCACTCACTACTTTGCACTCACTACTCACTACTCTGCACTCACTACTCACTACTCTGCACTCTACACTCACTACTCACTACTCTGCACTCACTACTCTGCACTCACTACTCTGCACTTACTACTCTGCACTCACTACTCTGCACTCACTACTCTGCACTCTGCACTCACTACTCACTACTCTGCACTCACTACTCTGCACTCACTACTCTGCACTCACTACTCTGCACTCACTACTCTACACTCTACACTCACTACTCTGCACTCTACACTCACTACTCACCACTCACTACTCACTTCTCTGCACTCACTACTCACTACTCACTACTCTGCACTCACTACTCACACTCTGCACTCACTACTCTGCACTCACTACTCACACTCTGCACTCACTACTCTGCACTCACTACTCTGCACTCTACACTCACTACTCACTACTCTGCACTCACTACTCTGCACTCACTACTCTGCACTCTACACTCACTACTCTGCACTCTACACTCACTACTCACTACTCTGCACTCACTACTCTGCACTCACTACTCTGCACTCTACACTCACTACTCACTACTCTGCACTCTACACTCACTACTCACTACTCTGCACTCTACACTCACTACTCACTACTCTGCACTCACTACTCACTACTCTGCACTCACTACTCTACACTCACTACTCTACACTCACTACTCACTACTCTGCACTCACTACTCACTACTCTGCACTCACTACTCACTACTCTGCACTCACTACTCTGCACTCACTACTCTGCACTCACTACTCTGCACTCACTACTCAGCACTCACTACTCTGCACTCACTACACTGCACTCTGCACTCACTACTTTGCACTCTGCACTCACTACTTTGCACTCTGCACTCACTACTTTTCACTCTGCACTCACTACTCTGCACTCTGCACTCACTACTCTGCACTCACTATACTGCACTCTGCACTCACTACTCTGCACTCTGCACTCACTAGTCTGCACACTCACTACTCTGCACTCTGCACTCACTACTCTGCACTCACTGCTCTGCACTCACTACTCACACTCTGCACTCACTACTCTGCACTCACTACTCTGCACTCACTACTCTGCACTCACTACTCTGCACTCACTACTCTGCACTCTGCATTCACACTCTGCACACTCACTCTGCACTCACTACTTCACACTCTGCACTCTACGCACTCTGCACTCTGCACTCACACTCTGCTCACTCACTCTGCTCACTCACTACTTCACACTCTGCACTCTGCGCACTCTGAACTGTGCGCACTCTGCACTCACACTATAATAATCCTTATGCAGAATACCTCTAAAGTATAAGCAGCTTGGGTTTTTCCTATAAGCGCCAAAGAGTCAATGATAGGAAAAGAGGGCAGACAGTGCTAACCCCATCTCCCCACCCACAGACAACCAAAAATTATCTTCTGCGTTGCTTTGTTCTAATAAATAATGAATAAGGAATTTAAAGTATATGTATCTATCGTATTCAATATATTTTAACACAATTGGTGTTCATGGTTACCTTTACAAACGTGAGATGAAGATGATGCTCAGTTTTTAGTTATATAAGTATATTTTGTCGAGTACATTCAAGTTCAACCCACTGGCTGTAAGCAACAAGCTGAGGATTAACGGGCGCGAAACAGCGTGGCGGGCGCGCACGAGACCAGCGTGGGCGTGCACATCAGCTGAAGATCGCCTGAGAAGACACCAAGTCTGCCTGCTGCCATGACTGACCCGCTGCGAGGGAAAGAGCCCAGTGAGTGGCGGTTGAGGGGGGGCGGCAGAGAGGGAGTGGGCAGAGAGGGAGGGTGTGTGTGTGTGTGTGAGTGTGTGTGTGTGCGTGCGTGAGTGTGTGCTTCCGTGAGTGTGAATGTGGAGCAAGAGATGTGCACGGCTCCAGGAGGCTCGGCGTGCGCGTCCACGATGTGCAATCGGCGCTCGTGCACCGCTCTGTCTCCGTTGGGAACGAACTCCGTGACAATACGTCTCGAAGCCGAGACCTAAAAAGGGGAATATGAGCGAAAGAGAGGAAAGCGATCAAAATGAGAGAAAGAAAGACAAAGAGGAGAAGAGAAGCTGAGTGCAGGGAATAGATGCAAAGCCTGTAACAGAAGTGTCAAAACATCTAAAATGACAAGTTTACAACACATTGATGGATGCGACCAGAGATTCCGGAAAGAAGCAACAATTCACTGGTCCAGTCAATATACCAATTTTTTCACAAATATAAATATTTTCTTTGCCTATCCTGAGAACAGGAAAACGAAACGTTAACAACGAGAGATGGCTATCATTTATTGGTAGACTGGACTTTGTAACTTATGAATCCCTGGCCTCTGACTGCTCCTTTTTACGTTCCAGTTTTGGCGACTGTTTTATTTGCTGTCACAAGTCCTCGTTGGAACTGGCCCAAGATTACAAAGTTTCTCAAATACCAATCTAAAGTTTATGACAACTAGCTTTACCATCCAGCTGTTAAACTTTGATTGGTAGATAACATGTTTATTGAAGGTTAATTATAACATTTACAAATGACAGTCTCATTATAAATGACGATTCGGATAAACTATTAAAACATAAAAATGTTTGCAGATCCTTGGTAACAGATATAAAAAAAAGTGGAATGAAAAACAACCTTTATACAAAAGAATTAGACTTTACGTTAAAATTAACTTTATCTCGGTGTTTAATGTTGTTGAATGTGGAAATTATAATATATAATTCATCTACTGTAACTGTTAAATATGCGTATTTCAAAAAATTCCCGAAATGGCACTATACACTCTTCGTGACAACAATTTTGTTTAAGTGCGGGGAAACAGTACAAGTGAACAGAACACAGCTATGCTACGGCTTGCATAATTGCACCAAAGCAAATTACACGAATTTCACACATCTCTAGTCTCCATGCCGTACCCCATTGTGGCCAGCCCTGTTGGCTTTGCCAGTCCTTGTTTCTATATAAGCAGCTTGATTGGGTGCCTTTATGAATGTGAGTGTCAATAAAGATATATGTATACATGAGTGTGACACTCGCACACGAATACTTACTGAAACATTAAAGTAATAACAAGCATTGGCATAGCCAATAGGTCTTGCCTTTGGGACCTTATAAGTGTTTAGCGATGCAACAGTTGATGTTGTTGCACAAAGGATGTTGTGCTGCATAACTAAATACTTATAAGGTCCCAAAGGTATGACCTATTGGCTATGCCAATGCTTGTTAGTCGAGAGGTGGGGCTGACCATCAGAGGCCTGGCCGAGGCCGCCTTTGTTTTGCAAACGTCGTTTGATAGCAGGTCCCATGCTGGCTGAAAGAATGCTCTCACCCGCTGGATTCAACAGGAACTACAACGCTTTAGGAAAGGCAGGCCATGTTCGTTTCCTATTCATGTAAATGAGAGCTTATCTGGCTGCTGGGCATATTGAGTCACCGACCATTAACCTGGTTCTCAGCCTTTAATGGACTGCATTAAAACACATTGTAAAGCAGCGGGAATCCCAGCAAAACATGCCCTTTAAGTTGTGAAAAATGTTAGTGAACAGTGAGGAGTCAGCTCCTGGCTTTAGTCATAGTGCAACAGCGAATCAACAAAATGATAGACAATTGTAAATTCAATGCAGCACATGAATTGTGTACCTGTACTCATCATTCTAAAGCACACCTGTAGACAAATTATACAGACATCTGGTGTTCCCCATGGGCGTGCTTCAGCCTCTCGTTACGTAACGTCCGTGTATAATAAATTCAGAATTACCCGCCCCAGCATGTAAAACGAGCCTGCAGCACGACCCCGGTCCGCGGTAACAGCCTGCACAAGTACCCACCTGGTCCCAGCGCAGCCAGAGGCAGGCGGCGGCGTCCAGTTGCGAGTCCCCGGTGCACCTGGGCAGCAGCTGGTTTGAGTTGACCCCATGGTGGCAGCAGCTCTTCTTATGCACGGGGTTAGCTAAAAGCTCGGGCTACGAAAGCTGCGCCATGGAAGCTTGGGGTGATGGAGCGCTGGGCGTTGCCGTCTACGAGCTCGGCTTCCCACGCAGCTTCCAACAGCCTCTCGCTCGCTCTCTCCATTAGGCACCGTTTGTTCCAGAAGGAACGCTGCGGAGGAGAGGGGCAGGAGGAAAGAGCCCACCCCTCTCAGTCAAAAGTAAATAACTGCCCTCACGCCGCCCCCTGCAGCGGGACACTGACAGCCGCGTGCACGGGCCGCCGTTCCCAACACCTGCGCACGCTCACTCCCGTTACCCTATTGAAGTCGCTGGATGCGGCGCGAGGACAGAACCATCCGAAAAAAACGTAAAAAGTAGATCCTGCAATCTTACATGAGCCAATCAGTCCAAGCTTCTATACAGATAAATGGGCACTCATTGTAACCTGATAATGCATTTGCTTTTAAAAACCTGTGTAGATTGCTATGTAGGAATCAATGTTACTTTGACAGTGTGTTAAGTGCTGTGTCTCCGGGCGCGAAACAGCGTGGTGGGAGCACGAGACGAGATGCAGTGCCGTGCGCGTGCACATCAGCTGTAGCGGCGCAAGCTGAACATCGCCGGAGAAGACACGCCCGACCTTCGAGCCTGCTGCCGAGACTGACCCACTGCAGAGAGCCCAGTGAGTGGACTTGGGGGGGGCAGGGAGGGGATGTGTGTGTGTGTGAATAGCATGCCATCTCTTGTCTCACTGTAAGCAGTGAAACTGAATGCTTGTTTGCCTGCGGGACAGGAGATGTGCACGGCTGGGGGGGGCGGGGCTGGGCTTGCGCGTTCACGAAGGGCAATCGGCGCTCGTCCCCCAGTCTACGTCCCTTCAGACCCATCTCGGCAACAATAGGTCTCGAAGCCCGAGACCTAAAAAGTAAAGGAGACAATGGGCATCCCTGCCTAGTGCCACGTGAGATCAAAAAGCGGTCTGATAACAGACCATTTACCTGTATGCGAGCCATGGGTGAGGAGTACAATAGTTTGATGCGATTCAGAAAGAGCAGACTAAAACCCATGCGCCCCGAGAATGAAACGAAGGTAAGGCCACTCAAACGTATCAAAAGCTTTGGTAGCGTCAAGGAACAGCACTGTGGCCTTTTCGTCTGGATGGAGATATTGCAGCACCGAAAAGATAGTTCGCAAATTATGGGAGGTCGACCTCCCCGGAATAAATCCGGATTGGTCCGGCAGTGCAATCATTGGCAGAAGTGGCTGTAATCTATTAGCAATCAGTTTCGCCAATATTTTTACATCCACATTAATCATGGAAAGCGGGCGGTAGGAGTCAAGTTCATCCTCGGGTTTCCCAGGTTTAAGGAGCATAAGATGTGTTGCATCCCTCATAGTCTGCGGTAACATCCCCTCCTCCAGTGCTTCTTCATAAACTGCCAGCAGCCTAGGCGCCAATTCCTCAGCATATGTCTTGTAAAAGGCCGTAGTGAGGCCGTCAGGGCCAGGACCCTTAGACAGGGGCAGGCTTTTAATGACCTGAGCCACATCCTCCACTGTAAATTGAAGGTCCATATACACGCTATGAGTATTGTTAAACCAGACCAATGCCAGTGTGTCAAGAAATGCCTTCAATTATTCGGTACAAGCACCCTGAGTAGTAGTGTACAATCGGGAATAAAATGTAAAAAAACTCACCAGATACCCCCTCCTGACCTCTAACTATGTCACCCTGTGCATTTCTTATCTCATGGACAAAGGACGCCAATCTACATGGTTTAATCATACCTGTCAGAGTGCGACATGGCCCATCCCCTTCGCCGTATCTGGGAGCCTCAGCATACTTGCCTAGGAATTTTGCTTCGCTCTTTGCCTCCTCTGCGTATTCTAATAGCAGCAATTTCAGTTTCTGCGCAGTGTGGGGATCATTTGTGGAGTAAAAAGTGCCCTCCATTGCCTTAATCTTGGATTCCAAGGAGGCTAGTGTACCGCGATTTACCTTTAGCACTCCCGCCTGTCTCGCAGTGCACTGGCCCCTAATCACCACTTTAAAGGCCTCCCAGAGCGAAGCTTCAGTGTCATCGGAGCCTTCATTATTGCCAAAATAATCCATTATATCTCCTCATATCTCCTCCTTAAAGGCCTCATCTAACAGTGCTTGCGGTGGGAGTCTCCAAGTAAACGTGCGGGGTAGTGATCCCAGGAGCGATAGCTGCAATAGACATGGTTCATGGTCGGACAATGTGCGTGGTAAGTGTGAAACATCCACGGTCCAGGCCGCAGCATTTCTGGTGATTAACCAAAAGTCCAAAAGGGACAATGCACTGTGATGATCCAATATACATGTGCCTTCCTTCACCAGTGGGTGTCTATTGCGCCAAATGTCTACTAGGTTGCTATCTTTAACTATGGACTACAGAGCGGCGCTCGCAGCCGGATGCAAGGCCCGAGCCGTTCCTCTCCTATCCATGGCATCATCAAGTACAGAATTATATTCCCCACAGTACAGTGTCATATCCTGTCATCTTGATTCTGGACCACATATCATGAAAGAAATCAGGGGAATCTATATCTGGACCATAAATCACAGTGATCACTAGGGGCATTCCCCCCAACATGAGTACATGTGCCCCCATCTGCGATTTCGCAGCCTCGGAGACGGCGTAGCATTCAGATGTGTCTCCTACAACAGGCAGATGTCAATATTATGCCTGGTTAAGTAAGCATGTACAAGCCTGGACTTTCGACAGTCGTTCAGCCCTCTAATGTTCCACGTTAACAAATTCAAAGGTTTTGCGTGTGTGCATCTAGAAAAGTCCCAGCAGTGGGGAGTAGGTAGTCGATCAGCAGAAAAATCAAATCGCAGAGTGTGCACCATGACCAACATCAGTTGCACGTACTGGCATCAAACAAACTAATAAACCCCAACCCCAACCCACCACCCACTCCAACACCCAAATCAGGTTGCAGAGTAACCCTCCCCAGCAGCGCAAAACATAACAGTCTTTTGAAAATGTAAGGGAAATCTCCCAATGGGGGGGCGTAGTGGCACCAGCAATCACCCCTGAGTGAACAGGGAAGCTAGGATTTCTGCAGTGTATGGTACAAGCCCTCCCCGACACCCCTAGGCCAATTCACTAACAGAAAAAATAGAACAGTAAGACCCACAATCACATCTATAAAAGTTACCACACATTTCAGCGTTACGTTGAAAAGGCACTTAAGATAGCCAATACAGTATTACACCAGTCAATCGTTATCGCTGAGTTTTCCAGTCATCGATGCCGCTGCTCCACGAGATTCTTTGCTTTTTTTACCTCCGTCATGCTTAGCAAATTTAGGGCAGATTTTGCATCAGTAAAATAGTGCACAGTATCATCATAGGAAACTTTTAATTTGGCAGGGTAGAGCAGAGAATAGGAAATCTGCGCCTGATTAAGTATCCGCTTGGCCTCTAAGAATTCATGTCTTCCCGCCTGAACAGCCGGGGCAAAGTCCTGGTAGAACAATATGTTGTTACCTTGGTAAGACAATTGGCCTTTCTCCCACGCCAGTCTCAAGATGTTATCCTTGTCCTGATAGTTCAGCAATTTGGCCAAGATCGGTCTCGGCAGACCCCCCACCGGAGGCTTCTGACCCAAGGACCTGTGTGCTCTTTCCACCACAAACACAGGGGATAGGTGAGGGTCAAACAACGCATGGAGGAGATCCGCCACATAGGTTTCCATTTTGGCAATTGCAGTCGTCTCCGGAATACCTATATTGCGTAGGTTATTCCTCTGGGACAGCGTCTCCAAATCATTGTTCTTGGCACGAATTACTCCCAAGAGCTGGTCCATATGCAACAGTTGCTCCTTGGTTTCAACTTGAAACTCATGAAATTTGGTTTGTCGGTTCTCCAAGGTGTCCAGTCGAGTTTCATGGACAGTGACTTGGGCTTTTACAGAGTCTAGCTGTGTGGTCAGGGTGTCCAGCTTAGAGTCCATATTCCTCAGGCTGGAGCGTATTTCTAACATGAGGGTGCGCAGGTCCTCTCATTGATCCTCCGAGCGCGTCTTCTTCTGCTCCTCCAATTGCGGCTCAGAAGACGGTTCATTTTGGCCATGGATCATTTATCAAAATTAGGCTTTGGTTGCTTGTCGTCTTGCTTGCCCATGATGAAGCAACCAGGTAGCAGTCTTCAGAGGCTGAAATCAAGGCAGAGGCCCCTGCTCCAAGTATGCCCCGTTGTCTCTCAGCCGCCGGTCCTCTCCGCACGGGCAGCTCAGTGCGAAGCATGCAGATCAGCCTCCCACAACACAATCACCTCAAAGAGCTGCAATGGTGCGCTATACCTGTTCCCACACGATTACCTCCAATGAACCACAGCACCAGTGTTTGTCAGGCGAGACAGGAGGGGCAGGCACCAAGGTCGCCTTTTCGTATAAGGTATAGAGGGGAAATAAGCTCCCAGGCCACCCGATGGACAGGAGGGGCATCACAGATGTAAAGGCCCAGCACAGGTGTCAGACTGCAAGCACAGTTCAAGTCAGCAGGTAAGTGGTCAGGGGGACAGAGACAAACCACAGTGGCCCAGGGGGGCTACCCTCAAAGTGCCGCAATGGTAAACTGCAGGGGTATCTCACCCGCACCTGCAAGACTCAACTCCCAACAACAAAGCGACCGGGCAGCAGGGTTCATGTACAGCTATTGTCCCAGGGAGCACAGCTCCACCACACCTTTAATCACTCTGCTTGGAAAATGTGGCAAGATGGACTTCCAGGGGCACAAAGGCTCTCTACAGTGTTGAACTCCCTTCCATGACAGGCCTGCCCCAGGCACCGTAAAATGGCTCCCCCTACTAGCAGCCTTCACCTGCATGCCCCTGGCAAAGCGTGGGGCGAAGTGGGCAGGTTTCACTCACCACTTCGTTTGCCCCGTTTCGCAGGCTGATCCTCCGGGCACAGCAGGCAAGGATATGTCCTCAGGGGGAGGGCAGGATGCCTCCACGGATCGTGTCCACAGTCCCCTGCCCTCTGATCGTGAAGACTCCAAAATGGCGGCTGGGGCGCCTCTACGCCTTTCCTGGACCTCACCACTCCACGACCAAAAGCGTCCTCCAGTATTAGAGGGGCCAGGCACCACAAGGATTAAGAGCCTCCCCGCTTCTCTTCAGCACTGCAGCCACCTCCAGCAGCCAGTCGGGTCCATAGCCAGGCTCCTCATCCTCGCTAGCATCTTCGGGCACACTGCGCCGCCGAAGTCCCAGGCTCAATTTCCGAGACGGCTGGCCTCCTCACACAGCTGCAGACAGCACCCATGTCACCTCACCGGAAAGCCTCCTTAGAGCACAAACTGCCCACCGCTACAATCCACCGCTGGTCAGCAAAGCAGGGGTGTTGGGTTTAGGCTCCCCACAACACCATATGGCAGGATTAT
Organism: Lissotriton vulgaris; assembly: GCF_964263255.1. Lineage (NCBI taxonomy): Eukaryota > Metazoa > Chordata > Amphibia > Caudata > Salamandridae > Lissotriton > Lissotriton vulgaris. The sequence continues at coordinate 1,537,970,429 of NC_141694.1, forward strand.
TGAAGGACTATTCACCTAGCTGGCGGTTCTCACTCAAAGAACGGCCATTCCGCTGCACGGCAGACCATGCCCCCAATGTTTGGGGGATTGTTGGTAAGCTCCAGACAATAACCAGATTGGATAATTCCAAGAACCCATGTGTCTGAAGTTATTGTATGCCAGATGAAAAGGAATTGAGAGAGACATCCCCCGACTGGTGTGGAATGATCGGGGGAAGAGGAGACAAGTCACTGTTTATTTGTTGAGTGTGAGGTGCGGGGTGTGGAACCTTATCCTCTTCCCTTGCCATTATTGCCTCTGATTCCGCCTCGAAAGTGAATTTTTGAAGAGGATGACTGACTATTGCCTCAATATGATGTTGAGGTGTTGTTCGTAGATATGCTTTTGGAGCTACCTGTGTTGAAGAGCGACGAATAGAACCCCTATTGGATGGGGACTGCAGGGCTCCCATGGAATTTGCAACATCTGTGTCCTTTTTCAACTTCTCTAAGGAAGTGTCTACCACAGAACCAAAGAGATGTTCTTTAACAAAAGGTAGATTTAAGATAGAAGCCTGGACTTTGGGTTTAAACTGTGCCTACGTAGCAAAACACTGGTGTTGATTGAACGAGCGGCAGTGTCAGCTTACCTAAAGGCCATCTAATGGAAGTGTTTGAGATTAGTTTCCCTTCCTGAATCAGGTCATGTGCTTTAGCGTTGTGTTTGTCAGGTAAAAATTGGAGTAATTGCTCCAATTCATCATAGTGCGCTCTGTTGTATCTAGCAAAGAGTGCCTGAGTATTGGCAATACACAAGTGATTGGCTTCTTGAGAAGCCACTCTTTTCCCGAAGGCATCTATTAGATTGGATTCCTCGTCTGGAGGAAGGGCATCCCCGAGACTTGTGAGTTTGCCTATTTATGGGCATTAGAAACCACTATCGAATATATTGGTAATTGAAACTTGTTGTAAATTGTATCTGATGGTGCAGGTTTATACTTTTTTATCTACCCTTGGCGTAAGAATTCTTGCACAAACAGGATCTTTAAAGATGTCGTCCGCATGTCTTAGCATACCCTTAAGCATGTGCAGTGTATGAGTGGATCTTTGGGAAGAGCTTAGTGTCTCAAAGAGAAAATCCTCCTCAAGTGACTCTTTATGAAGCTGGACCCATTATATTCAGCAGCCCTATTTATTAACTCTATGTACCCTATATTGTCATTAAGTGGAGAGGGTTTTGTAGGGTATAGATCTGGATTGTTATCTGTGTTTTGGATCTGTATTATAATTGTCCCATGGATCAGGACTATTGTTGTCTACTGCATCTCCATCCCCGTCATCCTGGTTGTCAGGCCATTATGGTGGTGGTGAATTTGTGGGTCTTATTAACAAATTTGGGTTCGGTGGGGAAGAAGGTGATAGAGGAGGAGGAGAGTGGTTAGTCCCAATAAGTTTATTCTTAAGAGGAATATGGTAAGTGTCCTCTGTCTCTGGTTTGTGTTTTAATGGCAATTTTGCATGAATATGTTCAGTTTTGGGATTGATAGACAGTTCCTTTGGTTTCGGGTCCATGTTTGAAGGTGGGACATCGAAACGATGCTCCTTTGAAGGAGTCGGGGTGGTTTTTGAGCTGGTGTTTTCAATGTTGAAGTGCTCAAAACAAAAGTTAATTTTGGTTCCGTATCAGAGGGATTGTCACCAAAATGTGCTTTGGTTTCGGCGCCGATGGTTTCGGCTAGGGGCAGGAATGGGGCCGAATCGACTGGAAGGCATTAATATGTGTTTCAGTGCTGGGCCCGATTGCGGGACATTGGAAACCTGTTCTCTGTGCCGACCTCGGCATGAAGGCAGAGGTGGAACCGGAAACAGTTTCTTACGCAGAGATAGAGTCTGGGTCAGGGAAGTATTGCTACTCATGGTACACAGACTCTGCAGAATGTCTTCATCCATGTCTGACTCGGCTTCAGACAGGGAAATGTGCTTGTCCTCTTCCTCAGGTCCTTGAGCGTTGTTGGCGTCTTGGTTCTCCAAAGAGGTCCGGAATGGAGCCGCTATGTTGATGCTGCATTTCGTGACGTCGAACCTGACGGTGACGGAGAGCCTTCTTTGATGGGAAGGACCTACACATGTTTCTGTCTTATTTGTCGTGCTCTTGGGAGAGACACAAGTTGCACAATGCACACTTCAAACGAGTTGGTGAACGGGTACTAAGCATGGCAACGAGGGCAGAATTTAAAGGAAGTCCGTTCCATTGACTGAGAACTTGCCCGACGCAGCTAGGCCTAATGGCCTTCCACGAAGTTTCCCGATCAGAAGAGATTTTTTCTGTACAATACGATACACAGAGAATGGGAACTACAATCGAATATCAATACCGTTGAGGGTAAGTGGATTGCGCACCGTGGGGAACCCGAGAAACAGTGTTGTACTTGAGTGCAGCAATACACGTCCGTACATGATGGCGGAAAAAAATAATTCAACAATGGAGTTAATGCCCATGCGCACCACCACTGAAAGGAGGAGCCAACTACCCAAGCGACCGGAAAGACCTCTTTGAAGAAAAACAAAGTGAAAACATCCGGACCCAACGCAAGACGACAGGAGCATGCAAAGCACGTGCTCCACAGCTCACAGGCCTCAAACATACATATTTTTATAAATACTTTGTATGGTTCTTTTTTACTTAATCTATACTATTGGATTGCATTCTGGTAAAACAAGCTGCTTTACACTCCTTCGGGCTAAGCCTGAAGGCTTGTCTCCACAGCTACCACTTAGAGAGCTTTCTAAGGTTGTCTAAGACCTCTTGAATCACCATAAGAGTTGTCTGGACTGGTGCAAGGTGTTCACTTACATAGTGGACCTCATAAACCAGGCCAACTTCTCACACTCATGATATGAAATAGTATTGGCATTGTAAAGGTCAAGGTCAGTATCCCCACGGAAATGGCATCATAGTCGTCCCACAGGTCGTTTTGAGGGTGTGGGTCCCAGAGCATGCCATATGGGTCATATTGAGACCTAGAGCTGTCTCCCCCAAACCAGAATGTGGCGGTCCCTCAGTAGAATCACGAGGCAGGTCTGCTGGTGAAAATGGCAAGGAAGGGAAGGAGAGGAAGGCAAAGGAGGCAGAAAAGTGCGAGATGGAGGTAGACAAGGCAAAGAAGGTGATGGAGTAGTGCCCCCATCATGGCACTGACGTTTCTCAGGCACCAGCTTTAAAGCTGGATTCAGAGCTTCCTTGAAAGTTAATTTGCTCTTGGGAGGAACAGGATCCTTTGCCTTGAGAAGAGGCTGAGCTAGAATTTGTCTGGTCTCAGGATGGATGTATATGCACTGCTATATGTCATTCACCTCCTCTTGGAGGCACTGGAGGATGGGCTGGTCTTTATTCTCAGAAGTGGTGCATGTAGCTGCCCTGGCCACCGTTTTGGTGCTGAGAATGGCCACTGACCTGCGAGCACCAAGCTGGATTTCGGCTCCGAATATCTCAACTCTGGATCTAGCATCGGGGGGGCAGTGTCACATATTATACATCAACCTTATCCATACTGATGCACTATGGTATATGTAGTCATTGGCCACAAACACTGTTAAAGTACTTAGGGATATATTTGCAGCTTATATTTTGGCAAACAACTGCTTAGGTTATTTATTGGCCAGAAGACCATAAGAGACTGACAGAATACAGTATATGCAGTGTTACATAGATGATGAAAAGGAAAACACAACAAGTACAGTACATACAAATGGAAACTTCTATATGGATGCACAGAATACATTTAGAGAAGGAAACAATACATTTGTGATAATAAACATAGTGGGTAGTAAAAAAGCTGTCAATCAAGGACTAAATAAGTGGGTGGAATTATGTAAACTGGCTAGTTTCCCCTCCCACCAAACCTGTACAGTTTCCATTCCATTTAGGGTCAGGAAATGGCTGGTTCTTTAAACCCCATGCCAATATAACACGGATACAAGATTTCTTGCACTCTTGCTCTCTTCGTTGTAAACATCTCTGTGGCAGGTCCATGTAGTGCACACCTTGATCTTCCCACCCCTCACAATTTACATGTTCAATACATTGTAATTGTATGCACTTATGTTTGAGAATCACACAGTAGTAAAACCATTTAGCTCAGCAGGTATTGTTTTGTGAATACCTGGAAGACATATATTGAGCCATTAGCGGCAGTCAATTGAGTTTTAGGGCCAATAATAGCTTTCTGATTTGAGCTCTTCGTCTTTAAGAAAATCTGTGCTTTCCTTCGCTATCTAGCTTGGAAAATCCACATCTTTCAACCTTAGTGTTACTGTTACAAAAGGGCAGAACCATTTACACTGAACTGCTCTTTGTGATAGGAACTATGCAGAATAGAAAGGACTTCACTCAAAATATGTGGTTAGTGTATATGTTTATCTTTGAAGATATATGGGCAAAGTAATATTTTAATAAAGCATTAGAAAACTAAATGTACTACTTCAGCATTTAGCATGCAAAAGTTGAAGTTGAAGAGGCATTTTTTAGTATATTATGCTCCGACGAAAATGCCCATGTTTTGAATTCTGTTACTCATTTATTAATGTTTAACATTTGCAATGAAAATGTTCGTGAGAGGTTCAACACTTGTTTACAGTGCCTAAATTCCTACAAAGGCTCGATACAGTTGGCGGTGTGAGGATTTTTAAAATACATTAAAATAGGGAAGATACCCACGAGAGACCATGTTTCAACGAGCATGTAAAACAACAGAGCATCTATATATGTACTCTCCCCCGCCCCCTGCTTACAGTGTGATAGTATGAGGGGTGGACTTCAATTTTTTTTTTTTTTACAGTAACACTATTTCCATTTTCTTTCCAACCTTTTAAAGCAGCACATTTTATTAGGGCTTCCTGTAACTAGGCAACAAAAAAGCAGGTATTGCCACCTCGGAGGATGATTTGTGAATTCAAGTAAGACCTGCACGTTTTTGTAGCCACGCCACTGCAATCGTGTACAATTTGTCATATCGTGACTTAAATGATGCAGAAAATGATACTGTATAATGAATTCATCTATTTAATTAGAAGATATGAAAAATATAATGTGCCATACTGTTGTAATAACTGGCCTAATTTAGACAATAAATGAGAATACTGAGTCTCAGTCAGTGTCTCTTCTATTGTACAATTATATTCACATGTTATTTGGCATTCTAGCTGAAGGTACGCTGTGATTTTGTCATTAATTGTATTCCTGCATTATTGTTTGGTCTCTTGACCCTAAAAACTTCAAATTTCAACGTTGCATTTTATGTCATCTTAGTTGGCTTTAGTGCACCATGCTTTTGACATTGTCATGGCCTCAAGGTACTGTGGTCAGTAACTGGACTGACGACACTGGGAATACCAGAGCCTGGCTTTGTATTGGGGAATTGGTTAAGAAAGGGACGTCGTAGTGGTCCGGTTATATGAGGCAGACATTAGCTTCATTGTTTCATGTGGGAGTTTGTCACGGGGTCATTATCCACATGCATGCATACCGCCATCTCATTGGCACTGTGTCTCTTGCTATATGTACTTGCTAGCATCCTCATGTGTACCCCAGTGTCTTCATGTTCCAGTGTATGTATCCGACTCTCCATGCCCCTTTGCAAATTCCAAGGGTAACGGACGTAACATCGCACACCTTTTGCTCAAATGACCTTACAGCAAGTGAGATCACATGAACGTTGACCTTTAATTGTGCCAGGAAGTGATGTCATATGAGCTTAATTCTGATCACACGCAAATCCATGGCACAATTCTTTTTTAAAGTGTGGCTGGGCCAGGGACCTTGGAGGTGTTGCACACTGTTTTATTTGGTAATGAGACACAGTACCCCCCTCCCTGAGCCTCTGTGAGAAACCAGGGATCACGTATCCTGGTGCCAAGGTTTAAAATGAAGAAAGAGGGGCACGCAAGTCCCCTCCCAGATCCTTATTAGGCCCGGGTCCCCATTTCCCAGGCCTGAAATTAATATTCAAAGGGGAGGGGGGCCATGCAGCCCCTCCTCCCCAAGTCTTATTAGGCCCGTGGACCCCATCCCCCAGGTATAAATTAATAAAAAAGTGGAGGGGGTCATGCTGCCTCAGGGTCGGCTCTGCTGCTGTGTCCTGGGGAGTCTACACCCAGGACAGAGTAGTTTCCCTGCCTGGTGTAGAGTGGAGTGAGGTAGAGTCGAGTGGGGTAGCGTGCAGTGGCGTATAGTGGAGTGGTATATAGTGGAATACCGTATATCAGAGTGGCATAGCGTGGATTGGCATGGAGTGGAATAGCATAGAGTGGAGTGCCGTACAGTGGAGTTGCATACAGTTGAATAGTGTAGAGTGGATTGGCGATAGTGTAGTGATACACTGTGCAGTGGTGTACATTGGAGAGTGTTAGAGTGGAGTGGCATATAGTGGAGTGGGGTTCAGTGGAGTGTTCTAGAGTTGACTGGCATAGAGTGGGATGAGGTACAGTGTAGTGGCGTAGAGTGGAGTAGCGTAGAGTGGAGTAGCATAGAGTGGAGCAGCGAATACTGGAGTGGCATACAGTGGAGTGCGATAGAGTGTAATGGTATAGAGTGGGATACCGTACAGTGGAGTAGTGTACAATAGAGTAGCATACACTAGAGTGACATAGAGTGGAGTTTTGTATAATGAAATACCTTACAATGGGGTGTGGTACAGTGGAGTGGGATAGTGTGGAATGTTCGTAGAATGGATTGGAATAGTGCAGAGTGTAGTAACGTAGAGTAGAGGAGCATATAGTGGAGTACCGTAGAGTTGAGTGGTTTAGAGTGGAATAAGGTTGAATATTACTGGCATACAGTGTAGTGGCGTAGAGTGGAGAGGCATATAGTGGATTAGCATACAGAAGAGTGGCAAAAATGGGGTGTCATGCAATGGAATAGGGTAGAATATAGTAGGGAAGAGTGGATTGGCATAGAGTGGAAAGTTGTAGAGTGGAGATGCACAGTGTAATAGCGTACAGTGAATTGTTGTAGAGTGGAGTGGAGTATAGTGGAGTTGCGTACAGTGGGATGGCTACAGTGCAGTGACATAGACAGGAGTGGCGTAGGGTGGAGTAGCATACAGTGGAATGGCATCAATGGGGAGTTATACAATGGAATTGGATAGAGTGTAGTATGGAAGAGTGGATTGGCATAGAGTGGAGTGTCATAGGGTAGAGATACACAGTGTAATAGCGTACAGAGGATTGTTCTAGAGTACAGTGGTGTATAGTTGAGTTGAGTACAGTGGAGTGGCGTAAAATGCAGAGGTGTACAGAGCGCTATGGTAGAGTGCGGCAGCGCGCACTAAAGTGACATACAATAGAGTGGCATAAAGTGAAATAGTGTTAATTGTAGTGTCATACAGTCAAGCCGAGTACAGTAGAATAGGGTACAGTGGAGTAGCATAGAGTGGATGTGCGTACAGTGTTTAGGCGTATACTGGTGTGACTTAGAGTGTTATAGGGTGCAGTGTAGTTTATAGAATAGAGTGGCATATAGTGGAGTGAAGTAGAGTCGAGTGGTGTACAATGGATTATCGTAGAGTAGAGTGGCATATTGTGGAGTGACATATAGTGGATTGTAAAAATTTCCAGTACTCCATTGTATTTTTTTTTTTTACATATTTGGTTTATTTTATTAATTTTTGGTACAGTGTTACTATTGAGGCTGCACAGCAATACTCCATCAATATTTTTTAAATATATAGAAACGTATAAATATTTTTCTCTATCTATTACCACTTAGATAAGGTGGTAATAGTTGGGGGAAAAATATCAAGCTCAATACTTACCTACATCTAAGGGAAATATGCAAAACACAGGCAAAGTATACCTAAAAACAACATGGGCAGTCATTAGCCAATCACTCCTGAAAAATATAGCAAAATTCCACGAATTTCCATGAGAATACTGGGGCTAAAGATCTCACTAACTTAAAATGCCTTAAAATGGAAACAATACTTACCCTACTTACCTCTTGTACCTAAAAGGATCATCTGAACACCATAGTGTTTAATCAACTAAAAATCTGTGGGGAATGCATTGGTGGAAAAAATGTTTTGGGATCTCTCTTTTATCTTTGAACCCCATGACCAATCTTCGCAAAACTTTGCATCATCTGAAAATGTAGAAGGAAGAATAGGTCTGAAAAGTTTCAAACAGAAGGAGGGTGGGAGCACACTGCCTCACATCAAAGCACTGAAATTTGCCCAAATGCATCATGGTAAATGTACACATGTCTAGAGATAAACAACACCCCGAAAGTAAGAAACTAGGCAAAAAGTTCACTTTTTTGGGAGGTTTTGTCAAGATTCATCACAAGGGGCAGAAGTTATTAACAAACCAAAAAAGTCATTTTGTATGGAAATGCAGACCTAACTATAACTTCCCAGTGGTGACTGCCCCTGGGTAATATAGATTCTATTATATGCAGATTTCTAAAGCACAGGGTAAACCACAGACTTCCCAGCACTAGCTGAACCACAGTATAGCACCTGAGCTGACAGGAACCATCTGATGAAGTCTTAGTTAGTTGGGAAAGATTTGAGCTGTTTCGGATGTTATTGAGGAGTCGGGAAGCAGAAGACCTCAGCATTCTGCTGGTGGTATATAGTATCAACAATGCCGTAATCAAGGAGGGTCCTTTAGAGTGAAGCCCTCTATGTGCTAGACATAATGCTTTGAATTTTACCAGTTTCTGAACAGGGTGCCAAAGGAGGCAGGCCAAGGCAATTTTTACCGAAGTATGTTTTGGGACATTGAGTAGCACCCATGCTGATGAGTTTTGAATGACCTGGAGTCTTTTGTTTCCATATTTTGGAGAGCCTAAGTATAGGGAATTCCCATAGTCCAGGCAAAAAAGAACTAGGGATTGGACCACAATTCTTCTGGGGGTAATGAGTAATAGGTCTAGAATTTGTTGGAGTGTACTAAGGACGCCAATGCAGGTAGCAGCAAATTTGTTTGCTTGTGCCTCCTTACAGAGAGGCCTAACTAGCCATATCCCAGGCTTTTTCCCACTCACTTATTCAATTTAGCACATCATCCTTCATTTCATAATGCTGTGAGATGACGGAGCTGTGTGTCTGTGCCCCAGCAAAGAGCTAAACACTTTTTTGGTTATTATTTCATCCTAAGAAAAAAAATATTTGAAATGTTTGACTCCTTTCTGGGGTCCAGGCACACGTATTGGTGTCTCAGCAAATAGCCTAATGCTATTTTGATTTTTACTTAGAGTAAGGAAAAAAGGTAGCAAGCAAAGTAGACATATTGAAGTTCATAATTACAGAGAACAACTATAATCCCAAGGGAAGATTGGAACTAAAATAATGCTTCTTTAACCAGTGTGGATTTGGATGAGGAAGGAGCTGGAAGGCCACAGATCAGTAAGGTCTAGTCTAGGCTAGAAGAGAGTTCTGCAGCCTGGCTAAGGATTGGTTTGAATTAGAGTTGCATCTTGGATTAGCTCAGGATTTGATAGCCAGATCAAAGTTCCTGATTCTATACAATTTGTAATGAAGTTAACATAACCTAACTGCAGACCAATTTGCACCATCAAGGGAAGCAGCCAATGGTTTCTCTTCTTAGAAGCAATATGTAATGTGATGCACAGCTGGGCATTTGACTGCCTGACTAAAAATAATTATTCAGCTGTTATGATATTAGTGACTGCCTCTTGGTTGGTATGTATCCACCCAATATTCTATTGACAACTGGGCTATGCCCTACAATCTTCCATTACTCCAGGTCAGGATGCAAGTTGGGGACTCTATGCTGCACCACAGAGAAAATATGGCAGCCAAAGCTCTGAATTGCAAACTGGATGGCTTGAACAAGTCTGTGAGGGAGAAAGAGTTTGGTGGCTGTGCTAAAGAAAAGCTATCTAGATTGTGCATGGTAAGATTTTCACTGCATCAAAGTCATGGGAGGAAAGGAGATGACTCTAGGTGAGGTGTTGGTTGTACCAAAGCTGGAGACAATGTAATCTGCTGCAGTGATACCGCTGCAGGTCACCAGGTCAAGTATTGTGGAAGTTGAACAGTGCGGAAAAGAGATTTCAGGGTATAGGAACCACGGACGGATGCCTTAACGGCCTACAGCAGAGGGACTGGGTGGTGCTGATTATGACAGAGAGTGGCCAGCCCTCCCCTTTCAGGTTCTGACTACCAGTGAGCACCAAGAGAAGGATTCTCTACAAAACAACATAGAGACAGGGTCGAGTTTTAGCATGTGTTAATCATGAATGCTGGAGCCCTTCTCACCTATGTATGCTGGGTGAGGGGTTGCTGGTTGCTGGTGGCGGCTTCTGTCTGACCTCTATGCTTGGTGAGGTAAGGGGCTAAGTTTAAGGTGTGAATGGAGAGCAGAAGTGATAGAAAGTACAACAGTGGTTCATAGGCTAAAGATTTGCTTTAACTGATGCAACTGTGTTACTTAATGAAACGTATATATCTATTTGCTTGTGAACCAGGTGTATGTACACAGCAGTAACTGTTCTCATCTAAAACACTCAGGTAACTTTTTGGTCTTGTTCACACACAAGAAAATAAATAATGGAGGGGTTTATCCTAGGTTTTGTAAGAAATTGAGTTGTAGTGTAGTTCCTATTTTCCCTATAGGCCCTGCGCATTGGAATAACATAAACAGCAGTGTAGTCGTAGGACTGCGGTCTTCTAGGTCTCTACTGACTATGTTAGACTTAATTTAGGTTTGCGCCAGCTAGCTCAGAGGTCACTGGAAACTTTCTTGACTGAATAGGAAGTGATCAGCTTCCCTGGCTCAGACAAGAAGGGATTCACCTTCCGACAACCGCAAAAACATGACAACTTTGCTCCTCAGAATAAGAGTCAATCTCTAGAGTCGTGTGAAACAATAGACAGCTATTTCACTCAGTCAGTTGTGCAGATTTTACTTTCACCAGGATGCAGAGAATAGAGAGACGGGCGTTTTCAATAAAAGATATTATTTATTGAGCAGTCTTCCTTCTCATGCAAGAGAAATGAATTGCCACAATTGCAAGACTTGTTATTATAAAAAGTGCGTACAGTAAAAGGAGTATTAGGAAATAATACTGTAAAAGCATTGATATGGTTTCTTAGCCATAAGATGGTTAAAATGAGTAAAATATATACATTCATATATACATTGGCTAACGACCTCAACTGGTGCTTCTAACTACGCCTACCCCGGTGTACCTGACCTAAGCCTAATACATGGGAGGGAGTAAGTAGCAGTTTAAGTTAAGTTGGTTTTGCCAAGAGTTTGTTTCAAGAATACTCTCTAAGGGTTTAGTCAGCACCGTACCTCTGGAATAGAATGCAGGAGGTCTGGTATCTCCTCTCAGGACCCGATATCCCAGTTACCCGCAAGGGTAGGCTGGAAACGCCGGAGCTGGATTTTCTCGGCAGGAGAAAAGACAGATTCTTTCTCAGCGTGTCAAGGAGGAGGGGCAGCGTCCGTGGGCTTCTCGCATCTGCTGGGCTCTGCAAGGGACAGCTGTTCTGCTCCAGTATTCACCACCACCGAGCGCTTGCTTAAGGCAACGTTGGTATATTTATACCTGAAAAGTGCCGAGTTTGACGTAAGTTTATGGACATAAGACGTCAATAAAGATGTCACTACGAACTAGTCGTTCTTACAGTGCTCGCAGGAGTTCTATTACTAATCAAAACAAAGCAAGCGTGGCTTTCCCAGGTTGCTGGGGGGTTTGAGATGTCGAAAGAACTCGGTGTGCTATCTAGGAATCTAAGGAAGTGGCTTCTGCTGTGTCATGTACTGTCATGAGCTGCAGAGACGAGTTACTGAAATATGGCTCTGATCGTTATGCCATTATAGGGATATGTATTGATTATAGCTGTATAGGGGCATGAGGTCACAATATTGATCGGGGTCCTAGATAAAACACAACACCCACTCCACAAATTTATGTCAATCAAATTACTAAAACCTAAAGCAATAAGAAGCACGTGTATTCATACCCACCCCAAAATACATTTGCATTTGAAATGGTGTACTTGAAATACATGGAAATGTATTGGTACTGTACGTTATCAAGCATAGTAATCATTAAAAAATATTGCATATGTAATTATTTGAACGATTCTGCAAAGATTTACACATGAAAAAGTCTCTAAATACAGAAAAGAAGGGCGAGACTATTTCATCACAAATAAATACAATTTGATGTAAAATGTGCTAGAGGCTAAGGTAAATTTTTGTCTCTAGATCTATTAAAAATAGAAGCTCTGTTCTTTATGAATAGTTCTACTTTAAGCAAAGGATGTGTGCCAGAAAAGAAAAGGTACATATTTTGGAAAAATTGAATCCATGGTGAGCGGGGAAAAATAGTTCAAAACGCTTTTCAGTAGCTTTTGTTTATCAAAGCTGAAGGCCGAATTCAGAGTTCATGGGAACGCTGTGTGCCGGAATGTTTTTCCCAAAAGTTATTGTTTCTGTTTAGGGAAGAACATCATTTCAAACAGGCTCGCAAAGAATTGGTCTATATATTCAGGTGACAGTTCGACCAAGTTCGATAATGCTGTAACTTGGCAGTTGTGAGAATGATTGCTATCATCGATTTCAAGATCAGCAATGCTCACAGAAGGTCGTACCTGGGTGATGCTGCTTTCATTTCTTGCTTCACTGCCACCACCTAGTCGTAGTGCAGGAGTCTCAACGAATGCCGTCATCAGGATTGGTAACCGCTGGGGACAACACGATGCGTGAGCCGTTACTGGACTTAGCAAAGTATCGACGTCCATTGGTATTGCTGATGGCAGTGCAAGACAGGTGTCTAACACGCATTCCTCTCCGCATAGCATACATCGAAGCACAGGTAAGATGCAGGTCGGCCATATAGGTCTGAATAAAAGAAACCAGGTCATATTAAGATCTCGTAGCCGAGCTATCCCAAGGACTTTAGTTATGCGGTCCCGGTAGCGTATTGCTAGGATCGTTTCTTCCATCCGTGCCGGAGTCATGTCTACGTTTTGGTTTGCCATATCGGAGCAGGAGAGTCAAAATTAAAATACCTGCTACGAGTCCCAAAAGTAGTGGTACGCCGCCAAAAATCGAATGTACAAAATTTGGAAAGATACCCAGGACCGCTTCAAATGGTGTTAACAGTCCCGAAAAAACTGTCTTAAATACATTCGAGATACCACTGGCATTCGACATATTTAGTATTTGGCTGAGCATTTCTTTGAAATGCACCGGGCAATTTGTTGATAAAAGTGCATGTATCTCTGCCGCCGTCCTTGCAACTTGGAGATCATACGTCTCTTTTGATGACGAGATGGGCACTGTTGTCTGCAAAAGTACAGACTTCATTCTGCTTAAAGTATCAATTCATATAGAAGAGATATTCAAATTAGGGCAAATCGGAGCCACTGAGTCTTCAAGGCCGTTCAGATACAATGCTTGCATACAGCAAGTGACCATGGAACTCACGCTTAAGAGATATGCTTGGCACCAAGCCACAACAGCTGTGATCCGTTATTAGAACGTAACTCCCGTTAGAAAGTTGCCTAAAGAATGGCTCTATTTGTGCTGCAGGTGTGCCATGTTGGTGGCATGAAAGGTTGTTTGAAGTACCCTCACAGGCCCCATGTAAGTTAATACCTTGGCACAAAAGTATACCGCTTAGTGAATGTTTACACTCTTTACCACTAAGAAATACATTTTTGTTGTCGTTACTATAACATGTGTGAGTATAAGGTAATTTCCATGATGACTTAATGTATCCTTTACCCAACTTTTCATACTGGCCTGCCGGTATATATTCAAGGCAATTTTTAAATTGGAAAGTTGTTATCGGAATTGTGATAATCCCGTGTATTATCCATTCAATGACAGGTCTTTCTGATATTGTCAATGGTAATCTCTCAAGTTTTTCGATGCTCAGGATTGTATAGTCTGCTCCTTTCTGTGCCAAACTGATTTGTTTATCAGTAAGGTTAAAGATGGAAAACAATGACGTTGTGTTGATTAAACGCCATGGCACATAGCCTGAACAAAGATTTTGCAACGTCCAGCCTAGCTGTACAATACAACGTATTTTGGACTGGCCATGTTGTAACATTAGCAAGTCCTGGTCTATTATGTCAATAGCAGATGATACAATACTGTCCAGTGAATATATTCTGGAGGACAGAGTCATTAACCCATTGTCCACAACTGAAAGTGATTTTTCCAAATTAATACAATCAATTTCTCGTATTTTTTCAGCTGTTTCAATTTGAGTTTCTTTCCAAGCCTCGTTGTATGCCGCATATATGCTGGCCGCTATGAAACGTTTTTGACGCTGTTTAAGTGGTCCCATAATGAAATTGCGCAAGTCAGCACTTTCTTTAAGTAAAGACAAGTGTTGCTTAATTTGTGCCAATGTGGATGTTTGTAGCCATTCAAGGCAGAGTTTCCCTACACTGTATGTTGTTACTATCCCTGGATGTTGTCTCTGGGAGTATCTAGGGTCTGGTCTGGACATTTTTAACCCCTGTATTTTGTTCAGGAATCTATCTTGACAGTTATTAGTGTCTGTAGGCCAGATTAACCACTTTCTCCAATCAGGATGTGTTCTGTTTTCATTTAAAATTTGGGATACGTCTATTTCAATATCTGTGGTTGTATTATCAGGTATTGATAGACGGTTTGTTAAGGTCTTTAATCTTAGATAGGCCAAGACAGGTTGTTTGTTGAATTGTGTCATTCAGGAACATTATTTGTTCTGGGATCATGCAGGCTCGAAATAATGCTTCTAGGCATTGTACCTGCCAATCTTTTGTACCCCAGATGGTTTTTGTTTCAATGTTATTTTTCCAGAAATCAAAACCAAATGTAATTATTTTTTCATAAAATGGTTCTGAATATATCAATTTAGTATTTGTCAGCATGGTTTTCGTCCCTGTTTTATTCAACAGTTTATAATAAAATGTTTCTGCATTACTCGTGTTAAACCCTGAGAAGTATTGGAATTTCTCATAGAATGTTTTTGAACTGCTTTTAGGTGGAGTAGCACAATGTTCCCATTGGTTATATTTAAAAACATTTCTAGGTTGGGCAGATTTATGTAAATAGTGGTCTGTGTAATGTGAAAAACAGTACATCTGTTCATAATTAGATGAACCTTGTAAATAATCATGTTCTGTAAATTTTGCTGACAACAGCAAATCTGACATCATATCATTTATACTGTTAAAGTCCCAATCATCAGAGAATGCACTTGGTTTTACAAAGTCACTTAATGAAACCTTAAACTGGTGAGGATATTTCAAGATCTCGTCCGGGCCATATATTTCATAGTCTGTCTTGTCCCAAACTACCCCGCCGGGTATTGGAATGGCTGTGACATTTACTGATACATTCTCGACGTGAGGTGATTTGTGAGGTTTCAGAACTAAGATGATGTTCTGACTTGCTGTGTCCATTGAACTGTGATACATTTTCATTAAATTAAAACTAAAATTAGGCATAGTAGGAGTATAAGTACCCCTGATACAATCCAATGCTCAATCAATGTTGCATTCAGATATGCTTCTTTGATTTGATGAAAGAGTTCTGTTGCTTTTTCTATAAAAGTTTTTGTTTCTGGCGTTATTTCTGGGTCGCTTGGATCTTCAGAAAAGTTGTCGAAGTTGATGAAGTAGCCAGATGCAGTTCTGTCGATTGTTGGAATTGTTTTTCCCATTTGGCTTTCATTAGCACATTCTGATGCCACATCATTGTAGACTGGTGTTTCATGACAAACTGTTTCAATATGTGTTTCAAGAGGCACAAGTTCCATGGCATTTCTGCATAGTCCTTTTTTATTCACTGCAGGTTTATCAAATGTGATTAGTCTTTCAGTTTGAACCTCTTGGATACTTGCACATTTGGGTATTCTGTTACTTCTTGGGAGTCCACTGGGCCTGCTGTTGATTATAGGCCACATGATTGTGGTTTTACTAGGTCGATTGATACAACTCTGTTCTCCTTTTTACCAGCAAGAGGCGGTACTACTACTGATCTTGTTCCGTTGATTGCTAAGACAGGTACTGCTTTTCTGTAAGAAGGTCCAAATTCCTTCTTCACCGCTATTTTCTCTCTGACCAGATCCCCAATCTTTGGAATCCAGACAGGTCTTGCTGGGACAGGTGGTGTGTCTTCAGTGGTGATTCGCTGTTGTTTTAACTTTATGTTGCTCAGGGCTTTTCTTGTTTCATTTAAGTCCTGTAAAACAGCCAAACGATCTTTGATATCAAAGTCTTTATTCTTATCTTCTACCACTGAAGCAAGACTATCTAAGTCCTGAACATGCATTCTAGTTCCGAACAATAGTTCGTACGGGCTGAAACCTTTTAGAGAATTTCTTAGCAGGTTGTTAAGACTACGTTGGGCACTTATTAAATGTTTGACCCACCCATCACCCGAACCTAATACCTTTGCTGTTATAGATTGCTTTATGTCTTGGTTTTTTCTTTCCACTACGCTATTTCCCTCAGGATGAAATGGACAAGAGAATCGCAATCCAATGCCCATGCTGGTCATGGCCTCCTTATAAGCTCGAGAGCTAGAAGCAGGACCCTGGTCAGAATGAAGCATGGCAATTGCGTATGTGCAGATAAAGACTCGCAAATCTTTTATAACAGTTTTGGCGTCAGCCGAGTGCTGGGGCCACATTTTTAAAGTGAATGTAGTCTTAAATAAAATAATAGAACGCTGGATTGCATGTGTAGAAAGTTCTATGCTACCTTCATACAAGGCCATGGCATTACCCCGCTTAATTCGTTACTGCGGTCTCTGTCGCAGTCTGGACAGCTCTTTACAAATTTATAATGGTGCAGGCTCATCCCCGGCCACCAGTATACTGCTTGTAATTCGGTCAGAGATTCCTTCATCTGTTTGTGCCTTGGACCTTCACCCATGTGTGCGTCTTCTATTAATAACTTTCTCTGGTTCGTGTTTGGAATTACTCTATCCCCCACTCCAGTGATTCGAGCAAAAGGTACGGAGTTTGCATCAATTACGTATGTATAATTGAGTGGATAGTTCACAGGTAGTGCTGCACATTTGCCTTTTGAAGACGTTTTTACCGCCAGCATGGTTTCCCCGTCTATGCATTTTTCTGAACGCTTTTTTGTGGCTACGGAAGCCGGTTTACTTGCTTCCGCTGTGGCTGTATTAGCCAATGAATTCCCTGTAACGTGAACGCCATCACGTCGATGACTCAGAGTGTGTATCACGTGAGTCTTTTGTAGTTCTTTCTGTAAAAGAACTACTTGTTTCCAAAGCATCTTATGCTTGATTGTGGCACCTGTGTCATCCTTGTAATCATTTTGAACCCAGCTCTGCAAATTATTATTGTAAGAATTGACGCAAAAATGTGAATCGCACACGATTAGTGTCGGGAATTCACATTCGGCATTTTCAAGCGCCATCTTTAAAGATCTGATTTCAGCTCGCTGAGCCGAACATTTTCTCAGTGATTCAGTTTTTGTTATTTTCGGTCTGAATTTACTGCAGAGCCAGCGACCTTTAACAATCACACAGGCTGCATCGTAGGATTTATCTTCTACATTGTAATGCTGGACAAATCTGTCTGTATAGATTATACGGGAGTACTGTTCTAGAGGGAGAATTTCAATTGGCAGAGGATATTCTTTTTCATATTTTAAATCATTCAGTTTTTTCATGTGCGGGCAAAATAGGATTTCACGTCTTCTGCAGCTAGAGAATTTTTCCACTGTATCCATTTCGGATCCAGTGACACTGTAGGCAGGTTTACTGGGCTCAATAGTGCCTCGAAGGCGGATTCTGCTGTAAGAACAGTGATCCTTTTGCCTTGTGCTAGTTCTCGTTCCTTCGCTATAGCAGTTTGCATGGCCTTCTCAGTATTTTCTGTGATACTGAATGTTTTTTCTGCTTGTGTGTACAAATGTGATTTGTAAGCTATTGGTACCGTTTCTCCCTCATTAGAGGTCAGGTACGTGAATCTGCATCTTCCTGGGATGACCCGAATTACAAGGTTGCATGTATTGTCACGTGTTTCTAATTTTGTTTTTGCTAATATGTCTGTTTGCAGTGATCTCAAAATTTCTGTGTGTTTTTGAGTCCAGTTGATTGGTTTAAAATCAGGTTTAATTAATTCGTAGAGATGTTTAATCCTCTCTGCGTAGTTTAGAATGTAAGTTCTTCTGAAATTCAGGAAGCCTAGAATCGATTGTAAGTTCTTCAGCGTTTTCGGTGCTTGGAGTACAGCGCACTTCTCTAAGAAGTTGTCCGCTAGGCTTTTTCCTTCACTTGATAATTTGTATCCTAAGAATAGGACTGTTAGATGGGCAGATGTATATTTGAGACCTGTTGTGGATATCGTCCTACACTTTGGGCCCTTGATAATAGCATATGCTGATGACATTTATGCAGACAGAAGACTCTGTAAGTCCCTTGCTAGACCTCTGTCTGAAAAAAGTTGCAAACTAGATGAGGTGCTCCTTTCTCAAACTGAATTGTGAAAAAATTGAGCTGATGTTTTTGGGCAATAGCCTAGGTCTGCTCTCACTTCTGAGTTGACCAAGTTGTTTAAGTCCTATGCCTAAACCTACCATAAAATGCCTAGGGATGTGGCTCGATAACTCTCCTAAATTTGATACTCATGCTGTCAAACTAGCTGCGATTGCTATGGGATATTAGGATGCATCTTAAAATGTTGCCCCTTCCTCACCCCATGGCAAAGAAAATTGTAGTCCAGGCCATCATCGTGTCTCGCCTGGACTATGGCAATTCCCTGCATCTGGGTGCACCCAAATCCTCAATAAAATAAATTACAGGTGGTACAGAATTACGCAGCACGTCTACTGTATGATCTACCAAGAAATCAATCTGCACGTCAAGCCCTGCGTCTTCTTCATTGGTTGCTGATAGCGGTTAGCATTACATTTAAATCCCTCTGCTTTGTTCACAGGGCACTGTTTGAAAAAGGGCCAATTACCTGTCAATCAATGCTTTCTAAGAGCCCATAATCAAGAAGGCGATCTTTTTCATTCAGTGCATCCAAATTATCGAAGCTCATTCTTGTAAATTCTTCTTCGGTGCTGGGAGGCCTACGGGTAGCGATGTGCTATATAAGCGTGTATAGAATAGAATAGAATAGAATAGGATAGAATAGAATAGTAGTCTTTATGTACTATCAGGCACATGCATCAATATTGCATTTTGCGATTCCTTCATTGCAAAAAATAAGGAATCGCAATTAAGGAATTGCAAACTGCAATGCATCAAGAAATCGCTATAAAAATAGCGATTTCTTAAAATTCCTTAATTGCGATTCTCTAATTGAGAGTCGCAATTAAGGAATACTTCCCCATCCATTCCTATGGGCCTAGAGGCCCATGGGAATGAATGGAAAGACATTCTTAATTTGTAATTCACCATTGAAAATTCGCAAATTAAGAATGCAATTTCAAGGGTACAGAGGTGTCCAAAGGACACCCTGTTGCACCCCTGAAATCTGCTTAGGAGTACATTTTGCACACTCACATGCCCCAAGGGCATGTGTGTGTGTAAAATGGAACTTTGAAAAATGCACTTTAGTGCATTTTTCAAAGTTTTCGCAAATTACCTTGAAGGTCAACTGCATGGTAATTTGCTCCCCTTATTTGCAAATTCGCACATTTTTAAAGTTTGATGCATTGCATTTAAGGAATCTCAATTTGAGATTCCTTAAATGCAATCGCAATTTAAGAAATCGCAATTTAGCGATTTCTTAAATTGCGAAAATAACAAAAATGTTAATGCATCCCAAAAATGGGAATTGTATTCGCAAACGGACAAATTTTGTGATTCGCACCATTTGCGAATGCATTTCCTTTGATGCATGTGTCTTTAAGTGCCCAGTTGGTCTGTATGGGGGTTTACCGGATTCGTGCTGCTGTGGTGTGCAACCAGTAATGGCAAAGCTAATACGCCTAGTTTTAAGGTGCTAACGCATGCAAACACAGACATGTGCAAGTGCTGTTTCAGTGCATTAGCACAGTAAAGGCAGTCTCAGTTGATTTGCCAATGCGTCGCTAATGTATGGGCACATAAGAAGTACTTTGCAGAGGTGCCATCATTTGATGATGCAATGTTCAATAATGTTGAAAGTGAGAGGGAAACAGATGCATTGGTAACATCTGTACACAGGAGGTGTGATCTCAAAACCAGAATCTGACATTTCCTAGCTATTAAAGAAAATGAATCACTTATAAGGTAGCCTTCCACAATATGCTGATTGAAGGATAGCAGGAGCATGGATGTGGAACTGTGTGACAAGTAAGAGGACAAGATAAGCAACGATGCCAGAGGAGAGAATAAGCAGAATGAAGGAAAGAATATTGCACTGTTCTATCAGAAAATGAATGTAAACACATAAATCATGCTGATAGCAATCGTGCTTGCTGTCAGTATAGCATACAATTGTTTGTGCCTTTGGCATACAATCGCTTTGTTCTCAATTGAAGTTTGTAAATCACAGTTTGCCTTCGAATAAGCATTGTCAAAACGAGATGTCTCGGGTTTTCTTTAAAACACATAAATATGTATACCTACATGGTTTACAGGAGCAGAAAACATATATAGTGGATTACAATAATGTTATGACAGCATCCCTCTGTGGGCTCATACTCATCCAACCTGGCTGCACATTACAGAATGTTGTAACCTGAGCTGGGCAGTAGGTGTAGCAATCCCATGCCTATGTGTTAGCAGCTTCACTAAGTCCATATGTGTAACCATTGACCCGCCATTTACCTCGGAATAAAAGTCAACAGAACTGGTGATCCACACATTACCAGCACTCTCCGTGAGATCCCAGCAATTCTCAGAATGTATTATGTTACAGAAAGAAAGCTAAACCAGGTACAGCAGAGATCACAACACAAAAGGGGAATGAAAGAAAAAGTGTGCCACCACAAAGAGGGTTGCTGCTCCTCAGTAGTAGGGTATTGCTGGGATACAAGAGGATGGTGGAATTCGGGAGATGCTGCGGCAAGGGCAGCGGTAAACTGTTGGCTCTGGAACACAGGAGTAGAGGGGACAATTTTGCTACTTGGGCACAAATGTTACATAAGTACAGAGGGTTCATCAGAACAGCTGGTTTGGAAAATTAGGATACTCCAGCAGTAAGTGGGACCAGGGCAGGCCTCGGTGTTTATTTAGGGTTGCTCTGTGGTGTGTGTGAATTGGCCTTATGCAGCACAGGAAAAATAATTAGACAAGAACTTTGTAGTATTGGGGTGTAGCTGGAATTACCCAGGTTGAAACAGCAGTAGAGTTTGAGTGGAGTTTCTTGGCATAAGTCCAAATGGAAGGAGACCGGCTGCTCAGGCGGAGGACCAGTGGCGTAACATAGGCCCCCACTGTCCCCACAGTGCGGGGGCGAGCTCCAGGGAGCCCCCTTAGCACAGTAGTCCCTAGTCCTGACAGCTGCTGAGTGAATCCGGAGCGGGTCCCTCATTGTACTTTGCAGGGGGGCCCCTAAACTTTAGTTACACCACTGCGTAGGACCAGTGGAACTGACCCTCACCTGGCAACCAGAGAGAAAGTTACACAAGAAGGCAGAGAAGTGTGGCTCAATGGTTAGAGTGGCAGACCCTGATGCAGAGGTCTAGCCCGGGACCAGGGTTCAATTCCCCGCCTCGGCGGGTCTTGGGCTCAAAAATTCCACGGACCTGATAATTCTCGCCTTGGTGCCTATTCCAATCATGGAGTCCCACTCTGCAACTCTGGGCAATAGCTTGCTTAATCTCCACAACGGCCCCCACAACGCTAAGGATGCCTGGCCTCCACCTTGGGGGTGCCCAGGAGTGGACGCCTCACAGGGAAAGCCAGGATGGGTTCCACAGCGGTATTCGTACAAGCGCCTTGAGACCCTCGCGGGTGAGTAGTGCGCTATACAAGTATCAATTTACATTTACATACACTTTAATAATAACTTAAGGAAACACAGAAACATATATATATATATATATATATATATATATATATATATGTATATATATATATATATATATATATATATACGTATATAACATACCCACACACTACAGACTACCACTGTACTTATGAAATCACGCAAATTGCGATCCAGTGGTGTGTTGGAGGATCAAAGTTTGTGAACTTGTCTCAGTAGGTTAAAGGAACAACGGGAGCAGAGGCTCCTAGGCACCGTTGTGTTCTCTCAGGGGCAGGGCTATAGATCAGTATGTGGGGAGTCAAGGTTGGAGTCCGAATAGATATATGGGGCGGGTCTCAATCGCATAGAGTGTCTGGTTAAGCAGTCTTCTCAGAATATCAGGTGCAGGCATAATTGCACATCCCCAGTGGCGTAGCAAGGTCCGGTGGTACCCGGTGCGGAAAATTTCTTGTTACCCCCGCTTGACAAAATGGCAAAAATATATATTTACAACACATATTTTGGCCATTTTGGCCCCTAAGTGATGACACCCGGGGCGCCTGCACCCACTGCACCCTCCTTCTTTCGCCACTGCACATCCGACAATAGCAGCTGCACAGGTTCTGCATGAAGGGCACGTCCAAATCTATCCAAACCTTCCTCCTCCCTGCATGCAGTCCTATGACTCCCTGGTGATTGAGGGCATCAGTGTGAGGAGCCACTGAGCATAGCCACGCTGGAGTGGAAGCAGTCCAAGCGAGCACTACTATATTTTGGCATCCACCCCTCGCATCTCATAAAAGGGAAAACAACTGAGTGCTATTGAAAGAGTGATCCAGCGGATTAAAGCCATCAGAGTATTTGAATATTTAAAGAGCAGCCTTAAGAGAGGAGCAGGGAAAATAAGTTTAAAAGATTAGAAGTCGCAGGCAAGCAATTAAAAGAGTGATTCGGCTGAAGCAGTAGGGAAGCCACTGGATGCTCTTAATAAAAAAAAGAATGGCCTGTCTGGAAGACCAGACAGGCTGTCAGGTGCTCTTAATATAATAAACAGCCGCCCAGTAGCCGCAGCGCAGAAGTCACCAGGCATTCTCAATGAGCAATGAGCAATGGATGGAAGCATGGCAGCGCACTCGACTCTTATTTACATTCATTAACTTGGATTCCGTGGTTAGGCGGAAACTTGATTGCTGTTTTCCTACACATTTGTTCAAAACAATATTTTGAAAATTATGTGCACTGACAAACCCTTTTTTGACAGAATACCTGATTGACTATGATTGCTGAAAGGCCAGAAGTCTCCTGATAGTACAAATTAACCTAGAACTGAATATAGCAAATATCAAGAACATGGTTTTATGATCAGCATAAAAGTAAATATTCTAGGTCTATTTCCCAATCAATCCTGTAAGCAGTTGAATGTAACCTTTAACTTACTGCACCTCTGGAGAGCTGCTCAACAATCTCTGTGGAGTCTGCAATTTGATATTTACTGGCCTTGAACAAACAAGTGGTTCAGGCTAGTTGACTATAAATTTTAATTTAGTCCTCGTCACATCACAGACAACTTTCAGCATTGTTGGACCTCTTAAGTAAGGTACAGCTTCTTTCATATGGCATAGTGAGCTATGGGAAACACATCTGACTGAGGGCATCTTTCAGAGAGAAACAAAAATGTGATGTTCAGATTTCTCGAACTATTTTCAGCAACTGACAAATACTCTTGGGCATATTCCAGTTCATGATTTCCTTGCTCATTGTGCCACCATAGACAGGTAGCAACCATGTGTAATCACCACATGCCCAGCTTCAAATTGTACTGCCCAAATCAAACCTCTAGGCCATGAGTAAACCCCAGACATGTATTGGCCATTTTTGAACCTCACCAGTAAAGTATAGTTTTCATCCAGTAGGACAGCAAGACAACGATCTATGAACCTGCGGGCAGGCAGGTCGCTCCCCACGCTGCTGCACGGCTCTGCCTGCATTGTTTTGGCCTAATCTTGTTTTTTTCTCCTGTGCCTAACTTGCTTTCTTGCCCAGACTTGTTTTTATTCCCCTGTACATGTACTTGCTTTCTTGCCCAGACTTGTTTTTATTCCACTGTGCCTGTACTTGCTTTCTTGCCCAGACTTGTTTTTATTCCTCTGTGCGTGTAATTGTTTTCTTGCCTGAACTTGTTTTTCCTTCCTGTGCCCAGTCCTCCCACGGCCCGC
Source organism: Lissotriton vulgaris (assembly GCF_964263255.1). Classification (NCBI taxonomy): domain Eukaryota; kingdom Metazoa; phylum Chordata; class Amphibia; order Caudata; family Salamandridae; genus Lissotriton; species Lissotriton vulgaris. The sequence goes on from NC_141694.1 coordinate 1,537,994,548, forward strand.
CTGTTTTTTCCAGCCGCGGCGTCCCTGCGGCCCCGCCCACCTGCAATCCCATTCGCCTCCCCACTCCCGCCTCCCAGCTGCTCCTCCCTCCCACATCCCCTCATATGAAAGCGCTCAGCGGGCGCGCCGCCGGCGCGCCGCTGGTGCACATATGGCCAGCCCGTCTCTGCCCATCCGTGCCTGGACCGTGCCCAGCGCCAGGACCCCTGGACACCACGAACGCCATGACGCTCAACACCGCTACGATGCCAGAACCCTCCACGCACTCAACACAGGACGATCACACACCTGCTTCCTGGCCGCCCCGAAGCGCACCCACGGAGCTTTCACCTGTCGGAAATGCAGCTTCACAAGCATCCGCCCCACCATGCTGCCGACCAGGAAAGAACCCAACCACCTCAGATGCATCCTTCTCAACACCCCCTCCCCCCCGAAAACATGCAGTTGAACTCTGGGACCTACTCGACTCAACCTCCCCAGACCTCGCCTTCCTGACGGAGACCTGGCTGAACCCCGCCTTTGCACCCAAACATAGCCATAGCCGTCCCGGAAGGCTACAAGATCACCCGCAAAGGACTGCACCAACAGAGCGGGAGGAGGAATCGCCATCGTCCACAGGAACACTCTCAGAGTCTCGACCAACACCGGCGACACCCTCAGCACCGCCGAACACCTGCACTTCCAGATCCACACTGACCCCAACACCACCCTCAGAGGAACCCTCATCTACAGACCGCCCGGACCCCGACCACAGTTCAGCGACTCCATTGCCGACTTCGTCAGCACACACGCCCTCACCTCCACGGACTACATCCTCCTCGGGACCTGAACTTCCACTTCGAGAACAATGACGACACCAACTCCACCACCCTGATTGACAACCTAGCCAACCTCGGACTCAGACAACTCCCACCCACTCCGCCGGTCACACGCTTGACCCCATCTTCTCCGCAAGCCACCATGTTTCCTTCAACCATACCATCGAACTCCACTGGACTCACCACCGCAGCATCCATTTCACCTTCAAGAAACCCACCACGTACCACCGCACCCAACAGATGCCTCACCGCTGCTGGAGCAAAGTCACCGAAGACCAGCTAACCACCACCCTCGCCCAGAGCCCACCCGCTGACCATACCGACCCCGACACCACCGCCCGGAACCTCAGACAGTGGATCAACGACTGCACCAACACCCTCGCCCCGATCAAGAAACCCTCCAACAATCATACCAACAAGAAAGCCAGCTGGTTCACTGAAGACCTCCAGGCCTCCAAGCAAACCTGTCGAAAGCTGAAAAAGATCTGGAACGAACATCGGACAGCCACGCCGCCCACAAGAATGCCACCCGCAGACACCATCACCTCATCAGATCCGCCAAAAGGGCCTCCTTCAAAGACCGCCTAGACAACAACACGCACAACAGCAAAGAGCTTTTCAACATCGTGAAGGAACTCTACAACCCCAGCTCCAACACCAACGACGTCCCACCCTCGCAAGACCTGTGCGACTCGCTGGCCAACTTCTTCCACCCCAAGATCACAGACATCCATGACAGTTTCAAAGCCACGACCGCCCCAACAACCACTGAGACCTCCACCACCACGACCACCATCCGCACCAACCACCTGCTCTACTGGACCAACATCAACGACGAGGACACCATCAAGATCATGAACACCATCCACTCCGGATCTCCGTCAGATCCATGCCCACACCACATCTTCAACAAAGCCAGCACATCCATTGAACCCCATCTCCGCAAAGTCATCAACACCTCCTTCGAGACAGCAACCTTCCCAGAGAGCTGGAAACACGGCAAAATCAACGCCTTACTCAAGAAACCCAAGGCGGACCCCAAGGACCTTAAGAACTTCCGGCCCATCTCCCTGCTCCCGTTCCCGGCAAAGGTCATCGAGAAAACCGTCAACAAACAACTGACCCTCTACCTCGTGGAGAACAACATCCTGGACCCTTCCCAGTCTGGGTTCCGCAGCAACCACAGCACCGAGACTTCCCTCATCGCTGCCACCAATGACATCAAGTCACTGCTGGACAATGGAGAAATGGCAGCCCTCATCCTCCTGGACCTATCAGCCGCCTTCGACACAGTCTGTCACCACACACTAAGAACATGCCTCCACAAAGCTGGGATCCAAGAGAAGGCCCTGGACTGGACCACCTCCTTCCTCTCCGGCAGAACAAAGAGCGTCCACCTTCCCCCCTTCCGCTCCAAAGCCACCAAGATCATCTGCGGCGTACCCCATGGCTCATCCCTCAGCCCAACTCTGTTTAACATCTACATGGTACCGCTCGCCCAAGTCGCCCGTCGGCACGACCTCAACATCCTCTCCTATGCCGATGACACTCAGCTGATACTCTCCCTCACCATGAACCCCCACACCACCAAAACCAACCTTCACGAAGGAATAAAGGCCGTTGCTGAATGGATGAGGAACAGCCGATTGAAGCTGAACTCGGACAAGACGGAGGTCCTCATCCTCGGATCCAACCCTTCGGCCTGGGACAACTCCTGGTGGCCGACCGCACTGGGAAATGCTCCAACACCCACCGACCACGCACGCAACCTAGGGGTCAACCTCGACTCCACCCTCTCCATGACTAAACAGGTCAACGCCGTCTCCTCCTCCTGCTTCAACACTCTCTGCATGCTCCGTAGGATCTACAAGTGGATCCCCACCGAAACAAGAAGAACAGTCACCCAGGCCCTTGTCAGCAGCAGGGATAACTATGTTTTTGTCTAATTATGTTGTGGATCATTTTATTGTATGCTCGGTGTTAACAAGTGGTAACCAAATAGTTGTCATTACTTTAAATATCAGTACTGAGATATACCATTATAGTTAAACTTTTTCATAAAGTACCCTTGAATATTCACAAAGGTATCTTAAATGTGAAAATAATTCACACATGTAATTTATTTTTACACTTTTCAGTAACCAAACTAATTTTGGCCACTCATAAAATATATATGTAAAGTAAATCAAAAGTGTAGACTTAGATGTGTCTCCCACCTCGAAAAAGGCGGTGGAGACAAATTTACGAGTGTAACTTACTTTTGCGAAAAATAAAGAAATTAGTAAGTCCAACACCACGCTTGGACAAACATTTTACAACACCCTCCCATAGAAAATAATTAAAGTAGTGACTTAAAAGAAGGAAATACTGTTAAATAAAATTACATTATTTAAAATACTTCAAAATATAAATACATATAATATAATCCTGAAACAAAGAGTGCCTATACATTATCTAACTATAAAATATTTTAATAGCCTTTTGTAATATAAAATAAATGATTACAATATAATTAGTTTTCTTTTAATGAATCCTATACACCATGTTTAGTTTAATATTTTGAGAAATGCGGTTGTTGGTTAGGGGGTGGAAGGTGTGAGTCCTTCTCAAGCAACAGCCACAGTAATTGTCAGGGTGAGACGCAAAAGTAACCAAATTAACCTCTGGTTAACCCTCCGCTAGCTTGGCAGAAAGCAGTCAAGCTTAATTTAGAGGCAATGTGTAAAGTATTTATGCAGCACTTAAACAATAATAGAGTGAAAATACCAAGAAGAAAAAACCCATGCCAGTTTAGAAATATAGCATAAAATGTAATACATTCTTTGACAACAAAACAACAAAAATAGAATCAGTAGAACTGGAGAGGTGCAATTTCAAAGATTTAGGTAGGTATAGCTCCTTAAAGAACAAAGGGCTACTCCCGGTCACCTCGTAAAGTTAGACCAGGATAAAGTCACAAGTTTAGGCCGGCTGTGATGGAGTGAAAACTAGATACTGGAACCAGGTTAGTCCTGCTGAAAAGGTACCCTCTTTAAATCCAGAGCAAACAGTGCAGTTTGCGGTGAAGGAAAGTGCGAGAAGCACGAAGAGTGTTGTGGGTGGTCGTTACTGTGGTGCAAAGAGCAGGCTGGGTGCCATGGGCGGTCATCTCTGTAGTGCATAGAACCTGTCGGCCATTTGCAATGGCCATTGCAGGAACTTACAGGCAGATGCATCAAAGAAAATACCGGGAGCAAACGGGCAGATTCTCAGAATCAGGTATTTGCTCCCGGTATTTTTGCATTTGGGATGCACCATCCCAAATTCAGAAACCGCAATTTAAGGAATCTCTAAATAGCGATTCCTTAAATTTCTCTTGCATTTAAGGAATCCCAAAATGAGATTCCATAAATGCAATGCATGAAACCCAAAAAAATAGCGATTTCGCTAATAGGAAGAGCAAATTATCATGAAGTTGAACTTCATGGTAATTTGCTAAAACTTTGAAAAATGCACTTTTGTGCATTTTTCAAAGTTACATGTTGCGCACACACATGCCCTCGCGGGTGAGTAGTGCGCTATACAAGTATCAATTTACATTTACATACACTTTAATAATAACTTAAGGAAACACAGAAACATATATATATATATATATATATATATATATATATATATATATATATATATATATATATATATATTTATATATATATATGTATATATATATATATATATATATATACGTATATAACATACCCACACACTACAGACTACCACTGTACTTATGAAATCACGCAAATTGCGATCCAGTGGTGTGTTGGAGGATCAAAGTTTGTGAACTTGTCTCAGTAGGTTAAAGGAACAACGGGAGCAGAGGCTCCTAGGCACCGTTGTGTTCTCTCAGGGGCAGGGCTATAGATCAGTATGTGGGGAGTCAAGGTTGGAGTCCGAATAGATATATGGGGCGGGTCTCAATCGCATAGAGTGTCTGGTTAAGCAGTCTTCTCAGAATATCAGGTGCAGGCATAATTGCACATCCCCAGTGGCGTAGCAAGGTCCGGTGGTACCCGGTGCGGAAAATTTCTTGTTACCCCCGCTTGACAAAATGGCAAAAATATATATTTACAACACATATTTTGGCCATTTTGGCCCCTAAGTGATGACACCCGGGGCGCCTGCACCCACTGCACCCTCCTTCTTTCGCCACTGCACATCCGACAATAGCAGCTGCACAGGTTCTGCATGAAGGGCACGTCCAAATCTATCCAAACCTTCCTCCTCCCTGCATGCAGTCCTATGACTCCCTGGTGATTGAGGGCATCAGTGTGAGGAGCCACTGAGCATAGCCACGCTGGAGTGGAAGCAGTCCAAGCGAGCACTACTATATTTTGGCATCCACCCCTCGCATCTCATAAAAGGGAAAACAACTGAGTGCTATTGAAAGAGTGATCCAGCGGATTAAAGCCATCAGAGTATTTGAATATTTAAAGAGCAGCCTTAAGAGAGGAGCAGGGAAAATAAGTTTAAAAGATTAGAAGTCGCAGGCAAGCAATTAAAAGAGTGATTCGGCTGAAGCAGTAGGGAAGCCACTGGATGCTCTTAATAAAAAAAAGAATGGCCTGTCTGGAAGACCAGACAGGCTGTCAGGTGCTCTTAATATAATAAACAGCCGCCCAGTAGCCGCAGCGCAGAAGTCACCAGGCATTCTCAATGAGCAATGAGCAATGGATGGAAGCATGGCAGCGCGCTCGACTCTTATTTACATTCATTAACTTGGATTCCGTGGTTAGGCGGAAACTTGATTGCTGTTTTCCTACACATTTGTTCAAAACAATATTTTGAAAATTATGTGCACTGACAAACCCTTTTTTGACAGAATACCTGATTGACTATGATTGCTGAAAGGCCAGAAGTCTCCTGATAGTACAAATTAACCTAGAACTGAATATAGCAAATATCAAGAACATGGTTTTATGATCAGCATAAAAGTAAATATTCTAGGTCTATTTCCCAATCAATCCTGTAAGCAGTTGAATGTAACCTTTAACTTACTGCACCTCTGGAGAGCTGCTCAACAATCTCTGTGGAGTCTGCAATTTGATATTTACTGGCCTTGAACAAACAAGTGGTTCAGGCTAGTTGACTATAAATTTTAATTTAGTCCTCGTCACATCACAGACAACTTTCAGCATTGTTGGACCTCTTAAGTAAGGTACAGCTTCTTTCATATGGCATAGTGAGCTATGGGAAACACATCTGACTGAGGGCATCTTTCAGAGAGAAACAAAAATGTGATGTTCAGATTTCTCGAACTATTTTCAGCAACTGACAAATACTCTTGGGCATATTCCAGTTCATGATTTCCTTGCTCATTGTGCCACCATAGACAGGTAGCAACCATGTGTAATCACCACATGCCCAGCTTCAAATTGTACTGCCCAAATCAAACCTCTAGGCCATGAGTAAACCCCAGACATGTATTGGCCATTTTTGAACCTCACCAGTAAAGTATAGTTTTCATCCAGTAGGACAGCAAGACAACGATCTATGAACCTGCGGGCAGGCAGGTCGCTCCCCACGCTGCTGCACGGCTCTGCCTGCATTGTTTTGGCCTAATCTTGTTTTTTTCTCCTGTGCCTAACTTGCTTTCTTGCCCAGACTTGTTTTTATTCCCCTGTACATGTACTTGCTTTCTTGCCCAGACTTGTTTTTATTCCACTGTGCCTGTACTTGCTTTCTTGCCCAGACTTGTTTTTATTCCTCTGTGCGTGTAATTGTTTTCTTGCCTGAACTTGTTTTTCCTTCCTGTGCCCAGTCCTCCCACGGCCCGCCTGTTTTTTCCAGCCGCGGCGTCCCTGCGGCCCCGCCCACCTGCAATCCCATTCGCCTCCCCACTCCCGCCTCCCAGCTGCTCCTCCCTCCCACATCCCCTCATATGAAAGCGCTCAGCGGGCGCGCCGCCGGCGCGCCGCTGGTGCACATATGGCCAGCCCGTCTCTGCCCATCCGTGCCTGGACCGTGCCCAGCGCCAGGACCCCTGGACACCACGAACGCCATGACGCTCAACACCGCTACGATGCCAGAACCCTCCACGCACTCAACACAGGACGATCACACACCTGCTTCCTGGCCGCCCCGAAGCGCACCCACGGAGCTTTCACCTGTCGGAAATGCAGCTTCACAAGCATCCGCCCCACCATGCTGCCGACCAGGAAAGAACCCAACCACCTCAGATGCATCCTTCTCAACACCCCCTCCCTCCCGAAAACATGCAGTTGAACTCTGGGACCTACTCGACTCAACCTCCCCAGACCTCGCCTTCCTGACGGAGACCTGGCTGAACCCCGCCTTTGCACCCAAACATAGCCATAGCCGTCCCGGAAGGCTACAAGATCACCCGCAAAGGACTGCACCAACAGAGCGGGAGGAGGAATCGCCATCGTCCACAGGAACACTCTCAGAGTCTCGACCAACACCGGCGACACCCTCAGCACCGCCGAACACCTGCACTTCCAGATCCACACTGACCCCAACACCACCCTCAGAGGAACCCTCATCTACAGACCGCCCGGACCCCGACCACAGTTCAGCGACTCCATTGCCGACTTCGTCAGCACACACGCCCTCACCTCCACGGACTACATCCTCCTCGGGACCTGAACTTCCACTTCGAGAACAATGACGACACCAACTCCACCACCCTGATTGACAACCTAGCCAACCTCGGACTCAGACAACTCCCACCCACTCCGCCGGTCACACGCTTGACCCCATCTTCTCCGCAAGCCACCATGTTTCCTTCAACCATACCATCGAACTCCACTGGACTCACCACCGCAGCATCCATTTCACCTTCAAGAAACCCACCACGTACCACCGCACCCAACAGATGCCTCACCGCTGCTGGAGCAAAGTCACCGAAGACCAGCTAACCACCACCCTCGCCCAGAGCCCACCCGCTGACCATACCGACCCCGACACCACCGCCCGGAACCTCAGACAGTGGATCAACGACTGCACCAACACCCTCGCCCCGATCAAGAAACCCTCCAACAATCATACCAACAAGAAAGCCAGCTGGTTCACTGAAGACCTCCAGGCCTCCAAGCAAACCTGTCGAAAGCTGAAAAAGATCTGGAACGAACATCGGACAGCCACGCCGCCCACAAGAATGCCACCCGCAGACACCATCACCTCATCAGATCCGCCAAAAGGGCCTCCTTCAAAGACCGCCTAGACAACAACACGCACAACAGCAAAGAGCTTTTCAACATCGTGAAGGAACTCTACAACCCCAGCTCCAACACCAACGACGTCCCACCCTCGCAAGACCTGTGCGACTCGCTGGCCAACTTCTTCCACCCCAAGATCACAGACATCCATGACAGTTTCAAAGCCACGACCGCCCCAACAACCACTGAGACCTCCACCACCACGACCACCATCCGCACCAACCACCTGCTCTACTGGACCAACATCAACGACGAGGACACCATCAAGATCATGAACACCATCCACTCCGGATCTCCGTCAGATCCATGCCCACACCACATCTTCAACAAAGCCAGCACATCCATTGAACCCCATCTCCGCAAAGTCATCAACACCTCCTTCGAGACAGCAACCTTCCCAGAGAGCTGGAAACACGGCAAAATCAACGCCTTACTCAAGAAACCCAAGGCGGACCCCAAGGACCTTAAGAACTTCCGGCCCATCTCCCTGCTCCCGTTCCCGGCAAAGGTCATCGAGAAAACCGTCAACAAACAACTGACCCTCTACCTCGTGGAGAACAACATCCTGGACCCTTCCCAGTCTGGGTTCCGCAGCAACCACAGCACCGAGACTTCCCTCATCGCTGCCACCAATGACATCAAGTCACTGCTGGACAATGGAGAAATGGCAGCCCTCATCCTCCTGGACCTATCAGCCGCCTTCGACACAGTCTGTCACCACACACTAAGAACATGCCTCCACAAAGCTGGGATCCAAGAGAAGGCCCTGGACTGGACCACCTCCTTCCTCTCCGGCAGAACAAAGAGCGTCCACCTTCCCCCCTTCCGCTCCAAAGCCACCAAGATCATCTGCGGCGTACCCCATGGCTCATCCCTCAGCCCAACTCTGTTTAACATCTACATGGTACCGCTCGCCCAAGTCGCCCGTCGGCACGACCTCAACATCCTCTCCTATGCCGATGACACTCAGCTGATACTCTCCCTCACCATGAACCCCCACACCACCAAAACCAACCTTCACGAAGGAATAAAGGCCGTTGCTGAATGGATGAGGAACAGCCGATTGAAGCTGAACTCGGACAAGACGGAGGTCCTCATCCTCGGATCCAACCCTTCGGCCTGGGACAACTCCTGGTGGCCGACCGCACTGGGAAATGCTCCAACACCCACCGACCACGCACGCAACCTAGGGGTCAACCTCGACTCCACCCTCTCCATGACTAAACAGGTCAACGCCGTCTCCTCCTCCTGCTTCAACACTCTCTGCATGCTCCGTAGGATCTACAAGTGGATCCCCACCGAAACAAGAAGAACAGTCACCCAGGCCCTTGTCAGCAGCAGGGATAACTATGTTTTTGTCTAATTATGTTGTGGATCATTTTATTGTATGCTCGGTGTTAACAAGTGGTAACCAAATAGTTGTCATTACTTTAAATATCAGTACTGAGATATACCATTATAGTTAAACTTTTTCATAAAGTACCCTTGAATATTCACAAAGGTATCTTAAATGTGAAAATAATTCACACATGTAATTTATTTTTACACTTTTCAGTAACCAAACTAATTTTGGCCACTCATAAAATATATATGTAAAGTAAATCAAAAGTGTAGACTTAGATGTGTCTCCCACCTCGAAAAAGGCGGTGGAGACAAATTTACGAGTGTAACTTACTTTTGCGAAAAATAAAGAAATTAGTAAGTCCAACACCACGCTTGGACAAACATTTTACAACACCCTCCCATAGAAAATAATTAAAGTAGTGACTTAAAAGAAGGAAATACTGTTAAATAAAATTACATTATTTAAAATACTTCAAAATATAAATACATATAATATAATCCTGAAACAAAGAGTGCCTATACATTATCTAACTATAAAATATTTTAATAGCCTTTTGTAATATAAAATAAATGATTACAATATAATTAGTTTTCTTTTAATGAATCCTATACACCATGTTTAGTTTAATATTTTGAGAAATGCGGTTGTTGGTTAGGGGGTGGAAGGTGTGAGTCCTTCTCAAGCAACAGCCACAGTAATTGTCAGGGTGAGACGCAAAAGTAACCAAATTAACCTCTGGTTAACCCTCCGCTAGCTTGGCAGAAAGCAGTCAAGCTTAATTTAGAGGCAATGTGTAAAGTATTTATGCAGCACTTAAACAATAATAGAGTGAAAATACCAAGAAGAAAAAACCCATGCCAGTTTAGAAATATAGCATAAAATGTAATACATTCTTTGACAACAAAACAACAAAAATAGAATCAGTAGAACTGGAGAGGTGCAATTTCAAAGATTTAGGTAGGTATAGCTCCTTAAAGAACAAAGGGCTACTCCCGGTCACCTCGTAAAGTTAGACCAGGATAAAGTCACAAGTTTAGGCCGGCTGTGATGGAGTGAAAACTAGATACTGGAACCAGGTTAGTCCTGCTGAAAAGGTACCCTCTTTAAATCCAGAGCAAACAGTGCAGTTTGCGGTGAAGGAAAGTGCGAGAAGCACGAAGAGTGTTGTGGGTGGTCGTTACTGTGGTGCAAAGAGCAGGCTGGGTGCCATGGGCGGTCATCTCTGTAGTGCATAGAACCTGTCGGCCATTTGCAATGGCCATTGCAGGAACTTACAGGCAGATGCATCAAAGAAAATACCGGGAGCAAACGGGCAGATTCTCAGAATCTGGCCGTTTGCTCCCGGTATTTTTGCATTTGGGATGCACCATCCCAAATTCAGAAACCGCAATTTAAGGAATCTCTAAATAGCGATTCCTTAAATTTCTCTTGCATTTAAGGAATCCCAAAATGAGATTCCATAAATGCAATGCATGAAACCCAAAAAAATAGCGATTTCGCTAATAGGAAGAGCAAATTATCATGAAGTTGAACTTCATGGTAATTTGCTAAAACTTTGAAAAATGCACTTTTGTGCATTTTTCAAAGTTACATGTTGCGCACACACATGCCCTTAGGGCATGTGTGTGTGTAACATTTGTGCACAGGTCCATTTTAGGGGTGCAACAGGGTGTCCTTTGGACACCCTGGCACCCTTGAAATAGCGGAACGTTAGCGATTCGGTAATAGCTAATCGCTAATAAGGAATGGCTTTCCCATTCATTCCTATGGGCCTTAGGCCTTAGGCCCATAGGAATGAATGGGAAAGCCAATCCTTATTAGCGATTAGCTATTACCGAATTGCAAATAAGGAATCTGTAGGAATCGCTAATAACATTGCAATTCCTACATGCATCCCGTTTTGCGAGGCTTTAATAGCGATTCCTTAAAATTCGCTATTAAAGACTCGCAAAACATAACTTTGATGCATCTGCCAGCAAGTGTTTACGTTCAATGAGGGCCGTCAATGCTGTAGAGCGAAGTGCACATCTTGCATTGCCGGTTGTTGCTGGCAGTCACTGTAGCACTTAGTATCAGGTGCACCAGAGCTTTGCATTGGTGGTTGCTGTGGCAGTCAGATCCTGTGCAAATGGGCCCATCCATGGTTGTAAAGGTGCCAAATCCTGAGGATTTCTCCTTCTTCGGAGGAGGAGTGCATTCTGATATCACCCACGATCCCAGGATCTGGGGAGGTGCCTCTTGGGGAATCAGAGACTCACTGTAGCAGCGGCTATCAGGGCTCAACCTGGTCCTGGTAGGTCCTGTATCAGCAGGTCAGCTGTGCAGGTGCCTTGAGGCCTTGTTGGGTCTCTGAAGATCAGAACAGGAGATCAGCCAGCTGATGCTGCATGCCAGCTTTCCACTGAAAAATGTAGGCTTAGATGTCTCTGCCATCCCAAAGTCATACATGCAGAGACTGAAGTATAAAAGGACTGTTTGAGGCTTACCTTCTGATTGTGGTATCCATCTACCATGTTGGTAATTTATTTAAATCTCTAACATTCCTGGTTATCGAGTGAAGACTAACTGATTCTTTTGTTTTGCCTAAATCTTTCGTGTACAGATGTAGGAGGGTGATTAGGTTATTTTTAGGCAAAGTTACAACATTGTTTAAATGTTATGGAAAGGAAATGGAAATATAGTTCAATTTAATGAGCGTGTGTCTGCCATTCATTATCTCTATCTATTCCGAGATTCATGGTCATTGAGTGAAGACTATCTGGCTCATCCATCCTCAAATGATTTCTTGATCTCTAGTACATGTCATGAATCAGAATGACCACAATAATGTGCCCATCTTTTTTTTGTTGAATATATTAAACAAGAACCAACGTTATAAGAATTAATTTTTAGCACATTTTTGCTTGATGAATGTACATAAGTGCCATTTTGAAAAGGTCATGACATGTGTTCAGGTGTATGTAGCTTTTGTCAAATGAAATGCCCCTTATTATAATGGTTAATCTAAATTACATAAAAATGTGCTAGAGGAGAATCGCCTTGTTGGACTGATTCTATTCCATGTGTTAGGTAGTTAGTAATGAACCAATAAATCCTTATACAAACCAGCAAGCTGGTGAGGGTCATCTTACCTTCCTGCAACAGTGGTGTCAGAAGAAATATACTTACATCCCTTAACAGGAGGTAGTCATGGCCCAATCAGTGACAATGGAGGACATACTAAAGCAGCTGGCAGAGGGCCAGCAGCATTTACAGGTCATGGTAGAAGGCCAATCCAAGGCTGCCAAGCGGGACATAGAAAGTGTGCAGACAGCCATCAAGTCCCAGGCCAACATCACAGTGGACAACATGTTGATTAAGGACACAGCCCATTACCAGCACCAATGTACACCCAAATGTCCCTGGTTCCATGTTGCAGAAATATCAGCTTAGTGAAGACACATATATTTTCTTCACCAACTTTGAGAGGTGTGCCACCACTGCAGCGTAGCCCCCAGAATGATTGGGACAGTATGCTGCATCCCTCTTGTCAGGTGAGCTGCAAATGGCGTGCTAAGCTGCGACCCCCCACAGGCACAACTCCTTACCAAGACATCAAGAGAATCATTTTGGAATTACTCAACTTTGACAAAGAGTACTACAGAGTAAAATTCTGGATGGAGGAATGGAAACCCGAGAATAATCCCAGGGTGTTATACTATAGAGTACATGATCTTGGGAACTGTTGGTTGAAGCCTTCCTGTTCTTCCCCAGAGGAGGTCTAGGACAAAGTATTTCTAGAACAGTTCTTGGAAGCCCTTCCCGGTCCCACTCGGGCCTGTATTCAATAACCCTGGGCGGAGTTGGCGGAGTGGGGCTTCGCGGAGCTACGCGAAGTGGGCGAGAAACTACGCCCACCTCCGCACTCCGCGTAGCCCCACTCCGCAAACACCACTGGCCGCCAGCCCCGCCACCCGCCTCCCTCCCGCCCTCCCTAAAAACTTTAAATTAAAGGAGTCAAATAATTTAAAATGCACTTACCTTGCCCGCCGCTGCCCGCCGCGTCCCCGGGGCTCGCTATCTTCCGTCTTCCGTCTTCTTTACTAATGCGCATGCGCGGGCGGCCGCGCATGCGCATTTTTCACGAGAGTACGTTAGTATTACTGGTTGGAGGTTCTACTTGTCGACTGCGACGTATAGAGGTAAGGGGTACTGGTGCCAGTATCTGCATTGTGCCTGTCTGTGGAGCTTGTCACTTTTGCCTAAAACTATCCTAGGACATGCCTTTTACGCAGACGGTCCCTTTGGGGATTGTATGCTGCAGTTACCACTATGGCCCCCCGTATCCATTAATGTTGTGGTGATCATAGTACGTCCCTCTGGGCACACGGACTGTGGTTACGGCAGTCTTTTTAAATGGAGTTTTGAGATGGTGTAATCGCACCCACTTAGGCTACATCCGGACTGACCGGGAACCTTTGTTTTCGTTATATTACTTGGCATAGACACTGTGCTTGAAATCAGGACACTAACCCCTAACAGTGTGATATGTGTCATTTTCACATTTACAGAGACACCACTGACTGTGTCTTTTACACTCCGCTGCAACTGATGAGGCAGTACTCAATACCTAATTAGGTGAGTCTACACACCACTCACCACAACGGTTTTTACCACTTGTGCTCAGATAACTAAAGGGGTCTTCTAATGAAAGTCACATACTGCTCTAGACTGTAATGCATGATTAGCATTGTTTTTAAAAATGAGGAACACATCACATCACCATCGCCTTGAGTAAAACTTACATAGACTGTTGTGTTTTCTCTTGTACTACAGGTTGCCTCATTCTCCAAGGGTAAATGTCCCAGGGAAACAACTAGTGGTAGGTAGCGTTGCACCTTGCCACACACGTGTAGATCGTTTTTTAATTCACCCGGTCCTGAAGAACTGACATCGATCACTTTTTAATGACATGAGGCGAGAAACATGTTGCGTTGAGTGCATTTTTTGTCACAATATAACAAAATAGTCACCCCTCCCTATTTACTTTTAACAATGTTGGGTCCCTCGCAGAATAAAATTTACCACAGAGGACTCCCTTACCTGTTTTATCATCACTTTGCACATCCACACTCACGTAGGCCCCTCACACCAAGGGCGCCCATACAGCAAGGAACAAAAGATCTCCAAAAAGAGCCCCTTTAAGGGTGCCCGTCGGGCATTGCAGCGCTGGCCTGACGCGGAGCAGGCCCATATGATGAAGCATGACATCTAGCTTGCTGGGTTTGTGAGGGCCCTAGTTCCGAAAGGAGGAATATCCCTCCTCACTACCCGTAGCACTTCTAAATCCCCCCCCCCCCCTTTTGAGTGGTGAAAATACCGCATTGGAACTTCAAACCCTCTTTGTTGTAGATTGAGCGTAGGGCATGTACATTGGACCTACTCAAGCCCTATCCGTCCCTCCTGTTGTTTGATAAGTTTATTCATACCATCTTATAAATATGACATCCCATTAGGACAAGATAGAAAGATGGAGTTTAGTATGCCTGAACTCAGTATATAAAAATGCATCTTTTAGTAAAGATACATTTTATATTGTGTGTTGGAAAATACTACTTTTATAAAGTGAATATTTTCTTGCTTAGCCATCCTGTGTGCCTCTGCTGGGTTGTGGATTGACTGTCTGGCTTTTACATGACAGGGGTTCAGAATGTGCAATTTCTCAGATGGCTGCCAGGGGGGAGTTCAAGGCAGTCAGTCAAAATCACTTTATTGGAAAATTCAAAATCATAAAAGCATGTTAAAAATACCCAACACGTACAAAACATATGACACTCAGAATTCATCATTAATAGCTCTAACTGCTGCAACTATAAAACTAGTGATATCAAAAAATTCCCAAGGGCTAGTTAGCATCTGTAGATATGTTAAGGCTGGTCTAACCTGTACAAAGCCTTTATCTTTTAAAATTGGAAAGATAAAACGCTTCCGAATCTGCAGATAGTGGATACAAAAAACATTACAAAATGCAGAGTGTCTTGCCATGAAAAGCTATCATAATAACAGAGTCCCAGAGCCTCTAACTTATTCCAGCCCAAGGGTTCGGCCAAAAGAAAGTAAAAAAGTTTAAGCCTAAACCTCTTCAGGAGAAAGCGATGTCGAGGCTAAGTGACTATGTCCAAATAAGGCTCCATCAGATGGGCACAGTCTGTTGGTTTTGATAGCACTATTGCCTCTCTTGCTGCGGATGCTACATGCAAAAACAAAGTCTTTGCCAACCCCAGATCTTTTTTACATATTATTTCAGGGTTGTCAAAGACTTCTGGGCGACCTAGCATCCTAGCTATGCTACTCTGGCTATGCAATGCCAGGGGGGAGTTTATGTGTTTTCCTGCCTTTCCTGGGTGAGTCAGGGCTGGGCTGAATAAACCTGGGCTGCATTTTAGAGTAGGGGGAGGGGATTTCTTTCACACCTGAATGGGCCTGGTCTGCCTTGGACAAAGCTGTCTCCACCTCCTGCCATATATAGGGAAACAACAGTTCCAGTGGGTTAATACAATTACTAGATCTATTCACAGTAAAGCATAATAGCCAATAAATATGTAAGGGTTATGGGTGATGTCAAAGAGAGAAAAGCACCACACACAGAAGGAGTTTGAGCGGTATATCTGTATTTCCAAACACAATTCAAAATATGTACATTCAAAAAAATAGTTCCAGTGCAATGGTGTCCCTAGTGTATCATTAAGAACCAACATCAAACAACAATCAGGTGATTATGCGTGACAATATTAACAAGGTTTCATTTTACAATAGTTCTATGAAAGCAACCCTTTTGAGTATTTGAACAGAGGAGATAGAAAGACACAACCATGAGTGCTGTATGCAGGGTTTGCTTTCTTTTAGCGTTGACGGCGTTTCAACCCTATCGGGGATGTAGGGTCTCGTCAGGACCACGGATGCTGGGGCATCTAAGGAACAAGATAAAATTAGGGTGAGCGCTGGACCTTTAAGGGAAACCAGGCTTGCATAGGGAGAAAGCTAATCAGGAAGAGGTACCTGGATATGACAACGCTGAGTCACAGGTGAAGTGAAGTGACAACACAGTGAGTGAAGGAGTAAAAAGTTTTTACTCACAGTGAACCCAGCCGGGATCTATACAATCAAGGTCAGGTACGGGGAAAGAGAAGGCAAAAGGATGAGAACCAACACAGTTCTAGCAATCAAAACAGAACCGAGTGACAATAGGAATTGTGGGGGTCAACTTACCACTGTTTGTGCGTGACTGGGCACTGCGTGGTTAGAAGTCTTAGGCGCGTTCTCAGTGGCGCGCAGAGGTGTCCAGAATGGATCAGGAAGGTTGCCCTCTGAAGAGCGGTCGTGCACAGGGGTAAAACCTGTATAGGGGGAGGATTAATTAAACCCAACACAATGCTGGAGTGACTAAGGAAGTATTCTACATTCGTAGGACTAACCTTTGTGACGATGGCCAGAAGGCTCTCAATACAGCGTGCAGCAATGCGTCTGCTCAGGTTACGATGAACCGGTAGCTGGCGTCCTGGCTAGGCTACCGTATTATCTGTGGGATGTGCGCAGGCATAATAGCAGAATTGGTGAGCTCGATCTGCAATGTGATGTGTCGATTTCCGAGTGCGGCGAAAGATCCACTGTGTTGTTTCCCTATATAAAGTAAGCACCCTGGTTCCGCTGTGAGTAGGGTTCTCTTGTTACCTCCTTTCGTCCACCTCCTGCCAGGCAGCTGCACCAGAGAGGACAGAACTGGTTTTGGCAGGGCAAAGAGCTTCTCTGACCCCAGAGAACAAAGGAAATTGTGCTATTTAAAGTGGGGCCCAGACCCCTGAACTTGCTGGAATCTAGGAATCTGCCAAAAAGAAAAGCTGGAAGAGTTGCCAGGAGGAGTACTGCCCATTTGCTGTGTTGTTGCTTTGTTGGGTTGGCCTGCAGTTGCTGCTTCTGCCTTGGGCAGTTACAAGACTGGAATTTGCTTTCATCATTCTGCTGTTAGAGATTTCTCCAAGGGCTTGAAGTAGAGCTTGCATCCTGTTGGAAGTCTCAGGGATAGAAAAGACTTCAGAGAACTCATTGGAATCAAGGAACCTGCCAAGAAGAAGAGCTGGAAGAGCTGCTATGAGGTGTACTGCCCCTTTGCTGTGTTGTTGCTTTGTTGGGTTGGCCTGCAGCTGCTTCTGCCTTGGGCAGTTAAATGACTGGACTGAACGTTCTTTACTTGTGCTGAGTATCTCCAAGGGCTTGAAGTAGAGCTTGCCTCCTATTCTTAAGTCCCAGGGACTGCAAAGACTTCACCAACCTCTGGCTACAACTTCTGGAACAGCTGTTTCGGTTGCCACAGAGAAGAGAAAAGCAACTGACTCCGTCGCTGGCTCCTTGTCCTGAAGGCAGTGCAGAGGGCACCACTGCATCTTGCACTGCAACCTCATTCTTACCAATGACAACCACTGCTGCCACTGAGCTGCTGCTTGCAACGCGACCTGTGGGCACCTCACTCCGCACCGCCTCGCTTTACTTTGCCATCCTGGTCTCACCGACGACGTCGCTGCACGCTGACCGTGACCTCTGTGACTGCATCGTGGTTTGGGGGCACCAATCGTAAGTCACATGACGCACCGCACCATCCCACACCACAGTTCGAACTGACCAATGTCAGCTTCCAGCACCTGCACGGTGATCTGTCAGCACCTCCTTCACTCCGCACTGCAGCCTTGTCTCACCGATGCCACTGGATGACCGTCACCGAGCAGCTGCCTGCACCACAACTTGAGGGCACCGCACATTGTGACAAACTTTGTATTATTAGCGCCTGGAATTTACTTGCGTTTAACTTGCCTGGTTGCTGCTTAGCTGGCTTGCTCTGAAATTGACCTGCACATTAATTAAGCGATATCCCCCGGCGCCCTGCTCTGCTCTCCCCTCCATTTTGTTTTGTTGTTGTTGTGCTCCGTGTGCGTTCCCTTGAGCCCGCCCCGCCTCCCAGCTGAGCCGCCCTCGCCCCTCCCCCTTTTCACTATCCATATATGACCGTTGCATTTGCGCGCAGCGTCCGCGCCCAATCCGCGCCGAAGGTGCGCCAAAGGTAAGCCCGTCTACGCCCGTCCGCGCCTGGACCGCGCCCAGCGCCAGAGCCCCTGGTCCTCGTAATGTCCACCCCTCCCGCATTACTTACGATGCCACCACCCTCCTAGCCCTTAACCCCAGCCGTTCCCCCAACTGCGTCCAAGCCGCTCCTGGACACACTCATGGACCCTTCTCCTGCAACTCCTGCAAGTTCGACGGCACCAAGACCAACTCCTCATCTACGAACACACAACAGATATCCGACCCCAACCACCTACAATGCATCCTGCTCAACACCCGCTCGGTCCACAGGCACGCCATCGACCTCTGGAATCTACTAGACACCATCTCTCCGGACGTCTCCTTTCTAACAGAAACATGGATGAACGCCACATCAGCCCCAGACATCACCATTGCCATCCCGGATGGCTATAAGATCATTCGCAAGGACCGTACCGGCCACACAGGAGGGGGCATCGCTATCATCCATAGGAAATCCATCCGCATCTCAACCAGCTCAGACGTCAATCTCGCCAACTCTGAACACCTTCACTTCCAGATCCACATCGACCCCAAGACCACACTCAAAGGCACCCTCCTTTACAGGCCACCAGGACCCCGCGCACAATTTAGTGAAGACATCACGGACTTCATCACTCCACACGCGCTCCCCTCCGAGGATTACATCCTTTTGGGAGACCTCAACTTTCACCTTGAAAAGAACAACGACCGCAACGCCACCACCCTTTTGGACAACCTCGCCAACCTCGGACTTAAACAACTTGTCACTACCCCCACCCACATCGCAGGTCACACACTCGACCCTATCTTCACCTCCAGCAAACATGTCTCCTTCAGCCACACCACAGCTCTCCTTTGGACTGACCACAGCTGCGTTCACTTTACCTACAACAAGCCCACATCCAACAACCACCCCCAACCCACTCTGCAAAGAAACTGGAACAAAATCTCCATCGACCAGATCTCCTCATCGCTTCTTCAAAACCCCCCAGCCCACTCCTCAAACCCCGACCAAGCAGCCACCAACCTCACCCAATGGTTATCCAACAGCGCCGACATCCTAGCACCACTGAAAAAACGACAAATCAAACTAGGCAGCAAGAAGGCCTCCTGGTTCAACGATGATCTTAAGAAATCCAAGAAACTCTGTCGCTCCCTTGAGAAGGCCTGGAAAAAAGACCCAACCACCAGCACCAAGGACGCCTTCAAAAACGCCACCCGCATACACCACCAACTGATCCGGAATGCCAAGAAAGCCGCCTTCAAGGACAGACTACATAACAACGCCCACAACAGCAAGGAATTATTCAACATCGTCAAGGAATTTACCAACCCCTCAGCCAACTCCAACGACATCACCCCCTCTCAAGCCCTCTGCGACTCCCTAGCCTCATTCTTCCACAACAAAATTGCAGACATCCACAACAGCTTCGACAACCGACCCGAAGACCAACCCACCCAACCCCCTGCAGGACCCCCACCCCCTCTGAACATCCTCAATGACTGGAAGCCAATCTCCACTGAGGACACCATCCGTCTGATGAACTCTATCCACTCAGGATCCCCCACAGACCCTTGCCCTCACCACATCTTTAACAAAGCAGACTCCATTATAGCACCGCACCTCCGAGACGTCATCAACTGCTCCCTCAACTCCGCAACCTTCCCGGAAGGCTGGAAACATGCCGAACTCAGCGCCCTCCTGAAGAAACCCACAGCTGACCCCACCAAACTCAAAAACTACCGCCCTATCTCACTCCTTCCATTCCCGGCCAAAGTCATCGAGAAAGCGGTCAACAACCAGCTCGCTGCATTCCTCGAAACAAACAAATCCCTCGACTCCTCACAATCCGGCTTCCGAGCCAAGCACAGCACTGAAACCGCCCTCATCGCAGCAACAGACGACATTCGAACTCTACTGGACAATGGAGACACAGTCGCCCTCATCCTCCTCGACCTCTCCGCAGCCTTCGACACGGCCTGTCATAGCACCCTTTTACAACGCCTCAGAAACGTCGGAATCCAAGGAAAAGCACTGGATTGGATCACCTCGTTCCTCACCGGAAGAACCCAGAGAGTCCGCCTTCCACCATTCAAATCAGAGGCCACTGAAGTCATCTGCGGCGTACCACAAGGATCTTCACTCAGCCCCACCCTCTTCAACGTATACATGAGCCCCCTCGCGGTCATCGCACACCAACACAACCTCAACATCATCTCCTACGCCGACGACACTCAACTGATCCTATCACTCACCAGAGACCCTAACACCGCCAAAACCAACCTGCATGAAGGAATGAAAGAAGTAGCCGAATGGATGAAGCACAGCCGTCTGAAACTGAACTCAGACAAAACAGAAGTCCTTATCTTAGGCACCTCCCCCTCCGCCTGGGATGACTCCTGGTGGCCAGAGACCCTTGGAAAAGCACCCATCCCGACGGACCACGCACGGAACTTGGGCGTCATCCTGGATTCCTCACTCTCGATGAACAGACAAGTCAACGCCGTTTCTTCATCTTGCTTCAACATTCTTCGCATGCTCAAAAAAACATCTCGCTGGATCCTCACTGAAACTAGAAAAACAGTCACCCACGCTCTGGTCACGAGCCGACTGGACTACGGAAACACCCTCTACGCCGGTACCACCGCAAAACTCCAGAAAAAACTCTAACGCATCCAGAACGCTTCAGCCAGGCTCATATTAGACATCCCACGTAAAGAACACATCTCTGGTCACCTGAAAAACCTCCACTGGTTCCCCGTCAATAAGAGGATTACTTTCCGGCTCCTAACCCACGCACACAAAGCACTCTACGAAATCGGACCCGAATGCCTCAACACACGACTGTCCTTCTACACCCCCTCCCGCCAATTACGATCCTCCAACCAAGCCCTTGCCACTGTACCTCGCATCAACAAAACCACCATGGGAGGTAGATCCTTCTCCTACCTGGCAGCTAAAACGTGGAACTCACTTCCCACTCACCTTCGCCTTACTCAGAACCACCTAGCATTCAGAAAGCAACTTAAAACGTGGATATTTGACAAGTTATTCCCCACCCTTCTTCAAGCACCTTGAGACCCTCTGGGTATGTAGCGCGCTATATAAATTTATTGACTTGACTTGACTTGACACTGCAACAGTTGCCAAGATCGGCCCACAACAATGTGTCGGGCGCAACACAAAAGGTACTGTTTACGAGTCTGTTGACACCCCTGACCGATGCGGTCAGACGGAACTGTTGGATTCTGCTGATTAACGCACCGCATTAGCACCAGACAGAGCTTCCGACTTCAAGGAACTGTGTTTTTTAACTATTCTTGCAAAGTGCATATTTTTAAAGTCGTCTATGTTGGATTTTTGGCATTTTGGTCTTGTTTGGATATATAAAAATATTGGATATTTTTCTAAACTGGCGGGGTGTCTTTTTGTAGTGTTGTTATTGTATTACTGTTTGTTATGCGCGAATGGTTTACACACTGCCTCTGAGATAAACTTGTCTGCTCATGCCAAGCTACCAAGGGGGTGAACAGGGGCTATTTTAAAAGTGTGTCCCCCTTACCCTGACTAGGAAGAAGGGTCGCTATTTATATATATAACAGTCCTGGGGACCCCGTCAACAAGAGAATCACCTTCCGTCTCCTCACCCACGCACACAAAGCCCTACACAACCAAGGGCCAGGATACCTTAACAGCCGCCTCAACTTCTACGCTCCCAAACGCCAGCTTCGATCGACCAGCCACGCCCTTGCCGTCATCCCCCGCATCCGAAGAGCCACCACAGGGGGACGGTCCTTCTCCTACCTCGCCGCCAAGACATGGAACTCCCTCCCCACCCACCTCCGCCTGACCCAGGACCACCTCGCCTTCAGGAAGCAACTCAAGACCTGGCTGTTCGAGCAGTAGCGGACCCACTTCCCCCAGCGCCTTGAGACCCTCTGGGTGAGTAACGCGCTATATAAATGCGATGATTGATTGATTGATTGAATTGGATTTTCCCCTCCTCACCTTGGCTGAGAAACAGAGACCTAGCCTATAGTGGTTGGAAGAGGCACATTTCCCAAACCTAGACCTGGTTGGGGATAGGTGTACAGACTCGCCGAGACAAATGCAAACATAATAGGTTGTTTTATCTTGACGGGTGAGTCTTATACAACTCCTGTTTCTTCGTCCACAACCTAGACTTGAGGCAACCAGTGTAGTACAAAAAAACAGAAAATGAAGATCAGTTTGGGTCAAAACTCCGTCACATGGGCATGGAGGCAATGCTTGCTGCAAATAAACACCAGAAGGATAACGCTGCATACAGGGAATATGATTTAGTCTAATCCTTAACAATGCAAATCGATGCAGGGAATTTGTTTTTAATTAATTTTTGGGACATAGTAAAACAAGATGATGGAGTTTTAAGAAGATGTTGTATACCTAGTGGTAAAAGTATGTTGAACATACGAGATCCATTGTATCTTACAAGCATTATGAAGGGAGAGACAATGATTAATGATATGTTGAGTAAGATGTAGTGCTTCCCGTCTCCATATTGAGTGCCACTGCAGGGTTGGTGCGAGGTGGATCTGGTCTGATATAATGGAAACTTCTAACTCCCAGTGAAAATTTAAAAATGAACAAGATCTAGGGAGGGCTTCTAAGATATCTTCTTTCGATTTCAGTTACTCAGAATTTGCGTATTCCCATACTCCTGCTCCATATGGCCCCATATATCTTTTTAATGACTTCTAATGGTTTGGAGCCCAATATTTTGAATAAAATAAAGATTGCATCGATACTTTTATCTAAAAAACAAGCTTCTGTTAACAACCATATGGTTCCAAGAGACGGTTTTGTTAAAAAATATTCCCAAATACGAGAAAGTGTCTTTTTTTTGATTTTGCTGCCATCTATATAAAAAACTGGAATTTTCTCTGCCCGTTGGTAAAGGATATATGTCGTTACAACGCGCGCGTTGCAATGACCTACCATTACAACGCGGTTGTAACAACGCAAGTCGTTACAACGACTTGCATTGGGGGGCGCAAATTTAAAACATTTAAATTACTATTCCAACACCAGTCCCCGTGGATAGCAGGGAAGGTGTTGGGATAGTAAATTAAATGATTTACTATCCTCGAGCGCCCCCCAGCGCAATGCGTTGTAACAACTTTCGTTGTTACAACCGCGTGGTAATAGTAGGTCGTGGTAACGCGCGCGTTGTAAACGTTGCGCACCGTTGGTAAGCCACTGACACAAAGGATTTGACTTCATTTACATGCAGGTCCAGCTTTTTCATGAATATCTCATACTCAGTTATCAGTTTCTACAGTGCAATGCCAGCCCAGACAATTAGCACTGCATCATCCACATAAAGTAGTATGGGAATACAGGTCTGATTTATCATAGGAACTGTTAGATGTGGGGGTCTCTAATTGGCAATGGTATTCACCTTTGTCCAAATAGGGACCCTTACTTCTAAGTCAGGATAAGGGGATTACACTCCTTAATAACCCCTGCTCACCCCCTTGGAAGTTTTGCATGAGCAGACAGGCTTATCTCAGAGGCAGTGTGTTAAGCATTTGTGAATATATACAGTAATACAGTGAAAACACTACAGATGGACACAACACAGTTTTTATAAAAATAAGTATTCTTTATATAGACTTCAACAAAAGACCACAAACGACAAAAAATCCACAATACTACACTTAAGATTGCTTTAAAGATGATCAAAGTTACTTAGTTCAAGTTGATGATAGACGCACCCAGGTTCTCAACAAAGTACCTGGATGCGTAACGCAAAGTTATCAAAAGGTTTGCAAAAGGGGAGATGCGTTGGTTCCTTGATCCAGGGGAGATGATTCGTCATGCCTCAATGCTTGTGCAGAGCAGGGGATGCATCATTATCCTTACCGGTGCGGAGGTGATGCGTAGATTCTCTGCCTGCTGGCCCGTTGCAGAGGGCAAGATAGCGCCTTGATGCGATGATCCAGTTGCGATGCGAGGATCCGGTTGCGAAGCGAGAAGATGGCGCCCTTGATGCGGCGATGCGATGACGATGCGTAGACACCCTGGCAGCCTTGCGATGACTCTGTACTTTGGAGCTGCGACAGGCCCTGCGACACGCTTTTCCGGTGATGCGACAGCAGGCAGCTTTTGATGAACACACGCTTCGAGGAAGATGCGGCGAAG
This sequence comes from Lissotriton vulgaris, assembly GCF_964263255.1. Taxonomy (NCBI): domain Eukaryota; kingdom Metazoa; phylum Chordata; class Amphibia; order Caudata; family Salamandridae; genus Lissotriton; species Lissotriton vulgaris. The sequence goes on from NC_141694.1 coordinate 1,538,019,202, forward strand.
GCTCGGTGCTCCAGCGATGCGACGATTTCAGCTGCAGTGGTGACACGATTCCTCTCACTGCATCGCGCTTCCAGCTCCCAGAGAAACAGAAAAAATGTCTCGAGTTGATAATTCACAACAAGGAAATTCAGAGGGGAGCTGGAGATGAAGTCTTTTGTCCCTGAGACTTCAGCAGGAGGATAACACAGTTCAAACCCTTGGAGAATATTCTGAAGATGATGAAAGTCCTTAAAAAGTTCCTTCTCCTTTCCTTGGCAATGAAGCAACCACTGCAGGCCAACCCAGCAAACTGCACACTGGCAGAGGGTCAGTCAAACTTTTGTAGCTTCCTTGGTTCTTCTCCTTGGCAAAAGGTTTCTTGTTCCATAAGTGATCTCATTTCTTGGGATCAGGGTCCCAATATTTATACCCCAAAATCCTTTGTTCTCTGAAGGCAGAGTGGCCTCTGCCTAGTCCAAACCAGTTCCTGAGCACTTTGTTTACATGACTCTCTCCTTACTTTCACTGTGCAAGGCAGAGACATCAGCCAACCCACGGGAGGTGGAGCCAGCACAGGGGAGGGAAGGCACAGCTCTGGAGCACTTTGTTGACATGATTCCTTCCCTCCTTTCACAGTGCAGGGCAGAGACATCAGACAAGCCACAGGAGGTGGAGCCAGCATTGTAGAGCGAAGGCCCAGCCATATTCAGGTCCCAGGCCCAACTCCTCCCTCCCATCTAGATGCAGATCTCCCTATTCACCACTGGGCTGCCCCCGCCTGTCTCCTGGAATCCCCCAGCCCTGTCACTCACAAACCCAGACAAGGAATGCACAACCTAGCAGAGGCAGGCCTGGACAGTTAGGCAAGAAAATACCTACTTTCTAAAAGTGGTATTTCCAAACACAGAATGTTAAAACCAACTTTACTAAAAGATGTATTTTATTATTCTGAGTTCAGGCATACTAAATTTGAATGTCTACCATGTTCCCCGAGTCAGTTAGGATTATAAGAATGTAATAATCTGACTGCCCATTCTAGCCTATGGAGAACAGGTAGCCTTGAAATAGTGAAAAACGAAAATGACTGTAGTTCACTATTAGGACATGCTACACACACCAGAGCATGTCCTACCTTATACTTACAATGCACCCTGCCCGTGGGCCTGCCATAGGGGTGTCTAATATGAAGCAAAGGGAAGGTTTAGGGACTGGCAAGTGGATACACTTGCCAAGTCGATATGGCAGCACTAGACTGCACACAGGCCTTGCAATGGCAGGCCTGAGACTCACGTTACAAGCTGCTTCTGTGGGTGTCACAACCAGTGCTGAAAGCCCACCAGCAGCATTTGATTTACAAGCCCTGGGCACAGATGGTGCACTGTACTAGGGGCTGACAGGTAAATCAAATAACCCAATCATGTAATCACCAATGAGTACCCCAATTTAACATAGGGAGCACTTCCATCGTGGCACTGAATAGCAGTGGCACAGTGCCCAAAGCATATAAGCAGCAAAAACATTTCAAAACAGAGGGGGCAATTGTCAAAATGGAAGGGAGACTCACGCCAATGATGCCAGGTCTAACAGGAACATCTAGAGTCGAATCAAGCAGGGACACCTCCACACCATTGGTCTATAAAATGTTTTAAAAAGTAGCGAGGACACATACCTGTCTGACCCCTCTTTCAATATAAAACCACCTAGTACATTCTCCAATTTCCAGCATCTAAAAAAGGCATTGGTGGAATTGCGGCTCAAACCTTCTCCCCAATATGGTTCTTGTTATGTTCTAGGAATCTGCGTTGATTGACAAACCTTCACAACCATGGTTAAGAACACAAAATGTGGAATATTTTCTACTGTCAGAATGATGGAAGAATTACATATTCTACACTGGTTGGTGGATATTTTGCCAGCAAACATCTAAATCAGACTGTTAGTTTCCGGTGTATCACGACTCTCACAATATTATTACTCAAAATGTCAATATAGTGTGGCATGGATAAATAGCAATAAAAGCTGGACTGTCGCACGGAGAACAATTAGTAGTTTCTCCTACTACAAAATTCAAAAATAATCAACACACTAATTACACGATATAAAGTCAATCATATTATTCTATAATACCTTTTATTTAAACAGCAGAATATTACATTTACTCAAGCGAACAATGTTTTTTAATATCTACATTCGTGTGTCTTGTTTTCCGTTCATGTGCCTGATTGCACTTCACAAGTTGGCATTTCAAATGCTAAAATTTCACACTTTCTTTCACGGGAATTGGAAGCGAGCACAGCCGGGCTGACCTTGTCCAGCCCCCTGCGGTTCTCTTTGCTTGCAGTACAGATCAGCGCACGTGGTGCGCCGCGCTTCCGCTGATGACAGGCCGTCTGTTTACCAGAGCTGCGCGCAGCAAGGCTGGAGCTGCACGAGCCAGACCCGAGAGCCTTCGGCTGCACGTTTAACTACATGTGTCAGCTAAATGGCTCATCTTTTCGCACAACTAGTAAACCAAGCGGGAAATGTTGGAGGCTTTTTGGTTGCAAAGCAAGTCTCTTGTTGTGTGTGGTACGTTCTTCCTTTTACAGGTGAAGGTGATTTTGACAAATACATATTTAAACTGAAATGAATCCAAAATAGGAAATATGGGAATTGAGGCTATAATCCAACAATAGACATTATACAAAGGGTGCCGACGCATTTTTTGTGTCACTAAAAGGAATGTCTCTTGTAGACAGTTGCCGCAATACATACACCTTCATCTTACTGGCAATTTGCAATGTGGTGCTATTTAGCACATAATTTGCTTAATGATTTTAGCTACACGCTGTGCAAGTTTGTAACAGCAAAATCATCCTTTTTGTTATTTACAAGGCAGTCAAATGGCTATTTGTGAAAAAAGGTTGTAAAGTATATTGCGCTTTCTTGCGTTACTTTGCAATAAGGAGACGTTCTATGGGTGCTGTATGGAGGTTCCCATGTGCCCATCTATGGATGTTAGCGCAAACTCATATCTACAATCATTCTCCTCCCTGCGGCAGGCTTAACAATCAGATTAAGACAGCCAGCATCTTTAATGAGAAATTGTAGAACTGTAAAATGTGCATATTGAATGACGTTGTAATTCTTAAAAATTACTTTTAACTTTGGAATTTAGGGCCTCATTTATGAAAAGTGACGCATCGCTGCGTGAAAAACAGCGATGCGTCACTTTTCACTGCGCCCTCCTTGCGAGACCAATGATGCTTCATATTTACAGTATGACGCATCATGGCGCAAGGAGTTACAGATACGTCAGTATTTCTGACATATCTGTATGGCGCAAAAGTGATGCATTGCTGGAGTGTGTCACAAAAGTGACGCAACTCCTGCAATGTGTCCTTTCACATGGGGCAAGCCCCATGTGAAAGGGCCTGCGTCAGTCTTACGCCTCCTGTGAGGCAGGCGTAAGAAATTGATGCATTTGTGTCCTAGAAGTGGCGCAGTGAAATCTTATAGATTTCACTGCGTCACTTCTATGACCCTGTCTTACGTCAGAACGCCCCCCTGCATACATTATACCTGGCATAGGTATAATGTAGCGCAAGGTATTACAAAGTGACGCATCTACCTAGATGTGTCACTTTGTAAAACTGGTGCAACAAGGCACATTTTGTACGCTGCTGGTGCGTCACAAAAAAAGTGACACACCGGCGGCGTAAAAGTGACGCACAGCCTCATTAATGAGGCCCTTAGTTTTTAACTAGGTGACTGCTCCTACCTGCCGGCGCACTTTTAGCACCGGTCCCCGGTGCGCCACGGCCTCACAGCCGATTGTTGCAGAGGGACGCAGCTCCACCCCTTAGCCTCCTTACTTCTGGGTCACAAAACTACTTAATTAATGCCAGAACGGACACGGCGGATGCGTGCAGCGGGCGCACCTAAGGCAAGCCCGTCTGCGCCCATCCCCCTCCTTTCGGGGCCAAGGGCCAGGACCCATACACCTACTATTCCAAAAAGATTGCACTATGAGGCAGAGGAGCTGGTTCGATTTAACAAACCTACTACGAAGAACTGTGTACACTCTGTCCACTCAGATAGTAGTCTAACCAACTGCTCATACTGTTATTTTAAATTAACCACAGCCCTAGAGCCAAATAGACCTCCACCTACTCCATACAAAATGTTCCTGCTAAACTGCAGGCCTTTACCTAAGCACGTAATGGAAATCTCCATCCACTTGGATGAGGAAAGGCCAGAGGTCCTATTGCTGCCCGAAACCTGGCTTCACCCTGGGTCGGAGCCAGACCTTGTCCAGACCCTCTGCCCGGGCTGCTGCATCCAGAGGCTTGATAGCTCTTCAGGGATAGGTGGCGGGATGATAATAATATTTAAAAATTACTTAACCTGATGCACCTTTGGAAGCCCAATACCAGACTGTGAGAATCTTGCTTTTTCAATAGGATTTACTCCTTCACTTACTCTTTCCGGTATACTAATATACCGACCTCCAGGGTCTTTAGGACAATTCGGTCACTCCCTGCCTGATTTAGCAGCCAATGTGACAAATATTTCAGCCAACTTCATTGTATTAGGATTCTTCAACCTGCACTTCAATGACCCCCCGCAGATGGTGGCAGCAGAGATCACAAGAGATCTTGCTGCCTGCCAGCTACACCAAACAGTTTCCAAACCTACTCATACGAAAGGACATGTATTAGACCCTATCTTCTCCACCGTGAAGGAACTAGCAGGGCGGTTCCGATACCAGTACCATGGTCTGATCATTTTCTCATTCCTTGTCTCTGGACCCTCAATCACACCATACCCCATGCTAAACCAACCAGTACAAGGTCACGACCCTGGTCCAACTTATCAATGGAACAATGGACCTCAGAGTTAGAAAAATCAAAACCTGCGCTAAACTCTGACGTCATTATTGCCAACGAAAATTTCAACAAATGGATACAGGATTCTTTGCATCTACTTAATCCAACAAAAACAATTCAGGTAAAAAAAGTAGCAACAGATTGCCATGGTACTCTGCTAAACTTCGAGATTTAAAACAAAATTGTAAAAAGTTAGAAGGAACATGGAGGAAGGATTTCTCGTCATATAACAAACCGAGACACAGGGAGGCTATAAAAGCATACAAAGCCGAAATCAAATCAGCCCAGGCTGCTTTTTACGAAGAAAAAATTCTATCGGCTGGTAACTCCGTGTCTGAGATCTTTCACATTGCTAAGACTCTCCTCGGGGTTCAACCCCCTCCAATAACCCTTGACACCTCAGATCTACACCGTGACAAGCTTGCAGAATTTTTCTACAACAAAATACAAACCATATACACTTCATTCTCTCAAACGGGGAGTCAGATCAGGGACTCTAGTCCCTGCAGCATAGACTCCCATTTAGACACAATCCCCCTGATAGACAATGAAACACTAGATCGCATTATGTCTGTTAGACCTGGCACCATTGGCCTGGGTCTCCCTTCCATTTTTGCTGTTGCCTCATGCGTTTTTGCTGGTGGTAGATGCTTTGGGCACTGTGCCACTGCTGTCCAGTGCCACAGTGCAAGTGCTCCCTATTGTAAATTAATGGATTGATTAGTGATTCTATGATTGACTGATTTGGTTTACTTGTTAGACCCTAGTATAGTGCACTGAGTGTGCCCAGGGGTTGTAAATCCAAAGGCTGCTGGTGGGCTTGCAGCACTGGTTGTGCCACCCACAGAAGCAGCCTTATAAAATATGTCTAAGGTCTGCCATTGAAGAACCTGTATGCAGTCCGGTACTGTCATGCTGACTGGGCAAGTTCACCCACTTGCCAGTCCCTAAACCTTCCCTTTTCTTCATATCAGACACCCCTATGGTAGGCCCAAGGTCAGGGTGCATTGGTGTGTGTGGCATGTCCTAATAGTGAATTACAGCCATTTTTGTTTTTCACTATTGCAAGGCTCTCTGTTCTCCATAGGCCAGAATGGGCAGTTAGATTATTACATTTTATAATCCTAACTGACTCAGGGAACACAATAGAAATTCTAGTTTAGTATGCAGAATGATAAAATGTATCTTTTAGTGAAGTTGGTTTTAACATTCTGTGTTTGAAAATACCACTTTTAGAAAGTAGGTATTTTCTTGCCTAACCTTACACGCCTGCCTCAGCTAGGTTGTGCATTCCTTGTCTGGAGTTTGTGAGTGACAGACCTGGGGATTCCAGGAAACAGAATGAGTCAGCCCAGTGGTGAATAGAGAGATCTGCATCTAGATGGGTGTGAGGAGTAGCACCTGGGACCTGAATAGGGCTGTGCTTACCTTCCACAAGGCTGGCTCCACCTCCTGGGGTGCGGCTGATGTCTCTGCCCTGCACAGTAAAAGAAGAGAAGAAATCCTGTCAACAAAGCACTCCAAGGCTGTGCTTTCCCTCCACAATGCTGGGTCTACTTCCCGTGGGGCATCTGATGTTTCTGCCCTGCACTGTGAAAGGAAAGAAGGAATCATGTAAACAGAGTGCTCCAGAACTGGTGTGGACTAGGCAAAGGCCCCTCTGCCTCAGAGGACAAAGGATTTTGGGGTATAAATATTGGGACTCTGATCCCAAGAAATTAGATCACTTTTGGATTAGAAGAAGAAACCTCTGCTGAGGAGAGGAAACTGAAGAAACTGAGGAGAGACTATTCCTAAGCTGAAGTGCTGCTTAGGGGATTGACCTGCAGTGGTTACCTGACTGCCAAAGAGAGGAGAAAGAACTTTGTGTGCTTTACTTTCAACTTTTGAAGGATCTCCAAGGGCTTGGAAAACAGTTTGCCTCCTGCTGAAGTCTCAGGCACAACAGACTTCAACCCCCAGCTCTCCAGAATTCTTTGGAAGTGCCTGCTGCTGTTTTGGACCTTCTGAGGGACTGCAAGTCGCAAGGAGCTGGAAGGAGCTGGAAGAGTGTCACAGCTGAGGCTGCTGCAGTTGCCTCGCTGAACAAGGGTGTTGCAGCTGCAGCTGACGAATCGGATCGAGACTTCTTGCATCATCAGAGAAGCGTGCCACATCTGGAAGATCAGTTTAAGGAAAACAATGGTCCTAAGCTTAAGTACAATCCTACAATAATATTATATAGACCACAATAGGCTGCTATATATTTCTCTCCCTTGTCCAGCCGGACAGGGAATTTATTAATCAAGTGAATTATTAGAGGTTAAGATACATTTAGCAACAAAACATTTCATTGCAGTAAGGCACAGTCCTGTACCGTACTGAAAAAGGATAGGGGAGAAGGTAGTAGAGAGAAAAGTGTTTCAGGCAAAGAAAGTGAGCAATCAGGGTACTGTTTTGAGTTAAAATTAACAGTGTTTCCTGGAGTAACACATACACACATTAATATACATTGATTAAACGAATGTCTACTCAAAGGAGTCGACGTTTCGATCCCGTGCTCAAGTTATAAAGGGATCATCTTCAGGACTTAAAGAATTATTTTGCCTGGTTTGAAAATTACATACGCCTGTTGGGAAGAAAACAAGGAAAAAGAAAAAGAAATAACAGAATTTTGTCAATTCCACGGGAAATAGAGAGAGGTCAGCTTATCCATTTTTTAACATTGTATACACATTCTTCAGAACCGCAGTGATAAGTTTGCCAGTCATTAAATAATTAAAAAAACATTTTGTGTACAGTGCACTGGCGGTAATTAAGTGACTAGCTGGCTCCTCCGTGATTGTGGCGAGGAGAACAGTGTGCACGTTTACTGGGTTTCGGACAGGATTACCACTGTGGGTTTTATGGCGTGCAGCCATAGAGTGGCGCAAATTAGCTCGGATTGCGAGTTTAAGACACATGGAGTGGTGTCGAGGCGCGCATTTGGAACTGGTGTGGAGTTTGTCAAATGCCACTGAGTATGGTCAAATGCATACCTCCACCGAGGGTAGGGAGGCGTGGAGGAGAGGGCTGGTGGCCTTTGTTTGGATCTATGGGCACAGGCTTGAGGGCGCCGATGCTGTGGATGGAGAAAGGGTTAAAATCTCGTGCAGGGAAGCTAGTAGGAAGGTTGGCTTAAGGAAACGGGACATACCGTGGGCTCGGCAAGATGGGGGCCTTTCGGGGAGTCATCGTGGAGTAGTAATTGCAAAATCGGGTGTCAGGACAACCAGATGTTGAGTGCCTCTCGGTGTGTCCGATGTATAATGGAGGATGGTTCGAGTCCTAGGCGCACCGGGTATGGAGCCGTAGATGCTGCGAGGGAGGGAATAAGGGTTAGTTACAGTGCGGGGACGAGTGTGGGTGAAAGGCTGAAGCGCTCGGGATATACCATTGGTTCATAAGATTAGGGACGCTGTTGGCATATCCGTAGTTTACTGATTGTGGGCTTGGACGCCGGTTTGATGGCCGTCGTAGCCCAGCGGTCGAGTGATTCAAGGATACGCTCAGGAAAAGGAATGAACCATGATTATATTGGAGCGTGAGGGGGCATCCGTCCGGTGAGCCAGAGAGCTGGAGACTTACCGGGGAGTAGAGCGATGTCTCGATACGGGCGGGCAGCTGTGCTTGTCCGAGTGCGCGCTTGGCTGGAAATGGCAGCCATATTAGTGATGAGCCAAAGGGTCACGTGATAGAGGCATCGGTGGGGCCCTGTGTGACTTCAGGTTAGGGTGACCGCCATCTTGGAGAGGTGCAAATGCAGTTTAGAGGGAGGCCAACTGACATGCTGGTGCATAATTGGAAGGGGCAAGTGACACATAAGTGATTATAAATAAATGGCGCATCTTTTGTGATTTTAAAATTGCTAACTTTTAAGTGAAAAGACATTGTGGTATTTAAAATTAATGTATCAAGATGAGAGTGTGGTTTCTTGATGGAGTGAGCGGCGAACCTGGTCTCATGCCTTGTGAGGGGGTCTGAGGGCGTCGCAAGTGACATGGTGAGAAGGTCTGAGAATAAATTAGAAGCAATAAAATGACTCTGAGTCCTTTGAACGTTGTACTTTTCAGGGCACATTGTGTGTTAGTACAGAGTAGCCAATGTCTTTCAGAGGTATCATGCTATAGTAGTGTTGTCCAGTCCTCGCTTCTGTTCAGTCCTGTGTGACTGCTTTCCGAATTGTCCATTTGATGTCGTCAGCGGTATGGTTTAATTCTGAAAAATGTTCAACAAGTGGAGCATTTGTAGTCCCACATCTTATGCAACCCCTGTGTTGGCATATGCGGGTCTTTGCTTTTTGAGTAGTTTGTCCCACATACATTTTAGGGCATGGACAAAGTATTGCGTAGATTACATTACTGCTGTTACAGTTGGTAAAGCTTTTCATTTCAACAGTGATACCATTATGGCAAAAATTGCGAGCCTCAATCGTGAAATCGCATACAGTACAGCAGCCACACTTAACGTGACCCAAGATTGGTGGGAGTCCCCAGTTGGATTCAATGGTTGCCTTCAGAGTGGGGACAGGTAGGGCTGGTCTCACCAAGTGGTCCTTCAGGTTCTTGCTTTTCTTAAAAGCAAATAGCTGCCACAAAGAGGAGGCAACCTGGGTCATTTCCTGAATCGAGAGGAATTGAAGACCATAATCCAGTTCAATACCATCCACACAGGACTGAACAGTAGCGAGGACTGGACAACACTACTATAACATGATACCTCTGAAAGACATTGGCTACTCTGTACTAACACACAATGTGCCCTTAAAAGTACAACGTTCAAATGGACTCAGAGTAATTTTATTGCTTCTAATGTATTCTTAGACCTTTTCACCATGTCACTTGCGACGCCCTCAGCAACCCCTCACAAGGCATGAGACCAGGTTCGCCACTCACTTCATCAGGGAACCACACTCTCATCTTGATACATTAATTTTAAATACCACAATGTCTTTTCGCTTAAAAGTTAGCAATTTTAAAATCACAAAAGATGCGCCGTTTATTTATAATCACTTATGTGTCACTTGCCCCTTCCAATTATGCACCAGCATGTCAGTTGGCCTCCCTCTAAACTGCATTTGCACCTCTCCAAGATGGCGGCCACCCTAACCTGAAGTCACACAGGGCCCCACCGATGCCTCTATCACGTGACCCTTTGGCTCATCACTAAGATGGCTGCCATTTCCAGCCAAGCGCGCACTCGGACAAGCACAGCTGCCGGCCCATATCGAGATGTTGCTCTACTCCCCGGTAAGTCTCCAGCTCTCTGGCTCACCGGACGGATGCCCCCTCATGCTCCAATCTAATCATGGTTCATTCCTTTTCCCTAGCGTATCCTTGAATCACTCGACCGCGGGGCTACGACGGCCATCGAGCCGGCGTCCAAGCCCACAATCAGTAAACTACGGATATGCCAACAGCGTCCCTAATCTTATGAACCAACAGTATGTCCCGAGCGCTTCAGCCTTTCACCCACACTCGTCCCCGCACTGTAACTAACCCTTATTCCCTCCCTCGCAGCATCTACGGCTCCATACCCGGTGCGCCTATGACTCGAACCATCCTCCATTATACATCGGACACACCGACAGGCACTCAACGTCTGGTTGTCCTGACACCCGATTTTGCAATTACTACTCCACGAAGACTCCCCGAAAGGCTCCTATCTTGCCGAGCCCACGGTATGTCCCGTTTCCTTAAGCCAACCTTCCTACTAGCTTCCCTGCATGAGATTTTAACCCTTTCTCCGTCTACAGCATCGGCACCCTCAAGCCTGTGCCCATAGATCCAAACGAAGGCCACCAGCCCTCTCCTCCACGCCTCCCTACCCTCGGTGGAGGTATGCATTCGACCATACTCAGTGGCATTTGACAAACTCCACACCAGTTCCAAATGCACGCCTCGACGCCACTCCATGTGTCTTAAACTCGCAATCCGAGCTAATTTGCGCCACTTTATGGCTGCACGCCATAAAACTCACAGTGGTAATCATGTCCGAAACCCAGTAAACGTGCACACTGTTCTCCTCGCCACAATCACGGAGGAGCCATCTAGTCACTTAATTACCGCCAGTGCACTGTACACAAAATGTTTTTTTAATTATTTAATGACCACGCCGGCTGACAAACTTATCACTGCGGTTCCGAAGAATGTGTATACAATGTTAAAAAATGGATAAGCTGACCTCTCTCTATTTCCCGTGGAATTGACAACATTCTGTTATTTCTTTTTTCTTTTTCCCTGTTTTCTTCCCAACAGGCGTATGTAATTTTCAAACCCGGCAAAATAATTATGTAAGTCCTGAAGATGATCCCTTTATTACTTGTTGAGTTATTTTGGGTTTACGTGGAGCACTCCGATATATTCAATTTTGTTGTATTAATCCACTGGTGCTGTGATTAATAAGGATAGTCACTCCTTTGTTAAATTGTCAGTTATGATGGGTATGTTGGCCCATCTCATCACGCACTGTTCACTTGGTGCTCCGCATCTTATATTTACCTATTTGTGCTTATTCAATCTAAACACCACTTTTTTCTATTGCCACAGATTATTTTATTTTAGTTTCACATTAAATTTTGATTGTTACCTTTGTTCATGATATGTACAGTTTTCAAATAATATTCATTTGCAACAATTACTTTTTTAAAGAAAACATTTTTTGCACTGATACTTCAATTCAACATTTTACATTGCAATATAATCTCAAATTTTGTGTGAGCCCGATGCATTTCGGCACTTAATTTGTGCCTTCATCAGGGGACAATTCTGAAAAAAATTAAATATAAGAATGTAAGTATTCGTGTTTGTTTGTCCATGGGAGCTTGTATGCTTATGTTTTATATTAGATCCATACCTGATTGATACAACCTTTCAGTAGTGATGCAACCTCTTAAATCTCACTGAAACCGCTATTTTTCTGTCTACAAAAATGAAAAGAACACTTATGTAACAATTGTTTTTTGAAATAAGTATTAGCTTTACTTTGTAACTACTCTCTGTCAGAAACACCGTCTTAAACCATCCCTCTTTCTTGTTTCCGAAATTACGTCACTGAAAATACAAATTGAACATTCTTGGTGAAAACTTCCTACACTGTTTGCAAAAAACTTCAAAACATTATATGTTCATTTGCCTACCTCGGTATGTTGTCTTCACTCTTATCTGTAAAGACACCAGAAAAATATGTCTCATTAAATCAATCGCCCGCTCTTAATCATTATCACCATCGAGTTACTAACCGCCACTCTCTGTACCTGTTTATACGACCGATCCTCATTGAAAGAAACCGCTGCTCGAAATCAGACGCTGCCGATCTCCGTGTAACGTCTCCATTATCCAGGGTATGAAACAGAAGAGGGGCAAATGATGGAAGAATTACAAGTGGTTAACCTATCTAAAAGGATAATGACACCAGCAGAAACAACCCTACTCAAGAGAGGTATCAACTTCTGTCCCACAAGAAAAATGGATTTGGCCCAAACGAGGATAGATCTGTATTTATACATTCGTAAAATAAAACTGGCTAAACATTTCCTAGAGAGACAAAACAAGCCTCAAATCAACAGAATCCCCATGAAACCATTCTCAGATCTCAATGTAAGAGATGCAGACGGATACCTAACCCTTCTAAATCTGGATGCAGAGGAAGAAAATGAGATAATGCTGGAAACAGCAATATCACAACTAGGAGCTGGGATCAGTAAAATGAAGGCGAAGTCCAAATTCTATCCGCAACTCACTCCAGGCAATAAAATCGATATCTTCCAGGAGGCGGTAATACAGGAATTATATAATATTCCAAAAATGAAATTCAAAGACAACTTAACTCCACAAGAACGAGAAGCATTGACAACCCTCATCAATGACAAGAATGTGGAAATAAAAATGGCAGACAAAGGGGGCAATGTGGTGATTTGGGACAAGGACTTATACACGGAGGAAGCGATGAGCCAATTATCAAATCCCGAATATTATGAACATTTAACGAAAAACCCAATGGATCAACTAAAAAGAGAATTAGACTAGAAACTCACAACATGGGAAAACAGAACTCTAATCGATTATGAAGAAAGGAAATATCTAACAGTTGATTTCCCTCGTATGGCTACTATGTACTTTTTACCAAAGATCCACAAGAACTCCACTAGACCACCAGGAAGACCGATAGTGTCTGCAAATGGATCATTGATGGAACCAATAGGCAATTTTATCGATTTCTTTCTGAGACCCTATGTAGAGAATTTGAAATCATACCTAAAAGACACAACAGACTTTTTGCGCACAACATCTGATTTGGTTTGGCAGGACAATTATTTTCTGATATCCATGGATGTTATCGGATTATACACAAATATTGATAATGACTTGTGTTTGAAGGCCTGTAAGCACCTTCTTGAAAAACGCAACATACATTATAAGGAACATAATGATATGTTGTATGAAATGATCACCCTGCTACTCACAAACAACATTTTCTTTTTCGGGGAACAACTCTATCGGCAGCGTAATGGCGCTGCGATGGGCTTCTCATTCAGCCCAAGCTATGCGTGCATAGCCATGGGATGGTGGGAGGAAGAGATAGCCTGGAATCACCAAAATGCGAAATTCACCCAACACATCATACAATGGAAGAGATTCATTGACGATTTATTTATAGTGTGTGGTGGAAGTGAGAGTGAATTCGAAGAATACTTTGAACTCTTGAATAACAGTACCAAAGGATTGAAATTCACCTACACAAAAAGCAGGCAATCTATATCCTTCTTAGATACAGAAGTATATATCATCAATAACAAAGTGGAGACAACCTTACACAGAAAGAAAACAGCCACAAACTCCACTTTGGAAGCTACAAGCTTTCATCAACCTGCCCTAATTTCAAGCATACCATATGGGGAATTTCTCCGCATTAAACGAATGTGCAGTGAAAAAACAGAATGGGAAAAGCACAGTGCAATAACAATGCAGAGATTCCGTAAGAGAAAATATGGAAAGAACCTGACCAAAAAATGTTGGGAAAGAGCTAACGAAAAATCAAGGGAGGATTGTCTCAAACCACAAGTCAAAGAAAATAAAACGGAAGAACCAATAAGACTTATATTGGATTATAGCAAGGAATCAAAACAAGTAGTCCAAATTCTTTAAAAAAACTGGAAATTGTTAAAACTGGACCCAACGATTGGTCAAAAGATGGGTGATCATCCGGTGGTCACATACAGAAGAACAACAAACTTGAAAGATCAATTGATCCATAATCATTTCATGAACCGCAAGAAAACATCATGGCTCAAAACGGTAGGGTTTAACAAATGCTATAACTGCAAAGTCTGCGAGATAGCCAAACCCATGAAACAAATCAAGATGGCTAATGGAAAAACCTGGAAGATAAAAGAATTGATCACTTGCAAAAGCCAATATACTGTTTATCTGATTGAATGTCCTTGCCAACTACGCTATATAGGAAGTACAATCTGTGAGCTTAAAAAGCGTATCTTGGAGCATACAAGAGCCACTACAAACAAGGACAGAGGAAATGCAGTGGCCAAACACATGGAGACAGATCATGATGGGAATTGGCGACTTCTAAAATTTCTAGGATTGGAAACATTGGCTCCATCAGAAAGAGGTGGACATCGAGAAAAACTGTTACGCCAAAAGGAATCACGCCACATTTTGAACTTTTGAACAATGACCCCTTACGGACTGAATCAGTCTGAAGAACTTTATGTACATATTTAACAATATACAGAAAGCTTCTCTAGATGAACTCCATAATAACCTTTTTTTTTTTTCCTCCATAAAACCACGGTTTAGTAGATAAACAAGCCGAGATCTGGGCCAATATCAAAGCATATAAACTTATATAAACTGCTTTTCAAAATATCATTTTTTACCCTCAGCAATGTCAGCCCACTAGAGGGCATTGAATAGGTCTGATGAAAAAAGACTTGGATACGTGAACCCTGCTTATCACTGAGAATTTCAGGTTTATAAAGTTGGAAAATATTTCAATTCAAATGTTTGAAACAAATATTCTTTTAAGGTTATTATTAGGAAGAGCACAACAAAAGTGAGGCATACCAATAGGGTACTGTAATCTATGACATACAATGACAATAGAAATGCGGTACCATATGACTGAGTCAGCCCACTAGAGGGCAATTAATATGTCTGATGCAATAAGACTCAAAACAGTAACCCGGCCTTGACTCTGAATGCCTGATAATTATAACTGCGAAATAATTATTATTGTTTCTGCCACACAAAAAACTGTCAGAGGGAATACCTCTTTGAAAACCATACCGTTTTGTAAACTGTTTTTTGGCAGGGAAAGAGTATGTAGATTCTATTATTATTGTGTTTTGATGTGGAATTACATTATGCACTACAAGTCCCAGAAGGCCATTGTGAAATTGAAACATATGGTTGTAATCATGTGACCAAGGTGGGAGGGACTCCCTTTTTAAATTTTGTTCAGCAAACAGTGTTTGTAACAACCGTGATCAAGTGAGTAGGGAGCTCACGAAACGCGTTGGTTTCTCGCTGTGAAATATGCTGTAGAGGATCGAAAAATAAATCCATCTGCTTCTTAAAACGGATTGACTGGAGTGGCGGCTTCTTCTTGCTTTGAACCGGGTGGCACTCGGGGCAAACACAGTTCTGATAAATAGCGGTTTGGTTGTACCGCATGAAGCTACGCACTTGCCAGTAGCTCCCGAAACGAGAGGAAACCTGAACCATCCTGTGAAGATATATATATATATATATATATATGTATTACCTTCTGGCGGTCGCCAGTAGGTATATATAGTTAGGATTGTTTCTCTATGGGACTTTTAAAAATTCTATGTCTAATAACTTTGGCGTTTGAGGACAGCATCGGCTGAAATTTTAAGGAAAATGGCACATTTTGTTTCTGAGCAGCCCCTGAAAATTTGGGGGGGTTTCGTCAAGGGGGGGCCGAGATAAAAGGGGGGTCCCAAAACGCGTTTTTCCCATTCATTTTTCCATAGGGCGTTTGGCCTCACTTTTAGCTCGAACGGCTGAATGGATTTGCACGAAACTTGGCAAAATTGTAGGGACTGTTAGCTCGATGTGCCTTTGCTAGGTCTCAATATATGTGCTCCAGTGGATTTTGAGAAATTAACGTTTTAAAAAACAGATATACCTGTGACAGCGTCCCGGGTAGCGCTCCGGTTCGCGAACCTTTCGCGTAACGGAACTTTGCGAAGCGAAGCTGATTGGCTCTCCGGTGTCTGTCAACATTCTAAACAGTCCGGAACGGCCGCCATCTTGTCTCTTGGTAGGATCGAGGGACAAGAGGAGGAGAAAAACGAAGAGGGAATTTAATGAAAGCGGGCAAGGTAGACCCCTCTTGACCCCCTAGGAATGATGTTGGGGTTATTAAAGGGTCCCGTGGGACAAATAAAAAAAATTAGATTTTTTGCGGTAGAAGCGCTTTCCGGTTCGCGAACCGGGTAGCGAACCGGGACGCGAAACGGGAATTCGCCATTTTGTGTTTCGTTTTAATTAAATTACAAGATGGAGGAAAAACAATGTGAGAAATGGGTATAAGGGGGTACGGGAGACATATCCTGACCCCCTATGTTTTCTGAGGGTGGCTGAGGATGCTCATATATGTTGATACATGTCTTCCAGCGGCTGCGCGTGAGCGTTTTTTTTTTGTTGTGTTTTCCACTACTGCAGCATAAAATGATCGATAAGAATCTGATATTCATGCCTATCAGCGACTAAGACAGCAGGCCGAGCCTCTTTTGTTCAACGGCTCCCTCATGGGACGAAGAAACGCCCTTTTTCTCGAAAAAGGAATATTTTACTTGCAGGACAGTTTTAAATTTCCCGGGAAAATACATTAGCCTGGAACATTGTTAGTGATAAACTGTAAATGCATGTGGGTCCTTCGCTTTACAAGTCAGAGTGAGAAAAAAGGTGGGGCTTTCATCATTTGGGAAAAAAAAATGTTCGAAAGCAATGAAAAGCGTTATTTTTAGGTCATATGACCAAGCCTTTCATCATTAGAATAACAAAAGTAAAATGAACCAATGAAAAGTTTTATTAACAAGTCACATGACCTGTTATGCTTACGTTACGCGCTGCGTGCCGCGCTCTGGATCGTTTCCGGGAAGCTGCGCCTCGCGCACCGGAGCACTTCCGGGTGCGCTAACGCGGCGCGTCATATGACGCATTACGCGACAACGCAGGTCCAGAATATAGTCAAAATGTCTCCACCAACCAGCGGCCGGAACACAACCCCTTTCAGCAGTCCAAAAAGTTCTGTTAAATGACAAGAGAAGGGACAGGCAACAAGAACCATCAGTCAAAGAGGGGAGGGCAAGTTCTTCTCTACCGGGTCACGTTGGGGCTCCACCGGAACTGATCGAATTGGTAGTCTACAGTGTTTCTGGATGTTTCAGACTGAAGCTGGCGTCAACATGAGAGCACCACCATCTCGTGGCTACGCTGTGGCCATTCCGCGAGCAATCATGGCAGTCGCTCCCCACCAGAAGTCTACGGGAGTCGGGGGTCCCGGTGACTGTTGTAGAATCTTCAAGGCTGAGGGGACTCTTTTGGGAATGGGGCCCATGCCCTAGCAGTCAAGCGTCCGAGTTCCACGGTTGCCCAGAGCCATCTTTGCAGGCCAGGCCCAAGTCTGTGGAGCCGACCGCCATTTCGTGAGCTCCGTAGCAGCCGCCTGACACTGTACCGCAAGATTGGGTGCAATTCCGTTGGATGGCGGGTGAGACGTTGTAATAGCAAGAGCAGGCGCAATTCAGCTGGCCGAGCGAGGCACTGTGTCGCAAGAGCGGGCGCAAGTCAGCTGGTCGAGTGAAGCGCTGGGGTGTAGCTGAGAAACCTCCACCTGGGGAGGTGGGGGAGGCTCGTTTGAGCCGCCTCTCCCTTCTACTGCACCCCACGCCGTCCCCTGGCGCAGGTATATGTGATGGTCGGACCAGGGCACCGCAGGACGTGTCTTCAGGTCAACCGGATTGTGGGACAAGGTGTGGAGCAGGCGCAATTATCTCGGGGGCCTCCGTCAAGTGGTTCAGGGAGGCACCGCATCACATTGTTTTCCAATGCAGTCAGGTCCACAAACAGCCCCCATTTACTTTGAGAATAGTGAAGCTGTAGCAGGTGCAAATAAGCTTCAGACAGTGTTACAAGCGTTGCTCAGAACCCTTAACTATGGCACCCAACATCCAGGACTTATGCCATTTGTGCAAGGCAGTGACATCGAAGCATCTCAGGGACCAAGCAACATACCATATCCAGAGTCCTTCCCACAACCTCTGCCTTCCTTCTTACCTAGTTATTGTTCTTTCACTCCCACTCCAGGCTTTTAGTCTGTGGATGGAAAACCATGAACCTACACTCACCTATGAAAATCTTACTATTGATGGTTTATTTTGAGCCCAAAATACAAAGGCTTGTTTGGATCGATGTTGCAGCAGGCTGCCATGTAAATAGTTATTTAATAAAACGTTTTAGCCTGTTACTTTGCTGGTGTGTTGTATATATTTATAATATTTGCATAGTGTTTGTCGTTATTTTGGGTGGGGTGGGCGGCGGAGCCGAGCTGTCTTGCAGCCATCATGGTGTCGAGCTCAGTTCCTCTCACTAGTTTCGTATTTGTCATGAGGGCTTGTTCATAATGTTTCTATTTTAGCGAGGTCAAAAAGAGATCCCATTAGTGGCCAACTGATTTTGCTTGATTCCTTTTGTTTTTTTAACGATTTTTCACTATCTGCAAAGACTAAACAGAGTATTGCGACTCTGTGCTTGTTTGTAAATAGAGAATGAACCAAAGAGAACCAATTCCAAAACAATAAATGCTAGGATAACAATCAATCAAATGGAGAGGGAAGCAGGCACGACGGATTACAACGGGGGCAAAGGCCTGTGTTACCTACCCTTCACTATCTGCAAAGAGAGAATACTCCTAAAAGAAAAGAGGAGGGGGGGAGAGGGGGTGCAGCGTTCAAAGCACATCAGCGTGCATAAATACGAAAATGTTTTTACCTACCACGTACTTGACATTTTACAGCTTTTGATATTTGCTATTAAAAAACCATTGAAATTCACTGAAAAAACGATAGGTTATAGACCATATATAGTTAGGAATTAGCATTTACAAAACCTTGAAAATTCACTGAAAAAACCATAGGTTATAGACCATATATAGTTAGGGATTAGCATTTACAAAACCTTAATTTACTCGCACAAAACCATTGAAATTCGCATATATAGTTAGTTGCACTAACTATATATCGCGCACGCGCAATCCTCTGCTGATGATGTCACATATTACATCATTCATGACATGGTCAGTGACATCACTGATGACATTACTGATGACATCTCAAATGATATCACTGATGACATCACTGATGACAACACCCAGTGACTGTATGTTTCTGTAAAGTTAAAATATGTCTTACATATTTAAGAATGAGTGGATGTATAAGTGTCTGGATGAAGGATTTAGTAGGTGCATGACTGACTGTATGAGTGAGTGATTAAATGTGTCTCACTGAGTGCATGGGTTAGTGACTAAACTGTCTTAATTTGTGCGTCATTATGTCTGTTGTTCTGTAAACTGCTGCATGTGTTGATCAGTAGCTATATGAGTAACTATATGGGTTATTGAGTGGTTGCCCAAGTATTTGTATGGGAGACTGAGTGTGTGTGTGGGTGGATGGGAGGTGTGTGACTCTGTGCATAGATGTGTGAGCAGTTGATTCACTAGATGTATGGGTTCAAAAGTGCATGTGGAAACAGCTGTGTGGGCGGTTGACTGTCTGCATGATTGTATTGGTGAGTGAATGGATTTCTCAGTGCTACATGTCAAAGTAAGTACATATGTAAAACACAGTACATGTGAGAGTTGACATATATAAATAACTGTGCATAAGAGCCAGTGAATGTGTGAGTGGCTGAATGGATCATTGTGAACTTGTATCAGGGATTGTATAAGAGAGTAAATATGTGTTAGTATATGTTTGAATACGTAAGGTGTGTATAACTGTATAGTTGAGAAAATGGAGGTGTGATTGATTCTTTGCATGACTGACTAGGTGTGTGAGTAACTCCATGGATAAGTGACAGTCTGTAAGTGTCTGTTTACACTGATTGTATCTAAGGTTATATTAGAGTCGGAAGAGGTTCATCGTATTATCACATGAATGATATCATCAGTGATGTGATCAGTAATGTCAAATGAGATGTCATCCGTGATGTCATCAGTGATGTCATTTGAGATGTCATCAGTGATGTCATCAGTGATGTCATTTGAGATGTCATCATTGATGTCATCAGTGATGTCACTGACCATGTCATGAATGATGTAATATGTGACATCATCAGCAGTGGATTGCGGGTGCACGATATATAGTTAGTGCAACTAACTATATATGCGAATTTCAATGGTTTTGTGCGAGTAAATGCTAATCCCTAACTATATATGGTCTATAACCTATGGTTTTTTCAGTGAATATATATATATATATATATATATATATATATATATATATATATATATATATATATATATATATATATATATATATAACTTATTTTTAATATACAACTGTGTGGTGTCAATCTGTAGTGTTGTCACTGGGTTAGTTCTGGACTTAACCTTTAAAACTCAGGATGTAAGGTAGCAGCTTCATGTTATGAATTTCTGAGGATGCTCCGGAAAGTGCACCTTCTCCTTCCTTCCTTCCCAGGCGAGGAAACTGATGGTTCAGGCTCTCATCCTGTCGTGCCTGGACTATGGTAATCTCCTTTAATTAGGTGCCCCATGTGCAACATAGTCCAAACTGCAGACGGTACAGAACTGGGCAGCCAGAATACTCCAGAACATCCCAAAATTCCAATCAGCAAAGCCAGCAGTTAAATCCCTCCATTGGCTCCCGATCAAGGAGAGAGTCAAATTCAAGGCAATGTGTATAGTACAAAAGTCAAAGGCCGGGAAAAGTCCTGCCAATAACCAGTTCATTTTTCGCCCCTACCGTGCCAACAGACGCCTTCGATCAGACCATTTATACCTAGCCGCCATCTCAGAAATTAGGAAAGCCAGAAGTGGAGGCCGCATGTTCTCATATAATGCATCAAACTCCCTACCCCTTGATTTACAGAAAGAACCAAACCATCCAGTCTTCCGTAAACTGTTAAAGACCTAGCTATTTCCTTAATCTGGTTGCTACGCTGTTCCTTCTGCTGTAAGCGGTGGGATGCCACTGGGTAGCCATGCGCTATATAACATCTAATTTTCATTCTCATTCTCAGATATCCTTATTTCTCCTTGTTAATTATTTCTTCTATGTGTACTGTATTTCAGCCGCGCACATAGAAAGAGGAAATATCCTAAAAGGATAGTTTTTGGTCAGGTATGTACCCATTTCTTCTTTTCTACACATAAGCCATCCTGACTGCCATCCAGACACCAAAGAAAAAGCTAATACAGCACAACAGTTGTATATTCAAATTGATCCCGTAAATCAAACTGTATTGTGAACATTTAATAATCTGTACTACAATTATTAAGACCATGTGATCCTGTAATTTCTCATGACCGATGTGCAGAACCGATATGCAGGACATGAAGGGTATCCCACAAGACCCCTTTTGTAGAAAACATTTATTTTTATTGATTTTCTTTTCAAAATGAATTCCCAGCAAACAAATCAGCCAACACATGTTTTGCGTGTACAAGTAGGTACTGAGACTTTCTCAAGGCTAAAAAAGGTTAAATATATTGTTGATCCTGGTTTGGTTGAAAGAAGATCCACCCAATATAGTGCAACAGATGATGTTGTGCTTTCAAAAAATGAATGACTATGGTGTAGATCTATTATTGACCAATTCTAGAAGGGCACAAATGGTCCCAAGCAAAACCAGAAAGCAAACTGCTGATATCAAGCTTTGGGTACACAGAAATTCCACCGCAAATGATCATAAATAACGGTTGAGAGTAGAAATGTCACGTGGAGTCGGATTGAGCAATGAGGTAAATAGACACGGATATGTGGGGTACTCAATAAAGTTGTAATTGAAAATTGTGTTAAAAGGCAACCATGTAAAAGACCGGTGCTGCTAACATCAGGTCCAAGCAGTGTATCGCCTTGATCAAGTCTTCATGTAGCGGCGCTTGAGGAAGATTGTAGAGAACAAAACGGGCCGGACAATGATACGTCCTAAGCCCATCCGGGTTGCGCAAAACACCTCTGACCCCACCGCAAGTGTCAACGCTAGTAAGGAAATGCGACCCAGACACCTTGGCCATATGGTACCTGCATTGGCACTAGGCACCACAAAGTGCACCAGCGCATGGAGAGAGCAGAACTGTGCCATTTCTTTGAAGAAATTACATAGTTCAGCTTTCTCCAAGTCATGCAACGCTGCACAGCAAGTTTGAATGCTGGCTGCGGGTCACCACATGTTATTAAATCTGAGGCTAAGGGCTAGATGTAGGTAGGAACGATTTACCGATTTTAAATTACCGAATTTTAATGATTCGGTAATTTAAAATGGGTAAATCAATGGGTCCGACATGTAGGTATTCCAGATGTGCTGGAATACCGAATCGGATTAATTCGGTATTTACCGATTCGGTAAATACTGAATCGGTAATGCCCAATCATTCTTATGGGCTTTGAAGCCCATAGGAATGAATGGGCATTAACGATTCGTAGATTCCCCCTATTTTTTCCTCTTTCCATGGGTGCTGAAGAGGAAAACACTTCTCTGGATTGTTTTTATGCAGGAAGGTGACCCTCCCTGACCAAAAAAAATTCACCATGGTGCAAGAGTTTCTGTGTTTGCACTAGGCAGCAAATTGTGTGCCAGCCAGGGCAAAATGACAGGAATAAACCATATTTCATAAATATGGTGCATTCCAGGCCTTTCACATTGGCGTGGGGCAGCACAGCAAGAAGGCTTGCAGGGCTGCCCTATGCCAACTCACCATAAATGAGGCCCCACATATTGTAAGGATAAGTAATTTCTTCCATTTCTTGGTATGATACTCAGAGCAACTGTTCGTATTTTGTGTATATGGGCTGACTATGCAGCATCTATTTTTGGCAGCCACAAAACAAAGGTGCATGTTTACTAGGGCACTGCACCAGCAGACGGCCCTTTTTTTGATGTTCCAGTGGCGCAATGCCCTGCACCATATTTATAAAGTTGCGTTAAGTCACTTTTTATGGCTTACCGCCGCTTTGCAAATATGGTACCCTTTCATGCAGGTATCTGCGTGAATGGAGCATGGAATGGGTGTTGCTTTGGGTGTTCCAGCACAACACCCATTGCTTTTTGATGCTATCGCAGATTTGCAATGAGATGTAAATCTGAGGCATCGCCAAAAATTAACGGGGAGAAATATTTTTATTTCTCCTCGTTTTTGCTTTTCCTATGTGTGCGGCACTCTACAGCACACATAGAAAGTGCAAGATGCCTTTATTGATTGCTTATGTGCAGGAAGGTGTCCCTTACTGCACATAAAGAATCATTAAATAATGACGATTTGCTACTTCTCAGTGTGATGCAGCACACATAGACGTAACAAATCACCTTTATTGATTGTTTATGTGCAGAAAGGTGAACCGTCCGGCATGTAAATAATCATTCACTGCAACCTTGCATTACGGCGCAAGAGTGTCTGCGTTTGCGCTAGGCAGATATTTTTTGTCACAGAGCTAGGGAAAACACTGGGGTGTTTCATATTTCTGCAATTACGGTGCACCTCTGCGTTTTAGAAATGGCGGAGCAGCTTTGCGCTCTATTTCCTTGTAAATATGCCCGAAAATTCACTGTTGTAAAAAGAAATGTAGAAAAATAGCACAACTTTATAATATGTAGCTTGATGCTAAATGACAGATCCTTGAAAATTGAATGTATTTAGGATGAAGCATTCGATTTTTACCGCAGGTGTAACATCTATTATCATTCCATTATTAAAGAAAGGATGATTTCTACGGCCACTCTGCTCATTCGTCGTGTAATGATGTTGGCAAAAATAGACCTTTAATGTCCGATTACATCAGCGCCATTATGTCCCAGTAATCACATTCATCATCGGTAACAGTATTACATCCCGCATTAGTGTTTGTGCTGTGTCAAACATAATTAGCTTACTTTAATGCGCCCATGCCACTACACAGAGGACCAAAAATGCCTTTTGTGATTTTTTTTGTGTCACATTACGAACATGTAAATAATTACTGCATGCTGTGTACCCTACTGCTTTACACAGATGGCGAAATGCACTTTCTGACTCAAATATGTCCTTCTTGGAGATGCAGAAAAATAAAATCTAGTTATTTTCTGTTCATAATCTGTATCTTGTTCCAAGGAGTAATTTCCTCCCTGAGTCCAGACAAAAAAAGAGAAACAAGATGATGAAGAGTCGCTCCTAAAATGAGGGCATAAATAATACATTTTAATTAAATGTTGACAATGTTTGCTACCCATAATTCGCCTTTTTTTTTCAATAGATTTATCCTGTTGATATAAAAGAATGACAAGGAACATAACTGCATCGCAGTCTTTTCACATCATGGGGATAGCCAGTCGATCTCTACTGCTGGACAATTAACAATGCATGAAAGAACCTCTCACTCCCAAAAACATTCACGCTGCATTGAAAATTTTACAATTGATAAATAGACATGCAGGAAGCAAACATTTAACATCTCTCATTTTGTCCAAACAAACTCTCTGCTAATGAAGCCATAAAAGGAAGTCTGAAATGTAGTTAGACTCCCTTTGCCAATTTACAGTGCTTACTTTGTGCAGGTGGTTGCGCGTGGTGAGCACCAGCACTCATTTCTGAGAACATGGACTTATTTTTTATTATCAGACTATGACGTAAAGCAAGACAGAGAAAAGCAGAAAAGGTCGAAAGGAGGCATAAAAGAGACACTGAAAGCAATGAAGAAAGGAGAAAACAAGGATGAAAAATAACCTGCAAGGCGATAAAGAGAGAAAAAGTGTAGGGTAGTGGAAGAAAGAGGCAAAGGTTTGAATCAAGGCTAGGCTACCTTTACATTCATCCCTCAACCCTGACATTTGGAAGTGCAGCAGCAGATTCTTAAAAAAAACGTTGGGAGGGGGGGGCGATAATGTGTCCAGGATGAGGAGGCTATGGACTGCCCGGGGCGAACCAAAAGGTGACCCACCGGAATACATTCAGACCGTGGAGTCTCTGGCTGTATTGTCAGGGATCTGTTGAGGCTATAACCTCAGCAAAACACCCTCTCCCAACCCTCTTGAAGCTCATGAATAGCAATACTACAGTAAGGTGGCCTCTTGGGTGTACCAGTTAAATAACTTTTCAGACCAAGGGATATCACAGATGTCGGAAGACAAACCAGGACTGACAGAGCTCCCAATTAAGAGGGTCCAGCAATATCACCAGAAGTTGTCAGGCCAAATTCTGAGAGGAGGGCCCCTAAAAAGGAAAAAAGAACCACAGCAAGAGTAGCCCACAACCTCACAAATTATGCTTATGAGGAGTGCAGAGCAGTGAAGGGCTGACCGGGGTTTATGTGGCGGTGGGCGGTTCAAACGGTGCAATCACTTGTGTCCAGGAACACAATGTCTATGTGATAAAATTCCTCCCCAATATGGGCACCAATGTTTACTTTCTAGGCATGCACGCATTGCTGATTCACCTCGCGGAGTCAAATACGGCAGACCTGGAAGTGAGAACTACGGGCCCCTGAGCAAGGGTAGGACAGCCGCTAGTTGCACTGCCTCCCTGGGGGAGTATGAAAGTTTGTGAGTGTGGTAACGCCGCATCTAACCTTGGTAAGAGAAGCACCTTTCATTTTCTGATATTGTATTTCCACTCTAGAAACAGACCAACGAGGTGCTCTACCAAACCCGTCAGCAGAAGCTCCAATCCCCAGGGGTGAGTGCTCATCTAGCCTTTTGGTCATTGTCACGGTGGACCACGGCCATAGCGATCGATCCTTTACTTAGACCACTTTTTTGTGCATTCCAAACACTCCCCTAAAGGGATCAGTATTATGTAAAGAGATTTTAACCGCTGAGGGCGAACCCTTCATCTAGCCACACTCGCCTGTGCCCTACAAAAGCGGCGCTCACAATGGATCTGCCTGATACATGCCTGTGGTATTGTGCTTGCAATTTTATACTTATACCAAACCAATATATTGCATGTTTGCCTGAATTAGTGGGCCTTCTACAAGTTTTTGAAAATTAGTGTTTTACCTAACTCGATGCATGGGACATGACTTTACAATGTTACCGTGTATACCTACAAGCCCATAATGATTTTGCTCACAATGCTTGATAGATCCATCCACACTAGTTTGGAAACACCATCACCTATACAACCACTGTTGTTTCTGGGATTCCCTTTAGCTCCGGTTACTTTATTTAATCATAGTAACCCCCCCAGTCTTACACCTAACTTAACGCCATCACAAGAAAATTGCACAAAAATTAGTGACTTTTTTAGTGATAAAATTGACAAAATATATGCCTCTTTTACAAATAACAGCCAGGCCCCTGTGGAGTATCAGATGGACTCTACTTTGCAAGCCAACTGCTCTACCTTTGGCCCGTTTTCAGAAGACGAGGTCACCAAAGCCATGTCAGAAATCAAATCAGGCTCGCCATGGGATGTCTGTCCACACTATATTTTCTCTCAACTAACTCCCATAATTGGCCCAGCAGTCACAAAAGTTCTTACCAGTCCCTGGAGCAAGCTGTATTCCCAGAAGTTTGGAAAAATTGGGCGGTAATCCCAAAACTAAAAAAAGCGGGCGCGGACATAATCGACCCAGCCAATTATCGTCCCATTTCACAGCTCCCCTTCCTATCCAAGGTTTTAGAAAGACTGGTAACAAAACAACTGTCAAGTTATCTGGAAACCAACTACTAGATGTCTCCCAAACCGGTTTTAGATCAAACAACAGCACAGAGACAACGCTCCTGGCTGTAATGGACGATATTCGAATGCAGGTCGATAAAGGCAAAACGGTCGCCCTTATACTCCTTGATTTATCAGCGGCGTTTGATACCGTGTCCCATAAACTGTTAATTCACATGCTTGCCGCAAAAGGAATACAAGGTAAAGCCCTAAATTGGCTGGAGTCCTTTCTATCAAACAGATCCCAGTCCATCTGTTTAGGCAACTTTACCTCTACCCCTCGAAAGATTAAATATGGAGTGCCCCAAGGGGCAGCATTGAGCCCAACATTGTTCAATGTATACGTCTCCCCATTGGCGTCGATTGGCAAGAAATGGGGCATTAATATCTGCTCCTACGCTGACGATACTCAGCTGATGGTAACCCTAAATGGGGAAAATGACGCCAAAAGTAGACTGCAAAACTGCCTGTCAGAGCTATCCAATTGGATGCATGGCCATTATTTAAAACTAAATGCTGACAAGTCAGAAATTCTCCTCTTCGGTGGGACTTAACAGCTCTGGGATAACACCTGGTGGCCAATTTCCTTAGGTTCTCCACCTAATCCCACATCGTCTGCTAGAAACTTAGGAATTCAGATGGACACCACTCTATCGATGAAATGCCATGTCACCTCAATATGTAGCAAAGGATTTGCCATACTAAAAAGGTTGAAACGGGTCTTCCCCTGGATCCCACTGGAATGCAGACAGATCCTAGTCCAGTCGCTACTAGTTAGCAGGCTGGACTATGGCAATTCACTATTTGTTGGTATGTCGGACTACTTATTTAGAAAATTACAACTGGTCCAGAATGCTGCAGCTAAAGCTGTTTGCAATAAGAGAAAGTATGATTCAGCCACAAGCTACTTGAGAGCCTTACACTGGCTGCCTATGAGGCAAAGAGCCACTTTCAAAATGCTATGCATCGCCCATAAAACAATACACAATACTGGCCCTTTCATTCTACGGAATAGAATTAAGTTCTATGCTCCAGCACGGAACTTACGTTCACAATCCTCAGCCAAAGCAGCCACCACACGGATCAAGCTATCCAGGATGGGCGGACGTGCCTTTTCACACATTGCTGCTAAATGTTGGAATGATCTGCCCATCAACCTCCGACTCACGGACTCCTACCCCATCTTTAAGAAAAAACTAAAAACTGCATTATTCCCCATATCATAATAATCAATAAGCCCCAGGAAACTGCCCTAGGTTTTACTGCTCAATATTGCAGCGCCGTGATATCCTGGTAGGATGAATGTTGCACTTTACAAGTACACATAACAATAACAATAACAATAACCAAGACTGCCGCTGCAACTTCATTTTAACCTAATTGTAATTCCAATCACTCGTAGCACAATGACTACACGCCGTGTCATGGAATTTTAACAAAACCTTGGTCCTCTTTGTTTTGTTTCCTTTCTTTTATTTCCCTCCCCATTTCTCCGCGGTCTTCCACCTCGGGCTCACCCAACCCAGGGCTGCAAACTGCTTCTAGTTACTAGCCTGAAAGCCACTGAACCAGACTAGCGGTAGTGCCAGAATTACCCATTTTCCGATTTTTCTTTGGTCCTGATGAAGTGCCACCGGACCCGTTAGGGGCTATTTTGGCATGAAATATGTCAACCATATGTACCACACTAGCCCTATTGTAGCATTATATCCAATTGGGGAAGATTACTTTTAACTAGGCTAGTGACCCTTGGGAATAAATACTTTTTGTTAGGACTGCCCTAGACCTATTTTAGACTCACTCACATACTCACCACACTACCAAGCCCACACACACTCACTCACCCTATGAATTCATCCAAAAGGTCTCCGCCAAAGAGCCCCTTCGCGGGTGCCCGTCGGGCATTGCAGCGCCAGCCCAACAAGGAGCAAGGCCCAATGATGAAGCATGACATCCTTCGGGGTGTGTGAGGGCACTTTTTAGAAAAGACCTTCTTCCCCTAGAACTGTACACTAATTGTATTCCTGAGATATCTTAGCACCCAGCCCGTCACCTGCTCGCACACCAGGTTCAAAAGGGCCTGGAGCAGATCCCCACAAGCTTCGAGCAACATAGGTGGCATATCTAGAAAGAGAAGCTAATCCAAGCAGAGATTACAACCAAAAGATTTACCTGTATGTAAAATGTCCAGCAAGTGTGAAAAAATGTCCTTTTTTGCATAAAGATTTTCTGAGATTTAGCAGTGTCACCATTATTTGTTTGCTGAATTTCATTCTGGTTTTAGTACTCTGCAGACTGGGGCACTGCTATCTAGTGCCCAGTGTATGTTCTTTGAACCCTAAAATATGTAGAAATTAGCTAGTCTGTGATTGGTTTATTTAACTCTCATATAAGGCTGTGGTATATGGTAGAGAAATTGCACCCATGACATTGAAAAGTTAAATGTCACCCATCCACTGCAGCACAAATTGTGCCATTCACTAACGTGACAAGGAGAAGATGGCTCTAGGCCTACCATTGTAGTCTGATGGCTGCAGTTCAAATTTGCAGTGCTGCAGTTAAAATAGTCCTTTCTGAAAGGTAAAAAACACACTTTTAAACATTATTAAGTCACACCTATGTAGACCTCTGGCCTACAAGATAGGGCGCATGGTATTTAAAAGTGAGACATGCAGAAAATTAATGTTTACATGTCCCTAAAGAAACAACGTCCAAAAGGTGTTTTCACTGTGGAATGCCTGACTGACATAAAGAAAACCAGAGTACTGATTAAAATTCTAATACCGCTAATGTGGAAAATGGACCAGCTAAAAAATTATTAAAGCACTATTTTTTAATTATTAAACATTCAATGCAATGGTGGACTCTGATGTTTTAATAAATTGTAAGGAAAATTACATTTTAGATACTTACTCTTTGTATACCTGAACTTTCAGGAAGCTAATTGGAATTAGCTCTCCAGCTACTCCCAACCAATTGTCAGCCTTAAATGCAGTGCAAATAGGGTGTGAAATTCCTCCAAGGAGCACACAATAGGCTCATCTGAAGGAGAAAAGATAACTTTTCTGAGCGCAATAGAATATTCAGGGTGGTGGCCCGGCCCCTCCTATTGACAACCTAGTGTCACATCCTTTATTCCAGGTCTGTCTGAAGCACGTGTAAACGCGTTATTCCCTGAAAAGGGAGCAAATAGGTTGCTGAAGGACTCTGTTTTCTGTCCTGCCAGACATCTGTCACTGAATTGTTGTGCGTGCCTGCTACAAATTGGATGTTAGTGTTAGTTGTGGAAGGACAGTAGGATTAAACAAGCATCTGCAATGCAATAGGTCTCGCATTTATGTGAGTTTGTGCTATTGGCATCGTAAATGACGATGCTTTTTATATATGTTTTGGTTTTTAAAACATAGAAAAAAGACATTGTATTTTACCATGCCAATAGCTTAAACTCCCGTAAATGCGAGACCTATTGCATTGCAAATGCTTATTGTTATTTTCTACTCTCTATTTCACCAGGTGCTTCTTTTTGTCTCATTCTTTATCCGCACTCTCCCGATTTTCTCATGCACTTTTCCCCTCATGCTGCCCATCTCCTTGACCCTCTTTCCCACAGAATCATAATTAAACTTGGTGCATATGAGACCTTTGCTCTGTGAGTCTGAGGAGACCAAGGATTCCATTTGCAAGTGGTCTCAACGTAGTCACATTTATGACTTAATGCAGCACTGTCAAAAACTTGCATTGCTTTCAGACTCAACTCAAGACCGCTCAGTTATTTCCCAGTCATGAACACCCATGCACTCC
Organism: Lissotriton vulgaris; assembly: GCF_964263255.1. Classification (NCBI taxonomy): domain Eukaryota; kingdom Metazoa; phylum Chordata; class Amphibia; order Caudata; family Salamandridae; genus Lissotriton; species Lissotriton vulgaris. The sequence continues at coordinate 1,538,049,792 of NC_141694.1, forward strand.
CTGAACTCACCCAGACAGAGAGGTACACCAGTACACAGCAAAGAGCTATAGAAATTCATGTGATCAATGAAAACAAAGCTTCTGAAATGCATATGGAAAAAGAAAATAGCCCTAGGAAACAGGGGCACATGCAGTGCGTAATTTGTACAAAGAATGTGTGCCGACACAAATGTAAAAATCAGTGCGCCAGATACGAAGGCTGCATAGTGTTGAATTCACCTCAGGCCTCTATTCCAGATACTCCCTGCCCCTTTATTTTTCCACTCTTGCCGGTCCCTGCTGTATCCTTTTGTGCCTGTTTTCTTGTCTTTCTCTTCCTTATTCTTTCAAGTTGGTGTGTTTCTCTCTTTCTTGCTCCCAGTCAATACGAGATGAGGAAAAATAAATGCCAGTCTCCAAAAAATGAGTGAGGGTGAGACCACCAGCCCAAATTAACAACTGGGCACATGTAACAAAGAAAAAGGTGTAAATTGTAATGGGTCTTATCATCTTCCTTTAAAGACAGTGAAGGGTTGTAGTGATAGGATAATAAAGTACGGAGCCCAAGGAGGAGGAGTTTGCACATCACCTAAATCCTTAGATGGCTTGTAGCACACAAAACAACATGGATTAACATCTGTACTTTCCATTGGTTGAAATGTTTAATTACCAAAAATACAAGTGGGACGTTAGAGTGCTTTGTTAATGCCTCCAGAAAACAAGTTTTTTATGTCACGTGGTTTGCTTGTTTTAGTATAGTATGAAACTGATGTATCAAATGTATATCAAAAGTTGTAAGTTGCAAACTATTGGTAGTTGACAGCAGCAGTGTTTTTTTATTTTTAAATTGCTGTTTTAAACGGATGTTTAACTGGCTGTACGGGAGATAGGATGCCGGCTTCCTGCAGTGTTAAACAACAGACACCCAACAGCAAAGATTGTTTTGTTGTTGTTTTCACTTTTTAGACAGAGTGGGAGGTTACTCCTGTTATTCAGACCGTAGTCTGCCTCAAGGAACTGTGAGAGGGCAGGTTTTTTTTTTAGAAGTATTGGCTGAACAAAGAGGAAAAAAACACAATCTCAGTGATGTGTTTAGCTTACTGCACCACACCTAGCACTCACGGAACTACAAGGACTGCTCGCCACGGGACATCTGATGCAGAAACAGGGTGGCCATGTGGCTGCACGTCACCACATGCTTCCAGACACAAACTTACTTTGCCCACCATCCTGAGAGACCAGGAAAATAATTCTATCCTGGGCCTAAAAAGGGGTTTCCCTGCTGCAGTGTTGTTGTATTTTCATACACCCGGTGTGGGGGACCCAGTGAGGAGAAGCTTGACTCTACTGTTTACGAGGCAGCTGAAGAGAATGAGAGAGCAGTAGTGAGCCACAAGATTGAGTATGTGGTATAAGATCCAGAGCTGCTGGTTTTGGAGCTAGGTAAGCGAACCAAGTTCGAGTCTCGGCATGGGCTCAACAACCTGTGATTCTGGGCACATCACGTAATCTTCCTGTGCCTATGAGCAATGTATATGTTCTTGTGCAACGTAACTGGTGCTCATGTAAAGTGCACCAATACCTTCGGGTCGAGCTCATACCTGATTTGCTTTCTCCGTTCTCTGTTTCCTTTCTTCCTCCCTTCCTGACCTGCAGAAACTATGGATGCCAGGCTGTGTTGCTGTGGAAAAGGGGGCATCTTAGGGTGTCCCCACCCACAGGTTGAGATCCTCACAAACCTGTACCTGCCCCCAGCCTTGCTCAGAACACTGTAGGACTTGCAAAAAGGTAATAGGGGTCTGAACCTGCTGCACTTGACATATGTGACCTGTGAAAAGGACCTAAGAAGATTGGACTTCACCTTGAAATCCAAGGGCAGAAATATCACCAATGATCATGAGGCTGATCCGTTGGGTAGCTCCAGGAACATATAAAACTAAAGTGGGCATTCCTGTGAAGTATCCCAGCTGACCAGTGGCAATTGGACCTGAATTGGACTTTGCTTTTACTCTCTGCCTGACACTCTGAAAGTCTCAAATTGCCCCGCCTCCCAGGCCTTGAGCAGTATAGACAACAATTGGTCCTCGACATAATTTCACTGGTGAAAATAATCATAACATTTGATCAATATTATTAACTCCACATCCAGACTGAATCTATAGTCTTTGGGAGCCTGTACCTATTGACCCTATTGACCTATTGACCCCTGTCCCCAGTCCACCTTCCATCCCCTTCTCCCTGGCAATCTTATTGCCAACGGTGCAATTTAAGGACCAAGGAATTGTAGCTAGCACTTAGCGAGTAAAAAAGAAGTATTTTTTACAAGCGTTACCTAGGACAGGCTCAATGTTTCCTTGTATATAAATGACCTACACTGTTTTTCTGATCTTCTTGATCATTCACTTGAGCACACACTTTATCTTTCTCTGTGCACGTTCTCTCTTTTTTAGAAAAAAATGTATTTTGCCTTATGATTTGTGTAAATATATGTATATGGATACATTGATTTCCATTCGTCAATACATGATATATTAAATTAATTACCCCAGTTGGACCCCCTTTTTGGCTTTATTGGTTTATTAGCACCTACTGTAAATGATTTTTGAGGCTGTGGGCTAGCATCATCCATGTCAGTAAGACTATAGATTCAGTCTGGATGTGGAGTTAATAATATTGATCAAATGTTATGATTATTTTCACCAGTGAAATTATGTCGAGGACCAATTGTTGTCTATACTGCTGAATACCCAGGTCCTTTGACTACATTGGGTCTACCCCTGTTTTATAACAGTTTCCTTGTGCAGGGATTCCTGTGAGGGTGTCGTCTTTTATGTGTACTAAATTGTTGTGAATGAATTTTTGTGTGTTGAAAACAAAACACTGTTGTGAATTAACTATCTACGGATTACATGGCAGAAAAAGATACTCTATCATATAGCGAGGAGTATATTAACAAATTGATTGAGACCCAGGGAGGTGGCAGCTTCTTGGGTAGGAACACCAATCCAATTGATCTAACTCTCAATGACAAAATTAATAAATTAGAGAGATTGGAAAAGAAATTAATCCGTACCAGATTACATGGCCATACACTAACACAATACCTCCAGGCCAATGTAATCCCTATTGGGTTACAGGTACGAAACGAACCCGCGATCTTTATTGACAATCCGAATTTCAAAGGAAAGTTCAGTTTCATCAGCAATAACTGTTCCAGGCACTGGATGGTGCTTGGGGTGGAGACAGCACTAGAGGAGGTAGAACGTCTGATGAAAGAAATATCTGAACTGAAAAAGGAAATAATAGATGACAAGGCTTTGAGTAATGCCAGAGAAGCTCTAGAACGCCTAGAGAAAACGATAAAAGAATTCGATGTGTTTACACAATCGACCAAATTGGATAAGTTGGCAAAGGATTTGAAGTTCTATGATAAAAAAGCGGTCTATCCTTATCTATCTGAAGGATACTACAAACAAGACAATCAAGGGAGGTTCGTCACCAGAGGGCGAGGTGGTTTCAGGAAGTATAATACCTTTTCTGACTCCTCGGCTACCAGCAACTCTGACAACGAACAGGAGAGACCGAGCACTAGCCATCAATACCCTGATCATCAAAACACTTTTTTAGAGGAGGACCAATGGGCGGGTTATCAGAACAGGGGCCGCCCCTGGGGGAGACCCAGGGGACGGGGCCAATCCAATTGGAACACAGGCAGGGGAGCAGCTGCGAAGAAACAAGTTCGTTTCAACCAGGAAGCTCACGGGGAGATAAGGACAAGACGACAGCATTACCAATGGTGAATGTTGCCTGTGTGAGCCCAATAATAAATCTATCTTCCTACACTCTAAAGCCAGCAGAGCTGAATATATTGGAGAAGGGTCTCTCGTTTGTCCCCACGAATCTACCCAATACGTTTGGTTTGAAAACGGAGCTGCATCAGTTTTTCCGCAAAGTCAGACTGAAGCACTATTTTAACAAAGTCCCTTTTCAACCAACCTTTACCAGCACTGGCTTACGACCACCATCAACTTTCACTCCAACATCTCAGATGGTATCACACAAAATCCTAGCATTTGAACAGGTGGTGATGCGGGACGTGAACCAAGTACTAAAAGAAAAAAAGTACATTAAATATAACATCAGTAGACAGGAACGTCAGGCCCTAGATTCCCTTAAACAGAATACTGACATTGTCATAAAACCCGCAGACAAGGGTGGGGCCATCGTTGTCCAAGGGAGAGAGGAGTATAAAGCAGAGATCCTTTCACAGCTAGGAGTGGTTGGTAACTACAAGAAATTAAGATCGGACCCAACAAAGGAGATAGCATCTAATATCAAATCTATCACAGATAAAGGACTTGAAGAGGGATACCTATCCAAACAGGAATATAATTTCTTGAATAGCACACACCCTAGGCTCCCTACGATCTACACTCTCCCGAAGGTGCATAAGAGGTTAAATAACCCCCCAGGCAGACCCATTGTGTCGGGCTGTGGGTCTATTTTAGAACCCTTATGCAAATTCATTGACATCTTCCTAAAACCAGCGGCTGAGGGTACGATGTCTTATGTAAGAGACACCATGCAAGCGATACAACTGGTGGATGGCTACATTTTCAATCAGAATACGAACATCTTGGCAACGATGGACGTCACATCACTTTACACGAACATACCACAGTCAGCAGCTATTGAAGTGATTAGAGAGGTTTTAGAAGAACGTCCCAGACCATGTCAGATACCTACTCAATTCATTTTAGATTTACTTGAGATTGCTATGCGCAAGAATTTCTTTTATTTTGAGGGAGATTACTATGTGCAGACATGCGGAGTGGCCATGGGGGCAAGTTTTGCGCCAGACCTGGCCATACTCTTCATGGACGCTTATGAAAGGGAATTCATATATAGTGACACAAACCCATACTACACAAACATCAGGACATGGCGTCGATATATCGATGATGTCCTGATGATTTGGGAAGGCGATGAAAAGACCTTGACGGAATTCCATGGATGGCTAAATCAACGCTCCAAGGATATACAGTTCACCTTGGAATATAGTAAAAAGAAAATTAATTTCCTAGACATTAACATAGTGGAGGATGAGGGACTGTTACACACCACCCTCTATAGGAAATCCAGTGAGAGGAATACCCTGCTTCGGTACAATAGCCACCATCCGCGCAATCTCAGGGACAATCTACCCTATGGTCAGTTCCTGAGATTGCGCCGGAACTGTACCCGAAAGGAGGATTTCTTTAATGAATCTATGTCACTAATGGAGCGTTTGTCTGAGAGAGGCTATCCACAACGACTGTTAAAGAAGGCCCGAAAAAAAGCCTGGTTCTGTCACAGAGAATTCCTGTTAGAACCAAAAATAAAAATCAGTAACAGCGATGAAAGGTTAACATGTGTCACCACATTCAATACAAAAAGCACTGAAATCAAGAAGATTATAAATACACATTGGCACCTGGTGGCCGATGATGTAGGGATCACGACCCCACCTATGTTTGCCTTTAAAAAGGGAAGAAGTGTGAGGGACCATGTAGTCCAATCATTGTTACCCAGTGTATCCAGGGATGCTCAGTCCACTTTATGGAACACGCCACCTGTGTTGGGCCACCACAGATGTGGATCGTGCAAAGCATGCCAACTAGCGGAAGAACTAAAATCATGCACTCATAATAACTACACGCATGTAATGAAACAACACACCAATTGTAACTCAGCAGGAGTTATATATGTGATTGCATGCCCCTGTGATTTTTGGTATATAGGTCAAACTGTCCAAAAAGTAAAAACCAGAATCCTACAGCACTGCAGCAGGATCCGCTGTAGAGTCCAAGGAGCACCGCTAGTTGAACATTTCATAAAATTCGATCACTCACCTGAAAGTCTGAGATGGTGGGTGTTAGAGAAGGTTACTGTGAATGTAAGAGGAGGTAACTTTTCAAACTGTTGAAGTGTTCGGGAATGTAAATGGATGCACACTTTCGATACTGTGAACAAGGGCCTCAATGAATATGAGGAAATAACAAGACAGATGGCAACACTATATAATGGCTGAATCCTCTTAATTAATCATGTAGCTTTGCCTTGATGTATTCACTAACCATACAGTTGCACCCATGAATCCTTTTATTGGACGATATGTAGATTATAAATGCTTCAAATCTATGCACTATGTATATGTTACATTTCAAATCTATGCACTATGTATATATTATATTTGTTCATATATGTTTACATATTGAATGTTTTGCATTATGTATTTGACATATTGGTCACAGTATTCTGTATTTGACATATTGGTCACAGTATTCTGTCCTTCTGATTCATCTAACTAATACTGACACGGGAACTAACACTTATATGTGGATTTTCATGGTGCATTACTGGCACTTTTTCGGTCATACCTATGACATTGCATCAGTCCGTCTAATTTTATCGGTCCAACGCTTGAGAGTAACCCCCTCTCTCTTTTTAAAAATAGAGGACTGCATCAATGAGCGCATCCATGCTCAACTTACACAAACGCATGAATCTTTTGGTGTACAATCAAAAGAATACCGGGGAATAGGACGCAGTACCGTTGTACGCGATTTCCCGATACACTAGGACAAGTATGGCTGATCTCTTAGCAACCGGCAAGACGCCATGACGCAGGCACGCTGGTTGCCTAGCTACGCTGGACGCCATGACGCAGGCGCGCTGGTTGCCTAGCTACGAATACTACCACGCTGCGCTCGTCTCTGCTTCCGCATTCCATAACGCGGTGCGAGACGGAAGGCTGCACACTACGGAACGGAGCTAAGAAATAAGATACCTCTGCTCTGATCGAACATACGAGGTATGCTATGATTTAGGAATCGTGAAGTATATCTAATGGTAAAAAGTTTCTCTTTGACCAAGCTATACGGGCAGCGCGTTAACGAAGAGACATTTTGTCTTTTCTCCTTTACAGCATTTGGCATCAGACGTGCTGGATTGACAATATATATATATTTTTGAAATAAACACACCAGTGACAAACGCATTGGGTAAGTGACCACTGCGAGATTATAAAAAACAGTCACTGTATATTCTGATTATTTTTGATTAGATCACTATAGGACTATGGCATTTTGAAAGAGATCTTTGATATAAGGTTGACAATTAGCGCAAATGTTTATAGCCATTGTTGGCAATTGCAAGCAACTCCCTTTATTGAATAGTCACCCAAATGGGAGATAAACCATGCAGCACTAATGATTTTTTTTCTCTGATAAGCAGTCACTCATAGGTGAAATAAGTTGTGTAGCACTAATGGCTACCTTTCCTTTCTATTTCACAGTATAACTTTGGATACTTGCATATTACGAGTGCGGACCGATCGTCGCACTTTGACGTGTCAAGGCACCACGGGAGGGTGAGTGCTTTTTCACATAGGTCATTAGTGGACATAATTGAAACTATATAGTGATACTTAGCCCCACTATTCATTTATCATTACAGGTGCCCAACGAATGTTTTTAATTGACGTGCACTTTGAGAGATATTCCCCTGTTACTCCGTCCTGATGAAGACCCGTTGTTGAGGACTTGAACCACCCACTATATGGTTGGGTCGAAACGTCGACGACATTCCCCTTTGGGAGCCTGTACCTATTGACCCCTGTCCCCAGTCCACCTTCCATCCCCTTCTCCCTGGCAATCTTATTGCCAACGGTGCAATTTAAGGACCAAGGAATTGTAGATAGCACTTAGCGAGTAAAAAAGAAGTATTTTTTACAAGCGTTACCTAGGACAGGCTCAATGTTTCCTTGTATATAAATGACCTACACTGTTTTTCTGATCTTCTTGATCATTCACTTGAGCACACACTTTATCTTTCTCTGTGCACGTTCTCTCTTTTTTAGAAAAAAATGTATTTTGCCTTATGATTTGTGTAAATATATGTATATAGATACATTGATTTCCATTCGTCAATACATGATATATTAAATTAATTACCCCAGTTGGACCCCCTTTTTGGCTTTATTGGTTTATTAGCACCTACTGTAAATGATTTTTGAGGCTGTGGGCTAGCATCATCCATGTCAGTAAGACTATAGATTCAGTCTGGATGTGGAGTTAATAATATTGATCAAATGTTATGATTATTTTCACCAGTGAAATTATGTCGAGGACCAATTGTTGTCTATACTGCTGAATACCCAGGTCCTTTGACTACATTGGGTCTACCCCTGTTTTATAACAGTTCCCAGGCCTTGAGGGCATTTTAAACATACTCCTGTGTTTTTAGCCACCAAAAAAAGATTGGGCACTTTAGAAAAGTTTTGTTACAGAGCGCCAGGGAATCAAGAAGATCGTCTGTGAAAAGTATCTGACTGACAGCGTCAAATTCAATTTCACGTTTGTCCCACATATTGAAGAGTCTTCAGATTGGGGGTCACACACTTTTTTGAAATTCCCTACTTCCAGGTCCTGGCAGGGACAACCTACTTGGTGTAACTGACTCATGCTACATCGCGGTCAGCTTGAAATCATGCCTAGGTTCTGGGATACTGTGGACTTTTTGCCTTCGCCTACTATTTATTTGCTGAATTCATTTTTGTTGGCCTTAGTACTCTGTGCACTTTACCACGGTCTATCAGTGCTAAAATGCTTGTGCTCTCTCCTCGGCTTATACCTAACTGGCATGTCCCTAGTAAAGTGGTACTGCATGTGCCAAGGGCCTGTAAATTAAATGCTGCTATTGGTTCTTCAGCAATTATTGTGTCACCCACTTAAAGTAGCCATTTAAACATGTCCCAGGCCTGCCCTTGCAGGTTATGAGAGTGCAATTTTAAACTACCATTTCGATCTGGCAAAATACATCTTTTGCCAGGTCTAAACCGACCTTTTGAATACATATAATTACATTTGTCACCCCAGTGTAGACCATGGACCACCCAGAAGGGAAGGTCCAATGTATTTAAAAAGTAGAACATGTATTTTAAGTTTTGCATGTCCTGGTAGTGAAAAACTGATACATTTGTTTTTTACTAATGCATAACATTGGAATTACCATGTTATATTTTAAAAGTGTAATTTCTAAATGGGCAAAAGGTAAGCAGTTGATGTGTGGTGTCTCTGGAATACTAATTTATGGTAAAGTTGGATTTTAAATTACAAATCTCAAAATGACCCTTTTAGAAGGTCAGCGTTTTCCTGCCTGAGCCATTTAGTGCATTTAGCCTTTCTTTGGGCTTTGTGTATTCCTCCTAGACTGCTGTTGTATAGCGTTTTAGGATCCGAGCGTAATTTACCGATTCATGCCCTTATATAGATACAATTCACATTACCCTTATATAGGCATAGAAATCATAACCATATTTAGACGTAACCCATGCAGTTCAAATACAGGCATGGTGACTTCCACTCGTTCCAAAAAGCCACAACGATTTCTTGGAAAACTCGGCTTCAACAGTCAGGGACATCCCCTTACTTGAATATTGGTTTGTCCTAGAAATCATGAAATTTTCAAAGGACTACCATTCCCTTGGGGTTCTTTGGTGACGTTATTATGTCCGACTTTACATCAAACTAGGCACCTTCAAGGTATAAATATGCATACACTTGCACTAGCAAACACACGGTGGTTCGGAGCAGCTTGACTGTCTACTTGCCTGACGCAGCTCGCTACAGCAAGTGCCGAAGGAAGCCGACCCTCCAGCTAAAGCACTGATCAAGAGGTTGCCTTTTTCTCACTGTGAATCCATCTCCAGTTTTTCCAAGCTCCCCTTGCGGGGTGTTGGGAAATCGAGTCCCGAGACAAAGATACCGGACCTCCTTCATTCTAAAACCAAGGTACGAAGCTAATTAGACCCTAAGAGAAATCTTGGATAGATTCTTGGCAAAGAAAAACTAAACCTATGCTACACCTCACTTACTTCTTCCCTAGTATTAGACTCAGGTTAGGTACATTGGGGTAGGCGTATTTTAGTAGCACCAGTTGAGAACTTTTAGCCTTTGTTATTTATGTATGTATTTATCTACGGCTTAGAAATCATACCATGCTTTTCCAGTATTATTTTATAATACTCTTCTTGCTATACGCATTATACTTTACAGCCAGTATTACTATTGTAGCAGTTTATTTCTTTTGCGTGAGAAAGAAGACTGTTCAATAAATCCTTTTATTGAAAACACCCATCTTTCTATTTCTCTGCACTGCTGGTGAAACAAAGCATCGACGAATGACTGAGTAAAATATCTATCTATTGTTTCCACTACTCTGATGATATGTTTATTCTTGGGGAAACAAAGTTGTCATGTTTATGCGGTTGTCAGAAACTAATCCCTTCTTGTATATTTGAGAAAGTTTCAAGTGACCTCTGAGTTAGCTGGCACTCACAATTAAGTTTAATATATTCGATAGAGACCTAGTCGACATCAGTCCTATGTCAAATCTATTAGATATATTATTCCAATGAGCAGAGCCTATTGGGAATACAGGAACTACACTACATGGCGCCCAACATTTGGTAAGGCACTAATTTAACGCTAGATACTAGAGTAACTCAGTCGTGCTTTTCACAGAGACCCCTTTTTCCCCTAAAATACTCCAATAGATGTCTGGAGTGGGTAAAAGGATAAAATATCCGCCATAACTGAGTAGGACGAAAGTCCTATGTATTAGTTTTTGGTATGATCAACGTTGAAGGATACAGTGTTCCAAAATATTGTGCACCTTACCTTTGTTTCCTTGAAACTTGCACTGCAAACTTCCAGTCAACAAAATGCCGGATAGCGACACCGAAAATGGTGGAACTGCGACAGGCAATAATGCCCTAGCAGGGTATGACATCACAGGTTTCCAACAAGACCTGGATGCTATAATAATCCCAGAAAACTTAAGGAAAGCCATCACTATAAAGCTTATAACAAATGGCCAATCATCAAGAGGTGGTAGGGTAATTTTTGTCATAGAGGCACATGAATATCGGCAGACAGAGGTATTTTATTCATGGCTTGGCTTCCCTTAAGCAAATCAAGTAACACATGTGTTTCACTTCTACAAAGTAGAGGATAATCCAATGGAATACGTTCCTTTGAAGGATATTGAAATTCTACTAACTTACCAAGAGCAAGTGCTCTGGTTTAAAGGCGCCCAACAACATCAAAATCCCATTACCACGCTCGGTCTACTAGGTGGACCAGGAGCAACATGGCTGGTACTAGCCAGCTATAAACCACATCATGCCATTGAAGAAATGTCAGGTGCAGAACTATTAGTTCAACTAAAACAATTAATCAAAATACATAGACAATTGGTTCAATATGTCATGCAGACTCTGACAGTCCAACCTCCTATAATTATTCCACAACACACCCCTCACCAGGGGAACACAAATAAAATCACACCCCAGACTATACAATCAGTCATTGGTAAGTTGCCTGCAAAAAGGGAACAAATTCCATTCTGGATAGCTCAGAAAATTACTCAAATCGAGGCAGTATTTCCAGATACTACCCCTCATGAGAAACACAGTATTCTATCAATGTGTTTACTAATGGGGATCGCACCACACCTGGAGGACTGCGTCACTTGGGGTACAGTCTTTGCTGCAATCTACCCAAAAACACATGGTGTTCCATCTATGGTGGTGATACCAGACGTCCTGAAAGAGATTCAAAAAGAATACGGGGCAGAGCCTGCTCTGAATCTAGGTATGAAATTACTGAAATATTTCAAACAGGTCTCAGTTATAATATTAGCTAATATTAAAGGTGAAGCAGTATCCGTGGCGATCCACCCAAAAATAAGAGAAATTGATGTAACTGAGTAACCATATGAACTGGCCAGAATAATAGAAAAGTCCTATGAAGAACTAGGTAGAGATAGTTTGGGTGGGAAACCAGTCAAACCACAACTAACAGAAAGTCCTGAAAAGGTCTTTATAAAAAACACTCTCACCACTCCCAAAAAGAAGTGGGAGAAAACTAAACAAACTTCTAAAGAGAAGCGTTCTCAGTCCAGAGGAAGGTCTCCTCAAAAGGAGCCCTCTGAAAAGCGGTATAACCTCAGGAACAGGGATAATTTGAAAAAACCTGATAGATATCAAGACACTGATATACGCTCCTGTCGTACCTTTCAGACTTCCTCACAGAAATCGGAAAGAAGAGGTCGGTCAGAACACAAAGAAGAACGTGGGAAGTCCAAAGACGATCAACACATTCCAAAAAATAAGAAATCCCAATTCACCAAAAAGAAGGTAGCAGGTCTAAAAATCAGACATGCTGAGGATCTTGAGGACACAACTCAAGAATGGGGAGTGGGCCCAAACAATGCTGGACAGCGCAGCAGAAGTCACCAAAGCTCGAAAGATCTTGAATGATCATCTGGAGACAGTGGACTTGAATGAGTACATCTAAGTTGAAACTGCAGACACCAGGGTTAGAGTACACCATAAGTTATATGAAGAAACGCTCTGGATGGAGGGGGACATAACTAGGAAAATAAGAGCACTCTTTTGGGAGAAGCTCTCTAAGGGTTATGACATTCTTGTGGCTGAAAAAGTCTGGCCACCAAAATGTGTCAGGGAGTGCCAGATGGCGAAGACATAATTTTGTCAGCCTTCTCTAATCATATTCCAATTCACTTAAAATACACCTATGCCAGAAAATGGGCATTAGCACAGGCTCCAGCAATATATAAAAATGATGTAGGATGGGCTGAAGATTCTCCTTACCATAAAATCCAGTTGAAAACTCAACAACTGCTCAAAGGCAGAACCCAGTAAAGCAAAAAGCTAAAAAAACAGGTCAGGGAGATCTTAGATCAACTTTAATACCAAGGGGTGATTGAAACATGCACCTCATCAATGAAAATCCTTTGTTTCCTGTCTCCAAACCAGATAATACATATCATCTAGTTTTGGACTACAGACATTTAAACTCTTGTTGCAAAACCTTTGCAGTACAAAATGCACACAGTGCAGCACTAATGAATAACATTGTGCGTCAAAAATATAAAACCACATTAGATATTTCTAAGTTTCTTCTCTGTCAAAACATTGCACCTGAAAGCAGGTACCTGACCGCTTCCTCAATTATGGAGACACAGCGTCACTTCTGTTGTCTCCCCCAGGGATTCAAGAATAGTCCGGGGTTATTTTCAGCTAGAGTAACAGAGTTACTACAAATGCATGATGATGAGGCATTTTCTTATGTCGATGAGATCTATCTAACAGACAATGACTTGGATAGGCACTTAAACATAGTGAATACCATAATACTTTGCTTCGCCTCTGAAGGGTATAAATGAAATTTTAAGAAATCGAGAATTGCCCACCTCAACATCCTTTTTCTAGGATACAAGTTATCAAGTGAAGGCAAAAGCCTGGCAGCCAACTTTTTAGAAAAGTTTGCGCTGCTCCAACCTCCAAAAACACTGAAAAACTTAGTCAATTCTAGGTTTCCTGAGTTTCAGAAGAACTTACATTCTAAATTACGCAGAAAGGGTTAAACCTCTCTATGAATTAATCAAACCTGATTTCAAAACAACTAATTGGACTAAAAAACACACAGAAATGTTGCGTTCAGTGCAAAGAGACATGTTAGCAACAACACATTTACAGACACGCGTAAACGTACGCAACCTTGTAATCTGAATCAACCCAGGAAGATGCGGATTCACATACTTATCCTTAAATGTAGGAGAAAAAGTACCAATTGCTTATAAATCACACTTGTACACACAAGCTGAAATGAAATTCACTTCAACAGAAATAATTCTGATAGTGGTTCAAACTGCAGTAGCAAAAGAGAGAGCCCTCGCACAGGGTAAGCACATAATAGTCGTTTATCCTGTACCTGCGCTAGAAGCAGTGATAAAAGCGAGCATTCCAAATGCAAAGGCTTTACATCCGAGATGGATAAAATAGATTAACTCTCTTGCTGCAACAGACGTTGAATACGTTTTGACTCCTATTTGAAAACACAAGAATTTCTGCAATACGAACGAGAATGTCCTCTGCCCACTGAGATTCTGCCTCTAGAGCAGTACGAATGTATAATTTATACAGACGGATCAGCACAGACCGCAATGGGGGGTAAACAAGCTTATAGTGCTGCATGCGCGATTGTTAAAGGTCTCTGGCGCGATGGCAAATTCCGACCTATGGTCACTAAAACACAATCTCTCTAGCTGAACTACAAGCATTCAAGATGGCGCTTGAAAATACTGATCGCGAATTCCCCACACTCATAGTGTGTGATTCGTATTACTGCGTTAAATCTTTCAATGAATACTGGTAGAATTGGATTCAAAACGGTTTTAAAGATGCAAAAGGTGGCACAATCAAGCATAATGGGCTTTGGGAACAAGTAGTTCAATTACAGAAAGTACTACAAAAGACTCACGTGATCCATACATTGAGTCATCTGCGTGATGGCGTTTATGTTGCAGGGAATTCATTGGCTGATGAAGCCGCGAAGGAAGCTGTGCAAACGGCTTCCGTAGCTGCAATCACTCATTCTAAAATAAAAATAGACAGCGAAATAATGCAGGCTGTCGCCACTTCCAACAAAGACAGCGGTAAAACATTAACAAAAGGCTTTCCACTCAAATAGTCATATATAACTGATGCAAATAATGATCCTTTTGCTTGAATCCCTGGAGTAGGGGACAGAGTAATTCCAAACATGGAATATAGATTAGGACTAATTTTAGCAGCGCATTAAGGGCTCGCCTCTGCACACGCAGGTGTTTCCGCCACAGTGTCATTATTGAAACAAAGATACTGGTGGTCGCGCATGAGGAAACAGACCAGAAACTATGTTTTGGAATGTGAAATCTGCCAAAAGATGAAAGTCTCTACTGTGAAACGCCTGGCGCAGATGCCCCTTTTAATTTCCGAAAAAACACTAGCATGCATTTACCTGGACCACTGCGGTCCCTAACAGAGGGATGGCAATTATAAATATATCATGGTCACAGTGGATTCACGCTCAAGATTCATTTGGATGTGGCCTCAGCGCTCGGCTGACACCCGAACTGTTGTAAAAGATTTGCGAGTCTTTATCGGCACATACACAGTCGGCACGCTACATTCTGACCAAGGTCCTGCGTTTAGTTCCAAAGCTTACAAGGAGGCCATGGCCAATATGGGCATTGCATTTCGGTATTCTAGTCCATTCCATTCTGAGGGAAATTCTGTAGTGGAAAGAAAAAACCAGGACATAAAGCAATCTATAACAGCTAGGGTATTTGGCTCGGGTGACGGGTGGGTCAAACATCTAATAAGTGTCCAATGTAGTTTAAATAATCTGCCAAGAAATTCTCTGGGAGGAATCACTCCGTATGAAATCCTTTTTGGTTCTAGAATGCTTGTCTAGGACCTTGATCGTCACACTGCAGTAGTGGAACAAAAAACCTTTGATATCATAGACCGTTTGGCTGCTTTGCAGTACTTAAATGCAACAAGGAGGAGTCTAAGCAACACATTGCAGAAGCCAACGACCACTGAAGGAGAACAACCCGTCCCAGCAAGGCCTGTCTGGATTCCTAAGATTGGGGATCTAGTCAGAGAAAAGATCGCGGACAAGAAGGAATTTGAGCCTTCTTACAGAAAACCAGTACCTGTGCTAGTAATCCACGGATCAAGAACAGTGTTACTGCTGCCCATTGCTGGAAGAAAGGAGACCAGGTTTGTGTCCATCGACCTGGTAAAACCACATCATGTGGCCAATCAAAAGTAGTAGGCCCAGTGGACTCCAAAGATGTAGCAGAAGACCAAATCTTGCTGCTATCCAAGAGGTTCAAACTTAGAGACTCACCACCTTTGAAGAATCTGCAGTGCGAAAAGAAGGACTATGCAACAAAGCCATGGACCTTGACCCTCTTGAAACCCAAATAACAGCTTGTCAAGACACTCCTGTCTCAAATGATTTAGTAACTGACTGTACTAATATGACAAATGATCCGGTAACCCCAGTGATTTCAAGTAATCCTGGTGCAATACCTACAATTGACAGAACTGCTTCCGGCTATTTCATCAACTTTGATACGTTTTCTGAGGATCACAGTGAGCCTGAAACGACGCCAACAAATAAAACTTTTAAAGAACAAGTAACAGAAATTTTCAGCAACTAGGAAAAACGTATCTGACTTCACCATGGGTTGAACTTTAGATTGTGCTAGGCGTACTTTTTCTCCTACTTTGCCTAATTCTTGTATTAACCTTGGAAATGCTGATAAATGGAAGATGGACACAGCAAGTAAGAACATCAACCTACTCCTCAAGCCACACAAATCATCTCATTGTGAACAAAGAGACTTGACATCAGTGAACATCACAGCTGTTCCTATACCTGGTATAGCATGGGACAGAACTGATTATGACATCTTTGGTCCTGCAGAGCTGTTGAAGATTCCATATCAATTCAAGGTTTCCTTGAGTGACTTTGTTTCACCCAGCACATTTTCAGATGATTGGAACTTTGAAACTTAATAATATGATGTTAGAATTAGAGATGTCTGCAAAATTTACAAAACATGAATACTTCGAAGGTTCATCAGATTAGGAACAAATGGTCTGTTATAATCACTATGGTCATCATTACTTGCACAAATCTGTAAACCCTAGAAATGTTTATACTTATAATCAATGGAAACATTGTCCAACGCCACCAAAAGATAGCTCAAAAACATTTTAAGAAAAATGTCCATACTACTCAGGCTTTAATGTCTCAAATCCAGAATCTTTTTACATTAACAATTTTAATAAGACAGGTATAAAAAGTATTAAGGCAAATTTATTATACGGCCTTTTATGCTCAGCTGTCCACATTAGGTTTTGACTCTTGGAGAGGCAACATAGAGACAAAAACTGTCTGGGGCACAAAAGACTGGCAGGTGCAGGGAATAGAAGCTTTATTTAGAGCCTGCATCATCCCTGAACAAATAATGTTTTTGAATGACACTTTTCAACAGACATCCTGCCTTGGCCTAGGCAAGATAAAAGATTTAAACTTTACTTAAAGATGGCGTTGATTTAAGGGACTTCTTACAAGGTCCTGCGAAACGGCGTCATAAACATTTTATATATGCTGGTATATACACCATAAATAATGAGGCTTGGAAAGCGACACAGGCAGAGACTGCAGAAAGAATACGAGAAATTGATTGTATTAATTTAGAGAAATCTATCTCTGTAGTTAACAATGGGTTACCGGCTCTGTCATCCAGAAATTATACTTTGGACAGCATAGTATCCTCTGCCATAGACATAATGGTACAGGACTTGCTCATGCTACAGCATGGTCAGTCACAATTACGTTCTATAATGCTTTTAGGCTGAACATTACAAAATCTTTGTTCTGGATACGTGCCATGACGTCTAATCAACACCACGTCATTGTTTTCTGTATTTAACCTTGCAGATAAACAAATCACTTTGGCACAAAGAGAGGCAGACTATACGGTGCTGAGCATTGAAAAACAGGAAAGATTACCATTAACTGTTTCGGAAAAACCTGCAACTGAATAGCTAATACATGGGATAATTACTCTGCCTGTCACAATTTTCAATTTTCAATATTGTTTAAAATATATACTAGTATGAAAGGTTGGGTAAAGAATGCATCAAGTCAACCTGGGATTTACCATATACACACAGATGTTGGAGTGGGGGAAAAGAAGTATTTCTTAGTGGTACACAATGCAAAAGCGCACTAAGCGGTACACTTTTATGTCAGTGTATTAACTTACACGGAGCCTGCGATAGTTCTTAAACCAATTTGTCCTGCCACCTGCAAGGTTCTCCAGCTGCAGTGGTAGGTCCAATTTTTAGGCAGCTTTCTAATGGAAGCCATATTATGTTGAATGATCAGCTGAAGTGGCATGTTGCCAGGAATAGCCTATCTCGTAACTGTGTCAGCCAGGGTCACTTGTAAGCATGGGCGAATTTTGCGGATCTCGCGTTCGCGAATTTTGCGGATTTGCGAACTCGCAATCCGCAAAATCCGCGAATTCCCGCGAATTTGCGGATTTTTTTTTTGTGTGTTCGCAATTGTTTCTGCCAGTTCGCGAGGATTTGGTACTAGTTCGCAATTGCGAACTTACTTGTCGGCTCGCAACGGTCGCGACTATGTTGTTTCTACGTCTGGTTCATCATCACAGCCTCCCAGCACCCTCTGTTTCACCACTGGCACCCTCTCTTTGACCCATGCCACCCTCTGTTACATCAATGCCACCCTCTGGTTCATCATCACTGTAGAAGATGGGGAGGAAAAGCAAGCCCACCTGCCCTGCTTGAACTGACATGAATTAATTTGGGGTTAGTTTATTAACAACACCTGCCCTGCCCCAACTGACAATAATGAATTAGGGGCTAATTAATGTGTCACTGAAAGAATTTCAAGTTCCAGCCTGGCACCTGCTTGTCTGCTCCTTTAGCTGTAAATCAGGACTTTTGTGGCATACAGTTAAGGTCAGAGCAGGGTCACACAATAGTTGCAAGCAGGCAACCGAATTCTGGAGGGCCCCCTCAGGAAGCACTACAAAGAATCGTTACAAATCATGAGGTTGACCTTTTGCACCTGCTCATTGCTTTTGCTTTTGCTGAAATCGTTTTTCGTTTTTTTCGCGCTATTCGCGGGGCGCGGCGTCGTGCGAAACCGACCGCGGAAGCCGGCAATTCGTTGCGAATGAGCATTTTATTTGTTTGCGGCTTGTTGTTTCGCGAGTTTTTTTGCAGTATTCGCGAGCCGCTTGCAGCGCAACACGCGAATTTACCCCAAGGTCGAGTACGGCCGCGGCCATTTTGTTTGCGTGACGTATTTCCGTTTCCGCCCGCTATGTATAATCTCGCGCAGTAAGCGCATTGCGAGTAGAGGTTCACACGAGATCGCGCGGGAAATCTAGAGGTTCGCACGAGATCGCGAGGAAAATCTCGCGCGAACTTACTTTCGCGCTCGTGAACGGGCGCCGGCCATCTTGTTTTTCATTCATTTCCTGTGTCTGGGCATGGTGTTTAATCCTCTTGGTATCTTTGCCATCCTTTGCTTGTTTTCAGTTTTTTTTTTACGATTTTGCTTCTTATCTATCCCTCTCTTTTCCTAGCTGTATATTTTTGTCTTTTCTGCTATTTTTCTTTACTTTTAAACTACTTTTTTAAACTCTTTTCTTTTCTTCTTCCCTATCCTATTCTTTCTTAATTTTCTACTTCTTTTTCTACTTCTTCCTACCTTACCTGCCCAGACCATGGTCAAGCCAGGCGCCGTGAAGCTGCCCAGGCACTTGAGGGCCGCAGCGGCGGCGGGGAGTAGTGCTGGACCCAGTGCCAGGACAGCATGCGGGAGATTGAGGGGGGAGCAGGTGACGCGACGGGAGATATTCAGCCCGGAGGAAGTGGGCGCGCTGGTCTTCCTCGTCCAGCGCCGCCTGCCCAGGACCATCGCAGGAGGTGGCAGGATCGCGGCCGGCGGCTACAACATGCAGGAGCGCCGGAAGCGGTGGGAGAAGGTGTGCTGGGCCATATCCCACCTCTACGGGGTCCAGCGCACCTACAGCCAGGTCACCCATCGCTGGACGGACCTCCTGGACCGCGAGCGCGACCTGCTGGACCAGCTCGGCTTGGAGATCCCCGGGCTTGGTGAGTAGTATTAGCCATTTAATCACTCACTACTATGATGTTTTCTCCTGCTCTGTGTTGTTGTATTGCAAATATTTGTTTTTTACATGGAGCAAGCCAATAATGCCGCTGATGACGATTACATTGTAGTTAAATTATATTTCAAAATCTTCTGTGCATTTCAGGTGCACTGCTCTCCTTCTCAGTGGCGTTGCTACTATGCTTATTTGTTTTCTATTTCGTGATCTCATTGGCCTGAGTAACTATTATGTATGAGTGTACTTTACAGAACTGCGTACTGCTAGACACTAGGGGGCAGATTACATTTACAAGCCCCTTGCGCCACGTTTACGTTGCCTTGCGTGACGCAACAGCGGCGTAACGTGCCGCATCCCTGCGAGTCATTTACAGCATGACGCATCTAGGGAGATGCGTCATGTTATAAAGCCATGGGCCTGCACCACAATGGGTGCGTTCCTAGTACGCAGGGTGGGCGGTCCGGCGGCTGTGCGCCTCGCAAAATTGCCTGCGTGAAATCTACAAGATTTAACGCAGGCACTTCTGCGACGCTGCTACGTCAATTCAATTCCTTATGTCTGCTCGAAGCAGGCTAAAGGACTGACACAGCATGTTAAGTATTGGGTGGCCCTGAGCATTACTGGAGTTGCATTGCATTGGCGACGTGACTCCAGCGATGCGCCGCTCTTACGTGACGAGATGCGTCACGCAAGTGCCTACCCTTGCGCCAGGGCGCGCCGCATTGTAAATGAGGCGCATCTGCCGTGTCGCAAGGGTAGTTTTGCGTGACGCATTTGATCTGGCGCATCTCTGGAGATGCGCCAGAACGCGTAAGTAAGTATGCCCCTAAGGGGCAGAATTGCAATTACCGTCGCATCCCTGCAAAGTAGCAGGGATGCGCCATTAATTGTGCGGCCCGCTACCACCACCAAACATGGTGCGCCGTATTTGCAATGCGGCGCACCATGGGCCCAAAACGTCACCGAAGCTTTACTGCTGGAGTTGCGTCACAACGATGGCGCAGCTCCAGCAATGCTCTGGGGTACCCTATCTCCCCAATGCTGGGTCAAGCTGTACGTCTGCTTCAAGCAGGTGCAGGGTTTGTGTGACGCATCATTGTCCTAAAGGTGACTGATTGAAATTTTGTAGATTTCCCTCAGCCACTATTAGGATGTGTTCCAGCGCAGGAATGCCCTCCCTTGCGCCGGAACGCCCCCTGATGGCGCAGGGCTTTATAACGGGATGCATCTCCCAAATGCGTCACGTTGTTATAATATTATACGCCGCACCATGGCGCCCTTTTTTGTTTAGCTGCTGCGTCACAAAAGTCACGCAAGAACGGCGCAAAAGAGCCGCAAGGGGCTTAAATCTGCCCCTTCCTTTGTACCCCTGACAATAAGAAAAATAGTGGCGGTGGATTGATAGTTTGACTATTTAAATGACTGGTAATGTAGCAGGCAACTGTTAGTGTTGTCACTGATCTGACTGAAATCACAATGGAGTTTGTCTGTCACTTTGCGTCTTGCCTGCGGACTGCTGCCTGCCAGTCCTAGGTGAACGTTTCAGTACTTTGTTTAGTGAGTTACGTGACTTTCGAAGTCACAGGTCCGCAAATAAATGAAAACTAACCCTAATCAATATAATTTTGCGGAAATATTTTGTTATTGTTCTTTTGAAATGTTTGATTTGGTTGACATTGACAAGCAACAATCATCCATGTTTTCTGTTCTTTCTTTCATGTTGTACGTCAGCTCCCCCCAGGGGCGAGAGGAGGACACAGGAGCAGCAGGCGGCGGATGCTGTTCAACAGGGCCAGGATCAGGCAGGCGAGGGCTCCTCTGCTGGCCCCAGTAAGTTTTCATTTTAGACTAGTACCTATTTTTCCTAGCGTTCCTCATTTGACTTTTTTCAAAATTGTCTTTGCTCTTCTTGTAGACTGTATCTAAATTCTTATCCTGCCTCTACTATGACTCCCTGTGGTATTACTAGATTATTCTTATTAGTCTGTCTGTGTAGCTAACTAAGATTGCACGGTTGGCGAAACTCCCATGATTCTAGTCAGCAATAGCTCTATCAACTTAGTGCAGTCCTCTGGGATTGTCCATAATGTATTTTGAAGTGTTCTATCTGGACTCATGCTTGCAAAAATTGCAAAACCTTTCGCTCAGTCACTCTAGTCTGGACCAAAAAACACAGATTGTATTTAAGTTTAAAAGCTTTATTAAAAGTAAACACATTTATTAAAATGAAGTCATAATAAAACTAAACGTTTAACCGATAATGGAAAAGTGGTTAGTGCTGACGATTAATTGAAGACATTTCTTGTGGTCGAGCCGAGCTCTCACCTCGTTTCAACTTGCTCTTGTTGTTAGAAGTCCATCTTCTGTCTGTGTGGAGAAAAATGGTGCGTGTTAAAAAAACAGCCTTCATCAGTTGTGCCAAAAAGTGCAGCAAGACAACCTTCCCTGGAAAAAGGGACATTTTTTTTAACTTTAACGTAGACAGTCACAAATTACATTGTTTTCACATGTCTTCATTCCCAGACCAAAGACTAGTGAGTGCTTTATTCTAACATTCTTAAATGTACTTTGTTGGTGGAACATCTGGTGGCGGGGCCAGTGTGGAGGTGGTGGTGCTCGACACGGAGGCGGAGGGCGATTCTTCAGGGGAGGAGGCGGCGGCTGTGAGAGTTGAGACGGTGGTGGTGGCGGCCAGAGGTAAGCTCTTATATATTCCTTACTTATTGAGATTGAAGACTAGCTGGGAAGGCAAGAATATGAGATGCATGGCTGGGTGAATGATGAAGCAATGATGGGTGGAAGGACAACAGCCTGGGTGGGTGACACAGAAACTGTATGTGTCCATATACCTGGATCATGCTACTATCTGACTCTTAGATAGCATATGTGTATCTAGAGCAGGGGTACTCATAGTACGGCCCGCGGGCCGGTGGTGGCCCGGCAAGCCTTCCTTGGCGGTGCGCAGACCTTGCAGACAATCACTGCTCCCCCGGCCCCCACAGAGCAGAGGCTTTTTTGTATTTCACCTGTTAGCGCCCCTGCATCTCCACTCTGACAATCACTGCTCCCCCGGCCCCCACAGAGCAGAGTGGAGATGCAAGGCCACAAAGAGGTGAAATAGAACAAAGCCTCTGCTCTGTGGGGCCGGGCAAGCAGTGATTGTCAGGGTGGAGAAGCAGGGGCGCTACAACAAACAAAGCCTCAATAATATGTTAATGGTCTTTTAAAGACCTGTTAAGTACTTTGGTGTTGTTGTCTGTGTGTGCGCGTTGAGGAAGCGGTCTCAACCCGGGCTGAAGGCTGACACAGATAGACACACACACAGTGACATGACAGAGGGGGAGGGAGAGGGAGGGCAGGAGGGAGAGAGAGATGGAGAGGGAGGGCAGGAGGGAGAGCAGGAGGGAGAGAGATGTATGTAAATGCTGGGTCTGGTGGCTCAGTGGATGAGGGCATCTGCTGCAGGGACCTGTGTGCAACCTCATGGTCACAAGTTATCGTTTTGCTTTAGCCCCGCCCCCTCTGACTCCGCCCCCACCAGTGCGGCCCTCGGCCCCAAACTACACTGTAAATGTAGCCCCTGAGAGAAAGTTTGTGAGTACCCATGATCTAGAGAGAGTAGACGGTCAGTGGATGAACTAAGTGTAACTTTGAAGAGCATGTAACACTGCACCCGCACGTCCGTTCCAGTGTAGGAAAGGCAAGGAAAAGAACTTTTAATTTTGTCCAAATACTACCATCAATAGTAGCAGTAGTTTGTATTGCAAGCACTGCATAGATCCGGTTATTACGGTGGCCACTCCCTACCTCTCTTAATAAGTTTAGTAGTACTCAGTCATTCATGTGTGGATGTATCACTGGTCACTCAATAAAAAGCAAAGCACCTAAAGTCATCCCATATATAAGCAAAAACATCCCATGTGAAGTGATAGATAATCAGATTATTTATCTTCTTCAATTTTCCATTTCTAGTACTCATTTCCACTGTAGGGTGAAAGTTAAATTAATTAAGCAGTAGCCCTTGAGTTGTAACAGAGTATTCTCAGTGCCACCCGTAATAGAAAAGTAAGAGCTTCACCACCTGCATGTACTGGACGGGTACAGTAACGCAACGCAAGTCTAGGTCACTCCTCATGGCGTGCGTCTCTTTTTCTCGGGTGCAAGTTTACTGCGCTGCCATTATGCCGGCTTGCAGAAGATAACGTACCAATTTTCCAAAACAAGAGACAAGAAGAAGAATAAGACTGGTGTACTTTCATAGTCGACTCCAATGGAAGTCCATAGTGCTCGTAGAATTTGTTCCTTAAACTCCCACTAATGTTAGAGCAAGGATGAAGAAGTGTGAGGTTAGATAGATACTGGCCTCAATAGTTATGTAATGCGTTTGCAAGTTGCTAGTTGTAGTGCAACACAAATTTCTGCTGAATGATTGAGTTAATCTTAAAGAGCATTGGTTACAGACTATGTCTTTCTTTCTTCATATAGGTTCTCCTTCCAAACGAACAAGGAGGAAGGAGCTGGCTAGAGCGGCCCGGCAACGGCGGATCGATGCCACTGTGGCCGAATATCGGCGGCTGGTGGCCCTGGAGGACGAAGAAAGTGTGCAGTCGACCACAACAACTACGTCGTCTGCATCGGGCTCCGTTCCCCCACGGGCTGCCAGTGCCACCCAGCACAGTGGTCCACCCAGACTGAGCCGGGCTGCCAAAGCCAAACGCCACCGCCGAGTAGCAAGGACAACAGCTACAGCTTCCTCTCACAGCCGTTGCACCTACAAGGCATTGAAGGCACGCCTGCGCCGCAGTACCCTGATGGTGTCCTGCCTCCAGCAGGAGCTCCACCACTTTTCCAACCAGTTGGAGGGGCTCCGCGTAGAGCACGCCTTGCTCCGCCAGGAGCATGATGCCCTGGCCCAAAAAGTTGACAGCATCCACCCATAGTGTCCCTTGCCCCTTTTTTAGAGACTTTTGGGGGGTGGGAATTGGGAGTTGGGTTTTTGGGGACTTTTGAAGGACAATCGTTGGGGTTAGGGAGGGTCTTGCGGGAGATTATTTTGTTAGGGATATAAATATACTTTTTCAAACTTTATCTGAGCATACCCGTTTCTTACTGCTTGCCTGGCGGGTGGGGGTTTAACAGTGACTTTGTTTTCCTGAAAGTTTAGTTCCATTTTCTTCCTTTCAGTGTAAATGCCCAAATGTTTTCAACACTCAGTGCCTCTCACAGACTAAGTGAAGTGAATCCAAGAGTCCTAGGACTTTAGTAGTACTACCTTCAGTCTCTCGTCTCTCGTACTAATACTCCATTATACCCCCAAACCACCAAACGCTTATCTTACCTGTAATTTGTGTTTGAAAGTAGGGCTAGACCCAGGGCTGGCTCCACGGGAAACAGCGAATAAGGTTGGCAATCTTGGTCGGATAACATTTCCTCATAGCGGTGGTACTAGTGGTGTGACACAGTGGCAGTTGCATGCCTATGAAAAAAAAGAAAATGAAATCTGGTTTGTCCTCCTGAGCAATTCAACGGTACAACTGAGAATATAGCAGGTGACAGAAGTACAGTAGAACAGTGCCACATTGTAGCCTAACAAATGGTAATGTATAACTACTAATTCGGTTGAAGTTCTTTCACATTAGCAATGGTTCTTTGTCAAGCAGAGTAAGAATATATCCTCGGATTTCTTCACCAGCCTGTTGCTATCACCTTATCCTCCCCAGCAAGTGTGTGGATTTATTGCTGTAATTTAGTCACACATCAATCAAAACCACACAGCCCGGGGGAAGAGGGTTAGGGTTTGAAAAATGGATGGGTACGGGGGTTTTTGGGAAAGGTTTTGGGAGACAAGAAAAAGTAGCACAGCATGGACAAACAATTGTGAACATAAACAAATCTTTGGGTACAAACCTATCCATCAATCTTTGAAAGTGCATACACTACTGCATGCATGTCAGTTAAAAGTAAGTAGTACTTTCGACAACTGTGGAAGAAAGAATGCGACAGTACAGGGCGTGGGTGGAAATATTGATAACTATATTCAACATAAGGTCTCTGTAGCCAGATACCTGAGAGCCTTGCTGGTCACTATAAATCCATTCACAACAACACTCAATGGGGTTGGTCTGGAAGGTATAGTAGATAGAAAAGGAGAAATTGCTTTTTTTCTAGGTGTCCCCTCACTCACCAGGGTTGCCCCTTGGTGACATGCTTCATCATTGGGGCCATCCCAGTCCTCTACGGCCTGGGGCGTGCTGCGACTTGCGAATTACGTAGGAGCACTTACAAATGACTATGTGTGGTGCAGATGTGATAGTGGAGTGGACTAAGTGATGTGTTAAGGGATCAATTTAGAAGCAGAGAGAGATCCAAGAAATGCAGTCACAGTCAGAGAAAAAGGCAAGGGATACTGTATCTATGTGGTTGTAGAGGTCCTGTTGGAAGTGGCAAGTAAGTTGCCTGCAGAAAAAACATCCTCCTTTTAGCGGCACTCCTCCATTGCTGCCGACGCTTCGTCCATCGATGTTGGTCACCAGAAGACACCCTGTAAAAAAAAGCACAGCATAGACAAACAATGGAACATAAACAATTCTTTGGGTACAAACCTATCCATCAATCTTTGAAAGTGCATGCACTACTGCATGCATGTCAGTGAAAAGTAAGTAGTACATTCGACCACTGTGGAAGAAAGAATGCGACAGTACAGGGCCTGTGTGGAATTATTGATAACGATATTCAACATAAGGTCTCTGTACTTAGCCAGATACCCGAGAGCCTTGCTGGTCACTATAAATCCATTCACAACAACACTCAGTGGGGTTGGTCTGGAAGGTATAGTAGATAGAAAAGGAGAAATTGCTTGTTTTCTAGGTGTCCCCTCACTCACCAGGGTTGCCCCTTGGTGACATGCTTCATCATCGGGGCCATCCCAGTCCTCTACGGCCTGGGGCGTGCTGCGACTTGCAAATTACGTAGGAGCACTTACAAATGACTATGTGTGGTGCAGATGTGATAGTGGAGTGGACTAAGTGATGTGTTAAGGGATCAATTTAGAAGCAGAGAGAGATCCAAGAAATGCAGTCACAGTCAGAGAAAAAGGCAAGGAATACTGTATCTATGTGGTTGTAGTGGTCCTGTTGGAAGTGGTAAGTAAGTTGCCTGCAGAAAAAACATCCTCCTTTTAGCGGCACTCCTCCATTGCAGCCGACGCTTCGTCCATCGATGTTGGTCACCAGAAGACACCCTGTAAAAAAAAGCACAGCATAGACAAACAATGGAACATAAACAATTCTTTGGGTACAAACCTATCCATCAATCTTTGAAAGTGCATGCACTACTGCATGCATGTCAGTGAAAAGTAAGTAGTACATTCGACAACTGTGGAAGAAAGAATGCGACAGTACAGGGCCTGTGTGGAATTATTGATAACGATATTCAACATAAGGTCTCTGTACTTAGCCAGATACCCGAGAGCCTTGCTGGTCACTATAAATCCATTCACAACAACACTCAGTGGGGTTGGTCTGGAAGGTATAGTAGATAGAAAAGGAGAAATTGCTTGTTTTCTAGGTGTCCCCTCACTCACCAGGGTTGCCCCTTGGTGACATGCTTCATCATTGGGGCCATCCCAGTCCTCTACGGCCCGGGGCGTGCTGCGACTTGCGAATTACGTAGGAGCACTTACAAATGACTATGTGTGGTGCAGATGTGATAGTGGAGTGGACTAAGTGATGTGTTAAGGGATCAATTTAGAAGCAGAGAGAGATCCAAGAAATGCAGTCACAGTCAGAGAAAAAGGCAAGGGATACTGTATCTATGTGGTTGTAGTGGTCCTGTTGGAAGTGGTAAGTAAGTTGCCTGCAGAAAAAAAATCCTCCTATTAGCGGCACTCCTCCATTGCAGCCGACGCTTCGTCCATCGATGTTGGTCACCAGAAGACACCCTGTCCACTGCCTGCCTGATGCTGAATTGTGGCTCGCTACTGTGAAGCCTGACTCCATCCTTTTTTCCCCATTGCAGAGACTGAAACCCGGCCTGTAATTATTCAACGAAAAACAGGAAGTGATATAATATTACAACACCACTGATAAATAAATATAAGGTATGTAGGCTGTGGAGTGCAAAAAGTCACAATTTGATTTCCCTAGTAGACAGTACAATATTTTTGAAAGTGCGTACTCTGAGTCACCTTTTGAAGGATAAATAAGTATGGGCAAATTAATGTAGCGGATCTTGCCCCTCAAGCTAGGTGTACTGTAAACTGTGTTTTAGAACAAAATTAGATCTTCCTAGCAGTGCTCCCACCCAGACCCTTACTAAAGCCAGTCGCAAAAATGTAGAAGACCCCCAATCAAATCTCAAAAAACGAGGCCTAGCAGAAAACTGGTGACAAAACTTACTTTGAAAGTAAAAGTAGGCCGAAGTACCCCCTTCCTAATTACCCCTTACCCACCGTGGATTGCATTCAAACCACTTGCAAGCAACCAAGCAAAAGTAGCCATAGCCAGCATCGCTCCAAGACTCGAAATCCCCCCCACTCAAACACATGCAATAGAAATACTGCTAACCCTAACAAACCCTAAGTTAAGAATAGCGGCAAAGGCTTTCTTTAACTATGCCAAATCCCCCCTTTCCCACCATGGATTTTCTTCAAATGACTTGCAACCAAAATTACACATTCTCACGAGTGCTCTAAGACGCCAGAACTCAGTTGGAAAAATCTAGAACACCCCGAAACACATGCAATCCTGCTGCTAGGGCTAATAACCCTAACGAACCCTAAGTTCCAAAAAGTGCCAAAAGGCTTTTCCGCGAGGATTTTGTCCCAACCACTTCTACCCGGTATTAGACCTTCCCAGGAATGCCCCAAGACACGCCAACCCACCCGCCAAGAAGCATAACACCCCCAAACAGGCCAAAAGCATAATCTCATACTTGCAATATTTCTGGGCCTTCGGTCCAAACGCACTGCGTAGCTAGGCCATAAGTCGGGGTTGCCACGACGGATTTCCTGAAAAGCAAATGCAATCAAGATTAGAGTGTCCCAGCAGTGCTCCCAGACCACGAAACTCACCCACAAACAGACGGAACCCCCCCTAAGAGCACCTCAAAGGCAAGCAAGTCATCAAAAACACAAAAAATTTTCCACCTGGGATTTGGTCCAAAACACTTTTTTCCGGTATTAGAGCTTCCCAGCAATGGCCCCAGAGCCGTCAACCCAGGAGAAAACGAGTAGAAGACCCCCAAACAGCCAAAGAGCAAAAGTACAAAAATGGGGACTTAGTCAATTTTTCACAAATTTCCCAAATCACTCCGCGCGCGCTCTGCAGCTAGGCCCTAACTCCCCTCTGCCACCATGGATTTGCTTCAAACCTCTTGCAAAGTAAAGTATATATAGCCAGCAGTGCTCCCAGACCACGAAACTCACCCACAAACACCAGGAAGCCCCCCAAACAGGCCCCCGAAAACGCTACATAGAGCAAAATGTCAGAAATAGCCCAAAAAAAAATCGGCCTGGATTTTGTCCCAACCACTTCTACCCGGTATTAGACCTTCCCAGGAATGCCCCAAGACCCGCCAACCCACCCGCCAAGAAGCATAACACCCCCAAACAGGCCAAAAGCATAATCTCATACTTGCAATATTTCTGGGCCTTCGGTCCAAACGCACTGCGTAGCTAGGCCATAAGTCGGGGTTGCCACGACGGATTTCCTGAAAAGCAAATGCAATCAAGATTAGAGTGTCCCAGCAGTGCTCCCAGACCACGAAACTCACCCACAAACAGACGGAACCCCCCCTAAGAGCACCTCAAAGGCAAGCAAGTCATCAAAAACACAAAAAAATTTCCGCCTGGGATTTGGTCCAAAACACTTTTATCCGGTATTAGAGCTTCCCAGCAATGGCCCCAGAGCCGTCAACCCAGGAGAAAATGAGTAGAAGACCCCCAAACAGCCAAAGAGCAAAAGTACAAAAATGGGGACTTAGTCAATTTTTCACAAATTTCCCAAATCACTCCGCGCGCGCTCTGCAGCTAGGCCCTAACTCCCCTCTGCCACCATGGATTTGCTTCAAACCTCTTGCAAAGTAAAGTATATATAGCCAGCAGTGCTCCCAGACCACGAAACTCACCCACAAACACCAGGAAGCCCCCCAAACAGGCCCCCGAAAACGCTGCATAGAGCAAAATGTCAGAAATAGCCCCAAATAAATCGGCCTGGATTTTGTCCCAACCACTTCTACCCGGTATTAGACCTTCCCAGGAATGCCCCAAGACCCGCCAACCCACCCGCCAAGAAGCATAACACCCCCAAACAGGCCAAAAGCAAAATCTCATACTTGCAATATTTCTCGGCCTTCGGTCCAAACGCACTGCGTAGCTAGGCCATAAGTCGGGGTTGCCACGACGGATTTCCTGAAAAGCAAATGCAATCAAGATTAGAGTGTCCCAGCAGTGCTCCCAGACCACGAAACTCACCCACAAACAGACGGACCCCCCCCTAAGAGCACCTCAAAGGCAAGCAAGTCATCAAAAACACAAAAAAATTTCCGCCTGGGATTTGGTCCAAAACACTTTTATCCGGTATTAGAGCTTCCCAGCAATGGCCCCAGAGCCGTCAACCCAGGAGAAAACGAGTAGAAGACCCTCAAACAGCCAACGAGCAAAAGTACAAAAATGGGGACTTAGTCAATTTTTCACAAATTTCCCAAATCACTCTGCGCGCGCTCTGCAGCTAGGCCCTAACTCCCCTCTGCCACCATGGATTTGCTTCAAACCTCTTGCAAAGTAAAGTATATATATCCAGCAGTGCTCCCAGACCACGAAACTCACCCACAAACACCAGGAAGCCCCCCAAACAGGCCCCCGAAAACGCTACATAGAGCAAAATGTCAGAAATAGCCCAAAAAAAAATCGGCCTGGATTTTGTCCCAACCACTTCTACCCGGTATTAGACCTTCC
Organism: Lissotriton vulgaris; assembly: GCF_964263255.1. Classification (NCBI taxonomy): domain Eukaryota; kingdom Metazoa; phylum Chordata; class Amphibia; order Caudata; family Salamandridae; genus Lissotriton; species Lissotriton vulgaris. The sequence continues at coordinate 1,538,080,366 of NC_141694.1, forward strand.
CAGGAATGCCCCAAGACCCGCCAACCCACCCGCCAAGAAGCATAACACCCCCAAACAGGCCAAAAGCAAAATCTCATACTTGCAATATTTCTCGGCCTTCGGTCCAAACGCACTGCGTAGCTAGGCCATAAGTCGGGGTTGCCACGACGGATTTCCTGAAAAGCAAATGCAATCAAGATTAGAGTGTCCCAGCAGTGCTCCCAGACCACGAAACTCACCCACAAACAGACGGAACCCCCCCTAAGAGCACCTCAAAGGCAAGCAAGTCATCAAAAACACAAAAAAATTTCCGCCTGGGATTTGGTCCAAAACACTTTTATCCGGTATTAGAGCTTCCCAGCAATGGCCCCAGAGCCGTCAACCCAGGAGAAAATGAGTAGAAGACCCCCAAACAGCCAAAGAGCAAAAGTACAAAAATGGGGACTTAGTCAATTTTTCACAAATTTCCCAAATCACTCCGCGCGCGCTCTGCAGCTAGGCCCTAACTCCCCTCTGCCACCATGGATTTGCTTCAAACCTCTTGCAAAGTAAAGTATATATAGCCAGCAGTGCTCCCAGACCACGAAACTCACCCACAAACACCAGGAAGCCCCCCAAACAGGCCCCCGAAAACGCTACATAGAGCAAAATGTCAGAAATAGCCCCAAAAAAAATCAGCCTGGATTTTGTCCCAACCACTTCTACCCGGTATTAGACCTTCCCAGGAATGCCCCAAGACCCGCCAACCCACCCGCCAAGAAGCATAACACTCCCAAACAGGCCAAAAGCAAAATCTCATACTTGCAATATTTCTCGGCCTTCGGTCCAAACGCACTGCGTAGCTAGGCCATAAGTCGGGGTTGCCACGACGGATTTCCTGAAAAGCAAATGCAATCAAGATTAGAGTGTCCCAGCAGTGCTCCCAGACCACGAAACTCACCCACAAACAGACGGAACCCCCCCTAAGAGCAGCTCAAAGGCAAGCAAGTCATCAAAAACACACAAAAATTTCCACCTGGGATTTGGTCCAAAACACTTTTATCCGGTATTAGAGCTTCCCAACAATGGTCCCAGAGCCGTCAACTCACCTGCAAAGAGGTACAACAACACCCCCACAAGTGCTGAGTCTTTCTTCATTGGGCGTAAACCAGCCCTCTGGTTTGATGGAAATAGGAGTCTGGAGGAGGAGGATAGAGGAGCATGTTCTTCTGAACTTGTGAACCTGAGGAATGCAGACTGCGGCAACTTCAAATCAATTAGCAAACCAGCGAAGACAGTTCTGCTGATGGGCTTGATTTTGTGATTATCTGATTAAAGTTTGAAATATATTAACTGTGCACAACAAAGAAAGACAGACACACAGGAATAAAAGTGAATAGGAACGAAAAAGAAAGTTATTGATTCGTTGTCTCATTTTCAGGGCTCGGTATCACGGTCCAGGAATAAGAATAAGGCTTCGTCATCATACTCTGCGAATTCAGGCAGGGTGAGCTCAGTGTCACCTGACAGAGTAGAAATTCCCTCATCTATGTTGCTGGCCACCTCCTCTTCATCCGGCACGCTCTCTCGTACTCTGAAATCTGGTGGTATGAGGTGCTGATTCATCTTGATCATTGTTAACCTCTCCACATTTTTGGGCGAGAGGCGGCTCCGTTTGGGAGTTACAATCCCACCAGCCGCACTGAAAACCCGTTCAGAAGACACGCTTGCGAGTGGGCAAGACAAGTAGTTTAAAGCCAGGTTGGTGAGCTGTGGCCACAATTCTTTTTTCCCATGCCAATACGCCAATGGGTCAGAATTAACATAGACCTCTGTTGAGTCATTCAGATAGTCCTTCACCATCGACTCAAGGTCCTCATCCAAGGTTCCTCCACTTTGCTTAGCTCTTGCTGTGCCTCTGACCTTTTGAGAACCAAACCCACGCAGAGCTAGCCAATCCTCTTCAGCCTCCAATGTTTCTGTTGTGTTTCGTGCAGATGATCCGGTTGCCGGTGTCTTTAACGGCTGAGAGGTCACTTGTGCCACAGCCACAGGTGCAGAAGTGGATTGTTTTGACTGGGAATGGCCTGCTGATGTACTGCCATTTCCTTCAATTTCCAGCCGTTCTGTTTCAAACCTCTTGGCTGACAAGGCTAGCCAACGTTTGTACTTTGGAACATGTTCATCATCAAAAGGAAAGAATGCTTGGCCTGCCAGCGCCTTTTTGTAGCGTGGATCCAAAATAGTAGCACAAATGTAATGCTGTTCTGAGTGGATCTTTTTAAGACGTTCATCACCTTGAATGAGCTCTAATAATTGCTCAGCCAGAAGCAAAGAGTCTTGGTTTTTGTCATCTTTTCCAAACACAGAACACACCTCCTTCAGTTGGTCCTCCAGCATGTACAACAATGGGATAGCTTTTCCCAAATTAGAGTCCTCCTTGCTGACTGCACGCGTGAAGAACTCAAAAGGACGAAGCATGCGTGTCAGGCTTTCAACTATGTTCCATTGCGGCCCACCCATCCTCAGCTCCTCTGTACCCTCTTTAAGGAAATATTGATCGAGTTCCGTATACTGCTCATACAGACGCTCAAGCATGTAGAAGGTTGAGTTCCAACGTGTTACCACCTCCTGGATGAGTGCTTTCACTGGCATTTGACGTTGATATAGCAGGCTCCTCAGCTGCTTCCGGGCCTTAAAAGAATGGCTGAAATGCTTGCACATTTTTCGGCAGGTCTCCAATACACTGTACGCTGCACTGCCTTTATTACCCAAGAATTTTTGGACAACCAGGTTTATACAGTGCGCCAAACACGGCACTCTGAAATAGTAACCGTCCCTCATGGCCTTAACTATATTGGCGCCATTGTCCGTGGAAACATAACCAACCTTGCGTTTTAGTGGGGACAGCCAGTTAAGGACCTTTGTGTTAAAGACATCCAAAATGTTTTGTGCTGTGTGACGTTTCTCCAAACCAAACATGGCTAGTGTTGCATGTTTCCGAGCAGCTTTAAAAACAATGTTCGTGTCAACACCTGTGTTTAGCTTTGCTTTAGCCCCTGAAAAAGAGACCCAGTGTGCAGTGATGCACATGTAATCAGCGCCTGTGCCACTGGTCCACATGTCTGTTGTCAGATGTATAGTGTGAACAGCACTCTTCTGCAAAGCTGCCCCAATCACCTTCAGAACATCTTCATGTAGTGCTGGAACCGCAACTCGGGCAAAATAGAACCGGCTAGGAACCTTCCATTTAGGGCAGAGCGCTGCCACTAATTCTAGAAAACCAACCCCTTCTACAAAAGAAAAAGGGAGAAGGTCCAGAGCTAGCATTTTAGCCAGCTTAGTGTTATACAGACGCGTCATTGGGTGGTTGCGTTCATATTGCGCTTCTGTAAACAACATCTTTTTAATGTTGCCCTGGACCAAGGATTTACGGGATGATGATGATATCTTCGACCCAGTTACGCTCGCTGATGAACTTTTCCGCATTGATGTCTCACTCTCTCCCACACTCTTAGTGTGGCTCCCATGGGGTGTGCTGCTGACAGGGGAACTGGGTGTAAGTGAAGTGTTTGAATCGTCTTCTTCCTCCTCGTCATCATCAGATGAAAAATCAACGTTTTCATTGCGTGCAATTCGGGCTTCCTTGATCGCGTGTAGGTGTGCAAACCATTGGACATCGTGCGTTCTCCTAAGATGACCTCTCTGGCCTCCGGTACCATAGTTGGTACCCAACTTTCCACGACTAACTCGAAGCTTACAAATGCTACAAATGGCTACGTTTTCCTTTTTTGGGCAAACACTAAAGAAGTCCCAAACTGGAGACTTGAAATGTCTTTTGGGGCCGGAGGAGGCGGCGATTCTGGTGGTGGTGGTCCTGCTGCTAATGCCAGATGAAGTGGAGAATGTGGATTGCCGAACTTCAGTACGTTTTGCACTTTCACCACCACGAATTGAGGTCGAGGACGAGGTGGGTACCTTCTTGCGAGGAAGAAATATGGAAGCGGTAGGTTTTGGTGTACTACTTAACTCCAAATCTAATGATTCCATTTCCATTGCCTCCTCGCCGACATCATCATCACGCTCAGCAGCTTCTCGGGATAGGGTCAAAATGTCTCTTTGCTGCATGCCCGGTGGGGCTGCAGTGACCTTTGTGATGACTGGCTCGTCGTCATCGTGAGAGGCTTCATCACCAGCAGTATCTGTCACTTCTTGTTGAGCCTCATCACACTCCATAGGTTTGAGTTTTTGGACGACCTTCCTTTTACGCTTAGGTACCGGTGTCAGATCATGGTGTGCCTCACTGTCAGACCGCAGTTGTGGTTCCCAAGACAGATCACTTGCATCAGAACGAGGTGGGCTTGAAGAAGATGTAGACACCCCCCTTGATCTTTTCCTTGCTAGGGATGTGGAAGACAATGAATGATCATCAGGAGGAGTGGCTTCCAATGATACCTCGGCTTCATTGTCGATTTCCTGATGTGCCCCTACTTCGGGAGGAACAACTATTGTGGGCACTTGTGAACCTCCATGCACCTTTGCTTGCGCATCTCCTTTTGCTGCCTCTCCTTCCACATGTACTTGGGCGTGTACTTGCACATGGTGTTGTTGTTGCGGCTGTGGTTGTTCAACACTTGTCAGATGAGTTACAACAACCTGTGTTGATTCAGGGACATTGCTGCTACTTTCTTGCGATGAGCCAACATCACTGGTCGATGGTGATTGGAGAAGTACACTGACTGCCTCTGAAGCACTCAAGGGCTTTGACTTAAGTTGGCGTGGTGGTGGAGGCACTGAACCCAATGGAGCAGGGGTGCTGCTCCCAGCTTGGTCCCCAGCAGATCCTGCTGCTGCAGGCGTACTTTTTTTTTTTCTCCCAAAAAACGTGGCGGGTGGCACACCAGCCTCCTTGGTAACTTGCTTCTTCTGCTCCTTACTAGCAACTTTCTTGCTAGAGGAGCTACGGAGACCTTTCTTTGGGGCCATCTTCTTCAGAGCAGGTCAGACAGCAGGCCGCAGTTGCACGAATTGTAGAGTTGTCTGAGGCCAGACGTGACGTCGCGTGACGTTATGCTGCACACACACACCGCTGCAGGACTTCTTCCTGGCACTGGTGGGTCTCTTGAGTCTTGTGCACCTAAAAAAAATGGAAGACAGAGGAACATCAGTTCAGTTATAGAGCACCAAAAAATCGAAAAACACTGCAAAATCAGCACAATCCCAATCCATCCATGCCCTCCATAATGTTTAAATTCAAGACAACCCACAGAAAGACTAGGCCCATGCAAGACTCACTACCCCTGGGCATAAATAAAGGTTGAAAAGTAGGCAAAATGGTTGGAGGCCTAACAACAAAGCCTGCATTCAAAATGGCCACTGGCCTCCTAGCACATGGCCAGGGCCTGCCTGTACCAGCACTCAAAATGGCCCCCACCCACATGGCCTGTCCCCATGAACAATCCAAAAAATCGAAAAACACAGAAAAATCAGCACAATCCCCATGCCATCCATGCCCTCCATGATGTTTAAATTCAAGACACCCCACAGAAAGACTAGGCCCATGCACCACTCACTACCCCTGGTCAAAAGGCCCCAACAACAGGTCAAAAATCGAAAAACACTGCAAAATCAGCACAATCCCATTCCATCCATGGCCTCCATGATGTTTAAATTCAAGACAACCCACAGAAAGACTAGGCCCATGCAAGACTCACTACCCCTGGGCATAAATAAAGGTTGAAAAGTAGGCAACATGGTTGGAGGCCTAACAACAAAGCCTGCATTCAAAATGGCCACTTGCCTGCCAGCACATGGCCAGTGCCTGTAGCTGCACTCAAAATGGCCACCAGCCACATGGCCTGTCCCTCCCCATGAACACCCCCAAAAATCGAAAAACACTGCAAAATCAGCACAATCCCATTCCATCCATGGCCTCCATGATGTTTAAATTCAAGACAACCCACAGAAAGACTAGGCCCATGCAAGACTCACTACCCCTGGGCATAAATAAAGGTTGAAAAGTAGGCAAAATGGTTGGAGGCCTAACAACAAAGCCTGCATTCAAAATGGCCACTTGCCTCCTAGCACATGGCCAGGGCCTGCCTGTACCAGCACTCAAAATGGCCCCCACCCACATGGCCTGTCCCCATGAACAATCCAAAAAATCGAAAAACACAGAAAAATCAGCACAATCCCCATGCCATCCATGCCCTCCATGATGTTTAAATTCAAGACACCCCACAGAAAGACTAGGCCCATGCACCACTCACTACCCCTGGTCAAAAGGCCCCAACAACAGGTCAAAAATCGAAAAACACTGCAAAATCAGCACAATCCCATTCCATCCATGGCCTCCATGATGTTTAAATTCAAGACAACCCACAGAAAGACTAGGCCCATGCAAGACTCACTACCCTTGGGCATAAATAAAGGTTGAAAAGTAGGCAAAATGGTTGGAGGCCTAACAACAAAGCCTGCATTCAAAATGGCCACTTGCCTGCCAGCACATGGCCAGTGCCTGTAGCTGCACTCAAAATGGCCACCAGCCACATGGCCTGTCCCTCCCCATGAACACCCCCAAAAATCGAAAAACACTGCAAAATCAGCACAATCCCATTCCATCCATGGCCTCCATGATGTTTAAATTCAAGACAACCCACAGAAAGACTAGGCCCATGCAAGACTCACTACCCCTGGGCATAAATAAAGGTTGAAAAGTAGGCAAAATGGTTGGAGGCCTAACAACAAAGCCTGCATTCAAAATGGCCACTTGCCTCCTAGCACATGGCCAGGGCCTGCCTGTACCAGCACTCAAAATGGCCCCCACCCACATGGCCTGTCCCCATGAGCAATCCAAAAAATCGAAAAACACAGAAAAATCAGCACAATCCCCATGCCATCCATGCCCTCCATGATGTTTAAATTCAAGACACCCCACAGAAAGACTAGGCCCATGCACCACTCACTACCCCTGGTCAAAAGGCCCCAACAACAGGTCAAAAATCGAAAAACACAGAAAAATCAGCACAATCCCATTCCATCCATGCCCTCCATGATGTTTAAGTTCAAGACAGCCCACAGAAAGACTAGGCCCATGCTAGACTCAAATACCCCTGGTGAAAAGGCCACAAGTACAGGCCCAAAAAACGAAAATCACTGAAAAATCAGCACAATCCCATTCCATCCGTGCCCTCCATGATGTTTAAATTCAAGACAACCTACAGAAAGACTAGGCCCATGCTAGACTCAAATACCCCTGGTGAAAAGGCCACAAGTACAGCCCCAAAAAACGAAAATCACTGAAAAATCAGTACAATCCCAATTCATCCATGGCCTCCATGATGTTTAAGTTCAAGACAACCCACAGAAAGACTCAGTCCACCCACCACTGAGTACCCCTGGGCAAAAGGCCCCAAAACAGCCCAAAAATCGAAAATTCCAAAATTTTAATTGCAGCAACTGTAATGCCCCAAACAAACTTACTTGTAAAATTTCTAATCCAACAGTGATCCAAAGAAAGTCAAAAAGGCCTCAAATCCAAATATCCAGCAGCATCCACAAAAAGTAATCCTTCCAGCTCCAGACCCAAATGAAAAGTGACCAGGAGATGGACAAAGCACTGGGAGGAGCCTGCTGAACAGGAACAGGAAGTTGAAGACTGTGGGGCACTTCCTTCCTCCCACCCCCCTGCCCCCCTCCCCAAAATGGACTCCTCCCTAAAAAAGTGCAGGCAAATGTCAAACTAAGGAGTTATTCAGATAAAAATCATCATTTCTAGAAGGTTTATGCTGCTTTCTGGTGGATTTCTTGTGCAGAATTGCAAATTTATATTTTCGCTCGCCGCATCTCAAATCTCGCAATTGCGAAGTACCGCGAGACGTGATCTCGCCGTACTCGCGTTGACAAACTATCGCTGGCAAGCCGCGATGACGTAATCGCGCTCGCCAATTCCCGCGGGATCACACAGCAAGATCCAAAATGGCGCAGCACTCGCAAACTATCGAAAAAAACAACTCGGCAAACGATGATAAACGCCGCGCGCCGCAAAAAATTGTATCACCAACGCCACGCGCCGGCCAAAAAATCCGCTGCGTGCGAATTTGCTGATTTTGCGGGAAAATTCGCAAATCTCGCGGATTGCGGATTTCCCGAAAATCCGCAAAATCCGCGAGCGTAACGGATTTTCCGCCCATGCTTAGTCACTTGTTGTATGCAAGTATTGTTTCCTAAAGCTAAGACAGACGGGTGGTCGCCGTTATGATCTTCACTGAGCATCTCTTCTATTCGAATTACCAGAATGAAAGCCATTCTTTTACAAAAAACTGTGCCACTGACCTCGTCCAAAGAGACATATGATCTGCAAGTTGCAAGGACTTCTGCAGAGATACATGCCCTTTTATCCACAAACTGCCCTGTACATTTCGTAGAAATGTTAGGTTGTATCTTAAACATGTCTGATACCAGTGGTATTGTACATGTATTTACAACAGTTTTTTCGGGACTGTTAGCACCTTTTGAAGCAGTCCTCAGCATTTTTCCAAACTTCGTGCACTCTGTGTTCGGCACCCTGTCTCTCATTTTGAGACTCGTAGCAGGAATACTATTCTTGTTACTTCTGCTCCGATATGGCAAGTCCAGTCACTAGCGACACCCAGATTACCATACCAGAAAAGTCTTCTGGCAACGAAGTGTTGTGAGCGCATGGTACAAATTCTAGGCTTGGCTCGTTTCAGAGATCTGAATACCACGTGGTTTCTATCATTCCGACCAATCTAGCAAGATTGCATCTTACTGGTTCTACGATGCCTGCTATGTGGAGAAGAATGCGTGTTGGATGTCTGTCTAACGCTTCCATCAGCACTGCCAAAGGATGTTGATACTTTGCTTGGTTCGGTAATGGCTCATGCATTATGTTGTCCCCAGCGGCTACCAATCCTGATGAAGGCATTCATTGAGGTCTCGCAGACGCAATCTGCTGACGGTGAGATAAGTGGATCATTAGGCACACAGGTACCATCTCCATCTCCATTGAACATTGCTAATGCGACTGACGCTGACAGCGATGCTTCACGTTTTTGTGCAATCGGTCTACTAAATGAAGTAGTCTAACTTTCACCTACTGTGGTAGACGAATTCTTTACCAGCTTAGAAGATTTGATGTTTTCTCCTAACAACGAGAGTGGCTTTTGAAATTAGCACACAGCGTTCTATGGGACTCTGTATTTGACCTTCACTTTCCAAAACAAAACTTCAAACTTCAGAACTCTATTTTTATGCGATTTTGACTTTTTCTAAATGAAATTTTGTTTTTGGCACAAAGTAATGTACTTAAAGTAGAACTATTCTTAGAGAACAAGAATTCTTTGAATACTTCCAAGTGACAATATTTGACCTTGTCCACAACCTAAACAGTATATATATTCTGTCATGGAATGGTCTCGACTTTTCTTCTGTATTTAAGAGCCATTTCATAAATGTACTTTCATAATTCATTTGGATAGTATTTCCAATGTCATACTAAATGCTTTGAATGAAAATATTACTTTTAAGATGCGTACAGCACAAATGCTCATTTTTGTGTACAACCATTTTTCAAATGCATTTATGTATTTTGGGAGTTATTAACACATTGTGCATTAGATATGTTTTAAATACTTAGGACTGGAGTGGGTGTTGTATAGCATTTTAGGTTCTGAGTGAAATTTAACGATTCATGCCCTTATATAGATACAATTCACATTACCCTTATATAGGCATAGAAATCATAACCATATTTAGACATAACTCATACAGTCGAAATACAGGCATGGCTACTTCCACTCGTTCCAAAAAGCCACAACGATTTCTTGGAAATCTTGGCTTCAACAGTCAGGGACATCCCCTTACTTGAATGTTGATTTGTCATAGAAATCATGAAGTTTTCAAAGAACTACCATTCCCTTGGGGTTCTTTGGTGACATTATTATGTCCGAATTTATGTCAAACTTGGCACCTTCACGGTATAAATATGCCTACACTTGCCCTGGCAAACACACAGTGGTTCGGAGCAGCTCGGCTATCTACTTGCCCGACGCAGCTTAGTACAGGAAGTGCCGAAGGAAGCCGTCCCTCCAGCTGACACACTGATCAAGAGGCTGCCTTTCTCTCAATGAGAATCTAGCTCCAGTGTTTCCAAGCTCCCCTTGCGGGGTTTTGGGAAATCGAGTCCTGAGACAGAGATACCAGACCTCCTTCACTCTAAAACCAAGGTACGGAGCTGATTAGACCCTAAGAGAAATCTTGGATAGATTCTTGGCAAAAAAAACTAAACCTATGCTACACCTCACTTACTTCTTCCCTCGTATTAGACTTAGGTTAGGTACATTGGGGTAGGCGTTTTTTAGAAGCACCAGTTGAGTACTTTTAACCTTTGTTATTTATGTATGTATTTATCTATGGCTTAGAAACCATACAATGCTTTTACAGTATTATTTTATAATACTATTCTTGCTATAAGCATTATACTTTACAGCCAGTATTACGATTGTAGCAGTTCATTTCTTTTGCGTGAGAAAGAAGACTGTTCAATAAATCCTTTTATTGAAAACGCCCGTCTATTTCTCTGCACCTCTGATGAAACGAAGCATGCACGATTGACTGAGTAAAATATCTATCTATTGTTTCCACCACTCTGAAGATATGTTTATATTTGGGGAAATAAAGTTGTCATTTTATGCGGTTGTCAGAAACTAATCCCTTCTTGTCTATTCGAGAAAGTTTCTAGTGACCTCTGAGCTAGCTGGCACTCACAATTAAGTATAATATATTCGATAGAGACTGAGTTGACCCTAGTCCTACGCCAAATCTATAAGATATATTATTCCAATGCGCAGAGCCTATTGGGAATATAGGAACTACACTATACTGCAACATACAATAGGAGCTTAGGTGTGACTGAATGGGCCGTAACCGTCATTATGGAAGGGAGGAGCTGGGCAAAGCCCTACTAACACTTGAATAGGCTATGTACTGCCTCCACACAAAGGGCGCAAACAGGGGTGTTTTTGTCTAAAGCAACACCAGGCTGGACGTATTCAAAATTGTATAAAAAGAGACCCTGGTTGTTTGATTTTCAAGGCCACTGTTTTATTTAGCCGGGCAAAAAAATGTAGGACGTTAAGTTCATACACTTTTGGGTTTCTTAATCACAATTATTTCACATATGAATCATCTTAAGAAGCACATTTTGTACGTGTCTGAGTTGAATACATATCTGATACACAAAGACAATGATGCCTTTACAATCAATTTGAATTGTGAATATTATCAAAAATAACAATGTGCTTATATCAAAAGCAAATGTGCAAACAAATAATGAACGGGTCGGCATTTCTTTTCAACAAACGCCACAAAGGGCATTAATGTATTCTGAGGAGGTTTTTGTTCAAATATACCCCACAGAGTATTGTTATATATAAATGTTATATATAAAGAATTGTTTCCCTGGTGGCAACAGCTCATTTCAAAAAAATTTAAAAAAAAGTTTTTTTTCAAGAAATTAGAACTCTAGGAACTGCATTTGCATACACAAAGACAAACTAAATTCCTTTTTAGACTATTTTGAAGATACTTGGGTTGCTAGACTACACAGTTGCTGCCACACACACCAACCCGAGTATCATACATCATTTTGGAATGCTTATGACATTGACATGGCACAACAAGCCAAAACAAACATTGCAGTGGTAGGGTGGCACAACACCTTCCAAGGCACACCAGGCCGAAGACACAGTATGCTCTACCAATTCCGAGAATCATTAAAAAAAGAACAAAGATACCAACAACTTAGAAAATATATATAACCCAATTAAAACCTAAAATATTAAAACAAAATAAAGAAAACTATAAAATATTATTTTGCTTGAATCCAGTGGCAAAGTGAGCAAGGGACTCACGTCTGAGCATACCCTGCCACACTTATGGTGGCCAAAAGCGGTACAAAAGGGGGTGGTGATGGACGGAGCACCTGAATCAATCAAACACTCACACCCAGTCAAAAGAACTGGGTTTAATCCATCACCGTTCTTTAGCCCACTCTGCCACTGGATTCAAGCAAGCCGGGCTGAAGACTGATTGATTCAGATGCTCCGTCCATCACCACCCCCTTTTGTACCGCTTTTGGCCGCCATAAGTGTGGCAGGGTATGCTCAGACGTGAGTCCCTTGCTCACTTTGCCACTGGATTCAAGCAAGCCGGGCTGAAGACGGCTGGAATGCCAGAAACCGGTCCTCGGAAGCTTGTTTCCGGTCCAGGGAAGACAAGGCGTGGCAGTTCGGGCTGGACTGTTAAAATGAGGCACAGGGTCAGACTGATTTGCATATAGCCATGTCTGAACTGGGGTGGCAGAGTGGGCTAAAGAACGGTGATGGATTAAACCCAGATCTTTTGACTGGGTGTGAGTGTTTGATTGATTCAGATGCTCCGTCCATCACCACCCCCCTTTTGTACCGCTTTTGGCCGCCATAAGTGTGGCAGGGTATACTCAGACGTGAGTCCCTTGCTCACTTTGCCACTGGATTAAAGCAAGCCGGGCTGAAGAAGGCTGGAATGCCCGAAACCGGTCCTCAGAAGCTTGTTTCCGGTCCAGGGAAGACATGGCTTGGCAGTTCGGGCTGGACTGTTCCCATGAGGCACAGAGTCAGACTTATTTGCATATAGCCATGTCTGAACTGGGGTGGCAGAGTGGGCTAAAGAAAGGTGATGGATTAAACCCAGATCTTTTGACTGGGTTTGAGTGTTTGATTGATTCAGATGCTCCGTCCATCACCACCCCCCTTTTGTAACGCTTTTGGCCGCCATAAGTGTGGCAGGGTATGCTCAGACGTGAGTCCCTTGCTCACTTTGCCAATGGATTCAAGCAAGCCGGGCTGAAGATGGCTGGAATGCCAGAAACCGGTCCTCGGAAGCTTGTTTCCGGTCCAGGGAAGACATGGCTTGGCAGTTCAGGCTGGACTGTTCCCATGAGGCACAGGGTCAGACTGATTTGCATATAGCCATGCCTGAACTGGGGTTGCAGAGTGGGCAAAAGAATGGTGATGGATTAAACCCAGATCTTTTGACTGGGTGTGAGTGTTTGATTGATTCAGATGCTCCGTCCTTCACCACCCCCTTTTGTACCGCCATGGAAAGGCTGGCAGGGATTGGGTTTGGATGCCCATTGTGGGCCCCCTTGTTTGGGGGGGTGTTGCTGCACTGGGGGGGTACCCATGGCATTTCCATGCACCAAGTGGCAGGCACCATGTGGTGCCTGCCACATAGTGCAGGGAAATGCAGTACAAGCACCTTTAACATGGCGTAGTATGGTGCTGCAGCCAGGAACACCGCCTGCAATGTTAAACACCCTGGATGCGCCCGCCAGTATGGCAGGCGCATCCTAATCACAGTGGTAGGACTGCCGATGTCTGGCGGGCAGTCCCAAACACCGCTACGATGGCGGGCGGACCTAGTTACTTTGGGAAAAGAGTTGGACTTTAATATATTTATTGTTCCCACTAAAATGAAAGCATCATTCCATTGACTTCCCAGTTAACAGATGCACAGGCAGAGACATCATGAGATGCTTGGGAGCCCTAGGCCAAACCTATTTTGTGGGTCCCTGTTCAGAACAGATTTGAATGTAAGATCTAAATGTACCTCTCCGATGAACTCTTTGTCCAGGTCACTGACACTGCATAGGCCCACCCTTCCTTATTCCAAACATGTTTACATCTAATTTTCATGGATAGTGGTGTGTGCTTTAAATATTGCAAAACCACAGCAGCTCCTCACTAACATTACATCAAATAACCTTTTTGACACTCTCCCAGTTCCCACATGCTAGGTCCTGTGTGATATGAAATAAACTTAAGAAGGATGTTGCATGAAACATAAACACACCTTCTCTGCAAAATGTCTGTAACATGTTCTCACATATTACCCACACTGAAAAGTAGTTTTGAGGAAATGGTAATTAAACTAACCTGCTGAAGAAGTATTTTAAGATCATCATGGCAAGACTCTCTGTAGAATCAGAGCCTACTTTTCCCATGTCTCTAATAGTCTCTCTGCACAGGCCACTATCTTCAAGTATATCGGGGATAGTCAATGGCATCACCAAGTGCCATGCATATGTGTGTAATGTGTAAGTGCAAAATATAAAAACAAACACATCAGTATCAACATTCTTCTAATAAAACTAAAGTAGGTACTGGTACCCAAAAATGAATGGACACATGTCCAAAACATATCATAGAAAGGTATGTGAACTAACCAGCCTCCAGGTGTAGATAAACAGATAACTAACTTGCACAAATCAAATGCATATCCAACATACATCATAAGGAGAAGTGCCAGCAAGATGATGTAGGCATTGCTCAAGGCAATGTCTGGCCACATTTGGAATCATCCCACATATCCATCCATGCAGCATTTCCCTTTGTTCTGTGTGACTTATGCACTGGTTCCAAGCTCTAAATATGCAAACTTGATCATATTGGTCACCAATGAGGGTGAAACAAACACACCTGTAGGCACACATCCCAATGTTTCAAATCACATCAATTAGGTGGTGCAAGTGGTCAGCACTAGGATGAATGCCTGCCCATAAACAGTAATCACCATCACATACCCTATCAAATTGTGCATGTACATAACAAAGTACACTCTAAAAATATTTGTAGCGTAATGTGCCAAAATGTGTAACCACAATAACATTGCATCACAATTTGCCCTCTGCAACATTGCTATGTTCCCAAAAATAGCTAGGGAAAAGAAAAGCCAGGACTAGTGTTTTCACAAACAAAGCAGATTTACTTTTTCCAAATAAACACAGGGACCAAACATAACCAAAGGCCAATGACCAGTCCATAGTAAAATGGTGTGGCATAGCACACTGCAGTGCAATAACATTTGCCGTGAATGACTCTGCTACGGTAAGCTCCTCGCAAAGGGGCATGCATTGGGCAGAACAGGCACCTCAAGATGTTATTTTGTTATTTGGGATGGAGACGTTTGGTTTTGGGAAGGGTTTCCTTGGGTTGGGAAGTAGTGGTTTTGGAAGAGGAAAGGGTGGACTTCCTTTTAGGAGGGAGCCTTTGAGACTGGGAAGATGAGGAAGACTTGGCAGGGGTGGCTTGGGAAGTAAAAAGGTGTATGGGTGGGTAAGAGGGGTGTATTTAGAGGTGGAATTGGTGATCTTGGGTGTTGGAGGGGTAGTCTGGGTGGTGGCTGAAGGTTTCGGAGGGGTGATGGAAAGGGAAAATGAGGTATCTTCGATAGGGTACTTGGCAGTGGGAATGATAAGGAGTGGGGTCTTGAAGGTAGAGTGAGTGGTTGTGTGTGATGTGCTTGGGTCTGTTGTGGGTGCAGGTGCATGTGTGTCAGGTGTATGTGCCACAAGTAGGGGTGTGTCTTGTTTCTGTGGTGTCTGTTGGTTGCTTGATTGTGCACGTCTTCATTTCCTAAGTTTGTAGAATGTGAGTGGTGTATCTGTGGATGTTGTGGCAGTGGCAATGCTGGGTGTGTGGGTGTTGGGGATGCTGATGTCGTGGTGACAGTGGGTGTGGTTGTGCGGTGTGCATATGGAAGTGATGTGGTTGGGGGTGGGTGTGGTGTTTGTGCTGACTGTGGATGTAGTAGTGGGGGTGTTGTGAGTAAATGCATGTGTGCTATCATATGCGCTATATGGGGATGTGATAGGGAGTGGTGTGAGGATGTGGGTGTGGTGTTGTCAGTGATGGTTGTGGATGTGATGGTGGTGGGGCTACCAATGATTTTGGTGGTGGGTATGGTGTCTGTCTGTTTGGAAGTGTCACTGCTTTTTTTGTGAGGTTTTTGATTATGTGTGGATGTACAGCTTGGATCTGTATGAGTGTGTTTGCAAATGTTTGTGTGTGCTTTGAATAGGCCAACCATCTGCTGCAGATGGCTGCCTTGCCCATGGATGGCATTCAGTGGTGCAGTCTGAACCACAGCGATGCTTTTCCGGAAGTCAATAGCTGCCTCACTCTACGCAGCGGTGGGTACAGTGGCAGGGAATTAAGTAACTGGAGTGAAGGAAACAGCTCCTCTCTTAGGGGACTGGGTCCGGCCAACTGGTTGTGGAGCAACAGGGAGGGTGGCGATGGAACTGGGGGTGGCAGACAAGGATGAAGGTGGGACAAATCCTATGGGGGCCATCACCACTCTTGGGTATCCACTAGAGGATGACTCTGTAAATGACAAAGTCACTGTATAGGCTTCAACATTAGCATGAGCACATGTATGCATGCTACATTTCCTGGAAACAGTTGGTCACAGTGATGTCATAACCCCAGACAGCTCCAAATCCTTTAATGGACTTGTCTACACTCCATTCTCAAGTCCATACTAGGATAGTTGATCACCTTGTATACTTTGGCCCTTGTAGTATACCATAGCAAACTGATGCCACCAAATAGGATGACAACTAAATATACATTTCCACACTGCACACACAAGGCCAAGAAGTCACCAAATGTTAATTTACTTTAAACCACATCATGATGTCATGAAGGTCAAGTTAAAGAGCAATGTAGCAGCAATATGTGCTGTAACAGAAATTATGCAAAAACAGTTGATGGACAGAATGCAGAACAATGTCATACATTCACCCCAGTACAGAGATCTGGGCCTAAATCCACCGTGTTTTTGCTCACCATGCCATTCCAGTTTGAACCCATATGCAAATCAGTCTTAACCCTGTGCCCCATGGCAACAGTCTAGCCTGAACTGCCAAGCCAGGTCCTCCCTGAACTGGAAACAAGCATCCTAGGACCGGTTTCATGATTTCAGCCTTCATCAGCCAGGATAGCTTGATTCCAGTGGCATGGAGAGCACAGGACTCACGTTTGAGCATACCCATCTCACTCAGGGTGACAAATGCAAAAACAACAGTTGATGGGACAGAATGCAGAACAATGTCATACATTCACCCCAGTACAGCGATCTGGGTATAAGTCCATTGTTTTTTTGCTCACCCTTCCATTCCAGTTTGAACCCAGCCACATGCAAATCAGTCTTGACACTGTGCCCCATGGAACAGTTCAGGCCGCAATGCCAAGCCAGGTCCTCCCTGGACTGGAAACAAGCATCCTAGGACCAGTTTCAAGCTTTCAGACTTCATCAGCCAGGATAGCTTGATTCCAGTGCATGGAGAGCACAGAACTCATGTCTGAGCATACCTGTCCCACTCGGGGTGACAAATGCAAAAACAACAGTTGATGGACAGAATGCAGAACAATGTCATACGTTCACCCCAGTACAGAGATGGGGGCCTAAATCCATTGTTTTTTTGCTCACCATGCCATTCCAGTTTGAACCCAGCCAAACGCAAATCAGTCTTGACTCTGTGGCCCATGGGAACAGTCCAGCCCAAACTGCCAAGCCAGGTACTCCCTGGACTGGAAATAAGCACCCTTGGACCGGTTTCAGGTTATCATGACAGAAATCATGTCACATGCAAATGCTCGTTGCACACTGATGACATTTTTGACTTGAAACTTCATCATATGTCCATCCATATTCACACAGCATAAGACTTCTTGTAGCCTTATGAACATCCGCAATCCTGCTTGATACTGGTGACAACGCCATTCTTAGATTGCATTACTGCAAGCTAATACACATTTGATGGTTGTTGTGTGTCAGTGACTATCTATGACATGAAGAGGTGAGATCACTATAGTCTAATGGGATGGCACATCACAGCAGCATTTAGTAGAGCAAACACAAGTTGCCTTGTAAGACACTCACATATGATCTCTACTTTTCTACATCTCACTCCCTCATGCATGTTACCGGTAAGTGAATGAATATTGAAATATTATTGCAGATGAAATAACAAGAGGGAAAGGAACACTGGGCAACATGTAGGCACTAATGCTGATCGCACCAGTGATGTTTGTATACTTATGTCACTGTAGAAGCCAAACTTACCAATGGGAAGTGTTGTTCAGTCACTGCATAGAAAAATCACTGTATGTCATGTCAAATGTAATAGGGCTACCATCCCATGAAAGTCAGTAGTGAGGGAACACGCCTTAAACAATGAAGACAAGTGGCCTGTTTGGCACAATTGTCACCCAGAACATCAAAGAACAATAGGTGATGTATCACTTTACTCAGCCATGTGTCTGCTCAAGACAGTAAATTGCTAGTGGACGGGACTCTGCTGTGTTCCTGGTCAAAAAGACGATAGGCAAAGCACATTATCATGCACCTACTACAAGACCTACACAAGCAAGAATTCTTTTTGTGTGTGGCAAATGGGTCACCCTCAATGTTGATCTGGAAATGCCTGCCTGTAACCCAAAAAGGTGGCAACGTAACATGTACAACTCTGGTCAGGACTCCTTGTAGCTGCTGTCAGGCCTTCAAATGCCCATCAAGCTCCGGTAGGCCACCACCAGTTAGCGAGCCATTAGGGGGGGTCAGGGTGTGCATGCACCAGGTCCACTTTGGGAGGACTTCCCTAGCGGGACCTCCGTTTTCTTCTGGGTCCAGCGCCTCAGGCCCTCCCACATTTTTCTGCAATGGACACTGCACTGGCCACAGACCCCCAATGTCTGCATCTTCCGGGCAATGGTTTTCCAAATGTCTCGCTTCTGATGTGCATTGAACTCTATGGATAGAAGAGATGAATAAACAGATTATCACTGTAGTTTTTTGGAAAAAGTCTTTTGCTGAGACACAAGTTGTATACATCTAGCACAAGCTTAAATAAATAGTGAACACATGGTCTGTGTAGTTCTCACATGCTAAGCAATACAACAACATGCATACACACTTTTGCAGTTATCTGTTGACTATCCTCAACCTTGTTCATGTCTTACACTGACTTAGGCAGCCCACTAACATCATGTAGCCCAGGACCATCCTACATGTAATGTGATGTGAGCTACTATGAAACACGACACACCATTGTGACCTTCTGCAGGGTAAACTACTTGTGCATTATTGTACAGACACCTTTACAGCCAGGCCCATTGTCTTGATGCATACAGTCCATATAGCCTGGTACCATAGTATAGACTTCATCCTAAGACTTAGGTGACTATGAAAAGGTTGCCATGTTTATCACTGAGAGCTTCCTCTCAGGGATATAAGGACATGTGGACTACTTAACGGAATATCATACTTCGTCTGATTGAGTTTGTGTGGTATGTACTGCCATCACAGGAAACACCTTTTGCCACATATGGCACTGTTCCAGGGATTCTTCATAAAGTGGCTTGGTAATGAGCTTGCACACAAAAGCAGCAGGAATCTTATCCTTCAATACTGCCCACTGTTGCACACCATGGTGGCCAGGATTATGTGCAGCATAATGCATCATGTAGGACTTACCATCCTCATATTGAAGTCACCACCAACTGGCTGGTTTGGTACAGGAGCCCCACGGTGCCTGTATTGCCACGATGGGCCTGAGGGTACTACAGCGCCCTTTTCAGGCTAACACTGACTCTCATGAGAAACACTTCCACACTACTGACATTGAGGGGCAGCATGTAACCCTTTTTCACATACTACCTCTAGGGTGCCGCCACATATCTAGTGAACTGGACGTGACTCCAATACTACTTAATGGAGTTATGAGGATGTGGGAATTTGCCGGTATGAAATATCACTAAATAGACGCGCCTAGGTAGCTACAATAGGGGCTCCACTGACAGGGGCACCGTGAGTTTGTGTGCATACAACGATCTATTCAGGTCTAGCTAGGGCGCCAAGTATGCGCATTAACACCTACCAGGTTGCCAGACAGACTATTGCACATAGCAAGATGGCCGCCATATTTTCCGGACCACTGATACCTTACGTGGCCCCGTGACTCACTTACAGGCTACTCCCACCCTGCACCGCATGACGTCTCTCTGGGACGTGGGAGCTCGCGGGGATCGCGGTTTCCCTTTATAATCGGCTTGTCAGCTGCTCTACGCGCGGTAGGTGAACCAGCGCACGTCCGAGGAGGACAGGTGAGCGTGTGGCACTGTGTTTGTCTGTTGAGTGCTGTTAGAACCCCGATTGGGTCTTGTAACCAGGGAGGGCGGGAGGGAATTGCTCTTCCGACCCCTATCACCCATGTAAGAACTTGCGGGTGTTGACGCGTCTTCCCAGGCATCTTCACATTAGGCATGGGTCCCGAGGGAGTTCCGCTGCCTTGCTCACTCTGCCAGTGTCTGAGGTGGTGGACATCTTTGGGCACCGCGGCCAGTGGGGGCCGCCGTGGGAGCTACTAGTTCTCTCCTGATCAGGAGCAAGGCATTGGATGGGAATGGATGCAGTGAGCCCCGTCCCTATACCCCTTGAACGCATGGACACCATACTCATCCGCAGCAAGGGGCAGATCTGGGGAAAAGGGTAAACCTTCCTCTTCGGTGTTGCAATAGTCCATGTCTAAACTCTACTTTCTCCTTACTCCGAGCACATTAGAACACCAACACTTGGGTGTCAACAGCACCCACTTGCCTAATGGAGTGAGCAGCAGCTATTAGCTAGGTGAGTCCAAGCATGTAAATTGACACCCCCTGCTTTGGGAACACTCTAGAATGTTTTTTCAATGTTTATGGGCACTACATTACTCTCTTGATGTTGCTTGTAAACCTGGTCTCTTGACCAATTTTATTAGAGGGAAAGTTTTAATAGGTTTTTAACTCACTAAGCTGTCAAGTAGTTCCTCCCTAACAGGGTTCACACCAGTATCCTTGAATGAATACGTAACAGACACCAGAGTAGAGGGGTTGAGGGAGCACCATACATGCTAGACATATTTCTACAGTAACTGTAACATGTATCTCAATGTCACCCCCCATGTACAGGTTACCACTAAGATTGTCAGGCCTGCTTGCTCGCTTCCAAGGAGTGTGGTAGGCAGGAGCATTGTTGTCCACCACCACTACTAAGTGTAGATAGTTTCTGAATAGAATAGGTCCTGATGAAATGCGATGGATAAGTATTGACCCCTCCGCATGAAACATGTCGACCACTTCACATGAGTAGAGCTGAGCTCTATTGGACCATTGAGCCTGAGCACAGCCACTCAGCTTGTTTTTAAGAAGATGGATTACCATTCTAATAAAGGGTTTGTTGTGGACTATCCAACCTTTTTTAATATCACTCACACCCCCCACATCTACACTGTTCTTTAGGGCCCTCACACCCACGCATCAAATGGCAGGAACAAAAGATCTCCGATAAAGAGCCCCGTTTAGGGTGCTTGTCGAGCATTGCAGCGCCGGCCCGACAAGGAGCAAGTCCATATGATGAAGCATGACACCTAGCCTGCCGGGTGTGTAAGGACTCTAATTCTGAATGGGAAGATCCTCTCATCCTCTACCCCTCTTTTTCATTGTCCGCCTTGTGGGAACAGCATACCTTTCTTGTTGATGACTGTTCCAGGGATGACATCAACATACCATTGCATTTCTTGTTTGATTTGTTGAATGCAACAAATCTGGTGATTCACATATCAAAATCTCTTAGTAACCAACTACCTGCACTGTTAATGTGTCACATGTGCAATAGGCCTGTTCAGTGCAAGCATTACTTATGGAAAAGTTAAAACAGACCAGTTGGACTAAGGGGCCTGTCAAAAATAAATGACACACATTGACAATGTGGGTCAATGGAAAGAAGTATCAGGTCAGGAGGTTATCTCAGTCACCATTTCAAATGTAGTCCATGTAAAAGCAATCAGGGCTACTATTGGTTCTCAAAATTCATTTTGAGATCATCCAAGTATCAGCAGGCTTACAGGGAGGTTACTCTGTGCATAAGTTGTATTGCCACAGTACCTCTGCCCCAACCTGGCATATGGCCCAGACTGGGCGCAACTCATTGTCAGGCCTTGCTCTCTGCAGGCTGAACATACTGATCACACACGAACATCACATTTCCACCACTTCAATCCATAAAAGTTCATCTTGCGGTCATCCAATATATGACATCAAAGTTGTGTGGCACTCTGAAGGGATCGTTGAGGTATAGCTAGATCCCAAACAACATTTTAGTGAGCCCTGCTCTGAGTGATATTCAGGACTGGACACATAGCTAACATAATCCTCTGCTGCTTCTTACAGTATACATACACAGATCATGCTGTAAAGGCTATACATTTGTTTGCATATGTACCATCATCTGATTAGTAAATATATCATAGGTATCATTAAATGCGTACATGATAAATATGTGCATGTACCACAAGTAGAATCTAGGGCTTACCACACATCACAGGGGTGATGTTAAATACACAGTATTACATGATTGTCCTATGTAGGGACCCCAAAATAAATTGTTATGAAAGTGATGGAATTAAACAGAGTAATATATGTATGTAAGATGGTTACCTGTTCCTCTGGTGAGACATATGGCAGGCCATACATGGAAAGGACCTGGTCAAACAGCTCCTCTAGAGAGAAGGCAGAAGCCCTCTCACCTGTTTGGCCTGGCATGATTGCTCCAAGAGGTGGCAAACAGCTGCTAATATGGATGAGGTCATGATACAAGCCGTGCAGGAGGCAAGTGAGTTATTTTTCAAACTGTAGCATACATGTACGCCAATTATGCGGTGATCTCCGGAGACGGACAAAGCCTTTGGCCCTCTACTGTTATAATCATCAATATTAGCCTTTTTCTGTGTGCATTGTGGATTAAAACACCCACTGCATGGTTGACTTCCATTGGCAGGTAAGTCATTCGCCATTTTAGAAGGTTGGAAGTACAATATTGGTCACTGTTGAGTGTGTCACTACCACTCCAACTTTAGTGTTGCATGTTTACATATGAACCACTCCATTGCCATGTAATTTTCATGACCTAGACATCTGTGTAGTGCGTTACTGTGCATAAAAGCTATATTTGTGCAGTAAAATTACACTACCGCTGGTGGTATTTTGACTGGAAATATCAAAAATGACAATATTAAGGTGCTCATTTTTGGATGTATATTGTGCACATTTGTGTTAAAGACACACATGTAGACCACAATAGGGATAATTGGTGGATGTTGGACAGCATACAATTATTATGGGAATAATGTTTTATGCTTTCTGAACCAGTTATGTTTTGTCACATGACTTTTATATTGCTCTTCATATATGTTACCGTGGACACTGTGACCAATGTTCTACATTATTTTCACTCCACATAAAGGTACCCTGGGGGAGGGAGGAGATGACAGCCTCCAGTATACCACCCGTTTCCTGACTTCCAGACCATGGAAGAAAGGGATGTGAAAATATAGGAAGTTTCATTTGAATAGGCAAACAATACAGGATTTATGTCATCAATTGAAGCCTGATCTCCTTCCTCAAAACACTAATACCACATGTATATCACCAATTGTGAAACATATGTAAGTCTTGCATCTTTTGGGCACGGGTTCCTTTCAATACACTGTGGCTATATGGGGTGGTATGTCACAACCAATGTTCAGTGGTGTACTACAAGACCTGTTTTCAGCAGTGATGAGACACATTGACAGCTGTATCCAGTTCCCCATATGTGAAGATTTAGCCAGTGTGAATGTTGACCTTCCACATGTGGTTGGAGCCACTGATAGCACCCATATTGCCTTAGTCCCCTGCAAGCCAGGGAACAAGTTTATCGCAACAGGAAGCATTTCTATTCTATTAATGTGCAAGTAGTCTGCTTACCAAATGTATGTATCTCAAATGTCTGTTCCCTGTTCCCAGGATCATCCCATGATTCCTATATACTGCAGAACAGCACCATACCCCAGCTGATGTCACAGCTACTACCGGAGAGGGCCTGGCTTGTTAGTAAGCATGATCCATCCTAACTTTGTGTGAGTAATGTCAGGTAGTAGAATCAGAAAGTACGTAACTCATTGCTGCACTTATGCCTGTCTTCAATCTAGGAGACTCAGCATATCCCAACGGTCCATGGTGTTGGGCTCTCTGAGAAATCCAACAATGCCAGGGAAAGTCTGCTTCAATGAGGCAGATGGAAGACCATTGCGTCCAGTGGAGAGGGCTTTTGGGCTCCTGAAAGCTATATTCAGATGCCAGGACATGACTGGGGGAGCCCTCCTCTACTTACCCGGCAACGTGTGTCAAATCACAGTGGCCTGCTACATGCTCTACATCACTCTGCAATGGAACATCCCTTGCATCGCAGAGGATAGAGACCATGATGTGCCACTGGGTGAGGATTCTGAAACACCAAATGATGATGGTGAAGAGGAAGGACCTAACTTGCATCAAGATCTCATGGATAACTTCTTCTCGTGAGTCTAAGTATTTTTTTAAATTTAAATGACATGACTTTGACTGTTTTAGCAATTCTTATTGTGATGATGTGAGGAGTATGTTAAGGTAAATTATTAGGAAGGCCAAGCTCTGGAAAATCAAGCTGGAAGGTGTTTCTTGAGGAAGGTTTTGACACATGGTCATTTTGTTTGTGTTGCTTTGTTTAGCTTTTACTTTTCGTCATGGACTGTGTTCTCCAGAAGTTCGATTATGTGAATTGTCTTATATGTATGGTCTGACAGCTAATGTCTTTGCTTTGGTCTGTTTTTACTGTGTTTACTTACCTTGTGACCCGCCCCGTTCCGCCGCGTCCTTGTGGGCGTTTGCACGCGGAGGGTGAGGCAGCCCAACACTTCCGGGCTCGGCAGAAAGCAGGTCAGCGCTCTAGTCGCGCTGTCCTACCCTTGCCCTCCACCATTCACTATAAAAAAGGGATATGCTACGGACGCGCAGCGGGCGTGCACAGCGGGCGTGCCGGCGGCGCGCCGAAGGCAAGCCAAAAGCGAGCCCGTCTGCGCCCGTCCGTGACCTGACGCGGCCCAGGGCCACAACCCCTACATCTGTGGATCTAGCGGACCCTGGTAAATATGCTCATTCAGGTGAACAATTGCGGCGTCTGCGCCCCCCATTCTCAAAATGCTGTGCACACTCACTTCGAGCGGTCACAGCTCCGTTACTCTGCCCCAACTGTTCTTTTAAAACCTCCCTCACCATTACAGTGCAGGAGGCTGCCTGCCTTAAACTAATGATGTTAAATTGCCGTTCCATGAAAGGGCATACTACCGAAATTCATGACCTCATAGCAGACGGCCAGCCCGCTGCGTTTTTCTTCACAGAAACATGGCTGAAGGGTATAGCCTACTTAGACTAGATCGAGCAGATCAAAGAGGGGGCGGAATTGCTATAGCTTTTAAAAAAGAATTTACCTGCACACTAGACCCTGTGAATATTGCGAAATGTGAGGCAGGTTTTTTCGCACTCACGATTTCCCCTAAACATACTATAAATGGTTTCCTATTGTACCGTCCCCCTGGACCAGCTGCCTCTTTTTGTGATAGTTTGTTAGATTCCATCACTCAGCCAGCTATAAGATATAATCACTTCCTTCTTTTAGGAGATTTAAATCTCCATTTTGAAAATAGTAAGTGTATGGAGGCTCAAACCCTTCTGGGTGCACTTAAGTCCCTGATGTTAGAGCTCCAATTCAACCTGCCCACGCATCAATCGGGCCATCTGCTCGATCCAATATTTGCCAACTGGGAGCCTATAAATGTGTCCCCTCCCATAAGCATTCCCTGGTCTGATCACAAACTAATTTCGTTTTCAATATATAACGAAACTAATATAGCCAATGGCCCTAAACCTCCCACTGTGAAACATGGAAGCTGGAGGAAATACACCCAAGAGGCTTATAGATTAGCCTTATTGAAGGAACCGCCCACTTTGAACGACAGCTTGATGGACAGCTGTGTAGCCTATGAAACGTGGATGACCAGGGCACTTGATAAGGTAGCCCCCTGGACTAACAAACCTCCAGTTAGAGGCAGTAGAACGGCTCCATGGTTCACAGAGGAGCTTAAAACTGCTAAAGCCATCTGTAAAGAAATGTAGCGTGGTAGGCGCAAGGACTATGACCCAGAGAGAAAACAAATTTATAAAAACGAACTAACTAAATATTCAAAAATGATTAGAGCAGCAAAAGGGAAATGTTTCAAGGACAGGATCACAGAGGCAATAAATCCAGTTAGGGAACTGTTTTCCATTTATAAGGAAATTACTGTTCCTAACAGGTTAGAAACTCAAGATATATTCTCGGATGATTTATGTAATGTGATCGCTGAATATTTTGTCAATAAAGTTGAACTTATTCATGCATCTTTCACGACTAAAACTGAGGAGAACATAATTCAGGCCAAGGAAGAAGAGTGTTTAAAATCTTCCCGCCAGCTGACTGGTTTTTATGTCCCCGATCGACTAAAATTGATAAGTATCGCTAATAGTGTAAAGTCGGGATCTCCTAATGATGCTGCCCCTCCTAAGCGCTTCAATGACATTCTAGAGGTATTAATCGACCACATTAGCCACCTCATTAATCTATCTTTCCACACTAACCAGGTACCTGAACCTTGGAAAAGAGCGCAGGTAATCCCACTGAAGAAGAAACCTAATATGCCTGTAACACAGCTCCAAAATCTCCGCCCCATCTCTCTGCTGCTCTACTGTATGAAGGTAGCAGAGAAAATTGTCAACATTCAACTGATGGCCTATCTTGAGCAGGGCCAGTTTCTTCATTCTACCCAATCAGGGTTCAGAGCCCAATACTCGACGGAATCTGCTGTCCTGTATTCCACCGAGGTACTGCGTCAGATAGCAGATAAATGTCAGACAGCAGCGTTGGTGTTATTAGACTTAAGTGCGGCATTCGATACCGTATCGCACACCACGCTGCTGACACGACTATCTGAGATTGGAGTCAAGGGTAACGCCTATGAATGGCTCAAGTCGTTCTTAGAGAAACGGAGCTTTCAAATCCACTGCCCCCCATTAAAATCGTCACCCAGACAGCTGAAGCATGGGGTTCCTCAGGGCTCCAGTTTGAGCCCTACATTGTTCAATCTGTACATGGAACCCCTTGCAAGGTTGGTGGAATCATTTGGCGTAGATATCATCACCTACGCCGATGATACACAACTAATGATCACACTAACCCAGGGACATGATGAGACAGCGAGGAACTTTTACGCCTGTCTCTCAGCTGTCACGAGCTGGATGAATAACAACTGTCTTCGTCTCAATGGGGACAAGACCGAAGTGCTATTGGTGGGTAAAGCAACATCGGTGTGGTCTTCTGACTGGTGGCCGAGTGAACTAGGTTTGACTCCTATACCTGCAGTCTCAGCTAAAAATTTGGGGATTCTGTTGGATACAGAACTTACTTTTGGAAAACAGATTGCCAAAGTCACCGGCAAGTGCTACGCTATTCTCAAAACCTTGCGTAAGGTTTTAGATCTCCTGCCCATCAACTCTAGGAAGTCCCTTGTCCATGCTCTAGTGACCCCTCACTTGGACTATGGCAATGCCCTTTTCATCGGCCTAAGTCAAAAAGGTTTGGGGCAACTTCAAAGAGTGCAGAACATGGCTGCACGTCTGGTACTTAATCTCCCCAGGAGAGCTTCGGGGAAAAACGCTCTGGCCAAGTTACACTGGCTTCCCATCAAAGAGCGCATTTTGTTCAAGACATTGTGCTTTGCCCATCGAATTGCACATGGGAAAGGCCCCCCCTACTTAAAAAGACTCCTAACTATCCACCGTCCCAAACGCAATCTGAGGTCCTTGGGCAGTATGCTGTTCGCTGTCCCTTGTATCTTCAGAGCCAGAATGGGTGGCCGCTCATTCCGCTATCTGGCAGCCACCCACTGGAATAAACTCCCCCTGAATCTGCGGATGGAGCCATCCGAAAGTCGCTTTCGACTTAAACTCAAAACTCACCTCTTCCCCAGTCATTAGTAAAGGGCAGGGTGTGGCTGTATTGTGTTCTGCTATTTTTATCTAAGCGTTCTCTATGGAACTCATCCACAGCGCGGGGACACACTATTTTAAGTGTAACCATGCGCTCTATAAATGATTTTATTATTATTATTAATATTGTTTTAGGTAACTTTACTTTGGCATCTTCATTTGGACATTTCAGAGTTGTGACATTTGTGGATATATGATGGTGTTTAAAGGAACAAATGGGACTGACTGTCACAGACTTTGGGTGTACAAATCCTGTACCCAGCCAGCTTGCACAGTAATAGGATGAAAGTTATGAGGAATGCCCTGGATTGTACCTTGTCATGTGGTGGTCCTAATGCAGTATGTGTGCCATTGTATGCTCCAACAAAATGTTATTGAGGAGACAAGTCATGCTAGTTTCCCTTGAATTTTGGTAACATCCTCATTGTGTGTACAGTGTATGAACCTGTTCATGTGTCTCCTCATTGTAGGGCAACATGCTTGTGGCACACCACTGACGTTTGATTGTGACACTCCACCAAATGCAGCAACAATGGATTGGAATGATCCTGTGATCAGAAAATGTAGTACTGCGTTATTGATGGTGGATTCCTTTTGGCAGCTAGGTGAAATGGCTCCAGCTGATGACACTGACTAAAATAGGATTCTGCCTGATGTATCTATCCCCTCCTTCCACGTTGTTAAGGTCAGCAACTGAAAATGTGATTACAGGCAGAGAATAGTTGAGTCAGGTGTAATTTGCTATGTTTAAGACATAATGCCCATTTATTGTTGCAACAATGGAATAAATATGGTATATGAGAATACACTTCTATGTGTTGATGGGACATGGTTGTGATCCTGAGCTAAACATTGTGTGCATGCAACATATCCATGCTGACACAAGTTGATATTTTTGGCATTGTGAAGTTCAGATCGAGTACATATATACATTGCTAGATGTAGGATATACTACAGCAGGCAATGAGTTTCTGACTAGTTTATTTATTGCAGTGAACAAGGAGTGAAAGAGGAGAACACAAACATTGTGACAAACCAAACAGGGAAAACTAAAAGTGAAGAAGTGAGTCATGGTAAATGAAACCAAAGTTGTAGATGCCAAATGTTTGAAGTTCAATGTCCAAAATACTGCTCCCTCGGAAAGGTAAATGTGTCCAGTAATAGTCCACAGATTCAATGTGTTACACACATTGAAGGAAATTAGGTGCAATATTTCTTGCTGATGCTGGTGGAGGTCTTGCAATCTGCACCTCTTGGAAATGTGCATGGACGTCCCCGCTTGACAGTGTGGAGGGGATATACAGCTGCGAGGACAGAGGTGTCTGAAGGTGTATCTTCCTCTGGCAGGGGCTCCCTTCCTGTGACTGCTGCAGGTGTTGATG
Organism: Lissotriton vulgaris; assembly: GCF_964263255.1. Lineage (NCBI taxonomy): Eukaryota > Metazoa > Chordata > Amphibia > Caudata > Salamandridae > Lissotriton > Lissotriton vulgaris. Next base: position 1,538,109,527 of record NC_141694.1, read on the forward strand.
GGCCCTATGTTGTTAGAAGGGCTAGATGATACAGGAAAAGCACTGCACAGGTGTGTGTGTGAATGTCCTGCAGCATCCCTATATTAGAGGCTAATTTGGTGATATGGGCCTGCATCTCTTGGTGTATGTCCCTCTGTGGCTGCTTCATCTCCCGGATTTCGGTTAGTACCTGGCCCATCATGCTTTGGGAGTCCTGATAGGCACCCAAGATTTGGTCGATAGTGGCCTCGGTGTGAGTGGCTCCAGAGGCTGCACTCAGCTGACCCACAGTGCCCATCCTACAGTGCCCATCCTACAATCCCTACCCCCATGAGCCTGTGCCCCTTGGTCTAGGGTAGACTCACCTACTAGGTACTGGCTCCTCTCTAGCTGGGCTAGTGATTGTCACCTCAGGATCCCGGACTGGGGGGGCTCGCAATAGATGTAACTATGCTAGGTACACAGTTAGGGGAGACTGAGGTTGGCTGAGGTGTTGCAGCTGGGGTGGGAAGTGTTGCTGTGGGCACAGTGATTATCACTGTTGCCATCTGCCCAAGCTGACCAGATGGACCAACACCGTCATCCGTATCCAGATCTCCAGGAGTGTTGTCATCACTGAGGGCTTGATCCTGGAGTGGAGTAGGAGTCTCTTTGGTGGCTAAGCTCTGGCCAGGTGTTCTACCAGATAGACCTGTTGTGAAATAGAGCACCTTGTTTTTGGTTGACGTGTGGTATCTGCATCCAAATGTGTTTGCCACTGTAACTAGAAACCTACAAAAAATAGGAGGAGATTACTTTTGTGATATATTTCAGTGGTACTGACCTTGTTAATAATACTTTTGGAAACATTAAATACATGTACTTGATTCAACCACCTCATTAGATGTTGCATTTTGGATTAAGGAATAAACATTACATCTTCCAAATATTTAAGGCAGCACAGTTGAGAGTTCACAAGTATTTGACTATTCCAAGACCTAGGTATGTACAAAACACGCAATCACACAACTTTGGTTGTACATTTAGCATTAGTCTTTATGAGAGTAGTGCAGAGTCAATGGGTTACTTTTATGCCTTACAACTATCTGAGCTACATACTTCGAATGGTGTAACTTGTTGTAGTGTAGTTCCTATATTCCCAATAGGCTCTGCGCATTGGAATAATATATCCTATAGATTTGACGTAGGACTGAGGTCGACTAGGTCTCTATCAAATATATTAGACTTAATTGGGAGTGCCAGCTAGCTCAGAGGTCAGTAGAAAGTTTCTCGAATACACAAGAAGGGATTAGTTTCTGACAATCGCATAAACATGACAACTTTGTTTCCCCAAGATAAAACATATCTTCAGAGGGGGAACAGCAATGACAACGCGGGGATTACAACGTAAGTCGTTATAACGACTTTCGCTGGAGGGCGCTGCTGGATAGGGAATAGTTTATTTTTCTATCCAACACCTTCCCTACTGTCAACGTGGGCTGGAGTTGGAATAGAAAATTAAACTATTCCACTATCCAGCGCCCTCCAGCGAAAGTTGTTGTACCAACTTTCGTTGTAATCCCCGCGTTGTAATGGCACGCGTGGTAATACCACGCGTTGTCATGACATACAACCCTTCAGAGTCGTGGAAACAATAGATAGATTTTTTACTCAGTCAATCGTGCATGCTACGTTTTATCAGGGGTGCAGAGAAAATAGAGAGACGTGCATTTCAATTAAAATAATTTATTGAACAGTCTTCTTTCTCATGCAAAAGAAATGAAATGCTACAATCGTAATACTGGCTGTAAAGTATAATGCTTACAGCAAGAAGAGGATTATAAAATAATACTGTAAAAGCATTGTATGGTTTCTAAACCATATATAAATACATACATAAATAACAAAGGCTAAAAGTACTCAACTGGTGCTTCTAAAATACATTTTTTAACAAGAGGGGGAGAGAGAGAGTCAGTGGATTCAGTCTCCCGGGTCATATGACTAAACAAAGTGGAATCCACTCAGAGTGATAGTGATCCCTAGAGTGATGGGGAACACACAGTGTTGTTTAAATGCCCCTCACACACCAACAGGCCCCTTGGTGTCATGCTTCATCATCGGGGCCTTCGCACCCTTCTACGGGATGCGGCGTGCTACGACTCGCGGATACACAGGAGAACTTGAAGTGGACTATGTGTGGGGGTGTGTGTTTGTTACAAAAGTGTGAGTGAGGTGAGGTGAACAAAAGAGTGAATGGTTAAAAAATACCTGGCACGTGGGAGAAAAAAATACTTTATTTAAATCCCCGGCTGGTATTATTAAAACAAAAGTGCAGGGCGTGGTTTAAATAGATACATATTAGGGTATCCAGACCACTGTATCAAGATGTCAACATGTTTCGGAGGTCACAGCCCCCTTCTTCAGGACAAGGGTTAATGCACTTACCCTCCCCTTACTCACATGTAAAATGTAAAAGTGTTTAAAAAAAATTACCACAATGTGTAATGTTCCTAACAATGTTTTTATGTTAGTGAATGTCGTTGCGCCCAATTGGCGTAAGAACTTAAAGTTCCCAACTACAGGACTTCATGAGCCTAAGCGTATATTGGGGAATCCTTCCTTTCTAATCAGAAATAACGGTTACTGCAACAGCTAATCGCCTGCCTTCCCTCAACGCGGCTCCGATGAAGTATACGCCTACCCCAATGTACCTAACCTAGGTCTAGTACGAGGGAAGAAGTAAGTAAGTATGGTGTAGTATAGGTTTAGTTTCTTTGCCAAGAATCTATCCAAGATTTCTCTTAGGCTCTATTCAAGTACCTTGGTTTTAGAATGAAGGCGGTCTGGTATCTCTTGTCTCGGACTCGATTTCCCAACACCCCACAAGGGGAGCTTGGAGACACTGGTGCTGGGTACTCGGTGAGAGAAAGACAGCCTCTCTGTCAGTGCGTCAGCTGGAGAGTCGGCTTCCTGCGGCACTTGCTGTAGCGAGCTGCGTCGGGCAATTAGATAGTCGAGCTGCCACCGATGACATCCGAGCCCTGATGGACAACGGAGAAACAGCGGCCCTCATCCTCCTAGACCTCTCCGCGGCATTCGACACTGTCTGCCACCGCACCCTAGTGCAGCGCCTCAGCAACGTCGGAATCCAGGAGAAGGCACTGGAATGGATCATCTCCTTCCTCGACGGAAGAACACAGAGAGTCCGTCTACCACCGTACAAGTCAGAGGCCACCGAAGTCATCTGCGGCGTCCCCCAAGGATCCTCGCTGAGCCCCACCCTCTTCAACGTCTACATGAGCCCCCTCGTGGCCATCGCACGCCAACACAACCTCAACATCATCTCCTACGCTGATGACACCCAGCTGATTGTCTCCCTGACCAACGACCCCGCCGCCGCCAGAGCCAACCTTCACGAAGGGATGAAAGACGTAGCCGAGTGGATGACGACCAGCCGCCTGAAACTGAACTCAGACAAGACGGAAGTCCTCATCCTGGGCCCCTCGCCCTCCGCCTGGGACGACTCCTGGTGGCCCCCCGCCCTGGGCACCGCACCCAAACCGACAGACCACGCACGCAACCTGGGCTTCATCCTGGACTCCTCCCTCACCATGACCAGACAAGTCAACGCCGTCTCCTCGTCATGCTTCAACATCCTGCGCATGCTACGGAAGATCTTCCGGTGGATCCCCACCGAGACCAGGAAGACGGTCACCCAGGCCCTCGTCACCAGCCGACTGGACTACGGCAACGCCGGAACCACCTCCAAGCTCCAGAAGAGACTCCAGCGAATCCAGAACGCCTCAGCCAGACTCATCCTCGACATCCCACGACACAGCCACATCTCCGGACATCTGAGAGACCTGCACTGGCTCCCCATCAACAAAAGAATCACCTTCCGTCTCCTCACCCAAGCACACAAAGCCCTACACGATCAAGGCCCGAGCTACCTCAATAACCGCATCAACTTCTACGCTCCCAAACGCCATCTCCGATCAGCCAGTCACGCCCTCGCCGCCGTCCCCCGCATCCGAAGAACGACAACAGGAGGAAGGTCCTTCTCCTACCTGGCCGCCAAGACCTGGAACTCCCTCCCGACCGACCTGCGCCTGACCCAAGACCACCTCTCCTTCAGGAAGAGGCTCAAGACCTGGCTGTTCGAGCAGTAGCAGCACCCCCCCCCCGCCCAAGCGCCTTGAGACCCTCCGGGTAAGTAGTGCGCTCTATAAATGTCTTTGATTGATTGATTGATTGATTGAGCTGCTCCGAACCATTGTGTCTTTGCTAGGGCAAGTGTAGACATATTTATACCTTGAAGGTGCCTAGTTTGACGTAAAGTCGGACATAATAATGTCACCAAAGAACCCCACGGGAATGGTAGTTCTTTGAAAACTCCATGATTTATAGGACAAATCAATATTCAAGCAAGGGGATGTCCCTGACTACTGAAGCCGAGTTTTCCAAGAAATCGTTGTGGCTTTTTGGAACAAGTGGAAGTAGCCATGTCTGTATTTGGACTGGATAGGTTATGTCTAAAAATGGTTATGTCTACTACGCCTATATAAGGACAATGTGAATTATACCTATATAGGGGCATGAATCAGTAAATTACGCTTGGATTCTAAAATGCTACACAACAACCATTCCACCTTATTATGTTCCATATTAATTAATTCTAACATATCTAAAGCATGATGTGTAAAAATCCCTCCCGAAATACATAAAATGCATTTGAAATGGTTGAACACGAAAATGAGCATTTGTGCTGTACGCATTTTAAAAGCAATATTTCATTCAAAGCATTAGTATGAGATTGGAAATGCTATCCGAAAGATTCATGAAATAACTAAGCATGGGCGAATTTTGCGAATCTGGCGGTCGCGAATTTGCATATTTGCGAACTCGCAATCTGCAAAATCCGCGAATTCTCGCGAATTTGCAGATTTTTTTTTTTGTGTTCGCAAGGGTTTCTGCCAGTTCGCGAGAGTTTGGTACCAGTTCGCAATTGCGAACTTACTTGTCGGCTCGCAACGGTCGCAACTATGTTGTTTCTACGTCTGGTTCATCATCACAGGTTCCCAGCACCCTCTGTTTAACCACTGCCACCCTCTGTTTCACCCATGCCACCCTCTGGTACATCAATGCCACCCTCTGGTTCATCATCACTGTAGATTATGGGGGGGGGGGAAAGCAAGCACACCTGCCCTGCTTCAACTGACATGAATTAATTTGGGGTTGGTATATAATTGTGTCACTGTTTTAAAATTCCAGTCTGGCACCTGCTTCCTTATCTGTAATTTGCTTTCTGTTGCAGTGCAACTTTTTTTTTCCAGGACCTTTGTGGCCTACTTGTAGCTATTCTATGAGCCTGCCGTGAGGGTCAGAGCAGGGTCATACAATTGTTGCAACTAGCAACTGAACTCTGGGGTGGCCCCAGTCAGGAAGCACTACAGGGAATGGTTACTATTACTAATGATGAGTTTGAACTTTTGCACCGGCTGAGTGCTTTCATTTTTGAGAATTCGTTTTTCTGCAGAGCAGCAACTGTAATGCCCCAAACAAACATAGGCAACTGAACTCTGGAGGGGGCCATCAGGAAGTACTACAGGGAATGGTTACTAATGATGAGTGAACTTTTGCACCTGCTGAGTGCTTTCTGCAGAACAGCAACTGTAATGCCCCAAACAAACTTACTTATGAAAGTTGATTTCTAATCCAAAAGTGATCCAAAGAGAGTCAAAAGGCCTCAAATCCCAAAAAGTGCAGGCAAATGTCAACCTGAAGAGTTATTCTGATAAAAATCATCATTTTCAGAAGGTCTATGCTGCTTGCTAGTGGATTTCTTGTGCAGAATTGCAAATTTTGTAATTTCGCTATGCGTCGCCAAACTCCTGCGGGATCCCGCAGCAAGATCCAAAATGGCGCACTCGGCAAACGCTGAATGACGGTAAGTGAACGCCGCACGCCGCGAAATTGTATCATCAAGAAAAAAAAATCCGCTGCGTGCGAATTTGCGGATTTTGCGGGAAATTCGCGAATCTCGCGGATCGCGAATTTACCGAAAATCCGCAAAATTCGCGAGCGGAACGGATTTTCCGCCTATGCTTAGAAATAACATTTATGAAATGGCTCTTAAATACAGAAGAAAAAGTCAAGACCATACCATGGCAGAATATATAAAATGTTTAGGTTTTGAACAAGGTCAAATATTGTCTCTTGGAAGTGTTTCAAAGAATTCTTGTTCTCTAAGAATAGTTCTACTTTAAGCAGATTACTTTGTGCCAAAAAGGTTACATTTTGGAAAAAGTCAAATCACATAAAAATAGAGTTCTGAAGTTGGAAGTTTTGTTTGGAGAAGTGAAGGTCGAGTACAGAGTCCCTTAGAACGCTGTATTATAACTTTCAAAAGTTAGTCTCATTGTTTGGAGAAAACATCAAATCTTCTAAGCTGGCAAAGAAAACATCTACCACAGTAGGTGAAAATTGGACCACTTCATTAAGTAAATCGATTGCACAAAAATGTGAAGCATCGCCGTCAGCGTTAGCCGCATTAGCAATGTTCGAAGGAGATGGAGATGCTACCTGTGTGCCTGTCGATCCACGTATCTCACCTTCAGCAGATTGCGTCTGTGAGACCTCAATGAATGCCGTCATCAGGATTGGTAGCCGCTGGGGACAACACAATGCAAGGGCCGTTAACTAACCAAGCAAAGTATCAACATCTGTTGGCAGTGCTGATGGAAGTGTTAGACAGATGTCCAACACACATTCTTCTCCACATAGCAGGCATCGTAGAACAGGTAAGATGCAATTTTGACAGATTGGTCGGAATGATCGGAAACACGTGGTATTCAAATCTCTCAAATGAGCCAAGCCCAAGATCTGTATCATGCGCTCACGACACTTCATTGCCAGGAGAGTGTTCTCTATGGTAATATGGGTGTCGCTGGTGACTGGACTTGCCATATCAGAGCAGAAGGAACAAAAATGGTATTCCTGCTACGAGTCCCAAAATAAGAGGCAGGCCGCCGAACACAGAGTGCACGAAGTTTGGAAAAATGCCTAGGACCGCGTTTAAGGGTGCTTAAAGTCCCGAAAAAACTATCTTAAATAAATGTGAAATACCACTGGCATCAGACAAGTTTAAGATACGACCTAACATTTCTAGGAAATGTACAGGGCAGTTTGTGTATAAAAGGGCATGTATCTCTGCAGAAGACCTTGCAACTTGTAGTTCATACGTCTCCTTGGACGAGGTCAGTGACACAGTTTTTTGTAAAAAAATGGCTTGCATTCTGCTTAAAGTATAAATTTGAATAGAAGAGATGTTCAGTGAAGGCCATAACGGTGACTCCCCGTCTGTCTTAGATTTGGGAAACAGTACTTGTATACAACAGGTGACCCTGGCTGACACAGTTACGAGATAGGCTATTCCTGGCAACATTCCACAACAGCTGTGATCATTCAACATTATATAGCTCCCGTTTGAAAGCTGCCTAAAAATTGGATCTATCACTGCAGCTGGAGAACCTTGCAGATGGCAGGATAAATTGGTTGAAGAACCTTCACAGGCTCCATGTAAATTAATACCCTGACACAAAAGTGGACCGCTTAGTGTGCTTTTGCAGTTTTACCACTAAGAAATACTTATTTTCCCCCACTCCAACATCTGTGTGTATATGGTAATTCCCAGGTTGACTTTATGTATTCCTTACCCAACCTTTCATACATGCCAACTGGTATATGTTTTAAACAGTATTGAAAATTGAAAATCGTGACAGGCAGAGTGATTATCCCATGTATTATCCATTCTATTGCAGGTTTTTCCGAAACAGTTAATGGTAATCTTTCCAGTTTTTCAATGCTCATCACCGTATACTCTGCTCCTCTTTGTGCCAAAGCGATTTGTTTACCTGTAAAAACAGAAAACAATGACCTGGTGTTGATTAGACGCCATGACACATATCCAGAACGAAGATTTTGTAACGTCCAGCTTAAAAGCATTATAGAAAGTAATTGCGACTGTCCATGCTGTAGCATGAGCAAGTCTTGTTTCATTATGTCAATGGCAGAGAATACAATGCTGTCCAAAGAATAAATTCTGGATGACAGAGTTGTTAACCCATTGTCAACTACAGAGAGAGCTTTCTCTAAATTAATACAATCAATTTCTTATATTCGTTCTGCAGTCTCTGCTTGTGTCGCTTTCCAAGCTTCATTATAAATGGCATATATATACCTGCGTGTATGAAACGTTTATGACGCCGTTTCACATGACCTTGTATGAAGTCCCTTAAATCAACGCCATCTTTAAGTAAAGATAAGTGTTGTTTAACCTCTGTAAGTGTAGATTTTTGTAGCCACTCAAGGCACAGCTTTCCTACACTGTATGTTGTTACTATCCCTGGATGTTTTCTCTCGACATATCTTGGATCTGGCGTAGTGAATGTGAACCCTTGTGTTTTATTCAGGAATCTATCATGACAGTTAATTGTCTGTGGGCCAGATTAACCATTTCTTCCAATCAGGATCAGTTCTGTTTTTAAGTAAAATAGTTTTTACGTCGATCCCTCCTTCTGAAGTGTTTTTACTATCAGGTGTAGGTGTAGGTATGGACAGTTTGTTTAAATCTTTTATCTTGGCCAGGCCAAGAATGTGAACCCTTGTGTCTTATTCAGGAAACTATCTTGACAGTTATTCGTGTCTGTGGGCCAGATTAACCATTTCTTCCAATCAGGATCAGTTCTGTTTTTAAGTAAAATAGTTTTCACGTCGATCCCTCCTTCTGAAGTGTTTTTACTATCAGGTGTAGGTGTAGGTATGGACGGTTTGTTTAAATCTTTTATCTTGGCCAGGCCACGACAGGATGTCTGTTGCACAGTGTATTCAAAAACATTATTTGTTCAGGGATAATGCAGGCTCTAAATAAAGCTTCTATTCCCTGCACCTGCCAGTCTTTTGTGCCCCAGACATTTTTTGTCTCAATTGTCTCAATGTTGTCTTTCCAAAAGGGTACACAGCTGAGCATAAAATGCCCCAGAATAAGTTCGCATTGTATTAGTTAACATACTTTTCGTTCATGTTTTATTAACATTTTTAAAGAAAAACGTTTTCGGATTTGTGGTATTAAAACCTGAGAAGTATGGAAAGTTTTCATAGAAATTTTTCATAGAATGTTTTTGAGCTACCCTTCATTGGCCTTAGACAATGTTCCCATTGATTAAAAGTATAATCATTTCTAGGGCTTGCAGATTTGTGCAAGTAATGATGACCATAGTGATTATAACAGTACATTTGTTCATAATCTGATGAACCTTCTAAGTATTCATGTTTTGTCAATTTTGCAGACATCGCTAAATGTGCTGGGTGAAACAAAGTCACTCAAGGAAACCTTGAATTGATGTGGAATTTTAAACAGCTCTGCAGGGCCAAAGATGTCATAATCAGTTCAGTCCCATGCTATACCACCAGGTATAGGAACGGCTGTGATATTCACTGATGTCAAGTCTCTTTGTTCATGATGAGATGATTTGTGTGGCTTCAGGAGCAAGTTGATGTTCTTACTTGCTCTGTCCATTTTCCTATATCTCCAATTTATCAACATTCCCAAAGTTAATACAAGAATTAGCCAAAGTAGAAGGAAAATTATGCCTAGCACTATCCAAAGTTCAACCCTTGGTGAAACCAGATAAGTTTTTTCAAGTTGCGGAAAAAAGTTCTGTTGCTTGTTCTTCAAAATTTTTATTTGCTAGCGTGGTTTCAGGCTCACTGGGATCCTCGGAAAACGTATCAAAGTTGATGAAATAGGCAGAGGCAGTTCTGTCAATTGTAGGTATTGCATCAGGATTACTTGAAATCACTGGAGCTACTTTATCCCTTGTCATATTAGTAGAGTCCGATGCTATCTCATTGTAGACAGGAGTGTCTTGACGAACTGTTATTTGGGTCTCAAGAAGCACAAGTTCCATTGCTTTGTTGCTTAGTCCTTCTTTTCGCACTGCATATTCTTCAAAGGTGATGAGTCTCTCAGTTTGAACCTCTTGGATAGTAGCAAGATTTCGTCTTCAGCTACATCTTTGGAGTCCACTGGGCCTACTACTTATTATCGGCCACATGATGTGGTTTTACCAGGTCGATGGACACAAACCTGGCCTCCTTTCTTCCTGAAAGCGGCAGCAGTAACACTGTTCTTGATCCGTGGATTGCTAGCACAGGTACTGGTTTTCTGTAAGAAGGCCCAAATTCCTTCTTATCCACGATCTTTTCTCTGACTAGATCCCGAATCATAGGAATTCAGAGAGGCCTTGCTGGGATGGACGGTTCTCCTTCAGTGGTCATTGGCTTCTGCAATGTGTTCCTTAGATTTCTCCTTGTTTCATTTAAGTCCTGCAAAACAGCCAAACGGTCTTTGATATGAAAAGGTTTTTGTTCCACCACGGAAGTGTGACGATCAAGGTCCTGGACAAGCATTCAGTACTAAAAAGGATTTCATATCGAGTGAGTCCACCCAGAGAATTTCCTGGCAGATTATTTAAACTACGTTGGACACTTATTAGATGTTTGACCCACCCGTCACCTGAGCCTAATACCCTAGCTGTTATAGATTGCTTTATGTCCCAGTTTTTCTTTCCACTACAGAATTTTCCTCAGGATGGAATGGACTTGAATACTGCATTGCAAAGCCTAGATTGGCCATGGCATCCTTGTAAGCTTTGTAGCTAAACGCAGGACCCGGGTCAGAATGTAGCGTGCCGACTGCGTATATGCAGATAAAGACTCGCAAATCTTTTATAACAGTTCCGGTGTCAGCAGAGCGCTGAGGCCACAGCCAAATGAATCTTGTTCTAATCTATGTTCCATGATTGGAATTACTCTATCCCCCACTCCAGGGATTCAAGCAAAAGGAACATTATTTGCATCAGTTATATATGAGTACTTGAGTGGAAAGCCTTTTGGTAATGTTTTACCGCTGTCTTTGTTGGAAGCGGTGACAGCCTGTATTATTTCGCTGACTAATTTTGTTTTTGAATGAGTAATTGCAGCTACGGAAGCCATTTGCACAGCTGCCTTCGCGGCTTCATCAGCCAATGAATTCCCTGCAACGTGAACACCATCACGCTGATGACTCAGTGTATGGATCACATGAGTCTTTTGTAGTTCTTTCTGTAATTGAACTACTTGTTCCAAAAGCAACTTATGCTTAATTGTGCCACCTTTTGCATCGTTGAAACCATTTTGAACCCAATTCTGCAAGTATTCATTGTAAGATTGATTTCAGTAATACGAATCGCACACTATGAGTGTGGGGAATTCGCGATCAGTATTTTCAAGCGCCATCGTGAATGCCTGTAGTTCAGCTCGCTGAGCTGTGCAGTCTCCAAGAGATTGAGTCTTTTTGACCATAGGTCGGAATTTACCATCGCGCCAGCGACCTTTAGCAATCGCGCACACAGCACTATAAGCTTGTTTACCCCCAATTGCAGGCTGTGCTGATCCGTCTGTGTATATTATACATTCGTACTGTTCTAGAGGCAGAATTTCAGTGGGCAGAGGACATTCTTGTTCCTATTGTAGAAATTCTTGTGTTTTCAAATAGGGGTCAAAAACGTATTCAACGTCTGTTGCGGCAAGAGAGTTAACCCATTGTATCCAGCTCGGATGTAAAGCCTTTGCATTTGAAAGGCTCACTTTTGTCACTGCTTCTAAAGCAGGTACAGGAGTAACGACCATTATGCGTTTACCCTGTGCGAGGGCTCTCTCTTTTGCTACTGCGGTTTGAACAGCTGTTAGAATTTTTTCTGCTGAGGTGAATTTCAACTTGTGTTTACAAGTGTGATTTATAAGCAATTGGTACCTGTTCACCTTCATTAAAGGTTAAGTATGTGAATCCGCATCTTCCTGGGATGATTCTGATTACAAAGTTGTGTACGTTTACGCGTGTCTGTAAATGTGTTGTTCCTAAAATGTCTGTTTGTACTGAACACAACATTTCTGTGTGTTTTTGAGTCCAATTAGTTGTTTTAAAATCATATTTGATTCATTCGTAGAGAGGTTTAACCCTTTCTGCGTAATTTAGAATGTAAGTTCTTCCGAATTTTAGGAAACCTAGAATTGACTAAGTTTTTCAGCGTTTTTGGAGGTTGGAGCAGCGCACACTTCTCTAAAAAGTTTGCTGCTAGGCTTTTGCCTTCACTTGAAAGTTCGTATCCTAAGAATAGGACGTTGAGGTGGGCAATTCTTGATTTTTTAAAGTTGAATTTGTACCCTTCAGAGGCAAATCCAAGTATAATGGTATTTACTCTGTTCAAGTGCCTATCCAAGTCATCGTCTGCTAGACAGATGTCATCGACATAAGATAATGCCTCATCATCATACGTTTGTAGTAACTCTGTTACTCTGGCTGAAAAAAAACCCGGACTATTCTTGAATCCCTGGGGGAGACGACAGAAGTGACCCTGTGTCCCCATAATTGAGAAAGCGGTAAAGTCTGCTTTCAGGTGCAATATTTTGACAGAAGAAACCGTTAGAAATATCTAATATGATTTTATATTTTTTACGCACAATGTTATTCGTTAGTGCTGCACTGTGTGCATTTTGTACTGCAAAGGTTTTTCAACAAGAGTTTAAATGTCTGTAGTCCAAAACTAGACATTATGTGTTGTCTGGTTTGGATACAGGGAACAAAGGATTGTTCATTGACGAGGTGCATGTTTCAATCACCCCTTGGTTTTCAAGTTGATCTAAGATCTCCCTGACCTCTGTTTTAGTTTTTAGCTTCTTGCTTTACTGGGTTCTGCCTCTGTGCAGTTGGTTGAGTTTTTAACTGGATTTTATGGTGAGGAGATTCCTCATCCCATCCCACATGATTTTTATAATGCTGGAGCATGGGCTACAGCCCTTTTCCGGCATAGGTGTATTTTAAGTGAATTGGAGTATGATTTGAGAAGGATGGCATAATGATGTCTTCGCCATGTGGGCATTCCCTGGCAAATTTTGGTGGCCAGACTTTTTCAGCTAGAAGAATGTCATAACCCTTAGACAGCTTCTCCCAAAAGAGTGCTCTTATTTTCCTAGTTTTTTCCCCCTCCATCCGGAGTGTTACCTCATACAACTTGTGCGGGACACTAACCCTGGTATCAGCAGTTTCAACTTGGATGTACTCATTCAAGACCACTGTCTCCAGATGAGCCTTCAAGATCTTGCGAGCTATGGTGACTTCTGCTGCGCTGTTCAGCATTGTCTGGGCCCACTCCCCGTTGCGTTGTGTCCTCAAGATCTTCGGCATGTCTGCTTTTTAGACCTGCTACCTTCTTTTTGGTGAATTGGGTTTTCTTATTTTTTGGAACGTATTGATCGTCTTTAGACTTCACGCGTTCTTCCTTGTGTTCTGACAGTCCTCTTCTTTCCGATTTCTGTGAGGAAGTCTGAAAGGTACGAGAGGAACGTGTATCAGTATCTTGATATCTATCAGGTTTTTTCAAATTATCCCTGTTCCTCAGGTTATACCTCTTTTCAGAGGGCTCCTTTAGAGGAGACCTACCTCGGGACTGAGAACGCTTCTCTTTAGAAGTTTGTTTAGTATTTTCCCATTTCTTTTTCGGAGTAGTGAGAGTGTTTTTAATAAAGACCTTTTCAGGACTTTCTGTTAGTTGGGGATTTACTGGTTTCCCACTCAAACTATCTCTACCTAATTCTTCATAGGATATTTCAATTATTCTAGCCAGTTCATATGGTTGCTCAGTTACATCAATTTCTCTTATTTTTTGGCGGATCACCACGGATGCTGCTTCCCCTTTAATATTAGCTAATATTATAGCTGAGACCTGTGTAGTTCCGTGGTTTGCGAATGAGGTTCGAAGGTTCCGAACCCGTTCAATAAAGGTCGTCGGAAATGGACGATTTTGGTATCGGCAGACCGCAAATGACGAGTGTAGCGTGTCTGAGTGTTTTCGCATGAATCGATATATGAGAACACTCCGTATTCAAGGATTTAGTTTGAACCTTCGGGTTCCATTTTGTGTACAGCAGCCATTTTGTATGGTTGAACTCACATAGGCCGGATGACTGTGGCCGAACGAGTCCTTGAGACACGTATGCCATAGCTGACTTTTGAGTGACCTGGCCGAACTGACTCCTTGCCCGAGGCCGACCTCGCTGAGCCAGTTCCTTGTTCAGCAGCTGGTCTGATAAAGATCAAAGAGCAGGACGTGCCCGAGTTTATGGTACACTGCTCCCACCTTTCTATCTCACTTCCAATCTTTTTCTGCCTTTCCTTTACGACATGATTACTGATTTGGGTTGAAGGGTTTATGATGGGTTTGTCCGGCCTGATCGAACAGGAAACCTAGAATGTGCTTGGTCATTTCTGGTGGGCTGGACAACGGAAGATAGAATTGTCTGAGATTGTCGTCATATGCTACTTTCGCAATGTTACACTGCTATTGGTTAGTTTGTATGCTCCTAATGCTAATTTGGAATGTTGCCTGAGGCTTGATTTTTGGCATAAAAGACTATGCTCCGCTCATTGAATTTGTGCAGTCTCTGGCGAACCACCCGTGTGTGCTTCGTAGATCTATGTTCCGGGTTGCAGCCAATAAACTTTGGTCTTTGACGTAATCAAGAAGTATCCCGTGTCTCTGTTTGCCAAGACAGGGGAACTCGAAGGTATCAGGCGTTCTCCCTGACGCCGCTGGGTGCTAAAACCCGGTCCTTCACCTGTTTGAAATCTTTCAGTAATTTCATACACAGATTAAAAGCAGGCTCTGCCCGTATTCATTTTGAATCTGTTTCAGGACGTCTGGTATCATTGCCATAGACGGAACACCATGTGTTTTTGTATAGATTGCAGCAAAGACCGTACCCTAAGTGTCGCAGTCCTCCAGGTGTGGTGCGATCCCCATTGGTAAACAGATTGTTAAAATCCTGTGTTTCTCATGAGGGTTAGTTTCTGGAAATACTGCCTCGAGTTGAGTAATTTTCTGAGCTATCCAGAAAGGAACTTGTTCCCATTTTGCGGGCAATTTACCAATGACTCATTGTATAGTCTGTGGTGTGATTTATTGGTGTTCCCCTGGCGAGGTGTGTGTTGTGGAATCCTTATAGGAGGTTGGACTGTCAGAGTCAGCATGACATATTGAACCAATTGTCTATGTATTTTGATTAGTTCTTTTAGTTGAACTAATAGTTCTTCACTTGACATTTCTTCAATGTCAGGATGTGGTGTATAGCTGGCTAATACCGGCCATGTTGCTCCTGGTCTGCCTAGTGGACCCAGCCTAGTAATGTGATTTTGATGTTGTAGGGCACCTTTAAACCAGAGCTGGTGCTCTTGGTAAGTTAGTGGAATTTCAATGTCCTCGAAAGGAACGTATTCTATTGGATTATCCTCTACCTTGTAGAAGTGAAACACATGTGTTACTGGATTTGCTTCAGGTAAGATAATCCATGAATAGAATACCTGTCTGCCGATATTCATGTGCCTCTGTGACAAAAATTACCCTACCACCTCTCGAAGATAGGCCATTTGTTATTAAGCTTTATAGTGATGGTTTTCCTTAAGTTTTCCGGGATGATTGTAGCATCTGGGTCGTTTTGTTGGAAACCTGTAATGTCTAAGCCCGGTTCGGTTACAGTTACTGCAGCTCCATCGGTTGCATTATTGCCGTCGTTATTCAACATTGTTTACTGAACGTTTGCAGAGCAAGTTTCAAGGAAACAAAGGTAAGGTGCACAATAGAAGCGGGAGGTAAGGGAACATAGCGGAATTCAGCGGCACTTTGTTTGACAGGGACGGCATTTATTAGTATGTATTCTGAAGTTTTTTTTTAAATATTTGCAGGTCCTGAATAAACCGGACATGTACAAATACTTTGTCGGCTATAATCAGCTGAGAAATTGCAGGCTACAATTGCAGTAAGCATGCTATTTATGTCAGGATTGATTGTAGTTTGTGGGTAAAAATGGCTTATGGATTTTATACCATAATGCGTTATAGCTACTTTATATTATTATTCTAGACATTGAGAAACTTTAGAACACGGATGGTTCCTGCTCCCATTTAGTGATAATATTTGGCGCACAGAACATGACCAACATTGTTTTTACTTAAAGGTGAGCCAGTCAAAGAGACGGAATTTGATTAGTGTAATTCTGTGATGGGGTGTGAGAACACGTCGACATCATGGATGAACAGAGAAGGGTTTTTTTAAACAAATGATGGGAACAATGCGCTATCGGCCATTAATGGGGAGATCAGACTTTCGCATATCCATTAATTTACAAAGATCCTGTTAATGGAATGGGTTGAGAACTGTGGTACTTGGGATATGTTCAGTTTAACTAAGGCCGCCGGAATAGTCTTTCAGCAGGTTTTTTAACATCATTGTTGGATAAATGATGTCCTTGTAGTTGAGTAAAAAGTGACAATATACGATATAGACATCTATGTCTATATCGGATGTTTGTTTGCTTTCTTGGTACACTTCTGCGGATCTCCTCTCCATATTCAAGAAGGTGCAGAAGACAATTACTCTCCCATTAAAAAGTCAAAGATACCCTTACCGGGTTGGAATTATCACCGGTCAGGCGGTAAGTTACTACACATATAATAGAATAGATAGTCTTCAATGGAAATCACTCACCTATAATTATTAATTGATATTATATATATTCCATTAGGAACTACAATACACGCCATTATAACAAGAAAGGTAGGATTACGCATGTCCAACATAAGACAGTTCTTTCTTGTTTTCACACTATGCAACATCGGTGCGGGGTCTATCTTATTTTCGTCGCGTCGATGAACGTTTGTTGCAGACACTTGGTTGAATTGGCTTTGAACTTTTGACACCATTTCTTCACATCACTTTCTCCTTCCTTCTTCTGCTTCTCTTTTGGTATATCCACCGGCATGTTTGATTCTTTTTGATTTCTGAATTGTTTCTTTTGAGAATTCATAAATGAAATGGATTGTTCGGTCTGCCATCGGTGGGCACATAAACAAATGTTATAGGAGATACGTCGCCGCAAATCAATCACACAGTCACTTTTCAATGGCATGGGCATGTCACACTCACAAGTGAATATGTTTTTGATGAATATTAATATAACTTTCGACGGCACTGTATATGGATACCTAATGTTGTATAAATGCGGTGTGAGAAACACAAAGGGTATCCGATATGGATGATACTAAATGAGGTCTCTGATTTCCACCTTTTTTATCAGCATTTTAATAGAAATATAATATAAGTGTTTTTGCCTCTTCGTCCCCACCCCCTGCGCTAGAGTGTGTTAGGGGATGACAGAGACATATGTGAGGTACAAAGTGCGACAATGCACAACTTTGGTAATCAAATCACCTCCTTGTAAACTATTGTCACTATGATGTAAAGATGTATGATAGAGTACACATTGCAAACACCTAGTACATTGTATAATTTTGTGTTATTTCCAGCCCTGAAGAGTCAGAGTGACTTGTACTCTGATGAAACACGTGTCGGCTGGCGTTGTATAATTTGAGCAATAAAAAGAAACTAATGCTCTAACAAGAAGAAGTGGATATCATTCCTTAAAGATTATAATATGTGAACTGATAATTACACTACTTTGTGTTGGAATTCAATTGAGTGTGTGCGTGGGATTTGGTCTTTTATTGCTTAAAGTGTTGTGAACCAACACCTTCTTGGAGGGGTTAAGAGGGTCCCCCTCCCCTATAGCACCACAGCCTGCAACAGGAGCAGCCAGACAGGCAGTCAGTAACATAGCAGAGCGCAAGTATTCCCTGTAGTTTTAAAAACCCTGTGTCTTTGGAGAACTAAGGTGCACAATATATTAAAACACTGTATCCTTCAACGTTGAACAAGCAAAAAACAAATACAAAGGATTTTCGTCCTACTCAGTTATTGCAGATATTTCATCCTTTTACTCACTCCAGACGTCTATTGGAGTATTTTACGGGAAAAAAGGGGTCTCTGTGAAAAGCACGACTGAGTTACTCTAGTATCTAGTGTTAAATTAGTGCCTTACCAAACGTTGGGCGCCATGTAGTGTAGTTTCTATATTCCCAATAGGCTCTGTGCATTGGAATAATATATCCTATAGATTTGACGTAGGACTGAGGTCGACTAGGTGTCTATCGAATATATTAGACTTAATTAAGAGTGACAGCTAGCTCAGAGGTCAATAGAAACTTTCTCGAATACACAAGAAGGGATTAGTTTCTGACAACCGCATAAACATGACAACTTTGTTTAACCAAGATAAAATGTATCTTCATGGTTGTGGAAACATTAGATACATATTTTACTCAGTCAATCGTGCATGCTTTGTTTCATCAGAGGTGCAGAGAAAATAGAAAGATGTCCATTTTCAATAAAAGGATTTATTGAACAGTCTTCTTTCTCATGCAAAAAAATGAACTGCTACATTCGTAATACTGGCTGTCTAGTATAATGCGTACAGCAAGAAGAGTATTATAAAATAATACTGTAAAAGCATTGTATGGTTTCTAAACCATATATAAATACATACATAAATAACAAAGGCTAAAAGTACGCAACTGGTGCTTCTAAAATACACCTACCTCAATGTACCTAACTTAGGTCTGGTACGAGGGAAGAAGTAAGTATGGTGTAGCATACGTTTAGTTTCTCTGCCAAGAATCTATCCAAGATTTCTCTCAGGGTCTAATCAGCTCTGTACCTTGGTTTTAGACTGAAGGAGGTCTGGTATCTCTTGTCTCGGACTCGATTTCCAACACCCCGCAAGGGGAGCTTGGAAACACTGGAGCTGGATTCTCAGCGAGAGAAAGACATCCTCTATGTCAGTGCGTCAGCTGGAGGGTCGGTTTCCTTCGGCAGTTGCTGTAGCGAGCTGCGTCGGGCAAGTAGATAGTCGAGCTGCTTCGAACAACTGTGTCTTTGCTCGGGCAAGTGTATTTATACCTTGAAGGTGCCTAGTTTGACATAAAGTCAGACATAATAAGGTCACCAAAGAACCCCAAGGGAATGGCAGTTCTTTGAAAACTTCATGATTTCTAGGACAAATCAATATTCAAGCAAGGGGATGTCCCTGACTGCTGAAGCCGAGTTTTCCTAGTAATCGTTGTGGCTTTTTGGAACAAGTGGAAGTAGCCATGCCTGTATTTGGACTGGATGGGTTATGTCTAAATATGGTTATGTTTTCTATGCCTATATAAGGGCAATGAGAATTATACCTATATAAGGGCATGAATCGGTAAATTGCGCTTGGATTCTAAAATGCTACACAACATCGTGGCATCAATGGTTTCAGTTGAGGTGACCAGGACAACATAAAGCTAAGCAGGCAGACATGTCTCTGAGTACAGTATTGTATGTAGATTGCTCAGTCCATGAGAATTGTACATCAGTTGTAATATGTCAGACAAGTGAGAATGGGTGACATGACAATTTTATCTTGCTTTGAGTCATAGAAACACTGCCTCATGGTAGTTGTATCATTTCAATCTCTACATGCCGACACATGCAAAGTGGTTCGTTTTAAATACCTGTTGGAAAAATGCAGTCGGAATGGACCATACATTATCATATTAACAAATATCATGGATCCTGGATTTATATTTTTACAGTAATACACTTATAGACACCATTCCAACATTCTTTCTTCTTCTTTCGCGATTTCTAAAGCGCCTGGTGACCCGTAGGCATCCCCGCGCTATTAAACCTGTCGATATCCAGAGGGGGGAAGAGGGAGTGTTTTATTTGGGAAACAGGAATGTTTTGAGTTTCCTGCGGAACACTATGTGGGAGGGTTCCAGACGTAGGCTGAGGGGGAGTAGGTTCCAGGCTGTGGAGGCTTTGACCGAGAAGCGGCGTCCGCCGGAGCGGGCCTTCCTGAATTTGGGCACCGTAGCAAGATGTTCGGCGTCGGAGCGAAGGGATCTTGAGGCTTTATATGGGGTCACCATATGTTTAAGCGCGTCAGGGCCAGCACCATTAATAAGCTTGTGGGTGGTACATAGGGCCTTGAACTCTACTCTCTGGCGCACAGGGAGCCAGTGTAGGGCTTTGAGGGCGGGCTTAGCCGACACTCTAGGGGAAAGGTTCATGATGAGCCTGGCCGCCGCATTCTGGGTGCGTTGGAGTTTGGCCAAGGTGTACTCAGGGGCCCCCAGATAGGTGCATTGCTGTAATCGAGCCGTGCCAAGACAAGGCCCTGGACAAGCAGCTTCCTGGATGGGAGGGGAAGAAGGGGCAGGATCTTACGGACGGACCGCAGCAGACCGAAACAGGTGCCTGCTGTCTTGGTTGCCTGCGTTTTCATGGTGAGGTCCGGTTCTAACCAAACTCCTAGAGTTTTGATTTCGTTTTTAGGAGAGGGGATTTCACCGAAGGTGTCGGGCCAGGACGTAGGCGGAAAGGTCGTGCATTTATTGCCTAGGAGCATGATCTCGGTCTTTGCGCCGTTCAGCTTCAAGGCCGAGTCACACATCCAGGTATGAATGTCCTGGAGACAGTGGAGCAAGCTGTCCGGATGGTTATCCAGGTGGGACAGGGATACGACAAGTTGGGTGTCGTCAGCGTAGTTGATTATTTTTATCCCGTAGGGGGCCACTACGTCTTCCAAGGGCGCCATATAGACATTAAAAAGGGGTGGGCTGAGCGACGACCCCTGGGGAACTCCATTCTTCAGTGGAAGCGGTTCTGACCGGGAGTTGCCGTCCCACACCTGAAAGGATCGATGTGAGAGGATGGATTCGATCCAAGCTCGCGCCGTACCCACAATTCCTGCCTTGGCCAGGCGGTGTAAAAGGACACGGTGATCCACCGTATCGAAAGCGGCGCTAAGATCCAGGAGGATCACTGCCACTGATCCCCCTGAGTCTAGGATACACCTTGCCTCCTCGATGACAGCGAGGAGCGCGGTGTCCGTGCCATGGCCGGGTCGGAACCCAGTTTGGGATTGGCGCAGGATGTTGTTGGTTTCGAGAAATTGGGATAGCTGTGAGTTGACTAGTTTTTCTGCCATCTTACTGATACAGGGGAGCAGTGAGATTGGTCTGTAATTGGACATGTCGTCCGGGTTAAGTTGGGGCTTTTTCAGCAAAGCCTTCACGACTGCGTTTTTCCAGTTGGGGGGGACCGTTCCACCAGCGAGGGAAGAGTTGATAAGGTCCCTGATGATAGGGGCTATGGTGGAGGACACTTTTTTTAGGAATCTGACCGGGGCTGGGTCCAGGGGGGAGCCGCTTTTCATTTTATCAAGCGTGGACGTCACCTCGGGGAGGGAAACTGCTCTGAGAGTTTTCAGCTGTGGACAATTATTTTCATCCGCTGTGGCCAGGATGGGAGGGCTGATGTGAGGAAGGGAGTCCAGTATCCGCAGAATTTTAGAGTCAAAGTATTTGGCCAGATCCTTGCTTCTGTCTGTGGAGGGGGAGTGAGGGGGAGGTGCGGTTGGGATGTTTAGTAATTCTTTGACAATCTGGTAGGATTCTTTGGCTGAGTTGGTCGCGGTTTTTATTCTGTTGTCGTAAAACAGTGATTTAGCTGTTTTCAAGGCAGACTTGTATTGTCTAACCGCGTTGTGATAAGTATCCTTGTTGCTGTGGAGCCAATCTTTCCTCCAAGCTCTCTCAGCCTTTTTACACACTTTGCGAAGGGCTCTAAGATCAGAATTGTACCAGGGAGCATGGCCCTTGGTCTTGTTTTTCACCTCTCGATTTTTGATAGGGATGAGGCTGTCGAGGGAGGAGGAAATCCAGTCTCTGAACTGGGTGTCCGCCGTGGTGGGGTCGGCTGCATGTGGCATGTGGCATGTACTGGAGATTGATACATGTGATCGTGTATGCTACAATACACATTAACACAGACAAACCTGCATCTCTGATTCTTTGAGGATTGCATGTTAAGAAATTGGCAACACAACGGGAAAAGCTGGGTTTGAGGGCAAACATGACATTGAGGTATTGTGACAGTTAGTGAGGTGTAATTTACCTGACTCCACCCCAGGTATCTCTTTCAAGCCTTCAGAATGGTCAAGACCTTCTCCTCCCAGAGAAACAGATGTATTGGGGTGTTGGGAGGAGCACTGCCAGTCTTCTGGCCCTCCAGGTGTTGCTTGGAGGGCAGGGAATGCACCACCCCCTCAGGTTGTTCTATCCCTTCCTATTTTCCTCCTGTGTCCGCTGGGTGGTATCTTCAGCATTCAATCTTTCAACTATTCTGGACCACATTTCCCTTTTCTTACTGAGAGCAGTATGTTGGACTTGTGGTCCAGACAATTGTGGCTCTACTCTTATGATTTCATCAACCATGACTGAAAAATCAGCCCTTGAAAATTTGGATTTTTTGGCATAACATAACTCCAAATTGAAGCAAGTGACAATGAAAAAAAACACCAAGGGATTTGAGAAAAATGTACAACAAAAGTGTCTGGAGAGATGTAAAAGGGATGAGGTAATAAAGGGCTGCCTTCTCCCACCATAAATTAGGGTCTGACTTGCTATGCTGCAGTGGATTGGTAAAGGATCATGGTCTGAAATGGGGTGTGTTTTATAGTGTTATTTGCAGGTGTGTCCACTTGGCCAATTGACATCAGGTGTGTTGTATTCGTATCCAACTATCCAAACAATGGCCACTGCTATGGTGCTTGGTTGAGAGCGTACCGTGGCAGAATGCTGCCATCAGGGGGCCACCAGTTGAACAGTGTTTTTGTAATAGGCTCGGCAGCAACCCGCGGGCCTTACGGCAATGGTGTATGTATCACCAACATTGCAGGCCGCCACGACTCAGGCGGAACACACTTCATTGACGTGGATGATAGTTCAGGCTCCATGCATCGTAATAGCGCGGTAAGAAGACTGCCAGCTCAGCTGTCTACTTGGCACTGCTGCCTCAGCGGTATGGAGGTGAGACCCCCAAACTCGTAATCGGCCCCTTACTTATTAGTTCAAGAGCATGTGAGTCCTCCTTGAGTTATACGGCCTGAAACCTTTCAGGTCAAACATAAAGTTCACTTAAATTCCTATGATCAAACCCCTGGTAGGTGTAACATAGAGCCACCAGGTTAAACCTAGATAAAATGTGTAAACTATTTACCAGTACAAAAACAAATATCAAGTCAAAATGCAACACAATAAAAAACCCACAATACATTTGTAAACCTCAACAACATTTAATAAGAATTAAAACAATTAAAAAACATTAAATCAGGGAGATATGACTATTTAACGTTTCTAAGTTTCTATGGGTGCAGTTTTGTGGGATCTGGGCATGAAAAATGAAGCTGATAACCCTGCACTGAAGTCCAGCTAATCCTAGTGAGTCGGCCTGGTCAGAGATTTTATTTTTGTGTGTAGTCATTTTTTAGGAGTTGAAATCTTCCTCACAAAGTAGGACATGCATTGGACGCGGTCCTATGAAAACTGGTGGTGAAAATCTCAAATCAAGGAAATCCAAATTTCAAGCCCACTGAAATACTCATCAGCCAGACACCTAAACTAGCACTTCACCCTGACAAGGTTTTTATCTTGAGACTTCGGGCCCTATTTAATACTCCATCGTAATGGCAACAGAGTATCTTTACTGCCAAGAATGAGATCCACCCTCCAAATGTAATTGCAAGTGAACCTTAGGATTAATCATGGCAGAGACTACTCCATCTCCATCACAATTATTCCCTTCTGACGGAATTTAGAGGGGTGGAATTACAGATCAGTTTTCACTGCCCGGCATTGCCAGGAAAATCCTGACAGTAAAGGACAGTGAAAATTGCTGAATGTTCCTCTCACTATGGGAGAGGACTTCCATGGTGAAGGGAGCGTTTGCATGTTTTTGTTTTCAAAAAGTAAATTCTGTTTCATAATGATGGCATCTCTGTCAGTGCATTATAAATGACCACCAACTTGGCGGTCATCTATAAATTTGCGTTCCTCCACTGCAGAGTTGGGGGTGGGATTCCACTTTTTGTGTAGTCCACTAATTAGAGGGTGGGGATGTCACCCTGACCAATGGGTAACCCTTCATCGTTTTACAGCGCATCCAGTTTGCCTTACTGAAAACTCTCCCACAGTGCACCATTCTTAATGAAAATCAAGATAGTAACCACAGCAAACTGGTTCTAGGGTCAGCTCCCCTCCTCTTCTAAATGGAGCTAGTATTACTAGTGTGGATACTAAGCTCAAAAGGCTCTTCTTCCCCCAGTCTTACTTTACTCTTTATTATCAATGAGTAGACCTCACCCTAGTCCCTTTCTAGTTAACAGAGTTGCTAGGCTCCACAAATGGTCTTTCCTGTGATAAGTTGAGTAGAATGTCCACACTGAAGCCTTCCTAACAAAAGACCCACAGCATTGTGTTGGTTCTAGGACAAGTTCTCATACCTACTGAAGGGTAAACACTTTGCACTGGTGGTGGCTGCAGGCAGGCTAATGCTAATTAGCCACTGAAGCTTCAGGCAGGAAAAGTATACCTTTCTAAAAGTCACTTTTTCTGTATATTTATCAAAGATGTAATCTCATATTGAATTTTATTTTTAATAAGCAATGAGAAAACAGGGTTTCAATGGACTCTGTAGATTTTTTCAAACCAAAGTTAAAATACTATTACATTAATTGCACTTTAACTTTTCTTTTCTTTAGTTTTTCTCATCAAAAAAGCCAACACACTTATGTAGTGCAAATAGCTTATGTGAACTAGTAACTGGAGGAACCCGGCAATCTTAGGTTTTTACACGTTCCACTTTTAAATACCATCTACCATGCCTTGCCTAATTAGGAGGATATTTATTATTATTTAAAAGTAGGTTTCTCTCATTGCCCTAAAAGGGTTGACAGGTCTTTCTGTATATTTAAAAGTTGCCACAGTCAGGCTACTCATGTCGGCCTCACACCATGTTTTATCCGTCAGCCTGGTGGAAGGCAGAACACATTCTTCAATCCACAGGGATATTTAACTTCCCTGTTATCGATGTATATTCTGCAGAATGCATTACATGCTGGATCTGTTCAAATAACATGCGTTTGCCAATCATGGATACATTCTTGGTATGCCTGAGTGCTATACTGCCAGGTGATGTCCCAACACAGCCTATTCTTTTATCTTTAGATTCCCAGGAGATCCTGAGGGCCTAAGCCATTCTGCTTGTTCAGAATGCATTTGCAGAAAACTAATTTCAAGAGAGACATACAACTTATATTGGACAAAAAAGAATGTCTCTACAGTGCAATGTTCCAACTCCAATCCTCCCTTCTTTTAGGACTTTTAGTGACAGTTGAAAATAGACACCCATAAATGCAAATACAAACAAGTCGTCTGGGCCACCTTCCTTAAACTATGAGGTGCTCAATCTCCTGTTTAGTGTGCCAGTCCTTCTCAACACCACTACAAGTGCAAGAATATTGGAAGAAAATGCAAGGAAGCGTCTGCATAACTGAGAAGTGTCAGGGGCAAACTGTCTTTTTTGCATAACGGAAAAAAAGGACAGCTTTTAAACTTGTAACACATGTTTCCAAATAGATTAACAAATAGTGGTTGACATCTGCATTGGCTGAAGATCTGCTAATCAAGCCTTAGTCATATGATTTGTTTAAATGGCCAAAAAATGTTATCCCAAATTGTCATAACTCATCTAGTAAATCAGCTGTCAGTTTGTAGTAGTATAGAATCCAGCTAATGGGTGCAGGGGTGAGTGAGATACTTTCCCATTTGTATCTTAAAGTATAATATGCTTTTAAAAGTGTATGTTATTGAAGTCGCACTGAAGAGTGTTTTCCAAAGGTGCAACATGAATCAAAAACCTAGGACCAGATGTACTAAGCTTTTTTGCAGTTCCAAACCCTGTGGTTCTTAAAATCACCGGGTTTGCAACTGCATAACTGCCATTTACCTACCTGACAGAGGATTATGATGAAGGATGTCTCCGTCTCGTTCTTGAATCTTTGCAACTATAGTGTTTCTCCAGCACTATTGACCCGAGTATCTTGCTGGCCCCTAAGGTTCTGCAGCAGAATTAGATGTTATCTGTCTGGAAAAAATCCAGTGGACCAGTTACAACTGGTGGTTTCTCCTACTTACTCATTGGAACTTTCCTTTTGTAGTTTGAGGTGAAGGTCATTATGAAAGAGGGGCCAGCTGTTGTTGTCAAGTGGGAATAGTCATTTTGCTATGGATGTGAATTGGAGCACCCAGCCAACTGGAAATAATGAATTCCAAAAACCTCTGCTGAAAATGTGAAGACTTTTCTTCAAAGTAACAATTCACCACAAGACTTTGTTAACAGATGGTGCTTGGTTAATAGTATAGGTATATGCACACTGTGCTAAGCCTACCTGTAAAAGGACACATTGACTATGTTTTCATTTTAGCAGATGTTCCAGCTCAGAAGCATTTGGAACAAAGTTTGAGGATACAATGAGACTGCTCAAATGACATACCTGACCTCTTGGAGTCAGTCTTGTCCACTTTTTCTGTCCTTGCCCTACAGAAGAATCTGTATTTTTAGGGAAAGTTCCCTGTCAATGTGACTACACACATTGAAAAGACCTGTAAAATAGAATCTAATCTGACTATATAAACACGTTTGTCATGCTAGCTTTTCTGAAATGACAGTTATTGATTTTTTAAAAAAAATATCCTTTATTGAATTCACAGGAGAAAAGAAAACATGAATGTTACATCATACATATTTCCACATCTTAGAGATGTCTGCCATGTTCGCGGGGCGCATCACACAATATAGTAGTTCACTGCTTTATACATCATGACAATGATTCATCACAAATGTTCCAACCGTGCTGGCGCAACAAAGGAGATGGCATTACAAGATAAACAATGAAGGAAAAAAGAGGGGGATAAGGAAGGGGGGTTATGGTCATCAAATTTCAAAATGTGGTGCGTGTGTCGAGTTGAGGGTGCATCGATGCATTGGGGGCTCATGGGCGCTATTGAATCGTGTCTATGGGCGTGAGTCCAGCGTTGGGGAGGGCAATGGGTCGGCGGGGGTAGGTGCTGGGCGTGTGGAGGGTGTTGGGTGGGGTATCATCATGGCGGCCAGTGTGGAATGCCGGCAATAGGCGCGCCGATGGCATTTTCCGGGTGGTCGCGTGTTTCCCTGTCGGTGGTACCAGGGTTTTGGCCTATGTGTCCTCTGCTCCGCTCAGTGCCTCCTGGTCTCTCCTAGAGGGGAATCATTTGGGGGGTTCCTTACTAGTTGGCATTCTTTATGAAAGGAGCTTAGCGTCGCATCCCACAACGTCACGATTGGGAACTGTCTCAGTCCCGCCGTTTCCTCATTATGGAGGGTGGTGCTTTCCGCTCTCGCCCAGTTGTCTAGGGAGGTGCGCCAGTGTTCCGTCAGGGGTGGAGTAGCTCGCTTCCAGTGTTTTGTGATCAGTCGTTTGGCCGTGAGGAGGCCAAGGTCCCAGAAACGAGAAGGTACTTTATTATGTTTGGTCCGCTTGTATAGGCCTAGTAGGCATGCCTCCCATGTGTGTGGTATCGGCATGGCTGTGCATCGTTCTAGTATCGGTAGCACAGTCCGCCAGTATGTCTGAATCTGAGGGCATCGCCACAGCATATGTAGCAAGTCTGCTCCCTCCAGTGCACATCTCGGGCAGCAAGCTGCGGCACCCGGGAAGTACTGGTTAATTTTGTCAGGTGAGAGCTAGCCCTATGCAGTATATAGAACTGAATCAGTTTGAAGCGCGCGTTGCGGGGAATGTTTTTGGGGCCCGTTAGTACCATTGTCCACTCCTTATCCATCCAGTCCCGACCCCTGTCAATTGCCCATTTATCACGTAGTGGTTGTAAAGTGTGTTGCGTGTGCGACAATAGTGCCTGAGTCAGCCAATGTACCACATGTGTGCCGTTCCCCATGACATGTAGGCTCTGTATCAATTGATGTGTAGGTAGTTCCTCAGTGATGTTACCCCACCGTTGTGTGTATGCCATAACTATGGAGGCGTGTTGTAAGAACTGTCCCGCTGGGAGACCCGTGTCATTGGCCAGTGTCACGAAAGGTATCAGGGTACCCTCGGAGTACAAGTCCGCCATGGTGTCCACTCCTGTGCGTGTCCAGTGTTCCAGTGCTGCTTCAGTGACAACGGAAGTGGTCTTGGGGGTGCCTAGGAGCGGGAGTGCTGGGGCATATGGTTTGGTGTGTTTTGTGAGTCTTAAGCTCCTGGCGTAGCATCTCACCGCCACATCTACATGTGGTTGTGACGTTTTCCTCGGGTGTGCCAGGGGGTGGAATAAAGCATGTATCTGTGTGGAGGACAGCACATCTGTTGCCGTGGCCGTGTCTTCCAGGTTTTTTCCCACGAGCCAGGCAGCTACCCACTGTAGCTGTGCAGTTAGATAGTAGAGTTCTAGGTTCGGTACTGCGAGGCCACCATCACTGACTGGCGTATACAGTTTCTGCAGGGCCACTCTGGGTCTCCCAGTGTTCCATATCAGGTCCCTGATCATGGTTGCTAAGTCTCTGAAGGTGCGGCCTGTACGTATACCGGTATGTTGGCGAAGTAGTATAGGAGTCTGGGTAGAACAATCATTTTCGTCAACGTCACTCTGCTCGGAACATTGAGCGGCAGAGTCTTCCAGAAGGCGATTTGGGACCTTATGGATGTTATGGCGCGTGTTAGGTTGCCGTCCAGGATATCCGGGGGTGTTCTGTAAATATATATTCCCAGATACTTGAATGTGGTTTGATGCCACGGGCAATTGTTCGCCATTAATCCTAATGTCAGGATCTGGAATGTCGGGATTGAAGGAATACGCCCCTGATTTGGCCCAGTTCACTTTAAGGCCCGACATGGTCTCGAAGGACCTGAAGATTTCTGAGAGTTCCGGCGGTATTTGGGTGAGGTCCCTGACATCCAAGAGTAGGTCGTCCGCATATAGCGAGACAATGTGTACGCCGTCTGCTAGTGGGATGCCCCAGTGCTTGCCCTTGTTGCGCAATACCTCAGCGAGGGGTTCTATCGCCAGCGAAAAGAGCAGTGCGGACAGTGGGCAGCCCTGTCTGGTGCCGCGTCGCACCCTAATGGCGTCGTATAGCAGCTTACCCATGCGGACTCGCACCACGGGGTGTCTGTACAGCAATCCGACCAGTTCAATATAGTCATCCCCTAGCTCGAACCTGCGCAACACTGACAGCAGGTAGGGCCATTCGACCGAATCGAATGCCTTCTCTAGATCCAGAACCAGGCAACCTGATCTTGGCCAATCCTGTACTGCGTATGTTTGCACCCGGAAGAGTCTCCGTATGTTTTGGGAGGTGCATCTAGTGGGCACAAAAACGTTCTGGTCACTGTGTATCAAGGCGGGCACCAGGGCTGCTAGGCGCTGGGCCAGAGTCGACGCCAGTATCTTATAATCTGTGTTCAGCAGCGCTAGAGGTCTATATGAACCTAGGAGTGTGCCATCTCGACCCGGTTTAAGAAGGGACACCAGGGTCGCCTCATTCATCGACTGGGGCAAAGCCGAGTCTTCCAGTGCCGCTGCATATACCCTGAGGAGCTCCGGGATCAGATATCGGAACAGGCTTTATAATATTCCGCTGGCAGCCCATCTGGGCCGGGGGCTTTGCCATTCGAGAGGGCAAAGATGGCCTCATGTAGCTCATCTGCTACCAACGGTGACCCCAGGTCGTCTCGTTGGTCATCCGTTAGGGCAGGCAGCGCGACATCGTCTAGATACGCATCTATGGTGGGTGGTGTTGTCAGAAGATGGGACTCATATAGCGCACTATAGTGCGCCACAAAGGCCTCGTGGAGTTTTGCCTGGGTGTGCACCTTCGGGCCAGCAACTGGTTGTATCGCCGTCACGGGCGTTGTGCGCTCCTCACGTTGTATCAGCCAAACCAGCAGCTTACCAGGTTTGTCCCCGGTGTGATATGTGCGAGCTGAGTGGGCCGTGTAATTAATATGTTTCAACCTGTCAATCAGCCTGTCATGTTCCGCCCGCGCATCTAATAAGTCAGTGTCCGCGTCTGCAGGTGCTGCCTGTTCTGCTTGCAGCAAGCCCGATTCTAAGCGTCTGAGGTCTGCTTCTAATTGTCATTGGGAGTGGACCTGAGTGCCTAGACATTGTCCCCTGAGGACCACCTTAAAAGTGTCCCATTCAATCTGTGGTGTCGATGCCGTGCCAGAGTTGTCCTTGAAATATTGTGCTGTTTGTGTGCTTATGGAGCCTCGAAATGGGCCGTCTAGTAGTAGGTCAGGCTGCAACCTCCATGTGGGTATCGGGGTCTGTGGTTGCTCCCATGTCAGATCCAATAGATGTGGGTTGTGATCAGAGTGTGTGCGGCCCATGTAGCAGTTGTCCGTGACATGTGGCAGGATCTCACTGGTCACCATGTACCTATCAAGGCGTACATGTAGGGTGTGAGCTCCTGAATAATATGAGTATACTCTAGAGTGTGGGTTACGAGTGCGCCACGTGTCATGTAGATCCCACTGTGTGGACCATGCCTGGAGTGTGTTCGCAGTATTTTGTGCCTGTGAGTTGGGTGGTGGAGGGTGGGAGCGGTCCAGGGCTAGATCTAGTGAGCTGTTGTAGTCCCCGCCGAGCACCCAGGAGATACCATGCCAGGGGGCCAACGTGTACGACAGTTGGGCCAGGAAATCCGTCAGCCCTGCGTTGGGTGCATACACAGAGGCCAGTACCAGTGGGTTCCCATCCAGCCTGCCGTGGACTACTACGTACCTCCCCCCGGGGTCTATGTGTACGTCCAGTGTGGTCCACGGAGTGCCCGGCCTGACCCACACCAATGTCCCCTTAGCATAAGACGAGAAGCCCGTAGCATATAATTGTCCACGCCATCTGCGACGTAGTGTAGGAGTTTCCGTGGCGCTAAGGTGTGTTTCTTGTAGGAGGGCGATTTATATTTGGTGGCGTTTGAGGTACGAGTAGATTTGGTAACGCCGGGACGGTGTATGTATACCCCTCTCATTCCACGTACATATCTTAATGGCTGACATTACATCATGTTATTAACCTCCCCCTCCCAGACTGCCCACCACCCACGCGTATCCCACGCCCGCCATCGAGCAAACATTCCCTGCAATCAAGTAGACACTTGAGTTGGCACACCACTTCACACCACTTCACTGAAACCAGAGGAGGGGAAAGAAACATGGCTAACGGAACAATAAGCCAATGAACATTATAAACATTCAGAATACCAAAAGGTCGGATGCGAAACGTGCTCCCGTCCATACTCTCTAGGAGAGCAACAAAGTTTAAGTCTAAGGGGGTGGTTGTGCTATGCGCACTTGATCAGTGGTTTTGAGTCAGTAAAGTTATTGCATGAAGGCCCTCTGCCTTCCCGGGAGGAATGTGCCAGTCTAAACCGCCCTTGCATACAGGGAACCCCATTTGTACATGCATTAAACACTATACTTTACGTGTCCAAATTGAGCTGCTACCAGGCGAAAGGTCTCTGCAGCTGCACCCCGGCCAAGTGCGGGCACCCAGTGTCGATTCTTGGTCTCTTGCCCACTGAGGAGGCTCCTGGCGTGTGTTTGCCACATGTCTGACTTTCAGGGTCAAGGGTGCATTTCGCTGCTGTGTGTGCTCCCTGCTGGTTTTTGGCAAATGTGCCTAAAGATTGCCGAATTTGCTGTGTAGTTAGCTGATGTATTCCGCCGTTTGGGGAGTGACATCCGGTCGTTCCTCCGATGCTGGGGAGTCCGGCACACCATAAATGGCTTCGTCGTCACTGGGAAATTCCTGCGCGCCGCCGCCCGCCACGACGCTCTGCGCAGGAGATCTGCTGAGTTCCATCACTAGGTGGAGGGCATCTTGTTTCTCCTGCCACGTGGTGTCCGCTGGAGGGGAAGTTCTGGTCTCTTTTCGTGCCCCGGCCTGTGGCTTCTGGCGGGGTCCACGCCTTCTTCTGTTGCCTCCGGATTGTCGCCGGGGCGCAGGTCCTGCAGTCGTTCTGGGGTATGTATCTACTCCACTGTCCAGCCATGATTCCACATCTGTGGGGTCTGTGAAAAAATGAGTTTGCTCCCTGGCCACAACTCTCAGTTTCGCAGGAAACAGCAGAGAGTATTGCAGGCCTAACTGTCTCAGGCGTTTTTTCACCGCCATGAAGGAATGTCTTTGCCGCTGTACCTGTACGGTGTAGTCCGGAAAGAACATTACTGACGCATTTTCAATCCGGATCTCTTGGAGTTTGCGCGTTTCGCGCAGTATGAAGTCTCGGTAGTTCATTATGCGGAGCAGCATGGGCCTCGGGTTGGAGCCTGTTGTTAGAGGTTTGGTGGGGACTCTGTGAGCACGTTCTATTGCGAAGTGCGGGGAGAGCGATCCCTCCGGTAGTATGTCCTTCAGCCACTGTTCCATGTGCTCCTCTGGGGTTCTCCCTTCCCATTTCTCCGGGACCCCGACCAATCGCACGTTATTCCTGCGTGTCCTACCTTCCGCATCCTCGGCTCTGTCCTCCAGGAATTCCACCCTGTTCAATAAATCCTGTATTTGCTTGTGCGACTGGTTGGCTTGAGGTTGAAGCGCCTGTATAGTGCCTTCCAAAGTCGTGGTGCGTTCCGCCAGTTTCTTATGGTCCGCCCTCAGGTGCGTCAGGTCTATGACCACGCTATCAATTTTAGTGGCCAGGGAGGTGCGGGTCATTTGTATGGATTCTTCTAGCCTCTCCATTGCTGCCAGCATGGTGTCTAGCTTCGCTGCTGGATCGTTGCTCTTCCCGGACTTGTCCATCTTGCCCTTTGAGTTCACGCCGCCGGTCCCGGTTCGTGTTCTAGGTCCGTTAGACATCTGTGCCACGGCGCTGCTCACGCTTTAGCGGCGTGGTCCACCCCCAGAGGGCCAGCCAATGCGTGCGTTTGTCGTGTGGCGGGACAACGGACTATCTCCAAGTGCTCACGGCCTGTGGGTGGGCAGGCACCCGTGTCTGTGCCCTCGTGTCGTCAGGGGGACTGCCCGGTGTCCACTACGGCCAGGGTGGGGGTGAACTCAGCAGGCAACAGCAAGGGAAAATCAATTATTTATTTAATGTACCCTCATCGTTGTCTGTCATGTATAACTGCCCACACCATGCAGCACCGCTCTTACCTGCACTGGCCGCTCCTGATGACCCTACTACTGGGGCATGCTATTTCTGGGGGCTGAAGGGCAGGACTTCTTTTTAGAGGGCGTAGGAATGCAAAGTCGCTGGACCAAACCTCATACATCTGTCTGACAGTCAATGAAAATGGAACCTCAAGATTGTTTGCTTTGCTGGCAGATGCTTGAAGATCACTAAAGGACCAGGCCAAAATCTTTAGGACCAAACCTAGAGCTCGTTCACAGTCAACAGGGTGTAGTTTTTATAATTATTTAGTTTATCCTCCTGAGTGCCCTTCAGGAACCTCTTAAGTCAAGTGTACTACCTCTGTAATGTGATTAACATGAATGGTTCATCAAGAGCCCTTAAGAATTAAACCACCAGAAGGCTTTTCAAGAATGTCTTGCAAACCTCTAAAACCAGGCATTTTTTTCATGTTTCTGTTAAGAAAAGTTCTAGAATCTGCAAAGATCCACACAATTGCTATCACCCAGCATTCCAGGATGTCTTCCTATAAAAACAGTACCCGAGTTTAGGGGTTCGGTGTATGACACACAATAACAATTGTGACGATATAAAGTTATCCTGGTCTTTGATTACCTCTGGTTTGATGGATTGGTGAATGGCCCAGACACATAAGTGAAGTTTCATTTTAATCAGGAGGTGTGGAACATGGGGTGCTAGGAATGTTGTGAATCAACACAGATACAAGAACTTTCACTCGCAGAAATATGAGGTAAATGTGTAAAATGTTTGAAGTTAGCAGGGAATTCTGGGTAAGAAAACATTGTGGGATCCACATAGGTCATATTCCTTTGGGACATCCCAGTTTTCGAGTTTTTTGTGAGTAGTGCTTGTTTTTCTGGAACAAAACAACAAGTATGTATTTGTGAGAACAGAAGGGTCTGATGGATGAAACGGTCAATTAATTTTGTGAGTCAGCCATCAGAGGAAAAAGTTACAAATGGCAACTTTATCTTTTTATTTGAATTATTATTTTCTTGGGAAAAACCATGAACGAACTAAAACAAATTATATTTTGCTGAATTCAGCTTTTGGCTATGTTTCAGAAATGTATAGCTTTCCAGTTTCAACACTGGGTTTCGTATGTGTTGCCACACAAAATACAACTACATACAAACCATAAGTGGAAAAATATGATTTAAAGTAACATTATAAAAAATGCAAAAACTTTGTTAGAATTTTTGCTTGTTCCTGAAAGATGGATAGTTTGTGATCTTTACATTACAAACCTTTTGTTGATGTCACTTTTATAAGAAAGAAACATATGCCTTTTTGAACAGCAGATTTTCAATTTTTTAAACAAAAATCAAAATGCTGCAACTTTTCGCCTATTTGCTCAGTTCTCTCCAGGGGAATCCAAAAACCCTCAGCATCTTTAGGATCCTTAACATGTGAAAAATAAAGGACAATAATTTGGCCTGGATACCTTTTGTGAAAAAAGTTAGGAAGACTTAAGCATGAATTTCCATAACATCAAAAAAGGGTTTACCAGTATCGGAGGGAAAAACCACAGCACCCAAGCGGGAAGAAATTTTGACCATCATGATCTAGAACAATAGTGTTAGTATGCAAAATGTCAGGAAAATTACATCAAATTGCACATCATCATGAAAAATGCATTTCATGCACAAAAAAGTAAGCAAAGACCTATTTTGCATTAAAAAATACCACAATGTAGCATGCTGCATGATGTAGGCGTGTGGCCATTTTGATTAGGGTGTGACTGTAGCCTGAAACTGCCTGCCTCTTGATCCCTAACTAATAACACCAATCCTTCTCCACTCATCTCATTACTGTCTGTCTTTTCCATTTTTTCCAATTTTTCTAATTTTTCGTCTCCTTTCCTTGGACTTTCATTATTAATTATTTCTGTCTGCTTTGCTTGTTTCTTTTCAACACCCACCCATCCCCAATTATGGCAGAGGTAGGCAGGGAGCCCTAGCATATCCACTTCCAGTCCTAGACCTGCCCCAGAGCTGCCAACCACTGCTGCACTTGAACGTTTGGCACATAGGGCACAAACAAACATCTGAACGCCTGTCACACTCACCAAATGAATGGTGATTTAACATGATTCAGATATGATGGAAATATATGACTAAAACGTTATTTCCTGTTTGGTCAGTGTGCTTATTTTATACTGGTATAGATACCATTATCCTGGTACCCGCGCAGGGACGGATTCTCTAAGTAATGCAATAGGAAATACTATATCAGTGTGTATTTCGTTCCGACAGAACCATTATTAACAGTTCCAGTTCTAAGGATAAGCAAGGATAGTGCTTCTCATATAGACCAAAGGGAGGCAAATCAATGAGCGCATCTTCAGAGTCCGCATAACTTTGCTAGGACAGGAGGAGGACGAAATATATGATAAGTATAGGCTGACTGACCAAATGATACATGATCTAATCAATGAATTGGACCCCATCCTGCAACAACAGACTCATAGGACCAATGCAATTCCAACGCATGTCATGATGTTATGTTGCCTACATCTACTGGCGTCAGGCACTTTTCAGGGAGTAATTGCAGTAGCAGGAGGTGTGTCGAAAAGTGCATTGTCACGAATATTTGAAGCGTTCCTTGATGCCATGATGGTCCGGATACACACACACATAAGTTTCCCTACCACAGCCCATGAAATTGCAAAGACCAAGCAGGAGTTTTACCAAATTGCTGGCTTCCCCCAAGTACTGGGTTTTATTGATTGCACCCATGTGGCAATATGTCCCCCTGCAGCTCAGGAATATTTGTATAGGAATAGGAAATTTTATCACTCCCTCAACATTCAGGTTGTGTGTGATGCCAAAAACATCATTACGGACATTGTGTCACAATTTCCTGGCAGTGCACATGATTCATATATCTTCAGGCAAAGTGGCATTCAGACCCGTCTAGAAAGGGGAGAGTTTGGAGAGGGACATTTGCTAGGTAAATATGTGCAACACATCATTCCATTTCTTGTACAAATGTTAATGTCAAACAACTACTGACAGCCTTTCATACCTCACATGTAGGTGACAGCGCATACGCCTTGCGGAATTACCTGATGACACCATATCTCAATCCTGCCACTGCCGCACAAAGGAGATACAATGCAGCGCATATCTCAACAAGGAACGTGATAGAGCGAACATTTGGGCTGCTGAAGAGCCGATTTAGACGCCTTCATAAGACCGGAGGAGCAATGAAATACAATCCCGTAAAATGCTGCAAGATAATGGCAGCATGTTCCATGCTACACAACATAGCGACAAAGGGAGGTTTGGAAATTGAGCTGTCTGACAGTGACTCTAAGGATGGGAACCAACAAGTGCAACACCACCCTGCCCTACAAGGATCAGGCGCAGCAGAAGGGCGCAGGCACAGATTGGCGATTACACAGAATTACTTCTAAGGTGAGTAATGATGACACAAAAACAGTACATGCTATGAAAAGTATACTTTATGTGAATGAATCGTGACTAATGTCACAAGACTTTTGGCCAAAAACAATAAATCTAAATTTCTAAAGAAATGTACTTGAGAGTCAGTTAATAGGTCACGTCGTAGCTATGGTTAAGTTACCATTTAAAGACGAATTTGAGCAAGGGAGCCTAGCATTTTTTTCCTCGAACACCCAGACGTCTGTCTGCGGCAGCATCTTCTTGCCTTACGTTTGTAGTGGATAGAGTGGCGCTGTGTGTATTGCGTCCCACTGCACTTGCAACAGGCATTGTTATACTGCTCAGGCTTGAGACACACTCACTGCTTTCTTCCTGTGCAGTCATGTTCACTCTGCTGGTAGATGCATTCATCATCTCTACCGCATTTGTCACTTGATCTAGTTCTTTCGCAACATCTCCGCTCCAATGACAGATTTTGGTCTTGGCCAGCCTAATGTTCGACTTTCCTTGCTGTTTGAGCAGCTGCATCAGTTGCCGGTGCTGTCTATTGCGCGATGCATGCCCCTCATGCATGACCTTTGTCAGTTCCTAGACACTACTGGCCAGTACTTCATGTTGCCTGGCATCTTAGCTATTTCCTCCTTCACTAATCGAGTGTTCTTGCCCTGCAGGCGATGTGAACGGAGCATCTGTCCCTCCAAGCCACCCCAGACCGGATTTGTCAACTCCACCTTCTGTGGTCTGCGTGCTCTGTGTCTTCTCCGTTGCATTTTGCGATTGCCTCTCCGGATCTGTGTTGGTGTGGGTGTGGCGCTAAATCTATGACGTACACTGACCACAGGTGCAGCACTGACCTCATCATTAGACGCCATGGGACGCAGTGTTGGGACAGGTGACCTACGGGAATGAGGCACACTTGACTGGGTAGTTGGCAGACCTGGTGTGTCCTCATGTTCTGATGCGCTGCTGTGGTGCATTTCCAGACCATCACTGTCCCCGGCCTCATCACGTTCTGCATCTGTGAGGTTAAACAGTGCATAACAGCATCAATCTATGCTTGTGAGGTTATGTCACAGTTCACAATTAATACATTTCATGTTCTTTTGAACATCTGCTACACTATTTAAAACCGTTTTTGGCATGTGTGTGTGTGTGTCATTATAACTACTTGGACTGACTACAACTCCCATGATGCACTTCCCTAAGTAATGGAATTCTAGTACATGCTTTACAGTGTGCGCTTGCGCTGTGCTGAGCTGATATCCTGACTTCAGTAATTGGGACAATATAAACATGCATTCCTCTTACCTTCAGACGTGTGTGCAGCTCCTGAGGTGTCCAGCTGCGTGACACCAACAACAGCTTCTGGCTGGATTGTTGACTCCACCAATTCGTCCATGGGAGTGTTTCCAGTGTCTGGTACGGTGCCCCCTCCTGTCTTATGTGCCTCCTTCAAACGGTCTGCAATGCGCGCCTTGGCACGACTGCGCAGGTCGTACCATCTCTTTTTCAATTCCTCTGTGGTACGGTGAGTCACCCCAATGGCATTGACTCGATTCTGAATCCTGATCCATATCTTTCTTTTTTCCTGCTCAGGTACCTTCAATGAAGCTTTGCCAAACAGCTTGTCATTGCTGTGCACTACACCCTCAATTAGAGTTTCTATTTCTTTCTCTGAGAATTTAACTTTTCTTTTCCTAGCACTTTGGCTGTCCTCTGCTGGATTTTCAGGCTCCATTTTTAAGTTCTTTTCAGGTGTACTCAGTCTCTCTCCCTCTCACTCTCCTCTGCTCCCAGAGCCAGCTCCCTCCTCCCCCTGAGCCTCAGCACTGAAAATGAGGCTTGGACAGCAAACTTCTGATGTCATCAATGTGCGACCCCGGAAATTGCGAAATCGCAATTTGCTAAATCGCAATTTACGAGTTCGCAACACAAGAAATCGCTATATATTCTGCAAATTTGACCAATTCCTTATTTTTTCGCTATTTTTGTGATGCATCGCGTTTTGCGATTCCTTTTTTGCGATTCCTTAAAAATCGCAATTAAGGAACCGCAAACTCTTTAATGATGCATGTACCTGTATGTGTTTAGGGTAGGCTTTAGGGTGAGTAGTGTTTTTTCTGTGATAAGGGCATTTTTTAGGGTTAAGGGTGGGTATGGGTTTTTGAGTGGCAAGGGACATTTTGGGGTTTAGGGTGGTTATAGGTGTTTGGGTGGCAAGGGTAATTTTTGGGTTTAGGTTAAGCAAGGGTTTTTAGGTGGCAAGTGAATTGAAAGTGAAATTTTAGGTTTTAGGGTGGGTATGGGTTTTAGGGTGGCAAGGTAATTTTTAGGGTTTAGAATGGGAATGGGTTTTGGGGGAAGGGAATATTTAGGGTTTAGGGTGGGTATGAGCCTTTGGGTGGTAAGGGAATGTTTAGTGTTTAGGGAGGGTATGGGTTGAGGGGTTGTGGGGCTTTAAAGATATATATGTGTATTTTCTTTATATATATGTATACAGCAAATTATTATGTATTTATGCATGTGCAAATATATAAAAGAACACACACACACACATATATATATATTTTTTGTACAACAAAGGACGCAGCACTACAGAGCTGGATTATGCACAATTTATTCTTGGCAACACACTCAACCAACGCGTTTCAGCCCTCACACAGCTTTTTTCATGGTTAGTGAGTCCTTTCTTTGTTACCCTTCTTATACCCACGTTAGCCTTAATGGGGCATTGTGGGATTATTTTGCATGGTATTTGTACTTTCTGTAATTAAACTTGGTTTTCAAATTCAACGTTCTGATCAGCATACTATTCAAGGCAGTTTATGTTAATTGCATTATATTTTGTGCATTTAAATCATGACAATCACCTGAATAGTACCCATGCACCCACTGTTTTGTTAGTTCCTTGCTAAACTAGATTGATGACAGGAAACAGATGTTATCAATTTAAGTCATCACAATCACCGGTATTGTACGCGTGTACCCAATGTCTAGTTTGTTCCTTGTTTAACAGATATTGTCAACCTTAGGCGTTGGATATATTGTCCACCATAATTTGTCATTCTGGTTTTGATTCCAAGTCTGGTACCCCTTCAAGAGAAACTCAATTTCATAGTTCACAAAAATGTTTTCAGTCCTTCTGAGTGATTCCTTATTTGATTTTTTATCTATGCCATATTTTATTCAATGTGTACATAAAGTTTCTCATCAATATTGATGCCTCTGTGGGTCTTTGTCCTGAGTCTGATGAAATAACGTGAATCGATTTGGTGCAGCTTTTTAAATCTCCTCCACATTCTCCTGCAGGTAATATATAGATTCCATACTAGCTGATTTTTCTCCAGTCTCCATTCTGAAACTGCACCATGTGGTTTGCAGTTGTCATGTCCCTATTCTTCACCGCACGTATTTGTTCAAGGATGTGCTTTCCAGCATGCCGGTAGTGCTGCCAATATATTGCATTCCACAATTGCACTCAATTATGTAGATGGCAAAGCGAGATGTAGAAGTGATATTTTGATCAATGTCAATCATATTTCCGTTGGGTTCCACGATTGTTCTCACATTTTTTCCTATTTTGCAGGCCTTACATGGGTTACATATCTTGAAGCACTTTTGCTGATCTGTAAGCCAGTTTGTCAGTTGGCTTTCCTGAAAGATGCTTTTGACAAGTATGTCCTTCATGGCTTTTGTTTTCCTGTATGAGACCACAGGTTTCTTGTCCCAAGACTTTCCCTATGCCTGGATCTCCAGCAATTAAATGCCAAAATGTCTTGATTTTGTTGATTACTCTCCCGCTTTCTTTACTGTATGTGGTGATAAACCTAGGTGCCCCCTGCTCGATCTTATCATCTGTTTTTGTTTTCGGGATCTAGGTTTCCTCTCTCGGTATTTTGACAATTCTTATCTTACATTACTTTAATGTTCTTCACTGTACCCTCTTATTCTGAGTTTGTCCATTGTATCCTGGATCTTTACCTCAGCATCTTTTTTTTGGAACAGTTCTGTTTCATGCTCTTGAATTCCCCATAAGGGATGCTTTCTAACAACGGTTTGGGGTGAAAACTTGTCCAGAGTAGGATGCTTTTAGTTGCAGTCTTTTTTCTAAACAGCGTGGAGTATTTTTGATCATTTTCAATAAAAACTTTAGTGTCTACTTCTGGTACATGTGAATGACAGGCTGATGTGATTGGTATTCAATTTCTGATAGTACTCCTTAAAATCCATTCCATATTAAACACAGATAATCGATATATTGGACTCACAGAATGATTTGTTCTAATTCCTCCTGGTTGTCCGTACTCCACGCTATTGTTCTCTCCCACTATCCCTTTGCAATATTCATGTAATTTGGGGAAAAAGAGATGCCCATGGCAGTGCAAAAGATGCTATTTGTGAGACATATCTCAATCATTTTTGGATGTTTTTGAGTGTGTTTTAATTCCGTAATATTCAGTTGTCTTAGGAAGCAGTTGCATGCCTCCAGACCCACTTCTTGCCTGATGGACGTGTATAAAGATACTATGTCTATTGTTACCAGAAGATACTGATGGCTCCTGGTTATACCAGTTAGGATCCTAAGAAAACCTCACGTGTCTCTTATGTACGATCTCATGCTTAGAGCAACAGGTGCAAGGAATTTCTCCACATATTGTGATAGATTTTCATAAAGCGAATCACACGAGGAGGCAATGCGCCTCCGGCGGATGTTGGAGCGTCTTATGTATTTTAGGTAGAAAATAAATTGTTGGAATTAAAAGGAAGTCTTTGGTGAGAAATTTCAATTTGTAATCGCTGATGCGATTCTCATGAAGGAGAATTGAACCTACCCCTGATGAAGGGCTCATTTAGCCCGAAATGCATTGGGTTCTTCGAACATGCATATGATTTGTATCTTCCATATTATGCTTCAGAAAATGGAATGCTCTTTTGAAATCGAAAAAGTCCAGGATGATTGATTAAATCCTGAGGAATTTGAATACCTTGTGGTTTTAAACTTTATTTTGCGCATGTAAGAACATTTGGTTTCATTGACTAATTTGAGAAGTCCAGCCCCTCTGGACATTGATTCAGAAAAGGGGGGTGGTGATGGACACAGTATCTGAATTAAGCAGAACACTCCTACCCAGTCCAAAGATCAGGGCTTGATCCATCACCGTTTTTTAGCTCACTGCACCATCCCAGCTCAGAAGCTGGCTACATGCATATTAGTCTGTCCCTGGCCCAGTGCATCATGGGAACAGGGCAGACCAAACTACCAAGCCAATTCTTATACTGGAAAGGAAACAAGCTTCCGGGGACCGGTTTCTGGCATTTCAGCCATCTTTGCCCGGCTTGCTTGAATCCTGATGGTGCAGTGAGCAAGGGACTCATATCTGAGTATACCCTTCCATGCTTGTGGTGGACAAAACGATTCAGAAAAGGGGGCTGGTGATGGACAGAGTATCTGAATTAAGCAGAACACTCCAACCCAGTCCAAAGATCAGGGCTTGATCCATCACCGTTTTTTAGTTCACTGCACCATCCCAGCTCAGAACCTGGCTACATGCAAATTAGTCTGTCCCTGGCCCAGTGCATCAAGGGAACAGGGCAGACCAAACTACCAAGCCAATTCTTATACTGGAAAGGAAACAAGCTTCCGGGGACCGGTTTCTGGCATTTCAGCCGTATTTGACCCGGCTTGCTTGAATCCTGATGGTGCAGTGAGCAAGGGACTCACATCTGAGTATACCCTTCCACACTTGTGGTGGACAAAACGATTCAGAAAAGGGGGGTGGTGATGGACAGAGTATCTGAATTAAGCAGAACACTCCTACCCAGTCCAAAGATCAGAGCTTGATCCATCACCATTTTTTAGCTCACTGCACCATCCCAGCTCAGAACCTGGCTACATGCAAATTAGTCTGTCCCTGGCCCAGTGCATCATGGGAACAGGGCAGACCAAACTACCAAGCCAATTCTTATACTGGAAAGGAAACAAGCTTCCGGGGACTTGGTAGTTTGGTCTGCCCTGTTCCCATGATGCACTGGGCCAGGGACAGACTAATTTGCATATAGCCAGGTTCTGAACTGGGGTGAAGCAGTGAGCTAAATAATGGTGATGGATCAAACCCTGATCTCTTGACTGGGTAAGAGTGGTCTGCCTAATTCAGACACTCTGTTCATCACCACCCCCTTTTTGAATCATTTTTGGCCACCACAAGTGTGGCGGGTATACTCAGACATGAGTCCCTTGCTCACTGCACCACCAGGATTCAAGCAAGCCGGGCCGACGACGGCTGAATGCCAGAAACCGGTCCCCGGAAGCTTGTCTCCTTTCCGGTGAAGAATTAGCTTGGTAGTTTGGTCTGCC
Source organism: Lissotriton vulgaris (assembly GCF_964263255.1). Taxonomy (NCBI): domain Eukaryota; kingdom Metazoa; phylum Chordata; class Amphibia; order Caudata; family Salamandridae; genus Lissotriton; species Lissotriton vulgaris. The sequence goes on from NC_141694.1 coordinate 1,538,152,306, forward strand.
CTGTTCCCATGAGGCACTGGGTCAGACTAATTTGCATATAGCCAGGTTCTGAACTGGGGTGATGCAGTGAGCTAAATAACAGTGATGGATCAAGCAATGATCTCTTGACTGGGTAAGAGTGGACTGCTTAATTCAGACACTCTGTTCATCACCACCCCCTTTTTGAATCGCCTCTGGACATTGAAGCAGTGCGCCAAGGGGACGAATCCCTGGGAGGCGAACACTTTTCCAGAGATTCTCATTATGCCATAGATGTAAATGTAGGTCTATTGTCATTTTATTTATGGGATTATTTTTGATTCTACAATAGTTGGTTGTATCATTCAATTTTCTAAGAGCCTCCTTGACATAATCCTATGTATCCATCAGTACGATGTTTCCCCCATAATCAGCAAGCTTTATTGTAATCTTTTTATTCTCAATTAGGTTTTTGATTGCTTCCCGTTCCTTGTTGGTTACATTTTCTGTTTGGTTTAAATTCATTGCTTTTAGCATTTTGTCTAGTTCTTCAATTATTTCATCTGAGAATAGGTCAAATTTATTTCCTGGAGACAGAGAGGGACAGTATTTCGATTTCTTCTTTAAACCACTTTCAAGTCTTTTATCCGTTTGAGTGTTTAGATGTTCCAGTACTTTCTCCTCTGTCATCTCATCGTCATTTAGATTGTATAGTAAATCAAACATGGTTTTAAGGTCAAACATTTGGTCTATCGTAATCACTGGTTCATTTGGATCTTGTACTGATTCTTCCCTTTGTCTTACTCCTTGTTTGTTGGCATGTACCTTCGCCAACTTGAGCTTTTGTATGTACTTATATAGATCAATCCTGACCTGTGTAAAGTAAGCAACATCAACCTAATTGTAAACCTCTCAAAGCATACACTAACACAGGGAGAAACAACGTTACTGAATAAAGGCCTATCGTTTTGTCCTGAAAGCCACTACAACTACACACAGCACTGGAGTCTCGGGTCCTTTGTTCTGAAACATTTAAATCAGGGCCAGGATCCAGCCCCTACGCTGAGCACCCACTGTTAAGCGTGCTGAATTGTGAAGGGATCACATTGGAGGTAATATATATATGACGAGGCTGCAATAAATTAAGACCTGCCAAACCACGCAAGTTGGTGTCCGTTTCCCTTGCTTTGAAGCATTGCCGGCTGGTGTGCAAAAGGCGATTTGGGAAAACTATTTGTATATAAACGATCTTGAACCTCCAGCTAGTGGCGAACAAAGACCAGCGAATCCCAAAGAAAGGCAAAGATGTTTTATTGCACCAGGTTCAAAAAGCACGCAGCGGACTGACGCGTTTCGGGCGGATGCCCTTGATCACAGTGAAATGCAATTTAAAATGCCTTATTCTTATATGCTATAGTGCACACCATGTGACATATAGACATAAACAACATACTATAAAGTGAACATGGCTCCATGAATGGAAATTTGAAAGGTCTCCTTTCATTCAAATTACTATATAACAATTCCACAATAGTAATTTAAAACAAACATATTTCTGATTAAATTCATTAATAAAAATGTATACCTGCATAAATGCAACAAAAGAATGTAAGTTCTAACAAGCTAGGTAAATACAGTACTGATGATCTAAAAAATTGATTAATTAGCACCATAGTATGAAAGTGCAAAATATCGCATTTGTAAACAATGGAAAAATGTGCAAATAGTTTAGTAATATCTTATATACTTAAAATCCACTCGGAAATATCATATTTCCTAAAAACTATATTTTCCATAAATGGAATGTGCAAAATATCACAATGTAAACAAATTATTTAGTACATCATATGCTAACAATTTAAGTGCTGGCATAGCTGAATCTACAATATGGGAAACCAACTTGATTCCCATTGGGGACATCTAAATTAGATGGCAGCCCCAATATGTTAAAAGGCCAAAAAACCTAAGCCTGAGAGAGTGGGTAAATATAATAGAAAAATGAATGATTTGAGGGGGAACCAACAATAACTGCCATGGTGTGGTGAATCATACTAATACAGCTGGATTTAATAAGCCAGATCTGTATTGCCCTGTGTTTTTAAAAAGTGATTCAAAAAAATTTCTAAAGAATAAAATAAATGAGAAGAGCATTTCAAATTCTATTGTTACATAAAAGTACTGATTAGGGTAGGGGCAATCTGGACTAAGGTGTTATAATCCCAGATGCCTGCCAAAATTGCAATAATAGTAAGCACCCCCTCATTCTTCATAGAGCCCTACAAAAAATGATAGAGGTCCTCTGTCGTATTCAGTCAATTAGGAACCTTGCTGTCCAGTTCTAGAATCATTTTTGATTCAAGTTGTCGAAGCATTTTGTCCCTGTCTCCCCCTCTGCAGGGTTTGGGTACAGAGGTGAGCACAAAATAAGTGAGACACTGTAGGTTATTATTGTGTACACTTTTAAAGTGTCTCGCGACAGGGTATGAACTGTCATTGTTGACAATTGTGCAGAGATGCTGCAATATTCTGGCATGCACCTGTAGCCTGGTGCTGCCAACATATCTCAGGCCACAGGTGCACCCCAGAACATATACAGCATACTTCGTCTTGCAACTGTAGTTTCCTTTGATGGACAATGGAACGGGACTACAGGGGGTGTTATATTGGGTGGTGTTTATGCCAAACTTGCATGCCCTGCAACTTGAACATTTAAAAAACTCCGGCCGGGGTTTAAACCAAGATGTGCTCTTGGGTAGTTCAGGAAAAGGATTTAAAACTAATGTCCTCATGGAGGGGCCTCTACGAAACATGACATTAGGATTACTTGGGAGTTGGGATGACAGAACTCCATCTGTCATTAGAATGGGCCAACTCTTGGTCAGGAAAGCCCTTATTTTTCTTTCCTGACAGCTAAGTGATGTAATGAACCTAATGTTACAATTTGCTGGATCTTCCCTCATGTCACTGGTGGAAGGTTTAGGCAAGAAAAGTGACTCTCTGGTCCTTTGCTTGGTTTTATTAATTGCTATATTGAGTATCTTGTCACTAAATCCTATAGCCTGAATCTGGCCACTGCGTCAGAAGTACATTTGAGAAATTCTTCTTCAATGTTACAGATTCGTTTAAGGCAAAGTAATTCACCATAGGGTATGTTATCTATGACATGACGTGGATGGGCACTACTCGCGTGGAGAGTCGAATTCCCCGCTGTGCTTTTTCTATGGAGGGTGGTGGATAGTTTGTTGTTGTTCGAAGACACCCTAACATCTAGGAAGTCTAAAGAATGTTTACTGATGTTTGAAGTGAACCTCAAGTTTACTGAATTAGTATTAAGGTCTGAAACAAAAGTTATGATTGAGACACCATGTTACAAATTCTAAAATCATTTTGTTATGGTTATAACAATGGAGAGGTCTTGTGCCCAAAAATGATTCTAGCGCTGTCAGACCCGTTTGATGTTCAATGCTCGTATAAAGAGCTTCTATGTCCAAAGTTTTAAATAATGAATTTGCTGTTCATGGAATGTCCTTGATTTTTTTTAAAAAATCACCAGTGTCTTTGATAAAAGTAGGTAATTTTGGTCACCAGGTCTTGCAGGAAATCGTCAACAAATTGCGCCATATGTTCTGCCATGCTGCCTATGGCAGTAATTATCGGTCTGCCCGGAGTTGGTAAGGTGCCCTTGTGTATCTTTGGAATTAAGTAAAACCTGGGCATGATTGGTTGGTCAACATTTAAAAAATTACATTCCTGCATGGATATAAGGCCTTCTCTTCTGTTCTTGTGGAGCATCTTTTTTAAGGAGTTTCTAGCCTGATCATATTGATTTATATTTGAGATCTGGTAACACGTGGTATCTGACAGTTGCCTGTTAGCTTCAGCAATGTATTGTACTTGAGGCCAAACCACAATGTTCCCCCCTTTATCAGAGCTGCACACAATGTTTTTATGATCATTTTTGAGTTTCGAGATAAGGGCCCAATATTGCATTTCTTTATGACTTTTAATTCTTTTTCAATGTTTCACCTGGTGGTATAACTTCTTCAGATCTGATGTGACTACCTCGTAGAAGGAATCAATAGAATCTCTGGGCATAGTCGGCATGAAGCAAGACGTGGGTCTCATGCCCCCACCAGATTGCTCAATTTCTGTTTCCACAAGTTCTTGTTGCGTGTACATTTTACAATCCATATGGCTGTTGTCATTGCCCAATTGTTGCAAGGTTCGTAAAGCTTTTGCATCCAGGGCATGAAGTGTGGTACCAGAGGCCCTGTATTTATCTCCGTGCTGTCATTCACTCCATCTTTTATATTGAAAAACGTGCGTAATTTTAGTTTTCATATGTAGCGAAAATGTCAATCCTGGTAGAAGTATAATTAAAGGCTGTCAAAGGGCAATTTGATAATCCCAGGCTTAGTAGTTGATTTTCCTCTGTAGTGAGTGTGGTAGTTGATAAGTTCACAATTGTGTTATCCTTTATTTCTTTTTGCGCCAATATTGATTCCTCTTTTTGCTTTTTTTGTTGCTGTTTGCATTTGTGTTTTTTCCGGCGTTCGTTGCGTCTTCTGTTGATTCTGGCCCTTTTTGTTGCAGTGGTTGTCGCCGATTGCGTGGGCGCAGAGTTTGGAGGCACGCACTCACTAAAAAATCAACGTCCTCGCCTAGGTCAAGTACCATTTGGGGCCCTCCTGTTGTTGTGTTGGTTGAGCTACTGCCATCCGAGTAGAGACTGCTGTTTATTGAGTAAGAGTCACTGGTTCCAGGAGCAGACTCTGCATGAATATTCTGATGGTCCCCCATTGAGGCAGACGATGTACTTGCGGGGGATAGTTTTTGACTCGTTTTTATTTGCTTTGCGTTCTCAAATTTGCGCGCGAATGTGTAGATTCGTCCCTGTTCATAGTCATCTTTATCGCGTGCAAATTTGTAAGCTTTAGGCGCTTTAATGTTTTCTTCATGCTGAGTTAGACGTTCCTGTATTGCTTTTCTAGAGGACGCTATCATTTCGTTTGGTTCAAATTTTTGCAATTCTGTATTTATTTCCTCCAATTCCTTGAGTAATTCCAAACAATCAATTTCCGCATACTCTATAAGTAGCTTAACCAGGTTGCTTGATGCATCCAAATTACTTTGACCCCATCTCTTTAACATTTCGGGTTGAGGTTTCTCGTAGCTGGGCGCAAGGAGAATACGTAGGCCTCGTGGAACTCGACCCTCCACTATATACATTGACAGTGATTTATGCTCCCACCATTTAGTGCATTCGCTGCGCCTGCATTTTTCCATGCGTTTTAGGAGATTTTTTGATCTGTCCTTCATTTGTTGAGGCATTCACCTGTGTGCCCGATGCGGTGGCAGTCCCTTTATTGGTTATCTTAGTCAGATTACTGAATAATTCTTTGGAGGCAGCCTCCCGCCCTCGTACTGTTTCTTCCGACATTGCCACTGCCGCTTTAAGGAACTATAGAATATGGTGCTGTATTGCTAGTGAGGGTTTTTTTTAATGTCCTTGTGGCCCCTCGCTTGTGCCTGAAAACCTCCCCACCGCCTGAGATGCAGTACAGACAAACACTCCACTTACTTGCCGCTGCAATATCGACTGCTCTCTGGTCCCATTACGCTTCTGGCTTGACTCTGAGCGTTGTTTTGCAGCGCGGCAAAGGTGACTGTGGGTGTGTCACTGCAGGCAGGGTCCGTCAGCCAAGTTTTGTTTTACAAAAACGAAAAGAACTGGTTGATGGCGGCGGACTGCTTGAAGGGAGTGGATTCGCGACAGAAGCAACCACCTTCCGTGAATTGAATGAGTCTAAACAAACGATCTTGAACCTCCAGCTAGTGGCAAACAAAGACCAGCGAATCCCAAAGTAAGGCAAAGATGTTTTATTGCACCAGGTTCAAAAAGCATGCAGCGGACTGACGCGTTTCGGGCGGATGCCCTTGATCACAGGGAAGACACTCACTCGAGAAGGAAACCGGTAGAAACAAGCGGCTACACACAGATACTGCAGTGTATGCGGTAAACCAAACCGGTAGAAACAAGCGGCTACACACAGATACTGCAGTGTATGCGGTAAACCAGATAAAAAGAAAAGGCGGCGCCCTCCCTTAAACGATAGTTTGGCGCTCCGCTAGCACACTGAAAACTCCAAAACCCGGTGAGCCCCTTCGCGCTAAGTCGTAAAAACCTATAACAGATGACATGTAGCGACAGAAATGAAACCAAAAAAACAATAAAGCAAAACGCCAGTCAAGAGTCTGAAAGCACTAGAACAGAGTTGTACATACAACGCAGGAAGGTACCCAACTAAAAGCCCTGAATAAAAGCCTGATAAATGAGACACGGGCTTGGAAACGCGTCGGCATTGGCACATTCGTCGCAAAGACGAATGCTTTTTCCGCAAAAGGCCTTTGAAAGTTCTTTTGAAAGCAATAGAATAAAGAATGTACACTAAGTTGTATGCCTTTGCGTGACCAGTCCTAGACTAGATGGAATCAGGATAACGTAGGACTGGTAGTAGAAGTAGTTGGTAGGGTACAACCTTGAAGTTTTGCAAACTGTTCTTTGGTAAATGTATTGTTTAACAGATATATGTAATTCAATTGTTTGTGATTTGTAAAAAGTGTTTATAGTATATGTGTAAATTTATGTTTTTTGTACGGCAACGAACAAACCTCAGACTGTTTTCAGAAATTTAAAAAAAGTGATGTAACTTGTATTACTCAAAAAAGTGTATACATCACCCAAGGATTAATTACCTTAGGGTGATATTCTGCTCAAAATTAAAAAAGCGGCAGAACTGAACAGTGACAGGGTCCCTCATTTTTTAATTTCAAGACGTTGTCCTACCCGGCCACAGTGAAGGACACAACCCCACTACTTGCATAAGCAGATTCGTTTTAAGCGCAGTAGTTCCCCTAACGGTATACTATCGATGACATGTTTAGGGTGTCCACTGCTTGCGTGCAAAATACTGTTGCCCGCCGTAGGCTTACGATACAGGGATGTCGTGATTGATCCCTCATCTATTGTAATCTGGACATCCAGAAATTCGGCTGCCTGCCTACTTATGTTCGATGTGAAGAAAAGATTGCTTTCATTAACATTCAGAGCTTCCACAAACTGGCGTGCGCTAGAGATGACACCCTCCCACACACAGAAAATGTCATCTATAAAGCGTATCCAATATTTAACATGGTTGAAACCAGGCATTGTGATGAGATCCCGCTACTCCCACCAGCGCACGTGTAAACACGCGTAGCTGGGGGAGAAGCAGGATCCCATCGCCACACCCCTGATCTGTTTCCATACTTCCTTGCCAAATAAGAAAAAGTTGTTATCCAGGCACCACTGCACTAAATCACAAAGCATGCGATTGTGACCATAATATTCACAGGATTTTTGTCCCAAATAGTGTCTGATCGCTTCAATTCCCTTAGAATGTTCAATGCATGTATACAGTGAGTCAATGTACAATGTTATCATACACCAATTATTCTGCCACTGTATTGAATTGAGTTTGGACAAAAAATCACTAGTGTCTTTTATATAGCTAGCAAGGTTCTGGACATGTTCCTGCAAATAATAATCAATATAACGTGAAACGTTCTCACCCATGCTCTTGATCGCAGAAATAACTGGTCTGCCCGGGGTCGGATTTTTCATTTTGTGCACCTTAGGTATCAGGTACAAATGCGGCATAACTGGATTTTCTACATGTAGGAAGGCACATTTGTCAGATGAAATCAAATATTCCCGTTTGTAGGACATCAACCTTCTTTTCAGATTATCCCTAGCTTGTTTATACTCCGAACCGCTGCTCCTAGCAGTTGGTGTCACCAAGCTGTCTCATTGCTTCTGCATTGGAGTCCTGTTTCTTCCAGAGAACAATATTTCCTCCTTTGTCAGATGAATTGACCACTATCTCCTGGTTCTTGCTTAGCTTTTCCATCAACTTGTCATATTGTTTGGCCTGAAAACTTTTGATGCGTTTCTGACCTAGGACTTGTCTGTTGAGTGTTTTTAGGTCCTCAATCACGCACTCATGAAAGATGTCCACCGAGTCTTTCGGCATGAAGGGGACAAACTTGCTTTTTGTTTTGAAGGGACTCTACCCTGCTCCTTTTTGTGCAATACTGATTGCCCGCAGCTCACTCTGAGTATCTGGTGTGTCATTAATTGCGTTCACGTTGGAAGTATTGGATCCAGCTCCAAGATCACACAATGTTAGTAAAATTCTAGCATCACTTGCTGCGGCTAATGGAGGATTATTGGCCGCAACATCCGTGTCCCTGCTGCTCGTGTCTTCTCTGTTGGGATTTGCCTTGATTTCAAAAAACTATTTTAATTTTAATTTTCCTATAAAGAGAAAAACATCAGCTCTTGTGCTGATGTAATTGAAAGTGCACTCCGGGCTATAGTTGAGCCCAAAAGTTAAAAGTTGCTGTTCTGCAGACGTTAGGGTCACATTAGACAAATTGGTAATTGTGCTGGCCATGATTATTGCTTTTTGTTTTTGTTGCTGTACCATAGCTTCCTTTTCACATGCGGCGGATTTGGCGCACCTCCTCCTTGCTTTGTGCCTTGCATTGTGCCTCTTCTGGCAGCATTGTTCCGTGTCCTTAGTTTCAAGGTTCGGAGGCGCTCCTCGACTAAAAAATCGATTTCCTCGCTTAAATCTAGGATTGCATTTGTTTGGTTCCCTTCATCCAGACTCAGCTCAGATCCTGTTGTACTCACTGAGCTTGACAAAGAGATGGTGTCGGAATCAGACATGCCTGAATGCCCTGTCTTACCGCTCCCACTGGGCTGTTGTGCGTTTTTCATTTTGTTGTTAATTTGCCGTTGTTTTTTGGCCTGGTCAAATTTGCGAGAAAAAGTATATATTTGACCTGTTTCATAATCATTAAGGTCTCTCGCAAATGTATGCACTTTGCGCAGTTTAATTTTTTTCCTCGTGATTTTTTAGTCGTTCGCTTATTTTTTAGCGACCTTTCTCAATCAGCGCTTTTGTGTCAGCATCAACATATTTGTTCAGTTCCTCATTTATTTTTTTAAAATCCTCTAGCAGGGCTCCTCTGTCAAGTACCGCGCACTTGATTAAAATCTTTATTAAGTTCATTGATGCTATCAGATTACTCTCACCCCACTCTTTGAGCATAGCAGGGTTCAGATCAACAAAGCTCGGGGCAAGTAGTATTCGTAGTCCTCTCGGTACCCGCCCCGCCTCCTCATACTTTGTCAAGGATTTATGCTCCCACCATTTGGTGACTTCGGATCTGGATTTTTTTTCCAACATTTTCAACAGTTGATTGACGTCCTGATTGGCTGAATTGGCGGCATTCACGGGCGTTTGTTTGCTGTGATCGCCCCGGGGCAGATTTCCGTATAGAGCTTCTGCCGCCGCCTCCCGCTCCCTTTCCAGGCTTGCTGACATTGTTCATCTGCGTAGTTGGTGTAATTCGAAAGGATTTAAATAAGATTTTCCGGCACTTCGCCGCTGCGTTCTGTTGCCTGAAAATGCAGCTGCCTCCTCACCTGCATATAGCTGGATACAAAACCACTAGCTCTGGTATCATGTTTGCTGCCGGTCTTCCGACACGCTGTTCCCGCTCACCCGTGCTTTCTCGAATATATATACCAACAAACCCTCCTTGAACTTCAAAGAGGCACACCAGCTCTGGCTGGATTGCTGTATTTCCTTTTATTAGTGCCGTTGCTATGGCAGGGCGGGAGCCTGTCATATCAAACACTGGTTTTGATTTTGAAAGCGAGAGCAGGTTTCCTGCTCTCGCTTCCACAATACAAAGCAGATTGCTTTTCCACAAGAAGAGCTGCATGTTAGCAGCTCCCCTTGTGGAAAAGCAATGCCGGCTCCCGCAGGAGGCTGGGAGACGCTGGACCGCGGGGCATTGGGGCTCCCCCCCATGGTCCCCAATGAGTGGCCAGGCCCGGGGATGGGCCAGGCCCCGGAGGGAAAAATCAATTTTAAAAAAAGGAAAGGCCGGTCCAGGGGGATGAGGTCTCCAGGGCCCTAAATAGCCTGAGGAGGGGGGCCACGCGGCCCCCTCCCTTTTTTTGTAATAACATTTTAAATACTGGGAAAGCCCCGGGGATGGGATCCAGAGTCCGAAAATGGCCTCAGGAGGGGGGCCACACAGCTTCCCTTCTAAAAAAATAGTAAAAAAAAAAAACAACATTGTGCCGGAGGCCATGCGCCCTCAGTGCATCACTCTGCAAACGCGCCCGTGGTGAGTTGTAAGTTGGGGAATACATTCCCCTAGAATACTGGGGGTCCCTGGGGGCCAACTAGCCCATCAAGTACCTCCAGTATGCGCCACAGAGCTGCGTTGCAGAGAGGTGGTCCGAAGCCATGCCCGTTTTAACCCTTCCTGGAACTTAATCCCCCAACTTAAAATGAGCCACATCCTGTGTTTCAATAGTAGGGAAAGTGTTGGATAGCAGAGGGGGGAAAATTACTATTCCCACTCTAAAGTGGGCAACAGTAGGGAAAGTATTGGATAGCGGAGGGGTAGAAATTACAATTCCCACTCCACTGATTGCAACAGTAGAATAACTGTTGGTTAGCAGAGGAGAAAACATTTTTATCCCCACTCCAGTGAATGCAGCAGTATGGAAAGTGTTGGAATAGTAATTTTTACACCTCAGCTATCCAACACCAGTGAGTGCAACAGTAGGGAAAGTGTTGGACAGCGGAGGGGTAAATATTACTATTCCCACTCCAATAAGTGCAACAATAGGGAGAGTGTTGGATAGCGGAGCAATAACAATTAGTATTCCCACTACATGGAGTGCAACAGCAGAATAACTGTTGGATAGCCGAGGGGTAAAACTTTTAATTCCCACTCCAGTAAATGCAACAGTAGACAAAGTGTTGGATAGCAGAGGGGTAAAAATGTACTACTCTCACACCAGTGAGCACAACAGAAGGGAAAATGTTGGATAGCGGAGGTATAAAAATTACTATTCCCACTGCAATCAGTAGGGGTGGGCGGAATGTGCGTAGTCACGCTATGCAAAGCTCCGAGAAATGGTAAAAAATCTCTGCAAGCGCGCTAAAGTTCAGCGAACACGCGGAATTGCTTGTTCAGCGTGTTTGCAATGCTTTTTTCCTGTTTGCAAACACTGTTTGGGTGGTCGGGGAGAAATATCTTGTGAACACACATTTTGAAAGCACGAACAAGCAAAATGTTCTGTGAAGCCGCTGACTTTTTGGCAATTCCGCGTTCTCAGCAGAACACAAAATTACCTAAATTCCCCGAGCGGAATTTACCGCCGAGGCCTATGCAACAGTAGGGAAAGTGTTGGATAGAAAAGAGATAAAAATTACTATTCACACTCAAACAGTGAATATAAAAATTAAATCCATAAAAAAATTATGAAAAATCATAAAAATAAATATACAATATTTAGAAATGGAAAATCAAATATATTAAATATATAAACATTTAAAATGTTCTAAAAAAACCTACAAATAAAATATAATATAAAATAATAAATACATTTATAAAATAAAATTATTTTTAAACTAGAAGTAAAATTCTTTTAAACTAGAAAATATTTACAAACAAATAAATTAATGAATACATAAATGTATTTATTGTATTTCCTACCCTATAAAACAACACCAATAATGAAACACTTGAACATTATTATTATTTGTTTTTCATAAATTACCTGAATTAATAATCAATGTAAAAAATATTATTAATAAAAAACTAATATCCAATAATTGACTACACACACTTTAACACTATGATATCCATGACACACACCTAAAGTAAACTCTAAAGTAATAAAACACAATTAAAACGTTTTATAAATTAAAAAATATTACTATTAACAAATAATAATAAAGTATTACCCCTTTAAAAGTAAAAAAAATGACAAAAAATACAGTTAGAAAAATTAACATCAATTAACAACTCGGTATTAATTAATTAAATACAAATTACTTCCCACCCTTTACTTCATAAACACCAAAACACACAACACAAATTAATTACACAATTACAATACTTAATTATTTGTCCGCCCGCCATCCTGACATCGAAAGGGACTGCCCAACATAAGTGCGGCGGTCACGTGGGGGTGATTAGGATGCGCCGCCACAATGGCAGGCGCATCCTGCATTCTTGACTTAGCAGCGGGCGGTGCATTCAGCACCGTCCGCCGCAATGCTCAAAAGGCATGTTGTGCATTTTCATGCAAAACGTGGCAGGCACCACGCGGTGCCTGCCATATTGTGCATGAAACTGCAGGGGGGTACCATAGGTACCCCCCATTTACACCACCAGCCCCACAACTTCCTGGTGGCTTGCTATAGGCCCCAATATTAAAGACCGCTGCCACGGAAAGGCAAATCCCAGCATGCATCGTGATAAGGATGGCGGTGTCTAACAGACACCGCCACCATATTAAAACCTTTTCTGCCCGGTCAACTCATCAACAGGGCCGAAAACTGGCAGATGGTCTTTCCATCTGCCGGGGTCCCCCCCACCATAGTAATATGGCGGGGGGAATGGCATGCGGGTGGGAAACAATGGCTTGCGGATTGCCACCGCCATGCGGGCGGTGGCGATCCGCCTGACATTCTAATGGGCCCCTTAGTACCTATAAAACACCCCAACACACACCTAAAATTAATTACACAATTACCACAATTAATTAATTAACAACCAATTATTAATTAATTAATAATACATTATTTTACACATTTAACACTATGACATCTCAAATAAATAAAAATGAATAAATACAAAATAATCAATACATGCAATGTCATTAAATTACTTCCCACCCTATTCCCCTATAAACCCACAACCCACTACAGAACTAAAAACGCAAAATTCAAAATAAAAACAACTAATACCTACTAAAAATGTAACACAAATATTAAAAATCAAACATTCTTATACAAAAAAAAACGTATAACACATACATAATTCGGACCGCGCACAGAGCCAGCCACTATGCTGGTTACAACCCAGATGATTCCGGCAGAATCAGAGGCCAGTATTCGAAAGAAGCCTTGCTACAATTCAGACCCGCATGCAATTTGATCCCCAACTGAGCTTGGGTGTTTGTCTTCACTGCCTTAACGTGTTTCATCTTCTCCAGTTGCCGCAAGCAAGACAATGAAGTTTCACTCAAAGAACTTCTGAACAGAGAGAGATAACAACTCTTTGTGCCCTTCTTAATACAAGATGGGGGCTATATTCGACCTAGAGGGAAAGGTTTCCTGACAATCCCAAATAACACTATAACTATCACTAAATAGTGGCTAGCAGTCAGTATAGGAACTCTGTACACAACAAATACTGTAAATGAAATTCAACAATCTTTAAAAACACTCTAACATGTACCAATATTTAAAATCATCAATTTATTGTTCATAATTAATAACATCATCAAGTCTAGCAATACATAAAATTACAATCTGTAAACAATAAAAAACCAAAAGTCGACGCGGCGTTTCGGTGTCTTGTTTTGATGGCAACACCTTCTTCAGGACGTTTTTTTTAAAATTTCACTAGAAAAATAAAATATCATAATTACAATCAACAGAGGCATATTATCTACTGACGCTAGGGCAAGCATGAATTCACATTCTCATTCACTGGTCATATGTACCAAGCAATTGTGTTATCCCTACATTAGGAATTCTTATATTATAAAATTTGGATTACATACCAAGGTGAGTCCCTGCCAAGGTGTTCTATGTCACAAGATCCGTTTGTATTTCAATAAGCATCATGCTAATACATACATTGTGCCTATCATTGCTCCACCTGCTTCTGATTATAGGGATGTCTATAATCGCATTTATACCTATCTATGTAGCAGGCATCCCTCGAATAGTCTTTGGATATTTTAAAAAAACATCATTTTCATGTATTCATTCCGCCTATCTTTGGCCAGTCTGGTTTTCCTCATTAAGTTCACAGTAGCCACCTTTATACCAAAAAGATTTTATAAACGTACCTCAAGATTTTGAGGGGTTCAAACCAAAAGAAATATCTTGGTAATACCGCGTTTCATTCAGTGGGCTGCATATCTTGTTATTTTTTCACAAGGGAATGTTTTGACAATTATTCCACCTGAAGAACAAATTTCATGATGTAGCTCATTTGGTCCCCCATTGGTTATATATTCAATATCATTCTTCCTAGATCGTATATAATTCAAGTAAATTTCGTACCTGTTCTGAAACTCCTATGTACATTCAATGTTTTGCTGTACCAGGGATGACCACCGTATGTGTGGATCGAATACAATTTTTCTACAAATGGACAGAAATACATGGTATTTTGTTTTAATATAATGTTACCCCCTCAGTATTTAAATAGACATGAGTCTAATAGTCAAAGTCAAAAAAGACTGCGATTTAAATACCTTCTTGTGTATGGTGATACAAGGCAACTTGAGACTGATGTGTCGTTGCGTGTTAGAAGGATCTTTAGGCTTGCTTCCTTCTATATTCTGGATTTTCTTCTCCGTTATTTGAATAATAACTTCTAATCATAGAGAGACAGAAATATATTTTAAAATGAATTACTCTTGTTAAAATGCTGAATAGCGCACTTCTAATTTAGAGCATTGTATTCTAATTATAGACCTAGATGTCTAAGTTTTAATTATAAACAGCAAAGCCCTCTCTTTTCTGTATACTCGATAGAGGTTCTGGCGAAGTGGTTTGATTTTGTCTAACACACAGTGCAGCTTAGTGTACTAGATTGCACATTTTTAATCTAAGACATTTTGTTCACTAAATTATACATTTTTAATCAAAGACATTTTGTTCTAGTTATGCATCATAGTGTCTGGGTCTAGTTTATATATTACGGAGTCTGCTATTCTCTACATATTACATAGAGACTTCAATCATATAGTTTCCCATTGTCAAACCTACAATGCGGATGAGTTAGACTGGGTCGCCCTTTAGGGGGTCTGTAGGTAGATGCTACCTATACATGTACCCGATGAGGGATACTCGATATCGTGAGTTTCAGATTAAACGTGTATCGAGTTTAAACCCATGCAGACTATAACGCTGAGTCTAAAATGCAGAGTGTTCCTCTAGAGGGATAACTCCAAATGGATATAAACCCTACGGCGGTTCTGAGTCTCAGAGATTGTGTCTCACATACCTTCGCGGAAAACAGCGGCCTCCCTGTCACCGGATCCTGGTACAGCCGATTACCCGTGTAGCCTGTCTTCCGGTTCCACTGTTTATATTGGACCGTAGCGCGCGAACTTTGCGTTGGATTTCATGTTCATGTGATACTATTCCCGTGGTTCTGGTCACGTGGTATAGATCGGCCATATTGAAGCATGTTTGTTTGGAATGATTTACACTTCCTGTTGTCAAGTGCCTGATCAGTGTATTTAAATTGGACCTAAGTCACTAAACGCATTATTATATGGAATATTAAATTGAGGGTTTTGGTCATCGCTCTATTGGCTGATATTTATATTATAATACGTTGCGAGATTATCGTATAATGCACTAGATACGATGTATACCAGTGTGTGGTAAACAGATACGCCATCTTGTGATGGGTTCCAATTGTCCGTGATGTATAGATACACGGTATTGGTCGAATCCTATATGAGTAGAGATAGTCGCTTAAATTATCGGGGATCATCTCACCATTTAATTGTATTTCATTTTTAGCTGTCATTTGGTGACAATGGTGTCTTAACCGCTTATATCGAATTTTTACGGAAAAATACGAAAAAATAATTAAAGAGTATTCTCTATATTTATTATCTCATGTTGACTGACGAGGTACTATCTCATGCATTTATCGGCGGATAGGTCTGTTTTTATTCTTTTCTACAGGGATTATTTGATTATTTGTGTATTTTTACCTACAGTCTTACCTGTTATTTTCAGAGTGGTTATACGCTCTTATCTGTGTCTATTCCTGTTATTGTCAAGGGATTCTGGACTCACCATGCTGAAATAGAATAAAGTTCTATTCAGAATTTATGTATTACCGAGGTGGAGTTGATGGACCTTAATAAGATGGTGTCTGGGCCGTATTCATGACAAAGGTTGTTGTACTCAAAGATCAGAGGATTATGGTTTTTATATTATCCTCTCCCAATTCTCTTTACTGTTTAGTCCTTTACGCACAGAGTTAAATTTGGACATAGAGAATTGTTCACGCCTTTTGCGTTTTGTTGTTATGTCTCCTCCTCTCGCATCCATTTTAATGGACTCTAATACACACCACTTTAGATCCTGATTGGTATGTTTAGCAGTTACCCAATGCTCAACCAAAGGCGCAGAGCACTTGTTGGTTCTAATTGCAGACCTATGTTCGTTTAGTCTTGTTCTTACTTCTCTGGATGTTTCACCTATATATATTAGGTTGCAGGGACACTGAATTAGATAGATTAGGTTTTTGGACCTGCAGTTTTGAAATTCTGAAAATCTATGAGTTATATTATGTATTATGATTTCTGTGCCTCTAATGATGTCACCACAGTTTACACACCCTCTACAAGGAAAAGTTCCTTTTGGTAGTGGATTTTTGTCTATAGTAGGTTGTTTGACTGAGCTAGTTTCCCTATATGTTTTCACAAGACTGTTTCTAATTGTTTTATTTCGTCTATATGAAAACAGGTTTTGGAAGGATGGTGCCGTTTTGATTGGCCACCAGATGCCAATTGCGGTTTATTATGTTTTTTATTTTATTATTAATGCTGCTATGGTTAGTTACAAAGATCAAAGGTGTGTCCTTCTCCTCATTACTCTTTTTATTAAAGAAGTCTTCTCTATGGAAATATTTGGCCCTTTTGTAGGAGTGTCTTACTAGTTTTTTAGGGTATCCTCTTTCTACAAATTTTTCTGTGAGGATTTGGGCATGTTTGTCGTAATCCTTATTATTGGTGCAGTTTCTTCTGAGTCTGAGAAACTGCCCATAGGGTATATTGTTTTTTTGGCATGCTGGGTGATGACTCTTGAA
This sequence comes from Lissotriton vulgaris, assembly GCF_964263255.1. Classification (NCBI taxonomy): domain Eukaryota; kingdom Metazoa; phylum Chordata; class Amphibia; order Caudata; family Salamandridae; genus Lissotriton; species Lissotriton vulgaris. The sequence continues at coordinate 1,538,169,259 of NC_141694.1, forward strand.
GTGTAACATGGTGTTCCTATCTGTGGGTTTTGTGAATAATTCTACCAGGAGTTTCCCTTCACTATGTTTTATTATTATATCTAGAAACTCACATTTGTGATTACTAATACTGTGAGTGAATATCAGGTTGATATCTCCTAAATTGAGCCAATTAATAAAATCCATAAGATTTTTCTCCAGACCTGTCCAAATAAAAAAGATATCATCAATGTAGCGTGTCCATTGTGAAATATTTTCAAAAAATTGCGCTATTGGGTTAAAAATATGCATTTCCTCAAATCTAGACACGTAGAGACATGCTAGGCTCGGAGCACAGGTAGCCCCCATGCTCGTCCCTTTGGTTTGTTTGAATAGGGTTTTTTCAAATAAGAAGATATTGTTTTTTAATATCAAAGTTATACATTCAACTATAAATGTTGAGTGTGGACTCAAGTCATAATCACCAGTTTGTAATAAGTCTGACACCATATGCATGGTGTCATCTTGAGGAATGTTGGTATATAAGGCCTCTATATCTAAAGAGATCAAAAATTGAGTGTCTGGGTTAAAACACAAATTTTCTATTTTCTCTATCATATCATATATACTCACCTTGGTATGTAATCCAGATTTTATAATATAAGAATTCCTAATGTAGGGATAACACAATTGCTTGGTACATATGAACAGTGAATGAGAATGCGAATTCATGCTTGCGCTAGCGTCAGTAGATAATAGGCCTCTGTGGATTGTAATTATGATATTTTATTTTTCTAGTGAAATTTTAAAAAACCGTCCTGAAGAAGGTGTTGCCATCAAAACAAGACACCGAAACGCCGCGTCGACTTTTGGCTTTTTATTGTTTACAGATTGTAATTTTATGTATTGCTAGACTTGATGATGTTATTAATTATGAACAATAAATTGATGATTTTAAATATTGGTACATGTTAGAGTGTTTTTAAAGATTGTTAAATTTCATTTACAGTATTTGTTGTGTACAGAGTTCCTATACTGACTGCTAGCCACTATTTAGTGATAATTATAGTGTTATTTGGGATTTTCAGGATACCTTTCCCTCTAGGTCGAATATAGCCCCCATAGACATCTCAGGGGGGCTATTTTACGATATGAGGTATATCCTTAAAGCGCAGGGACTTTTTCTTGTTGTATTATTTTTGGATCATCTCAACCAAGTTTGGACCAGAGTATTGACACTAATCTGGTCGGATCACAAGGCAATTATGTTTGAATTTGCCTAGCAGCCTAAAATGCCCACTAAATCCTCAAATAAAGTTATCACCTTTTGACCCTAGAACAAGGTAAAGGTAGATAAGCTAAACAAAGTGCTTACTTATTCCCTACAGTTTGCCCCTGCCGACCTGGATGAGGCAGGGATTACCTTTAACTCCTAGGTTTATTCCGCAGGCTGGCAGTTGGCCCCACAATTTACTCTGAGATCAGTCAGGCAATCACCATCAGAACCATGGTTCAGTGAGTCACTGAGAACACAAAAACAAATGTGTAGAAGATTAGAAAGGAAATGGAGGCTAGATAGCGATGCTCAGACCAAAACAGACTACAGATTAGCCATTCAAACATATAAAAACCTCATCCTGAAGGCAAAGTTAGCTTACTTTAAAGAGACAATAGAAGCAGCTAATGGCTGCTCAAAAATACTATTTTCTACTATTAAATTTTTTTCCAAATTCCCAGAATCCCAAGATCATGAAAGGAGCCAACAATTTTGCAACATGTTAGCAGACTACTTCCAACAAAACGTCAAACAGGTCTTTGATGCAATTTTTGCCCCAAGCGAACCAATCTTCGATTCCCCACATGAACTTGGTGATAGTTTTGGATCTCACTCCAACCCGAATAATTCTTCCATACCTACTTTCTCTTCCTTTCTGCCCATCACTCTTGATCAGATTACCAAACTAAGGGCCAGATGTAGGTAGCCTAATACCGGTCGAAAACGGCCGAAAATACCGATTTTTTGCCCGTTTCCGACTGGTATTGGGCTATGGAGATGTAGGGCCCTTGAAAACATACAGAATCGGTAATTTTACCGGTTCGGTAAATATACCGATTGGTAAAATAACCGATTCTGTATGTTTCCAATTTAGGTAGCACTTTTAACACTGCTACAGGGCTATCAGGATTCGGTATTTACCATGCAATACAATTGCATGGTAAATAACGAATTCTTGTGTACATGCACATTTGTGCATGTACACCTGTGCCATGTGGCACACATACATGCCCTAAGGGCATGTGCCACATACATGCCCTAAGGGCATGTATGTGTGCCACATGGCACACAATCCAGAAACAGGGGTGCAACAGGGTGTCAAAGTGACACCCTGTCCCCCTGGGCAATTCGGTATTTTTACCGATTCGGTAAATACCGAATCAGTATTTGCTATTGAATCCTATGGGCTTCAAGGCCCATAGGATTCAATAGCAAATACCGATACGGTATTTACCGAATCGGTAAATACCGAATGGTATTTTTCACCGATTTTTTACCTACATAGATTTTAACGATTCTTAAATATCGAATCGGTAAAATTCGGTATTTAAGAATCGGTAAAACCTATTTACCTACATCTAGCCCTAATTTCCTTAGTACAATCTGGATCTCCCCTTGACCCATGCCCACCGAAAACTCTTCACTTAGTCCCTGAGATTATGGCCTCTTCGCTCTGGCCTATATTTAATCTCATGCTCTTCTCAGGGCACTTTCCCGCCAAATGGAGGAAAGCTTCCATTCTACCACTTCTGAAGAAATCCAATATGGATCCCAATGACCCTTCAATCTATAGACCCATCTCCAGGTTGCCTTTCCCAGCAAAAATAATAGAAAGGTTTCTAAATGAAGAATTATCCACCTTCGTTTTGGAAGGTGCCATCTTGGACCCTTCACAATATGGATTCCGGCCGATCACAGTACCGAACTGGCAATATTAACGGCCACGGAAGAGCTTAGGCAAGCTCTCGATAGGGGGGAGTGGTGCACTTATCCTGAAAATGTCATAGCTGTTTAAAGAAGATAAGAATGTTGCAACATACTACATAGTGCACAAAGGATAAGTTAGAATTATATGGTCTGATGGCACCTAGAGTAGTGGTTGATATCCTTAGTAGTTGGGAACTTTAGTGCCAAAAAACAGAGTTAAGGTGCAAGATGCTTTGTGCCAGGCCATTACTTCATACAGCTTATTGTGCTAGGCCAGGGCTAAAAAGAGACTGACGTCCATGTTTAGGAATACAAAGGTGCAAATGCAAAATGCTTTGTGGCAGACCATTTCTTTGAGCAGTTTATTGCGCTGTGGCCAAAGCTGAAGAGAGAAGGGTGTCTGTTGTTTTGTCTTTTAACACAATAGGGCATAAGATATGAATTTCCCAAATGTGGCCATGTCTGACACAGATTCCAAGGAATATGAAAGGCAAACTGCACCTTTTGCTAAACAGGTGCCCCGTTTTAGACAAATTGGCCTCAATAGGGTTCGGTGGGTGTGCTGGAGTGCTGGACAAAAGAGTAATATGTGTGCCAAGGATTCCCTTCTCTCTAGGGTTCTCCAAGTCGGGTTCTGTTCTTTAATTGGGAGTGGCACTAATATTGCTGATAAGATTTGATTTAGAGCCCATTTCCCCACCGCCTGTTGTAGATAGGCCTTCCTATGTGGTTTGTGTGAGGATTTTTTAGAGTGTCATGCAGGACCTTTATGTAAAGAGCCTCCATATCCAACTCTCATGAATTTTCATTCAATTGCTTTTTTATTTCTGATTTAATGCTTGGATATTTAACAACATTTACATTACTTTTTTTCCCACCACAAGTTGCAAACACTCTCTTGTAGCTATCCGATTTATTGACAAGGGTTATCAAATTTTAAGAAAATTGATTTTATAAGTACCTTCGTAGTGTTATCAACAGCTGTTGTTGTCAGAAAGAAATACTTTACCAAGGTTGCCATGCACTGGACAAGGCTGAACAGAAGCCTGATCAGTGTGTTTCTTGTATGGTAAGGTAGATGAAACAGTTTCTTATAAGCTCTGCATTGGTTCTTTTCAAGTTTCATTGCTTTCATTACTGGAAAGGCCTGCTGAATGTAGTTAACTGAGGAAAGCAGTTTTGCCTGGAGCACCCTCTGAATGGCCTCTGTCATTGGGCTGTTGAGGATGGAATTTAATTTACCAATCCCATACATAATTACCCTGCTTTGCTCTTCATTTTTTGAAAATGCAACATTGGTTTCACCATTGAGCACCACCATGCCCCCAAGTAGTTGCAGTTTTGAACACACTCTAGCTTTTGTGCCCCCATTCACCACTGTCTGGACCTTATCTTTGGATAACACCCAAAGGTAATGACCTTTGATTTCCTAGCATTAACAACAAGGTGGTTGTTTGTGTTATACGTGTCCAATGCATTAAGGGCTTTTTGTGGGCCAACTTCCCTGTGGTCCAGAAGCTCTAGATTGCCTGCATATTGCATGAGATGGATTTTACTGTTCACTATTTTGAGGTGACACAGGTCATGCCTGCAAGTGTAGGGCCCAGGTCGGCTGTGTACAAATTGTATAGGAGTGGGGCCAAAACGAAGCCTTGTTTTAGCCCTCAATCAGTAGCAATTTTAGCTGTTGCTATCTCTCCCATAAGCTTTGACCCTTACCCATGTCCTAGAATAAAGGGACATCATGGCGTGCAGTAGTTTGGGACAGATGTTCCTCCTTTCTAGTTTCTGCCAGAGAATGTTCCCGATGACTCAGTCAAAGGCTGTGGAGTAGTCACTAAAACAGGCAAAGATAGGAAGGGTTATGTGAGTTGTTGAATGATGAATTAGGTACGAGACTGCAATGATGTTGTCCACTGTGACCCTCTCGCTCAAACCCCTGGTTGGGAGAAGGGTAGCAGCCCCTCAGTGGAAGCCTAAGTTGCTAACTCATGCAATAAATTGCTGGCATAGGCTTTGCTCTTGATGTCCAGGAGAGCTATTAAGCGATCATTTCGTGGGTCAGTGTTATCTCCTTTCTTAAATCTGGGTAGCAGCAAGGAACCCCTTCATGCTTCTGGAACGTCTTCCTAGAGCCTGCAATCGGCATACAAAGGAGTGAGTGCCGAATCCCAAAACTGGGATAGTCCTTTGGGACATGGGGCTCCGTCCTTTATGATCCTCTTCAGGATGTTATGAGTCACCAGATTGCTTGATACAAAGTGCTCTTCTGTGGTGGTTGGAGACTCTGTGTCTGTTTCTTGGTCACCCATCCTCAGGCCTGGCTTATTGTAACATAAGTTGTCAGAGTACTCCGTGGAGAGGGATTTGACATGCATGATCAATTCCCCTGCGGAGACTGAGTTCCCTCTGTTGCTAGTCTCATGGCAAAGGGTGTTAAGGTATCACCAAAACTTTTGCCTTTTATTGACAGATAATATGTTGTAAATGTTAATCCGCTTTGTCTCCTGATCATTTCTTCGATGCTCCCATACAAGATGTTTGTGGATAGTGGCAGCGATCCTTAGCTGCTCCTTTGAAGAGTTGAATTTCATTTTTCTGTGTGCTCTTTGATTTGCACTAAGGTATTGTGTGCTTTTTTCATTTCTGGGGCTAAACTCCACATGTGGGCTGCATTGTTTATGGAAGTGGATCAAATCTGATGATAGCTTGGACCTATCCCTTAATGGTGGTGTATGTTTGCTCATCAGGAGGCAAGCCTTACCAGCTTATTTTCCAGCTTTAGAACCTCCCAGTGGACCTAGTTGTCCATCTAATCCTTCACACAGGTTCAGGCAACATCATAGCTCTTGTTTCATTGGATCACTTCATATCCCATGATGCATTTGATTAGACCCTAGCTCAAAAAGACATAGTCGTTTGGTAGTTTGTTTGTTAAAGGAGGGTGGGTGGATGATCCATGGGCTTTTCTTTCTGACCATCTTGTGTGCAGACTCGAGATTGAAGGACTTCAGAAAGGTGTTGAATCTCACTGAGTTGTTGGACCCTCTAAGCCTTGAATCATCCTCACCAAATTGATGCATGTTAAAGTTCCCCAGAAAAATGATTACCAAGTCTGACTACTGGATATTAGTTTTTCCAAGAACTGAATGAAATGCTCCAGCTTTTCTAGAAACACTGAGCTATGGGCGTTAAAATAGATCTTATTAATTAATATACACGATTGGTTAGCTGGACCTATAAATCCTTTTAAAATGCCGAAATGGAGCATCCCCGGAGTACTTTGCAGGTCCAGGTAAGTCAGGATTATTGAGTGTTTATTATATGTAGAGGTCCCACCTGATGGCCTGCCGAATATATATATATATATATATATATATATATATATATATATATATTTTTTTTTTTTTTGCAAGCTTGTGAAATGAGGTGTATCTAGGTAACAATGTTGGAGTTAGAGCCCATGTCACATGTAAGCAGGCAATGTATTCTTCAACTATAAGTGTAAGAGTGTCTGCACTCTAGAGTATCTAAGCAATTCCATCCACATTCCAAGTTATGATATTGATGGCTTTAGTTCAGCTTGCCTTGCACTATGTGCATCGGTTACCCTTTACTAGGGATATCTTCTGTGCCAGTCTCCTAGGGACCCAGTCACAGTAGTCCCAGTAGTTTGAATTTGTTGTGCGATTAGGTGCACTACTATGGACGGGCGCCAACTTGAAGATCCAATCTGCACTGGATTTTGAGATTGTAAAAGCTTTGGGTTGTCTCAGACCTCTTTGTCCCGATTAGAACACCCTTCATTGGGCTGCTTTTAGGCTAGCTAAGATATGTGGATATTTTTCCTTGAACTGTATTTACCCTGTTAGGCTTAACAGTGGACCCAACTGCACTCCTTTAGGGGAATTGAAAACCTTCATTATTTAAAGTTCAATGTAAACAAATGTGCATCCAAAAGGATTGGGTTAAACACACATCTGAATAATTGTTTGGATTGTACAAACTGTAATAAGGATGAAACATCCATTTTGAGAAAAAAGATGGAAACACTGAGCTGTGATATAACAGCGAGAAAGATGAAATACTTGTGAAAGATGAATAAATAGAGTTTAACCCAATCCTTTTGGATGCACATTTGGGTACATTGAACTTTAAATATTGAAGATTTTCAATTCCCCTAAAGGAGTGCAGGTGGGTCCAATGTTAAGTCTAACAGTGTAAATACAGTTCATTACTTACAAATCCCTTAGGTCAGAGGGAACACACCCGCCAGCACCCAAGTGTCGAACATTTGCAGAAGACAACAGGAAAACAAATTGAAAAGGACTACCCACAGAGTGCCACACAACCTACCATTTTGATATTTTTCCTTGACCATCATCCATGCTTTAATCCCCCATTCGGCAAACTGTGGCTACTCATTAAGCACTTTTATGGATGTGCTGGCATCTCACCATGTTACAATGGTCGACTCTCTCCCTGTTTCAGGGGAAGAAGCTTTCAACTGTGCCCATAGTATGCTTTTACAGGTAATACATTTCAATGATGGAATATACTGCAGATGTTTTAAAATCTTAGCTCTGTTGATTATGTCGGTGTTGCCTCTAGAAGTGTACTGTGGGATGAATATTGTTGTGGGGGGGAGCCGGCTCCTGTTCCTACATCATTAGTTTGTCAATGTATCGCAATGGGCCTCTGCTCCGGGTGGGTGGGCTTCGGGTAGGCATGGAAGGTCCCCAATGTCACTTCTCATGAGGCACTGGATTTGAGATATTGAAAGGGTTGCTCTTTTGATTTGATCTGTGCATCCCATGTCAGAAGATTGCCGATCCCATTTTGTCTCCGCTGCGTCATCAGTCGTGGTTCCGAACTATTGTTCCGTTTTCTCCCTGTGTTGTCTACATTACAGAGCCTTTGCCATCATAGTTCCTGGGTATTTGAGGACCTGCTTGTTTATTTTATTTATTTATTTATTTATTTATTTATTTATTTTATATTCTTATAAAGCGCCAGACTAGACCCCCGAAGGGGTATCTCCGCGCTATTGCTGCAACAGAGAGAGTTCTGATTCAAATTGTGTGTCCAGACTGAAGGAGGAAAGCTACAGGGCGTTATTTTCTAGGGTACAGATAGGTTTTTAAAGTTTTCCTGAAAGTCAGGTGACTAGGGAGAGATCTTAGTTCCGGGGGCTTGAGATAAGGATTTCCCAAATGCCTTCTTATTGGATGTGCACCTGATGGTATTAACAGCTGGTCCGGTTCCATGTCCTTTGTCATACGATGTGCTAGCTTGCTGGTGATGTTGCTAACATGGCAGGGCTTCATACCTGAGCATAGCTTCAGTGGTGTCTTGTCTGTGTAGAGACAATGCTTCCCCAGAAGATCTTGGGTTTGGCTGGCCATTTCCCTGCACCTGATCTTGTACGGCTTGTACTTATGTCCGCTCATTTAAGGGAGTGGGGGCAGCAAGGGCCATGATGGCTTCCTTTAGAGGACCTAGCTGACATGTTCCCTTGCACAATATTTATTACAATGATATAGAGTGAGAACCTTTTCATTGTCTGTTTTTTCATTTGCTTTTGTTTCCTTAGTCGTTTCTTCGCTCTCTGAGTAAGTGATGATTTTGTAGGTCAGGTAATCCCTGCCTCTTTGCTATCCAGGACCGCATGGAGTCGTGTTTTAATAAGGACTCCTTTACACTGTTGGGGGATTTTAACTTTCATCTTGAGGTAATGAATAATTCTGACACACTATACCTAACAGATATCATGGCCAGTTTTGGAATGAAGCAAAAAATGCAAGAATCCACACATCAGGCAGGACATATCTTGGATGGCATTTTCACGAACAGTGTTCATATTGAGGTAATTAGTGTGCTGTCCATACCTTGGTCAGATCACCATGCGGTCAACTTTGTCATTAATATTCCTAATGACAAAGTGTGCCGTAGAAGTCGACCCCTTTTGAGTAAGGTGCGTGCCTGGAAGAAAGTCTCTCAACAAGAGTTACCTACGGCCCTGAAAGAGAATCTACCCTGCAGCGCAGACCCCAATCAGGTCACCACGGATTTTTATAACTGGATATCCCAGGCTATCCACCCACAGGCACCCGAAGTTACTAAGACGACCAAGAAAGGATTGGTATCCTCCCCTTGGTACTCAGCAGAGTTAAAAGCAATAAAAATAAAATGCAGACTTAAAGAACGCATTTGGCCATCTGCATATAGCCTAGCACATAAGAACGATTATGGCTCTGCACTAAAAGAATACAAGGAGGCAATAATCTTATAAAACAGCCTATTTTACTTCTAAAATTTCAGACACCACAAACTCCCCCAAAGAATTGTTTAAAGCTGTGCCGCTGTCCTGGAGATACTGTCTTTGCTCCTGACCAAGCATTCATTGATAACCTTGCGGTCTTTTTCCAGACAAAGGTCACAATGGTTTATGATGAGCTTTTGAATTCAGCGGAGGCTAACAGCACGAACCTGTCACATATGTGGGAAAATCATCCTGGCCAGAGTAGTCTAGCACAATTCACCAGGTAGAAAGAAAATCAAGTGTCAGACATACTTTCACTAACTAAGTCAGGATCCCCACTTGACCCCTGTCCTCCATACATCTTACATCTAGCCTCAGATGAAGTCTGCGCATTTTTTACCCTTCTGCTGAATCTCGTTATTGGAACTGGGATCTTTCCAGCTAGATGGAAAAAGGCCTGCATAAGGCCTATCTTAAAAAAAACCTTCCTCTAATCTTCTGGAGGCCAAAAATTACCGCCCAATCTTATGTCTACCTCTCCCCTCTAAGATCCTAGAGAAGGCTATTAATGTGGAACTGACTGCTTATCTTGAAGAGACTGTCATTCTTGACTCCACCCAGCATGTGTTCAGAGCATGGCATTCTACTGAATCCGCTCTGATCCTGGCTACAGAGGAGATTAGAAAGGTGTTGGATGAGGGTGGCAGGACGGCTCTAATACTGTTAGACCTCACGGCAGCTTTTGACACTGTAAATCATACAGTGTTAATTAATAGGCTGCAGTCTGTGGGTGTCACCAGTAAGGCCTTGTCCCTTCTCTCTCATTTTTTCGAGTCCAGAGAACAAATAATTTACTGGGAAGGTCTTAGATCAGAACAGTTCATCCTCCCAGGTGGAGTCCCTCATGGCTCGGCACTTTCACCCACCCTGTTCAACATCTATGTAACACCATTGGCTAGGCTAATCAAAAGTCATGGACTAGCGCTTGTGTCTTACGCTGACGACACAATTGGTAGTGTCAGTCACTCAAAAAGACAATATGTCAGCAGAACGTTTCTGTAGCTGCCTTTCCTCTGTTATGTCCTGGATGAATGCCAATTTTTTTTTATTAAACGCAGAAAAAAATGAGATTCTGGAATTTGGCAAGCAACCTTCATTCTGGAATCACCATTGGTGGCCCCCTGAAGCTGGCACTTGCCCGTCACCGGTGGCCAAGGCCAGAAACCTCGGTTTTCTCATTGATAAAGATCTGACCTGTGCTACCCAAATTAACCAAGTAGTCTCAACGTGCTTTTTCACACTCAAGATACTGCACAAAGTTCTTTCATTCATCCCGTTCTCCCTTAGGAAAACGGTAGTTGGCGCCCTTGTCCTTTCAAGGATAGATTACTGTAATGCTCTTTATTTGGGCGCTGGTGTGAAACAGCTGAATAAGCTTCAGTCACTCCAAAATGCTGCAGCCAGAGTGTTGTATGTTCTTCCTAAGCACCATTCCACATCGGCCAGTATTAAATAACTACATTGGGCTAACATTGAGATGACGGGTGGAATTCAAAGCCTTATGCCTAATGCATAAAGCACTCTATGGAGGCGGGCGGAAGATGTGCAACAACTAATCCCCCGTTACATTCCTTCACCTTGCCTAAGGTACTTGGACAGTGGGTTGGTTCTTCCCCCAAGATGAAAAGGGTCAGGTGGGCGGGAAACACTTTTCATTTCTGGCAGCCAAACTATGGAATTCTCTCCCTGTGTCTCTTAGATTACAGCCTTCTCGGTCCATCTTTAGGAAAGCTATTAAAACCAGGCTTTTTACACAATGCTAACTGACGCTGTGTTCTCAGATCACCCTATCCAGCGCCAAGACGCATCGGCATTAGTGCGCTTTACAAGTACCCTCAGTCAGTCAGTCAGACTATAGCTGTACTTGACACTACTCTTGACTTATTGATTTGGATGAGTGAGACGGTTTGAGCTGTCAGTTCCTCCTCTGTTCCTTTATTTGCCAATTTATGATTTGTTACTTGGACTGCCATGGCATGTGTACTAAGTCCCCTGTACCTGCTCTCTCAGGGGGGCTTCCAGATTTGCTTCCAAGTTTTTTGTTTTTTTTATTGAAGTGCAGAACATGAAATTTGCTCCCAAGTTTATGTAAATCAGTTTGCACTTTGTTGATGATTTTCAACTCTGAGACCACTCTGGTAAGTACAGATTGGAGTGAAGACAATTTATTCACAATATCAGGTCATAGGCAATCTGATGTTAGTTGTATTTTTTTGTTAGCTTCATTGATTTTCTCGCTCTTTTTAGCAATGTCGCCATGGTGAGTGCCATTACTTTCCATCTGCATTTCAAGCTTTTGTGATTGCCATGTTAAAGCACTGTGGCTGCTCTCAAAAATGCATTGATGGACCACAATGGACACAGGTTGTCCTGGGTGTAAGAAAGTTTGAATGGTAGGAGGGCTGGAGGGCTGGAGATCTTTGCAGGGAGTCCATTGACTCTGACGAGAGAGAGGCTACAGGACTATATTGTTGCCCATGGGAGAGTAGTCCATTATAATAGGTATGCCTTTTGCTACGAGGTCCCCTGATTGCATCTTGTTCTTACAGGAGCGTCCTTCCTTTGTTTAGTCTTTCCCTCCTTGCACATGAAACTCGTGGTGAAACTGCATGAGGTATGGACCCTTATTGTGTGCTAGGCTGTATAAGGCAGGGGTTGCTGGTTATTCCTGATTGCCCATCTGAGGTGTACCCGAGGGGTCTGATACTGTTAACCCCTTCGATGCTCATGACAAGCTCAGCTCGTCATGAGGCACGGTTGAGCTGTGCTGATGACGAGCTGAGCTCGTCATGAACAATGGGATTTACAGATAGCTCAGCACAGGAGGGGAATACCATCAGCAGCGATGGTGTTAAGGAGAGTTGGATGATTGTAGTTGGGTTACTAAGGTCACCTAACTTAGGGTATAGTAAGTCATTTGCCTCCTTCCCGGGTGGCCAGCCTCCCTAACGTGCCTTGAGGTTAGTTGCATGTGCTGTAGGGAGCACATTTCAGGCTCTAAGTTTCCAAAGACCCTGACTGGGTTTGCATTTATGTCGATGTTTTTGATCCCTGTGCCTTGTTTGTTGCCATTGTTTGGGCTGCTCCTCTCTAGGTGCTCCACTTAGGTTGACCTTATGGCCCTAGTCACCACACGTATTCTGCATTGCACTTTGATTCTATGAAAGGGGCACCTTTCTTCATCATTCTCAGCCCTTGTCTTTGTTTTTGTTACTGCTTTCTAAACCATTTTTCTGGCAATCGCTAATGGTCCATTATATATAACGATCTTATGGAATAATTTCCAGGACCCTGGGTGGAATGCCCTGAAGGCGCTGGTGCTCCTGGTGACCCTGATGGTGCTAGTGCTTCTTATGAGGGCTTTAAGATGGGTGATCAAAACCCTTGATGTATGTTCCATCGTACTCATCCTAGACTTTGTGTTTTTCTTCTTTTAACGTGGTGTTCGATTTGCTATTCAATGACTGCCCAATGATCGGGCTTCTCATCTGAGTAGTTGAAGAGATACCGGTTGCCGGTTGTGTAGCTGGTTATTTAGCGGTAGACTTGCATTTAGTTTTTGAGAGTTCTTCTCACCAAAGACTTTTTCGCAGACCAGAAGGGTGCTCGCTTCCCCCCTATGCACAATCTGGCAACTGTTTAGGTGGGGGGCATGAGCATGAAAAGTTGTGTATGATGGCTTATGTCAGAGACCAGAAGAGCGAAGGAGCAGGAGAGCACCTGTTCCGCACGTGCACCCGCTCCTGGGCAGCCCGCTTCCACAGCCACGGAGCTCGACCAAAGCTGCGGACCCTCCAGACATTCTGGCTCTTGGGCGCTTGCCCCTTGTGGCTTAGTATCACACTGTGTGGACTTGTGTCAAGCAAAACAAGGTTTATGCACACATGCACGCAACTTTGGCGAAAGGGTGCAGTGCCATCCACCTCCTGCTTTTCTTGTGTCACTGCATCCAGGAAGGCTGATTGATTGGGCAAAGCACAAGTGCTAGTGCAACTTCTAGGCTTAGATTGATGTGGGGGCATGGCGGGAGGGGATGGTGAGGGGGGAGCATTTACCCCAGTCTTGTTGCTAAGTGCAGGGCGCTGGATACTGGTCACTGGCTTTCCCCAGGTGACAAAAGGGTCCCAACAAACAGCACCCCCGAATACGGGGAACCAAAACAGGAGACGGATAATGGAGAGTGGAAGCTGCGTGTTGCGATGGCCAGAGAGGAAATGGATAGAGGATTGGGCAGTCCAATCTGACTGTAGTGCTAGAGGCACTCTGTGGTCTGACACCCTGTGATGACCTTTGACTACCATTATTTTAATTGACTTTGATGTGTTCTTTTATCTTAGCCTGAATCTACAACATCCAGCATATGCCTTGTTTCTCTTAACGGTCTCTTCCATGTAATCTTGTTGTCTTTCAGTGGGAGCTGTCATGGAGTAGGACAGCCTTGCCAAGAACAGAACATGTGGGATGTGCATTTGAAAGCATGAGAGAGGAGGTGTGGGATGTACTTTTTGGTCTCGAAGTTCAGTGTTATGAGCAGTGGTGCACAAATGTGCACTGTGTTGTACAATGAGAGATGAAGTATGTGATGCTAAAAGCAGTGGCGCACAAATGTGCATTGCATTGTACATTGACATTGGTAGTATTATTAGGTTCTTACTATTGGCTTTGACATGGCCTCATGTCATCCTGAATTCTGATTCTGCCAGGCCTGAGCTTTTGCTGCAAGCACAGCCATGCTTGCAAGTTGTTTGGGTTAATCACGTTCAAGGATTTATTTTGTGAGAGATTATTTAATTTACCCTGGAAGGCTTTCTGAGCTTTATCAAGATAAAGGCTGGAACATGCGAGAATGTAGAGGGGTCGTGGGAACTACTTCCTGCCATGGAATGCTTGCTTGGAAGCTGATCAGTCCTGGTAAGATTCCTTTGGCGCGGGGAGGAACTCTCTCGAGCCTTCTAGTATAGACTATAAAGCTGAGGTTTGTTGACAGCTGAGTTGGGAACTCACTTACGGAGTAGACATATTGTTGTATGATGAACAGAACCTGATTCCCTGTCGAGAGTCCAAGCCCAGCTGCCAACGTGTTCCCCAGCTAGAGTTGGCAAGGATGTCAAGTGAATGATCAGTGAGGTGTTACTTACTTTGTGTACATAATTTCTAAGTTTCTTTGCTCTTTACTACATGTATATATAGTTCACATTTTATTCTGGTTTAGTGCTTGAGTTACTTGATATTTGGGAGTCTGCATTGACCGATACATTTTGCCTTCCTTTCTAAAATATTGAATTAATAAACATGCGTGTGTCACTTTAAATGCACCTGAATACACCTGAATTTGTTTTCTTGCCTCGCCTTAAGAGAATGCTGGTTTTTGTTTTATCGCCTCAGCATTTGGGAGTGCTGTTTTACATGTATTACTTAAAGGTGCAGTAGTGCATTTGCTGCCTCTTGGGAGTGCAGGGTTCAGGTGTGTTCTATTGTGTCAAATTACAAGCACAGTACTGATGAGAGCAATGCTCCTGTTCAACCGTTGCACAACAGTGGATGCTGCAGCAGGCACTGCCGCAGTCTCTCATGGGGGGGCTCAACCCAAGAGCAAAAAGGGGAGCACTGGTTAACAATGGCCACAGCATTGGCAATGCAATGCTGCATCTACTCCCTTTCTGCTCTCGCGGCTCTCCTTGTCTTCTTGTTCCTCGCATCTCCAACTGGACGTGACATGTCGCAATCCGAATCTGGAAACCTTTGGAAGTGAGAACTGATACACTAAGCAGAATAAAAGAAAGACTGGAAAGAGATTATGCTTACCTGTAAAATATTTATATTTACTGGTGGAACCTTTACTACGCATATGTCTTTACCAGTCATGCATCTACAATGACCTTGTGTGGTAAAGGTTATGCGTGGTTCCGTCAAACATCTGTACCCAGGGCCCGTAAATTAAATTCTACTAGTGAGCTGAAGCACTGATTGCTCCAACCTCTGAAGTAGCCTTTTAATGCTTGTCTCAGGCCTGCCATTGCAATCTGTAGTGTAGTTTTAAACTGCCCTTTCGACCTGGCAAAATACATTTATTACCAGGCCTAAGCCTTCATTTCGGTACTTACTAATCACCTTCAAGAAAGGGAATAAAAGCTGATTGGGCAGGGTGCATTTTATTTAAAAAGTAGGACATGTGTATTTAAGTTTAACATGTCCTGAGAGTCAAAAATCTCTTCAAGTAATTTTTCACTACTGTGGGGCCAATCTCTCCCACTGACTAATACTGGATTACCTTTGATGTAGCATTTACTGGGCCCTATTTACTTATCGCTCTTATTCCAACAGTCCTCCGATGGATCTTGCTCTGTGCCGAACGAGGTTGGAAATTCGTGGAATAGGCAGTTACCCAATGAGGACCAGGAATAGGATAATTTTATCTACAATCTCAAATTCACACATGTAGAAATTTGTTATAGCTGAGAGAACAATTAGCACCAATAGTGTGAGCCAAAATAATGCTAACTCACACGTAGTGACGACTCAGTACAGCAGAATCAGTTCGAGTAGTTAATTTAGTTTCTCGGATTAAAGGGTAACGATCTTATTAAGAAATTAGCGTTCAGATTGTAATAAAAAAATGAGTAGATTTAAATGAAATATACAAAAGCTCAGAATTCAATGGAAATAAAGTGACCAGGTGGGGAAGTCTCCCTCAGCTGAGTTAGACCCCAAGCACATAAAGCATATGTGTCTGTAAGGATAAGATGCCAGATAAGTCTTCCACAAAGACCCTTTGGCGAGTTCAGCAAAGTTCCATGTAGCCAGTCCATTCTGTTCAGACAGTGATTTGTCTTAGTCTGCAACTGTAATAGCAAGAGTCACAATAGCACTACAGGGACCCTTTGTTTCCTTAGGCTAGATCTGTATCCAGTCAGTGTTCCACAATTCTTCTAAGTTAGGCAATTATACTTGATCAGTTTCCGGGGTGACACCTTCTGACATCACTTTGATTTGTCAGACCACGCAGTCCATTGGTTAGTTTGTGTAGGCTGAGAATAATGTGGCAGTAAAGACAACACAAAACAGAAAAATAGGTGGATCTATTACGCAGTTCTTTAACACCTTGGCTGCTAGGTGTTTTCCCCCCCTGTGCTGGAAATTGCTCTTAGTATGTATTCATGACGAGCTCAGCTCGTCATCAGCACAGCTCAACTGTGCATCATGACGAGCTCAGCTCGTCATCAGCATCGAAAGGGTTAAGTTATTCGACTATGCGAACACATTGAACAACGGTACATTGAAGAAAAAGCATCTTAGATTCAAAAGGGCACTTTCCCAGGCAGCTGTTCTAGAAATAACCCATGTTTGTAGTAAGTGCACTGCTCAGTACAGGAGATATCAAAGTAAACAATTATTATTTGAATACTACTGACAATACAGCGGAATGTTCCCATACACTTTGGCAATATCAATCCATGACTTCACTGAAATAATAAGGCCTACATGAATTTAAGCTAATAGATAAAAAGATCATGTTAATGATGAATCGCACATTAATAGGGAATTAAGCATACATGTTCAACAATATTCGTTGATGCATTAATAGTCATTTTGATATGGTAAAATTTAATACATGTAGGTAGAGGGTGCTCATAAATTTTGTAAGTGCTGATGTGTACATGTGAATAACAAGTTCTCTAAATATTTTCACTTATGTATTAACCTACTAATACATATGTAAAATACATACTAAAGACGTTTCATGAAGGCACAGTTAAGTATGCTTGTGTACCACCTACTTTTCTTTAGTCATTTTTGGTGTCCACGTCTTACATGCAAAATCACTCACATTAGTTTTTCACATAAGTCAAGTTAATACATATTGTTTTATCTTAGTCTTATTAATGTTCTCACTCATATATGAATGCCAAATTGATTAGCAATAAACTCCACAACATGAGAATTTTCCCTCCTACAAGCTTTTGGCACGTTAATAAATAGAATAGAATTTCATTATTAAAATATCCCATCTATATTAGTTTAACAAATAGGTTTTGCCTCAAATCTATCTTTCTTCTGCATGCTTTTATGATGCAGTAACTATACTACGTATAATGGTGTCATTGTTTCATAATGTTTAACTTGCACATGTTTGCTGTGTTTTCACAGGGCCTGGGCAGAGTTCGAAGGAGTTCTGCATAGACAAAAAAAACTCTGCCAAGTTAGGTAGAGTGCTCATCACTGTAAAATCAGTGCGAACTGTGTCATGTGCAGTGTAATAGGGCATAGCTTCTTTCTGCTCCTCAAGTAGAAGTTCTACTCGAGTGGCAGCTTCCTCAACACGAACGGAAGGTTTCTTAACATGAGCGATAAAGACCATCCGCGACTGCTAGCATTGAGAAATCTTCCTGGGAAGCAGTCTATCTCTGGATTTTCCCCGCTCCTGCTCACCGATTTATAGTTGCCGAGTGCAAGCTAGGAAAAAAGTCTGCTACGCTTTTCTGAACTCTGCGAGCTAGTGGGGTGTTGAGTGCAGAAACACTGCAAACTCCGCGAACGGAGCGGAGTTTACTGCCCAGGCCTGGTTTTCATAAGAGTTGTCATAAATCATTTCTTTGTCAATAAAATCGTTTTGATATAATCTCGGCTCTATCACCTTATTACATTTAATACGTTATAACATTTGATTAGGAGCAGATATAAATGTGGTTTTTACACTCAAATTGATTCTAATATTCCTCTTTCATGCTAATGTCCGATTTTAAGGTACGTTTCATAACACAAGGGTAATTCTGGGATCCACAGTGACCTCGGTAAAATAACAATGTTTTCAATAAACAATGGTCCTGAATATATAACAGTTAAACGAAAGCTCCTGGAAAACAAATTATTCCAAAAGCAATGTTTTAATAAAGGAAATTCAAGAAACAATCTTTAAGGGCATAAGAGATAGTGGGGTGCAAATAACTTACTCGACAACAGTGATACATATACACAATCGTCGTATCACAATGGCACCATCTGTAAGCAGCATTTATATTCAATATAATTATTAAAACAGGCTGTCAAGACCGGTTTCCTCTTTACATAATCTGGCCTTTTCTGCTTGATTTCAACAACTCCTGGAGTTCGAACTTTGATGTTCTTTATCTGGCTAAATATTCAGAATATGCTTTTGGTTACACTGTAAGAATAAAACTATCTCTTGTGACTCAAAATTCGGGAAATGTTTAAATAATTATATTCTACAAAAGAACAAAATAACTCATACTGCAATCAAATATTCAGAATATGTTATTGGTTACACTGCAAGTTTTACTGCAGAATTTTGTTTATCTCGTGTGACTCAAAAGTCAGGAAATGTTTAAATTATTCAATTCTACAAAAGTATAAGATAATTAATGTATGTGGGCCACCCTTTAAGTATTTAGAAGGAAAGCTCTGGCAAATACAATCCTTTTCCATCAATGGCTCACACATTGAGAATGACCGGGCGGCTTACAGAGGAACAATAGCCATCGCTCTGTTTATTCCCCTGTCATTTTCTTATTTCGCAGGCTCTGAATTGCACTGACAAGAAACAGCAGCTTTTTATGACACGTTGTCGCAGTTTCAATAGCCGACCGAAGAATGGCACTTGATTGTTTTTTTCGTTCCATGTAATCTTGCTTTTCCTTACACCTGTCAAGTCTGTCAAAACTCGAGGCAGATGAAGTCGATTGTTCTCTTTGATGTTCTTGGTCAATGTCTTTATTTTCAGCATCTTTTCGCAAAATTGATTCCTTGATGGGAAGCTCTGCAGGGCGCTCAGTCTTTTGCCTCGAATAAACGAAGAGATACACGTGAGGAATAAAATACCTAGAGAAATATTACAAAGCCCGTGGGCGCCTCTTTTAAAAGTGTGTTTTCTGTTCAATTTTCAAGAGCTTTAGGTTAGGCTATTTAATTTATGACCTTTAATGAGCAAATAATCTAAAAGTCTGAAATGCGTGCCCCCGAAAGACGGGATTGCTCGTATGTTAGCAAAATAACATTTTAAATAATTGAGCATCTGTTCTGCTGTTCGTTTTAGGGAGGTGCGTTTTATTTCCGCAAAAATATGACTTTGAAAAACATGTTATGCACACAAAGATTTCTGGAACAGCACAAATTGTTTTCGTTCAATGGGTTCTCCCAGAAGGCCTTGAATGTATCACGAGAGGCAGTGGTATTTTCGATCCACAAGTGAGCATGTGAAGTGACTTGCCACTAGAAGACATGTTAAGGTCATTTATTCATTTGCTAACATTTGATGAAATATTTAAACTAAACAAGAGAAAATAACATTATAACATTCACAAAGCAACATACCAACACAGTAATATAAGACAGCACTAAACGAAATCCACAAAAAGTGAATGCAACACAACCACTGTACACTACATCACATTGCAATAATGCACAAAAACGACAGCACCACAACAAAATGCCATACAACAAATACGCACAATAATTCCAGTCACACATTCTCACCTTTACAAACATGCTTTGATAGTACTGATGTAAAAGGTGTTTGGAACTAAAATTGCTTTTCCTACACTGCAGTCCAGCAGGGCACACAAATCCTGAGCAGTCCCGGCTGCCAGGAGGGGCCATCATCACAGGCTGCTCACCCGCTCAGCAGCTCAAGGTGCCAATGGCTCAGTGCACCCTAAGTCACCGTCCCATGGCGGGGTGCCTGTGCCAGCCGCAACGCAGCATCTCCTACAAGCCCTGTCCACTCCCTAGTCACCCTCACGTGGCGGGGTGCCTGTGCCAGGCCGCAATGCAGCAGCTGCCACAAACCCTGTCCAACCCCAGTCACCTTCCAGTGGCAGGGTGCCTGTGCCGGCCGCAATGCAGCCTCTGCCACAAACCCTGTCCAACCCCAGTTGGCGCCACATGGTGGTAGGCCTGTGCAGGCCGCAATGCAGCATCTGCCACAAATCCTGTTCAACCCCAGTCAGCGGCACGTGGTGGTAGGCCCCTGCCAGCCTCAAGGCCTCGGGTCCGTCATCCAGTCACCACTGTCAGAGGGGTATGTGAAGTCGTCGGCCCCTTATATTTGCAGAGTCGCATGGCCTGTGACGCCTGTGCCATGTGGATGTGGTGTGTGTGCAAACCTGCTCTCAGGGAGTGGCTGTGACATGCTGACAACTAGACCAGTGAACTGCACACCACCAGTGAGTATGCCAGTGACGGGTAGGAATGAGACCCCCTGGGAGCATGAGCAGAGTGGTCTGGCCTGCCATACGCCAAAAAAGGGCAGGCGTTGCAAAAATTACTCTTGGGCACTGGGCATGGTTCAGTCCAGGTCCGGACAAGAAAGCAGCTGGTGCATGTGTCCCTGTTGTGCTGTCCACGGGACCCATGACACAATTTACTATGTAGCACCCTCTGACTGGCATCCCACAAGAAGAGCATGATTGACACAAGGGAAATCACTGTCCCTACATTCCATCACACATACATACATGAATAATGAAAGATATGACACAGCAGTGCGTTGCTGGATGTTCATTGCACATCCAGTGATTTTCCGCAGCTGGAACAGTACAGGGCAATGCCAAATACATCATTGTATATGGGCCCATAGAGGGCCAACCAGAGTCCATCCATGGAAGACAAGAACTGCGGAAAAGGAGGGTTGCAGTCCGCAGTCTGGTCGACGTGTCATTGGTCATCAAACAGGATGTGGCAGTCCATGTCGCTGTCCAAGGTAAGTGCATCTGAGTGAATCGGGGGTCAGTGGAAGGTAATGAGGCCATGTGCGGGACCAACCAGGAACAGGCCAGGTGGCGGAAATGAATGCTACTGAGCCCTTCTGATCACAGGTCCATCCACGTCCTCATCCCCGTATATGTGCCCTGCCCCACCTGTGGGTGTTGCTCTTGCGGCTGTGGCCCTGTGTGCCACTGACACCTCAGGTACCGGAGGTGGTTTGTCGGCCGCACTGTGTGGCACTGACACCTCAGGTGCTGGAAGTGGTTTGTCGGCTGCACTGTGTGGCACTGACACCTCAGGTTCCGGAGGTGGTTTGTCGGTTGCACTGTGTGGCACTGACACCATCAGGTGCCAGAGTGGTTAGGCCTGCTGCACAGGGGGGCATAGCCACACCAGGGGGAGGAGATGTGGATGGTGTGCTGGCAGCAGCATCCATCATCACCACACCTTGTGGCAGCAGTGCCATGATGAGGATCTGCAGGGCGTGGTAGATCCCAGCTACATTCCGCTGATGTGCAGCATTGGCTGCCATCCTTTCCTGCTCAATCGGCACCATGTCCACCATGAGCCTCCGCATCTGTGGCAGCTCACGTCTGGTATGGCTGGAGCCACACTGACGGACAGGTGTTCTGCTCCCCAAGTCATGACTCCAGCGATGTCTGTCAGGGCTCGTTGGAGACCATGTCGCGGTGCTACACACCCAAGGATGGCGTCAAGTTTGGTTGCCATGTTGCCGAAGCCCAACCGCACATGCTCTGTGGTCTTCCTCTGGACCTCTAGCACACGGAGTTGGAAGGCCATGTGTTGTTCCTGGGGGTCTTGGGGGTACCGGGGCTGTGGGCGTCTCCTGCTGGGTGCTTTGGGTCGTGGGTGGGGTCTCCCTAATGCAGCTGGCCTGCCCTGATCCTGGAGGTGAGTTGCAGATAAGGTCAATGATGTCTTGGATGGCTTGGGGGTCGATGCTGGTGTTGTCCTCCTCGTCATCAGTGAAGAGTGGCTAGGACTTCTCTGCAAGAGGTGTTGATGGTGCCCCTGCGATGTGAAGGGGAGATGGTGTATTACAATGTGTCCACATGTATGTAGCCGCATGGTACATGTTGACATTCAGATAGCATGGCATTGTGCATTGTGTCACTCTCTAGATCTATGCGAGGACCCAGGGTCATTGTGAGTGTGCACTGTGCTCTGCTTTATTGTGTATGTGTGCCATTGTGCCCATCTCCACCCGTCCCCCCAGTCCCTGATGTTCACTCACCCTGTTGCGATTGTGTTGTGTCCTGTCAAGCAGTGTCCGATCCCCCAACTCCGGCCACAGTCTCCACACTGATGACTGTCGACACCAGCTCCTCCATGTCATCCAGCTCAAGCTGTGGCGCTGGGCCCCCACCTCCAGTCTGCATTGCTGCCTTCCGGTTGGCAGAGAGTTTCTCCTTGGTCCGCCGCTTGATGTCATTCCATCGCCTCTTGACCTCGTCCATTGTCCTCCTGTGCTCCCCGACGGCATTCACCTTATCCACGATGTCCCGTCATATTCCATTTTTGGTGCCCAATGACACGTTGGAGTTGACCAACAGTTGTTGATGGTGTTCCATCAACCCTGTGACTATGATCCTGTTCGCCTGCAGACTGAACTTCGTCTTCGTCTTCTTCTTGTCCTTGCCCTTCCATGTCCCCAAGGTCCCGGGCTGGTCGTCCGAGGTGCTTGTGGGGTTGCGCTTGTCCTCTGCACCTGCTCAGGCTGCCTCAATGGTGCTTGGGTGTTGGTCAGTTTGTGTTTGCATGTTTTTTCTACTTTTATGGTGATTTTTCCCACCTGCCAGGTGTGTGTTGTAGGCCTGGCCCTGTTTATCTCTGGTTTCCTAATCACGCTTGGGCCCATTGCAGGTTTTTGGGTTTGGTGGTTTGTGGTTTTTTCCCCATTGAGGTGGTTGTATCGCGGACATTGGCCGTGGTTTCGGCAGACTATCGCATGCTACCGCCGTGTTGTGAATTCCACGTTGACACAGGGTTATTTTCCTGCGATGTTGTAAGTTGCGTTACGCTACGCTTGTGGTAGTTATCACATATTCCTGTGAATATACCTCAGAGTGCAGTACAATGACACAACACAGAGCAAAAAAACAAAAAAAAGATAATTGGGCACAATATAGCAAAACAATAAAAGGAAATATTGTAACACATAAACTGTAATGCATCACCATAATGGCACAGCACACTAATGCAACACAAAAAAAACCACACCAGCACAAAAAGCAACAGAAACATCCCCACAACAAAGTGCAACCCAACAAATACATGTAAGCGATCTGGTCACACTTCCACAAATCTACTTTAATAAAATGGCGGTAGAAGGTGTTTGCACCAAGCACTACCTTACTGACCACAAATAACATACATTAGCAATAGTTGATTTATGATTTGACACCTACACAGGTGATGTAAA
Source organism: Lissotriton vulgaris (assembly GCF_964263255.1). Taxonomy (NCBI): domain Eukaryota; kingdom Metazoa; phylum Chordata; class Amphibia; order Caudata; family Salamandridae; genus Lissotriton; species Lissotriton vulgaris. The sequence goes on from NC_141694.1 coordinate 1,538,192,686, forward strand.
AAGTTCAACAATTGAAGACATATGTTGACAACAGATTTTTCATTACCTCTATGGTGTACATGCAATTTCATCCAGCTAAGGTCTAAAGCAGGCCTTTACTGTCCTAAATGATTATCTAGTTCTAGAAACAGGTTTATGGGGTTGTTTCAGAATATTGACAAAATTAATTTGCTGGCCTTTTTTTCATTGAGTTATCCCATTCATCCAAACTAAAAATAGTCCACTGCACATTGTCTGATGCATGGGTATTCTCAAACATTTTCTGAAAGGACACCAAGTTTGCCCTGTGATGTGATGAGGCCGCATCAATGCCAACAGAGTGGCAATTTAAGGTGAGTATAGGGGAAGCGAAGCATATACATCTAGTGGCTGAAACAATGTGAAACCAGAAAGCCAGAGATAAATCCCAGCTACCCCACTTTAACAAATTGTGTGGAATGAAATACACTTTTTGAATTTTTAAGAGATGCTATCATGTTTTTACACTTTTGCTGCAAGATAGCTTTGAGAATGAAGGTGTTCCTAAAGTTAAGTGGTGCAGGATAGGCTAGAGACCGACTTTATTTGAACTTCAATCAACCTTTAAACAAAGGTTTGCCTGTACAGTTAACGTCTTTATAATGTGAGTGCTGAGATCAGTGAACAGCAGCCCAGTGCTCCTGTTGATCAGGGGGCCAAATGTAAAGGTCAGGAGGGCCGCCTGCGGCCCCCGGGCTGTACTTTGAGTATCAGTGGTCCAATGCAGCTACCTTAACCAATTCCTCAAAGGTCTTTGTTTCATGGAAAGTAATGCAATATTGATTCGTTTTAAAGCACTATTACACTTAAATATAGTTGCCACCCAAACTAAATGACCAACATGCAGCTATAGTAAAGTAAATGTTACCAAATTAAACTGTACTCTCTTCTACAGTTGATCAGAAAATGCATCTGAAGCTTGCCCAAATCTAAGTTGGTGGGATCCGATCTGGTTCAAATCTAAAAACGTCATGTGGTTATGTAAAATGTATGTTTCTGTGTCTGAGATATACACAGTTAGTGGCTAGGGTAGTGCCTTCCAACATGTAAACATACTGGCTGCAAGGTCATTACTCTGTGGATTTGTGACCAGGTGGTTCCATAGTTTTTCCTAAAATATCCCCCAAATTATTAAACACTAAAAAGGGGAGGGTTATGCCTGGTGAAAGGTTTATTTAGCAAGGTTGAAATGGCAGTGTAAAACTGCACACAAAAGTTCACCTGCGGCAATTGCTCTAAACCATTTCCATCTACTAAAGAAGTTACTAAGCCTACTTGAGCACTCATGTAATACTGTTTTACTTATTAATTGTATTGTATAATGTGTAGTCTATATTCAATTTCTTATATCAACAATATGTCTGTATTTATAGCTTGTTTATTTACTGTGCACATTACCTTTTTCCTTTTCATCCTTTGCTTTTCATTTTACTCCTTTCTCTCTTTACTTTCTCTCCGATATTCTTAAATATTTCAACATGTTTCATTGGTCATTATTTATATTGCATTGCCTATCATTTTGTTGTTAAAGGATATCACTTGGTATAACTTGCATCTTAATGTCTGATAAACCTACCTCAACTTAAAAAAGTTTAGCCTAAATCATACTGTTACTGGGAAGCTACAGTTATATGACTGATTCTTCCATTAGTGAGAAACAACCTCAAGTATTTTTTCTAGAAACTCTCACTAGTTTTAGTGGCGATATTGTCACTAGTTTTCGTGGCGATATTGTCAGCTATCCACCAAAACCATAGGTTCAGAGGCAATACATATGGCTCTCGAGAAGAGTTTTGTAAAGGGCTGTGGTGAGTGTCCTTGATTTGCTGTATGCAGATTTTGTGAATACAATTACCGGTTGGTTTGGCAGTGATTACTTTTTTGGGGCATGTGAACCTGAAAGTTATGTTCTGAGATGAGTTATTAGATAAGCTGTGACTAAAGCTTTATGCCTAATTGTAACAATCTTTCAGTAAAAAGTGCCCACTTACCTAGAGATGGTTGTGTAGGGGGTCCTGTCTTGGCTAATTGCCACCTCCAATATCATAAGGTTACTAAACTACCTTCTCTTGTATTCTATATAGTCATGTCCCCAAAGGTGGCTCTATAAATAAACAAATGCAAAAATAGAACAGAAAGAAAACTGGTTCTCTTTATGAGTAGCTTTTAATTTCTCTACAATTCCCAGCATTTTAATTCACCCTTTAAACATGGTAGAATGGGCTTATTCCACATTGAGACAAGTTACCTTGCCTATAAGTCAGTATTATATGGCGTTGAAATTTCATGCAGTGCCTGGAAGTTAAATGGCACGTGTGGACTGCAGCACCTATCGTGCCATTCACTACAGTGTCAGGGAAAAAATGACTTTAGGCCTACTTGTGAAGCCTGAATGCTGCAGTGTAAACCTTGTAGTACGACTTGTCAAACTAACCCAATGTGACAGAAAAAGGGCTCCCTTTTAAACTATTAGTAAATCGCCCTTATGCAGCTCTTGTAGCCCACAGTGCAGGGTGTATGGTTGTCAGAAACCAGGACCTGTTTGCAGAATCCCCTCTTTTTTGCCCCTATTTTGACTAGTAGAAGCTGGCTTTCTGACTCTGATTGTGCCCTGGGCTCTGCTAACCAGACTCAGGGTCTGTGATCTGATTAAAAGTAAACAGTAGTTCAGTATAATAACAATTGATGCTGACAACCTATCTATACATCGCTAGCATATGATAGGGCATGTAGGTTTAGATGCCCAGTAGACATAATGTACTCCAATGTGCACTACTGATATGTCTGCTGCCATTTTAAAAGTCAGCCCATTCTTGCAGGCTGCTTTTATAGTAGAATTATATTCAAATTCGATTTGGGAATTAAAGGTGCTTCCAAAGTAGTAAATTACCATTTTTCTTACACATAATTCACCCTTAAGGTGCCCCATGGGTAAGGTGCTTTGTAAGTTTGAGCAGGGACATTATTAAATATGTTGTAAATGCCCTGATGAGGGAAAAACTGGCAGTTGCATTTTTCTCCATTGAAATATATTGGTTCCATAAGCTAACATGGGAATACTTTTATTTGTACTTCAATAGAAAGTAGCTAAACATTTAATTCAAGGACTTAAATGTATAGTTATGATAAATCAAACAACTTGCCACTGTTAGATTTGTTATAACTATTACAAAAAAGAAGTATTAGAACTTGTGTTTCTGCCAGCCAAAATTCAGCCTACCAGCTGCCCTTTTCCTGATTGGTCAGCCTCTGCCAGGCTGAACCCAGCTGTGTTCATAAGGTGTGAAGTGCCCTGCTAGAGAGACAAATAATTTCCTGTGGGTGGAGAACTGCAGCTGCAGAAGCAAAAGGCAGGATGTGGATGGAGGGGCCAAACTGGTCTTCAACGAGGGAATGAGAGTTTGGACAGGACACAGCCTCACCCCCAACATCGTGCACCCCAACCAGACAGGAGCCCCAGTAATTAAATAAGTGAAGGGGCTGTAAAGGGAGTGTTAGAGAATCTTAGCCATGTGGGTTGGCTTAGTCATATCTAACTGTACAGGAGAGAAATTCTCCATTTTGGATTCTGGAAGTAAAGTGCATTCTGGGACAAAATATGCCATACTTTGGAAGAAGTGATCCTACACTTGGGTGGCACCCTGTATCCCATTGGTCAGGGGTGCCCCCACTGCTTGATGCCAAGAAATAATGAATAAATATGGGAGAGTTACCAAGCAACTCAGATCTCCTGCCTGAAATAACAAGGAAAAGAAGGATTGCCCTGCTGGAACCCCGATCTGCACTCTATAGGACTGCACCTGCTGCAAAATCTGGTACTGCAGCCCTAAGGACTTTGCCTGGCTTCACAAGAATTAAGGAATGGACTCCCAAAAAGCCACATGTTAACATAGTCCACCTGCATAATCTCCACCAAGATGTGCCCATCCTGGAGTGTGCTTGGTGGACTTTTAATGATTTGCCCAGGTGCATTGTGGGAATTGTAGTCTCAACATCCCCAGGACCATCTCAGAGCTTCTAGACCCTTGGGTTGGTGTTTTGGGCACTTTGAACCCACAAGAGGAACTTCAGATTTTTTGGAGAAGTTCGGAGCAACGTTTGGCAAAAGCTCCATAAGTTGACAGGGTGCATTTTGGGAGTTGTAGTCCCAGACATCCAGGGGCAAACCAGAGCAGCTGAACCCTTGGCTGGTGCTGTAGACCATATTCATGTATCAAAAAACACTTCTGGAAGCAAGTTTAAAAACGTTACATCATGGGTGGCCTGAACTCAGGACTTTGTCCTGGTCCAGCGCAACCTTTTTTAACCCTTTGAGCGTTATTTGCTTCTCATGAAAATTTTTTGTCTTAATCTTTGAAATGTAAATATCTGGTTCCCTACATTGGATTATTGTCATTTCAGTGTCATTTTAATCATAAAAAATTTCCTTTTTTAATAAAAAAACGGATGTTTGTATATTTATTGTGTGTTGTGTCTTACTTATTTAATGCATTGGTGTTTTTGAATGCTTTACACACCTGTCTCCTAAGTTAAGCCTGCCTGCTCGCAGCCAGCTGCCAAGAGTTGAGCAAAGAAATAATTTATTGAGACCTCGACTGAACCTTTTAGTGCATTTGTTGGCCTTATTGCCAGTGAAAAGGTACCTACTTATCACTACTAATAAATCACTCTTCAAAAATGGTATTTAAAAGTGGAACTGTAAGGAGGCCATGAATTGCCCATCAAATACAAAGGGAAGAGGGAGTAAATATTAATTCTGCCATATCTGGTTTGGACCAGCTAAAAATACGATTAATATATTCTTTTTTAATTTTATTAAAAGCCCATCTGAGTGGCAAAGTTGGATTTTAATAAAAATTAAGGAAATGTAACTTTTTTAGAAGTTACCCTTTACCTGTTCAGCTATCAGAAAGCTAACTAGCATAAGTGTCTGCAAGCTCTCTGCCTGTGATCAGCTTTGATATGTATGAGAAAGGTGTGAAATATCTACCAAGAGCAAACAATAAGCTGACCTGAATGGGCAGAGATGACTCCTCGGAAATTAACTCCACAGGATATTCACAGTGGGGACTATAGGCATTCCGTGATACCACATTGTCAAATCCTGCTTGCCAGGTTTTCTTAGCCACATCTAACGCTTGAAGCACACTTAAATGGGAGAGAAAAACGGTTTTATACATCCCCTATCTGGTTGCTGAAGGACCCTGCTTTTGTCCTCTAGACATCTGTTTCTAAATTTGGTGTGGATAAAGTACCTGCTTCAAATTTGCTCTGGTGGAGGGACTTTTGTTATCTTGAGATGCCATGATATTAGAAATGGAATTCCTGATTGACTGAGGTATGCACCCAGTACCGGCAGGAACCACCTCTCTAGTCAGGGTAAACTAGATATACAATTAGGTAACCCGTGCACACATTATGGTAGCTTGGCACAGAGCAGTCAGGCTTATCCACAAAGGCAATGTGTAAAGTATTTATTCAACACACATACACAGTAACATGATGAATACACCACAAAAAACCCTACACATGATTAAAAACATAGATTATATTTTTATGAATAAAACAAGACCAAAATGAAAAAAAATCCAATAAGGAGAAAAGTAGCTATGAATTTTCAAAGAATAAACTACAAATAGTGCTTAAAAGTCACTAGCGCTACGAGGTTACTTTAGGTTATGCTAGGCCGGGGTAAATCCCAAATTCAGGTCATCTGCAATGGAGCACGGGTCAGATTTAGTTCCCAACAGAACCTGCTAAAATGTTACCTTCTAAAGCTAAGCAGAGTGCCCCGTTCATCGGGGGGATGGTCACTGGGAACAAGTAGAGTGTTGCATGCGATGATCCTGTAGGTGGATGACAGAGGGGGCCTCCTGGTTGGCCCTGCTTCTTGTGTGAGGAAACTTTGCTGTGGTGGCTCGTGCTGATCATTCTAGCGAGCAGTGCAGTGCCAGTGCGAATGGGCCCATTTGTGAAGAGTCCAAAAGCTTGATTTCAGGGGCGAGGATCTATAGATGATGAAAGCAGCTACAGAACCTACTTCTGAAGCCAAAAGCTTGGATGGTGTACCTCAGGCAAGGGTAGGACTCACAGAAGGCAGAATCCAGCAGCACCAGCAGAATTGTAGGAAGTCTTTTGTGTCCCTGAGACTTCAAAAAACAGGAGTCAAGCCAGCAAGCCACTGGAGATCACTTTGAGGGAAGGCAGAGTCCAACTATGGATCCAGCAGAGTCTGAGAGCAGAAGCAGAGAAGCAGTTCTTCCAGAAAATCCGTCCTGTCTTCTCCTAAATTCCAGCCTTAGCTGGACCACACAGATGCAAAGAGCCATCTCTGGTGCGCATAATTTTGTCAGGCAGATAGGGCATAAGCCTCCCACACTTCTAATAGAGGTTGAAAAGACTAAGGGTCAGATGTACGACTGTTTTTTGCAGTTGCAAATGGGAAATCGACCCATTTGCGACCACAAAATAGGTTTGCCCTGTGTACAAACACTATTTTGCAAGTCGGTAACCTATTACCGACTCGCAAAATAGGGGTTGTGACTTGTTATTAAGAGGGGCGAGTAATAGTTCAATGTACAAAAGTTTGCAACTGCAAACACGGACGCAAAACACTTGCAGTTTACCACCCATTTCAAAAGGGTGGTAAGCCACTTGCAAATGGGAAGGGGTCTTTAGGGGACCCTTTCCACTTTGTGACCGGCAGCAAAAATATTTTTTAAGAGCAGGCAGTGGTCCCATGGACCACTGTCTACTATGAAAAAATGGAACTGAAACATTCATTTTGCTTTTTTAAATGCATCCTGTTTTCCTTTACGGAAAACGGGCTGCATTTAAAAAAAACTGCTTTATTTTAAAAAATCAGTTAGAGCCATGGTGGTCACCATTCCTGGGAGTGCTAATCATTCCCAATGGGGTCGCAAATTGCACCTGCCTCAAGAATATTAATGAGTTAGGCAATTTGCGACTCCATTAGGAATCGTAAACAGTGTCTGAGACACTGTTGTAAATTTCATTGTGCGAGTTGCAAATTGCAAGCCACAAAATGATGCAATTTGCGAGTCGCAAATTGGAAGGGTCATACATCTGGCCCCTAAGTAAATTCCATGGCTACATTTGAGTGTAAAAATCTGGGAGCATGCCAAAAGTGATTCCATCCTAGTGATTAAGAAAGGATATTGAGAAACCCTCTGGCTGTAAGTCTGGGTTCTAGTGTCAAGATTGTTCATGAGGAACTGGGCCTGGATTTTATTTCTGATTTTATTCGTATTCACCCATTGCACCTATGGTGTTCTGTTAAGTACAAAATAATCTTCATTTAAACAGATTCATCCAGCAGGACTGTTTGACAGTAGACAAACACACCAAGCTACCATGGATTTCATACATTAACAAAGCTTATTTTCTAACTGGGTCTACCTGATCTTTTTCTTGATTTCCTGGGTATTGTGAAAAAGGATTTAACTTGGGTTAATCCGGCTTTTGCCCAGAGATTGGCTGCTGCAAGGGAGAATACTGTCCCAGAAAAACTGTTGTTCCAAGGATATGTCTTAGTTAAAATAAATGGAGCTCTATCTTCTTTTAGATATCTCAAACTGCCACCGGTGTCTCCCAATATTCCTCAGAATGAATATCTTGAACTGTTATTTCCAAAAAGCGTTTGGTTCTCACAGTCCACCTTGCCCCTCTGCTCATGCAACCATGCCTCTAGCTGCAACTCAATGCATACATTTTTGCTTTTCCCTCTAGTTTTCTGCTCTGTGACATACATTTTTAAAACCCATTTTATCTGTTTGAGGATTTAGGCAAATTAGGCCAGCCTATTTATGTCTACAACTTCTGGCCTCACCCGAATTGTGCTTCTTTGTTTTCCATTTTCTAGCTGGTATTTTATGTCTGCTTCGCTAGTACTCTAGTCTTTTGTTCCGGATTTTCAGTGTTTCTATATATCCAGTTTTTAATGCTACTGATGTTTTTGTTGATTTGACAGTTTTTCATTTAAGTCTGTTATCATGGATAAATGGAATGGATTATCATAGATGTTACCACAGATATATTTTTATTGTACACCACCTGTATGATTTTCCTTGAAATTCGAATAAAAGTGTATTGATTGATTGAGTCCTTTAAGCAGTACAGCAGTCCTGCTGACAGAGAATCAGTGCAAGATCCAGAAGTGTCAGAGTTCAGGGGGCCAGAGACCAAGGGCCCCATTAGGATGGTGGGCGGGCTTTGCCCGCCCGCCATCCTATCGGAAATCGGGACCACCCGCCCTAAGGGCGGGGGTCCCGCACGCACCATTAGGATGTGCCCGCCACTGTGGCGGGCACATCCTGTATTTTTAGTAGTGTGGCGGGCGGAGCTCTGTGCTCCGCCCGCCACAATACTAAAAATGCTTTGCAGCATTTACATAATCAAAGCGGCAGGCACCGCGCAGTGCCTACCGCTTTTATTATGTAAATGCAGGGGGTACCACAGGTACCCCCTGTGTGCCACCCCCCTTTGGCCTTCACTCTGGGGCCCACAGGGGGACCCCAGAGTGAACACCGCATGCCTTTCCATGGCGGCATTGCCGCCACGGAAAGGCATTGAAAAATGCCCATTGTAATATTGCGGGCGGTGTCTGACAGACACCGCCTGCCTGTTACTCGTTTTCCGCCCCGGCCGCAAGGCGACCGGGGCGGAAAAGTGGCGGGCGGTGTTTTGCTCCGCCGTGGCCACCCCCGCCATTCTAATATGGCGGGGGGAATACAGGGAAGGATGGCGGGTGGATTTCCCCCGCCAGGCTGGAGGCCAGATGGAGCCCTAAGTATTTATACCCAAATGTGCCTTTGATGTAGGGTGAGACTTCAAAGGATCTCTCTGAAGTGCACAAGGATGCCTTTCAACCCAGTCTTGATTGTCAGGCTTACCCTGGTGGGTAAAGCAGTGCTTTGTATTAGGACAGGGCACAGCCTATTCAAATGTAAGTGTAAGCCACCTCTCCCTCTTCCTGCAACGGAAGGCTATCAGAAAGCAGATTAAATGCAGATATGTGCTCAGTTACACCCAGCCCTTCCTGTGTCTGTGGCTGTTTAGAGCGGATGTGTAGTTGCCACCCAGCCCATATGTGTATTGGAGACAGGCTGTCAGGCACAAAGTGCAGTAAGAACAGAGAAAGTTCCACTTTCTAAAAGTGGCATTTCTAAAACCGTAATGTTAAATCCAACTTCACCTGTAAGGAGTATTTATTATTGCTTTTCCAAACATGAAAAATCTACTCCTCTCTGATCGTGAATTACAGCTTAAAAGTATATTAAGGACTTCCCAATGCAGGCCTATGAGAGGGGCGGGCCTTACTGTAGTGAAAAAGTAAATAGGCTGTGACTACCAGGACATGCAAAACATAAAGGTACACATCCTACCTTTTACTTACATAGCACCCTGCCCTTAGGGTTACTTAGGGCCTACTTAGGCATGACTTATATGTAATACAAGAAGAGTTTAAGACTTGGCAAGTAGTTTTAAATACCAAGTAGAAGTGGCAAAAGAATGCACACAAAGGCACTGCCATGGCAGGTCTGAGACATGTTTGAAAAGCTACTTATGTGGGTGGTGTTATTAGTGCTGCAGGCCCTCTAGTAGCATTTAAAATCACAAGTCCTGGGCATATGGTATAACATTTTACAAGAGACTTACAGATAACTAAATAAGTGAATAAGTTACATATCACTGTCACCATGTTTTAGAAGAGAAGCACATGCACTTTAGCACTGGTCAGCAGTGATAAAGTGCTCAGAGTCCTAAAGCCAGCTAAATTGAGGTCAAAAAAGTAAGGGGTGGATGGCAAAATATTTGGGGTGATCCTTTAGAGAGCGCCATTTTCCAACACATTAAAAATTGCATTTTGGATCTGTTTACAGTAGGCCAAACAAGGAAAGAAGTCAGGACAAAAAAGGGACTCCGTAAGTCAGCTGCCTGACGTAATATGGTCTACAGGGATTCAACAAGCTGCTACAGGCATTTTCCTAAAAGTACCCAACTGCCAGTTTCATCTGGACCTGGACTAGACCCTGCTGTTGGCCTCTGTCTCACAACCCGTGAGTCTCTGTGTGCCTCCCCTGAGGTCCTGTTAGTGAAGTACCAAAAATTATTGAGACTCAAAAAACTAAGTCAGAAGGTAAAATCATTGATGAAGATGAACCTGTTTGGTGTATCAGACCCACTCTCCTTTTCAGTTGACCTCAAATTGTACCTAGGTCGTGGTCTACTGTGCCCATTGATTATCAGTAGCACTCTGTGCTTTTTGATGTTATTTTTAGTTGAAACTTTTTGTAATTTTGGTGTAATTTTGTTTATTAAACTTTACTCTATTTTTCTTATTCCATTTGAGGTTTTTACCTTTTTCATTTTTGCTTTATTACTGTTTTGGTACCACATAAATACTTTATACATTGCCCTTTAAGTTAAGCATGTCTATTCGGTGCCATAGCTACCAGGCTTTGAGTTTAGGTTAATTTATTGACTCAGAGGACTCACCCTGCCAAGGGTTGTGTTATTCCAGGAGTCCACTCCAAATCTTTAATTAATAATAATTAAACATGGTTGTATCCAAGCAGAAAGACAGGTTTGTTTGGGGGTGGTGTGAGAGGGCTGCTTCTTTTTAGTAATAGTGGGTTTCCCAGCCTTTCTCTTCCGTTTGGCCGCAGGGTTTCCTACAGATGTGGCTGTATTAATGAGCGGGTGCAATGCAGCTGACTAAGTTGTGTCCGGCCCGCTAGTGCTCCCACTTGCAGTAGGGGATTTGTCAGTTTCACGCCCACAGGGTTGGAACAAAGATGAATCTGGAGTGCTGTCTGCTAGGGCGCCTCTGAAATTGGACATAGCTGCCTGCCCCTCAATATCCAGGGACAGGTGCCGCTCTGTGAGTTCTAGTTTGCCTGATTCAATATGGACCACCCTCTCAAGCATACTGTCGATACTGGCAGTTAATGGGTGTGCTGGTGATAGCATGGTGTGATTTCCCATATTTGCTGACTGTGGTAGAATTACGTAGGAATCAAAAGAAGAATACTCTCAATAAAGTTATTGTTGAACGATGGGGCACTCACCCGTCTTGACACTGATTCTGGAAGCTACTTCAAAAAGGGTGGCCCAGCCCAGCCTCGACCAGTCGACCAGCATGCGTCCCTCGCTGCGGAAGCCCTCTGAGGATTTAACAGCGCCTACAGGCACGTGATGCGGGCGTCAGAGCGGGCTTCACGGTCAGCGCTTGGGAGCCTGGGCCCTGTAGTGCTATCCCTCCCCCCTCCGAAAGCAGCAAAGTCTGTGGCAGCAGGTGGTGGCCGTTAACACGGGCATCCCATGCTGCGGGATCCCTCTGAGGATTTTACCAGTGCCTCCAGGCGCATGGTGCGACCGTCAGAGCTGGCTTTAGGGTCAGCGCCTGGGACCCTCGAACCTGTAGTACTGTCCCACTCCTGCTCCCCCTCCGAAAGCAGCAAAGTCTGTGGCAACAGGTGGTGGCTGTTAACGCAAGTCATTTTACAGCACTGTTTTGGAAAAGGCCTGCTGATGTGAACAGAAAGAACGCTTTCATATTCTTTTCTAAAGACATTGGCCAATATTCCACGTTATGTGCAAAAACTGACACAAAACCACAACAACATGGTGCTTACATTTTCAAGCTGTTGTGAAATTAAAAGGAATATTTTTTATTCCTTCTATACTTACTGAAATACAATGTGAGGATTTGGCAGATTTTTTCCTCTGAAAAATGGAAAAAATCTACATGGCTCTGAATGTTAAACAGACCAATATTCCACAGTCAGCTATCCAAATTCTCACTACATCTAATACAGCTGAACAGCTGAAGGATATATCTGTGGAATCTGGTTCCTCACTTGAAAATAGGGCACCTCTAGATGCTATATCTTTTAAGCAAATTTTAGGTAGCCTCAAATCGGGTTCGCCAGGATACCAACCTCCTGTTAAGGTAATGCAGAAGCTGGATTAATCTGTCTTTAAGGTCATTATGGAGCTACTTAATGCTTCCATTCGTGAATCCATGATTCCAGCGGAGTGGAAGCATGATATGGTTCTCCCGCTTTTAAAAAAAAGCAAATGCTGATCCGGCACAATTGGCCAATTTTTGGGCAATTTCCATTCTTTCAGTGTATTCAAAAATTTTGGAAAAACATATTAACACTCAGTTAACAAAATTTGTTGCCGCTCAAAAGTTTCTGCATTCATCCCAATCCGGCTTTCGGGAAGGCTTTTAGACAGAAACTGCACTCCTATGGGTCACTGAGAAGCTACGTAGCCTTTTGGATGCTGGGGATACGGCGGTGCTTATATTACTAGACTTAAGTGCCGCCTTTGACACAGTATCTCATTTGGTGTTACTGAAAGCCCTGTGTTCATTGCACGTTGCTGGTTCAGCCCTTAATTGGCTCACTGACTTTTTGACTAACCGCACATTCCAGGTTTTCTCTTCTGAGAGGGTTTCTGAAATTCAATTGTCACCTTATGGAGTTCTCAAGGCTCTATTTTGATTCATTTACTGTTTAATATTTATGTTAAGCCTCTGACAACTATAGCTGAAGAAGCAGGGTTGTCGATCTTTTCCTATGCCAACGACACTCAAATAATTTTTTCATTGTCGGCGGATAGGACCTCCAAGACATCTGATCTTGTATTTGTATTTGTATCTGGGTTTTATATCACGCCAAATCACCGACAGGTCTCAAGGCGCTTCTGACAGAATACAGCAACAAGAAGTACGGTGAATAAGAGTACAGCTTATCGGCCTATCTTATAGAGATACAAAAGCGTCCCTGAATAGCAGTGTCTTCAGAGATTTCCTAAAACGGAGGAGATTAGATTCTTTGCGAAGAACCTCCGGTAGCTTATTCCAAATGGTAGGGGCTTGGACTGAAAAGGATCTACCACCTTTAGTCGCCATTTTAACGAGCGGACATGACAGCAGTAGGGAGTTGGAGGATCGTAGAGCTCGCTTGGGATTATACACTTCAAGCCTCTCTTTTATATAGGCAGGCGCCTGCCCATAAATTGCCTTATGGGCAATGCACAGGCTTTTAAATTCAACCCTTTATAGGGAGCCAGTGTAACCTATAGAGTAGAGGGGAAGCATGGGTCTGTCTAGGTGATCTAAAGATTAACCGTGCTGCGTCATTCAGGGTAACCTGTAGACGATTGATTACATTTTTTGGTAGACCTAGATATAGTGCGTTCCCATAGTCGATTCTGGAGACTATTGTAGCTGAAACAATGGTTCGAAGCATGTTTGTAGAAAGCAAAGGGGCTAGCTTTCGCAACTGCCTGATCAAGTTGGTACATGATCCAACCACAGCGGATACTTGGCTGGTCATTGAGAGCTCCTGGTCGATCTTAATACCAAGGCTCTTTACGCTGGGGCATGGCTTTGGGGTAGGTCCAAGTTCTTGGGGCCAGAACAGATCATTCCAGGGTGAGGTGATAGTTGAAACTACTAAGACCTCCGTTTTATCTGGATTGATTTTTAGCAGGTTCGACGTCATCCAGCTCACTGTAAACCGCAATATCTTTTGGGCCATGGACTGAGCCAATGTTGTATTATCGATACTCAGCAACAGCTGAGTATCATCGGCATAGTTATAAACTTTACAGCCCATGTTTACCAGAGAGTCTATCAGTGGCTGCAGATATAAGTTGAATAGGAGTGGCAAGAGTGCGGACCCTTGTGGCACTCCACATTCCAGGACGCCTACATCAGATACACGATCTGCTAATTGGATCCTCTGCGTCCTCCCTAGCAGGAAAGACGTTTGCCATTGGAGAGCTTGTTCTTTTATCCCAGACATAGCTAGTCTGTCCAGGAGCAATGCATGGCTGACAGTATCAAACGCCGCTGAAAGGTCTAAAAGTATCAGGGCACTTGGTTTTTTACTGTCAGCCAAGCATCTAAGCTCATCCAGCACCGACAGCATTACTAATTCGGTGCTATGGTGGGCACGAAACCCCGCTTGCCGCTCCTGGAGTAGATGACATGATTCCAGGAGAGGTGACAATGATTTTAATACATGCTGTTCTAAAATCTTAGACAGGAAAGGCAGCTGGGAGATTGGCCTGCAGTTTTTCAGACTGGTTGGATCAGCCCCTGTTTTTTTTATCAGGGGTTTAACACGTGCCTCTTTAAAGCTAGCTGGTAGTAGTCCTGTGGCTAATGAGTTATTTAAGAGGTCTAGGATCTGGTCCTCCAAAATAGGAAGTGCTAGCCGAAATATTTCAGGGGGGCAGGGATCTGCAGGGGAGCCTGACTTGGTTGAGATAGCAAGTTGTCTGAGGGTTGTAGAATCTATGCTAGCGAATCTAGAGATAATAGAGGTCGAAGGAATTTGAGGGAGCAGTGGAATGGTAGACATATTTGGGATTTCTTTCTTAATGTCTGACAGGATGGTTGCTACTTTTTCGAGGAAGTAGCCTTGGAAGGTGTTGCAGTCTATCACTGTATCTACCTTTTCTTCCTTCTTACTTAATTCTTTTAAGATTTGGAAGGTTTCTTTCTGGACATTTACTGCATTTTTTATGCAGGTTATATAATAGTCCTTTTTAGTTGATACGATCAGCTTTTTATACAACTGAAAAGATGTTCTATACAGTTCGCGATCTGTATCGTTTTTAGATTTCCTCCAGCATCTCTCAAGGTTGCGAAGCTTTCTTTTTTGATCCCTCAAGCTCTGGGTGAACCAAGGGGCCCCTTTTTCCGAACCCTTTATTTTCTGTATCTTTTCCGGAGCTATCTGGACAATCGATTGTCTGAGACTAGCTACTATGGTGTCGTAGTTTAGATCTAAATCTGAGTTATCATATGAATTCGTTGAGTGATGTACATGTTTGGAGAGGGCATCTGTTAGAGTTACCGAGTCAACTTTTTTCCATTGGCGCACTTTTTTAGTTTTTAGCGGGAGTTTGACCTGAGGGCTGTCTTGTGGTACATCACACAAGAGTAGATGGTGGTCAGACCAAATACAAGGTATAATACTCGTAAGGGCCACCTCTGGCATAGAAGTCCAGATTAAATCGAGAATGTGGCCCTTTATGTGAGTTGGGGCTTCCACTAATTGTTCAAGGCCTAATGTGGTCATGGAGGTCTGTAACTGACGTGCTGGCAGATCTTTATCTGTCTTATCCCAATGAACGTTGAAGTCACCTGTCACCAAGATTTTTTTTATATCGTGTGCATATATCCGATATGATGGGGGAAAAAAGGTCGTTGAATATTGATGTATGTTGTGGTGGACAATAAACTGTTAGGACGATAAGGCAGGAATTGTTCATGGTAATTTTTACTCCAATTAAATCTACAGAATTTATTGTCTCAGTTAGAATTTTTGCCACTGTGAGCTGCTTTTTAAAAATAGTTGCTACGCCTCCACCCCGGGCACCGTCCGGGCGATTATGCCAAATCATGTCATATCTACTTGGAAGAGCGGCTATGATGTCGGGGGAGGAGTTATCACCCAGCCATGTTTCAGTAAGGGTCAATATATCGATGGTCTCATCCTGTAAGAGGGTGAAAATTTCCAGCTGATGTTTCTGTAGTGACCTAGTATTTAGAGTGGCTAACTTCAAAGAAAGTGGTTGGCAAGTGTCTCTACAATTAGGAGATCGAAGAATGTTACATTCCTTTAGGATGGAACACGTGGTGGAATTTACAATGTGCCTGCCTGAGTCCAGTGCTAGGAGGTCATTAACAGAGTAGGAGATACACCTACCAGAGTGCCTGGTCCCTGAGCCCGGTCGAGGGCGGACGAGCGCAGACGGGCAGGACTCTGGCACGACTCCGGCGCAGGTCCGGCGCGTCCGCTGCGCGGAGTCATCACCGTCTGTTTTTGTAGCGCTGCCAGAGCGCGTCACCAGCCCAACCCAACCCAAGATGGCCGCCGAAACCGGAACCCTGCCCTCAGCGTCAACACTCAGTCGAGAGCCAGTCCAGAGCTGAAGGGAGGGGGGAGAATGAGCATAAAGCGCCACGAAGCACAAGGGAGTCTCTACACACCTCTTAAGATCAAGTGTGCACAAATCCCATCAATTATGCAGGTTACGATTTGCACAAGTTAAAAGCAGCTAAATTGAAAGAAAAGGTAGGAGACCTCCCGGCTTCCGCCACAGGAGGGGAGAAATTGCTATTGTCACTATCACTGGATCACCTGACACGAGCCCTTTTTGTAGCGCTGCCAGAGCACGTCACCAGCCCAACCCAACCCAAGATGGCCGCCGAAACCGGAACCCTGCCCTTGGCGTCAACACTCAGCCGAGAGCCGGTCCGGAGCTGAAGGGAGGGGGGAGAATGAGCATAAAGCGCCACGAAGCGCAAGGGAGTCTCTACACACCTCTTAAGATCAAGTGTGCACAAATCCCATCAATTATGCAGGTTACGATTTGCACAAGTTAAAAGCAGCTAAAATGAAAGAAAAGGTAGGAGACCTCCCGGCTTCTGCCTCAGGAGGGGAGAAATCTTCAGACATGTCTAAGGAAAATTGCTGGATGGATGGAAGCCAATTCACTAAAACTTAATGGTGATGAAACCAAGGTATTAATCTTGGCAAAGAACAAGGACCTCTGGGGCCCCCAGCACTGGCAACCTGATATGGGAATTTGCCCACTGCTCAAGTTCGCAATTTGGGGATCATCATTGATGTTCAACAGTCGATGAAGCCGCAGGCAGTAAATGTGGTATCTACCTGCTTCACTGTCCTGAAATGGCTTAGAAAGAGTCTCTGGATGTTGCCTAGCTCTACTCAAAGAACTGTAGTCCAAGCCCTTATTACATCTAGGCTGGACTATGGCAGCATCCTGTACCTAGGAGACAAAAAGGATGAGATATGTAGACTGCAAGTGGTGCAGAATGCGGCAGCCAGGATGCTCTGTAAGATCCCAAGAATGACCTCTATCTCAAGCTCTCTTCGCGAGCTTCATTGACTTTGGGTTGAGAATCATGTAAAGTTCAAAACCCTGAGCTATCTGTTTAAAGTGAAGTCTGGCAATGCCCCTCAATATCTAAGGGCTATCGTCCATCCCTGTACATCTGCACGTTCACTCCGTTCCTCTACCCAGACCAAGTTTTCAGTCCCTAAGGTTAGACTGTCTCATAAGGGAGGTCGGTCTTTTGCTTACCTGGGTCCTCATCTGTGGAACTCGCTCCCCCAATTTCTTAGGGAGGAAACGATTTTCAGCAGTTTCTGTAAACATTTAAAAACCTGGCTGTTCAACCAATAATCTTCAGCTAAATCTGGGTTGTTTACTTTTTCCTGTGTAGCGGTGCCGGGAAACCTTTTTGGTATCTGTGCGCATTATAAAATTAAAATAATATTAATAATAATTGAATATTTCTCATCTCTTACCAAACCCATGCTTCATTTAACACTCAATTAAAGGCCTTTAAAAGAGTCATTTTTGTATCTTCAGTAGGCATATCCAGTCGGTAAACAGACAAAATATCGTCTACAAAATATTAAATGGACATAATATCGAGTACAAAATATAGGCTGGACAGAATATCGAATGGCCAGAATATAGACATCAAAAATATCGTTTTAAAGGTAAGTAATGTAATATCGAATTTTGAAATATAGATAGTCAAAAGTACATAATATAGGTTAAGAAAAAGATCGAAATTTTAATAATATCGAATTTTTTTATAGTGTATTTTATGTGTTAAAAGTGTTTATTTATGTTGTAATGTAATTTAATTAATGAATTTAATGTTATTTACATTTTGCGTAATTTAATTCTGTAGCGGGTTGTGGGTTTATAGGGGAATAGGGTGGGAAGTAATTTAATTATAATTAATTAAATATGTAAATTTATTTATTGGTATTTGTTTATAATTAATTGTTAATTATTTCTATTTAATAATTAATTACATTTTAATTGCCAATTAATTTTATTTAATTGATTAATTGATAATTATGTTCATTTAACTAATTTAATTTCTGTAGCGGGTTGTGGGTTTATAGGGGAGTAGGGTGGGAAGTAATTTAATTATAATTAATTAAATATGTTAATTTATGTAGTGTAATTTAATTATAATTAATTAAATATGTTAATTTATGTAGTGTAATTTAATTATAATTAATTAAATATGTAAATGTATTTATTGGTATTTGTTTATAATTAATTGTTAATTATTTGTATTTAGTAATTAATTACATTTTAATTGCCCATTAATTTTATTTAATTGATTAATTGATAATTATGTTAATTTAACTAATTTAATTTCTGTAGCGGGTTGTGGGTTTATAGGGGAGTAGGGTGGGAAGTAATTTAATTATAATTAATTAAATATGTTAATTTATGTAGTGTAATTTAATTATAATTAATTAAATATGTTAATTTATTTATTGGGATTTGTTTATAATTAATTGTTAAATTATATTTTTTGGTAACTAATTAAATTTTAAATGCCAAATAATTAGATTTGATTGATTAATTGATAATTATGTTAATTTAAGTAATTTAATTTCTGTAGCGGGTTGTGGGTTCATAGGGGAATAGGGTGGAAAGTAATTTAATTATAACTAATTACATATGTTATTTTTTTGTGTATTTATTAGATTGTAATTGTTATGTAACTGTTTAACTACTAATTAATTAATTGTTAATTTGTAATTAATTAGTGTTAATAGACAATTAATTGTAATGATTAAATTAAATTAGTATTTGTAATTAATTAATTATTATATTATATTAAAGTGGTAATTAGTTTTAATAATTTTTTTTATAGATATTAATATATATATCTTTTTAAATAATATATGAAGTATCTACTTTCTCTACTGTTGCACTCACTGGAGTGGGAATAGTAATTTTTACCCCTACGCTATCCAAAGCTTTCCCTACTGTTGCACTCTCTGGAGTGGGAATAGTAATTTTCACCCCTACGCTATCCAACGCTTTCCCTACTGTTGCATTCTCTGGAGTGGGAATAGTAATTTTTACCCCTACGCTATCCAACGCTTTCCCTACTGTTGCACTCTCTGGAGTGGGAATAGTAATTCTTACCCCTACGCTATCCAACGCTTTCCCAACTGTTGCACTCTCTGGAGTGGGAATAGTAATTTTTACCCCTATGCTATCCAACGCTTTCCATATTGTTAAACTCTCTGGAGTGGGAATAGTAATTTTTACCCCTACGCTATCCAACCCTTTCCCTACTGTTGCACTCTCTGGAGTGGGAATAGTAATTTTTACCCCTACGCTATCCAACGCTTTCCCTACTGTTGCACTCTCTGGAGTGGGAATAGTAATTGTTACCTCTACGCTATCCAACACCTTATCTACTGTTGCACTCTCTGGAGTGGGAATAATAATTTTATACTTCCGCTATCCTACGGTAATAATATTGGCTATATTTTATTTATATTATGTTACTATATATATATGTTTTAACAAATATGATTGTAAAACATTTTTTTATAACTTTTAATTAATTATTTATTATTATAAGGTAATTTAAGTATTTTTAAGTATATTTAAGTAAATAATTTTTAATTTTAATTTAATTTAACATTGTTTTTAATAAAGTTGATATTTTTACAAACTATATTTTTGCAAACGATATTTTTTACTCGATATTTTTGTACTTACCTGTTTGTAGATACAAAGTCGATATTCTGTCTGTCGATATTTTGTCGCCGATATTTTTGGTACTCGATATTATGTCCCTCGATATTATGTCAGTGATCCATCCCGTCCCTACTATGGTTAGTCATTTAATCTAATCAGCAACATGTTAATTCCTCAAAATAATAAACTTCTAAAGGTGCACTGCATTCTCTTTCGGACAAAACAACTGTGATCAGGGTTTTATTATATATTCACATGTCAGTCTCAATAATTACCCAATATATGTCATACCGTTTGGCAAAACATTACATACATTAAAACTCGAGGTCCTCTTAATACATTGACATTCAAAAGCCTAGTAAACGTAGTACTGATGATTGCCACAAAGTCTGCTCTTTCTCAAAGCAGCAATTAGGATCAGAAATTCGATAGAGGGGGCGTGGCTTGGACGCCGGAGAAGATGGCTGCCTAAGCTTTCCTCTCCTCCCGTGGCGCCAAGCATAATAACATTTATGGTGAATTCCTGCAGCCTAAGATATCCCCGATGGTGAGGCAAAGCGGCGGAAGATACCGGGGACCAGTTTGAATCTCTGTGAAGACGGACGATGTCCCGGAGCGGCTGGTATACTCCGTCACAGGCCGCGACCGCATGGAGAGCGGCGCGCGCCCCTGCCTGCAACAGTGAGTGCTGTCTTACCTTCGTCGCGGGGCTCCGCATCCAGCCCTGGCAGCAGAGAGATGGGTGAGAGCCTTCCCCTGACACAATGGACCGTAGCGGCATGAGCGGATGAGAACGCCGGCACGAGAAGGGAGGCATTTGAAGAGAAGCTCTCTTGGACAGGTACGGCATCTCGAGGGTCAAAATGGCGGCCGCAACTCTCTGAGCCGACCCGATTTAAACTCCTGATTTTCCCGAAGCTTTCCCATGAAGCGCTGACTACTGTTGTGGCTTAGGAGATGCGCTGGATCTATTCATCCCCTAAAGGTCGATATTATTAAGGGAGACATTGCAATTTGTACTACTGATATACTCAATGCGGTGGTAGCCCCTGTAAACTCGTGGCTGGCATGGGGAAATGTTAAATGTTGCCACTTGACCCCCTGACAAGCCCTGGTGCTCCCTCTCTGCGGTGAGCTTAACCCATATTCTTAAATGTGAACCTAATGGGCCCAGCAATAGAGAGGATCTCCACTACACTGCCTGACCCTCAGACGGCCGACAAGTGGGACACTGCCTAAGACAAACAGTTGATGTTGCATTTCTGCCAGTCCAGGCACATCCCAGCTCCTGGAGGTTTGCTCTGAGGCGAAAACCAATTGATCTCTACCTGCATAATTGTCTGCCTGCATATCTATCTACATATTTGCATATTTAGCTGCATTTTATCTACTCACTTACTGCGTTTTATCTACTCACTTACTGCGTTTTATCTACTCATTCCCTCGAGGCCACTATAAGGACACCATAAGGGCAATCAGCAGCTCTACATATCACTCCGGTCTGCACGTTGGTACCAGCATTATCTGGGGTTGCTTCTGTACGCCTTTGCTGTTACACCCCATCCAACAAAAAAGGGAGATAAGGAAGCCAAATATCTTAAAAGGGCCAAAGCTGAGCCACCGAATCCAGCTTCACCTGTCAAGGGAGCAAGGGGCATGAACGCCACTCCAGACACGATTCTCCTCAAGCTCGCGGAGGTACATGAAATCACGAAGTCCACCAGGGAAGAAATTGCTGCTGTGAGGCAAGATATCAAGGACACCAATATGCGACTTTCTGAAACTGAATCTAGGATCAGCCAATTGGAAGATTCGGAGGTAAAAGTGAGCAAATCTCTAAAAGATCTTTCCCTGTCTACGTCATCAATGTCACGCAATCTCTCGGAGTTAGAAGATAGAAATCGGCGGGGAAATCTGAGAATTGTTGGTATTCCGGAAGGATCTGAAGGGAAAGATGGAGACTGTATAACATTCCTGGAATCATGGTTTCCTCAGGCCACCAACCTTTCCTTTAGTGCGCCCTACTTGCCTCACTCATCAGCAGAGGGGTCCCAGACCAATTGTATGTAAGCCTCTTAGGTATCAGCATGTAGAACAAATCCTGTCACTCATGCGTAAACACAATCACATCCTTTGGAAGACCAATAAGTTGTACATATCTCAGGATTACTGCAAAGAGACTGTTGCTCTGAGGAAAAATGTCCTGGCCCTTCGCCCGAGGCTTTGCCAGCTTGACTACCAATACGGCTTTGTGGGCCCTGCATTCTTTCGTGTAACAGTACAAGGAGTCCCCCAAGTATTCTCGGACCCTTTACATCTACAGAGATTTCTCGATGGCCCTGAAGAATTGAAAATGGACACTGCCGCAGCGCCAATCACACAGGGAACGGACGAATAACTCTTGTTCCATGCTTTAACTGTGCTGTACGTACATGTTCATCCATGTTCTCCGACGCCCAGCTTTTCAGCCTTCTAGCAAGCCCGGTCCGCGTGAAGGTTATGTACCCTTCTCTTGACTAATTCTGTCTTGAAGAGCTGTGGTCTACACCACAATCCATTTATACCCCTAGAAGCGTCATAACTGCTACTGTTCTCTTCATCTCAGGTTGGAGTTTTTTCTGGAGGAATGGTAGGACGATTTATTTCTTATTTACATGTTCCAGCGTTCATATACTTACAGGGGCCTTTGACCTACGATGTGCACTGAATGGCTATAATCTCGCCTTGAACTTCTTTTGGTAGGATGAAGTACTGCTGGCGCTACAGAATGCTTGCCACTGACATATGTTATGCATATATTATAATGTGGGATTATGATTGTTGAGGTATTTAATTTTATGGTACTGACAGAAATAACTGTTGCTCCAATGTGATGTTTAACACAGTCATCTAACAGACATCTGACTTATGCAATAATGTGCGAACCCTATTACTGTTGTGATAGAGCTTTACTGTTATGGTCTTCTTCTTCGAAGGCTTACTAATTGTTCGGGACAGTTGTTTGATATTTGTCCAAAATTGGGTCAGTGGATTATATATGTCACTCCAAATACGACTGCAACGTGGTCATTTTATGCCTTGATTAGTCTGTTATATGATAGTGGAGCCCATAGACCTCGTTTTAGTATATAATGGGCTAGCTAAATAATGTTGTTAGTAATGTGTGCCATCTTGAGACTGTATGTCTCAGACAAACTACTGACTGGTTTCGGATGTTTACATAGTTTGATTCCGTAACACTGTTTTGCCTACAATTATAAGCAGGCTCCTAGTTTGTGCCACGGAGGAGGGCAACCACTGTGGTTGCTTCTCCCTGGTCACATGCTCCTAGTGCATTGTTTCGGTGGGAGGAGTGGGTTGGGAATGGGGGGGTAGGGCTAGGTTTTTCGTTCTTTTAAGTGTTATTCCTTTTGTGACCTCTTCTCTCTTGTTTCTTTCCCCTTTCCTTCTCCTGTCTTCTTGCAGCAACACACTACACACCGGCACTTACGAGAATGCTCCGTGTATGCATATGCATGCCCGCTCACACGATCCAGGGAGCCGAGGTCGCACTATTGAAAGGGTGATAATGTTAGGCAGATCTCATCCTATACATATCATGTTGACTACTAGATCACTCGCCTTCTCTTTTGATGGCTACGGATAAGCAGTCTATAAAAATAATATTGCTCAATGTCAAGGGTCTTAATCACCCAATTAAAAAGAGGAACATTTTGGATTATTTATACAAACAGAAAGGTGATATTATAATGCTCCAAGAAACTAAAAGAGATTCCTCGCAATTCAACTCCATGAAAAGCGAAGCGATTGGATCTGACAGCCTGGGCAAAAAGAATGGGGTACTCACACTCATTGCAAAACGAGCCAACATAGATATTTTACAGAGTAGTGCAGACACTAAAGGCAGATGGGTTTCTACTAAATTATCTAAGGGTGGGAAGGAGCTCTATGTAACGAATGTATATGCACCCAATAAGGATGATCAAGATTTTTGGGAGGAACTTAGCTCACACATAGAATCGATCCCAGAAAATGCAACACACATTCTGGGTGATGACCTAAACCTCCCTGTGGATCCCCTCCTAGACAGAGACTCAAAATGTCAGTTTCGACCAACTCACATAAAGCACTTCTCAACCTCTGTACCCGCTTTAACCTAGTCTATTCTTGGAGGCTGATTTACCCGACAGGCAGAGCCTACACCTTCTTGTCTCCACCGCATGGCTCATACTCACGTATAGATTACCTGCTCACATCGGCGCACTCAAAGGGGGATATTGAACACACAACTATAGAAGCGCGCCTGATCTCCGATCACTCATACATTACAATGACTCTGGCATTGCACAAGACAGGTAGGAAAATGACCTTGTGGAGATTCAAAGATGCGGTATTAAAAAAAGAAGCACACAGGATTGCCATAGAAGCAGCAATCACTGACTACCTTAGCCACAATAAAAAAAGAGACACCACAGATCTCACAAGGTGGGAAGCACTTAAAACAACGGTTAGAGGGATAATAATCAAAATACGTGCGGCCATGAACAAAGACCCGAACTCCACCCTGTCACGACTAGAAGAAGAGATAACTGCCCTAGACACAAAACATATATTATCTAAAGATCCTTCAGTCCTCAATGCCTCAATGAATAAAAAATACGAATATAATAAAATCATTAGTGAAAGAGCAGGTGTCTGGCTTCAACATCACAAAAATGTTAGGTTGCGCCAAACTAACAAAGCGGGCAAAAGTCTTGCCGCCTACGCCGCGGTCTTGGCAAAAAGGATCCAACTAGTCTTACCCCAGCTGATACATCCATCACAAGTGGAATTCTTCAAAAATAGACTTTTGAGTAATAATACTAGAACCCTTGCGCACATTTTAGAGAGAGCTAAAACGTCCGACTTCCCCACCGTGGCCGTAACTCTAGACGCCGAGAAGGCCTTTGATAAGGTTGACTGGGCCTACTTGGAAGCCGCTCTACATAAATTTAATCTGGGCGCAAATTTCATACGCATGGCAATGGCCTTATACTCCAACCCCTCCGCGCGCGTTACAGCCGGTGGATGCCTGTCGGACTCCTTTTTCTTGAAACAAGGTGCGAGGCAAGGCTTTCTCCTTTCTCCGTCACTCTTTCTTTTGGCAATTGAGCCCTTCCTTTTCTCTCCAAGGAACAACGACCTAATTAAAGGCATAGACTTCAACGGAACCGTAGTCAAAATCTCGGCTTACGCAGACGATGTCCTGGTAGTGTCCGAAAAGGCGGACGAGGCCATACCGGCTTTGTTGTCCACTATTGCAGAATTCTCAACAGTGTCCGGATATAAACTCAACAAGGACAAAACTGCTTAGTAACATCGGTGATAGGAGTGTCCTGGGTGATACAGGCCTTTTCTGGCAACAGAAGAGTTTTAAATATCTAGGGATTGATTTTGAGAAGGACTTAATTAGTACGCTTAAAATTAATGAGACCACATTATTTAAGAAAATATCAACACTTCTGGAAGGCTGGTCCCCGAAGTTTTTATCCTTATGGGGCAGGGTGGAGACCCTCAAAATGATGATTACGCCCCTTGTAAATTATTTAATCAGCATGTTACCCATGTTGCTTTCGGATGATTTCCTTTCCAGGGTACATAAACTCTTCAATAATTTTATTTGGCAGGATAAGAAACCGAGAATTTCCCTGAAAAAACTTCAACTGCCAAAAGACAAAGGGGGGGTAGGTCTACCTAACTTTAGATGTTACCCGACGGCGTTCTTGTGCAAGCAAGGAGCAAATTGGTTCCTTAATCAACAAGAATACACTCTTGTGTGGGTTCATGTGGAAAAATCCATCATCAACAACCTGCCACTTTACGCTATAATGACTATGGATTCTTCGGCATTTACTCAATCAAAATATATATTTCTCAACACTAAGCGGGCTCTACTCAGCCTTGAGAGGCACTGCAAAGCTAAAATGCAATTCTCCAAATCAAACCTATCATCGTTTTGGTTTAACCCGGCTCTAAAGGATGACTGTGGACTTTTGGGAGGACTGGGCTAAAAAGGGTTTGAATTTGGTGCAGGCCATTTACGACGGTAATTCCCCGCTCCCTTTTGCCACCATACAATCGCAGTTTGATCTTCGACCGCTTGACTTTTACAAGTTTCTACGCCTTAAAGCACTTGTCTCTATCGGAGCCATTGTCCCGCAGCAACCCACTCTATGTACCAGGCTAGCTCACATCATGTCACAAGGCCACATGGTATAAAAGATGTATAAACTCATATCACCGTTACCACAGAAAACACCTAGAAAGTGTGAGAGGGACTGGGAAAACAAGACAAAGTCCTCTAACCTGACTTTTGATTGGGACAAGATTCATCTCACTCCTTTTTACAATAAAATATCACTGATACTATCCCAGACCAAACTTATGCTGATAAACAGATCCTACTGGACACCTGAGAAACTCTTTAAGCTCAAACTTCTGGACAGCCCCCTTTGCTGGAACTGCAACGCACATGTGGGTAACATGGCACATATGTTCTTTTACTGTCCGTTGATCCAAACATTCTGGGACAAGATCTTTGGCTACATCCATAACACCTTCCACTACCGACCACCCAGGGACTTCACATATAATCTGCTAGGAGCGATTGACCCGAATATCCCTAGGGAACATGACAGACACCTCCTAGACCTTATGCTCACACTGGTTTGCAAAATTATCCTGAGCAAGTGGAAGAGCGCTTCTGACGTCTCCTTCGCACACTGGCAGGAATGGCTGTCTTCCCTGAGGGGTGCGGACAATGACATTTTACATTCATCCCCCTGGCAAAAGCCTCACTCCAAATTCTGGAGTCTGCTTGACTCATTGGAACTCTGTTATGACCCACCTTAGGTGCACTGCCAAAGGACCCACTATTTTCCTTCTTGGTCGCTGCTGCTACATCGGGCATTACTTCCGGTATGTATGACGTATGTCCGGACTCAAGCAGTTTCTTCAAACCTTGTTGCTGCTACTTGCTCTCTCCCCCTCTAACCTCTTCCCCTCTTCTTTCCTCTTTGTCTTCTTTGTCTTTTTAGTTATTTCCGCTGCATGAGACAGAGATTGAATGTATGGATATCTGATACAATGCTCTCTCTGCTTTACAATTATATGGATCGATTGTGTATTTCCCACGGGTGTATTATGTCATTAGCATCTTATTATTTCCTGCTGAATGCATTAACTGTACTTATCCATGCATTGTTCATCGTATCTCTCATGCGAGCTAATTATTGTATGACTTCCTTCTTTTTCTTTGTAAACTTATGTTCTTGAACTTTAATAAAAAATATTTGAAATAAAAAAAAAAGTCTATGGAAGCTATGTAGTAGCCATAGCTTATGTTAACTTGATTCTATGAAGCTCGAATTGCCAAGCTAGAGCAACTTTTTCTACACAGCCACAATTTTAGAATTTTAGGATTCCGAAGCATTGAAGTAAAGTTTTAGTTTGTTTTACGCTTTTAAGCCATCTGGGACGTATAATGGATTGTAATGAGATTTTTTCATCCTTATCTTGCTTTTCTGTTTGCACTATATTGTTCACTGCACTTTAGATTGTTTTTATTATGTTGCTACTCTGGATGTATTTTAATTTGCTGAATGTTGTATTTATTAACCATTTATGGCCATCTTTTTTTGTGCCAAATAAATTACACGATTGCTTGTAGGAGTCCTCTTAATAAATTAACATTCAAAAGCCAAGTACATTGTATTAAAATCAAAAATTGATTTTCACTAGTATCTGTGATGCCGTTTTACATATTCTAACACCCAATACTATGTCAAATGGTAGGATTTGTTAAGTAACATTGCGATATTTTAACCAAAGTTTGCCAATCATTCTTGATGGAAAACTTTGGATTATGCAAATAAAGGTAATTCATGATGTTTAGGTTGTGCAAGTTACTTTATACCAATGTGCTGGCAGAGGTGCCAGCTAAGGGCATCATTACGATGCCGGGCTGATGCACAACGTAGCGGACTGGAAACTGACCGACCATAAGTCAGCGGTTCCGACCACACACTTTGGCTGCAACCTAGGGACTAGGGACAATGAGATGAAACGAGTAAGCAAGCACTAGTTTTATTGCTTATCTCTAGTTCAGAAGATAAAAAAAAACATAATCAGTGAGGAATCCTGACCCAATACAAACCTCACCTTGAAAATATCTGTAATAACATGGTGGAGAATTTTTCTGGTGATGATTACCAGGCATTTCATAATGCTGACCCTAAAGACATTTTTGGACCGTTTAGGTGATAAAAGTATTGTATCGCCTATATATCTCTTTCATACTATGGTGGAAGAGAAGAATGCTCTGCATGATCACAGTTGAAATGTTTCTTGAAAATGCATAAATGTATAAATTTGCCATACTAAGAGCAAATGTTGTCTCATACTAGTATTTTGCTCTGCAGAAGAACATTTTATTTGCGTATAAATTAACTCTGCATTAATATGACTTTAAAATAACTAATTATAAATTCCCTTGAAACATTAAATAACAAAGGCTGTAAATGTAAAACTTTTCCTAAAATGTAGGGATGCTTTCTGTGATATATATTAGTAAGACACCCACATTTTAAGATTACACAAATTTGTGATGTTGGAACAAGTAGCATATTCTCAGTGAGGCCACTCATTAGCATGGTTTCTCTCATACATGGCTTAAATCTGTCATTAGTGGTGAAACATGTCCATTTACTTCAATAGATGTTCAATGACTGATTTGCAAACTTATAATTGATCCCTCGATTCGTTCCTAGGGCCTTTAACTACCGTCTGGTGTTTGTAAATTAAGATTGAGGATGAATTGGCTCTCCTTAATGAGCAGCTAATGGTTTTTCAGCATTTCACAGTTAGGATTCAATTGTCTAAAGATAATCAGATGATAATGTACTACATTAATGTTTATGTCTTAGAACTCGCAACGCTGATCCAAGATTTTGGCTTCAGCCTGACGTTATAGGCTGACGACACCCAGATAGTCGTGGCAGCATATTGGCAACAAGACTCACCCACCCTAAAAATCCAGAACTGTATGAGAGAGATAAATCGATGGATGGGAACTCATTGTCTAAGCTCAACTGTGAAAAAAGAGAGGTGATAATCTTCGGTAACCTGCAACCTAGATTGGACAATCTTTGTTGGCCATCAGAGATGGGTGAAGCACCTAAAGCAAAAGGCGTAAATGTAGGAGTGTGGATTGACAACAAATTAGCACTACCACATCGGACAAATGCTATTGTCTCTGCCTTCCATTTTCTGATAAAGAAACACAGGAAGATAATGCCATACATGCTTATGGACACTAGCAAGATGGTGGTAACAGCACTAGTCCGGTCAAAACTGGATTATTGCAATGGACTCTACCTAGGTATGAAGAAACAATATTAAAAAAAAGCTCCAGGCAGTTCAAAATACAGCTGCCCAGCTACTGGGAAATACCTCTAAGTATGACTCAATGTCCAGGGAGATTCATAAACTCCACTGGCTCCCGGTGGCACAGCGAATCAAATTCAAATCTCTCTGTTTAGCTTACAAGGCTCTGAACAACGCAGGACCTCTTCTCTCAAAAATCTCTTTGCCTGGTACCAACCATCCAGACAACTGCTCTCCACAGGCGTGAGACTGTTGATAGTGCCAAGAATACGATCCACATGTTGGGGTGGCCAAAGTTTATCATACGGCACAGCAAAACTTTGGAACACGCTCCCTGTTTAGCTGAGAGCTATCTCCCGCACCATCTTCAAGAAGAAGTTAAAAAACATGGTTATTTCAGAATTAATCACCGGATTGGGTATACTGCATTCATAGTGCAGATACACCCTTGGGCATTTGTGCGCTCAAGAAGTTTCATAAACATTAACATTACTGAAACAAAGTTATATTTTCTCACACTAACAAGTGTTCATAATGTCACTTATAATCCTCTTTTTTGTCGGGTTTCATAGATAGGTCTATGTTCTCTCTTGTGGGTTGTCATATCTAACCAATCTTCTTTCAGCAAATTATTCCATGTTGCCCATAATGGCATGTGTGTCATGACATAATAATGCGCATCAGAAACCGTTTGCTATTTGAATCAGGTCATATGCCACTTTTGAGCGTTATATTTCATTTTTAAAAATCTGGAGAAGAGCAAAAAGTATAGAAGTGTGTGTTCCGGTACAAGTGTGCAGCAGCTGGACCCTCAGAAAAAAAAGGTTTGGTTTTTTTTGGAGAAAGTAGGCCTTTGCATCTAAAGCTGTCTTCTGAAGAGACCGAATAATGAACAATTTAAGAATGCTCTCTATAGACCTATTCCATAAATATTGGAAAGGGCCATAACTGTGTAAACTGATTGAAAAAACGAATCAACTCATTTTAAATCTTTATCAAATGCACCCATAGGTTGGACCCGATCTAACCTTATCCTCTAGTTTTTCTTTCTTTGCATTCAATGTCCTGCAGGGATCGCCAAAGACTTCAATAATATTTATTGTCCTCTGACCTCTTTTAAGTTCCTAAACTATGTTCTTTTTAACATTGAACCATAGTCTGATGATACACAACGTTTTCATTGTTTACCCGCCGAACTGAGATTTTTTTTGGCAAGCCTGTCCATAAACTAGTATAGATAGCATACGTTTGGTGGGAAGGTCATGCCACAACTAACATCTGTTCAGCATCTATTCAAATTTCTTTATTTATTTAACATGTTCTACGTAAATTTATATAACTAGCAGCCCGCCCCAGCGTTGCCTGGGGCAGAAAGGGGCTGGGGGAAGTACACCCGCTCCCGCCCCGACCCCCTCCCGCACCGACTCCCTCCCGCCCTGACTCACTCCCGCCCGACTCACTCCCGCCCGACTCACTCGCGCCCCCCTCCTGCCCGACTCACTCGCGCCCCCCTCCCGCCCCGGCTCACTCGCGCTCCGACATTTTCCTTTACTGTTGCCTCCTTCGTGCCTCCCCCTGCATCACACAGTCTCGCACTGAACTTTCCCTTTCCTTTCCTGTGCTGCTGCTCCTCACTGCACAGCCGCTCGTCACTGCACCGCCGCTCCCGCTTCGTCGTCATCACACACGTCGCGTCGCGGTCATCACGCACGTCGCGTCACGGCCAGCGCTAGGTCCCGGCCGGCGCTATTTTCAGGGGACTACTTTGTTTACAAACTTAATTTTTTTAATTTACTTTTTTTTAAAAATGTATATAGCCTATGTCCATCTACACACCCTGATATTTTCATAGATGTATCGGGTGTGTAGATTGGCGCTGTGCAGTGCTTAATTTGTGCTGGTGCTTGCCGGTGCTTAGCACCGGCACTTAATTATCAGGGCCGGGTCTATAGTACAGTGAAGTGACGCATGCACGGCATGTCGTCAGTAATCGATAATTAGCACTGCCACTGTCACAGAGAGCGTGTGGTGTGCTGCTGTAAACGTCCGTAGGTAAGTGCTGCTGTCACTTTACCTTCATGTCAAGAACTTCACTCACTGAATGGTGCCCTTGACGTGAATGGTGCAGTGTGACTGACATTGACTCGTTCCCGATTCAGTTTCGGTTCTTCAGCCAGGGCCAGGCTCAACAAATCTGCGGACGTTGGGGATATGCGCAGCAAGCAGCCTGCGCAGATCTTTTCACATTGCTGCGCGCGCATTCGCTGCTTTACCACACCCCACCCCAGCATACTCGCACTGCCTCAGGCTCACCATCGTGGCCAGCCAGCCGCCGTTCCAAGTAGCGGAACCTGTCCTGGACGCCGTGGACGGACTGCGTTGGCCGCATTAAGGTCAGTCAGTGCAGTGGACTCAGTGGAAGGTACATAGAGTTTCAAGGCCCTTCATGTGCTTTCACATTCTGTCAGCTGCTTAAGATATGCAGTGTGTCGTTTCTTGTGGAATCTGGGCCAAACATGAGCAATTTAACACGAAGAGCAGTAGAGTCTGACCTTTTGCTGCTTGCCAGTGCCCTTTTGGAGAAGACGCAGCTGAAGTTGCTGTTTATCGCTACATTAGGTTCAGTGGGGCGGGCGGCCTAATCATAATGAGTTAACTTAAAAATAAAGCTGGCGCTGCGCAGGTGAGGCAGGGCCCGGCAGGCACCATGATTATGTTTCTTTTTTTAATATTTATTGATGCAGTAGTGACTGTCTCTGATCATGATGAGTGGCTGCGGGCCCGTGGCCCTTCCGTTTGATGATGTCCGACTCATGTTGCACAGTTGTGGCAGCGGGCCGGGCCGGCCCAGGCTGCCTGGATGATGAATTCAGTTTCGGTTCTGCAAATCTGTGGCGTTTGTTTCCCTAACGTGGTTCAATGGCGAGGCTCGTTTGAACCTTTGCAGGGTCCTAAATACATTTATTAACAAGTTAGATGGCTCACTTAGAAAACTTGAATTCCCGTATGGCACACACTGCCTGTATACTCACGAGGTACACTAAACCAGTACCATCAGGCAGAGTGCTAACACTTGTTAAGCGCTGAAAGGCCAAAACTAAAGACCGATGAAACTTCTGCTGTTGTTTGTTTATAGCGCTTGGTTACCTCTGATTATTAAATGCTATAGAAGTGATGATGATATTTTTCTGACGCAGAGGCATCCTCAGAATCCTTTTTTTTGAGGGGTGGGGGTGCACAGATAAAGCTGGTGGGGCTTCTTCCAAATAGCAACCATCAACGGTGTGAGCGCATATATACCTGTATACAGACACTCTCTCTCACATGTTTAAATCTGTATGGATGTGCGGAAAGCATAAGCCTAAATTTTCTGCAGAGGAAAGGCAGGCCCAGCCCTCCCAGCCTCATTTCTGACACTGGCTGTGAGCTACAGGTCTCCATCTCGACTCCGAGCTTGGCCGTCTCAGCCTTCACTTCTTCCGATGATGGACCATTAAACTGGACATTAATACCACCTACTATTTAACCACTTGGCTGCTAGGCGTTTCCCCCCCCCGTGCTGGAAAATGCCATTTTAGTGGCACCATGACGAGCTCAGCTCGTCATCAGCACACGACACCCGTGGGTGATGACGAGCTGAGCTCGTCATCAGCATCGAAGGGGTTAAACCGCTTAGAAAATGTAGCAGTTGGGCTTGAATTTACGGATTTTAAAGGGAAATTCAAATATCACCTATACGTTTTTAATGAGGAGGGCTAGGGGAAACTCAAAATGGTTCATTTATTTTAGTTTATATGCAGCTGATCTTCCCTCCGTGTTATCATAGCGATTTACATGGTATGGTCAGTTTAGGAGCTATTAGCAGACCTGTAACTAAACAGTACCAGGAGCGTCCATGAATCAGATATCACACTTTCCTCACTAAGCACTTTCTTTGTTTCATGTTGCGCAGTTGCAGCAGCGGGCTGCCTGGATGATGAATTCAGTTTTGGTTCTGCGGGGGTTTATATTCGGAATGGTGGCCATTGAACATTTACGTTCAGGCCTTCAGGGGTGAAGTGGCAGCAGGGCCCAGTACTGAGCAGTCTTCATCTGTTAAAAAAAAATAAAGCTGCGCAGCAGCCTAAGTAAGGCTACAGGCTCTGACTGGTAATATTCAGGCATAAATTAAAATGTCAAGATAAGATAACTCTGGTGATAATTCGTCTTCCTGGAGAGAGACAGGAGTTTTGTCTGGGGAAGTTGTGACTGCTTGAAAGGTAGTACATGTTTATTACATACCTACCTGCTGCAAAGAAAGTTTACCATGCAGATTAAAAAGTGCATGTAATGTAAAATAGGTCAGTGTGTGTTACTGCTTCTGTCGGAGAGATCCTTTTTGTTATTTGCTGTTTGTAAGTTAAAATCCTATCATAGAACAGCAAGCTATCAACCAGTCTGTCATCAAAGAGCTGCATGCAAACAGCAAGTTATATATTAGAGCTATATGTATTTTGGCCCAATCTTTCATTATCCTAATCTTGCAAAAAGGGTTAATTTGGGTAGAAAATAAATCAGTTTTTATTGAAGAGAACCCCTAACAATGCTGTTATGTTTTAAATTCTGAATTTGCACCTTTCCAGACTTCGAAATCTTAAACTATATTGCCTACAGGGCAGGGGAACCTCCTATCAGAACCTTACTATGAGGAAGGCTCCCTTGCTGAAATTCGGATATATTACATCTGACTTTTAGCAGTGCCAGTTGAAGATGTGGGTGGAGCTAATAGTAAGTGGGCGGAGCCAGTAGTGGGTGGAGCCAGAGAAAAGTAGGTGTGGCCTCCAACAAACATTTCAGCACCTGCACTTTATATTTTACAAATTAAGCACTGGCGCTGTGGTTCCCGAGTTTACCTGGCCAAAAGGTGCAAGTTCTCTCTTTATAATAGTAGTATAAATGAGTCACTAAAACATGTTGACATTTGACGTTTTGAGGGAAGTGTCGCTATATTGCAATGAAAGGGTATACATTAAGTCAAGGAGAGCATTGGTCGTCTGACATTACCCTTTTCACTATACTCAAATGTAAGTTGAAGATAAATTACAGAACATATTTCTCAGTGAAGTGTTAAAAAAGTGCAGTGCCTTACACGTGACATTTCATCAAGTCCTTCGCGTCCCAATTTCAGACAGTTACTGAATACTAAAGTCAAGTTTTTAGGTTTAGGAAGTTCTAGAAATATTGTTATGTAAGTGCACTAAATAAATTAACCTAGTAAAGGACTTTCCCTGAAAACATGTGAATTATTCACCTCTCACTATTGAAAATACCCTACTCTAAAGAAAAGTTATAAAAATCGCATCCATTATCTTGTATTAATGTCAAGACCTATGCTCAATGCTTTCTTGTTCCAGGGTGGAGAGAAATACTGTAAGGGTTGCCATTGAAAAGCAAGTCACTGCCATTTATCAGGAACAAACATGACTCACCACTAACCCTGGCACCTCCGCAACGCAAGTGCAAGCTGTCCATTCTAACAAATTTACCATAGCAACCTTTTATGTTCTATTTTAACACGTAAATAGACCTAATTACCCACTAATTCTGCTTCTTAAAGCGCCTATTTCAAATTGTAGATTTACAACTCACGTCTCTGGACTAACGCTCACCCTTGTCTCGTTTGGGTACACCATTTGCAATTGGGTTGCTTCAATGACAGACTTTTCCACATTTTTTTATAAGTCAAAATTCATAAACAAATAATTTTAAGACCAGCCATGGACCTCGTCTCTCATGCCATTGTTTATTCTGACAATATCTCTGTAGACTCCTCATTAATCTATTTTAATTCAGGCTTCTCACTTTGCAATTCATGTCCTGCTTTGTTTCACATGTGTTCTGTTCTGATACGTTCTTCTCGGGTTACTGTGCCGTAAATAATTGGTAATTTCACTCATATTTGGTGATTTATTTCTTTGCCATCCTATTGCTCTCACAACTGGACAGTACCAACGGTGTGTGGACTCTTCTACTCTGAAAATGCATTTACCTATCATTTATTGATAATCGTTCTATTCGGCCAATCAAAAGAAACACTCTGATAAAAAAAATCTTGATAAATTCAGGTACAGACAAGCAAAATCAGCAACAAGAAATGGGTGAAAAAAAATTCATGAGATAAATCACAAAGGTTCTAGTCAATTTACAAAAAAAATTACATTTTAATTAAGTATTTAGTGAAGTGGTGTGGCTCACTGGTTAGAGGCGGCAGACCCGAGAGCAGAGGACGGCCCGGGACCAGGGTTCGATTCCCGGCACGGCAGGTTTCTGGACCAGGGTCAGCGGACTCGATAATTCTCTCGCCTCGGTGCCCACTCTGATCAGCGATCACACTCGGCAACTCTGGGCATTAGCTTGCCTCATCTTCACTAACGGCCCCACCAGACCGCCGGGGATGCCTGGTCTCACCCTGGAGATACCCATTAAGGGACCATCTCTCAGGGAAGCCAGGAAGGGTTTCGCAGCGGTCGAAGCGCC
This sequence comes from Lissotriton vulgaris, assembly GCF_964263255.1. Classification (NCBI taxonomy): domain Eukaryota; kingdom Metazoa; phylum Chordata; class Amphibia; order Caudata; family Salamandridae; genus Lissotriton; species Lissotriton vulgaris. The sequence goes on from NC_141694.1 coordinate 1,538,228,251, forward strand.
TTGGGACCCTCCGGGTAAGTAGTGCGCTATATAAATGCCTATACATACATACATATTTTACACCAAAATATGAAAGAACCAATCAGTAGAACTAGAGTTCTGAATCGTGAAGGTTTTTAGTACAATCTAGCACCTAAAAGATCAATGCACTCACCGTGGACATCTAGTCATCCGAGACTGGTTCAAAGTCGTGTGGTTCGGTACAAGAAGTGGAATGGGCCCGGTCGGCACTTACCCTCAGACTTGGAAGACATTTTGAAGAAAATGTTCTGAGAAGGAAAGGTTTAGTGAGACAAGGCAGCAGGCAGTGTCCAAAAAGTAAGTGTTGTCATCAGGGAGATGCTGTACGAAGTTACAGTGAAGATTTTTACATTCTGACATTTTTTGGAGAAGTCAAAAATCTCCAGCGAGTAAAGGCAGGACGCTGTAGCCCATGCACGTTCCAGGAGGCTTGATACCACTTTGGTGAAGGACCATTACACAGGATGTGCTGCTGTAGAGAAGATTGTAGTGGGAGCTATTGCGAAATCGGGCAGACCGGCCATGCACCTCGGGCAGATAGACAGGCAGGTTGGTCCCGGTCATCCCTCGATTCTCAGAGTGTTTTTTAGCCCAGGTTTTGGATTTTGGCTATCTGGGCACAATTAAGCCCCCAAACCAAGGCCCGCACACTGGAGGGTCACCACTTAGAGATTCAGGACACACTCAGACTGGGTCCATGTTTGGGTTCAAGACGGTGGCACCCTTTTATGTCCCAGGGGGCTCTGATCAGGAGGCCGTCAAACTAGCTCTTGGAGTCACTTTGGTAGTCATAGGTTCAAGTGATGAAGCAGGGCTCTAGAACCAAGGCAGATTTCTGAAAGTTCAATGCTGGCTCCAGGCAGCCAATAAGTCCTTCCTGGTGCAGCAAAGCAGTCTTGTGGAGTGCACAGCAGGCCACAGCATAACTCTGCACCTCCTTTCACTGGTCCAGCAAGTGAACTGAAGTCTGGGTCTAAGGGTCCCCATTTTAGGTCGCCTGCACAGGGTTGCAAACTCCATTGTATTAAATATATCTTAAACAAGGCTTACATCCCGCCCTCTTGCTTGCCTTGCTTTTTATTGGTTTCTGTGCTTGAGACTTACTTTTCCTCCATTTCTATTGGCTGTAGCATACTGTTTCCTGTTGTTCCTAGTGTGCTTCTGTTATCAAATTTTCAGTGCCAACATACTGTTTCTATCTGTTTTTTTAGAAAAAAAATTTAAGCTTTTGCAAGCACAGCACTTGTTCTATTTTTTGTTTTCCATTATTTAAAGAATATCGCACTATATCGGCCACTTCTATGTATACTATCATCAAGATATTATGCAAAGAAAGGGGAACTTTTGGACCTTTGTCTGGTGGTTAGCCTCTCACCATATTTCACACCAGATACCTCCTTGGCAATTCAGAAGTAAGTATACAGGGCTTAAATAGCTGCAATGTTCGGTAAAACGTCCTCGCTGGGCCAGATGAGGAAAATCTAGGTTGGGACGCTGAGGGCACACGAATGACAAGTAAGTTATCAACCAGCAGAGATTCCGTTTCTTTCCCCATGTTTTTAACTGCAGCATGATCACTGTAATGCATCACTCCTATAAGTGATCGCTATCAACAGAACTGAAAGTAGAATGCAATATATTCATGTTCTTCTTTACCAAATACCGTTACCTTACATGCCCCTTAATACAGAACATACAATTGACACAGTCTCAATATAATAGTTGCCACTTCAGAAAAAAAGGCTGGTGCTGAGAGACATATTTCGTCCACCACATAACTTAAACACAGTGCAGTGATTTGCAGTAACACACTGCTCGTCCGGGAACATGTATTAGAGCACTTTATGATCATCAGCAGGAATATGCAGTTGCTGCTGTAAATGCCCCAATTTTGAATTAGAGCAGACTTCAGCACAACATGCCTTTCTTTCCAATACTCCACTCCCTAAGCGTAATAAAAAAAACATGCATAGGACACAATGTTACTTCTTACCACATGATTTAGGATAGAAATGTGCACACATGAGGAATACACTATCTGCACAAAAGGCTCCTCCACACCCCTGAGGTGGAGTACAACTACAGGAACATGTAGGATTACGATTGCCCATAAGGATTGCATCCACCCAGGACTTTTCACCTACCATTGAGGTGGGTTGATATCATGCCCCTTGTGTTTTATCAGGCGTCCCAAAATTGAAATAAGTAATACATTTGCGCTTTGACTAAAAACCTCGGATCTGTCTAAGGGACACATTCCGCCTCTTCCCAGGTTTCACATAGATCACCTTGGTTTTATAATGTTTGCTCAGGAGATGGGCTCTCCAATCTCGTGGTTACAGTTGAGGCCTTCTAAATGCTTCTGTAAAACACGCATCTATTCTACCTCATTCTGATCCCTTCTTTCCCACGACCTATTCTCAGACACTGCTCAAGCTGCACACTCACCCACCATTTACTCTGCACAGCCACCCTGACATTGCACTGGCAGTCAGATACTGCCCACCCAGCACTCACACAGTGCTGACACTGCACTCACACACCAGACATACCTCTCAACAACCACTCACATCCCTCTCTCCCTCCACCCACACCTCTCACTCTGAACTCAAATCACTCATACTGCACTTATACTATTGGCATACTGCTCACCACATACTCGCACACTTCTTATCTTGCACAGGCTAACATCTCTCACCTTGTACACTCACACAATACTCATTCGGCACTGAACACACATCAATCACCATTCATTGAGGCACTTTCAGACTGCACTCAGACGACTTCATCCATGCACCGCTCACCCTGCACACAGAACACACATCATTCTCCCTGCATTCCTACACTGACCCCACACCTCTTGTTATACATGGTACCCAATTGAAGTAGGATACATTTCTTTCCCAGTATAAGAATTGGCTTGGTAGTTTGGTTTGCCCTGTTCCCATCATGCACTGGGACAGGAACAGACTAATTTGCATGTAGCCAGGTTCTGAGCTGGGATGGTGCAGTGAGCTAAAAAACGGTGATGGATCAAGCCCTGATCTTTGGACTGGGTAAGAGTGGTCTGCTTAATTCAGACACTCTGTTCATCACCACCCCCTTTTCTGAATCATTTTGTCCACCATAAGCGTGGAAGGGTATACTCAGATGTGAGTCCCTTGCTCATTGCACCATCAGGATTCAAGCAAGCCGGGCCGATGACGGCTGAAATGCCAGAAACCGGTCCCCGGAAGCTTGTTTCCTTCCCAGTATAAGAATTGGCTTGGTAGTTTGGTTTGCCCTGTTCCCATCATGCACTGGGACAGGAACAGACTAATTTGCATGTAGCCAGGTTCTGAGCTGGGATGGTGCAGTGAGCTAAAAAACGGTGATGGATCAAGCCCTGATCTTTGGACTGGGTAAGAGTGGTCTGCTTAATTCAGACACTCTGTTTATCACCACCCCCTTTTCTGAATCGTTTTTGGCCACTATAGGTGTGGCAGGGTATACTCAGACATGAGTCCCTTTCTCACTGCACCATCAGGATTCAAGCAAGCCGGGACGAAGACGGCTGAAATGCCAGAAACCGGTTCCCGGTAGCTTGTCTCCTTTCTGGTGAAGAACTGGCTTGGTAGTTTAGTCTGCCCTGTTCCCATGATGCACTGGGCCAGGGACAGACTGATTTGCATATAGCCAGGTTCTGAGCTGGGATGGTGCAGTGAGATAAATAACGGTGATGGATCAAGCCCCAATCTTTGGACTGGGTAAGAGTGGTCTGCTTAATTCAGACACTCTGTTCATCACCACCCCCTTTTCTGAATCGTAACTTTCTAAATGTGGAAATTTTGAAATTCTATTTTAAAATCAGATTTTACCATTATAGAAGTCTTTTAATTACAATTTCATAGGCACCAAACATGCAATGATCACCTGTTCCCAACCAAAAGGTAGCACGTGTTAAATGTAATAAGGTAACCCAATGTTCTCCAATGGGACAGTAGGCCTCACAGTAGTGAAAAAAGAATTTAGGAGTTTTTTAATACCAGGACATGTAAAACCTAAATTTACATGTACAAACACTTAGGGGCCGATTATGATTGTGGTTTTTCCGCATCCTCCGGGCCGGTGGAAGCCACCGCCGGCCCGGAGGATGCGGAAAAACCGCTGCGGAGCCTCCGCCATATTAGGATGGCTGGTTGGTCTGGAATTCCGTCCCCAGCTTTTCCGCCACGGTCGCCTTCCGACCGCGCCGGAAAAGCTCTAACATGGCTGGCGGTGTCTATCAGACACCGCCAGCCATATTAGGTCTCCAATCTCGTGGTTACAGTTGAGGCCTTCTAAATGCTTCTGTAAAATACGCATGCTTTTCAAACTATTCTACCTCATTCTGATCCCTTCTTTCCCACGACCTATTCTCAGACACTGCTCAAGCTGCACACTCACCCAACATTTACTCTGCACAGCCACCCAGCCGCGGCCCGTGGAGGGAGTTCGGTGGGGCAGGGAGGCAGTGCGGGGAAGGGGCAGGATGGGGGGTGGTAAACAATGGAATATGGATAATTGCAGGTAATTAAACAATTTAATAAATAAAACTAATTTCATAGCACGCGCTGCATCGGATTTTGCGATGCAGGGCGTGCTACGAAATTCGTTTTATTTATTAAATTGTTTACTTACCTGCATTTATCCATATTCTGTTGTTTACCTCCCCCCACCCTGCCCCTCCCCCGCACCGCCTCCTTGCCCCACTGAACTCCCTCCACGGGCCACGGCTGCAGCCACCCTGACATTGCACTGGCAGTCATATACTGCCCACCCATCACTCACACAGTGCTGACACTGCACTCACACACCAGACATACCTCTCAACAACCACTCACATCCCTCTCTCCCTCCACCCACACCTCTCACTCTGAACTCAAATCACTCATACTGCACTTATACTATTGGCATACTGCTCACCACATACTCGCACACCTCTTATCTTGCGCAGGCTAACATCTCTCACCTTGTACACTCACACAATACTCATTCAGCACTGAACACACATCAATCACCATTCATTGAGGCACTTTTGAGACTGCACTCAGACGACTTCATCCATGCACCGCTCACCCTGCACACAGAACACACATCATTCTCCCTGCATTCCTACACTGATCCCACACCTCTTGTTATACATGGTACCCAATTGAATTAGGATACATTTCTTTCCCAGTATAAGAATTGGCTTGGTAGTTTGGTTTGCCCTGTTCCCATCATGCACTGGGACAGGAACAGACTAATTTGCATGTAGCCAGGTTCTGAGCTGGGATGGTGCAGTGAGCTAAAAAACGGTGATGGATCAAGCCCTGATCTTTGGACTGGGTAAGAGTGGTCTGCTTAATTCAGACACTCTGTTCATCACCACCCCCTTTTCTGAATCATTTTGTCCACCGTAAGCGTGGAAGGGTATACTCAGATGTGAGTCCCTTGCTCATTGCACCATCAGGATTCAAGCAAGCCGGGCCGACGACGGCTGAAATGCCAGAAACCGGTCCCCGGAAGCTTGTTTCCTTCCCAGTATAAGAATTGGCTTGGTAGTTTGGTTTGCCCTGTTCCCATCATGCACTGGGACAGGAACAGACTAATTTGCATGTAGCCAGGTTCTGAGCTGGGATGGTGCAGTGAGCTAAAAAACGGTGATGGATCAAGCCCTGATCTTTGGACTGGGTAAGAGTGGTCTGCTTAATTCAGACACTCTGTTTATCACCACCCCCTTTTCTGAATCGTTTTTGGCAACTATAGGTGTGGCACGGTATACTCAGACATGAGTCCCTTTCTCACTGCACCATCAGGATTCAAGCAAGCCGGGACGAAGACGGCTGAAATGCCAGAAACCGGTCCCCGGTAGCTTGTCTCCTTTCTGGTGAAGAATTGGCTTGGTAGTTTAGTCTGCCCTGTTCCCATGATGCACTGGGCCAGGGACAGACTGATTTGCATATAGCCAGGTTCTGAGCTGGGATGGTGCAGTGAGATAAATAACGGTGATGGATCAAGCCCTGATCTTTGGACTGGGTAAGAGTGGTCTGCTTAATTCAGACACTCTGTTCATCACCACCCCCTTTTCTGAATCATTTTGTCCACCGTAAGCGTGGAAGGGTATACTCAGATGTGAGTCCCTTGCTCATTGCACCATCAGGATTCAAGCAAGCCGGGCCGACGACGGCTGAAATGCCAGAAACCGGTCCCCGGAAGCTTGTTTCCTTCCCAGTATAAGAATTGGCTTGGTAGTTTGGTTTGCCCTGTTCCCATCATGCACTGGGACAGGAACAGACTAATTTGCATGTAGCCAGGTTCTGAGCTGGGATGGTGCAGTGAGCTAAAAAACGGTGATGGATCAAGCCCTGATCTTTGGACTGGGTAAGAGTGGTCTGCTTAATTCAGACACTCTGTTTATCACCACCCCCTTTTCTGAATCGTTTTTGGCAACTATAGGTGTGGCACGGTATACTCAGACATGAGTCCCTTTCTCACTGCACCATCAGGATTCAAGCAAGCCGGGACGAAGACGGCTGAAATGCCAGAAACCGGTCCCCGGTAGCTTGTCTCCTTTCTGGTGAAGAATTGGCTTGGTAGTTTAGTCTGCCCTGTTCCCATGATGCACTGGGCCAGGGACAGACTGATTTGCATATAGCCAGGTTCTGAGCTGGGATGGTGCAGTGAGATAAATAACGGTGATGGATCAAGCCCTGATCTTTGGACTGGGTAAGAGTGGTCTGCTTAATTCAGACACTCTGTTTATCACCACCCCCTTTTCCGAATCGTAACTTTCTAAATGTGGAAATTTTGAAATTCTATTTTAAAATCAGATTTTACCATTATAGAAGTTTTTTAATTACAATTTCATAGGCACCAAACATGCAATGATCACCTGTTCCCAACCAAAAGGTAGCACGTTTTAAATGTAATAAGGTAACCCAATGTTCTCCAATGGGACAGTAGGCCTCACAGTAGTGAAAAAAGAATTTAGGAGTTTTTTAATACCAGGACATGTAAAACCTAAATTTACATGTACAAACACTTAGGGGCCGATTATGATTGCGGTTTTTCCGCATCCTCTGGGCCGGCGGAAGCCACCGCCGGCCCGGAGGATGCGGAAAAAACGCTGTGGAGCCTCCGACATATCAGGATGGCTGGTGGGTCTGGAATTCCGTCCCCAGCTTTTCCGCCACGGTCGCCTTCCGACCGCGGCGGAAAAGCTCTAACATGGCTGGCGGTGTCTATCAGACACCGCCAGCCATATTAGGATGGTGGGTATGACATGCTTTTCCGCGGCGGCTTTTCCGCCATGGAAAAGCATACGGACTTTCACTTCGGGGGCCCGTTGCGGGCCCCCTGGCTGAAGGGAGGGGGTGGGGGGTGCACATGGGGGGTACCTATGGTACCCCCCTGCATTTGCGTGCACAAAGCAGCAGGCACTGAGCGGTGCCTGCCGCTTTGTGCATGCAAATGAGATACATGCCTTTTAGCAATGTTAAAGATATAGGATGTGACCGCCACCCTGGCAGTCACATCCTAATCTGCTCGGAGGGAACGCCGCAGCCCCTGCGGATGTTCCCTCCTCCTCAGGGGTCGCGGACGGACTCAAGTCCGTCCGCGATCATAATCGGTCCCTTAATTACAATGCTCCCTGCCCTATGGGCTACCTGGCGCCTGCCTTTGGGGGGATTTATACGCAATTAAAGAGGAGTTTAAAGCTTGACAAGAGTTTATATTCACAGGTCGAACTGGCAGTCTAAAACTGCATGCAGGCTGCAATTGCAGCCATGGGACATGTTTCAAGGGGCAACTTAAGTGGGTGGCACAATAAATGCTGCAGGCTAGCTAGCAACATTTCATTTACACACCCTGTGTATGGCATACCATTCTACTTACCAGGGATCTATAAGTAAATTAAATATGCCAATGATGTGTAGCACTGGTTGGCAGTGGTAAATTGCACAGCGTCCTAAGGCCAATAAAGACTAATTTCAGCAACATGTGGAAGGCAAAGGCAAAACCTTTGGGGGAAGACCAACCCGAGGCTTACAGGGCAAACAGTAATGTACTGTTGACACCTTTATCATGAGCTCTTCAGGTTTCCAGCATTGGTCTGAAGGACTGGGCTATTCTAAGGCCCAGCGGTGCCAGGGGACAACACCTGAAACCTTCGTGGGTTACCTGTTCTGGCGTACAAATCACAGAGACACGGGACACTTCCTTCGGCGTCAAAGATCAGCGTTTATTTACTGCAGGGATACAGAGATCGCAAGAAGTACACAGAGTGTAGGTTCGGAGAGACTGCTTCAAATTGCAAAAGTGGATCGCTCCTTTTATACACATTTTCGTCATTGCACAACATGGTGAACAAAAGGTTATAACTCAGTTCCCACAGTAAACTTCAAAAGGGTTGCATTCATGTTTTCAGAAGCCCGGAACATAATTACAGTAGCATCGCCGGTTCCCAACTGTAAAATCACGTTATCTCCACATTAAGCACATTCCATTCTGGCTGTAAACGAGTTTAAGAAAAGGAACAGAAACAGCTGCAAAAACAGACAACAGATTGGAAAGAGTGTAGGGGGGCAATATCGGAAGCGTGATCACAGGATCAAAGGATCCGAGCCTAATACATGCGCGGCTGAAACAATAGACCGGCACGGCAAGATGAGCCTTGAGCGGAGCCATCTTCATTTGCCGTGTCATCCCCTAGTCATAAAGACACACTCAAAGGGATATGCGTCTTCCGCAAGAGTTTGGGAAACCCAGGGTCATGAAGCGGACATTGTCCGTTCGCCGACTACGTGAGGGCAAGAAACAAAATGGATGCCGTATCTAAAATGGAACCCGTGGGTTCAGATGAAGAAACCCACGAATAAGACGAATGGTGCAAAGTAGAGTAGCGAAAACGCGTACACCCACTAAACTCGTCATTTGCAGTTCATAGATACCAAACTTGTCCATATTCGAACAAGCCCAAAACGTCATTACGATTCTCACGGAACCTCAGACGCTCCTTTTGCCCTCATGTAGGCAAGCACTAGTCGATATCAGAATCGATTTCGATATTCATCAGATTGTTCAGTTGTTGCTGGAACATCATCCTATCCATCAATGTCTCCTTGGTAACCGATGGTCGTCTTATACAGGTTGTAGCGCAGAGGCCACATAAGGCTGGACCACACTGTACACAAAGACAACACGTGAACAGAAACGTCACAACAACCCCTACAATCATCAGTATTTTCCAACCCCAAGTCGACATCAGACCCCAAAACCATCCTAGAAGCGTCCAATTACCTTCGTCCACATGTATGGACTCGGAGATTTTATGCAACTTCGAGATGGCTTGATATACAGTTGGAGCGTTATCAGGAATGAAAATACAGCAGCTCGAATGGATCACCTTGCACACACCACCTCTATCTGCGAGAACAACGTCTAGAACCATACGGTTCTGCAACGTCATAAGTCTATCCGCCTGAAGCTCTGCTGTCAGATTACCAAGAGCACTTGCAGTTATATTAGCAGTCGATTCTACCACACGAGTCAACTGTCTCAGGTTCCTACTATTAACCACAGGTCCCCAAAACGGCAGGAAACCCTTAAAGAAGTCTCCTGCTTCTTGACCGGCAGTGTCCTCTTCGCTAATAACGCCTCTCACAACTCTGGTCTTGTGATAGTCTGAGGCAACTGTAAAAGTCGGTGGCAAAAGATTCGCAATATAACAGGTGCCCGAGAAGTCACGGAGCAACCATGTATACGCGCGATCATAACATACAAAATAGGTACCCTTGGCAGTCAGGAAAACAGGGGAAGAGAGCATTGGTAAAACATACGTTTCAGTACAAGCACTCTTCCCAAGCTGAGCTCTTGGATTTCGGCCAAGACCTTGTAGGCAGGAACGACCAAGGTGGGGTACGATCCAGATCGGTGACGAGCTCTTAAGCTGTCTATCACCCACTGACATACTATACTCAACCTCACTCAGATCCTTATATGCTCGCACCTCTTCCTCTGGATAAGCGATGCATCAAAAATATCTCTATCTAAGTCAGCAATCGCTATTGCCAAAGTCTTATGGTACGGGCCTGGACCAAGGTCTGCAGAGCGTGGCTCTCGACGGGGGTAGGGATCTAGTGCACTACGGAACATAGTTTGGAATGCCCGAGCTGACCCCTGGGCGCTGTAAGGAAGAACCAAATACGGAATACCCTATCCATGGTATGTGGCATTAACCCACACACCCAACAATTGGTAGTGTTCATCACCAGTTGGTGTTGATGAAGGAGTTGAACAAAGGAGTTATTCATAAATTCCGCACGTCTAACCTGTTCATGTTGGGGCAGAGGATGAAAGGAATGTGGAGAAATAGTGGGAACAAAATCCAGATCAGGAGAAGGAGAAGTAGGTGAAGTGGAAGACAATAATGACTGAATTCCAAAATACACTCCACCCACCAATAGCATAGAAACAGTCAGGAACAGCATGAAAACCTGAAACAAAAAACATTTTGTTCGCAAAACCTTATGCAGTTTAGATCTTGACGCCGACATCCTCTCTACTTCCGACAGCTTAGAGAACTCCATCCTCTAAAAAACCGTCCGTAACGTTCTTGACGCACTTCGTTCTGAGTAGCAATTATCAATTCCCAGGAGTTCCCAGAAATCGACAAAAGTAACCGACCTAGTGTCAGGAACCTGCTAAACAGAAGGAAGTACCCGCACGGCCCTGCGGTCAACCCGGATGATAGGTTTTAATCAAACAAACATTCAAATTGATATGAATCTTTTAGCTGTACAGAAGAGAAATATACGTAATGTATAGAACAAGAATTTAAAAACTCAAAATCAATGAAAAAAAAAATGGAAATGTTCGCAATGCTCATAGCAACAGTGAAGGGTAATGTAAAATTTGAAAAACAAAAGGAATGCTTTATTAGTCCGTGTTACGCGATCGAAGAAAGTATCGACTTTTCCCAGGCCGAGTTTGCTCTTCAAACAACGGTTCAGATGTCAAAACAGTGTTCGATCGCTTAGGTGATAATTCAGAACTCGAATTCTCCAATGCTGAAGACGACGGTACAGTTCCAGATGATTCAACAAGTGTGTCTGACTGAACTGAATTGTTCTCTACAGGTTGAGCATCACTGAATGGCACATATCGTAGAAGGGCCTCAGTCTCCGTTGGGGCAATTCCGGCTTTCACCCAGTTGTCTGCTGGCAAAGGAAGTGGAATTTTCTTTGTATGGCTGGCATGCACCCAGTGCTTCCGGCCTTCCAACCGAACTGCAGTCCTTGTTGCCAGCAGAACTTGAAAGGGTCCCACAAATCTTGGCTCAAGATTACGCTTTCTCCCAAAATTACGGGTAACGACCCAGTCACCAGATTGGAGACGATGTCCTGGACCTTCTGTTTGTGCCGGCAGAGCTTCAAAAACCTGTTGATGAATCAAACTCAATTTAGCAGTCAGATCATAAAGATAGTCAATCAACATTGGATATTCGAGACTGTCAAATGCCTTAGGCCTCGGAACTCCCCAAATGTTCGCAGGACGGCCGAACACAATCTCATATGGGCTAAGCCCTACTCGAGAGTGCACAGTCGCCCTGGTCGATAAGAGAGCTAGAGGCAGTGCATCAGGCCAAGACAAACCAGTCGTGGCTTGAATTTTGGCAAGTTTCAGTTTCAGAGTACCATTGTACCCTTCCACTAAACCCGCTGACTGAGGATGATTGGCGCTATGGAATTTCTGACGTATTCCAAGGCCCTTACACACACTCTTCATCACACTTCCCACAAACTCACTTCCGTTATCTGACCATACAATCCGTGGCATTCCGTACCGAGGAAAGTATTCCTTCAGTAGGACTTTCGCTGTGGACAGAGCAGTATTATCCTTAAGAGGGTAGGCCTCAATCCATCTGGAAAACGCGCAAACCACAACCAAAACCTATTTCAAGTTTTTGCATCTCTCCATATGGATGAAGTCCAATTGCATAACTTCAAAGGGACATGTAGGAGGAGCAAAATGACCAGGTGGAGTGGGGGTGCCCTTGCCAGGATTATACATCATACATACCATACAGTTCTTAACCACTCTCTCAGCACACTTAGCAATACCATCATTCTTCCATACAGGAGACAACAACTTACATATACCTTTTGCGCTAATATGTGACATGCCGTTTGCCATAGTAACAACGGCAAGCACATACGCATCCGGTAACATCCATCTCTGACATTCTGACAAATCAACCCAACATCCATTCACGTCTAACTTTCCCGTGCTTTCTTTCCACTTAGTCTTTTCAGCTTCGGTGGCCTCTTTCTGAATCACTTTCACGCTCTCAACAGTGTCCTCACCCATACCAGTCTCCGTCGGCCACCTTACTGAACTCGTAACGTACATTCGAGTTGCAAGATTCTTAGCTGTTTCCTTAGCAATCTCATCCGCAAACGCATTACCACGACCAACATCATCCATAATCTTTCGATGCGCGCTGCATTTAATGATTGCCACCTGCTTAGGCAATGTAAGTGCATCCAAAAGATTGTTCACGAGCTGTCCGTGTTGGATCTTCGTACCATGCGATGTCATAAATCCTCTTTCTCTCCACAATCGACCAAAGCTATGTGCAACGCCAAATGCATACTGGCTATCAGTAAACACATTCACTCGCTTCCCTTTAGACAAAACACACGCTCTCATTAACGCAATCAATTCTGCCGCTTGCGCTGAATTCTGACTCAATCTCGCAGTCTCCACAACCGTACTCAACGTCACCACAGCATATGCGGTCGTCACATCACCATTCGGCAACTTGAAGCATGAACCATCAACATACAGAGTACCATCGGGATCTACCAATGGAGTGTTTTTCAGGTCAACACTACCCTTCGTCTCTTCTTCAGTTCTTAGATAACAGTCATGTGGTGCTACATCACCTGATTCCACATTAATCAGCAACAATGTCGCGGGGTTCAGCACGTTACAACGCTTGATCTGTATATGACTTGCCAAGAGTGTCAACTCATAACCAGACAACCTTGCGCTCGTCAAGTGTTGAGTTTTCGTTCGATTCAAGAGAGTGTCAACTGCATGCGGAACCATCACTGTGAGCATATTATCCATGGCCAGACCTGCGGACTGTCGAATGGACACCGCAACCGCCGCTGTCGCTCTTAAACAACTCGGCAACGCTCTAGCTACCGGGTCTAAGGTCGAGGAAAAATATGCACATGGACGCTGCTTACCACCAAATTGTTGCGTCAAAACACTCAACGCACAACCTTCCCTCTCGTGAACGTATAGTGTAAACGGCTTACTGTAATCAGGAGTACAGAACACAGGAGCCAAACACAACGCATCACGCAGTTCAGAAAAACTTTTCTGACATTCTTTGGTCCATGGCAAAGGAGTCGAAACATCCTTGCACGTGAGAGCTACCAATGGCTTCGCTAACAATGAAAAGTTTGGAATCCATTGTCTGCAGTATGACGTAATACCTAGAAAGGAACGTACATCTCTCTGAGTTGTTGGCACAGTCATTCGAGCAATCGCTGCAATTCTTTCTGGGGTCAACCTTCTTCCCTCCTTTGACAATAAGTGACCTAAATAGGTTACTTCTTGACAACAATATTGTAGCTTAGAAGGTGACACCTTGTGATGTAAATCACATAGATGCTGTAACAGCGATACCGTAGCAGTTTTGCAAATCTGCTCAGTGTCAGCAGCCACTAACAGATCATCAACATACTGAATCAAGGCTGCACCAGCTGGTAACACAAACGCATCAAGTTGACTCTTAAGAGCTTGACTGTAGATCGATGGACTCTCACAGTAGCCCTGAGGTGTGCGTTTAAACCTGAAGCTGCGACCACCTAATGAGAAGCCGAATAGATCTCTGCTTTCCTCAGCAATCGGAATGCTAAAGAAAGCATTCTTCAGATCGATCACCGAGAACCAAGAAGCAGAGGCTGGAATCAGGGTCAGTAGAGCTGTGATGTCAGGCACCACTGGAAACTGTGGAACCACGATTTTATTGACCTCTCTCAAATCAATAACAAAACGGTGCACAGGAGGCTTGGATGGATCAGTTCGTTTCAGAATAGGTAACACCGGACTATTGCACACGTTTCCCCGAGTTTCCTCGATAACATCTTCTTTGATCAAATCATAAATGATCGCTAATAGCGCACGCTCACCATCAAGGGATATACGATACTGGGGAATGCGTGGCAATCGTACATTCGATTTCAATTGAACAACATAAGGTGGAATATCCAACAGGCCCACATCATTTGGACCCGTTGCCCACAAAGACTCAGGAAGGGAACTCAATTCCGGTGGGAGCTTATCAGTTGACAAGTACATAGGAGAGATTACTCTCTGACCTAATGTAAGCTCCACTCCCGCAGGAGAGCAATACAGAGTCGCATATAACTGCTTCAGCAAATCCAGACCCAAGAGATTCTCACCACAACCAGTAGTTAAAATCAAAGGAGCCTCTAGCTCACGTGGCCCAATCATAAGGGACAAAGGGCTAGAAACTGGATTGCTAACCGGGGCGCCAGAGAATCCAACGGAAACATTTGTCAAGCCAGACAAAGGTGCGCCAGGGAGTTTTGAATGCATGATGGAACTTTTTGCTGCACCAGTGTCCAACAGAAAAGTCTCAACCACGCCTAAGAAGGCAGAGAGACGTTGGAGGAAAAGTTATGATGCCAGTCTTAAACAAGAATATGTCCTGCTCCAAAAATCCTACCACCGTAAAGTCTGCAGAATAAGAGCGGCATACTATGCCAATGAAATCAACAACAGCTCTAATACCTCAAAATCGGTTTTTAAAATTCTAAAAGACCTCACGGCAAAAAAAACTGTCAACGTCATTACTACCTCGCCCGACCTTTGTAACAACATGGCTAATTTCTTCACTGAGAAAATCAGGAAGATATACAACACCTTCCCCAAAGACCCACTGTCACCGGTCACCTTTGATCCTACCAGGCCTTCCCTCACTTCCCTTCCCACACTTGACCGTGAGACTTTCTCTAAACTTTGTAGAAAGATCAAATCTGGGTCTCCGGCAGATCCCTTAAAGCCTGACCTTTTCTGTGACGCTCATATACTCATCACAGATCACGTTCGTGACATCATCAATCGGTCACTTTCCACTGCCAGTGTCCCTATTAAATGGAAACAGGCATGGGTATCCCCCATTCTAAAAAAACCCACTTTGGATCCCTCACTTCCGGAGAATTTTAGGCCGATCTCCTTGCTCCCTTGGCCTGCTAAAGTGGCCGAGGCACACGTCAATAACATCTTGTCCAACTTCCTCCTTACCAATAACATCCTGGACGACTCCCAACACGGGTTTAGAGCTGGTCATAGCACCGAGACAGCCTTGCTCAGTGTTTCTGAGGACCTCCGTACCATTCTTGACGCCGGCGGTACTGCAGCACTGGTCCTATTGGACCTCAGTGCTGCCTTCGATACGGTGTCACATGAGGTCCTCTTGAGGAGACTGGAGGAAATTGGAGTCACAGGGGCAGCCCTGGGCTGGTTTAGAGACTTCCTGTCTAACAGGTCTTTTAGAGTCTCCACCCCCCCTTACATCTCGAAGGAGCATAGCATTGGGCAGGGAGTGCCACAGGGCTCGTCCCTTAGCCCTACCCTGTTCAATGTCTATGTCCGCCCGTTAGCGGAGGTGGCTAGAAGGAATGGTATGGCTTTGGTATCATATGCAGATGATACCCAGTTGGTGGTGGCACTGAATAACAACAGTGGTCTGGAAGCCCTTCACTTTAAACAGACACTCATCGACATCACCAACTGGATGACGGCGAACTTCCTCCAACTAAACGCCGGTAAAACCGAGATTCTCCTCTTTGGAAAAAATACAGCTTCCTGGGGAGACAATTGGTGGCCTGACATTCTGGGTCCACCCCCCAAGCCAAAAGACTGTGTAAAAAATCTAGGTGTCTGGGTCGATTCGGCTCTAAAATTCACCATCCACACCAAGAAAGTGGCCGCCACGTGCTTCGGCATTCTACGCAACATCAGGCCCATCCTGAAGTTCTTTGACTGCCGCACTCGCCAACTTATCGTCCAGGCGACGATCCTTTCTAGACTGGACTATGCCAGCTCTCTCCTTTTGGGAGCTAACCTGGCTGAAACCACCAGACTGCAGAGAGTCCAGAATGCGGCTGCCAGGGCTCTGGTCGGCCTCCCTCGCCACTCTTCTGTCTCTGGTACGTTAAGAAAATTGCATTGGCTCCCGGTGGGAAGAAGGATCCAGTTCAAGGCTCTATGTCTAGCCTTTAAGATCCTCAAAACCGCCTCTCCCCCACTGCTGAGTCCCCTCCTGTCTGAGTATACTCCCAGTAGATCCCTCCGCTCAGAGGGACAACATCTAGTGACCATCCCCCGCACTAGACTTGCTAGAGTGGGGGGACGCTCTTTCAGCCTCCTTGCTGCCAAGTTATGGAACAGCCTGCCTGTAACCATACGGGGGATGCATGATCTTTTAGCCTTCAGAAAAGCCATCAAAACCCATCTTTTCCAATAATCCGTTTTCTTTGTGCACCTTCATTCTGCACTCTGGTCAGCTTGCAGCGCCGGGACGCCCCTTGGCTGGGGCAGCCGCGCGCTATACAAGTTCTCATAACATAACATAACATAACATAACATAACTGCGACGTAAGGCCCTCTCTGATCAACCGGAACTGATACTACTCCCTCTCTTTGTCTATGGCTGTCCTAGTAATTACCATCTGCATCAACGTCATGCTCGATGTAATAATCGTCCACTACGTGAGGGCAAGAAACAAAATGGATGCCGTATCTAAAATGGAACCCGTGGGTTCAGATGAAGAAACCTACGAATAAGACGAATGGTGCAAAGTAGAGTAGCGAAAACGCGTACACCCACTAAACTCGTCATTTGCGGTTCATAGATACCAAACTCATCCATATTCGAACAAGCCCAAAACGTCATTACGATTCTCACGGAACCTCAGGTCAAGTGGTTAGCCTAATGCAGTATTAGGGCCATATGTAATACCCTAACTTGAGGTTACAACATCCTTCAAAATGTAAAATTGGAGGGCTTTGCTGCTGCAAAATAGGTATTTTCTATGACCACAACTTATTTTAGGAGTTGGTAAACTTTTACAGATTCCTAAAATGGCTTTGTGAATCGGTATGTATTTGCAACTGGAAAGGAGCGTGTTGTGGGCACCCCTTCCAAATTATGAATTGATACAATATGTTTGCAAACGGTATTCATGGACCCTCCACCCCATCCTGACAGCGATACAATTAGTGAACAAAGAGGCAAGTCAGTTGTCATGTCATCCAAGTAGAGTTTCACTGTAATATTCACTCAGAGCCCACAGTGTCACAGATGACTGTGTGCATTTTACAGTGTTAATTACCTCTCTGAGAGATGGGAGCGGTGTTCAGATAGTCTGTGTCTGTGGGGTCCTGTCAAGTGCTTGGTGAGCAATATTATGCTAGTTAATTTTCAAATCATCTGGTCACAATAGACTCCTTGAAAAAACACAAGCATAACGTCCTTCCTGGTAGACTTCCAAAGCATTCCATAGTATCTACACCATGAGCCCACCTGACTTCACCATTTCAAGGGAGAATTTATTATGGAAAAAGATTGGGGTGCAGCAGTGGCCCCAACCTCCTCTGCCTCAGAGGAAGACTTGAATTGGTGCATGGGAGTTGAGATGAGAGCTGTGGGCGGAATCCACAAGTCTCACTCATTATAGGCTTGAAAGTCCGAGAAGACGTCAGGCTGAGCCAGAGCCAGGCATATGGTAAAGCAAAGCTTGATGACAGGAGCGGGCTGACCGTTTATTCCATCTGACATTCGCCTGGTAAGCTTGAGCTCCTGGAGACTGGTTTTTGAAGGCAGGGGGCCGCTGCTGGGGAGTATGCCACTTTCTCCAGCTCCCCGATGTAAACGCAGTAGGCATAGAAGATTTTTTAGGCAAGAAAAATGACAGAAGCCAACATAAGACAAAAAGGAGAGCAAGAAAGATAGTGAAATATGAGAAAGAAGGAAGGTAATGGGGTTTCTTTCTTGCATTATGGCCTGTGCATGGAAAGGACAATCGTTTATAGATACCATAAGACTCAAAACAGAGTCTGCCCATCCCAAATTGAACCAAAAACCTCTTGAGACATGGATCAGCCTAGATGAAGGAAGGATCTGTAGGGAGGAGAGGAGCAAGGAACTCAGTAGCATGTTGTCAAAATCTAAGGTAGGGTATGAGATAAGGACATGCATACAGTACAACCACTAAAAGCCCCAGAGAAAATGGAAATATCATTATTTCTCCTACAATTGCTACCATCAGTGTTTGAACATTGCATATGCTAGCTCAAGTGATATTATTACCTACAGGAAAGGCTGAATAAAGTCAGTATGAGCACCTCACTTCTGTTTATATTGTCTACATAAAAAAGTGGTGATATACACAAATTGCCATGGTATGGTCCCAGATGAATTTTCCATCCATTGCAAATGCCACCATGTCTGCAGAATCTTAAAATCGGGATCTCTTTCCATTCAAACTCTGATCGGCTCATAAAGCATGTAATCTCTGAACATTATCAGTAATTGAGCAACACACTTGAATGACTGAATTTCGCGTTATTAGCCACTAACATTATCAGCAAGAGCATATGAGCCAAAGGGATCATAGCTAGGTGTGTTATGTAAGAGGGTCCACTACAGATGGATGAAGACGCACAGTGCCCATTCAGAGAAGACATCTAATTGCCCATTCAGAGTACTAATCTAATTTCCAGTCCTTGCTGGCCCATGGAGACATAAAGGGGAGAATTAGCACGGCAGCAGATCTTAAGCCTATAAATTCGAACACATATACAACCAGGGAGTCTATGCTGCCCTTTGTTTAATGTATAACATACATACCTTTAGGCTGGTTCAAAGTGTGTTCTCCCAAAATGCATGTGAGGCTTTAGGCATGACCTGTTCCTTCTCAAACCTACCCAACAGAACTTGTGTATCTTTGGTACTTGCCTTTATGTGGGTTGACACAGAGTGTGTTTGCAGGGCCCGATAGTATTGTCAGAGTAACATGGCATGCCCTTTGTGTATTCCTTGTGAAGAAATACACCACGTTGAAGAGCGTTTCTGGGGAAGCTGCTGTAACCTGCTATTATGGTCTTATTCCACATTGCCTGACAGCTCAATGCTTACCTCATTCATCTATGTGCCTACCACATAATCCCTGCCAGTAGTCCAATCAAAGTATGTGGAGCATCTGCGAAGTCTGAAATATTTAACACATAGTGCCCTTTGAATTCTGATGAGTGCTCACACTTAATTTGCGTAGTTTATAGTCAATTGAGCCACATCTCAATTGCAAAAACACCGAATTATAAGATATTCTTACAGCACTTCGACAAGAAAATGCCTTGTCACTTCAATCTTTCAATGAAGACATTCTAAAAACTAGCACCCCCTAATTCATAATCACCTTCAAGAGGCAAGATGCAAAATGGGAGCAGTGTGTATGCAAATCTAAAAACATGGCAGCATTGGCAAATGCAGCCCATGTGAGCTAGCATGAAACATAATTGCCAATCCCAACTTTGGAAAATAATTAGCTAAACTGTTAAAGATGGTCAGAGCACGATTAACCTTCTTTGAAATAATCGCTGGTTATTGTCCTTTACACTGAGTGACAGAGAAACAGTTTCTAGGCGCTTTGATGTAGTCCTCGGAAAAGACCTTTGAAGTGATATTTTGCTTTACACAGTCCCACTAATACCGTTTACATGTTTCAGATGTATCCTGGGCTTCTGTGAATAGTGATGTTAATACACTTACGGTGCCAACTTCAAAGTTATTTATTCATTTGATGCTAAATGCCTCCAATTGATATATTCACATTCCCTGCATAATTACTGTCTATCTTTATCTACTTTACCTAGAAAAAGATAAAAATAAAATTACGTAAATTTAGGCAAAACATATTTGCAGCTTCATAATGAGCGCGAGAAAGTGTTTTAATTTATTTCGACGTAAATAGTATCTGTTTAGCAAGGACTGCGCACAAACCATCATGTTGAATAATACATGTCAAAATAAATAAATCTCATTAATCACCTGAAGCAATATAATATGTTATTTTCAAAATAAAAATGTAGCGCCATTTTTCCGCTTCTTCTCCACTTCCTTTCTTATAAAGTTAATACAAATGCATAACTTGTTGTGATAATAGGTGTCTTATCTTAGGAAATTATCCCTAAATACTATTTTTCATATATCACCATTCAGTGTTAGCACATTACCTTTACATTAGATTTCATGTTATTGTATTACTCATTTAATTGCAATGTAATTGCATTGTTATTTCATTTTTTTAATAGAAAATTTTAAACTAAGAAAGGGAAATACAGGACTATGAATCTGTTTAATTTAAATCCAGTGAATTCTAAGGTATTAAATGCTAGAAGTTAGTCTGTGAGTGGCAGCTGAAAGCATCATGCTAAATAAACCACTAATACAAATTACTGGTGCGCAGAGTAGGAAAGGCTATAAGGTGAAACCTACACTGGGAGGACGGACGCAGGGCCCTATCCTGCCATCCCTAATCGCCTCATATCCTCTTGCTGGTAATGTTAGTGGCTAATAACGCGAAATTCAGTCATTCAAGTTTGTTGCTCAATTACTGATAATGTTCAGAGATTACATGCTTTATGAGCCGATCAGCTTTTAGAGCGTTTGAATGGAAAGAGAGCCCGATTTTAAGATTCTGCAGACATGGTGGCATTTGCAATGGATGGAAAATTTATCTGGGACCATACCATGGCAATCTGTGTATATCACCACTTTTTTATGTAGACAATATAAACAGAAGTGAGGTGCTTATACTGACTTTGTTCAGCCTTTCCAATAGGTAATAATATCACTTGAGCTAGCATATGCAATGTTCAAACACTGATGGTAGCAATTGTAGGTGAAATAATGAAGATAGAGCAGTGTTCGATGTACAGTGTCTTAAGTGCTGTGTTTCCCCTTCACGACAGTTTTTAGAAAAGGAATAATAGAATCTGCGGTGGACTTTGACAGACAGCCTTCATCCTAAGGAAGTATGCTGATTGCAGGGGTCTGACTCGAGTAACTCACTTGCTAGACGTTGCTCACATCTTATTAGACAGCAGCACAAGCAAGTCAGAGGGCCCGTGGATTTATCCCCTTTTGATGGTATTATTGTTCTGCTTGTTAGAATAAACAAATGCTCTAGGTACAAATTTTGCTATTGCATTTTTTGAATATTGGCTTTTGGCAAGTTCAGTAGCTAGTACAGCCTATGTGGTCACGGTGTGTGAACGTGTAGCTGTACGGTAGTTTAGAGTCTGTAGTGGGTATTGCACTATCATTGAGAGTAACAGCCCAACAGAAGATGGTGCTGCTACATAGTCATTCTGCCTACTTGTTACTTCAGGCTTGCCTACTTATATAATCTTCTACTACTCAGCGACTGAGCAAATGAGTTCTGGCCAACCGTAATCTCCTGCATCTCTGACAAAATTATATTCAAACGAGAGTCACTGGGGACTCGTAACATAAGACCGTGGGCCTCATTATGAGGCTGTCCGTCACTTTTACGCCGCTGGTGCGTCACTTTTTGTGACGCACCAGTAGTGTAAAAAATAAGCTTGTTGCCTCATATTTACAAAGTGACGCATCTAGGTAGATGCGTCACTTTGTAAACCCCTGCGCCACATTATACCTGCGCCAGGTATAATGTATGCAGGGGGGCTTATTGACGCAAGAAAGGGTCATAGCAGTGACGCAGTGAAAACTATGAGATTTCACTGCGCCACTTCTAGTACGCAAATGCATCAATTTTCTTACGCCTGCCTCAAAGCAGGCGTAAGACTGACGCAGGGCAGGCCCTTTGACATGGGGCCACCCCCATGTGAAAGGATACATTGCTGGAGTTGCGTCACTTTTGTGACACACTCCAGCAATGCATCACTTTTGCGCCATACAAATACGTAAAAAATACTGACGTTTCTGTAACTCCTTGCGCAATGATGGGTCATACTGTAAATATGACGCATCGCTGTTTTCACGCAACGATACGTCACTTTTCATAAATGAGGCCCCATATTCTGACGAGCGTGGCGTCAGGGTGTCACCAATAGTAGCTTTGCTGCTGAAACTTGGCTCTGAATTCCTACAATTTCGTACTCAATGGGCTGCTGCCTTGGGATACAAAATTGCATCTGTCCCAGATCCTGTTGATTTAACTGAAAGCTGTCAATGCTCATATCTGTCTATCTTTTTGGTTGATGCTACTTTGTTTCCTTTCTTAGAAAATACAAGGTCCCTTTGATACATTATATTGTACATTTAGACTGCCTAGCTTTTTGGTGAGCTAAAACTCGCCCGACCCTGTCTCACCATATCCACATTGTAGCGCTTTCTTCTTGGCATACCAAGCTGGGATCTGCTCTTTTAGTACCCGCCCTGACACAGACCGTTTTACAATTTCCTGAGCATGGGAAATTTTGAGCTGTAGAATTTCTTGCTGAAGGTGACGCGCAGCATCCATATGGCCGAGATACCCGCCACCCCCTCTCAACACAATCAATCCCCGAAAGGAGGGAAACCGGAAACAGTTCTTGAAGTTTTTGGAAGTGGGATGGAGTGACCATCCCGGCCGTATTTATTAAAACAAAATTAAAACATTAAACGTTTCATGTTATGTACAATTTCATTACCATATTACGACGTTTGGCTAACCTTAACAGATTCTCTAATACAGAGGTTCTCCTAGCCGAACTAGCATCCTACAAAACATTTCTTGACATATTGAAATTGTACAACCTAACGTTTAAGGGCCAACGGCAAGATCATAACCGGTGTCAAGATCCCTAACCAGACTTACCCCTCCCACTTGGGCTGGGCGACAGCACGGAGGCGTACCTCAAGTGCAACTATTCCCAATTTCCCTTGACTTGACGGGGGCACCTAAAGACTCGACGCCAGTTAAAGGTCGTTCGAATACTCGTGTGAGGTATCTAGAAGGTACCGTAGACCTTATCCCAACCCCACACTACTTACCGCATCTGCCGTCGCAGATGTCCCTGGCCCCGGGAAATTCCCCAGGAGGGGGCTGTAACCCCTCCTACAAAGGAAGGGGCCTTGACCGCCTTTCCTTTACTTCCGGCGACCCATCCTTAGAAGGGACCGCCTCCCCATTGAGGGGCCAATGGCCACCTCTCCCGAGCGCTCCCATCCGTGTTGGGTGACGCCCACTCATAGGGATCTACTAATTAGTGCTCACCGATCATGACCTTACCGCCTACCAAAATAAATACGACAGTGCAAATTAACCTACGAATACATTGGCCACTATGACCGAAAGAGCATGCATTAAAATTCAACATTAAACTGAATATCTTTAATGGCAAACCTACTCAAAAACAACCATTCTTTATTAACTCATCAACATGGCACTACAACTTGTATATGAAAACCGAAGCAAAAATTAATCAACTTTATTATACACAACTGGCTGTCTTCAGGGGCTGGTGGGTGGGTCAAAATTGGCTCTTCGTTCTGTCCCGAGCTCACGTGCAGCGAGGAGGTGCAGCTTCAGAGCACAAGAACAAGAGGATGTCTTCTGGTCTTGCGTCCCTTTTTATCCATCTTCAGGGCGGGCGTATACCCGCCCCTGCCTGCCCCGAGGGCGTGGCTGGCTGCGTCGGTGTCTAGGCCAGCCCACTCTAGGGCGGGAACGAGCGCGCCCCAGCTACGCCGCTTCGGGCATACCAGCTGAGGCGCGCCTCCCGCCCTAAAATGGCTTCCCGGGGGGATCGAGGCACTCGGCCATACGTTCGGGGGGACCGAGTTGGTCGCCCCTTTCCAGAAATGCTCGGTGTTTGTTTAATGATATATTGTAGAACAGCATGGAAATATAACGACGAGCCCCCATGCTGTTCTGTTCTAAATAAATTCTTGCCCCTTGTAACACAATACCCAGTGCAATTGCAGTACCACGAACTTAATATCGTTTCGAAAAATAAGATTTTCGATCCAAACACTGTAAATAATTACAGCACTAATATATCGAGGCGTTATTTCTATCAGCCTTATAAATGCACATTATTGTGTATTTTCCTATTCACTTATTCTTGTCACTTTCCTCCTTGAGTATAACAATAGTAACTTTTCGCTTTCCATCGCCAATGCACAAAACTCTCAGGAAACAAACCCGTGTGCATATCCGGGTTGAGAGAGGCAGAGACAGCACAAGCTGCGCTGTAGGAGAAGAGTCCCAGGTAGCGAATTGAGGTTCCCGCTTTACCCGCAACTGAACCGCAAGTATACAAAAAAAAACCCTGATAGTTGCAATTATTGTTCCCCAGAGTGAGGCATTCCCTACATTGCCGCCAATCCGATGAAGTGTCATTTGTCACTTCAATAGGTATGTTGTACCGCTAAAACCGCCGCCCCTGTCGTTCCCACTGAAATATACTAGCTCTCACTACCGAGCATATATTATAGAAAACGACCGCATTACCCACTAAAGAACAGAAACTGCATGTTATTTCCACTAATTTAGGATTGAAAACGGCATGATACTCTCACTAAGGGGTGCACCTAGCATAACACAAAACACTGCACCTCCGAGGACTTTTTTTAAAGATAAGTGATTTTCAAAGAACCATTTACACGGTATCGACAGAATTCACCGGAATGATAGTGGTATCAATATCTTTAAACAATCAGCACTGGCACGCACGAACTTTGAAGTTTCTCGCTCACAACACCAACGTGCATGAGAATGAGAGAGTCGACACCCCACATAAGTACGAATCTGGATAAAGCATTGCCATTTTTTAGGTGTTTTACAAAATCGAAAGAGATTTTGATAACTGTACTATGAGTACTTAAAAGTGTGTCTTCCGCTACCCCCCTCCCCCATGTTCTTTGTATGTAATTGTTTTTCCTCGCAGGTACATTGCGACCTTTCTCCAACTGAAGAAATGGTCAATAACCTAATCTTTCTTCTTTTTTCACCTTATTAACTACCCCGCACTGGTCCTGAAGAAAGCCCACTGACCTACATAGGCGAATAGGGCTGAAACATGTCGACTGTATTTTAATTTCACTATAACAGTGCACTTGCATTCCTAATCATTTTATAGCTGCACACAAAAATCTACGAATTGAGCCTACCCGAACCCAGACTAATTAAAGTTTCAGTCTAGTTGTTCTGGTATTTTAAAGTAACCACCCTGAGCACTTATCACTCACCATTCACGATCACTACTGTTTTAACCAAGGGTAAATACCTCCTGGCGGAGGGTGCAAACAATACTGACTCAAGGATTATGCACACACGTGTTAATGAAAGCGGGGAGACAACATATACCGCTACGAGAACATAAATTACACGTGCATGAGGGTCTTTTATTTGGGAGACACCCCACACCAACCTGCATACCCTGGTTATGCAGGACAAGTGATCCTTCCCCCCTTGATTTATTATTAAGGGTGGTGTAGCTATTAATGTGGTCATGTCGTGCTAAGGGATACTAACCACATACCGCAGGTGCGTGTCAGGTGGTAAAGACCTGTTTACTTATTCCCCCATTTTGATTGATTCCTAGTCGGTGCACATTGAGGGGGTGCAATATAAACTTTTGGATTGAAAGGACACCCAAAGTGGCCTGGAAAAAACTAACTCTATGCATATAAAATAGCTTAGCATAAAGCAGCCCCTCGAGGACCAGAAGAAACAGTCAAGGAGGCTCACCTTCAGATTTATTGGTATACTTGAAAGAAAATCAGCAGCCCCCACTCTCAAAAATGTGGCCCACAGTAACATACTGCAGGGGGACAAAGAAGGCTTAGTTATAACACC
Organism: Lissotriton vulgaris; assembly: GCF_964263255.1. NCBI lineage: Eukaryota > Metazoa > Chordata > Amphibia > Caudata > Salamandridae > Lissotriton > Lissotriton vulgaris. The sequence continues at coordinate 1,538,254,209 of NC_141694.1, forward strand.
AGTACATAATTTTCCATTTTTTGAGTACCCAAACAGCACTCGCCCTCGTACAATGCTTGTTAATTGTGCAAATTATAGAATACGTGGAATATGCTGTTATAGAAAAATTGATCTATTTCGGTGATGAGCTCCGTTTCCAGATTTTCCACTATAGGGCCTACCACGCTTCTAAAAGGCAAAAGAAGCTCCACTGCTAATTCTGTCTTTCCAAGATGAAGGTGCAGATGAACTCTTCTTCAGTCAGCCAGATTGAAGATTCTCGCAAAAGTCACCATGAAAGTGTTCAACGAGCCAGCAGTTGCACAGAATTATTTAAGAAAGAATTTGGCAAATGTGAACAAAGTGAGACTTTATACATGTAAAAACACAATAGCTTTTGTCTGTTAGTGCTTGGGGCTGAGAGGGTGTTAGTTAAATAACTGGTTTCACCTTCAATATGTCTCAAGATGTTTGTTGGATGCTTAGAGCCTGATTATGAGTTTGGCAGTGTGGCAGTGGGCTGCTGCCACATCGCCAAACCTGTACTGAGAACACCACCATATTCTGAGTGGAATAAAGGTTGGGTGACCCTGCAGCAGCTGGCCCATTTAGCTGCCTTACAACGGCTCATAGGAGAGCCGTAGAAAGGCAGTGCTGTGGGACAGCCACAGCGTATTCCATAACAGCATGGACAGTAAATTCCATGCCGTGCTGGAACAGGGGGTGCATGCACACAGTGGGGCATGCTATGCCCCCTGCATGCATCTCCAGGCCCTGAGGAAACAGGGGGCCCTATAGGGTCCCTTTAGTATCCTCACTGCCACAGTTTTCAACTGTAATGGAGGCGAAAAAACTCAGAATATGGTTGGTGGTGCAGCAGCGGCACTGCCAGCATATTGCAGGGCCAGACCATGATGCCTACACCAAGGGCACAAGGATCTCTAGTGGTTGTGGTGGTCTTGTGATGGTGGGACCACTACACTCGGAATGGGGTGGTAGGACCACCAGTGCAGCGGTTCCCGTCACTCCACCGTGAATATGGCGGTCCTATGGACCGCCGTAGTCATAATCAGGCCCTAGGACTTTACCTTTTAACTCTCAGTTAGTTTTCTTCCAATGAGTTTGTTCTTTTCATTAGGATTGGGTTAGGTGTATGGAGGACACTGAGTCTTTACTTAATTAGTGACTATGTCTGGATTAGGTGTGCTTAAGCTGCAGTCTGTTTCATACTCAGTGCTAAGTTGGATAGAATTTATGACTCAATTTCATTTCTTCTTAAAATAATGTAGCAAGATATTATCAACAGAGACATCGGGTGCATACAGGGTAATATATTAAATAAAGGCGTTGGTAACTGCGGAAGCAGTGTGAGGATGTCTGCGCTAATGTTTCAAGGAAGCGGGGGAAAGGGATAGACAGATTTCAGATCCTTTAATATAGGTGAAAGTATCGCACCATAGAGGCAGCATGGGAGGGATGTCTATGCTTTGTGCGGAAAGCCGAGGCAGGGTGGTAAGAGGCAGGGTAGAAGGGGAGGAAGGGAATGAGTCGGGGAGCACTGAGTGTGTTGTTGGGGGAGCTGGGTGGGAATTTGAGGGTGGGGCGGGTTGTGACCTGGGAAGGTACCATGCAGCAAGAACAAAAAGAAAAAGTTTCATGCTGTGATGGAAACATTTCATTTATGATTTCATGGGCACAAAGTTAGTTAATGACTGTGTCTTGTAAGTCAATGAATTTTTTTAAATAGGCAATGCTCAGTTCTACAAACATGCCTAATTTAAATATTAAGATCATATCATTGAACACCAATGTTGTGAATAACCCAAAAACAGAAAGCAGCAATAGATTGATTAGCTGAACAAAAGGCCACCCTTGTTTTGCAGCACGAGACACATATTAAGAAGTTAATTGTTATATCAATTATTTGGGACCCCTTTCGGTTAATAGGACATTCCTTGCCTTTTGTTAGCATTGATGGAAGTGCTAATCTTGGTTAGTTAGTAGTTTATGGGCCACATAGTTAAATCAGCATCTGATCAGCTGGGGAGATGGGTCATACTCAAAATGCAGATAAATCAATTTACTTTTACATTAGTTTAATTCAGGCCATATATAATCCAATATTTCAGTCATAACAAGATTTTTCAAAACTATAATAATAGGTAAATATATTCAGTCATTTGAACAAGATTTAACACCTTAGCAGCTATGGAACGTCCAGCTCCAGTGCTGAACGTTCCATTGCGCAGGTGCAGTTGGAACGTCCAACGGCCACGGCAGCACTCCCGAGTTAGTGGTGCCGTCGGCCATTGGACTGGGCGCAGCACTTATGAGGTTAAGTAAAAGCTCTAGTTCATAGTTGAAGCTTATAAACTTCAGCGAAATTACTAAACTTAAAGAGGTACATGGCTTGCTTAATCCTTGACCATATGCTAACCCTCACTGTAGATGATATACGGTGTAATCCTCTCAGTACCAATCAGCTTCAAGAATTGACTTGTTTTAACTTTCAATTGAAATATCACATATTTTAACCTCAATCATCTCTAATTCTGTATCTGGCATGGCTGCCATCTCTTTGGATGTTGCTCTTCCAACTACCTTTGTCCCCACTTCTAGTTGGTCTTTAAACAGTGCTCCACTTGCATAAAGCTCCTTTTGTGAACAGATTGAACAAGGCTGTTTTTTGAGAAAAATAAGGACACTTCCTTAATAATAAATATTTGGAAAGCATGTAAATGAAGTATGAGGGGGGAGAAAATTGCTTTTAAGTTTAATTTTAATAGATTTGAAAAAATGAATTATCAAACTTTATTTGATGATTTTGTGTTAGCTGAGCTTAAGCTTTCTGATTCAGACCATAGGCAGAATTATTTAGCTAGGGAATCAGCTAAATGGGAGCTACCAACTTCCTGCTTGGGAAACAAGTACTCAATGTTCGAACCTTTGGACAGGCTATATAAAAATGGAGAGACCAGTGGTAAACTGTTGGGTTGAAAATCTAGATTCAAGCAATCTCAAAATGTGGTTTAAAAAATCAAAGATCCACTTAAAGCACATTTGTTTACTAAAGGGATTGAAAATATTTTTTCCAGCCCTTCTCCAAAATTAGACAAGCTGAACCCTTCAGAAAGCAACTCTGCAGATATCCTGTCCCAAGTTAGAATTCTAACTTTAACGGCTGAAGTAGCTCAAAATCTACTGCAATACGTATCAGGTAATGTATCATAGTAATCCTACAGGTATCTCTGAATCAAAGTTTCTGGGAATTCTGAGGATTTAAATTAGCAAATTATTTCCGCTTAGTTTTTATGATTAAAAACGTATTAGAGAGGTGGGGTAAGACACCAATTTACATCACTGGTTGAGTTGTAATGGTGTAAAGGCAGAATTTACCTCTTTTGAATTTTCTCTTTACATCAATTCTAAATTCATTATCTAATGCATTTTTTTTTAAAAAAAGTCAAAAATACCTCTATCTGGAACAAACGTCAACCCCAGATTACTCTGAAAAAAACTAAACTTGGTATGTGAAGAAGGCGGATTGGCTCTCCCTGATTGGAAAGCATACTGTTTTGCTGCATTCTTATTAATAAATAAAAGGTTCCATAAATGTGATAAATTTAGTACATTATATCATTTCTTTTTAAGAAGGGTGAAAACTGGGAATTTCCCTTATCCAGATCCTCCTGTACCCTCAGTCAGGATTTCAAAATTGATAAGGTATTGAATGTTAAATATTTTCAAGCAAACACAGAATCAGCTATGGCGATGGTTAAAGATCCCTGAATTCATGCAGAAACCCCACTTAAATGCATATGTATGGCAGCTTCGCAAAAAGAGATAAGCCGACATGAAAAGCTTAATCTTGGGAAAGTAGGGAATATTTTCATTATCAATATTCTAGTTTATGGGAAGCTGTTTAGGTTATAATTCCATTAGCATGGACTTGGAGTAAATGTCCTTATTTTGAGATTGCTACCCTACCTAAAAATATCCGTTGCTCCAAATTGAAGCCACAAGGGGAGTAGTTCAGCTGTGTAATGACCCTTCTAGTACTTAGAGAAGTTAGGTCAATGGGTATTTTGAGAATTGGTCTTGCAGAATAACTTTGAAGACCAGTTTTGTGTTCTACAGAATAGATAGTCAAAACAAATAAACACAAACATGACATTAGAATACTGGGTAGAAGCCTCCCAACTTATTTGCAGAGGGCTGAAAGGACCCAATTTCCAGAGAATGCAGCTGCATGATCAGTGTATGGTGTATTACACTGTCTCAGTATTTGCCTAACTGGAAAGAAAATGTTTCTAATCAGTGTTCTAGGTGTCCAGAGTATGGAAATTTGGTTTATGTGATCTGATGATATCATAGGCTCAGAGCATTTTAGGGAGGATTCTTGATGAGCATTTAGGTTTCATTGGGGGTTGGGATTACTCTAGATGTTAACTCTATTCTTACTGGTAGGTCTAAGCATTTTGGGATTTAACCAAGACCTGCACACTTCCGGTTGTTCATTGCAATGCTGTTAACAACATTCTGTGACCAGCACTTGTTAGAAATTGCTTGATTACCAGAATTTTGTTTGTCAATTTAGAAGGTAAATATAGTTTACATCGAAGATTATTTATATGCCAAGCTGGTGGGGGGTGGGGAGGGGGTATCTAAATAAAATGGAAATATGATACACAGTTTATAACCCCCAAACCACTTGATATATTGAAAGTGGAGAACGTTTTCAATATGGAGGATTCATTTGATAAATCAGTTACTCAAAAAAGGATCATTAGTGCTTTTTTACAGCATCTTTGTGGTTTCAGCTTCACATTCTACGTACTGTGTGAGTATAATAATAATAATGTCATTATAGGAGGATGGAAATGTCCCTGGTGACTCTGTATTTCCCCCCTCTTAACACAGCTCCCCAACACCTGATTTATAACAAAACTAAGAAACAATTGAGGACAATGAAGCAGAAGGTGTTGGACATTGGATGAGTTGTCAGGTGACACATGCTTAGCATATGGAAGGAGAAGTGTTGCATTTATTTAGAAGAGGTTCAGCCATTCTAGTTGGGTAAATTTTTTCTTTTCAAGAAGGAGTGCACCATTGTCTGACTACATGTGGCTCAAGTAGTAAAACAGGAGTTGTTAGCAACTAGAGTTAATACAGTGTTTGGTGGCAGATGGAAAACACGGGGTAACAGCAATGTTACTCACCTACTGTGCAGGCCTGTGAATGTGATTCCTTGTGGAGAGGTACACAGCAAGAGCATCACAGCTACACAAATTAGTTTGGGTGGCAATTCCCGACACTTGCTGGTAAAGTATAAGGCCTGGATGTTGTCTCAATAGCTACCTCCAAGAAGCCAACCACCTTCCATACATCACAATGCTAATGCGATAAATATAAACACTTTTGCTGCCTTTGAAGTGGGTGAAGTTGAATCACGGAATCAAAGTTTGGTTGTTGCAATTGTAACCCTCATTTGCAGTGCAAAGCTATTGGATGAAAGTCTCCCATATTTATAATCTTCATCAATGGCGGGAGTTAACAAGGAGAGAAAGCTTTGTAATGAGACTTAAACAAATGTAGGTCTGCACAAGGTTTATACTAAAATGTTCATGCTGTTATATTCATGTAAATATATCATCAACAATGGGTATTCATAGCAGTGAAACTCATCAGGCATTCAAGTATGGGTATACATTTAGAAGATAAACAAATGTGGAAATATACTAGTTTTAGCTTATTTTTTTCACAAAACCCAAACTAAAAACACAGATAAAATTTCCTAAAAATATATATGGAAACAATAAGGACAGAAATGTCAAAAAAATAAATACCATAAAATCGGAAGCCTAATTGTAAAATGCCAAGTATTGTGTGTGTCTCCTATTTTCAGGTCCAGTGCAGGGCTTTGGATTTTTTTTAATATCCCCTGTAGATAAGAGCCCCTCTAAGAAGTTTGTCTGCTTCCCAACTCTCCCTGCCTGAAAGAGCATCCATCATTAAAGAGAGGAGTGAGCAGCACATTGCAGTTCTCCTTTACTCTGGAAACAGTCTAATAGGTATATTTCCACTTGCGGGTAGGAGGGTCTACCAGGTCTTTCCTTCAAGAAAGTACAAATCATGATAGTGCATATCTTTTTATGAGCGCATAACACATAATCCATGGTACTTTTGGCAGAAGTAACTCTACTAGATCCAGTTTCAGGACAGACACTATGGGGGTCATTAGGATGGCGGGCGGACTTTGCCCGCCCGCCATCCTGTCGGGGATTGGGACCGCCCGCCATAAGGGCGGGGGTCCCGTGGGTGGTATTAGGATGCGGCCGCCACAGTTGCGGCTGCATCCTGCATTTAGAACATTGTGGCGGGCGGTGCTCTCTGCACCGCCCGCCACAATGCCATAAATGAATTTATGCATTTGCATACACAATGCGGCAGGCACCGTGCGGTGCCTACCGCATTGTATATGCAAATGCAGGGGAGTACCACAGGTACCCACCGTGTGCACCCCCCACCTCTCCTATCTTTGGGGGCCCGCAGGGGGCCCCCCAAAGTGAAGACCGCATGCCTTTTCGTGGCGGCATTGCCGCCACGCAAAGGCATTGTAAAATGCCCATCATAATATGGCTGGCGGTGTTTGATAGACACCGCCACCATATTATTCCTTTTCCGCCCCGGCCGCAAGGTGACCGGGGCGGAAAAGTGGCGGACGGTCTTTCCGTCCGCCGAGGTCCCCCCCGCCAAACTAATATGGCGGGGGGGAAAACAAGTGAGGATGTCGGGCGGATTGCCCCCGCCAGGCTGGCGGTGGCTACCGCCAGCCTGGCGGGGGCAATCCACCCGACATCCTAATGGGCCCCTATATTGGGTAGTTGTTCTGCCATCATTCTGAAGGTGCTACCGTTGCACCTTGGTGGAAGATATAGCAGGGACATAGGTTGTCTTGATTTACCAGACTATAAATAAGAAGGATATGTTGAAGGAAGATGGACAATAGATGTGCCATTTTAACAGCAGATTCTCTATTACTGAGCTCCTGTACACCATGCCCTTAGTGTCAAATGGTATTTTATTTTTCGTGTTACTGCATGATCAATATGATGAAAATATGTGGGAAAAGGCGATAACCCTGGTAAGACTGCCTACTGCATCTGCAAACATATGAAATGCATCTATTTTGAGGTAGTAGTTCAGTGTATTATGAAGCAAGGATAATACAACTGTAATGTTTCTTTAAAAATATAGGATATAAAAACATCATCATTCCATATACAGTTTGATGAAGCCGCAGTTTACATCAAATAAAAACATGACTGTTTTATTTAGTAATTGCCTGTTTTAAATGGGAATTCTTTATTGATGTTACATTTGTTGTATTTACCAAAATGGTTACAAGAATTAAACATAATGCATTGTTACTGGGTTATAAATATGTCTTCAAAACATTAGCGCTTTGTGTTTGTGTTAAAATGAAAAATAGATCCTATTCCTAAACAAAATGAAGTGATGTTATATGCGTATGCCAACTCACTTATGAAGTCCATTACTTGCAAAGATGCTTCCTAATGGAAAATATGCCTCCAGAGAATAATTTATTTATAGTAGTTTTCAACGAAAAATTCAAGGCAAGAAATGAGAAGGAGCTAATAAGATTATAAGCACTAGCACTTTGAGTAACAATCTTTTTATCCATCCCAAAATCCCCATTGTTAACTAGCAGCATTACTTCTTCATCACCTCAGTTCTGTCATTATGCTTCATTACTCCGTCTACATGGTTGAATATTATGTAATATATGTGGGTGTATTTAGCTGTTTCTGTGTATAAAAAAAGATGTATATAAATATGTCATATATGTACACATTGAAATATTTTTGTGAGGGTGTATCTATGTGTCGGTTTTTCTGAGAGTTAAAGATACAAAGTAGTGTCGATAGTTTCCAATATCACACTGGGAGCTTGCTAGACCTGGTGTTTCTGGTTGTCAGAGTGTGCACCCTGTACAAGCAGGAACCACCACTCTACTCAGGGTAAGCCACAATACAAGATAACCTGTGTTTACCCTCTGGTAGCCTGGCACACAGCAGTCAGACTATATGTACAAAACATACACAGTAACACAATGTAAACACAACAAAAATACTCCACACAAGGTAAGACAAAAAGATCATATTTTGTATGACTAAAACGATAAAAATTCATTAGGTAGAACCAGAGTTACACATTTTTAAAGAATAAATAAAAAAGTAGGGCTAAAAAACAAATTGTGCTTATGAATTTCTGGAGTTTGCCCTGGACAGGGTTAAATCCAAAGTTCAGGCCGACCGTGATAGAGTGCAGGCTGGCTACATGACTCACACAAGTACTGATGAAAAAGTACTGTGGATAGAGCAAGTGCCAATGTCGACAAACCCCTTTATGATGCAGGTGCTGCCCTGTTGTTGAGTTGCGCTGTTTGTCATTGTTGAGGTGTGCAGTCCATCGAAGTGATGTCATCAATCAGCTCCTGCGTCAGCTTCAACTGGCAATGCATTAGTTCTGATCAGTGCAAAGTCGTCACTGTGTTGATTTTGATGGTTCTGGACAGCAGAACTCACCTTTCAAGGGCCCAGGACAGGATTGGCACCACTTGGCTGAGCAGGACTCAGAGATGGCAGAGTCCAGGTGATATTGCTGGGCAGAAGGACGTCTTTGATGGCCCGAGACTTCAGAACAGAGGGCAAGCCGAGCCGCCCTTGAAGTCACTCTGGGCTCAAGTGAAATGGGTCCGGTCCTTGTCGTCAGGAGGGTGGAGATCAGCTGGTAGCAGAGCATCACAACAAAGCACAAAAGCAGTTCTTCGAGAGCAGTAGTGGAGCAGAGGGGAAATTATTGTAGCATAGCAGTCTTTACACCTGGCAGAGTTTGTCATAGGTCCAGTAGTGTACTGTCTTGGTATGGTCAGAGCCCCAGTACTTGTACCCAGTTGGGATTTGGAAGTGGGGGTGAATTCAAAACAGACCCTAGAAGTGCCAGGTCTCCCTTTCCTCCATGCCCTAATTTTTTACTATCAGTAGGGGTAATCAGCCCTTTGTGTGGGAAAAAGGACACGCCTATTCAGTTGTAAGTGTCTGCTCTCTCTCTTTTTGCCTAGGAAGGGCTATCAGAATGCAGATGAGTTCTCTGTCACACCCGCTCTGCCTGTGTTTGTGGCTATCTAGAGGGAATGTGCAAAGTATAGCTGATACCCATGCAGAGAAATTCCCTTTTTCTAAAAGTGGCATTTGTAAAATAGTAATGTAACATCTACCTTTATCATTGTAGAGGATTTATCATTACCATTCCAGGGATATCAAACAAGATGCAGCTACTTCTTTCTAAACAAGAAATGCAGTTTTAAAGTACTTTAAGCAATTCCAAATGCTAGCCTATGAGACTAACCCCTAGATGCATCAACGTTGTCATTTGCGATTCCTTAATTGCGAAAAATAAGGAATCGCAATTAAGGATTCGCAAATGGCAATGCATCATTAATTTCGCAATTTTTTTGGGATTCGGTAAAAATCGCATTTTTTACCGAATTCCAATAAAATTGCGATTTCCAAAAAGCGAATCCGATATTCCCATTCATTCCTATGGGCTGAAATGCCCATAGGAATGAATGGGAATTGCGAATTCGCAATTTCGAATCGGAATGCATCAAAGCCTTTCAAGGGTGGAGAGGGGGGTCCAAAGGACCCCCCCCTGCACTCATGAAATGCACTTTTTCATGTGAGTTACATACACACATGTCCTAAGGACATGTGTGCCTGTAACGTACACGTTTAAAAAATGCATTTTCATGCGTTTTTAAACATTTTTGCAAATTACCACGAAGTTCAACTTCGTGGTAATTTGCATTTGCAATTTTGGAAATCGCAAATGTTTTGGGGATGATGCATTGCTGTTAAGGAATCGCAAATGTGCGATTCCTTAACAGCAATCGCATTTTTTTGGAACTCGCAAAAAAAGCGATTTCCAAAAAATGCTTGATGCATCCCAGTAACCAATTTAGGAAGTGCAAAAGGCCGATTTATGCGAATCGCACCGTTTGCACTTCCTAAAACGGTTGATGCATCTGGGCATAAGCCTCACTACTAGGACATGCGAAAGTCATTAGTACATGTCCTACCTTTTACTTACACAGCACCCTGCCCTTAGGGCTACTTAGGGCCTACCTTATGGGTGATGTGTGTGTAATAAAAGGGGGCTTAAGGGCTTGGCAAGTGAGTTTTAATCCATAGTCAAAGTGGCAGTAAAATGCACACACAGCCCTTTCAATGGCAGGCCTGAGACAGGTTTGAAAGGCTACTTGTGTAGGTGGCACCAGCACTCCTGCGGGCCAACATGTAGCATTTTGATTACATGCCCTGGGTATATGGTATACCACTTTACAAGGAACTTACAAGTACATATGTTACTTGTGTAAATAGCTATTAGTGAACAGGTTTCCAGTGCAGTTATCAACACTTCTGTGTTTCCTTCACTCCAATTTCTTTGAAGGTGAAAGAGGCTTTGACCAGCTGCCAGCTGAACTGGTCTCCTCTTCAAAATGTCTGCAGACCATGGAACACCAGAGAAGCTTCCATTTGCCCTGATGCCATGTTTGCAATTTCAAACATTCCAGTGGGACAGCTGTGAGCTGCCCTTGTTCAGGTCCTCATTTGCTGGAGGCTAAAGCTGGTCAAGGATAACTGGCGTGTATCATAGGGGCTTGTATGAAACTGTGGCCACCGAGTGACATACTTTGTATATGGAGGTACATGAGTTATACATTTTTGAAGGTGCGGCATAACCTATAAATTAAAGGTATAAATATAAGCTCAGAAATAAAAATGTTCGCAAACGTTTATTTCTAGCTAAAGAGAAACAAAAGTACGTATAATTAAAGGCGGTGCGCAAATTCTAAATTTAATGCGTAACTTTAACTGAAGAATTTCTAATGGTTGTGTGTTTTAAGTTTGGTTTTGTTGGAACTGGCCCTTCTTGCAGGGTCATCCCCAAACTTTTTGCTTCTTCCTCCCTTATTTTTCCTGACCCGTGGCTGTTGGCAATAGGACTCTGTGTACTTTACCACTGCTGATCAGTGCTAAAGTGCATATGCTCTCTGTGTAAATTGTTATTGTGATTGGAACTACATGGTTGACATATTTGTATCTGGTATATGGTACCACTCTACAAGGATCTTATAAGTAAAAAAATATGCCAAACAGGTGTAAACCAGTATTGCCATGTTTAAGGGAAAGAGCACTCGCATTGGTTAGCAGTGGTAAAGTGCACAAAGTCTTAAGATCAACAAAAAAAAATCAGCAAAAGAGTGGAGGATAAAGGAAAAATGTCAGGGTGTCCCTGCAGATCGGGCCACGTCAAACAATATTTTTTCAAATGTAGGTCGCCAATTACCGGTCGGTAACGGCCGAATTTGGCCGTTACCGACCGGTAATTGGTGATTGAGATGTAGGGGCCATTATTTTACAGAATCGGAAAATTTACCGAATCGGTAAATTTACCGATTCTGTAAAATACCGAATCGGTAATTTTACCGATTCGGTAAATCAAGATGTAGGTGGCACTCCACAGAGTGCCACAGGCCCTTAAGACTCGGTATTTTACCACCCAAACCTATGGTGTGGTAAAATACCGAATTCAGGTGTGATCGCACATCTGTGCATACACACCTGTGCCATGTGACACACAGACATGCCCTTAGGGCATGTCTGTGTGCCACATGGCACACAAGCCTGCACTTGGGGTGCTAGAGGGTGTCAAAGTGACACCCCCTGCACCCTTGCTGGATTCGGAATTTACCGATTCGGTAAATACCGAATCTTACAGATTCGGTAATTCAAAATAAAAAATTACCTACATCGCCCTCCTTCTAATTTACTGATTCATAAATACCGAATCGGTAAAATTCGGTATTTATGAGTCGGTAAATTAGATTTACCTACATCTGGCCCTAAATGTTGAAGTTTTTCACTGTATATAATTGTCGGAGACATTGTTCCTTGGTAACAAAAAGTTTTTTTCAATGTCTATTTGTACATATTGAGAAGATAAGAAAGTGTTGGTCTAGCTTGCACAGTGACGGGTATGATTGTTTTGCAAATTAAACAAGAAAAATTAGATAAATATAAATGTATATTTCCCAACGTTAATTAAAAAATCGGATGGGAAGAGACAAGTTTGTTTAATTTATGGTGTAAGAGGTAATTTGTTTTTGCACACATGTATCAGGATTCCAGCCTCTGGCCATTCCTTAACTGAGTCAATCCCCTTTGTTAGTATTGGATCACCCATTATGTCAGTAAAATTGTCAGAATGGTTGCCTGCTGCAAGCGTATTATATGCGTGAGTAGAACACATAGAAATGGCCTTCAATTTCCTCAATTTGCCCATGAACGAGGAAGAACATGTGAATTATGCACCCTTAAGATCCTTTGAAAAGCCTACTTATTTTAAAAATGTAAGGCTAGCTGCTTGAGAGCGTGTCTTTTCCATATACACAGCAGGATTAAGGAACAACAGTAGTTATATAACTATAATTGTTCCCCAATTATGCAATATAATATTAGTTGCAGTCAAAATGCATTTACAAAAGTGCGAAAATAGGGCACAAATGTATGCTACCAAGCTGAAGTGAAAGTACCTGAAAAAATGCCAAATTGTATAACAAAAGAGTCAATCCTGTCCCTCAGAGGCTGATTACGGCTTTGGAGGTGTGGGCGCGGTGGGGCAATCCACTGCCCCACTCCGGCATCACCAAAGTAGACTGCAGCCCACCTGCCGGATTAAGAATTTTCTCCTGGTCTGGCAGGCAGTCCATTGGCATTCCCACGGCGGTGCCTTTGAAAAAGGCACCGCAATGGGAATGCCAAAGCAAGTTCCTGCATAGCATGGACTGTTTAGTCCATCCTGTGCAGGAACTTGTTGTGCATGTAAATCATGTGCCCCCTGCATGCATCCCACTCTACATGGGCAACAGGGGACCGTTTAGGGCCCCCTATGTTTCCCCATATCTAGCATTTTCATGCTGGTTTACTCCCATGTAAAGAGTGGTGGTGGAGAAACTCAGAATATGCTTGGCAGTGCTGCAGCGGCATTGCCAAGCATATTTCTGCCCCAGACTGCTGTGCCACCGCCAGGTAACATGCTTCTCTGGCAGTTGCGGCAGTTCAAAAACGGACTGACCATCATATTTGTAATACGGTGGTCGGACCACTGGTGCGATGATCCCTGACTGCCATGGCACCTCCACCACGGGTTCCGCGGTCTGATGGACCACCAAACTCGTAATCAGGCCCTCAATATGCAAATGATGAGCATCAGAAATAAGAAAATGACCAGCATGCTGAGGAAGTAAGAGTGCGCACAACATGACGAAAGGGTGTGCAACAGAGAGTCACATTCAGCACTCAAAAAAATAAAACAATTTTGCTACTCATGTTACAACATGTATACTCACATTTTACAGCGCTGCTTTGAACCAGGGAGTCCGCTCTGCATTGCTTCTTCCCTGGTTTGTCACCATCTGAGGGTTAAGTAGGAATGGCCAATTCATCTGGCCACATTCCTGATTTACTTTAACTCTTATCGCCTGAGCATTCATTGAATAACATTGCTTGGCTGTTCCACATCGAGCTTCATGGATGGGTTTCTCTTTCAAGATGTAAGGGATTTCCCTTCTTCCTGCCTTAGGCTACAATGCACTTGTAGTACAGGGGTCAGGACATCCACCACATTTGTGATGGAGTATCCATTCACAAAACTCGAACTAAAGCTCAATGTTTCCAACCTGTGAGTGGCAATAAGGATTTAAGCATCGTCTTACTGTAAGAGCTAAGGCCAGAATTCACTAGTGTGTCATGCATGCAAGGCAGTGCCAACACTTAAGATGCTGTGCTGCTTGCACAAGAGAGCAGCGTAGTGCCATTTCTACCTGCTTCTGTGATCCTCTGTTGTTTGCACTTTCAGGCTCCAAGCTCCAACCACACTCCATTGCATCATAGTTCAAACATGTCTGTGTGAGTCTAGCACAGGTTTGGTAGTACAAAATACCATGCTTGGAGTAACTTTTAAATGATTCCCATTTTGCATATGTGCTGTACACTGCAGCATTCATGTTAAATAAGAAAGTTTGGAGGAATTCAAACCTTTTTGTGCCTACCTTGACCTTGAAGAGGTATAATGTTTTGGTACAAAGCACTGTCTACTAAAGTTATTAGATAGAGCTTTGCATAAAAAACCATAGGTGGTTGTATGGGAACACCCATGTGCCATCCATGGGATATTCCCTCGATATAGAGCAATGCAATACAGTACAAAGCACTGATATAGGCTTCTTTCAGACAGCTTTCCAGCATTAAACAAGTTATGCACTAGAATAGGCAACCCTGAACTATTTTGAAACACTTATAGGGAATTTATACTGGTGCAAAAACTTGAAACATCTGTCCCTAGTAGCATGAAGGTGTGAAGGGCCACTCTTCAGTATGTTCCACATTCAGGAATTGATAAAAATAAACAATCTTGATTTGAATTGTATACTACAAATGTGACTGACAGAAGACTGTGAATCAGGATTATGGCACCTAGTTCCTACTAGTTACCATATGATTTGGGAACAGTGCAAGTGCTAAAGTGGTGTGCACATGGTAGTAGAGCTACTATTGACAGACACAGAGGAGCATATTTGTCAAGCATTTGTGTCACCCTTGTGCCATGCATTAGGGAACAAGGGTGATGCTACTACTAAGCAAGATTTATCAAGCCACGCAAGGCCACCTTGCATGGCCCTGCATGGCTTGAAAAATCTAGAGTGACGCCATGCAGCGCAAATCACTGTGTTGCATTACTCTGCTCCAGGAAGGCTTTGCATGGGTGGAGCATGGGTTTTCCCATGCATCCACCTATGGATTTTGGTGCATTTCCAGATCTTTAAACAAGGGAGGAACCAGTTCCTTTTATTTAGGTCCTGCACTATCCTCGTAATAAATGATAAGTCACAAAAAAGTTCAGTTTCTAGGGGAGTTATTAAGGAGTAAAACAGGTCTCGTATGGATTGCCCTCACACAGCCCGAAGGATGTCATGCTTCATCATTTGGGCTGTGCTCCTCATCAGGTCGGAGCTGCAATGTCTGATGGGTTCCCACAAAGGGACTCTTTGTCGGAGTTCTTTTAAGAGACAGCTGTAACGTGAGTGAGGGTAAGTGGTCAAGGTAGTGGTATGTGGGTAAAATAGGTTAAGTACTGCCCTATAGGAATTATTTTATTCTTGGGGTGTACTGTCCTGATTGTGTGACCACATGACAACAGACCCTGTAAGATCATCACATCTAGACAGGGTCCACTTATGTTTAAAACAAATAGAACTGATAATAATTGAATGATGTTGCCTATTTTACTTCAGAGCAATGTTGTCTGACAGACTTTGTGGTGGCAGGGACATGTTAAGGATTTTGGGTGCCCTGGGGCAATACTAATTTGGGGGACCCTGTTCGGAAGAGCTTTGAGATAAAATAATTCAATTTCAGCTCCGCCAAACCCTCGTTAGCCAGGCTAATAATGGTGCACAGGCGCTATGGTCTAAATGCTAAAAGTGTTTACATTTAATATTCAGAGATAGTGATGTGTGTTTTCACTGTTGTAACAAAGCAGCAGCCCACAAATTGTACAGTGAATAATATCTGTGATATCCTCCAATTTTTCATATGTGAGGACTCGTTTTGATCCAAAATAAACTTTTTTCTGGTTGTTGCATAAAACAAAAACATTTGTCTGAAAATAGTAACAGACTCTCTCACATCAATCACATTAAAAAGAAATGAAACAAAACAGTATTTACAAGAATTATTCCAGGTCATGAGGGCAAAAACAGAGCTGCCTCAATCAAGTGGCCCCCTGAAAGGCTGGATTGCAGTGCATGTATATGTGTCCTTTAGTAATTTAGGAAACAAACCTTGATGGGGCACGACATGCCCATACCTGTGCACAGGGGTGCAACTAGACCCAAACTTCGGGTGGGGCAAATACTCTCAGCCAGGGATGGCCCTAGCACTGGTCGCACACAGTGGAACGGTCTGTTTTGGCACCCCCTCCCCCATTTCCTCCTCCTCCATGAATTTCCTGGCTACCACTCACCAACAATGCACCTCATCTCTCTGTAGCACCTTTCTGGCAAATAATTATTTTTTTATAGCACTTCTCATTGTTTACACACACTCAGTTCTTTGATCTGCATGGTACATGTTCTTTGTAGCAGGCACTTTAACCCTATGCACTTTGTGGGTGGCAGGAGTACCATGTGAGTGCAGGACGAGCCATGCAACAGTGTGAGAGTAGGGTAAGAGGAGTGACTGCAGGGTGAGTGAGGTGACCATATGAATTTGGGTGCAGATGTAAATGCAGAGTGGGACGAATTAATGTATGGTTATTGACGGTCTTATTTGAGTGAGATTGAAGATTGAGCAGTAAGGAGGACAGGTGAGTGAAGTGTCACATGAGTGCAAGGTGGGTTTAGTGGTTGTGTGACTGCAGAGTGAGGTACAGGGTGAACAGCGCAAGTGCCTTGTGAGTGCAGAGTGATTACTGTGAGTAGAGGGAAAGCGGGTGAATGGTGTGAGTGCATCCGGATCAGTGTGAGGGCATTGCAATCGATGTGAGTGCAGGGAGAGCATGAAAGTGAAGGGCGGGATTGAAGAGCAAGTTGTCTGAATGCAGGGTGCATTCCCAGACACTTGCAGTAACTCAGCATGCTATTGACAGCAGCGCAGGGTTTTAGATATGTTAAACTATTGCTATCATGGCATTAACCAGGGATCAGGGTGAAGGAAATAAATGTGCTGATCTTACAAAAAACTTCGAGTTTTATGAATAGGGTTGCCAGCTCATTATTTTGATGTCCCAGGCAGTACAAAAATAAAAAATAAACAGTCACCAAATGCTGTATTGTCAGCACTTGTGTGTGCATACCTTGAACCGAAAACATAAACAGAAGCACTGTTAATTGTGTTCTAGGGCTGCCTGAATGATCCATGACTGATAATAAAATGGAACAAAGACAGAAAAGTCACATTACACATGTATACACACTTTATAAGCATATTTAGTGTCAAGACAATGAATTTGCAGGTTGTTTAAACAACACATGGCTGGCTGGCATTTTTCTTTTGGCAACTTGAAGCCCTGTGTAAATTTAAAAGAAACGTTGTCTCCTTTTGCTGAGAGCCAACACTCCCAGGATGGGTTTCAACTTGTAGAGTTGAAATGCTTCAGCTGCAGAGGGAGGCAGGATGTCTCCTCTGCTAAAACTGAAAGCAAGGAACCTACCGTCATTTCAGCTGCAGTGGGATGCAAGGACTCTCCTCTGCTAGGAAATTGAATGCGAAGGAACAGGACTGTCTGTTTCCTTGCTTTCGTTTTTAGCAGGAGACTCCCTGCCTCCCACTGCAGCTGAAGCATTTCAGCTCTAAGAATTAACCCCCTCCTGGGGCAGTTAACTCAGCTCTTTACATCACAAAGGCACGGGCACGTTTTGCCTTATCTATTTCCCCTCCCTCCAACCCTCTGTTACCCGAGCTCTACGATAAAATAAAAATCCCATTTGAAATGGGTGAAGACTTGTGACGCAGGACAGTAAAACAGCAACAAAGGGAAAATCTCAGTGTGAAGTGAGTGTCCCCCCTGCGATGGTGTCATTCCCCCCTGGTGGGGGGGGGGGGGGGGCGCCCCACAGATTGAAGAACTCTGCTTTAGTGTGAGCTAAGTGCCTGGAGAATTTCTGGCTGGTAATTTTACATTTTCCACAGCTGATATGAGAGTTATACATTCACTATGTTTACATGGTTCTTGTTTTGGCTTAGGTGCAGGTTCCTCATACACATGGGTGTTCTCTGTTTTATCTTCTTCCTGATCACTATGCAGGGGATTATGATTGCACTTGGATTGCAAGTTTGTCATGAGTAACTCATTTGCTTTTGCTTTACTTCTATTTTACATTATTTGTATTTCGGATGCAACAGTATTCTGCAGGTTGTTTTGGTTCCTGGGGTTGCTTTGACGGATGTCACTTTATATAGTGATGGTAATGTAGCTGACTCTGACCCTTTGTAGTTTGTTTGGATGGTTTGCATGGAAGAGATCTCTCCCCTCTTGGTCATTTATACCTGGCTTCAGCTCATGAATTTTTCACTGCATGTGTACCTGCTAGAATGAATTATATTCTTAAGGGTATATTTATGAGCACCTTTGCGTCACTCTGAGGACCTCGCAATGTTGTGAAAGGCCACCTTGTATAGCCCTGAGTTGCTTCACACGTCTTGAGTAATGCAATGCAGTGCAAATTGCTGTGTTGCATCACTTTGCGCCAGGGAGGAGTTTCCATGGGCATTGCGTGGGTGTTCCCATGCAACATATATGGGTTTTGACACATTCCCAGATTTACCAAATTTGGGAATGCGCCAAACACCTATGCCTTCCCAGGTGAGGCGTAGCGAGGAAAAATATATTTATTTCTCGTCGTTTTTTCCTCGTTCTACGTGTGCTACATTCTACAGCAGACATAGAACGAGGAAAAAGCCCCAGGGGATTTGTTTTGTGCAGGAAGGTGCCCCTTCCTGCACAAAAATAATCCTGCTTTCAACGCAGGAACTCTTGCACAATGGTGCAAGGGTGTCTGCGTTGGCACTAGGAAGCCAAAAGGGTGCCAGAGCAGGCGAAAAGGCAGGAATGCACCGTTTTGACTTACATATGGTGCATTCATGCCTTTTCCCTGTCATGCAGTGCAGCACAGTGACTTGTTGAGCTGCACTGTATGACTTGCCCATAAATATGGCCCTCACTGTGCTTGTCCTTGTTGTTTTGGTACGTTCATGCTTTTGTCCTCTTCTAAGAATCATGTACTCCTACAGGGTATGGTTTCATGACCCTGTTTGTATAGTAAGGTAACACTCTTTTATGGCAATTGAATTGATAGTTTATCAAATACTGGGTTGCATTCCAGAGTGATGTTTTTCAAACCAGCGTCTCCTAAATGGTGCAGGGCTCGAGAGAGTGCTGATGGGGGTCAGTCGAAGACTTGACACAGCTTTCTAAATCCTTATGGAAAGGGGCGACCAATCGGTCCCCCCGAACGTATGGTGGAGTACCCCGATCCCCCCGGGAAGCCATTTTGGGCGGGAGGCGCGTCTCGGCTGGTATGCCCGAAGCGGCGTAGCCGGGGCGCGCTTTTTCCCGCCCAAGAGTGGGTTGTCCTAGACACCGAAGCCATCCGCCACGCCCAGGGAGGCGGAAGGGGGCGGGTTCACGCCCGCCCCGAGAAGAATAAAAGGAGCCACAAGCCAAGAAAGCATCCTCTTGTTCCTGTGCTCTGAAGCTGCACCTCCTCGCTGCACGTGAGCTCGAGACGGAACGAAGAGCCAATTTTGAACCCACCCACCATCCCCTGAAGACAGCAAGTTGTTGTGGTATAAAGTTTGTTTTTCATAGTTGGTTTTTCTTGCAGGTTGTTTCTGAATAAAGTTTATGATTCGGTTGCAATAAAGTGGATAATTCTATGCATATACTTTATTAAAGACATTCATCAGAATGATTAGCAATGTTTAGATGTTTTAAGTAGAGATGTGATCCGTTATGATTAGGTATGTCTCTTGTTTTTAGTCATTGATCTTGTCGTATTTATTGTTTGGTCGGGCGGTAAGGTCATGATCGGTGAGCAGTCATTGGAAGATCCCTAGGGGGGGGCGTCACCCATTACGGATGGGAGCGCCCGGGGGGAGGTGGCCATTGGCCCCTCAACGGGGAGGCGGTCCCTTCTAAGGACGGGACGCCTAAAGGAAAGGGAAGGCGGTCAAGGCCCCTCCCTGGATAGGAGGGGCTACGGGCCCCTCCTGGGAATTTCCCGGGGCCAGGACATCTGCGACGGCAGATGTGGTAAGTTGTGTAGGGTGGGGAGGGGGGTCTACGCTACCTTCTAGACACCTCACACGAGTCCTCGGACGACCACGTACATGGCGTCGAGTTAACAGGGGCCCCCGTCAAGACAAGGGAAATTGGTATGGCACACGAGGTGAAGTCCTCTGTGCGACCGCCCCTCACAAGTGAGGGGGGAGTTCTGGTTTAGGGATCTGACACCGGTTACGACCTTGCCGTTGGCCCTTAACGTTAGGATGTACAATTTCAATTTGAAATACAATTTTTGTAAGGATGTTAGTATCGGCTAGGAGAACCTTTGTATTAGATATATGTTAAGGTTAGCCAAACATCGTAATGTGGAAATGAAATTGTACCTGATATGAAACTGTTATTTTAATGTTTTGATTTTGTTTCATATTTTAATAAATACGGCCGGGAAGGGTAACTCCCTTCCCGCCTTCCAAAAGTTCAAGAACTGTTTCCGGTTTCCCAATTCTTGGGGATTGTGTTGAGAGGGGGTGGCGGGTATCTCAGCCATATGATATAAAGACTGTGATGAGGAAAATGGAGAGTGGAAATGGATATTATTTACAGGCAATCCTCACTGAGAAGCTGTAAGAACTCAGGAACGAAATATGAGCAGTGTACATCAGGTGTCTACAGTGAGCTAAAATTCCAAATCAAAAATATGAAATATTCTGTGAACTTGGCCAACTAAGGAAATTAAAAACGAACGTGCATATATTTTAAAAAGGTTTGATTGACTTAGCCTTGTCCTATAAGTCAAATGGAATGTAATTTCAAGAACAGGAGAAGTATAGCCTACTTCTTGTTCTAAAGAAAAGTCTTCGTCCTAGGATTAAAACAAGTGAGACATGGATTCTTAGCTCTAGTGATGGCAGCTTGGAAAAGGTCTTTCCTAGGTTCATCATTTTCATTGGGTGTTTATTTTACATTAGGAATCTTTTTTATTTGGATTTTCTTTACAAGCCAGATAAATCGTCAGAAAAACAGATGGCACTCAAAATGTTATTTCACATGAAATGCTTTAATGTATACACCAAGCCTATATATACTGTGTATCTCGGCCTTTGTGCTTGAATTCATAAAGAATTAATAATCCCGATCATCGAAAAAGTACATCATTTAATGTGGAGGCGAATTCCTCAGGACCACGAGATTTAAGAACTGCTTGGATGATTCATATGTGCCCCAAAAATACACCTGCATTGCCTGTAATGTTCACAATTAACATATGTACATATATTGGGTAAATTCACAAAAGTCCTTCGCAGTATGGGAAGTAAATTGACAGAAGTACTGATTTACATACTCTTTTTGGAATCCGTCCAGAAACGTCCAACCACCAATTAGGAGAAGAACAAAGGGAGCACAGCCTTGTCTATTCCTTCTAATTGTACATGAATATCCCCATTTCATTTTATTACCACTTTGGAATACTATGGGAGTACCATTTTACTTACTCCAAAATGGTTTTGTGAATAGGCTCCATGGTGTTGTCAAATAAATCAGGCGTTTACCTGTTCTTCATAACTATCCCCTTTCATAGAATACCGACACAGCAAAATGTCTTGAAATTTTATGGTGATGATAATTAATGAAGAAGTACAAATTGCTCTAAATTGGAAAAATTAACAAATAGAACGTTAATCTTCATATAAAAAAAACGTTTTCCAAGTAAAATCTTCCCCTCCTTCAAACCCACAATGGGAGCCCAGAATTTTGTAGAAAGGCCATTACAAATGTGTGTGCTTATCATTTAAATTAGGACTTACCCCCAGTCTTTGCTCTGCCGGTCAGTGGATGCAGGCAGTTGAGCTGTGTTCTGAGCTGTTCTGCCACTCAAAAAAAACAATTGATTCTAAATTAGGACTCAGTGCATTGTATTTCATGATCCTGAGCACACCCTGACACTGGTCTTGAAATGCTTTCTGCTACCCCTTAGGAATGCAGGACAAGCTGCATATCTCGGCAACACCTCCAACGGAAAGCATCCTCTGTGAATCAGAAAAGGCATTGAATGCAGAGTTTCAAACATTTTTCGTGCATAGAGTCTGATTTAAGAGTTAAAAAAACGTTGTAAACCTGGCCACTGAATATTATGTATGACATGAGAGCAGTAAACAGCTGAAAATCTAGCTTACATCACATTGCAAGAAGTAGCTATCAAAATCAAATGCACAATTAAAAAGGACACATGCTGATGTTCTAATATGTGATACAAGTACCTGGCAAAAAAGAATGGCGTTTTAATCACAAATATTAAATTGTATTTATTAAGAAGTCTGTAATAATGAATACATGGATTAATAACTGGGTCGTCATCAACACCTGGTTATTTGTTATTTAATCACGGTTCCATTAACTGTTTGCCAAAAACATATATACAGTAACATTGAATTTCTTTTTTTTTTTTTTGAAAACCTTTATTTCGAAAAATGCAGTACAAATACAGACCTACAACCACAGGGGCCGGTCAGTAACAGTAATCATCAGAACTCGCAGTAGTACACAGCTCTTCAGCCGGCAACCCGGAGGTCCGGCAGCGATACAGGACTCCCAAACGATATCCATTGAAGTGGAAGGAGGATATTTGAAAGGTTTCATTTTTTATTTTTTAGAAACAAAACAAAACAAACAAATCCCGAGATGATGCATAAGGCATGTGACTGTTCCAGGTGTTAGGAGGCGCGACTCAAAATGGTAACTACAGCAGGGTATGAAAACAGGAGGGGGGAAATGAAAGGGCCAGGGCAGGCCACCAGGTATCGAACAGCAAGACAAAGATGCATGGAATGTCAGGTCACGGGGACTGAGGGATGACATTCGTTTCTACAAAGGGGGGGCACAGATGTCTCCACGATATGAGTTCCACTGACCCCACATCCTTCCCCATTTCTTAGGTCGTCCACGGGCAATGTACACAGTTTTCTCTCGGAACATGCACCAATCCATGTTATCCTCCCACGCTGAAACTAGCGGCACACGTGGAGACCCCCACAGTTGGGCGATGTCTCTCTTCGCAATCATGTTGCCCAGGGAGGCCCAGGGAGGCCCACTGAGTCTGCGCTATGCTATAGTCATTCGGTTCCCACACATTCAACAGACATCTCAACAGACATCTCCTGGCCTCTGGTAAAAGCGAAACACCTGTGACTTCATCCATAACCTCAGATAGCCCACCACTACCGGACACCCCCACAAAATATGAAGAAAGGTAGCAAGCATAGCACATCCACGCCTGCACAATCCATCCAGAGAATAACCCATACGTATCAAACGTGGACCCGTAACGTACACGCGGTGAAGGATCTTCAATTGCACCAGTCAGAGACACGCCGGGGTCGCCACCTCCTTAGGAGAGGATATCGCAGCCTGCCAATCCTCATCGTCCAGTTCCAACCCATCCGCGGTCCAAGTCTCCCGAAGCCGTACCAGAAGATCTGAGCGATTATTAATCAATTTTTTATAAATAAGAGAGATAGTGCTGTCCTGGACATGCCCGTCAAGCACCCTATCTTCCAAGGGAGAGGACTCCGGAACATCAGTACCAACCGGAAAGACGGATGTGAGAGCATGGCGAACCTGCAAGTAGCGGAAAGGCTCCCTTTCGCCCAGCCTATATTCCTGTTGGAGTTCCATAAAAGATTTAATCCGTTCCTTAGCCCAGACGTCACCGACCTTGCTAATCCCTATGAGATCCCACTTATCAAATCCCTTCGTTCTCCAAAGACATCCCAGTCGCTCAGCCGCATAAAGCGGAGTAGCTCTAGTCAGCCGATCAGCCCATCCCATTGTAGTGTAGTTCCTATTTTCCCAATAGGCCCTGCGCATTGGAATAACATAAACAGTAGTATCGACGTAGAAGTGCGGATCTTCCAGGCCTCCACTGACTATGCTAAACTTAATTGGGTTTGTTACCAACTAGCTCAGAGGTCACTGGAAACTTTCTTCTCTGAATACGAAGTGATCAGCTTCCCTGGTACAGACAAGAAGGGATTCAGTTTTCCAACAACCGTGCAACATGACAACTTTGCTCCTCAGATAAGAGTCAATCTCTAGAGTCGTGTGAACAATAGACAGTTATTTTACACAGTCAGTGGTGGTGCAGTTTACTTTCACAATATGTAGAGAATAGAGAGACGGGCGTTTTCAATGAAGGGTAACATTTATTGAACAGTCTTTCTTCTCGTACAAGAGAAATGAATGGCCACAATTGCAAGACTTGTTATTATAAAAAGTACGTACAGTAAGATGAGTATTACGAAATAATACTGTAAAAGCATTGATATGGTTTCTTAGCCATACAATGGTTTAAAATGAATAAAACATATATACATTCATATATACATTAGGATAAAATACTCAACTGGTGCTTCTAACTACGCCTACCCCAGTGTACCTGACCTAAGCCTAATACTTGGGAGGGGAGTAAGTAAGAAGCTTTAAGTTAAGTTGGTTTTGCCAAGGTTTGCTTCAAGCATTCTCTCTAAGGGTTTAGTCAACACCATACCTCTGGAATAGAATGATGGAGGTCTGGTATCTCCTTCAGGGACTCGATATCCCAGTCACCCGCAAGGGTAGGCTGGAAACGCCGGGGCTGGATTTCTCTGCAGGAGAAAAGACAGCGTCTCTCTCAGTGCGTCGAGGAAGAGGAGGGGCAGCATCCGCGGGCAGCTTGCATCTGCTGGGCTCTTGCAGGGGACGGCTGTTCAGCTCCTAGGTTCACCACACCATCGTTCGATCATTAGCAGCGATAGCAGTAGCGATAGCAGCTATGGTATCATCAGCATAACAGCCGCAACTTCAGCAGCTTCAGCATTTGCTTAAGGCAATGTTGGTAATATTTATATCTGAAAGGTGCCTTGTTTGACCTACGTTTTTGGACATAAGATGTCAATAAAGATGTCACTAGGAAGTGATCGTCTATCAGTGCTCATTAGAGTTCTATTACTAATCAAAACATAGCAAGCGGGGTTTTCCCAGGTTGCTGAGTTTTATCTTGTTGAAGAACTCAGAGTGTTAATATAGGAATCTTAGATAGTAACTTCTGCTATGTCATTGCACTAATTGGCTGCAAAGGAAGTGGCAGAGGAAGCGATTCTGAAATGTGGCTCTGTTCGTGTGAGGCCAGAGACGAGTTTCTGAATATTGCATTTGATCGGTTATGCCAATATAGGGAATAAATTGATTTATAGCCGTATAGGGGCATAAGGTCACAGTATCGATCAGGGTCCTCGATTTGAACGCTACACCCTCTCCACGAATCCATGTCCATCAAATTACTAAAACTAGAGCAATAAGATGCATGTGTAACATTGCCCACCCCAAAATACATATATGCATTTGAAATAGGCGTATTTCTAATACGTCAAAATATAGGTACTGTACGTTTTTGAAGCATAGAAATCATTCAAATTATAGCATATGCAATTAATGAACGATTTTGCAAAAAGAATTACACATGAAAATATCTCTGAATACAGAAAGAAGGGCGAGATCATTTCATCACATATAAATGCATTGGAGTAAAATGTGCGAGAGACTGGTGTAAACTTATTATGTCTCTAGATGTATCTAAAAATAGAAGTAGAAGCTTCTGTTCTCTATGAATAGTTCTACCTTAAGCAAAGAATATTTTGTGCCAAAAAAGGGTGAATATTAAAAAGTGTTCAATTCAAAAGAATTCTTGCTGCACGGGGAAATAGAGTTCCAACGCTTTTAGCAGTTTTTGTTGTTAAAAACTGAAGGCCGAATTCAGAGTTCATGGGAACGCTGTGTATCGGAATGCTTCTCTAAAGTTATTGTTTCTGTTCGGGTGACAGGCTCTCAAAGAATTGGTCTACAAAATCAGGTGACAGTTCGACCAAATTCGATAGTGCTGTAACTTGGCAGGTGTGAGAATGATTGCTGTCATCAAAGGCTGGACCAGCAATGCTCACAGAAGGTCGTACCTGGGTGATGTTGCTTTTGTCACTCGCTCCACTGTTGCCACCTAGTCGTAGCACAGGAGTCTCAATGAATGCCGTCATCAGGATTGGTAGCCGCTGGGGACAACACAATGCGTGAGCCGTTATCGGACTGAGCAAAGTATCGATATCCATTGGTACTGCTGATGGAAGTGCAAGACAGGTGTCCAACACGCACTCATCTCCGCATAGCATACATCGTAGTACAGGTAAGATGCAGTTTTGCCATATCGGTCTGAATGAAAGGAACCAGGTCATGTTTAGATCTCTCAGCCTGGCCACTCTAGTTATTCTGTCCCGGTAGCGCACTGCTAGGATTGTTTCTTCCATTCCCATAGGAGTCATGTCTGAGCTGTGGCTTGCCATGTCGGATCAGGATGGTCAAAAATAAAATCCCTGCTACAAGTCCCAAAAATAGGGGTATGCCGCCAAAAACAGAGTGGACACAATTTGGAACGATTCCCAGAATTGCTTGAAATGGTGTAAGCAGTCCCGTAAAAATCATCTTAAATATGCCTGGGATGCCTGTGGCACTAGACATGTTAAGGAGTTGGCTCAACATTTCTACGAAATGCACAGGGCAATTTGTTGATAAAAGGTCATGAACCTCCGTAGCTGTCCTTGCAACTAGGAGATCATGCGTCTCTTTTGATGACGTGATGGGCACTGTTGTCTGCAAAAGCACAGACTTCATTTTGCTTAAAGTATCAATTCGTATAGAAGAGAAATGCAGACCAGGCCAGATGGGAGTCACTATGTCTCCAGGGCCGCTCGGGAACAATGCTTGCATACAGCATTTGACCATGGAAGTTACGCTTACGAGATACGCTTTCCCTGGCAAAAGGCCACAACATCTGTGATCCGTTCTTAGAATGTAACTCCCATTCGTGAGTTGCATAAAGAAGGGCTCTATCTACGTTGCAGGTGTGACAAGCTGGTGGCATGAAAGGTTGTTAGAATTACCTTCACAGGCTCCGTGTAAATTAATACCCTGGCACAAAAGTATACCGCTTAGTGAACGTTTACAGTTTTCACCACTAAGAAATACATTTTTGTCGCTGTCACTATAGCATGAATGTGTGTATGGTAATTTCCATGCTGACTTATCCTTTACCCAATCGTTCATACTGGCCAGTAGGTATGTATTCAAGGCACTTTTTAAATCGGAAAGTTGTTATTGGAATTGTGTATTATCCATTCAATGACAGGACTTTCTGACATTGTCAATGGTAATCTCTCAAGTTTTTCGATGCTCAGGATTGTATAGTCTGCTCCTTTCTGTGCTAAGCTGATTTGTTTATCAGTAAGGTTAAAAATGGAAAACAATGACGTTGTGTTGATTAAACGCCAAGGCACATAGCCTGAACGAAGATTTTGCAGCGTCCAGCCTATATGGCTGAGATACCCGCCACCCCCTCTCAACACAATCCCCAAGAATTGGGAAACCGGAAACAGTTCTTGAATTTTTGGAAGGCGGGAAGGGAGTCACCCTTCCCGGCCGTATTTATTAAAAATATGAAACAAAATTAAAACATTAAAATAACAGTTTCATATTATGTACAATTTCATTTCCACATTACGATGTTTAGCTAACCTTAACAGATCTCTAATACAGAGGTTCTCCTAGCCGAACTAACATCCTACAAAACATTTGACTTGAAATTGTACATCCTAACGTTAAGGGCCAACGGCAAGGTCGTAACCGGTGTCAGATCCCTAAACCAGACATACCCCCCTCACTTGTGAGAGGAGCGACCGCACAGAGGCGTACCTCAAGTGCATCTACCAATTTCCCTTTGTACTTGACGGGGGCCCCAATAAACTCGACGCCATTTAACGGTCGTTCGAGGACTCGTGTGAGGTGTCTAAAAGGTAGTGTAAACCCCCTCCCGCACCCCACACAACTTACCCATCTGCCGTCGCAGATGTCCTGGCCCCGGGAAATTCTCCAGGAGGGGCCGTAGCCCCTCCTATCCATGAAGGGGCCTTGACCACCTTTCCTTTCCTTCCGGCGGCCTCTCCTTAGACAGGACCGCCTCCCCGTTGAGGGGCCAATTGGCCACCTCCCCCGCGCGCTCCCATCCGTAATGGGTGACGCCCCCTCATAGGGATCTTCCAATTACTGCTCACCGATCATGACCTTACCGCCCGACCAAAATAAATACGACAATTCTACCTAATTTACTAAGAATAAAACGAACATGACTTATTACAAGCATGAATACTGATCAACATTAGTGCAACATTACTTTATTTGCAAAACATACTGAAAATAACCATTCTTTATTGCATATTCAAAATTTCACGACGATCATCCCAACCTGCAAGAAACAGAGTTACCAGATCAAAACTTTATTCAAAAACAACTAGCTGTCCTCAGGGGCTGGTGGGTGGGTCAAAATTGGCTCTTCGTTCCGTCTCGAGCTCACGTGCAGCGGGGAGGTGCAGCTTCAGAGCACAGGAACAAGAGGATGCTTTCTTGGCTTCCGCTCCTTTTATCCGTCTTCAGGGTGGGCGTAAACCCGCCCCCGCCTGCCTCCGAGGGCGTGGCCGGCCGCGTCGGTGTCTAGGCCAGCCCACTCTAGGGCGGGAAAAAGGCGCGCCCCGGCTACGCCGCTTCGGGCATACCAGCCGAGACACGCCTCCCGCCCAAGATGGCTTCCCGGGGAATCGTGGTACTCCACCATACGTTCGGGGGGACCGAATGGTCGCCCCTTTCCATATGGCTGAGATACCCGCCACCCCCTCTCAACACAATCCCCAAGAATTGGGAAACCGGAAACAGTTCTTGAATTTTTGGAAGGCGGGAAGGGAGTCACCCTTCCCGGCCGTATTTATTAAAAATATGAAACAAAATTAAAACATTAAAATAACAGTTTCATATTATGTACTATTTCATTTCCACATTACGATGTTTAGCTAACCTTAACAGATCTCTAATACAGAGGTTCTCCTAGCCGAACTAACATCCTACAAAACATTTGACTTGAAATTGTACATCCTAACGTTAAGGGCCAACGGCAAGGTCGTAACCGGTGTCAGATCCCTAAACCAGACATACCCCCCTCACTTGTGAGAGGAGCGACCGCACAGAGGCATACCTCAAGTGCATCTACCAATTTCCCTTTGTACTTGACGGGGGCCCCAATAAACTCGACGCCATTTAACGGTCGTTCGAGGACTCATGTGAGGTGTCTAAAAGGTAGCGTAAACCCCCTCCCGCACCCCACACAACTTACCCATCTGCCGTCGCAGATGTCCTGGCCCCGGGAAATTCTCCAGGAGGGGCCGTAGCCCCTCCTATCCAGGAAGGGGCCTTGACCACCTTTCCTTTCCTTCCGGCGGCCTCTCCTTAGACAGGACCGCCTCCCCGTTGAGGGGCCAATTGGCCACCTCCCCCGCGCGCTCCCATCCGTAATGGGTGACGCCCCCTCATAGGGATCTTCCAATTACTGCTCACCGATCATGACCTTACCGCCACAGGCCGGATAGTTGACCGGCTATCCGGACCCCCCACAAAACACTCCTACCTAAAGGTCATGCTGCAAACCCTTTAACCAGGCTAAGAAGTCTCCTATGAGTAACTCGTTCCCCACCCGGGACACATGAACGCCGTCCCCCAAATACATACTGTCCCCTTTGATACAACCATGTGAAACAGAATGCAGTGTATTTGAACGAAACAATCTACTCACTTTGTTATTTATCTTCCTTACTGAATGATTCAAAGCAGTAACTGAAATAGCCCCCCGCCACACTTTCCGTGGGATCATATGGGACCATGCAATTGTGCACCCTGGAACTCTTCTCGCCAACCAACTTACCGTGGAAAGCATCGCCTCAAGAAGAAGTCGTCTACCAGTGGTCACCAAATCATTGCCCCCAAGATGTACTATGACTACAGACGGCGGTGACCTTGTCCGCCCTAACAAGCCCTCGAAAAATGATCGAAACTGGTCAATACAGAGCCCGCCCTTTCCGTAGAAGGACACACTGTACCCGTATTCCCCAGCCACGTGAATCATGTCACCTGCTTTGAATACGTCCGCGGCACGCCTCACGTATGAGTGGCCCACGACCCACACCTCCTTTTTCACAGCCGGTAATGTCTGACCGCTGGCCCCTCGGTGTCGGGTCGACTGGACAGTCCGCCCCGCCTCGTAGGCTTGCGTAACTGAAAACCAAAAAAAAACCAAGAAGCGTGAGTACATCGTTACAGCTTCACAACATGTGCAAGCGCACATACCTTTTATAACAGTTCGAGGACCAACGCCCCACACGTTTTACTTGTTCAACATTCAGACCCCTGGCTGTAGCTTCCGTAGCAGCCCCTATCCGAAAGGAATGGGTCCCAAAGTCGCCGGGGTCCAGGCCCGCGGCAGAAATCGACATCGCAAGCACCCGCTGAAACTGAAACCTCGTCAGTGGGGTGGCATCAGCGTGTCTTAACAAGGTCCCCCCCCATGCTGCCACCCTCTGCGCTAAATATTCCTCTACGCACACAACAGGGCACATGGCAGACCCGGGGATCCTCTGGATGATTACGCAGTCCCCGATTGCATCCTGATCGGATTTGGACCTGACAAACGAGACCGTCATCGTCTCCTCCCTGACCTGAATGTGTTCCCGGCACAGTCCCCCCATCGTATCCTGCTTGTTCTTTGCCACTAATTCGCTTACCCGCATAGCCCCATGGAATGCTAATGCAAATGCGGCTCGGAACAACACTGCTTCGTACTGGGATGAACATGTTACCGGTAGCACGGATAATAACAGGGCCAACCTATCCAGACCTATCGGGTGCCTATCGTCTACTCTGCGACCCTCAAGGCGTTGCCACCCACGTAGCGCTTTCTGCACAACGAAAGACGCTGTCGGGTCCTGGATCCCATGAGCCCTTGCCATGAAGGAAATGGCGGCCCGATGCCTCTGGGCTGTAGCTACTGACTTGCCTGCGTGACGTAAAGAGAGCAGGAATCTTACTACACATTCTTCCAGACCCCAAAGCTCCCTCCCTGCAGTACCCAAAAAGGCCCAATAGGAACGGAACGCCCCTTCATATTCCTTCCTCGTCCTGGGTGCTAAACTCTCTCCCACGAGGTCTTGTAGTTCGGGGCACCGAGAGACCAGAGAGCTTCGGGAAAGGGTGCCGCCACCGGGTCCGCTGTGGGCAGAAAACCCCAGAAGGCCTGCATACGGAAACGAGAGAGCGCATCAGCCGCTTGGTTCATCACCCCCGGCACGTGTTGCGCCCTAAACAGTACATTCAGTTGCATGCACAACAACACAATTTCCTTGAGCAGTCTCAGAATCAATTTGCAACGCGCTGCCTGACTATTGATACACTCAACCACGGTCATGTTATCAGACCAGAACACCACAGAGTGATCCCTAAACCCTTCTGGCCATGTTTTCAAGGCCACCAGAATGGGGAACAGTTCGAGAAAAGCAATGTTACTCGTCAACCCACACTCATGCCACCATGACGGCCATTTTTGAGCCGACCATTGTGTACCCAATATGGCGCCAAAACCCATACTCCCCGCCGAGTCTGTCCATAGCCCCAACTCTTTGGAAGACACTGCTGGTTTATTCCAGACAATTCGACCATTGAAATCCGCCAGGAATGCAATCCAAATGCGCATGTCCTGGCGAACCACTGCCGAGAGTCTCGTACGATGATGTCCTTCCTTCAAGCCGACCATGGACTGTGCAATCGAGCGGGAAAAGGGGCGTGCCATCGGGATTACTCTTAGGGCAAAGTTCAACTGACCAACCACCTGCTGCAATTGATGCAAGTTCACCTTCGTTGCACGAATACATGTCTCAAGGGATAACCTGAAGTTTAACACTTTTTCTTTAGGTAAACGAAAACAACCTTCCACCGAGTCGAGCTCGATCCCCAGAAACTCGATCAAGGTCGAGGGACCCACCGTCTTACCTGGCGCCAATGGCACACCGAATTGATTCATTAGGACACAAAATTCATGTAAGGCCTGTCCACACTCAGAATCCCCGGCTGCCCCCAGAAACAGAAAGTCATCGAGATAGTGCATAACATGTTGAAAACCTGTCTTCCTCGTGAATACCCACTGCAGAAAACAACTGAATTTCTCGAAATAGGCACATGAAATCGAGCATCCCATTGGCATACATTTATCCATGTAATAGCGACCCTGAAACTGAAAACCAAGGAGACGCTGATCGTCTGGGTGTACCGGGAGCAACCGGAACGCTGACTCGATGTCCGATTTGGCCATCAGCGTCCCGGGCCCCAGGCGATTCAACATGGCAACGGCCTCATCGAAAGATGCGTACCACACCGAACATACTTTCGGGTCTATCGCGTCATTCACGGAAAGACCATGCGGGGCTGACAAATTATGTATCAGCCGAAACTCACCCGGGTCCTTCTTGGGAACCACCCCCAGAGGAGAACACACAAAATTAGCAACTGGTGGCGAATCGAATGGACCGGCGACACGACCTCGAGTCACCTCTTTTCCAATCTTTACCTGCACCACTGCCGTATGCTGTAAGACCGATATTTGATTCTTACAGTCCGGTACCCCCTGAAAATCCCCCACTGGGATGCGGAAACCATATGAAAACCCGTTCCGTAACACCCCAGCAGAAGCATGATCTGGGTATTCGCTGAGCCAAGGAATCATTGCCATGGTATCAATCGGGGTCGGTAAAGGCGCCCCTCGGACTATATTAGACCTGTTTGGCGCCTCCCTTACCACCGTTATCACCCGTTTTGGCTCTGCACATGGACTCAGGATGGGATGGCTGCCCGCACCCCCCACACTCATGTCTGAATTTACATGACCCCTGGGGCCTGGTACATTTGCTCCTGTTAAAATTCCAACAGATCCCCTTTTTACCTGTGTTGCCACTCGGCTTCGTGTGGAACTCGTTACCTGCCCCCGTCCGAAAGGGCGTCCCAGAGTTTTGGCGGGAGGATTCCCCCCCGTTACTCCCTACTAATGGCACCTTCAACATCCCTGTACTCTCCATTTTTTGCCAAGACACAGAGTCATAACAATCCCAAGACAACAACGGGTTGTGTTCTTTAGCTTTCCTAAACAGATTATCATAGCAGAACCACTGATTGCCCCCATATGCCACAGAATACTCCATAATACGTGACTGATAAATGGGTAACTCGGTCAACAACTCAGGCCTGCGCTCCCCCATGATGGAAGTAAAAATTCCCCACGCTCTGCCCCAAGTACCAATGGTCTCGTCGACCTTAAAGGCGGCCATTTTTGTGCGCCAAACACTCGGATGCATGAGCTCCTTTTGACTCTTTACATGCTCGATCTCGTAATGGTCGGTAAGCAATGAAAACATGTTTACATATTTATCCGCCCAAATCAATTCCTTGACTTCTAGTGGGACGTGCTGGGCAATCTTCTCCTTTCGAGAAGGTGCAGATTCTCCCCCCGCAATCGGCAATGGCCGCTTACCTGAAGAAGACCCCACGCTTGTCGCCGAACTTGGGCCTGCTGTACTTCCAACCGCCCGGACCTGTGGGGGAACAGAAGATGGCGTCTTCGCAGCCTCCCTAGATTCCCGCAGTTGCCTCATCACTGCCCGGGCATCGTCAGCCGTGGCGCCCTCGCTATCGTTTCCCAACCACGCTGCCAATTGTGCCGCTAACTCGGGGGGCATATCCTCCCTGTTCGCAGGGGTAACCACCACAGGGATTGGGTTTCCCTCCTTTGGCGCCGGGGTTGGCTCCTCTCGTGGTGCTTCGGGAACCGGGGTCTCCCCCCCAAGTGCTCCCCTTCTGGGCCTCTTGCTTTTCCCCCCGGGAATTGTTCCCTGTAAAGGCCGTTTCGGTCCTCCCTCCCCGTCCTTAGCCTCAACCTTTCTCTTCAGATCGGCTATCTCCTTCATGAGTATGCGGAGCATCTCCTCGGTACCGACCCGCTTTCCGACCTTCTTGGGCATTCCTAGACGGGATATCTGTAAGACAAAAAGAGGGATTACAACGCTCAAAATTGGCTCTTCGTTCCGTCTCGAGCTCACGTGCAGCGGGGAGGTGCAGCTTCAGAGCACAGGAACAAGAGGATGCTTTCTTGGCTTCTGCTCCTTTTATCCGTCTTCAGGGTGGGCGTAAACCCGCCCCCGCCTGCCTCCGAGGGCGTGGCCGGCCGCGTCGGTGTCTAGGCCAGCCCACTCTAGGGCGGGAAAAAGGCGCGCCCCGGCTACGCCGCTTCGGGCATACCAGCCGAGACACGCCTCCCGCCCAAGATGGCTTCCCGGGGGGATCGTGGTACTCCACCATACGTTCGGGGGGACCGAATGGTCGCCCCTTTCCAATTGTACACTAGAACGTAATTGCGACTGGCCATGCTGTAACATTAGCAAGTCTCCATCTATTATATCAAAGGCAGAGGATACAATATTGTCCAACGAATATATTCTGGAGGACAGAGTCATTAACCCATTGTCCACTACAGAAAGTGATTTTTCCAAATTAATACGATCAATTTCTCGTATTTTTTCAGCTGTTTCAATTTGTGTGACTTTCCAAGCCTCGTTGTATGCAGTATATATGCTGGCCGCTATGAAACGCTTTTGACGCTGTTTGCGTGGTCCCATAATAAAATCGCGCAAATCAGCACCATCTTTAAGTAAAGACAAGTGTTGCTTAATTTCAGCCAGTGTGGATGATCCTAGCCATTCGAGGCAGAGTTTCCCTACACTGTATGTTGTTACTATCCCTGGATGTTGTCTCTGGGAGTATCTAGGGTCTTGTCTGGTCATTTTTAACCCCTGTGTTTTGTTCAGGAATCTATCTTGACAGTTGTTTGTGTCAGTAGGCCAGATTAACCACTTTTTCCAATCAGGATGTGTTCTGTTAAAATGTAAAATTTTAGTTACGTCTATCTCAATATCTGTTGTTACGTTTTCAGGTATTGGTTTTGGAATAGACGGTTTGTTTAGGTCTTTGATCTTAGCTAGGCCAAGACAGGATGTTTGGTGAATTGTGTCATTTAAAAACATCATTTGTTCTGGTATCATGCAGGTTCTGAATAATGCTTCTAGGCCTTGTACCTGCCAATCTTTCGTACCCCAAATGGTTTTTGTTTCAATGTTATTTTTCCAAAAATCAAAACCAAATGTCATCATTTTTTCATAAAATGCTTCTGAATATATCAATTTAGTGTTTGTCAGCATTATTTTCATTCCTGTTTTATCTAACAGTTTGTAATAAAACGTTTCTGCATCACTGGTGTTAAACCCTGAGAAGTACTTGAATTTCTCAAAGAATGTTTTAGAACTGCTTTTAGGTGGTGTAGCACAATGTTCCCATTGATTATACTTTTCTAGGCTGTGCAGATTTATGCAAATAATGATCGCCATAATGTGTAAAACAGAACAACTGTTCATAACTAGACAAACCTTGTAAATTATCATGTTCTGTGAATCTAGCTGACATTACTAAATCAGACATCATGTCATTAATACTGTTAAAGTCCCAATCATCAGAGAATGAACTAGGTTTTACAAAGTCACTTAAGGAAACCTTCAGTTGATGAGGATACTTCAGGATCTCGACTGGACCATAGATCTCATAGTCAGTTTTCTCCCATACTACCCCACCGGGTATTGGAATGGATGTGACATTTACTGTTGACAGTTCTCTTTTCTTCACGTGGGATGATCTGTGTGGTTTGTGGACTAAGTTGATTTTCTGACTTGCTGTGTCCATTGTACTATATTTTCCCTCAATGAATTTTCCCAAACAAAGTACCATGATGAGCCAAAGCAGGAGGAAAAATATACCTAGACCGAACCAGAACTCTAACCATGGGGAAATAAGGTAGATTTCCTTCAATTGATGAAAGAGTTCCTTTGCTTTTTCTTTAAAAGTCTTTTTTGTTTCTGGCATCACTTCGGGGTTGCTTTGATCCTCGGAAAAGTTGTCGAAGTCGATGAAATAACCAGAGGCAGTTCTGTCAATTGTTGGGATTGTTCTTTCAATTTGTCTTTCAGTAGCACTTTCTGATGCCACATTATTGTAGACTGGTGTTTCTTGACGAACTGTTTCAATCTGTGTCTCAAGAGGCACGAGTTCCATGGCATTATTGCATAGTCCTTCTCTATGCACTGCAGGCTGATCGAATGTGATTAGTCTTTCAGTTTGAACCTCTTGGATTGTTGCAAGTTTGGGTATTCTGTTGTTTCTTGGGAGTCCACTGGGCCTACTGTTGATTATAGGCCACATGCTTGTGGTTGATACAACTCTGTTCTCCTTTTTACCAGCAAGGGGCGGTAGTACTACTGATCTTGTTCCGGTGACTGCCAAGACAGGTACTGCTTTTCTGTAAGAAGGCCCAAATTCCTTCTTCACCGCTATTTTTTCTCTGACTAGATCCCCAATCTTTGGAATCCAGACAGGCCTTGCTGGGGCTGTTGCTTGTGGTGCCTCGTCAGTGGTAGCTGGCTGTTGCTTTAACTTTATGTTGCTTAAGGATTTTCTTGTTTCGTTCAAGTCCTGTAAAACAGCCAAACGATATTTGATGTCAAAGTCTGTTTTCTTATCTTGTACCACTGATACTTGACTATCTAAGTCCTGAACTCTCATTCTAGTTCCAAACAATAGTTCGTATGGGCTGAAACCTTTTAGAGAATTTCTTGGCAAATTATTAAGACTGATCTGGACACTTATTAAATGTTGGACCCACCCAGCGCCTGAACCTAATACCTTCACTGTTATAGATCGCTTTATGTCCCGGTTTTTTCTTTCTACCACACTATTCCCTTCGGGGTGTGACGGACAAGAATACCGCAGCCCAACTCCCATGCTGGCCATGGCCTCCTTATAAGCTCAAGAGCTAAAAGCAGGACCCTGGTCAGAATGGAACATGGCAATTGCGTATGTGCCGATAAAGACTCGCAGATCTTGTATAACCGTTCTGGCGTCAGCCGAGCGCTGGGGCCACATCTATTTAAGTGTGTTTAGCCTTAATGATGTGCAATGGGACGCGTTTCTCTTTTTTGATTGCGCGGATAGATTGCCTGATGCTTTCTATTAGGGCTTCTGACACTACACTGGCCGGTTCTTCACTGCGATCTCTGTTGCAGTCTTCACAGTTTTTTGCAAACTCATGAATACCTTCACTCATTTCCGGCCACCAGTACTCTGATTCTAATTCTCTCAGAGAGTCCCTGATTGTTTGGTGTCTCAGACCCAATCCCATATGTGCTTCCTGTAATAGGAAGCCCCTCCGGTCCCTGTTTGGAATTACCCTATCCCCCACTCCAGGGATTCGAGCAAAAGGAACGGATTTTGCATCGGTTACGTATGCATAATTGAGTGGATAGTTCACGGGTAGTGCTGCACAGTCGCCTTTTACGGTCGTTTTTACTGCCAGCATGGTTTTCCCGTCTATGTATTTTTCTGCACGCTTTTTTGTGGCTACGGAAGCCGGTTTAGTTGCTCCCGCATAGGCTGTATTAGCCAATGAATTCCCTGCAACGTGAACGCCATCACGTTGAAGACTCTGTGCGTGTATCATGTGAGTCTTTTGTAGTTCTTTCTTAAAAAAGAGCTACCTGTTTCCAGAGCAATTTATGCTTTATTGTGGCACCTGTGTCATCTTTGTAATCATTTTCAATCCAACTCTGCAACTTATTATTGTAAGAATTGACGCAAAAATGAGAATCGCACACGATTAGTGTCGGGAATTCACGTTCTGCATTTTCGAGCGCCATCTTTAAAGATCTGATTTCAGCTCTCTGAGCCGAACAGTTTCTTACTGATTCAGTTTTTGTTACTTTCGGTCTGAATTTACCGCACAGCCAACGACCTTTAACAATCGCACAGGCTGAATCGTAGGATTTGCTCTCTACGTTGAAATGCTGCACAAATCTATCTGTATAGATTATACAGGCGTACTGTGGGAGAGGCAGAAGTTCGATTGGCAGAGGATATTCTTCTTCATATTCTAAATCATTCAGTTCTTCGAATTGCGGGGCGAAATAGTATTTCACTTCTTCCGCTCCAAGAGAATCTACATACTGTATCCATTTTGGATCCAGTGACACTGTAGGCAGGTTTACTGGGCTGAATAGCGCCTCGAAGGCGGATTCCGCTGTGAGGATATTAATCCTTTTACCATGTGCTAATTCTCGTTCATTTGTTAATGCAATTTCTACTGCTTTCACAGTATTTTCTGTGAGACTGAATGTTTTTTCTGCTTGTGTGAACAAGTGAGATTTAATTGAAATTGGTACCTTTTCTCCCTCATTAGAGGTCAGGTACGTGAATCCGCATCCTCCTGGGATGATTCGGATTACAAGATCGCGTGTGTTGTCACGTGTATCTAATTTTGTTTTTGCTAACATGTCTGTTTGCAGTGATCTCAAAATTTCTGTGTGTTTTTGAGTCCAAGTGATTTGTTTAAAATCAGGTTTAATTAGTTTGTAGAGAGGTTTAACCCTCTCTGCGTAATTTAGAATGTATGCTCTACCGAAATTCAGGAAGCCTAGAATCGATTGTAAATTCTTCAGCGTTTTTGGAGCTTGGAGTACAGCGCACGTCTCTAAGAAGTTGTCCGCTAGGCTTTTCCCTTCACTTGATAATTCGTATCCTAAAAATAATACTGTCAGATGGGCAATTCAAGACTTTTTAAAATTGAATTTGTAACCCTCTGCTGCGAACCCAAGTATAATGGTGTTCACTCTTTTCAAGTGAGTCTCCAAGTCGTCGTCTGTGAGATAGATATCATCTACGTAAGATAATGCCTCATCATCATATATTTGTAGTAACTCTGTTACTCTAGCTGAGAATAGTCCTGGGCTGTTCTTGAACCCCTGTGGGAGCCTACAGAAATTTTTCTGAGATCCCATTACGGAGAAAGCGGTCAAGTACCTGCTTTCTGGTGCAATGTTTTGACAAAAGAAACCATTAGATATGTCTAATGTCATTTTATATTTTTTCCTAACTATGTTGTTCATTAGTGCAGCACTATGCGAGTTTTGTACTGCAAAAGTTTTGCAACATGCATTAAGGTGTCTGTAGTCCAAAACTAGATGATATGAATTGTCTGGCTTGTAGACAGGAAACAAAGGATTGTTCATTTGAGAGGTGCATGTTTCAATCACCCCCTGGTATTCAAGTTGATCTAAGATCTACCTGATGTGTTTTTTAGCTTCTTGCTTAATGGGATACTGCCTTTGGGCAGTTGGTTCACTTTTTAACTGGATTTTGTGAGGAGGTGAGTCCTCATCCCATCCTACATGATTTTTATATAATGCCGGTGCCTGGGCCACTGCCCATTTCCTAGCATAAGTATATTTTTTGTGAATCGGAATGTGATTCGAGAAGGCAGGCATAATCATTTCTTCGCTACGAGGGCACTCCCTGACAAACTCTGGGGGCCAATCTTTTTCAGCTAACAGAATATCATAGCCTTTTGAGAGTTTATCCCAAAATAGACCCCTTATTTTCCTAGTCTTATCACCCTCTATACGCAATGTTATTTCGTATATCTTATGGGGCTCGCTAAGTCTGGTGTCGGCAGTTTCAACCTGAATGTATTCATTCGTGTCCACTGTCTCCAGATGACTCATCAAGATCTTGCGGGCTATACTGATTTCTGCTGCACTGTCTAACATTGTCTGTGCCCACTCCCCGTTTTTCAACTGTGTCCTCAGTATTCTCGGCATGTTTGATTACTCTAATCCTGGCTACCTTCTTTTTCGGAAATTAAGATTTTTTTACTCTGAGCAGGTTCCTTGTCTTTGGACTTGGTGTGCTCTCCTGGGTCTGACCGTCCTCTTCTTTCCGATTTCTGCTAAAAAGATCGAGAGGGACGTGTATCAATACTTTGATATCTATCAGGTTTTTTTCAAATTATCCCTCTTCCTAAGGTTATATCTTTTCTCAGAGGGCTCCCTCTGGGGAGACTGGTGTTCTCGAGTCGGAGTTCTTTCCCTCCGTCGAGGAAACCTTCCTCTGGATTGGAAAACTTTTTTCTTGGGAGTGGATTGTTT
Organism: Lissotriton vulgaris; assembly: GCF_964263255.1. Classification (NCBI taxonomy): domain Eukaryota; kingdom Metazoa; phylum Chordata; class Amphibia; order Caudata; family Salamandridae; genus Lissotriton; species Lissotriton vulgaris. The sequence goes on from NC_141694.1 coordinate 1,538,294,135, forward strand.
ATTTCCATCCCAGCTCTTTTAGGAGTATTTGAATTATTTTTAATAAATAATTTTTCAGGATTTTCGAGCAGTTGGGGCTTTACTGGTTTCCCACCCAAGCTGTCTCTACCTAATTCTTCATAGCATTTCTCTATGATTCTGGCAAGCTCAATTGGCTGCTCTGTTATATCTGTTTCCTTCAACTTCTGGCGGATCGCCACAGATGCTGCTTCTCCTTTTATGTTGGCTAATAATATAGCCGAGACCTGCTTGAAGTCTTTCAGTAATTTCATACCAAGAGTTAAAGCAGGTTCTGGACCGTATTCATTTTGAATCTGTCTTAGTACATCTGGTATTACCGCCATAGACGGAACACCATGTGTTTTTGTGTAAATGGAAGCAAAGACTGTACCCCAAGTGTCACTGTCCTCCACGTGTGGTGTGATTCCCATAGGAAGGCAGATGGTCAAGATTCTGTGTTTCTCGATAGGGGTAGTATGCGGATATACTGCCTCTATTTGAGTGATTTTTTGCGCTAACCAGAAAGGAATGTGTTCCCGTTTTATGGGTGTTTTACCAAGACATGACTGTATGTTCTGTGGTGTGATTTTATTAGTGCTCCCCTGATGAGGGTTCAGAAAAGGGGGTGGTGATGAACAGAGTGTCTGAATTAAGCAGACCACTCTTACCCAGTCCAAAGATCAGGGCTTGATCCATCACCGTTATTTATCTCACTGCACCATCCCAGCTCAGAACCTGGCTATATGCAAATCAGTCTGTCCCTGGCCCAGTGCATCATGGGAACAGGGCAGACTAAACTACCAAGCCAATTCTTTACCAGAAAGGAGACAAGCTACCGGGGACCGGTTTCTGGCATTTCAGCCGTCTTCGGCCTGGCTTGCTTGAATCCTGATGGTGCAGTGAGAAAGGAACTCATGTCTGAGTATACCCTGCCACACCTATAGTGGCCAAAAACGATTCAGAAAAGGGGGTGGTGATGAACAGAGTGTCTGAATTAAGCAGACCACTCTTACCCAGTCCAAAGATCAGGGCTTGATCCAACACCGTTATTTATCTCACTGCACCATCCCAGCTCAGAACCTGGCTATATGCAAATCAGTCTGTCCCTGGCCCAGTGCATCATGGGAACAGGGCAGACTAAACTACCAAGCCAATTCTTCACCAGAAAGGAGACAAGCTACCGGGGACCAGTTTCTGGCATTTCAGCTTTCTTCGGCCCGGCTTGCTTGAATCCTGATGGTGCAGTGAGAAAGGGACTCATGTCTGAGTATACCCTGCCACACCTATAGTGGCCAAAAACGATTCAGAAAAGGGGGTGGTGATGAACAGAGTGTCTGAATTAAGCAGACCACTCTTACCCAGTCCAAAGATCAGGGCTTGATCCATCACCGTTATTTATCTCACTGCACCATCCCCGCTCAGAACCTGGCTATATGCAAATCAGTCTGTCCCTGGCCCAGTGCATCATGTGAACAGGGCAGACTAAACTACCAAGCCAATTCTTCACCAGAAAGGAGACAAGCTACCGGGGACAGGTTTCTGGCATTTCAGCCGTCTTCGGCCCGGCTTGCTTGAATACTGATGGTGCAGTGAGAAAGGGACTCATGTCTGAGTATACCCTGCCACACCTATAGTGGCCAAAAACGATTCAGAAAAGGGGGTGGTGATGAACAGAGTGTCTGAATTAAGCAGACCACTCTTACCCAGTCCAAAGATCAGGGCTTGATCCATCACCGTTATTTATCTCACTGCACCATCCCAGCTCAGAACCTGGCTATATGCAAATCAGTCTGTCCCTGGCCCAGTGCATCATGGGAACAGGGCAGACTAAACTACCAAGCCAATTCTTCACCAGAAAGGAGACAAGCTACCGGGGACCGGTATCAGGCATTTCAGCCATCTTCGGCCCGGCTTGCTTGAATCCTGATGGTGCAGTGAGAAAGGGACTCATGTCTGAGTATACCCTGCCACACCTATAGTGGCCAAAAACGATTCAGAAAAGGGGGTGGTGATGAACAGAGTGTCTGAATTAAGCAGACCACTCTTACCCAGTCCAAAGATCAGGGCTTGATCTATCACCGTTATTTATCTCACTGCACCATCCCAGCTCAGAACCTGGCTATATGCAAATCAGTCTGTCCCTGGCCCAGTGCATCATGGGAACAGGGCAGACTAAACTACCAAGCCAATTCTTCACCAGAAAGGAGACAAGCTACCGGGGACCGGTTTCTGGCATTTCAGCCGTCTTCGGCCCGGCTTGCTTGAATCCTGATGGTGCAGTGAGAAAGGGACACATGTCTGAGTATACCCTGCCACACCTATAGTGGCCAAAAACGATTCAGAAAAGGGGGTGGTGATGAACAGAGTGTCTGAATTAAGCAGACCACTCTTACCCAGTCCAAAGATCAGGGCTTGATCCATCACCGTTATTTATCTCACTGCACCATCCCAGCTCAGAACCTGGCTATATGCAAATCAGTCTGTCCCTGGCCCAGTGCATCATGGGAACAGGGCAGACTAAACTACCAAGCCAATTCTTCACCAGAAAGGAGACAAGCTACCGGGGACCGGTTTCTGGCATTTCAGCCATCTTCGGCCCGGCTTGCTTGAATCCTGATGGTGCAGTGAGAAAGGGACTCATGTCTGAGTATACCCTGCCACACCTATAGTGGCCAAAAACGATTCAGAAAAGGGGGTGGTGATGAACAGAGTGTCTGAATTAAGCAGACCACTCTTACCCAGTCCAAAGATCAGGGCTTGATCCATCACCGTTATTTATCTCACTGCACCATCCCAGCTCAGAACCTGGCTATATGCAAATCAGTCTGTCCCTGGCCCAGTGCATCATGGGAACAGGGCAGACTAAACTACCAAGCCAATTCTTCACCAGAAAGGAGACAAGCTACCGGGGACCGGTTTCTGGCATTTCAGCCGTCTTCGGCCCGGCTAGCTTGAATCCTGATGGTGCAGTGAGAAAGAGACTCATGTCTGAGTATACCCTGTCACACCTATAGTGGCCAAAAACGATTCAGAAAAGAGGGGTCAGCTGTGGTACATTAACAGCTGGTTGGATTGTAGCAGTCCGCATTACATATTGGACTAATTGCCTATGTATTTTTATTAATGTTTTTAGCTGTACTAACAGCTCTTCTTTTGACATTTTTGCAATGTCCGGTTGTGGTGTGTAGCTGGCTACAACCGGCCACGTTGCTCCTGGTCTACCTAGTGGACCGAGCCTGGTAATATGATCATTATGTTTTAGGGCGCCATTAAACCAGAGCAGGCGCTCTTGGAATTTTAGTGGGATTTCAGTTTCCTCGAAAGGAGTGTACTCATCCGGTGGTTTCTCTATTTTGTAATAGTGAAACTCTTTTGTTCTAGCGTTTGCCGCTGGAAAGTTTATCCATGAGAATACATCTGTCTGCCGATATTCGTGTGCCTCTATCACGAAAATTACTGTACCACCTTGTGGTGTCAGTCCGTTTTCTATAAGTTTTAAAGTTATAGATTTTCTTAAATGTACCGGGATGATTATTGCCTCCGGTTCAGTCTGTAGGAGACTCGTGTCTTCCTCTATTAGTAGGGTTGCCAGTCTATCTGCTTCCCTTTCTTCTTCACTGTCTTACATTTTATAAATGCAGGCTCTGCAGAGTAGGTCTCCAAGGAGACAAAGATTAGGTGCACAATATTTTGGAACACTGTATCCTTCAACGTTGAATAAACCAGAGCTTTACATAGGAATCTCTTCCCACTGAGTTCGGGCGGATTTTAACCTTTCACCCACTCCAGACGTCTATTGGAGTATTTACGGGAGAAAGGGGTCTGTGTGAAATATGCACAACTGAGTTACTCTAACGTCTTGCGTTAGTTTATCGCCTTACCAAACGTTTGGGCCCATGTAGTGTAGTTCCTATTTTCCCAATAGGCCCTGCGCATTGGAATAACATAAACAGTAGTATCGACGTAGAAAAGCGGATCTTCCAGGCCTCCACTGACTATGCTAAACTTAATTGGGTTTGTTACCAACTAGCTCAGAGGTCACTGGAAACTTTCTTCTCTGAATAGGAAGTGATCAGCTTCCCTGGTACAGACAAGAAGGGATTCAGTTTTCCAACTACCGTGCAACATGACAAGTTTGCTCCTCAGATAAGAGTCAATCTCTAGAGTTGTGTGAACAATAGACAGTTATTTTACTCAGTCAGTGGTGGTGCAGTTTACTTTCACAATATGTAGAGAATAGAGAGACGGGAGTTTTCAATAAAGGGTAACATTTATTGAACAGTCTTTCTTCTCGTACAAGAGAAATGAATTGCCACAATTGCAAGACTTGTTATTATAAAAAGTACGTACAGTAAGATGAGTATTACGAAATAATACTGTAAAAGCATTGATATGGTTTCTTAGCCATACAATGGTTCAAAATGAATAAAACATATATACATTCATATATACATTAGGCTAAAATACTCAACTGGTGCTTCTAACTACGCCTACCCCAGTGTACCTGACCTAAGCATAATACTTGGGAGGGGAGTAAGTAAGTAGCTTTAAGTTAAGTTGGTTTTGCCAAGGTTTGCTTCAAGATTTCTCTCTAAGGGTTTAGTCAACACCATACCTCTGGAATAGAATGATGGAGGTCTGGTATCTCCTTCAGGGACTCGATATCCCAGTCACCCGCAAGGGTAGGCTGGAAACGCCGGGGCTGGATTTCTCTGCAGGAGAAAAGACAGCGTCTCTCTCAGCGCGTCGAGGAAGAGGAGGGGCAGCGTCCGTGGGCAGCTTGCATCTGCTGGGCTCTTGCAGGGGACGGCTGTTCAGCTCCTAAGTTCACCACACCATTGTTCGCTCATTAGCAGCGATAGCAGTAGCGATAGCAGCTATGGTATCATCAGCATAACAGCAGCAACTTCAGCAGCTTCATCATTTGCTTAAGGCAACGTTGGTAATATTTATACCTGAAAGGTGCCTTGTTTGACATAAGTTTATGGACATAAGACATCAATAAAGATGTCACTAGGAAGTGATCGTCTATCAGTGCTCATTAGAGTTCTATTACTAATCAAAACATAGCAAGCGGGGTTTTCCCAGGTTGCTGAGTTTTATCTTGTTGAAGAACTCAGAGTGTTAATCTAGGAATCTTAGATAGTAACTTCTGCTATGTCATTGCACTAATTGGCTGCAAAGGAAGTGGCAGAGGAAGCGATTCTGAAATGTGGCTCTGTCCGTGTGAGGCCAGAGACGAGTTTCTGAATATTGCATTTGATCGGTTATGCCAATATAGGGAATAAATGGATTTATAGCCGTATAGGGGCATAAGGTCACAGTATCGATCAGGGTCCTAGATTAGAACGCTACACCATGGCAGCAGTCGCCGCGCCCCATACTTGTACCGCAACCCTGGTGGGTCCGGTTAAAGACTTTCCCGCCGACCTAGAGTATAACGCCCTGTTATAATCCCCTCCCGGGAGCTTCCATCTATCCATTTCAAACGCCGGGTTAGGGACCGGGCCATACACTGCGTGATTGATGGCACTAAGTTGCGTCGCCCAATAATACCTCTTAACATCAGGCAGCGCGATACCACCGTCGTACCAAGGCAGGGTCAATTTTGCCAACGCAATACGAGGTCGCCCGCCCCACACCAGTTTCCTCTGAAGGCCCTCAATCTCCCGGAAGTAGCGTGCAGGCACTAGGTCGAGTGTGTTCTGAAGAGCATACAAAAACCGAGGGAGGGCCATCATTTTGAATAAGGCCACTCTCCCAACCGGGGACAATGGCAACCCACACCATGCCACTACCTCAGATCGGAGCTCGATGAGCAGCGGAAGCAGATTCTTCTCGTATCGAACGGTTGGGTCCAAGGGGATAAATATCCCTAAGTATTTAAAGCTGTCACGCGATATCGGTATCGGACAGTAACGGGGCAACAGTGGTATCTCTGCGGTGAGAGGGTAGGTACAGGATTTAGACCAATTAATGGTTAAACACGAATTCCTACCAAAGGAGTGCAAGACATCAAATAACACTCCGAGGGACTTGCGAGGGGAAGTAAGGTATAACAGGATGTCATCCGCGTAAAGGGATATACGATCCTCAAAATCCGGGGACCACCTGATGCCCTTTAGTGACGGTTCCCACCGGAGCCACGCCGACAAGGGCTCAAGAGCAAGCGCGAAAAGTAGCGGTGATAACGGGCACCCCTGCCGTGTGCCTCTGCCAAGAACAAAAGGCTCGGAAGCCCTGCCATTGACGACCACTTGAGCCATTGGCTGCTCGTACAAGAGTTTAACCAAGCTGATAAATTGAGGCGCGAAACCGAATTTAGCGAGAGTTGCCCACAAATATGGCCACTCGATCGTGTCGAAGGCCATCGAGGCATCCAATGAGACCAAAATGGCCGACTCGCGAAGCGACCCCGCCCTAGCAAGCACACCATGAACGCGATGCAGATTAAGAGCCGTATTCCGGTGGGGAATGAACCCGGATTGATCAGGGTGTATCAAGTCGCCAATAACCGTGATCAAACGGATAGACAGAAGTTTCGCCAGAATCTTGGGTTCAACGTTCAGGAGTGAAGTCGGTTGATACGACGAGCATTGGTCACGGGGCTTCCCATCCTTATAGATAGCTACAATAGAAGCCAGACGCTGATCTCGAGGGAGAAGCCCGCGATCACGTGACTCCAGGAACATCTGGCGAAGGTATGGCGCCATCTTGTCCGGACACCGTTTATAAAGTTCTATCGGGAGGCCGTTCGGACCCGAGGCCTTCCCTGAACGGAGAGAGCGGACAGCAAGCGATATTTCATCAGCGGAAAAATCCACCTCCATAAGCTCCCTATCAGACTCTGAAAGGCAAGGCAATGCGATATCTCTCAGGAGCAAGTGTGAGTCCTCCTCAGGCCTGTCTGAAACCGGCGAGTAGACCTTCTGAAAGTGTTAAACAAACACCGCAACTATACCCTCCGGGTCCACGATTCGTTCACCGCCCTCATTTAGCACCACAGGCACCACACGATTCAGCCTCTCTTTCTTATCCAGCCAAGCGATCAACTTCCCAGCCTTATCTCCAACATCATACAGTTGCCCCTGTTGCTCCCGACTCATCATCTTCGCCGCATCCGTCACCAGTGCCTTATAATCAGCCTGTTTGAGGGCCAAAACGTGCAGACTCTCAGGTGTGACCTCAGATCCCAACTCCTCTTCCAACGACACAATTTCAGTCTCCAATCTCACCACCTCTTCATTCTTACACTTTCTCGCGCTAGCAATTAGAGAAAGGGTTTGACCCCGGACCACAGTCTTAAAGGCCTCCCACAGGGACACCGAAGAGGACACCAACCCAGCATTCTCCACAAAGTAATGGTCTACACATTTCACAACCTCAGACCTAGTTTTCGGATGACGCAGATGCCAGGGGTTAATTGGGGCAATCCGGCCTCAGGCTTCCAATTGTACATCTATCATAAGCCAGAGAGGCGAGTGATCCGAAATCCCCCGAGCAAGATGGCGAACTTCCCTCACAGATGTCATCTGGGCCGCAGGCAATAAAATATAATCGAGCCTAGAGAGACTCCCATGCGCCCCCGAGTGGAAGGTATACTGTGCCTGCCCGGGGTGGAAGTTTCTCCAACAATCTACCAAACCCAATGCATTCAGGAAATCACTCAGCCATAACTGCAACCTCAAAAGAGTCCGGGGTGGGTGACGATCTACACTACCACTAACAACCAAGTTAAAATCTCCGCCCACCACCACCATACCCAATGGGAAATTCAGTACCACCCTACCCAGATCGGCAAAGGTGTCGGACTGTAGACGGTGGGACATATACAGAAAGGAGAGTAATCGTCCTCCCTTCCCAGCGACCTGTGATGGCCGCATATCGGCCTCTGTCATCTAACACAGTACCATCTATCTCCAAGGGGAGGGAACCACGAATCATTACACCCGCCCCTCTCGATCCAGTAGTGAAACCCGAGTGCGACACCAAACGGTATCCCCTTCTATTCATTGCCTGGCAAGCATTGCAAAAGTACCACATCAGGGGAAAGACGTTTCAGATACTGTAGAACGACCCCCCGCTTGATCCTGTCACCCAAACCATTAACATTCCTACTCAGCACCCGTAGCCCCTTACCGAAACCCCCCTCCCAATGGAACAGACATAGCAATCAAAATATGCAGCAAAACAAACTCTTGGGATAAACAAAAAGACCAAAAGCCCCCCCCACCCCCCGGAAACCCCACAAAACACACACCCCCACCCTGCACCCATGCGTTAGACCCGAAAGCCACCCCAACTTGCAGTGTGCCTGTCGCCCCATTAAACTAATCTACGGAAAGAGAGAAAAGACCCCTTAGAGGAGGAAGAATCCCGATCCCTCCTGCCCCCTTGCAAGCAATGGGTCATACGAAATCAATAATCAAAACCCCGCTGAAAGTCCAGGTAGATGGCTCGCCGGTGGGGGCTCACTCCGCCCGCTCCTCCAGGCCGCCCTCGGCTCCCACCGACCGATCTTGTCCATCACGTTGCATCGGCAAAGTGTCCAGCCAGTCGCTTGCGACCTCAGGGCAGTCAAAGAAGAGTACACGCTCCTCATGCTGGATCCTTAAGCGAGCTGGGAAGAGCATGGCATATTTTAGTCCCATGTCCCTGAGGCGCCTTTTAACACCAGTGAAACTCATACGCTGCTTCTGCACCGCCTGCGTGAAGTCCAGGTAGAAGTTGATCGATGCGTTTTCAAAGTTCGTAGGTCCGTTGGTACGCGATGCCTGAAGGATAGCATCCCTATCTCGAAAATTGAAAATCCTGGCAATAATAGGCCTCGGCGCTGCGCCCAATTTAGGCCTACCACCCGGGACTCTGTGGGCGCGAGATGGTTCAACACCAGATCTTCCACCAAGAGGTCCATGGAGAGCTCTGAGGAACTTTCTGGAACACCGATGACACGGACGTTATTACGCCTGGCACGGCTTTCAAAATCGTTGAGCCGGCGGGCGAACGAGTCATTAGCCGAACGAAGAGTTCGGACCTCCGCTTGCAAATCCATCACATCAGTCGTTAGGCTTGCGGTTTTAATATCCAGCGACTTGACCCGCTCGTTGGTTTTCGCAAGGTCTGTCCTGATAAGGTTGACTTCAATCGTAACCGTATCCATTTTTTAAACCAGGGTCTCATATTGTTGGCTCGATGAAGACTTAACGCCGGTAATGGCGCCCATCACATCCCGCAACGTCAAATCCTCCATTCCAGAAGAGCCATCTCCAGTCTCATCCAGAACCTTGCCCGCCCCACCTCAACATTGAATTTCTTGATGTTAAACTCTTCATTAATAATATGAAGTTAGAGACTACATTCCACCGAAAGTCCACGGCAGGGAACTCAATGTTACATGCTAAAAGTGCACATCCCAAACATTTAATTAAAACCATACCATGTAGGGAATTTATAAGGCTAAAAAGAATATGTTGTACCGAAACGGAAGCCAATATATGCCTAGCAGAAGCCTTAGAGAGATTTCACAAAAGAGGTTATAATGAGAAAACACTACAGGATGACATAAACAAACTCAAAATGGGACCCGAGGAGACCCTGTTCAAAAGTAACTTAGTAACCGAGATTTCAGAACAAGAAGTTGAAACATCCAACACAGCACAGGATAACACAATGAGACTCATCACAACATACAGTGGTCAAGAAAGGCAGATCAGGGTCATAGTCAAGACCAATTAGCCAATCGTGCTTACAGACAGCGTTATGGCAATGCAACTACCAAGATTTCCAACCTACTTTGAGACGAGCGACTTCAATGAGGACACAACTAGTTAAGAGTAGCCCTGAGATAGGCCAGGAGAGTATTTGGTTAAAACCAAAATTGGGTTTCTTTAAATGTTCCTCATGTCAGGCGTGTAAATTTGGGGTCAATACTACCCACTACACAACACTTTTTAGTGCGAAACAGATAGCCATCACTGGGAATTACAATTGTCGTACAGAATACACTGTATATGTGCTGGAATGTAACTGCGGCTTGCGATATGTGGGCAGCACTAAGCTGCAGGTGCATGTAAGAATACTCTAGCACCTTGGGGCCATTGTTAACAACGATGAGTCATATCCAGTGGCGTGCCACTTTAAAGCCGTACATATGAATGACCTTAACTGCCTAAAATATTTTGTAATTAAAGCCATTCCGAAACCCAAAAGAGGACTCAATAGAGAACACATGCTTAGGCAGCAGGAATCATAAACAATACTGGAACTGGACAGTAAAACACCAATGGGTTTAAATAACAATGAAGACCTTCATAACTTTTTATGAAACACGTTTATACCCTAAACTATTGATTTTGTATGAAGATTTTTATAGAAGATTTTATGAAGTATTTTATTAATATTTTATGAAAAAATGGAATGGAGTTTTTTATGAGGTTTTATCAATCTGGACAAGGTTTACAGTATTGCGATACTGGTAGGAAGCACACAAAGTAGTCATAGTAATGAATTTCAACTATGTGACAAGCCCGATAGTGCCATCAACAATAAAACAACAACATAAAATAAATGGCCAATAGTTGTATACAACATAGTAGAATCACTTGGGAACAGAGCTGACCAAGACTAGTGTAGTTAACTAAACACAGACCTAGAACAATGTAGCAGAAGAGCCACCCATGAGATCTTTTTATTTAAGCAATACAAATAATAAAAAACAGTATTTTAGGAATGTAATTGAACTAGGTGACATTTTAGTATAACTAGCACCGTAAAGCACTTAGCACTTTTCACACACTTATGCACTTAAGAAAAAGCAATTTTTGCACAATAGCACATTTGCACATGGAGCAATAGAAAGAGGCAGAGCTCGTACATAACTAAGCAGTAAGATCTAAATTTGGAGACATTTTATTACATGTTAATTCCGATGAGGGACTATGTTTAATTTAAGTGAATACACAATTGAGGATGTCAATATAACAATGCATTTAAGCAGTTAGTAAATATGACTATACTACAAGACCAAATCCACTAGTCATAGAATCATGAGCATGCACAATGGAGAAAGTGTGGATCTTGGTATGACTATTATCAAGTATAGGGAATGTAATGATTCACTCAGGTATTAACATGTATTAATATCGGTCCGTGTCCGAGAGTTTTTTGCGGCAGGGCGGGAGCTGCATACTGCTGCTTAAGCACGGTTGAAAGTATATATAAATATATATAGATATATATTCACAAAGTTTAGTCACTCGGACTGAGAAAGAAAGCACTCACTCATAGGTTTTGTAAAAGCTTACAGCGGCTTTATTTTCTTGCCAGACCCAACGCCTTTCACCTCTACCAAAGGCTTGATCATATATATATATGCACGAAACTCCACCACGCCACTTCCAATCCCCACTCGGATCAGCGAAGCGAGACGGACCACTGGATCAAGTTACAGGTTCTTTATTTCTGTTCAGCTGGTAAAAGTGCACCACGCGTTTCGGGCTAGGCAAGCCCTTGCTCACATGCAATTACTGTTTGTAACTTTTTTAATTTTATACTGCTAGGTGGCCCGCCTACACCCGCCCTCTAACCAGGTCATGTATATATATATATATATATATATCAGAACTGGTCCCACTCCGCAAAGAATAGGAGAAAGGCCACTCAGGGGGTAACTTTGGAAGACATTTATTCAGTCAATTACAGCTACGCATAATGCATTTCGGCTCCTGCCTTCTTCAGATGCTGCTGCCTGCGCAAAGAGTGACTCCACCCTCACCTTCCAAGTGTCCAGAAGCAAGCACTGCCTTTTGGCGGAAATCCGCTGACCACAGGTCACATGTAGAACTCGACTGCAGTTCTCTCAAAACTACAGCTCCCAGAATGCTGTTCGACTGGGTAAGTGTTCGTGGGCAGTTGCTGCAAGTTACAATCCCTGTAGAATTAAAGGGTTTTTGGTTTCTGGAAAAGGTGCGGAGTGTTCAATTGTGAGTTTTTGCATCAGGTGAAAAAATATCTTCCTCCGGTCCCCTTCAACGTTCAACCTCGGGTGTGTGTGCGCCATGCTGGAACATCGAGACAGTAGCACAGTGACTCCGTCTCCTTGTAGGTTACAAGCTGCTCTGTGCAGTAGTTGCAGAAATGCTGGCGTGCACCTCGGGGTGAGCTGGAAAAATTCAATCCCTTGAAAACGTGTGGTCGCTGCAAGCAGCGAAAGTCAGTAAAGTTTCCAGCCTCTTCAAGTAACGGGACCTCTCACGAGCCTCTGACTGGCCCGTACAATATCAGAACTGGTCCCACTCCGCAAAGAATAGGAGAAAGGCCACTCAGGGGGTAACTTTGGAAGAAATTTATTCAGTCAATTACAGCTACGCATAATGCATTTCGGCTCCTGCCTTCTTCAGATGCTGCTGCCTGCGCAAAGAGTGACTCCACCCTCACCTTCCAAGTGTCCAGAAGCAAGCACTGCCTTTTGGCGGAAATCCGCTGACCACAGGTCACATGTAGAACTCGACTGCAGTTCTCTCAAAACTACAGCTCCCAGAATGCTGTTCGACTGGGTAAGCGTTCGTGGGCAGTTGCTGCAAGTTACAATCCCTGTAGAATTAAAGGGTTTTTGGTTTCTGGAAAAGGTGCGGAGTGTTCCATTGTGAGTTTTTGCATCAGGTGAAAAACTATCTTCCTCCGGTCCCCTTCAACGTTCAACCTCGGGTGTGTGTGCGCCATGCTGGAACATCGAGACAGTAGCACAGTGACTCCGTCTCCTTGTAGGTTACAAGCTGCTCTGTGCAGTAGTTGCAGAAATGCTGGCGTGCACCTCGGGGTGAGCTGGAAAAATTAAATCCCTTGAAAACGTGTGGTCGCTGCAAGCAGCGAAAGTTAGTAAAGTTTCCAGCCTCTTCAAGTAACGGGACCTCTCACGAGCCTCTGACTGGCCCGTACAATATCAGAACTGGTCCCACTCCGCAAAGAATAGGAGAAAGGCCACTCAGGGGGTAACTTTGGAAGAAATTTATTCAGTCAATTACAGCTACGCATAATGCATTTCGGCTCCTGCCTTCTTCAGATGCTGCTGCCTGCGCAAAGAGTGACTCCACCCTCACCTTCCAAGTGTCCAGAAGCAAGCACTGCCTTTTGGAGGAAATCCGCTGACCACAGGTCACATGTAGAACTCGACTGCAGTTCTCTCAAAACTACAGCTCCCAGAATGCTGTTCGACTGGGTAAGTGTTCGTGGGCAGTTGCTGCAAGTTACAATCCCTGTAGAATTAAAGGGTTTTTGGTTTCTGGAAAAGGTGAGGAGTGTTCAATTGTGAGTTTTTGCATCAGGTGAAAAAATATCTTCCTCCGGTCCCCTTCAACGTTCAACCTCGGGTGTGTGTGCGCCATGCTGGAACATCGAGACAGTAGCACAGTGACTCCGTCTCCTTGTAGGTTACAAGCTGCTCTGTGCAGTAGTTGCAGAAATGCTGGCGTGCACCTCGGGGTGAGCTGGAAAAATTCAATCCCTTGAAAACGTGTGGTCGCTGCAAGCAGCGAAAGTAAGTAAAGTTTCCAGCCTCTTCAAGTAACGGGACCTATCACGAGCCTCTGACTGGCCCGTACAATATCAGAACTGGTCCCACTCCGCAAAGGCATAGGTTTTGTAAAAGCTTACAGCGGCTTTATTTTCTTGCCAGACCCAACGCCTTTCACCTCTACCAAAGGCTTGATCATATATATATATGCTCGAAACTCCACCACGGCACTTCCAATCCCCACTCGGATCAGCGAAGCGAGACGGACCACTGGATCAAGTTACAGGTTCTTTATTTCTGTTCAGCTGGTAAAAGTGCACCACGCGTTTCGGGCTAGGCAAGCCCTTGCTCACATGCAATTACTGTTTGTAACTTTTTTCATTTTATACTGCTAGGTGGCCCGCCTACACCCGCCCTCTAACCAGGTCATGTATATATATATATATATATATATATATATATATATATATATATATATATATATATATATATATATATATATATATATATATATATATATATATATAAATCCAAGTTCAATAGTCCCTGCACTTCCAGCAGCCAGCTTGGCGAACAGAGACCACTACAAATCCCAAAGTTCAGGCAAAGATGTTATTTATTCAACAAAGTTGACAGAGCTCACGGTCTGACGCGTTTCGGGCAGTTGCCCTTGCTCACAGATAGTCCTGCACGCTCATGCCATTTTTTTATATATATGCTTAGGTGAACACCATGTGACACTGAACATGAAAGAAATACTAAATGTATATTGCTAGTTTGTACATTAAACAGAGGCAGTCCAATTTTTCTGTCATTGAGAACATCATAAATCATATACTACGAATAAATTCATAGATTGAAATTATGCAGATCAATAAAAAATACGCTGATTAAAACCATGATATATCAAAAAACTATATACAGGCATAAATGCGCACAACAATTACTGCGTGTAAATACAATATATCATCACAGCTCTAGATGTATGAATGTTAAGACCAGGGGTGTGTATATAGTAACAGTCCTAAAAACAGTGTGGGTACGTGTGATTATTTCTCTACTTGGCTCGATGTTGAATGCCGCATTGGGAAACCTCTTTGATAATAATTAGTTACCACATGGGTACTTGTGCAAACCTGCGCTAATAGGTGTAAACATTCAATATGTGCAAAATACACTGATAATCCATATGATGGATGATTCTGTAGTCACAAAGAGTTATCCGATATAGCGCTGAATTGCTAATTGCATAAAAAATGTATGTGCAAATTTCTGCAGTTAAGTGTAAACATATAATGTGTGCAAATTCTGCAAATACTCTATATAATTAATATTATTCTAGTATAAAAATATATATCCATATAGCAGTACAAATTACAAATGCAATTGCATATCAAATTTAAGATATTCATAATCACTAATGAGGAGCAGACTTTAAGATATTGTATCATAAAGCCATGCCATAATGAAATGCTATTCATTTTACTACGAATTATATTCTATGTTGTTGGACTGTTAAAGGGGGAGCCTATTGCTGTGAATTAGATCTGGGACATAAAGCTGAATGACAGCACCTCTGAATGTAACCTACAACTCTTAATGCTACACTAGTATTTAATGTGACAAAGAAATATAATTTGAAAACCACAATTGAGTGACATTTTTAAAATCGATTCTTTTTCATGAATATTTACAAAAAATCATAATATTAAAATATGAAAAAAGCAAAAAAATAGCGAGGAAAAATTTAGATATATCGTTAGGGAGGTGACCACTGGACAGCTATATCAGTTAAGTGATTGTAGCTCAATGCTGCACAAAAGACACACTGCAGGAATATGTCTATAAAAAATGATATAAGACCTCCGTTGTGTTTCACCCGTTAGGCACTTTGCTGTCTAATTCCAGGATGATCCTGGATTCCAGTTGTCTCAGCATCTTGTCCCCGTCTACCCCTCTGCGGGGTTTGGGGACTGCTGTCAGTATATAGTATTTGAGACTTGGCAAGTTGTTATCATGCACTAGTTTAAAATGTCTCGCGACAGGATATGCACTGTCGTTGTTAACAATTGCACGTAGATGCTGAAGGAATCTGACATGCACCTGCAGCTTGGTACTACCAGCATATTGCAAGCCGCAGGTGCATGTCAGAATGTAGACAGCGTATTCGGTCTTACAATTAAAGCTTCCTTTGATGGGAACCATAATGGGACTGAACGGAGTAGCATATTTCGCCCTGCAGCTGGCACACTTTACAAACCCCGGCCGGGGTTGTAACCACGTATGTCCTTTCCTTAATTCCAGAAATGTATTGGTTATGTGGGTTCGCATCGATGGACCTTTCCGATATGTTATGGTAGGACTGCTCGGAAGTTGTGGTGCCAAAACCCCATCAGTGAGCAAGATAGGCCAACGTTTAGTTAAAATGGCTCTAATCAATTGAACATAGTAATGAAACTAGGAATAGGGTCAATGTCCATACTTGTGGTGTCTGAGATAGGGACCTCTTGTGTATTCAAAAGTGATTCCATGGATTTAGTGTTCATTTAGGACACTGCATGTTAAGCACCCTGTCACTATAGGGCCTTAATGATACAGATTGCTAAATCCTGTTCAGTGCTGCAGATCCGTTTTAGCCGGTGGAGCTCGCCATATGGGATGTTATTAATGATGTGTTTAGGATGTGCGCTACTGGCGTGAAGCATTGAATTGCCCGCCGTGCTTTTTCTATGGAGGGTAGTTGCGATTTGGGCATCCCTAATAAACACCTTAACGTCTAAAAAGTCAAAGTTATGTTTACTGATATTATGCGTAAACCTAAGGTTTTCCTGGTTGATGTTGAGCTGGTTGATAAATTCAATCGCACTGTTTTCATCAACCCTCCTTATTAAAAAAACGTCATCAATGTAACGCATCCTTTGCACAATATGTTTAGAAAAAACATAATTGTGCCTCCCCATGAGGACCTGCTTCTCCCACCAGCCTACGTGCAAGCACGCGTAGGCTGGGAGAAAAGCAGGCCCCCATCGTCACTCCTCTCTTCTGCAGGAAGATGTCATTACCAAAGAGAAAGAAATAGTTGTTGAGGCACCAAGTTACCAATTCCATGATCATTTTGTTGTGGCTATAACACTGCAAAGGTCTGGTGCCAAGAAAAAACTCAAGGGCCCTTAAACCTGTAACATGTTCAATGCTAGTGTAAAGGGATTCGATGTCCAAAGTTATGAATAACTGATCAGCCGTGCATTGAATGTTCTTAGTCTTTCTCAAAAAATCTCCAGTGTCCTTGATGTAGGTAGGTAAACTGGTCACTAGGTCCTGCAAAAGGTAATCAACGTATTGCGTGATGTGTTCTGTAACACATTCTATGGCAGAAATAACTGGTCTCCCGGGAACTGTTGATATCTTTTTGTGCACTTTGGGAATTAGGTAAAGTCTAGGAATGACCGGATTTTCAATATTGAGGAATTTAAATTCTAGTGTGGAAATCATTCCCTCTCTTTTAAACTTGTGGAGAACTTTTATGAGGTTAAAATCCTTAAAGGTCGTTCTTTGGTAACACGACCCATCTGTTAATTGTCTCTGTGCCTCAGCATTGTAATCTTTTTTGGGCCAGATAACAATATTGCCCCCTTTATCTGAATTGGAAGCAATAATTTGATGGTCATTGTTTAATCTCGTCATTAATGCAGAATATTGCTTTTCTCGGTCACTTTTATATCTTTTCCGATGTTTAGTTTGATAGTGCAGTTTTTTTTAGATCTTCTATGATCACATCGTGAAATGTATCAATCGCATCTTTGGGCATAGTTGGCACAAAACTGGATTTGGGCTTAAAGGGACTCATACTGGCCCCAGTTTGAGGAATGGCTGCTGCGAAAAGTTCTACCTGGGTAGACATTGTACTCTCAGTTGTTTGATTTGTGTCTCCCACCTGATGTAAAGTGAGTATTGCTCTTGCATCAACTGTTGCTAGGCCTGTGTAGATGGGATCAATGGCTGATGTTTCTATGTTCTTTAGCCCATACTTGATGTTAAAGAATTTCTGTAATTTTAGCTTGCGAATGTAGCAAAAGACATCAACTCTGGTTTTTGTATAATAAAAATCACTGATAGGGCAGAAGGTTAGGCCAAGACTTAACAGTTGTTTTTCCTCCTCTGTCAGTGTTACGGAGGAAAGGTTAACAATGATGTTGTCCTTTATTGTTTGTTTCGTCAGTATTGCTTCCTGGTTTTTTTGTTGAATGAATGTGTGCTTTTTGCGGCATTCCCTCCGTCGTTTGTTGATTCTTGTCCTTTTTGCCTTTGATTTTGTGGTCGCAATGTTTGAAGGCGGGCATTGACAAAAAAATCCACCTCTTCTCCCAAATCTAGCACCATTGTTGGCTCCCCAGACCCTAATCTGTTCAATATTCCCTCATCCGAGGACATGCTGCTGACTATCGAATCAGTGTCACTATTGCAGGATTCAGAATCCACATGACTGCTTGACGGCACCGCTGTTTGTATTGGTGCAGGGTTTGATTTTTGAATTAATCTTGATTTCTTTGCGTTTTCGTATTTGCGCGCGAACGTATAGATAGGCCCCTGCTCGTAATCTTCCTTGTCATGAGCAAACTTGTATACTTTTTGGGCCTTTATTTTGTCTTCCTGATTAGTGAGACGTTCCTGTATTTCCTTGCTGGTGTTTGTGATAAGCTTGTTGGGTTCAGATTTGGAAAGTTCTTCGTTGATTTCATCAATTTCCTTGAGCAATGCCATTCGATCTATTTCCGCGTATTTCACCAAAATCTTGACCAAGTTGGTTGAAGCCTCTAAGTTGCTAAGCCCCCATTATTTGAGCATCTCAGGGTTGGGTCTTTCGTAACTTGGGGCTAAGAGGATGCGTAAATCGCGTGTTACTCGCCCTTCCTCAATATATTTTGATAGCGACTTGTGTTCCCACCATTTGGTCATCTCAGCGGGCATACATTTCTCCAATTGCTTCAATAGGTTTTTGATTTGTCATTCATTTGACAAATCACTTGTTTTCTGGGCAGTTGTTGTTAAAGCCCCCTGTTGGCTGTCTTCGGAAGATTAGCAAACAGCGCATTCACAGCCGCCTCCCTACCTCGCACCGTTGCTGCAGACATGCCGTACGAGCTTCTCTCAACTTAAATGTTCTATTTGTGAAGTTTCGGCGGGTGCCGCATATTGCTCCGGTTTCCCGCTATTGCCTCTAATGTCCTCCCCACCGCCGTAACTGTGTTTGAACACTCACCACAGCTTCGAACTGCTAACCTGCAACGTTGTCAATGGTTTGCTCCAAGCGTTCTTCGCGTTGTGGGTGTGTCACTGCAGGCAGGGTCCATCGTCAAATTCCGCTTATGTATATATATTTATATTTTATATATAAAAACAAAACCCTTTCAGGCATAGAGTGACACATAAACTATGCAAAAAAGAGGGAGAGAACTCTGGGTAGTTCTCCAGTTTAGGTGGAAAGCAGCTCCTGTTGGAGCACTCTCAACACCAGCGAAACTCTAGATCTGCTCACCTCAAATGTCTGTTTTTCTATCAAAGTTTTTAAGCATAGGATTAGCACAGTGCCATCCATGCCGAGATAGAAAAGGACAAAGTCTTTTGCCATTTCTACAGCAAAGTCTTTAAGCAAAGGACTAACACAGTGCTGTCCTTGCTGAGCTGTAAAATGACAAAAGCCATTTATCACTCCAGGCACAGTATTACAGCTTTGAATTGGTAAAATACCAACTCAAGCCAACCTGAAATGAGAAAATCAACCCCTGACACAGTGTTTTGCTCTAATTAGAGCTCTTCAGAGAGGTATAGCTTTGTCCATACACAAGGGAGCACCCAGTATAAGTCGAAGCAAAACCCTTTCAGGCATAGAGTGATGCATAAATTATGCAAAAAAGGAGAGAACTCTGGGTAGTTCTCCAGTTTAGGTGGAAAGCAGCTCCTGTTAGAGCACTCTCAACACCAGCAACACTCTAGATCTGCTCACCTCAAATGTCTGTTTTTCTATTAAAGTTTTTAAGCATAGGATTAGCACAGTGCCATCCACGCCGAGATAGAAAAGGACAAAGTCTTTTGCCATTTCTACAGAAAAGTCTTTAGGCATAGGAGTAACACAGTGCTGTCCTTGCAGAGCTGTAAAATGACAAAAGCCATTTATCACTCCAGGCACAGTATTATATATAGATATATTAATGTAAGGTATGAATTATGTATGAGTCAGAAATATATGATTGTATAAGTTTGCAAATTATCAGTCTCCCGGACCCCAAAGACTGAGCTCATGGCAGAAAACAGTCTATTTACTATGCCCATTCTCTTGTATGTCACGTGAGGAGATCACATGGTATGTTTAAGTAATGGCAGAGTACAGCGTTTCAATATGTGAGCAAGGTCACCGGTTGACCGAAACGCGTAATTACATTTTGGAAGGGTAAATAAATCATCTTTGCAAGAAAAGTGGAGTTTGTGCTCTTTGGGACCATCGCAATGGAACGGCGTGGGTGGATACTGAGATCATATAAATATACACATATATATATATATATATACACATGCATGCATACATAAATATATATACATACATACATAAAAAATATATATTCCTTTCACGACGAAGAAGACTTGCACACCAGTGTAAGTGTACATAAAGTTGTTATTGGCTTATATATATATATATTCACTGAAAAAAACATAGGTTTCACTCCAGTTATAGTTAGCTAAAAATTCTACTGACATAAAACCATTGAAATTCCCTCGTTATAGTTAGTTGGACTCACTATAACTTGCGCGCCTGCAATGCACTGCTGATGACGTCACATATTACATCACTCATGACAAGGTCAGTGACATCACTCATAACATCACTGATGACACCATCCTTGTGACAGAGTGACAAATTTTTAAATGCTAATTCCTAACTATAACTGGTGTGAAACCTATGTTTTTTCTGTGAATTTCATAGGTTTTTTAAATGCTAATTCCTAACTATATAAAGGGCCTCAAACCTATGTTTTTTTCGGTGAATTTCAAAGGTTTTTTAATAGCAAATTTCTATAGCTATGAAATGTAATATTTTTTATAATGAATCCTATATTGTATATTTATGTAATACTATTTTTTTTATGTATATTGTTCATGGTTTTTTTTTTTTTGCCCTGGAGCGCTCCCGGTGCGCGTACCGGTGAGCGCCCCGTTTGTGCTATTGCCTTGAACGAAAATATCATCGTGACATATCGCGTAGCCGCATCCGCGTGATACGCATGGCGTAAGCAAACCAGGAAGCACTTGAGCGCATACGATCGCGCTACGTAAGCGCCCCGGGGCGGGCCCCGGGGCGCGTAGCGTAAGCGCGTCGGGTCATGTGACCTGAAAATAACACTTTTCATTGGTTCAAGACAGTTTTGTTTTCCAAATGATGAAAGCCCCACCTTTTTTCCTCATTCTCACTTTTTACTTTGACTGAGGAAGACCTGTTTGCAGACCTATTTGTACCTATTTGTACTGAGAAATGGCTACAGTAGCAGCAGCAGCAGGAGCATCTCAACCACCACCACCACCACCATCACAAGGACCACCACAACACCACAGTGGTGGAGAAGTAGAAAAGGAGGAGGAGGAGGAGGAGGAGGAGGAGGAGGAGGAGGAGGAGGAGGAGAGGCGGTACCTGCCTGAAGATACTACCACCTATAAGCCAAAGGAGCACATTGTCTGGGAGTTTTTTTAAAATCTCAAGGGGCCTCAAGAAAGTTAATGCGCCAAAGGTTACTTGTCTGATCTGTGACACTGTACTTTCCAGGGGGAACCCTGCCTAAAAGTATTCTTTTGGCAACAACACCATGATTCGCCACATGCAACGCCGGCACCCAAACAACTATGCTGCGCCGGCGGTCAGAGAACTGACCAGAAACCCTCCCCAATCTTCTCCCAGCACCTCCCAAAGTAAGCAACCAACTCCATCGGGTCCAGAGACAAGTGAGATGGTCCCAAACATCCAAACGCAGTTTGGAGATTTCAAAATAGTTTGCAAATTTTGTGGAAGGACAATTTGCTATGGAGAGCAAAGTATTAAACTGATTAACCGTGCTGGAGACAACCACAAGTGCAAAAACAAACCTTCATTTTTCCTGTTTTTTTTTGCTCCAGTTGAGCCGTTTACAATTCCCTGTTTTTTGTTTGTCCCCATAAAAATTACAAAAAAATATTAAATTGTTCATAAAAGCCAAAAAAAGTAAAAAAATGTTCCAAAAAACAATAAAAAAATATAAAACAACAAAAAGAATAAAAAAACAGTTCTTTTTAGAACTACCTCCAATTTATAAAAAAAATGCTACATTTTTCCCCCATGGTACGCTCCCCGTTACGCTCCCCGGTGCGCGTACCGGGCGCTCCCCCCGCGCAAATCGTTTTTTTTTTTTTTTTTACCGAGACACAAGATGGCGGCTGCTCCGGACTGTTTGGAATGTTGACAGACACCCGAGAGCCAATCAGCTTTCCGCTCGTGAACTCGCGTAGCGCGCAGGAGCGCGCCCCGGTGCGCGTACCGGGGCGCGCTTATAGATATATACATTTTTTGTTTTACCTAAATTACTCAAAATCCACTGGAGTACATATCTTGAGACATAGCAAAGGCACATCGGGCTACCAGTCCCTACAATTTTGCCAAGTTTGGTGGAAATCCATTCAGCCGTTCGGGCTAAAAGTGAGTCCAACTGCCCTATGGAAATTCACATGGGGAAAACACGTTTTGAGACCCCCCTTTTATCTCGGCCCCCGCTTGATGAATCCCCCCCCAAACATTCAGGGTAGGAGCGGAGCGCAGCGAGGCAAATTTAAGGAAAATTACAGGCAGATTCCTCAACCGGCGCTAAAGTTATTCCCAATAGAATGTTGCGGATTTCCTTTGGAAAACAATCCTAACTATAACTACCTACTGGCGACCGCCAGTAGGTAATATATATATATGTATATATGTTCAACAATGGCTCTGAAAATGAAGAAGCACTCACAGCAGGTAGGTTCCAACACCTTACTTTAATCTCGCATTTGATGGTGAAGTTTCTTCCGTATTTCAATCCTTTTCCCAACACGTTTCTGGGCTGTGTGCTCTTTCTTCAGGGGAATGAAAGCTGCTGCAGCTATTCTCAAGTCTAACAAGTGTTTTATGGCATTTCTTCTGCCTGCTTAGTAGCGTGCATCGTGGGACTTGTATTATGTAGATAACCCACAGTGGATTCCGCAGCGTGGCTCCCAGATTTGAAAGGTCACAGTGATTTATCTTGACCTCACTGTGAATAATTAAGCCCCCAGTGGGCCCCGGCATCGAAGCGTCACCTTCGTTAGTTTTTGGCACTGCTGCGCTACCTCGCACTCGAAGGTTAGTGTGCAGATGGCCCCCTTCTCCAACGGCTCCTTCCTAATTGACTGGGTGGTGCTCTTTCCAGGACAAAGCTGTTGTGTGGTTCAATGTTCAACAATGGCTCTGCAAATGAAGAAGCACTCACATCAGGTAGGTTCCAACACCTTACTTTAATCTCGCATATGATGGTGAAGTTTCGTCCGTATTTGAATCCTTTTCCCAACGCGTTTCAGAGCTGTGTGCTCTGTCTTCAGGGGAATGATAGCTGCTGCAGCCATTCTCAAGTCTCACAAGTGTTTTTTGGCAGACTCGGTTATGCGTTTTGATATTTTCACCTGCCTTGCTCACATATATATATATACTCCCGAAACGCGTCGATGTAGTTTGTCATCTTTTATTTAATAAAAGGACTTTCAACCCTACTTTGGAGTGCCGGATGATTATCTAAATGTACACGGGATAATCTTATTATATATATATATATATATATATATATATATATATATATATATATATATATATATATATATATATATATTCACTGAAAGAACCATAGGTTATAGACTATATATAGTTAGGGATAAGCATTTACAAAACCTTATTTTATTTGCACAAAACCATTGAAATTCCATATATAGTTAGTTGCACTAACTATATATCGCGGACCCGCAATCCACTGCTAATGATGTCACATATTACATCATTCATGACATGGTCAGTGACATCACTGATGACATCACTGATGACATCTCAAATGACATCACTGATGACATCACTGATAACATCACTGATGACAACACCCAGTGACTGTATGTTTCTGTAAAGTTAAAATATGTCTTACATATTGAAGAATGAGTGGATGTATAAGTGTCTGGATAAAGGATTTAGTAGGTGCATGACTGACTGTATGAGAGAATGATTAAATGTGTCTCACTGAGTGCATGGGTTAGTGATTAAAGTGTCTTAATTTGGCAATCATTATTTATGTTGTTCTGTAAATTGCTGCATGTTTAAATCAGTAGCTATATCAGTAACTATATGGGTTATTGAATGGTTGCCCAAGTATTTGTATGGGAGACTGAGTATGTGTGTGGGTGGCTGGGAGGTGTATAACTCTGTGCATAGATGTGTGAGCAGTTGATTCCCTAGGTGTATGGGTTCAAAAGTGCATGTAGAAACAGCTGTATGGACAGTTGACTGTGTGCATGAGTATATTGGTGAGTGAATGGATATCTCAGTGCTACATGTCAAAGTAAGTACATATGTAAAACACACTCCACGTGAGAGTTGACATATATAAATAACTGAACATAAGAGCCAGTAAATGTGAGAGTGGCTGTATGAATCATTGTGAACTTGTATCAAGGATTGTATAAGAGAGTAAATATGTGTTAGTATATGTTTGAATAAGTAAGGTGTGTATAACTGTATAGTTGAGGAAATGGAGATGTGATTGATTCTTTGCATGACTGACTAGGTGTGTGAGTAACTCCATGGATGTGTGACAGTCTGTGAATGCCTGTTTACACTGAGTGTATCTAAGGTTATATTAGAGTCTGAAGATGTATTATCACATAAATGATATCATCAGTGATGTAATCAGTAATGTCAAATGAGATGTCAGTGATGTCATCAGTGATGTCATTTGAGATGTCATCAGTGATGTCATTTGAGATGTCATCAGTGATGTCATCAGTGATGTCACTGACCATGTCATGAATGATGTAATATGTGACATCATTAGCAGTGGATTGCGGGTCCGCGATATATAGTTAGTGCAACTAACTATATATGGAATTTCAATGGTTTTGTGCAAATAAAATAAGGTTTTGTAAATGCTAATCCCTAACTATATATGGTCTATAACCTATGGTTTTTTCAGTGAATTTTCAAGGTTTTGTAAATGCAAATTCCTAACTATATATGGTCTATAACCTATGGTTTTTTCTGTGAATTTCATTGGTTTTTTAAAAGCTAATATCTATAGCTGTAAAATATATTCTTTATTAAGTGACGTATCACGTAGCCCGTGAGACGCCTCATGATGCATCGCATAACCGTGACGTATCGTCTCTGCAGCGCAAACCAAACCCAAAACGTAAGCGCGCCAGAACACGCTTAAAGATATATATATATTTTTTTAACCTTAATTAGACAAAATACACACGTGCACATATCACAAACGTTCAAAAAACACAATATGTCGGACTCCCGTTACGCTGCCGGTTAGCTGCCCGGTTAGCTGCCTGGTTAGCTGCCCGGTTCGCGTACCAAGACGCGTCTCTACGGCGAAAAAATCGGATTTTTTTTTTGATTTTTTTTGGCCCCGTGTGGCTTTATAATATCCCCCTCATCAATCCTAGGGGGTCAGAAGGGGTCTACCTTGCCCTCTTTCCTTCATTTCCCCCTTTGTTTTGGCCTCCTCTTGTCTCTCGATCCTACCGAGAGACAAGATGGCAGCCGCTCCGGACTGTTTACAATGTTGACAGCCAATCAGCTACTCCTCAGACTCCCGTTACACTGCCGGTTAGCTTCCCGGTTAGCTGCCCGGTTAGCTGCCCGGTTCGCGTACCATGACGCGTCTCTACGGCGAAAAAATCGGATTTTTTTTTTTTTTTGGCCCCGCGTGGCTTTATAATATCCCCCTCATCAATCCTAGGGGGTCAGAAGGGGTCTACCTTGCCCTCTTTCCTTCATTTCCCCCTTTGTTTTGGCCTCCTCTTGTCTCTCGATCCTACCGAGAGACAAGATGGCGGCCGCTCCGGACTGTTTACAATGTTGACAGCCAATCAGCTACTCCTCAGACTCCCGTTACACTGCCGGTTAGCTTCCCGGTTAGCTGCCCGGTTAGCTGCCCGGTTCGCGTACCAAGACGCGTCTCTACGGCGAAAAAAATCGCATTTTTTTTTTTTTTTTTTTGGGGCCCGTGTGGCTCTATAATATCCCCCTCATCAATCCTAGGGAGTCAGAAGGGGTCTACCTTGCCCCCTTTCCTTCATTTCCCCCTTTGTTTTGGCCTCCTCTTGTCTCTTGATCCTACCGAGAGACAAGATGGCGGCCACTCCGGACTGTTTAGAATGTTGACAGACACCGGAGAGCCAATCAGCTTCGCATCGCAAAGTTCCGTTACGCGAAAAGTACGCGAACCGGAGCGCTGCCCGGAGCGCTGTTACAGATATATATCTTGTTTTAAACGTTAATTTCTCAAAATCCACTGAAGCACATATATTGAGACCTAGCAAAGGCACATCGGGCTAACAGTCCCCACAATTTTGCCAAGTTTCGTGCAAATCCATTCAGCCGTTCGAGCTAAAAGTGAGGCCAACCGCCCTATATAAAAATGAATGGGAAAAACGCGTTTTGGGACCCCCCTTTTTTCTCGGCACCCCCTTGACGACCCCCCCCCCAAATTTTCAGGGGCTGCTCAGAAACAAAATGTGCCATTTTCCTGAAAATTTCAGCCAATTCCGTCCACAAACGCCAAAGTTATTAGACATAGAATTTTCAAAAGTTCCATAGAGAAAAAATCCTAACTATATATACCTACTGGCTATCGCCAGTAGGTAATATATATATATATATATATATATATATATATATATATATATATATATATATATATATATATATATATATATATATATATATATATATATATATATATATATATATATATATATATATATATATATATGGATATGTATATATATATATATATTGCAATCCACTGCACTGAAAGATGGTTGCTATCTTAAAATTAAACAAGCCCAACAAATTCAATAGGTCTGCCTTTAAGTAACTGAAAGGGCCTCTTTTTTGCAACTTTGTTGGTGTGATTTTCTGATCGGTTGAGTGATAAATGTAAGGTGCCAATGTGTAAATCAGTAGATAGATGAGTTCATGAATAGATGAATGGGTGAGTGAGTACCCGGATTGATGAATGAGTGAGAAGATGGGAGCATATCTGATCAGAGAAGTGAGGGCAAACCAGAGCTAGTCCAAATTGGCTTACTAACTTTATACTCATCACAAGGGAAATGTTTTTCTCGATAGACGAGATCCCACCCAATTTGACCATGTCCCTTTCCTACGCCAGGCCTGGAAACTGATCTATGTGTGCCCTTGACTAAAGCAGCACACTGAATTTTTGCAGGGGGTGGGAAAGATGGTTAAAGAGTCAATAAAAAATGTGGGTGTTTTTCAAATTCTGAAGTTTGCAGCGTGCAAAAACTATTAAGCCATGGGTGCTCAAAAACATTTTCCCGGGGGCAGAACAGTTTGGTCTTTGGTGTGACCGATGGCCGCACTAATGCCAGCACGCAAGGGCATAAAGTGGGTGTAGGGGACGTGAAGCATGTACATCTAGTGGCTAAACTCATTTGCACAATGTAAAACCAGAAAACCTGGAATGAATCCCTGCCTCCCAACTTGACCAAATTGTGTGATCCGGGGCAATGATTTTATTTCAATTTCCCTCTTTTTTTTCATTATCACATATAAGAGGACCTGACAATAAATGACTTAAGAATGCTTGCTATACAAAACCTTCTCCTGTATGTGCAATCACTAATGGCATTGTTGTCAGGATTGGGGATGGGGATGCGGATGGGAAGCATGAACACTTCTTAATTCATGTTTGAAAACCATCAAAAATACTTTGAATGCACTGCTATAATCTGATTTATGATGCTGAAATGAAATGGTTCTACAGGTTCATGAAATACACTTTTTGAATTTTGTAAAGACTATCATATTTTCACACGTTTGCTGTCTTTCAAAATGAAGGCTCTACTAAAGTTAAGAGTCTAGTTACTTCCTTTCTGTAACTGCAATTAACCTTTAAACTGTGCTTGCTTTTTGTTTAACATTTTGTGAGTGCGAGTCGAGGAAACAGCAGGCCAGTGCTGCTGTGGCCCAGGGGGTGCGCATGTAAAGGTCAGGAGGGCTGCATGCGGGCCCCGGGCCATACTTTGAGCTAAGTGAATCAAACCCTAGAGCACCAGTCCAAAGCCAAGAGAGTAGATGAACCCCTTTGTAATATTACTTCTTACTGGAGTAATATTGCCTGTGAGTAAATGTATTACCTAATTTAAATTTATATTTTATGAAAACAAAAACCGAATTTACACTTCTAAATCAACCCATTTTCACATGTAAATTGACATTATACATAGAAATGGGAGACCTGTCACCTTCAACCACAACACAATAGTTGAGACAGTGAGTTACTACACTGCACATAAGGAAAGGTTGTAGAGGCAGTTGAGCAAGGTAGTTAGCTGGTGTGTAGGAAGTTAGTAGGATGAAAGGAGTAATGTTAACAGAAAAGAAATAGCTCCTATGTTCGTTGCAATAGAATAAAATGTGTTCTTTCACCTGATTAGCTTCAGATATGTGCATTCAGAGTTTTTTAACATGGCGGACGAAAGATTTACCAATGGTTGTAAACAACATGACCCTCATGCCGATCACCTGGCACTTTTTTTTAGAACTCAGTGCTCAGGCAGGTTGGTACTGCTGCAATCTTTACTTCAGGTATATTGGGACGGATCATTTGAGAAGGCAAGAAGTTTTATTGCATTATGGGCCTTGGATTGCACTCAACGCAGTTGCCAAATGATAGGGCTACTTAAATCAAATAAGTTGACTCTCATAAGAATTGGATAATCATTGTAGTTAATCATGCGGCAAAATATCTTCACATTAGTTCAATTCAAGGTTTCACATCTACTTCACTGTAATTAGATCTCATCAAAATAATGCGACGTCGGAGTACCAATCTGTAGGATTTTCAATACTCATAATTTGTTAGTATCTTTCCAAATAACAATGCGTGCTGATAAGAATACAAGAAACCTAGCTCCCAAGGCAGAGGAAGCAAATGATTGAATCAAAGAATATGTACTGCGGCCAGAAATTGAGGAATGACTTCTAAAGACAAGGTACAACAGTGATGGATATTAACACTGGTTTGTGAAGTGAACATATAAAATTTGTTATAGGATCTCAATACAAGCACCCTAAAAGGGACAGAGAAATGTATTTTGATATATCAGGATGTATCTTTCATTTAAAAAAAATCTCCTTCTTTGTGAACCAAAACAAGATATCTCTAAAATACGACCCTTAAGCACTTGAACCAGGCGTCCCTATCATAGACCAGATTCCTAGATGAATCACAGTCATGGACGTCATTTAAAGGTTGCTAGGAGTAACAGCTGCGACCCCTGGCTTGCCTTTTGCGACCCCTGGTACTGCTTTGGCTACCCCTGGCCTCAGAGATGACAAAATCAGAACCAGGTACATAGGAGCAGCTGGCTGGCTGTTTTGGTCTTTCAGTCTCCGTGTTCAATGTTTACTACTCATTTTGTTTTTTATACACTAATAGTGAATAATAGTCTACTATTCTTTATTATTGTAATAAAAATTTGGAGCACCAGCAGCTGGAATTAGGCTTTTGCTGGCAGCTAAGGTAAGTACACAAATAATTTTAAATGTATGTTGTGTGCATGTTTTTGGGTGTGAGGCTGAGAGACTGAGTGTGGACGATTACAGCATCAACAATATTTAGCTGAAAGTTATAGCCATTAGTTTAAAATCAGGCTAATCAGTGGGTACTTTGTAAAATATTAAGTGCTGGGGTTCTCCTCAGGAAGCAGCTTCTACCAGCCCATTTCACCTATTAGCCCCACCTAAAACAAACGCCCTGAAACCCTGCAAGTGGGGAGAGGATGTGGTGTAATGAGGAGAGGATGGGGTGTAATGGCCAGAGCTGCCGAACTCGGAGTTGGGAAACCAAGTTCGAGTCTTGGAGTCGGCAACTTATTGTGATTTTTGGTAAATTACTTCATCTCTCTGTGCCAACTGAAAATGAATGTGTCCTTATCTGGTGCTCGAGCGCCGGTGTTGATGATGAAGTGCTGGTACTTAGTCCCGGAAATCACCGGCTCAAATTAAGCACTGAGGCTAATGCAACATCGATTTGGCACTGTTGCTTCACTAGATTTATTGTCAAAATGGGTGACCACACCACTTGAGAATAGATGTAGATTGTGTTCACTATATCAATAAACCTTTTGTACCTATTGTGTAGCTGTCCGTGCACCCAAGCTGAACGGAGATACTGATTATGCCCGGTATTTCTTCAGTTTGGTATAAGAAAGTGTGGATAAGCAATATTTTGTGCTTAAGGGGTAATTTTTGCTTTAGTGTCTGTTAATTCCATTTATGGATGAAAAGAAGCATCTTTTAAATAATAGTAGTCTGTATCTAGCAGTAAAGGAGATGTAGTACTTCATGTCTATTTGCTCTGAAGAATAATATTGAGCTGGCGGGGTTAGTTAGAAACATGCATTGTGGAGATTTCATTGTACAGTGTATCATATTTTAAAATTCTGTGTTGTGTAACTTGTACCTACCAAGTTTACCAGTTTTATTCGATGTTAGAGTACCAGGCATAGTAAAGGAAAGTTACACAGTGGAGAGAACTCCAACTTTATGTTCTGCTGGATTATATTTTATGAAATGTAACGCTTGAGATAGGTCAAAGTGTTTATGATTTATTACTAAAATGGTTGTTATGTTTTTTGGAATCATGTATAATGACACTATGGCTGAGATACCCGCCACCCCCTCTCAACACAATCCCCAAAAGGAGGGAAACCGGAAACAGTTCTTGAAGTTTTTGGATGTGGGGAGGGAGTGACCCTCCCCCGGCCGTATTTATTAAAACAAAAAATTAAAACATTAAACGTTTCATTTTATGTACAATTTCATTATCACATTGCGATGTTTGGCTCACCTTAACATATTCTCTAATACAGAGTTTCTCCTAGCCGAACTAGCATCCAACAAAAACATTCTCTAGAAACACTGAAATTGTACATCCTAACGTTTAAGGGCCAACGGCAAGGTCATAACCGGTGTCAAGATCCCTAACCAGACTTACCCCTCCCACTTGTGAGGGGCGACAGCACAGAGGCTTACCTCAAGTGCAACTACTAACAATTTCCCTTGACTTGACGGGGGCACTTAAGACTCGACGCCATTTAAAGGTCGTTCGAAGACTTGTGTGTGGTATCTAGAAGGTATCGTGGACCTCCCCCCATCCCACACAACTTACCGCATCTGCCGTCGCAGATGACCCTGGCCCCGGGAAATTCCCCAGGAGGGGGCTGTAACCCCTCCTACAAAGGAAGGGGCCTTGACCGCCTTTCCTTTACTTCCGGCGACCCGCCCTTAGACGGGACCGCCTCCCCACTGAGGGGCCAATGGCCACCTCTCCCGAGCGCTCCCATCCGTGTTGGGTGACGCCCACTCATAGGGATCTACCAATTAGTGCTCACCGATCATGACCTTACCGCCTACCAAAAAATAAATACGACAATTTTTATTCAAACCTACAAAAAACATTGGTCGCTACGACCGAAGGAACATGCTAAAAATGCAACACTACATCAAATCATTTTAATCGAAACAACCTACACAATATTCACCATACTCTATTATGATCAACAACAAACTGATACTTTCACAGCCTGTAAACGGAATGGAAAAACAAACTTATAAATTCACTTTATTGCACAACAACTTGCTGTCCTCAGGGGCTGGTGGGTGGGTCAAAATTGGCTCTTCGTTCTGTCCCGAGCTCACGTGTAGCGAGGAGGTGCAGCTTCGGAGCACAAGAACAAGAGGACGTCTTCTGGTCTTGCGTCTCTTTTTATCCGTCTTCAGGGCGGGCGAGAACCCGCCCCTGCCCGCCCCTAGGGCGGAGCTGGCTGCGTCGGTGTCTAGGCCAGCCCACTCTAGGGCCGGAAAAAGCGTGCCCCGGCTACGCCGCTTCGGGCATACCAGCCGAGACACGCTTCCCGCCCAAAAATGGCTTCCCGGGGGGATCGAGGCACTCCACCATACGTTCGGGGGGACCGAGTGGTCGCCCCTTTCCATATGGCTGAGATACCCGCCACCCCCTCTCAACACAATCCCCAAAAGGAGGGAAACCGGAAACAGTTCTTGAAGTTTTTGGATGTGGGGAGGGAGTGACCCTCCCCCGGCCGTATTTATTAAAACAAAAAATTAAAACATTAAACGTTTCATTTTATGTACAATTTCATTATCACATTGCGATGTTTGGCTCACCTTAACATATTCTCTAATACAGAGTTTCTCCTAGCCGAACTAGCATCCAACAAAAACATTCTCTAGAAACACTGAAATTGTACATCCTAACGTTTAAGGGCCAACGGCAAGGTCATAACCGGTGTCAAGATCCCTAACCAGACTTACCCCTCCCACTTGTGAGGGGCGACAGCACAGAGGCTTACCTCAAGTGCAACTACTAACAATTTCCCTTGACTTGACGGGGGCACTTAAGACTCGACGCCATTTAAAGGTCGTTCGAAGACTTGTGTGTGGTATCTAGAAGGTATCGTGGACCTCCCCCCATCCCACACAACTTACCGCATCTGCCGTCGCAGATGACCCTGGCCCCGGGAAATTCCCCAGGAGGGGGCTGTAACCCCTCCTACAAAGGAAGGGGCCTTGACCGCCTTTCCTTTACTTCCGGCGACCCGCCCTTAGACGGGACCGCCTCCCCACTGAGGGGCCAATGGCCACCTCTCCCGAGCGCTCCCATCCGTGTTGGGTGACGCCCACTCATAGGGATCTACCAATTAGTGCTCACCGATCATGACCTTACCGCCACAGGTCCGGATAGTTGACCGGCTATCCGGACCCCCCCACAAAACTCCTACCTAAAGGTCATGTTTTAATGATTTTAACCAGGCTAAGAAGTCTCCTATGAGTAACTCATTCCCCACCCTCGACAAATGCACACCATCCCCCAGATACATACTGTCATCATTAATACAACTATGCGAGATCGAATGCAATGTCTTGGAACGGAACAACCTACTCACTTTGTTATTCAGTTTTCTAACAGAATGATTTAAAGCAGGGATCGAGATAGCCCCCCGCCATACTTTTCGTGGGATCATATGAGACCACGCAATTATGCACCCCGGAACTCTCCTTGCTAACCAACTTACCGTGGAAAGCATAGTCTCCAGGAGAAGTCGTCTACCGGTAGTGACCAAATCATTACCCCCTAAATGCACTATGACTATGGACGGCGGTGACCTCATCCGCTCTAACAAACCCTCAAAAAATGCCTGAAACTGGTCAATACAGAGACCGCCCCTCCCGTAGAAGGACACTCTGTACCCGTATTCCCCAGGTACGTGAATCATGTCACCTGCTTTGAATACGTCCGCGGCCCGTCTCACGTATGAGTGGCCCACGACCCACACCTCCTTCCTTACAGCCGGTGATGTGCAACCGCTGGCCTGGTGTTGGGTCGACTGCACAGTCCGCCCTGCCTCGTAGGCTTGCGCAACTGAAAACAAACAAAGACAAGAGGCGTGAGTACATGATTACAGCTTCACAACATGTGCAATCGCACGTACCTCTTATAACAATTGGAGGACCAACGCCCCACACGTTTTACTTGTTCTACATTAAGACCCCTGGCTGTAGCTTCAGTGGCAGCCCCTATCCGAAAGGAATGGGTCCCAAATTCGCCCGGGTCCAAGCCCGTTGCGGCAATGGCCATTGCAAGCACCCGCTGAAACTGAAACCTCGTCAGTGGGGTGGCGTCTGCATGCCTCAACAATGTCCCCCCCCATGATGCCACCCTTCGTGCTAGGTAGTCTTCTAAGCACTGTACCGGACACATGGAGGATCCGGGGGTCCGGCGAATGATCGTGCAGTCCCCCCTCCCGTCTTGGTCGGACTTGGACCTGAGAAAGGAGACAATCATCGCATCGCCCCTGATCTGGACATGTTCCCTGCACAAGCCCCCCGACACATCCTGTTTGTTCCTTGCAACCAGCTCACTAACTCTCATAGCCCCGTGAAATGCCAGCGTAAATGCAGTCCGGAACAAACAGGTCTCGAAAGGGGACGAGCACGTGTTAGGGAGTGAGGCCAGTAACTGGGCCAACCTATCCAGACCTATCGGTCGTCTTACGTCTACTCTGCGACCCTCTAGGCGTTGCCACCCACGCAGCGCTTTTTGTACTGTAAAAGACGCTGTCGGGTCCTGGATGCCATGGGCCTTGGCAACAAAGGAAATGGCGGCACGATGCCTTTGGGCCGTAGCCACCGATTTCCCAGCCCTACGTAAAGACATCAGAAAAAGTACTACACACTCTTCCTGCCCCCACAGTCCCCCTCTCTCTGCCCCCAAAAAGGCTAAATAGGCCTGAAACGCCCCTTCATATGCCTTCCTTGTCCTGGGTGCTAGACTCTCTCCCACGAGGTGACGAAGTTCGGGGCACCGAGAGACCAGAGAGCTTCGGGGAAGGGTGCCGGCTCTGGGTCCGCTGAAGGAAGGACACCCGAGAAAGCCTGCATGTGAAAACGAGACAGTGCATCAGCAGCCTGATTCATCACCCCTGGGACATGTTTTGCTCTGAATATCACGTTCAGTTGCATACACAGTAAGACAATTTCTTTGAGCAGCCTCAAAATCAATTTACAACGGGCTGCCTGACTATTGATGCATTCTACCACGGTCATATTGTCGGACCAGAACACGACAGAATGATCTCTGAACCCGTCTGGCCATGTTCTCAGGGCCACCAGAATGGGAAATAGTTCAAGGAAAGCTATATTACCCGTCAGCCCCTTCTCGTGCCACCATAGGGGCCACTTTTGTGCAGACCATTTTGTGCCGAAGATGGCGCCAAAACCTATACTTCCTGCTGAATCTGTCCATAGCCCAAGCTCTTCGGAGGACACGGCTGGCTTGTTCCAGACGACTCGGCCATTGAAGTCCGCCAAAAATGCTAACCAAATCCGCATGTCCTGGCGGACTTCGGCCGATAATCTCGTGCGATGATGCCCCTCTCTTAAGCCAACCATTGATTGGGCAATCGAGCGGGAAAACGGGCGAGCCATTGGGATCACCCTCAAGGCAAAGTTCAACTTTCCCACTAATTGTTGCAACTGGTGCAGTGTAACCTTAGGTGCATTTAAACATACTTGGAGGGCTGTCCTGAATTTCAACACTTTGCTAGCTGGTAAACGGAAACACCCCTCCCTTGAGTCCAACTCGATCCCCAAAAACTCGAGGCAAGTCGTGGGACCCATAGTCTTACCCGGTGCCAATGGCACGCCAAAATGACCCATCAACACACAGAATTCATCTAAGGCCTGGGCACATTCGAGACTTCCGGAGGAGCCCAGGAACAAAAAGTCGTCAAGGTAGTGCATTACATTTCGAAAACCCGTTTTCTTAGTAAACACCCATTGCAGGAAAGTACTGAATTGCTCGAAATAAGCACATGATATAGAGCAACCCATTGGCATACACCTATCCATGTAAAATGACCCCTGGAACCCGAATCCCAAAAGACGCTGATCGTCTGGGTGTACCGGGAGCAACCGGAACGCTGACTCGATATCAGATTTCGCCATCAACGTCCCGGGCCCCAGGCGATTCAAGATGGCTACTGCCTCATCAAACGATGCGTAGCGCACCGAACAAACTTCCGGATCAATTGCGTTGTTCACCGAAAGACCATGTGGAGCAGACAGATTATGGATCAAACGGAACTCACCTGGGTCCCTCTTGGGGACCACCCCTAACGGAGAACAAACAAAATTCGGTACCGGGGGTACACTAAACGGGCCGGCAACCCGTCCCCGGCTAACCTCTTTCTGAATTTTCTCATGCACTACAGATGTATGTTGTAACACGGAAAGTTGATTTTTGCACATCCCTACCCCCTGAAAGTCCCCCACCGGGATGCGGAAACCATGTGAAAAACCGTTCCGCAGCACCCCGGCAGAAGTACGATCCGGGTATTCGCTGAGCCAGGGAATCATTGCCAAGGTATCAATCGGGGTTGGTAACGGCGCCCCTCGGCCAAGCTTAGACCTGTTTGGCGCCCCCCTTACCCCCATTCTCACCCGTTCTGGCTCTGCACGATGACTCAGGATGGGACGACCCACACGTACTACATTCGTGTTTGAATTTACACAACCCCGGAGGCCTGGTACATTTCCCTTTGTTAAAATTAAAACAGAAACCCTTTCTCCCTGTATTGCCTGCGGGCCTCGACTGGTCGTCGGTGCTCGTACTTGGTCGAAAGGGCGTCCCCACATTTTGGCGGGAGTAATCAATAACATTGCTCCCAACCAATGGCATTCTTAACATTCCCGATTCTTTCATTTTATCCCATGTTACAGAATCGTAACAATCCCAAGTCAAACTCTTGTTATGTTCCTTCTCTTTCCTGAACAGGTTGTCATAACAAAACCAATGGTTACCTTGATACGATGTCGAGTACCCCATAATTCGTGATTGATAAACGGGAAACTCAGGAAGCAACTCGGGCCTACGTCCCCCCAAAATCGATGTGAAAATACCCCACGCATTGCCCCAGTTGCCAATAGTCTCATTCACCTTAAAGGCGGCCATTTTTGCGCGCCAAACACTCGGATGCATTAAGTCCTTCTGACTTTTAACATGCTCCATATCATAATGGTCAACAAGCAAGGAGAAAATATTCACATACTCCCCAGACCAGATCTTTTCCTTTATAGCCAAAGGCACATGTTGTCCCAGTCTCTCTCTACCAGAGGGTGCTGACTCGTCCCTTGCAATCGGCAATGGCCGCTTACCTGAACCGGACGCGACTTCTGCCGCCTGCGGCTTGTCTTTAGCCGCCTCCCTTTTCTCACGAAGTCCTTTTATCAGCGCCTGTGCCTCGGCAGCCGCGGCGCCATCACTACTATCCCCCAACCATGCTGCTAGCTGTGCTGCCAGCTCGGGGGGCATGTCTCCCTTGGGTGTCGGGGTGACGACAACAGGGATTGGATTCCCCTCGATCGGTACTGGGGTCGGCGCCTCGAGCGGGGTAGGGGGAACCGGGACGTCTCCACCGGCTGGAACCCTTCTCGGCCTCTTAGGTCTCCCTCCAGCCGGCGCAGGGCCCGTACCCTCCTCCCCGTCCCGTTCTGCCAACCGTTTCTTTATGTCGGACACTTCTTTGCAAAGGGCCCGCACCATCTGGTCGGTCGTCATTCTCTTCGCGCCTTTCTTGGGCATCTCCCCGAGGAAGTATCTAGAAGACAAAGAAAAGGATCAAAACGCTCAAAATTGGCTCTTCGTTCTGTCCCGAGCTCACGTGTAGCGAGGAGGTGCAGCTTCGGAGCACAAGAACAAGAGGACGTCTTCTGGTCTTGCGTCTCTTTTTATCCGTCTTCAGGGCGGGCGAGAACCCGCCCCTGCCCGCCCCTAGGGCGGAGCTGGCTGCGTCGGTGTCTAGGCCAGCCCACTCTAGGGCCGGAAAAAGCGTGCCCCGGCTACGCCGCTTCGGGCATACCAGCCGAGACACGCTTCCCGCCCAAAAATGGCTTCCCGGGGGGATCGAGGCACTCCACCATACGTTCGGGGGGACCGAGTGGTCGCCCCTTTCCAATATGCTCTATGGGTAGAGACAATGTGTCATTTTATAAATCTTAGCCTAATCTGCGGTTCTATAGTTTTAGTATTATGCTAATTTTTAGATATATAAATTAATTTACATGAAAGGATGATGTGTATTTATGATATGGGATAGAATATAATTTAGATGCTCAGCGGATGGATATGAATGCACAGATAATTATATGGCACTAAGTACTATGGGTGTACTGGGGGATTTTTGGAATCCAGCAGATTTTGTATTTGCTGATGGTTTTTGTTAACTGTAACAACGTTTTACCTTACCTTAATAGTGAGTAGGTAAAAGTCATCGACAGGTAGTGTGTGACTATGAGTGAGATTGTGCCTCTGTGAGTATGAGTGAGCCAGAGTAAGTGAGAGAGACTGAGGGAGAGTAAGAGTGACAGCAAATGAATGAGAGTGAATACATGAGTAGGACTAAGTGTGAGGGTGTGTTGGAGTGAGCAATAAAAAGTGAGTGTAATTTGAGAATGAGCAACAGCAGCAATGATTGCATGTGATTGTGAATGTCACAAAATGAGTGAGTGAGATGAAGAGCAAACGTGAGTGAGTTTAAATGAATGAGGGCAAAAGAGTGAGTCAAAGTGAAAACCGGTGTGAGTGAGTGAGAATGAAGGAGTAAGAGTATGAGTGAGTGGGAAAGTATGTGTTGGGGCATAAGGGTCACCCATGGCATATAGATGCTGATGGAGCAGATTTCATCTGCAGTCAGGCATTGTTTTATTTTTGTGCTTCAGACAGACTGCATTTAAATTGAATTCACATGTGTTTTTGCAATGTAGGGAAAAGTGGCCTTTTTAGCTTTGAAGATTAATAGAATATGTTTCTCTCTTCCCAGCTCATCCCTAAATCCACTATTTCTGTCTTAAAAGTCTTTGACTTGTTGCATATTTTGATAAATATTTTCAGTTAATAACACCTCTTTTTCTTTGTTGCACATTGCACCTTTATTTTGCATGTTGTCATAAATAATAGAAAAGCTGCTTTACAATAGTAGCTTGGCTAGGTAAACATTTATAAGGGGTATTAGTATAGAGTTGGGAAACATAATGGGCTGATTTACATGAAATTAATATTATCTTTGTGTTTGTTTTATTTTGGGGCCTACCATTAAATGGCTGCCTGTGAAACCAGCAAGGCTATGGCTTGCTTTGAAAGAGAAGAGAGCATGCGCAGACTGTAGCAGCTTGACTCAAACTGCGGAAGGAGTCAAGCACAGCTTGAACTGTACATTCTTGTGATTGTGCCAATGTACCAGCTAACTAAAGTATCCGTCCTGCTGCACTGTGACAGGAAGGAAGGAACTATAGAAACATTTTCCCTAGCAATTGTTGCAAACTTATAAAATGTAGTTATTCATGTATGCTTCTTTTGTTAAAAACTGATAAAGTCAGGTTTTATAGAAAGAGTCAGGGTTGTGAGAACTCATGCCATCTTGACTGACCAATCACGTACAGGTTTTCCTGAAGTTGAAACATTTCG
This sequence comes from Lissotriton vulgaris, assembly GCF_964263255.1. Classification (NCBI taxonomy): domain Eukaryota; kingdom Metazoa; phylum Chordata; class Amphibia; order Caudata; family Salamandridae; genus Lissotriton; species Lissotriton vulgaris. The sequence continues at coordinate 1,538,333,012 of NC_141694.1, forward strand.
TGTAGTCTGCCAAAATTTTGTGTATAAATTCTGACCTCTCCGGAGGAGGGGCTGGCTTTCTTAGCTCAGCTGGCTTCTTGTTCATTTTGGCTTAGGCTTTGCTTCATTCTATGGGTTAGGTACGAGAAACGTCCCGGGAGACTGAAGGGTGGGTTTGCGTCCGAGGAGAGTCAGGGGGAGGGTTCTTGCTTCCACGTCATATTTTTGCACTGCAGGCCACATTCCTTTGAGGTCTGGTGAAGGGCGGGCTGTCTCCCTCCCTGCTTGCTCTTTAGACACAGACAGATGCAGAAGAACAGCAGCAGATAGAAAGGTTTTTTTAGATTTAGATGCTAAACTTTCAGTTATGCTTTGACTAATTAATTAGGTCTGAAAAGATGTATTTGACTTATGCATTTATTTCTCTAAATGGGATATTGTTGCAAACTATTTGATTTTTGATTAGCCTTGCAAGACTATATTTTTCTTAGAAACTCTTTAAGAGTTTTGAATGACATTTTGCGCCACATTTCTATATGTAATGCTTATATGCAGAATGTAATATGTTCTGTATTAATGCTATTTTTCCTGTTTTCCAAATTCTGTAACCTGATTGATATTTTACTAATGAATAAAGGGTCAGAGAAAAAATAACTTTTGACTAGAAAATAAAACCCTTTAAATACTCAACAACTCTCTTTATTGGCTTAAAATAATAATTGCATGTTTGACTGTTCATCTTTATTTAAAGTCTCCTGAAGGTAATATATGGTGTGAAGGGCCCAACACCTTTTGAGTGGTAAATTAGAGGTAGCATGAAGGTTTTGCATTGAGAAACTACCAGAAGAAATTACCGCTCCATCAGTTTTTGGTAATCAGAGGATGGTCATTATTGATTAGTTTGGTGATTAATGATTATTGATTTCACCATCAACTACTCAACTAATGGATCATTGACCTTAAGAGGGAAGTAAAATAATTGCCAAAGTTAGATAAATGTCCAACTCCTTATTCCTGACTCCAATGCTCAGAACCTGAAGACTGGCAAAGCAGTACTGGAAGGTGATGCAAGAAGTGGTGTGAGTATCAATAGGGTTATGAAATGTTGTTAATATGCTAGGATGTATTTTTAGAAGTGTTGAAAATATTAAGTTTTTTATTGTTGGTAACATTTTGATCATTTTGAATTGATGGTGTTATTGATTATATTGGTAATTTCATAGGACATACTTTTTTTTTGGTTATTGATTACATGTTTTAACTCTTCATGTTAAGTTAGTGTCTTGTTCTATGTTGTCTGGAACACGCAGGTATGCACACCTGTGGAATCCTGGGAAGGAATAGCGGGTGGTAAATGGAAGCCACACTGCACTGAGGTTACTCGTCTGTTGGAATAACACTGAGAAGCTGGGTAGGGCTGGCAGTGTTAAATTAGGGACTATTTTCTGTGTGAGTGATTCATAGCAAAGAGTTCGCCGGTGAAACTTTGGTCTGATATCACCTAGAAAGGGTCACACTAAAGGAGTAGCAGGTTCTTCTGAGCTTGATTGATAGCAAAAGGGTTCGCTGGTGAAACTTTGGCCTAAGATATATCCTGAAGGATAAGTCCAAAGGAGTAGCAGGTTCTTCTGAGCTTGAGTGACAGGAAAATGGTTCGCTGGTGAAACTTTGGCCTAAGATATATCCTGAAGGATAAGACCAAAGGAGTAGCAGGTTCTTCTGAGCTTGTGTGAAAGGTAAGCGGAAGGGATTTACCTGTAGTGTTTGAAGAGTAAACGGAAAGTCTTACTTTGTGAAGGGTAAGCGGAATGTGTTACTCGCAGTGAATATAAATCTATCCTTTATTTAGCACAACAGACAGAGTAGCGAATGTATTTATATTGTTACTAATAGAATTATTGATTAAGAAAATATTGCAGTAAGATTTTGTGGAGGGTCAGTAGTAGGAGTAAAACTGACTAAAATTGAGACTGACAGCTTTGGAAAAAAGAAATTGCATTGAACTATTGCAAAAATGAAATTGTTTGAAGGTTTAAAGAAGTTGTTAGGAAATAAAGTGAAAAATTCGTTTTTTATTGGTGATGCTCCTGAAGGAACACCTGTGCATTTTATGTCTACCAATTTGGGACAAAACACATGTATGTGGGTTCACCAATGGTGCAAGATTACTGAAAAAGAGGGTGTTTTTAGCTTTCCAAAAGATGGTACTTTTGAATTGCAAATTATTGACAAATTAAGGGAAGTCCTATGTGAAATAAAGACACCATCTAAAGCTGCACAATTTGAGGCCTTAAGCATATGGGAAAAGGTAGCAAGAGAGAAAGCAAGTGAGGATGAAAAGGTAAAGCACCAAATACAGGAGAAGAGAATTAATGATGATAAAGAGCTTAAAATAAATGATGATTCAGGGGATAAAATAATGGATGAATTGTTAACTGAGTGTCCACCACTTTATGTGGTTCCCATTAAAAATACTGACAATAGTGTACCAGTAAGCACTACAGTGGCCACAGCTTCTGTTGAACAGAGAAAAACACAGATTGAGAAAACGGTGCAGACATTTTATATTGACCCATTACCTGTTGATTCAGCACTGACAGTGATACCTCCAGGTGTTACTGATTCAAATGTGCCTGATTCAGTCCAAGAATTGCTAACTGCAGATGCACAGATAATGCATAGAAAAATTATGACTGTCCCAATTAATATGGTCCCTACTGAAAACGTTCAAAGAGCTGCAGAAGGAATGACTATGGCAGGGTTTATTTCAGAAACTCAGAATTCACAGGTTATTGAACATAAATTTCCCCAAGCACTAAAAGGTGAGGGACAAATGGCCTTTACAACATCTACAGCTCAGGATAAAATAAATATATTTGAAAATGGGATTTCTCAAACCTGCTTTGAGGAAGCAGCAGTGATTAAAAAGATTGAAAACATGGGAGAACATATTAACACAGGCCCTGAAAAAGAGAGACAGCTTAGTGTTTTAAATTCAGCACTTGAACATGGAGAAAATAACAGTCCATGCTGTTTAAATAATGAAAATGTGAACCAGTGTCAGGAAAAATAATTAATTTCCCTGAGTAAGGAAATAGTTGCATGTGCATTAACTACACATAATGGCCTGACAGATTTAGCTCAAAATTATTAAATTGATGGTTCAGGAAATTTTCCATCTCAGAAAAGTTTTAGGGTACATATGGATGATGAAGCAAATGAGAAAATGTGTTCTTCAGGAATGCAATTGCACATTGCAGAGATAAAGTATATTTTTTAATGCAATGGGTTTGAGAAATCAGGAGACAAATGGGAAAGAAAACATGAGAAGAAAAAGAAACCACCAGACCTAGCAAGGAAATGGATAAGGAAAAGAAGCCACCAGATTTAGTTGAGAAAAATAATAAGCAGAATGAGGGAGAAGCTTTTGCTTACTCATTGAGAGAAATAGTGGGAGAAGTGCATGTTCCTATGCCACAAAATAAAAGTGAACTTGCAGCATTTCTGAACACATTCCCACAATTGTGAGACAGAATTATGCTGTGGTACCCAAATGTTGATGGATTTGTTGAGATTTTAAAAGAGCTGTGCATTAATTTGGAAATGTTCTTTTACATTGCCATGCAGAATAAAATGTGGTTGGAATCTAAAGTTGTTCAAGTGCCAGGTGAGGAGACAATGAAAAGGGTTTGCATGAATGCACCATCATTTTCTGTTGATATGAAGGAAAACATAGCAGAGATTACTTTCCTGAAGAGTGGAGTACCAGCAAAGGATGTTGATTGGGTACAGATTAAAATAACACAGGATAGAAGTAAAGGTGTTTTGGTTTGTGAAAATTCAGGTATGGATGTTGTGCTGCTGGAAAATGTGTCCTTTTGCCATCTTTATAGCAGATTTGAGCATTGGAAGAAGAAAAATAAATTTAAACATGATGCACAAAAACATGGAGAAATGCAGATGCACAATATACCAGCTAAGCAAATGCAAATGTCAGTTCAGAAACAGGTACCTATGGCAGGAATTTTCCAAGCAAAGATGGTCCCACAAAATATGGAAAAAACTCAAATTAATTTAAATAAGGTGTTCAGAGCGAGAGTGAATTATTTCCAGAGACAAAATCAGAACCCAGTCCAACAGGTTGCTGTGTTTGAAAATGAGAATTTTAACACTCACAATTTTGAATTTACCAAGTCCATTGTGAAGGCAGTGGAAAGTCCAGATTTAAATGCAGGAGTTTTAAAGAAAGAAATTACAAACCCAGTTTTAGAAGAATTTGAACCAAAATTAGGCCCATTTGAGGAAGATTGCAAAACTGTTGTCTGTGATTCAGGCCTAGCAGGAAAACAATTGTTTTGCAAATTAAACAGCAAAGAATACTGTACATCAGATAATGTTAATTTTCAGATTCCTGATGAGGATGTACATTTTAAAATGGCCCAACAAGAAACATCTGTAGCATTATTTTCAGAAAAGACAGTTGAAAAATTACCTTCTGCTTTGGAAAAAATAATAAACATAGAAATAAGAGAGTTCACAGAGAAGGATGCCAGATTAATAAAATGTGCAGAACAGATCTTATTAAAATTAGAACCAAATGACATGTATTCAGGAACACCATCAGCTGCAGAAATGTTACCAATAAAAGCATTTTTGATGGAATTGATTGGAAGTTTGTGAAACTTTCTGATCACAGGCTCACAGAAAATAAATGAAAAGAACAGAATAGTACAGGAGATTAAAAGCATAATTTTTCCATGTTGCCCTGTGGTACCGAATCCAGCCAATATATTTTTTCACATTCCATGTGCTGAAGAATGGCTTATTTTTATTGATTTTTGCCAAGTTCATGTGACAGTGCCATTGCATGAGAATAGTAAGAAGTACTGTCAAAAAGAAGATGAATGCCTGGGACACAAAATTGGAAAGGGAGGTAGAAAGGTGTCACCAGAAAGGGTGGAAATAATTTCCAAGATAAATCCACCTCAAATAAAGAAAGAAGTCAGGACATTTTTGGGAATGGTTAGCTGCTGTAGAGAGTGGTTACTAAACCTTTCCCTAGTGGCTAAGCCTTTACTGAGGCTGACACATGAGGATGTGTCTGATCCGCTTCCATTGGACAACAATTACACAAAACCATTCCTAGAGTTGAAAGAAAAAAAATGTTGCGCCCCAGCACTAGGAATGAAAGTTTATTTGAAAGAAAATACACCAATTTGCAGTGAGAGGGAGGGTTGCACTCTCTCATTGCCTATTGAAAAAGATGAATGTTTTCAAAGGTCTGTGATGTATTGCCCAATGACCTTTGACCCTAACTTGACAAAAATGTCAGCAAATGAAGTGGATTGTGATGAAACTGAATACGAGTGTCTAAATATCATGAAAATATGCATAACGCCAAAATCAGACTTTAAGGATGAACGCCCGAGTCAGCCCAACAATGTCCATTTTGTAGATGGCCCATGTTTGAAAGGTGACACATTAAAAGCAGCAGCACATGCTGTGCTTCTTATACATTATGTTGTCAAAGCTTCATGGCTTTTAGTAGATACCCCAGCCCAAAATTCGAAATTGATTGCCCTTACTATAACATGCAGTATATCTGCTCAAATGGGAGTCCCTGTTGTCATGGGAGAGAGAAATGCTAATTCAGTTGCACAAATGTGTGTTTTGATAGCATGTACATTCTATGGAATCTTCACAGATGAATTAAAAGAGGCTCAAGAAAATGTTTTTGAAGCAGCACTACAGGGTTGTATCAGAACTGTTTTTGAGAAAAGTGACAACTGCATAGTGGCAAATGTGTTATTGCAAAGACTGATGCCCAGGTATAGATTGCCAGTTTCTCTGAAATCATATCATAATGTGGTCTCAAAGATAATGAGTGCAGAACGGTATACACCCGTTACAACGCAACTTTTACTCCGCACTACCATTACAACGCAGGCATTACAACGCATGACATTACAACGCATTGCGCTGGGGGGCGCTCTAGGATAAGAGGTAAGTTTAATTTACTATCCAACACCTTCCCTAGGGTCCACGGGGACTGGAGTTAGAATAGTAAATTATACTTACCACTATCCAGCACCTCAAAGCGCTATGCGTTGTAATGGTATGCGTTGTAAAAACCGCGTTGTAATGGTATGCGGAGTAAAAGTATGCGTTGTAACGACATACATCCGTGCAGAACAACAGATTGGACAAGGAATGGATTGTAGCTATCTGCCTGAAGTGTCAAGCATAATAAAGCAACACAATGGCAGCAATGAGTTACCTTTTGCAAAAGACTGTGTTTCAGCAACACCAACGTGGCTTGAAAATGCATATGCAAGTGCACTTGTGGAAAACAATGATGTGAACACTAGCCATGGCTGTGTAGGTCTGGTTGATGTACAGTGTGCAGTTTCTCACCAGAATGCAGCTGCTACACAAGATCTGCATAATGGATGGTGCAACGGCTTTGATCTGAGAGATGCTGTGGTGAAACATCTGAATCTGATCAAAGTGAAAATAAGAGTGAAAGGCATTGGTTGAAAAAGTGCAAGAGATTGACGGTGCTCTGTCCGAGTTTCTCAGCACCTAAGTAGTCTAATTTGCATTGAAAAGGTAGAGAATGCCACACTGTATGAGCCATTCTGATGGCAAGTTGATGATAAAGAGCAAATAAATGCTGACACTGTCCTGTTGAATTCCTTTTTTATTATTTTAGTTACTTATTTTAAAGAAGACTAACTGTTCCAAGAAGCTACTTACAGAACTCTGCACTAAAACATTTGAGCCTGGCTATGTATGATCTGATTACAGATAGAAGTGTTTTTGCCTTAGAACTAGAAGTAAAGTTGTTATATGCTCAGCTTTTGCAATTTAAAAAAAATAAAATAAAAAAATGTCACTTTTGAAATTAAATATGTTTGATGAATTATAAATCATTTTATTATGATTTGAATCATCAGAAGGGTGGATTGATGGAGCAGATTTCATCTGCAGTCAGGCATTGTTTTATTTTTGTGCTTCAGACAGACTGCATTTAAATTGAATTAACATGTGTTTTTGCAATGCAGAGAAAAGTGGCCTTTTTAGCTTTGAAGGTTAATAAAATATGTTTCTCTCTTCCCAGCTCATCCCTTGTAATATAAATACACTATTCCTGTCTTAAAAGACTTTGACTTGATGCATATTTTGATAAATATTTTCAGTTATTAACACCTCTTTTTCTTTGTTGCACATTGCACCTTTATTTTGCATGTTGTCATAAATAATAGAAAAGCTGATTTACACTAGTAGCCTGGCTAGTTAAACATTTATAAGGGGTATTAGTATAGAGTTGGGAAACATAATGGGCTGATTTACATGAAATTAATATTATCTTTGTGTTTGTTTTATTTTGGGGCCTACCATTAAATGGCTGCCTGTGAAACCAGCAAGGCTATGGCTTGCTTTGAAAGAGAAGAGAGCATGCGCAGACTGTGGCAGCTTGACTTAAACTGCGGAAGGAGTCAAGGACAGCTTGAACTGTACATTCTTGTGATTGTGCCAATGTACCAGCTAACTAAAGTATCCGTCCTGCTGCACTGTGACAGGAAGGAAGGAACTATAGAAACATTTTCCCTAGCAATTGTTGCAAACTAATAAAATGTAGTTATTCATGTATGCTTCTTTTGTTAAAACTGATAAAGTCAGGTTTTTAGAATGAGTCAGGGTTGTGAGAACTCATGCCATCATGACTGACCAATCACGTACAGGATTTCCTGAAGTTGAAACATTTTGTGAAGTCTGCCAAAATTTTGTGTATAAATTCTGACCTCTCCGGAGGAGGGGCTGGCTTTCTTAGCTCAGCTGGCTTCTTGCTCATTTTGGCTTAGGCTTTGCTTCATTCTATGGGTTAGGTACGAGAAATGTCCCGGGAGACTGAAGGGCGGGTTTGCGTCCGAGGAGAGTCAGGGGGAGGGTTCTTGCTTCCACATCATATTTTTGCACTGCAGGCCACATTCCTTTGAGGTCTGGTGAAGGGCGGGCTGTCTCCCTCCCTGCTTGCTCTTTAGACACAGACAGATGCAGAAGAACAGCAGCAGATAGAAAGGTTTTTTTAGATTTAGATGCTAAACTTTCAGTTATGCTTTGACTAATTAATTAGGTCTGAAAAGATGTATTTGACTTATGCATTTATTTCTCTAAATGGGATATTGTTGCAAACTATTTGATTTTTGATTAGCCTTGCAAGACTATATTTTTCTTAGAAACTCTTTAAGAGTTTTGAATGACATTTTGCGCCACATTTCTATATGTAATGCTTATATGCAGACAGTAATATGTTCTGTATTAATGCTATTTTTCCTGTTTTCCAAATTCTGTAACCTGATTGATATTTTAATAATGAATAAAGGGTCAGAGAAAAAATAACTTTTGACTAGAAAATAAAACCCTTTAAATACTCAAAACTCTCTTTATTGGCTTAAAATAATAATTACATTTTTGACTGTTCATCTTTATTTAAAGTCTCCTGAAGGTAATACATGGTGTGAAGGGCCCAACACCTTTTTAGCGGTAAATTAGAGGTAGCATGAAGGTTTTGCATTCAGAAACTACCAGAAGAAATTACCGCTCCATCAGATGCCACTAATTGCAACATTCTGGCACAGGCATATTCCATGTAATTTTTGACATGTGGGCATCCATGACATGTGAGAAGTATCCATGGCAAAATGCTTTCCTGGCGTAATTGAGGTAATGTTTGACATATAGAGCGCACTTTGAAAAATGGGGTGAAATCCTGAGAAGCATCAGGTTTCGTTGGCTCGGCATACAATGAAAGGGATGGAATATTTAATGAGAGCCCTTTCAGAGCACGTGGAGGTGTTTTGATTTAATGTATGTATTTATAAAACACAACCTTCACTTCGGAAGGACCATCTTGGCACTATGCAGAGATAAGCAGGAGGATCAGACCGTTATAGATTACACCAAAGAAAGACAGAGTGAGTCAGGAGCTGTGAAAATCCAGGCCTTAAGAGCGAGCCCTCCTAAAGAGTGTTTCTGACCCCAACAGTCTTAGCTGTATGGGCAATAGGTTCCATTCTCTTGTTACTTTTTTTGTTTACCACAGATTTTCCTTCTCTAGATTTATGTCTAAACAGGGGGTGGGGGTGGGGGTGGGGAGTGGGAGGGGATGTTTAAACAGATTGGCTGAGGAGGATCTGAGTGTTACCGGGAGTACGATAGTGTATACAGTAGAGGTCGGTGGTGTGAGTAGCTGCGGGTGGTGATGTGGGGAGGGGGAGGGGCAGGCTGGAGGGTAGTAATCTATGGATTACGGAGGATTAGAGGTAAGTAAACATATAAATAAATAAAATGAATTTCATTGCATGCACTGCATCGCATTTGGGGATGCAGTGCACGCAACAAAATTCGTTTTATTTATTTATATGTTTACTTACCTGTAGATCTCCGTAACCGATAGATTACTACTCCCACCCTGCCTCTCCCCCTCCCCACATCACCACCCGGCAGCTACTCCCACCACCGACCGCTACTGAGTGTGTAAACTTAGCGGTTTAGTATGATGGCCCTGATTTCCTGAACGCTCTAAAGGTAATTAAAAGGAGCAAAAAAACATTTTGAACTCTCCTGTTCATGCAGCACAGTGTAGCAACTTAACTTTCTGCACTGTAATGTATGATTTATTTTCAAAGCTGGGACATGGTTTCTAAAACAGAAATTTGTCCATGTTGGTTTGCTATAATAATCATGATGTTTTTATTAAACTTCAGCAACAAATCATTGTGCTGTAATCAAGGATAAGATCACGTTCTGCGAAGAGGTGTGGTCATAGGTCATATGATGTCGCTTCCTGTGATGTCATTAAGGTCAAAGAATGTGTGATGTTATTTCCGCTGCCCCAGGCTTTTTGGTGAATGGAATCGAAGAATTAATACAAGTGAACACCTACAATACCTAAGTTACATTTTTATCAAAGACACATTACCATATCTTCCCTTTTCGTTTACTGCCAATCTTGAACATGGAACATTCACGACTAGAGTACAAGCCCTGTTTGTATATTGTACAGATAATGTGCGGTCCATATGACACCTCGAACAGAAGGATACTTTTAACAAGAATTGAATTAATTGATATGTCAACTAATATCTTGAGTACAGATTCTATGTACTCCTACACTATTTACCACACATTTTCAGAAAATTACAAGCTGATATTTGTAAACAAAATTAACATTTACTATAAATACATGCTGTCATTTTGTAGAATGTATGAGTATTTAATCAAAATAAAAACTGATGTTTAGAAACAATTTTGAAAATGTATAGAAAAATACAAACTAATAATATTTGAGGCATAGTATAGTTTTAAGAAGATAAAAACTGATGTTGGGGATGAAGTGGGTTTGCATACTTAAAATTTCAAGCTGATATTTGGGGACGGACATCAGGGTATTTTCAGAAACTGAAAATTTGATGGCTGGGGAAAATGAGTGTATCACCTAGTACCAATGTAGTGAATGTAGTGAACAACTTGACTGCATTATGTCAAATTTCAAAGTGCTATTTATGATAATTATGAATTTACAAAAGTAATAAATCTAGTATATATATATATATATATATATACATATCAAGTGAAAGATTACTTGCTGATATTTGTTCAGAAAATGTTCGCCTATATCAAGGGTGATGTTTGAAGATAGCAGTTTATGTTATATTACAGATGAGTTAGAGTATACTTATTAAAATTACTTTGATATTTGTGAGAAGATGTTGTATTTCCAAGACTCTCTCAACTGATACCTTAGTGGTTATTCATATTGATTATGGCATAATGTCATACACATTCTTGCCGCTCTGGTGGTTACTTCATGTGTCAGGTGGATGCATTTTTCAATCTGTTTTGCCATTTTTTTAAGTTAATAACAACACTTTTCCTTTATGGTGTAAACTAAGAGATGTGAAACATCTGTGCAGTCTATCTTATCTTATGTATAGCACTGATCCCTAAACCCTGAGACTGCAAGACATCTCTCTGCTTATATTTCCGTCTCCTATCCCTTCCATATTGAATATGATTCATATTGTGTGAAATATAATGTACTACTCTGCCTGCCCATAGACTCCACTGGGGGTGGAAACAATTCACGATTTGTGCCCATTTTATAAGGAAATGGTTGTTTTATGGAAAAACACCCTCAGTCCTTTTTGTGCAACACAGGACATATAGTTGCCCACTGCATGTTTCAAAGTTTTAGCAATCACTACACGCCCAATGAAATGCGTTTTCAAAAACGAGTAAGGAATTCTACTACAGTATACAGTAAATTTGATAGCCTTCATAGAATTCTGGACATTCTATTTCACTTGGCAATAAGTAAGCTATATGTAAGCACTTATACCTAAATGTAGACATCTTGTTGATTCACTAGGAACATTTTATTATGAAATGTAATAGCGCACCGTAAATTAAAAGACCAATGTTAGAGTGTGATGTGTATCTCGAAGAAAGTGGAAGATGAAGAGCAGCATTTAACTCTATAGCAGGTTTGTAGTTTTACATTTTTAGCTCTGTATGGGCTGGATGTAGGTAAGTATATTTTACTGATTCATAAATACCGAATTTTACCGATTCGGTATTTATGAATCGGTAAAATAGAAGGGGGGAGATGTAGGTGAATTTGGTAATTGAATTACCGATTCTGTAACAATCGGTAATGCCCATTGATTCCTATGGGCTTTGAAGCCCATAGGAATCAATGGGCATTACCGAATCGGTATTTACCGATTTGGTAAATACTGATTCCAGCAAGGGTGCAGGGGGTGTCACTTTGACACCCTCTAGCACCCCAAATACTGGCATGTGTGCCATGTGGCACACAGACATGCCCTAAGGGCATGTCTGTCTGTCACATGGCATAGGTGTGCATGCACAAATGTGCATGCACAACTGGATTGAGTATTTTACCACCCAATTGGATTGGGTGGTAAAATACCGAATCTGTAGGCCCATTGGGACTCACCTACATCAGGAAGTTACAGAATCGGTAAAAATACTTATTCGGTATTTTACCGATTCGGTAAATTTACCGAATCAGTAAAACATGCCCCCTACATGCCAATTACTAAACACCGGTCGGTAACGGCCGTATTCGGCTGTTGCCAACCGGTATTTTGGCTCCTACATCTGGCCCTATATGTTACTGTGGAAAGATGTTGTGGCCTAATGTCTAGAGCGGGCAACAGAAAAGCTGAGGAACAGGGTTTGAGTCTCGGCAGGGATGCTCAATATCCCCTGATTCCGGGCAAATCACTTAATCTCCCTGTGCCTAACAAAAAATAATGTGTCCCTCTGTAACACAATTGGTGCTAATAGACAGCACTCTGATACCTTCTGGTTGATTTTGCGCTACATCATTTTTTTTTAAAGTACAACTAATATATATACATATATATATGTATATATATATATATATGTATATATATATATATATATATATACACACATATAATATGTTAAGGAAGAACAACAATACATTTTTTTAAAATGTATCCTTCTTATAAATGCACAGACAATGTAAGATCAATTGCGCATTTAAACATGGATAGTTAGATGGAGATAAGACATCTACATGTAATGGCATGGTGATGCCTCTGCACAACAATGAAAAGGGTTTCCCATTTTAATGTAGCTGTGAGAGTCATGGCCTAGAAACAATTAGTGGTGATGCCTCTACTGCTTCCTCCATCTCCGCCAATGCCTGTGTACTTTCATACTGGTAGAAGACATACCATTAGTTACTGGTACTACCATACACTCCTGAGTGTATGTGTTTGAAAGGTTCAGTGACATTATTATCTGGGAAGATCCCTGAAATCCGGTAAACTCTCCCCAAGGGCATCTACATGCCTTCATGTGAATGCTGGGGTTGGCTATACTAGAAACAGCCTTACTTACAATTAATTAAAATAGTAATGATCTGGACCTTTAGGCATCACTCATAACCTATTGAACATCTCCAGAATATCTTGTACCTTATGAGGTTGACATTACTTTAGAGTTCAAAGATTCAGAATTTGATCTTGGCTGACACTCACAAAAATCACCTGGCCTTCAGAAAGAAGCTGCTCATGCATCTCTTTATTTTTCAGTTGAAATTGTAAATGAAGTAAAGTAAAATGAGTTGTCAGTAATATTAAAAAAACACGTTTCACACACCCTGTTTCGAGTGCTTACGCTCTAATAGTAAAGATCAGATTTTGAGTTTTGTGGCTATGTACTCCATCACAGATTACAGGTATATCAGACCCTAAAGTGCATGTAATAAGGTTGATGGGCTACTCATCACGTTTGATGGAGTACACTTCTACCAAAACCTGAATCAGGCCCTACATTTTCTATTTAGTTTCTGGTAATCTTCAGGTCTGAAATCCAGGAATATGTCAGTGTACTACCAAGTCACAGAAACATCTTTGTGAATCAGTGTTAGAAATGGTATTCCTGGTTGGATGAGGTTTGCACCCATCCCTGGCAGGAACCACAACACTAGTCAGGGTAAGCTAGATACACACCAAAAGATAACCTATGTTCACCCTCTGATAGTTGGCACAGAGCAGTCAGGCTTATCTAAACAGGTAACGTGTAAAGTATTTGTCCAGCACACACATACACACACACACACACACACACACACACACACACACACACACACACACACAGACACACACAGTAATACAATAAATACAATAGAAGAAGAATCCACACAGATTAGACAGGCAGATGATATTTGTCTGAGCACAATAAGACCAAAGTGACACTAATCTAAGTAGTAGAATTCGAAGTATACATTTTTTAAGATTAAATGCAGAAACAGGGATCAGAAGTTACTAGCAGTCAAAAGGTTACTTGAGGTCACTAGGGATTAGTTCAAATTTGGGTGACCGCAAGGGAGGGCAAGCCCGCTACAGGTTCCAGGCAGGGCCCACTGAGAAAGTACCCTGGATGGAGCAAAGCATTGACAGTGAGGGCATGATGTGTCAATCTTTTTCATGGAGTCAGGTTGTTGCGTTGTCATCGAGCTTCACCCAGGTGAACGCAAAGTGTTGTTGTCAAGCCACATAGGGCATCGTCATCAGGCCATGCAGGCTGTGGAACCACTGTTGTCGAACAGCTTCTATGCCAGTGTTGAAGGGTGATGCATTAGTTCCAATCAGCGCAAAGGTGATGATACATTGATTTTGCAGCAAAACAGCTGTCAAACTCACTTCTGAGGCCCAGTACTTGGAGAGGGCACCTTAGGCAAGGGTAGGGCTCACAAAAGGCAGAGTCCAGCAGCACCAGCAGGATTTCAGGAAATCTTTTGTGTCGATGACACTTCAGAAAACAGGAGGCAAGCCAGCCATCCCCTGGAGATCACTTGGAGGGAAGGCAGAGTCCAGCTCTCCTTCCGCAGAGTCAGGAAGCAGGAGGAAGCAGGGCAATAAACAGAAAAGCAGTTCATCTAGAAACGCAAGCCAGTTGAGTCCTTTAAGAAGCACAGCAGTCTTTCCCCCAAAGGGTTAGTTCAAGATCCTGAAGTTTCTGATTTTAGGGGATCGGAGACCCAGTACTTATATGCAAAAGTTCATTTGATGAAGAGGGTGACTTCAAAGCACTCATCACCAGCAAATTGGACTACGGAAACACTCTGTATGCCAGAATCAACCAAAAACTCCTCGCAAACTCCAGACAGTGCAGAATGCCACAGCCAGACTCATCCTCAACATCCCATGAGGTTCACTGATGAAATATTGATAACAAAAATATTGATGTTCAAAATATCAAAAAAAATATATAGACTACATAAATATATACTTCCATACCTACACAGGTAAGTACCAAAATATCAAATCAAAACTATGGATGTAAAAAATATAGATGTGAAAAATATCGATTTAAATATATAAATAAAATAAATATATTAAATATTAATATTAATTTTAATAAACTAAATTAAATGTAATATACAGTTTAACAAAATATAACAAATAAACGTAATTAAAGGAAGATAAACACACAAAGATAATAATTTATTCATATATATGTACTTTAAAATAATTAACTTTTATCTTTAATTTATTTTAGCACTTTAAAATTATATAAAAATGATATATATATATATATCAATAATTAAAAATATAAAAAAAATCTATAATAAATTAAAACATTAAACTATTAAAAAATATTGGGGCACATGCATCATTGTAAATATCAGTTGCAAAGGGGCAGATTCTGTGAATCTGCCCCTTTGCGACCAGTATTTTTGCATTTGGGATCCATCAACCCAAATGCAATCCTGCAATTTAGGTAATCGCAAATTTTGTGATTACCTAAATTGTGAATGCATTTAGGGAATTGCAAATTGCGATTCCCTAAATGCAATGCACTTTAAAATTGTGATTTCACAATTTGGGATTGCAAATTACCATCAAATTAAAGTTGATGGTAACTTGCAAAAACTTTGAAAATGCAGAAAAGTACATTTTTCAAAATGCCATACTGCACACACACATGCCCTTGGGGCATGTGTGTGTACAGCACCTGATCATATGCAAATTTCAGGAGTGCATCAGAGAGGCATTTTGGCCCTCTTGCACCCTTGAAATTGCATGTGCAATTTGCGATTACATATTTGGTGCTCACAAATTGCGCATGCAATTCCCATTAATTCCTATTAGCCTTAGGCCTATAGGAATGAATGGGAAGCGATTCCATAATTGTGAATCGCAATTTGCAATTAGCAATTAAGGAATATGTAGGAATCGCTACTATTTTAGCGAAACCTATATGCATGGGAAATTGCATTCCTTAAAAAAAATAGAATGTAGCTGGTCCACCAGCGATGCACCCTCGGCGGACCACCTTGCAGTTTGGTCTCAGACTTCTGTCAGTCTCCAATCAAAAGTCCTTGAAACATTTTTAAGGCCCAGCTTTTAGGGTTAGAATGGAGGAATACACTTTGTCACTTACCTAAGGGCCCCAGGACCTTAGAAACATCACTTAGAGGCCAGGACTCCCCCCATTATATGCCACTACCAGCCACCACCAGAATCCATGGCAGATAGAGTTGGAACTGCTCAGCTGGGCTCTTCGGGGAAGTGCTTCTTGTGGGTTTTGCATCCCTGAGACTTAAAAGGAGGTCAGCCAACAGACCCTTTGAGTCCACTTCTCCCTCCGGGGTACAAGTGAGAGCAAGTCCATCCTTTAGGGTTCACCTCACTGATCACAACAGTAAGTGCAATCCTTCTTCTGTCTTCAAAGGTCCAAGGGTGTTCTGAAGAAGATACTTAGGTTGCCACATTTATTCCCAGTGCCAGCCTGTGGGTGGGGGAAACTGCTGACCACTCCCTAACCAATGGGTAAAAGTTCCAAGGAGTGACCCTACCTACTTTTGCATCACTTCTTTTTTTTGTTAGCTATCCCACAGTGCCCCTCTCAGTCTAAAACCAACATTGCAGAACCATTCTTTCCTGTGCAGAGTTCCCCAGGGTGTGGCAATGATGATGAGCCTTTTGTGGCCCTCCAAACTATTTCTGGATAGGCTGACTATGAAGACAAAAGGGAGGCATGCTTAGGTGTGAACTACATCTGCCAGTGACAGAGTGGGTATATTTTAAAGCTTAGGAAGTAGATGGGCACAGTCTTCAGGCCATCCTGCTCAGGGAGAAAAAAAAAACTCCCCACACCCAACCCCTTGGCCCACTATCACCCTAGGGAGCCACCAACAATCAGCACATTTGGCTTAGGCAGAAACATGATAACTATCTAAAAGTCTAATTTCAAAATAGAAATAAAAAATCTGACTTGACCATTAAGTTGGTCAGAATTAAAATGGGTCCTTGAATCCTGTTTCTAGCTACTCCCAAGTCAAGCATTATAATGTGGTTTAGTATAACTCAGTGCTTTCCTATGGCAGAGCCAGACTTGCAACAGTGAACAACATATGAATGTTCTTCTTTTTAAACATCATGCACTGTGCCCTACTGGCATCGAGGGCCTAGCTTAGAGGCTAACTCATAAATATCAAAAAGAAATGTTTAGGCCTGGAAAAAGTTTTATTTTACCAGGTTGAATTGGCCGTTTTGGTTTTAAAACTGCAGACCCAGTATGCAGGAGCAGGCCTGGAATCATGCTTTGAAATGTCACTTTAGTGGTTGCACAAAACTTGCTGCAGTCCACTTCTGACATTTAACCTACAGTCTCTGGGTACATATTGAATCAGAGACCTATAGGTAAGTTAAATGAGCCAATCAAGAGTATAGTCAAATTCGACATGTTTAGAGGTCAGGGCACATGCAGAAAACAAAAATCAGCATCCATCAAAAATTGGAGGTACTTATGCCAAAAACATGCATTCAATCAAGTTTACATGTCAAATCACATGTCGAATCTAATACATAAAAATCGTTATTACCAGCCTAGGGTTGTATATTGGTGCTCTACTCCATACTTCTGCACGCTGCTAACAATTCTCTGCACCCATAATGGTAACGCTGGTCTGGGGTGCTTAAGCATTAAACAGAAGAGAAACAGTGGTCAACCCTTTGGAGAGACATTATGACTAATATACATAGCTCAACAGGGAGAGAAACTCACTATAAGATAGTTTATGATTGTATCTCTACTCCACTAAATTGAAGACATTCTCCAAATGTCAAACCTCTGCTGGGAGGGGATGTGGATTGCTGGGGGATGTTAGACATATTTGGTCGGTCCGCCCATTCGTTATATCTTTCTGTGCTGAATTTTTGGCAGCAATGAAAATGATATATTGTTTATCCACTTCCAATGTACACTGATTTCGTACTGCTTGGACTAATGGACCCTGAATTACAATATCAAACAAAGGCAGGCAAAATATTGATGTGGAGAGCTGGGGTACATCTAAGTCCACCATAGATGCGAGTTGGAAGAAAATTTCTATTTGAGTTTGTGGGGTATTATGGCAAAGGAGTACCTACCAAACACTCTCAGTATTTCCCATACGCCTTTGAATCCATCTGGGGTCCCCTACATGCACATCTGTCATGTGGATTACCTTTAGCTGCTTGCCCAGTCAGACTGGGAGCCCTAAACTTGCTTCGCTAGAAATTCAACCATATTAATGCCGCTGGAAGAGTGCATGGTGCTGCCTGGGCTAGCCCTGCCTTATTAACTGCAGAAGGGGGCTCTGGAACGGTTGGGGACTTTGGTATGACCGCCCAGCCCTACAATGTATTTAAGGAGGCAATGGCCTGGCCGATACGTTACCACTAGATGAACACGATTGGGTTTCTTACTGTTGTTCACTTTCATCTTTTGTATTTTTCTTTGCTTGTTTTATTGTTGAATCTGTGGGGAAAAGACTACATGCTAAAATAACCACCAACTTCTCATTTATCCAGGCCCGTAGCCAGGAATATTTGTTAGTGGGGGGCGTGGTCTGAGCAATGACAGCAACATAAGAGTGGTTCAGTGGATGGGAAAATAAGCTTTCTCATTGAATTGTTTAAAAAATGTTTACATTTTTATAAGATTGTAAAGTCTTCTGGAAGCAGGACATACAGTGAGAGTAAGTGTATACATTTTGGGATAGTTTGGGAAGGGCTCAAGAAGGTGGTTGTAGCCCATTTACAAAGGCGAATTGGTAATTTTAAGACACTTTCCCTGTAGTGAATGTAAAACAAAGGTTTGGAGTGGGAAGTGGTGGTGTGCAACTTAAAAAAAACTACATTTTAAATGCAGCACTGTTTCTTTTAATATAAATGGCTGCATTTAAAACAAAAATATTAAAAACAAGATCACAGACATGATGATCTACTGACAGCAGGCCACCATTCCTCTAACGGCCATTCATTGGTGTGTGTCACAATTTGCTACTCATGAAGAGTAATGGAGTAGGTTGGATTGGGCCTCACTCAAAATACTTTTTGTGAAAACTGACCGATTAACATTTAGGCCTGTTCATCAAATAATTTAGTGCACAAAAATATATGTTACAAATTATCTACATCTGGCCCCACGTTTCTGTTATGAATTGATAACAATAATTGCATAGTAATTGTCATTTGTTGAGGGTTATACAAATAACAGATTTCTATTATTATCACTCTTCTTTTTGGTTCAAACAGATAGGGATACGGTTCCTTCTCCCCTTACATCTTAGCGCAACATATGAACAAACAGGGAAAGGGTATTTTACATCTCTCACTGTTGTTCCTTAGGGTGTCTCTCTCCTTGGGGGTAACATTAGTATATTTCCAGCTGCAGAAAATAATTAAGCCTGATGCAATGGCCTAATGTCTGCAGCTCAATGCGAAGGTGGTCAGGACTGCCAACTGGCCTCTGAATGCGGGGCTGACTTCATTCAGTTGAGTCTTTTTAGCCAATACCTTTTCTTTATTCTGGCAGTTGCAGACTCACTTTTCCAAACGATGTATGAGTTGCATATTGTAAAGTGTTGTTCGCTATAAGGTGATCAGGATGAAGATGTCAACTGTGATAGCTGACGTATTTGTGAGTAAATGTGAAATAGATAAGCTATCTTAATCCAATTAGACAACCTTTATGCATGTGATGAACTAATCTCATAGAGGCTCCAGGTTTTACTTTTGACTTGGGCACTCTTGATGTTATGTGTGAGTGGTCTATGGTACCCCACTTATGTACGAAAAAGTCAAAAAGTTTCAAGGTATCTATTTGTTGCGACTGTGCATCTACTGTAGCTTAAGTTTAAAATGTTTCCTTCTCTACTCTGGGCCTCATTCTGATGCGGTTAGGAAAGCATCCCCACCTAGGGCCTGATTCTGATGCGGTTAGGAAGGCCTCCTAATGGCATTTGCTCCTTCCAAATCGGATCGGGAACGTGTCTTTTTGACCCATGGCCCAATTATGATGCAGTTAGGAACATATGGTCTCATTGAAGGCAATAGGAGTCCAACCAAATCGTATCTGGAAGCATCCAGATGCATTGTACTCTGTTGGTCGGACTCTCCCGATCCGAGTGGGTCGGAAACCATTTCCAAACTGATTTGGTCGGGAAGCTCAAGGAGTTGGCCTAACGGCTAGGGCGCTCAACCTCGGACCTGGGGATCTGAGTTCGAGTCTCGGTAACAACGCCAAAACCTCCTGTGTTTCTGGGCAAATCACTTAATCTCTCAGTGCCTAAAATGAATGTGTGTCCTCCTGTAACGTAACTGGTGATATGTAACGCTCTCTGATACCCGATTCGGTTCGGGTCTAGTTTGCGCTATATAAAACTCTGCAAGAACATTTTTGAAAACCTGCATCAGAATCAGGCCCTTTGTGTTGTTTTTCCTCCCACGTGTCTAGCAGTGCGTTCAAACTTTTTGGCTATGTTCATACCCTGCAGCCTCTTGATTCCTCCATGCCTTAAGCTGACGATCTCCATCCACCTTCAGGGCTGTGTCTTAAAGTCTTTATTGACCTGCAGGTGATTTATTTGAGCCTGCTGCAGACCAACCACTCCTTTATGTTGCTTAGCTCACTAATTTTATATCTTGCATCAATCAATCCATCTCAGGTATCCAACTAAAAGGAAGATGGATAAGTTTGGTTCCCTGCTGTGAAATTCCTAGGGCTACTTCATCAACAATACTAAGACTAGTTTATATAAATGATGGTAGTGACACTAAGGATAGGAAAATACTAAATTATTTATTACAACATAAAATCATTAAAGGTTTAAGGCTTTGTACACATTGAAGCACAGAAAACGACTATATAACATTCTAGCTGCAGTCAATCATCCATTCACACATACTTTATTCTAAGGATTTTTATACATTTTCAGCATGATGGAATGATTAAATGTCTGACCAAAAACATATACATAATGAATAATTGGAACATAGAATCTCATGGATTTCTATAATTGTAGGGTGGTTTCCAAGATATCTCAATTTTTGTATATACAATAGAGTAGTGACAGTTAGTTGAGATACATTTTGTCTTCACAGAAAAATTATATTGGAGGTGGCTCTCCTGAGGAAGGCAGTTCTCTGCCGAAATGCGTGTTGAGACATCTTGGAAACCACCCTACAATTTTAGAAATAGATGAGATTCTATGTTCTAATTATTCATTATGTATATGTTTGCAGCTAGAATGTTATATAGTCTTTTTCTTCTTTTTGTACAAATCCTTAACCCCTTCGATGCGGACGCGATTTTTCCCGTGTGCGGCCGCCGGCTGAACACGGGCGGGCCATGACGAACCCCAGCCGTCATCAGCACAAGAGCACTGTAGCGCATGACGGCTGGGGTTCGTCATCAGCATGGAAGGGGTTAAACCTTTAATGATTTTAAGTCGTAATAAATAATTTTGTATTTTCCTATCCTTAGTGTCACTACCATCATTTATATAAACTTGTCTTAGTATTGTTGATGAAGTAGCCCTAGGAATTTCACAGCATGTATTTCCCTGCCTAGGTGTACTTCTCATTAGTATCATGGGGACCCTTGTCTTTATAGTAAGTTTGGTTCCCTTCCATCTCTGTTCTCTTATTCTGCGAGCCCCTACCTACTCCATCCCAGACTCCTTTGTAGTTTAACAATTCAGACTCCTTTGTAGTTTAACAATTCCTCCAATGGATTTATCTTTTGTTTCTCCTGTGTGAACATTATACATTACTCTTGTGATGTTTCAACAGCACCTCCAATTAGTTGCTCTTCTGTTTCTCCCTGATGCTTCTAGACAGGCTTTACATAATATGTTGAACCCTCCAATCCCTGTATAAAGGCCCACGCCTAATTTCTATATAACCTTGAGTTGGGATGTATCTAGAGATCTATAATAAAGAAACAACATAGCTGCTCAACTATAATACAATAATACAGTTAAGTTCAAACATCAGAAAGCCTGCTGCCAGCAGCCAGGGTGAAAGGCAGTTTAAGCAATGAAAATAGGAGGTGGATATTCCTTTAAATATATTTTTTAAAAAGAAAAAGTGAGCAGCAATGAAGGGAAATTCATGTCAAGGTGTTTATTTTTTTAAAGAGTGTAGGTAATTACAAGAAGGTTAGAATCTCTACAAGTTACTACAAAATCTGATCCACAGCCTTTTTAACCTGACTTGTATTAAACTGATTCTATTATATTCTTTTAAAGAATTTGTATGTGTATTCGGTGTGCTTAATTTCACACTACAGATTCTGCCTTTATACTTCCTATCTGTAATGGACATACAAGAGCAAGACACAAAGGTCCAGATAACCAAACATGTTGTGCTGTCTCATGCAGACACTCTTGCACAATGGTGCAAATGTGTGTGCATGGCTCTCAGCAGCCTAATTGCGCGTTGGCACTAGGGAGAGAGGAGGAGAGTCCCATATCTCTGTAGATATGGCGCTTTTCTCCCCTCTACTTTCATGCGACACAGCGCAGCAACTTTGGTTGCTGTGCTACATTTATTAACATTTTTGATTGCCTGGGCCCAAGGTTGTAGGATGTTTGCAGGAAGCCGGATGTTATACTTGTGCTTCGGCTTTGCTCCTCTATATGGTCTGGGAACTCTGTGGTGACTTGCAATGTCCTTATAGTGTACAGTAGGGGAAACCTTTTTCCATTTATAATACTACTTTGTGATTTGGCTAGGCCTCCAAAATATGTATGCTCTCCAGTTAGTAGTTGGTGAGTGCTGTACATCATAATGGACCCTTGTGAAGGACATCAACAGTGGATTCCATCTACAGTGCATGCCGTCTTTCTCACACCCTTTGCAACACTTATGTGCAGCTACACTCCATGTGATATGTGCCGACTATGTCATCATATTTTAATAAAATGTTATACATTCTTTAATTTTTGCAGTTATATATCTCGCAAACTCAACAAGAAGGTATTGGAGTTCTTTACATGAGCACCAGTTGCATTAATCAATTTCACAATTTTATTTATTCATTTTAGGCACAGAGAGAGTAAGTGATTTGTTCAGAATCACAGGATGTTGAGCCGAATCCAAGTCTTGCATAAGCAGCACTTCCTCTCCCATCGTATCTCACACTCTTCACCTAACATGTCCAATAAAGGTCAAACCACACAACCCCCCTTTCAACTATGCACCAAGCAGTTGATACAAATTGTGTGCTTCAATATCCTTGTTCCTGGTATGAAGTTATATATAAATAATGAGACCAGACCACCCAGAAACATGATTTAGGCTTTGCGAGGTACAGGCTTCTTGTTATGTAAAAAACAGTACAATTCAATACAATTGTTTTCCAAATCTACATTTTATGAACTCTAACATTGTTTCCCAACCCCGTATAGATTGTATGCTTTCATTCATCTTGTTTCGAAGTCCATATATATTTAATGCAGCCCTGCATTGCGTTTTTTATTCTAATCTGCACTTCATGCATTCCTGAAAGTAATTCCCAGGCACACCTGCATTTTAATTGCCAGCTACAATACCAATATGAACGTATTACTCTTGCATATATTTTACTCATGAATTGTACAGTCCCAGCCACTTATTGGAACATCAGAGAGTTTAAATTTCATGGTCATAAAAAGAATGCTTAGCTTTCTTCTGAAGAAATATTTATTCTTAACTGGAGCACACATTAGCATACGTTCTATGTTTCTCCAGAGGCGAAACATGCCAGGATGGTACTGAGCATTTCTTTAAGAATCTCCTTGTCATCTGCCCACTGCCAAGATCGTTTGGGGGAGCCAAGCATCAAGATGGAGGTACCGGGCCCTACTCTTGCCCCGTAGCTATGGCTACACAGATTGAAAAGGCGTTAATGCGAAAGCATGCATAATATGCATTATGTTACTGAAACTGGTATGACGTAAATGTTTGGTTTTGATAAAATTTTCATAAAAAAACGAGCCAACAGAATTATAATAAAATGCATTTTAAGTGGAGGGATGGACTTTTTGCTCTTACAACACTTATTTGTTCTTTCTCCAAGGTTATATAATCTATTATTATTAGACCTGGTTGGAATTTTAATTAAACAGGCAACATTCACGTAACTTCCAAATTTCGAGTTATGCGAAATTCACGAAGTTTCTCAACATTTTGCATTATTTCTAGGGGTGGGCGGAAATTGCGTCGTCGCGCTACGCAAACCTCTGCGAAACGGTTAAAAATCTCTGTGATTACTGAAAAATGAAGCAAACACGTGGAATTGCTTGTTCAGCCCATTCGCAATGCTTTTTTGTGTGCTCGGAGAGAAATATCTTGCGAACACGCATTTTTAAAGCACGAAGAAGCAAATAATTCTGCGTTCTCCGTGGAATGTGAAATTACCCAAATTCTGCAAATTCCGCAAGCGGAACTTAATTTACCGCCCAGGCATAATTATTTCTTCATATCTCACTGATTAACATCTTCTCTTCAAGACAGTCTCCTACTGTAAGTAACTTGCAAAACTTTTTTAAGAGAAGTGAGCGTCCATGTGAAAAAGTCATGTGAGATTCCAATAAATTACATTTTCCTCCAAGAACACACTTTTGCTGAATTTAATGTAATTTCATGAGCGTTCTTGCAATTTCACATACCCATATTTAGAGTGAAAGTGTGTATTACTTAAGCAGCTTTTATTTGCATAAAATACCTCATGCTTATTATTAGTTATCCAAACGTTAACACAAACCTCCCAGGTGGGCATGCCTCACTCTGATTCAATGTCTAATTTCACTGTGATTGTTGACTTGAGCAGCTTTCTTTATACCCACTTGTACCTACAATTCCCTCTACTCTCGCAACAAGGAACATCTAATTTGAGTGAAAGTGTGATTCTGAAGCAATATTTATCGAAGCATCACACTTACCAAGTGTGTGATACCATTATTAACAAAAGGTCTTTATTTCATCCAAATTTAGATCATATCTCGCTAATTTCCATCAAAGATAGCATCTGTGGGTATCTATGGCCAAAAAGATAGATCTCTATATTTTAGCAGTATTGCCAGATAATCTAAAACATTTAATTTGTTAATTTGTAGTGGGACCCGCCAAAAAAATTATAAGATTCTTGTGACCAGTGATTTACTCTCTTGGTCATATCATACATTTCTACTCTACTTTAAAGTGTTTTCACAATAGGTGTGTTTTTAATTATTTTCAAAATGGGGATTTGAGAAATTTGTCATTATCAAATCACCAAATTATCCACTGATCATGATATTCCCAAGTTTAAACACATCTCTATATTAGTCTTGTTATTGTAATCGTCAATGACTTTTATGGATACTGTTGTTGTTGCTGTACATCTATAACAAGACATTTCCTCTACGTCAAAGAATTTACAACCCACTAAAATGGCATTGTATAATAAGCGTTCAAATATACACAGTGGAAGAGATGCAATTGTATAGAGGAAGCACAAATCAATCAACCTTTCATTTAATCAAAAGGGTACCCCTCTCAGTGTTAAAAACCAGAACTCACCTCTCTCATGATGATGTAGTTATAGAAATTTGACCGTGCAGTAGATGACTTCATGAAGCACATTCTTCGAAAAACATTTAATTCTCATGCTTGATTTAAAAGTGTTGATCAGTAACAATACCATGCTTGATAAAGACTTATGAGAGACTGCAAAAGATGAGTAGTACTGCTGGACATGTTAAAAAGATACAACAAATTAAATGACTTGATTTTAGCAAATATAGTATAAGAAATATGTAAGAAATTAATGTAAGAAAGTGGGTTAATGGTTAGGAGGGTGGAAGCCACACTCTGGCAACAACCGCAATCATTGTCAGGGTGAACCACAAAAGTCACTACCTTGGCACTAAAGAGTTCAGGCTAAACATAGAGGCAATGTTTTAAGTATTTATGCAGCACACAAATAGCACAAACAGTCATAAAGTGGAAACACAAACAAAGAAAAATCCCAAATTAATTTAGAACAATAGAGCAGATTTTAATAAATAAAATAATACCGCAATGACTACAATCCAATCCGTACAACAGGAGATATTCAGTTTTAAAGTATTAAATGAAGTAGCACCTAAAAGCACAAAGCGCCACTTGCGATCATTTAGTCATGCTAGCCCAGGGAAAGTCACAAGTGCAGCCCAACCACAATGGAGCGCGGGTCGGATACAAAAGATACCAGGTTAGTCACGCTGAAAACTTACCTTCGAAGTCTTGTGCGAAGAGTTTGCTTCACATTGGAGGAGGCCGCAAGGAGGAGGCTGAGCGCCATGAATGGTTGTCACTGCAGCACAAAGATCCGGTGAGTTATTGTGGATGGTCGTCGCTGTAGCTTTTTGTTGGTGGTCGTCGCAGGCTGTCATTGCTGTAGCACAAAATGTGGGTTTCACACTGCCCGCCGTCACAGGCAGTTGCTACCATCACAAAGAGTAGGCCTCACCAGAACTTTGCATTGGGGTTGTCACAAGTGGAAGAGCCCTGGTGCAAACTGGCCTGTTTGCGGTTGCAAGGAGCCCAAACTTCAAGATTTTAACCTTTTCTTTAGGAGGAGTATACTCTAAAGTCAATGTGATTGACACTGTCAATCACAGCATCTTGATTTGGAGATTCGGGAGGCTTGGAGTGACAGGGGATGTTATTACCTGACTATAATCTTTTTTGAGGTCTTTGAAGGCCGATCTGAAACCATGGACATCATCTGCGGCGTCCCCCAGGGCTCATCCCTAAGCCCGATGCTGTTCAACGTCTACATGACCCCCCTCGCACAAATGGCCCACCAACGCACCCTCAACATCATCTCCTACGCCAACGACACCCAACTCATCCTCTCCCTCACCAAGGACCCGCACACCACCAAAACCAACCTCCGCGAGGGAATGAAGGCCATCGCCGACTGGATGAGGAACAGCTGTCTGAAGCTAAACTCGGACAAGACGGAGGTACTCATCCTCGGACCCAACCCTCAGCCTGGGATGACTCCTGGTGGCCGACCACACAGGGAACAGCACCAACACCAACCGACCAAGATTCATCCTCGACTCCTCCTTCTCCATGTCTAAACAGGTCAACGCCGTCTCCTCCTCCTGCTACAAAACCCTCTGCATGCTCCGCAGAATCTACAAGTGGATCCCAACCAAAACAAGAAGAACGGTGACACAGGCCCTCGTCAGCAGCAGACTGCACTACGGCAATGCACTCTAGGCAGGAATCCCAGCCAAGCACCTACGACGACTACAACGCATCCAAAATGCCTCTGCCCAACTGATCGTCAACATCCCCTACCGCAGCCACATCACCCCCCACCTGGGAGCCCTACACTGGCTCCCCATCAACAAGAGGATCACCTTCAAGCTCCTCACCATGCACACAAAGCACTCCACAACGCCAGACCAGACTACCTGAACAGCAGTCCCAGCTCCTACACCCTCAACCGCCAGCTCCGCCAGCCTTGCCCTAGCCGCTGTCCCCCGTATCCAACAAACAACCTCCGGAGGCAGATCCTTCTCCTACCTCACCGCCAAGACCTGGAACACCCTCCCTGCCCACCTATGGCAGACCCAATACCTACTCGCCTTCAGAAGACTCCTCAAGACCTGGCTCTTCGAGCAGTAGCGGCACCCCCCTCCCCTCAGCACCTTGAGACCCTCACGGGTAAGTAGCGCGCTTTACAAGTACTCTGATTGATTGATTAATTGATTAATACCTTTTCAGACTGTATGCCTCTCAGCTGCGGTGTTCCTCAGGGCACCACCCTGAACCCTACACTATTTAATGTGTATAAGAGCACACTGCTGACATAGTCCATCCGTTCAGGATACACATAATAACATCCGCCGATGATACATAACTCATTGTGGCCCTACACCACACTGATAATTCATCTTCTGGTCTAGGTCCCTGCCTCGAAAAGGTGGCTGAATGGATTTAACATTCCTGCCTGAAACTAAACAGAGAAAAAACTGAGCTGATGCTCCTCAAAAATTCTCCTGTGTTCAAAGCAGGGCGATTTTGGCCTAAATGCCTTGGCCTGCTCCCACACCAAAAAATCTGACAAAAAGTCTGGGTATGTGGCTGGATCGCTCTTGAACTTTGAATATCAAGCGACTAAGCTATCAGCCACCTGCTATGGCATTCTCAGGATGCTCAGAAAAGTCCTCCCTCTTCTTCCCTTCTTAGTCAGAAGGTTGATGGTACAGGCCCTGATTCACTCACGCCTTGACTATGGGAATGCCCTATACCTAGGTGCCCCTCAAGCAGCTACCGCAAAGCTACTGATTGTTCAGAATTGTGCCACCTGATTACTTCTGTAGACCCCTCATCGACAATCAGCCAAACCTGCATTGAGGACACTCATTGGCTACTGGTACTGGAGAGAATATCATTTAAAGCCTTATGTATCAATCAGAAGTCCTTCTGGGGGAAAGGATCAACAATTATTCGAACTATTGTCTCACCATACTGCCCCAATAGAAACCTCCGCTCGACCAACCTCCTTCTTGCATCGGTTCCAAAAATTAAAAAAGAAGTGGTGGGCGTTCCTTCTCTTACAATGCTGCCTAGCTTTGGAACACCCTTCCTTTCCATTTACGTCGGGAGTCTAATCTCCTGACCTTCCGGAAACTCCTTAAAACTTGGCTGTTACAAAATATATGTATAAAAATTTGTGTCTACTCTGTCCGCTAATACTGTTAGCGCTGGGATGCCTTCAGGTAGCTACGTGCTTTATAAGTGTTTTTTCATTACATTCCATTCCAAGGGTCCAGAACTGTAGGCGGTAACTCATGGGGATCAGGAACTCTCTCCAATGGAGGCCAGCAGGGCTCAGGCAGGTCCAGTTGCAGCAGGTCAGCTAGGTAGTTGCAGCGATGCCTCTGAAGATTGTTGGTCCCTGTAGCTCACATAGAAGGTCAGCCAAATGACTCTAGGAGTGACTCTCGTTAGCCTGGGAGGGAGACAAGTAGGTCCAGTCTTCCTTCTCAGACATAAAGGCAGTCCTTCCAGCAGCAGGGCTGTCCTCTGATAGTAAGTCAGTCATTCTTCTATAACTTCCACAGGCCCAGGTGTTTTCTGGAAAGTGGCTCTAGAGATCAAATAGTTATACCTGGTGCCAGCCTTAGTGTGGGGGGACTCCCTGTTCTACCCCCACATCTGATTCTGGAAAGTGAATCACCTTCCCCTGTCAAGGCTCCAATCTGTCTGGAAAGGACAAAAGGCAGAGCAGCCTGGGTGCCAGATTCCTTTGAGTGGGCAGGAGATAAAACCCTCTGTAGTGTAAATGGAGCTGGGTACAGCTCCTCCCCAGTCATCCTGCAAGGATGGCTCATCAAGTCCACACCTATGTCCCCTTTGTGTTACTGTCTGGAAGCAATACACAGATTCCCTCCAGCAGCCGAGCCAGTCACAGTCATATGGCCCAGGACACTGGCAAAAGGCACAAATGGTTGGATAAGAAAATCTAAACTTTCTAAAAGAATTTTAACTTAAAATCCAACTTTACAACTCAAGAGAATTTTTAAATTGCAATGTATTTGATTGTATTATCTCTGTCTGCTACCAATATAAAGTTAGCACTCACTGAATGTAATTGTTGGGGCTCTTGCTCGTGTAAATTCCTGTGAAACTTGTCAGCTCCTTCGTAGTCCCCTATTGAACCATGTCATCCCTGTGGCCATGCCCCACTTCTGGTTCCCATCCCCAAGCCCCTGAGAGGTTGCCCTTTAACCCCCATAATTTCCATAAGTTAAAGGCCTCTGTTGTCTTGGGCATGGACTCAGGAAGGATCCTCGCCGCTTACGAGGACTGTTATGTTTCAGGAATTTCCCGCAATATCTAACGCCTCGCCTGCAAGTTCTTGTGAGATTTCCAGCCACATTATGATCCGGCGGCTGTTTTGCCTGGTGCGGGCATAAATGCCACGCCCCAGCTCTGAAACCTTCCTTAGCTTTTTCTTCCTGAGACAGCCCTAGGATTTTGCTCTTGCTTCACTTACCTGCATCATGCCATCATCCAGCATCAGCTCCTCTGTCCGAGGCACCTTCCTCCAGTGAGTCTGGCTGGATTTTGCACACCTCTTCTTTTTTTTTTAAAGTAAGACAAGTATAAGTAAAGAATACACTGAACAATATGTGTGGTGCTGTGTCTAACCCACTCACTCTACAAGTGAGTGTGAGACTTGATTTTTCACATCGTGCTCACTTGGCTAATTTTTTAAAGATTTCCTAGAGAAGGCACAGCATAATTGCACCCATCTGTGAAGACTACCTCGTACATAGCAGATTCAAATGTAATGCGGAACCTAAAATTGTGCAGAATATGTTAGACTGTGAATGTCAACAGTCTTGGACTTGAAAGGGCACACAAGACAACTGCTGTGCATGATAAGAGTGCAGTAAGGTGGGTTTCAGTGTGACACCTTTATAAGAGTTCAATACATTAATATAATGACTCAAAGAAAGGTTTTTATCTGTTTCTTGTTTTTCCATCTAGATTACTGCTATACAGAGACTCAGAAGTCCCCTTCCAACAGAGCCAAGCAGTATTGGAACTTACCCCATCACAATATCAGTGAAGACTCACACCAAGGAGTCAGTCTCTCACTCTCTCTCTCTCTCTCTCTCTCTCTCTCTCTCTCTCTCTCTCTCTCTCTCTCTCTCTCTCTCTCTCTCTCTCTCTCCCCACCCCCTTTCTCTGAGAGGAATCTGCCAGCACTTGGGATTCCTCAGTGAGTGGTAAGAGGTGTGTCTGGAGAGTCTGGGCATAATTTGTCACCCCTGCAGAGTACCTGGTTTTCAGGTGAGTGGCTATGCTAACATTAGTAATGTATTCCGTTGTTAGTCAATGGAAGAGATAGGCCTTACAATAGTAAAAAAACATCTTTTGGAGTTTTTTACTGCGAGGACATGTAAAACGTAGGTACACATATCTTACTCTTTAAATACAATGCACCCTGCCCTATGAGCCTTTAGGGCCTACCAAAGTGGTGACTTATAAATACTAAAAAGGAAGATTTAGGCATGAACGGAATGTTGCACCATGGCAAAACATTCACCCCCAGTCATAGATCTGTGTTTAATCCATTGATATTTTGCTCACCAAGCCACCCCAGTTCAGACATGGCCATATGCAAATCAGTCTTGACCCTGTGCCTCATGGGAACAGTCCAGCCTGAACTGCCAAGCTATGTCTTCCCTGGACCGGAATCAAGCATCCTAGGACCGGTTTCTGGCTATCAGCCGTCTTCAGCCGGGATAGCTTGACTCCAGTGGCTTAGTGAGCACAGGACCCACGTCTGGGCATACCCTTCCCACATAGGGTGAACAGCAAAATACACTGTACTGGGGGGAATGTATGACTTTGTTCTGCATTCTGTCCATCAACTGTTGTTTTTGCATTTGTTTTTGCAAAAGGTTTATTTTGCCAGGTTGAAATGGCTGTTTAAACTGCACTGAGGCTTCAGTGGCAAGCCTGAGACATGTTTTTAAAGTACTATTGTAGTGAGTGGTAGGCCTACTGGTAGCATTAAATTTACAGGCCCTGGTTACATTTTGTACTGTTCACTAGGGACTTAAATTAAGTATGCCATTTAAGTGTAGATCAATTTTAACATATTTGAGGAGAGACCACAAACAATTTAGCATTGTTTATCAGAGATGCCAACAAAAACGGCCTCAGCAACAGAAGAAAAAAAAGTACTAGGCGTGACCCTGCAAAACGGACCAGGTCCAACAGTCACTAATGAAGTGTAGACCACTTTTACTTTTTTAGGGAGAGAGCACAAGCACGTTCGATCTGGTTAGCAGGGGTAAACTGCACAGAGTACTCATGCCAAAAAAAACAAGTTCAGTAAAATTCAGCGGCTGAAGGCAAAATGTTTGATGGAATATTATGCCAAGGATATCAGGTCTAGCAGACTCATATCAATTAAAATGACTGTGGGCCCGATTCACAAAGGTAAACAGAGCTACACATCTAACTTTACGGCTTTCGGTATTCATAAAGAGCATATACGAGTAGTAAAGTTCGACTTTTGTCTCAGTTTAACTTATGTTTTGTCTCAGTTAGACTTAAGACTAAAACTTAAGTTAAATTGAGACAAAAGTACAACTTTACTACTCATTAATGCTCTTTATGAATTCCGAAACTCGTAAAGTTAGACTTTCATCTCAGGTCTTCTGAGTGTGAGAGGCATGAGTGAGATGAGCTTGTATACATGAGTGGTCAGTTACTTCAGTATGGTACACTTATGTGTATAACCTCTAATTTATAGGGTGTTTTCTCAGCTTCCCTGCATGGCCCCCTATACTATTTTCGGATCACTGCCAGAATATCGACCTGCCAAAATATCGATGAAAAAATATAGAATGACAGAATATCAACTTCCTATCTACAAACAGGTAAGTGCTAAAATATCGAATCCAAATATCGATGTTGAAAACATAGTTTGCAAAACTATCAAATGTTTTAATGTCTTAAAAGTTATATAAAAATAAAATAAAAAATAAATATAATTAAGTAAAACATACTTAAAATTAATTAAAAAATGTTACAATTAATAAATAGTCAAGTCAAGTCAAGTCAAAGAATTTCTATAGCGCACTACATACCCAGAGGGTCTCAAGGCGCTTAGGGAGGGGAAGAGGATTACTTGTCAAATATCCACGTTTTAAGTTGCTTTCTGAATGCTAGGTGGTTCTGGGTAAGGCGAAGGTAAGTGGGGAGTGAGTTCCATGTTTTAGCAGCCAGGTATGAGAAGGATCTGCCTCCCATGGTTGTCTTGTTGATGCGAGGTACAGTGGCGAGGGCTTGGCTGGAAGAACGTAGTTGGCGGGAGGGGGTGTAGAAGGACAGTCGTGAGTTGAGGCATTCTGGTCCGATGTCGTATAGTGATTTGTGTGCGTGGGTTAGCAGTCGGAAAGTGATCCTCTTATTGACGGGTAGCCAGTGGAGGTCTTTCAGGTGGCCCGAAATGTGTTCGTTACGCGGGATGTCTAATATGATCCTGGCTGAGGCGTTTTGGATTCGTTGGAGTTTCTTCTGGAGTTTAGCGGTAGTACCTGCGTAGAGGGTGTTTCCGTAGTCCAGACGGCTCGTGACCAGAGCATGGGTGACTGTTTTTCTGGTTTCGGTGGGGATCCAGCGAAATGTTTTTTTGAGCATGCGAAGAATGTTGAAGCAGGATGAGGATACGGCGCTGACTTGTCTGTTCATTGAGAGTGAAGAATCCAGGATAACGCCTAGGTTCCGTGCATGGTCTGTCGGGATGGGTGCTTTTCCAAGGGCTTCCGGCCACCAAGAGTCGTCCCATGCAGAGGGGGATGTACCTAAGATGAGGACTTCTGTTTTATCCGAGTTCAGTTTCAGACGGCTGTGTTTCATCCATTCGGCAACTTCTTTCATTCCTTCGTGTAGGTTAGCCTTGGCGGTGCTGGGGTCATTGGTGAGAGATAGGATCAGCTGAGTGTCATCCGCGTAAGAGATGATGTTGAGGTTGTGTTGGCGGGCGATGTCCGCGAGGGGGCTCATGTATACGTTGAAGAGGGTGGGACTGAGTGAGGATCCTTGTGGTACGCCACAGATGACTTCAGTGGCCTCGGACTTGAATGGTGGAAGGCGGACTCTCTGGGTTCTTCCGGATAGGAACGAGGTGATCCATTCAAGTGCTTTTCCTTGTATTCCGATGTTTCTGAGACGTAAAAGGGTGCTGTGGCAGACTGTGTCGAAGGCTGCAGAGAGGTCGAGGAGGATGAGGGCGACTGTGTCTCCATTGTCCAGTAGAGTTCGAATGTCGTCTGTTGCTGTGATGAGGGCGGTCTCAGTGCTGTGTTTTGCTCGGAAGCCAGATTGTGAGGAGTCGAGGGATTTGTTGGCTTCGAGGAAAGCGGCGAGCTGGTTGTTAACAGCTTTCTCGATGACTTTGGCCGGGAAAGGAAGGAGTGATATTGGGCGGTAATTTTTGAGTTCGGTGGGGTCCGCTGTGGGTTTTTTCAGAAGGGCGGTGAGTTCAGCGTGTTTCCAGCTTTCCGGGAAGGTGGCGGAGTTGAGGGAGCAGTTGATGACGTCTCGGAGGTGCGGTGCTATGACGGAGTCTGCTTTGTTGAAGATGTGGTGAGGACATGGGTCTGTGGGGGATCCTGAGTGGATGGAGTTCATCAGGCCGATGGTGTCCTCGGTGGAGATAGGGTTCCAGTCGTTAAGGGTGTTCAAGGGGGGAGAATGTTCATCATATGGTTGGGTGGGTTGGTCTCCGGGTTGGTTGTCGAAGCTGTTGTGGATGTCTGCTATTTTGTTGTGGAAGAATGAAGCTAGGGAGTCGCAGAGGACTTGAGAGGGGGTGATGTCGTTGGAGTTGGCCGAGGGATTGGTAAATTCCTTGACGATGTTGAAAAGTTCCTTGCTGTTGTGAGCGTTGTTGTCTAGTCGATCCTTGAATGCTGTTTTCTTGGCCTTTCGGATTAGTTGGTGGTGTGAGCGGGTGGCGTTTTTGAAGGCGTCCTTGGTGCTAATGGTTGGGTCTTTTTTCCAGGCCTTTTCCAAGGGAGTGGCAGAGTTTCTTGGACTTCTTAAGATCGTCGTTGAACCATGAAGCCTTCTTGCTGCAAGGTTTGCTTTGACGTTTTTTCAGTGGTGCTAAGGTGTCGGCAGTGTTGGATAACCATAGGGTGAAGTTGGCGGCGGCTTGGTCTGGGTTAGAAGAGTGGGCTGGGGTGTTTAGAAGGAGCGATGAGGAGATATGATCGATGGTGATTTTGTTCCAGTTTCTTTGCAGAGTTGGTTGGAGGTGGTTGATGGGTTTCGGCTTGTTGTAGGTGAAGTGGACGCAGCTGTGGTCAGTCCAGAGGAGATCCGTAGTATGGCTGAAGGAGACATGATTGCTGGAGGTGAAGATAGGGTCGAGTGTGTGACCTGCGATGTGGGTGGGGGAAGTGACCAGTTGTTTAAGTCAGAGGTTGACGAGGTTGTCCAAGAGGGTGATGGTGTTGCGGTCGTGGTTCTTTTCAAGGTGAAAGTTGAGGTCTCCCAGAAGGATGTAATCTTTGGAAGGGAGCGCGTGTGGAGTGATGAAGTCCGTGATGTCTTCACTGAATTTTGCGCGGGGTCCTGGTGGTCTGTAGAGGAGGGTGCCTCTGAGTGTGGTCTTGGGGTCGATGTGGATCTGGAAGTGAAGGTGTTCAGAGTTGGCGAGATTGACGTCAGAGCTGGTAGAGATGTGGATTGATTTTTTATGGACGATAGCGATTCCTCCTCCTGTGTGACTGGTACGGTCCTTGCGTGTGATCTTATAATCTTCAGGGATGGCAATGGTGATGTCTGGGGCGGAGGAAGCGTTCATCCATGTTTCTGTAAGGAAGGCGACGTCTGGAGAGATGGTGTCTAGTAAGTTCCATAGGTCAATGGCGTGCCTGTGGACCGAACGGGTATTGAGAAGGATGCATTGAAGGAGATTGGGGTCGGGAATCAGTGGTGTGGTCGTCGCGGAGATGTTGTCGGTGCCGATGAATTTGCAGGAGTAGCAAGAAAAAGGTCCGTGGGTGTGTCCAGGGGCGGCTTGGACGCAGTTGGGGGCGCGACCGGGGTTAAGGGCTAGGAGGGCGGCGGCGTCGTAGGTAAAGCGAGAGGGCTGGGCAGCGCGAGGGGCAGGGGGTCTGGCGCTGGGCGCGGTCCAGGCGCGGACGGGCGTAGACGGGCTTACCTTTGGCGCACCTTCGGCGAGGCCGTAGCGCGTGGACGCTGCGCGTGGGACCATCTGGCTTAAATGGTTGTGCGCGGGGGCGGAGCGTGGGAGGGTCAGCTGGGAGGCGGGATCAGAGAGGCGGGTCAGGGGAGAGGAAAACACAAAATGGAGGGCAAAAGTGAAAGCAAAAGCAGCAGCGAGGGCACAGCACAAAGATCGTCAACAGGCAGCTAAAGGCACAAAATTTCACCACAATACCTCTGCCCAAGCGCCACTTAGAGACTACTTAACGTTGAAACACAGCGCAGCAATGAGGTGCACGTAATTAACACAGAGCGCCAAATGAGACTGAAAAAATTCCATACCATAAAAGATAAAATTTCTATTTCCACTCCAACAAGTGGTACAGTAGGGAAAACGTTGGATAGCGGTTGGGGAAAAATTACTATTCCCACTCCAGTGAGAGCAACAGTAGGGAAAGCGTTGGATAGCAGGAGGGTAAAATTTACTATTCCCACTCCGGTGAATGCAACAGTAGGGAAAGCATTGGATAGCAGGAGGGTAAAAAGTACTATACCTCCTCCAGTGAGTGCAATAGTAGGGAAAGCTTTGGAGAGCGAGCGGGTAAAAATTGCTATTTCCACTCCAGTGAGTGTGACAGTAAAGAAAGCGTTGGATAGCGGGAGGGTAAAAATTACTATTCCTACTCCAGTGAGTGCAACAGTAGGGAAAGCGTTGGATACCGGGAGGGCAAAAATTACTATTCCCACTTCAGTGAGTGCAACAGTAGGGAAAGCGTTGGATTGCGGGAGGGTAAAATTTGTTATTTCTGCTTCAGTGAGTGCAACAGTAGAAAAAGCATTGGATAGCGCGAGGGTAAAAATTACTATTCCCACTCCAGTGAGTGCAACAGTAGGGAAAGTTTTGGATAGCGGGAGGGTAAACATTTCTATTCCCACTCCAGTAAGTGCAACAGTAGGGAAAGTGTTGGTTAGCGTAGGGGTATAATTTAAAATAAACCCTCCTGCAATATAATTAACATTAATTAACAATTAACTTATTTTGTCAAAATTAATTTACCTCCCACCATTGTGCCCTATAAACATCACCTACATATTGTAACATATTAATAAATTAACATAATTAGTGAATTAATTAACGAATTACAATTAACTATATGATTATTTAACATATGCATACACTAATTGTTAATAATTACTAGCTAATTAATTACTAATTAATAAATACACTTACACAATTAACATAATTACCAA
The DNA here is from genome assembly GCF_964263255.1 of Lissotriton vulgaris. Classification (NCBI taxonomy): domain Eukaryota; kingdom Metazoa; phylum Chordata; class Amphibia; order Caudata; family Salamandridae; genus Lissotriton; species Lissotriton vulgaris. The sequence continues at coordinate 1,538,369,869 of NC_141694.1, forward strand.
TTATTATTATTAATCCATTTATAATTAATGAATAATAAATTAATTAACTTAATTAACAATATACATTATTAAATATTAAAATATTAAGTGATAAAATGATACATTATTTATTTAAATTAAATTACTTCCCACTCTATTCCCCTATAAACCTACAACCCGCCACAGAATTAAATTACGCATTTAAAAAAATATATATAATAATTAATTCTAAATAATGCTAAAAATATATATTATAATTAAATTACTACCCACCCTATTCCCCTATAAACCCACAACCCGTTACTGAAGTAAATTACACAAAAATTTATCAACATGAAATTCATTACTTTTAGAAAATTCAAATATACATTACAAAAATAATACAAAATTTTAACACATATACTGACACTTAAAACAGTAAAAAATATCGATATTACTAACTTCGATATTGTGGAAATCGATACTTCTTACCTGCTTTTCGATATTCCGCACCACTATATTTTTGAAATTCGATATTCTGTCCATTCTATATAAAAAACTCGATATTCTGTCCAGTCGATATTTTTTTTCTCGATATTATGACTAGTTACCACTATTTTCTACTCTCCCTCATCCATGTACACCGTGAATTTGTGCTTTTATTGGTCTGTACTGCTACATGTTAAGGATGTAGGGATTTGTGGTACTGTTTTGAACACATTCCATTGTCCCTTATTTAATGGAATTGTTGGAAATGTCCTTTCTGCAGGGTCACCTCAAACTGGTTGCCTTCCTCCTTTTCTTTTTGCTGAATTTGCTATTGTTTACTCTATGGTTCTGGGCACTTTCGCACTGCTAATCAGTGCTAAAGTGCATGATTGTGCCACCCACTCAGCAGCCCTTTAAACATGTCTCAGGCCTGACACTGCATAGCCAGTGTGTGCAGTTTAAACTGACAAGTTGACCAGCAATTTAACTTACTTAAGCTAAACAATGTGGACAAACCCACTGAAGAAAGGAAAAACTTATGAAAACTCACTGTTGTGGTAAGCTGCCTATAGGAACCATTAGGTTTTCTTGAATAAACCCTCACACACCAACCTAGTTGTTGTCACGCTTCATCATTGGGGTCCCCGGTTGTGCTACGACACCTGATTACAGTGGAGCAGGTGTTGTGTGTTGTCTGATAAGTGTGGGTTAAAAAATATCTCTGGGAATCCTTGTCTGATAAATGTATTAATGATGGCCCAGGAAATCATTTAAAACTAGTGTGGCAACTTGTGGAGGGATTTGCTCCTAGTTGTCAAGTAAAGGTCTACATGTTTCAGCCCAACAAAAAAATTGGGAAAGGGCTTTCTTCAGGACCGGGTGAGTGGCAAAAAATCACGTCACGTGAATGTGATTATCCAACACACACGCTAAGGTGTGTGGTATTGTACGTAAGTGTTGGTATACTTACAGACACTCAATAAAAAAACACTAAGCTCTGGTGCTAGGAGAAATTAGGGGCTCAGGAGAGGTCTCATCTGTAGTCACACTTTCGTCAAGATGAAAACCCGCAATAACCTGTAACGGTCACCCGTGGCCCCGGCTGCTCGATATCCGGGCCCGTCATTATTTAACTTTATCAGACAAGGATTCCCAGAGATATTTTTCAACCCACACTTATCACACAACACCCGCTCTGCTGTAATCAGGCATCGTAGCACAACAGGGGGGCATTTGGCTACCCGGCCACCTGGTTGAGACCCCAATAATGAATCATTTTTTCAGTTCTGCAAGGACTATCTCTCCTATAGGTTAACATTGGGAATGCCTTCAAGCATCTTTTAAGAGTAATTTCCAATTGAGAAATGATAGAAATTCTGAGTTTGGTGTCTCTGGGCTCACAATTTAAAATCACTACTTATGGTGAAGTTGGATTTTAAACTGTAAGTCTAAAAATACCACTTTTAGAAAGTTATAAATGTCATGCATTAACCATTCTGTGCCTTTGCCTGTCTCTGAATACAAGTCTGGGTTGAGTGGCACCTGGGCTTTGTGTATTCCTTCTAGACAGTCACACAAAGGGAGCGGGGCATGATATTTTCATCCTGATGTAAATGTAAATGTGTTTGTATTTATATAGCGCCTTCTACCCAGAGGTCTCGTAGCGCTGTATTCATACCACTGTGGAACCCTTCCTGGCTTTCCAGTAAGAAGTCCACTCCTGGGCACCCCCAAGGTGAAGCGAGGCATCCAAGCGCTGCTGGGGCCATTGTGGAGATTAAGCAAGCTATTGCCCAGAGTCACAGAGTGGGACCCATGATTAGACTAGGCACCGAGGCAAAAATGATCAGGTCCGGGGAGATTCAGTCCAAGAGCCGCCGAGGCGGTAATTGAACCCTGGTCCCGGGCCAGACCTCTGCATCAGTGTCTGCCGCTTTAACCATTGAGCCACGCTTCTCCACTATGGCCCATCTATAGGCTGATGGGCCTTCCTGAGGTAGATTGGGAGGGAGGAGCTGACACTTGCACCTGAATAGGGCTGGGCATGTCCCCACACAAAGAGCTGCAAGTCCCCCTGTAGTGAGTCTAGAGCCAGTGTAGGAAAAGCAGGGGGCCTTGTGTTCTTCAAAGGCCTCTTTGAAGTATACCTCACTTCAAATGCACAACAGGGTACAAGTACTGGACTCCTGAAACCACCAAAACAGAAATTTGCTAGAACCAAAGACATTCTGCCTGGAATAAGAGCTTCTGTGCCGTAGGAGGGACTGTCAGTTTGCTACCTGCATTGCTGTGTTAGCCTGCTGCCTGCTGCCTGCTGATTGGTGTGCTATAGGAGGGACTGCCACTTTGCTACCAGCTCTACTGTGTTAGCCTGCTGCATTCTGCTTCTTGCCTGGGAATGAGAGGGATTGGACCTGCTCTCTACATCCTTGAACCTAAGTTTCTTTGAGAGCTTGTTGTGATGTTCTCTGATGTCTCAGGGTCACAAAAGACTTCCTGCAAATCTGCTGGTGCTGCTGGACTCTGCCATCTGTAAAGTCCTACCCTTGCCTGAGGTGCACCTTCCAGTACTGGGCCTCAGAAGTGGGCTCTGCAGCTGTTGTCTGCAAAAATCGATGCGGTGATCCCTTTGCATGATAGGATCTTATGCAGTACCCTCTGAAGCCGACGCAGTGCAGATTTGATCGCTACGGGGTCCCTACTGTGAAGTTCGATGACACAGAACTCATCCAAAGATGTTGCTGCAGGGCCCCATAATGACTTCAACGCACCGACCCGACTGCATGAATCAGAACCTACACTGGGGTCCACGAAGTGGACGCTTACTCTGTACAAGGTAATTTGTGAGCAGGCAATGCATGGGTCCTGTTTAGGCCTGGATGTAGTGGGCGTAGCGGATTGCCATGGAGATGAAAACAATCTCTGCACACTCTGCGTAGCTCTTTTACGCGACACCCCCTCCTCCCACCTACACTATTAACAATTTTCGACAACTTTAAAAAAAGCAATTTAAAGAATAAGAAAACATCTTACCTTATCTGTAGCATGCCCGGGATGTAGTTTTCCTCAATCGTGACTTCTTCAAGAAAACTGTGCATACGCGGGCGCCCGCGGTGGGAGGCGGGTGGGACGCCAACTCAACTCTGCCGCGAGTGTCCGGATGTTTGCCTGCTACGCCTACTTCACTGATAGCGGAACAGGCAAAACTCTGAACATTCCATGGGCGGAGCGGAGTTGTCCACCCACCCTTAGTCCTGTTGCCAGCCTGCCCTCCATCGTGGTCTGCCTGAATTTTGGATTTACCCTGGTCTAGCCTGACCTCAAGCAACCTTTTTAGCGCTAATGACTTCTAAGCACTGTTTTTGGATTTCATCTTTAAAAATTCATATCTCAAGTTCTACTTATTGGATTTTGGTCTTGTTTTACTCAGATAAATAGTATCTTTTTTTCTAAACTGCTTTGGAGTCTTTTTCTGGTGTTTCCACTGTGTTACTGTAATTTAAGTGTGCACAAATACTTTCCACATTGCCTTTTAAGTTAAGCCAGACTGCTCTGTGCCAAGCTACTAGAGGGTGAGCACAGGCAAATTTAGGGTGTTTATCTGTCGTACCCTGACTAGTTTTGTGGCTTCTCCCTAGACATGGTGTTTACTCTGCCAACCAGAAACCTCAATTTTTCACTGTAATCTATAACGCTTTTTTTTTTCATTTTCATAGGCATTAAGTAAAACCTTTATACAGTCAACAAACGTACTGTGATTTCCCATGCTCATTCTTTCTAATACGAATCTCACAGTTATAAAATATGCATTCATTTTTATACTACCACTGCAGCAGAAACTACTTTATTTAACCATGTTGCCATAGTAATCGAAAAGGTGGCATGCCCAAACAAATTAAAAGTATTCTTCGAGTTGATATGCACAATTTAAAGTAACTACAGTAGCTAAACATCTGTCTCTTAGCAAAACTCTGCCTCTAGTTATCAACCAACACGCTTGTGCGCCTTGTTTTGGAACACATATCTAATACGAAATACAAAGGTGCGTCTAACTTATTATTTTGTAAAAGAAAGAGTGCTGGGTGCCCAAAGCTCTGCTTGGAAGTCAACTGCCAGTGCAATTAAACGTTGTCAACTGAATATCAAGACACTTAGGGTGCCAATTACGATGTCAGTCGGTAAGCCTCCAACCACTCATAAGAGACTTACCGACAGACATGGTAGGTTTACATTCCAACTGCCGAATTACAATGTGGGCGGTCGGAGTGCAAACCAGCCTGTCAATCCAACCCAGTTCTGATGCACTCAAGGAGCCTGCTGACCAGTCAGAAACCACTCATAATCTCTTAAGGACTGCATTTCCGCCATCATGATTATGATGTCAGTTTCTGACAGCCTTTCCATGTCAGCCTCTCAGACTTGGAAAGGCTGTCGGAAAACGGCCATCCCTCTGCAGCCTACAGTTGTGGCTCTGGGGGGCACCTATGGTGCCCCCCTGAAAATCAGTGCCCTATGTGCAGGGCATGTCACAAGCTCCCATTTTGTCACAAGCTCCCATTTCTCAATGGGAGCTTTTGCTGCCTGTGGTTTCAGCCCGCACACAAGGTCTCATAGAGAAATGGGAGTTTGCGAAGGCTCCATGTGCGGAATCATCGTAATGAGGTGTACCGAACCGTCGACCTATAGTCGGTCAGTTCTGACACAGAAATGCTGCAGGTTGGAGGCAACTCTGACCAACATTGTAATGAGGCACATAGTCTTAAATCCACCTCATGCATATTTAATCAACTACCATACACTTCCTGTTCCTTTATCTCACTCTTGCTGGTTCCTGCTTTCTACATTTTAGCCATGTTGCTCTACCTCCGTTTTTCTGAGCTGTGAGTTTTCCTTTTCCATTGCTTGGTAAATATCTAATGTGAAACTAAGCACTGGCTTGAAGCACCTTTTTTAAAAAGTGATCGGCAAGTATTTGCAAATGTTCCTGCAATGATATTCACAACCTCCAAATATCAGAGGATCAATTAGGGATTCTTGATTGTGTCATAAATGTACAGTACAATTATGCTGCTATGCTCATTTTGCACTCATTGGGGAAGATGTCACAATTATGCAGTAAATATTTTTCCTTGTTAATCCTTGTAGGGTTGGACAGGCCCTTGCGGAGCAGTGTGCCTTTTTTTCTCAAAAACTGGAGGTAACGTCAGGCCATCCCAGAGCAATATATTTTTAAAAATAAATTTCCTCTTCATATCACAAGCTTAGTAGTATTTCTATCATGTATATGATTGGACATATTCTTATTATTAACATAATAGCCTTTACATTTTGTCAATGATGGGAGACAGATCAAGCAGCTATCACCTGTCTTGGTTCTCCTCCCAACAGAGTTATACTAGCCTTTCCATTAGGTCTGTAGGCAAAGTTATATGGGACAAGGGGCAGCTGTGCTGGTCTGGCAACAACCTTAGCCATAATAGTCTATCCAATATGTGTATGGCAGGGAAATAACTGGGACAATCTTTAGCTGTTTCGGTCCTCCTCTCACCACAGAAATAATAGAAATAATATTAAATAGTATGCTCATATGCAGAGGTTTCTTGTTCTAAACTTAATGGTCTTTCTTCTGTTTATAAGACAGGAGGATGACAGGGATAGCTGATACAGTCACATTTTAAGCCCACGTGAGAGAAATCTCCCTTTAGCACGTTCCCTCCTACTACTTGGCATTCTTAGCGAAAGAGGATGGGATGGCACCAGATTGTGAAGTGGTATATACTTTTGCAAATTGTTTCTCAGGAAAGGGGGTTTTAAGGCACAGAACCTGGAACTCTACTAAAGCAAATCTGGATAGTCAATGTAGGGACAGCAGTGACGTTAACAGAGACTGATTGAGTAAAATATTTGCTCCTGACAAATCTATTACTTTACACCTCTACAAAGCATTATTAGGAAGGATCAGAAACAAAACATTGTGAATGTAATATGCATGGACTCCACATCAACACCAGAATGGCTTGGTGCAGAAAATTCTGATTTTTTAAAAATTGCTAAATGACGAGCAGGTGGAACAAGAAAGATAAAACTACTCTGGCAATATAGGGTGAAAAACAGCTCCTAATCCAACCATACCCTCCAGAATCTGACAAGAGCCTTATTTAACATAGGAGACTTCAAGCAAGCATTGGTGGCCTTTGGACAAGAAGTGGCTGTTTGGTCGGTAGCCTATTCACTAACTGTTCTTGGAGTAAAAGCATGGAATATACTCCCCAGTTATCTTGTTCTCATCAAATCTAAAGCCTGTTTCAGAAAATCTCTGAAAACTTTGATGTTTGGAGCCCCAGACTCTTCATGCTCCTTGATTATATAACCATCCAGTAATTCCGAGACAGCAGCACCATCCTGTACTTCCAGTCTTTTCTGCTGAGACCCAAGATACTCCAGCAGAGTGATAGTTGCACTTTAAAAGTAACAAATTAATACATACATTCACAAATACAGATAATGGTGCAATGGCCATGATTCTCTGAGCTACCATACATATTAGGGTGAGTTCCTCAATAATGGGTTATGTCTTGGTACGATTTGGAACTATAACTCCCAGTATGTCAGGTCTTGCTTTGTAATGCTGGAATATTCTGAAACCAATATTCACCATTGGGGTGTACCCCGCGCGATAACCTCACAAGGGGCTGGGGTAACCAGCACACTATCAAAGCCAACAAAGTAAATGTATAATTAATGTTGTATTTCATATTATTCAATTCACAAACAGGAGAGAAATATTTTGATTATTCCATATTTTAATGTGGAACAGAGTTTTACTAAACTAAAGGTTTGTTCTACATTAAAGTATTCAGTAATCCCGCGGAGAACTTTGTTAGCGGGGAGGAGTCAAGATGGCAGGTTGATGCCGCCAGGTGAAGGAGGCAGCATGGAGTAGCTCCCTACCGCTTTGCAGGAAAGTAAGAGGAAAAGCACTTTAATTTAATACGAGATTCAGTGATACTACTACTGAAAACTTGACTGACTACAAGAGCCATTCGAGACTGAAATCGAAGGTAAAAGAATTTTTTTTGGGATTTACCGTAAAATGTTTGCATTGGAAGCCCCGCAGTTTTTGCCCACGCTCTATCGCGGCAGGATCTAGATGCTGCAATTTGTTCTCTGCCTGAGCAGAGGGGTTCTGCCGACTTGGAAACTTGCAAGGGTCAACCCCCTTCGAACGCCCAGCAGGGCGTGCAGGGGGACGGGTCTTAAAGCACTCGGCTCACTCGCTTCCCAGCTCTGTGTTTCCCTGCACGGAGACCAGATGCCGCGAACACCGACCGAACGGCCGGCCAGCCCGGAATCTCTTGTGGAATCGATGACTTCGAGGCAGACCCGCTCCGCAAGAACCGGGAGGACTGGGAAAGCTGCGAAGCAAGACTATTCAGGTACGATGGCTATTGGCGAAGCTAAAACGCCATTGGGGGACTGTTCTGTTAGAGCCAAAACGGCCACGGGTGCAAACACTATTGGCAAAGTCTTAACTAAAGCTATGTCCTGCTATGTATGACGAAAGCGCTAGCAACACAGCTGAAACATTGCTTCCGTGTAACGAGACTGCAAGAGTAACTTTAACCTGTCGAAAATTTCCTTCTGTGAATGAGCTAGAGGGAGCAAAGGGCAATGAACGAAACAATACAAGTACATTAATACTGCCAACAGTGCACAGATGACAATGGCGGTAACAGAAAAGGCAATCTCTAAGGGCAAAAATAAAGGCACGGATAAAATTGTTAAGGTGGACAAGGCTATACCCTGTGTAGATAGCGATTCTATCACTGGGGTTGAAACAATAACTGGGATTCAAAATGGCATGGTGGAATTATAAGCACGGGCGAATTTTGCGAATCTGGCGTTCGGGAATTTGCGTACTTGCGAATTCGCAATCTGCAAAATCCGCGAACTCTCGCGAATTTGCGGATTTTTTTTTGTGTTCGCAAGGGTTTCTGCCTGTTCGCGAGGGTTTTGTACCAGTTCGCAATTTCGAACTTACTTGTCGGCTAGCAACGGTCGCGACTTTGTTGTTTCTACGTCTGGTTCATCATCACAGGTTCACAGCACCCTCTGTTTCATCACTGCCACCCTCTGGTTGACCCATGCCACCCTCTGGTACATCACTGCCACCCTCTGATTCATCACTGTAGATTATGGGGGGAGGAAGAAAGCACACCTGCCCTGCTTCAACTGACATGAATTAATTTGGGGTTGATTAATGTGTCACTGAATTTAAACTACCTGTCTGGCACCTGCTTCCTTATCTGTAATTTGCTTTCTGTTGCAGTGCAATTTTTTTCCCAGGACCTTTGTGGCCTACTTGTAGCTATTCTATGAGCCTGCTGTGAGGGTCAGAGCAGGGTCATAGAATAGTTGCAAGTAGGCAACTGAACTCTGGAGGGGCCCCTCAGGAAGCACTACAGGGAATGGTTACTAATGATGAGTTTGAACTTTTGCACCTGCTGAGTGCTTTCAGTTTTGCAAAAACAGTTTTCCTGTGGGGCACTTCCTTCCCCCCCCCAAATGGACTTCTTGCAAAAAAAAGTGCAGGCAAATGTCAACCTGAGGAGTTATTCTGATATGAATCATCATTTTCAGAAGGTTTATGCTGCTTGCTGGTGGATTTCTTGTGCAGAATTGCAAATTTTGTCATTTCGTGAGTGCGAGATTGTTGCTGCCCGCCGCATCCACATGTTCGTAATTGCGAACTCTCGCGATGCGTCGCCAAACTCCTGCGGGCAAGATCCAAAATGGCGCAGCACTCGCAAAATATCGAGAAAAACAACTCGGCAAACGCTGAATGACGGTAGGTGAACGCCGCACGCTGCAATATTGTATCACCAAGCAAAAAAATCCGCTGTGTGCGAATTTGCGGATTTTCGGTAAATTCGCGAGAGTTCGCGGATTGCGAATTTACAGAAAATCCGCAAAATCCGCGAGCGAAACGGATTTTCCACCCATGCTTATAGAATTATACGAAGATGCGACTGCTTCCATTTCTGCTGCTGAAATGAGTGCAAATACAGGCAATATAGATACGGTACCAAACCTTCTCATGCTAGTATCAACATTCCTTACGAGTGTATTAACATTCGAAGTAACACAAACCACTTTGGCAAAAATTGACGGGCTCACAGCTGAACCTAGAATGATACCTGATAAACAACACTGCGAGAATTTACCAGGAAAGAAAACTGCAGGCTGCTTGCATAAAAATGACATTGAGATAGCTGAGGAGAGCTCTAATCCTGAATATGAAGAGATCTCTGACGAGGGTGAAATGGATGGAGCCCCTAATAACAGATCTAATGTTGGCAAAACAACTGGATCAAGAAAAGCAAGAATGAAGGCTAAAACCAAACAAAAAAGTACAACCCGCAAACCACTGACTAAAGAACCTGCTATAAGTAAGAAAGGACGTAAGACTATAGTGGATGATAGCCCATTGAGAAAATGGATTGAAGCTAAAGGGGGAGTAAAGAGTATGGCTCTAAAACTTTCCGGTACAAGCCCTGAGGATGATTTAAACCTGCGAGGTATGAACATATCTCTCAAAATGGGGTCTACAAAAACACCAACCCCTATAAATGATGATATAACAGCTCCATCAACTATTACAAATATTGAATCTAGAGATGCGGACTCCAATAAGATAACTCAAAATGATACTCTAGAAACAACTGTGTCTATGAATGCTGTGAGTAACCCGATAATCAATAACCTTACTAATATACAAGAGGATCCGTCTAATTTAACACCCAGTTTAACATCGATTGAAATAGTACTTGAGAACAGCCCACTGGAACTATCTAACATTGAAAACATTGAAAAAGTGGAAACGGATATGGGCATCAGTTCTTCTGAGGCTAACAATTCGCTTACAATAACAGACTACACGGATACCTCAAACCAATTGCAAACTCAAATACGGATACAGGATACAACACCAGATCTCTCAGATACTATATCTATGGATTTAATTATGCAAACTCTCTTAGCACAAAGAAAAGAAAGCCAACAACAATACCTACAATTAAGAGAGGACAATACCAAAATACAGTCATTTATGAGTGAAGTCTGTCAAAAAATTGGAGGGGTCACAAAAGGGATGGAAGATTTAAAACAACGAGTTGTAGAAGTGGAAGAAGGTGCAAGTAGATCAGAAGCAACTATTAGATCTAACTCTACACGTGTTTCTAAATTGGAGGCTAAAGTGAGGATATAGAGAATCGAGCACGTAGACAGAACCTCAGACTTTTTGGAATTCCCGAAGGGACGGAGGGGGCTGATCCCAGATCTTTTGTTGTGAATTTATTCCAAAGAGCCTTTAGCGATCTATCGGATTGGGACTGGGATTCCCAACTCCAGCGAGTACACAGACTACCTCTTTTCCATAAAAACAAAAATAACAAATTTCCTAGACCGTTTATGATTTATTTTGGGAATTTCTTATTGAGACAAGCAGTATCACTTAAGGCCAAACCCAATAGCCCTGTTACTATTGATAACATCACTTTCTTTGTGCGGTCAGATTTGAGCAAGGGCACAATGGATAGACGCTGGGAACTTCGTAAAATGATTGACTCTTCAAGGCCATAGGATGTACGGTTTACTTACAAGAACCTGCCCTCCTTAAGGTTATAAGAAATGGTCAATGTCTATTTTTTACTGAACCGGAAGAGGCGGTTCAGGCTCTAGAGAGATTTTCTCTAGAAAGAGACAAATGAACTAATAGTAAATTCACGGTCTAAAATTTGTTGATATAACCACTTAAAAATTCATGTTCCATACTTTATCTGTCCTTTTTTTATTTTTTTTCTCTCTTGCTTTTCCTTTTTGGTGAATCACGACTATACTTTAGAAGCGGATGGTGTAGTCTCCATGCATGTTACTTCACAGTGCTGCCCTTTCAGCGGCAGCAAGGGATAGAGGGGTGCTCCCCCCAAGGGACGTGAGGGTGAGAGGGTGGGAGAAGGCAGAAGACAAGGATGGGGGGAGGGGAAAAAAAGGGGGAAAAAACTCTTATCGCAAGAAATGGATATGCTTTAAGTAATACCAAAAAATACTTGTACAATAAAGTCTATAAACAGAGGGGAATCAATAACATTGAAAGGATTATAAGATATAAAAATGCTTAAATTAAGAATATTAAGTTGGAATGTTGCGGGTCTCAAACGTAAACTAAAGAGAAGATTAGTGCAAGAAGAGATTGAAATGTATAAACCCCACTTTGTGCTACTTTCAGAAACTCTTATTAGCTATCAGGAAAGAAAACTATTATCCCAAATGGGTTATGAACTGGTGGTATGCCCTACTTTAGGAGCATCTATTCGGGGGGGTTGCCATCTTAAAACAAAAACGAATTTTGACTGAAATTATTAAGACAGCTTCAGATGCACAGGGAAGGTAGGCGATAGCTCAGATACATTGTGAAAATAAAAAATGTGTTTTCTGTGTGATATATGGGCCTAACATAGACGACCCTAAATTGTACGAGAAGTTAAGCATAGAGCTACTAGAATGGGAGGGTGAAGTTTTAGTCATGGGTGATTTCGACTGTGTTATTAATTACAAAATAGATTCCACAGGGCAAGGTTCTTCAAACAGGATGCGAAAGGTCAGATCTGCAATACTTGAATTGGCAAGATTAAATAATGTGAAGGATATATGGCGCTTCAAATACCCCCTAATAGCAGGCCATACTTATTACTCAGCGCCTCACAGATCTTGCTCTAGAATAGACATGATCTGGGCATCTGACCATATCGCAGAATGTTGCAACCTGGAACTATGCCCAAGAATCACATCTGACCATAATCCGATGCTACTTGAAATTGAAATTAGAGACCAAAAGAGGGATACACGAAACTTCACATTCCCAAGATACCTACTTGTAGAACCTGGATTTATTACATTATTGAAAGAACACATCAAAGACTTCATATCACTTAATATTAACTCCGCCAATGTAAATATAGTATGGGATACTTGTAAATGTAGTATTAGGGGATTCGCTCAACAATACATATTGAGATCAAATGCTGAGAATCGTCGAGTTATTAAGATGACTACTTCTAACATACTACAAATAGAACAACAACTCGCCGAAGCTAGGATACAATCAAAAACAAACATTGATGAGCTAAGAATAAAGCTGGCTGAATTACAATCATCTATTAAAAAAACTCTTAGAGAAAGATATAGCGCGAAAATTCATAAATATAAATTGGCTCAATATGAAGGCGGAGATCGAATTGGTAAGGTGTTGGCATATAAGACAGCTGATAAAAAAGCTAGAACTAAAATAAAGACAATTATAGGTCCAGATCAATGTGAGTACGAACAACCGGATCAGATTCTAAGCCAGTTTGTTAGTTACTATCAAAACTTGTATACCCCAGATAATGTAGCTCCTAAAGCTACAATATTGCAATATCGTAACAAATATCTACCAACACAAAGAGATTTAAATATATAAATCTCTCAGCAATTTAACTCAAAAATAACATTAACTGAAATAAATTCAGCAATTTCTGCCCTACCTCTAGGAAAAGCAGTCGGAGAGGACTGTCTACCGCTGGAACTATATAAAATCTGTGCTCAAGAACTGTTGTTAGAAGAAGTGATTAACTCTATAACCAAATTTGGGAAAACTCCAGCATCATGGAAAATAGCTAAGATAATTTTCTTTCTTAAAAAAGGCAAACCCCAGAAAGAGTGTGGCTCTTACCGCCCAATATCTTTGCTCAACTCGGATGCAAATTTTTATTCCAAGATTTTGGCTAATCGTCTCGCTCCCATCATGCCAGACTTGGTCAATCTACAACAACATGGCTTTGTGATGGGAAGAGATACTACAGCCCATGTAAATACGGCAATTACAGCTTTCGATGTTGCCGGAACTACTCTCACCCCACTCGGAATGATCATGTTGGATGCGGAAAAGGCATTTGATCGAGTGGGGTGGGAATACCTGTGAGAAGTATTGAAGAAAATGGGCATCTATGGATCATACTTGGATTGGGTCTGCTCACTTTATTATAACCCGTTGGCCAAGATTAGCTATGGGGGGAAGGACTCAATTTACTTCAGGATAGGAAGAGGAACAAGGCAAGGCTGCCCTCTCTCCCCTCTGCTTTTTGCTCTATTTTTGGAGCCTTTCTTAAACGCATCAACTGAACAGGCGAATATCATCCCAACTTACCATGGTGAAAAGAGCTTGAAGATAACGGCTTTTGCAGACGATATCGCGGTATACACAACAGACCTAGTTAAAGCCATACCCGAAATAATTGAAGAAGCTACACAATTTGGCAATGTGTCAGGCTATAAATTGAACGTGAGCAAGACACAAGTTATTGCTAACTATAACCCAGAGGAACCAATCCCCGGCACATGTCAAAGTGCGACATATTTAGGAATTAAGTTAGCAGCCGATACTGAGAAAATAATAAATATGAACTATGAATCTTTATTTAAAGAAACTGCTTTAACTTTTAAAAAATGGCAGAAGATCCCACTTAGCCTAGTAGCGCGAATTAACTTGGTAAAAATAAAGATATTACCTAAAGTATTATACTTATTTAGGGCTATACCTTTACAACCAAATAAACTTTTTTTTTTTAAATTGGATGGCATTTGTAGTAGCTTTCTATGGGGATATAAAAAAGCTCGTAGGGCTATGAAACTCCTGGAACTACCAATCGAAAAGGGGGGTCTTTCTTTTCCTGATTTCAATTTATATTTTCTTGCAACTTTTTTTCGTCGCATAAGAAGATTGATGAAAAATGAAAAGCCTTTATTTTACCATCAGTACATACTGGGACCAGACAGTAATCAATTCTTATTTCGCCTACATGATCCTAACTATTTCAAACGTGTCAAATTCAAGTCGGCTAGACATATTAAAAAAATTTGGGATCAAATTACGACTATTGATAAAAGTTCCTTTTTTAATGCTGAACTTAGACTTTGGGGTAATCCAGGTCTTCCAGATATATTTTCAGACGGGACAGGAAAGCGGTGGATCCGACATGGCATTAGCACTTTGGGAGACTTATACGGCCCAAATGGCTTTTTGGATTTTGATATACTTAAAATCACATTTGGATTAACAAATGATATGTATTTCAAATATATACAAATTAGAGATTACCTGCTCCGTAAAATGAAAATATTGGAAGTAACCCAATCAGACTTATTAGCCTGTCTATACTCTGAAAAAACAAAATCACTTATTAGCTTGGGCTATCAATACCTAACATGTGGTAAACATGACGATACCATTAAAATTGCATCTAAATGGTCTGGCAGACTCGGCATGAATATTAGTCCTGTACAGGTTGCAGCTTCACTGTCTCATATAAACTCTATAGTACAGTCCTCCATTTTAAAACTACAATCATATAGAACAATTACACAACTATACTACACCCCACAAAGAATATCTAGCTGGACCCAGGGCAACTTAGTAACTGAGAAAACAAAATGTCCGAAATGCAATTTGACTGCAGCTGGAATAGAAGACATGTTGTTTTCTTGCCAAAAGCTATTTACATACTGGAAAGGAATAATGGATGTTCTAAAACGCAAACAAATTATAACTCCGGTGCTTTCTGCACATTTGGTCCTTCTAGACATTCAAGATACTAACTGCTAGCATATAGATCTCATAACTATACTATTTGCTTGTGCTAGGTTAGTGATAGCAAGATCATGGATTTTAAAAGAACCCCCAAATATATCAGAATGGTGCACTTTGGTAAGCGAAATAAGAGTAATGGAACTCACGCTAGCAAAACATAGAGGTCCAAAAGCGTGTAAAAAAAAGGAAAAGATCTGGAAACATTTTCTTGAACTCTGAAAAACTCACCGTAAACTTTTACTCAAAAAAGAGGCCAAACTTAATTGTGACTTTCTATCATCTGTTTAATATTACATATGTTTTTCTACAATGTATTGCTCTCCCCTCTGATCTTTATATACGTTTATGATATCAATTGATTTGTTTACCCACTATATTTTGTTATTTTATTGACATGTGAATGTAATTTGTTCCTTCTTGCAATAATAAACATACTGTAAAAAAAAAATGTATTCAGTAATTAAAATATGTATCTCCTCTGTGAATTGTATAAAATGAAATGCCAATTTAATTACTAGATTTATTTGATGCAGGAGGGGCACTTTTGTTGGTTCTGGAATATTCTCAAAGACACAAGCAGTATTTATTTAAAAAAAAAAAAACAACCAAAGTTGATAACACTGTAAGACCACACAAATGGCTGATGTGCACAGTACAAATGCCAATGACATTGAGTATGGAAACCCTCCACAATGGTGCTTCCAAAGGTTATTAACGCAATTAGTACTGGAGCTATATGCACCAAAAGAGAGGCATGTACTGACATGTCGAAGGTTAACAAAAAAATGGAACAAATGTGCCACTTCCACCCACACCATATCATGGTGCGGGATATCTTTACAAACGGATTATACCAAAATGCATTGTAATATATTCTAATATCAACTATAGCACCTATCATGCTTCCGATGACCCCCACACTGCAGAGACTGCAAAGAAAAACCCCTCCAAAGAACTACAATCTTGTATACCATGCCCAGTGACATGCGCCCAAAGAATCCTCATGACATAAGAAGGACCTTGGTACCACACCCAGCAAGCTGACACTGGGCAAGAGGTTGACATGACTTCACTTCTGAACACTCTCTCAGACTCTTTAAAACTTGCCATCATGCATTGATAGCCTCATATACATCCATGAGCCATGATCTCATCAGAACGGCATGGCATGCAAATTGGAAATACACCTGTAATCTGTTGAATTCATGTAGGAGATATGCATTGCTACCTATAAGGAACTAGTAAATAATAAGTCCAATCCAGAACTGCATGCAAACTCGGGCTTGTTAATGACAACCAACAGGTGTTATGATATCCCTGAAATCCAAGGACCCTACTGCCTAAACACTGCCTATCCATGGCTTCCATGAAGAAGATGTCAGTCACTACGTACCATAAAGGCCTTGCCGATACAGCCGGTGGCCATGGCTGCCCCATAGGACACCAGTAGTGAGAGCAGGTCAGGAAACACTAGTAGACCTAACCTTTGATGGTCATGAGATGAAGATAGGTAGCAATTAGCAAGATATGTCTACCTTGACCAAAGGCAAACTGATAAGAAATAATGTATTTTGTGATGCTGCTCTACCAAAAGGGGTGAGACCTCAAGAAATTCATATGAGATACTACCTGCATGCAGCTCTTTGACTCCATTGTGTTCACAAGGGGATGAATGTACAGTACTGTTCTTGAGTACATGATGTAACTCTGATGTAAAACAAAAATATACTCACCACTGACATGATCTTCTCCTCTACTTGCAGAAAAATGTTTTAGTCGTGCTGACAAATATCTGGCTTTTGCTACACTTGAGCTCTATGGATCTGCAGGAGAGCAGGGCAGGCAGCGATTAGGCAAACTCTTCCTTCCCAATTTGCTGACTGCCTGGCCAGCCCCACAAAGGTGTGCCAGTGATGACAGACTCAAACAGAATGTGAGCCACGCATGTCTGTGTGAAATCACATCTCTTTTACAGTGTTACTTTGGAGTTGTGCATTGTTAATATGTCTGCATGACTGACCTGATAGGAAACTGCATTCAGGGGTTTTGTTTGCTACCATGTGCAAATGTCTACATACCAAGTTTGAAGCCAAATGTAATGGTTACCTTTAACATTTGCCATATTTACCCTCACGTTGGATTGTATTAAAACACCTTATCTCAAGCACAAGAACAGTAGGAGAGAGTAGATACATATCAGAGGTTGTATTGCATATAGAGAGGGTCTTCATTGCTTTTTCAGGCCAGCTGTATGGAACCTGATCAGCATGCACTTACTGGGAACCAAATACCTTGAGTGTGGACAGCAATGCATGAGTTTTCAGTATCTCATAAAGTGAGGAATCAACATGACAGAAGAAAATGAAAGGGAAACAAACTGTCAATGGAGGACAATATCGAGGTAATTATTATGAAATGTTTGGGGCAATTTTGTAGTTTTCTTAGTGATATACTTCTGTCACTGTGTCACAGGAAAAGGGGAGGATGAGCCCACCCATTAATCTGAGGTTAAAGTGTCAGTATGGTGATATTAATGGCACAGTACCTATCATAGGTCTGTCCCTGAGCTTTCTGGAGCAATCCTCTATAATGATGGACCTGTACATAATATGCAGGTTGCAAAGGGTGCTGCCTACAACCCTCTTCAGCATGTGTAGATGCACTAGTGGTTATTGGTTATGTCAGTGTTAGGTTAGTGTTGTCCTCCTGCACCTAAGACTGGTTTAACAACAAACCCAGTGCAGGCTGCAGTGAGTAAGATGGATGTGTACTTCATGTTTCATGAAAAGAGGTGCAGTCATGGCCATGAACCAAGTGAAAATAGCTAGAATAATTTGTAGGTTTCCCTGCAGTCATGCCCTGCTGTTACAAATCTTAGGAGCCTTTGTAGTGCTTAGTGTGTTTGTGTGAGCGATGTAGCTTCACGGGTAATACAACCTTTTTCTTCTCAGCGGATGTCCCCTGATGCTGCTGTGGCAGCAGTTACACGACCACAACTTGCTGGAATAGTTGTGGCATTCAACCTGGAAGGTATTGACCCTGGTAGGCCATGTATAAACTGGCATTCTTGGCGTGGTTTTACCATAACATTTTGCCTTCAAAACTCCTATTTTTTGCTGACTATGTTTTTGCTGGCCTTAGGACTCTGCACACTTTACCACTGCTCACTAG
Organism: Lissotriton vulgaris; assembly: GCF_964263255.1. Classification (NCBI taxonomy): domain Eukaryota; kingdom Metazoa; phylum Chordata; class Amphibia; order Caudata; family Salamandridae; genus Lissotriton; species Lissotriton vulgaris. Next base: position 1,538,388,173 of record NC_141694.1, read on the forward strand.
TGCTAACATCCTTATGCTTGCTGCTCAAAACATGGTAACATTGGCTTATACATAATTGACATATTTAATTTACTTTAAAGTCCCCAGAAAAAAAGTGACACTTCTTTTGCCCAGGCCCTGTAAATTAAATGCTACTAGCGGGCCTGCAGCACTGATAGCGCCATGCACTTAAGTAGCACTTTTAAACATGTCTCAGGTCTGCCATTGCAGCCTATGTGTGCAATTGTATTACTGCCATTTCAGTCTGGCAACATACACCTTTTGCCAGGCCCAAAGTGTACTTTTTTATACACATAAGTCACCCCTACGGTAGGAGCTGGACAGCCCAAAGGGCAAGGTGTGGTGTATTTAAAAAGGAGGACATGTACTTTAAGTTTTACATATCCTGGTAGTGAAAAACTTGTACATTTGCTTTTCACTACTCTAAAACCTACCTCTCCCATGGGATAACATTAGAGTTACCTTATTGCATGTTATAAGTGTAATTTTCAAATGGAAATAAGTAACAGTTTATGTTTGATGTCTCTGGAATCACAGTGTAACTAACTTATGGTGAAATTAGATTTTAAATTGCAATTCTGGAAATGCCACTTTTAGAAAGTTGGTATTTTCTTGCCGTAGCCATTTGTTGCCTGCAGCCTGTGTCTGGGTCACATGGCTAGAGGTAGTAGACAGTTTGGCTTTGTGTATCTCTCCTAGACAGCCACAAACAATGGAGCGCTTAGGTGTGACTGGATGGGCCATCACTGGAAGGATAGGTGGGAGAAGCTTGACTAGGCTGTGTTCTGGCTATGCGGAACTCCGCGAAAAGCAAAAAAACCTTTGCCGCGCTACGCAGAGCTCCACAAGTGGCCGAGTGCATTAGAAAAATCAGCTTACAGTAATTTTCAGCGCAAGGTGTTTGTCTCTACTGTGAAATGATCACAAATGGCACCATGCACAGTGCAAGCGGGCTCTGCTTCCTTTCTGTCACTCAAGTCGATTTTCTACTCTAGCTGCAGCTTTCTCAATGCAAACAGACAGTTTATCGAAGCGAGCGGTCATGAGCATACGTGGCCACTAGCACTGAGAAATCCGACCAACCGCGTTGAGAAATCTCATCAGGAGGTTGATTTTCCTCGCTCAAGCTCGCTAACTTGATGTTGACGAGCGCGAGGGGGGAAAAAAACTCGGCTAAGCTGAACAGAGTTTTTGGGAACTCGGCGAGGTCTGCGGATCGCAGAGTGCAAAAAACACCACAAACTCCATGAGGGGAGCAGAGTTCACCGCCCAGGCTTACTGCTGACAGCTGCCCTCTTGCCTGGGGAAGAAGAACTGGACCTGCAATTTCATCTTCAACCCAGGACCACAGAGTGATTCCAAGTGCTAGTCTGCTGGCCTCCTGATAAAGACTCTGGGACATAAAAGGCTCCCTAACATCCTGCACCAGCCCTGGACCCAGCTGCAGAAAATTCCTGACCTCCAAGTAGCGCTTCTCAGGTCCTGGACCCTTGGTGTGGCTCAAGGCCCTGAAATCAAGTTTTTGGGCTCTTCCTGACCACAAACAGTCCCATTTGCACTGAGACCTCGCCACTCACACCGCAATTCAGAGTGAAGCTCCATCAGCCTAACTCTTCACACTGAAGCTCTCTCTGCTCCTCGTGGCCCCATCAACATGAACAGGACTCTTGGCACAAACTTGAGAAGGTAAAATTCAGCAGCCTAACCTGGTGACTGTATCCAACCTGTGCTCTATCGCGATCAGCAAGAAAGTGTGACTTTGACCCGGTCCAGTGTGACCAGATAACTCAAGTTGGCACTTTGTAAATTTTTTGGCGCTATTTTCACTATATTTTTGGTCATGTTTTATTTATAAAATGTTGCTCTACGTTTCAAACATATGTAGTATTTTGTTATGTGGTGTTTTCACAGTTTTATTGTTTGAGGTGTTGAACAAATATTTTGCACATTGCCTATAAGTTAGGCCTGACTGCTCTGTGCCAAGCTACCAAGGGGTTGAGCATAGGTCAATTTTCGATTTGTTTGTGCCTTATCCTGACAAAGATTGTGGTTGTGCTTGACTAGGACTCACACCCCAGTCTACCAGTAACCCAATTTCTCACACTTCCCATCAACACAAAGTTCCATCAACCCGACCCTTAGTGCTACAGCATTGACTGGTCTTTGGGAACGCCATTGCGAAACTCCAGCCCGACACCCACTACAACAACATGATGTTTGCAGTACAGTGACGACTGTCCGCAAAACCAGGTCTGCTCTTCTCGCTGAATCGATGACCATCCGTAACACGTTCCTGTTCCTCGCAGCCCCCTTCACTGTAAACAGGAATCTTTGTACTAAAGTAAGAAGGTAACTTTTCAGTGGGACTAACCTGGTAGCTGTATCCAACCTGTGCTTAATTGCAGTTGGCCAGAACTAGTGACTTTATCCCGGCCCCACACGACCAAATAGCTGCGAGTGGCGCTTTGAACTTTTTTGCACTATTTTCACTTAAAACTTTAAAAATGTGTATCACCAGGTCTACTGATTGAATTTTTGTTGCACTGGTCTTGATTTATCTATTACATTTTGTTCTATTTTCTATATTAGTATGGGATTTCTCTTGGGCTGTGTTTTCACTTTATTACTGTTTGATATGCTCCATAGATACTTTACACATTGCCTCTAAGTTAAGCCTGACTGCTCTGTGCATAGCTACCACAGGGTTGAGCATGGGTTAATTTGGGGCTTGCTTTTGACTTCACCCTGGCAACGACTGTGGTTGCTGCTTGAGTAGGGTTCACCCCTCTCAACCAGTAACCCAGTTTCTTACACTGTTGGATCGAGTGCCATCAATAGGGGCTATGTGGCGGCATAAGTGATTTTAGTAGCAGGCCATGGTTTTGAGTGCACGACTTACCTAGTTGGATACAATACATGTGTCAAGGTCATTTCTTACATCCTTAGGCTCTACTTCAACACAAGATGGCAGCATCATATCAGGAACCCTGGAAGCATTTTGAGTATGACTTGACGAGTAATTATGCATGACATTATGAAAGTATGCTACGATTATTGCATTCCTTGTAGTTGTAGTATATAAAGGTGTGTCTGTGGGGCGTTTTTGATTGTGAGTTATGCACATTTGATGGACACAGATGTTGTAAAAATGACTCCTTTGCTTGTCATATCTGAGCTTGTGTCATTGGGATGGGGACACTGTATGCCAGGCAATGTTAGATTGCATTCGTGACAAGCATTTTGCTTGGCTGATTGATAGTTATGACAAGTCAATGGGGGTTCTGGTTTCATACTAGAGGCACCCACAGACATATTATCATAGATCGCCTAGTATCTTTGACCCCTACCCCAATATTATAAGCCATTGTCAGGTTTAAATGGGTGTAATGTGGGACATTACCAAGCACAGAAGATTGTTAATAATATCCTTTTTGAGTCTTAATCCATTAAGTTGATTCCAGATAGAAAAATTATGGAGTGTTGTCCTTCACACTAACCTTTTTTGGTGAGCTCTCTTCACTCTCTTTTAGTGTTACATGACTGTAAGTGTTAGTTGAAAGTGCATATTGAGTAGAAAACTTCATCTTGCAAGATCTCCTTTAAGGAATGCCCATTCATATTAGCATTTGGGTGTAGGTGTATAATTGAAGCATCCTATAAGAGTCTCTGTGGGTGGGAAGGTAGAGGTGAGGCGGAGAACTTGAATTAAATGAGTGCTCTGGTGTTGGAGGGTCGTTAATTTCGGAGCACTGTTTGTTACCTTGATGTGAGCACTTTCTTTGGTGCAATGTGCATTCATGCCCGATTTTGCATTTCGTCTGTGTTCTGATTACAGTATCACTTTCTTCACACATTTATGTGCTTGTTCTCCCGGTTTCCTTGTCAATCTTTCAGTGAGTGTTTGTTTTTGAATAGGTGAGCTTATATAATGTGCTGTTTTATTGATGTCACCCATTTTTCAGGTGTAACAAACTGAAGGAGACATTTCCTAATAGTGTTTCTTTTAATTTCTCAATCGCAGTATTTATATTTCTTGGTGGTGTGGTCAGACACAAGACATATATCTGTCTTCACATGACTTAGGTTCCTTTTCATGTTGCAAGGCGATTATAACACCACATTAATCTTTAATTAGAAAGTAACATCTGCCATATATGCTTTCTATGTAAGGTTCATGTGAATTCTACTTCTCTTTTTGTCCCAACAATTCTGCAATTGTGATTTGCGATGACTACGGCTTTGCTTGATCAAACGATTGAAGACAACTATTGGCATATCACTAGAGTGCAAATATCTTTGCGCTTTGCTGACCACGTATCAAAACCATTTTCTGTACAGTCAATGGTACAGGAAAATATGTTACAATCTACATACCTGGCATACTTTTACTCAATTAGACTAGTCTGTATCCTTTTAAGGAGGCCATTTTCTGCCACCTTTTTTTGCAGATTAGGTTAATAGAATGATCATGTGGCTTTTTGAAACTCAGTTACTGTTAATATCACTTTATAACAAATGGGGAGCAGGAGAGCCATCGATCGTCGCGTTCCTCCCCCAAAATTAATGGAGATAAGTTCATTACCCCAGTGGATCTGATCTTCAGTACTCTCGACCATAATGTAGTGGAACGAGCCAATTACTCCTACCTACCGGAAAACTGCAACCTACTGATACCGACTCTAGGATCCTCTTGACAAGGCCCCCAGAGCTTGCTCTCAGTCTGCACCGCAGAGATAGTAATAATGAGGATCCTGGTAACTGGCTGGTGGAGTTTATAGCGGTTACAGGTGGAACCCAGAGGTTTCCCTATAACCTGAGGCATTAGTGGGTATTCAGCAATAATTGGTCCAATTCCCGAGTAATTGCTCATTGACTTTTCTGGTTTCACCTGGGGATTTTGGGTTACTCTGGGAGCCAGAGTACATGAGTGAAATGCACCATGTCCATAGATTTACCAGTGACTTAGGGCCCGATGTAGGTACCAAATACCGGTCGGAAACGGCCGATTTCGGCCGTTTCCGACCGGTATTTGGCCTACTGAGATGTAGGGGACCTTTTTTTGTCCGATTCGGTATTTTACCGATTCGGTAAAATTACCGAATCGCAAAAATACCGAATCGGTAATTTTACCGATTTTTTAAATTTGGGATGTAGGTGGGACTACTTTCAGTCCCACAGGCCCTTCAGATTCGGTATTTTACCACCCAATCCAATTGGGTGTTAAAATACCGAATCCAGGTGTGCATGCACATGTGTGCATGCACACCTATGCCATTTGACAGACAGACATGCCCTTAGGGCATGTCTGTGTGCCACATGGCTCACATGCCTTTTTTTGGGGTGCTGGAGGCTGTCAAAGTGACACCCCCTGCACCCTTGCACAAATCGGTAATTACCGAATCGGTAGGTATTTCAGATTCTGTATTTACCGATTCTGTAATTACCGATTCGGTAATGCCCATTGATTCCTATGGGCTTCAAGGCCCATAGGAAGCAATGGGGGATACCGAATCGGTATTTACAGAATCGGTAAATACCGAATCTGAAATACCTACATCTCCCCCCTCTAATTTACCACTTCATAAATACCGATTTGGTATGATTCGGTATTTATGAAGTGGTAAATGTAGATTTACCTACATCGGGCCCTTAGTCCTTTGTGATCGGGTCAGAAACCCTGTTCTCAACCCCATCGAGAATGTCAAGTATGCTGTAATGGCCTGAAGCTATAAATTCAGATATAACAATCTGTGACAAGAAATGAGAGAAGGAAAGTCTATTAGGCAACATTTTTCCAGAGTAAATGATGATATTCTTAGGATCTGAGAGAGGGATTCCACATCTATTGCTCAATGCATTTATGACTGATGCCAATCACGCTTTGGCAGTTCTACCAGCGAAATCTCTTATAACTCTGGATTACAATTCTCATCCCTAAACTTCTCTTAGCAATACAGTTTCTTATCCTGAAACGGGGGCAGACACATAGCATACTGGTAATTTCCATTACATAACATTGGCCCACGGTATTGCTAAGGGGTATTTTTAATTACTTATAAGTAATTGCTCTACAGAATGCAATTATTTATATAGAAAGTACAACAATGACAGACCTTCCTCAGACAGTTCTATAGGTTCCACCCTCAAAACAACACACGCTTTATGAACTGCACTTCCTACAATAGACGTTATATTCTAGTAGAATAGCTTGATGGCAGTGGAGGAACAAAATATAAATCAAATGATTTGTAAAAATATTAAGTTATACAGACAATGGAGAACCTTTTACTCCTACACTAATTGCTTTTGCTAACACCTTAAAAGAAGCAATTATAAACGGCTCGTTTTACCAGAGTAATTACACTTTGTATCCCGTCAGTTTATATATCCTTTAATAGCATGTACTAAAGGCAGATTAATTGAAGTTTTATGAACAATATTAATAATTGGAAGGAGGCGTAGCCTGGACAGCGTTGCTGGAGCTCCAAGGCTACTGGTTCAAGGCAGCATTTATCCTGGTGTCCAAACCAGCTGACACCCCTCTTGGTGGTGCTGGCCCACTCTGCCCCCATACTGGTTCAAGGCAGCATTTAGCCTTGGAGCTCCAAACCGGCAGACACCACTCCTGGTGGTGCTGGCCCACTCTGCCCCATGACATACGCAAATACATTGGTTCTTTAGGGAATGTAGCACCCGAAAGGCGTTTTTCTCTCAACACAGCCCATGTGCCATTGATGACAAAATCATGTCTACCAGGTCGCTGCTGCCATAGATGACCCCAGAGAGATTGTGATCCCAGTGTCTATTAATATAACCTGTAGTGTGTGGCCCTGGGATGAAGCTGGCGCCAGCTCGGTGGGCTACAGATGGCTCTGTGATGGGCTGCGATGCTACGCATGGAACTGTGAATGATGGAGGTGCAGGCAGGGCCCCAGGACAGCGGTGCATGGGCTCCTGGGCACCTCGGAACGAGATGGAGTGGCTCACCTGACGGGACCCCTCGCCGTCTCTTCTGTTCAAATGGATTGTTGATGAGTGCTTCAGTGAAGTGCTCTGGAGCCTGGACCTGGTGTGAAACTGGCCCCTGGCGCCCTACGAGAACCATCAGGGCCATTGGCAGGCAAGGGGAATGGTGCAGGCATCCACTCCCAATTTGTGACTCAAGGTGGGGGTTGCTTCGCATCTTCTTCCCTTGGACAATTTAATGAGGTACTGCTGGGGATGCCTCAGCATTGACCCCACCTATGGGTGTCCATGAGTTATATTGCAATGCTAGAAATGTACTGGTTAGGGGGGACAAGACGGTATTGAATGTGGACATCAGAGTTGACCCTTCCACCTGCCCTCAAGCCCACTGCCTTGGAACAGGATGGAGTGGGAACCTGGCACTGCTGTTGTTCCTATCTCCTCTGTAAAAACAGTGTTGCCCCTAATGCATTTTGATGGGTATGCCACCACGCTGGCTCCACCTGCAGGTGCCCTCTTACATTTTTTGCATTGTTGGCAATATACTGTCTGGAGAGGGCAGAATGGAAAGGTTAGGGTGCTAAACATGGGTGTCTACGCGGGTCCTTTAGCATACTCTCAGCCCCTGCGAACAAAGAGGTATTTAAAGACATCACATAGGAAGCTCCATAGTATACAAAACAGACCTACTACATCAGGGACAAGAGATGCCAACGATCTGACGAAAAAGACATAAGAAGGCGTCTCTAAAAGCTATGAAGTCTTTTTCAGTCAGGAGAGCCCAGGATGCAGACATGGAGAAGATAAAGATGTGGGAGGCTTACTTAGGCACACAGGAATGATCCTTCAGGCCTTAAAACAAACCAAGAACACGCTGAAGGTCAAGATTGACTCTGTCACTTTGGACAGTCGTATTGGACTTGGGGTCCCTAGAGCCATCCATGGAAAACTAGTCTTCGAAAATTAATCAATCCCAGCCCATCTGCGACTCACAGTGTCTGAAATGCAAAACAACTTTAAATATCAAAGGATAAGGCCTGTCCACTGACCGACAGAATAAATGATGCAGAAGGGGGTAATAACGTGGGCATACTGGGCATACCAGAAAGGACAGAGGGGCCCAGTGCCCAGCTATTTTTAGAGGCTTGCTATCGTAGGCCTTCGTGGGTGCTAAGACTTGAAAGTTGTTCTATATTGAAAGGGCCCACAGGTCTCCGAGCAGACGGCCGGGGGTTTTGGCTGGATGTTGTAATGTGCTATTTACTAATGCTGTCTCTCCACTGTGGTTCTCTGCCTGTCTGCTCAGCCTGTGATGAGGTCACTTGGAATGTTGGGGTTGGTTTGTATGTAGTTGAGATCAGTTGGTGTGATGGGCTGAGCAGAGAGGACCTTGCTCCTGGTGGGGCATCTACAGGCTTTACCAAGGATCTTAATGTCATCTTGTAACTGTGAGCCTGAAGGATTACTACATGAATACATCTACTTGACTTACCATCTATAAGTGTCTCTGCGCTTCCATACTTCGTTTTAACACTGGACCGCCTCTTACAAATTCCAGGACACGTCCTATAGGAGGAGACAACATGAACATTTCAGGGATGATACAGAAAGACAACATTGAGCCTTTGTGAATGTAAAGAAACAAGTGTACCAACTGGGCCTGAATTATGCATTGTTACTTGGCGAACTTTCGCGTTGGTTGCAAATAACACAACATGTGTTCTTCTCAGCCGCTGAGACATAGGCCTGTTTGGAATTCCAGGAGCACCTCCCACGAGTGGACTTAACTGACAAGAAAACAGCACGATAGCAGTAGCAATGTACTCGGAAATGCAAAAGACAACACGTCTTAAACAGAGCACTGAAAAAATAAGAGGAACAGAGAGAGAACAAACACAGTTATGCACGGTAGCATCTAACATCCCTGGTGGGGGCTCTTGTGTGTCTGCGTCCACCACTCGCACTGGAGAAAATGGATCAGATAAAGACTGGTTCTGAGGTTGAGATTGCTGAGGGAGCGAACTACCCAGCTATTATGATTATTAGCTTCTTTGATGGACCACGTTGGCACATATCTGTGGCTGAAGGGTTGTGCATGAGGCTTTGGTGGTCCCTGGGGCAGGGGGTGGGTCCGGGCAGCTGGCATGGGAAACACCCAGATCTCACACTTTTGAACCAACCCCCCCATAGTATTATTTAACTGGAATGGACTAAACCTAGTTCATTTGGTTTGAATATGTTCACATGGAGGAGGCACTGTTTTGATCACCGCCAGGCCAGGGAGTGGGAGCCAGAGTCAGGTTTATTCAAAGGGTCCTGGGTTTAACATAACACAATAAGTTAATGTATTGCAATGTTTCAACTATGCATTGCATGGCTATACTGGTTTTAACCTTATCATACGGGGTAGTTCTATTTTGCCCTTTAATAACACATATGACTGCAAACAGTTGAAAGCCACAAACATAGTAATCACAGCCAGAGACCTGCCCTCACCCTCTGCAGCTCCACTGCTGTGCAGCTGCCCTGTGCAGTGCCCGGTACAGGTAAGGGTTCGAGCCACCGCGTAGTGCCTGCTGTGTTCTTCCCTTTTTTCGTTGCCTGTGACTCTGTTGCCCTTGATTGTTTGTACTTATAACTTTTGCCCTCTTGTTATTTTGCTAAGCAAGTTTTGCCACTCTCTCTCCCACAGCTACTGCCTCTGCGCCCCCTCCCCCCTGCCGAATCCCACTTCCCAGCTATGCCTCCCTCCTCCTTTCACTATTTAATGGCGGCCGCTGCATGGGAGCACGAGCAGGACCGCTGACCTCCTGGCCTCCAGCCCGAAATGCCAGGCAAGATCCTCTCTGGACTGGAAACAAGCATCCTAGGACAGGTTTCGGACTTACAGCCCTCATCAACCAGGATAGTTTGACTCCAGTGGCAAGGAGAGCATGGGACCCAGGTCTGGGCATACCCATCCCACTCAGGGTGACAAATGCAAAAAGATCAATTGGCGGACAGAATGCAGAACAATGTCATACATTCACCCCAGTACAGAGAACTGGGCCTAAATCCATCGTTTTTTTTGCTCATTGTGCCTTTCCAGTTTGGACCCAGCCATATGCAAATCAGCCTTGACCCTGCACCCAATGCAAACAGTTCAGCCCAATCTGCCAGGCAAGGTCCACCGTGGACTGGAAACAATCATCCTAGGTCCGGTTTCGTGCTTTCAGCCTTCATCAGCCAGGATAGCTTTACTCCAGTGGCATGGAGAGCACAGGACACGACATCGCCACCGCCGTCCACAACAGATACAAGATCCAGAGGAAGGACCACCCCAACCGCTCTGGAGGAGGACTTGCCATCGCACACAAAAGCTCCCTCCGACTCTCCACCACCACCACGAGTGACTCGCTCTCCACCACCGAACACCTTTACATTCAGATCAAGACCAGCCCGAGAACCACACTTTGCTGCACCCTCGCTTACAGACCCCCCCGGACCTCGTGCCACATTTGCCACTACCATCGCTGATCCCATTGCATCCCACGCCATCACCTCCATGGACTGCATACTCATTGGAGACCTGAATTTCTACCTCAACATCTCCAGCGACCCCAACTCCACCACCTCCTGCACAACCTCGCCAACATCAGCCTGAAACAGCTTGCCACCATGCCCACCGACAAGGCTATAGTGTACTTCCAATAGTATTCATGCAGGACCTACGCATTTGCAGATAACATATACTGTGGGCTTGGTGTCAAACTGACTCGGTACACCCCCACCGAATAGGTCAGCCTATGTTTTCGCATTAGCTAGCTTGCAGTGCTTCTAGATTCTCCTGTTATCAGAGAGATTACTTTGTGCGACTTTCAGAACATAACAACCTCAGACGTGTGGAAACAATATACTACTTTTCACCCAATCACTTGTGCTTGCTTATTTTGCTCTCAGAGAGATACACAGAAGAAACAGTTGAGCATGTTTACGATAAGATTTTATTGTTCCGTTGTTCTTCTCATGTAAAATCGGTGCGCCGCTATAACTGTACACAGTAGCAGAGATATAGTATCAGTAGTACAGTGAAAAAAAGGAATAGTACAGCTCTACCATTTTTCAATAGCCATGAACCTATACATGAATATAAAATGCATTTATAAAATAAAGTGTGTACTAATTGGATGCCTGTCTAGATGTACCTGAATGTACCTAGCATGTGAGTAGGTGCTAAAGAGCTAATAAGCCAAAGAGCCTTTATAGTCTAAGAGCCTAAAATCTAACGGGCACATGCATCATTGGTTTTTGCATTCGCAAACGGTGAAAATCGCAGAATTCGGCCGTTTGCAAATGCAAAAATGTGTTTTGGGATGCATCAAACATTTATCAATATTCGCAAATTTAGGAATCGCTATGTCATGTGCGAATTTCTAAAAAAATTCGCAAAAAGTAGAAATCGCATTTCTTTAAGAAAAACGTGCATGCATCAAAAATCGCAATTTGCATTTTTTGTCAAAATCGCAAATTGCATTTCTTAAAATAAGAAGTGGTCTGAGATGGTGGTATTTTGTTTCGCAAAAGGACAACAGGTGACAGTGATTACAAAGGCATATAAGGGGAACACCAATGGATGTCAGAAGCATTTGCCATGGCTGCAGTCATCATATTTGGACGTAGGCGGAGATTGAGAGCTGCAGCTAGGAGGAGAATGATCAGTGAAAGGATATTTAGGTTGCGCATCACTTTATTGGGGCAGAGTGATCCAGAGATATATGACAAGTATAGGCTCAATGGTGATTCCATCATGGAATTGATAGCTGATCTGGACCCATATTTACAAAAGCGTACTCGTTGGACCCAAGCCATTCCCACACATGTTCAGGTGCTTTGCTCACTGCACCTTCTTGCCTCAGGTTCATTCCAAGGTGTCATAGCCATTGCTGGTGGTGTGTCCCAGAGTTCATTGTTTAGATTTTTCAATAATTTTCTAGATGCCATGCTTCATAGGATAAGGCATTACATTACATTTCCAAGTACTGCACAAGATTTACTCCAAACCAAGTTAGATTTTTATAATTTGGCACATTTTCCACATGTGATTGGCTGCATAGATGGCACACATATTCCTATGTGTCCTCCTTCACACAATGAGTACATTTTTCGCAATAGAAAATGTTACCATTCCTTGAATATTCAAGCCATATGTAATGCCAAAACTAATATTACTGACCTGGTAGCTAGCTTTCCTGGTAGTGCTCATGATTCCTACATTTTCAAGCAAAGTGGCATTCATGGAAGGCTGTTGGCAGGAGATTTTGGTGATGGTTATTTGCTAGGTCTGAAATACATTTTTTTATACTTTTCAATGCTTGATGAATATTCTTACATTCACAGTACTAATTTCTATTCTGTCTCATCATGGCCTATAGGTGACAGTGCTGATGGAATAAGATCATTCATACTTACTCTTTATCTGACTCCAACTACTCGTAAAGAGCAAATGTTTACCCAAGCCCACATATCAACACGTAATGTAATTGAAAGAACTTTTGGAGTGATGAAATCAAGAATTTGCATACTTTACACAAAACAGGAGGCTCCTTACAATATCGCCCAGAAGTGTGCTGTAAAATTTTTGCTGCTTGTGCCATGCTGCACAACGTTGCAACTAAGAGAGGCCTTGAATTGGATTTTGAAGAAGGAATGCCCAACAATGCAAATCAACCCCCACAACCCCAAGCAAGAGTACATGGTCCTGACGCTGCAGAGGGAAGGAGAAGGGGGGCTGGGGTCACACAACATTACTTTTAATACAGGTAAGCCAAAGACAATGTGATATTTTTGCAAGTGAGTTTATTAATGTTTTCAAATGAAGTGAATTGTCTATAGTGACTTGATTGTTGGGTTTAGCTTTGAGAGCTACCGTTTGTTTCAATAGGAAGTTCCAAAAGTATATAAGTAAGGGTCTAGGAAATTTGTTATTTTGGTTCCTTCGGACAGAAGGCAGTCTATGTACCCGTTGGAGTCGCAGAAGGCTTTTTAAAAGAGTTTCACAACGAAAGATCGGGGTCAGCCCCTTCCGTACCTGCAGGGACTCCAAATAGCCTTAAGTTGTGTCTACGTGCCCGGTTCTCCATGTCTTCGACTTTAGCTTCAGGTTGGGAGATGCGAGCTGAGTGGGTTCTTGTGGTTGATTCTGATCGAGAAGTGCTTTCTTCAACTCCCACAACCCACATTTTCAAATCCTCCATCTCCTATGTAACCCCACAAAGTTTTTGACATACTTCGCTCATGAAAGCCTGTAATTTAGTGTTGTCCTCTCTTAGCTGTAAATGCTGATGATGGCTTTCCTGCCTCTGTGCCATAAGAGTTTGCATAATTAATCCCATAGAGATATTGTCTAAGTGGTTGTGAATTTCTTCCCCTGGTTTAGACGTTGAGATTTGCGGTTGATTTATGGTTTGACTGGGTTCTGGTGTTATAATTATGGCATTAGCAACGGGGGGAGTCTGGCTAGAATTTATAGTCAAGATTCCAGTCATTGTTTCAATACAATCAGCATTTGAGATTTCTGGTGGATAAGTGACTGGTTCAATCGGTATTGACCTTATGTTGGAGTCTATTGCAGCAGTGGGTGAGCTAGTAATCTCTCTAATATCTAGGTCCTTAGTCGAGCTGCCAGAGATGGGAGTAGTTGAAGCAATTGAGGCATTAAGCTGTACAACAGTGATAGCATCATTATCAACTGATCTATTTGCAATTGGTGGGGTTAGTGGGATTGTTGCATCCGGTTTGGGTTTTGTTATATCCACGTTATCTGTCTTAAGAGTTGTATTTTTATCCCTTATATGCAGGTCGTCGTCAAAGCTTGCTCCTGATAGCCTCAGGGCCATGCCCTTCACTCCTCCCTTTGCTTCAATCCACTTCCTCAATGGGCTATCGTCGACTATAGCCTTGCGCCCTTTTTTATTAGTAGATGAATCTTTGCTCACTAGTTTGCGAGTCGTAGGTTTTTGTTTTTGTTTGGTATTAGCTTTTAGTTTTATTCTTCTTGTATTTGCAGCTTGTCCGACATTGTTTCTAGTAGGAGTTACTTCCTGATCTAACTCGCTCTCTTCCGAGATCTCTTCATAGTCATGATTGGAGTTTTCTTCAAATTTCATCATTTAATGAATGGTCGTTCTTATCGGTTGAGTTATCGGCCACTGGCTCCTTAGGTGTAGGTTTATTTATAGTTGTCTTAGGCTCTAGTATGAGCATTGGATTCTTGGTTGGTTCGCACATTACATTCTCATACCTCATATTTAAGTTTGGTGCTGCGGGTATGCATGTCAAATCGGTATTAGCGGTATCGAGGGCAGCACCATCGATAGTGTCCGTATCCGAATGTGTGGCAGCAGTCATTTCATCTCTCGCCCTTTCAAATATAGCATCGGGTTCTGAAGTAAGATCCCCTGTGGTGTTCACCCGATAAGTGTCTAAATTATTGAGGGATGTGGTTGAAATACAAATAGCATTCGTGTTTTTTTTTTGGAACCTGTCTTAGCCAGATCGCTTCAGGAGGGAGAGCCTTGTGATATTTGTAGGTTTGTATCCCTCTCTCGAAAAATCGTTGTCACTGTATCCCCGTTAATGCTGCCCGTGGGTAACGACTTATGGAGTTGTTGCTGTTCTACCTCGGCCCCAGATGCCCTCTTCTCACATACTAGAGCTGGAAATTGGACTCCCGCTAAATGTCCTGTAACAGTCTTAGTTTTTATGGCAGACCCCACCGCTGACATACCTGGTTCGTCTTGTTTCGTCGTTGCCGTCTTTCCAGCCCTGCCAGTCCTGGTGGAGCGGGTAGCTTGACGTGAAGTCATCGACATGGCAGCAACAACGAAGGAGCTCGGTTCTATTGGCTCCACAGGCAGAAATGCCGTCCGATCCTCAGCGAGTGCACACAGCTGTGCAAGGGTCAGTCCGAGGCCAGGGCCCGCCCTGTAACACGTCTGACCGAGCGCTCGGAGGGAGACGGTGTTTCGAAGCCTCCAAACCGGCACCAGCCCTCTGCTCAGTCGGTAGACGAACCGCAGCATCCGAGTTGAGCCACAGGACCCGGCCTTTGTGTTACAGGTACCACGCTAGAAGTTTTCCTTTTTTTTTCCACAGAAGATACGCTTTTAACTTAGCAACTCTTTGGCTTCTTTTGGCTCCTGGCTCGCGTTTAGAAAGATTTATGGTTTAACTGCAGAGTCGCGTAGTCACTTAGCAGCTCTCCCAGCTTTCTTCGAGTTTTGCTTCAGAAGACGATACGGAGCGACTCCATGCAGGCTCCTTCACTCGGCGGTGTCAGCCCGCCATCTTGACTCCGCCCTCAAAAGCAATCAGTGTACAGTGTATCTACAGGAACCCGCTCGCCTTAAAGTCATTAGGGATGGTCAATCATCATTTTTCACTGATCCGGAGGAGGCGACCAAGCATTTAGAAAAACTCACGAGAGAGAAATCCTAAGAACTTGATAAACAATCAATAAGTATTAATAAGAACAAATAAGATATAAATCTGGATATTTAAAACTAAATCATCTTTTTAGTTCATTACTTTTCTTTCTCTCTTTTTTACTCTCTTCTTACTAATTCTTTTCTTTTGCCACTTTTTTTTGCTCTCCAAATCTTTGTTGATTGATATGCACTTCGATTTGTACTCTTTGAGTAACAGCAGAAAGGAGCAGACTCCATGCTCGCAACTCCACTGTGCTACCCTTCCAGCGGTAGCATGGGAGAGAGGGGTGCTCCCCCCTGGGGGTCTTCAAGATGTGGGGGTGGTTGGGTGGGTTTGAGTTTTTTGGGTGGGTAGGGGTTGAAAAAGGAAAAAAATCTATTGCAAGGGTGAAAAATGTAGAAAAAACTGTAATAAGATTATCGAATTTATTTTACGGAGGAGATTGAGCAAGACCAATATAATTTATGTCTACCCTTAGATGTTTAGTTTGGAACGTTGCCGGTCTTAATAATAAATGTAAAAGTAAATTGGTCCAAGAAAAAATGAATATGTACAAACCGCATATGGTATTCCTTTCAGAAACTCATATTAGGTATCATGATCGTAAATTATTATCACAAATGGGCTACGTCCTTGTTGTCTGTTCCACTATAGAGACTACTAACCAAGGAGTTGCTATTCTAAAACAGAAATGGTTAAAAATTAATGTTATCAAAACTACTGGTGATGCTAAAGTCACGGTGGGCAATAGCTCAATTACAATTCAATCAAAAATGCTAAGTCTTCTGTACTATCTATGGCCCAAATATTGATATACCCAAACTATATGAACAATTGACTATTGAGCTACTCGATTGGGATGGGGAATTGGTGATAATGGGGGACTTTAACTGCGTCATGAACTACACCATAGATTCTACAAGCAAAAGAATTAGAAATAGGATGGGGAAAGTGAGATCTGCTATAGAGGAACTAGCTAGGATGCACAACCTGGAAGATGTTTGGCACACTAAACATCCTACCATTCCCGGCTTTACATACTACTCAGCCCCACATCAAACTCTCTCTAGGATCGATATGGTATGGACAACAGACAATATCTTAGAAAACTGCGAAATAGAAATTTGCCCTAAAGTTACCTCAGATCACAATCCGATATTGTTCGAGTTTAAAATTTTGGATACCAAACAAACTACCTGTCAATTTACATTCCCCAGATATCTACTCACGGACCCTATATTCATCCTGGGCATGAAGAACCACATACAGGAATATATATCACTAAATATTAATTCTGCTGCTATTAATTATGTATGGGACTCATGTAAATGCAGCATTAGAGGTTACGCACAACAATATATACTTCGGGACAACGCTGAAAAAAGAGGGGTAGAAAAATTAGTCACTTCCAATATTTTAACAGCCGAACAACAACTCGCAGATGCTATTATACAAGGCAACACTAACATTGAAGAGTTAAGATTAATATTAGTTTCACTAAGAACAGCTCTAAAGAAGACTCTTAGAGAAAAATATAGCTCCAAAATACATAGATATAAATTGACACAATACGAAGGGGGAGATAGGATTGGGAAAATTCTGGCTTATAAAGTAGCCGACAAGAAGGCCAAAACCACCATAAAAGCAATAAAAGGATTAGATTCTAAAATCCATAGAAAACCAGAGCAGAACTTGGAACAATTTGCCAAATATTATTGTCACCTTTATACTCCAGAGAACATACCTACATTAGAAGCAATAGAATCCTATTTAGAGATACACAAACCTGAAAGAATGGACCCAGAAATAAATAGACTGCTCGACACTAAAATTTCTATTGAAGAAATAAGCAAGGCTATACAATCACTCCCCCTAGGTAAGGCCGCAGGAGAAGACTGTCTACCTATGGAGATTTACAAGATCTGTGAACAGGAACTACTCCCTTTATTCCATCAGGTGATAGACTCTATAGGGGAAACAGGAAGAGCTCCTATCTCATGGCGCACTGCTAAAATTATTTTTTTTCTGAAAAAGAATAAACCTCCGGAAGAACAGGGATCATATAGATCAATTTCATTAATTAATACTGATGCAAAAATCTTCGCCAAAATACTTGCCAATCGGTTAGCCCCTATAATGCCCGATCTGGTCAATTGCCAGCAACATGGATTTGTGGTGGGGAGAGACACCACTGCCCATGTCAACACCGCAGTAATTGCCTTTGATGTTGCGGCGGTTACTCTTGCCCCACATGCAATGGTCATGCTAGATGCAGAGAAAGCATTTGACCGAGTGGGGTGGGAGTACCTCTGGGCAACATTAAAGGCATTCGGCATACAGGGACAATATTTGGGATGGATTCAATCTTTATACGAGACACCAACAGCTATAGCTAGCTATCTGGGAAACAACTCAGACAGCTTCTTAATAAAAAGGGGTACTAGACAGGGGTTTCCTCTTTCACCCCTGCTATTAGCCTTAGCCTTAGAACCATTCCTAAATGCGCTAACAACTCAAGAATACATTACCCAATAGAACATGAAGGCAAGCGCTTAAAAATCACCGCCTTCGCTGATGACATCGCCATATTTACTACCGATCTGGTACAAGCTATACCTAACATAATTAAGGAAGCTAGTGATTTTGGCGATATTTCGGGTTATCGGCTAAACGTCAATAAAACTCAAGTGATAGCGAACTATCAACCCCTACATCCAATTATAGGCTTATGCCCTAATGCCACCTATTTAGGGGTTAAACTTACTTCCAACATCGATAAAATTATCCCATTAAATTACGATCCCCTACTTAAAGATATCGCATCCACCCTTAAAAACTGGCATAAAATACCACTTAGCTTGATCGGACGCATTAATACTATTAAAATGAAAATAATACCAAAAATACTCTACCTGTTTAGATCCATCCCGCTACAATTGAACAAATCATACATTAAGAGGATAGAAAGCATTTGTAGCAACTATATCTGGGGATATAAAAAAGCCCGTAGGTCAATGACGGCGTTGAAACTATCAATTGAAAAAGGGGGATTAAATTTCCCGGATCTAAAAATTTATTTTTTTGCTACTTTCATCCAACGCATACGTAGCCTTTTGTCTAAAGAAATCCCCCTATTTTACCACCAATTCTTGCTAGGGCCACAAAGTAGCCAATTTTTATCTCGGGTACACAACCCAAATTACTACAAGAGAGTCAAATTCAAGACCGCCAGAGCCTTCAAATGAATTTGGGATCAAATTATGGACACTGATAAAATATCTTTTTTTAACGCTGAACTACCAATATGGGGGAATCCAGGGCTGCCAAACATTTTCTCCGATGGTGCTTGTGCTCAATGGGTAGATCAGGGCATTAACTCCTTAGGAGATCTTTACGGTCCGGAAGGCTTCTTAAGCTTTAATACATTAAAAATACTTTATAAAATCAATGACATTATGTATTTTAAATATATGCAGATACAAGATTTCTTGATTATAAAATGAAAATTGAGAGTGTAGAGCAATCAGACATTTTACAATGTATCTATTCGAATCATACTAAATCTCTTATTAGTAAAAGTTACACTCTTTTAAATAAAGGACATGTTGGTGATAGTGGGAAAATGGCGGATAAATGGACTAGCAGGTTGGGAACCAATAATAATTCTAACCAGATCATGGGCTCACTTAAACAAATAAATCGAGTGGTTCACTCCTCAAACCTAAGGTTACAATTCTATAAGACAATCACCCAATTATACTATACACCACAAAGAATTTCTAGCTGGACTTCTGGCAACACTTCCAATGAACGTACCAAATGCTTAAAATGTAACAAAGAAGCTGCTGGCATAGAACATATGCTTTACCAGTGCCCGAAACTTACAACTTTTTGGTCGGGAATAAACGACGTTCTTAACAAAAACACATAATATCACCGGCTCTCTCCACCCAACTAGTTCTTCTAGACATACAAGACACCAACAGCAACTTTAAAGATTTAATAACAATTATTTTTGCTTGCGCCAGACTGGCTATTGCGCGAACTTTGATATCGAAAGAATTCCCAACTGTCATGGATTGGTGGTATCTAATTCATGAAATGTGCACCATGGAGCTCTCATTGGCTAAATTAAGAGGCCCAAAAGCATTAAAAGGAAGGGAAAAATTATGGGGAACATGTATTAACTAAATGCATGATCCTACTGTGTAACCGGCACGCTTGTTTCTTTTTTAAAAAAAAAATTCTTTCGTAATCTACTGTTTTCTTTTTCTTCTCCTCTTTTCATTTTCATACACAATGATTAGTATATGCATAGCTAATTATATATGTATGTATAACCAATGTGATTTCATTATTGTATCTACTTTTCCTCTTGCAATAAATAAAAATAATTTAAAAAAATGTAACTAATAATAAGCAGAAACTCAAATACATGTTCAATGAAAAGGACAGTACTCAATTTCTAAAGCAACCTACTTCTTTCTCCCTCTGGCACTTAAGGATTCATTTGTTACATTTTCTTTAGCCTTGTTCATTATTGTACCTTTTACATTTTTCCCCATACTACGGTGTTCTACATTTGTACCAGAACTCCCTTGCATTGGTACATCATCATTGCTTGGAGGACATTCCTCCTCCACAGACATGTCCAAGATTGACACTGCATTAAATCTTTCTCTTGCAGACATGAGTGATGACATACCTTTTGAAATTTCAGTACAACATTGTCTAAGGCCCTTCTGCATAGTACTGCATTTCTAATCAGCTGTGCAGTCTGCATGCACATTTTATTCATCACCCTACTACAAGTATGAATAGACAAAACTGTCTGATTTGCCCTTTTTAAGTGCAGTAAAGATTGAGCATGCATTTGAGCACACATTTTGTTCAAGGATGCAGCAATTACTTCTAACTTCTGAGCAGTCATTTCAATTGCATTATCCATGTGCGCAGATATCTCCATTAAACTTCTATTAATGCCACTGACATCATCAGTCATGCCACTTAGTTTCCTTTTGATAACAAAAATATCCTTTCCTTGTAGGCGTTCAATTTTGAGGAGTTTAAGTTCCACAGCACTGGCACTGATGTCCTCCTCATTATTGGTTCTACGCTGACCCTGACGTCTCCTGCGCCTGAAAATCTGCTGCAGTCTATGGCGTCTGTGACCTTGTGTTTGAAGTGGAGTTGGGCTTTGGGGAGCCTCGAGCCTCTTGGACTACTACATTGTCATTTTGAGTAACTTCACTGTCTGAATCTGGAAGTTGGCGTATTCTTTGACGTGCATTAACTCTCTGCACTATTGGTGAGGATGGCTCTGAGTTATTATCAATGGAATTGAGTAAATCATCTGTGAATGACTCTGCAAAGTCTATAAAATGGGTATCCAGATCAGTATCTATTCAGAAAAGAATTAGGAGAATTTACTTTAGTTTGTGTATTTGCAACAAATTATTTACTACCTTAAATAAATAAATCCTGAATAAGAAAGACAAGATTCCTATTTTGTAAAAAAAAGTGTCTTTTAAAACTATATAACTAGGTGCTTTCTGAATGTTGTACAAGAGATTTATTTTTAAAACCAATTCACTAAAACTACATGTACCACAATGCATTGCTGCTTCTATCACAACACACCAGGATTTAATTTAATATGAAAGATTTTAGGGAAGGGAAAATTGTAAATTATTTAATATTGTCTTTCATGGGCAAAGATGTAAATCACAATGACATGAGTCACTCTTACCTTGAGAGGTTCCTGGTAAGTCAGAAGTGTCAATATCCAATAAGCCAATGACTGCCTCTGTAGTAAGTGTCCCTTCCACAAGATCATCCAGGGGTGTGTTTGGCTTGTCTTTTGGAGGTCCCCCACCAGTCTCTTTGGCCGTCTTCATTCACGTCGCAATCCTTTCTTTTGCGCGACTTCGCAGATCATACCACCTTTTCTGCAGATATGTTATGTCCCTATGTGCCACTCCTACTGCGTTGACTTTGGCTTGGATTGCCAGCCACAGCTTCCTTTTCACTCCTTCTGGCACTTTTAGGGACATTTTGCCAAAAAGTTGATCTTTCCTAGCTGTGACCTCCTCTATTAGGATCTCCAACTCGAGGTCACTGAATTTGACCTTTCTTTTCCTACTGTTACTTTCCTCTGAGGCATTCACAGGATCCATTGCAGTGGGACAAAAAGACAGGCCCCTCCACCTCCAACAGCCACAGCTTCAACTGCCATTACACTCTGTAGAATTTGAAATGCTGCATAAGGTGTACTTAATTGTTTTCCAGCTCACTGGCAGCACCTTCATTGATATGCATCATGTGTGCGAAATCGCAATTTGCGATATCGCAAAATGCGAATTCGCAATTAAGAATTCGCATATTTTATGCGATTCAGTAAAAATTGTGATTTTTACCGATTCGCATAAAATATGCAAATTTCATGATGCATCCGATATTGCGATTCCTTATTTGCGATTCCCTAAAAATCGCAAATAAGGAATCGCATTCGCTCACGATGATGCATGTGGCTGTTAGAGCCAAGAATCCCTCTAGGATTTAGTCGAACACCCATACCTGAATAGAGAGAGTGTAGAACTTTGTCCTGGTCTTGAGTTGGACACCGCGCAAGGGATGGTTAGTGCACTGTCAGCTGGAGCAATGGCATGCCGGAGCCTCAGCGTCTCTGCTCAGTGTGTCAGCCTTGAAGTCCTGGTTCCCTCCTGCTTACTGAGAGCAAGAGGTGCTGTATTTATACAGTCCATGTACATATGTTACCCATTGTTTAGTATGAGGATGACGTTGAGGATTAAACCTTTGTCGTAGATAGGAGAGGTGAAGTATGCCCCCCTGGAGAGTGTACTCATAAATTATTCATAAGTGCTAAGGATGACGTCTTAGCAATATCGATCGGGTAGAACACCCCCCTCGTCATGAACTAGGTGAAAGGTTTAGTCCTTAAAAGGCGTCAGTCCTTTATAAGGCGTCAGTCCCTATAAGGCATTCTGTCCTTATTTGGAGTTATGTCCTTATAAGGCTAGTTCATATGAAATGAAGGGGAGATGATGTAGGGAAAGAGTACGATGTTCTCTAAACCTATGTCAGGGTACCGATGTGAAATATAACAAGGCAAGACACACCCTCGACCCCATCTTTGCAGGAGGCAACAACATCCACTTGAGCCACACCACGCAACCCCCATGGTTGGACCACCACTGCGTAAACTTCCATGTCGACAAACCCACACCACCCAAACCTGAAGAGCACCCAAAATCACTGAAGAGCAGCTCAACTTCACCCTAAACCGCATCATCCCCCCCACCTTGACCGACGCCAACCTCGCAGCCAAAGAACTCCACAGATGGATCTCCAAATGTGCAGACGAGCTCGCACTCCTACGGAACTCTGACAGACAGCACCCCAGAAAGGCCACTTGGTTCACGACCGGCCTCCAAGAATCCAGATGCATCTACAGACATCTCAAGAAGAACTGGAGAAACTGCAAAATGTAAGAAGATGGCACCACCTACAAGAAAACCATGACGGAATACGACTAACGCATCAGATCCACAAAAAGTACCTACATCCAAAACAAGAACGGCACCAACTCTAGCAACTCCAAGGAACTCTTCAGCATCATCCAGAATTCACCAAGCCCCCCATCAAAACCACAAACCGTACCCCGCCCAGGACCTCTGCAACAAGCTTGGATCCTACTTCCAGCTGAAAATCAAGGGTCTCTATGACCACTTCAATAACTGTACACCCGACCCTGAAACCACTTCCTTCTCCAGCAACACCAGCTTACCATGTCCTCCTGGACCCCTGTCACCACCGAAGACACTACTTCAACCATGAAAGGCATCCACTCAGGAGCCCCCATGGACCCCTGGCCGCTGCACATCTTCCACAGAGCTGCCACCGCCATCATGCCAGAACTATGACGCACCATCAAAAGCACTTTCAAGACCAGCATTTATCCGGATGACTGGAACCGTGCAGAAGTCAGAGCCCTACTCTAAAAGCCCTCAGCAGATCCCGCAGACCTCAAGAACTACTGACCCATCTCCCTCCTCCCCTTCACAGCCAAAGTCACAGAAAAGACTGTCAATGCCCAGCTAACAAAATTAATCGAAGAAAACTCTATCCTTGCCCCTCCCAATCCGGATTCTGCAGGAACCACAGCACCGAGACTGCCCTACTTGCCGCCACAGATGACATCCGCAACCTCCTCGACCAAGGACACACAGCAGACTTGATCCTACTCGACCCCTCTGCAGCGTTCGACACTGTCTCCCTCGGCACAGTCACCGCGATGGCAGCATACAGGGAACTGCCCTCAACTGGATCAGCTCCTTCCTCACCGGCAGAACCCAAAGAATCAGGCTGCCACTCTTTCTCTCTGAACCAATGTAAATGTAAATGTAAATGTCATGGTACTTATAGAGCGCACTGTCACCAGACGGTCACCTTGCGGTGTCGCCTATTCGGCTTCCTGGAGCTGATACTCATACCGCTGTGGAACCCCTCCTGGCTTTCCCTGTGAAGTGTCCACTCCTGGGCACCCCCAGGGGGAAGCCAGGTATCCTAAGCGCTGTTGGGGCCGGTGTGGAGGCTAAGCATGCTATTGCCCAGAGTGGCAGCGTGGGGCCCGTGATTAGAATAGGCACTGAGGCGAGAATTAACAGGTCCAAGGAAATTGAGCCCAAGACCCTGCCGAGGCGGGAATCGAACCCTGGTCCCTGGCCAGAACTCTGCATCAGGGTCTGCCACTCTAACCATTGAGCCACACTCCTCCACTGGAAATCAACTGCAGAGTACCCCAAGGTTCGTCGCTCAGCCCCACGCTCTTCAACATCTACATGCCCCCCCTCGCCACCATCGTCAGACAGCTCAAACTCAGCATAGGATCCTAAGCCAATGAAACCCAGCTCATCCTCACCCTCACCAAGGACTACATCACCACCAGACTCAACTTCCAGTAAGGAATGAAGGACGTCGCACCTAGTAGCTCACCGCCCTCGGCAGCCCTCCAACCCCCATGGACCATGCCCGAAGCCTCAACATCGTACTCAACTCCTTCAACGTCATTGTATCCAGCTGCTTCAACACCCTCCGCATCATCCGAAAGACCGTCAAATGGATCCCCCCGAATCAAGGAAGACCGTCACCCACGCACTCATAACCAGCAGACTGGACTACGTAAATGCCCTCTACGCTGGGATCAACAAGTCTCTGCTCCGCAAACTTCAGACCATACAGAACACTGTGGCCAGACTCATCCTCGGCATCGCTCAACACAAACACATCACCCAACACCTGCGTAACCTCCACTGGCTCCCTGTTGAGAAGAGTCACTTTGAAGATACTCACCAACGCCATACAAATGCCTCCACAACACAGGCCCCCAATACCTCAACAAGAGAATCTCCTTTCACTTACCCAAGAGAAACATCTGATCCGCCAACCACACCCTCGCCGTAACCCAGCACATCCGCAGAGCCAGAACAGGTGGAAGAGCCACTCTCCTACAATGCAGCCAAGTACTGGAATGAGCTCCCGATCGACATCAGACGCGCCCCCTCCCTGAACATCTTCAAGAAGACACTCAAGACGTGGCTCTTTGACTAAACAGAGTAGTTTTCCCCCCTCCCCCCAAGCACTTTGAGACCCTCACGGGTGAGTAGCGCGCTTACAATTCCCCTGATTGATTCATTGACTTGGAACATAAGGGGAATAGGCACAGCCAAAAAACCGACTGCAGACATATATTTACCGCTGATGGTAACATATTGATAAAGCTTATATTCGAGACACATTTGAATGTGACAAAGTTAGCCAAATTAACTAAGAGATGGAGCTGCCAGATTGTCTGGAAAACTCACTCACTGTACGCCAGAGGTACACTAGTGTGGGTGCCCCAGGTGTGACGCATGCAAAACTTTATAGGACGGTGCAGGGCTTTAAGTGGGCTGGGTCCTACCGATGCTCAACTTGGGCAGTTCTAAAAAGCAGGTGCGGAAATGAGTCCCTATCGGGCTCTCCGTTTTTGCCCTCACCCTTGGCGAAAAAAATATCTTAACTATGCACCCATCGCTGCATTTGATGGAACTTCAAAGACGCTGGTTATAGTTCTGTCACAGTCTCATCATTTTAGAATTAAAGCATTTTCAGAGGACTGTACCGCTGTCTCAAAGCTTTCCTTCAATTTAAATACATGTCCTAGTTTTTGGGACAAATGGCAAGGAATCCTGCAAAGGAGAATTAAAAGATATGGGGGCATATTAGCAATAACCTCGTTAAAATTATCGCAGTTTTAGCGGCAGGAAACTGCTGCTAAAACGGCGATAATGGGCTTGCTAATACGCGTTATAGAATTCCAATAGAAGCCCAGGTTGGAGATACAGGACATCTAACCTGGGCTTCTATTGGCATTCTATATCGCCTATTAGCAAGCCCATTATCGCTGATTTAGCTGCAGTTTCCTGCCGCTAAAACGGCAATAACTTTAACGAGGTTCTTGCCAATATGCCACATGCTCTCTTCAATTAATGTTTCTGTTTCAAGCAGTGCAGGTTCACGTCTGCTGCAGCAGAGGGGAGACAGAGAGGAGAGGTGAGCAGGGGTACTCTGGGTAGAGGCTAGAAGTCTTTCCATAGCTAAGGGATGGAGTTTTTTTTTGTTGCAAAAATCGGAACAAGCCAGACATAGAAGTAAGGTTCCAGGTTTTAGTCCTACTTTTATGTGTAGCCTGTCCCAGTTTTTGATTCTCAAAATCTGGTCACCCTACGTTCAGAACAATGCCAGAATGCAGTAGGATCACTCTAGCTAGTTCCACTCTAGCTAGGTAGAAGTGCTCTTGCTTACCTTGTACCAGGTTGCTATCAGTGAAACTTTATATAAATATTTTACAGAGAAAAAGGGTACAGGCTCTGACGAGTGACTGGAATGAAAAGCCTTCTAAGTGATATTGAGGCGTATGTGTATCAACGAATTATGATGTCAGGCATACTTTGCTACATACACTGACTGATAAAGAACAGTAAATATATATTATCTTAAAATTGCGCCATCTACTAATCAGGCTGCTGCTCGACAACTAGTGGAAGCCAGGGCCGAGCGCTCAGAGCTGATCTCCAGCATATCCAAAATTGAACACAAAGAATGCATAGCTAGATGACATGCAGATTGGGTCAGTGCTGGTAGGATGCTGGCTTGGCTTCTACAATGGAAGGTGTCTTGGCCTCCTACCAAATCTGTTTGTTCAAGAACGGGGGACATAGGCATTAAACAGATGGATATCAATACAACGTTTGCCAAAAGTGCAGATGCCCAGATACAAGCATCATCCAAAAATATCACTTGTTACTTTATGCCCTGCTGACAATAAAGGACATTAAATCAACGACTGATCAGCTAGCAAAAGGAAAAACCTTGGAGAGTGGATGGTTTCCCAATTGAATTGTTCTCTACATATAAACCTGAATTACCCCCTGGATTTCTGATGGTATATCATGGGCCACATCATACCTTTTAAAAGGTGTGCCCAGTGCCATGAAGGGGAATGCGCCTTATTATGATGAATGCACTGCCACCAGACCAGCCACGAACTTGTGCTGCCCACGGCGCAGCGCATTTATGTGAAAAACAGAGCGGCTGCTTTAAAGCATCTCCGTATTTTCACAGTGCTGGTGGCAACCCGCCTGCACTTTGAAGGGAGATTAGCGATCCCCTGCTAGGAGATGTCTGAGGGGTCCATAGGACCCCCTTTCCCTCCTCAAGAGAGCAGCTCTTAGGTGGCACACTTTCAGTGCGCCTCGGGAGAGCTTCTTTGCCTTTGAACCTGCGTCTGTAATACGGTGTGGGTGCAGAGGCAAAGGGATTCCAAATTTTTATGGGGCATGCCCCTATGCAAATGAGGTAACACCTCTGAAGACAGTGCTGTCGCTTTATTTGCGCCAGAACTATCGGTATTACAGAAGGGGCCGCGCAAGCATCTGCGGCCCCTTCTGTAATACTAAAGTGCCCCGGGGCACGCAAAGCAGGTGCCTGTTGCGCCCCAGGGTACTTTGTGAAATACAGCCCCACATAGCAGAGTCTCACAACAGTCCATGAAAGTAGTTACTATAGTTGGTCTCAAAAAATGGGACGTTATCCTTTGGATGTCCACTCATATCACCCCTATCCCTTTTAAACTTGGACTATATCATTCTTGGAAAGATATTAGCCAGTAAACAAATGTGAGAGAAATGTATTCACTCCGACCAGAACTGATATATTCCAGGATAAAACACATTTCTTAATCTGACAAGATTGCTCCATGCTATGGACTGACTCACAAGGGGAGACCGCAATAGTTGAGCGACCTCCCTTGATATAGAAGGCCTTCAACATGCAGCGCTGGCCCTACCTCTTGACAGGAAAAAAGGTTTGGGTCAGATTGGTGTACAGTCAAAATATCGGGTTTTTTATATCGATTTACATTAATTTCGATTCAAAAATATAGAATGGACACAATATCGACTGGACAGAATATAGACTACAAAAATATTGACTAGAATAGCAATAATATTGATTCCAAAATATAGAATGGACAAAATATCGAATGGACAGAATATAGACAACAAAAATATCGAACTAGAGGTAAGTTAATATAATTTTTTTAAAGTATTTTTTTTGTTAATATATGTGGTAAAAGTGTATATTTAATTTATATTGTATTTTAAATAATTAATTTATGGTATTTTTTTTGCGTAATATAAAGTAGTAGCAGGGTGGTGGGTTTATAGGGGAATAGGGTGGGAAGTAATTTAATTATAATTAATTAAATATATTAATTTATTTATTAGTAATTATTTTGAATTCATTGTTAATTATTTATTAATTGGTAATTAATTAAAATGTAATTGTTAATTCATTTTAATTAAAATGTAATTGTTAATTCATTTTAATTAATTGAATAATTGATAATTATGTTAATTATATTAATTTATTTTCTGTAGCGGGTTGTGGGTTTACAGGGGAATAAGGGAGGAATTAATTTAATTATAATTATTTCAATATGTTGATTTATTTTTTGGTATACATTTTTAATACATTTTTGATTAACTATTAATTGGTAAACAATTAAAATAAAATTGGTAATAAATTTTAATGAATTGGTTAATTGATAATTATGTTAATTATATTAATTTATTTTCCGTAGCGGGTTATGAGTTTATAGGGGAATAGAGTGGGAAGTAATTTAAATAAAAATAATTAAATATGTTAATTTATTTTTTGCTATTTATTTTGATTTAATTTTTTAATAATTATTAATTTGTAATTAATTAAAATGTAATTGGTAATTAATTTTAATTAATTGATTAATTGGTAATTAATTAAAATATAATTGGTAAATCATTGTTAAATAATTTATAATTGGTAAGTAATTAAAATATAAATATTAATTAATTTTAGTTAATTGATTAAATGTTAATTATGTTAATTATTTAAATTTCTTTTCAGTAGTGGGTTGTGGGTTTATAGGGGAATAGGTTGGGAAGTAATTTAATGATAAATAATAACATTGTTTAATTTATGTATTGGTTTTTGTTGTATTATTTTATTATTTTTTTGTAATTGTTAATTAATATATTGTGAATTGTTAAATACTTTGTAGTAGTAGTAGGTATTTTTTTATTATTTTTTTTGTATTTTTAATTGATTAATTAATTTACTATAAAACATTATTAATTATTTTAAAAAGTATTTATTGGTAATAATATTTAATTCATTTTCATTCATATATGAAGTATTAACTTTCCCTACTGTTGCACTCTCTGGAGTGGGAATAGTCATTTTTACCCCTACGCTATCCAATGCTTTCCCTACTGTTGCACTCTCTGGAGTGGAAATAGTAATTTTTACCTCTACGCTATCCAATGCTTTCCCTCCTGTTGCACTCTCTGGAGTGGGAATAGTAATTTTTACTCCTACGCTATCCAACGCTTTCCCTACTGTTGCACTCACTGGAGTGGGAATAGTAATTGTTACCCCTACGCTATCCAACACTTTCCCTACTGTTGCACTCTTTGGAGTGGGAATAGTAATTTTTACCCTTACGCTATCCAGCGATTTCCCTACAGTTGCACTCACTGGAGTGGGAATAGTAATTTTAACCCCTATGCTATCCAGCGCTTTCCCTACTGTTGCACTCTCTGGAGTGGGAATAGTAATTTTTACCTCTACGCTATCTAATGCTTTCCCTACTGTTGCACTCTCTGGAGTGGGAATAGTAATTTTTACCCCTACGCTATCCAACGCTTTCCCTACTGTTGCACTCACTGGAGTGGGAATAGTAATTGTTACCCCTACGCTATCCAACATTTTCCCTACTGTTGCACTCTTTGGACTGGGAATAGTAATTTTTACCCTTACGCTATCCAGCGCTTTCCATCCTGTTGCAGTCACTGGAGTGGGAATAGTAATTTTAACCGCTACGCTATCCAGCGTTTTCTCTACTGTTGCACTCACTGGAGTGGGCATAGTAATTTTAACCCACACGCTATCCAACGCTTTCCCTACTGTTGCACTCATTGGAGTGGGAATAGTAATTTTTTTCCCTACGCTGTCCAACGCTTTCCCTCTGTTGCACTCGGTGGAGTGGGAATAGTAATTTTTACCCCTACGCTATCCAACGCTTTCCCTACTGTTACACTCACTGGAGTGGGAATATTAATTTTTACCCCTACGCTATCCAATGCTTTCCCAACTGTTGCACTCTCTGGAGTTAGAATAGTAAATTTTACCACTACGCTATCAACGTTTCCCTACTGTTGCACTCATTGGAGTGGGAATAGTAATGTTTACTCTCCCGCTATCCAACGCTTTCTCTACTGTTGCACTCATTGGAGTGGGAATAGTCATTTTTACCCCTACACTATCCAATGCTTTCCCTACTGTTGCACTCACTGGATTGGGAATAGTAATTTTAAATCTCCCGCTATCCAATGCTTTCCCTACTGTTGCACTCAAAATTCATTTTAATTAAAATGTAATTGTTAATTCATTTTAATTAATTGAATAATTGATAATTATGTTAATTATATTAATTTATTTTCTGTAGCGGGTTGTGGGTTTACAGGGGAATAGGGGAGGAATTAATTTAATTATAATTATTTCAATATGTTGATTTATTTATTGGTATACATTTGTAATACATTTTTGATTAACTATTAATTGGTAAATAATTAACATAAAATTGGTAATCAATTTTAATGAATTGGTTAATTGATAATTATGTTAATTATATTAATTTATTTTCCGTTGCGGGTTATGAGTTTATAGGGGAATAGGGTGGGAAGTAATTTAAATAAAAATAATTAAATATGTTAATTTATTTTTTGCTATTTATTTTGATTAAATTTTTTAATAAATATTAATATGTAATTAATTAAAATGTAATTGGTAATTAATTTTAATTAATTGATTAATTGGTAATTAATTAAAATATAATTGGTAAATCATTGTTAAATAATGTATAATTGGTAAGTAATTAAAATATAAATAATAATTAATTTTAATTAATTGATTAAATGTTAATTATGTTAATTATTTACATTTCTTTTCAGTAGTGGGTTGTGGGTTTATAGGGGAATAGGTTGGGAAGTAATTTAATTATAAATAATAACATTGTTTAATTTATGTATTGGTTTTTGTTGTATTATTTTATTATTTTTTTGTAATTGTTAATTAATATATTGTGAATTGTTAAATACTTTGTAGTAGTAGGTATTTTTTTATTATTTTTTGTATTTTTAATTGATTAATGAATTTACTATAAAACATTATTAATTATTTTAAAAAGTATTTATTGGTAATAATATTTAATTAATTTTCATTCATATATGAAGTATTAACTTTCCCTACTGTTGCACTCTCTGGAGTGGGAATAGTCATTTTTACCCCTACGCTATCCAACGCTTTCCCTACTGTTGCACTCTCTGGAGTGGAAATAGTAATTTTTACCTCTACGCTATCCAATGCTTTCCCTCCTGTTGCACTCTCTGGAGTGGGAATAGTAATTTTTACTCCTACGCTATCCAACGCTTTCCCTACTGTTGCACTCACTGGAGTGGGAATAGTAATTGTTACCCCTACGCTATCTAACACTTTCCCTACTGTTGCACTCTTTGGAGTGGGAATAGTAATTGTTACCCTTACGCTATCCAGCGATTTCCCTACAGTTGCACTCACTGGAGTGGGAATAGTAATTTTAACCCCTATGCTATCCAGCGCTTTCCCTACTGTTGCACTCTCTGGAGTGGGAATAGTAATTTTTACCTCTACGCTATCCAATGCTTTCCCTACTGTTGCACTCTCTGGAGTGGGAATAGTAATTTTTACAACTACGCTATCCAACGCTTTCCCTACTGTTGCACTCACAGGAGTGGTAATAGTAATTGCTACCCCTACGCTATCCAACATTTTCCCTACTGTTGCACTCTTTGGACTGGGAATAGTAATTTTTACCCTTACGCTATCCAGCGCTTTCCCTACTGTTGCACTCACTGGAGTGGGAATAGTAATTTTAACCGCTACGCTATCCAGCGCTTTCTCTACTGTTGCACTCACTGGAGTGGGAATAGTAATTTTAACCCACACGCTATCCAACGCTTTCCCTACTGTTGCACTCATTGGAGTGGGAATAGTAAATTTAACTCTCTCACTATTCTACATTGAAAATATTGTATATGTTTTGTTAATATTATGTCTATATATATATATAGCGAACTACAGGAAGTATATGCGGTGATGACATCGTTGTGGGAGGAGCTGCCGTCCGTGAATGAGGAGAAGCAGGTCAAATATAAACTGCACCCACACCCCTTTCCACAATCACTGGCACCTGGCGCTGAAGAGGCTTACCACGCCGAAATGCATCCGCCATAGAGGGTGACAGAACTTTGCTCTGTTTGGGCAGCTCATTAAAGCGCTTCCGAAGATTTCCCCAGTTGTGGTCTTTTCTCTTTCTTTGAAAGAGTTTTGTCTTGGATACAATTTAGCGCGTTCTCCAGTGTTGCGCTTTAAAGACCCCCGCTTTCTCAAGTGGCCCTGTTCACGCTGGATCACTGCTTGCAGTTGTTACTTCTCCGGGGTACCGGAACCAGCAGGGTCCACCACCAGCCATGGAAGAAGTATGACGGGATGATTGCCACTGCGCACCATGTTGGGCAGGTAGGACTGCCTTGCCTGCCCCCGACAGAAAGGATTCCGTTGCTGAGGTGGTGTAAGCGGTTGGGGACTGGAGGAAGCGCCGCTGCTCTGGGGTGTTTGTGGACATTGGGAACAATTCACTGACTTTGGAGCATCATATTCCTCCCCCACTTTCCCTTGCGATACTTACCAGGTTCGTGCTATTGCATGCTGGAACCTGTAGGCGCCGATGACCGGGCGAACTAAAGGAAGTATATGCGGTGATGACATCGTTGTGGGAGGAGCTGCCGTCCGTGAATGAGGAGAAGCAGGTCAAATATAAACTGCACCCACACCCCTTTCCACAATCACTGGCACCTGGCGCTGAAGAGGCTTACCACGCCGAAATGCATCCGCCATAGAGGGTGACAGAACTTTGCTCTGTTTGGGCAGCTCATTAAAGCGCTTCCGAAGATTTCCCCAGTTGTGGTCTTTTCTCTTTCTTTGAAGGAGTTTTGTCTTGGATACAATTTAGCGCGTTCTCCAGTGTTGCGCTTTAAAGACCCCCGCTTTCTCAAGTGGCCCTGTTCACGCTGGATCACTGCTTGCAGTTGTTACTTCTCCGGGGTACCGGAACCAGCAGGGTCCACCACCAGCCATGGAAGAAGTATGACGGGATGACTGCCACTGCGCACCATGTTGGGCAGGTAGGACTGCCTTGCCTGCCCCAGACAGAAAGGATTCCGTTGCTGAGGTGGTGTAAGCGGTTGGGGACTGGAGGAAGCGCCGCTGCTCTGGGGTGTTTGTGGACATTGGGAACAATTCACTGACTTTGGAGCATCATATTCCTCCCCCACTTTCCCTTGCGATACTTACCAGGTTCGTGCTATTGCATGCTGGAACCTGTAGGCGCCGATGACCGGGCGAACTAAAGGAAGTATATGCGGTGATGACATCGTTGTGGGAGGAGCTGCCGTCCGTGAATGAGGAGAAGCAGGTCAAATATAAACTGCACCCACACCCCTTTCCACAATCACTGGCACCTGGCGCTGAAGAGGCTTACCACGCCGAAATGCATCCGCCATAGAGGGTGACAGAACTTTGCTCTGTTTGGGCAGCTCATTAAAGCGCTTCCGAAGATTTCCCCAGTTGTGGTCTTTTCTCTTTCTTTGAAGGAGTTTTGTCTTGGATACAATTTAGCGCGTTCTCCAGTGTTGCGCTTTAAAGACCCCCGCTTTCTCAAGTGGCCCTGTTCACGCTGGATCACTGCTTGCAGTTGTTACTTCTCCGGGGTACCGGAACCAGCAGGGTCCACCACCAGCCATGGAAGAAGTATGACGGGATGATTGCCACTGCGCACCATGTTGGGCAGGTAGGACTGCCTTGCCTGCCCCCGACAGAAAGGATTCCGTTGCTGAGGTGGTGTAAGCGGTTGGGGACTGGAGGAAGCGCCGCTGCTCTGGGGTGTTTGTGGACATTGGGAACAATTCACTGACTTTGGAGCATCATATTCCTCCCCCACTTTCCCTTGCGATACTTACCAGGTTCGTGCTATTGCATGCTGGAACCTGTAGGCGCCGATGACCGGGCGAACTACAGGAAGTATATGCGGTGATGACATCGTTGTGGGAGGAGCTGCCGTCCGTGAATGAGGAGAAGCAGGTCAAATATAAACTGCACCCACACCCCTTTCCACAATCACTGGCACCTGGCGCTGAAGAGGCTTACCACGCCGAAATGCATCCGCCATAGAGGGTGACAGAACTTTGCTCTGTTTGGGCAGCTCATTAAAGCGCTTCCGAAGATTTCCCCAGTTGTGGTCTTTTCTCTTTCTTTGAAGGAGTTTTGTCTTGGATACAATTTAGCGCGTTCTCCAGTGTTGCGCTTTAAAGACCCCCGCTTTCTCATGTGGCCCTGTTCACGCTGGATCACTGCTTGCAGTTGTTACTTCTCCGGGGTACCGGAACCAGCAGGGTCCACCACCAGCCATGGAAGAAGTATGACGGGATGATTGCCACTGCGCACCATGTTGGGCAGGTAGGACTGCCTTGCCTGCCCCCGACAGAAAGGATTCCGTTGCTGAGGTGGTGTAAGCGGTTGGGGACTGGAGGAAGCGCCGCTGCTCTGGGGTGTTTGTGGACATTGGGAACAATTCACTGACTTTGGAGCATCATATTCCTCCCCCACTTTCCCTTGCGATACTTACCAGGTTCGTGCTATTGCATGCTGGAACCTGTAGGCGCCGATGACCGGGCGAACTACAGGAAGTATATGCGGTGATGACATCGTTGTGGGAGGAGCTGCCGTCCGTGAATGAGGAGAAGCAGGTCAAATATAAACTGCACCCACACCCCTTTCCACAATCACTGGCACCTGGCGCTGAAGAGGCTTACCACGCCGAAATGCATCCGCCATAGAGGGTGACAGAACTTTGCTCTGTTTGGGCAGCTCATTAAAGCGCTTCCGAAGATTTCCCCAGTTGTGGTCTTTTCTCTTTCTTTGAAGGAGTTTTGTCTTTGATACAATTTAGCGCGTTCTCCAGTGTTGCGCTTTAAAGACCCCCGCTTTCTCAAGTGGCCCTGTTCACGCTGGATCACTGCTTGCAGTTGTTACTTCTCCGGGGTACCGGAACCAGCAGGGTCCACCACCAGCCATGGAAGAAGTATGACGGGATGATTGCCATTGCGCACCATGTTGGGCAGGTAGGACTGCCTTGCCTGCCCCCGACAGAAAGGATTCCGTTGCTGAGGTGGTGTAAGCGGTTGGGGGCTGGAGGAAGCGCCGCTGCTCTGGGGTGTTTGTGGACATTGGGAACAATTCACTGACTTTGGAGCATCATATTCCTCCCCCACTTTCCCTTGCGATACTTACCAGGTTCGTGCTATTGCATGCTGGAACCTGTAGGCGCCGATGACCGGGCGAAGTACAGGAAGTATATGCGGTGATGACATCGTTGTGGGAGGACCTGCCGTCCGTGAATGAGGAGAAGCAGGTCAAATATAAACTGCACCCACACCCCTTTCCACAATCACTGGCACCTGGCGCTGAAGAGGCTTACCACGCCGAAATGCATCCGCCATAGAGGGTGACAGAACTTTGCTCTGTTTGGGCAGCTCATTAAAGCGCTTCCGAAGATTTCCCCAGTTGTGGTCTTTTCTCTTTCTTTGAAGGAGTTTTGTCTTGGATATATATATATATATTAACCTCACAATTTTGGTTGCACTTATCACACTTAGCACTTTATTATGGGAATTGCTGTTGAAGCGAGACCAAGTTGGTCGACCCTTCGGAATTGCCAGTTGGGCAAGGATAGGCTCCTATCCCTGTTTATAGATTTTGGCACCGGCACTTTAATACAAGCTAACATTAGCACATTGCAACGTGACAATACCATGTAAGAGCTGAGTGAGCTAGCTCCTGATGTGATCTATTAACACTAAGATTATCTTAGCGAATGCTGAACACATTGCTATTTTTTGCACAATGTATATATTGTATAGCACAATATTTATTTATTTATGTATTTAAATTATTATGGACTATTTTTATACATGTCTTTTAGAATTTTTAACATATTCATATGTTATATAAATTTGAATGCATGGGTGTAAATAATTGCTTCGCTGTATAGATATGTGGAAAACATTCCTTTTCGAAATGAAATGGTCACTTTCTCGGAATTATAGCTAGCTCACTGTTAGAACAAAGTGTTTAATACGCATTCATGCGGTTATAAATGTACATTTGTACTCAATTGTCACCTTTAAATATTTATGTGCGGGTGCCTTGTAAAACATTTTATGCCAAAATATAAAATAGCCCAGAACCTGCACCCATATATATGCACATGTCACAACACCTTTGTAGTTTATCTTCTATGTCTATGCATAGATCACGTGGTGTCATTGTGAAAAAAATGAGTGTGTGCACTATTTAAATGAAACAATACTGCATGTCCGTCATGTGATCAAGGGCAGACTCTGCCCGAAACGCGTCATGCCAAATTTCAGCTGCAAAATGGTTGAATAAACGCCTGCTGTGACACTCTGCAACTCGTGTGGTGGTCCGTATTTTCTGTGGGTTTATCCTGGAAACAGAACTTTATCCATATATATATATATATATATATATATATATATATATATATATATATATATATATATATATATATATATATATATATATATATATATATATTTATTAAAAATAGTTTGTAAAAAAGTTTATATTACATTAATTATTTATTCATTTTAAGTTTATTTAATTGTTTTAAGTATGTTTAAATTAATTACATTTATTAATATATTACTTTAAAATTACTTTTAAGACATTTAAAACATTCGATATTTTGACTGTCTATATTTTTTACAACAATATTTTGGAGTCAATATTTTTGTACTTACCTGTTTGAAGATAGGAAGTCGATATTCTGGCATTCTACATTTTTTCCACAATATTTTGGCAGGTCAATATTTTGTCCCTCGATATTCTGTCAATGATCCGGTCAGATTAGCTGAAGCTGGTATCATTATTGTATGCTGGTCTCCTTGCCAGAGTGAGGACAGGGCAGATATTCCCTACACCATAAGCAAGAGAAGCAGAACTAGACAGGGAGGATCCCTGTCCCATATATTGCTTGTCTTGTCCATAAACCGCTGGCACATAATTTTATTGCATACATATGAAGACTTATTATACTTGCAAGGAGGAGATATTGTCCTAAATGAGGCAATGAACTTGATAGATGAATTTGCTGTGATATCAGATGTAAAGATGTTATGTTATGTTGATTTGTGTAGCACACTAATCACCCGAGATGTTATCAATGTGCTTGAACAAGGTGTGTAGGTGTGTGGTCCCAAGGTACTTATATGAAGAGCTGAATCTTAAGCCTCTTGCAGAACTAGTGTTTAGGGAGGTCATCCTATGTCTTCAGTTCAATGTAGGAGAATGAGCAATCCCAGATTTGCTTCTGTAGTGTACAAGTGAGAGTGGGTAGTGCGTAGGTGTCTGGTAAGATGGTGAAAGTGTATGCCGGTGTTCTGGTATTCTGGTCCTGTGTTGTGTAGGGCTTTGTATGTGAGTGTTTCCGAAGCAGGGCATTCCTTCTTCCTGGTAGAGTATCCCCGCGTCTAGAAGTGTACTCAAGTGGAGGTGTCTGAGTATGAGTACTTATAATCAGTAGTGTTTTTGAAGTGTGGGGGGCTTAAAAGACATCCATTTGAAGTACTGGAGGTCCTCCCTTCCTGTCCTGGCTCCAACTCACTATAGGGGGGTATGCAGCCCTTTGTGTGTGGACAGGACACAGGCTATTCAGGTATAATTAAGGCTGTGCCCAGCTCCTCCCTCCCATCCCGCTAGAGATGGAGCATTGAGACACACCTAAGCTCCCATTGTGTTTGACAGTCTAGGAGGCATACACAACGCCCAACTGACAACTAGATCCAGTCATGTGATGAAAGAGAGGCTACAGGCATCAAATGGCTAAAGAAAGAAAATGACAACATTCTATAAGTGGCAGTTTCAGAATTGTAATTTAAAATCCTATTTCTCCATAAGATAGGAGTTTAAATTCGAACTCCAGAGACTCCAAACTTGAATCACTTATAGCATCCAATTTGGAAATGACACATAAAATGTAATAGGGTAATGCCAATGTGATCCTATGGGAGATGTGGATCTTGCAGGAAAGAAAAACGAATTTGAGAGTTGTTCAATACGTGGACATGTAAAACTTAAAAGTAAATGTCCTACCTTTAAAATATATTGCACCATGCCCTCTCATTTATCCAGGGTCTATCTTAGGAGTGACTTATGTGTATAAGAAGAGAAGGTTTGAGCCTGGCATTAGGTTTATTTTTTATAATAAACAACAAAGGAGTGACTAGAAAAGAAAATTTCAAGTGAAGTGAAATGTGGAAATAATAATAATTTTGTATATATTACCCTCACTCACCCGGCTATTGGGTGACATGCTTCATCATTGGGTAGTTTTCACCGGGCAAGTAAAAGACCTGTCTGGTGTGCTACGACACCTGCAATTGCAGTGGAGCTGGATTGAATAAAAACAGTGAATAAAGTGTGAAAGTGATAAAGTTAAAAAAGGTGCGAACGCTGATCCAAACCAAACTTTAATAAAGATCGGCGTGAGCATCTGAATAAAAAAAGTGTGAGATGGACAATGTAGACCTTAAATTTGAGTCGTATTATCCAAATCGCTGGGTCGACATGTTTCTGCTCTTGAAGGCCAAGTCGGCCGAGCTTTCATCAGGACCAAAAAGGAAATAGACACTGGACGGTATGCACTCTCTAAGGTGCACCCTAACCTCAGTGTTATCGTTAAATATTTTTAACTCACGGTTCCTAATACCGTTTAAACCTGGGATTTCCAGGTGATAAGGATCTGTAGAGGAAGCAAGGAGAGAAGAACACATATGTACGTTTCCATTAATGACATGGGTAAACATCATCCTTATTCTTATCCGTAAACCCACATGCACTCCACTTAGCCAAGGCCCCATACCAAATGTGATTCTCTCATTA
Organism: Lissotriton vulgaris; assembly: GCF_964263255.1. Classification (NCBI taxonomy): domain Eukaryota; kingdom Metazoa; phylum Chordata; class Amphibia; order Caudata; family Salamandridae; genus Lissotriton; species Lissotriton vulgaris. Next base: position 1,538,427,323 of record NC_141694.1, read on the forward strand.
AGTATTGCCGAGCCGGCATGATTATACTGACCCCAAAAGGTGCAAGTCAGAATGAGTCAGTTTCCTAGGAAGTATTTTGAGCCCATTAGGCTATCTATTAGCACCCCAAATTAGTTCATGTGACTTCAGGAAAAACGGCGTGTTGGCATTTCAAAATCGCCAACATATCATTTAAGAAATAAACAAACACGACTTGTAACCCAGTGCAAACAGCTAACTATGCAGCAGTACATTGAATTACTGCGTAAAGTCATCACACCCAACATTGTGGACCTATTAGCGCTACCAAAACAAAGAGGAAAAGTATTTGTATTTACGTGAAACGAAGATTCGCCTCACATCATGGGTACAAGTGGTGTGGGTTTTCTTCACATCGGAGGAAACTGGAAGAGCGGAAAAGAAATGAACAAGCAATCTCAAAATCTAGACGCCAACACCGACTCCACTGAATCTAATTATCGGCGTTTGTCTGTAACGGCAGCATTTTGCACTTACCAGCGCTCCGCTGGCTCCCCGCGTGTGACCTAAAGGGTTCACAACCACTGCCCGAATGGTGACCAATGCCGAGAGTCGAAACGGCAATATGTAACTGTTCCGATCACGTGGTGTAAAGTGACGAATCACCATACTTGGCTCTCCTTAGAGAACTGGAAGTCGGGATTTAAAGGGACAGTCTTGATCTAGTTTCCAACCTAACTTTATCGAGTCCCTTAGGAGGCACAAAACACACACAATACTGGTGCATGTAAGATGATAGGACACAGCATGTTATTTATGGGAAATCATAATTTAATAAACCCATCAGAATCATTTTTTTTTAAAAAAAAAGGAGAATAGTAAAAATAATGTTGGATCAACTGTTATTATTTTGATTATGTGCTCATGGAAGCACGTTCTACAACAGTATGAGGCTCTCAATATATGTATGTGTATATAGAGGGCTGAAGGTGACATTTCAGTAGTGTGCAATACACAACCCACTACGCAGAGCTCATTTTCTCAACAAGGCCACCTGCTGACAACTTAATTCAATTTTGGCTCTCTTTATTGAAATGAGGCATACATCTTAATCGTGAAGTTGGTATACAGAATAGCGTTGGTAAGGCAGATTTATCGATGCATCACTGTGCCCCAAGGAATATTGTCATTAAGGCCATTCAAGTCGGTTGCCAGACGGTATACCCACCTCTGTTCTTTTTCGAACAGGGATTCATTAAGCCTGGTGCCAGCCTGTATCTGCTCTACCACTGTCCACCTAACATCATTTGGAGTGTGATTGGCCTCAATGTAATTGGTTGTCAATTTAGTAGTGTTCTTTTTGCACCTAATATTGCTACGGTGCTCGCCAATTCTCAGCTTTATGCGCCGTGTCATCATTCCTATGTAACGTAAGCCGCAAGGCCATGTGATGTGGTAAATTACGTTACAGGAATTACAATTGGTGTGTTGACGTAAATGCCAAGTTTTTCCTGGTTCAAGTGTGAAAGTTCTGCTTGAGGACGTCAAATGACAGACACTGCACCCTCCACAGGGATGGTGACCCAGTACCGGGAGAAGACCCCAGGCATTAAGTACGATGCTCTGTATGGGTACTGGGTGTGTGGGAGGTCGAGCATGTACTAGCGTGTCTCTTAGGCTTCTCGCTCTCCGGTAGGAAAAAAGGGGTTTAGTCCAGTTGTGATTGTTGCTCGTAAGAATTGACCAGTGCCTGTTTATGCATTTACTGACGCTGGTAGATAAGCAATTATAAGTTGTTACACATGTCAGGGGGATCTCCTCTTCAGGGCGTCTTAGATTGTCCTCAATCAAGACATCTCTTGGTTGGTTTTTCGCTCGTTTGCAGCTTTTTGCCAGGATTTTCTTTGGATACCTACCGGAGAGCGAGAAGCCTAAGAGACACGCTAGTACATACTCGACCTCCCACACACCCAAATGGGGTATAGGAGGGTCCTTTGAGCCCTGACTCTCTTGTTGTTGTTATATTAGGTTTATTTTGCCAGGTCGACATGAGAGTGTAAACTGCACACTCTGAGGTGACAGACCTGAGACATGGTTAAAGGGCTACTTAAGTGTGTGGCACAATCAGTGGTAAAGGCCCACTAGTATAATTTCATTTACAGGCCCTGGGCACATGTAGGACCACTTTTCTATGCCAATTGGGTATAAGCCAATATGATCATGTTTAACGGAGAGAGCACATGCCCTTTATCAGTGGTAAAGTGTTCAGAGTCCTAAAGCCATCAAAAATGAAATCAGCAAAAAGTAGAAGGAAGAAGCCAAAACGTTTGGGAGGGACTGCGGTGGCCAGCACTGATCGGGGTGGAGGGGTCAACGGAAGGGGAAGTGGGGTTGTGTTGGCAAGGTTAAATAAAAAACTTAATTCAGCTTCCCTGCTTGCCACGGCCTACTTGTCGATCCTCCTGGTCAGGTCTCTCCTCCTCCAGCCGGCAGGAACAGTAAGCAGCCTTGAAGCACCCAGGCTCCCCTGAGCCAATCACAACACTGCAATGCAGCATTCTGATTGGTCTGAGCACCTTAGCTCGGAACTCAGACGGGGAATGGGGGCCTGGGCATGTTCTCCACCCAGGCTATTATGTAGCCTGGGTGGAGAAGAGGGAAAGTATGCATGACTGTTATGGTCTGCCTGAGAGGGCTGGCCAAACAGTCATGTGCACTTAGGAATGTGGGCAACTCACTCCCCGACTGCTCTGACAGCCCCCCCCCCTCCTCCGCAAACCTGCAGTGCACAAAAAAATTTAAAAATGATAATAACTCAGTTATTATCATTTTATTTTTTCTTATACTGCTGAAAAAACAGTGGGGCGATTCTCCTCCACGTTAATGGTGCTTGTTAGCCATTTCCAACAGGCCTGTACACGTAAACTATGTAATAAACCACATACCAACTTACCAGCCTCTCCTTGGCCTCATGCAGGATTAGTACTCTCTATTATAGGTGTTAGTTTACTTTGGGTGCAGAGCCCTGTGCACCGTTATATGAGCATCGAAATCAAAGCACCCCTTCAAATGCTTTGCAGATTGTGGAGTTTACGAAAAAAAATCGTCAAGGAAGCTCTTAAAAAGTTGAAGAGGGGCAGAATGGTGCAGTTTCCTTACAGTGCGGGGCAGTGGCTTCGTCTTTACACGCTATCACAAACTATGCACGTTGTTCTGCAGTGTGTAATGTCAAAGTATATATTCCAAGTCAAAATATGTTGATAATGTTCAATATGTTGAAATTATTAGGGTGAAATTAGGAATGCTTCCAGTGTTATTTTTTTTTCATTAAGCTAATGCACCTTTGAGAATGTTAAGTACTCAAATATATTTTGTTGTTGGACCAAGTTGTAGACATTAACTGCGGGTAAATCTTGGTCTCAGCAAGAAAGAATGCATTTCTGTATCGGCTTCCGTATTCCATTTCGCTATAGTGTATTGCTTTTTCACCGTCTGTTTCCAAGCACCTGCATTTTTGATTCAGGAGTGCCTGCTGCCAAGTTTCCTCGCACTGCATCTGTCAGATGTGTCTGAGGGATAGTCCCCTCCATATTGGAAAGTAATATTCCGCTTTCAGATGCGAGTTTGTTCACTGCTTACGTTTTATTTTGACCACAGGGAAATACTCCAAAAACCTCCTCGTGTAAAGCTATGATATAATTCTGATTACTTACTGCATGGTGAGGACAATAATAACCTTTCTCAAAGGCATAAATAATTTTGTCTCTATTTGCATAAAATATATTGTACTTGGCGAATACCTAACGAAAAATGATTTATGTACATCAGTGCAGCTTTCATGAAGAAAAAAAAAATGATGAAAAAAAAAGGGATCACAATGTGGTGAAGACTGTGGTGTCATAGCGCCGCTGTGCATCTAAATAGCATGGTTGCATTTCACCAAAATATGACATGTTAAGGGCAGTGACGGTTAGCAGCAGTTGCTCAACTATTATGGATCACACATGTGGATTGTTTCATCAGATCAGTGAACCTTCTTGAACGCCTCTACTCTGAGGTCCAACTGATGCACCTTCTGTCGCTCGTAATTTCATTGCAATATATACATTTTTTTCAGTATTTATTTAATTACGGTTTTATGTACTGATAACTCGACAGCGGGGGCATGATACGTCTTTTACAGAGGTAGGGGTTAATTAAGTGAAATACGGTAGAAAAGAGCAAAGGGGTGTGTTGTGTCTACATTCTTATATATCAGAAAGTACAGCTATACAGGGTACTCCATGAGCCTCATAGAGAGCGTATATACATAGAATAACAAAAGAAAAAAAGTGGAACAGTGGCAGTGGAAAAAATTAAAAAATATCAAAATCTCAATGTCAAAACATTAAGGAACAGAGGGACACTTGTGAGAGATGTCTCTGAAACAGCAGTTTATTTGAAGACACCTAACCGAGAGTGCATACTAGTCTGTACTTCAGGGATTTACAATGTTTGGGGCACTGCAAGGCAGAAAACTAGGTCAAAAAGGAGCTGACAAACAACCCACTTCTCCATGCCCCCATCAGAATTCTCTATACAGTCATCTGCACCAATGAAATATTTGATTTGTAAAGAAGGAGTCATTAAAACAAAAAAAAATACGAAATGAAATAAGGCCTACAATCCCCCTTCATGTAGTACGTATCAGAGATGAGCATTTATGGACACGGACTGGTATATCAATCAATCAATCAATCAATCAATCAGGGAATTTTAAGGAAGCTACTCACCTGTGAGGGTCTCAAGGCGCTGGGGGGGTCCCCAGAGCTGTTTAGCCGAAGAGCCAGATCTTGAGGGTCTTCCTGAAGGTGTTCAGTGTAGGGGCGCATCTGATGTCTGCCGGTATCTCGTTTCAGGTCTTGGTTGCAATGTGAGAGAAGGATCTTCCTCTGGTTCTGTGGATACACGGGGTTTCTTTTGGGTACGTGGGAGTTGATTCTGTCGTTGAGGTATTTGGGTCCGTTGCTGTGTAGGCATTTGTAGGCGTGAGTGAGGATTTTGAAAGTGACTCTTTTCTCCACGGGGAGACAGTGAAGAATTTGTAGGTGTTGACTGATGTGTTTGTGTCGGGGGATGCCGAGGACAAGTCTGGCGGCGGTGTTCTGTATCATCTGGAGATTGCGGAGTAGGGACTTGTTGATGCCGGGGTAGAGTGTGTTTCCATAGTCTAGTCTGCTGTTGATGAGTATGTGAGTGACTGTCATCCTTGACTCAGGAGGGATCCACTTGAAAGTCTTGCAGAGGATGCGGAGGGTGTTAAAGCAGCTGGAGGAGACGGCATTAACCTGTACGTTCATGGTGAGTGATGAGTCAAGTACGATGCCGAGGTTCTTGGCATGGTCTGAGGTGCTAGGTGGGCTTCCTTGGGCGGTTGGCCACCAGGTGCTGTCCCATGTAGAAGGGGTGGTACCGAGGACGAGGATGAGGACTTCTGTCTTCTAGGCGTTGAGCTTCAGGCAGCTGTTGGTCATCCAGACTGCGATGTCTTACATTCCTTTCTGGAAAGTGAGTTTGGCAGTGGTGTGGTCTTTGGTGAGGGAGAGGATGGTATAGAATTCATGATAGGGCACTTTTCTTCTTCTTCTAGCAAACTCAAAAGTCTCTGATGCCCGGACAACCACGTAAAAACAATTGTTTTAGTGAGGGTTTCGAGGGTCCAGCAGGCTTCCACAAAATAAAAATAAGAAGTATTTGTTAACTAATGTGTGCCCTGTGGTAAGTGGAAAAGAAAGAGGAACAGTTCCAGTGACCCTTCTTTGGAATCTCAATGATGTTTTTAAGCCAACCTCTATCACCATGGAAAAAAGTCAAGGCAGGGAGTAAATCCCTTTCCATGGGAGAAGGCATACACCCTAATAATTGGTCAGATGCATTGACTCTTGCTCGACAGATTACATATGCATGTTCTTGAATAAGAAAATAGAATTTGCAAATGATTAGCAGGGTTTACCCTGGAAACCCCTGACTGTTGCAAGTTTACTAGCCTACTTCTGCAAACTTTTGCTACTGTCAGAAAGTCGTTAATCTGCACCCTTGTGAGGTCATGGACTTACAGGTGTACATTTCGGACTTTCTATAAGAATCAGGTCCGTTGTAAGTCACAAATGAAATTTGACTCAACAATGGTAAGTCAGTAGTGTCTCAGAATTCACCCACTCCCCTCATAGAACTAGTTGAAAGCCCCACTAGTACCATATTGCTGCAATGAAGAGGAGAGTCGAGTATTGTGAAGGAAGGCAATAGTTAGCATTTTCTTTATTCCATATGCTCCCTAATCTATCTTCATAAGTGAAAAGATTGTACTACTGAATATCAACATGAAGAATATTGACATAGAAGAATATTCAGGACAGACTATCGAGGGACTAAATATCGAAAGGTAAGTGCATGTAAGGAAGTAAAGATTTACAATTCTCAACTGCACATCTATATACCTCGAAGTTATATTTACAGTATAAGTATGCATAAATACATATATCTGTTGAGTTAGGTATAGAAAATCTAGACTTACTTACCTCTCGATTTTTGTTTCTATTTAGCAATTTAGCACAATCTTCCTACACAAGAGTAGAGCATTACTCACTTTATTAAATTATAGAAGAAAGTCTCATTACCTTCTTTATTGATTATACTAATTTCTTGCTTACTTCCAAATTTACTTTCCTTGCCCTGTACTAGCGCATGTATTACTCCATATTCCTCGTACCCACTCTCTGAACCCTTTCCCACTTATCTCACATCTCTCTGAACCCTTTCCCACTTATCTCACATCACCCCCTCTCAGGGGCATAACTTCCATTGGGGCAGCATGTGCAGTTGCACCAGCACACAGTGAACCCCGATTATTGCTGTATTTCACAGTTCAAAAAGAGCACAGAAGCCTATTTTCTTCTTTGCCCTACGACTCATGACACGCTTGATTCTCCTAAACTTTTCTCCACTTTCCACTATGTTGTGCTTCCCTTTCTACTCCCTGTTGTTCAAGATGATAATTCCTGCTTGGTTACTATGTAAAACAAAACTATTCCTCTTGGTGTCTATGTTACATTTAAACCTGAAAGATAAAATAAAATAAATCAAAGCCATGAATGCAGAATCTTTTCAAACATGTTTTTTTTCTTTAGAGTAAGTGTTTTTCCTATAAAGGATACGAATGAAAGATTATTGAGACTTGTCTCATTTTCAGAGCTCATCTTGCCTACACTAAACATTCCATTTCAGTATACTCATTGCTGATTTATAAGTGCATAGGATTAGCTCTACCTAGTTAAAAAGTCCATAATCCCTTGTCATTCTGTACCTTGATTTTAGACTCCATTGAACCTGCAACTAAAAACCTGTATTGGACATCATGGGGTACATGCATCAAATTCAGAAATACCGAATCCTAAATAGCATTTTTTTAAAGAATCACTATTTCCTATGCATGACCGTTTTCACTATTTTTTTCCGAATCCCTAAAAATCGCTATCGCAAATAGCGATAACACAATTGCGGCACGCAGATAGCGAAATAGCTATTTTGGATCCCGCTAATAGCGAAATCGCTATTAACAAAATTGCAACTAGAGCGTCGCTTTTTGTCATAAATCACAGTCCTGAGGCACACATCGCTTTCTGCTCCTTAAAAGGGCAGTTAATTTCCCCACAGAAAACCCACCCCTGTCCTGTGCACCAGCACGCCAAGTAATGAAAGTGTGTACGATATTGCTTTTTAATGTTAGTGACATGATTCTCGGGTAGTTAGATGTATGTTTATTAAAAAGAAACATACCCTATGCACACACTTATGAAGTACAATAGGCACGATGTGGCCAAAAACAAATGTTCAATCTAGTGCAGAGAAACAACAATATTATGCAAGTTGATATAGATAAATAAACAAGTGTTGTAAAGAAATCTTGGTCTCCTTGTTTTAATCAATCACAGCTTGTGAACAACCAGCCGACACGTGTTTCATCGCAACTCGCGAATCTTCAGGGCTGGAAATAATACAGAAAAAACAAGGGGCTATTCTTGGGAATATGTACAATTGTATGGTGACCTTAGACACCACTAAGTGTAGAAAAACATGTGTTTTTGTGGTTTCTAATTTTCCGACCTTTCTTCTTTTCTTTCCCTTTTTTCTCCATTGCCTCTTTCCCTTCTCTTGTTTTTTCAATTTCACTGACTTCATATGATTTCCTTAGACCACTTGGTCCAAACACAACCATTGGAGGTATGTGTCGGAATTTTTTCAATTTTGTATCACAATGCACCCATTGCATGAACTCTCACACCGTCGTAGAACTAAGTCTAACACTTCACCATCCACAACTTCGATGTAGCATCACAGAATATACACACGAATCCACGCCATGAATTGGGGTGCATAGGTGCACAATCGCTCACCCATGTGCATGGAATATACACAAGACCAATACTCAACTGATGAATTTTTTTAGAGAGCACCATAGCACACCAAAGGATGTTTTCCTATAACCTTCTCAAGGGTTTAGATTTATGCACGAAGTTATTCAATGTGACGCTTGTCTCGACGGCTGACCTAAAGTGGTGTCTAAGGTCACCATACAATTGTACATATTCCCAAGAATAGCCCCTTGTTTTTTCTGTATTATTTCCAGCCCTGAAGATTCGCGAGTTGCGATGAAACACGTGTCGGCTGGTTGTTCACAAGCTGTGATTGATTAAAACAAGGAGACCAAGATTTCTTTACAACACTTGTTTATTTATCTATATCAACTTGCATAATATTGTTGTTTCTCTGCACTAGATTGAACATTTGTTTTTGGCCACATCGTGCCTATTGTACTTCATAAGTGTGTGCATAGGGTATGTTTCTTTTTGTTACGTTGGATTAGTATAGCTTGCTTACTTTTCCTTTGAGTGGTTACATGGTTGTCCACTCACTCAGTTGCACCACATTCCACTTCATCCTATAGTGCTTCCATACTGGCAGTGCGCCCTTTCTCTGACATCAAAAAACCATTTTTTCTTTTAAGCTATGTTTATTAAACCTTGAAAGAACTTGTCATATCTCATGTTTGGTCGCAATGTATTTTTGGTACAATTCTTGAAAAATCTTGTCATAGTTCATATCCTTGTTTCCTGAAGGAAGTTTGCTAAAATTCATTATCTGTGCAAATTTGTAATCTGGGATTAAGTGGTTTTGATTGCAGGAATACGGACCATGTTGTTAACCAAGGACGGGGGAACAAAACTCTCTAGGACGCATACGCACGCTATCTGACGGTGCGCGATGCGTCAGCATTCCCTCGGGTGTGGCTCGTCTATAAATAGCCACACCCAAGGCTTCTCGACGCTTCGCCTACTGCCGAGTCTCGGAAGAAGCACGTCCTGGAGCGCCGCCTTGGAATCCCGAACGACGACCACCGCCTGGAGTCCATTGAAGGCAGATTTCTTGCTGCAACTACAGAAAACCACCACGCTCGATCCTGCAAAACAAAAGACATTTATTAAGCTAAGTGAAATCTTTCTATGCTTTAAATTAAGGCGCCCATCGCACGCTAGCAACAGAAAAGACTAAGACTTACCAGAAAGGTTTTCTTAAGAACATTCCGTGTATTTGCCAAAGAACTAATCTGTGTATTTCCTGAAAGACAATTTTGTGCGTGGGTTTAAAGACTATGAGTATTTTAGAAAAGTACTTTGAGAAGGAATCAAAGTACTCGAATCCAGAGGACAATAACTCAGTCTGAAAGTCCTGTATTTCGATAGTGTTTGTTTTAAGTTTAATTCTTAGGTTGTGGAGTTGAGAGGAGGCCTTGCAGAGATAAAAGTGTAAGTGATATGTATCAGCCTTTGGGGGAGTGAATTCTTTGTCAACCTTTTGGGGAAGTGAATTCTTTGCTAGCACAACAGGAGAAAGCAGAGTAACTTATTTTTCAAAACTTGTTCATTTTAGAAGAAGAATTTGACATCACTCTTCTGGTGTTCTCTCTCTCAACAACTATTACCTCCTCAACATCCCCAACTCTCCACGACGACATCACGGACGCAACGCTTTCAACCCAATTGTCGCAGGTAGGCTTTAGAAATTAAAGAAAGAGAACAATAGGAGTGTAAGCAGATAGATTTGGAGTAAAGTCAAAGGATAGCAGTTACAAAAGTTTCTTTGTTGCCTCGCAGGTCGACAACCCAGGAGCTGTAGCGTCAACTATCCGGCCTTCCTCCCTTTTTTCTATTTAACTACCTAGGTGTTCACATCAATCACTAGGTGTTGCCTAGAATTCGGGGAAGTTGGTCCATAACGTCTCTGCGAAATCCATCTACAAGCAACTCACAGGTAAGAGTGCTTGTAACCTTGACAGAAGGCGAAGCCCACGACTACTATTTCGCCCAGACTTTATGGATCCTTCTGTCTCGAGTTCTCTGCAAGACATAGCAATTATTCTGACTGCAATGCAAGCAGAAAATGCAGCCCTTCGTAGGGATATGACTCAGATTCAAAACAGCATCCAATCAAGTCCTAGTACCTGGAGCTTTTCTCCCACTCAGAAAACGGTACTGAAACCGCCAACTTTTCAGCCTGGGTTCCAAACCTTGCATTCTGGTTCTAGTCCCTCAGCAGCTACAACTCAGATTCAAGTAGTCACACCAGTTCCTGTCCCTTTAGCACAACCCGAAAGGTTTTACGGAGATAGCAATAAGTTTTCTATTTCCTTGAATCAATGTCATCTTCATTTTGTTGCGAAACCAACAGCCTTTCCTGATGATTCCTCCAAAGTAGCTTTCATTTTATCCTACCTTGGTGGTGACGCAGCTCTATGGTCAGTACCAATAGTAGAATGAGATGATCCCATCCTTTATGATCTCAGACATTTTAAGAACACAATGAAAAAGCTGTTTGCTAAACACGTGTTTGTTCAGTCCGCTGACCATGAATTATTACATCTGAAACAAGGGTTTTCTGATTTATTACATTATATATCCCAGTTTAACAGACTAGTTATTGAAGCTCGTTGGCCTGAAGAAAAAAGAGTGTCTCTTTTCTATAAAGGTTTAAAAGATGAGCTTAAGGATATGGTGACGCAGATTTTAGATCCACCAAATGATATAGAGGACTTTATAGATTTAGTGGTCAAATTAAACCATCGTTTGTTAGAACGAAGAGGAGAAAAAGGGAAGGCTGACTTGAAGGTGTTTTCATTTAAAGAGAGATCTAATAATCACACGAAAGGAGATTCTATTCCTAAAATAGATTTAGGAGAACCCATGCAAATAGGAACAATAAAAGGACCTCTGACTAAAGAAGAAAAGGATAAGAGAAGAAAAATGAATCAATGCCTTTATTGTGGGAAGGCAGGACACTTTGTTAAGGAATGTCCAATTCGCCCAAATAAATTTAAGGGAAAAGGCTCCGATGTAGGTTTGGTACAGCAGTCGGAAAAGTAATTGACTCGACAAATCAAGAGGTCAGATTGTCGAGTATGTTAACTAGTGTGGCCTCCATAACCCCTGAGATAACATCTCATCATCTTAGTATAAAGATTTCTTTACAGTCTTTTTTGAGAAAAGGAAAGGTTTGGACAGTTTATGCTTTAATTGACTCAGGAGCCACAGGCAATTTTATTGACACTAGTTTTTTAAAAGAGCTAGATTTTAACACTGAGTCTAAAGAACACCCAGAAGTGGTAAAAGCTGTGGACGGTAAAGAGCTATCATCTGGACTGATTCAATTTCACACCGAAAAACTGTTGATGACTTGTTTTAATAAACACGAAGAAAAGATAATCTTTGACATTATAGATGCTCCTCAATTCCGCTTGATTTTAGGAATACCCTGGCTTGTAAAACACAACCCAAAAATTGATTGGGTAAAGAAAACTGTATTATTTGATTCAGAGTATTGTGAAAACACTTGTTTCCCATTTTCAGATTCACAGTTACTAGTTCAGGGAAGCGACTTCCCCTTATAATCCAAAAGTGTATTAGCACTGGAAGGAGTTCCAGAAGAATACGCAAACCTGCAAGACGTGTTTGATAAAAAAGAGCCAACACATTACCACCTCATAGGGATTTCGACTGTCGAATAGATCTTGTGCCCGGAGCCACCCTACCGTGCAGTCGGATATATGCTCTCACAGAGAAAGAGAATGAACATTTGAGGGAATATTTAGATGAATATTTGGCCAACGGTTTCATTCGGCATTCCAAATCACCTGTATCCTCCCCTCTCTTTTTTATTCCAAAAAAAGGAGGTGAGTTACGCACCTGCATCGACTATCGAGCCTTAAACAATATTACCATTAAAAACAGATACCCACTTCCTTTGATCCCAACCTTGATTGACCAGTTAAAAGATGCCACTATTTATACAAAATTAGATTTGCGAGGAGCTTATCATTTGGTGAGAGTACGAAGTGGAGACGAATGGAAGACAGCTTTTCGAACAAAATTTGGTCTATATGAATATCAAGTAATGCCATTCGGACTCTGCAATGCTCCTGCAGCATTTCAATTTTTTATAAATGAGGTTTTGAGAGAATTCTTGGACATTTGTTGCATAGTGTATATTGATGATATACTCATCTATTCCAAAGACACCACCGAGCATGTAAAACAAGTAAGAGCTATCCTTCGAAAACTTCTTGACAATTCCTTATACATTAAATTGGAAAAAAGTCTCTTTCATACCAACAAAGTAGAGTTTTTAGGGTATGTTTTAAGTCCCAAAGGTATTGAAATGGATCCCAAGAAAATTCAAGCTGTTCTAGATTGGCCAAGTCCCTCCTCAGTAAAACAAATTCAAAGTTTTTTGGGGTTTGCTAATTTTTATAGACGTTTTATTTGTAACTTCTCACACATCATCACCCCAATAACTAAATTGTTGAAAAAGAACATAAAATTTGAATGGAATAAAGATGCAGAAGAAGCCTTTCAAATACTTAAAAGACAATTCACTTCAACACCTGTGTTGATGCATCCAGACACTGCTCATCCTTTCATTGTAGAAGCGGATGCCTCTCAGTCTGCAGTGGGAGGAATTTTATCTCAAAGAGATAAAGAAACCGGTCAGATGCACCCGATTGCATATTACTCCCGAAAACTCACTCCTACAGAACAAAATTATGCAATCGCTGATAAGGAATTGCAAGCCATAAAAGCAGTTTTCGAAGAATGGCGTCATTATTTGTTAGGAGCGAGACATCCAATAACGATTTATACAGATCATAGGAACTTACAGTTTTTGCGTTCTGTGAAAGCTCTCACAGCTAGACAATTGCGATGGACATTGTTTTTTAATGATTATAATTTCATAATCACTTATCGTCCTGGGAAAGAAAATTTAAAAGCAGATGCTTTGTCCCGCTTGGGGTTTGAAACAGAAAAAGAAACTACTCCAGAAAAAATTCAACCGGTATTGTCTGATCATTGCTTTAAAGTAGGAGCAGTCCTTACTGATGTAATAGAGGACATAAAAAAAGAGATGAAAGAAAAAACTATGGAAGAATGGGTTAAACCGTATCCTTTGTTACACAAGAAGGATGATTTGCTGTATATGAATGAACAGATTTTTGTACCCATCCCAGAACTTCAAGGAAAAGTAATACAATCACATCATGACACTTTAATGTCTGCACATCCGGGAACAATTAAGACTAGTCAATCAATAAAAAGAAGATTTTGGTGGCCCTCTTTGTTACATGATGTTCAGACTTACATAAGAACATGCGAAGTATGCTCTCGAAATAAAACATCACATCAATCCCCTAGTGGTCTTCTACTTCCACTTCCAATTCCACCTCAACCCTGGCACACAGTGTCCCTTGGTTTCATAGTTGAGCTCCCTAGAACTAAGAAAGGTTTCGATACAATCTTAACAGTGGTTGACCATTTTTCTCGAATGGCTCATTTTATTCCGTTAAAGAAAATACCTTCAGCCAAAGAATTAACTCAAACATTTTCAAAAGAAATAATTCGATTACATGGCATTCCTTCAGTAATAATTTCTGATAGGGGACCTCAATTCATTTCTCACTTCTGGCAAAACTTAGGAAAAATTCTAAATATGGACATTCGCACCTCTTCCGGTTATCACCCGCAAACGGATGGTTTAACCGAGAGAACTAATCTGACTATAGAACAGTTCTTAAGGTGTACTCTAGCTGACAATGAAGAAGAATGGTCAGATATCCTATGGGTCTTGGAATTCGCTTATAATAACATGGATAATTCCTCGACTACCCTATCTCCCTTCTTCTGTACTTTTGGATTTCATCCTAAAAATATTCCAAGTGCCATTCAAATTCCATCTGAAATACCATCTTTGGAGAACCATGTTAAAAGCTTAATTCACATACAAGAGCAGGCTCAATATAATTTGGCTCAAGCAAAGGAAAGACAAAAGGTTCAGTCAGACCTTCACAGGAAACCACCACCAACATACTCCATAGGAGATAAAGTGTGGTTGTCCACGAAGAACTTGAAAATAAAAACTTGTAGAAAAATTTGCCCTAAATTCATTGGACCATTCCCTATAGAAAAAATGATAAATCCAGTGAGTGTAAGACTAACTCTACAAACTAAATATAAATTCCATCCAGTATTTCATGTATCTTTAATTAAACCTTGTGATCCTATGACTAGATTTAATAAGAAGCCAATAGCCATACAAGTTGACGGAGTTCCAGAATTCGAAGTTCAAAAAATTCTTGATTCTAAAAGAATTCGAGGTAAATTATTTTATTTGATTCATTGGAAGGGCTATGGTCCAGAGGACCGGACATGGGAACCTCTCTCAAATTTACAAAATTCCCCTCGTCTTTTGAAAATTTTTCACCTCCAAAATCCGCACAAACCCAAGCCAGTACCTCAGATCTTGGGAGGGCTCTTGAGAGGGGAGTACTGTCATAAATCACAGTCCTGAGGCACACATCGCTTTCTGCTCCTTAAAAGGGCAGTTCATTTCCCCACAGAAAACCCACCCCTGTCCCGTGCACCAGCATGCCAAGTAATGAAAGTGTGTACGATATTGCTTTTTAATGTTAGTGACATGATTCTCGGGTAGTTAGATGTATGTTTATTATAACTTGAAAGAACTTGTCATATCTCATGTTTGGTCGCAAGGTATTTTTGGTACAATTCTTGAAAAATCTTGTCATAGTTCATATCCTTGTTTCCTGAAGGAAGTTTGCTAAAATTCATTATCTGTGCAAATTTGTAATCTGGGATTAAGTGGTTTTGATTGCAGGAATACGGACCATGTTGTTAACCAAGGACGGGGGAAAGAAACTCTCTAGGACGCATACGCATGCTATCTGACGGTGCGCGATGCGTCAGCATTCCCTTGGGTGTGGCTCGTCTATAAATAGCCACACCCAAGGCTTCTCGACGCTTCGCCTACTGCCGCGTCTCGGAAGAAGCACGTCCTGGAGCGCCGCCTTGGAATCCCGAACGACGACCACCGCCTGGAGTCCATTGAAGGCAGATTTCTTGCTGCAACTACAGAAAACCACCACGCTCGATCCTGCAAAACAAAAGACATTTATTAAGCTAAGTGAAATCTTTCTATGCTTTAAATTAAGGCGCCCATTGCACGCTAGCAACAGAAAAGACTAAGACTTACCAGAAAGGTTTTCTTAAGAACATTCCGTGTATTTGCCAAAGAACTAATCCGTGTATTTCCTGAAAGACAATTTTGTGCGTGGGTTTAAAGACTGAGTATTTTAGAAAAGTACTTTGAGAAGGAATCAAAGTACTCGAATCCAGAGGACAATAACTCAGTCTGAAAGTCCTGTATTTTGATAGTGTTTGTTTTAAGTTTAATTCTTTGGTTGTGGAGTTGAGAGGAGGCCTTGCAGAGAAAAAAGGGTAAGTGATATGTATCAGCCTTTGGGGGAGTGAATTCTTTGTCAACCTTTTGGGGAAGTGAATTCTTTGCTAGCACAACAGGAGAAAGCAGAGTAACTTATTTTTCAAAACTTGTTCATTTTAGAAGAAGAATTTGACATCACTCTTCTGGTGTTCTCTCTCTCAACAACTATTACCTCCTCAACATCCCCAACTCTCCACGACGACATCACGGACGCAACGCTTTCAACCCAATTGTCGCAGGTAGGCTTTAGAAATTAAAGAAAGAGAACAATAGGAGTGTAAGCAGATAGATTTGGAGTAAAGTCAAAGGATAGCAGTTACAAAAGTTTCTTTGTTGCCTCGCAGGTCGACAACCCAGGAGCTGTAGCGTCCACTATCCGGCCTTCCTCCCTTTTTTCTATTTAACTACCTAGGTGTTCACATCAATCACTAGGTGTTGCCTAGAATTCGGGGAAGTTGGTCCATAACGTCTCTGCGAAATCCATCTACAAGCAACTCACAGGTAAGAGTGCTTGTAACCTTGACACTTTTGATGCATGCTGATGACATCAAACCAGAAAGTCATCCAGTCCATGCTTCATTCAGTGCCCAGAGAGAGTGAGAGGAGGAGGCTGAATGCAGGAGCAGAGCAGGACAAGCAACTTCTTGGCTTGCAGACCTGCCCAGTGGCAAAAAATGAATCTTCAGCATCAGGGGAGAGTGCATTAACCAGGAAATGCAAGCTGAAGTTCGGTGAGTGAGAAATTGAAAACCTCATAGAGGAGGTCGTGAGGAGCCATGACAAGCTCTTTGGGAAACTGTCCCTCAAGGTACCGGAGACAGAGAAGCGGAAAAAATGGATCAGGATCCAGAACAAAGTAAATGCAGTGGGTGTCACCCATCACACAATAGACGACCTGAAAAAAAGGTGGTACGAACTGCGCAGCCGTGACAAGGAGAGGATTGCGGACAAGCTAAAGGAGGATCAGAAGACTGGAGGGGGACCATCAAACACTGCCAGGAAATACGCCCAGGGAGAACCTGGTTGAGTCCACACTCCAGCCTGAAGCTGTGGTGGGAGTGACCCAGTTGGATACATCCGAAGGGGCCAGTACTTCACAAGGTAAGATGCATGCAAGTGTCCATTTCAATAGACATATCTTAATGAGAACATCACCTCAGTTCAGCTCTAGTGTACAGATACTAACTCCAGTCCACATTTTCCTGCAACACCCAAATGCATTATAGGAATTACAGGCAGGTTCGGCAAGTTGCTAGGCAAACACACTAAAAGAAAGTTACACACGTGAACACTGTGTGACAGATAGTAATTTAATGAGACCCAAAGTATCCTTAATGTAACATGCCAATACCCTTACAACAAATTAATAATGCACTGTTTAACATCACAGATGCAGCAGAAGGAGAGTCTGAGGACAGTGAATGCGGAGACACACAGGAGACTCAGCCTGAGGCAGACATGGAAACACCTGTGGCACCACAAAGCACACCCCCCGCCCCCACTACGCAGGACCCCGGTTCCAACACTGAAGGTCATGGAAGCTGAGAAGGCATTAGAACCAACTCCAGAGACAAGCCAGCCTCGAGGTTCTCCTACAACGAGACCCCAGTCACAGCACCATCCAAAGGTGGAGCCACAGACCAAGGGCACGCATTACATCTCAGGAGGACCAGAGTCCAAATGTCTGCGGTGGGCTTGAGAGCCAGATGCTGAGGGTGCAGCGCCTGCAGGCAAATAATATGAGGTCAATGCAGGCACAACTCAGTAAAATAGCAAGCAACATTGCAGTCATGAGTGATTGCATGAGGGAACTCACAACAGCTGTGGTGGAAGGCATCAGGCAGACCAATATGGCCATGCCGGAGCTGAGCAGGGTGATGCAGGAGGGCCAGGTGACAGAGAAGGAGGCATTGCCAGTTGATGATGCACTTAGAGGGCTATACTAAGTCTAACAATCGACTGAGCACCAACACTGCACAGCTGTCGCGTCTGTCCGTGGCAATGCAGATAGAGATGAGCCATTGTTGTGGGGATGTGGCCAGGGCACTGGTGGATGGTGACTAATGCAGTGGAACAAATCCAGGCTGCTACAGCTGGGGCCAGAAATGTGACAGGAGTGAGGAGGTGTCAAGCCTCAGTAGCCTGTCAATGTCAGTCTCCACTTGCAGGAGGAGTACCACTCGGAGCACAACACCCTCCAAATCCTTCTTGAGGAATGTAGATGCTGCCGGCGAAAGACGTTTGGGCGTGCATAGCAGGAAGAGATAGACGGACTTGGGCAGCACAGTTCAACCATGGTGAGGTAACCATTGACAATACCATACTAGTGACTGAGATCCAAGTCCAAGAGTAATGTATTGTTTTTGTTTTGTTTATTGCAAGTAAATACAGTACATTTCAAACTTGGAGGCCAATTACAATGGCAGGCGGACAAAGTCCGCCCACCATCGTGGTGCAAAAGGGACCGTCCGCCATAGGTGCGGCGGTCCCGCAAAACAAATTAGGATGCGCCCGCCACTGTGGCGGGCGCATCCTGCATTTTTAGCATTGTGGCCGGCAGTGCTCTCAGCACCGCCCGCCACAATGCTAAAAATGCACAAATGCATTTGCATTAACAAAGCTGCAGGCACTGCGCGGTGCCTGCCGCTTTGTTAATGCAAATGCAGGGGGGGTACCACAGGTACCCCCCTGTGTGCACTCCCCACCTCTCCTTCACTCCGGGGGCCCGCAGGGGGCCCCCAAAGTGAAGACCATATGCCTTCCGCCATGGAAAGGCATCTATTGTGGCCCATCATAATATGGCTGTTGGTGTCTAATAGACACCGCCAGCCATATTAAACCTTTTCCGCCCCGGCCGCAAGGCGACCGGGGCGGAAAAGCGGCGGACGGTCTTTCCGTCCGCCGCGGACCCCCCAGCCATCCTAATGTGGCAGGGGGCATTTCAGTGCGGATGGCGGGCGGATTGCCCCCGGCCAGGCCGGCGGTGGCTACCGCCAGCCTGGCAAGGGCAATACGCCCGCCATCCTAATGGGCCCCATGCAGTGTTGTGTTTCATCATTACATTACATTACAGTGGAGAAGTGTGGCTCACTGGTTAGAGCAGGCAGACCCTGAAGCAGAGGTCAGACCCGGGACCAGGGTTCAATTCCCGACGCGGCAGGGTCTTGAGCTCAAATGTCCATGGACTCGATAATTCTCGCTTCGGTGCCTGACCTAATCATGGGTTCACACTCTGCAACTCTGGGCATTAAGCTCGCTTAATCTCCACAACGGCCCCCTGCGGCGGGATGCCTGGCTTTCACCTTGGGGATGCCCTGTAGGGGCTATCTCACAGGGAAAAGCCAGGACGGGTTCCCAAGGCAAGCGTGGAGATACCCCTTCGGGGGTCGATTCAGGCGCTATATAAGAAACATAATAATACTCACCCAGAAATAATGTTGTGCAATTTCTGCACGTCTCCTTTGCCCTTCTGCTGAGCTTGCCCCATGTGGAGGGCGTAGTTGTGGCCCTTGCTGGTTGTCCTCCTTAGGCTCACTGTCGGTCAGTTCAATAGGTATGCCTCTCCTGGTAGCAATATTGTGCAACATGGCACATGCAGCCACAATCCTGCAGCAGGTCTCGGGCCAGTACTGCAATGCTATGTCAGTCTTGTGGAGGCAGTCCAAAGGTGTGTTCGATGACATTTCTTGTGGCGATGTGTGCTGCATTATACCTCTGCTCATTTGGGGTGGCTGGGTTGAGGTAGGGTTATTATTTAGACAAAACAAGGGAACCCAGGGCACAATATGCTAAGGACTTTGGGAAGGTACTTATTTTCAAAAAACAGTGGTCCTTAGACTAAAAAGGAAATTGTTAAGGCAATAAATATAGACTAAATAGGACTATATTTTTTTAAGACTTGTCCAGCCGGACAGTTTAATATCTTAATAAGGAAGATCACAGAGAAATATGACACACAGTGTGATGGAAGTGGGACACCAGCCGATGTCCGACTAACCCACTTGGGGGGCACAAACAAAACGTAAAAGTAACAGGCAAGGTTGGGTCATCTAGATATCATAAATCATAAGTAGATAATCCACAAGTATACACATATGCATGAACAATTGTAGTCAGCTATGCATTTAGTGCATTCAGGTCGACGACGTTTCGAACCATACACAATATCGGTTCATCTTCAGGACAGACAATGATTGCCTAAAGAAATTACTCTTTCAATTGACACCACTATGTGAAAGTACATATGCCATACATAAAAAAATAATAAACAGGAGAAAGGGGGAGACATAAAAGGTAAAGCATGTCAGTTATTCATACCCTTATCACAACTATGTATGCTGTGCAGGATTCATACCATATATGCAAAATAACACTCCCAGGCATACACCTAAATTAAATGCACAATAGATTAAGCAAACAAACTAGTTCAGTTTAGAAAATATACATTTTTAATTTGATTAAAAAGGAATAATAAAAATCGGGGGAAAAAAAGAACTGTCCAACTACCACTTGGAAACAAGTCACGTGAAATTAGGATTTATTCCTTTAAGAATTCAGGTGTTCCCTAAACCAATAAAATGTGTCCTTATAAAAGAACCTCTGAACTGCATAGCGGGGTTATTCTGTTTGAAAACCGACCCGCCAGTGGTGTATCCTGACTCGTCAAACCCTTGTGGACTTGTGCTGGTAAGAGACAGCGTACGCTCTATCGATAAAAATAAATCTAGATAACGGTAACGAGCATAATAACACAAAGAGTCTGTATTTTCTTGATTAGGAGTAGCGTGCGAACGGCTGTTTAAAAAAAAGAATATATAACACAACGCCATCGCCGCATACGTTTAAACCTGACCACGAGGGGAGAACCATACTATTAATAAACAGCGCCCTGTTACATTTAGGTAAGCGTGAATTAGATAGTAGCCGCACTTGACTGTGAAGAAACATGTAGTTTAGTTCGTAACATCCGTTTGATAGAGAGATTTGAGAGGAAGAAAGTATCCCAATCCATTTGGGGTAAGATGATCTATAATTGCGTCTTTCTTTAAAAATAACTAGTAGTAAAGGTGTCAATAATAAAAAATATATTCTTTTGCCAATAGGGAGTTGTCGTCCTTTGGACCTAAATAAACCCATGTACTGAATACCCTACTGGAAACTCACAACAGATATAGTAATATTTATGCAAGGTGAGCAGTAACATGTCATTTCTTTAGTGGCACCACAAAGTAAAAAGAACATAAGACCACTTATCCACTTTTTATCTCGTTTTTCTAGAGAAAATTTTTTTTTTAACTAAAGTATCCAGCTAGGGATTAGGCGATACAGCCCCGCTACATGAAAACAGCATTGCCTTTGTACATAAGTACATTTTTGGTAAGAGCACAAAATTGGTTATAGGTAACACATGGTTTGTCTCATAAATTGAAATAAGGGATAGTTTAAAATCTTGTATATTGCTTTTTGCAACAAGCATATAATTCACAAAGGTATTAAATATGCATTTACAAACGGATGATAGAGGTGTCATGAAACTTTTTTGAAAAACGGTCATTAAGGGACAGATGTATAAAGTATTAGAAGGATAACTTGATGACTATTTCTTTTTCTTTTTCTTCCTATCTCTCTACCCCCTTACTTTCCTTCTTAATTATTGTATTGTAGGTTCTATGTTAGAACGAGATGAAGCACCTAAAACTCACATGCAAAATATTGTGATTCGAGTGAGGATGATTTAGGACTATAGATGATATTATGTATCATGAAAAATGAGTAATAACCTTTATATCTAATAATTGGTATTGTAACCACGAAAGTAGTTTTTGTAGATGTCAAAATGTATAAATATATCCTAGAAAAGGTGTCAATTTTGCATTTTGGTAAAGAACTTCATCGCATCGTATCTTGTTGCCTGTTAATGTAAAACAAAGCATGGCCTGTTTCTTTTTCTTTTACCTGTTTATATACATAGGTGTCTGATATTTGTTCTCTTTATAAAAAGCGGTGTATCATAAATTTGAAAATTGTTTGCCAATAGAATGTTGTAGTAAACATGAAACTAGTTCTGTGACATTGTCTCACGGTAGGAGGCTAAAAAAGTAAAACATTGTTATGATCTCTTTTTCAGAAACTTGATGGTAAAAGTCCTGATGAAGGCATAGTCTTTATGTCGAAACGCGTCGACCGGATACCATCTAATCTCTTTTTAACTTTTTTTGTGAATACACATGTATCAATATAAATGTCATTTTATCAATTTTGATCAATGCACTGATTTTTATTATTCCTTTTTAATCAAATTAAAAATGTATATTTTCTAAACTGAACTAGTTTGTTTGCTTAATCTATTGTGCAATTAATTTAGGTGTATGCCTGGGAGTGTTATTTTGCATATATTGTTTACCCTGTCCCAGGATATTGATCCGCATCAGGGGGTCCTTGTTGTTAACACAGGATTCATACCATGCCAGGGTGACAACGACAACGGAGTCTGGTGCATGCTAAATCCATGCAGTGAGCTTATGGTGGTAGAAGCTAAGTGAGTACGTTTAGCGTGGCGCGACGTCTCGAGAGCGACTCATAAATGGCAATATTTAAAAAAAAACGGCGACAGAGTATGGTAATTCCATGCAGTGAGCTAAAGTGGTCGAACTGGGTAGAAACGTTTGGCGTAGCACAGCGTCTCGGGAGCGACTCAATATAACAGTCTTTTGGGAAAGATGCGGACCGTGTTGCTGCAGTGAAGTCATACAGTGACAGAGTGATGTATCAAGTTGGCGGGTACAGGGGGGTGCAAGGGTGAGAATTAGTGAGCCAATGGCGAGCGGTCGCTGAAAGGCTTACCAGTAGGGTGAGGCTGAAAAATGGATTCAGCACGGTATTCAGGGATATATTATTATCTGCAGGAGGAAATACATGTTAAGGCAGTTGTGAAGGGTCCTCGAGTGGACTAACGTGATTGTGGAGGAAAAACTTACCAAAAGTAAAGTCCCGGGCGAATTAAAGAATTGATCTGTGGGAGAAAGGGAAGCATTAAGCAAGGTGCTGAGTGACCGATATTTCCGTGATTACACGGGAAGACATTCTGGATAAGCTTACCAGTTAGGACAATGCCTTGGAACAGATGATCAACGGGGAGGGAAAATAGAATGGGAAAGTGAAAAAAGGTTCAGCTAAAGCGAGCGCAAGGGCTGAAATAGAACCCGTATCGAATTACACAGGCTTACCGGAGGGTCAGTAATGCAGGTCCACAGTGGGGGTCCTTGCAATGCGAGAGGGATCTTCGCGGCTCGCACTCCCCGGCAAGAAGCCAGAGTAAGGAAACTGGAGCGAGTCACATGATAGCTGGCACCCAATGGAAAAGCGGCAACAGGGGACGGCCATTTTGGGTTGGTCGCGAATGGAGTGAGGGTGAAAACAAACAAGGGGTGCAAGGAGTTCTGATCACCTGAGTGCTGGTGCCCAATGGGGAAGTGGCATAACGAGTCGGCCATTTTAGGTTGGGCGCTAAGTGAGAGAAGACGGCAAACCGGCGAGGGGTGCAAGGGGTGTAAATTGTATACATTGACGGTGGAGGGTCGATGTTATTAATTCCGGTGTGCAGTGCAATTCTAAGAACCATAGTGCGCAGTCACAACGTGACATATTTGTAATGAGCCATACAACTATTAAACAAGGTCATACTGCTCTGATAATTGTTATTACAAACAGAAGAATTAAAAGTGAACCAAGTAAGGTAACAGTAGTAACGGAGAATAAATAATTTGGGGTAAACCAGTTAGAGTCTCATGATGTTATACAGAAGTCAGAAGCTTTCCAGTTACAACAAAGATCATAAAAGAGTTCCTTTAAGAAGGGCAACAGTAGAGTCTAGATCAGGAAGGTCCAATCCTCCGTTTTGTTCAGCCCGGTGTGCAAGCTCTGGGTCTTAAGTAACCAGCGCAGTTCCTCCTTGTTAAGTAGCTGCTGTAAGTTGCCTCCATGGCTAGGGGGTTTAATCACTGAAATGATAGTCCAATTGAAGTCCATTTCAGTGTGTGATTGGTCTATGAAATGCTGCACAAGCGGAGCATTAGGAGTCCTGCAGCGTATTCTGCTCCTATGTTGGCACATTATTGTGCGTGCTCTCTGGGTTGTCTGCCCTATATAAATCCTAGAACATGGACAAACAATAGCATAGATCACATTCATACTATTACAGTTAGAAAATTCTCTACGGGTATGCTTAATTTCATTGTGCGTGAATTCTTTACCTTCTATAGTGCTGTCACACATGGAACAGTTGCCACATTTCACATGTCCTGTGAGTTTCGGGAGACCCCAGAGCGTACTAACTGTAGTCATATGATCAGGGGCAGGTAGAGCAGCACGAACCAAGTGGTCTTTCAAATTCTTTGATTTCTTGAAGGCAAACATAGGTTTGTCCAGCTGGAGTTGGCCTGCATTTAACACCGGCCAGTGTTTTTTGATGCTCTTGGTCAAAGAATTAGATGCTGGAGAAAAAGTAGTAACACAGACCAGCCGGTTCTGTGCTTTCTTTGGTTTGGGTTCCAACAACACTTCCCTAGGGCAGAACCATGCTCTTTTGAGTGAGGATCTTATGAGTCTACGTGGATAGCCTCTAGCGCTAATTTTGGCGCTAAGTAATTGTGCTTCTTTGAAATAGTCATCTTTGAGATAGCAATTCCTTCTCAACCTTAGAAATTGTGAGTATGGGAGTGAATCACGGAGTGCTCTAGGATGGTTGCTCGTATAACTTAGCAAGGTGTTGCGCTCTGTGGGCTTCCTGTGAAGGCTAGTAATTAATAGGCCCTCCCTGTCCTGTATGTTGAGGTCTAAGAATGCAATGCTGGAGTGGCTTGTAGTAAGGGTGTAAGTAAGACCACTACAGTTACTATTAAGCCAATGTAAGAATTGGGGTAATAGATCATCCGAGTCATTCCAAATCATAGAAATGTCGTCAATATACCGCTTCCATAGGGCAATGCCACTATGGAAGGGATTTGACGGGGTCAGAATGCGTCCGCATTCAAGACTGTCCATGTATAGTATAGCCAAATTGGGGGCAAAAACAGCCCCCATGGAAGTACCTTTGATTTGGCCATAGTATTGGCCATCAAACAAGAAATAATTCTTGGATAGGCAAATTTCAAGAAGTTGTAATATAAACATGGTAGGCATGCGATGAGGTCTTGGACGTCTATTGAGGATGTCCTGAATAACCAACATTGAATCATTCTGGGGTATGTTGGTATATAGTGATTCCACGTCCAGAGTGCATAGTACACTGGACGTGGAATCAAAGGGGTATTCCTCTATCAGATTGATCATGTGCATACTATCCCGTATGAAACATTGGGTAGTAGGCACAAAATCCCTAATAAAATAATCCACAAAGAGACCCAAGGGTTCTAAAACTGATCCGCAGCCTGACACAATGGGCCGGCCGGGGGGATGTTCGCTATTCTTGTGCACTTTCGGTAGCGTGTAAATCACCGGAGTGCGAGGTGATTTGGTATTGAGAAAGAGATATTCTTTTTTACTAAGGAAACCGGAATCTAGCCCTTCCTTGGTGACCAACTCTATCAGTTTCTGTATCTCTGTAATAGGGTTTTTAGGAAGTTTCACATAATGTGCAGGATTGTCCAGTTGTCAGAGGATTTCTGTTTTATATGTATCAAGACTTTGCAAGACAATTCCACCGCCTTTGTCTGCAGATTTAATAATGAGAGCAGAATTAGATTTGAGGCTCCCTATCGCTTTTTTCTCCTCCAGCGATATTTTGTAGGGGATGAAGGAATTGCGTTTCTCAAGAATGGAGAGGTCCTGGAGGACAAGTTTTTCAAATGTTAAAATTTCTGAAGGAACCATGCTTCCAATGGGTGAAAAGGTGGAAGGTGGTCTAAAGGGAGTGTTAGATACTGGTGGTGCCTTAGGGTGGAGTAGAAAAAAGGCATGTAATCTAAGTTTCCTAAAAAACCCTTGAGGTAGGGTGTCAATATGTCTATGCAACTGATTACATTTGGAAACCGGGCTATCAGGTAGAAGTCCTGTTTGGTCTTATTCAATTCCTGTGGGGATGTGGGGAAGGTTATGTGGTTGTGGATCTTTGTAATCATGGGATTTAGGAAAGATTTAAAGACATGTGAAAGGGAGCTTTGTGACACCCCTCCAGCTACAGCTACTACCCCCTGGAAATTGCCTGACGCAAGTAGGGGCAGGCAACATAGGAACTCGATATCGGTGGGGATGGCATGGGTCCTACGAGTCTGGCTCTGCATTAGGGATTCCAATTCTGCAATTAGATCAAGGTTTATGGCGCCATTGAGCTTGTACTTGTCGTATATTTCATCATCTGTTTGTCCCAACAATGTGATGCGGACTCTCAAAATGCGCTCCTCTATTCTCCTTCTTCGCTGGGCTGCAGCATGGAGCCTGATCCTCCTTGCCATCACGTAGAGCGCTGCCATTGTGAAAGATTCTGAGGCCTCCTAGGTCAGCTTCAATAGGTTTGTAAGGATTAGCACCTGTAGGGCTTCTTTACTCATGGTTACCACCTGAATGTGATCCTCTTTAAATTGCGTTTGCAAAATAGCGAATTTCATAGAAATCACTAATTGTGATTTTTTGTGCATGCGTTTGTGAGTCCTTATTTGCAATTTGCTATTTCGTAGTCACAAATAGGGTACTCGCAAATAAGGAGTCGCTGTATTGCGATTTACAAATTTAGCAATTCCTTACTCTTGCGAATTTCCTGGTTTATCGCAAAATTAGGTTCATGCATAGGGAGTGGCTAAATTGTGCTCACGGAGATGCTTTTTTGCGATTCACTATTTTTGAGAATGCAATTTAGCTTGATGCATGTTCCCACATATGTCTAGTTAAATGGATTAGGCATCCAATATGCACACATCACATTAGTAAAAGTACTAAGACTTAACACAGGTAAGGCCTTTAGGTATGTGATTAAGAATTTTAGGTCTAATTTAGACACTGGCATGGGGTCTGCTGCATGGCATTTGACACCCTGGTAGACAATGGTAGACCTTATTTACAGATTCGTTCCTAGAGCAAGTGCTCTGAAGGGAGTCACTGCCAGCTACCTGCACAAAACCGAAGGTTTTTGAAGTGGACATCAAGTGGACATCATGCTTAAAGTAAGCCAGAGTGAATTTTTGATTACACCGGAAAAACGTATTTAATTTCTGGCATTTTGCAGTACAACTGTTATGGAAAAGATTATTCTGTTGCACAATGCTGCATAATTGAGATTTTGTTAAGGTAAAAATTATTTTGGGGGAGTTCGGGAACAACTTGAATGAACCGATAGCAAGCTAGCGCAAAAAAACTTCCTTGCATCCAAAACTGACACAAGGATGTATTTTGTGCTAAAAAAAAGACGTCGGAAAAAGCTGGATCGCCATTTTGCGTAATAACGCGTAATTTCCCCTACATGTTTGATCATTTTGCAAATTTTCTGCAACAGAAAATATGCATATTTTGTCCAAGCTTATATTAAAATACACAACTATTTTTGTTTAAGGAAGCAGAATTCCAAAGTGGCTTGATTTCTACAAATGAAAAAAATAGGGCCAATGTGCTGGGAGGTTTCTTCTCACACACAGGTAACATTATGCGTTGTCCATGGCTGTGTTTGCCATGCATCACATGGTGGACAAGGGTATGGTAAATGAGTGATGTTCCCCTGCCCCCGGTTGGGTGGTAGGGTGGACGACCATCAGTGTAATCTGAAAGCCACTTGGAGAACCGGACGCTGGGTCAAATGTTTACATTGGTGAAGTCAGCCGGCTTGGGGGAACCCGGAGCTTCTCCTGACTCTCAATAGAGCAGGAGAACCACAGGATTAGCAGTAGTGGGAGTGCTGATTTATGGCAGTGCACAAGTTCCACCCTGATCTAATTAAGGCTCTGTTTTATGTAAAGTACAGTTGTAAAACATTACTCTTCCATTTGAACAGCACAACAGTGTGTTACTTATAAAACTGCTTGAAAAGAGATTGTAATTTCTCATCAGTTCCATATTTCTGTTATTTGTTGACTCTAGCCACAAAAAAAGCCCAGGCTGGGAACCCACAATACACATCTTCATGATGGGATGAATGAATTACTGCTTTGTTGCAACATCAGCCACTTTGTCCAGAAAGGCTGGCAATCTAGCATCAAGTCAACTAATCAATTGGGGGGTGTGGCTTGGCCGGCTGCAAGATGGCCGCACTCTCTCGGTCTCTGCCGGCCAAGCACTGTAATCCTGAATAATCCTGCAGACATCTACACTATACCTGCCATCCTGCAACGGATTCTGTCTCGGCAGCCTGTGGGGAATAGGTTGCTCTTTCTCCTGCTCTCCAATGTTTTCCAGGGGCCTAGAACTCCGCCCGACTGCCCACGATGTGGGGTCTCCTCGAGACGGCCGGACGCCTATGCCACCTCCCCCTTCACTGACCGGGGCCTGCTGGGGTTGCCTGTGGCTGTCGGCATTCCGGGGCTTGAGCCTACCCCCGAGCACATTGTCTGTGTGCACCTCGCTTCGAGTGCAGAACGCGTGCCTCTGATCTGGCGGGGCTGGGCTGCGGCTGACCGATATTACCTCGCTGGGCCGTAGAATTCATTGGAGCTGACTTTCTGAAGTGGCCATGCTGCTGGATACCCCCGGGGCTGCCCCGGGTCTTGGGCCGCCAGCCGGGTGCAGCCCCGGTATGACTTCTCCTGCGGTGCTCTTTGGGCCGCCTCCTCTCCACCGGGGCAGAGTCCTAGGCCCTGTGCTGCCCAGTTCCCATTTTCGGGGCTCCTCATCTTCATCATTCCCCAGAGACTCTCGGCTCGCACCCTTCTTCCACCGCCTGCCGGCCATGAGTTGGTCTGACCCGAAACAGCCTAGGTTGACCTTCGGGTATCAAGAGGGGGTTTACCCAAAGAAAGTCACTGGGACCTGGGTCATATTAGTACGGAGAGGGAAGGGGTCCCAGTGAAGAATAGCTAATTACCACAAATTAAAAAATAATAGTAGTACACTTAATGAATCTACAATGTTTTATTCACAATGTAGATATAACCAGGATATAGTATCCAACAATAATCATTTCAAAAAGGTTGAATAGTGCCCCTGGGAGTAAGGGAGAAGTGATAAAGTGAGGATGGTGCAGGTAGGGATTTGTGACAATAAAATCAGGCAGTAATCTGACACATTTATAAGTCAATTGAAATGTACAGACGATCATGAATCTAAACGTATCACTTGAACGACCACATGCCCCAAGTAGTATATTAATGTAACAATTTTAAATGCGGCGCTGGTAGAAGGAGGACAGTTGTCGACGTTTCAACCCTCAGATAGTGCAGGAATTAGTGGAACCCTTGCGGCGGGGTCTTCATCAGGACAGGATGGGGACTAGCAACCTATTAATATCAAGAAATGGTTACAGGTTACTGAACCTATTTAAATCATACCATAGTTAAATTGATTAGAATAGCACACAATTGGGGGGAGCATACCTATTTACTCAGTGCTCATCATCATTTATCATTGTAGATAATCCATTTGAACCTCAGTGTGAAGAACATGAATTCCTGAGGGGGTTAAACAAACAATTTCATGTATATTAAAATGAATGTGCTGAGAATGGAAATTAAATCACATTGACAGCATGGACTATTTATGGACATGTATAGAAAGTTGAAAGACTTACATCTTGATTATTACCACTAGAGTTATGGTGGGATTCGAAAACAGGCCCGGGGACCCTGGGCACTGGGGATCCGAAGATTTATCTGAAGGCAAAAGGGAACTTTATTAAGTACCACAAAAAGGACCCAGACAGGTATCTGTAATGAATTGCGCCCGCAGAAGCTTACCCAGGAGTTAGGTTTCCGTTACGGCGTCCCCACGATGTAGGCAGGTGCTGGGAGCAAATCGGGAGTCGCCCGCTGGGGAGAATTGGAGCATTAAGATAATTATTATTATGCTCGTAATGGGATTTTGAGAAATTGACTGAGAGGCATAGAAGTAAAACGCCGAAGCGTCGGGGCGCTTATTGAAGTGCAAGTCAATCTGGCGTCTTCACGGCAGGTTCAGTAATGGCGAGCTGACTTCCTATTTGGTTGGTAACCAAGGGAAAGGAGTCACGTGACCCTCCAGTCCCGAATAGAAACTGTAAACAGACTCGGCGCGGTCCAACCATAATGGGAATTGTTAATCAGAATATTTTTGCGGCCATGAAGGAACCCGATCATAATGTGTTAATTAATGATCGCATTGACAAGGATGGATTCAGTGCATTATTAGCCAAGGACGGGTCAAGTATTAGAGAAAGGCGATTTGTTAACCCCCAGTGAGGATCACATACTCAGAGTCTGAATATTAATGCATGTGTCCAAAAGGGGGGAGTTGGTCGTGCCCAAAAGTTATAAGACGAATTTTGAATGGACGTCTCCCCAATAGGCGAATACATTGACAGTCTATAGATTCATTGCAGTCACATAGCTGATAGAGCATAACATGGGGAGAATATACATGTATGAAATGGCGTACCTATCACAAGATGGTAAAGCCATATTGTGGTACCAAAGGTCTTGGAAAAAACCTACGTCAATACGTTAATTACAATACTATTGTGTATCGGACCATGTTTAATCCCAGGCGTACCTGTCCCATGACGGTAAAGACCCACGGATGTCGTGTCCGATAAATACACAGATTACAATTACTAGGATAGTATTTTGAGAAAGTGTTATGGCAAAGTGGCTAACTGAGAAAATGAGCTGTCATGTTCATTGAGACCCGATTGTATCGAGTCAAAGAAGAACATCCACTTAAGTTTGCGGGTATTCAGGATATTTGCAGTATTACCTCCGCAGGGTCCTAACATTGCTTTTTCAAGTATCACCCATTGGAGACTGTCTGGTGAATGAGAAGCCGATCTGAAATGGTCAACAAGGGGTGCGCCTTGTACCTCACATCTGATCCTACTCATGTGTTGTAGGATTCTCATTTTGGCTCTCTGTTGTGTTTGGCCAATGTAGATTAAGTTGCACTGGCAGACTATTGCATAAATTATGTTAGAAGTGTTGCAATTGCTGAGCGACTTTAGCTGGACCTTCCGGTGGTTGTGCTCGAATTCCTTAGTTTGAATCGTGGTGTCACAAGCCTTGCAGTGGCCGCATCTGAAATGGCCATTTACTGGTGGGAGATTCCATAATGATGTTATAGTAGGTTCATCAGGGGTTGGTAGAAGAGAGCGTACCACATAGTCTTTCACACTTTTCGCTTTTTTGAAAGCGTGTAATGGAGTACCTGTATGGCCAATGTCATCTGAGATGAGTTTCCAATGATGATTTATGATGCGCTTAATTTTGTTGCTCTTAGTAGAGAAAGTAGTGACACACACTATTCTGTCTTGTTCCTGGTTGACGTGGTCTTTTTGAGCCAGCAATTGTTCCTGAGGGTAGAACCAAGCTCTTTTGCCTGCTTTGGTGACTAGTCATCTTGGATATCCACGCTGTTGAAGACGATTTGAAAGATCATCAGATTGTTCTAGGTAATGCTCCTTGTTGGAACAGTTCCTACGAATGCGTAAAAACTGTCCAAATGGCAGATTGTCGCGGAAAGCTCTGGGGTGGTGACTACTGTACTGTAATAGCGAATTCTTCTCTGCTAGTTTGCGATAGAGTGTTGTTAGCAAACGACCTTGATCTTCATAAATAGTGATATCCAGAAAATTCACAGTATGGTTATCTGACTGGATTGTGAATTGGAGATGGGGTAACTGATGATCATCTCTATATCTGGATGAGGTATATCGATGATATTCTACTAATTTGGAATGATGACCCTACAGATTTGACATCATTTCACACGTGGCTAAATCAGCATTACCTAGACCAATCTGATGATCCTGCCCACATCCTTCATGTTGAATCCTGGGATTCAGATGCAGAGGACGCCGCCACCCAGGATCATCAGAAACTCCTACAAATGGACAAAATCCTGGCACTCATCCACGAGAAGAAAGAGAACCTGGAGGCACTTTCTCGCTGGAGTAACCTCAGCATCACGGGGGTTCCAGAGTCAACCAACATTACACGAATGGAAGAATTAGTTGAACAACTCTTCAAGGAACACTTCAACGATGCTCTCTCCCCGTTCTTTATCGTGGAGCGTGCTCACTGTTCCCTTGGTCCTCGCCCTGGCCCGGGGCTACCCCCATGTCCCATTATAGCCAAGATCCTTAACTTTCGGGACCGTGACGTCATCCTCTGGGCGGCCCGCGACATGGGCAAGATCAACCACCAGGGCAACACTCTCTCATTCTATCCAGATTACACCCCTACGGTCCAGCCAGCGTGGCGGGGAATCCTTCCGGCCAAGTGAATCCTACAAAAACTTGGAGTCTCGTATTCCCGGCCGACCCGGCGAAGCTGGAGGTCCCACACGCGGCAAAAACTCTGCTGTTCCCGGACCCGAGGGATGACCTTACATTCGCCCAAAAACTCGACAAGTCTTCTGGCTCCTCTCCATCCAGTTCCCAGATTGCCGTCTCCGATCGCCTGAGTGACAATGACTGATCTCCTGTTGTATACCTTTGGCTTATCACTGCTAGATGTCTGATCTCCACTTTCTTGGCCACCCTGTTTTCATGTAGGGGAGTTCGCTGAGCCCTGCCATGCCCTCAAGGGATAATTCCCTCCTTTGATGCTATTTTCCCTTCTCCAGGTTGGGGATCCCCGGGGTGGGTTGGGGTGGTGTCTCAGCCCAGATGGGGGGATTGGTGTGGGGTCCTTCTGCTGTTTTTCTCTGTGTTTATTTGGGTCATGGGGTGGGGTGGGGGGAGAGTTTGTGGACCGGTCGACTTTGATTGTTTGCTATTGCCATGGGTAACCTCTGTCCTCTCATGATACCGCTACACGGTTTGGGGTTGGGGTGGGGGGGTTCAGCCTAATTGGGGAGTTGGAGTTGGTGGTGGTTTGGGGGGTTGTTCCTACAAAGGTATTGTTCAGTTGGGGTGGAAATGGGTTGTTGTGGGGGTTCCATTCTCCTCTACTGGGGTTGTGGCTTCATTTCGCCTCTATATGGTTGTTGTTTTTACATTTACACATATGGTTCTTGAAACTGCATTTTGCTTCCTGCGTAGCTGCGTTGCAAGTCGATTTCAGTCTGTAATCTGTCTTATTTGTATTACTACACAGCATTATGATATGTGATCTGCTCTGTTTACACTCATTGGTCATGTTTTTCAGGTCAATACGTTGCTCCACTGGTACTTCCTTCTCCTCATGCGCTTTGCCCAACTGTGGTCTGGATCGTGGGGCGCTTCCGCTACCTGCCGGAGCGCTCCGCCCTCTGAGCCACATCTCCCAGTTGGATGCTCGCGCGCCTCTCCCGTTTTGTCCCGTCTGTGGAAATCCTCCGAGAGCTGTTCCTATTTGTCTGTGCTGCTCCCTACCCACACTGTTCTGTGCCGCCCTCTGACTCCCTTGCTCCATGTGTGCGCTGTGTTATTCTGCGTAGTTTGCTGACTGGGCCACAAAGTACTGCACCCTGACCTGCCCCCTTATGGTTGACATCGTCTGCTGGACGTGGAATGTCGGGGCTTGAACGATCACTGCAAGGCCTGACTGATACACTCACATCTACAGCGCCACAAAGTGGACATATGTCTCTTACAGGAGACGCACCTTTTGCCCGGATCTGTCTTCAGACTCCCATCTCGCTATTGGGGAAATCACACTTTTCAACATACTCGTCGTATGCCAGGGGCATCTCAATTCTGCTGCGCCAGGGCCTTCCTTGGCAGACCTCCCGGGTACTCCTTGATCCGGAGGGTAGGTATGCGATCCTCCATGGCTTCTATTGGCCCAGCCTGTCACGATTGCCGCTGTCTATGGCCCCAACTCCGATGACCTGGACTTTTTTATTCACGTTTGGCACCTCATCTCCTCCTGCGGCCCAGTGGCGTTGGTTTGGGGTGGGGATTTCAATGTCACTCTCTCGGCTACCTTGGATTGCTCGGGCACTTACACGTCCCATCGACGTGCAGCTGCAGCTCTAGCATCGATTCTAACTGACAACGCTCTCTATGATGCCTGGCGCCACCTCCGTTCTGATGCACATGAAGTCACCTGTGTCACTGGCGCAAGGGGCTGTTGGTTGCAAATCGATCTCTGGCTGACCTCGCCGGATGTCATGTGCTTGCTCACTGATGCAGTGCACATGGCTCGTACCTCCTCCGATCATGCGCGGGTCCAGATCCGTCTTAGGCCTCCTAAATCCCCGCGACTGGCCTTTACTTGGCGTCTTCCTCCAAATTCCCTCTGGGACTCTGTGTTTTGTGCGGATATTTATACTGCAATCACCAACTATTGCGATTTAAACACGGGTTTCGTTGATTCCGCCTCCACGCTATGGGAGGGTTTCAAGGCCGTCATTCGGGGCGAATGTATTTCAAAACAGGTGGGCGTCCTCCGCTCTATTCACTCTGATGGAGTGAGGTGATGAATAAAATGTTGTTAAAACTCACAAAGTTAAACTTCCATAACAAATGTAACTGTATTAATAAGCATGTGTTGAATTTATTAATCAACTTAGTTTTAAAATGCATACATTCATTCAGAAAACATGTGGGACTAATTTATATGCTCTATGTTGCAATTGCAAGTGTGTGGAAAATAATAAACTAACCTTGTCTATTGTCTTTGTCAGTATTAAATGCATGTGCTTATTTGTGTGCTTATGTTATGTTATGTCTTTTCTGTGGCAAAAGCTCGTGGAGAATCCTTGTGGCCTAAAAGAAGAAGGTAGATATGAATGCTGCTTTGTGTGCTCAGCTAGGTAACATAAATAAATGGGTTAATAATTAGCAAAGGGGGTGGGTAACAGAATAGGTCTCAATTCTCTAATTAATTAATGTTTTGTGTTTGTTTAAATAATAGTTTCCGAGAGAGGACTTAGGCCTGCAAAAAGATGGCGTTTCGAATCCTGTCCAGAAAGGAGCCTTGCACAGAAGTGAAAATGTTACCATGTAGACAATTTTGTCAGAAAAACACAGTTTAAAGAGTGTGCTAAATGTGCTCTTGGAGAGAAGGACTCAAGGACAGGAAGCGGCAAGATTGCCAAGGCAAGAAAGTCATGAACTGTAGCTCGAGTGAAATGTTACATTTTCGAGGAAGCGGAATGGCACGAAAGCAAAGTAAATGTAAATGTAAATGTATAGGCATTTATATAGCGCACTACTTACCCGTAGGGTCCCAAGGCGCTTCGACCGCTGCGAAACCCTTCCTGGCTTCCCTGAGAGATGGTCCCTTAATGGGTATCTCCAGGGTGAGACCAGGCATCCCCGGCGGTCTGGTGGGGCCGTTAGTGAAGATGAGGCAAGCTAATGCCCAGAGTTGCCGAGTGTGATCGCTGATCAGAGTGGGCACCGAGGCGAGAGAATTATCGAGTCCGCTGACCCTGGTCCAGAAACCTGCCGCGCCGGGAATCGAACCCTGGCCCCGGGCCGTCCTCTGCTCTCGGGTCTGCCGCCTCTAACCAGTGAGCCACAGAGCCCGTTCTCGGTTTGAAAATGGTGATGACACAATATAGTCTGACATAAGACAGTCAATGGGAACTCTGGATGGCAAAGAAATATGTACAATTTTGAGAAGATTAGCTAGTTAGAAAGGAATAAAACCTGGCCCCATGGGCAGGAGGGGATCTTCGCGTTTCCTGATTCCTGAAGAGCGTGACGTGCTGTTGAACTCTTTGGCGCACGTAAGGACAGAAGTCTTTAAAGATTATTCTTTCTAGGTGAAGCAAGTTTTAGACAGGGTGTTAGAATTATGGAATGGAAACTTATATTTTGCTTTAATTCATGCTAATTGATTTGCCTTTGAAATGTCAGTCTAATAAGTCTTTTCCTTAATAAAATGTTGCTTTCATTTTGCTAATAAAATAAAGATTCTTAATTAAAATGCTCTTTCTTTGAATAATAAAGCTAATAAAAATTAGATTTTGAAACGACAAGCTGGTTTTGTTTATTCATGGTCTAGTTATCATCAGTTAATCCATTCGCCTTAGTGACTTAATTAAATGTCATATGTTTAAAACCATGGTAAGAAATGATATACTGTAGTTGTATATAATTATGTAAATAGTTTGTAAATAGTTCTGATTAATTAGGTCACATGATTCAGTCGCTCAAAAATTGTCTCGTTGGTTTATGGGCATTGGTAAGTAATTCATAATTAATGGTGAGTATTGTGGAGATAAGTAGCGTTAGTGAGACAGTTTTTCATTAGGAGCGCTGGATCAATTACTTGGTAGCAGAGTTATGGTTACTATGGTAACTGACATTCTACATGGAAAATACATAGAATTGATGACTAAAACATGTTAAGTTCGTTCAGTTGTTATATGTAGTCGAAAGTTTTTTTCCAGCAGTGTGAAAATTCCTGGTATGCCGGCAAGGTTAAGTATAGTGTAACAGGTGAAGTTGCACAGTGCATTTGTTCTGTTTCAAAATAGTAGTATTGTCATATATCACTAGTGTTGTGGACGTACAGCACAAGTTTAGGGATTTTAGGTGTGTTAGGTAGAATGTATAGTGAGGATTGTCTATGAAATTGTAGCTTTTGAGTATAGGGATATCTGTCCTGTTTTAAAACTCACTGTGAAAAGAGTAGTAGCATTTATTCAAACTTGAGTGAAGGGTAAGGAAGCGTCGTCTATTCTTACTGGCGAGTGAGGATTTTATTGGTGGGTTAAAGTCCCACCGAGATTTCATGTATGAATGATTAGGCAGTCTTTCCGTATGATTGTGTGTGTTAGAAGGGTCGGGTAAGTCTATTTACTTTATCAATGAATTTTAAAATTCTGTGAAAATAGCGTTGTCTATTTCACGTGAAGGAATACTTGAATGATTGAGAAAGCTATCGCTTTATTTTAGTGAAACAGACAAATGGTTTGTTTTTGTGGAGTTACTAACTTTTTTTTTTTTGTAAAGAAGGGGTGAGTTCATGGAGTGGGAGAGACAAAAGCTGCAGCGGTAGCATACGTCACAAGAGTTGCGCTGTGATTGGATAACATACGTCACAGTATTCGCGTACAGATTGGTTCACGTGACAAGACGAGCTCACAGCTGATTGGCTCATTCTGAAAAGCAGTAATTCTATTGGCTGAGCAGAACAGTGGCGCAACTTAACCTGATTGGCTTGTTGGTGAGTTTCGCGCACGGATTGGCTCGTGTAGCGGAACAACAAGGAAATATTTACGATCTTTTTCGAAGTAAGCAGATTAATTTAAAAACATGGATTATTATTACATGAAAGAGGAAAAGAAGTTTTCATGGTTTCAGAAATTGAAAAATATATTTAAAAATGACAAGAAATTGAAACCGAGGTGGAAGATTACTTCATAAGTACAAAACACCTGCAGCTTACATGTTAGGTGAATATGGTTATCATACTTGCCTTTGGATGGAGAATTGGATGGAATATACCAAAAATGATGGTGTATTGGCATGGCCGGACGATGGGTCATTTAACATTAAGGTGTTGAAAAACTTGAGAGAAAAAATGATGACGCTTGTACCAACACCTAGACCTACAAAATTTGAGGCTTTAGCTGAATGGGAGGATGAGATGTTTGAATTAGAACGAGAAAACAGAAGTGTAACAAGAGGCACAAGATTAGACATTGATAGAGAAACTCATGAGGATAGAATGCGTCGTTGGAGACGTGCAGAAATGTGTGATGGTTTGTACCCAGCGAGATTTGGTGAGGTATCTGCTCAAAAGAGTGCTGAAAAAAAAAATAATATTGGTGAAGATAGTGAATTAGAAGATCCGGTTTTAGAAGAGATTTATATCACGAAATCAAAACCGCCACCTTATCAACCAGTTTGTTCATGGTCTACCCCGAGAATTCCTCCAGGAACTTCTCCAAGTGCTCCTCCTAGGGAAATTAATGATGAGACTCCACCTAGATTAAATCGGAATAATGCAAAATTTCCTGAGAGAGTAGAAACAAGAACTAATTCTAGTACATCGGGAGAAAATAGAAATTATGCTGAAACTCCAGTTCAGAGAAATGGAATCCCAAGAAATGTAATGAGAACAGAAAGATGTGAGGATATACCAAATGCCGCAGAATATTTTCAATCAAAAGATGAATTAATACAGCAGTTAACTAAAAGCATGGAAGCAGTAACAGTACCAGTAACAATTGGACCTGTTCTTCCAGTCATTGATCAAAGGGAAATTAGACATTCAGCTCTGACTGTTCCATTAAATGCAGAAATTCAGAAAGTGGCTGAGAAATTTTATCCAGATTTAACAGAAATTCACCGAGAGAAATCGATGATGCCCAATGTAACTTTTAATCAAAGTTTGTCAAATGATCAAACTCCATCTGTTGCAGGATCTGATTCTGCAACTCCAGAAAAGAGCATAAATAAAATAGATTTAACACAGACTCCACAGACCCCAGAATTTAAATTACTTGATGTCGCAAAATTGAAAGCGGATTTGGAGGAATTGATTATTGGCACAATTGGACCTGACAGTTTAAAGCTATATCAGGATGATGAATTATTGTTTATTTGTAAAAGTATACAATGGAAAATGAAAACCAAGTATGATCAATTAGAGGAAATGGCTGCTGAATTAGAAATAGATTTGAGTAGACAGAAAAATTTGCAGAAACATTATAGAGTGGATTTCTCTGAAAAAGATATAGAAAATATGAACACCACAGGAAGAATAATTCATATAAAAGAATTAAAAGTGTTTCTAAAAAGATTAGGTGAATTAAGCAAATGGAGAGTGAAATGGACAAAGAAAAGAGAGGAAGACAGAAGAGAAAGAGGAGAAATAGCAACTGAGTTTCCTATGATGGAAATAGCTGGCGGAGGGTATGTGCATGTTCCTTGGACAAGACAGGACATTTTACTGTTTACAAATGATTTTCCTCGACTGAGAGAAAAACCTGTGGAATGGTATCGCCAGGTAGACAGATTTGTTATGGTTTCGAAAGTTCTGTGGATTGATCTTGATGGATTCTTTGACATTGTTGTCCCATCGGATCTTTGGACAGAATGTAAAATTTCTATAGATTGGCCAAAAGAAGAACCTGCTCGAGATAAAGTAACAGGTGCACCTTCAGCTGATGTAATAAATTTGTATGATAAAGTGATTGTGTGGCTGAAAAACAAGATTCCCCCAAAAGAAGTAGATTGGGTTAAAATAGACAGAACAAATCAAGAGCCAAAAGAATCAGTACATTCATTCTATGAAAGATTGCTGCTGGTATTTAAACAATACAGTGGTTACGAGAAATTGAGTGAAAAGGATATGAGCCATTTCATATACAGATTTGTTTATGGCTTAAGACCTGAAATTGGTGAGATGATTAGATCAAGAATAGTTGGTTGGCAATCATTCTCAGTTGATGACATTTTGAGAAAAGCAATATACTGCAGTGATGAGATAGATGCTAAACAAAAGCAGCTAAAAGAAAAAGCTATGTGGGCACTGGTAAAAGTGGCTGAACAATAAAGTGCAACTTTGGGAAAACAAAAATGTTCACCAGAATCAAGGAAAATTTAAAGGTCATTATAATAAGCCAAAATTGATGGGTAATATTGAAGAGTTAAAGCAGAAACTCCCATGTTTTAATTGCGGCGAAATTGGACACTGGAAGCGTGAATGTAAGAATCCGCCCAGAAATTTTAAAAATGCATCATTAAATCCACAGATGCAGAATGAGATAAATCAGCAGCAACAGCTACAGCGACAGGTAGTGAATCAACAGAGTCAATTTCCACTACCGCCACTTCCAAATTGTGTAAATGTGTAGAGATACAATACAGAAACAGGATTCTACGGAGGTGAACAGGTAAACAGATCGCCAAGAGTGAATGTGTTGAATGTTTCTCAACAATATTGGTTGAAAGAAAATGAAGGGAGTGATTCTGAGGATTACTTATGACGGTGCCTGAGAGAGGAGGAAGAGTGTGTGCTTAGAGCCACTCTTATGGTAGATCAGTCTGGTCCATTTGTAAATGGTAAAGTGAATGATGTAGAAATCACTTTTCTAGGGGACACAGGTGCTACCCGTTCTACTGTTAGATCAGTGGAAATAGAAAAACTACCTCTCTCTGGGGATACAATCCATGTAGTTGGCGTAGCTAATCAACAGATTAAAACAGATTTAACAGAACCAGTTAAAGTTGAAATTGGTAAATTTAAAGACAAACATAGATGAGTTGTCTGTAACAGCAGTCCTGTAAATTTGTTAGGAAGGGACATCCTTTGCAAGATGAACTGTAAAATATATTGCTCACTGGATGGTATTGAGCTCCAAACTCAAGAAGAAGATGGCCTTTATAAATTAACAATGTTAATGGTTGAGGCAGAGGAAAGTAAATAATTTCCTGCTTTTGACAAAAATGATTTACCTGAAGAATTAAAAGAGACAGTCAATGCTAAAATTTGGGATTTATCAGGAGATAACATGGGTTTGATGAAACATGTAGACCCAGTAAAAATAACAGTAAAACAAGGAGCAAATTATCCAAACATTCCTCAGTATAAAATGAAAGCAGAAGTTATTGAAGGTGTCATACCTGTAATTGAGAAATTTATAAAACAAGGTGTTTTAAAAGAAATTAAGAGCAGTCCATGTAATTCACTGATTATGGGAATCAAAAAGCCAAACTGAACTTTCAGGATTGTTCAAGACCTGAGAAAGGTTAATCAAATAGTTGTTCCATGTTGCCTAGTTGTACCAAACCCAGCGGTAATTCTTTATCAGATTCCGCATGATGCAGAATGGTATACAGTCATATACCTTTGTAATGCATTCTTTACTGTTCCATTCCATCCAGAAAGCCAACAAATGTTTACGTTCATGTTCCAAGAGCGTATCCTAGCATGGTGTTGTATCCCTCAAGGGTAAACAGAGAGTCCATCTATTTTTAATCAGTTGCTTAAGAAATCCTTGGAAAATCTAGATTTACCTGGAAAATCAACATTAGTGCAGTATATTGATGATCTCCTTGTGGCTGCAAAAACACGAGACAACTGTGTGACAGATACCATAACTCTTTTGAATCATTTGGCAGATGAGGGACATAAAGTGTCTCCTGCAAAATTACAGTTTGTAAACAAGAAGTAAAATATCTTGGTCACAGAATCGCTAATCAGACAAGTGACAATTGAAAGAATTAAAATGATCCAAGCAATGCAACCTCCAAAAACACGGAGACAAGTCAGAAAGTTTCTAGGAATGGTAGGTTATTGTCGCCAATGGATCAGTGGATTTTCGGTAATTGCAAAACCATTGCAGAGACTGACAAAAGCGGACATAAAAGACCTGATTACCCTAACAGAATCTGAGTTAGAGGCTTTTGAGCAGTTAAAAAGAAGTTTGTGTGAAGCTCCAGCATTAGGAATGCCAGACTACGAAAAAGAATTTGAGCTGTATTGCAGTGAAAGGGAAGGATGTGCATTATCAGTTTTGATTCAAAGACATGGAAAACTGAGAAAGCCAATAGCATATTTCTCAGCTGTTCTTGATCCTGTTGCAAAAGCATTACCAGGTTGCTTAAAGCAGTAGCTGCAACAAGCGTAAGTTTGTAACAATGTGAAGGGATAACAATGGGGTTTCCTGTAAAAGTATATGTACCTCATTCAGTTGAGATTCTCCTCACCAGAAGCAAAACGCAGCATTTGACAAGCAACAGATTGACAAAATATTAAAAAGTTATTCTGGGATCAGATAATGTTTCAATTGCAAGATGTGTGAATTTAAATCCTTCCACATTATTGCCTGATGGTACTGTAACAGAAATTAGAAACGAAAATGACATTGATCATGAATGCTTGGATGTTTTAGAATATTGCACCAAACCTAGGCAGGATATTAAAGATGTTCCATTAACAGAATCAGATTTTGTTTATTTTGTTGATGGTTCATGCTTAAGAACAGATGAAGGTATTCTGAGTGCATAATACTCTGTCTGTACAGTTGTAGACGTAGTTGAAGCTTCTTGTCTCAAAGGAATTCGTTCAGCCCAAGTAGCAGAATGTATTGCTTTGATTCGTGCATGTGAAAGAGCAAAAGGGTTAAAAATTACCATAGTGACTGATAGTCAGTATGGGTATGGCGTAGTCCATGACTATGGCCAGCTCTGGTCTCAAAGAGGTTATTTAACTTCTGCGGGAACCCCTATCAAGAATGGGAAATTGATCAAAAGGCTGATCGATGGTATTCAGCTACCAGAGAAAATTGCTGTAGTAAAATGTACAGGTGATGATTACATGACAAAAGGAAATGCATATGCTGATGAAATTGCTAAATTCTGTGCAAAGAATAATATGTCCATTAATCGGGAAAAAGACAATGAACATGTTTTGAATTCACTTATGCTAACATCTGTAGTTGAGACATGGCAAGGAGTAAAAGATTTACAAGATGAGGCAGATGATGAGGAAAAAGACACATGGTTAAAAGCAGG
This sequence comes from Lissotriton vulgaris, assembly GCF_964263255.1. NCBI lineage: Eukaryota > Metazoa > Chordata > Amphibia > Caudata > Salamandridae > Lissotriton > Lissotriton vulgaris. Next base: position 1,538,469,669 of record NC_141694.1, read on the forward strand.
TTGTAGACAGCGAGAAGAAGATGAGATTTGGGTTTACGAAGATGACAGGCCAGTAATGCCAAACTGCATGATTGCTGACATGGCACGAATGTATCATGGTCCAGGACATTTAGGAAGAGATTCAATGATCAGGTTGTTTAGGCAGACATGGTACAATCCAAAATTCAGGATAATTGCAGAATCTTTTTGTCAAAGATGCTTGATCTGTCAACAGATCAATCCAAACAGAAAAACAGTTGTAAGCATGGGAACCATAGGACGGGAGGGTGGTCCTTTTACCAGGTTACAAATGGATTTCATTGATATGCCACCCCATAACAGATTAAGATATGTCTTAGTGATAATCTGTCTGTTTTCGAGATAGGTGGAAGCGTTCCCAACTCGTCACAATGATTCAGTTACTGTGGCAAAATTGCTTTTAAGAGAAACCATACCTAGGTATGGATTTCCGGTCACGGTCGAGACTGATCGTGGCACACATTTTGAAAACAGATTGTTACAAATGATTTGTGAAGCATTGAATATAAAACAAAAGTTACACTGTGCTTACAGACTAGAAGCGATTTACAAAAGGGGGTGGTGATGAACAGAGTGTCTGAATTGAGCAGACCACTCTTACCCAGTCCAAAGATCAGGGCTTGATCCATCACCGTTATTTATCTCACTGCCCCATCCCAGCTCAGAACCTGGCTAAGTGTAAGAATTGGCTTCTGTAGTTTGGTTTGTCCTGTTCCCATCATGCACTGGGACAGGAACAGACTAATTTGCATACAGTCAGGTTCTGAAACTGGGATGGTGCAGTGAGCTAAAAAACGGTGTTGGATCTAGCCCTGATCTTTTGACTGGGTGAGAGCTTTCTGTTTAATTCAGAGACTCTGTCCCTCACCACCCCTTTTTGTAAATACTTTGGTCCACCCTAAGCGTGGAAGGGTATTCTCAGATGTGAGACCCTTGCTCATTGCACCATCAGGATTCAAGCAAACCGGGCCGAAGACGGCTGTAATGCCAGAAACCGGTCCCCGGGAGCTTGTTTCCTTCCCAGTGTAAGAATTGGCTTCTGTAGTTTGGTTTGTCCTGTTCCCATCATGCACTGGGACAGGAACAGACTAATTTGCATACAGTCAGGTTCTGAAACTGGGATGGTGCAGTGAGCTAAAAAACGGTGTTGGATCTAGCCCTGATCTTTTGACTGGGTGAGAGCTTTCTGTTTAATTCAGAGACTCTGTCCCTCACCACCCCTTTTTGTAAATACTTTGGTCCACCCTAAGCGTGGAAGGGTATTCTCAGATGTGAGACCCTTGCTCATTGCACCATCAGGATTCAAGCAAACCGGGCCGAAGACGGCTGTAATGCCAGAAACCGGTCCCCGGGAGCTTGTTTCCTTCCCAGTGTAAGAATTGGCTTCTGTAGTTTGGTTTGTCCTGTTCCCATCATGCACTGGGACAGGAACAGACTAATTTGCATACAGTCAGGTTCTGAAACTGGGATGGTGCAGTGAGCTAAAAAACGGTGTTGGATCTAGCCCTGATCTTTTGACTGGGTGAGAGCTTTCTGTTTAATTCAGAGACTCTGTCCCTCACCACCCCTTTTTGTAAATACTTTGGTCCACCCTAAGCGTGGAAGGGTATTCTCAGATGTGAGACCCTTGCTCATTGCACCATCAGGATTCAAGCAAACCGGGCCGAAGACGGCTGTAATGCCAGAAACCGGTCCCCGGGAGCTTGTTTCCTTCCCAGTGTAAGAATTGGCTTCTGTAGTTTGGTTTGTCCTGTTCCCATCATGCACTGGGACAGGAACAGACTAATTTGCATACAGTCAGGTTCTGAAACTGGGATGGTGCAGTGAGCTAAAAAACGGTGTTGGATCTAGCCCTGATCTTTTGACTGGGTGAGAGCTTTCTGTTTAATTCAGAGACTCTGTCCCTCACCACCCCTTTTTGTAAATACAGACTAGAAGCATCAGGTGTTGTTGAGCATGTCAATGGTACAATAAAGAACAGGCTGGCAAAAATGTGTCTAGCTACAGGAATGAAGTGGACTGATGCACTTCCACTTGTTTTGATGTCTTTGAGAAGTACTCCAGATAGAAAAACAGGTCTAAGCCCACATGAGGTACTCATGGGCAGAGTGATGAGACAAGCATTTGTTCCAGTTGATAAACTACTGAGTATAAATGATGGTGCAATTATGGATTACTGCAAGAACCTTTCTGACGTGGTGACTTCTGTGTTCCATCAGGTGGGAACTGAAGTAATTACAAAGAAAAAGAACAAGCTCATGATCTGTTGCCAGGAGACTGGGTGAGGACAAAAGTTCATCGAAGAAGGAACTGTTTAGTACCCAGGTGGCAGAAAGCAAGACAGGTGATACTTGTCACAACAAATGCAGTAAAGTGTAAAGGTCTGAAGAGATGGATTCATGCTAGTCATACCATTCGAGTGCCACCACATGAAAATCCTGACGAAGGTGACACAACAACTGATTCAGATTCTGAAGAAGAACCTGAAAGAAATCCAGATCCTGAAGATCGACAAGGAAGTCGACATTTGGAAGATTCAAATGCGAATGAGGCATTGAATGAAAAAGATTTAGAGATTGGGATACTAGACTCTGAAAATGATGAAGATCTGCTAGAAAAAGAAGCAGTAAAAAAGTCTGGACAAGAAGTGAATCAAGATCAGGAGAGTATTGAAAAACAGATTGGAAGCTATGAAAGAAGGAACGAAAATTCTGAAACTGGTGGATTGGAAATAATTGAAGAAGAAGACGAATTACCAAATACCAGCTATAAAGATGATGTTCCTAACAGAGTGAAGCTGCCGAGTAAAGAAGTACCTACATTTAGAGCTGATATCACAGAAAGCAAAACAGATGAAAGTGATGATGAATCCAAAGTGAGAAGATTGAGAAAAATAGCTTGGAGAGTTGAATGCAATCTAACTGAGCCAAAGAAGAAATTCTCAAGAAAAGGAGATAATTGGCCAAATGTGAATGAGAGTCTGAAATTCAAATTAGTGAATAAATCAAAAGAACAGGTTAATAAAATCTCAAGTCAGAAAAGTGATTCAGATAAAAAAAAATCAAGCAGGAAAGAAAATAGAAGTGATTAGCAGTAGAGCAAAGAGGGTGTTAAAGCCTAATCAGAAATATAGGTCACCTGAGTGGACTTATATTATAATCCCACCAGTAGTGGAAGTGAATAGTAGTAGCCAAGAAGATTTAGATGACACAAGTGATAATGATTGATGAGTTGAAAGGTTGCAGGTGACACAAGGTCGAAGAAATTGTGTTAGGTGACACAAGGTTGAAGAAATTGTGTTAGCTGGAAAAACACATTGATGTAAGACGTAAGGTCGAAGAAAAGCTGTTAGAGGATTCTTTAAATTAAAAAAAAGTAAAAAAGGGGGGTGTATATTTAGTGATTTTTAAATTTTTGATTTTTTCTGAAAGGCTCTTGTCTCAAAGTAAAAGATGCCTAATACTAACAACAATTTGAGATGCTCTATTTTAAGAAGATGTTGCAAAATGTCTTCTATTTGTGTGATCTTAATAATTTTGGTTTGGTTAATTTTAGCTGTCATTTTTCCTTTTGGAATTGACAAAGAAATGTACAAAGCTAATATGACTAGTAAAGTTGAGGCTAAACAAGTTATTCACGATGTAGTAGGTAAGACTAATAAAGTCATTGAGCACAAACCAGAGATCCACCAATATAGATCTGTTGGTGATTTTTCTAGTAATACCTTTTCAAGACTTTTATCTGAATATGTTAAGGTGATGGATGTGAAAGATTGTTACATTTGTGTGAAACTACCTGCTTCTGTTTCGGAAGGGGTTACTTACAACATGCTTCCTCTTACTTATGGCATCACTTGTAGTGTAATAGCTAGTTTGTTTTATCGGACAGGTCGATTAGAGTATTACTACTCTAATTATGATGAGATTTTTGCAAATTTAAAGGTTGACAATAGTCTAAATAAACTGAAACATGCTAAACAGATGAGGGAATTGTTTATAGTGACTAATGAACTCACTTATGAGTATGCTTTTAGAAACAATTTAACAAGCAAGTTGAAAACGGAGGAAACATCTCTTTTAAACATAGTTGAAGAGAGAAGGGCAATGTACAAACGAAATGAGATGCTGAAACAAACCATATCAGATTGGCAGATTGAGGATGAAAAGCTTAATGGTAGAAATGAGAATGCACCAATTCACATAGATAAACTTGTTAGTGGAAACTGTGTATAAGAAGAGATAATGCTCAATTTGATAACTACTTTGTAGGTGCTAGTCAATGTGAAGATACTTATAGTATCTTAGGAGGTTGGGGATTTAAAGGAGGCAAAGATCCAAATTTTCCTGGAATTTATTTTATTTGTGGGAACAAAGCTTACTTCAATCTCCCATACCACTGGTATGGGACTTGCTATGTTGGTTTAGTTTTTCCAAAGATTTTCCATATAGCTAGAAATACAGAAGGTTCATTTGAAATTGGCAAACACCTGAACAGGTTCAGGAGGGAAAGTTTTTCCTAAATAATGGGAGACATATTTGGTGCAATAATACCTATGGTGGGAATAACCCTGAATTCAAATAAAATTAGAAAAGTGTCTACAATTGTTGACAGATTGTCAACAGACACTGCAAGTGGATTTCAATTAGTTGATGCAGAACTCATTGCTATGAGGACTATGGTAATGCAGAACCGTCTTGCATAAGACATTCTGCTTGCAAAAGAGGGAGGAGTTTGTGGAATTTTACATGTCCAGCATTGCTGTACATACATTCCAGATAAGAGCCAGAACATCGAGATGTTTATCAAGAATATTACTGAATTACATACTGAGATAGAACCTTTAGAAGATGAAAATTGTTCAGAATGTTTGAGCAAAAGATTTGCAGCAATCAGAAACTGGTTTCAAGAGATTGGCAGTTCAATCACTGGTAAAATACTTTATCCTGTAATAGTTATAGTTATAGTGACACTTTTGTTAAAAATTAGTTGCATGATACACAAGAAAAAGAAATATGTAAGGGAAAAGAAAAGAATTTATAAACTCAGAAAAGAACAAGAAAAGGAAATAGAATTAGAAGAGTTTCGTAGAGCTCAATATGAGAGTTGTAGACAAACTACTGAATCAAAGGTTTAGAAAAACAAATACAGTGAATGTCCAAAACATGTTCGAAGGTTAAAATGTTACTAAAAATGTGGGTGTTGTTTGGTGATTTTGAAATCACCAGATGAGGGAGTTGATGGAGCGAGGTGATGAATAAAATGTTGTTCAAACTCGCAAAGGTAAACTTCCATAACAAATGTAACTGTATTAATAAGCATGTGTTGTATTTATTAATCAACTTAGTTTTAAAATGCATACATTCATTCAGAAAACATGTGGGACTAATTTATATGCTCTGTGTTGCAATTGCAAGTGTGTGGAAAATAATAAACTAACCTTGTCTATTGTCTTTGTCAGTATTAAATGCGGCTGTTTAATTAATGGCATGTGCTTATTTGTGTACTTATGTTATGTTATGTCTTTTCTGTTGCAAAAGCTCGTGGAGAATCCTTGTGGCCTAAAAGAAGAAGGTAGATATGAATGCTGCTTTGTGTGCTCAGCTAGGTAACATAAATTAATGGGTTAATAATTAGCAAAGGGGGTGGGTAACAGAATAGGTCTCAATTCTCGAATTAATTAATGTTTTGTGTTTGTTTAAATAATAGTTTCCGAGAGAGGCCTTAGGCCTGCAAAAAGATGGCATTTCGAATCCTGTCCAGGAAGGAGCCTTGCACAGGAATAGAAACTTTTATCATGTCGACAATTTTGTAAGAAAAATACAGTTTAATAAGTTGTGCTAACTGTGCTCTGGGAGAGAAGGACTCAAGGACAGGAAGCGTCAAGATTGCCAAGGCAAGGGAGTCATGAACTGTAGCTCGAGTGAAATGTTACATTTTCGAGGAAGCGAAATGACACGAAAGGGAAGGACAATAGGGCTAAAGAAGAGCCTGTTCTCGGTTTGAAAATGGTGATGACACAATATGGTCTGACATAAGACAGCCAATGGGAACTCTGGATGGCAAAGAAATATGTACAATTTTGAGAACATTAGCTAGTTAGAAAGGTATAAAACCTGGCCCCATGGGCAGGAGGGGAACTTCGCGTTTCCCGATTCCTGAAGAGCGTGACGTGCTGTTGGACTCTTTGGCGCACGTAAGGACAGCAGTCTTTAAAGATTATTCTTTCTAGGTGAAGCGAGTTTTAGACAGGGTGTTAGAATTAGGGAATGGAAACTTATATTTTGCTTTAATTCATGCTAATTGATTTGCCTTTGAAATGTCAGTCTAATAAGTGTTTTCCTTAATAAAATGTTGCTTTCATTTTGCGAATAAAATAAAGATTCTTAATTAAAATGCTCTTCTTTGAATAATAAAGCTAATAGAAATTATATTTTGAAACGACAAGCTGGTCTTGTTTATTCATGGTCTAGTTACCATCAGTTAATCCATTCGCCTTAGTGACTTAATTAAAAGTCATATGTTTAAAACCATGGTAAGAAATGATAAACTGCAGTTGTATATAATTATGTAAATAGTTTGTGAATTGTTCTGATTAATTAGGTCACAAGATTCAGTCGCTCAAAAATTGTCTCGTTGGTTTATGGGCCTTGGTAAGTAATTCATAATTAATGGTAAGTATTGTGGAGATAAGTAGCGTTAGTGAGACAGTTTTTCCTTAGGAGCGCTGGATCAGCTCCACCCTGGCTAAACTCGAGGAATAAATTAAGGATCTGGATGCTGCCCAGGCGGCGCGCCCTAGCCCTGAGATGCTGGCGCTGCTACGCCAACAGCATACCAAATCCTCGGATGAAGCTGGCCGCAAGCTGTTTTTCTGGGTAGGGAGGGTCGGGGGCGCCGCTTAGGGGAGGGGGACTGCCCGGGGCGTACTCTTGCTAACCTTCTTCACCCACTGCGAGCTGCCTCCTATATAATGGCCCTCAGTGATGGCAGCCCGGATAGGACTACCTATCTCACAAAATCGCTCAAGGGTCAGAACTACAATGACCAGCACAGATTTTCACTATTAGTAAGTGCCTATTTAGCAAGTGGTTCCTTGTGCTACACGGTCGAGGATGTGACCCATATATACCCCGTGAAAGTGACAAATGCCACTAAAACATATATCACAGAAAGTTGACCGCACCAAGGTATATACACACGTATTTGATTTATCCAATTTCGATATTTCACAGTGATAATAGATATTCAGACAGAAACTTCCCACACATAAGAATTTCAAAAAAGAGTTGATTGTAGATTTTTCAATTTTCTTTATTCAAGTTCTTCAACCTCACATAATCTTCGTACCATTTTCTCTGTCTTGCATCACATTAATCCTAATTTACCGGCAGTGGCTGCCCTACTCGAAGCTACTAAGGCGTTTGATATGCTGGAGTGGCCTTTCTTATTTTACTTCCTACCGCATATGGGTTTCAGCAACATCTTTCTGCGTAAGATCAAACTCCTTTACACCAGTCCATCGGCACGTCTCCGCATTAATGGTCAGGTTTCCAATCCCATAAGTATTGCCCGTGGTTCGCACCAGGTGTGCCCATGCTTTTTGCCATCGCAATGGAGCCCCTGGCCGCCAGGCTCTGGCAGCACCATACTCACAGAGATATTGGATTCTCGTACCGCTCCCTACTCGTCTCAATGTATGCGGACGATGTTACCCTATATTTCCGCCATCCCCAGGAAAACCTCATTCCCCTGGTCTGGGAAATCATACATTTTGGAGGGCTTTCGGGCATCCAGGTGAACTCGAGCAAGTCTGTTCTACTCCCCTTGACTGATCCCACCTGATTTTCCATTTGTACTGAAGGATACTGGGGAGAGTGAAACACACCTTAATTATTGATCACTCAACTGCATCACCAAAACATAAATTGAGTTCTGCTCTCTCAATCTCCATTCTCCTTGACCAGGTCCATTTGACTGCAATCTATACCATCTATATCAAACTGGACCTGGTTGGTACAAGCCATATGGTGTGTGACAGACAAAAAGGAGTGAAAGGCAGCTATCAAGATTGATTATGGGCTATGCAAGTACCAGTAGATACCATTAGGGGTGTGCAATGCCAAAGCAATAATCATTCTCAGATAAGGTCCTAAATTACTGTTTGGATGCCACTGAGATAATGCTTATTGCTAGTATTTTGATATATATTATGATAGCTCAGAAATGCACATTTTTCACATCCAACACAAGTCAAGATGTTTGCTTGTTTATGTTAAGCAGAGGAAATGGTGTCAAATCACTCCAGACAAGTTCCTGTGATTCCTCCTCTGGTCAATAGGAATGTTTATGGACTGCAAAAAGGTGACAGACATCCCAGAATGCCCATAGCTATACACCTTTTAAGAAGTGGAGAGCTCAAGTGGGTTTGTAGCTTTTTCCCAGGGCTTTGTCAGTGATTTTTCAGGGCTATGTATTGTGAGCATATCTTTGCAGAAAAATTGGATAGGCCTTCAAATGGTCAGGTGAACCCAAACTAGTGAAGGACATTACAAGGAAGTCATAACACTTATTACAAGATAATTATCTTAACTATCAGCCAAGTTCTCTTCCTACAAATATGTCTTCCATTTTGTTTGTTAGTGCTTTTGTGTATGTGTGTGTGTTGGAATAACAGCTCAACTCATGACGAAACTCCAGACTATCCAGACCCCTGCAGTCAGACTTATCCAAGACCACCCCAACTGACTCACATCACCTGCCCCTCAGGGAACTCCACCGGCTACCAGTCGTGAAGAAATACCAGTTCAAGCTGCTCACAACAATTGAAGGAACTTCCTCCAACCTACCAGGAAACTCTGCTCTGAATCCCTCTGCCTTGGCAGCCAACTGTTGCATTCACCGGATGAACAGCAAATGCTACTCCTTCTACCACCTGGAAGCTAAGACCTGGAACAACCTTCCCCTACACTTCAGAGCCTCATCATGCCTCCAGCAGTTCAGGAATACTCAAGACTTGAACGTTCAACCAATAGGAGAACAGGCAGCTCATTTTCCCAGCTCCACGAGACCCTCATGGGTGATGCAGCCGCACTCTACAAAAATGATTGATTGATTGATTGTGTGTGTGTGTGAATGTATATGTGAGGAATTCGAATGAACAATCTAGGCAGCATTAATTGAGTGAGTGAGGAAAAAAATGTATTTACACTGTACAAAATTAGAAGGCAGTTCCATTTTTGTAGGGATATTTTACACATTCATGATTAGCTTTAGGTTTACAGCTGAATATTGACAGTGATTCAGGCTGTCAGCTCTCAGGTGAAAGAAAATTCAAAACTTCGGATCGTTGGAAGGAGAAGTTCATTTGAATAGCGATAGCTAGGACATGTTGTAAAGTCTGATGAAGTGCCATGAACACATCTGAGGTCTAATCTGACAATATAAGGAGACATATGTAGAGCTTCTAAAGAAAAAGGAATGTATCCAACTTGAAAACATTTCAAATCAGTTACACTGTGGCCAAATTATAAATAACAATGTAAAAGGAAATGTGAGGTTATCCTTTAGGGACATACTTCACACAATAGATACTATTTGAAAGGAAAACAAAAAATGATTCATCAGATAGATGTTTGGGTTTCAGTAACATTTACATGTCATAAAATGTGTAATCACAACCTGAGAAGACAACATATGCAAAGATGAGAGAATTGCCTTTACCAATGTTACAAAACCAATATGTATATTGTAATTAAAACCAGCAGACAAAGAAGGAGGCATTATGATGCTAAAATATAAGAACAAAAGTATCTGATAACCTTCAATCATGAACATTACCTCCTACTTAACAAAAGTCAGTTCCAGATATACAGAAAAACAGTTTTGAACTTACCACCAAATGAGAGGGAGATGGCTTTCTCAATCATAATGAAATAATTTCTTAACAACAGAATACTGTGTTCCATATTTTTAACATAATAAAAATCCCACAGCCGCTCCAGGATGACTTTTTGTGTATGGTTGTGTAAGGTTGTGACTCTACCCTAGATCCTTGATCCAGTCATTAAACTTTTCATATCCATTACCACATGTTAAGTGAGGGACATCACTGACCTAATTAGTAAAATGAAAGATTTAGATTTTGACATCAAAAAGGACCTTCTAGTCAATTTAGACATTACATCTCTTCATGCAAATATCACCCTAAAAGAAGAGATACAAATAATTGAGAGATTTCTGATTATTCAACAAGCCCCAAAGACATTTTCATTGACATTTTGATATTGCTACTATGAGTAGCTTTAACTAAAAACAAGTCCCAGTTTGAGGATAACTTCTATCTCTAGCAGGAAGTAGTGCCAACCGGAGCCTGCTTCCCTCCAAACTTCGCTTTTTTATAGGTGAACAACTTTGAAACATCCTTACTTATAAAGCAAGTTCAAAGGAATAATATCCGTATTTGGAGGAACTAAATTAATGTTAATGACATTTTTTTGATATGGCTCAGAGATCAAAAATATGTATTTAAATGTGTCAATTGGCTCAACACTCAGATTTTACATTGAATTGCAATCACATTAACAATTCTGTACCATTTCTTGACCTTACTGTGTGAGCAGTTGATGGCAAGATGGGCACTAGTCTACATCGCAAGCTTCCTGAAGGATATACTATGCTGCAACACAAGATCAACCAACCAAGAGCCTTCAGAGATGGTCTACTATTCAGACAGTATGAGGAAATAAGATTATTTTCCTGGAGGAAGATGCCATGCACATAACTAATTTAAAGAGGTCATCCCTTCAGACTGGTTAAACTCTTAAAGAAAAGAGGGGAATATTAGCAAGAACCTCGTTAAAATTATCGCCGTTTTAGCGTCAGGGAACTGCTGCTAAAACGGCGATAATGGGCTTGCTAATATGCAATATAGAATTCCAATAGCAGCCCAGGTTAGATGTGCAGGACATCTAATCTGGGCTTCTATTGGAACTCTATAACTCATATTAGCAAGCCCATTATCGCTGTTTTAGCGGCAGTTTCCTGTTGATACATTTAACGAGGTTCTTGCTAATATGCCCCAGAGTTTGGTTTGTTCCCCACAAGTAATTATTGACACCACACTCCAAAAAACAGAAATGAGGGCATTACATGTGTACCCACATTCAGTCCAACCATCAATGCATTAGTTACATTTATCAGAACACAATGGCCGATACGATAAACCTAAAGACGGATGTCAGATCTCACACAATTTCGCTTCCAAAGGAGAACATGTATCAGAGGCCACAAAGTGTGAAAAAGCACATGGGTACCTAGAAAATCATTCATCACTAAGGGCCTTATTGTGCGGGCGGTGCGATACTGGCACCACCAAGCATATTCCAACCTGCACATACACTGCCCTATTCACGGTGAGGAGACTGCCATGAAAAAGGTGGCACACATGCAGGTAAGGGGGTCCTAACAGGGCCCCCGGATGATTCTGGGTCGGGGATGCATGCAGGGGTGGTACATGTTGTGCCCATCATGGAATAAGAACAAAATTATCTGATAGCTGTCAAACCATGAACATTACCTCCTACTTAACAAAAGCCTGTCCCAGATACACAAAAGAACAATTTTGAACTCACATCCAAATGAGAGGCAGATGGTTTTCTCAGCCTTAATGAAATCATTTATTAACAACAGAACACTGTGTTCTATATTTTCTAAGATAATAAAAATCCCACAGCCACCTGAGGATTACTTTCTGTATGTGTTTGTGGCTCTGCCCTAGAACCTACAGGAACAGTCCGTGATCCAGTCATTAAGGGCTAGATGTAGGTAATGGAAAATTACCGATTCTAAAATACTGAATTTTACCGATTCAGTATTTTAGAATCGGAGGCCCATAGGAATGAATGTCAATTACCGAATCGGTAATTACCGATTGGGTAAATACCGAAAAAGTCAAGGGTGGCAGGGTGTCCCTTTGACACCCTGTTGCACCTCTGATTAGTTCTTGTGTGGCATGTGGCACACATACATGCCCTAAGGGTATGGCACAGGTGTAAATGCACATTTATGCATTTACATAGGAATTCCTTATTTACCACCAACTAATAGTTGGTGGTAAATAACGAATCCTTAAAGCCCTGTAGCACTGTTTACAGTGCTACCTACATGTCAAAATACAGATACGGTAATTTTACAGAATCGGTAATTTTACTGAATCAGTAATTTTACCGATTCAGTAAAATTACGATTCAGTAAAATTACCGAATCTGTATTTTGAGATGCCCTACATCTCAGTATCCAAATACCGGTCGGTAAAGCCCGAAAATCAGTTTTTTCGGCCGTTACCGACCGGTATTTGGATACCAACATCTAGCCCAAATTCTTTCATATCCGTTACCACATGTTAAAGGAGGCACATCACTGACCTAATTAGCCAAATGAAAGATTTAGATTTTTACATCAAAATGGACCTTCTAGTCAGTTTAGACATTGAATCTCTTTATACAAAGATCACTCTTACAAATAATTGAGAGATTCCTGATGATTAGAAAAAGCCCTGAAGAGCTTTTCACTGACTTTCTAATACTACTACTACAAGAGGCTTTGACTAAAAACAAGTTTCAGTACGAGGATAACTTCTATCTCTAGCAGAAAACAGTGCCAAAGGGAGCTTGCTTTCCTCCAAACTTCGCTATTTTATATGTGGGTAACTGTGAAACATCCTTAATTAAAAAGAACATTGAAAGGAATAATACCCATTTTTGGAGACAATAAATTAAAGACATTTACGGCACATAGATCAAAAATCTTTATTTACATTTGCAATTGGCTCAACACTCTTAATGAAAAGAGTTTGGTTATATCCATTTTTTTTTAACATCGTTTTTATTGCAGAACCCATTCTCATATATCCAATACAATTTTAGACATGGCAGCAATGCAGCAATTCAATGGGGAGTATGTTTGTCCAATTCACATACACAGCCAATAAGCCCACATCCCTAAGGCCGGGCGGCGTCAACTTAATACTCATGGTATTCAGGTGTTTCCAATTGCCTGCAGCCTGTGTGCCAGGATACTAGCGGTATGCTTTTCCATTTTCGCCCCCACTCCCTTCCCCCCAACCCTCGGTTTCCACCCGCCTAAAAACCCTCAACTCCCCTACCCCTCCCACATTCCCCCCCGTTCCTGCGCCTACGCCTGGATTCTTAACCCGCCTTCGTTTTGTTGCTTGCTAGGAGGAATATGTCATTCACTACAAGTGTGTACCCGGGGTGCTGGTGGGGTCCTCCGCTTCAGAGTCTGTGCATTCCCCCTCCTCCTCCTTGCCCCATCATGGAGCGCTTGTACGAATAACTCCCATGCTGTCGCTCCTTTCAATGCCTTATCGTTTGCAGTGCGTTTGGCAAGCTGATACCGTAGGGTGCTTTCACTCTCTGCCCATTTCAAGCACTCATTGTACCAACGTTGATACGTGGGCCCTCTCTTAGACTTCCAGTTCCTAGTGATTTCTCGCTTCGCTAGTAGTAGCACCATGTCTATAAATTTACTTGTCGTTTTATTCTTAGGTGTATGAGGGAACCAGTGTAGAATCCCCACTGCTTTCGTGTAGTGCAATTCCCGAACTGTAGCGTTGTTTAATGCCTCCCTGACCTCCTGCCAGTAGTCCCGCAACTGGGGGCAATCCCACAACATGTGTCCTAAGTCGGCCTCTTCAGTACCACATCTAGGGCAGGCCACTTGCTCATCTCCAAAATATTTCCTTAGTTTCCCTGGGGCGAGGTGCGCTCTATGGAGGATGTAAAAGTGTATCAATTGGAATCTGGCGTTTCTCGTACTTTTCCTTGCTCGCCGCAGTAACTGTACCCAGGTGGTGTCGGGAATCTCCATCTGGAGATCCAGTTCCCATTTAGCTTTCAAGGCGGTGAGCGGCTGCAGGGTTTCCCGCAGCCTGGAATATAGGCAGGTCACTGCCTTATATGTGCCGGCTGCCATCATTACGTACTGGCAGGCCATGGAAGTGGCAGGTTCCTGCAGCCCTTCCCCCCAATGCTCCTTTATGGCCCCAGTCACTGTAGCATGCATCAAATAGTCCCCTCTAGGCAGATCAAATCGGTCTTGCAGGGTCTGGAACGGGAGAAATGCACCGTCCTCATATAGGTCACCCAGCATCTGTAAACCTGCATCTTCCCAGCCCTGTAGTCTCGACCAGTCCCCGCCGTGAGGGAGCGCCATCACCATCCCCAGCGGGATCTCTGGTGCATACATTTGTCGAGTCCCCGCTTTGCGACGCGCTCGATTCCAGCATAATCAAAACGTCTGCTCCTCCATGGACAAGTCCCTGACGAGCAGCCTTTGATGGAGGGTGATGTATGCAAGCACGTGTCTCGGGGTACCCTCGTCCATGTCTGGGTCTGGACCCCGGTAAACCCTCGCTACCTCTTGCGTGAGGGTGTGCAGCTGAGCCACCAAGTAGTAGCACTCAAAGTCAGGCACCGCCATTCCCCCTTCATCCTTGGGTCGCAGTAAGGTGTCAAGCGCTATCCTACACCTGCCTGCACCCCACAGAAATGTTATTACTAGTGACCTCAGTCCTCGGAAGATGGAGCTCGATATCCACACCGGTAGTGTGCGGAAGTAATAAAGCAACCTTGCAAGCGCTATCATCTTTAATAAGGAGATACGACCCGTCACTGAAAGCGGAAGTGTGGCCCAAATGGCCATCCTTCTCTTCAATGCATTAACGCAACGGACCACGTTGCCGTCCAGCATATCCACTGCCGAGTGGTATATATAAACTCCCAAATACTGTAGGCAGGTGGGCTCCCATTTGATCGCCCTGAGGTTGGCCGGTTGCGCCTCTCCCCTTCGCAGAGGGAATAGGCAGGACTTGGCCCAATTAACCTTCAAGCCCGACAGTCCCCCAAAAATTCCAAGGAGCCGTTTTGCTCCCTCCAATTCCTCATCCGCATTCGCTAGGAACAGCAGAAGGTCGTCCGCGTACAACGAGATGGCTTGGGGTCTACCTCTGTAAGCTAACCCCCGGTAGTATCGTCCCGTCCGCGCCTCCGCCGCAAAGGGTTCCATCGAGAGCGCAAACAGCAGGGGAGACAGCGAACACCCCTGTCTGGTCCCGCGGCCCACCTGATATTGATTCGAGACAAGAGAGCCTACACGGGCTCGCGCCGTGGCCGCTGTGTACAGCACTTTTGTCCAACCGATATAATTATCACCCAGCCCAAAGCGCTGCATCACCCTATAAAGGTACTCCCATTCCAGACTGTCAAACGCTTTCTCAATATCAATAGAGAACACAAGGGGCGCAGGCGCCTCCAAAAGTTGTTCCCCAAGTAGTCGCGTCAGCCTACGGATGTTTTGTATGTAGTGTTCCGCGTGGGGATGAATCCCGATTGGTCCCTATGTATTATCTCCGTCATATGATTCAACAACCTGTTGGCCAAAATTTTGCTCAGGATTTTATAATCCGTCGTCAACATGGACAACGGACGATATGAGGACAATTGATTGCTCCCTCTGCCTGGCTTCAGCAGCGGGATCATCAGAGCTTCGCGCATGGACTGAGGCAACCGCCCTCTCGATTTTGCTTCATTATATACTGTCTGCAACTGCAGAGCTAGGAATTCCAGATATCGACTGTAAAACTCTATCGGTAAACCATCCAATCCCGGAGTCTTGTTCCGGCCCATCCGTTTCACTGCACTCCCTATTTCACCTATTTCACCCAGTGTGATATTTCCGCCTAATTCGTCTGCCTGTGCTTGATCTAGGTGCGGCAATTGTAGGCCCTCTAAGAAGGCATCCATTTCAGCTTCTCGGCCCTCCGACCCACTCCGATACAGTCCCTCGTAGTACGCCAGGAACCTATCCAGGATCTCTGACTGGGTATGATAGATAATTCCCCCATCTCCTTCGATAGACAAGATTGGGTGGCTGCGCCTAGTCGGATTAACAAGCCAAGCCAACATAGTCCCGGCTTTATCCCCTTCCGCAAGCGCTTTATTCAAATAGACCTTATGATCAAAGCTCCTCAATCGCTCCAGTTCCACCGCCACTGCCTCCTTGGCCTTTCTAACTGCCCCCTGAAGCTCAGGGCAATTAGGGCGCTCTCATTCCACTTTCCGCAATTCTTTTTCAGCTCAGTCAAGGTCCTCCCAGAGCGTCTTGCGGGCACCCGCAGTCGCTCCCATACAATGACCCCGGACCACCACCTTGAAGGCTATTTTCTGCTAAGTAACTAATGAGCCGCTCGCCTAAGGTCTCCCTAAACACCAGGTCATCCAGGGTATCCGGCTGTAGTTGCCAGGTCGGGACTCGCGAAACTTCAGTCATCCAGTTCAGGGATAACAATAGAAGATTGTGGTCAGACAGCGTGTGGGTTAGATACTCCGCGTTCGCCATGGCTTGGAGTATGAGTGAGGAGCACAGGAACACATCCAGCCGGACGTGCAGGTTGTGTATCCCGGAATAAAATGAATAATCCCTCACTGTGGGGTGTAACATCCTCCAAACGTCCTCCAGCCCCCAACTCTCCTGCCAGTCCAGTCTGCGTTTCGCTAGTCTATGTACCGGTGAAGTATGCAGCGGTGGGTAAGATCTATCCAATGTGGTGTCTGTTATTGAATTGAAGTCTCCTCCCAGGAATATAGGGCCCGTCAGGTAAATCGCCAGCCTGCCCGAGAGCTTCGTCAAAAAGGCGGGCAGATCTACGTTAGGAGTGTACACACTACATAATGATATGTCTCGACCTCTGAGCTTCCCTACTACAGCCACAAACCTACCCTCCGAATCCACCACCTGTTTAGTCAGCTGGAATGGAACCCCAGCCCTGATCCATATCAAGGCGCCCCTTGCAAATGCAGAGTACGCCGTATAAAACACCTGCCCTCGCCACCTCCTCTGTAGTGCTATGCCCTCCTGCCTCGTAAGATGTATTTCTTGTAGCATCACTATGTGAACCCCTCTATGGACCAAGTAAGCGTGTATCTTGTGTCTCCGCGCCATGGTGTGCAGGCCCCACACGTTCCGGGTCACACATTTTAAAACACCAACATTAGCCATTGTCCCCCGCAATCCCATCCATGATAATTACAGTTTTCGTCCAGGCACAGACAGCGGCACCTCCCTGATCCCCCCTCCCTCCCCTAGTAACTATCCCCCAACCCCCCACCCCTTCCCTCGAGCCCCCCAACTTGCTCTCGACCTCCACCCACCCAGGACAGGACCCATCCTAACCAAAACAGTTCCCATTCAAACTTTGCAACTAGGTAAACCCCCTCACTCCCCCACACTATGTTCCAGAGTCTCCACTGCGGTGACCTTAAGGGCCGGTAGGGCACAGCCGAGTCCGAGGGTGTTTGTTACACTTTTAACTTTCCTGCCTCCCCCGCCCCACAATCCCCACATGAACACTCACGAATCCTCATTGTCCTGTCAGGTAGCCTTTGGCATCCACAGGCTTGGCCCCCCCGTCCATCATTCAATGTCGCCTCTCAAGAGCACCTCCCTCAAGCTTCTATAATTTCTTCCGCCGTTTGAGGGGTCACGATCACCCCCCTGCCTCCAGTAAGATCCGCAAGGTCCGTGTCCGATCCTGTCACCTGTTCCTCAGAGTCTGAGCCCCTGGCGGACTGACTGCGCACCGACCCCGACAGGTCCACCACCGCCTGCAGTGCTGCCTTCCTCTCTTCCTCCGTTTGTGACGCCGTTGGTTTCCCAGGCCGTCGTCGATTCTTCCTGATGCGTTGCGATTTCCGAGTCGGCTGTCTCCGCTGCTCCTTCTCAGCTTTGAACCGAGCCCCATCCGTCCCGGCCTTATATGTATCCCACAATGCCCAGGCATCCGCAGACGTTGTAAAAAAGAGTGTCTTATCGCCCACCACAATTCTGAGCTTGGCTGGGAAAAGGAGTGAGTACTTGATGCCCTCCACACGGAGCTCTCGTTTAAGCGACAAAAAGCCAGCTCGAAGTTTTTGCGTCTCAAACGTGTAGTCCGGGAACAGCGTCACCTTGTTATTATCTACCTGGAAGGGGCCCACCACTCTGGCTCTCTGCAACAGCCAGTCTCTGTCCTTGTAATGCAAAAGTTTAATTATGACGGGGCGCCGCGGTAGTCTCGGGGCAGGTGGTCTGGCCGGGACTCTGTGTGCTCTCTCCAGCGAAAAGAAGGGAGAGAGCCCCTCCGGTGCCACTTCAGTTCGCAGCCAATTGTCGAGGTAGCTCACCATGTCATCACCCTCCGTTTTTTCCGGAAAGCCCACCAGGCGGACGTTGCTGCGCCTACTACGGTTTTCCGCATCTTCCGCCCATCGTTCCAGCGCCTGTATCCGGTCCAGAGCATCACCCAGCCGACCCTCCATAACTTTGTGCTCCGGGACCATCTCCTGCAGGGTTACTTCAGTACTTTTGACCCTGTCCTTCAGCTTATCGTGGTCTGCTCGCAGGAGTCCCAGCCCCGTTACCACTTGGGCAATGTCTTGCTGCAGGGCGTCCTTGGTGGCTGAGATAGCTGCCAGAATGCGGTCCTGCATGTGTTGTAGGTCCGTGTGGCCCTGATCTGCCTCGCCTGTTGGGTAAGCGCTAGCAGCTCCATCTCCCTTCCCCTTTGTCTTCCCCATCTTAGAGCAGTATGCAAACAATGAGTTGTCGCCAGGGATCTACAAGTGTTGTTCGGGGGGTCCCCCAATAAGTCAGGACAAAAGATAGGTTTCCCGCTCAACCCCTCCCATGCTTGTGACGGAACCGCTCCGTCACAAGCCACGGATGAGCTGTGCTTGTGATGGAACGGTTCCATCACGGTCCGCTCGCCGCGCCTGCGCGGCGCTGATTTTGCGCCTGCGCGGCACTGATTTTGCGCCTGCGCGGCGCTGATTTCGCGCCTGCGCTGACGCTTTAATGGGCAGGCGGGTTCGTGACGGAACCGTTCCGTCACAAGCACAGCTCACCCGCGAGCCGTGACGGAGCGGTTCCTTCACTAGTATGGAGGCGCCGCGCGGCCGCCCCACCCCCTTAGCGCTGCGGCGGAATAGCCGCCGCAGCGAAGGGGTTAAGAGCCCAGTAATGACTCGCTGAGCTCCAGGATCTGTGCGCCAGCCGGCCCCCAATATCACTCCAGTCTCCTAGTCTCTCCGCTATTCAGCGCCCATATCTCAGGCGACCTCACCGGAGAACCGCCCGGGGCAAAATATTCCCCCCTTTAGCCGCCTCAAGATCTGCACTCGCAAAAGGGGGATAGAGGATTCGTCAGCCCAAGTCCGCACGGCGATGTCTCGGTCTCCAGCAGGTGTCCGAGCTCCGAGGTGCACGGGGACACTCTCTCGCGGTTCGGAACTGTTTGTATGCGGGGTGGTTACGCAATCAGGACTACTGCCTGCAGAGTCTCGTGTTCCGCCGCACGGAAGCTCTCCAGTTCCAGCAATAGGCCTCCAACGTCAGCAAGCCCAAGCAGGATCGCTCCCACGGACCTCGGATATGTTTTCAGGCCCTGTGTGGATCCGCGGTAGCATCAGCCCCACAGCAGTCCACCGGCAGGGTCTCATTCGCGCACAGTTTAGGGGAGCATCCAACCTGATTCTACCCCTAGGAGGTCGCTGCCTGGAGAGCCGGCAGTCTCAGGCCCGGGGGTCATATGCACAATTGCTCCTCTGCAGATCCGGGCCACGCTCGACTCGCAAGATTCCCCAAAGCTCACTCCCCAAGGCAGTCAGGGGGTAATCCAGCTCCTTCAAGCTGAAACAGTGCCGCCGTGACCCCCACAGCCCCGCTCTGTACGCAAGGTCTTCAGCTCGGGTACTCGCGGTTGCCGCCATCTTAGGCTCGTCCTGGGATGACCCCTTCTCGCTGCCCGTCAGCTCCCCTCAGCAGAGAGTGGGACGATCTGTGCAGCCCCCTCCGTTAAGGGTGTACAGCTTCTCCGTCCTGGACGCCTCCGTTGGAGCCGGTGCACTCACAGCAAAGATCGCCGATCCGTCTTTGTCCGCAATAGCATCAGTGCTGATCGCGAGCCGCCATCTTGGCTCCTAGCATTCCAGACTGCGAGCTCCGCTCCATGCCAGATTTCGCTGCAATTAGCTGCAGATAGTCAGGAAACCAGGGCGCCTTCGCCTCCCGGTGCCTTCAGCCAGCATCCCAATCGTTTTTTGTTGGGATTCGATCCGTTAATCAGGATGCGAGCCGGGATCGGGCGCGGAGCTCCGGGCTCCCGCTGCCTACCTCCTCGGCATCCAAGCCACGCCCCGAGTTTTGTTATATCCATACAAGGAATTATTGACACCACACCCTAAAAAATGAAATGAGCGCATTACATGTGTACCCACATTCAGTCCAAACATTAATGCCTTAGTTACTTTTCTCAGAACACAATGGCCAATACGATAAACCTAAGGTCGGATGTCAGATCTCAAACAATGGGCCCAATTCACAGAACTAACTTAAGACAAAATCCTAAACTTACAACCATTTTTGGTATTCACAGAAGGCACTTACTCATTGATGAGTAAGTGCTTTCTGTGAATACCAAAATGAGTAACGTACTCATTTTGAGTAACTTACTCATTTTGGTATTCACATTGGTGTTCAGTGCTTGGTTTGATTGTTTTCCATTTGCGAAGCTTAATAGCTTTGAAACAGAGAATCCATAGCGGAACACAGTGGTGAAGTTTACCATGCGTTTCCGTTTATTACGAGACTTACAGGAGTATCCAAATATTGACAAATAATTGGCAATGCATTCGGTGTGGAGGAGTCGCATTTCACACTGTATCCTAGCCTAAGGAACTCATTTTGTTTCTTTTCAGGAATTCGTTTTATTGACATTAAGGAAACAAGGGGCAGCGTAGTTCATATGATCTGAATAACAGTTCAGCAACTACATGCCTTTAGAAAATTGGTAGAGCTGATTTTTCCTGGAGCATTGATGCATGATGCATGGTATGTAGAGGATTGACAGGATGATGATTGTACAGATGATTTCTGGTGTAGTCTGAATACTAATCATTATAAATTCTATGTTCTAGATGCTTGGTATGGACAAAGCAAGGCTCGGGATAGTGTGATCAAAAAGGACAGAATGTATACCAGGAAAAGGAATAGAATAGACTTAGTGAGAATTAATGAGAGTAGTCTACTTGTATGCACTTTTTACATTTGACCAGGAAGACGGTCACCCACGCCCTCGTCACCAGCCGACTGGACTACGGCAACGCCCTCTACGCCGGAACCACCGCCAAGCTCCAGAAGAGACTCCAGCGGATCCAGAACGCCTCAGCCAGACTCATCCTCGACATCCCACGACACAGCCACATCTCCGGACATCTGAGAGACCTGCATTGGCTCCCCGTCAACAAGAGAATCACCTTCCGTCTCCTCACCCACGCACACAAAGCCCTACACGATCAAGGCCCGAGCTACCTTAACAACCGCGTCAACTTCTACGCTCCCAAACGACATCTCCGATCAGCCAGTCACTCCCTCGCCGCCGTCCCCCGCATCCGAAGAACGACAACAGGAGGAAGGTCCTTCTCCTACCTGGCCGCCAAGACCTGGAACTCCCTCCCGACCGACCTGCGCCTGACCCAGGACCACCTCTCCTTCAGGAAGAAGCTGGCTCTTCGAGCAGTAGCAGCACAACCCCCCCACCAGCGCCTTGAGACCCTCCGGGTAAGTAGTGCGCTCTATAAATTTCTTCTTGATTGATTGATTGACCTTTTATTGTTACAGGTCCTTTATTCCCAAGCTGTTCCTTTCCCTTTCCCTTCCCTCGCCTGATTCCTCGAACATCCTGTCCCTATCATTGGAGTGTTGGTTATTTCAGGAGGTGGACCATTACTCTCGACATCTGGATTCTGCAGAGCTTAACTTGACAGAATTAAGCACCCACAAAATATAGCTTTGCCCGATCCAGGTGTCTCGTGTCATGGCTTTTATGGAGGATATCCTTCAAGCGTTAGGGCTGGTTCAGCAGGAATTGGCAGCATCTAAGGTGGAAACTGCCGCACTAAGGGAAAAAGTAGACACGTTGTCCAGGAATCCTTTTGATGCAACACCGACGGCCTCACAAATACATGTTACTGTACCACCCCCTATCCCATTAGCTAGTCCTGAGAGGTAAGCAGGGGATCCGCTGAAGATCCAGGTTTTCCTGACACAAATCATGTTGCATTTTTCATGTAAACCCGCTTCCTTCCCCAATAATCATTCAATTTATTTATTTATTTATTTATTTTTAACATTTCATAGAGCGCGAACAAATGCCCGCAGGCGTCTCGGCGCTGTACTATTGTGAACTCTCCTATGCTTGGCTTCTGACTCTTAGAGGTTAAACAACCATGTTTTCAGCTTCTTTCTGAATGACAGGAGATTTGGGCTGGATCTAATGGATTGAGGAAGTGTGTTCCACAATTTCGGGGCGGCAACCAGGAAACGTCTGTCTCCCCAGTTGACTAATTTAGTCCGGGGTACTACCAGATCGTTCAGCTTGGCTGAACGGAGTGGCCGAGGGGGAATATATGGAGTAAGGTGGTCTCTCAGGAATTGAGGGGCTTGTTCGTGTAATGATTTGTAAACAATACACAATGTCTTGAATTTAATTCTATTCCTGATAGGGAGCCAATGAAAGCTTCTCAAGGTATCAGTTATAGGTGTAAATTTGGGGATATCCGAGAGAAGTCCGAGAGAAGTCAGGCCGCTGCGTTCTGTACTGTCTGCATTTTCTTGATGACCCTGATTTGGGCATTGGCAAACAAGCCATTGCAGTAATCTAATGCAGACAGGACAAGTGCGCTAACTAATGTCTTGCCTACACTTTTGGGGAGAAATGGAAGGATCTTTTTTACCAGGCGTAGTTTGTAAAACGCCGTAGAGGGCATCTGGTTGGCCAAGGGTAGCTTTTGCTATATCAAGGGTAGCTTTTGCTATATCTTATTTAGTGGTTGCCGCTGCTAACTGGGCAGTTCCTTTAGTGAAGAATAATGACTCTGTGTTGTCAGATTGGGCAGCTTTTAGAGCTGAATTTGAGAGGGTTTTTGATAGAAGAGCTACTACGTTTAGAGCGGACAGGGAAATATTGGAACTTAAGCATGAAGGGTCTGATCTGGTGACGTATCTGACAACATTTAATAGATTAGTGGCAGAAACTGCTTGGCCAGAAGAGAAGAAGATAACCCTATTCTATCAAGGGTTGAGGGAAGAAATGAAAGATGTATTGGCACAAATAGACCCACAACCTACTACATGTACTGAAATGATTAGTCTTACATTGAGGTTGGATGGTAGAATGTCGGAGAGAGGGGGAGAGAAAAAGAAGTGGGGTGGATATTTCTGGACTGACAGAATGCCTCGAAGAATAGTGAGTACATCTGAGACAGGATCAGACCCCATGGAAACAGGGGCGAACAGTTAACAAGTGAAGAGAGAGAGAAAGTAGAAGAGTGCAAGGTTTATGCATGTACTGCAGGAAAAAAGGACATTACGTAAGAGACTGTCCCACTAAGCCTAAAGCCTCAAGTAACTGGTTACGGAATAAGAAGGTGGCGGTTTCTACCTCGAGTCCTGTAGGGAGCGGAAGAGGGGAGGTTGAAGCAGAGAAAGGTTGGAAACTCCCCTCATTGTCTACCACCGACTTGCAGGACACAGAATCACATATTGTGCTCCCTAAGAGTATTGAGTATCGTCAACAGTTTCACCAGGTCTTAGTTATGATTGACTCCGGAGCTGCAGGTAATTTTATAGATAGTGGGTTGGTTACCAGTCTGGCCTTGAATCGAGTACTCAGGGAGACCCCTGAAGAAGTATTGGCGGTAGATGGTAAAGAACTTAAATCAGGTCTTATCATTGAGCAAACGGAGGATGTTTGGTTAACGGTGGTGGTTGCTCACTGCAGACATAAGAAGGAAATTAAGGTAAATATCATTGATGCTCCTCAGTACAAAGTAATTTTGGGGATACCATGGCTGAGTCACCACAACCCGACTATAAACTGGAGGACCAAGTCAATACAGTTCCTTTCGGGTGAATGTCAAAGACATTTTGCTCAGGATGAACATATGCAGGCTGTAGCGCTGCTATATCCTTTTGTTGTAGCTACAGCAGCGGAACAAGAAGTAGAGTACTCTGCATATAGGGATGTGTTCTGTGAAGTCAAGGCAGAGCAGTTACCCCCTCACTGAGAGTATGATTGCCGTATAGATTTAGTTGAGGGGGCTACTATCCCTGAATGTAGGGTGTATGCGTTGTCCATGCCTGAGAAAAAACATTTGAGGACTTACTTACGTCAAAAAACATTTGAGGACTTACTTAGGTCATCAAACCTTCAGGTTCTCCTGCAGCCTCTCTGCTCTTTTTCATATCCAAAGTAAACAGAGAATTGAGAGCCTGTGTGGATTATTGAATAGAAACACTGTAAGAATAGATACCCACTACCCCTCATCTCCGTGGTGCGAGATGCCAAAATATACGCCAGATTGAACCTGAGAGGGGCGTACCATCTGGTGCTTATTTGTTCTGGGGATGAGGGGAAAACTGCCTTCAAGACTCGTTATGGATTATATGAATATACCGTGATGCCGTTCGGCCTGTGCAACGCCCCGGCGGCATTTCAGTATTTCCTTTACAATGTCTTGAAGGAGTATGTGGATCTCTTTATAGTGGTGTATATAGATGATATCCTCATCTATTCAGGCGATGTCGAGAGCCATGTGACACAGGTCATCAGTGTTTTGAGAAAACTGCGTGACCAGTCAATTCTGTAAGTTGAGCAAGTGTGAGTTTGGTGTGAGAGAGGTGGAGTTCCTACAGGTTATGCTCAGTCCAGAAGGGTTACAGATGTCGGAGTAAAAGGTGAAGGCGGTGTAAGATTGGCCAGTCCCAAAAAGCATGAGGGACGTACAATGTTTCCTGGGATTTGCGAACTACTATCGCAGGTTCATCCTTAATTTTTCCCAGGTAGCAGTCCCCCTTTCCAGATTACTCAGAAAAGGGGTTCCCTTTGAATGGTCTAGTGAGGCAGATGATTCTTTTACATATCTAAAAAGGGCCTTCACCACTGCTCCTGTACTCGCACATCCAAAACTGGAGCATCCTTTCGTGGTGGAAGCAGACGCCTCAGATGAGGCCATCTGAGCCATTCTATCCCAGAGAAATCAGAATACCGGACAGCTCCATCCGGTGGCTTTTTGTCCAACAAATTGAACACAGCAGAGTGGAATTACACCATCGCTGAGAAAGAGCTTTTGGTGATAAAAAGGGGGTTTCAGGAATGGAGACATTACCTTTGGGGTGCATGTCATCCAGTTACTGTATACCACATGAATTTGCAATATATGAAATCAGCTAGGCATCTCTCAGCGAAAAATGAGATGGATGCTATTTTTTGCTGAATATGACTTTGTAATTAACTTTAGACCTGGGGCAGATAATCGCAAGGCAGACTCACTGTCCAGACTGGAAACGCTGGAGCTGTTCATGCCATGGAAGCCATCATTGAACCATCAAAGGTTATATGTGCTATCTGAGTGAAAAACGTCCTGGAAGAAGTAAGGCTTCATAAAAAAAGTTCAGTGTGGGAAGATTGGGCAAAACAAGAGGCAAGGCGCACGGTGAAGCAGGGACTACCTTTCTATAATAACAAACTTTTCCTGCCGACCAAAGAATGCAGAAAAAGGCTTTCACTTGGTGTCATGTATCTCCTTTGGCAGGGCATCCAGGAATAAATCAAACCCTTCAATTGATACAAAGACATTTCTGGTGGCGTACGGTGCATGACGATGTTAAGTCATGGGTTACCAGTTGGGAGGAATGCGCCAGAGCCAAACATGTTAACACAACGAAGAAAGGAAAGCTCATGCCCATGCCGACCCCGTGAATACTCTGGCAAAATATCAGTCTGGATTTCGCCACAGGGCTACCACCTGATCAAGGTTGTTCAGTTATATTGGTAGTCGTTGACAGCCTCACAAAAATTGGACACTTTATTCCTTGTAATGATCTTCCCACGGCAGGGCAAACAGCTAAATTGTTGTTAAGTAACATCAATCGTCTGCATGGAATGCCGGAAGGTATTGTGTCTGACAGAGGGCCTCAATTCATGGCCCGGTTCTGGAAGACATGGTGCCGAGCTTTGCACATTGATTCTACACTCTCTACTAGCTTCCATCAACAAACTGATGGACAGACTGAAAGGTTAAACCAGTCACTGAAGAAATATCTCTGATGTTATGCAAAGGAGGTTCAGGACTCATGGGTAGCGTTGTTATGGATATCTGAGCTGGCTTACAATAATGCCTGGCATAGCTCCGTTGGTGTACCACCGTTCCGTGCGAACTATGGGTATGATGCCAGGACTTTACCCATCAATATTCCTGAAGAAGTGACGAATCAGCCTACATTGCTAGCACAGGTAAAAAAATTACGCATGATGCACAGTACGGTGCAGGGACACCTGATGAAAGCCAAATGATGTTACAAGAAGTGTGAGGATCATCACTGAATTGACGAACCTCAATACCAAGTGGGCGACAGTATGGCATTCCACCAAGAGCCTTTGTTTAGAGTTACGCAGTGTGTTTCACCCTAGGTACATTGGCCCTTACGCTATAATGAAGCAGATTAATCCTGTTGCGTACAAATTGAGGGTGCCTGGCACACTTCAGATACACCCTGTGTTCCACTGCAATCTTCTAAAACCTGCCCTCTCGGCAAGAAGACGTGCTCCCCCGCCTGTGTTGTGCGATGCAGGCCTGGAATACGAAGTCAAAAGCATTAAGGATTCCATAGGAAATATCCAGTGAAACCTGGTCCTAGGAGGCGCTAGGAGGGAGGGTATACTGTCAGGTTTCGACTGTAGCGGCTCCTACAATGAACTGTGGACCACAACTCCCATGATGCCTTGATCGGTGGAAGTACTTCAGACGCCGTTGCGCTGACGAGTGTGTGCGTAATCCTGTTCAGACGTGCAGCTCTCCCTCGGCACAGTGAGAGATCTACCCGCGGCCGAAGAGGAGCCATTCCGTGTTGTTTCTGGACTGGTTCTGGGATATGAAGGAGCAACCATGAGTAACTTGGTGACGGGTTGGCTGGTCCATTTTCTCGTGGCTTTGTTCGGCGGCATCTTGTGGCTGGAGCCTGTGAAGGGCTCTGTTATACTTTGTGTTATCACTGATCGGAATGCAGCGGTGAAATTTTGGGAACCGCGCATTGCCGTGTCAGAGTTTTGTTTTGATCAGTTCCCCGCTCGTGGAGTTAATGAGCCTTTCCTTTTTAGAAACAGACTGAGCGGAATGCAGTGGTGAAAGATTTGGGACCGTGCATTACCGTTTCAACACTTGGTTTGATTGTTTTCCATTTGCGAAGTTAAATAGCTTTGAAACAGAGAATCCATAGCGGAACGCAGTGGTGAAGTGAACCACGCTTTTCCATTTATTACAAGACTTACAGGAGTATCTATATATTGACAAATAACTGGCAATGCATTTGGTGTGGGGCAGTCGCCTTTCACACTGTGTCCTAGCCTAAGGAACTTGTTTTTTTTCTGGTATTTGTTTTATTTACTTTAAGGGAAAAAGGGAAAGCCCAGTTCATATGATCTGAATAACAGTTCAGCAACTACATGCTTTTAGAAACCTGGTAGAGCTGATTATTCCTGGAGCATTGATGCTTGGTATGTATGAGGATTGACAGAATGATGATTGTACAGATAATTTCTGGTGTAGTCTGTTTATTAATCATTATATGTTCTATGTTCTAGATGCTTGGTATGGACAACGCAAGGCTCGGGATTGTGTGATCAGAAAAGGAGACAACGTATGCCAGGAAAAGGTATAGAATAGACTTAGGCCAAAGGCAAGCCAGTCTTCGCCCGTCCGCACTAAGGACGCACTCAGCGCCCGCTATGCTGCTGGTTTTTCCGTTTATCAGGGGTCTGCTAAAGGGTGCTGTCCGGTCAGTTACTCCAGTGAAGAGCTTCATTTTATTGGTGAGATGGGTTGGGGTAAGGGGGTCCTCGACTTTGTTCAATCTGCACTCCCACTGTCGGACTTCCTTGAGGAAGGGCTATTATCATGTGGACTGTTTTTTAAAATTTTATTTTATTTATTTATTTATTTATTTTTATTATCCTCATTTGCCGTCTCGCCACCCATATCTTCTAACTTAGTCCACCACTGGGCTTTTTATCTCATAGGCTGGTTAGAGTTGCGAGGCGTAAACCACCTATTTTGAGTCTGGCCATTCATCATTATTATTATTATTATTATTATTATTATTATTATTACTGTATTTTGTAAAGCGCGCAGCGACCCCAGCGGGGCATCCCGGCGCTGAAAACAAAGGCTCTGACAACAGGAGGGGTCGGCAGGGAAACCCAGCTAGGAGGAAAAAAGAAGGGTTTTCAGGGATTTACGAAATACAGGTTCTGTTTGGGAGGAGCGAAGAGCTAGCGGGAGCTGGTTCCAATGTTGAGAGGCACAGACTGCAAAGGTTTTTCCACCTGCACGGGAACGTTTAAATCGGGGGGTTTCCAGCAGTAGTAGGGAATTGGAACTTAGTGACCTGGATTTAACGTATGGACATAAGGTGGACTTCAAATGCGCCGACCCAGTGCCCTTAGATGCACAGAAGGCCAGCGTCATTGCCTTGAAGACGCACCTTTTCGCAATGGGTAGCCAGTGAAGTTTACGGAGGTGTGGAGAGATATGGTCTCTAGCGGGGATTCTCTCCACCAGCCGAGCAGCGGTGTTTTGGACTGTCTGTAGTTTGTGACACAAGCCGGCTGTGATACCAAGATAAAGGGCATTGGCATAATCGAGATGGGAAATGATTAGTGCCTGGATCACAGTCTTACGGCAGTCCTCCGGCAGATAGTTAATTAGCCGTTTGATTGTTCTAATTTTGGCAAAGCAAGAGGCTGCTACTGTCTGTACCTGGGTGTTAAAGCTGAGATTGTTGTCCCAGCGTACTCCTAGATTTCTCACAGAGTCTTTGGGCATGGGGGCTTGGCATCCATCCATTCATCGAGCGATCTTTCTTAGCCGTCTGACTCACCAAATGTGTTTTCCTCTTACTCTGTTTCCGACCTGGAGTCCCAAAATACCAGCGAGATAGGCGTGGGCTTAATCATCGGAAAATCATGCCAAATAATATTATTCAACCAAAACATAAAAGGAAGGGTACCCAAAATCCTCGATTTCTCTTGGTGTGTTCTGAAGTATCAAGCTTAGCCATATACCTCATAGCTAAAATCCAATCCATTAAATTAGGGCTAGATGATGAGACACAAAACTTACATATCTCTCTGCGAGCTAGCAAAATGGCGTAAAAGGTAAGTCTTACATTATCATTCATGCTTTTGTTTTCTAAATCATATCTTCCCGGTATTATTAATTCGGGGCTTACCTCCAACCGCAGATTCAGAGTTTTAGACAGACAGTTACTTACATTCAGCCAGAATTGTCTTATGTTTGGACAAAAGACGAACATATGTAGATCATCCACATTTGGGGTCTTACATTTCGGACACCCCACAACTCCGCCTGTTTTGAATTTGGATAATCTACGAGGGGACCAATATGCCCTATGGATAGTAAACAAAAGATTTCCCCTTAAATTTGCAGGTTTAACAATACTGTAAAGCATAGGCATTGTTACTTGCCATTGGTTCTCTGTCGCGATCTTCGGCAAGCATTCCATCCAAAGAGCCTCCGGAAGCATAAATGGTCCATCTTCCTTTTCGAGTATCATCCAGTACCATGTGGCCTCTTCCTTCTTAAAGGTCCCTATCCCCAGCTTCAAATCAAAATCGTTCTTAGTCCCAATTACGTTTTCTGGATCATTTACCCAACTCTGAATCTGTAAATACTTATATCTCGAAAAGACCTGACCCCACAGTTGTTGGCAAAGGCCCCAAGCAACAGTTTACCATCCTGGAACAAATCTTTCCATCTCTGCAACGCGTCCTCTTTTTTCAACTGAAAAGCCAAAGCATCTTTTGTCCAGAGTGGAGCTCCAGGAGAGTCCCATATCGGAGCCATATAACTAAAATAAGGCAATTTCAATGTTCTTCTTATTTTGTACCATACCTCCGCCAAGTCCCGTAAAACCTTAAGCCTCACCTTTTTAAAAAATGTAGGATCTGCAAACTTATATAAAAAACCAAAATCATCATATCCGCAACTTTTCAGAAACACACCAAATACTTCTCCAATCGTTGATTTTGTTAGGGTACCAAACAGCATTCTACAATTCTTTAAACAAAAAGCCCATGCATAAAATTGTAAATCTGGATCAGCCAGACCACCTTTGTTGATTCTCCTTCTTATCTTTTTCCACGATAGTCGTGAGCCTTTGGATGCCCAAATAAATGATACTATCTCGCTCTGTAATTTAGCCAGCCATTCTTTTCGAAAACCGAGTGGGATAGTCTCAAATAAAAACTTAACTTTTGGTACAATCACCATCTTCACAAGATTAGTCCGACCATATAATGACAAGGGAAGATTCATCCATCCTTTTAAAATAGCCACGACTTCTTTCTTAGTCTTGAAGAAGTTAGTTTTAGCAAGAACTTCAATATTTTGAGTTATCCTGACCCCCAGATACCTCATTCCAAGCCATTATCTCAGTTTTATCCTGATTTATCTGATAACCTCAAACATTTCCAAATTCCTTCGCTATTTTCACCAAATTTTACAAAGAATGATGCAAATTAGATGAATAAATAATAATGTCATCCGCATATAAACCCAGTTTTTTTGACCAATCCCCAACTATAAAAGGGGGTATCTCTTCTGAGGCTCTGATTCTGCAAGCCAATGGCTCTATGTATAGATTGAAGAGCAAGGGTGATAAAGGACACCCTTGTCTAGTACCACACATTACTTTAATAGGGTGAGTGAGAATTCCATTGACTAAAAGGCGTGATATCGGAGAGCAATACAGAGAGAAGAGAGATTGAGTGAAGTTCTTTCCTAAGTTAAGATATTGCAAGAGTGTTTTCAAATAAGTAAAATTGACTCGATCAAAAACCTTGGCAGCGTCTAAAGCAATCACTGCCAAGGGATACTTATGACTTGAAGCCATATCTATTATTCCGATCAAATTAAATGTTAGTTCTTTCAGGTATCTCCCCTTAACAAAACCTTTTTGGTCCTCGTGAATCAGCTTATGAATAACCTTACTCAGTCTGTCGGCTAAAATTTTTGTAAAAAACTTATAGTCACAGTTCAAAAGTGATATAGGTCTGTATGCATCGAAGCTGCTAGGTGATTTTCCTGGTTTGAGTATCAGGGAGATTGTTGCCTCATTCCAAGAGCTAGGTATAGTTGCCTCCCCTCTAAAAACTTGATTAAACAATTGACACAATGTAGGAGCAATTGAATCCATTAAGACTTTATATACTTCAGCCGAGAGGCCATCTGGGCCGGGTGCTTTCCCTCTTTTACTATCTTTAATCACTTTAACCACTTCATCTTGCGTAATTTCCCTATTTAGTGCTCCCATCCAATCGTCAGAGAGAGGTTTCAAGAAATGTAGCCAGAGTTCCATTTCAGTTTTTCTTGGGCAAAGATCTTCTGTGTAAACATTTACAAAATAACCATGAAAAGCTTCTGCAATTCTTTTGCTATCTGCTATAGTTTCTTCCGAATCCATCTTTTTAATTTCTTTTATTTGACTACGTATTAGATCTTTTTTTGCTTTCCACGCTAGTAGTTTGCCACACCCTTCCCCATATGAAAAGTGAGCCAGCTGACTAGCTTCCCATCTTTCTTTAACTCTTTGTGAGAGTACTGCTGTAAGTTCTATTTTTAAGTCCAAAAGCTTATTTTTAACTTCCTCTTCAGTTACATTTTCTCCTAATCTAGTTCCATTTCCTTCCCAAACTTGTATTTCTTACTCCAACTCTGAAATCTTGCTGCAATATAGTCTCCTCTTTTTAGCACCCTGAGCTCCCAATCTCCCTGTCAAGAATGCTTTACATGTATCCCATACTATATCATCTTTAGCTGATCCTTCAGTTATATCTAGAAAAACTTGTAACTCAGCCTTTAAAGTCTCTAAATAGTCTTCATCAAGTAAAATGGTGCGGTCCAACCTCCATATCGAACTCAAATCGTCTGTTCCTAATTCCAGATTTAATCCAACAGCTGAGTGGTCGGACATATGCGCTCCTAAGTGTATCACTTTCGTAACCCGATCTTTCAACCTAATATCTACTAAAAAAAATCTATTTGTGAGCTGTGATTATATTTTTTATTGTGAAAGGTAAATCCTAACTGCTGGCCTGCTTTCAATCTCCAAATGTCACATAACCCTTGTTGTGCCATAATCGACCTTAACCTAGACCACATTTTACCATTTACCACAGCCCTGCTATTTCCTGACCTGTCTAATTTACAGTCTAAAATTGTATTGAAATCTACAGCCATAATAATTTTTCCTGAAAAATCTAATAATTCTGTTGCTAGGTTATCCAAGATCGATGGGTCATCGACATTCAGACCGTAGTAACCAACTACGACCAATACTTCCCCTGCCACCCTTATCTTAACAATCGCCCATCTACCTCTTTTATCTGCTGACTTGTCATCCATAACAATATCAACCCCTTTCCTAATCAATATTGCCACCCCTTTTGTTACTATCTCTTGGGGTGTAAAAACAACACTAGCAATCCACTTCTGCGCAGAAAAAATCTCCTTACTTTCTTTCTCAGTTAAATGGGTCTCTTGTAAGATAATCACATGAGCATGGGAATTTTCTAGATATTTTAATATCAATTGTCTCCTAGATTTTACCCGTAGGCCATTAACATTCCATGTTAGGAACCTAAGCTCCTTAGTCTTAACCCCACTCCTAAAAACTAGCCCACAGTTCCCTTTTTTTTTAGTGGCAAAGATGCTCCTGAGGATTTTTTTTCTTTTTGCTCCCACTACCCTACCCGCCCCCCATTGCCCTCCCTACCCCTACCCCTACCAAAAAAGCCCCCCTATTCCTCCTCCCCCCCTCCCCTCCCTTCTCCCTCCCTGGAAAACCCAACCAAAACTCCCATGGCCTAGGCCAGTGGATGCCGCAGTAGCGGTGCCTCTCCTTTCCTATAGCACTTATTCATTATTTTTATGGGTGTTAACCAGTAATCCAACCTTTTAATACTATTCTTCCTGAGATTGATCCAAAAAGGCATCTACCTCTTCAACTGCACGAAACGTGTACATTTTATTTTGCCACATTACTTTTAAAAAAGCAGGGAATTTCAATTGAACAGTTGCCCCCATTGCTCCAAGTGGCGCCATTTGCTTTCCTAATTCCCATTGTCTACTTGCTGTGGCTGGTGATAAATCTTACCTAATGTCTACTGCCAATCCATCCACAATTATATTCTTTTTCTTGAAGGCTGCTGTCAAAATCTTCTCTTTTAAGTTGTACGTTAAGAAATTAATCAATATTTTTCTTGGTTTAGAGCGATTTGGATTCAAGCGGAATGGATCTCGGTGAACTCTCTGGATGTCATGTAGCAACGTTTCTTCTGTCTCTTCTAACTGTAGCTCCGTTATTAACAATTGGACTACATAACTTTTTATGTCTGACCTCTCCTTTCCTTCTGGTAATTTTAAGATCTTCAAATCATTGCGCCTTTGCATATTTTCCAATCTCTCAACTCTCTCATCAGTCTCTCGTTCTTTAAATTTTATAATCTCATTTCCTTACGATTCTCCAAAATTCTTCCCTGCATCACTTTCATCTCTGTTTCAATCACTTCCGTACGAGTGCTTAATTTATCAAGTTTATCCTCTAATAGAGTACATGTAGCACTTATACGCTCCTGATTTCTGAGATCATGTGGACTGTTAAGTGTTAGATCGCTTCCTAAGCACATAATGGAAATCCAGTTGTTGCTAGAATTTCATGAACTTGAGGTCCTGTTTATGACTGAGACTTGGACCTCTCCTGACTGTGAGATTGACCCCGGCTGGGCTTGCACATCTGGCTATAATATTTGCCATAAACCTAGATCGAATGGGAGGGGTGGAGGATTTGGGGTGATCTATAAAGATAACTTGAATTTGGTTATTTTTGATGTAGATGCGGTCACAGGTTTTGAATTACTCGGTTTTGGTATCAAGAATGATGATGGTCAAGCCCTGACTGGGATTATTTGCTATCGACCGCCTGGGGTCTTTAGTATGTTGCAGCAGCAACTACTGTTGGAGACTTTTACTCACATGGCGGCTACTCACCGCAGATTACTGATCCTGGGTGATTTTAATCTTTGGTCTAATGGGTCGCTTGATTCTGCCAATTCCAATGTTTTCGAATCCTGTGAAGCCCTTGGCCTTTTCCAGCAGGTGTCCAAGGTTACTCATAAACGAGGGCACATGCTTGATTTAATTTTTGCAGAGGCTAATCACCTTTTTATTATGAACATTTTGCCAATGGACTGCACTGATCATTTTTTCATCACATTTTTTGTGGATGTTGCTACTTACAATTTTCGGGCAACAAACTCTCTGCGCAACTACGTGAGCAGAGATTGGGAGGCCCTCTTGCGTATGAAGGGCAATGTCCCGTTATTCAAGGTAGAGGATTGTTTCTCCTCAGATAGGCAAGTTGACGAGAACTATGCTTCCTTCTGTATGGAGATCACCTTAACCTTAGATTTACTAGTTCCCTTAAAAAATCATCAAAACAGGGGTAGACCCTCGGCTGCTTGGTTTAACGAAAACCTTAAAAACTTGAAACTGAAATGTAAGCATGCTGAGAGGAGGTGGGGACGTGGCTATAAGGACAATGAAAAGTCTATATGGAAGTCCAAGATTGCGGGCTGTAAGAAGGCGATTAACATGGCCAAGGCGGACTATTTTTCCTCCCTGATACTTAAGGCCCCCAACAGTTCAAGTAGTATTTTTAACATCTTGAATAGCTTGACCAGCCCCAAATTTTCTAAGAACGTGATACTTCCTCTCAAGAGCTCTGTGAGGACCTGGCTAGGTTCTTCCATGTTAAAATCAAAAACATAATTGAGGATCTGGTAGG
Organism: Lissotriton vulgaris; assembly: GCF_964263255.1. Taxonomy (NCBI): domain Eukaryota; kingdom Metazoa; phylum Chordata; class Amphibia; order Caudata; family Salamandridae; genus Lissotriton; species Lissotriton vulgaris. The sequence goes on from NC_141694.1 coordinate 1,538,504,721, forward strand.
AGGTCAACAACTACCGGGGGCGGGAAATACTGAGACTATGGGTAGTGACGATACGGTGGAAATTGGCTTTGAGGCTCCTGGTGGTAGAGTAGAAGGAGAGGCTGTCAACCGCCTTTCTGAGTTTGCACCTCTGGACGTGGAGGACTTTAACAGGTTGGCATGTGGTGTCCCCTCTGGGTCTCAGTTAGATCCTGTGCCTCATAAAATTTTGATAGAGTTTAAGGCAGAGTTGTTTTCCATTCTTCGGCTAATCTGTAATCAGTCTCTGTCTACTGGTGTGGTCCCGGACAGGTGGACACAAGCATTGGTGACACCCTTGCTAAAGAAGCCCTCTCTTGACCCGGAGTGTCCTAAGAACTGTAGGTCTATATCTCTTCTGCCTTTTCCAGCTAAAAGTGTGGAGTGAGTGGTGAGTAGCACTCTGTCCAAGTTTTTGGAACAACATAATTTGATGGAGGAGGTTCAGTTTGGTTTTTGGCCGGCCCACGTCACTGAAACGGCTCTGGTGACTGTGATGGACGAACTTTGGATGTGGGCAGACAGGGGGCAGGCAGCTGTTTTGGTTCTGCTTGACTTGTCTGCCGCATTCGATACGGTCAGCCATGGGATTTTGCTGAGAAGACTGAGAGAGGTGGGGGTGGCGGGATCTGTCTTGAGATGGTTCCAGTCATTTTTACTGGACAGCCGGCAAGATTTATCCCTCCCCCTTTTCAATCTGCCTATACCAATATCTCGCATGGCGCACCCCAGGGTTCGGCTATCAGATTCATTTTATTTAACATCTATATAAAACCCCTGATTGCTGTCATCAAAGGCATAACATTACCATCAGTAATTATGCGGATGACACGCAGTTGATTTTCTCCCTTGAGGGAGACCAGTCAACCCCGTTAGAAGTGTTTCATAATTGCCTTCGTGATACGGTGCTCTGGCTGAAGGAGAACTCGCTGCAATTTAATGCGGATAAGACAGAGGTGCTTTACTGTCCTAGGGATAGGATTCCCTCTGTCTTGCCCAGTAACTTCTGGCCCAACGCTACCTCGTCCGTGGTTCAACCAGTGAAGAAGGTCTGCAACCTGGGCATCATGTTTGACTATAAACTTACCATGGAAGCTCAGGTTGTGAAAACTGTGACTTGTTGTCTGGCCATTATTAGATCATTGCGGAAGATCCTTCCTCTGCTACCATCCCATGCACATGCATTAATAGCATGCAGTGCTATTCTTAGTAGTCTTGATTATTGCAATACTTTGCTTCTCGAGTCTCCTAAATGTTTGCTTGACAGACTGCAGAGGATTCAGTCAACTGCTGCCAAGTTGGCCCTGAGGTGGCCTAGAAGGTCCGCTTCTTCGTCGGCTTTGGCAGAACTGCATTGGCTTCCGCTGAGACAGAGTGTCCAGTTCAAGTCTCCTTGCATAGTGTTTAAAGCCTTGCATTGGCTGGAGCCTGTGTCTAAGGAAAGAAAGTTTGACTGGTATGCTCCTGTGAGAAGCCTTCGCTCTTCTTTGGCAGGACTTGTAAAGATTATCAGATTCAGGAAAGTTAGGGCAGGTGGTAGACCCTTTGGGACTGCTGCTGCCAAACTTTGGAATCAGCTCCCATTGGAGCTTAGACAAGTTAGTGATCTCCCTGTCTTTAGAAGGAGACTTAAAACCTGGCTATTTCCTAAAACTTAGTGGGATGTCGGTACTGGAGCACTCTTTTTTATTTCTCTAATTTGAGCTGTCAGCTCCAGAGTGCCTTTTTGGTGATAGTGCCCTTTATAAATCAATTAAACAAATAAAAAAATAGTGAGAATTAAAGAGAGTAGTTTACTTGTATGCACTTTTTACATTTTACCTTTTATTGTTACAGGTCCTTTATTCCCAAGCTGTTCCTTTCCCTTTCCCTTCCCTCGTCTGATCCCTCGAACACCCTGTCCCTATCATTTAGGTGTTGTGATATCAGGAGGTGGATCATTACTCTCGACATCTGGATTCTGCAGAGCTTAACTTGACACTAATAGGGAGCTAATAGGGAGATAAAATGGAGATAAAATGGAGCTAAGAGGGAGATTGTACAGCCTTCTTCAAGCACACCCCCAGTATCCAGCATGATGTCACATAAATCCTCTCACTTTGAAGTCAGAAAAAGAAAAGTAAACATCAACCTCCCTCATAAGGACAGAGCCCGACATTTGGCCTCTGATTATGAATACATAGCTAATGTGAGAAGATAAGAACACAATTTAAACACCTGGAGATGGGATGGAAAGATGGAGATGGGATGGAGATAAAATGGAGATATATTGAAGGTATAATGAACATAAAACAGAGATAAAACATATTAAACGGAGATAAAGTGGGGATATAATGGGGATAAAACAGAGATAAAACTGAGAAAATGTGCTTAGAAGTGCTAAAAGGTTGCTTTAAGTCGTGTTAGACCACGGAAAATCGCAGGCGCATATTTACAAGGGCTGTGATGAAGCGTGGATGGAATACAGTTAGAAACAGGTCCCGCTGAAGTTTTATTTTCTAAAGGTGAGCCAAGAACCACGTTTGTAGGACACCTTCCTGCACATAAACAATCATTCATAGCGTTTTGCTTTTTCTCTGTGTGGTGCACAATGCAGCACACAAAGAAAGAGCAAAACCGAGAAGAAATAGAGCATTTCTCCTCATTTCTCCATGTTCAGACCAGGTTTTCCCTGGCCTTAATTTGGGCGCTGTATCCTATTTACACCACCCTTGTAAATAGAGGGCAGTGTCAAAGTCAATGGGTGTTGCAGAAAAATGTCCACCGCCAACCGCAACAGCGATTGCCCACCCCTTTCACACTAAGTATAGCATGAAAGGGTACCTTAATTACAAGGTGGCGTTAAGCCAGGTTAAGTAGTTTAACGCTGCCTTGTAAATAAGGGGAAGCCCCTATCACCACCTGGACGTCATTAAAAGTGACATTCCTTTGGCGATATTGTCTTGTAAATATGCCCCTTTGTTTTCTAAATTTTAATCTTTTGTAATAATTGCAGGTTCATGCAAAGGATACAGACCTGTTAATCATTCCTGCATAGAGGTACATGTCCTACCTTTTGCTTACATAGCACCCCACCCTTAGGGTTCCTTAGGGCCTACCTTAGGGGTGACTTATATGTAAGAAAATTGTAGTTTAAAGTTCAGAAAGTAGATTTAAATGCCAAGTCGAAGTAGCAGTTAATTGCACACACAGGCACTGCAGTGGCAGGCCGGAGACAGGTTTGAAAGGCTACTTGTGTGGGTGGCACAATGAGTGCTGAAAGTCCACTAGTACCATTTGAAGTAGAGGTCATAGGTATATGGTATAGCAGTTTACAAGGGACTTACCATTACAACAAATATGCCAACGTGGTATAAACCAATGTCATTATGTTTAGGAGAGAAGTACATGCGCTTTAGCACAGTTTAGCCATGGTAAAATGCTCAGAGTCCTAAGGCCAGCAAAAAGAATCAGCAAAAAAGAGAGGTAAAAGGCAAAGAGTTGGGGAAAAGGCCACCCTAAGGATGACAGGTTTAACAAAAGGGAAACCAGCAAGTCCAACAAGCGAGCAACAGGCAAATAAGCATAACTACAACAGAAGCTGGAACTGGTCTGGTCTACAGTATACTTGCAAGTAAACATGTGGAAAAAAGCAGGACACAAGAAGCCATTATATTACATTGGGCAATTCAAAAACAAAATACCTTTAAGAGGGACCTTCAAAATCTGACATAGACTAAGCTCTAATTCTCCATTCATGCAGCATTATAGAGACACTATAGGAAACAACAGCCTCATGGAATGGCATTTACTGAAACGCTCCTAACACAGAGCAAACTCGCCCAGGACACTCGCAAAGTCACCCAGTCTCAAACCAGAAAAACTCAGGGGCATATCATCATGGCCATGCGATAATGATCGCTCAGCGCTCTTAGCGCGAAGATAATTATCGCCGGCCAACTCTGAATTTTTTCGTGGAGATAGTGTGCTATCAGCAATGCTTATTTTCAAAGCAATAAAATTCAGACCGCCAATTGTGCGATTATCGCTGGAAATACACTGATAATCGCAGAAGGTTTGGCGAAAGCTTGCTGATAGGGCAAAGCATACTTAGCCATGATATCCACCTTACATAGGATATTATGGCTAAGTCAGTTTTGAAGCAGGCGTAAGGAAAGTAGCGATAACGGAGGTTATTGCTACTTTGCGTGTCGCTCTGCAGATTAGCGTGCCCATTGATAATTGGAAAAATGTCGCTTGTGAAATTTCTCCAGTTATGTCAGGGAAGGAATGCCCACTTTGCATCTCATTAGAGATGCAAAGATGGGCATTGGGGGAAAGGACTATAATGCAAGGATTCAAGCGATAGCATGACGTTGCTGATTAGGCGATAGAATTATTGCCACTTTCCGTCTGAAAACGGACGCTAAAGCGGCTATAATTTTATCTCCGGGGCTTGATGATATGCCCACAGTGTGGCAGCACAATGCCAAGAAACACAGCAATTGCATTTTCAAAAGTTTTAGAAATGCCAAACTCTACCCAAGATAAATGAGATCTAACACTTTACTCTTTGCTTGCTTAGTATATTTTGCATTAATGGAATTTGTCTGTCTTATACTTTGCAATCCACTCAGTCTGACGCCATTTGTTTCTTTCCTTTACACTTTTGGGCAACATTGTATACACTTTGGCACCGTGTGAGCACCTGTTGCTCGGAACACCTTTTTCATTATTTTAGGAGTGCAAGGGAGTTGACCACTACAGATAAAGTGGAGATAAAATGGAGATTCAAGGAACGACTGGACAACAACGCCCACAACAGCAAGGAACTCTTCAACATCTTTAAAGAGCTCTCCAACCCCAACGCCAGAAACAACGACATCACCCCTTCGTAAGACCTCTGCAACTCCCTCGCCTCCTACTTCCACAACAAGATCGCGGACATACACAACAGCTTCAGCTCCCAACCGACGCACGCCACAACTGAACCACCGCCCCCCACCACCACCCTCCGCGCCTGGACCCCGATCAGCACAGAAGACACCATCCGCACGATGAACTCCATCCACTCCGGATCTCCGACCGACCCCTGCCCTCACCACGTCTTCAACAAGGCCGACGCTGTCATCGCACCCCACCTGCGGGACATCATCAACACCTCCTTCGACACCGCTACCTTCCCGGTGAGCTGGAAGCACGCCGAACTCAGCGCTCTACTAAAGAAGCCATCAGCCGACCCCACCGACCTCAAGAACTACCGCCCCTGTCGCTGCTCCCGTTTTCTGCGAAAGTCATCGAGAAGACCGTCAACAAGCAACTGGCCGCCTTCCTCTCGACGAACAGATCCCTTGACCTCTCGCAGTCTGGCTTCCGGGCCAACCACAGCACAGAGACCGCCCTGATCGCAGCTACCGATGACATCCGAGCCCTGCTCAACAACGGAGAAACAGCGGCCCTCATCCTCCTAGACCTCTCCGCGGCCTTCGACACTGTCTGCCACCGTACCCTAGTGCAGCGCCTCAGCAACGTCGGAATCCAGGAGAAGGCACTGGAATGGATCACCTCGTTCCTCGCCGGAAAGACACAGAGAGTCCGCCTCCCCCCGTTCAGATCAGAAGCCACCGAAGTCATCTGCGGCGTTCCTCAAGGCTCCTCGCTCAGCCCAACCCTCTTCAACGTCTACATGAGCCCCCTCGCAGCCATCGCACGCCAACACAACCTCAACATCATCTCCTACGCCGACAACACCCAGCTGATCCTCACCCTCACCAACGACCCCGTCACTGCCAGAGCCAACCTACACGAAGGAATGACAGACGTAGCCAAGTGGATGATGAGCAGCCGTCTGAAACTGAACTCGGACAAGACGGAAGTCCTCATCCTGGGATCTTCACCCTCCGCCTGGGACGACTCCTGGTGGCCCCCCGCCCTGGGCAGCGCACCCAAACCAACAGACCACGCACGCAACCTGGGCTTCATCCTGGACTCCTCCCTCTCCCTGACCAGACAAGTCAACGCCGTCTCCTCGTCGTGCTTCAACATCCTGCGTATGCTACGTAAGATCTTCCGGTGGATCCCCACCGAGACCAGGAAGACGGTCACCCAGGCCCTCGTCACCAGCCGTCTAGACTACAGCAACTCCCTCTACGCCGGAACCACCGCCAAACTCCAGAAGAGACTCCAGCGGATCCAGAACGCCTCAGCACGACTCATCCTGGACATCCCCCGTGGCAGCCACATCTCCGGACACCTGAGAAATCTGCACTGGCTCCCGGTCAACAAGAGAATCACCTTCCGTCTCCTCACCCACGCACACAAGGCCCTACACAACCAAGGCCCAGGATACCTCAACAGCCGCCTCAACTTCTACGCTCCCACACGCCAACTTCGATCGACCGGCCACGCCCTCGCCGCCGTCCCCCGCATCCGAAGAGCCACCACAGGAGGAAGGTCCTTCTCCTACCTGGCCGCCAAGACTTGGAACTCCCTCCCGACCCACCTCCGCCTGACCCAGGACCACCTCGCCTTCAGGAAGCAGCTCAAGACCTGGCTGTTCGAGCAGTAGCGGACCCCCCCTCCCCTAGCGCCTTGAGACCCTCCGGGTGAGTAGTGCGCTATATAAATGCTGTGATTGATTGATTGATTGATTGAGATAATACAGAGATAAATTGGGGATAAAATGGAGATTAAATGGAGACAAATTGGAGATATAATGGGGATAAAATTGAGATAAAACAGAGATAAAACATATAAAATAGAGATAAAACGGAGAAAGAACGCAGATAAAGTGGAGATATAATGGAGATAAAATGGAGGTATAACGGAGATATAATGGAGATAAAGTGGAGATAAACCGGAGCTAATTGTCAGGTTTCAACTGTAGCGGCACATACAATGAACTGTGGACCACAACTCCCATGATGGCTTGATGAGAGGAAGTGCTTCAGACGCCGTTGCGCTGACAATTGTGTGCGTAATCCTATTCAGACGTGCCCCTCTCACTCGGCCGAGTGAGAGATCTACCTGCGGCCGAAGAGGAGCCGTTCCGTGTTGTTTCTTGACTGGTTCTGGGATATGAAGGAGCAACTGTGAAAACCTTGGTTATGTGCTGGCTGGTCCGTTTTCTTGTGGCTTCGTTCGGAGGAATCTTGTGACTGTTGCCTGTCAAGGACTCGGTTATATTTTGTGCTATCACTGAGCGGAATGCAGCGGTGAAAGTGTGGTAACCGGTCATTGATGTGTCAGAGTTTTGTTTTGATCAGTTCCCGCACGTGGAGTTAACAAGTCTTTCCTTTTTGGAAACAGACTGAGTGGAATGCAGCAGTGAAAGTGTTGGAACTGCAAATTACCGTTTCAATGCTTGGTTTGATTGTTTTCCATTTGCGAAGTTTAATAGCTTCGAAACAGAGAATCCATAGCGTAACGCAGTGGTGAAGTTAACCACGCGTTTCCGTTTATTACGAAACTTGACAGAATTACGCACCCACGAAATATAGCTTCGCCCGATCCAGGTGTCTCAAATCATGGCTTCCATGGAGGATATCCTTCAAGCGTTAGTGCCGGTTCAGCAGGAATTGGCAGCATCTAAGGCGGAAACTGCCTCACTAAGAAAAAAAGTAGACAAGTTGTCCAGGAATCCTTTTGATGCAACAACGATGCCCTCACAAATACAAGTTACTGTACCACCCCCTATCCCATTAGCTAGTCCTGAGAGGTATGCAGGGGATCCGCTGAAGATCCAGGTTTTCCTGACACAAATCACGTTTCATTTTTCATGTAAACCCGCTTCCTTCCCCAATAATCATTTAAGGGTAGCTTTCGAAGGTGGCGGTGTCTACCTCGAGTCCTGTAGGGAGTGGAGGAGGGGAGGTTGGAGAAGAGAAAGGTTGGAGGCTCCCTTCATTGTCTACCACCAACTTGCTGGATACAGAATAGCATATTGTGCTCCCTATGAGTCTTGAGTATAGTCAACAGTTTCACCAGTTCTTAGTTATGATTGAATCTGGAGCTACATGTAATTTTATAGATAGTGGGTTGGTTACCAGTCTGGCCTTAAACCGAGTACCCAGGGAGACCCCTGAAGAAGTATTGGCGGTAGATGGTAAACCACTTAAATCAGGTCTTAGCAAACGGAGGATGTTTGGTTAACGGTGGTGGTTGCTCAAGGCAGACATAAGGAGGAAATGAAGTTAAATATCATTGATGCTCCTCAGTACAAAGTAATTTTGGGGATGCCATGGCTGAGTCACCACAACCCGACTATAAACTGGAGGACCAAGTCAATACAGTTCCTTTCGGGTGATTGTCAGAGACATTTTGTTCAGAACGAACATATGCAGGCTGTAGCGCTGTTATATCCTTTTGTTGTAGCTACAGCAGGGAAAAAAGAAGTAGAGTTGCCTGTGGAGTACTCTGCATAAAGAGATGTGTTCTGTGAAGTCAAGGCAGAGCAGTTACCCCCTCACAGACAGTATGATTGCTGTATAGATTTAGTGGAGGGCACTACTATCCCTGCATGTAGGGTGTATGCGTCATCCTTGCCTGAGACAAAACATTTGAGGGCTTACTTAGATCACTACCTTGATATAGGATTCATCAGACCTTCACGTTCTCCTGCAGCCTCTCCGCTCTTTTTCATATCCAAATCAAACAGAGAATTGAGAGCCTCTGTGGATTATCGCATGCTGAATAGAAACACTGTAAGGAATAGATACCCACTACCCTTCTCTCTGTGTTGCATGATCAGGTGCAAGATGCCAAGATCTACACCAGATTGGACCAGAGAGGGGCGTGCCATATGGTGCATATTTGTTCTGGGGATGAGTGGAAAACTGCCTTCAAGACTCGTTATGGATTATATGAATATACTGTGATGCTGTTCGGCCTGTGCAACACCCCGGGGGTATTTCAGTATTTCCTTAACGATGTCTTGAAGGAGTATGTGGATCTCTTTGTAGTGGTGTATAGAGATGATATCCTCATCTATTTAGGTGACGTTGAGTGCCATGTAACACAGGTCATCAGTGTATTGAGAAAATTGCGTGACCATAGTCTATTCTGTAAGCTGAGCAAGTGTGAGTTTTGTGTGAGAGAGATGGAGTTCCTAGGGGTTATGCTCAGTCCAGAAGGGTTATACATGTCGGAGCGAAAGGTGAAGGCGGTGCAAGATTGACCAGTCCCAAAAAGCGTGAGGGACGTACAAGGTTTCCAGGGATTTGCGAACTACTATCACAGGTTCAGCCTTAATTTTTCCCAGGTATCAGTCTCCCTTTCCAGATTACTCAGAAAAGGAGTGCCCTTTGAATGGTCTAGTGAGGCAGTTGATTATTTTACATATCTAAAAAAGGGCCTGCACCACTGCTCCTGTCCTCGCACATCCAAAATCGTAGCATCCTTTCGTGGTGGAAGCAGACGCCCAAGACGAGGCCATCTGAGCCATTCTATCCCATAGAAATCAGAATACCAGACAGATCCATCCGGTGGCTTATTTGTCCAACAAATTGAACACAGTGGAGAGGAATTACTCCATCGCCGAGAAAGAGCTTTTGGCGAACAAAAAGGGCATTTCAGGAATGGAGACATTACCTTTGGGGTGCATGTCATCCAGTTACTGTATACTCAAACCACAGGAATTTGCAATATATTAGGCCTGGGCGGTAAATTTCGTTCTGTTCGCGGAATTTGCGGAATTTGTGTAATTTTGCATTCCGCGGAGAACGCGAAATTGGCCAAAAGTCAGCGTTCTGCGACTTTGCAAACATTTTTGCTTGTTCGTGTTCTCAAGGTGTGTGTTCGCGAGATATTTCCCCCTGAGCACGTAAACAGCAATTGCAAACAGGAAAAAAGCATCGCAAATTTCTGTGTGTTCGCAGAGATTTTTTACTGTTTCGCGGAGATTTGCGTAACGCAATTACGCAAATTACGCCCACCCCTACAAGATATGAAATCAGCTAGGCATCTCTCACAGCGACAAATGAGATGGATGCTATTTTTTGCTGAATATGACTTTGTAATTACCAATAGACCTGGGGCAGATAATCGCAAGGCAGACTCACTGTCCAGACTGGAAACGCTGGAGCTGTCCAGCAACAACCATGCCATGGCAGCCATCATTGAACCATCAAAGGTTCAATGATGATTGGGGAGAGGAGCCAAGCAGGCATTCGAAATGGCCGCATAGTCGCTCGGCTCCGCGAGCCCTTTCGCCCCACACGTCTATCCTGCCGAATATCCTGACCCACGGAGGCATACTTTGATAAAGGGAAGAAAACCAACACATACCGTTTGCTTCCGGAGCTCCTGCGTGTTGCCGATCCTGGTAACTCTCCCCGACTGTTCTGCGGCCCATGTGATGGTGAGACCGGGGCGTTGATTTGGCGGGGCCAACGGCCAAAGCTGCAGCACCAACGGCCATTGATGGCGGCGGAGAGCTTGCCGGTGGGGCCGATGATATGAAGGACCGCTGCTAGCGGTGAAGATCCGACCCGCTTGTCGGGGACCTTTGAGGGGCAGCGTGGCGGCCCAGGATTTAGGGGGGCGATTGACTCCTGCCCCCTCTCTGGATTTTGTTGCCCGGGCATAGCCAAAGAATGCCCCCGACATGGGCGGGCGAATCCCGGGGCCCTGCAGGACTTTAGCCTTTTGGTGGCTCTCCTTTCTGGACCCTGCCCCGCAGTTTGTTTGCCCTAGAGACGCATCCTGCGGTGCCCTTACAGTAAGGCCTGATCCCTGAATATGGTGAAGTGGAACGGGCCGACTGGATTAAGATGGCGGCCGGTGCCCCTCTCTGCGGTCCACGTCCATGTTGGGCGGCTGTACTAATGAAGGAGCCGGGATGCCCGCAATGCATGACGGAGTTCACATCCTGGGACATGTTGGCTGCCCTAACAGTTTTGCACGAGACTATTGATCGCTACGCCCGAGACCTGGGTGCAAGGATGGACGCCATTGCTATCTCGCCATCTATGGAGGTCACGGTCCTATTCCAGGGGTCGGCCGATGGACTTGCTGCTGTGTCCGCGGAGGAGGTTTCGGATCCTCGGGGGCACCTTGGGTCACTTGAAGACCGGGCTCCTGTGCCCGCGCGGACTGTCTTGGTCGCTCGTATGGAGGTATTCTTGGAATACATGTCCGGCTGGTGGCTGGTGGTGGAGCGCTGTTTTCCTTCTTGGACTGGCCTGGTTGTATCGCGGTGGTAGCCAAACTATTTGACTCTCCTCTCCTGGATGGTGTTATTGTTTGCCAGTTTTGGGAGGTTCATGGGACCGGCGTTGTTGTGCCTGATCTTCGCTTTCAATATTGGGACAGATTTGGATTGCTATGCTCTTTTGTGGTTTCGCCCCGTCCGGGCTCATCCATGCTGTTTGGACCCTCAGGACTATGCTTTACATTGATTAGCGAGTGGACTTCGGGCGGTACTACCGCCAAACGGGGCCAGGGATGAGGTGGTTTACAATCTATCTGCCTTATTGCTGACAGACGGTGCAGTGGGTAACTTTGATCGATATTTCACTGTTTTTGTACTCGAGATGTGTTATTCTTCCTTATGGTATTGTTTCCTACTTGTGATTTCCGAAGTGTAGGGGTGAAGGGCGGGGCCGGGCGGCGAGATGAGGGCCCTCCTCCATTTATTTTCTCTTCTTTCCTTTTTTTCTTTTCCCTATCTTTCTATATTTCGGGTTCTATTAGGGCGACAGGCACGCGGCTGGGGGGTAGGCCATGACCTTCTGCGGGTGTGCAGGGTGGGGGGTCGCGGGATGGGTGTTAGATTAGTATTTCTTTTGTTTCCATTGCCCTTAGTCGTTTTCCTTTTTCTATAGTGTTGTCTTCGCTCGCGGTTCCTGGAACGTGTATTGTTTTAAGAGGTGGGGTTAGGGTTTGTTATCCATTGGATTTGTGCCTACGTTTCTCCTGATTTGTGTGCCTTTCCCCACTACTTCGTTTGTATTTATAATAATTGTTGACATCCTGATTGCGTGCTATGTTGCAAGACCACATGTGATTGTATGGCACTTTCTCAGTTCTTATACATTTAAAAATGAACCTCTATAATCCTGATTTCGGACCTGATCATTTGTCTACGAGTTGTCTCCTGACCTACGTATTGCCCTGGCTTTTGAACTGTTTTGACTTTCCGCATTGATTGCTATACTTTTACTGTGCTTCGCGGACGGCCGAGAAGGTTGTAGGCCCGTACCTGTAATTGACTGCAAGACTAATAAAGGTTTTCAAAAAAGAAAAAAAAAAGGATGATTGTACATATGATGATTGTACAGATAATTTCTGGTGTAGTCTGAATATTAATCATTATAAGTTCTATGTTCTAGATGCTTGGTATGGACAGCGCAAGGCTCTGGATTGTGTGATTAGAAAAGGAGACAACGTATGCCAGGAAAAGGTATATGTTAGAACTGGGGGGTCTCTAGTTGGCAGAGGTAGGTACCACTGTCCAAATAGGGACCCTTGCTTCTAGTCAGGGTAAGGAGGAAACACTCTTGAAAAAGCCCCTGCTCACCCCCTTGGTAGCTTGGCACGAGCAGTCAGGTCAATGTGCAAAGTATTTGTACCAACACTCACAGTACCACAAAGAAAACACCACAAACTGACTCCACAACAGTTTAGAAAAATAAAGGTATTTAATCTAAACTACACAAGCCTAAAACGACAAAATTCCAACATTCCCAGTTCAAGAATATGGTTTCAAATGTGTTCTTAAGGTTGCGTTAAAATAATCCACAGTTGCGTCACATTTTAGCCAACAGTACCTTTAGATGCGACAAAAGTTCCAAGTGAAAGCTGTAGCATTGAAAAGCAAGCGATGCGTCAATCCTGAAACCCTGGGGAGGCGATGCGACAACCCCGCAGGACGCAGCAGGCGTGTTGTGGTGACTCCGGTCTGTAAGGGGAGGGATGTGATACCTGGCGTGAATTTCGGTGGAAGCGGCTTGCAATACGTACGATGCGAGGATCTTCGGAGCGGCGACGATCTCGGTGCGGGGACGATTCACGCATCAGCGTCAATCTTCTCCTCTCGCAGCCCCTCGATGCGATGGCTCTCTGACCACTCTCGCAGCGACGTGATGCGGTCCACAAGCAAGCGGTGCAACGATCTCACCCAGTGATGACAGGCTCTGCGACGATACTCGCAACAATGGTAATCTTCCCGCACCGGACTGGTGCGATCCGCAAATGAAGGATGAGACAACTCTGGCAGCAGCAACAGGCACTGCAATGATCTCGGCCTTCGTAGCGGCGGACATTTCCTCGCTCTGACGGGGATGCGCTCCACAACCGAGCAATGCGTTAAAACTTGCAGAAAGTCTTTAAAATCTTGGTTTCCAACTTCCCAACACAGGTACAACTTCCAGAGACACCACAACTGGCCCAAGCACTCTAGCAAGGAGAGAACTCTCTCAGCAGAGTTCAGGGATGCTGGGGGTAAAGTCTTTTTGTTCCTGGGACTTCTTAACAGGGAGACAGCTCTTCTTCAGGCCCTTGGAGATTCCTTAAAGCAAGGGGACACAGCACAAAGCAAAGTCCTTCCCCTCTCCTTGGCAGGAAAGCAACTGCAGGTCAGTCTTCCTTCTTTGGTCTTCCAACTTTCTCCTTCGCAGAGGTTCTTTCTTGATTCCAGGATGATCTAATTTTCTGTAGTCTGGGGTCCTGTACTTATACCCCTAAAAGTCTTTGTTCCCTTTGTGCAGGAGGGCTCTGAGCCCGGCCTGAACCAGTCCTGGGTGTTCCTTGAGCACTTTGTTTTCCTGGCTTCTCCTTTCCTTTCAGAGAGAGGGGCAGGGTCGTCAGCCGCCAGCAGGAGGTGGAGCCAGCATTGTGGAAGGCAGGCACAGCCCTATTCAGGCCCAGGTGCCACACCACTCAAGATGCAGAAGCAATCATTCAGCCTAGGGCTGACTCATCCAGCCTTCTTGGGGCTCCCAAGCCCCTGTCACTCTCAAACCAGACAGTCAATTCACAAACAGGCCAAGGCACACAGAAAGGTCAGACCAGAGAACAGCCACTTTCTAAAAGTGCTGTTCTCAAACACAGGATGTAAAAACCACCTTTCCTAAAAGATGTTATTAAATTCTGAGTTCAGGGATACCAGACTTTTATGTCATACCTTGCTCCTATGGGAATATATGCTGGTAGCCACTGTAGCCATCATTCCCCATGATAGCCTACGGGCAAGGTAGCCTTACAATAGTGAAAAATGAAAATGGCTCTCATTCACTACCAGAGCATGTCACGTGCACTAGTACATGCTCTACCTTTCACATACACTGCATCCTGCCCCAGGGGGAACCGTGGGACTTCCATAGGGGTGACCAATGTGTACAGAAAGGGAAGGGTTAGGCCTGATCAGTGGGGACACTGACCAGGAGGACATGGCTGTTCACAGACTGCACACAGGCACTGCGGTGGCAGGCCTGAGATACCATTTTATGGTTACTCATGTGGGTGGCACAATCAGTGCTGCAGGCTCACTAGTAGCATTTGTATCACCAGCCCTGGCACATTCAGTGCAAACAAACGGATACAAAAGGGGATGATGGACGGAGCGTTTGAGCAAATCAAACACTCACCCCCAGTCAACTGATCTGGGTTTAATCCATCACCATTCTTTAGCTCACTCAGCCACCCCAGTTCAGACATGGCCATATGCAAATCAGTCTGACCCTGTGCCTCTCTGTGCGATCACCACGCGTCCCAATCACATCGCCGGATGTTAAACAAATATGGACTCCTCGGTACCTCCTCAAACAGCCCAGATGGCAGCGTGGAGGACCGACGGAGAGGTAAGACGCCCCAGTAAATAAAACCCTAACGCTTGTACCATTTCAAACTCCTGGCTGTAAACTTGCCGATTCTATTCTGTTTCGGCCTTTTTCCTACTCATTGTTACCTTGAACAACTCGAGGCTTTTTCTAAACCTTTGGTCTCCTTGGTTCCAGATAACTCGCCTTTAAATGACTTAATGGGGTTACAATTGCAAATGGGTGCTTAACCTCGGGGTCCACTTAAATACTTGATCGCCATAACTTTAATAGCCCGCTTCGAAGTGCCGAATGGGGTCGTTATCCAACTTGGGTTTTACACCCGACTGTCAGAAGCAGTACCTGAATTGTGGCTCCGCAGGAACGACTGACGAAGGAGATGAGATGCTAGCTCCCAATTCCCCTACACCCCAGGACCCAGTCAAAGCTGGACACTGAGCTACGGGGGAAAGGGGAATGGGACGACAAGCAAGAGAGACTGCCCAACACACTGAAGTCTTCGGAATTCTTCTGGTAGTCGACTTTCTGAAAGGTAAGGCAACAGTGAGCTAACTATCCTAGACTTTTTCCTACCCAAAACTCCCCAAGACCTTTTCCTACCTGAATGTGTGCTGGAGTTAGCCTCTCTCTTATGTGATAAGAACGTATAGCTGAGTAAGTTCTAGAATCTTCTTTACACTTGTGCTCCCTGTAAATAGTCAAATGAAGAATGACCGCGCTAAAGGTGGTAAGCACAAATATATATACATATTTATATTTACTTGAAGACTGGAGGAATAGTAATATATTCCAATGCGGGCGTCAGGAGAAGAACTCTGCTCTCAGCTCTACTGTTCTATTATCTGATAGATGGTGTAGGTACTGGTGCTAGTAAATGTGCTTAGAAAGTCTGTAGCAATGACGTACCAAACCCAGAACTCCAGGAATAAATGAACTTGATGTCTATAGTTAACTGTCACTCTTGAAGGCTAGTCTCTGGAGAATAGTAAATGAAAACAAGTTCAGCGCTTACCCAGACTCTCTCGCTGATTGAAATGAGAGAGGGGAAGGGTTCCGCTACCTTATTGCGTCATGGACTTCCTCACCAAGGACAAAGGATAAGATGAGGGAAGTTGAGACAAACTTCGGACTGGGACGTCGAAGTACACAGGATACTGGAAAACCAGAACAGAACCTTCCTCGCCGAATATAAGAATGCGAGCGAAGGATTAACTAGTTTTATGAAAGAAACTACGAAGTTCTAGGGTTCAGAATACTGGATAAGGACGAAGACTGAAGAAAAGCTGCTTCTCAGTCAGCGCGACGGTTGAAGTGCGAAGCCTTCAAATCGCTCGCGCACCACCTAACCGCTGACAGCTGGAGAGCTGAAAAAGACTAGAACGCTAACTAACAGCAAAGCGTGGCAACAGGGTAGAAGGGTAGAGAGTTCAATACCGATGGTGAAATATCAGCAAAAGGACCTGACAACCCTCCGAGTCCAACCCCAAGGGGAATGTAAAACTGAACAGGCGTTCATGAGATTTACAACTGACCCGCCCGATTGAAAGAAGCTTCAACAGACTGTAATAAAAATGCTGTTTTCAGTGGATGCGGCGAAATCAGTTGTCGCGCGATGACGAAATCAGCATCTTTTTTACTTTATTTCACTCGTTGCGAGTAAAAAGTATGCTGGCATGCTGGTAACTGATACTGATTGGTTATAACAGACACATTGTCCGTAGAATTAGTGCCAGTGCGCTATAAATAGCAGTGGAGGCTTTAAACACTCCAGTTAACCCATGTAATAGCGGTGAAGTGATCTACCCCCATACACTTTGGAAAATACATGTAGACCAATCATTAAACAGTGTGATGCACGATACCTATCTTTGACCATATTCAAACTATTAGGCCTTTCCAGCCGAATGCCCTCTTCACATTCTGAGGGGACTGGATACTACTAGCCTGTCTAAGGACTGTGAATAATACAGAATATATCCAGAAATAGGTGAATGTGCTCGCGACCACCCTACCACTATCAGCGGGTGTTATCACAGCTGATATATCATAGAGTCAAGTCATTGGAGTTCTTCTTAGCTGTCACAGAATGTTTCTTTCTTGTTACATACACATTTTTTTCGCCAACAGAGCGGCCCCCCTAGTACCTGAGCTGTAGCCAGGTGAGGAGAAGCACATTCCTCTCGCACTTAAGGTGAGCGGGAGGTGGTTAAATCAATTTGGTTAAATGATATGTATATGTGCCTAAAAGAATGAATGGCCATATGTGTGATCATTGCATTAATTGTTTGCTGTTATCTCTACCCCTGTATGTCTCTTTTTCTTGTTTGCTCTCCTGTTTGCTCTCTTGCATTTCGATGATAATCTTCTACACAAGAGAAGAGGGAGGAGTTATCAGGTGATACCTTTCTCCTTTTTTTAGTTCTGTTCACTCTCACTTATCTTTTGAAACAGTAGCAAAGTTAAAACCGGTCCTGATGAAGCAGTAGATACCTTTGGGATCACAAAAAACTGCAGAAACATGTCGACCTATACACCTAGCCAGTAGTTATTTGCTGAATTCACTGGCTTCTTTGCACTAATAATGCTTTTATCTATTGGAAGTGTACGCATATAGAATAAAGTGGTTTTTGCGTTCACTCTCCAATTTTAACTGAGCACTTTTTTTCTCACTCACTTTTTCTTTATGCACTGTTTCTAGTAACCATACCCTGCCTACCCTACATCTCAGTAGGTCCCACTCACTTCATGATCAGATCCAGGTGAAGTGATTACAACGAAGACTCTCCACTCTGTGTAGTGGTCCAAATGATGGAAAGGGAAGTATAGGTTGGTTAACTGATGGTAACCTGGCACGCTATGCGGATGTCCTGTTGCATACCACACTTACTTTTTGGATGCACTAAGGTGAGGGTTTACATCATGAGAGACTTACATTAGGGTTCCTTTCTACCCAGACCCACAGTTACTCTTATGTATTTGCATTGCAGTTCCTGCAACTACAGTTTTAAAACTTTTATCACAACTTAAAAAAAATATATATTGTGGGTAGCCACAGTATCCAGTAGGCCCTGGGTTAGTCATGGGTGCATGATACAACTGTTTCTGTGATTTTATTTTTTCTTAATTCTCAGTTATGTCATGGAATTTTAGCTCACTGAATTTCATGCCCACCATCGGCTGGATCCATCGTCAACATCATCCTCCTACATGTCAAGAAGACTTGTTATGCTGCTGTGTCACTGTTCTTGTTGTAGCCATAATCATCCATGCAATTCTTTTTTTCCCATACTTATCTACAGCATTGCTTAGGCTACTGTTCCTTCTAATACTCCTCTCAGGCCACTCAATGTCTCATTTTTTTACTTTGTTTTTCATATGCTGCTACTGCTATTGTGGTACCACTCCTACTAACACCACAACAACGGAATTTCGGTCCGGGGTAGCGTAATCGCCATTTGCCATGCAGCCAGCGCTGTGCCTAGCTCTATTCTCAGTGTGTTACAAACAACAGGGTTGTACCCATGAAGTCAAAGGGACCTGGGTGAGTAATCGTTATGGACAGAGGGGTCCCAGACTTAAGGAAGCAATCGGTATAAAGAATACCACAAGAATATTTACCAATCATAGAAAAAGAAAGAGAAAACAAATCGAAAGTGCAGTGTTTTTATTCACAACGCACTTGCATATTTTTAAGGTTTAGACGATATCAAAGGAAACATTGGTATTTTTTCATTGGTTTTTGTGCCCACATAGGAAAGAGGAGGGAAGGGGTGCAGGGTAAAGATTGAAGTGAAATAGTTGTGACTCACTATTCAATAAATTGTGACATAAACAACATACATTAAAGTTCATGTATATGTTCTTTTAGATGGTCCCCCCAATCGGGGCCTCACGGGATATGCAAAAGTCAATACATAGTATTTTTACAATCAAGCTCCTAAACGGCTGTATGTATCCTGCTGGTGGTAGGAGTTGATAGGGTAGATAGCAGTCTACGTTTCGACCCTAAGGTTTGTAGGTTGGCTGATCCTTACAACGCGGGTCTTCATCAGGACAAAGGGGAAGGGGAGGTTGCGACGGGGGCTGACCTCCTAGGGTTAAAGAGGAAAGTTGGAAACTAATTAGTCATGGGCGGCTCCAGAGAGTCCCTATCGACCGTAGCGGAGGGGCCACTCGGTAGTTACGTTAAAATACACTGAGGACTGTACAGGTAAAAAGAGCCACATAATTAATTGTGCTCTCAACATTCAATTAAATCATGATTACCTTCACGGGGTTGTGGGTCGGATGGTGTCGGATGTAGCAAGGTTCACTCCGTAGACAATCTGAGGAAGCGTGAGGACTGGGTAAGGATCGGTTCAATACGTTATAGATGATGCATGATCTTAAGATGTGGCATTGATTTACCTTGTGATCAGGAAAATCGTCTGGAAGGGTTCATTCAGCTGACCGTATCTAGAGAGGGGGCAAATGGGAGGGCTAGTGAGTATTGGGAAGACAAGGTATCAGGAATCTTTCCAGCGTAACTCAAACATGACACGGAGGTCTCATGTAGAGCTTACCTGTTCAATCACTTTTCTAGAGCTTGTACGGGGTCTCGAGGCTGATGCTCATCGCGTCTCCCGTGACCAGGAAGTAAGACAGGGAGGGGCGTGGTTACCTTTTTATCTGGTGTGTTAGAGAGTGAGGAAAGACTCACATGTGGTGGTTGCTAGGTAAACTCAGGCGTCTCCAAGTGCCCATACGTGAACCTACCACAAAGTGTTTAGAGCGCATGTTACGTCGATGATTACAAGATGTACCAATATGGACGCATAACAACTTTCAGTACATTGTATAGAGACCTCGTAGGTGCGTGAACCTTCCGACAAGGTGGTTTAGACGCACAGCATATTGTGATACGGGAAGTCCACACATGCAGAAGATTCCATTGCCCTTCTACCAACAGGACAATTCACCACCTACTCCTCATCACCAGCAGTACTTTAGGTACTTTAAAGAAGGTGGGGGCTCACGCACAGTTATTCTAATAATTTGATGTGTTAAGTTATATTGATTCAAGGGAATGTTGTTTAAACTTTATCGTCATCTATCTCATCACCAGTGCTCGCTCGCAATACTGCGCTATTAAAAATGAAGAAATCGTTTTTTTATTTCTTATTTGAAAATAAAACTTTAAAACTAACAAACACTGTGTGGTTTTTGTTCACGACTGAGTGAGTGGAACGGTTTGAACTTTGAACTGCTGCACTTTGCAGGCATGTTTCCGTGACTCTGATAGGTCGGGACTCGGCGGTACTCTTCTTCTGTTCTTCTGGGTCATAACGTAATCATTGGTCAGACACACTAGATAGTCGGTCAGGGGATTTGGGGTTCAACTTCTGTTCGGACTGAGGTATGTGCAAAGTCGAACTGCACCTATCATCAACCAAGTCCTATTTCTCTTGTCCATACTTCCGTATGTGCAGAATAGTCCCTGAAACACTAGCGATATGGTATGTGCTCCTATCAAATCAAAAAAGCCAACTACTAGCTTATTCTTGTTGGACACATTGACATTTTGTTGTTGGAAATTGTCAAAGCACTTAGATTAAGAAGACTGGAATAGACAGCAAGGGCAACCCACAGGACTGCACTCAGTGCCTGGATCAGAGTTTTGTTTAACACCGTTTGCCGACTGGGCAAGCTTAGCTACCTACACAAACCGACTCATAATAATAGTAAATAATAGTAGTAGCACAGAGAGTGATGGTAGAGGCAGGATAAGAATGTAGAAACAGTCTACAATAAGATCAAATACTATTTTGTAAAAAATAGAATTAGGAAACAATTTTGAATGAATAAGAACTGTAAAAGTTAGGGAAGTATAATTAATAATAACAGAAGAACTTACTGGGGCCAGCAGAAGAGCCTGCAGATGACCGTTCCTGCCCACCTTGTTCCACAGGAGTTTCAGTCTTCTTGCCCCTGGGAGGTGCTGCTGATCATGAAATAAACACAAACATGGATGATTGTTTTTTTAAATATTTGATTTCTTTGACCACAATCTAAAATGATCTCGGGGAAACAAATTACCAACAATTGCACTACATGTATTGATTGACTTATCTGATCTGGTCAACTAGGATAGATAGTACAGTATTGCAGGATTCGCAGACTGTCTACTTGGAAAGGTATGTAAATCACTAACTAATCCAACAACAATACGGTTCTACTACGACTGCCAGCACTCAACAGCACGCGACCTGACAGACACAGTCCGTCATTATGATTGCAGACCACTAAAAAAAAGTCCATCTACTAAATAACAAGTCATAATATACTCAACCTATCAAACCACCACTATCTCTTCTTACTGTCAGCAGGAGTACAAAGGAAGGACTAGACTTGAGTATCTAGTCTCTCTAGCATTACGTAGTTCTGCTCTCAAATAAGCACAAAGTTGCAAGCAAGTAAGCCTAGTAGCAATGCCACTGAGCAGGCAAGCACCTGCAATCACAGAAGCTATTTAAACGTTAAATTTACCTGCAATGCAATCTAATCGGCAGCATTCTTGCTCTTCGGGAAAAAAATGTATTAGCAATATAACACAGAGCAGAAGAAAACAAAGTAGTTATTAAATAACTACTCACCAAGGCCAGGGATCTCCAAACCTAGCAGGTGGAGCAAGACCTGCACGTGGTCAAGGAGGTCCGACCACCGGTGCGTCGCTTGATGGTAGGTGCGCCGGACCCTCAACTCCCTCCTCATGGCCCGGCACACCTTAGCCCACAGCTGGTGATGCTCCCGGAGGCCATACCTTGACGCGAGCCTGCCCCCTGCTGCCACGGTCTTGGGGAGTTGGTGCTGCACATAAAAGATCAGTGCAGCCACCGCCACCGGGCTGAAAATCTCCCTGGCCATCACATCCTCCCCTCTTAAGCGCCTGTAAGGGAGCCGGCTACGGGGTGCAGGACCCTTCCCCTTCAGATCTTTGCGGGCTCCCTTTGCCATGGTCCTGGACAGTAAAGTAAAATAAAAAAAGGAAAGAATAGGGAAAAAGTAAAGGAAAGAAAAAAAGAGAAAAAAAGTAATTTTAAACTAACCTAAAGTAGAAAAAAACACAAAATATAGATGTAGAAAAAGAGAGGGATAGAAAATGAGTAGAAAAGGTAAAAAAAAACTTCAAACATAGAAAGGAAGGCAAAGATTCAAGCTGGATACAAAAAGCATGCCCAGGACCATAGCAATAAATGAAAAACAAGATGGCCGTGACCATTGAGGACCGCGTGGGTAAGTTTGCGCAATATTTCTCCTGCGAACACGCAAAAACAGACGCAAATACGTAATTAAGACCCGCACGTAGGAATTGCACAACGCGAGCATGCAACTGTGGCCCGGAGCCGGAAATACGCGACACAAACACGTGAAACAAGATGGCCGTGCCCATGTACGACCTCATGGGTAAGTTCAGGGTCATTTTGGTGAAAAAAAGCCAGCGAACACGCACAGCGCCCCGGGAACACGCAAAAAAAATCTGCAAATTCACGGATTTTGCAGACCGCGAATTCACGCATTTCGCCCATACTTAGTTCTCACCCCTCATCTGCATTAACCATGAGTTTGAGTTTGAGTTTTAAAATATTTGTATAGCGCTCATACACCTGCGGTTTCTTGGCGCTAGAACTAACAAGGTCCAGGGCTACAAGACGGGGGAAACTGTTGGGGATTTAGTCAAAAGACTTTGTGAATAAGTGGGCCTTGAGTTCTTTGCGAAATTGAGGGTACAGAGTGATGGTACGGAGTTCCAGGGGGAGGGAATTCCAGAGTATCGGGGCAAGGGTGGCAAATTTTGAGCCTCCCCACTTCTTAGTCCGGTAGCGAGGGATGGTGAGGAGGGACTGGGAAGACGAGCGAAGTTCCCTGGTGGGTACGTAGGGGGTGATCTCTGAGGAGATAAATGCTGGTGCCAGGCCCAATCGGGCCAAGAAGGTGATGGAGGCGAGCTTGAATTGGATCCGGGCTCGCACAGGGAGCCAGTGTAGGGATTTCAAGAGGGGGGAAGAACGGTGAAATTTGGGGAGATTGAAGACCAGGCGGGCCGCCTGGTTTTGTATCTGCTGCAAACGCCGTAAGCTGTATGCAGGGATACCTGCATATAGGGCGTTGCCGCAGTCCAGGCGGGGCACCACCATGGCTAAGATGATGAGTTTAAGAGCAGAGAAAGTGAAGAAACGGGACACCCTGCGTATAGTGCGCAGTGAAAGGAAAGAGGAAGATACCACAGAGCTAACCTGGGAGTGAAGGGTGAGTTGGGAATTGAGTTTTATGCCGAGGGTTTTAACAGAGGTAGTGGGTTCAGGAGAGGGGCCAAGAGAAGGGGGCCAGAAGAGAGAGGACCAGGGGCTGGATGAGCCACCCGTCAACACCAGCTCGGTCTTATCGGGGTTGAGTTTAAGGTGGTTGTGGTTCATCCAGTCCCGGATATGGAGCATGACAGATTGGAAATTAAGGACAGAAGCGGGAGAAGAGGAGAGGTTGAAGACAAGCTGGAGGCCATCCGCATAATTAAATACGACGACCTCCATTTGTTGAAGAGAAAAGATAAGAGGGGCAACATAGAGATTGAACAAGAGGGGGGAAAGGGAGGAGCCTTGGGGGACCCCGCACTGAACTTTCCGGACGTCCGCTGTAAAATCACCCAGGCGGACGGCCTGGGTGTGGTCGCTCAGGAAGGAGGATAGCCAGACCAGAGCAGTCCCCCCGATCCCCGCCGCCCCGACACGGGAAAGCAAGATGGTGTGATCCACCGTGTCAAAGGCGGCTGAGAGATCGAGGAGCACTAATGCCTGGCGCTGGTTGGTATCCATACCCTCCCTGAGGTTGTCTAAGACCGAGATGACAACGGACTCCGTGGAGTGTGCGGGGCGGAAGCCGGCCTGGCGCGGAGCGAGGGCTCCATGGGTCTCTACAAAGGAGCTCAGAGCGAGGGTGACATGGCGCTCGAGCACCTTTGCCAGGAAGGGTAGAAGGGAAATCGGGCGGAAATTGGCAGGGACAGAAGGATCTGCCCCAGGTTTTTTGAGAATCGGCACAATAACCGCTGATTTCAGGGGGGGTGGTACCACACCTTGAGCCAGAGAACTGTTGAGGAGATGGAGGGGGGGGGTCAGGACAGGTAACAAAATTATGGCGGAGAATGTGAGCAGGGCAGGGGTCAAGTGGAGAGCCAGATTTAACCAAGGGTACTAAGGAGGACAAGGCTTCCTTAGATATGGGGGAGGGCAGTGAGTTGTCCCTTGGGAGGGGGACATTGGGGGTCCACAAAGGAGGGAGAGGGGGGCGGGATGTTGGCTTTAATGGTCTCAATTTTGTGGAAAAAGTAGTTGTTGAGGGAGTGGCAAAGTTCCATCTGAGGGGCCTGTTGTCTGTCTGAACCCGGAAGTGAGTTCCAAACAAGTAGGGCCTCAGCTTCTTCAGAGCCCAGACCACAGCACCAGCTTCCCTCTCAATTGCACTCCACCTCTGTTCCCTGGGTAGTAGTCTCCTACTAATGAAAGCTACAGGCTGGTCCCAGCCCTCGTCATTGATCTGTGAAAGTACTGTTCCCACATCATGCTCTGCAGCGTCTGTCTGCACTACAAACTCACTGGAGAAATCAGGTCCCTTGAGCACCAGTGCTGTACACATGGTAGTTTTCAGAGCATCAAAAGCAGTTTGACAGGCTTTGGTCCAATTTCCTCTCTTGGGCTGCTTCTTTGAAGACAGCTCTGTCAAGGCAGCAACGATGGTGCCATACCCCTTGACAAATTGTCTGTGATACCTGGTGAGACCTAAAAAGGCTCTCACCTCTGTCTGGGTCTTGGGGGCTCCCAAGCCAGAATGGTATCAATCTTCGCCTGTAGGGGCGCCACCTGGCAGCTCCCCACCTGATGTCCCAAATACATCACAGATCCCTTCCCTATCTGGCACTTGCTGGCCTTGATAGTGAGGCCTGCCCTTTGCAGAGCCTTTAACACTTCATAGAGTGTTGCAAGTGTTCCTCCCACGTGGAGCTAAACACAGCAATGTCATCCAAGTATGGGGCGCTGAATTCCTCCAGCCCGGTCAGTACCTGGTTCACCAATCTCTGGAACGTGGTAGGGGCGTTCTTCAACCCAAAGGGCATGACTCAGAACTGGAAGTGCCCCTCTGGCATTGAGAACGCGGACCTCTCCTTGGCCCCCTAAGGTAAGGCAATCTGCCAGTACCCAGAAGTTAAGTCAAACATACTGAGGTACTGGGCAGCTCCCAACCGATCCACGAGCACATCAGCTTCATGACCGAAATGAGCCCACGGTAGTCCACACAGAACCGGAGTTCTGGAGTGGCACCGGGCACAGCAGCTTTTGGCACTAAGATCACTGGGCTAGCCCAGGGGCTGCTGGAGGGCTCAATAACCACTCGCACCAACATCTTTGAAACCTCTTTCTTGATGATGGCCCTGACCTTGTCAGCTACCCTGTAAAATTTCTGTTTTACAGGTAAACTATCTCCAGTGTCCACATCATGGACGCACCAATTGGTGACACCTGGGGTCAGGGAGAACATGGAGGTGAACTGACCCAACACTTGGCAACAGTCCTCTGCTGCTCTGAGGTCAGGGTGGGCGAGAGGACAACACCATCCACTGACCCGTCTTGCTCCTTGGCTGCAAGGAGGTCGGGAAGAGGGTCACTTTCCTCTTCCATTCCAGCATCTGTACCCAGGAGCATTGTTACTTCAGACCTCTCAAAGTGGGGTTTGAGGCAGTTCACATGCAAGACTCCCAGGGGCTGCCTGGGAGTCTTCAAGTTAACCAGGTAGGTTACTTCGCTCTTGCGCTCAACCACCTCATATGGCCCAGTCCACTTGACTTGGAGCGCACAAGGCTCCACTGGTGCCATCACCCACACTTTTGGCCCAGGTTGAAATTCGACCAAAGTGGTGTTATGGTCGTACCATCTTTTCATTTCTTCCTGGCTAGCTTCTAGGTTCTCCTGAGCGAGCTTCCTGAAGAGTTGTGTCTGGTTGCGGAAGGGGAGCAAATAGCTGAACACACCCTGGGGGTTCTTCCATGGGATTTCTCCCACCCCTCCTTTACCAGTGTGAGAGGTCCTCTAACAGGGTGGCCATACAGGAGTTCAAAGGGACTGAACCCTAAGGACTTCTGAGGCACCTCCCTGTAGACAAAGAACAGGCATAGTAGAAAGACGTCCCACTTCCGTCTCATGGGCTCCGCTAGGCCCATAATCATACCTTTCAAGGTGCAGTTGAACCTTTCAACCAACCCATTTCCTTGAGGGTGGTAAGGAGTGGTTAACTTATAGGTTACTCCACACTCCTCCCACATATACTTCATTTACCTAGAGATGAAGTTGGTACCACAGTCAGAGACCACCTCTCTGGGGAACCCCACACGAGAAAAGATCCCCATTAATGCACGGCCCACCACAGAGGCTGTGATTGTCTTGAGAGGGACAGATTCCGGGTACCTTGTGGCATGGTCCACCAAGACCAGGATGAACCTGTTGCCTAAGGCTGTCTTTGGGTCCAGGAGCCCCACGATGTCGATGCCCACCCGCTCGAAAGGGTCACTCTTGCCACTGGCCTGACATGTTTGGCAAGATCTACAAAAGGTACCGATGTGCTTCTTTATCTGGGGCCAGCAGAAGTGGGCGACAAGCCTTTGGAAGGTCCTGTCTTGCCCCAGATGTCCTGCGAGAGGCACGTCATGAGCCAGACCCATTAGGAAGTTCCTGAAGCACTCGCGTACCACCACCATATGGTCTGCACCGGGCTCAGCTCAATTTACAACAACTCATCCTCCCAGTAAATGAGATGATCCTTGGACTCTCCACCTACTGCCTGGTCTGCAGCCTGTTACAGCACACCAATGAGGGAAGGGTACTCTTTCTGCACCTTGCAGAATTCCTCCCTGGAGGGGCCACCTTCTTGCTGCCAATGGGTCAGCTCAGGTAGGTCCCCCAGTTCGGCCACCTGTTCCCCGGAAGGCTTCCGGGCATCCCCCTCAGGTTCTGCTCCTTCCTGGGCCGTGGGAACAGCTGGGTCGGGTTTCCCGCACCCCATGCCTTCCCCTCTCCTGGAAGGTTCCTGGGCTACTGTTTCAGGCTCCAGTTCTGCTGAATCACCTTTACTGGCTGCCATACACCGCAAGGTCACGGAGATTCACGCAGGCAAACCCAAACCCAACATCTCCAGATGAGTCTGGTGTTCCACATTCTTCTATGGGGAACTCTCCAGGTCATTACCTAGCAGACAGTCTACAGGCAAGGCTTCACTTTCAACAACTTCCAAGAGATCAGAGACCCCCCTCCACTCAAAGGGAACATGCGCCACTTTGCAGAGGTGCACTGAGCTGTCATCTGCAACTACTGGGAGGAATACATTGGGAATGACCTGCTCTTCAGACACCCACTGACACCTCATGGCTGTCACGCTGGCTCCTGTGTCTCTCAGAGCCTCTCCCTACCCCCCTCCCATTGATGGTCACCTTCTGCCCGTATTTCTTAGTGTTAAGGGGCAGAGAGGTATTTTGGACCATCTCTTGGTCTCCTAGAGAGAGAAGTGTCATGACTGCTAATCCCTCCTCCCCACTGGGAATCAAATCCCCTCCCAAAGCTACACTTACTAACCCTGGGGCGGGAGCACCAGTGGGTGCAGGAGATTTCTTAGGGCACCTATTGATAACTTGTCCCACCTCATTGCAGTGATAGCAGGTAGGGGACCTCTGTTATCCCTTCTGACCCTAGGGGGCCATGGTTGCTTGGGTTTGGGGGTTGGGATCCCTTTACCTGGGAACTATTTTGGGTCCCTTGAGAGAACTCCTTTTGGTTACCCTTGTCCCCCCACTCTTCTGCTGGGGACCCTGCCCACCTTTGGATGTGGTACCCACAATTCCTCTGTGGACCCCGGTACTGATCCAGCGGTCCGCCTCCTTAGCAAGCTCAATGGGGTCTGTCAGCTTGCTGTCTACAAGATGCTGGCACAGCTCTGAAACACAAAGACTACTCAAGTTCTCCCAACTAATTAAATGCAACAACCCCTTAAAATCAGTTACTTTGCTGCCCTTCATCCAACCTTCAAGTGCACGCGAGTACAAATTCATTCACTCCATCCAAGTCTCAAACTCTTTCTTCTTAGAGTTCCTAAACTGCAGTTTGTACTGCTCTGGAGTAAGTCCATCCCTGAGACATAGGGACTCCTTCATATGGGGTAGGTACCTGCTAACTCTAAGGGCTCTAGAGCACTCCTCCCAGAAGCCTCAAAATGTTTCCACAGTCCCGTCCCCCAATGCTGTTCAGGCACACCATTAATTCTCAATGCAATTTCATAAGTAAACCAGGCATAAATATCCTCACTCCTATTGTAGTTCCGTACTAAATTTTTAATTCTTGGGAATATATACTTTACCCCCTGGCACTGGCTGTGCGCTGCCACCATTTGAACTGGAATCCACCTGCTTGGCCTTGACATCCAGTTCCCTCATGCTCAATTCATGAGCCAAAAACAATTTCTTTTCCTCCAGGGCATGGGCATTTTTGCTCTCCTCCGCTGCCCTTTCTCTCTCCTCCGCCGCTCTTTCTCTATCTTTTTCCATTTCCAATTGCTTCATATTTGACCTCATGACTTCCAAGTCATAGTCTCTTACTCTTTGGTTCTCTTCTAACTCTTCTGGGGTCGAACCCGGGCTGGAGTAGTGACAGCCAGCCCTTGAGATTGGATTGCCTACTGCAATTCATGGGGTTGAACCCCCTCCCTTCCACTTGCATCATTTCCTTCTTGGGCCTCCCACCAGGCCTTCAAGATTCTCTGCAACTCATCCTTCATGTAGTTGCTCTTTATAGGACACTCAAACTTGTGGCAGAATTGCTGAAGCTCTGCAACTTTGTAGGAATACACATTCTCAATGACAAGCTCCAATTCTGCTTCCACACTGGGTGCCTTTCCTTTCCCAGACATGATGCTCTGAAGAGTTACTCCAAAATAGAACCAACCAAAAAAAACTCAACCATAGTATGCAGTGGCATAGTGGTCTGCAATCACTAGTGATGTACACCAGTCACTGTGTTTCTAGTACAAATACAAGTTCAAGTCCCACCGCTGACCAACAATGTTAGAACTGGGGGTCTCTAGTTGGCAGAGGTAGGTACCACTGTCCTAATAGGGACCCTTGCTTCTAGTCAGGGTAAGGAGGAAATACTCTTCAGATAGCCCCTGCTCACCCCCTTGGTAGCTTGGCACAACCAGTCAGGCTTATTGAAGGCAATGTGCAAAGTATTTGTAACAACACTCACAGTAACTCTGTGAAAACACCACAAACTGACTCCACAACAGTTTAGAAAAATAAAGGTATTTAATCTCAACTACACAAGACCAAAATGACAAAAATCAAAAATACACAGTTCAAGAATATGGTTTCAAATGAGTTCTTAAGGTTGCGTTAAAATAATCCGCATTAAAATAATCCACAGTTGCGTCACGTTTTAGCCTACAGTACCTTTAGATGCGACAAAAGTTCCAAGTGAAAGCTGTAGCGTTGAAAAGCAAGCGATGCGTCACTCCTTATTCCCTGGGGAGGGGATGCAACAACCCCACTGGACGCAGCGGGCGTGTTGCGCTGACTCTGGTCTGTATGGGGAGGGATGTGATACCTTGCATGGATTCCGGTGCACAGGTTTCTGTGGAAGCGGCTCGCAAAAGGTACGATGCGACGATCTTCAGGGCGGCGACGATCTCGGTGCGGCGACGATGCGTGGCTCAGTGTCAATCTTCTCCTCTAGCAGCCCCTCAATGCGATGGCTCTGCGACGACTCTCGCAGTGACGTGATGCGGTCCACAAGCAAGCGGTGCGATCATCTCACTCAGTGCCGACAGACTCTTTGATGATACTCGCAGCGATGGTAATCTTCCCGCACTGGACTGGTGAGTCCCCCAAAAAACGAAGGATGCAACGACTCTGGCAGCGGCAACAGGTGTTGCGATGATCTCGGCCTTCTTAACAGGGTGCCAGCTCTTCTTCAGACCCTTGGAGATTTCTTCAAGCAAGGGGACACAGCACAAAACAAAGTCGTCCCTTCTCCTTGGCAGCAAAACAACTGCAGGTCAGTCCAGCAAAGTAACAGCAGGACAGTCTTCCTTCTTCAGTCTTCCAGCTTTCTCCTTGGCAGAGGTTCCTTCTTGATTCCAGGATGATCTAATTTTCTGTAGCCTGGGGTCCTGTACTTATACCCCTAAAAGTATTTGTTCCCGTTGTGCAGGAGGGCTCTGTGCCCGGTCTGAACCAGTTCTGGGTGTTTCTTGAGCACTTTGTTTTCCTGGCTTCTCCTTTCCATTCAGAGAGAAGTACAGAGTCGTCAGCCGCCCAGCAGGAGGTTGAGCCAGTATTGTAGAAGGCAGGCACATCCCTATTCAGGCCCAGGTGCTAGCCCCTCCCACCACTCAAGATGCAGATGCAATCATTCAGCCTAGGGCTGACTCATCCAGCTTCCTGGGGGCTCCCCAGCCCTTGTCACTCTCAAACCAGACAGTCAATTTACAAACAGGCCAAGGCACACAGAAAGGTCAGACAAGAGAACAGCCACTTTCTAAAAGTGCAGTTCTCAAACACAGGATTTAAAAACCACCTTTCCTAAAAGATGTGTTATTAACATCTGAGTTCAGGGATACAAGACTTTTATGTCCTACCTTGCTTCTATGGGAAGATATGCTGGTAGCCACTGTAGCGAGCATTTCCCATGATAGTCTATTGGCAAGGTAGCCTTACAATAGTGAAAAATGAAAATGGCTGTCATTCACTACCAGAGCATGTCACCTGCACTAGTACATGCTCTACCTTTCACATACACTGCACCCTGCCCAAGGGGGTACCTTGGGCCTTCTATAGGGGTTACCAATGTGTACAGAAAGGGATGGGTTATGCCTGATCAGTGGGGACACTGACCAGGAGGACATGGCAATTTACAGACTGCACACAGGTACTGCGGTGGCAGGCCTGAGACACCATTTTAGGGCTACTCATGTGGTTGGCACAATCAGTGCTGCAGGCCCACTAGTAGCATTTGTATCACCAGCCCCGGTACACTCAGTGCACTTTACTAGGGACTTCTTGGTGATACAAATATGCAAATCATGGATAACCAATTACAATATCAATTTACACAGAGAGCATCTAAACCAGCAAAAACGAAATCCAGCACAGCGTGGAAAATACAGGAGGCAGAGGCAAAAAGACAGGGGAAACCACGCCAAAGATGCCAGATCTAACAGTATAGAATCGACTCAATGAAAGTAGTCTACTTGTATGCACTTTTTACATTTTACCTTTTATTGTTACAGGTCCTTTATTCCCAAGCTGTTCCTTTCCCTTTCTCTTTCCTCGCCTGATCCCTCGAACACCCTGTCACTATCATTGGGGTGTTGGTGATATCTGTAGGTGGACCATTACTCTCGACATCTGGATTCTGCGGAGCTTAACTTGACTCTAATAGGGACATAATAGGGAGATAAAAGGGAGATAAAATGGAGCTAATAGGGAGATTGTACAGCCTTCTTCAAGTGCACCCCCTGTATCCAGCATGATTGTCCCATAAATCCTCTCACTTTGAAGTCAGAGAAAGAAAAGAAAACACTTTGGGGCATATTATCAAGGGCTTTATCTCCGCTTTTTTGGCTTTAACAGCCAAAGAAGCGGTGATAAAAATATTGCCCTATCAACAACAGGGTGCTAAAATGCAAAGTCACATGTTTTTTTTTTTTTAATTTGTTTTTATTGCAGAATTAGAAACCACAGATTACAAGTACTCAACCAGTCCACTCATGGTGTCCCCCCGCTTCAATCGTTTAAACATGTACCATACACAGCCATTCAGCCCGCATCCCGGAGGCCGGGCGGCATAGTGCCCTAAACAGCAGAAGGCATCACGGTGAGTGTCCCTACGGGGCAATGGTCGAAAAGAACGTTTTACGTATCTGCATTTTACCCCCCCACCCACAACAAATAACAACCTCAGCCATCCCACATATGCAGGTCAGTGCTACAAGCCGCTACCGAACCCCCCCCCGTGCTCTGCGGGGCCCACCATACCTGGCCCACTCCCCTCTGTTACCTCCCGCTCACCACCTATGCCCCACAGGCCCTTCTCAGTCCGGAATCGCTACCGCGGCCACTCAACCCGCTGGCCCCCAACCCGCCCCGAACTCCCACTAAACAACCCCCTAGCGTCCCCTCCCCGGCAACCGCTAATGGTGTGTGTCCTGTTCCGGTATGTAGTATGGGTCCCGCTACAGTGTTAATGTGAACTCTGAGCTAGTATGCCTCGTGGTGTCCACAGGTCCCATCCACTCAGTCCTCATCTTCTACTAATGAATCACGCAAGGCTTGCACCACCAATTCCCACGCACGCGCTGCATCCAAGGCTTTCTCATTACCAAGCTTGACAGCCTGCTTCATTCGGAGCACACTCTCACATTCAGACCACCACAGCAATTCATTCTTCCACCTCCTTACTGACGGCCCGCCTCTGGACTTCCAATGCCATGAAATCTCTTGTTGTGCCAGTATCAAACCCAGGTCAATAAATTTGCTCGTCACCTTAGTGTGTTTGGTGTGCGGGAACCAGAGCAACAGACACGCCGCCATGTCGAAGTCCACCTCCCTGTCAGTCACTTCGTTTAGAAGGTCCCCCACCTCTGCCCAATAGGCCTCCAAATGCGGGCAACCCCAAAACAAGTGATCCATGTCCGCCTCCGGTGACGAACACCTCGGGCTCCTTGCGTCCTGCACCTGGAAGTACCGCCGTATTTTTTCCGGAGTCAGATAGGCCCTATGTAGCACGAAGAAATGCACTTGCTGGAAACGTGCATTCCTCGTGCCTTTCCATGTGCGCCGTAAAATATGGCTCCATACCGTGTCCGGAATGGGCCTACCCACACTCTCCTCCCATTTCGCTTTGAGCCCCTGGAGCGGTTCCAGTCCCTCGTTCAACATCCTGTTATGGAGGCAGGTCACCGCCTTAAAGGTGCCCGCCGCCATCACCACATACTGGCATGCCATAGTTGTGTCCGGTTCAATGAGCCCTCCCTTCCAATGCTTCTGTATAGCCGCTACCACCGCCGCATGCAAGAGAAAACCCCCGTCAGATAGCCCGAACTGGTCCTGAAGTACTCCGAAGGGTACCAAAGTCCCATCGACATACAGATCTCCCACCACCTGAAGTCCCGCCTCCTCCCATTCCAGCAAAGGGGACCAATCGCCCCCGTGTGGTAGGGCTGTCAGCATGCCAATCGGAATTTCCGGTGCGTAAGGCCGAGTCGCCCTCGCCCTCCTGAGACTCCTCTGCCAGCATAACCTGAGTGTCCGTTCCTCCATAGTGAGGCCCCGCAGCTCCAGCCTCTGCTGCATAACGATATAGGACAGCACATGGCGCTGTATCCCCAACTCTCGATCACACTCCGGTCCCCTAATCACCCGGGCCACGTGCTGCGTGAGAACCTGGAGTTGCGCCACCAAGTAATACAGTTCTAAATCTGGAACAGCCATCCCCCCTCAATCTTGGGGCGTAGCAACGTGCTCAAAGCCACTCTACGGCGGCCATGTCCCCACAGGAAACCAATAACCATCGTCCTCAGGTCCCTAAAGATCCTCTGAGGTATCCAAATGGGTAGCGTCCGGAAGTAGTACAGGAGTCGGGGGGGCACCACCATTTTCAAGAGAGCAATCCTACCTAGTACCGTCAGCGGGAGGGTCGACCAAAAGGACATACTGCCCCTCAGCGCCCGTATGCACCTTCCAATATTGCCTTCTAATAGGTCCGCGGCCACGTGGTAGATACGGACTCCCAAATAAGTGAAGCAAGATGGCTCCCAAACTACCCCTAAGTCACGAGCAGGGCAGGGCGACTCCGCTCCCAGCGGGAACACACAGGTCTTCGCCCAGTTGACCTTAAGGCCCGACAACCGGTCAAACTCCGACAACAAGTCCATCGCTCCTTCCAAGGCCTGCTCCGTATCGTCTAAATACAGCAACAGATCATCCGCATACAGCGAGATGTGATGTAGCCGCCCGCCACTGTCTATCCCCGTATATCTGTGTCCCGTCCTAGCATGGGCCGCCAAGGGTTCCATCGCTAGGGCGAACAGGAGGGGGGAAAGGGAGCACCCCTGTCTCGTGCCCCTACCCACCGGGTAAGCCGCAGACACCAAGCCACCCAAGTGTACTCGCGCCGTCGCCGAGGAATACAAAACCTTCGTCCAGCGGCGGAACCCTTCACCCATGCCAAACCTTTCCAGCACTCCATCCAGAAAAACCCACTCCAAACTGTCGAACGCCTTCTCAATGTCCACTGATAGGACCGCCTGGGTCCCATCCTCATCCAGGGCAGCGTCCATTACCCCAACCAGTCGACGGATATTCAACGCCGTGCTCCTCGTGGGGATAAACCCCGCCTGATCCCTGTGCACCAGGCCAGTCATGTGTGGAGCCAGCCTGGTGGCCAGAATCCGGCTCAGGATCTTGTAGTCCACCGTTAACATGGATAACGGGCGATAGGACCTCACATCCGTCGCATCCCTGCTGGGTTTTAGGAGCGGCACAATCAAAGCTTCCCTCATGGACCCGGGCAAACCCCCAGACTCATAAGCCTCCGCGTACACCACCAGCAGTCTGGGTGCCAAGCTATCTACAAACTGCTGGTAGAACTCTATCGGTAACCCGTCCACACCGGGTGTTTTATTCCGAGCCATATTTTTAATGGCCGCCCTTATTTCAGTAAGCGTGATCGGCCCGCCCAGCTCCTTCGCGTCCTCCTCGTCAAGGGCCGGAAGCTGCCTCGCCTCTAGGTACTCCGCAATTTCCTGGGCCTCCACTCCCAACTGACTCTGGTACAATTCCTCATAGTACACACGAAAGCACTCCAACACCGCTGCCTGAGAATATGCCGTCTCCCCCAGCGCGTTGTTGATGCTGAGGACTGGGCAACCCCTAATTTCAGGGTTAGCAAGTCTGGCCAGGAGCGTGCCCACTTTATCCCGTTCAGCATGCGCTCTGATGGCGTACTGCCTATAGTCGTAGCTCCGCAACCGTTCCATTTCGGTAGCGACTACCTCCTTCGCTTCCAGCAACCGGGCCTGCAAGTCCGGTCTGGCCGGCCTGCGCCGCTCTAATTCTCTCAGTTTCTCTTCCGCTTTCGCAAGTGCATTCATCACAGTCGTACGAGCATTCGAAAACCGACCCAGGCATACCCCTCTCACCACCACTTTCATCGCATCCCATTCAGTGGACCTACACGTGGCAGTACCCTCGTTCTCACCGAAATAATTATCGATGCCCTGTTGGACAGCTTCCTTAAACACTGAGTCCTCCAACGTGTCTGGCCTGAGCCGCCATGTTGGAATCGCCGAGCGCTCCCGTTGCCACTGGACATGTACTAGTAGGGGGTTATGATCCGATATGGTTCTAGCCAAGTATTCCGTGTGTGAGATCAATGGGGCCAGGGACCCGCCACAGAGCACTGAATCAATCCTCACGTGTAGTGCATGGAGAGCTGAGTAAAAGGAATAATCCCTGGTGTCCCTGTGCTGTTCCCGCCACACATCCAGCAACCCCCACCTGTCCTGCCAATCCTTCCTGTGCATGGCTAACTTGCGTACCGGGGAATCAACAAGGGGAGGGTGAGACCTGTCCAAGACCACATCCGTAATCGAGTTAAAATCCCCCCCCAGTATCACCGGGCCCGCTAGGAAAGAGGCCAAGGACCCGGAAAGGCCATCGAAGAATCGGGCCTGATCAGCATTTGGCGCATACACACAGCAGAGAACCACATCCCTACCATACAACTGTCCCTCCACCGCCACAAACCTGCCCTCAGGATCCACCACTTGGTTCAGTACCTGAAACGGTATCCCCGCTCTCACCCATATCAATACCCCCCTGGCATACGCTGAATAAGTGGTGCCGAACACCTGACCCCTCCATCGTTTTTGCAGCGCAGCACATTCCTGTTTTGTCAGATGGGTCTCCTGTAGCATAGCAATCTGGACCCCCCTTTGCACCAGATACGCATGCACCTTGTGGCGCTTGACCATGTTTCGCAGCCCCCGGACATTCCACGTTAGGCATTTTAAGCTAGGTACCGTCCCCATACCAGCAGTGAACAGTCCAGGCCAAACAACACCAGTTCACATCCCCACCAAAGCAGTTGCCCCCCCCGAAACAAACTCTGAAAAGAAAAACACCCCAACCCCCACTCCCCAGGACAGAGCCTACAAACCCAGTGTCAGCCCCGATCCAAACCTCAAACCAACCACACATCCTCCTAACCTGTGGTCGCCGCCACAGAAGGCCTTAAGGGCCCTGGGGGGGTGAGTTATCGCCGACCCCAGCCGGCGGAGCCCACACCCCGCGCTCCCATCCCATCCTGCCAACGCGGCACCCTACCCGGCAACCCACCCATCGTCAACAGGATACCACCCTACCATCAGAGCTTGTCCAAGTCCCAACACAGCCTCAACCGTGAAATATCCCATCAGAAGTCTGAGGGGTCACCACCGGCCCCTTCGAGCTCTCCGCTTCCGAAAGGTCCTCTCCCGTCCTGCTACCTTCGCCGCCAGAGTCCGTCTCAGCCAGTTCACTTCCCTGCTGCGACCTCGTGATGGCCGCCGTCGCTGCTAGCGCGTCTCTCTTATCCGCAGCCATTTGGGCCTCCCGTTTCTCCCGCTGGCGCCTATTGCGGGACCGATGCGTTGCGATTGTCTGACCTGAGGCGGTTTAGGCCGATCTCGCCTACTTTTGTGGGACCTATCCGTCCCCGCCCTGTAGGACTCCAGCCACTGCCATGCTTCGTCCGGAGTCTGAAAGAAGTGCGTGGTCTCATCCAGAATGACCCGCAGCTTGGCCGGGAAGAGCAAGGAGTATTGAATGCCCTCCTCTCGCAGCTCCTTCTTCACCGCCAGAAACGATGCTCTATTTTTTTGGACCGCCTGGGTGTAATCTGGGAAGATTGTAACCCTGCTGTTCTCCACCTCAAACGGGCCCGATGACCGAGCCCTCTGGATGAGGAGGTCCCGGTCCTTATAATGGAGGAGCCGCACCACCATCGGTCGGGGGGGGCGTACCAAGCCCCGGCGGGCGAGCCAGAGTAAGCCCCTCTGGTGCCACCACAGTTCGAAACCAGTCCTCCATGTAGGCCACCGCATCCTCCCCCTCAATTAGTTCCGGCAGGCCTACGACCCGCACGTTATTCCTCCTATTGCGACCTTCGGCATCCTCCGCACGTCGTTCCAGCGAATCCAGCCTGGTTAGGATGTCCGTGATCTTATGCTCTGCGGTCACCACCGACGGTTTCAGGTCCAATAGTAGCTGTTCATGATCCTTGACCTTATCCGCCAGCTTCGCGTGGTCCGCTCGCAATAGCCCCAGCCCCGTGGCTACTTGCGCAATGTCCTGTTGCAACGCCTCCTTGGTCGAGGTGATTGCGTCCAGTATGGCATCCAAGCGCCGGTTCAGTCGTTGCTCCTGGTCCAACACCGGCGGGGGGGTCTCGCCCACCTGGGACAGCGCAGCCAGGTCCCCTTGTCCGCGCTCCATGGCCACCGGTCCTCCCGTAGCCGCCATCTTAGGGTGCTGCGTCACAGGCCAAGAAACCCGTCTGGTCCCGGCACTTCTGAGACAGCGCAAACTTCCCAATATCGAGCAGGATCAATTGCTACCTCCGATGTCGCAGCTCCAAGGGCCAAGTGGGTCAGCACTGTCGACCTGCCCTCTCAGGAGTCTGGAGGAGGAGGGGAGGGAGGAGGGATAGCGGCCAGCAATTGTCCCCGAGGTCCAAGCAGTGCCGGGTTCCCTGTCCCCCGAACTTCAGGACTGTCGCCACAGTCCCCACGGCATCGATCTCACGGCTGCAGTGCCCCCCACCAGTCGGCACCAAGGTTGCTCAATGTCGATGTCCGGAGCCGCCGGTCCGCTCCGCCGCCATTTTCTTCTCACCCTCGGCGACACCTCGCCCGTCGTACATCAGGGTCTCCCCGGGGCCAGCGGACCCCCAGCAGCTTCCTATTGATGCCCAGTGGTCCCCCTACACTTCGTAGGGCAGGAGTGTCGACCACGGGTCGCCCAGGGTGCAGGAATCAGGAGAATTAGCGGGATTCCGCGCGGAGCTGCGAGCTCACGCCGCCATCCCGATCGGCGTCCAAGCCACGCCCCCATGCAAAGTCACATGTTAGCACCCTTTTCCACTACGCATCCCTTTGCATCTCTAATGAGATGCGAAGTGGGAGTTCCAGAGCAAAATAATAGGAGAAATGTTGCTAAGCGACATTTCTCCTATTATCAGGCTTCGCGCTAACCCTGTTAGACACAAAAAAAGCAGAGCTAACCCTGGTTAACGCTGCTTTTTTACGTCTGCAAATTTTCAGACTTAGCCATGTAATCCAATGGAAGGTGGATTACATAGCTAAAATCACCCTGCCCTATCAGCAAGGTTTTGCTGGTTGCAGTGTGATTATCGCTGGATTTCCAGCGATCATCATACTGTTTACCAGCTAACGCATGGACTCCTATTGCTTGGGAGATAAGCGTTGCTGATAGCACGCTATCTCTGCAATGGAATCCAGAGTTAGCCTGTGATAATTATCCTCCCGCTAAAAGCGCTGAGTGATAATTATCGCAGGACCTTGCAAATATGCCACCAAGCTCCCTCATAAGGACAGAGCCCGACATTTGGCCTCTGATTTTCAATGCATAGGAAATGTGGGAAGATAACACAATTCAAATACCTGGAGATGGGATGGAGAGATGGAGATGGGATGGAGATAAAAATTGAGATATAGTGGAGGTATAATAAGGTATAATGGAGATAAAACAGAGATAAAAACTGAGATAAAATGGAGATAAAGAGGAGATAAAATGGAGATAAAACAGAGGCACTGTGTTTAGTAGTTCTAAAAGGTTATTTTAGATCGTGTTAGACCAGGGAAAATCCAAATTTCAGGCCAACCGTGATGGAGCGGGGATCGAACTTTCGCACCTTCCTGCACATAAACAATCATTCATAACGTTTTGCTGTTTCTATGTGTGGTGCAGAATGCAGCACACATAGAAAGAGCAAAACTAGAAAAAGTACAGAATTTCTCCTAATTTCTCCATGTTCAGACCAGGTTTTCCCTGGCCGTAATTTTGGCGCTGCTTCCTATTTACCCCACCCTTGTAAATAGAGGGCTGTGTCAAAGTCAATGGGTGTTGCAGTGAAATGCCCACCGTCAACCGCAACACCAATTGCCCACCCCTTTCAGACTAAGTATAGCGGGAAAGGGTGCCTTATTTACAAGGTGGCGTTAAGCCAGGTTTAGTGGCTTAACGCTGCTGTGTAAACAAGGGGAAGCCCCTATCACCACAGGGACGTCATTAAAAGTGACATTCCTGTGGTGATATTGTCTTCGAAACATGTCCCTTTGTTTTCTACATTTTATTCTTTTGTAATAATTGCAAGTTTATGCAAAGGATACAGACCTTTTAATCATTCCTGAACAAAGGTAGATGTCCTACCTTTAACTTACATAGCACCCCACCCTTAGAGTTCCTTAGGGCCTACCTTAGGGATGACATATGTAATATAATTGTAGTTTAAGGCTTGGCAAGTAGATTTAAATGCCAAGTCTAAGTGGCAGTTCATTGCACACACAGGCACTGCAGTGGCAGGCCTGAGACAGGTTTGAAAGGCTACTTGTGTGGGTGGCACAATGAGTGCTGAAAGTCCACTAGTAGCATTTGAAGTAGAGGCCTTAGGTATATGGTATACCAGTTTGTAAGGGACGTACCATTACTACAAATATGCCAACCAAGAATACACCAATGTCATTATGTTTAGGAGAGAAATACAGTCACTTTAGCACAGTTTGGCCGTGGTAAAATGCTCAGAGTCCTAAGTCCAGCAAAAAGAATCAGCAAAAAAGAGAGGTAAAAGGCAAAGAGTTGGGGAAACGGCCACTCTAGGATGATAGGTTTAACAAAAGGGAAACCAGCAAGTCCAACAGGCGAGCAACAGGCAAACAAGCATAACTACAACAGAAGCTGGAACTGGTCTGGTTTACAGTATACATTCAAGTAAACATGTGGAAAAAAGCAGGACTCAATAAGCCATCATCTTACATTGGGCAATTCAAAAACAAAATACCTTTAAGAGGGACCCTCAAAATCTGACATAGACTAACCTCTAATCCTCCATTCATGCAGCAGTATGGAGACACTACAGGAAACAACAACCTCATGGAGTGACATTTACTGAAACGCTCCTACCACGAAGCAAACTGGCCCAGGACACTCGCAAAGTCACCCGGCCTCAAACCAGAAAAACTCAGTGTGGCAGCACAATGCCAAGAAACCAAGCAATTGCATCTTCAAAAGTGTTAGAAATGCGAAACTCTACCCAAGGTAAATAAGATCATACACTTTACTCTTTCCTTGCTTAGTATATAATATTAATGGAATTTGTCTTTCTTATACTTTGCAATCTACTCAGTCTGACGCCATTTGTTTCTTTCCTTTACACTTTTGGGCAACATTGTATACATTTTGGAACCCTGTGAGCACCTGTTGCTCGGAACACATTTTTCATGATTTTAGGAGTGCAAGGGAGTTGACCCACTACTTCTGTGAGCCACTACAGCACAGGCTCATCAGTTAAAAAAAAGTATTTAAATAGTCCCTTACCTCCATACTTTCTTCTTTATGGAGCAGGGCTGGTGGTCTGAAAAAAGCCGTAGATAGGTGCGGTGGGTAACTGGGGCTTTTAACAGAGCTGCGCAAGCCGTTTTTTTTGCTGTGGCCAATCTGGCATGCACAGTTCAGGCTTCTCAATAACAATATAGCATAGAACTGCGTAGCAAACACACAGCCCCGTCAGTCTTCTAGGGAGTGGTGTATCTGCATGCCCTAGCCAATCCAAGCACAGCTGTTATGCTGTTTAGTATTATAAGCAGCACAAGAGCAGTGCTTGGGTTGGCTGTTGAGCCTGGGTTTATTTCTCGCTGCCAGCACACACAGGTAACATTCCAGCAGGGCGACTCTACGAGGCGGAAGGATTTAACCTCAGGACTCGGAATCTAACTGGATGTTGAATTGCACATTTTATTACAGTAAGTAGACACAATACTTCCAGTATTCATCTTTTTACCCCACCACTTTCAAAGTGAGAAGCCGACACTGGTTACAATGTATATATTGGCTATGTTCATTTGAATGACCTTACTTGGAATTACTAATATTGAAACACAACACACATGGCGTTTTTCAGGCTCTGTTTAAAGGTTGGTTGAATGGATGACTATACCCTATGATTACATTAGTTTCTTTTTAACTTAGAAAAGTTACCTTGTGTAAAAAGTGTTCAGATCAATATTGGTACGCCATTTTGCCCAACAAATTGCTGAGCATAAATAAAATGGGTGCATAGGCACTAGAATGGTGTAAGTAGTACCACAGTGCTGTCCCATTCTACAATCATGTTTAATATAAAAGTATTATCTTAAGATGGGTTTAGAATGAATACAGCTGCATTCCAATACTATAGTTTATAAAAGTACGTTGTCCAGAAAAATTATTTATTCATTATTTGCTAAGTGCTTACGTGTGAGTGCTATCCCCAGGGAGTATTACAATGCAAAAGCAAAGCAAAATAAATAAAAACGTATTTAAATGCAGTTAGAAAAGGTCTATTGTCGTCATTTGAGAACTGAAACATTGCTATGGAATGCTAAACATCTGTGGTGTGTAAAGGCAATTGAAAAGGTTTTGTAGGCAATAGGTAAGAGCATTTGAAATGGGAGAGGGTATGCACAGAATGAGGAATTCCCTGTAGATTTCACAATGAAACACTTGTCTCACATCCCGGTTTAACCATGACCCAATCCACAATGGCAATATTTTCTATCCCTCTCAAATTTCCCTTCATACTGATTCCTCTGTCAATCACTTTAGTTTGGATACGTGTCTCATTATCCTCATGAATGGTGACCCCCCTTGGACGAATTGGATGGTGATGCTGTGAGAGAGAAGGAAGGTTCAATAGCCAATGAGAAAGATGTGTTGGACTATAGTGACGGTGGGGTTCCTTTTGAAGAGTGGAATAAGCAACTGGCTAGTGATGCTGTTCTAGCTGAAGTGTTTCTTCTAGTTAGGAATGGTGACAGAAGGGAAATATCTGTGCCCTTGAGAAATAATATAGTACATTTGTTAA
Organism: Lissotriton vulgaris; assembly: GCF_964263255.1. Classification (NCBI taxonomy): domain Eukaryota; kingdom Metazoa; phylum Chordata; class Amphibia; order Caudata; family Salamandridae; genus Lissotriton; species Lissotriton vulgaris. The sequence continues at coordinate 1,538,546,743 of NC_141694.1, forward strand.
AATTAAAATAATTATTTTCCCTGCCAAAATACAGACATCTGGCTAAGAATTTCATCAGTCACAGATTTGTTTAATTATTTGGAACAGATTAGTAAGAAGCAAATGCTACATCTAATCAGTAAAGTCACAAAAACAAGACTTTTTCAGCTTACACCTGTTTGCTGGTTGTTGGCTTTGCATTTTTAACTCACTGATTATACACTGGATATGTCTAGACCGTGCCCCAACTTCGAACATCGAATTTAAGATTCAGAACTAATATCTCAGTGTTTACTGACACAGAAGGGCAACATGCCCGGCTTGAATGTGTCATTGATAATTCATAATGCACTTGTCTCAGAACTGGCAAATGTCACCCCCGGGTAGTCACACATTTTAGGAGGAAGCATTTTATCATATTAGGTACAAAATTATGTACATCTTTTCGAAAGGTTGGGTGACTCACACGTCGCTTTGATTTCATGGTTAAAATTCCGTTTTCTCTTGCCGTGGCTGCAAGTGATCAAGCCGTATGGGAAGCAATGGGAGAAACAACGTCGGATAAAAACCTGTGCAGAGCAAATCATTTTCAATAGGACCTATTCCACCCTGCTTCATATTTATTCACATTAAAATGGGCAGGAAAACAAGTACATTTATGCTCCATGTTGAGAAGCAACTTTAACTGCTCGGAGAGTATTGCTAGCCTGCTACTTTCTCCTGAAGTTACAAGCGTGGAGGTCAAACATGCTCTGACAGTGTGAGCTTGTATAGCCCAGGAGGCAGGTGTGCAGTAATCATTAGCACAGCACCTGGAGCCAGTGGCGATTGGGGCCACTGCAGCCATTTTATAGCTATTTTTCATCAATGGCGTAGCTAGATGTACTGCCACTTGTTCGGGGTGGGTAGGAAGGGGTTGGACAGACGAATTTTTCTTTGTTGCAGATTTATATAGTGCGAACTCGACCCGAAGGTATTGGAGCACTTTACATGAGCACCAGTTACGTTACACAAGGATCATTCAATTATTTTTTTGGTGGGCACGGGGAGATTAAGGGGCATATCAGCGAGGAACAGCGATCAATAACACAAAGCGTGCTTAGCGCTTTGTTATTCATCGCCGTCTATCTCTGGAATTTACCGCCCTGGTAGCGAGTTATCAACAATGCGTTCCTCCAGGGCGATAAAAATTCCAGAGATAGGAAATCGCCGTTTTGCAGGGAACATCACTGGTTTTCCAACAATGTGCCCTGCAAAACGGTGATAACCTTGCTGATATGACCCTGTGGTCGTAGCAGCATAATCCACCCCCTATGTTAGGGATGGGTAAGACAGGATTTTAGCAGACGTTAGTTTTGGGAGAAAACTGCTGTTTTCTCCAAAAACTAACGTCTGCTAAAATGCTGGGGCAGCCTTGTAAATATCGCAATGTGCACATCAGCGATATTTGCAAGGCTGTACTTCCCAGTGATGCCCACTTTGCCTCTCATTAGAGATTCAAAGGGAGACATTGGGAAAAAAGGGTGCTAACATGCGATTATGCATGTTAGCACCCTCTTGTAAATAGGGCGATAGTTTTATCTCCACTTTTTTGGCTTTTAAAGCTCAGCCTCTTTTATTGGCCAGGGTCATCTGACCTATGACGTCTGGTGGTGGGTGGGTGTTTAGTGTGGATACATGAAACTGAGACACTAGACTCTGTCTTACGTTACTACAATACTGTTGTGTAAAATTTCAGGCATCCTTGTTTTTTTATTGTCCCTGGCCTTTCCGCCTCCTTCCTCCTGGCCTCATGAATGAGCTCTCCTGCGTTGTCACTGTGCATATACGGATCACAAGGCTGCAGCGCCTTTACTTTCAGTTCAGCCCTGCTACACCTTTTCCCAAAATCAGACCCCTCCCTGGCTTCATTGTTTTATGGGCTGGGTGGGGCAGGGCTCACCCCCGATGTCACAACCGAACAGGTCAGCCTGCGCCTGCCTACTTCCCGGCACTCTTTTTTCTCCGCTTTTTTTGTTATATGGAGTGTACCCGACCAAGTGCATAGGAGCCCTTTAACATGAACACCAAATTACATTGGACAAGAACAAGGCAAGATCATTTTTTTCCTTTTAGGCACTAGGAGATTAAAGTGATTTGCAGAGAATCACATGATAGTGAACAGACGTCGGGACTCCAAACTGTCTCCCCAGTTTCACAATCGTTATACCTGACTATTAAACTGCATCTCCTCACATCAGGCACCCGTTAGCGGGTGTGCCAGAACTTGAAGCAGTCGCAAAATATACGCAGGGGCTGATTTTCTCTACTTATGGCTAAAATCTGGGAGTTCCTTTTTTTATAAAATGAACACTATTAAACCAATATTTATAGGTCTGCAGGGCAACTTGGAATTTGCAAAGTAAAGTGTCATCAATTTAAAGAAATACGTCCTCGAATACGAGTCTTGGCTTTGGCTCAACATACTTTGATTCTAGGCAAATCATTTAGGCCCACATGCATCAAGCATTTTTGTAGTCGCAAACGGTGCGATTACTTAAAATCGGCCGTTTGCGAATGCAAAAGTGCTTTTTGGGATGCATGAAGCAATTTTAGAATTCATAACATTGTTGCGAGTTCTAAAATTGCGGGTGCTTTTAAGAAGTCGCAGATGTGCGATTTCTTAAAAGCAATGCATCATTACTTTCACAAGTGCAAAGTCGCAATTAGGGTGCCAAATTTACCGAGTGGTTGAATCACTCGGTAAATTTGGAAAAAGTGTTTAAAATGCTGCAAATGTTTTTTTTTCTACATTCATGTTTCACACACACATGTCCTTAGGACATGTGTGTGTGAAACATGATGCGAAAAATACATTTCAGGGGTGCATGGGGGGGTCCTTTGGACCCCCCCCTGCACCCATGAAATTTTCAAAGTGCCACTCGCAATTTGCTGATGCCTTCCCATTGACTCCTATGGGCCTTTTGGCCCATAGGAATCAATAGGAATTGCGAAAATGCACTTAAGAATTCGGTATTCATTTGGGATTCGGTAAAAATTGCGATTTTTACCGAATCCCAAATGGATACCGAAAACAATGATGCATAGCATTTTGCAATTCTTAATTTGCGATTCCTTATTTTTCGCAAATTAGGAAGTGCAAAATGTAACAATGATGCATGTGGGCCAGTATCTCTGTGTGCCTAAAACAAACAAAAAATAATCGTGTTCTTGTGTACTCTAACTGGTGCTCATATAAAGCATTCCAATACCTTTGGGTTCGAGTTCGAGATATATAAGACTGCAAAAAAATTATTCATACTTAAATCCCGAAGTTGAAATTCCAATCTCTGGATAGTATCAGGGGCGCAACGCAGGCCCCTCTGACTCATGTCTCTCAAAGGTTGGGGGTGAATCTACCCCTTTTTGGGCCCCATGCAGCGCAAGGTCAATGAATATCTGACACAGGCCCCTCCATGCATTCTACAGGGCTCTATCATTAACCATCCTGGTTTGCACTCGAGGAATAGGATAGCCCTATATTATTTTCTAATAGCTTTTTTTAGTTCTCATCCTACGCAACGCGCATACATTGCATAGGAGGGACCTAATGCCATCGGCAGAGCTTTTTAAGCAAAGAAATGCACGCGTTGCATTGCTTGCAATGCAATGCGTGCACATCTTGGCGATTTCCTTTCGGGAGCGCGCAGCACCATATGGTGGTGCCATATGGTCGCACGTTCCTGAAAGGAAATTGCCCATGCCGTCTACCCCTGCTCCCACTTTCACTGCTGCGCGGCGTTACTGCCGTGCGGCCAATGCTTGTTTGTAAGGGGCAAGGGCGCACTTGGGATGGAGTGCCCCGGCACCTTTGGCACAGTGGCTGCTAGTAAATGGGACAAGTCACTAATCCTGTCTGGTCCAAGTTCTAAAAGGGAATGTGGAAATCCAATGACAAGTCAGGCTCTCCTGTGAAAGTGCTTGTTATTTTTGTCAGAACCCTGGTGGCCTACCATCCCACTCTTGAAATGTCTTCCTGCTACAGGTGACCTCGTACCACTGCACTGATATCTAGAGCTCATGCACGTATCTATGTATGTATGTAAGAGGTTTGTGTGTTACACACACTGTGCATGTCTGAGAGAACCAGAGAGAACAAGGCCAGTGTATTACAGTTTGGAAGCCCCTGGACTCCTCGTGTAAACAAGATGTTGGTGAGCTTACTTTCCCATGCAGTACAACTGTATTACTGACCCTACTGAGACTGGAGGGAGACAATGAAGTAACGAAAGAGGGGACAAGTTCCCCTTAAAAATTCAATAAGGTCCTTTTGCTGCAAAGTGCTGTTGATTAGCATCCATGAATCATGCCATTTGGTGCATGGTATGGGTGAAAGGTGGGGCTATAGTTCCTGTTGTGAAAGTCTGAAGAGTACTTCTGAAAGGAATGAGCATTTTGTCTCTCTTTCGGTACATTGTCAGGTGTGGCGGTGATATCCAAGTGCAGAATGGGAGAAGCTAAGCTAAGCTCATAAAAATAAGAGAAACGAAGGTGGGTAAGACAAGAAGAATGGGCCCATGATGCTAGAAAGAGGGAGCTTGAAGGCAGGAAAAGAAGGGAGAATTAGAAACAGACAGGATTGCTTTAGAGAACGAGAAACTCAGGATGGCAGCAGAGACAGTTATATTTGGGGAAAGTGATTCCCCTTCCATCTCTCCAGGAGCTCTGCCGAGGTTCCAAAAGAGTTTAGTCATATGTATGCAGCAAGACAAGATGCTTTATAATGGTTTGAGGGATTCGAGACTGCTTGTCTACGGTGGGACAGGTTTAATTTCAAGGATTCCTGTTGCTAAAAATTTTTTGTAAGGGTAAATGAAAAAATCTCTAATCAGAAGGACTAGACTGGAGGCTGTTTAGTACCCTCAATAGTTTGCAGATAGCAAGTGAGCTGATGGTGTACCATGGAGTATTGCATGAGTGTAATGAGTGGGCGAGAGGAAGGGAGGACAAGGATTTTCATTCCCTTAACCTGTTGATGGTGAGAGGGGGATTTATGGAGGAGTGCTCTATACCACTTAGTCAATACTTGTCAGAGAGAGATCCGAAGAAACTTGCTCTGTTGGCAGACAAGTAGTTTGTCAATAGGGCTAATAAAAGGCTGGGGCAGCATGAGTCTATGCCAAAGGGGAGAACTATATAAGATCAGTACCAGTGCAATTCTCAAGGTTTTAAAGAGGGGCAGAAACAGAAAAGGAATTGGGTTCCAAGTTAGGGGCAATGGAAGGAAAAGGGTGAACAGGAAGGTTCTTCTAGGTCCAAAGTATTTAGTGGTTTTAAGTAGCATAATGAGGGACATTAAAATGAGAGACTGTTAGTTTGAAGGACCTGCACTAGCAGCAGCAATCTTAGCTAGTATGTTGAGTATGTGGGAAGGGACCCAAGAGGGCCCTATTGCACATCACCTAGTTGCTATGGACATTTGGGAGAGGGAGCCAGATGACTCAAAGCAAATTTACCAAAAAACGATGTTGTGTTAGAAACTAGAATCAATTGGAGGAATCCCTGTAGTTGAGAGAGACGGTCTCAAAACCAATCAGCATCTCCCTGGTGCCAATGCCATGAGCTCAGTAGCCAGTGGAGAGGGATTGTGTATCCATTATCCAAGTTGAGGTGAAAATCAATTGCAACTCTGCCATTGTTGATGCAGAGGCGAGAGAAAAGCAAGGTGCTAGATATCTCTTGGGCAATGATTTGAATACCTCTGGTTTCATACCAGGACCAGAAGCCTATATTGCTTAGACCACATCAAATGAGTTGACCAGAGCATATACTTTAGGTCAGTCACAAGGTGGGGCTAGGACCATTGCTGCTTTGCTGAGACTTGAACAAGATAGTCAGCAGATCAGGACAGGTTCTGAGAAGGCACTGGCCTTGGCATGCACTGTCCCTGCTCCATATGGAGAGAATTGCGATACCACAAGTGGACCAGGAGTTGGAGTCTGAGTCACTGCCAGAATGCAGGGCTGTTAGTTGCTGTAGGTCATACCTAGGAGGAATTTTGCAAGGTACAATTTTAGCTCTCCAAGCTTGTGGCATTTCAGAAGGAAGCCTAGGAGCAGGTTAGCAATAGAACGGCTGGAAGGGACTATGTTGGCTAGGAGAATGACCTACTAATTAGTGAGTTGGCGCATCCTGAGCCATATGCTAGCAATATATATAAAGTCCCACTATTTGACAGAAAACTTTAATTGACACTGGCCCATGTATGACCATAGCAGTACACTTGAGCATTAGAAAGAAACAGGATAGGCTGGATGCTCTGTTCTATGGCCCAGGGATGTGCAGAGACATAGAGAGAATCTATAGGACTTGATGATAAGTCTGGAAGCAAATTCAAGGCCAGGTTAGTGACTCTGTCAGTTGTATTTTTAAGTAAGTTGGAATAAACTTTGTTGTTCCATTCGACCCACCATCAGCATCAGGCAAAACATATATTTTGGTTGTGGTGGACCATGCCACCAGGTACCCCAAAGCAGTACATTTGAGGAGCAGAAAGGCATGGGTGTTAGTTAGAGCTCACCTATTGATCTTTTCTAGGGTTGGATTTCCAAACCCTGTGATTTCCAACTGGGGAACACATTTTATCTCCTCTTACATGAGGGAAATGTTGGACCACAGTGGTGTCATATCTCCGCGGTGTTGCCTCCACAAACCAGTGAACTGATAGAGAGAGTTAACAAGGGCATGACAGGAAATCTACCACAGAATCTCATGAGGAAATGGGATCTTCTTCTGCCTTGCCACTTATACACATAGGGGGAGCTTCTATAGACAGGGATGGGGTTCAACCCAGGATGGGGACACCCAGTACAGGGATCACTCATGTTGATTACTGAATGATGGGAAGGAACTCCTGAGACCCCTCAGAAGGATGTGTTGGAGTATGTGATTGACAAGAGGAAGGCACTACATGAGTAAGGCAAAGTAAAACTTTCAGGCTTGCCAAGAGCTGATGAGGGAACAGTATGATCAGACAACAACACTAAATGGGAATGAGGAATCTCAGGAAGTGTTGGTGCTAAAACCCATTTGGCATAGAGCGTTGTAGGATAAGTACTGTGGGCCTTACAAGATAGTGCAGTAAGTGTCTGAAGTGAACTACTTTGTGGACACAGGTGCCACATGGTGTTCTACATGAACCGTCTGCAGCCTCACCTCCTTAGAGATTATAAAGTGAACATATTGGCTGTGGAAGAAGAAGGTGAGGAAGACAATGCATCTCTTCTGGACGGTAAAGTGGCATAACAGATGGTTCCGTGGAAGGGGTACAGATTGCCCCAGAGTTGATGCCTTAGAAACAGAAAGAATGCAGAGTGTTTAGGGATGAATCTCACATATGTTCTGTTGGAAATTCGGTTACTGGTTGAAGGTGACCAGGGCCGGACTGGCATTTGCGGGCACTGGGCATTTCCCCGGTGGGCTGAAGGGGTGGGGGCCGGTTTTGTGGCCGCAGGGGGCCGCTTTTCTTGCAGAGTGCCGATTTTGTAGCAGCGCTGCAAAATCGGCCCTCTGTAAGAAAAGCGGTAGCAGTGCTTTGCGGGTAACAACCCCCTCCCCTCCCATTACCAGGGCCGGTGGAGAAGCAACCTGCCAGGGCTGGATGCTAGTCTCAGTCCTGCCCTGAAGGTGGCTAAACCCTACTCAAGCAGCAACCACAATCCTCATCAGGGTGAAGCCAAAGCAAACCCCAAATTAATTGGTGCTTAACTCTCTGGTAGCATGACACAAAGGCAGTCAAGCTTAACTCAGAGGAAATGTGTAAAGTATTTATTCAGCACTTCAAACAGTAATAAAGTGAAAACACAGCACAAGAAAAATCCCACATCAATTTAGAATAACAGAGTAACATGTAATACATTATTTGAACCCAACACAATATAAATCTAAACAGTTGAACCAGCGATATGCAATTTTAAAGATTTCCCTTACGTAGAGCACCTAAAAACACAAAGTGCCAATCATGGTTATCTGGTTGTGTAAGACCAGGTGAAACTCACAAGCTCAGGCCGCCTGCAATGGAGCATGGGTTGGATCTAAATCACCCTCCTATACCTGGGTATGGGGCACTATCTTATACAAAAAGAGATAGGTATGGAGGAATTAATGTATAATTTTAATTTTAGACTAGGGAACATTCAATTACCCTATTGACGGTCTTATGTTCCTTCACAAATGTATTGACTAATACATTTAAGACACACATATACAGTGGGACCGGTCTCTGAACAAAACCTAATGACAATATAAGGATATACAAAATTACATGTAAAAGAATACATATAAAGAAAAAAAAATATATATATATACAACAAAACAATAAACTCAACTTTACGTTGCCAATACCCAAATATATATATATATATATATATATATATATATATATATATATTCACTGAAAAAACCATAGGTTATAGACCATATATAGTTAGGAATTACCATTTACAAAACCTTGAAAATTCACTGAAAAAACCATGGGTTATAGACCATATATAGTTAGGAGCCGAGCTGTCTTGCAGCCATCATGGCGTCGAGCTCAGTTCCTCTCACTAGTTTCATATTTCTCATGAGGTGTTGTTCCTAATGTTTCTATTTTAGCGAGGTCAAAAAGAGATCCCATTAGTGGCCTACTGATTTTGCTTGATTCCTTTTGTTTTTTCTAACGATTTTTCACTATCTGCAAAGACTAAACAGAGTATTGCGACTCTGTGCTTGTTTGTAAATAGAGAATAAACCAAAGAGAACCAATTCCAAAACAGTAAATGCTTGGATAACAATCAATCAAATGGAGAGGGAAGCAGGCACGACGGATTACAACAGGGGCAAAGGCCTGCGTTACCTACCCTTCACTATCTGCAAAGAGAGAATATTCCTAACAGAAAAGAGGGGGGGGGCAGCGTTCAAAGCACATCAGCGTGCATAAACACAAAAATGTTTTTACCTACCACGTACTTGACATTTTAAAGCTGTTGATATTTGCTATTAAAAAACCATTGAAATTCACTGAAAAAACCATAGGTTATAGACCATATATAGTTAGGAATTAGCATTTACAAAACCTTGAAAATTCACTGAAAAAAACATGGGTTATAGACCATATATAGTTAGGAATTAGCATTTACAAAACCTTATTTTACTCACACAAAACCATTGAAATTCCATATATAGTTAGTTGCACTAACTATATATCGAGCACCCGCAATCCACTGCTGATGATGTCACATATTACATCATTCATGACATGGTCAGTGACATCACTGATGACATCACTGATGTTAGAAAATGGTCGACCGTAGCTTAAGGTATCTGCCGAATGTAAGGTGTGGTATTTTGTCCCATAAAATAAGACTAATTGAGAAACAAATACACGAAGAGGGAACTCGAATTTAGAGACAAACAAAATGAAACATTTTTTGGCATCATAAGAAGGGGAGGATATGTTACACAGAAAAATAATGCGAAAGGGATAGCCAAGATCTGTTGTATCACGTATTCCTGCAGCTAGTCTGATACATGGTAAGTAGAAGCTTTTTCGTGTTTGCGCGCACTGACATCCTCTGAATGCTGTATCCCCCCCCTTTCTTTTCTCCTCTGTAGGTTACATCGGAGTTCCGACTGAAGAATATAATGGACATGGACCGCACCGTGCTCCATGTAAGGAAAGACATAGACAAGCGCTGTGAGATATTGCATGGAGTGTAGACCATCACTGGGAACGTGAAAAATTGTATGGTGTGACTGTGCGTACATGCCCTGATTGTATGGTATGAATGTGTATGTATTCCATATGCCCGACCGATAAACGTTCTGTTTGCGCAACTGCCGCGTTAGAAAACAACATGGTGACGCGTCGCGTAACCCCAACGTATCGCGTTGTCGCGTAATGCGTCATATGACGCGCCGCATTAGCACACCCGGAAGTGCTCCGGTGCGCAAGGCGCGAAGCGCAGCTTCCCGGAAGCGATCCGGGGCGCGGCGCCGAGGACGTAACGTAAGCATAACAGGTCATGTGACTTGTTAATAAAACTTTTCATTGGTTCATTTCACTTTTGGGTTCCTAATGATGTAAGGCTGGGTCATGTGACCTAAAAATAACACTTTTCATTGGTTTAGAACTATTTTTTGTCCCAAATGATGAAAACCCCTCCTTGTTTCCTCACTCTGACTTTCATCTTTGTGAGAGGAAGACCTTTTTTCATCACTTAGCAATAGCAAGTGTTGTAGCTTCAGCTGGTGCATCCCACCACCACCACCACCTCCTAGGAAGAGAGTACCACCTCCTCAGGTGGTGGTTAAGCAAGAGGTGCCCCCCCACACCTTCTTGTTGCCTGATTCGGCCAGCTCAATCGATTGAGCATGAGACTCTGTTGTGATCTGAAGAACCGCTGCCTGCGGTGCCTCCCTGAGCCGCTTGACGGAGGCCCCCGAGGGGCGGTCTGGTGGAGCGGACTGGGAGGGGGCGCTTGGCTCCTGCCCCCTCCCCAAGTCTCGCTCGGCCAGCTGAGTTGCGACCACTCTTGTGGCCTACGACATGGAGAGGCCGGGGCGTTGACTAGGCGGGGCCTCCGGCCGCAACCACAGCGCCAACGATTGCTGCTGACGGAGGGGAGCCTTGCCGGTGAGAGCCACTGATCTGAAGAACCGCTGCCTGCGGTGCCTCCCTGAACCGCTTGACGGAGGCCCCCGAGGGGCGGTGCGGTGGCGCGGACTGGGAGGGGGCGCTTAGCTCCTGCCCCCTCCACAAGTCTCGCTCAGCCAGCTGAGTTGCGCCCACTCTTGCGGCCTATGACATGGAGAGACCGGGGCGTTGACTAGGCGGGGCCTCCGGCCGCAACCACAGCGCCAACGATCGCTGCTGACGGAGGGGAGCCTTGCCGGTGAGAACCACTGATCTGAAGAACCGCTGCCTGCGGTGCCTCCCTGAACAGCTTGACGGAGGCCACCGAGGGGCGGTGTGGTGGCGCGGACTGGGAAGGGGCGCTTGGCTCCTGCCCCCTCCCCAAGTCTTGTTGCCCTGGTGTGGCCTAAGATCGCCCCCGACATAGGCGGCCGGCTCCCGGGGTCCGGTGGAACTTTTTGCCTTTTGGTGACTCTTCCATTCTGGACCTTGTCCCACAATCCGTTTGACCTGAAGACACGTCCTGCGGTGCCCTCGCAATGCGGCCTGGTCCCTGAATGTGTGCAGGGGGACGGTATTCCTCGCTCGGCCAGCTGAGTTGCGCCCACTCTTGCGGCCTACGACATGGAGAGGCCGGGGCGTTGACTAGGCGGGGCCTCCGGCCGCAACCACAGCGCCAACGATCGCTGCTAACGGAGGGGAGCCTTGCCGGTGAGAGCCACTGATCTGAAGAACCGCTGCCTGCAGTGCCTCCCTGAACAGCTTGACGGAGGCCCACAAGGGGCGGTGTGGTAGCGCAGACTGGGAGGGGGCGCTTGGCTCCTGCCCCCTCCTCAAGTCTTGTTGCCCTGGTGTGGCCTGAGATCACCCCCGACATAGGTGGCCGGCTCCCGGGGTCCGGCGGAACTTTTTGCCTTTTGGTGACTCTTCCATTCTGGACCTTGTCCCACAATCCGTTTGATCTGAAGACACGTCCTGCGGCCTGGTCCCTGAATGTGTGCAGGGGGACGGTATTGATTGGATCAAGATGGCGGCTTCACACAAAGCTGACTCAAGTGTTGCTGCTGATGCTATGCAGACAAAAACTGGTTTTCAGTTTGTACATTCTTCAGGATTTTTCCATCCAAGGCTTGTTGAGAGTTTGTAGAACGATGGCTTCAGATTTTCAACATACTACTCTTCAACATTCTTCATAAATGTAACAATGTGAGACTCACTAGGAGAACAGCCGTTTATCTTTCCTTTCAAAATGCTGCCAACAATATTTTCTGAATGGAAGACACCATCTTGTAGCATAAAGGGCTGCGTCAAGGGTGGTATTGCCCAGAATATCTTGTTTTCTAGTGCTCGTAATGACGAAGCCAGAACTGCCGAAAGGGATTCTGGTCCTGCCGCTACTTATTGGAGACATTGAACTATACTCTGGACCTGCCTGGCCTCGACCAAAATGGCGCCAGTATGGGAGCGACTTGCAACTCCTTATGACGTTCTAGTTACTTAGCCTTGACGTTATGGGGGATGTATGTGGTCTTTGTGCACATGGCGGGCGGGGAAGGGTACTGACTGGGAATACGGACAACCCTATTGATGTCGATTTTTCATTATTGATTATTGTATTAATAAAGCTTCGAAGTAATGTTACCCATGATACTCTCCCATGGTGTGCATATGGACGATTTTATTGTAACTGATCCTGTTATACTTTCAATTAAAAAATCAACCTTCACTGATCTTGCAACCGTTTGTCACGTTTAGTTTTTTCAATTAAATGGCTCGCTTGTTACATACTCCTATACCCCTGGCTTTTGAAAGACACCATCTTGTAGAATAAAGGGCTGCGTCAAGGGCGGTATTGCCCAGAATGTCTTGTTTTCTAGTGCTCGTAATGACGAAGCCAGAACTGCCGAAAGGGATTCTGGTCCTGCCGCTACTTATTGGAGACATTGAACTATACTCTGAACCTGCCTGGCCTCGACCAAAATGGCGCCAGTATGGGAGCGACTTGCAACTCCTTATGACGTTCTAGTTACTTAGCCTTGACGTTATGGGGGATGTATGCTGTCTTTGTGCACATGGCAGGCGGGGAAGGGTACTGACTGGGAATACGTACAACCCTATTGATGTCGATTTTTCATTATTGATTATTGTATTAATAAAGCTTCGAAATAATGTTACCCATGATACTCGCCCATGGTGTGCGTATGGCCGATTTTATTATAACTGATCCTGTTATACTTTCAATTATAAAATCAACCTTCACTGATCCTGCAACCGTTTGTCACGTTTAGTTTTGTCAATTAAATGGCTCGCTTGTTACATACTCCTATACCCCTGGCTTTTGACCCTTTCCTACGCGCGGTCTGTACTACCGCCCTCGGGCGATCTATGTAATGAACAGACTCCCATTGCCGAAACACAAGGGAATGCTTCTCAGAGAGATAAGTCAAGTACGTGGTAGATAAAAACATTTTCGTGTTTATGCACGCTGATGTGCTTTGAACGATGCCCCCCCCCTCCTCATCATTTAGATTACCACCGCCCATTGCACAAAAGCGTACCGGGCGCTCCCCACGCAAAAAAAAAGATTCTTTTTTTTTGCCCCGCGGGGCCCTTTTAAAGCCTCCACATCAAACCTAGGGGGTCAGGGAGGATCTACTATGCCCCCTTACAGTCATTTCCCCCTTCGTTTTGGCCTCCTCTTGTCTCTCGATCCTACCGAGAGACAAGATGGCGGCCGCTCCGGACTGTTTAGAATGTTGACAGACACCGGAGAGCCAATCAGCTTCTCTTCGCGAAGTTCCGTTACGCGTCAAGTACGCGAACGGGAGCGCTACCCGGAGCGCTGTCACAGATATATATATTTTTTTGAACGTTAATTTATCAAAATCCACTGGAGCACATATATTGAGACCTAGCAAAGGCACATCGGGCTAACAGTCCCTACAATTTTGCCAAGTTTCATGCAAATCCATTCAGCCGTTCGAGCTAAAAGTGAGGCCAACCGCCCTATGGAAATGAACATGGGAAAAATGCGTTTTGGGACCCCCCTTTTTTCTCGGCACCCCCTTGACGAATCCCCCCCGAATTTTCAGGGGCTGCTCAGAAAGAAAATGTGCTATTTTCCTGAAAATTTCAGCCAATTCCGTCCACAAACACCAAAGTTATTAGACATAGAATTTTCAAAAATCCCATAGAGAAAAAATCCTAACTATATATACCTACTGGCAATATATATATATAAATATATATATATATAAAATATATATATATATATATATATATATATATATATATATATATATATATATATATATATATATATATATATATATATATATATATATATATATATATATATATATATATATATATATATATATATATATATATATATATATATATATATATATATATATCTTTGTATGTATGTTTTTACATGTAATTTTGTATTTCCTTATATTGTCAATATGTTTAGTTCAGAGACCGGTCCCACTGTATATGTGTGTCTTAAATTTATTAGACAATATATTTGTGAAGGGACATAAGACTGTAGATAGGGTAATTGGATGTTCTCTAGTCTAAAATAAAAATTATACATTAATTCCTCTGTACCTGTCTCTTTTCGTATATATGATATTCTCCTTCATCACGGCAAATACCTGGAACGAGCTCCCGATCAAAATCAGATACTCTCCCACTCTGCACACCTTCAGCAAGAGCCTCAGGAGCTGGCTCTTCAGCTGACTCAGAGCTGCACCCCACCCAGCACCTTGCGGCCCTCACAGGTGAGTAGTGCGCTTCACAGTTCCCTGATTGATTGATTGATTGTCTCCTGGTTAAGGTGTGTCCATCTTTGTTACATTCTTTCCTGTTATATAGATTTCGTCCACTGTTATTCTTTTTCATAGTCTGAATTTTATTTTCATTATTTTGTAATCTTTGAAAATGTCCACATATATTTTCCTCTTTTGTGTCTCAATTAATCATAGATACTGTAGTTGTTTCTGCTCCTTTTTCCTCCAAGCTTTTGTAGGCATTCTGCCTGTAGTTATGCAGATATTTTTCTGTAAAAAGAAAAAAAGTTTATTTGAATTTTTATTCTTGCCAATGTACCAACTACTTTACTACTGGCTCACACATAATACAAAAACAGTTTTTTATGTTATGTTACAGTTTAACATCTACAGATGAATCTAGCTACATAACTACAAGCAAGCACTTACTTCAATCTACCAAACTCAACCAAAAAATTAAACGTAATTTATTAGGTAACTTTTAATATTATAGCATCCTCTCCTACAACACAGCTGCACCATATTTCAGTTCTCACTTATACACAGTAAAATACCACTTTATCCCTTTTGTAGTACATTTTAAAATAAACATCAACCAAAGCGTAAAAGTACATACAGTGTCTCAAGTACAGTATATCCGAATACAAAACATAAGAGCTATTTATGTGCCTCTCTACCACTGTGTCACTGGTAGATTTAGTATTTCAGTACTTTTAAACTTAGATGTGTCAGATTTATATTTTGAGAAACACTGCACATCTACACATTAATCACAACATATAGCTCTCTAATTCTTACAAGTACATGCAAACAGTGTGTGACAGGTTAGATATATAATTCATCAGATGGTTCTAAAAGAGTAAATATTCCTTACTAAAACTTGTCAATATATGTGTTTGTGGTTGAGTACAACAATACTCCCTGGATGATTAGATGAGTGCATAGATAGTGCCTAGGTGATTTCCTCAGAATATAGGTAGTGCCTGCATGATTTCCAAAATATGTAGGAACTACATCAGTGGTCCCATATCTGCATAGTTAACGCCTGTGTATTCGTATGACTATATTGCTGCTATCTGGATGATTGAATAAATACATGGGTGTTGCCAGCGTAGTTCAATGAGTACATAATTAATGGATGCATGATCGGAAGACTGCATGTGTAGTGCCAGGGTTACTGAGTAAGTCTAGCTATCAGACTTGATATATAATTGCATAAATGGCTCTCTAAGACATTACATTGCTCTGTGACTCAGCATGCAGATGCATTAGTAAGTTTCTAAAACTGAAAACAATTCTCACATTTTTCAAGGCACAAAAAGTTTTCTTAATACCATACTTACATCATTTCGCAAATATTTCTTGTGTCTTTAAAACATGTATTCAGCATTTCTCAAAGGAAAATTACATGCCAAGTGAAGATAGCACAAGAACTCTCAAGAGACATTCTGCACTATTAAACCTCCTTCGTTTTAAACATAACTTTTTATAGATATACACAACCTTCACCATATACATGCAATTTTCAACAGCCTTTAAGAACACCGATCACCATGTAAACGTATGCGATTTCATAATAGATGTACACCTTCAATTCCCAAAATATATAGTTCTCTGCATCTGTAAGTGAACTCAAAAGTCTATCGTACATATAACTATCTGTAAGCACAAAAACCATATCTCATAATCTAAGTATACACAAACCGGTCATATACGTTAAAAAACACATTGACAAACACTTCCTAATACATACCTAACAATGATTACTACTTTATAATTCATATACAGACACAGCACATGTTCTTATCATTTATTTCTGACTACACTACTCAATCAATCAATCAATCAATCAAAGTACTTGTAAAGCGCGCTACTTACCCGTGAGGGTCTCAAGGCGCTGAGCGGAGGGGGTGCTGCTACTGCTCGAAGAGCCAGGTCTTGAGGAGTCTTCTGAAGGCGAGCAGGTCCTGGGTCTGCTGTAGGTGGGTAGGGAGGGTGTTCCAGGTCTTGGTGGTGAGGTAGGAGAAGGATATTCCGCCGGAGGTTGTTTGTTGGATGCGGGGGACAGCAGCGAGGGCGAAGCTGGCGGAGCGGAGCTGGCGGGTGGGGGTGTAGAAGCTGAGTCTGTTGTTAAGGTAGGATGGTCCGGTGTTGTGGAGTGCTTTGTGTGCATGGGTGAGGAGCTTGAAGGTGATCCTCTTGTTGACGGGGAGCCAGTGTAGGTCTCTCAGGTGGGGGGTGATGTGGCTGCGGTGGGGGACGTTGACGATCAGCCGGGCAGAGGCGTTTTGGATGCGTTGTAGTCATCATAGGTGTTTGGCTGGGATTCCTGCGTAGAGTGCGTTGCCATAGTCCAGTGTGAGCTGACGAAGGCCTGTGTCACCGTTCTTCTTGTTTCGGTCGGGATCCACTTGTAGATCCTGCGGAGCATGCGGAGTGTGTTGTAGCAGGAGGAGGAGACGGCGCCGACCTGTTTAGACATGGAGAGGGAGGAGTCGAGGATGAATCACAGGTTGCGTGCATGGTCGGTGGGTGTCAGTGCTCTTCCCAGTGTTGTCGGCCACCAGGAATCGTCCCAGGCTGAGGGCGTGGGTCTGAGGATGAATACCTCTGTCTTGTCCGAGTTCAGCTTCAGACGGCTGTTCCTCATCCAGTGGGCGACGGCCTTCATTCCCTCATGGAGGTTGGTTTTGGCGGTGTGCGGCTCCTTGGTGAGGGAGAGGGTGAGCTGGGTGTCGTCGGCGTTGGAGTTGATGTTGAGGTCGTGCTGGCGGGCCACTTGTGCAAGGGGGGCCATGTAGATGTTGAACAGAGTCAGGCTGAGGGATGAGCCCTGGCAGATGATGTTGGTGGCCTCGGATCGGAAGGGCGGGAGGCGGACACTCTGGGTTCTGCTGGAGAGGAATGACATGGTCCAGTCAAGGGCCTTCTCTTGGATTCCGGCTTCTATGAGGCATGTCTTTTGAGTGCGATGGCAGACCATGTCGAAGGCTGCTGACAGGTCCAGGAGGATGAGGGCTGATGTTTCGCCGTTGTCTAGTTGGCGCCTGATGTCGTCTGTGGCGGCGATGAGGGCTGTCTCGGTGCTGTGGTTGCATCTGAATCCGGACTGGGACGGGTCTAAGATGTTGTTGTCTTCCAGGTGGCGGGTCAGTTGCATGTTGACGATTTTCTGGATGACCATCGCCGGGAACGGGAGCAGGGAGATGGGCCGGAAGTTCTTGATGCCTTGAGGTCGCCTTGGGCTTCTTGAGGAGTTTGATAATGTGACTAAAAATACCACAACTCCCAGAATGCAAATAATAGCGTTGTTTCTATTCTGCACATAATGCTTAGCCATTTAAAACATTGTAATATTTAAAGGCATTGCTCATTGTAATTTTCAATAGTACTAACATCTTAACCACATACCTGCTGCCAGATAAATTTAATCTGATATATTTTGTTCACTTCACTGTGATACTCTTTCTTTTTTTGTGATACTCTTTTTAATCTAACTCCCATATACATCTTAATTCCTAATGTACATTTATTTTTTAATAATTAAAAAGTTATATACATACCAGTGAATTGAATTGATGATTGTGACCAATGCAAACACAGATGGTATTTCTACTGCACTAATACAATTTTTGGCAATATAATTTCCAGCATTCAAGTATGCATGGCCACCTCATAGCACACCAAGTTCTACCCTCTTGGACTTCTGTCCCCCCTCCACCTGCTCTTCTACAATGCATGTCTATTCTTCACAGGTTGTTCGCCTGTTCAGGACCACTAGGAATTGATGTGGCCCTCTCTTACTTATGACCATTGCCCCATATATGCCTAGTTTACCATTCTTGCGCCAGGTTACAAGATGCTTCACCTCTTAATCATAGTCAGTTCTTTCATTCAGCCAGACGATTCCTTTATCATCACATGCCAATCCTGATATTTTCCTGATGTAATTTACAGCTACTATTAGCAGTACCTCTATAATGACTCCCGATTTTCTAGTGCACTGCTCCAATTGATAGTGCTGCTTCTTCCTGACTGTATATCTTCTCTTTCTGATGTCTGCATCACACATATGTTTTGGTCTAGACACTTTAGGCACTCACTACTTATCTGGGCAGATGTTTGAATCACTGATGTTCTAAATTATTATGCCAACTACTTTATTTATATTTTCCTTTTGCATTTTTCTCTTCCTTCTGTGTTTTCCCTTTCCTCTTCTTTTAATTTTCCATCCGGCATCGGGTTACAATTGCTGTAACCCTATTACTGTCTCAGGCATAATTCCTAATGTCCTGAAGATGATCCTAATGTCTCAAAAGGGATCAAAACATGGCTGACTAATTTAACTTGACTCAATTATTATAATCATTCATTTGAGTATGTGCATTGATACAAACAGGTTGTGACTTAACCATTGCATTCCATTTTGTCACCTTGATATGCCTGAGTTTGAAAGCTTCATCTGATTTCTCTTGTGTTTGTTTTCCCAATACTATGTTATTTACTTTGCATTAATAAATAGTAATGATTTTCCACTTGGACACCATATGCAGAGTTTATTGTATCTCTATGTATATTTAATTGTTTCAACTTGTCTCATAAGGGACCCTTGTTCCTTTAAAGAAAATTCCATCCCTGATCCCTTATTGCCCATGGGTTTCCCTTGTTTCACATAAATATACCTACGGAAATAGATGGCATTCGAAGATCCCTTACACAAGAAGAAAAAGCCCAAAGTCACAAGAGTAATCAGTGTCTATATTGTGGCAAAAAAGCCACTTTCAACTGGAATGTCCCACTTGCCCCAAGTCACCTGGACCACAGTCTTCCAAAAATACAAGCATGCAGGAAAGCTTGACAGCTCAAGAGACAACTAGGAGAACTCCTTGAGCTCGAACCTTTTGACTCCTGACCAACATATTGCAAATACCCTACGGAGATCATCTCTGCACTTGTCCCTCTACATTCACCTAACAGTGGGCAACATCCAAGAGGAAGAGGTAGTAATGATAGATTCCAGATCAACTGGAAATGTGTTCACAATTGAAAATGTCTACACAGAGAAAAAAATAACCTTAAAAAATGTTTGCGCTGTGGATGAGACAATGCCTGCTTCTGGTTTAATAACCCACTACACTGTTGTAGAGAAACATGTATGCACCCAGCTAGAAGAAGGCATAATGAAAGCCTGAGGTTTTACAAAATTGATGCTCCACAGCTTGAAATCATTCTGAGCATAAACCGCGAATTGATTGATTTTAAAAGAGTGTACACTTCGACAAAGAGTAGTGTTTCCAAGTTTACTTGTTACATGAATCCCCCAAAACATCTGATAACACTACAACTCATTTAAATGCTACAGCAAGTGAACAGGATGTGGAATTACTAGAGCAGTTTGAATTGCATCGGGATGTGTTAATGCCAACAGAGCAGAAACCCTACTGCCACATCAGACATACGACTGTCAGATCTACTTAATACCAGGGGCTAAAACACCATGTAGTCTAGTTTACCCCCTTACAGGACAACTTCTAAGACAGTATTTGAATAAATACCTTAAAAACTGATGCATTCGGCCCTCAAAGTCCCCAGCTCCCTTGCTACCCTTCTTCGTGCCTGAGTAGTAATGGCGAGCTACGAACATCCATTGACTATAGGGTCTTGAACTATAAAAGATCGATAGCCCTTACCACTCATCCAAGTCCAGCTCGACCCAGTAAAAACAGCCACAATTTACAGCAAGCAGGACCTTTGAGGTGCACATCACCTGGTGCACATTCGAGAAGGAGATGAGTGGATTACGGCTTACCGTACCCATTACAGACTTTTTTAATACAATGTCATGCCTTTCAAGTTTACTAAACATCCATGGATGCTGGAACAACATGTAAAAACGATCCTCATTGCCTTACGAACGAACAACAAATGGATTGTATTGCATACAGTCTAAATGCAGTTTTTATACCACTGAAGTGGAATTACTAGGGTTCATTCTTACCCCTCAAGGTATTACCATGGCAGAACGCACGGTCCAGTCAATTACTGAATGGTCATGAGCTCAAAACTTGAAGGAAATACAATGTTTCTTGGGGTTTGCATACTTTTATACGAGATTCAAAGAACACTTCCCCACCAAGGTAATTCCCTTGACCAAACTACTCCTTAAAGAAGTTAATTTCTTTCTCCTACAGAAGGCCTTTATCTCTGCACAAATATTCATGCATTCATACACAGAACAACCATTTATTATTGAAGCAGGCACATCTGATGATGCCATAGGCACAATCCTTTCTCAGAGAAACATGGACACTAATCAATTGCACCTACCTAAAAAGCTCTTTACAGCCGAATGAAGTTACATGATTGCTGAGAAGGAATTACTGGCAATCCACTCAGCCTTTAAAGAATAGCGTCACTTTTGAAAGGTGCTAAGTTTCCCATAACAGTATATACAGACCACCGAAATTTGCAGTTTTTACATTGTGCTGAGCCTTAACACCCAACCAATTAAGATGGACCTTGTTTTTTTTGTGTTATTTTAAACTTCAAATCACTTTTTGCACTGGTAGCGCAAATAAAAAGGCAGATGCTTTGTCATATTCTGAACACACTTCAACTAAGGAACACCAAGATCCTCTATAAATGGTGGCACAAGAACACATTATCAGAGTTACTACAATCATCACATACACGTTTAAGGACAAAATCCGAGAAAACAATGACCATGGCTCAACTTCTGCAATAGCGCAACAAGGACATAAAGTGATTCATATTGGATAACTTACCATTCCAAGGCCAACTTCTTCATGTTCCCACAAAACAACTGCAAAAAACAAGTACTGCAGTAGTGTCATGATCAACCACTGTCAGGATACCCAAGAGACACCAGAACTATTGAAATCATCAGTCACCATACTTGGTGGCCAACATGGAAATCAGCCATTGCTGCTTATGTCAACAATTGTGATATTTGTAACCAAACAAAAGTTGGTTACTCAAAGAAAAAAGGGCTTCTGTACCACTTCCAACACCAGAGTGGGTTTGAGAAGATATTTCACTGAATTTCATTACTTCTTAACGAAAGACCATGAAAATTATGCCATCCAAGTAGTGGTAGACCACTTATCTAAGATGGTGCACTTTATTCCATGTATAGGGCTCCTTACAGCTTTAGAAGCAGTTACCTGTTGAACCACATAGTACATCTACATAGTTTACTAAAAAAAATCAAGTCCGACCATGGCACCCAATTTACCTCCAGTTTCTGGAAAGCTTGGCATGCAGCACTAAATATCAATAGTTATGCATCCACTAGTTTTCCACCCGGAGAAATATTGTGCCTAACCTCCGATCTGCAGCTGAGGAGTTCGCCCTTAAGGTGAGTAAAGACATTAGCTAAGGGAGTTTGAGTGATCTTAATGCACTTAAGATTGTCTTCATTTACGGATCTAGAATTATTCCTAGGCTCTCTGTGTGGGTAGCAGGAATAGTTTGGATTTGGCCCCAATTATCAGTTTTGGTATTTTTTGAGAGGTTATAAGAGATGAGGAGGACTTGAATGCCACAAACAGTAAGTTGCTCTGTCAGTCTGAAAGGCTGAGAGGGGGCTTTCGGGAAGGGTATGGTTTGCTAACTTAGAAGAGGATGGTGAAGCAGGTGGCAGGGTGGCCTAGCACAGAAGTTAGCAGATTGTGCATGTGTACCCATAGGGGTCATTAGGAACCTGTTGGGCCTTGGAATGCCTACCAGGTCTGTGGTGATGGATGTGAGGCTCCATAGATCTGCCTTGACCTAGCGAAGGTTGAGTGAGATCTCATCTAGTTTAGATTCCAGAGAAGTATAGAAAGATTTGGTATTGGTAGGAGGGAGTAGGCCAGGAGAGGAGAGGAAGCCAAAGGTAGTGGTAAAGTAATTTTGCTGGGCAAAGAGGTCCAGCAGAGGTTATGTCTGGGTGGACTTAGGTGGTAACGGGGTAAGGGAGGCTTATAGATTTGAGTGGGCGTCATATGAGATGCAATGTTGTTCCAAAATAGTCGACAAATGTGGCCAGGGGTGAGCAGTGGTAGTGCAGACAGGAGTTACGGGAGTAGATCAGAAAATCGTGCTATAGTTATGAGGGAAGGCTTAGATCCAGGCCTCAGAGAATCTGTCCTCACTATTCAGGGTGTGTAGACTGAATGTAGACCTGCTTGGCGCGTCAGTGGAAAAGCTATTATCCGTTCCGAAAGAGAGAGGAACTCAAAGTATTAAGGGAGGGGGACGAAGTAGGGAATCATGGAATAGCAACTGAAAAGGGTCTTGTATTGGCTAGGGCAATAGTAGGTGATACTAGGGATTCCTGAGAATGAACCAAGATACTAATGTGATCTTGGGAGGGGGAGTAATCCTTTTTGGCCACAGCAGTTTTGATGATTACAAAGATGTCTTTCAGTATTTCTAGGTTGTTATTAGATTATTGTAAGAGGATGATCCCATTGTTGTATAAAGAGGTGGTAGAATCTGGTGAGCCGGCAGTATCCACTATCTAGTTGGGTCTGATGAGTTTCAGATCATCTATACCCAGCTTAGTTTCCTGTAGAAGGACTATGTCACCTTTAGTCTTTTCCAGGTAATTTACTATCTTCCTACGCTTGATCTGATGTTTTAGACCTTTGACATTTAGGGAGACTATGGAGAGGCCTGTGCCTAGGCTGAGTGTTTTGTTACTCGCCATCTGTTTGTCTTTTTAGCGTTAGTTCCGCGATTCTGGACTTATGCTGTCTAAGGGTTCTTGTGTATACTGGTGACTCGGTGTATCTTACTGCTGATGCGTGGGGTGTTGTCAATGGATTGCGCTGGTGTGTGTCGAGGCGTGGAAAGACTCAAGTAAAGCACCCTTCCTGGGATGGATGAACTGGGTCACGTACTTCAGGGGAGCGGACAGCCTGGCAATGCAGTACTCCCCATGGAAGGCGTCCTCCAGGGGTTTGTGGGAGACTTTGGACAGGTCGCTAGTCCCGAAAAACCCACTGTGAGGCCATGGCTATCGGGGCCTAACAAATGCTCATCTCTCCAAGAAAGAATCTTGGTACCTAGCACAGCTTTTTGCTTTTCTTTGTGTGTCGCTATCTCTCTCTCAGCGACCTTTGAAAGTGTACAGTACATCCCTCCTAATGGGGCTTTCCGTTACCTCTCCTTCTTTCCTCTGATTACATTATCCTTTTCTTCCTTTCTGTCATCCACTAAGAGCGAACCAGTCCATTACAAGAATTGGTTATGACTGTATGCTATAAAAATAAAAATAAAATAAAAAAAAGAGGTGGCAGCATCTGCTTTGCAGAGGGGAGAAGGGGCTACCAATAGTCTGAGACCATGGGGTGTTTTCCTGGAATAGTTCCTTTATTAGAGCAGAAATATGGGTCAGAGGTAAGGGTTTCTGGGAAGGATTTGAAGAATCAATTTTTAAGTCTTTTACATGCATTTTTAGTAAGATTAGGAGGGTACCTAATTATGTAGGCATTACGTCATGTATTTCTTCCATGCCTTTCCTGTCCTTTTTCCTTTTTTGTTACTAGAGCCACTTCTGCTCTAGCACGTATTCAGTTTTCCTCTCCCAAATCGCCTCTCTTGTTCCATTTTTCTGTGCTATCCTGATCCTTTCCCAGCAATTTCCCTCATTTTAATTATGTTATGTTAATTGTGCTTAATTTAGAATTTGAGACTCTGTTCATAGTAAAAAAGTTAAGAGTAAACCTTTCAGAATTTTTTGCTGGGCAGCAAGAATTTCTAAATCTTTTGATATTAGGGGTCATCTAGACTGGAAAGCTGAACTCCATTCCACCAGGGCAGCAGAGGGATAAACTCTAATGCCGCGGTAAAGTAAGAATTTGCAATATTTAAGGATTGCTGCCTGTCTTGCGGAGATTGCTATGCTTTCAGTGGAGTTGCTGCCACAGCATCTCAGCTGACAGTACTGAACGTTTTCTGGATGGCTGCCATGTTTTGTGTGACTTTTTAGCAAACTTTTTATATTCACAGAAACAAACTCCCAAAGCACCAGTCGTTTTGCAAAATAAAAAAATAAAAACTCTGATACACTAGGAGTATTCACCAAAGGTATCGGGTATTTTCTTCTGTTTAGGACTGCCAGCCATTTCCTGATGGTCCCAAACAGAAAAAAGTATATCATAATGCTCACTCTTATTCGGTGGATGATCTTAGGTACTTTAATCAACCAACCAAAACCATTTAGTCTTTGGTGAAAGGTTTCCACTGACGGAGCCATCTTGGACATTGCCTGCAGTACTATGATCAAATAGAGCAGACAGGCAGAGTCCTCGGACATGTTTGCACCAGAGTAGCCTGTTCTCCAAACTCAAAATGAGGCCATGAGTTCTTTTTTAATTACATGTGCGTTCCCTGTGGTTGGTAATGGCGTTACTAAATAATTGCCCTTTTGTCCTCCCAGGTCCAACCAAGGCGGAGTAGGGCCAAATGTGAAAGCAGCTGGGTCAGCAAGTGGCTGCTGGAGCAATAGGTAACTCAAATTCTTTTTTTAAGAGCACTGTTAAATGTATTAATCTTAACAAGATATTCCTCCCTTGCCCCTAAGCCCAGTATCCAATCCTTTTTAACCACCTTACAATGGGGCATATCATCAAGGGGCGAAGATAATATTATCGCTGCTTTAGAGCCCGTTTTTGGGCGAAAAGCGGCAATAATATTATTGCATTATCATCAAGGACATGCTAGAGCGTGATTCCTTGATTTATCGCCTGTTTTTCACACGCCTCTCCTCGCATCGATAATGAGATACAAAGGAGGCGTGGCTGTGAAAAGAACATGGGATAATATCGCGAAGGCAGGAGGGTTAGCGATTTACAAAATCGCGTTAAGTATGCCTTAACGCAGGAAGTTAACGTCTGTTAATTTCCTGACTAAGGCATGCCTAAAATGGGGGGTGGATAGTGTGGCTAAGACCACAGGCCCTATCATCTAGGATATCACCGTTTTCCACCTTGGAAAACAGCGATATCCCCACTGTCTCTGGAATTTTTATCGCCTCGGCGATGCGCGTTGTTGATAACGCGCTAACCAGCCGATAAACTCCAGAGATAGCTGGCGATAAATATGCATGCGCTAAGAGCGCTTTGAGATATTTTTCGCCGGCACTTGCTAATATGCCCCTAATTTTGTGTCTCTGACTCCCGGCCATTGAATGGGTAGAAGAGTGTGTGCTGCTCAATCATACCTACCACTTCCTGTCATGGCACGACAACACTTCACAAATGATTTCTTCTTAAGTTCCTTCTTATGCCATCCATTACACTGGTCCATCTTCTACTTTGTATTAACCTACCCAGGCTATAACCAAATTTAAATTTAAATCTAGCCCAAGCCTTGACGTAAAGTCTACCTAACCTAACACCCATTTGCCATCTAAGCCAGGAACTTGTTGTATTATTAATTAATTAGAGAGAGGGTGAAGGGTGGGCTGGGACTTGGGGAGGGGAAAGGCAGAGCCATCAGATTTTATTATTATGAAGGAAATATTGGCCCAAAACCATTTGCTAGATTAGTTCAATTAATTAATTAATTATTCAATTAAAGATGTTGCACAGAAAATTAAATAAATTGTGCTGCATAAAGTAATGCCTAGCTATATAAGCAAGTGTTACAGGTACGAAACAGCAGTTCCAAAATCAATAAATGTAAAAATTACCACTAAAATAATAATAAAGGGCCCACACAATAATTCGAAAGAGCACAGTCTATTAATATTGTAAACAGATGAAGCATGACATAAAATTAACATACAAAAGAATGCCATTCATACTTGGTGCTCAACTTATTACAAAACAAAAACACTTAAGAAAATATATAGTGTGATACAAGCAAACAAACATATCCATTGGAATATTAGACTTTTAATATAATCCATAAATAAAGAATGGAATATTTAGGGTTTTAATCCCTTCCCAAGTGCCAGAAGCGTCTATGGCATTTCGACCCCACCAAGTCAAAAGGTCATCATTAGGACAAAGACAATTATTGAGCAAAGCATATAATCTGAAATAATATGCAGGGGGCATTTTAGTTAGCACAAAAAGGAAAATACCAGAAAAGAAAAGAACCAAACCCCAAAAGTAAGAATGAAGCTACTTACATCAAAGCAATATATGAATAGGCTTACTTGACTAGGCCCAGAACAAATCAACTAGAGGCCACAGGGGAGAACAAGCTCACCTATAAGGAACAGATAATTCCATAAATCTCAGAGAGTGCCAAAGTGCTAGGATTAGTCACCATACATGCATGGAATTTCAGCTGTATGTGTAGGGTGTATTGCACAGGAATGTCCATGGCCCTATCCGCTTAGGTAGGGTTACTGCTTTGCTTACCTCAACTTTCCTTCTTTCCCACAAATTTACCTTGGCCACCCAAAGAAGTCTTGTGTGTGTTACTTTTGAACCCCTAAAAGAAAGGGGCTTCCTAAGTAGCCCACCTTCACTTGAATTCAGCCCATGTTATACCTGATCCTTCATTCAAGATTTTTCGTAATGTTTGTTGGTCAGGGAATTACAATTATTCATTTTGAAACTTTTATATTCTAATCAATATCTCTATGGCTCCGAATTGTTCAGAGAAAAAACAAGTGATATTCTCTATTCAGCATGATTTTAATATCTACTCTTGTTTCACAGGTTACTCAGTGGTTCATTATCTTAAACACATTTCTTTTATTTTCTTTCAGACTTAACTTTGTTGACAATGGGGACGCAGTCAGCATTTTTTAATTAAAGGACGGTAAATGCTTTTCTCCTACTTCAAAGCAAATGCTAGCATTACCGTATTCTAGGGTAATGCATTTCTGTTGCTGATTTGTTGTTCTTGTATTGTTTTGCAGGCTGCCCTAATTGAGTTGCTGATGCCAGGAAGTCTGGATGTCATCAAGGATGAAGCAAAAGACCAGGATACAAGAAAACCTCAATACAAGCTCCACATTGAGATCCAACGAGCTGCTTCCTTTAGGTGAGTTGAACAATAATTCATAGCTTGGGCTTTGCTTCTACAGACAGGTGAGTTCAAGAATTCTGCTGTTCTTGTGAGGTCTTGAAGTCTTGTGGGGCTGCGTTCACAATTTCTATAGAGTCGGCAGGGTGAACATGCATGTGCTGCATTCCTGTTTTTGCTCAAAATGTTGTTTGGGCTGCACTTTGTTCCTGCCTAAAGATAGGGGAATTGTGGCATAATCCATTCTCACCTGACCTACCATTCTACTTGGCACCCTACACTATGGGTCTGATTAGGAGTGGCTCATTATATTTCGACCGGTGTGTAACCCCATCTTTACATACAGGCCGGAATTACCAGTTAAAAGATAGTTAGCACAACCGATAATCATTGGATATGTTAAATACCTAAAACTGAATTGCCTTCTGTCAGGGCTAACCTACCAAAATGTAAGAGGGGAAATGTGTATGTTATGTAATGTACCATGTGGATTTTGATGCATTAAACACGAAAATCCACATGTTAATAGATGTTATTTATCGCAACTGATAAATAACGTACCCCAAAGTATTGTTATTTATCAGGGGTGATAAATAACACCTAAACTCGTACTCATGGCCTAAGTGTTCTTCTGGGGGTATAACAGTGCTAAATGCTGCACTACATGTTGTATTTCTATCTAGGACCCTAATTCGATATTCCCGATTCATGTCCTTGTGCGGTTATAATCAATAATATCCTTACAAACGCATAAGAATCATATCCATATTCAGTAATAGCACATGCAGTCCAAAGCACAGCACAGCTACTCCCATCGACTCCTAGAAAGCACAACACGTTCTTTAAACAAACCAAGCCTCCAGCAGCCCGGGAAATTCCCCCCCTGTTTTTGTTTTGATTTGAACAAGAACTCCTGGAGTCCAGCAAGAACTGTTAGTTCTTAGTGACGTCTTATGTCCAACCTTACGTCAAACCAGGCACCTTTCAGGTATAAAATACCAACGGTTGCCTTAAGCAAACACACAGTGGTTTGGAGCAGAGCGGCTATCTACTTGCCCGAGAGCCCAGCTGAGGCGAGAGCCCACGTAAGCTGCCCCTCCCCTTTGACGTGCTGGAGAAGCTACTTTATCTCACACCGAGAAAATCCAGCTCTGGTGTTCCCGAGTCACCCTTGCGGGTTGCTGGGAGATCGAGTCCTGATGAAAGAGATACCAGACCTCCCGCATTCTATTACTAAGGTACGGAGCTGACTAAACCCTTAAAGAGAATTCTTGAATCAGATCCTTGGCAAAAACAATCTTAACCAACTTAACTTAAACTGCCATTTAGTTACTCCTTCCCAAGTATTAGGCTTAGGTCAGGTACATCGGGGTAGGCGTAGTTAGAAGCACCAGTTGAGTACTTTAGTCAATGGTTTTATGTATGTATTTATGTTTTATCTATTTTAAGTATCATATGGGTAAGAAACCATTTCTATGCTTTTACAGTATTATTTCGTAATACTACTTTTACTGTATGCACTTTACTTCATAATAAGTATTGCAATTGTGGCAAATAATTTCTCTTGCATGAGAAAGAAGACTGCTCAATAAAATAACACCTTTTTATTGAAAACGCCCGTCTTTCTATTTCTCTGCAATCTGGTGAAACTAAGTATGCACGATTGACTGAGTGAAATAGCCGTCTATTGTTTTCACATGACTCTAGAGATACACTCTTTATTCTGAGGGAGCAAAGTTGTCATTTTTATGCGGTTGTCAGAAACTGAATCCCTTCTTGTCTAATTCAAGGAAGTTAACCCCTCCCTATTCATTCGAGAACGTTTCTAGTGACCTCTGAGCTAGCTGACAAACCTAAATTACGTCTAACATAGTCAGTAGAGACCTAGATGACCTCAGTCCTACGTCAACACTGCTGTTTATGTTATTCCAATGCACAGAGCCTATTGGGAAAATAGGAACTACACTACATGGCTCCCGACATTTGGTAAGGCGATAATCTAACGCAAGACAGTAGAGTAACTCAGTCGTGCTTTTTCACACAGAACCCTTTTTCCGTAAAAACTCGAAAAGACGTCTGGAGTGGGTGAAAGGTTAATATCCGCCGGAACTTAGTTGGAAGAGATTCCTATGTATTAGTTTTTGGTTTAGTCAACGTTGAAGGATACAGTGTTCCAAAAATATTGTGCACCTAATCTTTGATTCCTTGAAACTTGATCTCCAACAAAAAACTTTCTGTCAGTAAAAATTTCAGAAAGTGAAGAAGAAAGGGAGCAAGCTAGAATAGCAGCTCTACTCACAGGGATTCAAGAATAGCCCAGGATTATTCTCAGCAAGGGTAACAGAGTTACTACAAATCTACGACGATGAGGCATTATCCTACGTAGATGACATCTACCTCACAGATGATGACCTGGAGACTCACTTAAAAAGAGTGAACACCATAATACTTGGGTTCGCTTTAGAAGGTTACAAATTCAACTTTAAAAAGTCATGATTTGCCCATCTAACAGTCCTATTTTTAGGATATGAATTATCAAGTGAAGGCAAGAGCCTGGCAGACAATTTCTTAGAGAAATGTGCTGTACTCCAATCACCAAAAACGCGGAAGAATTTACAATCAATACTAGGTTTCCTGAATTTCGGAAGAACATACATACTAAATTATGCAGAGAGAGTTAAACCTCTCTATGAATTAATAAGACCTGATTTCAAACCAATAAATTGGACTCAGAAACACACAGAAATTTTTACGATCACTACAAACAGACATGTTAACTAAAACAAAATTGTATAATTGTCTCTGGCCTCATACCTGCATTTAAATTGTGCCCCCACCGCGTTTTTTCGCGGAATATCACCGGTTTTGTCATTTCTTCGTGGCGCTTGGCCGCCATCTTGGGGTGGTCTCTGCCTCCTGGGCCACTTGCTGCAGCGCTCTAGCGCTTCATGTAGCCCAGGTGAGCTGGTATTTAAGGCGAGCTCTCCCATTGTCCTCCCTTGGGAAAGGTGCCTGCATGCGCTATACTAGTCGCATTTAAGCGTGCTGCGCTTTGTATTGATTTTAAATCTCGTTTTTCTGACTTTTGCACTACTTTGTTTGGAGCCTCGTTTTTAATTGTATAATTGTCTCTGGCCTCATACCTGCATTTAAATTGTGCCCCCACCGCGTTTTTTCGCGGAATATCACCGGTTTTGTCATTTCTTCGTGGCGCTTGGCCGCCATCTTGGGGTGGTCTCTGCCTCCTGGGCCACTTGCTGCAGCGCTCTAGCGCTTCATGTAGCCCAGGTGAGCTGGTATTTAAAGCTCACTCTGCTAGCGCAGCGGTGACGCGCAGCGGTAGCGCCTGACTCGCGCCGGAGTCGAGCCAGAGTCTGCCCGTCTGCGCCCGTCCGCGCTAAGTACGCGCGGTACGCCAGGGATATTATCTTTTATCTGTACCTAGTGTATATTTGTGTGCCCATAGCTGTTGCCCTGTCAGGATGATTAGGTATTCCGGTGCCGCGCTTCTTGCCATCAGAGACACTCTCCCACGCTGCTCTACCACACCCCACCATCCGCTGTGTGGCCCGTTTCAGTGTGTTTGCAACAGATGGTCATTGGACCAGCCTGTAGGTATTCGCGAGCTCGCCACTTCTCCTGCCCCACAAGCTCCACCTGGTCTCTCTCCGTTGCCTGGTAGCCTGGGAGCTGGTCTACGTTTTTTAAATCTGAACACCAGATCTTTAGTGAAACACCATCTGTCTGTGGCTGACCTCATTTTGGATAAAACACCAGATCTGTTGGCGGTAACTGAAACCTGGCTACAAGATACTGATGACGCCATAGTCAATCTTGCCTGCCCTCCGGGCTATACATGTTTTACGTCTAACCGCCATTCCAGAGGTGGTGGGATCGCATTATTTATCAGATCCGCCTATACATGCACCTGGACGGTCTTGCAGATTGCTGGATGTGAGAGTGCGCTGTTTAAGGTTTCCATCAGCCCGCAGTTCTCGCTGTCAGGGATGGTTGTTTATCGCCCTCCAGGCAGCGATGTAGCTTTCAGAGGTGCCTTTCCGGAGGCTGTGAGCCTCTTGGCTAGTGGGTGTGCTAACTTTTCTATCTTGGGCGACCTAAATCTCCACTTTGATAGGTTAGAGTCTCTGGCCATCAGTGGTTTTTTGGCCGACTTAGAGGCTTTGCAGTTGACCCAGCTTATTGCTCAGCCTACACATGTGGCCGGCCACACTCTCGATCCGTTTTTTACCACTCTCTCAGATGTTCGGATTGTGGCGGTTGATCCTGTGATATGGTCTGACCACTATCTGGTGTCTGCCTGGCTTCCCCTCCCTGCTAATCCCATTATACCGCCTCCTTTGCGGTTTCCCCGGCGACATTGGAACAAACTTAGGTTAGAGGATCTTCACCGCATTTTGGGTGCTGAGCCATTAGGTCCCCTGCTGAATGCCACTTCGGGCTATGACCAGTTCTGTAACTGGATTACCAGGGCGCTGGACGTCCTGGTACCCTTTATTTCCAGCAAGTCCAGTCCCCGGCAGGCTAGCCCTTGGTATGACAGCGCGCTGCGTGCAATGAAGTCCTCTTGCAGACGGGCGGAAAGGGTGTGGCGTAAGTCGTACGATGCCGACAAGAAATCCATCTACCTGGCCTTAGTTAAGCTTTACCATCGAGCTATATGCAGGGCCCGGGCGGCGTTTTACGCAGCCGAATTTCGGAATAGCCTTAACCCGACTAAAACCATCTTTAAAACCATAAAAGACTTAATGGCAAAAAGAGTTCCCCACAGTTGGATAGTTCCACTGCCCATTGTGAAGCTCTAGCCACCTTCTTTTTGGATAAAGTCAGGAAGATCTATCTGGCGTTTCCAAGCACACTGTCTCCTGTGATTCCCTGGAGCGGCTCTAGCAGCTGCCCATCGCTGCACTCCCTCCCTACCATCTCCAATGAGGAGTTCGCAAAGTGGGCTTTGCGAGTTAAGTCTGGATCGCCTGCAGACCCGGTAAGATCTGCTCTTTTCAGGGACGCTGCTTTTCAGGGCCGCACAGCAGTGTGCTCCCTGATTAACCTCTCCCTAACCTCTGGCCTGGTCCCTGCCAAATGGAAGCAAGCGGTGGTCTCCCCGATCCTAAAAAAACCATCTTTGGATCCATCGAGACCTGAAAACTACCGCCCTATATCTTTGCTCCCTTGGCCGGCCAAGGTTATGGAGGCCCATGTAAATCGGGCCCTCACGGAGCATATGACCCTTGTGAATGTCCTGGATCCCACGCAGAATGGGTTTCGTGCTGGTCACAGCACTGAGACGGCCCTTCTGGCAATGGTTGAGCATTTGCGGAGTGTGCTCGATGCAGGTCAAACGGCAGCGCTTATTTTACTAGACCTGAGCGCTGCCTTTGACACTGTCTCCCATCGCATCTTGCTACACCGCCTGCAGGACATTGGCATCTGTGGGTCAGCTCTGCAGTGGTTCCGCTCCTTCCTCAGTGATCGCTCCTTTTGCGTTGCCACCCCTCCTTTTCAGTCCAAGTACCATCCTTTGGACCTGGGGGTCCCTCAGGGCTCCTCGCTGAGTCCCACGCTTTTTAACCTGTACGTGCAGCCGCTGGCTGAGGTAGTCAGGCAATGGGGCCTTACCATGGTCTCCTATGCTGACGACACTCAGTTGGCGGTTACGATCAGCGGGGATGCCAAGCAGGATGCCCTCAGGTTCCGCAGTGGACTGAGAGAGGTGGCCAGCTGGATGAACAACAACTGTCTCCAGCTGAACGCGTTAAAAACAGAGGTGATGATCGTTGGAAGGGAAGCGGACCATTGGGGGGACGAATGGTGGCCTCCAGAGCTGGGATCAGCGCCGGCCCCTGTCCTGGAACTCAGGAATCTCGGAGTATGGCTTGACCACACACTAAGCTTTGTGACTCATACAAAGAGAGTGGCGGCCTGCTGTTTTGGAGTGTTACGCGGGCTAAGACCCCTGCTGCGATTCTTCGATGCTCCTACTAGACAGCTGGTCGTTCAAGCCATGATCATCTCGCGGCTGGATTACGCCAGTTCTCTCCTTTTAGGAGCGAACCAAGCCGAGATTCTCCGTTTACAACGAGTCCAGAACGCGGCGGCTAGGGCGGTGGTTGGTCTGCCTCGAACTTGCCCTACCTCTAACACCCTGCGGTCCTTGCACTGGCTCCCGATATGCAAGCGTATCCAATTTAAGGCTCTCTGCCTGGTTTTTAAAATTTTGAAAGAGTTGGCACCCGGAATACTGAATACACTGATTTCCCCCTATGTTCCCACCCGCTCACTACGCTCCCTTGGACAGTCCTTGGTGGTCGTCCCCCGCTTCAGACTGAGTCGGATGGGGGGTCGCTCTTTCCGTGTGAAAGCCGCAACCCTCTGGAATGCGCTCCCCTTGGAAATCCGCCTTTCGAATGACCTAATGTCTTTTCGTAGGGCCCTGAAAACCTTCCTGTTTTAATTTTTTTCTAGCTTGCACTGTTTGCTTTTGTTATTGGACCTAGTGTTGTGTTGTGTTGCCTTTCCCTGCGCCAGGACGCTCCTTCGCTGGAGCAGCTGTGCGCATTAAAAATGTAACTAACATAACATAACATAACATAACATAACACGTGAAAACACACGCAATCTTGTAATCCGAGTCATCCCAGGAAGATGCAGATTCACATACCTGACCTCTAATGAGGGAGAAACGGTACCTATAGCTTACAAATCACATTTTTACACTAAAGCTGAAATAAAATCCAGTTCTACAGAAAAAATTATGTTAGCGGTTCAAACTGCTGTAGCAAAAGAAAGAGCCCAAGCCCAAGGCAAAAGGATAACTGTTTTTACAGCAGAATCATCCCTTGAGGCATTAACGTGCACACGCAATTTAAATGCTGTGGCATTAGATCCAGAATGGATACAATGGGAAAATTCTCTTGCTGTAGAAGACGTGAAATACTATTTTGACCCAAAACTGAAGAAACTAGATGATCTAGAGTACGAACTAGAATATCCTCTGCCAATCGAAATTCTGCCAATACTAGTAGTGCAAAAATCATACAAAGCAGCGTGCGCGATGGTTAAAGGTCGCTGGCACTCTGGCAAATTCAGACCAATGATTACCAAAACTGAATTAATCAGAAACTGTTCAGCTGAGCGAGCTGAAATAAGATCTTTAAAGATGGCGCTTGAAAATGTCGATCGTGAATTCCCGACACTAATAGTGTGCAATTCGCATTTCTGCTTCAAGTCTTACAACAATGACATGCAGACATGGAGCAAAAACGGTTAGAAAGATGATACATAAATCGCTTTGGGAACAAGTAGTTTTTTTAAAGAAGGAACTACAGAAGACTGACATGATACACGCACTGAGTCACCAACGTGATGGCGTTCACGTTGCAGGGAATTCATTGCCTAACACAGCCACAGCGGAGGCGGTTTAACCGGCTTCTGTAGCCACTGAAAAGCATTCAGATAAACATATAGATGGGGAAACCATGCTGGCAGTAAAAGCCTCATTAAAAGGAAATTATGCAGCATTACCTCTCAACTATTCACTCAGTAATACATACATAATTGATGCAAACTTCGTTCCGTTTGCTCAAATCCCTGGAGTGGGGGATAGAGTAATTCCAAACATGAACCGGAGAGTTTTCTTGATTGAAAGCGCACACATGGGACTGGGTCCGAGGCAGCAACAGATCTTGAAATCCTTAATAGTATTACAATCAGAGTACTGGTGGCCGGGAATGAGCGTGCAAATTTGCAAATTTGCAATGGATTGTCCAGACTGCAACAGAGATCGCAGCTGTGAACCGGACCAGAATACTGCCCGGACATCTTTGTTAGAAAGCTTGAGGCTTTCTATGATACAGAAAAACAACAAGAAGAATGCGTCCCAATATATATTAAGACAAATTTACTTGAATATGTAGACCAGCAGCATTCGGCTGACGCCAGAACTGTTATAAAAGATTTGCGAGTCTTTATCGGCATATACGCAATTGGCATGCTACATTCTGATCAGGGTCCTGCGTTTAGCTCTCGAGCTTACAACGAGGGCATGAACATCATGGGCATCGCATTGCGGTACTCTTCTCCCTTCCATCCTGAGGGAAATGCAGTAGTGGAAAGAAAAAACCGGGACATAAAGCAATCTATAACGGCGAGGGTATTAGGCTCGGGTGATGGGTGGGTCAAACATTTAACAAGTGTCCAACATAGTCTTAATAATCTGCCAAGAAATTCTCTAAAAGGTCTCACTCCATACGAACTATTGTTCGGTACTAGAATGCTAATTCAGGATCTTGACTGTCACACTTCAGTGGTAGAAGAAAAATGCTTTGATATCAAAGACCGTTTGGCTGTTTTACAGGATATAAATGAAACAAGAAAAAGCCAGAGTAACATAAAATTGAAACAACAGCCGACAACCACTGAAGAAAAACCACCTGTCCCAGCAAGACCGGTCTGGATTCCAAAGATTGGGGATCTGGTCAGAGAGAAGATCGCGGTGAAGAAGGAATTTGGGCCTTCTTACAGAAAAGCTGTACCTGTCTTAGCCATCAGCGGAATGAGATCAGTTGTACTACCGCCCCTTGATGGTAAAAAGGAGAACCGAGTTGTATCCATCAACCTGGTAAAACCACAATCATGTGACCAATAATAAGTAGTAGGCCCAGTGGACTCCCAAGAAATAGCAGAATACCGAAATTTGTTACAATCCAAGAGGCTCATGCTGAGAGACTAATCAAATTTGATAAACCTGTAGTGAATAAAAAAGGACTATGCAATAATGCCATGGAACTTGTGCCTCTTGAAACCTAAATAGTAACAATTTGTCAAGAAACACCAATCTACAATGATGTAGCCCCTGACTATTCTAATGAAACAAAGAAAAATGCAAAAGCAAATGAAAATCTGGAAAAAATCTCAACAATTGACAGAACTGCATCTGGCTACTTCATCAACTTCGACGACTTCTCAGAAGATCCAAGTGAGCATGAAGAAACGCCTGTAACAAAAACTTTAAAAGACAAAATAATGGAACTTTCTCTCCAACTAATAGAAACATATCTGATTTCACCATGGATTGAATTATGGATTGTGTTAGGAGTACTTACTCTCCTGCTTTGGCTCATCATGGTTCTATGTTTGGGAAAATTCATTGATGGAAAATATAGTACAATGGACACAGCAAGTCAGAACATCAACTTGGTCCTAAAGCCTCACACATCCTCCCACATCGAGAAAAGAGAACTATCATCAGTAAACATCTCAGCCAAATTAATACCCGGTGGGGTAAAATAGGACAGAACTGAATATGACATTTTTGGCCCGGTTGAGCTCTTGAAGTATCCACACCAGTTCAAGGTTTCATTAAGTGACTTTGTGACACCGAGTACTTTCTCTGATGATTTGGACTTTGAAAACATTAATAATATGATGTCAGATTTAGTAATATCAGCCAAATTTACTGAACATGATTACTTACAGGGTTCATCGAATTATGAAGAGTTATACTGCTATAACCACTTTGGTGATCACTATTTGCATAAAACTACCCTACATGGCTGTACAGCTGCACAGCCTAGAAATGTTTTATCCTATAACCAATGGGAACACTGTCCAACACCTCCAAAAGGCAGCTCAAAAACATTTTATGAGAAATTCCAGTACTTCTCAGGGTTCAACACAGTGATCCGAAAACGTTTTATTTTAAAATGTTAAATACAACAGGAATGAAAACAATGTTGACAAATACTAAATTGATTTATTCTGAAATTTTTTATGACAAAATGTCTACATTTGGTTTTGAATTTTGGAAAAACAACATTGAAACAAAAACAATCGGGGGTACCAAAGATTGGAAAGTACAAGGCCTAGAAGCATTATTTAGGGCCTGCATGATCCCAGAACAAATTATATTTTTGAATGACACAATTTAACAAACTACTTGTCTTGGCTTAGCTAAGATAAAAGCCTTAAATACACCTTCTATTCTGAAACCCAAAACTGATAGTGATAGCAGTACAGATGTGGAGATACACATAACCCATATTTTTAACCAAAACAGAACACATCCTGAATGGAAAAAGTGGTTGATCTGGCCAACAGACACGAATAACTGTCAAGATAGATTCCTGAACAAAACACAGGGGTTAAAAATGACCAGGCCAGACCCAAGATACTCCCAGAGACAACATCCAGGGATAGTTACAACATACAGTGTAGGGAAGCTATGCCTTGAGTGGCTACAGAAATCCACACAGGCTGAAATTAAGCAACACTTGACTTTACTTAAAGACGGTGCTGACTTGCGTGATTTCATAATGGGACCACGCAAACAGCATCTAAAACGTTTCATAGCAGCCGGTATATACGCTGCATACAACGAAACTTGGAAAGTAATGCAAATTGAAACAGCAGAAAAAATAAGAGAAATTGATCGTATTCATTTGGAAAAATCCCTTTCTGTAGTGGACAATGGTTTAACGACTCTGTCCTCCAGAATATATTCATTGAACAGCATTGTATCATCTGCTATTGATATAATAGAACAAGACTTACTAATGTTACAACATGGACAGTCTCAATTACGTTCTATTGTACAGCTTGGTTGGACGTTGCAAAATCTGCGTTCAGGCTACGTACCATGGCGTTCAATCAACACAACGTCATTATTCGGTATCTTTAACCTTACTGATAAACAAATCAGTTTGGCACAAAAAGGAGCAGATTATACGATTCTGAGCATTGAAAAACTAGAGAGATTACCATTGACAATGTCAGAGAGACCTGTCATTGAATGGATAATACACGGAACAATTTCAATTCCAATAACAACTTTCCAGTTCAAATACAGCCAAGAGAATATACCTGCAGGCCAGTATGAAAAGTTGGGTAAAGAATATATCAAATCAACATGGGATTTACCCTATACACACAGATGTTATAGTGAAGGGAAAAGGGATGTATTCTTTAGTGGTACACAATGTAAAAAAACACTAAGTGGTACACTTCTGTGTCAAGGTATTAACTTGCACGGAGCCTGCGAAGGGTCTTCAAATAACCTTTCATGTCACCTGCATGGCACTCCTGCAAAACAGATTGAGCCATTTTTCAAACAACTTAGTAACGGGAGTTACATTTTAATAAGTGACCACAGCTGT
This sequence comes from Lissotriton vulgaris, assembly GCF_964263255.1. Taxonomy (NCBI): domain Eukaryota; kingdom Metazoa; phylum Chordata; class Amphibia; order Caudata; family Salamandridae; genus Lissotriton; species Lissotriton vulgaris. Next base: position 1,538,585,334 of record NC_141694.1, read on the forward strand.
TGTGGGAAGGTGCCAGGGAAAGCTTATCTCGTAACCGTAACTTCCAGGGTCGTTTGCCGTATGCAAGTATTGTATCCACACAGCAATCCAGATATGGGGGTTGGGTTATGGCCTTCATTGAATATCTCTTCTATTCCAATTGATACTTTAAGCATAATGAAGTCTATTCTTTTACAGACAACTGTGCCTCTAACGTCATCCAAAGAAACGTATGATCTGCTAATGGCAAGAACATAGGCAGAGATACATTCTCTTTTATCGACAAATTGCCCCGTACATTTCGCAGAAATGATAAGCAAAATCCTAAACATGTCTGATACCAGTGGCATCGCACATGTATTTAAGACAGTTTTTTCGGGACTGTTAGCACCCTTTGAAAAAGTTCTGGGCATCTTCTCGAATTTTGTCCATTCTGTCTTTGGCGGCCTACCCTTAATCTTGGGACTCGTGGCAGGAATTTTATTTTTGTTCCTTCTGCTCCGATATGGCAAGCCAATCCACAGACAAGACTCTAGCAACGATGGAAGAAACGATCCTAGCAATACGATACCGAGACCGTATCACTAAGGTCCTCGGATTGGCCCGGCTAGGAGATCTAACTACAACCTGGTTTCTTTCATTCAGACCAATCTAGCAGGATTGCATCTTACCTGTGCTTCGATGTCTGCTATGCGGAGAAGAAGGCGTGTTAGAGATCTGTCTTACACTACCATCAGCAGTACCAAAGGATATCGATACTTTGCTAGGTCCGGTAACAACTCATGCATTGTGCTGTCCCTAGCGGCCACCTATTCTGATGACGGCATTCGTTGAGACTTCACCACTACGAGTAAGTGGCGGTGAGGTACGAGAGGAAAGCAGCACCAAATAGGTACAACCTTCTGTGAGCATTGCTGATCCAAACATCGATGATAGCAATCACGCTCCAAACTGCACAGTCGCAGCATTTTCGAACTTGGTTGAACTTTCACCTGATGTTGTAGACCACTTTTTTGCGAGTCTGTCTGATATGATGTTCTCTCCAGTCAACGAGAATAATCCTTAAAAAATAATGATCACACAGCGTTCCCTGAACTCTGAATTCGGTCTTCAGTCTTGATAAACAAAACAACTGAAAAAAAAATTGAACTATTTTTTCCCAGAAAACGAAATTATTTTTTCCATTTCCGAAATATTTACTTTTTTTTGGCACATGGTACTCTGCTTAACCCCTTCCCTGCTCATGACGAGCTCAGCTCGTCATGAGGCACGGTTGAGCTGTGCTTATGACGAGCTGAGCTGGTCATGAACAATGGGGAAACTCAAAGCTCAGCATAGGAGGGGACAGCTCAAAGCAGCCAAGGTGTTAAAGTAGAACTATTCTTAGAGAACAGAGCTTCTATTTTTAGAATACTAGAGACAATATTTTACCTCAGCCTCTAGCACATACAGCATTTTGTATAAATATGTGATGGAATGGTCTCGACCTTCTTTTCTGTATTCAGAGCCATTTCATGTGTAATTTTCAGCTAATATATATATGCATTTAAATGAATGATGACACTGCTTGAAAAGTGACAGTACCAATACTCATTTTCGTGTATTTACCATATACCATTTCAAATGCGAAATATGTATTTTAGAGTGGGTTGGAAAACACACATGCATTGTTACATGTTTATTATTGCTTCGTTTTTTAGTAATGATAGACATTAAACCGTGGAGTGGGTGTTGTATTTCTATCTAGGACCCTAATTCGATATTCCCGATTCATGCCCTTGTGCGGTTATAATCAATAATATCCTTGCAAAGGCATAAGAATCATATCCATATTCAGTAATAGCCCATGCAGTCCAAAGAACAGCACGGCTACTCCCATCGACTCCTAGAAAGCACAACGCGTTCTTTAAACAAACTAAGCCTCCAGCAGCTCGGGAAATTCCCCCCCTGCTTTTGTTTTGATTTGAACAAGAACTCCTGGTGTCCAGCAAGAACTGTAAGTTCTTAGTGACGTCTTATGTCCAACTTTACGTCAAACACTTCACCTTTCAGGTATAAAATACCAACGGTTGCCTTAAGCAAACACACAGTGGCTTTATACTTGCCGGAGAGCCCAGCTGATGCGAGAGCCCACGGAAGCCGCACCTCCCCTTTGACGTGCTGGAGAAGCTACTTTTTTTCACGCCGAGAAAATCCAGCTCCGGTGTTCCCGAGTCATCCTTGTGGGTTGCTGGGAGATCGAGTCCTGAAGAAAGAGATACCAGACCTCCCACATTCTATTACTAAGGTACGGAGCTGACTAAACCCTTAAAGAGAATTCTTGAATCAGATCCTTGGCAAAAACAATCTTAACTAACTTAACTTAAACTGCTATTTACTTACTCCTTCCCAAGTATTAGGCTTAGGTCAGGTACATCGGGGTAGGCGTAGTTAGAAGCACCAGTTGAGTACGTTAGTCAATGGTTTTATGTATGTATTTATGTTTTATCTATTTTAAGTATCATATGGCTAAGACACCATATCTATGCTTTTACAGTATTATTTCGTAATACTGCTTTTACTGTACGCACTTTACTTCATAATAAGTATTGCAATTGTGGCAATTCATTTCTCTTGCATGAGAAAGAACACTGCTCAATAAAATAACACCTTTTTATTGAAAACGCCAGTCTCTCTTTCTCTGCACTCTGGTGAAACTAAGTATGCACGATTGACTGAGTGAAATAGCTGTCTATTGTTTTCACACGACTCTAGAGATACACTCTTTATTCTGAGGAAGCAAAGTTGTCATGTTTATGCGGTTGTCAGAAATTGAATCCCTTCATGTCTAAATCAGGGAAATTAACCCCTCCCTATTCATTCGAGAAAGTTTCTGGTGACCTCGGAGCTAGCTGGCAAACCTAAATTAAGTCTAACATAGTCAGTAGAGACCTAGATGACCTCAGTCCTACGTCTACACTACTGTTTATGTTATTCCAATGCGCAGAGCCTATTGGGAAAATAGGAACTACACTACATACACTGTGTGTTACCCTGGCCACACTGAGCACCTTTGAACTTAAAGTCATAATACCTTTTGCATTTGAAAGTAAGTACAAATGTGTCACTTTGAATTTTTTGAGACACTCTGCTTCGCTTTGCTATCATTAGTTATGAGTTTTCCACATTTTAATGAGACAGAATGGTTCTTCTGATCATGAGGATTGCCCAGCTGTACTGAAAACCTGCTCAGAGGATCTGCTGGCAGCACGCCCACCTGAAGAGCTGAGAAGCCTTTCCAGTAGATAAATGGTCCTGATCTACTGGGGATCCTGCTTGGTCATACAAGTACACCTATACCATCTTCTATATTACCATAGTTGACTTTGTCTGAGTTTTCTGTATGTCACAGTACTTCAGTTTTTCTTTGCCCTCAAAGTTGTGTTTCCTCATCTTCATATAAAGAAATGTTCTTGATGATCCTGTTCCTATAAATAGAGACATCTGAGTAGAAAAGGAAATTAAAGTAGAGTGATCATGTTTGTGGTATATAATCCATTATAGTGGAGAACCTTATCTTTCGGTTTAACCGGGTATTTGAATCCAAACGAATGAGTAAGGTTTTGAGCAAACTAGGTGCTTCTTTGTTAACATTAGTAAAGGTTTCTTCCATTTACACAAATAAGCCAGCGGCAGTTGCAACAATGGGAGACCTTGATTCTTTGCAATATATATTCCATACAAAATGCCTTGTAAAAATATCAATCTGTTGGAGGAAGTAACAGCTTTCCCACTTCAGAAAAACCCAGAGTGCAATGAGGCTTGACAAGTGAGTGTCTCCCTGTAGTAAGATGCATGGTGTACACATCGCTTTTCCTCATTGTATCAGCAACCTGTCCCAGCATTTCACGATGTAGCTGTGGTACATTGATAGGTGAGAAATTTGTCTTGCTTGGAAGTTTCCATTTTGCAAAGAGTGCCCTAAATTCCAGAAGAACTCTACTTCTACCACAATAGGGGGAGAAGGTGAAGCGCTACCATTTTAGCCAGATGCTCTTGCTTAGGTGGACTAGATTATGGGTTAGATGGTATGGTTCATTCTTGATGAGCATAGCCATGAAAGTAGTTTTCTTTGTGAAGAAGCTGATGATCCCACTTAAAGGAGGTAGGCTGCTTGGTCCCTTTGGGGTGACAGCAACACCCCCCTTTATCTTGAGCAAGGTAGAGATTGCTGCTGGTGCTTAATGCTCGCTAAAAGTGGCATGTCTGCCTGACAACATCTTCTTTATCATGATCACCTCCTTTAATCAGATGGGGTTCTTCTGTGCGAACAACCCCCCATCTTTTAGAGGATGTTCCGCCCATAGGACAGGATAATTGTTTTTCATATGGGCCAATTGGTCCTGATATCATGATGTCTGCCTAGTATCCCATGATACACTGGTTTAGTGAAACCTGTGGTCTGCAATGTGTTTCTCATTCAGATTAACTGTAAAGACGATCCAAACCGAGGAAGAGAGCTTCCCTGCTGAGGCAAAAACAAAAAACGTGTTGTGGAGATAGGCAGAGTTGGCTTTTGTTTAGTATGGGCTGAGACCATGGTGGCAGTTCTTTGTGCTTATTTTTTAAATTTGAAAAGTTCGAAGCATGTGGTAGTCCTACATTAAAAGACTGAATACACGTGATTTACACTCCTTCAGTGGCACTCTCAACATCAGCAATGACTGGTTGACAGGGTTGAAACCAGGAATATTGTGAGGTAAATAACGCTTTACCACAATATCAAAACCTAACTATTGAAGGCAAAAGAATTGAGGAGATAAGTGCATATAGGTAGGTATAGATTTACTAGTCTTAACTCCACATCTACATACCTTGAAGATATATATCATCAAGGTATTTATATGTAGAGTTGTTACACAGATATTCTTACCAGTAAATATTTTCGTCTTCTATATTTCATGTTCATCACTGCAGACTATGCTTTCTGACACTTTCTTTTTGCCTTGTCTCACATGGCGGGATACAGGGGTTTTTGCCCTATGTATCTCCTACCTCTATTTCTCTAACTTATCCATATCCCCTTTACTTAACCTCTCTTACTATAAAGTTCTCTTTAAGTCTCTGTCCTTTACCTGACTACCGCTTTGTTATTTCGCCTACACAGCACAGACATGGGTCACTGAGTAGTCAGAGAAGTGTGCACAAAAAAAGAGGAAAGAAGGCATGAGGCAGTTTAAGAGACTTGAGGAAAAAAATATCATGTTTCACAGGATTGAATGGTGAAAATCCTCAGAGCAGTGCATTGATGTTCACTATTGCAGCAAGAACATCAGTTGTGATGGGGGATTCACTTGTGTGTATAAATATCCAGCATTTAAAGCTACAGTTTCAAGTGCTTTGTTCATATGTCTTCTTTTAATAACATGCATTAGTCCACTAAACATCCCCCAGGTTACCATACCAGATCCTTCCGACCATGGACGTAATGGGCTACATTGATACTGAATTTGATGAAAACAAGATTTTTTGCAACCATAAAATAAAGAAAAATCTAGACCAAAGAGCAAAAAGAAATAGATTTATAAATGCTTAAAAGTTTATTTTGGTACTAGTTGTGATTATATAACATTCCTATTCCATCATATATTTGGTTTCATAACCATATGTGTTCTTGTAACACGTTTTAATTATTGTACCAAACGCTATTTTGTAGATGTTGAGTACGATGCAGTCAATGCTGTGCACCAGTTCTAGTCACAAAGCCAATAACATGTTATTGGAACCATTAATCTGATGTGTGAATCCAATAACGGTACTATTTTTTAACTAAAAAACAAATCATTCATAGACATTTAATTAAAGGAAGAAAAGCCGTATGTGCTGAAATACTGAAGCAGCTTTCTCTGCAGGAAGCTATGTGAGTAATTTTGGCAGATGAAGCCCTGCAGAGACACTGGGAAGAAAAAAGTGCTCGCACATTGAAATGCGTTTTAGTTTAAATCCATGCCGTCAGGGACTTAACTAAGAAATGGGTTTCTTGGATGAGGCAAAATATATACACCGTATTTACCCTTCAGTCTCCTTATATGTGACTCCCTCTATAGCCTATATTTTATTCTGTCTTGAAAAGATGCCACTTTTCTCAATTAACACATATAAAGAAGCTTCCCTTTTCTGTTTAGCAATAACATACAATCATAAATAATGTACAGAAAATAGAATGAATTATTCTTTAACGCAGGAATCTAAAGGGTTCGGAAGTAGAGAAATAGAGGATTTTTTTTTGAACGAGAATATATGTTGACGTAACGTCGGTTGAGAAAAGAGAGGAAATTCGGAGTATAAATATATTCCACGAAAAATGATTTTCAGTGAGAATACATTGGCAACGAAGAAGACCGGGTGAGTACACAGTACTATATTCACTAAGGTTCACGCTCATTGGGTGCATGTGCTAACTGCCCGGATTATCACGACCAATCTAGCAATCCCAGCAGTTCCCCAGAAGGCATGTTACCATTCTGCTTTCAGAGCAGGATGGGATGTGTGGGCAGGGCCGGACTGGGAACCAAAACCGGCCCTGGCAAAGTGCTCAGCCAGCCCCCCCCCCCCCACTAGGGGGAGAGGGGGTTTGGAGGTGCCACCAAGCTCTTTGCCGGGCCCGGTTTTCGACCGATGTTGGTACAGGGCCGATTTGCTGCAAAAACGGCCCTGTAACAAAAACAGCCCCCAGGGACCCAAAACCGGCCGCCACCCGTGCAGCACACCGGGGGATTGCCCGGTGCCCGCTATGGCCAGTCCGGCCCTGTGTGTGGGGTAGTTTGAACAATTTTGCCAGGGCTAATGTTGGGTTCCACTGCGTCACTGTGTGTCTTTATGCAGCTTCCCGAGCAGCAATGACAGTCGGTGCAGAGGTTCACTTCTTCTTTCTGAGCAGTCGGCTCCAGTGAAAATGAGAGAGCCATCATCAATTTGCCCCTGAGGCTAATGCAGTTTAACTACAGCCCACCTTCGTGCAGGCCCCAGAAGCCTCCCTTATGTTGTTGTCTGCCATTTCTCAGACAATTATGTTACAGCCACTGTATGGAGAACTAATAACTATTCTGAGATTATAGTGCCTGCTAGATTATCACTTTGTCAAAATGTAAAAGAACTTTCGAAACTGATGCTCTAGTAACTATTCCTGAACTCCTGCAAACAGTTAAGTACTACAGTTTAAGGTGTATCACTGTCATTAATAATTACAACTTCACATTCGATAAGAAACATATAACTAATTCTTTTGGGAACTAACCGTGCTGACTCAATACCAGACTATTTAACAGTGATACGATTGAGATTCAATCTTCTGATATAAAGCTCCACATTTTCAGTACCTTTTTTAACAAATTGAAAGATCTAGACTGGCTCAAATGATAGACAAAATAGCTCCCTCAGAACCTTCTCTATCTCCAGCTAAAATACCACTACCAGTGCCACTGACATGTAACAAATGAACCCTAGCATGACTGAAAATCCCATCCACTCTTTCAGCGCTATGCAAGTAGGGGATGCTCTTGGCACTTAAGTCTATAAATTCACAGGCACTGTGCAATATCACCCTTCCACTCTGGAGATTTTAAATCCTTTCCCTTCAACTATTCTTAATTGTGACATAATTGGTACTATACTATCCTTAAACTTTTTGAACCCCAGTATGCTATCATTACACGCCATCACCACAATGGTTCATTTACTACTGTGGGCCTGATTCACAAAGGTAAACTTAAACCAAAAGTCTAAGTTTAGACCTGAAGTCTACGTTTAGAGGTAAAGTCTAACTTTACTACTACTAAAGTTAGACTTTTGGTCAAAATTAGACATTTGGCCTAAACTAGACCAAAAGTCCAACATTACTAGTAGTAAAGTTATAATTCAGGTCTAAAGTTAAACTTTTGGTCTAAGTTTGCATTTGTGAATCAAGCCCTCTGATGATAACATTACCATTGCACCATACACAGAACCCATCAACAATCATAAACCTTCAAATTACTCCATCTCCCTACACCCAATTCATCTAGACACTCTTTCATTCTTCTCGTCCTCAGTGTCATATAATTAACTGGCTAACATGCCCCAAAAGCTAAATTCAATAAGGGACATATAAATAATGTTCAAAGCAATATCATAAACTTAAAACAATATCTCAATCTACTCCCTGACCACACCCTCAGGATGCTGCTCTCTGCCATAATTTATTTATTTATTTATTTTTAGCATTTGTTAAGCGCGAACAATTGCCCGCAGGCGTCTCGGCGCTGTACTACTGTATGCTCTACTATAAGGTGTCATGGATAAGTGGGAATTTTTAAAGATTGAATAACCAGGTTTTCAGTTTTTTCCTAAATGATATCAAGTTTGGGCTAGATCGTATGGATTGCGGGACAGTGTTCCATAGTTTAGGGCCTACCACTAAGAAACGTCTGTCTCCCCAATTGACCAGCCTGGTCCGTGGCACAACCAGGTCATTTTGTTTTGCTGAACGCAGTGTCCGGGAGGGGGTATATGGGACAAGGTGGTCTTTCAAAAATTGCGGCGCTTGGTGGTGAAGTGACTTATAGACAATACACAGTGTCTTAAATTTAATTCTGTTCCTCACTGGGAGCCAGTGAAGACTTCTCAGGGTCTCAGCTACGGGCTTGAATTTAGGGGTGTTTGAGAGTAGTCTGGCTGCCGCATTTTGGATTCCCTGCAGTTTCTTGGTGACCCTTGCTTGGGCACTGGCAAACAAGCCATTACAATAATCCAGTGCTGACAAAACAAGGGCGCTGACAAGTGTCTTGCCAACATTTTTAGGTAGAAAAGGGAGAATCTTCCTGACTAGGCGTAGTTTGTAGAATGCCGTGGCGGCCGTCTGATTGGCATGTGCCATAAAGTTTAGGTTGTCATCGAAGATGACTCCCAAATTCCGTACTTTTGTGGCAGGTTCAGGCACGGCTCCAAAAGATGACGGCCACCATACTGGGGACCAGCTGGGACTGAGACGGCCAAAAGTGATCACCTCAGTTTTATCGGAGTTAAGTTTCAGGCAGTTTGCGGCCATCCACTGTCCTATGGCCAGCATACCTGCCTTGAAACTCTCCGCTACTGTTTCTCCATCATTTCTGATACCCAGAACTAGCTGAGTATCATCTGCGTAGGAGGTAAGGTTCATCCCGTGCGCTTTGATGGTCTTTGCGAGGTCCGACACATAGATATTAAAAAGTGTCGGACTGAGGGATGAACCTTGAGGTACCCCACATGGCAGAGATAATTCAGCCGATTCAAATTGACCCAAGGTCACAGCCTGGGATCTCTCCATCAGAAAGGATGCCAGTAGATTTTTTGCCTGGCCTCGCACGCCCATTTTTTCGACACGGTTGACAAGGATCTTATGGTCAACCGTGTCGAAGGCGGTCAACCGTGTCGAAGGCGGTATAACCATAGGGTTATACAAGCAAACATATGTGATGCCCTGACAAGCACCGCTGAGACACCTGAAATTAAAAGCTCCTATAACAAACTTTTCCTTAACCTCAAGGAAGATTCAACAGAATGCACAACAAAAACCCTCTTACACTAATTCTAATTCCATCTTTACCATCTCCAGACCACTCTCTAGCAGACCTTATATTACATCAATATGAACCAGAAATGGAAGGTAGGTGTGGGAGCACACTGCTTCACCTCCCAGCAGAGTCGCCCCTAAGCATCATGGTTGATGCAGTCCGACAAGCGAGTACACTTGCAAAGTCATTCGAGTGTTTCACCAGGTGGGTGCAGATTAGTGCTGGCCATCTCTGGACACGTGTTTCTGGATTATTATCCGTCTTCAGCAGAGATTAGGCAAAATGATTCGGGGTTGCAGAGCAGGCTGCCGTATCCTTGGAACGTAGTATCTCTCCAGGCGCGCAGGTGCCTCTCCACGAGCTCGTCAGCCCACAGCGGCTCGAGGGCAGCCTTTAAGTAGAAGGTAGGTGTGGGAGCACACTGCTTCACCTCCCAGCAGAGTCGCCCCTAAGCATCATGGTTGATGCAGTCCGACAAGCGAGTACACTTGCAAAGTCATTCGAGTGTTTCACCAGGTGGGTGCAGATTAGTGCTGGCCATCTCTGGACACGTGTTTCTGGATTATTATCCGTCTTCAGCAGAGATTAGGCAAAATGATTCGGGGTTGCTGAGCAGGCTGCCGTATCCTTGGAACGTAGTATCTCTCCAGGCGCGCAGGTGCCTCTCCACGAGCTCGTCAGCCCACAGCGGCTCGAGGGCAGCCTTTAAGTAGAAGGTAGGTGTGGGAGCACACTGCTTCACCTCCCAGCAGAGTCGCCCCTAAGCATCATGGTTGATGCAGTCCGACAAGCGAGTACACTTGCAAAGTCATTCGAGTGTTTCACCAGGTGGGTGCAGATTAGTGCTGGCCATGTCTGGACACGTGTTTCTGGATTATTATCCGTCTTCAGCAGAGATTAGGCAAAATGATTCGGGGTTGCTGAGCAGGCTGCCGTATCCTTGGAACGTAGTATCTCTCCAGGCGCGCAGGTGCCTCTCCACGAGCTCGTCAGCCCACAGCGGCTCGAGGGCAGCCTTTAAGTAGAAGGTAGGTGTGGGAGCACACTGCTTCACCTCCCAGCAGAGTCGCCCCTAAGCATCATGGTTGACGCAGTCCGACAAGCGAGTACACTTGCAAAGTCATTCGAGTGTTTCACCAGGTGGGTGCAGATTAGTGCTGGCCATCTCTGGACACGTGTTTCTGGATTATTGTCCGTCTTCAGCAGAGATTAGGCAAAATGATTCGGGGTTGCTGAGCAGGCTGCCGTATCCTTGGAACGTAGTATCTCTCCAGGCGCGCAGGTGCCTCTCCACGAGCTCGTCAGCCCACAGCGGCTCGAGGGCAGCCTTTAAGTAGAAGGTAGGTGTGGGAGCACACTGCTTCACCTCCCAGCAGAGTCGCCCCTAAGCATCATGGTTGATGCAGTCCGACAAGCGAGTACACTTGCAAAGTCATTCGAGTGTTTCACCAGGTGGGTGCAGATTAGTGCTGGCCATCTCTGGACACGTGTTTCTGGATTATTATCCGTCTTCAGCAGAGATTAGGCAAAATGATTCGGGGTTGCTGAGCAGGCTGCCGTATCCTTGGAACGTAGTATCTTTCCAGGCGCGCAGGTGCCTCTCCACGAGCTCGTCAGCCCACAGCGGCTCGAGGGCAGCCTTTAAGTAGAAGGTAGGTGTGGGAGCACACTGCTTCACCTCCCAGCAGAGTCGCCCCTAAGCATCATGGTTGATGCAGTCCGACAAGCGAGTACACTTGCAAAGTCATTCGAGTGTTTCACCAGGTGGGTGCAGATTAGTGCTGGCCATCTCTGGACATGTGTTTCTGGATTATTATCCGTCTTCAGCAGAGATTAGGCAAAATGATTCGGGGTTGCTGAGCAGGCTGCCGTATCCTTGGAACGTAGTATCTCTCCAGGCGCGCAGGTGCCTCTCCACGAGCTCGTCAGCCCACAGCGGCTCGAGGGCAGCCTTTAAGTAGAAGGTAGGTGTGGGAGCACACTGCTTCACCTCCCAGCAGAGTCGCCCCTAAGCATCATGGTTGATGCAGTCCGACAAGCGAGTACACTTGCAAAGTCATTCGAGTGTTTCACCAGGTGGGTGCAGATTAGTGCTGGCCATCTCTGGACACGTGTTTCTGGATTATTATCCGTCTTCAGCAGAGATTAGGCAAAATGATTCGGGGTTGCTGAGCAGGCTGCCGTATCCTTGGAACGTAGTATCTCTCCAGGCGCGCAGGTGCCTCTCCACGAGCTCGTCAGCCCACAGCGGCTCGAGGGCAGCCTTTAAGTAGAAGGTAGGTGTGGGAGCACACTGCTTCACCTCCCAGCAGAGTCGCCCCTAAGCATCATGGTTGATGCAGTCCGACAAGCGAGTACACTTGCAAAGTCATTCGAGTGTTTCACCAGGTGGGTGCAGATTAGTGCTGGCCATCTCTGGACACGTGTTTCTGGATTATTATCCGTCTTCAGCAGAGATTAGGCAAAATGATTCGGGGTTGCTGAGCAGACTGCCGTATCCTTGGAACGTAGTATCTCTCCAGGCGCGCAGGTGCCTCTCCACGAGCTCGTCAGCCCACAGCGGCTCGAGGGCAGCCTTTAAGTAGAAGGTAGGTGTGGGAGCACACTGCTTCACCTCCCAGCAGAGTCGCCCCTAAGCATCATGGTTGATGCAGTCCGACAAGCGAGTACACTTGCAAAGTCATTCGAGTGTTTCACCAGGTGGGTGCAGATTAGTGCTGGCCATCTCTGGACACGTGTTTCTGGATTATTATCCGTCTTCAGCAGAGATTAGGCAAAATGATTCGGGGTTGCTGAGCAGGCTGCCGTAAGTAGAAGGTAAGTGTACTCGCTTGTGGATCTGAACTGCATCTACCATGATGCCCAGGGGCGACTCTGCTGGGAGGTGAAGCAGTGTGCTCCCACACCCTCCTTCTACTTAAAGGCTGCCCTCGAGCCGCTGTGGGCTGACGAGCTCGTGGAGAGGCACCTGCGCGCCTGGAGAGATACTACGTTCCAAGGATACGGCAGCCTGCTCAGCAACCCCAAATCATTTTGCCTAATCTCTGCTGAAGACGGATAATAAACCAGAAACACGTGTCCAGAGATGGCCAGCACTAATCTGCAACCACCTGGTGAAACACTCAAGACTTTCCAAGTGTACTCGCTTGTGGATCTGAACTGCATCTACCATGATGCCCAGGGGCGACTCTGCTGGGAGGTGAAGCAGTGTGCTCCCACACCCTCCTTCTACTTAAAGGCTGCCCTCGAGCCGCTGTGGGCTGACGAGCTCGTGGAGAGGCACCTGCGCGCCTGGAGAGATACTACGTTCCAAGGATACGGCAGCCTGCTCAGCAACCCCAAATCATTTTGCCTAATCTCTGCTGAAGACGGATAATAAACCAGAAACACGTGTCCAGAGATGGCCAGCACTAATCTGCACCCACCTGGTGAAACACTCAAGACTTTCCAAGTGTACTCGCTTGTGGATCTGAACTGCATCTACCATGATGCCCAGGGGCGACTCTGCTGGGAGGTGAAGCAGTGTGCTCCCACACCCTCCTTCTACTTAAAGGCTGCCCTCGAACCGCTGTGGGCTGACGAGCTCGTGGAGAGGCACCTGCGCGCCTGGAGAGATACTACGTTCCAAGGATACGGCAGCCTGCTCAGCAACCCCAAATCATTTTGCCTAATCTCTGCTGAAGACGGATAATAAACCAGAAACACGTGTCCAGAGATGGCCAGCACTAATCTGCACCCACCTGGTGAAACACTCAAGACTTTCCAAGTGTACTCGCTTGTGGATCTGAACTGCATCTACCATGATGCCCAGGGGCGACTCTGCTGGGAGGTGAAGCAGTGTGCTCCCACACCCTCCTTCTACTTAAAGGCTGCCCTCGAGCCGCTGTGGGCTGACGAGCTCGTGGAGAGGCACCTGCGCGCCTGGAGAGATACTACGTTCCAAGGATACGGCAGCCTGCTCAGCAACCCCAAATCATTTTGCCTAATCTCTGCTGAAGACGGATAATAAACCAGAAACACGTGTCCAGAGATGGCCAGCACTAATCTGCACCCACCTGGTGAAACACTCAAGACTTTCCAAGTGTATTCGCTTGTGGATCTGAACTGCATCTACCATGATGCCCAGGGGCGACTCTGCTGGGAGGTGAAGCAGTGTGCTCCCACACCCTCCTTCTACTTAAAGGCTGCCCTCGAGCCGCTGTGGGCTGACGAGCTCGTGGAGAGGCACCTGCGCGCCTGGAGAGATACTACGTTCCAAGGATACGGCAGCCTGCTCAGCAACCCCAAATCATTTTGCCTAATCTCTGCTGAAGACGGATAATAAACCAGAAACACGTGTCCAGAGATGGCCAGCACTAATCTGCACCCACCTGGTGAAACACACAAGACTTTCCAAGTGTACTCGCTTGTGGATCTGAACTGCATCTACCATGATGCCCAGGGGCGACTCTGCTGGGAGGTGAAGCAGTGTGCTCCCACACCCTCCTTCTACTTAAAGGCTGCCCTCGAGCCGCTGTGGGCTGACGAGCTCGTGGAGAGGCACCTGCGCGCCTGGAGAGATACTACGTTCCAAGGATACAGCAGCCTGCTCAGCAACCCCAAATCATTTTGCCTAATCTCTGCTGAAGACGGATAATAAACCAGAAACACGTGTCCAGAGATGGCCAGCACTAATCTGCACCCACCTGGTGAAACACTCAAGACTTTCCAAGTGTACTCGCTTGTGGATCTAAACTGCATCTACCATGATGCCCAGGGGCGACTCTGCTGGGAGGTGAAGCAGTGTGCTCCCACACCCTCCTTCTACTTAAAGGCTGCCCTCGAGCCGCTGTGGGCTGACGAGCTCGTGGAGAGGCACCTGCGCGTCTGGAGAGATACTACGTTCCAAGGATACGGCAGCCTGCTCAGCAACCCCAAATCATTTTGCCTAATCTCTGCTGAAGACGGATAATAAACCAGAAACACGTGTCCAGAGATGGCCAGCACTAATCTGCACCCACCTGGTGAAACACTCAAGACTTTCCAAGTGTACTCGCTTGTGGATCTGAACTGCATCTACCATGATGCCCAGGGGCGACTCTGCTGGGAGTTGAAGCAATGTGCTTCCACACCCTCCTTCTACTTAAAGGCTGCCCTCGAGCCGCTGTGGGCTGACGAGCTCGTGGAGAGACACCTGCGCGCCTGGAGAGATACTACGTTCCAAGGATACAGCAGCCTGCTCAGCAACCCCAAATCATTTTGCCTAATCTCTGCTGAAGACAGATAATAAACCAGAAACACGTGTCCAGAGATGGCCAGCACTAATCTGCACCCACCTGGAGAAACACTCAAGACTTTCCAAGTGTACTCGCTTGTGGATCTGAACTGCATCTACCATGATGCCCAGGGGCGTCTCTGCTGGGAGGTGAAGCAGTGTGCTCCCACACCCTCCTTCTACTTAAAGGCTGCCCTCGAGCCGCTGTGGGCTGACGAGCTCGTGGAGAGGCACCTGCGCGCCTGGAGAGATACTACGTTCCAAGGATACGGCAGCCTGCTCAGCAACCCCAAATCATTTTGCCTAATCTCTGCTGAAGACGGATAATAAACCAGAAACACGTGTCCAGAGATGGCCAGCACTAATCTGCACCCACCTGGTGAAACACTCAAGACTTTCCAAGTGTACTCGCTTGTGGATCTGAACTGCATCTACCATGATGCCGAGGGGCGACTCTGCTGGGAGGTGAAGCAGTGTGCTCCCACACCCTCCTTCTACTTAAAGGCTGCCCTCGAGCCGCTGTGGGCTGACGAGCTCGTGGAGAGGCACCTGCGCGCCTGGAGAGATACTACGTTCCAAGGATACGGCAGCCTGCTCAGCAACCCCAAATCATTTTGCCTAATCTCTGCTGAAGACGGATAATAAACCAGAAACACGTGTCCAGAGATGGCCAGCACTAATCTGCACCCACCTGGTGAAACACTCAAGACTTTCCAAGTGTACTCGCTTGTGGATCTGAACTGCATCTACCATGATGCCCAGGGGCGACTCTGCTGGGAGGTGAAGCAGTGTGCTCCCACACCCTCCTTCTACTTAAAGGCTGCCCTCGAGCCGCTGTGGGCTGACGAGCTCGTGGAGAGGCACCTGCGCGCCTGGAGAGATACTACGTTCCAAGGATACGGCAGCCTGCTCAGCAACCCCAAATCATTTTGCCTAATCTCTGCTGAAGATGGATAATAAACCAGAAACACGTGTCCAGAGATGGCCAGCACTAATCTGCACCCACCTGGTGAAACACTCAAGACTTTCCAAGTGTACTCGCTTGTGGATCTGAACTGCATCTACCATGATGCCCAGGGGCGACTCTGCTGGGAGGTGAAGCAGTGTGCTCCCACACCCTCCTTCTACTTAAAGGCTGCCCTCGAGCCGCTGTGGGCTGACGAGCTCGTGGAGAGGCACCTGCGCGCCTGGAGAGATACTACGTTCCAAGGATACGGCAGCCTGCTCAGCAACCCCAAATCATTTTGCCTAATCTCTGCTGAAGACAGATAATAAACCAGAAACACGTGTCCAGAGATGGCCAGCACTAATCTGCACCCACCTGGTGAAACACTCAAGACTTTCCAAGTGTACTCGCTTGTGGATCTGAACTGCATCTACCATGATGCCCAGGGGCGACTCTGCTGGGGGGTGAAGCAGTGTGCTCCCACACCCTCCTTCTACTGAAAGGCTGCCCTCGAGCCGCTGTGGGCTGACGAGCTCGTGGAGAGGCACCTGCGCGCCTGGAGAGATACTACGTTCCAAGGATACGGCAGCCTGCTCAGCAACCCCAAATCATTTTGCCTAATCTCTGCTGAAGACGGATAATAAACCAGAAACACGTGTCCAGAGATGGCCAGCACTGATCTGCACCCACCTGGTGAAACACTCAAGACTTTCCAAGTGTACTCGCTTGTGGATCTGAACTGCATCTACCATGATGCCCAGGGGCGACTCTGCTGGGAGGTGAAGCAGTGTGCTCCCACACCCTCCTTCTACTTAAAGGCTGCCCTCGAGCCGCTGTGGGCTGACGAGCTCGTGGAGAGGCACCTGCGCGCCTGGAGAGATACTACGTTCCAAAGATACGGCAGCCTGCTCAGCAACCCCAAATCATTTTGCCTAATCTCTGCTGAAGACGGATAATAAACCAGAAACACGTGTCCAGAGATGGCCAGCACTAATCTGCACCCACCTGGTGAAACACTCAAGACTTTCCAAGTGTACTCGCTTGTGGATCTGAACTGCATCTACCATGATGCCCTGGGGTGACTCTGCTGGGAGGAGAAGCAGTGTGCTCCCACACCCTCCTTCTACTTAAAGGCTGCCCTCGAGCCGCTGTGGGCTGACGAGCTCGTGGAGAGGCACCTGCGTGCCTGGAGAGATACTACGTTCCAAGGATACGGCAGCCTGCTCAGCAACCCCAAATCATTTTGCCTAATCTCTGCTGAAGACGGATAATAAACCAGAAACACGTGTCCAGAGATGGCCAGCACTAATCTGCACCCACCTGGTGAAACACTCAAGACTTTCCAAGTGTACTCGCTTGTGGATCTGAACTGCATCTACCATGATGCCCAGGGGCGACTCTGCTGGGAGGTGAAGCAGTGTGCTCCCACACCCTCCTTCTACTTAAAGGCTGCCCTCGAGCCGCTGTGGGCTGACGAGCTCGTGGAGAGGCACCTGCGCGCCTGGAGAGATACTACGTTCCAAGGATACGGCAGCCTGCTCAGCAACCCCAAATCATTTTGCCTAATCTCTGCTGAAGACGGATAATAAACCAGAAACACGTGTCCAGAGATGGCCAGCACTAATCTGCACCCACCTGGTGAAACACTCAAGACTTTCCAAGTGTACTCGCTTGTGGATCTGAACTGCATCTACCATGATGCCCAGGGGCGACTCTGCTGGGAGGTGAAGCAGTGTGCTCCCACACCCTCCTTCTACTTAAAGGCTGCCCTCGAGCCGCTGTGGGCTGACGAGCTCGTGGAGAGGCACCTGCGCGCCTGGAGAGATACTACGTTCCAAGGATACGGCAGCCTGCTCAGCAACCCCAAATCATTTTGCCTAATCTCTGCTGAAGACGGATAATAAACCAGAAACACGTGTCCAGAGATGGCCAGCACTAATCTGCACCCACCTGGTGAAACACTCAAGACTTTCCAAGTGTACTCGCTTGTGGATCTGAACTGCATCTACCATGATGCCCAGGGGCGACTCTGCTGGGAGGTGAAGCAGTGTGCTCCCACACCCTCCTTCTACTTAAAGGCTGCCATCGAGCCGCTGTGGGCTGACGAGCTCGTGGAGAGGCACCTGCGCGCCTGGAGAGATACTACGTTCCAAGGATACGGCAGCCTGCTCAGCAACCCCAAATCATTTTGCCTAATCTCTGCTGAAGACGGATAATAAACCAGAAACACGTGTCCAGAGATGGCCAGCACTAATCTGCACCCACCTGGTGAAACACTCAAGACTTTCCAAGTGTACTCGCTTGTGGATCTGAACTGCATCTACCATGATGCCCAGGGGCGACTCTGCTGGGAGGTGAAGCAGTGTGCTCCCACACCCTCCTTCTATGAACCAGAAATGAACATTAAAACCTCTCAACTTATACTATACATTTCCCCATTGGATGCAAATTAATTAATTACATGTCTACCATCTCAAATGTTGGTTCTACATCCTCTTTGATTTGATAGATAACATACCCATACTTGCAATATGTGCAATCTGGTTCTCCTCTTCGTTCACGCTTCTCATTTACATTTTACTGCCGTCCTAATACAGCATCTCACCTGGACAGAACTAACAAGATTGAAACTGGAGTGGCAATCATCTAAAATGAATCCATTCCATCATCTATTCTGTTTATCTACAGAAATGTTCCAAGGCCTCTCAGTTTATACTGCCACACTTGAAATGCAAACTTCATATCTTATACCACTCACCTGGAAGAAATAGCCTTTTTATGGATGAAGTATTGAGTTTAGGATAACCCAACTACTTTTTTCCTGCAAACAAATGGTATTGGTTGGCCACAACCTTCCAGAGAACAAATATCGGATCAACTAAATCCATTCCTCCTACACAACAACCTTATTAAGCAGTGCAACTTTTCCATTTATCCTGATGATGCCACACATGATTTGGTGAGTTCCATAAAAAGCCATCTTCTGATATATAACGCTATCTTCCTAGACAGATCAGACCAATATCACATGATCTAAGATTTTTTTTGACATACGCACGTTGAGATGGTATCAACAATTATTCATTGATGTAAAAAATATCATCCAAAATCCACTTGACTCAATGATTAGAAGCATCAGAAACATCAATTCTCCAAACACTGCCCCTCTGCTCTCTTACACAGCAATACTGAAAAGTTAGCCGAGCTCTTCAACATATTTACCCAAGTCAAATTCAAGAAAACCCCAAAACCAACAACATCTGCACGCTAATTCAATGCTGAAATCAGTGAACAACAAACGTCATTATATTCATATCACGGATTGAGAAAAACTCCTTCTCCCTCTAATTACTCTTCCCTCCCTAAGAAAGAGAATGTTTAACAAACTCTCTATTTAGAGTAAGTCCCATTTTCTTAGCAACAAACTGTGAAATGCTCTTAAGAGATCAAGACAAAATTTCAGTCTCAACTCTAATATAAAGCATTGATAAAACAGCCACACTACAACAAAAAATCAGATGAGAGAAGGTGTAGACTGGCTAGCACCCAAAGATGAGGCTTACCATTCTTATCAGTACAGGAAAG
Source organism: Lissotriton vulgaris (assembly GCF_964263255.1). NCBI lineage: Eukaryota > Metazoa > Chordata > Amphibia > Caudata > Salamandridae > Lissotriton > Lissotriton vulgaris. Next base: position 1,538,604,667 of record NC_141694.1, read on the forward strand.
TACCCTCAGCCACATGGTACTACTTTAGTACTATCTTAGAAGAGGCTCTAAAGACAGCTGTGTCCATTATGAAACTCTCACCTTACTTTGTAGACCCCTGGCCTCCATAACTTTCAAATGAGCATGCAGATGTCTCCTTCCAATATAGATTTACAACATTAACTCCTTTCCTGCTCAATGTTTTTTCCAGGCAAGTTCAAAGTGGTAAATGCCTTCCTGATCATAAAGAATACAAAAGGTGATGAGTATAAATTTAACACATACTTATTACTTGGGAAGAACTCACATCCTCCCCAAATATTAAACCCTTATTTATGTATATTATCAAGTGGTGGTTGCTAATGGGTAGCTATAGTAAGGAATGTGATTCCACGGGAAATAAAAAAAATTGTTTGCTTACATCTTTGGCAATGTTTGATGAATCTTTTCAAAATTAGCCCCAAAAAGCCATTTTTTTTTGCATCTTCCTGGAACATTTCAGCGTGATATGTCAAGCGGGGCCTGAGGAAAGGGGGGTCGGTGGGGTGGTCCCAAAACAAATTTTCCCCATTTATTTTTCCATAGGAATTTTAGACACAGCTACAGCCCATGATCTTGGTCCAGAGAGAGTGCTTTGTGTAATTCAGCGTAAATCCTTTCAGTAGTTTTTGAGCAAATAATTAATCTATTTGAGAGATCTGATTAGTTGCCACCACATCAACAATGACGCGACAGTACTCATCTCAGGATGCGGGACTCAGTCCAGAGTCCTAAAAAAATACATAAGGGGGTAGGATAGTCATAACCTGACCATCCAGGCCTGGTGGTGGGGTCCCAGGCAGCCCCCTCTCCCTTAGCCTGAAAAAGCTCCTAGGACCCCATCCCCTTGGGGTGAACAAAACTTAAAAGGAAGGAGGGGGGCGTGCAGGAGCACAGGTAGGGAAGGCAAGTCTGCTCCCAGCCAGAAGGAGATTCAAAAATGCTCCCACCGGATGAAAGCAGACTTCTGTTTCCCTTCCCACAGTGAAACAAAATTGCTCCCGCATGGAGGGAGCATTTATAACACCTGCTTCCTCTGGATGGGAGCAATGATGGCTCCTGCAGTACCCGGGGAGCCAGCATAGGCAGTGGGGGGCACTGGGACATCCCTGCTACCCTCAACATGCTGCTTGGTGGGTGCTCCAGCTGGGTACCAGGGCACCACCAATTATTTTAGCAGACCCCAAGGGTAGGGGTCCCCAGGGCCAAAGCAGGCTCTGGAAGGTGGCACCCCTCTCCTTTAAGACAATCATGTAGCTCCAAGTCCCTTATTAATGTTGCTCCGACCATGGGGAATGAGGTTCCTGTGGAATATATAGGCTCAGGAAGGAGGTCGCAGAGTCCCTACCTATTTAGTGATATGCAACCATGGGGAAGGGCTCATGGAGGGGACCATGCACCCCTCCCCTATATTTAAGTAATGCCCCAGGGATGGGATCCCCAGGGCTACTATTGCTTCAGGGAGGGCAGTTGTGCATCCCCTCCCCTTAAATGCTGTGGGAGCTGGGTTGCCCAGGGTCCTTCATGGCACCCCTATCCCCTTAACACATTTGTTTTGACCCTGGAGATTGGGAGTCCGGGCCCGAAGTGGCTTGTGAAAATGGGCTTGTGCTCTTTCCCCTTTAAAAAAAAGGGCTTTGGGGATGGGGTCCCCAGAGCCCAATGTGGCTTAGGGAGAGGGCTTTGTTAATAGGTTAGATGCAGGAGCTGCCTGCGGCCAACCTCACGCTACACTTTGCCATCTAAGACTGGGGGCAGAACTTCAGAATGTCTAAATAAATGGAAACAAGTTTCTTTCGCTGCATGTGTGGTCCAGACAGTACAGGGCTTTCACAGAGAGTACTGGGGCTCCCCGGTGCAACTGGTCAAAACCACACCCACTAACATTCTCACTAGAGCTCTGCGATATCAATTATAAAAAAATACAAGACTTAGAGAGTAAAGGAGCCACCAAGTGGTTCTTTTTACACCCAAGGGTTTTTAAGCAATGTTTTTATTATCAAGAATACGTTGGGAGTTAGGAGGAACAAGATTCAGAGGGTTGGTGGAGATAACCAAAGACTTATGGCGTAATTGCCTGGAGAGGAGAATCTTGTTATCAGCAATCCACCTGGCAAGCAGTTTAAACACCATTGTGGATTGGAACTCGTGATTCCTGATGGATTCCAGTGACTGGAAATTGGATCCTCAAGTGTTCCAACACCTATGCCAAAGCTGGGGGATATCCCATACTGACCTATTTGCATCAAAACTGAATGCACAAGTAACACATTTTTAAAGCTGGAGGGCTGACCCAGAGGCTGCACAATTGGACACCTTTCTTCAGAATAGAGGTATGGTCCTCAATTATTCTTTCCCCCATTCACTGCAATCACCAGAGTGGTGGCTCATAACAGACAACAAACATGTAACCTTATACTCCTCCTTGGACATTTCAGCCTTGGTTCCCATTACTTCTGATATGTCATGCGACTGCCCAGCGATTATCCCATCTTAGCGGACCATTCTTTAAGGTCCAGCAGGCAAGCTTCATTGGATGATTAGAGACACAACTCTGAATCTAATTGCTTGGAGACTATCAGGTACAGGTGGAAGATGCGAGGACTTTAGCGATCTGCTTCAAGCTACATGGAACGAGTATTAGCGGTAGGTACCTATAAGAGATACAACTCTGCCCTGGCTGCTTGATGCCATTTGTGTCTAGTGAGGTGTCTGGAGAGAGACATGGATCCCATGTGGCTGATGTTGCATTCATCCTAAACTCCCTATCACATTTGGCCATAAGTAGAGCTTACTCATGGTTAATCCTCCAGACCTGCAATTTAAGCATGCCACTTACCAGTGGTGGGGAAGCCGGTGGGATCTCACCCCTTGGTATGCAAGTTGATGAAGAGTATTATGTTTTCCCACCATTACCTAAGTATAGACATACTTCAGATATCAGTAAGGTGATAGTCTGTTCTCTGAATGTTCAGATAATGGTGGTCTTTCGAAAAAACAATTGTTTGCAAAGCTAACTATACTCCTTTTCCTCATTTCATGCAAGAGGGTAATTGATGTCAGGGCATTGGAGATGGCTGGGCAATCCTTTGTTACAGAAGTGAGAGTAAGAGAAAGCGTCTGGTGATTTGCGACCCAAAGGGACCAATCAGCTTCTGATTACCAAACCTCATAAAGCAGTTTCCACTCCCGCCATGGCAAGGTGGGTATGTTGGGTCATGCATTACGCTGGTACTGATACCTCCATATTTGGGGCACATTACACCAGGGGCGCTATGTCCTCCAAAGCCTACATTTTAGGGCACAGGCTCAAGGACATATTAAAGACAGCAGATTGGCTATCTGATTCCACTGTCACAAAACTTTATTTCAAACCAAAGCTTCACATAACTTCCATAATGGTAAGTAAGCTTTAAAACAGCACACTCAAGCCCCTGGTCCGTTATAAAATGAACAATTCCCTAGCAAACGTAAAGATTTAAATTCCATTTAGTACATGAAGGCGAAGATTATCACATCTGTCTTCATCCTGAACAATTCCCACCAAAACAATCACAAACTGGAGTACAGTTTCTACGTATAAGTATGCTGCACATCATTTTATGTATGGTCTCATTGCTGCAATGTTTATAATGAGGTATTTTACCATGAGTCAGTAGTGTGCGATCATTATGGGAATGCATGGTTATGGAAATAATCAATTCCCATATTTTGCACTTGTCGTTGCAGAGGAGAAATAATGATACCCATTGTAAATCGTGTCCTTAATAGATTTGAAATTGTGTTTACGTTTGCTAGAAATCATTCATTTCCATTTTGTTTCAAGAAACACAATGTAACTGCAAACAAGCTTATGTTCTTATAAAGAAATCAATAATCTCTTTGGCAAGGAATAACCTAAACAGTGCATCCGTATCTGTTCATACTTGAACAAGAAATCACGTATTTCCCTGTCCAATCAGAAAATCTAAACCTATCTGGAGCCCTTGTAAAGTCGAATATGATTCTGAGTGATCATGTTAGGCGGAGGAGGGTCAGTAGGGTCACCTACCTGTTAGGGAACAACAGTTGTGTTCTGATTCCTGATCTCCAGCTGCAGAGAGGGGGAGGTTTACTCAACAAGCTGTAGACCAAGGAAAGGAATTTGAAAGAAGAAGCACAGAAAGGGAAGAGAGATTTGGCGCAAGTACTCTAGAGAGGAAAAAGGTCTAAAGAAAGAGAAGAAGGAAAGAGAATAAAGAGAAGTAACAGTAACCTAGAGTGGGGAAAAGACCAGGGGAGAGAGAAGATGGAAAGGGAAGAAAGACTGATTAGGCAACTTTGTAAGGTAAAAAGGGAAGCAGGACTAACAAGGATTCCCAGAAAAAGAAGACCAGGAAAGACGCCACCCTCACGAATGCTGTGCTGAGGACCATTGCCATGTTGGGAAACTGAGTCAAAACTGCAACCGGCTCCAAGAAGCTAGTGGCAGAGGACCCAGGCAAACTGGATATAGAGAATTGGGAAAACGAATTGAAAGAATTGGTGACCCTGGCCCCAAAGACAATGGGGAGGAAGAGTGGACAGTGGGGTAGTGGTGCCCAGGTTCCAACTCAGAGATAATTCGACTCTAGGATGGGTCGTGGCTGCAGATGAGTTTGAAGGCCCACCAGGGTGGTGAAATACGGAGGGGAAGAACAAAAAGGTCAAGGCATCTAGCAAAAGTAAAGCAAGGGGAAAAATGAAGTGTGATGACTTGTATAACTTACGGATTTGACATAAGCCATGTATGAGAAAGTTGAAGTAAGAGAGTCACAAAGGGAAAAACATGTTTCCAAGATGAATGAGAGGCTTGCACAACAGCAAAGGAAGAAATAAAGGATGCACAGCCAAGCAGCCAGATTACTAGATTAGTATTTGGGTTATAATTATGTGTCTTCTCAGAGGGGAGGTGACATCCTGTGGAGGGAGAGAGAAGACCTTTATCAGCTGGGTAGGCCAGAATACCACTACACATAAACCAGAAGAAGGAACGTGCGCCTGAAAGAGAAAGGGACAAACAAAGAACTGTGAGACTACAATTAAACAGTATATTTTATTAAACTAGTTTTAGAGACTTAAAAACGACTCCTTTGGAACTGAAATATGTTTGTTAAAGGCCATACTAAGTCCTTCTTAAACTCAGAAGCATTGGATGTCATTTCGCTCATTGATGCACCAAATATTTGCATGTGCCAGAAAGACCTCTTCTGACATTTTGGAAAAAATGAATGCTTAGTTGATGGAATTAGGCTGTTTGGATGGAGTATCCCTTGCTCCAGTCGTGCACTCTCTGATCCATCCTCCCCATATTAAATCATAAATTTACCTTATTTGGGGTCTAGAAGCAGAAGAGAACCTTTCTTATTCCCCAATTACAACTTTATTCATATTAAATCAACTGTCACACAGTTCATGCGTCACAACCTCTTGGCACATTTGAAATTCCCTTACACCACTCTCCTAGCAGTCTTTTTTATCTGGTGTTTTACAAAATGCTGTTAGCAAGGTAGCATACACATTATATAAAGGTTAACTCTCAAGAGAGGATTCCTATATGTGGAACAGAAGTATGTTAAAGCTTTTGGGAGACCTGGTAATCACTTGCTTCTCAAAATGAAAGTAGGGTATTCTTTTAAATGCGAACACAATTCAAAGAGCAGGTAAGAGTTTCATATGTGACTTGGAAAACATTATTTAGTTTGTAACCAATAACATGTCATCCCAAATCTAAAGTGTCAGTTATTTCGCAATAAATCCAAGGCATGGCTGCATTCTTCTACTATGGTGCTAAAACAGTCCATGTGAGTGACAATTGTGCATTGTACAGAGATTGCCTAGAGCATGAGTTCTTAACCTTTTGACTTCTGTAGAACTCCACAAAATCATTACTGGAATCCGGGTACCCCAACAGAATCATTATTGGAACAGTGGCGTAGCTGGACCTTTAGCTTCCCGTGGCGGTCTCTGCGTTTGCCACCCACGGCGGTCGCAGTTAAAAACCGGGGGTGTGGGGGTGTTGGGGATCCCTGCCTTTGCTGCCCCACAATGGCCGGAGGTAAGAGCAGGAGGGCTAAGCCACCACCCACAAAACGTATGCCGCCCCTCCTTGCTGCGCCACTGTATTGGAAGCCTTAAGCAATTTCCATGATTCAGACCTCAAAATAATTTATGAACATACAAAAACAAGTATGCTTATTTGTATATGATATCGTCTATTAATTTTAGTCGATTCATTGTGATATTATGTGAAACCGTCACAACGCCTTGAATAAACCTCGCAGACCCCCAAGGGTCCTTGGACCACAGAATAAGAGCCACTGGTGTAGAGGGTTGCATTCAGGGTGGTGCATTTACTGCAGGTGACTTGGCTACATAAAAACCCCAGTTAAATACTATAAAATGTATCAGAAATGAATAGGTAGTGAGTGAATTCAGTAAGGTGAATTCTATAGCCATAATTCCAATGTTTTATCAAAATCCCAATAAAAGCCCTCCCCCTCTTTTATCTTTTATCTTATATCACATAGGCCGTACTCAAAGTTATAATTTGGGCAGGTTCCATCTTGGGAAAATAGCACATGGCTGAACTATAGGAACAGGTTTGATCTGTGTAGTGCTGCTCCCATTTTTCAAGATGGCCTAGGTGACGGAAAGTACATATCTGAGCTAATCAGGAACTACAAGATCCAACTAGTATTAATATATTCTAGGCGCCAAAAGAGCAAACTCAGGTCACCTGATAAATGGAAATTGAAATATGTGCTATAAAACAATCCAATATTATCCCAAAACCCTATAATTCTTTAAGAGCTTCCATTATAAACATTGTATGACTCGGGCATGTTTTGATATTGAGATATTGATTCGAAACGAGTTAAAATTATGTGTTTAATAGTCTCAGCATCCAATGTGGAGCCTTGACATATTTTACAGTTGATCGAAAGTTGCTAACCATCAAATCCATTCAAGGGATAGTATGCAAAGGGAATATTAAACTACTCTGGGACCCAGGAGAACATCAGATGACATTTTACTTCTACCCTCTCGCTACTACATTATAAAACGTTTTATCTTGAATAGATCTCCTGCCTACAACAGAACCATTGGATGCCTCACTTTAGAACAGGATAAAGAACAAAACAGCAGAAATCTCTGTAAAGAAAAGGCAGCTCCTGAGTGAAAGGCCACTCATTAAAACATGTTTTCACCCTTATTGCCTCATTGGAAAATATGTTTTCTTGGATAGTTTCAACCCTGGGATCAGAGGACAGTATAGACTGGGGTTGGTTCATTACTGCAAGCAGCTGGAAATTCTGGTGATCGTATTTGGGGTGCCCAGCATCAACTCAGGAGCACAATCATTGGAGAGATTGCTCATATCAACAATATAGGTATACCTATCCAGGACTCTTAGGGGCATATACACAAGCCTCTTTTGCCACAGGAGTGTTTGGGTTTCTGATGCTCTGGTGGCATTGCGCCATTTCACTTATTTACAAGGTGCTGCCAAGCCACTCAACGTGGAGTAACGCCACCTTGTAAATATGCTCCTTTCCACCACAGTCTGCTGCGGCAAAGGGGCAGGCGATGGGTGTTGCAGTGTGTGTTCCAAGCGTGGTGGGGCGTGGCAGGGCGCTACTGGGGGGGGATACCGACAGATGACGGAATTGGTATTATTTAATATACCTATTGCATTGTTTGTCAACTTCCCCCCGCCCCATTGCATTTACCTGTGCCGGCTGCCATTGTTTTTGACGCTGCCACAGATTCACAAGGCTGAGACAGCACCAAAAACTAAGGCTAGGTAATACCTGGTCTTAGAATGGTGATACAAGGAAAAATAATTAATTTCTAATCGTTTTTTTGCTCTTTCTATGTGTGCTGCATTTTGCGGCACACATAGAAAGACCAAATCACCATAATTGATTGTTTATGTGCAGGAAGCTGTCCCTTCAACAATCAATTATGTCCCTGCCTGCACATAATAATTGCCCCTGCAGCGCAGGCACCCTTGCAACATGGCGCAAGGGTGCTTGCACCGGCACTAGGCAGCTTTTTTAGCAACAGCACTAGAGGAATTGCAGGGGTGAGCTGTGTTTTTGTAAATACAGTGCATCCCTGCGTATTAAAAATGTTGGAGCATGGCATTGCCAAATTTGACAGTTCCAACATTTTTAGTAAATATGCCCCTTAGTTTGAACTAGACAAACTAGTTTCTCTCTGTTCCCCATTTTTATCAAACGTTTGAGTTTTATTTCACATAGCTAAATAACATTTTAGATACCCTGCTTTTGTTTATATGTAGTAGCTACATATAACTGGGAGTCATTTAGGCAAGCCAAATTTGAGAATGACTGTTTGAAATTTGAATCATTGGTTGCAAACTATTTGTCAGCTAATCCTACTGCTGTATCACATTCTCAACCTCACATTTGTAGGAGTTTGGCTACTCTTTGTGTGTTTATGAAACTGTTTATGATTATAAATTGGTGACAAATATGGATCTACTCTTGAATTTACATGTACTAATATTGTGCTCTTACCTTTGAAATGATTTTGATATGACCTGTTCAACTGCCCTTTCTTGGCTTCTACTTCTTTGGCCTCATTTAGGCCTCAACACCATCTTGCTCAAAAAGGATGTCATTTACCGCATATTTACTGTTTATTATTTCTGCTGCACACAGTCAAGCAAAGTCATGTTTGTTTATTTCCATTTGAGTTGTTCTTGTAGATGTTTTTCTAACAGGGGCTCAGTAATGTTTCAACTGATCATGGCCTCTACCGCTGCCTGCTCACTGTTTTGCATTCATTCACAATGGTTCACTGTTGTTTTGCAACTAGTTTGACCTTCCATCTCCGGATAGCATTAGCATAGAGGGACTGAATCAATATTTATGTAATGGAATAATGCTTAATTGGTAAGGCAATATGACATTTATTAATGATGTGCTCTGAGTTGTGGAACATCTTATTTCTTTTGCTTACACCATGATGAATTTGAGGTTTTAGTTATGTTGTATAAGAAGATTTACAATTTAAATCTTTGATTTTGGGGATGAGCCATGAACTCTCTTGAGACCTTTCCAGTGCTACTAAGCATGCTGTACGATTTATTACTGATCTCGGTGTTCGTTAGGACATAGAGTACCTTTTTTATTTTGCTTTTTATTCTGTATTACCCTAATTCTAGAGAGCATTCCTGGCAATGACCTTTTTGCATCTGCCATTTAAAATTGCTGTATAATATATTTTGTATTTTGTAATAAATCTTTTAAATATATTTTCCTATTTCTGCCCTAGAACCCACTAATTGCACGTGCCCTTAATAAATTGACTGTATTTCTTATATGCTGTGCTGTGCCTTATCTCTGGGGGCAGCAAGGAAGGTTCGGGTCCTATCACTGACTGGCTTGGACCACTCCAATGTACCCAACAAATAAAGGGGCCAATCAGGTTTTACTTATTTCAAAATTAGAGACACTCAGCCCACATGTACTGAGCGGTCAGGATTTTATTTTCAGTTTTTTTTATTTTTTTTAATTTGTGATATATTTACTTTTTTGTATCAAAGGAAAAGACAGTTTGTCAAACAATAGAGAATACATTCAAAAGACAAATGTGCGCAATATATACATGTATTCAAATATGTACACCATCAATACTCAATTTTCAAAAACACCAGAAACATATTACAAGAAATAAATGAATTACATTAATAAAATGCCTAACATACAATATTTAGAATAGGCACCAGTCCTTCAAATAATAGAACACAAGACGGGCGGACAACACAGTTCGTTAAGAGTGCCTGCTAGTCTTGCTAGGCCAGAGATTGGATGTTTGTAAGGTTGCACTGCATGGTATTGTTTATGTCCCAGGTGGCACCCTTCCTCTTTATCCCTGCCTCGGGGTCAACGCGTTTCGAACCACACTGCGATTCTGGGTTCTCCTCAGGACTTGGACTGGGTGGGGCCGTAGCTGTAAATAATTATAAGGAATCTGGTGTGAGTATTGGTAGCATTCACATGAGGTGTTCTGCAAGACTCTAGAGGCGGTATATGATAATACACTCAGGTATATATGATAATACCTGAGTGTAGGCTTCATGGTCGCGGTGAGTGGGGGCAGCAGCCTCGAAAGGGCACACTTTGTCTGCAAAGAAACCAGTATGGCAATCAGAGATGACCTATGCCCCAAACTGACTGGTTGTCTTACTAGTGGCCAGGACTAGTGAAGTGGTAGTCCTACCTGACTTTATATGGCGATCATGGCGTATTTTTCGGGGAGAAGGCAGCCTCGCATGAAGCATGATTTCTAAACAGAAACAGATGGAAACGAGTGAGAAGCTGTTACTCTGCGCTTGGTGTGATCTTATCAGCGCAGGACCTAAAGCAATCGTACCTTTTCTTCAGGCGGGTGGCCGCAGTCTGAATTGGTGTGGCCGTACGCTCCAAGAGTTCAAGTTCAGTTGGAACTGACTGGAAATTCAAAAAGAGCGTGTTTAGAATGGGCGCGGTGGAGCGCATTGCGCCGCAGCACAGTGGTGCGCCAAAAGTCGGCGGTGCCGCACGCTGTCAAACATGTACTTACTGGTGCGGCGAGCTTCCTTCTCAGTACTGAGTCATCCAGCAAATGTCGAGAAAGCCTCGCGGGCCAGATAGGAGGATTTAAAAATGCCATATTGGATGGGCGTGGCAGACCGCCAGGGATGCTGGTACTCGTAGTTCTGGATGGAAAGTGAGATTCTACCCGCAGTTTCAAAGGCACCGAATTGACTGGGCGCGTCGTAGCACTAGGGAAGCTATTCTTCAAACTAAAGCTGTTCTTTAGAGTGATAGCTGTGCTCCGTCGGAGCGGCGACTATTCACCAGATTGCTGCTAAGAAGACGTGTATCAGGGGAAATAAAGACATGGACAACGTAGTGTGCCAGATGTATATTTATTATTAATGTCATTCATTTATTTCTTGTAATATGTTTCTGGTGTTTTTGGAAATTGAGTATTGATGATGTACATATTTGAACACATGTATATATTGCACACATTTGTCTTTTGAATGTATTCTCTATTGTTTGACAGACTGTCTTTCCTTTGATACAAAAAAGTAAATATATCACAAATTTCAAAAACTGAAAATAAAATCCTGACCGCTCAGTACATGTGGGCTGAGTGTCTCTAATTTTGAAATAAGTAAAACCTGATTGGCCCCTTTATTTGTTCGGTGCCTTATCTCTGGACACAGTGGCTCATGAAATGTAGGTTTAACACTGTCCATGACCCATCTATCCATGGGCGTGTTTTTGAGTTGTCTTTTAGGGGTGTAAGAATTATTGTGTTTTCGTGCCAACACATTCCTTAGAAAATACTTTACTTGTTCCTGTTTTTCCTCCAGATTACAGAAATCCATTTATAACATGTGCCTGTTTTAAACTTTGACATACAACATTAACTAGATTTCTCTCCAAAGCACAGAAAAAAGTACATGTCATTCTGCCTATTTAAAACCCTGGGGCCGTTTATGATGTTGGTGGGACCGACACAGATGGCACCACCGACATCTCTAACCACGGTCTTGTGGGGGTGAGCCTTTTCAGGGGCCAGGGTTCGCCCTTCTTTGGGCACTGGTCCTTTAGACTGACAAAATAGAGATTGTCATGGAAGCTGTAATATTAAAGAAATATTTTATTAACACTCATGAGTGGAACTGCATTCATAAATAACCCTCAGGCAATGTATGAGGCAGCACATGGAGTACAGGAACCATGGTGCTTATATACTGTGATAGTTGCAGTGTAAGCATGGAGGTTCGAAAAGAGGCGGTACACGTGTACACACAAATAGCTATTTACATATAAGGGTACCTGAGAATCACTTAGTCAACAAAGTGGGAGGAGTTACATAATTGCTGACATCAGTTAAAATAGCCTGACAATTAAGTCTGTAACAGGTGCATTCTAGCAGCTGCAGGCCTTTCTGAGCATGCTCAGTGCTCAGGCTCAGCGCTGAAGGAGTTAACTATAGATGATGACTCAGGTGTAATAGAGAAGCAGGCAACAGCGAAGACGGGGAAGCACATGACAAACACTTGGCTAACTAAAATGGATGCCACAAGCAAAATGGGTTCAGCTCATTCTAACAATGATCTCTGCCAAGTTTCCACAGTCAGACTGACGCATTAGGATATAGTTGGTCCAATCGCATTGACGGTCGGTCCAACCACATTGGCCCATGGACCGACCGTCAGAGAGCCGGAGGTCTGATTGCATTCACCACAATGGAGGCGGTACCTGCTCAGGCTCCTCTATGGGGATTACGTTCCACCTTTCTGCCAGCCATTTCACATTGGCTCTTCTGACGTGAAAAGGCTGGTGGAAAAGCTTTTTTGGGGCCCCTAGCAGGGCCCCTGCGACCCTCCAATTTGGGCCCTGGGGGGAATCTGTGGTGGCCCCCTAAACATGCCTGCAACATGTGGCAGGCACCGCATAGTGTCTGCCATGGGGTGCAGAGATGTTTGAAAACCTGTCTCTTTGCATTGGGGATTTTGCTGCAGCCTTTTTCCGGGCATCAGCATTAGCCTTGATACAAATAGGCATGTATCCGACCACCTCCAAAGCGGTCGGATCCTAATTTGGCGGGCAGTCCTGTTTCAGCAATGATGGCGGTCAGTCGCTTGTGTGTCCGCCATCATAATCGGTCCCTATGTTCTCTATTCTGTACTATTTCAGAAGTAAATCGTATGCCTGTTTTTTTAGGTATTGTAAACAGTTAATATCATTTTGCTGGTAAACTTTGTTATCAATATGCTTTATTTTGATTATTTTATCCCTAAATATCACTAAATTCATTGTAAGAGATTTGATATAGTTCATTGTTGATGTTATCAGAAAGAATTTGCATATACTGTAACTATACTGTAGGCCTCTGCCTATTGAAAGGTAGATCACGATTTGTGTTGCTTGTGCATTTGTGCTCATTAGGTTGCACAACCACTGTGTAGGTAGAAAATCAAATTTCTTTAGCTTGTGTTGATTCTCATTTTATAGAATATAGCACTTATTTTATTACAGTATGAATAAAAGTGCAGTTGCTTCATTTTCAAGTCATCTCTTGTCTGATATTGGGGATTCTGAGATGTTAGAACTGGGGGTCTCTAGTTGGCAGAGGTAGGTACCACTGTCCAAATAGGAACCCTTGCTTCTAGTCAGGGTAAGCAGGATACACTCTTTAGATAACCCCTGCTCCTCCCCCTTGGTAGCTTGGCATGAGCAGTTAACGCTCATCAAGGCCAATGTGTAAAGTATTTGTACCAACACTCACAGTAACACAGTGAAAACACCACAAACTGACTCCACAACAGTTTAGAAAAATAAAGGTATTGAATCTAAACTACACAAGACCAAAACGACAAAAATCCAACATACACAGTTCAAGGATATGGTTTCAAAAGTGTTCTTAAGGTTTAAATAAAATAATCCACAGTTGCGTGAAAAGTTCACAGTTGCTTCACGTTTAGCCAACAGTACCTTTAAATGCGACAAATTTCCAAAACAGAAACTGGTGCAGTGGAAAACAAGCAATGCGTCACTCCTGAGACCCTGGGGAGGCGATGGGACAGTCCCGCTGGATGTAGCGGGCGTGGTGCGGTGACTCCGGTCTGTATGGGGAGGGATGCGATACCTTGTATGGATTCCGGTGCGGAGGTTCCGTAGTGAAAAAGCTTGCAAAGGCACGATGTGATGATCTTTGGGGCTGCGACGATCTCCGGGGTGACGATGCACGGACCAGCGGTGATCTTCCTCTTGCAGCTCCTCGATGAGATGGCTCTGTGACGACACTCACAGCGTCATGATGCAGTCCGCAAGCAAGTGGTGCGACGATCTCACCCAGCGACGACAGGCTCTGCGACGACACTCGCAGCGATGGTAATCTTCCCGCACCGGTCTGGTGCGTTCCGCAAACGAAGGATGCAACAACTCTGGCACTGGCAACAGGCGGTGCGACGATCTCGGCCTTTGTAGCGGCGGGAATTTCCTTGCACTGACGGGGATGCGCTCCGCAAGCGAGCGATGCAACAAAACTTGCAGAAAGTCTTTAAAAGCTTGGTTTCCAGCTTCCCATCACAGGTACAACTTCCAGAGGCACCACAACTGGCCCAAGCACTGTAGGAAGGACAGAACTCTCTCAGCATAGTTCAGGGAAGCTGGGGGTGAAGTCCTTTTGTTTCTGGGACTTCTTAACAGGGATCCAACTCTTCTCAGGCCCTTGGAGATTCCTTCAAGCAAGGGGACACAGCACCAAAAGCAAAGTCCTTCCCCTCTTCTCGGCAGCAAAGCAACAACCGGTCAGTCCAGCAGAGCAACAGCAGGACAGTCTTCCCTCTTCAGTTTCAGGTTTCTCCTTAGCAGAGGTTTCTTCTTGATTCCAGGATGATCTAATTTTCTGTAGTCAGGGGTCCTGTACATATACCCCTAAAAGTCCTTGATCCCTTTGTGCAGGAGGGCTGTGAGCCCGATCTGAACCAGTTCTGGGTGTTCCTTGAGCACTTTGTTTTCCTGGCCTCTCCTTTCCTTTCAGAGAGGGGGCATAGTCGGCAGCCGCCCAGCAGGAGGTGGAGCCAGCATTGTGGAAGGCAGGCACAGCCCTACTCAGGCCCAGGTGCTACCCCCTCCCACCACTTTAGATGCAGATTGAGCTATTCAGCCCAGGGAGAGCCCGCTCAGCCTCTGGGAGCCACTCAGCCCCTGTCACTCACAAACCAGACAGTCAATTCACAAACAGGCCAAGGCACACAGAAAGGTCAGACAAGAGAACAGCAACTTTCTAAAAGTGCTGTTCTCAAACACATGATTTAAAAGCAACCTTTCCTTAAAGATGTGTTATTAAATTCTGCGTTCAGGGATACCAGACATTTAGGTCCTATCTTGCTCCTATGGGAAGATATGCTGGTAGCCACTGCAGCCAGCATTCCCCATGATAGCCTATGGGGAAAGTTAGCCCTACCATAGTGAAAAACGAAAATGGCTGTAATTCGCTACCAGACCATGTCACCTGCACAAGTATTTACTCTACCTTTCACATACACTGCACCCTGCCCAAGGGGGTACCTGGGGCCTTCCATAGGGGTGACCAATGTGTACCGAAAGGGAAGGGTTAGGCCTGGCCAGTGGGGACACTGACCAGGAGGACATGGCAATTCACAGACTGCACACAGGCACTGCGGTGGCAGGCATGAGACACCACATTAGGGCTACTCATGTGGGTGGCACAATCAGTGCTGCAGGCCCACTAGTAGCATCTGTTATCACCAGCCCTGGCACACTCAGTGCACTTTACTAGGGGACTTCTTGGTGACACAAATATGCCAATCATGGATAATCAATCATAGCAACAATTTACACAGGGAGCACTTGCATTTTGACACTGAATAGCAGTGGCAAAGTGCCCAAAGCATCTAAACCAGCAAAAACGAAATCCAGCACAGCATCAAAAAAACAGGAGGTAGAGGCAAAATTATAGGGGGAAACCACGCCAAAGATGCCAGGTCTAACATGAGACATATGAAAATCAACATCTGGCTAAAGCCCAAACTTGGCCAGTATGTACTCCACATCTAAATAAGTCTCTGTGCAATATTGACAGTGGATAATTAACCCAGCACAACAAAAAACAATCTGATACATAATCCTTTGCCGTGGAAGTTGCAATAAAAATATCTGTTCATTTGCAAGCCACTTTCTTACCTCGTGAAAACAGATTGCTGTGCATTTTACTTCTATACCCAATAAGAAAATAAACTCCATATTCCAGTTCTGCAAAGGCAAATTTGTTTTCATGTAAGGGTTTCTTTGCTCATATGTGATAATAGTTCATGAGCGGCAAGACTATTCTCTAGGGTAAATGTATATGAAATATAATTTTAAAAGCGCAGCAGCAATGATGAATGGTATCCTGAAGCTAGAGAAACTGACAACCAATAGCCACTGGCAAAAGAACAAGATGTAAATGGAAGTTGTGAATAAGCAGGTTTTGAGATGTGCTTGGAACAACTGATTGCTCAGTTGAGGTAGGAGAAATAGGGAGAGAGTGTTCCTTGTGGGTGAGTTAAGAGAGTGCTATAACTACGTACTGTGTCCTGTAAATC
Source organism: Lissotriton vulgaris (assembly GCF_964263255.1). Taxonomy (NCBI): domain Eukaryota; kingdom Metazoa; phylum Chordata; class Amphibia; order Caudata; family Salamandridae; genus Lissotriton; species Lissotriton vulgaris. The sequence goes on from NC_141694.1 coordinate 1,538,620,850, forward strand.
TTGGGACCAATTATGAGTTGAGGTAAAACAGAAAAAAAGTTTGTAGAAGTCCACATAGCTAGGAAACTAGGAATGAAGGATGCTCTTCATTTATAACAGACTGCTTTTTACACCTTTTGACCTTCACAAACGCTTTCCAGACACCCCACACATATGTTGGTCTTGTTCCTCTCCACAAGCAACTTTATTTCATATGTTGTTCTTTTGTAAATCCGTGCATGATTTTTGGTTACAAATTTGGGCTCAAATCAATGTTGTTTTCCACACTCGCATTCCTTTCTCCCACACTAACATTTTCTTAGGAAGTCTCTCTCCTTGTTGGGATGATATTGACCTCAATGTCAAGATAATCGACTTACTATTAGATGCTGCATTTCAGCAGATTACAATCAATTGGAAGAATTTTTCTAACATCTCATTTAAAGCATGGTGGTATAATGTTTGTCAAAATCATAGGTTAGATACTGCTTTTGTTTCTCCTGCTCATATGGCGGCGAAACGCATGGACTTAAGGCTTCCTGTCACGCTTTACCTCGATGCATGTGCTAATCGTTCATTGAATCTGCAATCTGGCCAGCAAGAGGTTTCCAAGCCCCCTTGATTACCCTTTGCATTTCTCCTCTTTTTCATTATCATTTGTGTGCACTCACCTTTTGCATTGTTGTATCCTCATAATTATTGCTTTTCCTTTATTTAAATTTGCTGCCCATGATTAACTTTTATTAATGTTGTTTATTGCTCTTATTGAATGCTACTGTTCTTATCCTTCAGGCTAATTCCTCATTTTGTATTGACACCTTATTTTACCAAATAAAATTGTTTTTCTGAACTAAAAAAGGAATGAAGGATGATGGGGGCTGGTGTGCTTGTATCATAATATCCACAAAAGTACAGTCAAACGATATAAAAACTTGAATGTCAAACCAACAGTGAATAAAAAGTAAAATAGCCAAAATTGGTACTGATAAAAATAAGGGGAAAACCTAGTCAACTCATATTTAAACATGAGAAAAAAACAACTTGCTTAATAAAAACAAGAAACAGAGTTACCTTGCAGCATTGCCAGCCCCATGTTAGAACCTCTAATTGTACCCAGGGGCCTGGATGATGATAGTTTTATTTGCTGGTGGTGAAGAATGTAGGAATCTCATGTGAAAAATTGGGTTGAAAAAACTGATAACCCTTTCAGTCCTATCGAACTGGTTCTCAGCTGTACAAATATCTGAAAGGTTGAGACAAGCTACTGACATTGGCGTCTAGAGCTGACAGATTGCTTCACAGATGGGTGCAAGAAATAAGCAGGCTGCCAGGCTCTCTCTAACGCCACAGTTCAGCAGGAGAGGAGCCACAGACTACTGATGGGAAATAAGGGATAGGTGGGACCTCCAATCAGTCCACTCCAGAAAGCATTTTGCCAGTAGTCCAAGTCAGCAGATCGTATGGCATAATCTAAAGGGTGCAAACATATACCATTTGTGGAAAGGAAAAAAGTCCTTAATTGTAATTATGTCTATTCTTCCCTGACAGAGAGTTCCCCAGCGAGAAAACTCCCACAGGCCTCTGCGTGGAGAAGTAAAAACTGGTGGGTTAAGACATCATGGATAAAAGCGCCCCTTTATGTCCCCAAGTCTCTCCTACTTCCCTAGGCCTGCTTTTGAAGAACACAGAATGAATCCTTGCACGTCCTGGTCAACAAGTACCAGTGAGGTTCCGTGACGACTGTAAGTGGTGTTTTCGACTCGTACGAATATGGTCGAGTCTGGTATCTATGAACCGCAAAGGACGAGTTTAGTGGGTGTACGCAGTTTCGCTGTACTAGCCCGAACCGTTCGTTTGTTTCGTGGGTTTATCTATTTGTACCCACGGGTTCCATCTTAGATACGGCATCCATTTTGTCTCTTGCCCTCAAGTAGCCAGCGAATGGACGTTGTCCGCTTCGCGACCCTGGGATTCCCAAAACGCTTGCGGAAGACACATTTCCTTTGAAAGTGTCTTTATGATGAGGGGGATGATACTGTAAGGCAGATGGCCCCGCTCGAGGCTCATCTTGCCGTGCCGGTCTATTGTCTTAGCCGTGCATCTCATTAGGCGCGTCCCTTTGATGCTTGCAACTCGTGTTTCCCGATACCACCCTTTTTACACCCTTTCCGATCTCCCCACTGTCCTGTCTTCCTCTGCACCTGTCCTCGTTCCTCCTTCGATCTGTTTACTGCCGATTGGAATGTACTAATGGTGGGAAGATGGGTTTTTACAGTTGGGAACCACTGTATGCTTCTGTACTTATGTTCCGGACCTTGAATACATCAAAGCGACCCCTCTTGGGGATAATGATGGGAACCAAGTTGTAAACCTTTGTGTACCATGTTAACCTATGAGAGAAAACTGTATAAAAGGAGCGATCCACAGTAGCAAATTGAATCAGACTCCGCGAACCTGCATGTTATGTACTTCACGTGACTTCTGTGTTCCCTGCAGTACATAAACCTCGAATCTTTGACGCCGAAGGAAGTGTCCCGTGTCTCTGTCATTTGTACGCCGGAACAGGTTACCCACGAAGGTTTCAGGTGTTGTCCCCTGGCACCGCTGGGTCTTAGAAAAACCCAGTCCTTCAGTTGGCGCCCAACGTGGGGCTGCATCAGTGGTACCGGTCCAAGCCCGACGATCGTGAGGAACTTCGTGTGAAATCTCCGAGGGAAGGTGCACCTGCTTCATCGATCCTGTTGTCGAAATAAGTGGCCCGACGACTTTTCCCGCGAAGATTCCCGCCTCCTGGCGGCTGCGACGGACTGCTGCCCTGACTGTAGACCTGTTTTGGCACCTGGCGTAGACCTTGGTATAGCGAGACGATTGACGGGCCTTCCTGGTGACGCCATCGATCTTTGAGTTAAGTATTTGTGGGTCGCTCCCAGAGTCCTTAGTTGTGGTTGCTTAGTTGTTGCATGGTTCCATTGCATTTGTGGTTCTTAGTACTTGGTTCTTTGTTGTAATATTTGACGATTGCAGTCGCCAAAAACCGAGGGTTTTCGCTCTTTGCAGGGACTTGGTAAATCCCGTAACCCTTGAAGTTTGTGAAACTCGGCTAGTGTGCAAGATGCCTGGTCGCAGTACTTTGTTTAGCTGTTTCAGACGTTGTGGTACGGATTTCCGACTGGAGGACTCGTGTCCGATACCTCCGGTTGGAACTCCCACTTATGAGCTCTATAGTAAGCATGGGTTAGGCCCGATTACTTTTAATGAATATTGGATTCGCTACACCAAAAAGGATGGTGTCCTTAGTTGGCCACCGCATGGTAGTTTCGAGACCCCGATCCTAGATAACCTTGAGGCTAAATTGTTTAAGAAAAAGTCAAGGCCGGCCATGTTTGATGCCTTTCGGTTATGGCGCAAAGAAGCCAAACAGAAAGAGATCAGACAGACAAAACGTAATCAGAGAGATGGTGTTGCTACCATTGTAAAGAAAGCAGAGCAGTTCCAGCGAGATAAGGAGGAAAAGGAAAAGGAAGTATTTGATAGGCTTCAGCGTATGTCTATAGATAAATGTTATCCCGCTTTGCCAACGGAGTCGGATAAGAAGGAGGAATTAGTTGAGGATCCTTTAATGTCCTATCTTATGAAGTCACCACCTCCGTACGCACAGGGTACCGCAGTTCCTGTGGTTCCCCCTGCTCCTGTACCTGTTCCTCCGCCTGTTCCTGCTCCTTTGCCTACTTCTGTTCCTACTGCTCCTCCGCTTGTACTTCCTCATACTCCTGCTCCCGCTGCTGCTCCTGCTCTACTTACTCCTGCTGTTTCTTCTGTTTCTGATACTTCTCTTGTTACTCCCTTATGTTATACTTCCCCATCTGTTCGACGTCGTACTCCTTCTGTTGCTGCTAACTTTTTCAATTCTCTTGGACCTATTCTTGAGTCCGCTGGTTCGGACGGTCCCCAAAGACGTAGCCAGCTTCCCGGTAATCGGGAACGTGCCGCACTGTATAATATGGCGATGGCTTGGATGAAATACCCCATTAGGAATCCCCCACGTTCAGTGTTGGATACGTTTGGTCAATTCAATATACCGACACAAAGATATGTTTTTGAGGAAATGTGCAAGACCTTGCGTGATCAAATATCGGCAGATGCATCGGATGATGTATTAACTGCTTTGACCGACTTACAGCTCCAGTTTTCGAGTGGAATGATAGTAGGTACTAATGTTCGACGGGCTGTTGAACAACTGTTAGCTCTTCGTCCCTCTATGATGCCTCAAGTATTGTTCGTTGAGGACATTGAAAGACAGTCAGATGCGTCTGGTCAGTATCCCATGCGCGAAGTTCCACCAGTGTGGATGCCAGGTGATGCTGCTCAAGTTCCACCGATCCTGCCACATTTCCAGAGAGTGTGGATACATCTTCCATGGAAACGATCGGAAGTTTAGCAGGTAAAGCAATCTTTGCCTGACCCTCGCAAAAAATCCTGCAGGATATTATAAGGAATTGTCGCAGCTCGTAGATGCTACAATAATGAATCTTGCCGATATCGATATGCTGTTTGGCAATGTCGTACCGCAACCGGTATGGGCTAAGATTCGTCAGGCAGATCATGCAAACGAATTAGGTGGTGATTGGGCTGCTCTTACTGCGGCCGATACACGACAAATTGGCGGGGCTAAGCCCGAACAGCTTATTACTGCTCTCCCTCAGAGAATCATTACCCTGATGAAAACACTTATGCCAGCTATGAGGGTAAATTGGGACAAGTTGTCAGCTTGCAAACAGAAGAAGGATGAGAGTGTCTCTGATTTCTTTACGAGATTTGAAGAGGCATTCATCGATCATAGTGGTCAGGATATGGGTACTGAGGGTGGTCAGCGGTTGTTCGTGGATAAATTTGTCTCTAACTTATTGCCTGACTTGGGCAACAAATTAAAAAATTCCGAAAGTGCGTGGGCTGTCTCTACTTCTGCTCAAATATTGGCTACGGCACAGTATTATGAGAATAGGGAGAAGGAAGAAATTGATCGCGCTGATAAGAAGACGAAAGAGCTTAAGACTAAAGTGTTGTTGCAGCAGGCATATCCACCGCGTTCGAATCAGAATGATTCGCAGCAACGTACTCGATTGCAGTCTCAGCCTAATAGATCGCAATCGCGAAATGACTCCTCTTTGCAGAGATCTTCGTTGGGATACAATCAGTGTGCCTATTGCAGACAGGAGGGTCATTTAAAATTCAACTGTCCAGCTCTAAATGAGCGTAATAGTGGCAACATGCCTAGAGGAGGTCGTGGTGGTTCACAGCAGACATCACGTGGTAGAGGTCGTGGTGCTCAAAATGATCGCTTCACTAATACTACTGATTCCAATAATTGTTTTGACCAACGTGGATCGTCGCAAGGACGATCTGCGCAGTACAATGTAGATGATTATTACGTCAATCAGGAAACTGATGACAGTAATTACTAGGACAGCCATAGACATGGAGAGGGAGTAGTATCAGTTCCGGTTGATCAGAGAGGGCCTTACGTCGCAGTTGCCACATCGGGCGTCGTTGAGCCTTTTCTGTTGGACACTGGTGCAGCGAAAAGTTCCATCATGCATTCGAAACTCCCTGGCGCACCTTTGTCTGGCTTAACAAATGTCTCCGTTGGATTCTCTGGCGCCCCTGTTAGCAATCCAGTTTCGCGCCCTTTGCCCCTTACAATTGGGCCTCGTGAGCTGAAAGCTCCGTTGATTTTGACTACTGGTTGTGGTGAAAATCTTTGGGGCCTGGATTTGCTAAAACGTTTGTATGCGACTTTGTACTGTTCTCCTGCGGGAGTAAAGCTTACGTTGGGTGAGAGAGTTGTCTCTCCTATGTACTTGTCTCTCGATAAGCTTCCACCGGAATTGAGTTCTCTTCCTGCATCTCTGTGGGCAACAGGTCCCAATGACGTGGGCCTGCTTGACATCTCCCCTTATGTTGTTCAGTTGAAATCTAATGTGCGATTGCCACGTATTCCCCAGTATCGAATCTCCCTTGATGGTGAACGAGCACTGTTGGCGATCATCTATGATCTGATCGATAAAGATGTTATTGAAGAAACTAGGGGAAACGTGTGCAACAGCCCTGTACTGCCTATTCTGAAACGTACCGATCCCTCGAAACCGCCTGTTTATCGTTTTGTTATCGATTTACGGGAGGTAAATAAAATTGTGATTCCTCAGTTCCCTGTTGTGCCTGACATCACGGCGCTACTGACTCTGATTCCAGCTTCTGCATCTTGGTTTTCGGTGATCGATCTGAAGAATGCTTTCTTTAGTATTCCGATTGCCGAAGAAAGCAGAGACCTTTTCGGTTTCTCTCTTGGTGGCCGTAGCTTCCGGTTCAAACGTGCTCCTCAGGGCTACTGTGAGAGTCCATCGATATACAGTCAAGCCTTGAAGGGCCAACTAGATGCGTTTGTGTTACCGGCTGATGCAGCCTTGATCCAATACGTCGACGATTTGTTGGTGGCTGCGGATACTCAGGACATCTGCAAAACTGCTACGGTGTCGTTGTTGCAACATCTCTGTGACTTACATCACAAGGTGTCACCCTCCAAACTTCAATATTATTGTCAAGAAGTAACCTATCTAGGTCACTTATTGTCAAAGGAGGGAAGACGGTTGACCCCAGAGAGAATTACAGCGATTGCGCGAATGACTGTGCCAACAACCCAAAGAGATGTGCGTGCCTTTCTAGGTATTACGTCATACTGCAGGCAGTGGATTCCAAATTTTTCATTGCTAGCGAAACCATTGGTGGCTCTTATGTGCAAGGATGTTCCGACTCCTTTACCATGGACGGAAGAATGTCAGAAAAGTTTTTCTGAACTGCGTGACGCATTGTGTTCGGCTCCTGTGTTAGGTACCCCTGACTACAGCAAGCCGTTTACATTATACGTCCACGAGAGGGAAGGTTGTGCGTTGAGCGTTCTAACGCAACCTTTTGGTGATAAGCAACGTCCATGTGCATATTTTTCCTCGACCTTGGACCCGGTAGCTAGAGCATTGCCGAGTTGTCTGAGAGCAACAGCGGCGGCTGCGGTGTCCATCCGACAATCAGCAGGATTGGTCATGGATAATATGCTTAGGGTGATGGTTCCGCATGCAGTTGACACTCTTTTGAATCGTACGAAAACTCAGCACTTGACGAGTGCGAGGTTGTCTGGGTACGAGTTGACGCTTTTGGCAAGTCACATTCAGATAAAACGTTGCAATGTTCTGAACCCGGCGACTTTGTTGCCAATTAGTACGGAGTCAGATGAAGTAGCAGAACATGACTGTTACTTAAGGACTGAGGAGGAAACAAAAGGTCGAGTGGACCTTAAAAACACTCCTTTGGAAGATCCAGATGGAACTTTGTATGTGGATGGTTCATGTTTTAAATTGCCAAATGGTGATGTGACTACTGCATATGCTGTGGTAACTTTGAAAACTGTTGTGGAAGCTGCAAGGTTAAATCAGAACTCTGCCCAAGCTGCAGAACTGATTGCTCTAACTAGAGCGTGTGTGTTGTCAAAAGGAAAACGTGTGAATGTATTTACTGACAGCCAATATGCTTTTGGCGTCGCTCATAGCTTTGGACGATTGTGGAGAGAGAGAGGTTTTATGACGTCGCATGGCACAAAGATTCAGCATGGCCAGCTTGTGAATGATCTTTTGGATGCACTTACGTTGCCTAAGCAGGTAGCGATTGTTAAATGCAGTGCGCATCGTAAGGTGACGGATGATGTTGGTCGTGGTAATGCGTTTGCGGATGAGACTGCTAAGGAGACTGCCCGGAACCTTAGCACTAGAATGTATGTGACGAGTTCGGTTAGGTGGCCTACAGAGACTGGTATGTGTGAGGACACTATCGAGAGTGTGAAAGCAATTCAGAATGAGGCCACTGAGACTGAAAAGACGAAGTGGAAAGAGAGTACGGGAAAGTTGGATTCGAATGGTTGTTGGGTAGATTTGTCGGAGCATAAGAGATGGATGTTGCCAGATGCGTATGTGCTAGCTGTTGTGACAATGGCACATGGGTTAGCACATATTAGTGCGAAAGGTATCTGTAAGTTGTTGTCCCCTGTGTGGAAGAATGATGGTATTACGAAATGTGCTGAAAGATTGGTTAAAAATTGCATGGTATGTATGTTGTACAATCCTGGTAAGGGAACCCCAACACCTCCTGGCCATTTTGCTCCCCCTTTGTATCCTTTTGAGGTGATTCAACTAGACTTCATCCATATGGAGCGATGCAATAACCTGAAATACGTTTTAGTTGTGGTTTGCGCGTTCTCCCGATGGATTGAAGCCTACCCTCTCAAAGACAACACCGCTCTGTCAACTGCGAAAATCCTACTGAAGGAATATTTTCCTCGGTATGGAATGCCTCGGATTGTATGGTCTGATAACGGAAGTGAGTTTGTGGGGAGTGTGATGAAGAGTGTGTGTAAGGGCCTTGGAATTAATCAGAAATTCCATAGCGCCAATCATCCCCAGTCAGCAGGTTTGGTTAAAGGGTATAATGGCACCCTTAAACTAAAGCTAGCAAAGATCCAGGCTACGACTGGTCTTTCGTGGCCTGACGCCTTACCCTTAGCTTTATTGTCAACAAGGGCAACCGTACACTCCCGAGTAGGGCTTAGCCCCTATGAAATAGTGTTCGGCCGTCCTGCGAATGTTTGGGGGGTCCCTAGACCGGGTGTATTTTCCGATCTTGAGTACCCAATGTTGATTGATTATCTTCATGATCTGACTGCTAAACTGAGGTTAATTCACCAACAGGTTTACGAAGCACTGCCGACACAGACGGAGGGTCCAGGCCACCAGCTCCAACCCAGAGATTGGGTGGTTACTCGCAACTTTGCTCGCAAAAAGAATCTGGAACCCCGCTTTACTGGACCTTTCCAGGTCCTCCTTGCCACGAGAACTGCCGTCCGTTTGGAAGGACGTAAAAATTGGGTGCATGCCACTCATACTAAGAAGGTTCCTATACCTTTACCGGCAGACTCGTGGGTGAGGAAGGGCATTGTTTCATCTGAAACCGAAGGATTGCAGACCTTTGTACCTTTTAGCGACGCACAACCTGTCGGAGAATCCTCAGTGCAGCAGAAAGACATTGTCGAACATTTGCCACCAAAAGACTCAAGACCTGAACATTCGACTGATCAGCAGAACTCTGTTCCCTCATCGGATCCTTTGTTTGACGAACAGACACGTCCTGGGAAAACTCGATACTTTTTGCGATCCAGCACTAGAGACTAATAAAGAAATTTCGTTTTGTCCTTGACAACTGCATTTTCCCGTTTGCCACGATCAGTCTGAACGAACACCCGTATTATTGTGATTATTTGTGTAAATATTGAGTTTCGTTCCACATGTATTTTTGCTTCCACAGCTGAGAGACTTTTTGTACATACATTGTGAATAAGACCGTAGGGCCGCGCGTGTACTTCCTTCTGGTTAGTAGGTCTTGACGCTAGGTTAAAGACCGTCGGTTCCTGGGAACTCCTAGGGACTGACTACTGCTACACAGAACGAAGTGCGTCAAGAAACGTTGCGGACGGTCGTAGGGGATGGCGTTTTCAAAGCTGATGGACTTGGAAGAAGCTCAGGCGCAAAGATTCAAACTGCAACAACTTATTCGTACCAAATGTTTTATGTTTCAAGTGTTCCTATTGTTTTTGACTGTTTCTGCACTATTGGCGGGTGGGGTGTATTACATGCTGTCGTACTTCTTACCTTCTGCCATACCTACTCCTACTTCTGACCCTAAACTTACCTCCACTGCATCCCCTCATTCTTTCCACATTTTACCCGAACACGAGCAGGCTAAACGTGCGGAATTTAGAAATAATTCCTTTATTCAGCTCCTTCATCAGCATCAGTTAGTGGTTAACACTACTAATTGTTGGGTGTGTGGGTTAATGCCACATACCACGGATAAGGGAATTCCATATCTGGTCCTACCTTATAGTTCCCAGGGTTCAGCTCGAGCATTTCAAACAATGTTTCGAAGCGCACTAGATTTCTACCCCAATCGAGAGCCACGTTCTTCCTACTCTGGTCCTGGCTCGTACCAAAAGCCTTTGACTATAGCGATAGAGGATTTAGATAGAGATATCTATGAGCCGTCGCTCATCCCAGAGGAAGAGGTACAAGCCTATAGGGTCCTGAGTAAGGTTGAGTATAGTGTGCTCACGAGTGAAAAACAGCTTAAAAGCTCGCCCCCAATATAGGTCGTACCCCACCTTGGTAATTTCTGTCTATTAGGTCGTGGCCGAAGATCGAGAGCTCGTCTTGGAGAGAGTGCTTGCTCTGAGACTTATATCCTGCCGATGCTCTCGTCCCCTGTGTTCCTGGCTGCCAAGGGTACATACTTTGTCTGCCATGATCGTGCGTACACATGGTTGCCCTCCGACTTTGTGGGCTCATGTTTTATCGCGAATCTGTTGCCTCCGACGTTCACTGTTGATGCAGATTATCACAAGACTAGAGTTGTGAGAGGCGTGATTAGCGAAGAGGACACTGCCGGTCAAGAGGCAGGAGACTTTTTCAAGGGTTTCCTTCCGTTTTGGGGACCTATGGTTAACAGTAGGAACCTGAGACAATTGACTCGAGTGGTGGAATCGACAGCTAATATCACTGCCAGTGCCCTTGGTAATATCACCACAGAACTTCAGGCGGATAGGCTTATGACGTTACAAAACCGTATGGTTTTAGACGTGGTCTTAGCAGATCGAGGTGGAGTATGTAAGGTGATCCATTCGAGCTGCTGTATTTTCATTCCAGATAACGCTCCGACCGTCTATCAAGCCATCTCAAAGTTGCATAAGATCTCTGAATCCATACACGTGGATGTAGGAGATTGGACGCTACTTGGGTGGTTTTGGGGCCTGATGTCGACTTGGGGTTGGAAGATTCTGATGATTATCGGAGTTGTTGTGGCGTTCCTGTTCACGTGTTGCCTTTGTGTGCAGTGTGGTCCTGCCTTATGTGGCCTCTGTGCTACGATGTGTATAAGACAGCCGTCTGTTACCAAAGGAGCTCGGTTGGACAGAGCTATGTTACAGCAACATCTAGATGGTCTGATGAATATCGAGTATGATATTGACTAGTGCTTGCCTACATGAGGGCAAAAGGAGCGTCTGAGGTTCCGTGACGACTGTAAGTGGTGTTTTCGACTCGTACGAATATGGTCGAGTCTGGTATCTATGAACCGCAAATGACGAGTTTAGTGGGTGTACGCAGTTTCGCTGTACTAGCCCGAACCGTTCGTTTGTTTCGTGGGTTTATCTATTTGTACCCACGGGTTCCATCTTAGATACGGCATCCATTTTGTCTCTTGCCCTCAAGTAGCCAGCGAATGGACGTTGTCCGCTTCGCGACCCTGGGATTCCCAAAACGCTTGCGGAAGACACATTTCCTTTGAAAGTGTCTTTATGATGAGGGGGATGATACTGTAATGCAGATGGCCCCGCTCGAGGCTCATCTTGCCGTGCCGGTCTATTGTCTTAGCCGTGCATCTCATTAGGCGCGTCCCTTTGATGCTTGCAACTCGTGTTTCCCGATACCACCCTTTTTACACCCTTTCCGATCTCCCCACTGTCCTGTCTTCCTCTGCACCTGTCCTCGTTCCTCCTTCGATCTGTTTACTGCCGATTGGAATGTACTAATGGTGGGAAGATGGGTTTTTACAGTTGGGAACCACTGTATGCTTCTGTACTTATGTTCCGGACCTTGAATACATCAAAGCGACCCCTCTTGGGGATAATGATGGGAACCAAGTTGTAAACCTTTGTGTACCATGTTAACCTATGAGAGAAAACTGTATAAAAGGAGCGATCCACAGTAGCAAATTGAATCAGACTCCGCGAACCTGCATGTTATGTACTTCACGTGACTTCTGTGTTCCCTGCAGTAAATAAACCTCGAATCTTTGACGCCGAAGGAAGTGTCCCGTGTCTCTGTCATTTGTACGCCGGAACAGGTTACCCACGAAGGTTTCAGGTGTTGTCCCCTGGCACCGCTGGGTCTTAGAAAAACCCAGTCCTTCACCAGCACCCTGCTGTGCAGATGGACTGCTAAAATCTAAGCTTGGCTTCAAGTAATAGAATGGGCAGGAAAGTTAGCAACTATGCAGCAAAAGCAGCACTTGCATTGAATGCTCTCTGTTCCCTGTAACAGATTGCTAGTCTTGATGAGTCCTCCTGGGAAATGCTTAATATTTTACTTGGAGCAATTAGCTTACTGAAATATGAATTCGCTTTAGTCCATCATAACTAGAAAACGAAGGCGAGGTTATGGCTTCTCAAAACTCTAGATTGGAAAAAAGATATCAACACTTAACTTAATCATGGAGAAATACACTTATGAACATGAGCCAAATCTCATAAGCAGCAGCCACCAACACAACAATATTAACTCCGTGCAACAAGCAGATGTAATATCTTTGCAGGAAAGATGGCTGAAATTTAATTTGGCGGCCTTGTCCCACATGGGTGTAGTTGTAGAAAGTTTCCATTGAGGAGACAAAATATTTTACTTCACCACACCCTGATTGATTACATATGGCTAATTTCCAGGTCGCATACCTTTCTGTGATGCTCTCACATTTGTTTAATGAGTGTTTGCTACCTGCCAGTGCCAGCTGGACTGGCTGCCAGAATGTGGTAAGCCAGCCCCATTTTAAAAGAGCGGCACCTACAGCGAGAAGGCATATCATTTTACCACTGTGCACGTCTGAAGTTAGTTGCACAGGTCAGAGGCAGAGTAATGAAATGTAAAATTATAAAACACAGGTATACAAAGAGAAAAAAGTGGAAACATGAAAAGCAGTAGATATCCCTTAAATTATGCATATTTTATATTTCAATTCCGCAATAAAGGATTGCAGTGAGCCCTGAATCCAGAGGAACTAACCATTTGAATCTCAAGTGACAATGTACATATCCAGCTTTCTGTTGGTATCTATTAGCTACACTAGAGATTTGTAATGTGTAGATGGCGACAGGTGGCAGGGAGGTAATTAGATGAACTGTTTTCAACACAGATAAATATCAGATGATTGTGTTAAGGCCATAAATCAATTTTGCACGAAAAGGCTTCACAGTTGTTGCTAATAATGTTAACTTTTTATGGTCTTAACAACCGAAATAAAGTTTGTTGAAATGGAATAATGGTAAACAGCCCAGTGTTAGATGATGTCTTGAGGCCTTGGGGCCATAGAGAGAAAGGATGGGAATGTTGATGGCCACAAATTGGACGAGGAGAGTCTGCAGGCAGGGGTCTGGCATCAAGCACATGCCCCAGCATTTCTTAAGTAGCACAAAAATCTGTAAGAAAGAAAGCCTCGAGATATTGCTCTGAGGCAAATGCAACTGTTCAGCAATCTCTGCGGTCTGGGTGTTACTCTTACGATTTATGGACTTTCCCCAGTTGGGGAGATACATTAAATTGATGAAAACAGTTACTGTCAGGCCCAGACGTGCCTTCTATTCGACCAGGCATTTCTCTGGTCGGCTGGAGCCCTGGGAGCCTCTGTCATTTTGCCTATATTCCTCAGATTAACTGCAGCAGAGCAGGCACTGGGAGGCTTCAAGGGAAACAGAGAGGGAGGAAGGTAAAATAGCGACCAGAGAGCGAGAAGAGAGAGGAGAGAGGGTGAAATTATAAAGGTAAAATGAAATAGTGTGAGGAGAGGAAGGAGGAGGAGCTGGTTTGAGCATTTATTCCAGAGCAGCTGTTGGTTCCCCAGTCTGGCATCCAACTGGTTCAAATTAAGAACTGGTTACAACATTGTATACTGCTTTATTCTGAAACTTAACATATGACAAAAGCGGGGACAACGGTGGGCCAGGTTAACGCTTTAGAAGCATGTTAAAAAAGACAATGAGCCAGGTGTGGGTTTGGGCCAGAAGAAGGTAGGCCATAGGGACATTTCTCTCTGGCGACTGCAGTGTAGGAGAGCAAATCAATTTAAGTATATTTTCCTACTGGACTTTTGTGAGTAATGCGATAATAAAATCGTACTGCATAAATCATTTTCACCTAATTCTAATTTAAAATGTGTGCCATTTTTTATCAAAATATGACCAATTAAAATACTTGTTCAAAATGTGTACAACTATACTTGTTGCATATGGAAATTTTCTTAGAAAAAATAAGCACTTAGGCCCACATGCATCAAGCATTTTTGGAGTCGCAAACGGTGCGATTCCTTAAAATCGGCCGTTTGCGATTCCAAAAATGCTTTTTGAGATGCATCATGCTTTTTTAGAAATCGCAACTTTTTTGCGATTTCTAAAAATGCGATTGCTTTCAAGAAATCGCAAATTTGCGATTTCTTAAAAGCAATGCATGATTAGTTTAAAAATTGCGAATTCGCAATTAGGGTGTCAAATTTACCGAGTGGTTAAACCACTCGGTAAATTTGCAAAAAGTGTTACAAATGCAGCAAATGCAGTTTTTAAACATTCATGTTACGGACACACATGTCCTTAGGACATGTGTGTGTGCAACATGATGCGAAAACAACATTTCATGGGTGCAGGGGGGTTCATTTGAACCCCCCTCACCACCCTTGAAATGCAATCAGGATTTGCGATTTTCAAAGTGCGAATTCGCAATTCCCATTGATCCCTATGGGCCTTTTGGCCCATAGGATCAATGTGAATTGCGAATCCGCACTTTGAAAATTGCATAATATTTGCGATTTGCTAGAAATTGCGATTTCTACCGAATCGCAAATAATTGCGAAAATATTCATGCATCCCGTTTTGCGAATTCTAAAATGTGAATCGCTATATTTCCGCACTTTAGAACTCGCAAAATCCCGGGATGATGCATGTGGGCCCAAAACGTAACGTGCATAGTTTTGTTTTAGCTTTCACTTGCGTTAGGGCCATATGTATCATCCTCACCATTTGCGATTTCTGAATAGCGAATTTTAAGGAATCGCTATTTAGAAATCGCAAAATGGTATGTATGTAGGAAATCGCTTCTTCTTAGCGATTCCTTAACATTCCTAAATTGCGATTAGCAAATTGCTAATCACAAATTTCCCATTCATTCCTATGGGCCTCCTGGGGGAAATTTGCAATTAGCAATTTGCTAATCGCAATTTAGGAATATATTCAAGGGTGCAGGGGTGTCACAAGAACACCCTGCTGCACCCCTGAAAATGACATGTGGGCATATGGCGCACATACATGCCCTAAGGTCATGTATGAGCATCATATGCCACTTTTGGATTTTAAATAAATTGCTTTTCAAAAGAATTCGCAACTTACCACCAACTAGAAGTTGGTGGTAATTTGCGAATCCTTATGGGCATTTTTGCATTAATTTTTATTTGATACATTGCATTTAAGGAATCGCTAAATTTGCGATTCCTTAAGTGCAATCGCAAAATAAGGAATGGCAAATTTTGCGACTCCTTATTGTGCTGCGAAAATGTTTCATACATTCCATTTAGCAAATTAGCTTTTGCAAAGGCCGAAATTCGGCCTTTGCGAATGCTAATTTGCTTGATACATATGGCCCTAAGTGCTTATTTTTTCTAAGAAAATTTCCATATGCAACAAGTATAGTTGTACACATTTTGAACAAGTATTTTAATGGGTCATATTTTGATAAAAAATGGCACACATTTTAAATTAGAATTAGGTGAAAATGATTTACGCAGTACGATTTTATTATCGCATTACTCACAAAAGTCCAGTAGGAAAATATACTTAAATTGATTTGCTCTCCTACACTGCAGTCGCCAGAGAGAAATGTCCCTATGCCCTACCTTCTTCTGGCCCAAACCCACACCTGGCTCATTGTCTTTTTTAACATGCTTCTAAAGCGTTAACCTGGCCCACCGTTCTCCCCGCTTTTGTCATATGTTAAGTTTCAGAATAAAGCAGTATACAATGTTGTAACCAGTTCTTAATTTGAACCAGTTGGATGCCAGACTGGGGAACCAACAGCTGCTCTGGAAAAAATGCTCAAACCAGCTCCCCCTCCTTCCTCTCCTCACACTATTTCATTTTACCTTTATAATTTCACCCTCTCTCCTCTCTCTTCTCGCTCTCTGGTCGCTATTTTACCTTCCTCCCTCTCTGTTTCCCTTGAAGCCTCCCAGTGCCTGCTCTGCTGCAGTTAATCTGAGGAATATAGGCAAAATGACAGAGGCTCCCAGGGCTCCAGCCGACCAGGGAAATGCCTGGTAGAATAGAAGGCATGTCTGGCCCTGACTATAACTGTTTTCATCAATTTAATGTATCTCCCCAACTGGGGGAAGTCCATAAATCGTAAGAGTAACACCCAGACCGCAGAGATTGCTGAACAGTTGCATTTGCCTCAGAGCAATATCTCGAGGCTTTCTTTCTTACAGATTTTTGTGCTACTTAAGAAATGCTGGGGCATGTGCTTGATGCCAGACCCCTGCCTGCAGACTCTCCTCGTCCAATTTGTGGCCATCAACATTCCCATCCTTTCTCTCTATGGCCCCAAGGCCTCAAGACATCATCTAACACTGGGCTGTTTACCATTATTCCATTTCAACAAACTTTATTTCGGTTGTTAAGACCATAAAAAGTTAACATTATTAGCAACAACTGTGAAGCCTTTTCGTGCAAAATTGATTTATGGCCTTAACACAATCATCTGATATTTATTTGATATTTATCTGTGTTGAAAACAGTTCATCTAATTACCTCCCGGCCACCTGTCGTCATCTACACATTACAAATCTCTAGTGTAGCTAATAGATACCAACAGAAAGCTGGGTATGTAAATTGTCACTTGAGATTCAAATGGTTAGTTCCTCTGGATTCAGGGCTCACTACAATCCTTTATTGCGGAATTGAAATATAAAATATGCATAATTTAAGGGATATCTACTGCTTTTCATATTTCCACTTTTTTCTCTTTGTATACCTGTGTTTTATAATTTTACATTTCATTACTCTGCCTCTGACCTGTGCAACTAACTTCAGACGTGCACAGTGATAAAATTATGGCCCACATGCATCAAGCATTTTTGGAGTCGCAAACGGTGCGATTCCTTAAAATCGGCCGTTTGCGATTCCAAAAATGCTTTTTGAGATGCATCATGCTTTTTTAGAAATCACAACTTTTTAGCGATTTCTAAAATTGCGATAGCATTTCAGAAATCGCAATTTTGCGATTTCTAAAATGCTATGCATCATTTGATTTCAAATTGCGAAATTTGAAATTGCAAGTGCAAATTACCACGAAGTTGAACCTCGTGGTAATTTGCGAAATTGTTTAAAAAAGCACAAACATGCATTTTTTAAACTGTAAAGTTACAGACACACATGTCCTTAGGACATGTGTGTATGTAACTTATACTCAAAAGTACATTTCATGGGTGAAGGGGGGGTCATTTGGACCCCCCTCTCCACCCTTGAAATGCATTGCTGAATTGCGATTTCAAATTGCGAATTCGCAATTCCCATTCATTCCTATGGGCATTTTAGCCCATAGGAATGAATGGGAATTGCGAATTCGCACTTTGCTAATCGCATAATATTTGAGAATCAGTAAAAATAGCGATTTTTACCGATTCTCAAATATTTTGCGAAAATGTACATGCATCCCATTTTGCATTTCCTAATTTGCGATTCCCTAAAAATCGCAAATTAGGAAGTGCAAAATCAAACCATGATGCATGTGGGCCTTAGGGCCATATGTATCAAGCAAATTAGCATTCGCAAAGGCCGAATTTCGGCCTTTGCGAAAGCTAATTTGCTAAATGGAATGTATGAAACATTTTCGCAGCACAATAAGGAGTCGCAAAATTTGCCATTTCTTATTTTGCGATTGCACTTAAGGAATCGCAAATTTAGCGATTCCTTAAATGCAAAAAATCAAATAAAAATTAATGCAAAAATGCCCATAAGGATTCGCAAATTACCACCAACTTCTAGTTGGTGGTAAGTTGCGAATTCTTTTGAAAAGCAATTTATTTAAAATCCAAAAGTGGCATATGATGCTCATACATGACCTTAGGGCATGTATGTGCGCCATATGCCCACATGTCATTTTCAGGGGTGCAGCAGGGTGTTCTTGTGACACCCCTGCACCCTTGAATATATTCCTACATTGCGATTAGCAAATTGCTAATTGCAAATTTCCCCCAGGAGGCTCATAGGAATGAATGGGAAATTTGTGATTAGCAATTTGCTAATCGCAATTTAGGAATGTTAAGGAATCGCTAAGAAGAAGCGATTTCCTACATACATACCATTTTGCGATTTCTAAATAGCGATTCCTTAAAATTCGCTATTTAGAAATCGCAAATGGTGAGGATGATACATATGGCCCTAACGCAAGTGAAAGCTAAAACAAAACTATGCACGTTACGTTTTGGGCCCACATGCATCATCCCGGGATTTTGCGAGTTCTAAAGTGCGGAAATGTAGCGATTCACATTTTAGAATTCGCAAAACGGGATGCATGAATATTTTCGCAATTATTTGCGATTCGGTAGAAATCGCAATTTCTAGCAAATCGCAAATATTATGCGATTTTCAAAGTGCGGTTTCGCAATTCACATTGATCCTATGGGCCAAAAATGCTTTTTGAGATGCATCATGCTTTTTTAGAAATCACAACTTTTTAGCGATTTCTAAAATTGCGATAGCATTTCAGAAATCGCAATTTTGCGATTTCTAAAATGCTATGCATCATTTGATTTCAAATTGCGAAATTTGAAATTGCAAGTGCAAATTACCGCGAAGTTGAACCTCGTGGTAATTTGCGAAATTGTTTAAAAAAGCACAAACATGCATTTTTTAAACTGTAAAGTTACAGACACACATGTCCTTAGGACATGTGTGTATGTAACTTATACTCAAAAGTACATTTCATGGGTGAAGGGGGGGTCATTTGGACCCCCCTCTCCACCCTTGAAATGCATTGCTGAATTGCGATTTCAAATTGCGAATTCGCAATTCCCATTCATTCCTATGGGCATTTTAGCCCATAGGAATGAATGGGAATTGCGAATTCGCACTTTGCTAATCGCATAATATTTGAGAATCAGTAAAAATAGCGATTTTTACCGATTCTCAAATATTTTGCGAAAATGTACATGCATCCCATTTTGCATTTCCTAATTTGCGATTCCCTAAAAATCGCAAATTAGGAAGTGCAAAATGAAACAATGATGCATGTGGGCCTTAGGGCCATATGTATCAAGCAAATTAGCATTCGCAAAGGCCGAATTTCAGCCTTTGCGAAAGCTAATTTGCTAAATGGAATGTATGAAACATTTTCGCAGCACAATAAGGAGTCGCAAAATTTGCCATTCCTTATTTTGCGATTGCACTTAAGGAATCGCAAATTTAGCGATTCCTTAAATGCAATGTATCAAATAAAAATGAATGCAAAAATGCCCATAAGGATTCGCAAATTACCACCAACTTCTAGTTGGTGGTAAGTTGCGAATTCTTTTGAAAAGCAATTTATTTAAAATCCAAAAGTGGCATATGATGCTCATACATGACCTTAGGGCATGTATGTGCGCCATATGCCCACATGTCATTTTCAGGGGTGCAGCAGGGTGTTCTTGTGACACCCCTGCACCCTTGAATATATACCTAAATTGCGATTAGCAAATTGCTAATTGCAAATTTCCCCCAGGAGGCTCATAGGAATGAATGGGAAATTTGTGATTAGCAATTTGCTAATCGCAATTTAGGAATGTTAAGGAATCGCTAAGAAGAAGCGATTTCCTACATACATACCATTTTGCGATTTCTAAATAGCGATTCCTTAAAATTCGCTATTTAGAAATCGCAAATGGTGAGGATGATACATATGGCCCTAACGCAAGTGAAAGCTAAAACAAAACTATGCACGTTACGTTTTGGGCCCACATGCATCATCCCGGGATTTTGCGAGTTCTAAAGTGCGGAAATGTAGCGATTCACATTTTAGAATTCGCAAAACGGGATGCATGAATATTTTCGCAATTATTTGCGATTCGGTAGAAATCGCAATTTCTAGCAAATCGCAAATATTATGCAATTTTCAAAGTGCGGATTCGCAATTCACATTGATCCTATGGGCCAAAAGGCCCATAGGGATCAATGGGAATTGCGCATTCGCACTTTGAAAATCGCAAATCCTGATTGCATTTCAAGGGTGGTGAGGGGGGTTCAAATGAACCCCCCTGCACCCATGAAATGTTGTTTTCACATCATGTTGCACACACACATGTCCTAAGGACATGTGTGTCCGTAACATGAATGTTTAAAAAATGCATTTGCTGCATTTTTAACACTTTTTGCAAATTTACCGAGTGGTTCAACCACTCGGTAAATTTGACACCCTAATTGCGAATTCGCAATTTTTAAACTAATCATGCATTGCTTTTAAGAAATCGCAAATTTGCGATTTCTTGAAAGCAATCGCATTTTTAGAAATCGCAAAAAAGTTGCGATTTCTAAAAAAGCATGATGCATCTCAAAAAGCATTTTTGGAATCGCAAACGGCCGATTTTAAGGAATCGCACCGTTTGCGACTCCAAAAATGCTTGATGCATGTGGGCCTTGGAGTTTGGGCGTTTTTTCCATGTCTACAATTCTTTGAGAAAGCGCCGCATTGTCATGCTGCGACCGGAGGACGGGAACACGAGTGGCTGCTAAAATGCGTGAGAGGAATACACTTTCTCAGCATATTGCATGCTCTCTTCATTCATCATGTATAGCGTAACATATGTAATAAATTGGCACACTAATTCGCAACCTTGTACTATTATAGGTTGATGTAAACGCGCACCTTGAACAGACACGAAAGAACAAGGCTGAAGTATGGCAGGTAGTATTTAATGAAACAGCAATCCCTTCTCTGGGAAAGATGCAAAGTGAAGATTTCATTATGATCTTTAATGAGATTTGTGAGAACGAGTGCTGCCAGAGAGGGAAATGTATTCAGGCAGTTGGTCTCCAGAGAAATCATTTGTGCTTAAGATGTATTGCAAACACGGGCAGTTCAATGATATCCTCCACACTCCCAAAGCACAAAGCTTTAAGAAGCCCCCAGGCGCACCGAAGAGATATCTTTAAGAAGCTAAACGTCAGGTAGAATGGCTTAACTGTGCCTATTCCCGGTAGGAACCTTGCCCAGAAGTCTAAACTTACAAAGTGAATGAAGGTTACTTGCACATTGTCAAAGTTAGAATTTTAGGAAACTGAGAACTCTACGCCATTTATAACTCCTGCAGCGGGAGGATAACATAAGATATGCTATTCAAATATATACCATGGTAATGAAAAATAATTTCTTGCATACGTTTTCATCCATACAAAGCTTGATCCTGAACTGCAGTATTTCCTTACATATCACTCACTGCAGAATTGTACTGTGTTATGTTTGCATTTGCGGTTTTAGCTGACAAAATGTGGCGTCCCCCATCGAGTCACCGCATAACTGTGGATTGAAAGTATGCACAGGATTGACTATCACAAGTGTACAGAAAAAGCCTTTCTTTGGAATATCTTTTAATCTGAACTAGACTCCCAACAACCAGGCTTCAATGAACTGAATAGGGAAGGGACTAGGAAAATGACAGTGTAGGGGCCAAGGAACAAATGTACATTAAGATCCATACAATCTAATATGGCAACCACAATAGGGGGTTCCATACATTCAGACAGACCATCCAGCTGGTGGTGCTCATACTCGCAAGCACTCCATAGCCAAATTTCATCGTCTCAGGGAGAAACAAGGCCCTAATCATAAGGATTTTTCTGGATTTTCCATGCAGAATTCCTACACATGTAATGCAGGCAATACGACGTATTGACCAATCAACTGCAAAATACCATCACATTTGTCATGGTTGGACGAGTAAAAATTTCACAGGTAGCTGGAGCTGCTGGTCTGATCCTACCTGCCACAGCGCAGGCAGACAACCTGAAACTAAAGATGGCCTTTGGCCGTGCCTGCAGGTTGCCAACCACATGCCATGCATGTCCTTTGGTTGTGTGTGGCGAGCGGTTAGCCACATGGCCTGGCCTGTGTTCAGGTTGTGTGGCCAACCTCCTGCATGCAGCCACCCCAACCTATAGATGGCCTTCAGCTGTGAACGGCATAACTTTGGCCATAGGGCCAGAGCCAGGCCCGGCAGCCTACCTCCAGCAGGCAGTGAACCCCATGCTGAACAGGGCCTTTGGCTGCGCATTGCAGAAATTAGCCTTTGGCCAGAACTTTCGGCCAACCACACACATGCAGCCAACTCCACGCCACACACAGCCTTCGGCCTTGAGCAATGGGGGGTTGGCCGCTGGATCTGAGGCTGCAGTATCTGAGGCAAACCCCCACGAAGGCAGTCAACCCCATACTGCACAAGCCTCAAGCTGTGCACAACAGAAGTTTGGTCAAAGGGCCTGGTCACAATCTTACAAGCAGATGGAATAGAGGGTCTGAGCCTACCTGGGTTACATCGATACATACATTGGAAACAACACACATGCTCTGTTCCACAGTGCAGGCAGCCAACTGCAAGCTGAAGAGGACATTTGGCCTTGCACAGCAGGGGGTTGACCAGAGGGCTTGGCCTGTGTTTAACACCCCTGCCAGCAGCATTCCCACATCATTCGTGGCCTTTGTCTGTGTGCACTTGGCCACATGACCAGTGCCAGGTCCTGCGGCAAGCCCCAAGTCTGCCGCCAACCCCATGCTGTGAACAGCCTTTGGCCATGCATGGCATAAAGATGGCCATAGGGCCAGGCCCTGCAGCCTACCCCCTCAAGGCAGTCAACACCGTGCTGAATGTGGCTTTGGCCATGTATGATGGAGGTTCTCCATCCACACGCCACACACCGCCTCCGGCCGTGTGCAATGGGGGACTGGCCACAGGGCCTAAGTCCAAAGGCCCTGCAGGCATTCAACCTCACACTGCACAGGCCTTCGGCCGTGCGCAGCAGCAGGGTTGGCCCTGCAGGCTGCCAACTCCATGCCATTTACAGCCTTTGGCAATGCAGTATGAGGTTGGCCTTTGGGCCCGGGTGACCCTATTCTGAGGGTTCAAAACATATATATTAAGGGGAGGGGTCATGCAATCCCGTCTGCAAGCCATAATAAGCCCGGACCCC
The DNA here is from genome assembly GCF_964263255.1 of Lissotriton vulgaris. Classification (NCBI taxonomy): domain Eukaryota; kingdom Metazoa; phylum Chordata; class Amphibia; order Caudata; family Salamandridae; genus Lissotriton; species Lissotriton vulgaris. The sequence continues at coordinate 1,538,643,948 of NC_141694.1, forward strand.
ATTCCCAGGGGAAAATTCAAAAAAATATGTGAGGGAGCCAAGTGGTCCTCCTCCTTGTGCCTTAACAGGCCCAGGGAACCCCATTTCCCAGGGTTGCATTCTAAAAGGAGGGGGCATGCAACCCCATCCCTGAGACTTATCATGCCCTAGGGATCACTGATGACATCATTCAGTAGGTATGAGTGTTTTCTAAAAGTTTATGAGTGTTAAACATATATACCAACGTACTACAAAAGTTAAAATATTATACTTTTAAGTGCTACTAATGACTAAAGTACATTTTTAACATAGATTGTGTGTGTGGTGGTGTGGCTGTGTGTATCTGTGTGTGAGTGGGTGTCTGAGTGACTGTATGGATGTGTGAGTGAGTGTGTGAGTGGCTGTATGGGTGTATACATGGGTGTGTGAGTATCTGTTTTAGTGGCTTAGTGGCTTTGTGAGTGACTGTATTGGTGAGTGAGTGGAAGTCCACCTGACTGTATGGGTGAGTGTGTGGGTGTCAGAATGGCTGTATGAATGATTGACTGGCTGTGTAAGTGGCTGTACAGGTGAGTGAGTGAATGAGTGGGTGTTTGGTTAAATGAGTTGGTGTGTGAGTGACTGTATTGTAGAGTAAGTGTGTGAATGGAAGTATGGTTGAGTGAGTGGATGTGTGAGTGCTTATATGGAGGTGTGAATGGATATATAAGTGGTTGTGGAGTTGTGCGAGTCAGTGTGTGAGTGCTTGTATGGGTGTGTGAATGAGTGGCTGTTAAGCATCTGTATGGGCGAGTAAGTGGGTGTGTGCTTGGCTGTAGAAATGAATAAGTGGTTGTGTGATTGGTTGTATGAGTGAGTGGGTGTGTGAGTGGCTCAATGGATAAGTAAGGGCTGTGTGAGTACTTGTATGGGTCTGTGAATGGGTATTGAGTGGTTGTGTGGGTGTGTAAGTTGGTGTATGAGAGGTTGTTTAGGAGTGTGAGTGGGTGTGTGAGTGCTTCTCTGGATGACGTGATCAGTGATGTCATTTGAGATGTCATCAGCAATCCATCAGTGATGTCATTTGAGATGTCTTCAGAGATGCCATCAGTGATGTCACTGAACATGTCAAGAGTGATGTAATATGTGAAGTCATAAGCAGTGTGTTGCGGGGGCATAAGTTATAGTTAGCTCAGCTAAATATATCTGCTGAATTTCACAGATTTTGTACAAGTGAATTCAGAGCCTAACTAAGGTACCTGTAACCTTTGGTTCTTTCAGTGAATTTCTAAGTTTTTTAAAATTCTATTTGTTAACTATAACATCCCTGTAACCTTTGGTTTTTCCTGTGAATTTTGAAGGTTTCTTTAATTGTGTTTCTTAACTGTAACCACTAACCTTTGACAGTATGTGCGAGTGAGTGCATGAGTTCTATGAGTGGATGTGAAAGAGTCTGAGTGGCTCTGTGAGTGGGTCTGTGAGTGGGTGCATCAGTCTCTGAGTGGATCTGTGAGTGGGTGTGTGTGTTTAAGCAGGTATGTGAGTGTGTGTGTGTGTGTCTGCATGGGTCTGTGAGTGAGTACATGAGTCTCTGATTGGTTCTGTCAGTGAGGGCATAACTCTCAGTGTGGGCCTGGGTATATATATGTGTGAGTATCTGAATGGGTCTGTGAGTAGGTGTGTGAGTCTGTGAGTGGGTCTGTGAGTCTCTAAGTGGACCTGTCAGTGGGTGCATGAGTGTCTGAGTGGGTCTGTCAATGGTTGCATAAGTGTCTGAGTAGGTCTGTGAGTGAGTGCCTGGGTGGGTCTATGAGTGGGTCAAGGAGTGTCATAGTGGGTCTGTGAATGGGTGATTGAGTCTTAACGTGGTTCTGTGAGTCAGTAGTCCTGTTTAATAATTAAATAAATAAGACTACAAGCCCCAGAATTCAAAGAAAAAACCTGGACTGAGGTAGCATATCATGTATGGACCTGCGAAACTTTGCTTGGTTGCATCTGTGTAAAAGTTTCACATTCTTGGTACCAGTTTGACACTGAGATACAGCAATATGCAACCGATAAGGGATCAGTGACCATTTCAAAAGATCCTCCCTTTGTACAGCATTTCCCTGCATTTTTAATAACCTTTGATCCATTTGAGGCAGAAACATTTTTGTTGTTGATAAAATTAGCAAAGTATGCAGCAGATCATGGATTATGTTACAAATATTGCAAATCAATATTTATACAGAAAATGCAATGGCTGCAAAATTGCCTGATTCCAGTGCCCCTGATCATTGGTTAAGAATCTTATAGTTTTCACAATCTTGTGTCGTTCTGGAGTTCATTAAGAGGGGTTCCTTTGGATATTAATGACATCTTTTTATTGTGTAGACCACAAACACCGTGTGTCAAATCAGGACATTGTGTTTCTGCACGCCAAACATTTTTTAACATATCATGCCTGTCCAATATGGATGATGTGTGACTCCTACCCTCATTTTTGTATGAAATATTCCTTGTACATTGATTTACATTCTTTTATGAATCATTCTATAATATGTGTGTGTGATAAAAAGCAGGCTGACACTTTGCGTCACCCTGGGATGAGTAGTGCTATCATCGAAATTAAACTAAAAATACTATTACTTATACTATTAGTCTGATTACTCGCACAGAGAGATACATCTGACATTCTTACAGTGCATGCATATCTTACATCCAGGGGTTGAACAGTCAAAAACCTTTCTCCAAATCATAGTTTCTCTTAAGCACTTGTTAAGTGATAACAAGATGAGTGGGTTTTTTTCTCCTTTTTTCATTGGTATCTAGGTTTTAGGCCCCAGATAGGTCTCAGCCAGGATGAGATACCAACAAATGGAGGAATAATAGCCTTTTACGTAAAGCCTCTTTTTGGGCACAGCTGAAAGGGAAAATAAGAAACCTCACTTATACTCCACAAGTTGCTGCTCTGAAAGGAAATCCAACAAGTTGTAGGTGCTGCTGAATGAGTCATAGTGTCGGCAAATCACACCGGGATGAATTCAGAATATTTCACTGATGCTGACCCAGATCAAGGTCAATAATAGCCGCTGGATCTGGTTGGGTACCCATCATATCCTTCAAATATTGAAGGGAATACTTCAAGGATGACAGAGTGAAATGCCAGTGCTGAGAGAAAAGAGGTGATGTGAGATATGTAGGTGAAGGAATTCAGGATCTGAGGGAAGAAAAAGAGTGCCACATACCTGACTGTAGCTTGGGCAGATAAAACTGGCTGTGACACAATGTAAGGCTGGACAGGTGCAATTTACATGTGACCATCATTTTGTGTGCTGTGCAGAGAGGGCAACGATTGGATGTGCATATACTTTCAAATTCCTTATTGACCCACTGGCGGGTACTGTGAGAAACACGTATTGATTTCAGGTTTCTCATTTGTGCCCAGTTACAAACACCATCCAACAACCTGAACTCACCCAGACACCTGGAGGTGACTCAGTTCGCAATGTGTACTATATCAGAGTTGCAGTTTGCTTGAAAATAAAATTACAGAAATACATCTGGAAACAGCAAATACTCTTATGTAATCAAGGATACAAGGTAGGTGAAATGAAAACAGGGACTGCTTTAGCACCTGCTCCATTTAAAGTCATGGTTGGGTGAGAGGTGTAAAAGATCTGCATAGCCTAATGAGTTTGCACCGGTCAGCAGTGATATGAGAGAGGAACAGTAATAAAGATGAAAGGAAATTAAGTCAGATGGGATAAGAGGAGTTATGGCTGCAATCAGAATTGAGTGAGCTTTATAGTTGAGACAGTGGTGTAGGGCATCACTGAAGGTTTTGGAAAAGAGGTATTTTTCATTTCCACTTCAATACCCTTGTTTTCATTTGCTCCCGAAACTAACCCTTCTGCTTCGTGTCAAGACTGGGAGGTTTAGTCTAGTTTACGCTGCAACACAAAGGCAATACTGTAGGTCCAGTATAACATTTAGTGTCACTGTAAGTGGTCATGGTTAAGAACTTTTGAAAAGAATGCAGAGGATGCCTCAGAGTATGTGACTATATCCTTTCTTGCCTTAATACATTTTCCTTTTAACTAGAGGGAGTGGACCTCTCATCGTACTGTGACGACCCTTACAGCTTTTCAAACAAGACATGCAATACTTTTTAAAACTCCAGTGAGGTGTTAATCTAGTAAGATCCATTCAAAGTACTGTTTTAGGAGCCACATTGCTTAAAGAGTTTCAACTTTCTCGCACTTAAACTTCATTAAGGTCGGTTTGATGAATCAATTTTCTTGATCTGCAAACAAAAACACCTTTAACTGAAACGTAAAAAAGTCTATGCTAATTATTACACATATTATGTCTTATAAATTCAGCAGTAAGCAATCATACTTGGGCATTATAAGCATACAAAAGAAATAATAATGTGCTGACTTAAGTTAGTTTGACCGTTGATGCCATATTAACAGAGATTTCTAAGCTGATGTTGAAAGGCCAGTATTTCATCCTGATTGGTTGTTTTGCTCTCCGCTGCAGATGCTTTAACTTTCCAGAAGCCTTTTGTTAGTTAATGAATAGGTATTTTGTAGTATCCTACTCATGTTCTTGTTATGCCTTTTACATCCCCTGCTCAGCCAGTGTGTTTGTGTGTGTGCTGCACGGAATGTTGGAGTGATGATGCGATTGGAATGTTGGGTACCTGAGAGATTGGAAGTGACAGTTGAGAATGCGCTGAGCAGCATGCAGGGTGCTTCTGGTGGGGCTGCTTGACAGAGCTTTACTACCTGCTCTACAGAACCTAAGTTGCCACAATATTGTTACACACACGTTTTTAGCTTTGAACCTGTGACTATATTGAGCACACGGAGACAGGAAGGTTTATATATATCCTTTGTTGAGTAGGTAATAATAAAAAATACATGGGAGATCATTGAGTCCACATCATTTAGGGGCAGGTCCTTTGTCGTTGAGAGGGTATTGAGTGGGGGGCGACCTGTTTAAATCCCGATATTCCCCCTAAGGCTCCTAGTAGTTTAGAGCTTTTTGGGGGTTAGCCAATGCTAGTATTACATTGCTTGGCTTTCCGATCCACTCAGTACAGCATCGGTTTCAGGACCATATATGCCCGTTTTACCACCCAGGATTCTCTTACGACGTTTGCTCTGTGCACATATTTTTCTCAAAAATTTTTGTGCGTATCACAACATTAAGGTGACACGTACACCTTGAACTTTAAATGTAAACATACGTTATTGTAATGTGTTTTTTTTGGTGGTGTACTGTTTGCTTGGCAATTAACACACGAGTTGCACGTTGGTTGTGGTTTTGTGACTCACGGATTTACACTGAGATATTCTGGTGTGATTCTTTAAAACATTTTGTTATATCCTGACGCCTTATTTATTCATGGGTTCACTGTGTACATCCCAAGCTAATCACGGGTTCATCCCTCACAAAGGGCAATTTTGTGTATGTGTCACAGTCCCATTTAAACTTATTTTTCTACCCTTCTCTCAGGGTGTTAGTCCCATCCACATTAGCTTTCACCCTCTTATGAGGGGGTAGGCATTGGGAGTCAGTCCCGTTCACAGTAGCCTCCCTCCCTTACGGCTTGGGGCAGGACAGGGGTTTAGTCCCATCTACAGTAGCTGTGCCTGGGGATTGGTTATGGGACAGTCCCTTTCACAGTACCAAACCCCTCCTACGTCTTGGGAAAGGTCATGGGTTTCAGTCCCATTTTCTCTTACACCTTTACCCTCTTACAGGGTGTGCGTATGAATTATAGTTCCATTAATACTTTACACAAGTTTTGACCTCGACATAGGGTTGTTCTTTTCTTGCTATGTTATGCTTATATCTTAGCACATTGTATATTTTATATGCAACGCAATGTTTAGTACGTATTACTTTGTCAATATGATATCATTAAAATATTAATGATACTCTTTGTATTTTCTCTCTCTTCCTCTGTTTTCGATCTTGTTCAGTATTCCAGGAGATGTCACCTTCCCTTTTCATCCTTTGAATCTGAACTATACACATTGTTGTCATTCTTCTTTTGTCTCTTTTGTAGTGTTTTCTCTTTCTTCCTTGTTCAAGAGGAGATCATTCCCTCTTTTCTTCGGGTGTTAGTCTTGTGATCTGTATGCGTCGTGCCTTGTCCTTCCTTCTTAGCTTTCCTGCACGGCCAGTGGGTGTGTTTAGGGGTAATCTTTGGTGTGACTATGTCCTTTTACTTACTTGTTGTTTCTTACGACTTATCACTGTTTTTCTTGTTGGTGAGGATGGGTTATTTCTATTTGTTTAGAGTTATCGTGTCACCATATAACTTGATGGCATCCCTGTTCTTTGTGCACACCTTCGATGCTTAAATAATCAAGCTTCCATAGTAGTTGTCTCTTTTTCTTTTATTTTTTAGTTCATCATTATTGCTTCATAATGTGCATTTTTTGATATTCCTTATTTTTACATGTTATCTGTTCTTCGACTTAGCTCCAATGCATTTCGGGTTGTACCCTTCATCGGGGAGCATCTGCAAATAACGAAGATATAGCTAAGGGGCTACAAATAATGTACAAAGTTTACTAATCGTAGCATGCAGGTGGTGGTGGGATAGGGTTAGTGAGGTACGTGCTGGTGTGGTCGAATTTAATATTCAAAAAGAAATATCCGAAGAGTGAAAAAAGATAAATAAGGCATGTGCTTGTTGGTGTTTAAGGTGTTGGTGCTCTTCTAATTCAGTTTGAGTGGCGATGGCCGGTGGATGATTTTTAGCCGTGTGACAGTGATGCGTTAAAAGAATGCGTGCTCGCAAACGGTAGTAAGTAATTAAAACACTTGGTAAACACTCACGTGTACCCGGTGCAATATTGGCATCTGTAAATAAATGTATAATCTATGTTCAAATGGACAGTTCGTATATTTAATACATGACGCATGAAGCGTTTACGCTAACATTACTGTTATCTGGTGTTACTTACGGGTGGAAGCAATTTTCAGAAGATTAGGTGGAGAAAGCTTTAATAACCCCTAGAGAACATCTGCTGAAAAAAAGTTTCAAACGACAAGAAGACCGAATGGTCTTGGTATCAAAGTTTTCCACCCTCAGCGCAGCCTACAAAAAGATCATTTTAAAACACTGGTCTATTATAACTGCGGAACTAGACTTTGGAAACCTCTTTGTTAACACCCCCATCTTTGCATACACACGCGGCGCAAACATCAAAGAGATCCTCAACAAAAAAGAACCTGCTAAAATGATACACAAAGGTACTCGACCCTGCATGAATTGCGGAAACTGTAATTGTATTATCAAGGGCACCTCGATAAACCACCCAATGAGAGGCAATGAAATAAAATTGAGAGTCACTGCCACATGTGACACACAGAACGCCATTTATCTAATCAAATGCCCGTGTGGTTAAAATTAATATCGGCAAAACAGAAAGGAAGATAAAGACTCGTATCAACGAGCATAAATCTAATATCAGGACACAGAATGCCAAATCTAACGTGGCTGCCCACTTCACAGAATTCAGACACAACGTCTCACAATTGAAGTTTCTAATCCTTGAAGTTGTTGAAAAACAGGAGGGCATAGACAATAATAAAGAACTCTTAAGAAGAGAGATGGCATGGATTTTTAAATTGCAGTCCATGAAACCCATGGGCCTAAATGACCGCTTGGAATTTTCATGTTACCTGTAAAGCACCTCCAGTGGTGTTGTATGTCGCCTACAAAGATTCCTTTGAATGCAGCTGATTGTCTATAGACATCATGTTCGTATACATTTTTTGTTAAAGAAATTTTTCTTGTCAAATTGTTTTGTTAAATTGAAATGTACGTTCTCACTCATATGTTTAGCACCCCACGTTCGTTTCCAAACTTTCACCTTTCTTTACCTATTTTCGCTGTTACCTAACTCACTTATCCAACATGGCCGCGACCAGAGCCCTACCTCTATTTTTACCATCCCACCCGTAGTTGATTTTTACACACTTCCGGATTCGCCGTGAAGTGAGGCACTCGAGAAACGCCGGAGACCTAATCTTCTGAAAATTGCTTCCACCAGTAAGTAACACCAGATAACAGTAATGTTAGCGTAAACGCTTCACGTGTCATGTATTATATATACGAACTGTCCATTTGAACATAGATTATACATTTATTTACAGATGCCAATATTGCACCGGGTACACGTGAGTGTTTACCAAGTGTTTTAGTTACTTACTACCGTTTGCGAGCACGCATTCTTTTAATGCATCACTGTCACAAGGCTAAAAATCATCCACCGGCCATCGCCACTCAAACTGAATTAGAAGAGCACCAACACCTTAAACACCAACAAGCACATGCCTTATTTATCTTTTTTCACTCTTCGGATACTTCTTTTTGAATATTAAATTCGACCACACCAGCACGTACCTCACTAACCCTATCCCACCACCACCTGCATGCTACGATTAGTAAACTTTGTACATTATTCGTAGCCCCTTAGCTATATCTTCGTTATTTGCAGATGCTCCCCGATGAAGGGTACTTCCCGAAATGCATTGGAGCTAAGTCGAAGAACAGATAACATGTAAAAATAAGGATTATCAAAAAATGCACATTATGAAGCAATAATGATGAACTAAGAAATAAAAGAAAAAGAGACAACTACTATGGAAGCTTGATTATTTAAGCATCGAAGGTGTGCACAAAGACAGGGATGCCATCAAGTTATATGGTGACACGATAACTCTAAGGTAGATATACGTGTGTCGGACGGACACACCACCTGCATGTAGCAGCCACACTGTGATAAACATCAGCAGAAACCCAACATACACTGGCTGTGCGCCCATCAACCCACATTTTATTTCTATTTGTGCCACTCACCTTTTGCTTCCTCTTTGTTTTCCCACACCTATCTCTTCTCTCGTTTCTTTCTGTCCTTTTCTTGACTTCTCTTCCTTTATTGCATTTGCATTCCTTTCAGCTCTTTCCTTACTGGGTTCTTATTGTTACATCTCTTTTAGGTATTGGACTATTGCTTCCGTTTTATAAGAGAGGGGGATATGTAGTATCCTACTCATGTTCCTGTTATGCCTTTTACATCCCCTGCTCAGCCAGTGTGTTTGTGTGTGTGCTGCATGGAATGTCCGAGTGATGATGCATTTATAATTTAGGGGCCTGAGAGGTTGGAAGTGACAGTTGAGAATGGGCTGAGCAGCATGCAGGCTGCTCCTGGTGGGGCTGCTTGACAGAGCTTCACTACCTGCTCTAATGAAACTAACTACATGCTGTACATCTAACTATCTACATCCAACTATCTTCAATAAGGCTTCCTGAATTTCACCTTACCTGCGTGGACCTCATTACTACACATTTGTTTTGTGTTAGACAACTGATAGTGAGGTTCTCACCAGGAGGTATCAGGATTCCTGCCACAGCTCAACTCTCTTCACTATCATAATATACCAACATGACTCATATCATTCCTCTCATCACTTATGAATGAACAAATGTCTTGCACCTGACTGTTGAACATATTACATGCTATTGGTAATAGCTAGCTGCAGCTGGTGTTCCCCAATTTCTTTGAGAAGGCTTAATAGCTTTAACAAATATTTTGTCATGCATATGCTAGGTCAGGTTTCAGGCGCCACGGAAGCATTCAGAAAAGCCACCAGAATAAGGATCAAGCAACTGGCATAAGTGACCTCAATGTTAACTTTCTGGAAGACAGACCTCAGCAAAATAACCCCTTGCAACTGTTCCTTGCTTTAAGCAATTAAAACACCACCTTTGTGAGCATTCTAAAACAACCTCTAGATGACAGCCTCATCAAATTAATCAATTGCACCTGTTACTTGCTATCAGCAGTTAGAACACAACCTTTGTGAACATTCTAAAGCACCTTTTAGTAGGCAGCCTCATCAAGTTAATTATCTGCACCTGTTCCTTGTAACAAGCAATTAGAATGTGGCCTTTATGAACGTTCTAAAGCAGTCTTATTTAAAGACCATCCACACTCCTCCCCTTTGCTTGGGCTCTTTGCCTACCACTTATCTGTTACCGGCTTCCAGAAGTCTGTCTTGCCAGCTCCCTTGATCCTCCTGCTTTGACCTCACTGCAAAGAAAGTCCAGCATTCGTCCCACAATTGGATGGAAAAAAAACCAAGAAGATAAGGAAAGAAGCATGAACAGACTTGATTTTACTATATGCTGACCTCAGTCGCAACATTGTGCTGCAAACAAAGGTAACTAGTGTTTTTGTTCAATTTGTACATACTGTTTGCAGGGCTCTGCCAGAGAAGACTTGGGTAAAACTAACCCCATCCAAATTTGCATGTGTATTTGATGCTGAAATCATACACATTACAGTTTTGAAAACTTTGATGAAGGGTCCTCTATGGACAATCTAAATGAAAACAAAACAACAAAACTAAAGTTTGGTTGAGATTTGAAAAGCTTTCATGAGGTGATACCTTAAGAGATAGATTTAATACTAAACTAAAACCTTATTATTTGTTTGTTTATAGGTACTATATCTGCCAGTACCATTCATCAGACTGGTATGAACGCCTGCTACAGTGTTGCTTTTGAGTAGATGAGACTGAAGCATATTTTACTCTACACACTCTCTCCATCCCAACCCCTACCCTCTGGGATGGTGGCATTGTCTCCTCCTCTAAACTGAGGGCAAGTCTCAGGAGGAGTCAGGAACTAGTGTCGCTGGCCCATTAGAATATTCTGGTATCCAGGTAGGTGGCTTATGACAGGAGAAGAGGAGACAACAGGAAGGTTGATTCATGGGAAGAACTATTTAAACCAAGCAAACTCAAGGAGATGATGGACGGAGAGCTGAAACTTTTCAGACACTCACCCCCAGTCACGGATCTGGGTTGAATCCATCATCATTCTTTTGCTCACTTTGCCACCCAGTTCAAACACAGATATATGCAAATCAGTCTTGACCCTTGTGCCTCATGGGAACAGTCCAGCCCAAACTACCAAGCCATGTCTTCCCTGAATGGGAAACAAGCATCATGTGACCGGCTTCAGGCTAACAGCCCTCATCAGCCAGGCTAGCTTGAATCCAGTGGCAAAGTGAGCAAGGGACGCACGTCTGGGCATACCCTGCCAACTTAGGGCGAACAAAGCAAACACAAGGAGATGATGGACGGCGCGCTGAAACTTTTCAGACACTCATCCCTAGTCACAGATCTGGGTTGAATTCATCATCATTCTTTAGCTCACTTTGCCACCCCAGTTGAGACACAGATATATGCAAATCAGTCTTGACCCTGTGCCTCATGGGAACAGTCCAGCCAGGACTGCCAAGCCATGTCTTCCCTTTACCAAAAACAAGGATCCTGGGACCAGTTTCGGGCTAACAGCCCTCATCAGCCAAGCTATCTTGAATCCAGTGGCAAAGTGAGCAAGGGATCCACGTCTGGGCATACCCTGCGAACTTAGGGCAAACAAAGCAAACACAAGGAGATGATGGACGGAGCGCGGAAACTTTTCAGACACTCACCCCCAGTCACAGATCTGGGTTGAATCTATCATCATTCTTTAGCTCACTTCGCCACCCCTGTTCAGACACAGATATATGCAAATCAGTCTTGGCCCTGTGCCTCATGGTAACAGCCCAGCCCGAACTGTCAAACCATGTCTTCCCTGAACCGGAAACAAGTATCCTGGGACTGGTTTCAGGCTAACAGCCCTTATCAGCCAGGCTAGCCTGAATCCAGTGGGAAAGTGAGCAAGAGACCCACGCCTGAGCATATTCTGCCAACTTAGAGCAAACAAAGCAAACAAAAGGAGATGATGGACGGAGTACTGAAACTTTTCAGACACTCACTCCCAGTCACAGGTCTGGGTTGAATCCATCATCATTCTTTAGCTCACTTTGCCACCCTATTTCAGACACAGATATATGCAAATCATTCTTGACCCTGTGCCTCATGGGAATAGCACAGCCTGAACTGCCAAGTCATGTCTTCCCTGGACCGAAAACAAGCATCCTGGGACCAGGTTCGGGCTAACAACCCTTATCAGCCAGGCTATCTTGAATCCAATGGCAAAGTGAGCAAGGGATCCACATCTGGGCATACCCTGCCAACTTAGGGCGAACAAAGCAAACACAAGGAGATGACGGACGGAGCGCTGAAACTTTTCAGACACTCACCCCCAGTCACAGATCTGGGTTCACTCCATCATCATTCTTTAGCTCACTTCGCCACCCCAGTTCAGACACAGATATATGCAAATCAGTCTTGACCCTGTGCTTCATGGAGACAGTCCGGCCCGGACTGCCAAGCCATGTCTTCCCTGGACCGGAAGCAAGCATCCTTCGACCGGTTTCGAGCTAATAGCCCTCATCAGCTAGTCTAGCTTGAATCCAGTGGCAAATTGAGCAAGGGACCCAAGTCTGGGCCTACCCTGCCAACTTAGGGTGAACAAAGCAAACACAAGGAGATGATGAGCGGAGCGCTGAAACTTTTCTAGACACTCACCACCAGTCACAGATCTGGGTTGAATCCATCATCATTCTTTAGCTCACTTCGCCACCCCAGTTCAGACACAGATATATGCAAATCAGTCTTGACCCTGTGCCTTATGGGAACAGTCCAGCCCGAACTGCCAAGCCATGTCTTTCCTGGACCGGAAACAAGCATCCTGGGACCTGGGAACTATTTAAACTGCAAAATGTGGATGAAGTGTCTTGTATCTGTGGCCTTTTGTGAAGACATGAGAAACTGGGGCATTTACACTAGAATATGATGCATGTTTTAATTCATAATTGACTGTGTTTATATTAGCATGTGTCATTAGAGTAGATTGTCGCATCCTGGAGATTCTTTCCCTGGGTTTTTGAGACCATATCTCCCATCATGAGAGGTTACTTTTGAGTTTATTTTCATTTATTAGATGCTTGCTGATTTATAGATGTGAATACTTTCCAGCTTAACAATTCTCTTTTATTTGAAGTGCCAATGCTTCATGCTTATGCATTTTATTCTCTTATTATAACTCTTTATGCGTTTCTAAACTGACACCTAATTCTCAATTTAACTTAGATTAGGGAAATTTCTTTATGGCGTTCGCTTGTTGCATTATTCCTATTTTGTCAATCATTTTCCCTAATATTGTATACTATGTTGTTGTGAAGTACTGACTAATGGATTATTTGAATGTGTAACTCCCATGACTAAAGAATAATAACTTCTAAATAAAAGTTAAATTTTTTAAATTGGTAATAAATCCTTTCAACTGACAGAACTTCTTTTTATTGACTTTACAAATGTGAAAATTAATTATTGATACTAGAGGGTTCATGTAAAAGATTGCCCCTTTTAAACTCTCCATGTCAATGAGCAAATGTCCACACGACCAGTAGTGGGGTAATTAAATTACTGCAGTCAAGGTTATAGACCGTGTGAGAAGTTGGCCTGGTATATAATGCTCACTAATTCTAGTGATCACTTTGTACCATGCCAAGCAACCCTTATGATGATGGTTGTAATTCAACCTTGTAGACCAGTTATCCTAGTGGTAACGTGGACAAAGCAGTCTTAGGCTAAACTCTGAAAGGCATGTGAAGCCAGCTGTTATACCATACACAACCCCCTTGAATACCAAATGAAAGGGACACCACACAGATATATATTGAAAATATATATTGATTTATTAACTATAAAATCCCCTGGACTCTTTATGAGCACAGAAGCACAAGCGTTAAATCACAAGACAGTTTAAAATACACAAAAGTTGCACAATATGGATGAGCCCTAGGGGCCACCTAAACCATATACTAAGAAAGTGGTATAAGAGATACCAATAGGAAAGTGAAGAGGCCTAGGGCCTTGGGAATCGCTGGAGCTATTCGAGACTGGAAATAACTAAGTCGGGAAAGGCCCACGGGACTCGGGTGCAGTGTTCAAAGTGCACGCACTTTTCAATACAAAGTCTATGGTGCGTAAAAAGCACAAAGTTAGAAAGTTAGGAACCTTCCGAGTGACCTACGGAGCTGAAACTTAAAACACAGGCCCTTGGGATGTGTACCAGTGCAGGAGCACCGGCGGAGCTGAGTTACCTCACCCACAGGAAGCGGGTGCACAGGGTCGAAGTAGTGTCGGGTTTCGTCACGCTGGTCGATGGTGCTTGGAGCTGAAGATGCTGCAGGCGGCTCGATGAGAAGAGTTCCGGTGGATCCAAGGGTGGATCTGAAGATGTGAAGACCTGAAAGCAGAGGGGACAATGTTCAAAGTCACTAGCCAGTGACTACCGTGGAACCAGATTGGAACCAGGCGATGTCGGGTGCAAACAGGCATTGTCGGGTAGCTTCTTTCTGCAGCCACGTGGATACCCGGGGTCGAGGACGTCCAGGAGTCGGTCACGAGCTGTCCCACGCAGGCTTCTCGCTGTTGGCGGTGTCGGCACCTCGATCGGAGCAAACAGGCCTTGGCAAAGGCAAGCCAGGCAGAAGTTGAAAGATGCTTAACACTCGGACCAGCAAGGTCAGAGCGGGTGCTCCTTTTCACAGGAGCTTGGGTAGGTCTGGAGCAACCAGACCTGCTGTGTAAATCTTCGGGTTCGTCGCCAAGATGGCCGCTGACCACGTGGCTAGTGGCCGGGATGGCGCGTCAAGTGGCACAATGCAAAAGGGCCCCACGCAGATCGTGGAGATGCTGGAGGGCTGATCTTCGGTGCAAGGGCTGCTCGGTGGTGGGGGTTCTCAATCCCCAAAGCACAACGTCGAGGATGCCTCAGAAGCTGCGCAGTCAGCTTTTCGAGTGTCTTCCAAGAGGTCCGGTCCCACGTCACTCGGTGCCTCCACGGGCCCCTTCTTTGCAGGGACTGTGGATCGGGCTCTGAGAGGTCTGGGAGTCTGGTTCTTGTCGGGCTCTGGGCTCGGTCTCCGGCGGGAGGCGGCGGCAAAGCAGACGTCGGGTCGCTGGTTGGTACCTGTGTTCACAGGGTGGCCACTCCTAGGCCACAAGGGAGATTCTCTTCAGTCTTCTGTGCAGCAGAATGTCGAAGTCCAGTCTTCTTCTTTGTTTAAAGTTGATTTCAGGATGATCTGCTGTGCAATGGCACTGCTCCCGCTCTTATTCCCAATCTGAGGGGTGGATCACCTACTAGGTCCCTCCTCTGGGAGGAACCAGGAAGGGGGGTGTTTACACCCCCTCTCCTTTGTCCAGCTCCTCGCCAGGACTGGGGCTGGAAGGCCCCAGAACCGGTTTGGACTGGCCTATGCACGGGGACACCTTGTGTGCCCCGGGCATGTCTGATTCTATTCAGCCCTGTCCTACCCAATACACAAAATCCTGTCTGGGGTGGTGCTCGCACCTCCCAAGGCAGGAAACCCTTTGTCCAGGCCACCATCTGCCGAGTTTCGGTCAGCAGCAGGAGGCCAGACTTGTGTCTGTGGTGGCAGCGTCCATTTTGTGATGCTGAGGCTCTGTTTAACTTTAACCGGGGTTAAGGCTACACACATGTCGTGTCCCTCTAGAAGGGTGGAATGCTATCCCCGTCGCCAGAATTGGCGAGGGGATAGTATTCCAATTCGTATGACACCTTACTCGACATGTTTTGATAAAGCCAAACCAAAGATAGCATTTAACCGCGAGGATTATAATGCACTTAAGAGTATATGGTATGGCAATATCCCGGAACAGCTTAGGGAGTGGTTCCCGACAGCTGCAGACAGGCTCAGCTCATGCTAGAGCACCATCTCACTTATTTCCAAGCACTCTGCCTCCAGGATTGATGAGGCCTTCCATAGGAGTGGCTGATAGGAACATATGTGTCCAGTTTAGGGTTAGGCACAGGCATACTGTACCTAAGTAAGAGGTGATTACACCAACTTACCCCAGCTGAGTGATCAGCCAGTTGTGTCAAATATGGAGGCCAGGCCAGGGGTGGCACAATACATGCTGCAGCCCCTGGTAGGCCTTGGCTACACCCATGCCCTGGGTACCTATGGTACACTGTTACAGGGGCCTATAAGGTGAACCAATTCCAATTGTGTTATGCACCTAAGGTACATGGAGTCCATTTTAAGGAGAGAGCAATCAGCCTGGGGCCCTGAATAGCAGGATCCCAGGCCAACTAAGTCAAAAACCAGCTAAACACCAGGCAAAAAGTTTGGGGGTAACCATAGTCAGATATCCACCTTCCTACATAACCCCCCCCCCCAAACGAAAGGAGATAAGGCTATCCTTGACCAGGTAAGCCTATATTGCCTAAGTGGCCATATAAGGAAGTACCAGCTCTGGCTTGGTAACCCCCTGTCTCATGGTCCACTAAGCAATCCCTCACCCTAAGGGCATCTGAGGGTCTCCACCATAGGGAATCTCTACCTGTGGTGTGTCTTTGCAAAGTCAAAGGCTGGTGTTGGGATGGAGTACTGAAGTGAGTTTCCTCTGTAGGGCTCAGCTTCCTCCAATCACTCTCCACCATGTGTGCCTTTCTTTCTCTGACTGAGTTGCACTGTGCTCTCAGGGTCAACCTCTGGCTACCTAAAGCTGGAGGCTGAGTCCCTCTGTTTGGCTTACTGGAGGGACAGTTCAGGTTTGGGCCCTTAGGGTCCCAGGTTTGGCTGTGCCCAACAATATCCATCTGGGGGAGGTCCCTAACTACTTTTAAGGGGGATCCCTCAGGAGTTTTTAAAGTTTGCACCTCACTAGGGCTACTAGTTTCGGTGCCCCTAATCTGTTGATGGGGGTGCTTTATTTGACAGGGGGCCCTTTGGGTCTCACTGTCCTTCTTGTCCTCTGCAGCCCTGGGCTGAGTAAGGCAAGGTAGAGAGGGGCAGGTTACCTGCTCCAGACTGGGTCCCACCTGAGAAGGATCCACTGCCATCAGAGGCTCTGTTAGGCCAGGCCTAACAACCTCTGGGACAGTTCCTTCATCAGGGGTAAGATCAGTTCCCTGAGGAGGCTGATCCTTTCCTAAAGTCTGGTGGGAGGGAGATTTCTCTTCCTCCTCAATGCTCTCTGTTTGGGTGGGGTGATCCATCATTTCAGGCTTCACTACCCAGGTATCAGTTTGAGTTTGGGCTGTGGCCATCACAGCCCCACCAACCTTTTCAGGAGGAGACTCAGTTTGGGTATGGGCTGTTATCAGTACAGCCCTGCTACTCTCTTCAGGAGGGAAGTTATCTAAAGATGGGGCTGAGGTTTGCTCAGCCCTCCCAACCTTTTCAGGAAGGACATCTTGAATTGGGGCTGTAGCCATTACAGCCCCACTAACCTTTCCATGGAGATTTACCATTCTAGAATGGGTTTGCTGTTCAACCTCAGCCCAGGCTGAGATTTCCAAATCATTACCCAGTAGGCAATCTACAGGCAAGTTTGCTGACACTGCCACTCTCTTTGGGCCAGTGACACCTCCCCAGCTAAGATTGACTACTGCCATGGGATGATTGGATTCTATGCCATCAATGTTTGTCACCTGATATTTGGCATCAGGTAAAAGTTGCCTTGAGGGGACTAGACATTCAGCCACCATGGTGATGCTAGCCCCTGTGTCTCTGAAGGCCTCAACTTTCAAGCCATTGATGAGGGGCTCCTGTCTATACTTGCTCAAAGTGTTTGGGCAAGCAGTGAAATTGGCAAACCCCATGCCAGTCTCATAGACAAGAGTATCTGAGTTAGGGGACCTGGATAGGCCAGAGTCCACCTGTCTTCCAAAAGTAAACCCACCCAAATTCTTGGGGGTGCTCCCACCACCTGGGGGACCACTGCTAACAGTAACAGGAGGTGTTGGAGCCTTACCTGGAGGTATATTCTCTTTATTGCCATTCTTGGGACAACAGCTATCTGTTTTGTAATGCCCCACCTGTTTACAGGTATGACAATAAGGCTTTTTCTGGGTTGTAGAAGTGTCTTGGGACCCACCCCCATTCTTGGAGTTTTGGGGCCCTGGGGAAGTCTTTTCCTAACTTTTATCCCCACCCTTCTCTTGAGGCTTGGTAGTCTCTTTCTTTTGGTCACCACCCTGGTTCTTAGGCCTGATCCTGGTTCTGACCCATTTGTCTGCCCTCCTACCCAATTCTTGTGGGGAGGTCAGCTCAGAGTCAACCAGGTGCTGATGTAGAAGCTGATTTTGACAATTACTTAAGATTTGCTCTCTCATAATTAAATTATACAATCCTGTATAGTCAGTAACCTTACTTCCCAGCAACCAGCCCTCCAGAGCCTTAGTGGCACACTCAACAAATTCAGACCAGTCCTGAGTCTGTGTCTTCTGGGTATCTCTGAACATTAACCTGTACTGTTCAGTGGTTAAGCCTAACCCATCAATCAGAGCACTCTTCAGGACCAGGTAGTTTCTAGAATCCTCATCACTAACTGTGAGGAGTCTGTCTCGGCCTCTACCTTCAAAGGAGAGCCACAAGATTGCTGCCCACTGCTCCTGAGGGATCTGCTGTACTCTGCAGGCTCTCTCCATTGCAGTTATCCATTTAAGGATGTCATCCCCAGCTTTGTAGGGGGGCACAATCTTACTCAGGTTTCTTGTATCAAAGGACCTGTCTTTATCCTTCTGGATATTGCTGCCACCAGTGGATCCTAATCCACTCTCTCTAGGCTGTCTTGCTCTAGCAAGTTTCTCTTGGGCCAGGGCAATTTCTAACTCTTGTCTCTGGACTCTCAATTCAGCCTCTCTAATTTGAGATTCTCTCAATTTGGTCTCATGTTCCCTTCTCTGAGGGCTAGTCATCCTTCTTCTGGAGTGACCATGAGAACCTCTAGAAGCATGGGAGTTGTCAGAGTCACCTGAGTGAGTCCTTCTCCTCCTAGGCTCCTGGTTAAGTCCACCTGGGGGTCTGAATGGGTTGTTACCTGATTCATTCCCAAGTAAGCTTAAGTTAGCCTGGTTCAGTCTACTGACCAGCACCTGACTATTTCTGTCATCATCTGACTCACTGCTTTCCACCTCATCCTCCTCTTCCTCTTCCTCTACATCTACCTGAGGAGCTCCAGTGGTGGAGGCTTCCTCCTCTACCAGGATGATAGGGGCAGGGGTGTCTACAGTGTCATCCTCTGAAGGATGGCCTCCTTCAGCATTCCCTGTGGGGTTTGCTTTAGAGGGCTTTAGAGTCTCAGACTGGTCTAAGAGCTCTCCTAGGTGGTCTGTAGTAGGGGAAGGCCCTGTCTTCAGACCCCTTAAGACACAAAGCTGTCTTAATTCCTTAGAGGAAAAAAGAGCAAATTTGGATGGTGCCCTTGGAGGGTCACTCTCAACAGGAGTAAGTCCACTGGACCCCTCTGCTCCAGACATTGCTCTAGTGTGGGTGGATGTGTTGCAATCTACCTACACTGGTGTTTACCTACTAAACCTATCTAGTAGTTGTAGCTAGGGTGTGCTACTCCCTTTGCTCTACAACAACTAAGTTCAGTAGAACTTAAGTATACTAGTCTTGTTTTATATGTACCTAGCAGGTACCTGTGTGATCTTTCAGATGATAATTTCAAAGATTGTAATGGTAAAACAACAGCAAGCTCAGATCCCAATCCGCTGCTCACCAATGTGAGAAGTTGGCCTGGTATATAATGCTCACTAATTCTAGTGATCACTTTGTACCATGCCAAGCAACCCTTATGATGATGGTTGTAATTCAACCTTGTAGACCAGTTATCCTAGTGGTAACGTGGACAAAGCAGTCTTAGGCTAAACTCTGAAAGGCATGTGAAGCCAGCTGTTATACCATACACAACCCCCTTGAATACCAAATGAAAGGGACACCACACAGATATATATTGAAAATATATATTGATTTATTAACTATAAAATCCCCTGGACTCTTTATGAGCACAGAAGCACAAGCGTTAAATCACAAGACAGTTTAAAATACACAAAAGTTGCACAATATGGATGAGCCCTAGGGGCCACCTAAACCATATACTAAGAAAGTGGTATAAGAGATACCAATAGGAAAGTGAAGAGGCCTAGGGCCTTGGGAATCGCTGGAGCTATTCGAGACTGGAAATAACTAAGTCGGGAAAGGCCCACGGGACTCGGGTGCAGTGTTCAAAGTGCACGCACTTTTCAATACAAAGTCTATGGTGCGTAAAAAGCACAAAGTTAGAAAGTTAGGAACCTTCCGAGTGACCTACGGAGCTGAAACTTAAAACACAGGCCCTTGGGATGTGTACCAGTGCAGGAGCACCGGCGGAGCTGAGTTACCTCACCCACAGGAAGCGGGTGCACAGGGTCGAAGTAGTGTCGGGTTTCGTCACGCTGGTCGATGGTGCTTGGAGCTGAAGATGCTGCAGGCGGCTCGATGAGAAGAGTTCCGGTGGATCCAAGGGTGGATCTGAAGATGTGAAGACCTGAAAGCAGAGGGGACAATGTTCAAAGTCACTAGCCAGTGACTACCGTGGAACCAGATTGGAACCAGGCGATGTCGGGTGCAAACAGGCGTTGTCGGGTAGCTTCTTTCTGCAGCCACGTAGATACCCGGGGTCGAGGACATCCAGGAGTCGGTCACGAGCTGTCCCACGCAGGCTTCTCGCTGTTGGCGGTTTCGGCACCTCGATCGGAGCAAACAGGCCTTGGCAAAGGCAAGCCAGGCAGAAGTTGAAAGATGCTTAACACTCGGACCAGCAAGGTCAGAGCGGGTGCTCCTTTTCACAGGAGCTTGGGTAGGTCTGGAGCAACCAGACCTGCTGTGTAAATCTTCGGGTTCGTCGCCAAGATGGCCGCTGACCACGTGGCTAGTGGCCGGGATGGCGCGTCGAGTGGCACAATGCAAAAGGGCCCCACGCAGATCGTGGAGATGCTGGAGGGCTGATCTTCGGTGCAAGGGCTGCTCGGTGGTGGGGGTTCTCAATCCCCAAAGCACAACGTCGAGGATGCCTCAGAAGCTGCGCAGTCAGCTTTTCGAGTGTCTTCCAAGAGGTCCGGTCCCACGTCACTCGGTGCCTCCACGGGCCCCTTCTTTGCAGGGACTGTGGATCGGGCTCTGAGAGGTCTGGGAGTCTGGTTCTTGTCGGGCTCTGGGCTCGGTCTCCGGCGGGAGGCGGCGGCAAAGCAGACGTCGGGTCGCTGGTTGGTACCTGTGTTCACAGGGTGGCCACTCCTAGGCCACAAGGGAGATTCTCTTCAGTCTTCTGTGCAGCAGAATGTCGAAGTCCAGTCTTCTTCTTTGTTTAAAGTTGATTTCAGGATGATCTGCTGTGCAATGGCACTGCTCCCACTCTTATTCCCAATCTGAGGGGTGGATCACCTACTAGGTCCCTCCTCTGGGAGGAACCAGGAAGGGGGGTGGTTACACCCCCTCTCCTTTGTCCAGCTCCTCGCCAGGACTGGGGCTGGAAGGCCCCAGAACCGGTTTGGACTGGCCTATGCACGGGGACACCTTGTGTGCCCCGGGCATGTCTGATTCTATTCAGCCCTGTCCTACCCAATACACAAAATCCTGTCTGGGGTGGTGCTCGCACCTCCCAAGGCAGGAAACCCTTTGTCCAGGCCACCATCTGCCGAGTTTCGGTCAGCGATTTAGAAAAGGGGGTGGTGATGAACAGAGTGTCTGAGTTAAACAGACCACTCTTACCCAGTCCAAAGATCAGGGCTTGATCCATCACCGTTATTTATCTCACTGCCCCATCCCAGCTCAGAACCTGGCTATATGCAAATCAGTCTGTCCCTGGCCCAGTGCATCATGGGAACAGGGCAGACTAAACTACCAAGCCAATTCTTCACCAGAAAGGAGACAAGCTACCGGGGACCGGTTTCTGGCATTTCAGCCTTCTTCGGCCCGGCTTGCTTGAATCCTTGCTCATTGCACCATCAGGATTCAAGCAAACCGGGCCGAAGACGGCTGTAATGCCAGAAACCGGTCCCCGGGAGCTTGTTTCCTTCCCAGTGTAAGAATTGGCTTTTGTAGTTTGGTTTGCCCTGTTCCCATCATGCACTGGGACAGGAACAGACTAATTTGCATACAGCCAGGTTCTGAAACTGGGATGGTGCAGTGAGCTAAAAAACGGTGTTGGATCTAGCCCTGATCTCTTGACTGGGTGAGAGTTTTCTGCTTAATTCAGAGACTCTGTCCCTCACCACCCCTTGTTGTAAATATTTTTGTCCACCCTAAGCGTGGAAGGGTATACTCAGATGTGAGTCCCTTGCTCATTGCACCATCAGGATTCAAGCAAACCGGGCCGAAGACGGCTGTAATGCCAGAAACCGGTCCCCGGGAGCTTGTTTCCTTCCCAGTGTAAGAATTGGCTTTTGTAGTTTGGTTTGCCCTGTTCCCATCATGCACTGGGACAGGAACAGACTAATTTGCATACAGCCAGGTTCTGAAACTGGGATGGTGCAGTGAGCTAAAAAACGGTGTTGGATCTAGCCCTGATCTCTTGACTGGGTGAGAGTTTTCTGCTTAATTCAGAGACTCTGTCCCTCACCACCCCTTGTTGTAAATATTTTTGTCCACCCTAAGCGTGGAAGGGTATACTCAGATGTGAGTCCCTTGCTCATTGCACCATCAGGATTCAAGCAAACCGGGCCGAAGACGGCTGTAATGCCAGAAACCGGTCCCCGGGAGCTTGTTTCCTTCCCAGTGTAAGAATTGGCTTTTGTAGTTTGGTTTGCCCTGTTCCCATCATGCACTGGGACAGGAACAGACTAATTTGCATACAGCCAGGTTCTGAAACTGGGATGGTGCAGTGAGCTAAAAAACGGTGTTGGATCTAGCCCTGATCTCTTGACTGGGTGAGAGTTTTCTGCTTAATTCAGAGACTCTGTCCCTCACCACCCCTTGTTGTAAATATTTTTGTCCACCCTAAGCGTGGAAGGGTATACTCAGATGTGAGTCCCTTGCTCATTGCACCATCAGGATTCAAGCAAACCGGGCCGAAGACGGCTGTAATGCCAGAAACCGGTCCCCGGGAGCTTGTTTCCTTCCCAGTGTAAGAATTGGCTTTTGTAGTTTGGTTTGCCCTGTTCCCATCATGCACTGGGACAGGAACAGACTAATTTGCATACAGCCAGGTTCTGAAACTGGGATGGTGCAGTGAGCTAAAAAACGGTGTTGGACCTAGCCCTGATCTCTTGACTGGGTGAGAGTTTTCTGCTTAATTCAGAGACTCTGTCCCTCACCACCCCTTGTTGTAAATATTTTTGTCCACCCTAAGCGTGGAAGGGTATACTCAGATGTGAGTCCCTTGCTCATTGCACCATCAGGATTCAAGCAAACCGGGCCGAAGACGGCTGTAATGCCAGAAACCGGTCCCCGGGAGTTTGTTTCCTTCCCAGTGTAAGAATTGGCTTTTGTAGTTTGGTTTGCCCTGTTCCCATCATGCACTGGGACAGGAACAGACTAATTTGCATACAGCCAGGTTCTGAAACTGGGATGGTGCAGTGAGCTAAAAAACGGTGTTGGATCTAGCCCTGATCTCTTGACTGGGTGAGAGTTTTCTGCTTAATTCAGAGACTCTGTCCCTCACCACCCCTTGTTGTAAATATTTTTGTCCACCCTAAGCGTGGAAGGGTATACTCAGATGTGAGTCCCTTGCTCATTGCACCATCAGGATTCAAGCAAACCGGGCCGAAGACGGCTGTAATGCCAGAAACCGGTCCCCGGGAGCTTGTTTCCTTCCCAGTGTAAGAATTGGCTTTTGTAGTTTGGTTTGCCCTGTTCCCATCATGCACTGGGACAGGAACAGACTAATTTGCATACAGCCAGGTTCTGAAACTGGGATGGTGCAGTGAGCTAAAAAACGGTGTTGGATCTAGCCCTGATCTCTTGACTGGGTGAGAGTTTTCTGCTTAATTCAGAGACTCTGTCCCTCACCACCCCTTGTTGTAAATATGAGTTTCGGTCAGCAGCAGGAGGCCAGACTTGTGTCTGTGGTGGCAGCGTCCATTTTGTGATGCTGAGGCTCTGTTTAACTTTAACCGGGGTTAAGGCTACACACATGTCGTGTCCCTCTAGAAGGGTGGAATGCTATTCCCGTCGCCAGAATTGGCGAGGGGATAGTATTCCAATTCGTATGACACCTTACTCGACATGTTTTGATAAAGCCAAACCAAAGATAGCATTTAACCGCGAGGATTATAATGCACTTAAGAGTATATGGTATGGCAATATCCCGGAACAGCTTAGGGAGTGGTTCCCGACAGCTGCAGACAGGCTCAGCTCATGCTAGAGCACCATCTCACATATTTCAAAGCACTCTGCCTCCAGGATTGATGAGGCCTTCCATAGGAGTGGCTGATAGGAACATATGTGTCCAGTTTAGGGTTAGGCACAGGCATACTGTACCTAAGTAAGAGGTGATTACACCAACTTACCCCAGCTGAGTGATCAGCCAGTTGTGTCAAATATGGAGGCCAGGCCAGGGGTGGCACAATACATGCTGCAGCCCCTGGTAGGCTTGGCTACACCCATGCCCTGGGTACCTATGGTACACTGTTACAGGGGCCTATAAGGTGAACCAATTCCAATTGTGTTATGCACCTAAGGTACATGGAGTCCATTTTAAGGAGAGAGCAATCAGCCTGGGGCCCTGAATAGCAGGATCCCAGGCCAACTAAGTCAAAAACCAGCTAAACACCAGGCAAAAAGTTTGGGGGTAACCATAGTCAGATATCCACCTTCCTACAGACCGCTCTTGTTAATTTGATTCATCAATGCCAGGTATAGGTTTGGATTTGTGGTTCCTGAAGTGCCATATAGGTCAGAGTGGAAACTGTATCTCAAAATCAGTAGTTATTGGTGTAATTTAGGAATGATTGCAGAAGTGCATAGGCGCCCATTGAACCTTCTTGCACTATAAGCATATTGAAAGCCATGCCGAGTTTCATAGGTCAATGTGTGATGTTCTGCTCCAGTCCAGGTTTTTTCTTTGATTTCTGGAACTTTTTGTCTTGTTTATTCCTTTATAAAACAGAAGTACAAGGCCCAGAATTAAAGCAAACCCTGAACTGGAGCAGCACATCATGCATGGACTTGGGAAACTTGGAAGCTGTGTATTTAAATGATTAAGGAATCTGCTTAAAATGTTTTCTGAAGACTCTTTTTGCACATAGTGATGGCTGCAGCTTTGTGCTGATTTTGGGCTGATACTGTTCTGTGTTGGGTTGAATTTGGGCTTCTACTTGTGCAGCTTTGGGCTTGGGACAGATCTCAAAATCTGGCAAAACTGCTGACAGAATGCTGCTTGTTTCAGAAGTACATGCGTCACTCAGAACTGATAGAAAATGTGTCCTCATTTTAGCTTTCGAGAGCCCAACCATATTTCTTATGAGAAAAAGAACATCCTCATTTTGGAAATGTACTACATTTGTAGCAAATGTTTTAAATTTTAAAGCTTTGATTCAATCAATATGGTTTTTTGTCATGAATGTAGAATGTATGCTCTCTAGCTGTTCATTAGAACACTGTGGTAAAGTTGAAGTAGTGCCTCTGGGAATCGACTGACAGGCTGCTGCTGCTGGAAGTACGTGCTTTATTCAGAATATCAGACATTGTTCTCAAATAGCTGTGAGAGATGGAATGAACTAATAGATAAAGTGCTCCTATTTTTGCTAATTTTAGCTTTTGGAACACCTTTCAATGTCTAAATAAAAAAAATCATGAGAGAAAACAGTTTCTCTCAAACAAGGTGCATCAAATCCCAGCCAAGTCAGCATTTTTCACATGGTAAAATCCCTTTATAACACACCACGATTCCTATAATTAGTATGGCACCACTAAAAAATGACTGTAACTAAAATCTATTATCACCCTTTATATGTGTTCTTTTTGGTGACCCTCAAAGGGGACCATGCTCCCAAGTCCTGTGATGCCTGTCACACCATGTTATGGCCTACCAATCAAGGGGGTGTCCACTGTGAGGTGAGGCTCACTCCTCCTGTCCTGTTACTATTAAGATAGTAGTATATCAGGGTGTTAGCGTTCTTCTGTGTGCCTTCATGTAGCTCATTCAGTCCCAATCGCCCTGATATTTTTTACGCATTGCAAAAAGAGACTTACTCGGCCCATCACAGGGGAATGAGAAGCAAAGATTTTTTGTTGCAGTGTATTAGTAGTTCAAAACAATAAGTTTAGGTTTAGGAAACTAGGACAAGGACAATAGGCAATTTGATTTTGAAAGTTCACTGCTGCTGTGTGCATGTCAAAATATATTTTTATAGAGTTACTGTGCCACTAATCATTTTGTTAAGCTTCTTTATTTCTTAATTCAGTATTGAAGGCCAAGGCCCATCAGAGGGTGAAGGGGCTGCCAATGCCGCAGTGGGTGGAATTAATAACATAATAAATAAAATAAAAATAAAAATTAAATACTTACCAATACTTACGATGTAATGGTATGCGTTGTAATACCATCTGCTATGTAATGCCATGCGTTGTAATGGCATGCATTGTAATGGTATTTGCGATGTAATAGCTGCGTTGTAACAGCATTACGTTGTAAAAGATGCGTTGTAGCGGTAACACACCGCTGGCGCTACTTCTAAGGGACTACTTTCTCTTAAAAATTACGTTTCCCTTCTAACATATATAGTTTGTTTTTATATAGCCTATGTCCTTCTGCTTGCCCTGACGTTTTCAAAGATATATTGGGTGTTTGGATTGGTGGTGTACTTTGAGTTTACCTGGCTCAAAGGACACAGTTCTCTCTTTATATTAGTAGTATAGACAATAAATAGGATAAATTGATGAAATTTAAATATATAAATAAATTAGCAAATAATCTAGACATGGTCAAAGACATCAATTATGTACAATTTTCCGAAACAATCTATAGACTTCGGATCAAGTTCTGCCTTAGCACCCATACCCAGCCCACATATTTAGCTACTGCTATTGAAATAAATGGCATGGTGCTAGTACATATCAGCCTTTCAGCTACAGAACTACTGTTGGTGCCCAGTAACTTGCACATTGGTGCAAGCCAAACATGCCTCGGAATTGCATAAACTGGGCAAACAAAAAGAAGATGTGCAAGTGTTTCCGTATGGTTCCCACAGGCCGGAAATGCTAGTATGGATGGCGGTGTCTACCAGACACCGCCACCATATAAACTGCTTTTCCACCTGGTAGGCAATCGGGCGGATTGCCTACCGGCAATAAACCGGCAGACGGTCTTCCCGTCCGCCAGGGTCCCCCCGCCATGGTAGTGTGTGTGTATATTTTTAACTAGCTTAATTCAAATTAATAATTGTTCCTGTGGAGTTCTATTCTAAGTCCCCAAAACCATTATACTATTTTCAATCGAAGGGTATTGCAGTATCTGTGGTTGGCCATGCATTGTGCTGGACTTAGTCAAGCTCTGAACGGTAATAGATTTTCTTCTGTTGTGGCCTTTTTTTACTGTAGTAACTTTTGCAGTGCAGCATGGGAATAGTAACAAGCATACTCCTTTTTAGGTGAGTAAATGTTCTGCCCTAAACACCTCCCTTTCCTTAACTTAGACATCCTTTCTCCTCCCTAAACTCCTTCAGTTTAATTAGTAAGTATGCTACTTTTTCCACCAGTCACTCCCCGTCCAGACTCTTGCATTTACTACTGAAAGGCCAATTCCTATCTGGGTCGGAAAGCTCTCCGACCGAGCCGGATCCGGAGTGTTTTCCGACTGAGCCGGAGTCCTGCAGTCCGACCGAGCGAGTATGATGCGGCCGTATGGTGCCGGACTCAGTTCGGTCGGACTCCCATAGAAGTCAATGGGAGCCGGTCGTACAATGCGTACATGGGCTCCCATTGACTGAATGGGTACATCTCGCACAAGGGCCCCCCCTACAGTGGGTATGCATCGGTGCCATCCGCACCGTGCATGCCTGTGTTTGGGAGACCCTTGGGTCTCCCCATGTGTCCGAGTCGTAGGGCTGCGGGTGACAGGGGGTCTGACGCAGACCACCAAAGGCAACTTCCCAGACGTTTTTTTGCAAGACAGACACTCCGGCTCGCACTGGCTGTCCGACACATGCATCGTACTGGCTCGGTCGTTTAATCGCATCCATTGCACGCCACGTTTAGCTTACGGCTGAGACGAACGGAGCGGTTCGGACCCGGAAACAACTCGGTCGGTGGATTTCACATAGCTCGCATCGTACTTGCGTGCTCGTACAGCTGTACGAGTCGGGCGGAAAACACGCGTACAGCTCGTAGTTTTTCCGTCCGGATCACGTTCGGTGCCCTTCCGACCCGGATCGGAATCGGCCCCTGAGTAGGAAAGATACATGTGTGAGGATGCCCATTGAAATGATAGGAGAGGTAGAGATTTACACTTGTAGGTTTGTGAATTGCATTTTGTAGGAAGTAAGTAGTGCTACTGCAGTACTACTTTACGGACTACCAAATACAGTTTGTGAATCCCAGGTGTTGACTTTTATACTTCTGACACTTTATTGCCATTAAAATGAGGTATAAGTTCAACTTAACATTGAGACTCATTGGTGTTATTAATTTGAAGGGTCTCATTAAAAAAGCTTTACTTTTTCTTAGTTTAAATGGAGAAAAAAGTGGTGGTCATGCTCTCTCCAAAATAATCACTTTAATTAGGAGAGGGGTGCAGAGCAGCAACTGCTGAATGGAGAGAAGCAGAAAGTGTTCTAGCGCAGATATGAGGATGGAATGAAAGGCAAAGTGAGGTGGCAGGAGTTTCTGAAGGAAGAGATGAGGGAAGCAAGGAAAACAATGTTGCTGGGGAGAAGAAACTGCTGTGAGGTGATAGGAAAGGTAGAGAGAACAGGAAAAAGAAGGGGTAGGAACATACACTGAAAAGGAGGATAAGAGAAACAGAAACAAACAAGGGAAATGAAAAGAGAACATGAAAGGGATGGTAGGAAAGAGAAACAGGAGTGGGAGACCTGCTGAGGAGAGAGTTGTAGGAAGAGCTGGGACTAATGAGAAGGAGATGGAAACTTAGTGGTCAGAAACTAGATGTGAGAGAGAAAGCAAGGGCATAAGGAGTACTTGGTAATAGAGAAAAAGAGCAATGAATGCAGGAATTGGTGACAAATGTTTTGTAGGAACTGATGAAGAAGAAAAGCAAAATGTATGGAGGGCAGGAAGTGTGCATAGGCAGAACAGGGAAAACAATACATGCAGAAGGGAAGGTAACACGAATTGGTAAATACATTAAGTTTTGCCTATGTGATTAATAATAAGCTGTTTTTGGCTGTAAGTTGTAGCTTGCTGAGTAGTTGTACAATATAAGTTACAGAAAGTCTGTTAAAGTGCTATGGCTTGTTTATGTGCAAACAGGCAATATATTGTGCTGTTACTACTGGTATAGTGCGGGTAAGTAATAGCACGATTTTGAAAAATCAAATGAAAGAAGGAAATAAAAGAATTAATTGATGAAATAGCAATATTATGTGTTTAGAGGAGTTCTGACAACTTTTGGGCCCAGTGCCACTGCACCTGCTGCACCATTGAAATCATGGACCTAGTGCCTGCAAGGTAACTGCACTTGTGACTCCTTATTTAGTAGTGAAATATAGCAATATTTGGTGTTTAGAGGAGTTCTTACAATGTTTAGCCCCAGTGCCACTGCATCTGAAGCACCATTGAAATCATGGCCCTAGTGCCTGCAAGATAACTGCACTTGTAGCTGCCTATTTATTAGTAAAATCTAGCAGTATTCTGGGTTTAATGGGGTCCCTAGAGCTTATGGCCCCGGTGCCACTGCACCTGCTGCATAATTCAAATCAAGCTACTTTTAACTGCAAGATAACTGGGACTGCCTGTGTAGTAGTAAAATTTAGCAACATTAGGTGTTTAGTGGAATTCTGACAACTTATCGGCTGGTGCCACTCCACCTGCTGCACCATTCAAATCATGACCCTGTTGTCTGCAAGGTAATGGCACCTGTGACTGCCTGTTTGGGTCCGATTCCGATCTGGGTCGTGAAGCTCTCCGACCGAGCCGGATCCGGAGTGTGTTCCGACCAAGCTGGAGTCCTGCACTACGACCAAGCGAGTTCGATGTGGCCGTATGCTGCCGAACTCAGTTCGGTCGGTCTCCCATAGAAGTCAATGGGAGGTGGTCGTACGCCGCGTACATAGGCTCCCATTGACTGAATGGGTACATCTTGCACAAGGGCCCCCCCTACAGTGGGTATGCGTTGGTGCCATCCGCACCGTACATGCCAGTGTTGGGGAGACCCTTGGATCTCCCCCTGAGTCCAAGTCGTAGGGCTGCGGGTGACAGGGGGTCAGACACGGACCCCCAAATGCAACTTCCTGGACGTTTTTTTGCAAGCCGGACACTCCGGCTCGCACTGGCTGTTCGACATGTGCATCATACTGGCTCAGTTGTAAATCGCATCCATTGCACGCCACGGTTAGCTTACGGCCGAGACGTACGGAGCGGTTCGGACCCAGAAACGATTTGGTGAGTAAATTTCACGTAGCTCGCATCGTACTTGCTTGCTCGTATAGCTCTACAAGTCAGATGGAAAACACGCGTTCGGATCATAGATGTTCCGTCCGGATCACGTTCGGTGCCCTTCCGACCCGGATCGGTATTGGCCCCTCAGTAGTAAAATGTAGTAAGTTTAGGTATTTAGTGAGGTGGCTAGAGCTTTTCATCCTGGTGTCACTGCACCATTGAAATAATGACCCTGTTGTCTGTAAGGTATCTGGACTTGTGACTGCCTGTTTAATGTTTAATTTTAGCAATAATCTGGGTTTAGTGGGTCCCCTAGCACTTGTGCCCCGGTGCTAATGCACCTGCTGCAAATTCAAATCAAGTCCCTTTTAACTGCAAGGTAACTACAATTGTGACTGCCTGTTTAGCAGTCAAATAAAGCAATATTATGTGTTTGGAGAAGTTCTGAAAACTTTTGGGTCCGGTACTACTACCACACCTGCTGCACCATTCAAATCATCACCCTATTGTCTGCAAGGCAATTGCACCTGTGAGTGCCTATTTAGGGGCTGATTCCAATCTGGGTTGGAAAGCTCTTCAACCGAGCCTGATCCGGAGTGTTTTCCGACTGAGCCGGAGTCCAGCAGTACGACCGAGCGAGTATGATGCAGCCGTATGCTGCCGGACTTGGTTTGGTTGGACTCCCATAGAAGTAAATGGGAGCCGGTCGTACGTTGCGTACATGTGCTCCCATTGACTGAATGGGTATGTCTCGCACAAGGGCCCCCCCTACAGTGGGTATGCATTGGTGCCATCCGCACCGTAAACGCCTGTGTTGGGGAGACCCTTGGGGCTTCCACCTGTGTCTGAGTCGTAGGGCTGCGGGTGACAGGGGGTCTGACACGGACCACCAAAGGCAACTTCCCGGACGTTTTTTTGCGAGACAGACACTCCGACTCGCACTGGCTGTCTGACGCGTGCATCGTACTGGCTCGGTCATAAATTGCATCTATTGCATGCCACGGTTAGCTTAAGGCCGAGGTGTATGGAGCGGTTCAGACCCGGAAATGACTCGTCGGTCAATTTCACGTAGCTCGCATCGTACTTGCTTGCTCGTACAGCTCTATGAGTCAGGCGGAAAACACGCGTACGGCTCGTAGTTTTTCCATCCGGATCGCGTTCATTGCCCTTCCGACCCGGATCGGAATTGGCTCCTCAGTAGTAAAATATAGTAAGTTTAGGTATTTAGTGAGGTGGCTAGAGCTTTTCATTCTGGTGTCACTGCACCATTGAAATAATGACCCTGTTGTCTGCAAGGTATCTGGACTTGTGACTGCCTGTTTAATGTTTAATTTTAGCAATATTCTGGGTTTAGTGGGTCCCCTAGTGCTTGTGCCCCGGTGCTAATGAAAATGCTGCTACATTCAAATCAAGTCCCTTTTAACTGCAAGGTAACTGCAATTGTGACTGCCTGTTTAGTAGTCAAATAAAGCAATATTATGTGATTGGAGAAGTTCTGAAAACTTTTAGGCCCGGTACTACTACCACACCTGCTGCACCATTCAAATCATCACCCTATTGTCTGCAAGGTATTTGCACTTGTAGCTGCCTGCTTAGTAGAAAAATATATCATAGCTCTTGTATATTTACCTTATTTTTAGCAGACAATATGTATTACAACATTTAGAATTTTATCATAATGACCAAATGGATTAAGTTGAAAAAATCTATCCGATAATGCCTACAGAGTGCAAAGAAAGGTACTGATGCATGAATAAGAAATGCCACAAGCGTTCTAAGGCTCAAGCATCTGCTTTACACAACGAAGTAATAAAAAGCAAGGATTCCAGCATACTGTTAGAAGCTGTCTTCCTTTTCTGTGGGAAGAGATCTTAGCTAGATAGTGTAGGGGGCTTAAACAGTGTGAACAACTTTAGTAGAAGTATCGTAAATGTGTGAGCCGGGGAAGTAAACAAAAAAAAAGTATCACACAAAAGCCAATGAACACAGTAATTTGACAATGGGAACTAATAGGATATATTAAATACAAGAGATTTCACATACACAGAGCAAGAATTGCTCAACAGGAAAGGGAAATTATTTAATACGTTACTTTACGAGGGGAGGAACTCAAGGAAATGGAATGAGGACCTCTTGTGTGGTGCAGAGGAAAACAGAAACTGTGAAAGGAGCAGAGAAATACAGCATAAAGCCAGACATAAGTAGAATGTTTTAAGGGCAACACGTTTTAACATAATGTTTTGTCACATAGGCTTATGATGAGAATTACTTTCACTTAGAGGTATTCTTCAAGTCAGAGAGTGACTCAAGTTAACATAAATGATTTTAACAGAATATATTTATGGAATGGACAGGATGACAAGTACAATGAAATTGTCAGTTCAAGGTTTCGGAATGTATATGTGCATGTGTGACACCCATTTACAGTAGTCCTTTAAAATGTGTCTCAGGCCTGCCATTGCAGACAGTAGTGCAGTTTTAAAATTGCCAATTCCACCTGGCAAACTACGTTTTTTTACCAGGCCCAAACCTTCCTAGGTCCTAAACAGCCTATAGGGCATGGTGTATTCTATTTAAAAAGTAGGACATATGATTTTAAAGTTTACATGTCCTGGTAGTGAAAAACTCTTAAATTTGTTTTTCACTTACACAGCCTACCTCTCCCATGGCATAACATTTGCTTACCTTATTACATTTATTGAGAACTAACTTTTAATTGGCAACAGATAGATATATCATGTTTGGTCTCAAACAAATTGTAATTTAAAATCCTCTTCAATGGTAAAGTCAGATTTTAAGTCACAATTCTGAAAATGCCACTTTCAGGATCTGGCCTGGCAGTTCGGGCTGGACTATTCCCATGGAGAGCAGGGTCAGACTGATTTGCATATGGCTGGGTCTAAAGTGCAGTGGCATGGTGAGCAAGAAAACAATGGATTTAGGCCCAAATCTCTGTAATGGGGGAATGGTTGACATTGTTTCAGCATTCCATCCATCAATTGTTCTTTTTGCATTTGTCGCCCTAAGTGGGAAGGGTATGCCTAGACGTGGGTCTTGTGCACACCATGCCATTGGAGTCCCAGGTTGCTTGTTTACAGTCCACAGAGGACCAGGCCTGGCAGTTTGGGCTGGACTGTTCCCATGGGGAGCAGGGTCAAGAGCGATTTGCATACGGCTGGGTCTAAACTGGAATGACAGGGTGTGTACAAAACATATGGATTTAGGCAAACATATCTGTACTGGGGGTGAATGTTTGACATTGTTTCAGGATTCTGTCCATCCATTGTTCTTTTTGCACTTTTATAAGGTTGGCATTTTCTTGTTCCAACCATGTTGTGCTGCAGCCTGTGTCCTTTGTACAGTTTCTGCCCCACTATGAAGATCCATAACCTGTGTTACAAAATTTCCTTGAGGACCATTGAAAAGCATGATGTCTCAGCCCAAAGGGCAATGTTGGAACAACTCCAGGATTGTGTTTGGGCAGACAATCAATATTGGTTATGGTGTCCAGTGGGGTAAAGAAATTTACTAGCCGGACATATGGCCCTATGTTTGGGGAAGAATTGTGATAAAGTTCAGGGTCGAGGGGTTTCAATGAACCCAATAGATGGCCTTGAACACTCCCAGAACATTTTGACAAGTAATGCAAACAATTTAACAGACCCCTGACAACCTCAGAACAATAACCACACAATCCCCTTTTGAATGCTTGCATTCATCTCCTACCCAATCCACTCTTCTCACATAATATAATCTCCACCAGCAAATCAGTAGCCAATGCACGGACCTTTTGTTTTTAGCCCATCAGTCCCCTGTTTTAGAATGGGGGACTGAGGGGATGGACTTTAGCACAATAACATATGGAGTGCATGTGGGGAGAAGTTGCAGGGTTGCCCCAAATTTAGCATCCGTGGTAGAAGACCGCACCTTCTGAACTCATTGCTTGCCCTCTATAAACTCCTGGGCAAAGGTTTCCTCACCAGTTGTACCTTCCCCACCAAGGTGGTCTCCCCTGGTGCTATGTCACCCTACTGGTATCCCGTCAGAGTGCACAGATAATGTAGACAAAAGAGGGGGCTTGGTCAGGATACCAGTTTTAGCAGGCTCCAAAACTGTCACAGCTGTGATGGCGAACACAGCCACTGGGGCTGACCTTGTGGCAATATCGCAAGCCATTCCACCAGACCCACACAAAATATCCAACTTAAGCTCAATGGTCTTCAATCACTCAAGAAAAGGACCACGTTTATGGTCTAAAAGAGCGCTGAGCTTAGCACAGAAAAACTCAGCAGTTTCTGCCCCACTATGAAGATCCATAACCTGTGTTACCTGAGAAGCTTGTAGAGACTGGAATATCAGTGAAGGAGCACTATCTAGGGTTGCACATGCCTTGGAGTTCACAGATCTCTTCCTTCGCATTGCAGCCAGACTAGTCCCAGGAAAATACAAAGGGAGTCATTATGATCTCATGGCGGTGGCGATCCGTCCGAGATTCGTCCCCGACCGCCACCCATTTCCCCTGCCACATTACTATGGCCTGGTGACCACGGCGGACAGAAGGACCGTTTGCCACTTTTCCGCCTGGTCAACAAGTCGACTGGGTGGAAAAGAGTTTAATATGGTGGTGCCAGCCATATTACTATGGGGCGGAAACATGACTTTCCGTGGCGGCATTGCCACGGAAAGGCATGTAGGAATTGCTTGCGGGGACTCTGGGGGGTGGGTGATGCACATGGGGGGTACCTATGGTACCCCCCTGCATTTCAAAAGACAACGTGGCGTGCCTGTCACGTTGTGCATTGGAATGCGCAACATGCATTTTTAGCATTGTGGTGGGCGGTGTTTTCAGCACCGCCCGCCATAATGGTAAATATGCGGGATGCGCCTGCAACTGTGGCGGGCGCATCGTAATTGCCCCCACGGGACCCCCAAACTTATCGCAGGTGGTCCCTCTTCACATCCTAATGAGCCCCAAAGTGACCTGCATGCTGGTATTAGGAAGCAATTGCTCCTTGCCTGGTTTACATAAGGCCATGGATGGGTGCATATGTCACTCAAACAGGAGGATGGCTGGGACACTGGCCCTTGTAAGGGCACAATAGAGTCTCCGGTGAACTAGATGGACCTCTCTGCAAGCTCTATTTCTTTAGAAATAACGCCCACTGCTCGTGTCAAAAACCTTTCAATCGAGGAGCCTCTTGGCCTGGAAGGCTGACTAGTCAGGGTGGATACAGCCTTGTGTTTCCCTATCCCTATTATAGAAATTCCAAGAACTTCAACAGTATTATCAGCCCACCGTAGACCTATACAGATCCCTACTGTTCTCTGTGTCCCTTACACCCCCATGCAGCCCTCCTCAGCAGATGAAGTGGTCAAATAAGGTCACCAAGGACAGCTCTCGTACCAAATGATTTGCTCAACTCAACCATCCTTAACCTTAAGTTCCATGAATTCCTTAGGTTTCTTAGACTCCTTAAGTTCATTGGATTAGCTCGAACACCCAACTGACGTAGGGTCGTAGGACACAGGTACCTCGACCACCAACAGCCACTTGTTGGCCAAGGCTCCAGAAAGGAACGGTGGAGAATGTCACTCCAAGAAGAACTGCTGTAATAAGCAGTGCCCCTTAGCTCCCCTTAGGTCTAAATGTGCTGCAAAACAGTAATAGGCAAACAGTGTCTGTGCACTCACTTCCCTCTCTTATAATAACCTTTCTTTTCACTGCCACCCCCCACATCCAGATTTGAAGAGCAGTGATCAGTGACATGAAAGAGTTTGACAGAGGCCACCAGAGAACTCCAAAATACTTTTCAAAGCTTACCAGAGTCACTAAACACGTGCCTGACCTGGCTTCACGCACTTGATACTCAGCTGCTCCTACTCCAGCACCAGCTTCGGAGGCAATGTACCTGAGAGAGAAAGTGCACACCTTGCTGCAGGCCCATTCTCCCAGCAGGTGAACATATTGGCAGCACTCTTCAACGGATCACTGACAGAATATAGACGGACCGAATATCGACCTACAAGAATATCGAGTACAGAATATCGATGGACAGGATATTGACATCCTATCTCTACAAAGGTAAGTACAAAAAAATCGAAACCAAAATATTGTTGTTTAAAATATCGTTGTTTAAAATATAGTTTGTTTAAATGTCTTAAAAATAATATAATATTAATTAAATTATAAATAATTAATACAATCATAGTTACAATTATTTAAAAAAGGGAAAAATGTTATAATAGTTAATGTAATATAACATTAAATTAAACATACATATTAAATATATATATATGTATATATATATATATATATATATATATATATATATTAAATAATAAAGTTAATAAATAATAATTGTATTTTTTTAAACACTTTATTTTTCAAATAAAGGTTAACTATTACATTGCATTGCTTAAAGTCTCTTGATATTTAAAACAAATCGATCCTGTCATATGGCGATATTAAAATGGACAATATATCGACCAGTGCAGAGGCAACATCTCTCAGTCGTCAGTATCCACCCTCCCCCCCACACCACCCACAATCCCACTCCTAGCCATAGTACTAAGGCAGTCAATGTATTACAAGCATA
Source organism: Lissotriton vulgaris (assembly GCF_964263255.1). Classification (NCBI taxonomy): domain Eukaryota; kingdom Metazoa; phylum Chordata; class Amphibia; order Caudata; family Salamandridae; genus Lissotriton; species Lissotriton vulgaris. The sequence continues at coordinate 1,538,680,828 of NC_141694.1, forward strand.
CTAAACAGTGGCAAAAGTATTCTAAACAGCGTATCCAGTATCAGTCCCTCAGCCCACCCCTTCCGGCACTATGCCGTTATCTACCTGTGCAACGGCAGTTTGCTTGGTTGTGCCCAGATGTAACCTTGAGCGGTCCCCATATGTCTTTGGGTCGGGATGTCGTGACATAAGACTGGTGTACAATTCTGCATTGGTGTTGCAAAATACTAAGCTGTTCAGCCAATCTTGTAGTTTGGGGGCTGACTTCCTTCCCCAGTGAATGGCCACCTCCCTCTTTGCTAGCAATGGAGCCAGAGTCGCCAATCTCCTTACTTTCTTGGGAATCTGAACTGTGAAGCCCTGGAGGGCAATTTCAGGAAGGGGGATAAGTGGAATCCCAATTATTTTCCCTAGGGTCTCATTCACCGCCGCCCAGTAGGACCATAGGCGAGGACAGGTCCAGACCTCCTGTAGAAAGTCGGCATGTGGGGATAAGCATTTTAAACAATTGTGTAACTTAGTAGAATCTATCTTGTTGGCCTTGACTGGTGTAAAATAGACTTGGCGTAGAAATTTGAAATGTAGTAACTTATGGCGACTGTTAAGCGAGACATCTCGGGTGACCCTCCTAAACTTCTCCCACTGTTCATCTGTGATCTCTCCGTCCATATCTGTCTCCCATTCCTGTCTAATCTTGGAGTCTTCCGCAGGGAGCATCTGGGCGCATGCCTTGTACATTTTGGAAATGAGGCGTGCACCATTTGCACTCTCTAGGACCAAACTAAGCGGGGAAACGAGTCCGGTTCGACCGGATATGAGGGGAATGCGGCACGCAATGCGGATTACATTCTGTTCATTAAGAAGCGAGTCATAAAGCTGAAGTCGGTGAACCTGTCGTCTTCGTCAATGGAAAAAATATGGCCCCCCCCTGGAACAATTTGCCTATCTTCCCAATGTCAGCTGCCGCCAGATTGCTCTGTACTATTCCTTCCCCAGTGAGTGGGAACCATCTGGCATTGGACAATGGCAGCGCAGAAGAGTATAGGGATGTAGCACCCATATGTATCCTCAGCTTGTCCCAAGCCCAAGCAGTAGTCGACACCGTCTGAATGTCCCGCCTGTCTCATGGGAAGCCAACCGGCAACACCTCACTCAATTTGTAGAACTAGGTCCGCCTCTGGTCTAAAAAATGTGATACGGGCATCAGGGTGAAACCAGGCATGTGCATAGCAGCATTGGGTCACCAAATAGTACAATTGGAAATCTGGGACATTAAACACCCCCCTGTCGTATGGCAGGGTCAGGACGGATTAGCGCACATGGGGGCGCTTACCACCCCATACCAGTCTGATCATGAGTGTCCGTAGAGTGCAAAAGAAACCGCCTGACAGAGACACAGGGATATTGTTAAAGAGATATAACATTTTGGGGAGCACCACCATTTTTAAAATGGTCACTCTGCCAGCTAGAGACAAAGGAAGCTTCAGCCACCTGTCTACCTTTTCCTCCAGCTTTTGAAAGGTCTGTCCATAGTTTAAGCATATGATCTGAGAGGTGTCCAGGTGGATATGGGTGCCGAGATACTTCACTGAGTCCTGGCACCATTCAAGAGGGAATTCACAATTTCATTTGACTGTGCTCTCCGTTAGCGGCAATATGATGGACTTATGCCACTTGATGCCCAGCCCTGAAAACCTACCAAAACGAACAATTTCATGGATCAGAGGGGCCAGATTTAAGTGGGGTTCATGGACATATAGGATTGTATCATCCGCGTAAAGGGACGCTAAAAGGGGGCCCATCTTGAATTGGAGGCCTCTGTGTAGATGACGCTCTTGTCAATGTCTAATTAGTGGGTCCATTGCTAGATTGAACAATAAGGGGGCAGGGGGCACTCCTGACAGATCCCACGGTGCAACCAAAATGGCCATTCAAGCGTAGTCGCGCAGATGAGCCGCTGTATAATAAGGAAACAGTTGCAATGAAGCCGTAAGGCAGACCCATGCGCTGCATACCCTCAACCAGGAACTACCACTCCAAATAGTCAAACGCCTTCTCGGTGTCAAGTAACACCGCCACCGCCAGTACTTCTGGCTGTATTCTGTGCAGCACAGTGAATAATGTTCGGAGGTTCAAGGATGTGTAGCGTCCGGAGACAAAACCAGACTGCATTGGGGAAATTATGTATTCCATCAGCTGTGAAAGCATGTTGGCAAGTCCTTTCGCTAAAATGTGGTAGTCCAAGTTTAACAGGGACAGTGGCCGACTGTTTGTGGTCCTTTCCTGCCTTTGGTAGGTGGATAGTGACAGCTTCACGCATTGTGCGGGGGAGACTTTGCCTCTCCAGAGCTTCCGAATATACCTCAATTAGCTGGGCAGCTAAGATGTCCCTGAACTCTTTATAGTAGTCTCCAGTAAAACCATCTAATCCTGTGGCAGTAAATCCCCGCAGGGTATCTATGGCTAGAATGACATCGACAACGGATATTGGTTCGGCCATGAAATCTAGCATATATTTCTCCAAGAATACCAATGCTATTTAATCTAGGTACGCAGTCTGAGCTGTACCGTCGGGATCGCTCTAGAAGTGTAAAGTGTAGTATAGTAATCTAAGAATTCATACCGTATGGGCACCGTGGAAGTGAGAGTGTTGCCGGTAGCGGAATGCAGTTCAGTGATGAAGTTTTTACTGCAAGGCAGTCTCAGCATTTGCGCTAAAACTCTGCCAGGCCGTTCACCCTCCCTGTACTGTCTAGCCATGTGGTATTTACCCATGTACAGAATTTCGCGATCTGCTGTGTCTCTGTAGTCCGCCAGTTGGGCAAGTCTCGCCGCCTGAGCCGTCGTGTCAGGGAGGGTCACCAATCGGGAGTCTATCTCTGCTAATTCACGTTCAATACGGGACATCTCCTGCCTAAGTTCTTTGAGCACACCTGCTTTTTTGGAGAGGCACACCCCCCTGATAATGGCCTTGATTTCCCTCCCACAGTACAGCCACCATGTCCACTGAGCCGGTGTTAAGATCAAAATAGTTCTCGATCGCATCCCGAATCGCAGCCTTGAACAGGTCTTCTTGGAGGCCCCTTCCGGGGAACTGCCACTGCCTCTCATACCCTTCTGGCCTTGGAATCTTTAAATGCAACATGATCGGTGAGTGATCAGAATATGTGCAGGGGAGTGTAGAATGGGAGTCAAACTAGACCGCAACCACAGGAGAATAATAATTGCATTTAATGATAAAATGTTAGAAATTATTAACAATTATAAACACATATATATATATATATATATATACATAAACCTGTAATATAAATATAAAAATACAATATATATATAATAAATTAAAATTAATATTTAATTGTAAAAAAATATGTTACACTACATTAACTGTACCAGTCCACACAATAAGACAGAACACAAACTGTGCCACAAGTTACTAACTTGACAAGATTATAGTTAATACATGTTTATTCAGCATAGTATAATTATATGTATACTCAAAGATATTTACAAGTATCAATAAAAGATCAGTACATCATAAAATTCATGAGAATTTTTTTTTAAAAAAAGGTTTACACATCAAAGTTTTAAAATTGTTCAAGAGAACAAATGTCGACGCAGCGTTTCGGTGTTGGTAATAGGCACCTTCCTCAGGACTGTTTCTCTTAAATGAAAAATGCTCTGGAATAACTCAGAGGCAACTTGCAAAGTTGCGTCCTCATATAGCGCTGCGACACTGCTCGACATTTGATCTCTTGAACAATTTTAAAACTGTGATGTGTAAACCTTTTTTTAAAAAAATTCTCATGAATTTTATGATGTAGTGATTTTTATTGATATTTGCAAATATCTTTGAGTATACATATAAATATACTATGCTGAATAAACATGTTTATGTTTTAACTATAATCTTGTCAAGTTAGTAACTTGTGGCGCAGTTTGTTTTCTGTCTTATTGTGTGGATATATTACCAAAATCATTGATTTATGTACCTAAGTGTTTAGCTCCCTTTATACGAGTAGTGCTCTATGGTCTTTGTGGTTTGTGGAACTAAAATACGCAAAAATTACTTAACATGAAACTAATTACTTCTAAAAATTTCAAACAAACATTAGAAAAGTAAACTATACTTTAAACACATATACTAAAATACAGAACACTAAAATACATTTTGATATTATTAACAACGATATTTTGGCTAACAATATTAATCAGTTTGATTTTAACAAAAACAATATTTCTTACCTGCATGTCAATATTATGGTTGGCGATATTCTTGCAGGTCAATATTGTGTCACATAGATATTTAAACATCGATCCTATGGCATATAGATATTTAAACATTGATATTATGACTCTATACCCTCTTCAATGCACAGCACCACCAGACAAGGCCAGATGAGGCTAGAAGCTGGAGCGGTACAAAGTGCAACAAGTGCAGGCTTGTAGCTGACCAGAACCCACCAACTGTTGCGGCTGAGGATGCCAAGGTTATGAATGTCCTGAAACTTCCTGGAGTAGTGGCAAAGACTGTACTGCTGCTGCCACCAAATGCTGGGAGGTGGGCATGGTGTAGGACTTGAATGACAGTGCCTGGTATCAGAGCGGGAGTTAATTATTACAAAATCTCAGCCTAGAGTTTCAGGACAGCACAAACTTGCAGTTTTGGTCTACCATGAGATGCCAGGCATTAATTCTCTCCTGCTCTCACAGTAGCATCTCCTTCATTCATGCCCAGCACGTTTGCCTCACTGTCTGGTGATCCATGCCACCCTTACCAATCCTTGAGAAATAAGGGCATACAAGAGTCACTTTTTCATAGGGATTACCAAGAGAATGAAATTATGATATAGGTTGCCACCTTGAAATTATGGAAATGTACTCAAACAAAGTTGAAAGGTCCCAGCTAAAATGTTCACACTGCATTCCAGTCATTAGACTGCCAGGCATTTGCCCTTTGTATCTTTTACCACCAAGGTGAAAGAATTTCCCCATTTCAGAGGGATGTGAGAGATTCCCACAGACGGCAAATGACCCAAATTGCACTAAAAACCAACCAACCAATAAGCTTAACAAGTTGGTCTGTGCATGTTCACTTTTCCAGCAGCCAACTGACAAACAAGCCCTGGAAAAAAAAATATAAACCATGGCATAATGAGGTATACCTTAGGTCATTAAAGTCTTACTTGTTCCAATACTTACTTACAAGGTGCCAATACCTGGTGTCCTGGGTCTGTAAACATCAGTGTTTCAGCAGATATGTTACTAATGGGATGAAATGGAAATTGGATCAGCGTATCAGGAACACTGAGGTTGTAAGTGCTGCTATGCTGCCAACCAGTAGTCTCATGATGTCTCTGACCATAGCTGGAGCAGCTTCTTTCTTGGTTATCCTAAACCCCTCACGTCTGCCTAAAAAAGATCCCATCATAAAATCCGGGGTTTGGCAAGTTATTAAACAGGATTTCCTGCCATTCTCTAAGGGGCCGATTCACAGAACTAATCTAAGATAAAATCCTAAACTTACTACTTTTGGTATTCACAGAAGGCATTTAGTAGTAGTAAAGTTAGGATTCCTAACTTTGCTACTACTAAACTGAGACAAAATGCTAACTTTACGACTTTCGGTATTCACAAAAGGCATTTAGTAGTAGTAAAGTTAGGAGTCCTAACTTTATTACTACTAAATGCCTTCTGTGAATACCAAAAGTAGTACGTTTAGGATTTTATCTCAGATTAGTTCTGTGAATCAGCACCTTTGTGACCACATTGCTGTAGTATGGACTAAACTCTGCATTTGACTGTGACTTACCAGTAGACCAAGTTGACATGTAACAACCAATGTTCTAGATCTGAGTGGACCATCACACATTCTAATACAGAAGACTGATAAAGAAAGCTATGATATTGGTGAAACCCCTAATGCACTCTTGAGGCTGACTGGCAACATATTGTACCAAATACAGTGAGGCTGTAAGTAGAAAAGAAGAAATCTTTTGTCAAATTCTCCAAACAAAATGTGTTGGGAAGTGTCCTGCAGATTAAAAGAAATAAAATATACTCCTTATTTCACAAATAAGAAGATAGCCTGTAAAGTCTCTATCCTGAATAGAGTTAGGGTCTTATGTAGAATTTGGCAGACAGGATACTCCATTACAAATGTATGTCCTGTCTGAGTTATTGCAGGGAATTATTGCCTATGACACTTGTAATATGGCGGATGAGATATCTGTCACATTTGGACAGAGTATCCCATGTGCCTAACTCTAGATAATGCCCTTAGTTTCCTTCTGTTCACTCAGTTGATAGCCAGCACCAAAAAAGTCACTTTCTCCTGTTATGTTTTATATAGGTACCCCAATATAGGCTCAGGTAGTCACCTAACCTATTCTCCCCCACCATTAAATAATGGTTCTTGCGACTGATCTTTTACCTATTTACAATACTGTTAACAAGACGAAGGGTTTTCCCTGAAAACTAGCCTCATCAATCAATCAATCAATCATTCAATCAAACAGATTTGTAAAGCGCGCTACTCACCCGCTAGGGTCTCAAGGCGCTGGAAGGGGGGGAGTCGCTACTGCTCGAACAGCCAGGTCTTGAGTTAGGGAAACTGTTACTGTGACGAGCGAATTACTGGAGCTGCGGGGGCCACGATACGGCGGAGAACCACGCTCCCCTACCTTACTGCGGCATACCTGGACTACTTCTTGCACGGGAAATACTCGTTGTTTGGGGGCTTTACAGCCAAAGAGGGAGGCAGCACTTCATTGCCCACAAACCATCAGGGCAGGGAGGCACCTTGCCACCACGCCCTCCCCAGGTGCTCTAAATCGCCAGCATCACAGCGCTTCGCGGGAAACCGTTACATGAACGAGCGGATTACTGGAGCTGCGGGGGCCACGATACGGCAGAGAACCACGCTCCCCTACCTTACTGCGGCATACCTGGACTACTTCTTGCGTTTCCTGCTTCGCAGGAAACACTCGTTGTTTGGGGGCTCGACAGCCAAAGAGGCAGCACTTCATTGCCCACAAACCACCAGGGCAGGGAGGCACCTTGCCGCCACGCCCTCCACAGGTGCTCTAAATCGCCAGCATCACAGCGCATCATGGGACGAGCCGGGCGAAGCCCGGGCCAAGGGCGGGCCCGTCTGAGCCCGTCAGAGACAGGAAGAGACTGGACTGGGCCAACACCTTTGATTTTCCCATTGTCAGTAAGACTTTATATATGTGTTTAATTGTAATCTTAACTGTTTATTTTCTTTAGTTATATCAAAGTATCTTGGCATAACACAGGCATTAGCGAAGGTCAATGGCACCCTAAAACCCCAAATGGAATAAACCCGGAAACAGGGGGAGTATGGGGGTTACTGGCACCATAGATGCATTTATCACCAGGGCTGCGTCAGCTTTGGAAAAGGAGATAGCCTTAACCGAACGGCGCTTATCCCTCAATCCTATGTTCCAGAGAAGATCATCACTAGGGGGGATTGCCTTAGTACTCTCACCTGAACAGCCAGTGATTATTTCTTCACAGCATGAAATCGCAACTCAGCGCCAACAAGATCTAGCAACAATTTTAGATACAAGTGGACCTGACCCAAGCTTAGATTCTTTTTTGGTTTTTCCTAGAGCAGATCCTGCCCCTAGTAAAAGCATGCAAGTGATTAATAAATCACCCATCGAAGTAAACCCTCCTGAACATGTGCTGGATTCAGGCAAGTAAGCGAGGTGACAACCAACAGAAGGGCGGACGATCTAAGAAGACCAAAGTCGCCTCACCTAAAGGTAACGATAAGGCGGCTGTGGACAGGCTTGACAGACTTAAACAGGCTGGGAATATTAGTTCTAAGTATAATTGCTCTTCCGATGTTACTTCGGAATCAGTATATAATGAACCAAGGTTCAAAGAGTGCACGTTAGAAAATATCGAACACTAGAAGGATAAGCGAACAGCTAGGGATACTTGAGAAAATCACCCAGGCAAACTCTGAAATGTTACAAAAGGTGGCAGAGACTAAACCTCAGCTAAATCGCACTACCACAACACTTCCTGATAAACAGGTAATATTACTTAAAGGGACGCTAGGGCAAAGAGGGAGAGAAATACCCAAGTCAGCTAGTGGCAAAACTATCGGTAAGGCATCCCACAAGGCCAGTTCTGAGGTAAATGGAGGACATGTTGAGAGCCATAAAGATAGACCAGTCAAGAGTCTTGAGAAAGCAGAAACTACCTCTGAAATAGATAAAGGAGTGATAACCAGTCAAATAGGGATTAGGAAGAGAGTTGATCTCCCCCCGGATTCTTATCCATATGTGGTTGTGCTAGTAGGTGTCCCAGAATGGAAGCAAGACAGGCCCGAATCCTACTATGAACTAAAAAATAAGGTTATGTTCTGGCTAGGAAGAAACGGACCGCTTAGACCAGACATGCAAGGGGAAATCTTAAACGTGCGCAGAGTAAGCTGGGTGGGTCACAAACCCAAGGATATTAATGGAGACTATATCATAGTTAATTTTAGAGATCCCCGAGTGGTACAGTTTATAAGTAGCTTTACGAACTATGATAATCTCTGCGGTATTTTCTCTCTCGATTTAAGCTACTTTTACCCACCAGCTTCAGTTGCTACTAGCGGGCCAAGGTTTAATAACACATTCTTTGGAAGCAACAAATTGCGTCCAGGATATCAATTTCACACACCCTCAGCCCTGATCATGTATAGAGGCTTTTTGCCTCGTAACTTACATCACGGTTGTAACTACTTTCCGGATGGGGATCATTACAATGTGCCAATTCGCAATCGTTTCGAATTACTGTCTGGACTTGGTGGGGTGGATTAACCAATATGTGAGAAACCAAAGACCCACAATGATGAGCTACTCTTTCCCCAGTTAGTTAGGGATAAACAGGTGAATCCAGATCCCCCTGACTTAGCATCTCTAACCTATGTTGGTAAGGAGACTGCACATCCCGATGTGATTGATATAATCGGTAGAACAATTATGCCGGACTCAAGTTTGAATGAGGAGACAAGAGCTGTTTACAGGGGAATCAATGTGTCTTTTGCTAAGGAGAATACTGGTATGAAAAAGAATAAATGGTCTATTATCTCTTGGAACATAGCTGGCCTTAGAGCTAAATTTGATAACCCACTTTGGCTTAAACTAACTAACGAAAATGATGTCATATGTTTACAGGAGACATGGGCCAAGGAAGCGTACCACCTGAATGGTTTTAAAACTATATTGACCCCAGCCATTGGCTCAACACATGGCAGAGCTAAAGGAGGGATCTGCACCCATGTTTCAAATTATCTTAAATGTAAAACTATGGAGACCTTTTATAATAATCGTTTTTATCACATAGTGGGGCTGCATTTGAGCAATACTGTTTGTATCTTGATTGTGTACCTATATAATAATGTCACTCCAACAGACACACTAGCAGTTTTTAAGGCCCTGAAATCTGAACTCAACAGTTTAACCTGTAACGAAAGGAAGGAGTTTTTTGTCATATGGGGAGGTGACTTTAACTGTGCCCTTTGTAATGGACCAGAAAAGGGGAATTGTGGTTTAACGTTGGATAGGGAGTCTACATTGGCTCATTTTGAACACTCAGTAATGGGGGATATTCCGAATGAAATCATGTTCATAAATGATTTAGGCTTTGCCAATAAATTATGTCAGCCCGAGGTTCCATTTTCTGCTACTTTTATGGGTAAAGGGTTATCCTCGGTAATTGATTACATTCTGATCTCTTCATGTTATAAAGACAGTGTTTCCCATTACTCCACGTTGGGAACCTCCCTTAGCGATCACTACCCTATCAGGGTGGAAATAATGGATCCACGAGACAATTCTATTGATGATAATTTAATCAGGGTACATGGAGAGATATTGATATCTCAAGACAAAATGGATATGCTTTGAAGTGGACTAAGGTGGTGCCTGAAGAGTTTTTATGTAAGATCGTCAAGGCCTGTAAAACAAGTTTCAGTATTTGTCTGTATATGGGAGCTGACAACACAGAAATAATTACTTATTTTAGGCAATTAACAACATGCATTAAAAATAGCCTTTGGGTAGAAGTAAAGAGCCCTATAAGCAAAAATAAGGGCTGGTTCGATTCAGCATGCACCAAGGCATACTCCAATCTCAAGCGGGCCCTGAGTAGTCAAGTCAGAGATCAGACGCAGATCAGGGAGCTTCGCAAAGCATATAAGACAGCACAAAAAACCAGGAGGGACGTGATGAGGAGGGAAGCTTGGGAGGCTTTAATTGAAGCTTCCCAACTGAAAGATATGACAGCCTTTTGGAAGGCTGTCAATGCACCGTATATTAAGGATAATACAAAGGCAAGGATGGAGATTGCCATCAGTGAAGATGATTGGGTGAGCCGTTTTGAAACTCGTTATAGCTCTCCGGTTACTACTGAAGAGTCACTGAGTGAGATGACAGAGACGGATACGAATATTATGATTAAGAGCAAAGAGGAGCTGGAATTTACTTTAGAAGAGATAACTAGGGGCATTAATTCTAGTAAGGGGGGTAAGGCACCAGGGCCTGATGGACTCCCAGTGGATGTCTTTAAAAATACCATAGCCGTATGGGCGCCACTGCTTACAAGATTATTTAATGCTGCTAACTTGGTGGAACTAGTTAGCACATGGTATGATTCGATTATAGTACCCATTTTTAAAAAAGGCGATAGGGCTAGCTGTGTGTGCTACCACCCGATATCTTTGCTCGACTCAACAATTAAAATTATCGGGTCATTTTAAATAGGCTGCAGTTATGGGCTGAGGAGCACAAGATTATCAGCAACCTACAATATGGCTTTAGAGAGGGAATTGGGACAATAGATCAATGTCTCAATTTATTTATTTTGTTCTGGAGAAATACACTAAGGCCAAGGGAGGCAGGTTGTTCTTAACCTTTGTGGACCTGACATCCGCTTTTGACTGTGTTACTCACAGCAAATTATGGTCAATTTTAGCTAGGTTGGGTGTTGAGAACAATATAATTCTATTCCTCAGAGAGTTGTATAATGGTGCTAGGGCCACAATTAGATATGGTAAAAGAGGGGAATGTACAAGAATATTTAATATAGCGAGGGGAGTGAGGCAAGGATGCGTCCTTGCACCTTTCTTATTTACCATTTAAATTAATGATCTGGAGAAAATCTTGCTGCAAGACTGTCAAGATATGCCTATGGCACAAAATCAACCAATACCTGCACTTATTTATGCAGATGATGCTGTCCTGATGGCAAGGACCGCCTTAGCTATGCAAACAATGATATCATCATTCACTATCTTCATGACCAATTTGGACCTGAAGGTTAATTGTACTAAAACTTTTAGTATGAATTGTGGTAGAGGAGCCAATTTGAAAAAAAGAACTATGTATATCAACTCCAAACCTCTAGACCATACTCAAACTTTCCCGTATTTAGGAATTCTCTTTGACAGTACTGGACAGTGGGGCAGTGCAGTTAAAAGTAGAAATTTACTATTTGCCAAGTCAATAATGGCCCTTACAATGTTTAGCAAAAAGCTGGGGAATAAACCTGTAAAGGAGCTCCTGTGTATATACAAAGCTAGCTGTGTTGCAGTTGCAACATACGGTGCCGTTATCTGGGGGGATGCTAACGTCTCAACTCTACAGTTAACCGAAAATTGCTTTCTTAGATATCTTTTATCCATACCCGAAAGTACGTCAACATACAATTGTCATACTGAACTGGGTTTACTTTACCTAGAAGATATCATCAAGGTCCAACCGGTCCTTCTGTGGCATAGGGTGTGGACCACAGAAGAATGCCATCTCAATCGCCTAATTTTGGGAGACGTCCTGAAATTGGATTGTGTCCATCAGGTGAAATGGCTTAGGTACATTAAGTTATTTTTGATTGATCATCCAGACTATTTTGACGACCCTCTATCAATGTATCAGATCCCGAGAAAAGAGCTGAAAAAGTTATGTATAACTTATTTAGTGCAATGTAGGGAGATAACGGAGCGTTCAAAAAAAATCTGTGATCTCTCACCAATTGATACTCACCCCGCGGGTTATTCAACCTTATTTAACCTTGCAGATGAGGGATCATGACAGGTTCCTAATTATCCGTTTTAGATTTGGTATACTTTTTAGGCTCCTGAGTTTTCCTACTACTAATAACTGGACAAGTGGCATCTGTAAATGTCCTTGTGACGATCTGTCCACCCAATCTGATATTCACATTTTATTTTTTTGTAAATTTTACTCCGTACCAAGGAAAAGGTGGATTATGCTCAGGTTTCTAAACCTAAGGCAATTTCGGCCTGCCTTTTTAGCAATTCAGAAGTTAGATGACATATTCTCCGTTGCGTCCGTATCTGCCTTTCTTAAAAATGTTTTTTACTCATGGAAAACCATTATCATCTGATTTTATTAGCATCTGAGCCATGGCATTTTAATGTATGTAATAAGTCTATTAATTGTGTAATAATTGTTGTTATATTTGTTGTAATTTTATGAACTTTTATGGTATCTATGACAATATAACCGAATAAAGTCTTTTTTGGAATTGAGTTGTTTCCTGAAGGAGAGATGGTCCAGGGTCAGCCGTAGGTGGGTGGGGAGGGAGTTCCATGTCTTGGCCGCCAGGTAGGAGAAGGGTCTTCCTCCGGCGCTGGATCTGCGAATTCGTGGGACGGAGGCGAGGGCGAGGCTAGCGGAATGGAGCTGGCGGGTGGGTGTGTAGAATGTTAGGCGGCTAATGAGGTATTTCAGGCCCATGTCGTGGAGAGCCTTGTGTGCATGGGTGAGGAGTCTGAACGTGATCCTCTTGCTGACGGGGAGCCAGTGCAGGTCTTTCCGATGTGCAGAGATGTGGCTGTGGCGGGGGATGTCCAGGATGAGTCGTGCAGAGGCGTTCTGTATGCGTTGGAGTCTTTTCTGGAGTTTGGCTGTGGTTCCAGCATAGAGGGTGTTCCCGTAGTCCAGAGGGCTAGTGATGAAGGCCTGGGTGACCGTCTTCCTGGTTTCGGTGGGGATCCACCGGAAGATCTTTTGGAGCATGCGCAGGGTGTTGAAGCAGGAGGACGAGACGGCGTTGACTTGCTTGGTCATCGTGAGGGAGGAGTCCAGGATGAAGCCCAGGTTGCGTGCATGGTCCGTTGGCTTGGGTGCGTCGCCCAGGGCAGGGGGCCACCAGGAGTCTTCCCAGGCAGAGGGGGATGGTCCCAGGATGAGGACTTCCATCTTGTCTGATTTCAGTTTCAGACGGCTGAGCTTCATCCATTCCGCAACGTCTTTCATTCCTTCCTGGAGGCAGGCTCTGGCGGTGGTGGGGTCGTTGGTGAGAGAGAGGATCAACTGGGTATCGTCGGCGTAGAAGATGATGTTAAGGTTGTGTTGGGGTGTGATGGCTGCAAGAGGGCTCATGTAGACGTTGAAGAGGGTGGGGCTGAGTGAGAATCCTTGCGGAACGCCGGAGATTAATTCGGTGGCCGCAGATCGTAACGGGGGAGGCGGACTCTCTGGCTTCTTTCGGCGAGGAATGAGATGATCCACTCCAGGGCCGCTCCTTGGATTCCGGTGTTGCTGAGGCGCTGTATCAGGGTGCGGTGGCATACAGTGTCAAAGGCTGCTGAGAGGTCTAGGAGGATGAGGGCACCAGTATCCCCGTTGTCGAGCAGGGACCTGATGTCATCGGTAGCTGCGATGAGGGCGGTCTCGGTGCTGTGGTTTGCACGGAAACCGGACTGTGAGGGGTCGAGGGATCCGTTGGACTTGAAGAAGGCGGAGAGTTTTCTCTTGACGGGCTTCTCAATGACTTTGGCCGGGAAAGGGAGGAGCGAGATGGGGCAGAAGTTCGTGAGGCCCATGGGGTCCGTGGTGGGTTTCTTCAGGAGGGCGCTCAGCTCGGCATGTTTCCAGCTCTCCGGGAAGGTGGCAGATGTGAAGGAGCTGTTGATGATGTTCCGGAGTCGGGGTGCGATGATGGAGTCAGCTTTGTTGAAGATGCAGTGTGGGCAGGGGTCGGTTGGGGAGCCAGAGTGGATGGTGTTCATCAGGCGGGTGGTGTCTTTGGTGGAGACAGGTGTCCAGCAGCAGAGGGTGGTGGTGGGGGGCGTTGGTTCGGTGGTTGGGTGCGTGGTCTGTGTGCCGAAGCTGTTGTGTATGTCGGCGATTTTGCGGTGGAAGAACGAGGCGAGTGAGTCGCAGACGTCTTGCGAGGGTGTGATATCATTGTCGCAGGCGCTGGAGTTGGAGAGCTCTTTCACGATGCTGAAGAGTTCCTTGCTGTTGTGGGTGTTGTTGTCCAGTCGTTCTTTGAATGTAGTCCTTTTGGTGGTGTGGATCAGCTGGTGGTGTTTGCGGGTGGCGTTCTTGAGGGCTGTCATGTTTTCTGTTGTCTGGTCGTGGCGCCAGGCTTTTTCTAGGGAGCGGCAGGTTTTCTTGGAGTTTTTGAGGTCGTTGGTGAACCACGAGGCTTTCCTGCTGCCAGGTCTGCTGGGAGGGTTCTTCAATGGTGCGAGGTCGTTGGCGCAGTTGGTGAGCTACTGTGTGAGGTTGCGGGCTGCTTCGTTGGGGTCCGTTGTGCTGGTGGGTGTGTTTTGGCTGAGGGCGGTGGTGAGCTGGTCGGCGGTGATCTTGCTCCAGCTTCTACGGGGAACCTGTTGCGGGTGGTGGTGGGTCATCGTTCTCCTGAAGTTGAAGTGGACGCAGCAGTGATCTGTCTAGTGTAGTCCAGTGGAGTGGCTGAAGGAGATGTGCTTGCTGGAAGAGAAGACGGGGTCAAGCATGTGGCCGGCGTAGTAGGTGGGGGTGTTCACCAGTTGCTTGAGTCCGAGGTTGGCGAGGTTGTCCAGCAGTGTGGCGTTGTTGCGGTCCTTGTTGATCTCTAGGTGGAAGTTGAGGTCCCCTAGGAGGATGTAGTCTGAGGAGGTGAGGGCGTGCGGACTGACGAAGTCTGCGATGGCTTCGCTGAATTGTGTGCGTGGTCCCGGGGTCTGTAGATGAGAGTGCCTCTGAGGGTGGTCTTGGGGTCGGTGTGTATCTGGAAGTGAAGGTGCTCGGCGGTGGTGAGGGTGTCGTCGGAGTTGGTCGTGATGCGGATGGTGTTTCTGTGGACAATGGCGAGACCCCCTCCGGTTTGGTTGACGCGGTCCCTCCGGGTGATCTTGTAGCCATCCGGGATGGCTATGGCGATGTCGGGGGCTGATGAGGCGTTCATTCAGGTTTCTGTGAGGAAGGCGGTGTCTGGTGATGTTGTGTCGGGGAGGTTCCAGAGTTTGATGGCGTGCCTGTGGACGGAGCGGGTGTTGAACAGGATGCACTTGAGGTGGTTGTTGCTGGTGCTCGGCATGGGGGCTGCGGTGCAGGTTCGGAGGCAGGTGAGTTTGCAGGCGTGGCAGGTGAAGGGTCCGTGGGTGCATTTCGGGGTGGCTCTGTAGCAGCGGGGTTCCGGCCGGCGTTGAGTGTGTGGAGGGTGGCGGCGTCGTAAGTCCGTCGGGTGCACTGGCATCATCAAGGACCACGGTTCCTGGTGCTGGGTGCGGTCCATGCGCGGACGGGCGTAGATGGGCTTGCCTTTGGCGTGCCTTCGGTGCGCCACCAGCGCGCCCGCTGCGCGTGAACGCTGCGCCTACGCGTGGGCTCAGCCATAAATGACGAAGTGGAAGGGAGGACCAGCTGGGAGGCGGGAGTGGGGCGGCGAATGGAAAGACGTTCAGAAGGAAAGGGGTGGGGCCGCAGGGGAGCAGCGGCAGGGAACAGCAGGAAGTCGGAGGCAAGGGGGCAGGTCATGAGTACAGTGGAAACAGAGTCAAATACAGGCACGACAGTCTAAATACGAGGGGGCAAGACACAAGTATAATAACAACAGCGACAAAATGCAGGCAGAGAAGAAACCTAAACACGAGGGGTCAAGTCAGAAATATGATGCAAACAGCGAGGATAAGCAGGCACAGAGGAGCCAACAACGGAGCACTGAATACTTAGCTGCAGGGCAGCGGCAAGAACGCGGCAGTAGGGGGAAGCCTGGGCTCACTCACGGGGAGTCACACAGCGCTAGGAGCAACCGGCCCTGTAGCAGGGTCAGGGGTCACAGCTCAGCGCTGCGTGTGCTCTGCCATAAATGGCCGAGTGGGAGGGAGGAGCAGCTGGGAGGCGGGGCGGCGAATGGGAAGGGGTACAGAAGGAAATGGGCGGGGCCGCAGAGGAGCAGCGGCGGGGAACAGCGGGAAGACGGAGGCGAGGGGGCCTCATCCAATATTCATGAGGATTCTTGGAACTCAGCAGGACTACCATCTCCTGCATAATAACTATGTATAAAAATCATGCCTTCTGTCATCCTAAGGACTCCTAACTTTAGGACTCCTAAATACCTTCTGTAAATACCAAAAGTCTTAAAGTTAGGATTTTTCTCAGTTTAGGAGTAGTAAAGTTAGGACTCCTAACTTTAAGACTCCTAAATGCTTTCTGTGAATACCGAAATGAGTAAGTGCCTTCTGTGAATACCAAAATGAGTAAGTGCCTTCTGTGAATACCAAAATGGTAGTAAGTTTAGGATTTTGTCTTAATTTAGTTCTGTGAATCAGGCCCTTCAGCTCTCAGTGGTCTGACATACGGGGTGTCCATCTCAAAACCAAGACCGAGTCCCACAGCCTCTTACTTCAGGCAATGAGGTTGACTTAATCTTGATAGATTCTAGGCTTTACACCAACATACAGGATAGGTACACTTCGGTACATCTAGTTAGGGTTGCATCGTAGGAATAAGCATTCTACTGTCACGTATTTTATATACTTGCCTGTATTCATTATTTTAGCACAATGGTAGAACTCTACCATCTTTTTACTCTGTTAGTCCCTCTAATCATGTATATCTTTTTCTGTCTAATGGCTGTTTCAGCACACCTGATTTACACTAGAATGACGCTGGTTCAATAAATGCCTATTGAAAAACGTCCCCACCGTTTATTCTGTGCATCTCTTTGAGACAAAGTGAGCATGAGTGAATAAGCGAAAAGTATCGGACTGTTTCCACAACCCTGAGGTATCAGGTTCGATAGTTGCCAAGAACTATTCTCTCCTTGGTAAGAGGGGTTTCTAGTAGCACTGTGAGCTAGCTGGTACACAGGCTAACTTACCCGGTTGGGGTGTCTCGAATCAGTCCAGACACCAATCCTACAGTGTATGTTGTCTACACATGCATATCCTATATAGGTTTATAGGAACTACACGACACAAACATGATAGTGTAGATTCCAGTGCCCCTTTCTGCTTTCAGGATGGATACAAAAGTGTATTTGCCCACAATTACAAAATGTCCTGTTCATAACCCGTCTGCTTGCTCATATTCAGTGGCCATTTAGGATTCAACCGGCTGGAGTCTTCAGTTAATCCTCCAAATTAGATGAGGTAACCCTAGGCCACCACAGTTTAGCCAAGCATTTAATTTTTAAAATGTATTTATTTATAAAGCGCAACATTCATCCGCGAGGATATCAGGATGCTAAAGAGGACACATCCTAAAAGAGAGGATTCCAAGGGAAAGTACTTCAGTGATAAGTTGCTCCTAAAGTTTTTTTCTGAATGCTGTGTAGTTGTCTGTAAGTCGAAGTTCGAAGTTCGAGAGTATGTTCGTTCCAGAGTGTAGCAGCAAGATGGGAGAAAGAATCTGGAATTCCTGATGTGTTTGGTTACTGCCCGCGCCTGATGACATGACCTTCGATTTCTAGTGGGTGCATGAAACTTGACTCTGTCTAGGAGGATTCTGAGTCCAAGGTGATGTAAGACCTTATGTGTATGGCTAAGCAGCTTGGATTTAGCCCTTTGCCTGACTGGGAACCAGTGGAGCAACCTTATACACTCAGAGGCTGAGCTGTACTTATTCTTATTGCATACCAATATGGCCACCGCGTTTTGAATCAGTTACAGTTGAGAAAAAAGATAGTCTGCCATGCCAACTAAAAGAGCATTCCCATAATCCATCCTAGTTATGAGTAGGGCTTGGACGAGGGTTCTCCTGCACTCTAAAGGGATCCAATGGAAAAGTGATCCTGCATAGTAAGTGCATTGTCAACAAGAATGGCCAAGTTTTTCGCAACTTGATTGGGGCGGGGGGGTATTGCCCAATGATGTGGGCCACCATGTGGCATTCCAGACTGAGTGTGCTCCGCCAAAAAGAAGAATCTCCGACTTGTCTGCGTTTAACTTCAGACAGTGGTCGGATATCCAGGCAGCCATTTCTGACAGACAGCTTGAAAGTCTGATCCGTGTGTAATCGTGTCCATCAAGGGAAAACATCAGTTGCGTATCATCTTCATACAAGCAGATGGTGATGCCCCATTTTTCGCTAATTGTAGACACGTAGACATTAAAAAGAGTGGGGCTCAAAGAAGCTCCCTTTGGTACGCGGTATTTTATTGGTACTGGGGGTTGAGGAAAAATCCCCAACTGTATAATTTGGGTTCTATTGTTTAAGAAGGAACAGAGCCACTGAAGTACCTTAGAATGAACACCTTTTTTATATAGGGTTTCCAGCAGGTGGTTGTGTGGGACGGTGTTGAAAGCCACCGACAAGTCCAACAGGATCAAGGCGGTGGCTCTACCGTGGTCGACCACACCTCTGATATTATCTAGTAATGCTAGCAGAGGTGTCTCTGTGCTGTTGTTGGCCTGAAAGCCGGTTTGAGAGATGTTCATGAGTTCATTAGCCTCAATGTAATTGGTTAGTTGCTTGTTTACCAACTTCTCCATCACTTTAGATAAGTATGGCAGCTGCGATATAGGTCAATAGTTTGCCGGGTTTTGAACGTCAGCACCTGCTATTTTTAGTAAGAGAACTACTGTGGGCTGTTTCCATGTCTCTGGGAATACAGCACTATAAAGAGATTGGTTAAATATTTGTGTAACATAGGAGCATATGGTTGGAGCAATCTGAGAGAAAACAAAATGGGGCAGGAGTCTAATGGGGATCCGGATTTAACTTCCCCCATGGCTTTCTTCACCTCCTCCTCTGTAAAAGGGGTGAAGTTACTAAGATGGGCTTGGGCGTCGGGGCGAGGATTTACATTTCCCCATTTTAAGTTATCTGGTGTATGCTGTTCCTTGAATGAAGAATAGATATCGGCTATTTTGTCGACAAAGAATTTACTAATGGCCTCGCATCTCTCAAGTGAGGGGCCAGGGTTTGGGACAAACTGGCAGGATTGCAGAGCTCTTTAACTATTTTATAGAGTTCTTTCGGTGCACTACTGTCATTCACACGTTTGGCAAAAGAACTTTTTTTTACGTTTTTAATGGCAATGTTGTAGCGTCTAATTTCTACCTTGTGTAGCTGTCTGTCCATGTTTAATTTGGATAATCGCCACTTGTGCTCCAGAGTTTTACAATTTCTCTTCAGAATTTTAAGATCGGTGGAGTACCATTTTTCTGATTTTATTCTACCTCCAGAGTTTTACAATTTCTCTTCAGAATTTTAAGATCGGTGGAGTACCATTTTTCTGATTTTATTCTACCTTGAGATTTATTCCCTGGCTTAGGGGCACAAAGATCAAGGGTGGTTGAAATTTCTGTGAGAAGTTTTTCTAAACCTATATCTATGGACAATGACATCAAAGCATCATGATTTTTCAAATTGAAGTTGTGCTTAAACATGTCAGGAGTTACGAGTCTCCAGGCTCTCTTGGCGACTGGTAATGATAGTTGGGAGTAAATTAATTTCGTGGGGGTGCTAACAGTGAATGAGATCAATAAGTGGTCAGTCCATGATAAGGGTCTTATTTCAGATATATTGATGTATTCCATGTTGGAGTACACAAGGTCCAAGGTATGTCCGGCTATTTGTGTGGGTTCTTTAATCCACTGTTTTAGTTGTAAGATCACTAAGGGCCAGATGTAGGTAGGCGTTTACCGGGTGGTAACGGCCGAATTCGGCCGTTACCGACCGGTAAGAGCAATTTGACATGTAGGTCCCTGTATTTTACAGACTCGGTAAATTTACCGATAGGTAAATTTACCGAGTATGTAAAATACCGAGTCGGTATCATTACGGATTCCGGTAAATTGGTATGTAGGTGGGACTCTTCTGAGTCCCACAAGCAGTACAAAATCGGTATTTTACCATCAAATACTACTTGATGGTAAAATACCGTTTCTGGTGTGCATGCACATGTGTGCATGCACACCTATGCCATATGACAGGCAGACCTGCCCTTAGGGCAGGTATGCCGGCCACATGGCACCCGAGCCTCTTTTGGGGGTGCCAGAGGGTGTCAAAGTGACACCCCCTGCACCCTTGTGACAGTCGGTATTTTCCGATGTGGTAAATACCGACCGGTAAATGCCCATTCAATCATATGGGCCTCAAAGCCCATAGGAATGAATGGGCATTAACTGGTCGGTATTTCCCGCATCGGAAAATACCGACTGTTTCCGATTCGGTAATTGCACATCTGCATTTACCTACATCTCGGTACTTTTATTTTCCGACCTCTGAAATACCGAGTCGGTATGACTCGGTATTTAAGAGGTCGGAAAATAAAATTTACCTACATCTGGCCCTAAGGGCCAGATGTAGATACCAAATACCGGTCGGAAACGGCCGATTTCGGCCGTTTCCGACCGGTATTTGGCCTACTGAGATGTAGGGGACCTTTTTTTGTCCGATTCGGTATTTTACCGATTCGGTAAAATTACCGAATCGCAAAAATACCGAATCGGTAATTTTACCGATTTTTTTAATTTGGGATGTAGGTGGGACTACTTTCAGTCCCACAGGCCCTTCAGATTCGCTATTTTAACACCCAATCCAATTGGGTGTTAAAATACCGAATCCAGGTGTGCATGCACATGTGTGCATGCACACCTAGCCATGTGACAGACAGACATGCCCTTAGGGCATGTCTGTGTGCCACATGGCTCACATGCCTTTTTTTGGGGTGCTGGAGGGTGTCAAAGTGACACCCCCTGCACCCTTGCACAAATCGGTAATTACCGAATCGGTAATGCCCATTGATTCCTATGGGCTTCAAGGCCCATAGGAAGCAATGGGGGATACCGAATCGGTATTTTCAGAATCGGTAAATACCGAATCATACAGATTCGGTATTTACCGAATCTGAAATACCTACATCTCCCCACCTCTAATTTACCACTTCATAAATACCGATTCGGTATGATTCGGTATTTATGAAGTGGTAAATGTAGATTTACTTACATCGGGCCCTTGATCACTATCAGGGTGTTTACCCACGTGGTCATTAACATCTTCGAAGTGAACCTTAAAATCTCCAACATATAATTAGTTCTTGTGTTTCAAACACGAAGGGAACAGCTGAGTAAGGAGCTGTGCGCTAAAATCAGGTTTATATCCTGGTGGGTTATATAAGATTGATCCCCCAAGTACAACATTATTCCCATTTTTTATTTAAAAAACAAGGATTTTGTGCTTCCCCAAATGAACCACTGTTTCTGGAAGACGTGTAACAATCCTTGAAGAGTATGGCTATGCCACCTCCTTTCCTGGCTATTCTGTCTTGTTTCAGTAATTTATATCCAATTGGCAGTGCAGTGGCAATGTTTGGAGAGTTGTTGGCATCCAGCCAAGTCTCTGTAATAAAAGCCAGATCAGGTTCAGTTTCAGCCAACAGATCCCAGATTTCAGATGAATGTTTTGGAACAGATCTAGAATTAAAATAGATACATTTAAGGTGAGAGCCAACCTGAGCAGGTACATTTTTTGACCATTTAATAGGAGTAATGCTGCACTATTTACAACATTTAAGGAAAGGGGCTAATCATGTCCCCTGAGGAGGCTTGAATACACTGTATTTTGGTATGAGGGAGACAGTCTGCTAAGCCTAATCGTGTCTTCCTCAAGCAGCAGAGTCTTTTGCTTACCTCTGGTTGGAGAAATGCAGCGTGACTGACCCCTGGCCCCGGTCGGGCATGGACGGGTGCAGACGGGCTTGCTGTTGGCGCGTCTTCGGTGCACCGGCGGTGTGCCCGCTGCGTGGGTCCACGTCCCCATGCGGTATAAGTAGCGGTCGAGTCCAATACCACTAGACCGATTCCTTTGCCGTGACCCCTCCACCCAGCAACCGGAAGTGAGTACAAGCTGGCAAGGGGTCTGCCCCCTTCTGTATCAATCGAGCAAACGGCTCGTGGTAGACCGAGGGGGCAGAGCTTCAACCCCCCCTCAGCTGAGGCACCAGAGGGTGCGGTATGTGCAGAAATGTGGCGTAAGTTAATTACATAAGTGCAATTGTGCAAATTATATTAACAACAGCTAAAACAGTTAAAAGATTTACTATGGAGAGCAGCGCTGCTACAAGCTTTCAGACCATTAAAAAACACCCAAAGCTCCTGTTAAAATATGCCTTTAGCAGAGGAGGACCTTTGCAAGAATCCAGAATTTCAGTACTGCACCTCCAAGTGCATCCGCGTCCCCATTCGGTTTGAGTAGCGGTCGAGTCCAATACCACTAGACCGTTACCTTTGCCGTGACCCCTCCTCCCAGCAGCCGGAAGTGAGTACAAGCTGGCAAGGGGTCTGCCCCCTTCTGCATCAATGGAGCAAACAGCTCGCGGAAGACCGATGGGGTAGAGCTTCAACCCCCCCACCCTCAGCAGGGGCACCAATGGGTGCGGTATGTGCAGAAATGTGCAGTAAGTTAATTTCGTAAGTGCAATTGTGCAAATTGTATTATGAACAGCTAAAACAGTTAAAAAATGTACTACAGAGAGCAGCGCTGCTACAAGCTGTCAGACCGTTAAAAAACACCCAAAGCTCCCGTAAAAATATGCCTTTAGCAGATGAGGACCTGTGCAAGAATCCAGAAAATCAGTACGGCACCTCCCAAGCATTAAATATCCGTTGAATCATTGTTTCCTAAATGAGTGTTTATTATATCCAGCATAGTCATGGGTACTGATTGAGCTTGTTTGACAATTCTTGAGTGATTGATATTCCTGTCTGCACTGAAAGAATTCTGGCCCTGTTTGAAAGACTACAATGATGATCTGGAAGACCCTTACTTCAACAGAGAATAACATAACCAGCTGGATTGTGACTGTCCCTATATTTGCATGGTACATTTGAAATCCTTGAACGCCTTCTCAGTCATTTCATTCAAACCATGGCCAAACAGGTTTCTTACTAAGAACGACAAATGCAAAATCCTGCTCAGTTGTTTAGCATCCGTGCCATACTGTTTTTCCAGGATGTTTCAGCATCTGTTAACAATTAGTGTCCCTGACTGGACAGAGTTGATAAGCACCTCTGACAACAGATCAATCTATTGCTAAGTCATAGTCAGCACATTTGATCAATCCTCCAGTATAGAAGCATAAAGAGTTTGGAGGCACATCATAAGGTAACTAATGCCATGTGCCCCTTAAATACTTGCCTAAAGGTCCAGGATGGATCCCCCACTTGCCTTTTGGAATTCCTTTGCCGACCTTTTTGTCCTCTGGCTCAATTAATTTCAAATCCTCAGAAATTATCCAGAGCCTCTTCAAAGGTTTGAGTTACAAGGAATTCACGTGAACCATGCCACTAAGGCCAGATTCCTCTTGTCCCATTGGGTAACTTGTTACCAGTAACTGTGTCAATGCTGTCTTCTCCTGTGACTGTCAATCTCTTGTGATCATCTTCTGAAATAATCTACTAACTAGCAAATGTATAAAAGGATAGCTGTTTTGGCATCTGAATTGGTCTTCTTCTTCAACAAAAACTTCAGTTTTCCGCAATATGTGCCAGAATGCTCTGCAAATACCTTTATATAACATAATATATAAAAAAATATTCTTATATATTTCTAATGGGAGGGAAAATAGAGACTACTTCAACCATGCCTAACCCACCTTGCATTCATATCATCTCTCTAAAGCCGCCTGGATCATCACTTGGAGCTTACAGCCTCAGGAATACATAGAGGAAGAGAAAGCCTACAATATTCCGGCATAAATTTTCCTTGCCTCCGCATGTGGAATCTTGGATTTTGATGTCCAGTATACTCCCTAGAATGGTGTATCCTCTTAGCTTCATAAGTGTGTTTTCTGGAATGAGTGGAATGAGGCGTAAGCAAATAGGGATGTCTAGTGACTTTCGCATGCATTCCGCCCACAGTCTTTTGGTGTTTGGAAGTGATCCCCTAAGTGAAAAGGATATGTCCAGAGGAAGTTCACATGCTTTTTGCTCCATAGGATACAAGGTGCATCTCACTGACACTACATTTTTTTAATTGGGGGCAGGACCAAGACTGCTTTGCCCATGGTAACATCTTGTGTGCAGCGGCACAGAGAGCAAAAAAACAAATGACTGTTCAAAGTGATAGCCAGTGGCTGGGGGGTTTTCAGATATTCCACTCTTTGCCTTTTGTTTCTTGGTCCTTCCTGTCCAATTGCTTTATCCTTACTTTCACAGTTCACGTTAAGTGTAGAAACCACCTACCAGTTCCTTTGAGGACTCAGTGTCCAGAGTGGCTTCACTCAATTGTGTCCATTGTGTCTGTACTGAGTGCTACAAGGCCCATTGTCCAACAGTTCCCGGGAGCAGTCATACCAATAAAGTTATGGTTTATGGTGCTGCAGGGAAACTGTGATCACCTGCATCTAATGCTGTACACGCACAGACAAGCATAAGATGTCCCTCTCTTGCCACAAAACTCTTGCAAGGCCTTTTTTCCCAGGTGAAGTATAGATCTTTTTGAATGATAGTTAATAAAAGAGGAGGAGGTGAGAGACCACTGCCTTCTTACAGCCCCACCAGCTTAAAGTGGGTTGGGAGTGGGACAGTGTTCCTTGAAGGAGGTTTGTAAGATTTCAGGACCAGGGTTTATCGGTTGGTATACTTGGACTGGGAAAAATGAGGCCTTCACCACGAAGCTGACTGTACTAACGCAGCATGATACTAGCAATTGGGCTTGTGATACTTGAGATCCATATGGCTCGCTAAGTACTGGTATAACTTCTATTTAGAAAACTCCTCCTAGACTAAGAAACAGGACACCCAAAAGGCTCCTTAAAAACTTGTTTTCAGCAACTTGGAGTGGAACAACCTAGCCATATCCCCAAATTCTACTGCCATAGCACACTAGGCGGATACATTTTGCCCTGTAGATTTCCAATACGATTGAATATGAGAATGCCCCAATAGGCGTGAAAAATCTCCAGTGCTAAATAGCGCCCTATTAAAAGATAAAACATTCTGATCTATAAGTGAGTGCTAATTAGGCTCAGTCCAGTTGTATACCCAATCACTTAAACTTATCTACCTGTCTAATATGTTGGCCATCTATTTCATATTTCATAGTTTTCATGTTTGATGGTCCAATCTTCATAATGTGTAAATTTAAGAAGTTTGTCAACGGGTCAAGACTAATCATAAAACTAATAAAATGGGTAAGGGGCTTGTAAATGCTTTTAGCAGCACAAGCCATTAAAACTGCATTGTCCGCAAAGAGGAAGGCAGAAATAGAGTGCAGGGGAGGTGATGTGTTTGTTACTCACTTTCAGGGTAGGTGATGCATTGCTTTCCGGAAATGCGGCCTCCGTTCCTTACTGCTGGGCAACATCGATGAAGAACTTAACGCACAGGTGCGATGTGTCGAAAATCCAGACGCACTGGGTCAATGCGGCAGTGGCTAAACATGAGCTGTGAAACAGGTGATGGGTCAATTTCTTCAGCCGCATAGTAGGGCCTGAGTAGTAGTCGGAGGGGGTGCCTTAGACGCCGGAGGCACGATGCTCGGGATTCGGGCTGAGACAATTTTTGGGCTGCATGGCTGGCGCTGCGTCAATTCTTTGGCCGCACCATGGCAATGCATTGGTTTCTTACCCCCATGGTGGGGCTGTGTCATAAAAAACAAGTGCTGAAGGTCGATGCATGGATTTTCTTAGTCCTTTGCAGCAAAAGGTAGTGAGGTAGTGTGGCTCACTGGTTAGAGGCGGCAGACCCGAGAGCAGAGGACGGCCCGGGACCAGGGTTCGATTCCCGGCGCGGCAGGTTTCTGGACTAGGGTCAGCGGACTCGATAATTCTCTCGCCTCGGTGCCCACTCTGATCAGCGATCACACTCGGTAACTCTGGGCATTAGCTTGCCTCATCCTCACTAACGGCCCCACCAGACCGCTGGGGATGCCTGGTCTCACCCTGGAGATACCTATTAAGGGACCATCTCTCAGGGAAGCCAGGAAGGGTTTCGCAGCGGTCGAAGCGCCTTGGGACCCTCCGGGTAAGTAGTGCGCTATATAAATGCCTATACATTTACATATACACACACACAAAAGCCACCTATGAGGGCCCAGAACTGGAATTGGCACCACTTCTCAGGTCAGAACCAGAAGAGAAGTTAGGGGTCTGCATATGAAGTCATTGATGGCCCCGAGACTTCTTAACAGGAGGCAAGCACACACAACCCCTTGGATAACCTTGGCAAACAGGACATAGAAAGCAAAGTCCAGTCCTTTCACTGCCTAAGACAGAAGCAGTAAGCAGTGGGCCAGCACAACAAAGAGTGGCAGTTTCCCTTCTACAGCATCCAGCTCTTCTTCTTGGCAGAATATCCTCTTAATCCAGAAGTGTTCTTAAGTAATGGTGTCACAGTGTTATGTTATGTTATGTTATGTTATACGGATTTTTATATCGCACAGCTGCCCCAGCGAAAGGGCGTCCCGGCGCTTTTGAACAGGCAGATAAACACACATAACACCACACAAACTGCAGGGCCGGAGCGAGAAAGGGGAGATTAAAAAACATTAGGGAACAAGTAAGTTTTAATGGCCCTCCTAAATGCAAGCCGGTCGTCAAGTGAACGGATATGGGACGGAAGAGAGTTCCAGAGTTTGGCAGCCATAACCCGGAAAGACCGGCCTCCAGCTCTACACAGCTTGAACCGAGGCACTACCACCCGATTTTGACAAGCAGATCTCAGGGAGCGAGAAGGGACATAGGGAATGAGAAGGTTCTCAAGAATCCGAGGGTAGGACAGCTTGAGGATCTTAAAAGAAAGACACAAAGTTTTAAAATCAATCCTTTGCGCCATAGGCAGCCAATGAAGAGACCGAATGGTTGCACTCACAGAGCAGAACCTCGGAAGCCCCACCAGGGCTCTGGCCGCAGCATTTTGAACGCGCTGCATCCGGGCGATTTCCGCCTGGTTCGCCCCCAACAGGAGCGAACTGGCGTAATCGAGCTGAGACAGAATAGTGGCCTGGATAACCAACTGCCTGGTAGGGGCATCAAAGAACTTCAGAATGGGTCTCAGTCCTCGAAGAATCCCGAAACAAGCTCCAGTACTTATACCAGTTTCTGCCAGTTTCTCATTTTAGTGCACAAGACCCTGCCTTACCTTGATCTGGCTCCAGACACATTACAGGGAGGTGGAGACAGCCGTATGTGAGGACCAAGTGCCTACAAGGGACTCACTTAAGCACACTCAGCCTGATAATTCATGTAATGATATAGCAAGGTTTCAGCCGGTAATATACAACGAAACAATCTCTACTTCAGTTTTATATGTCTTCCCAAAAGATCTACAAAAGGTACTGCTGCAAAGGGTGTGAATTCTTCATTAGTCTAATTTATGCAATATGAATATAAAGGGTACAAAAAGATTGAAACAAACACAAGAATGACTGAGGTTTACAAAGAAATTCTGTGCTATTAGTACCTCCGAGGTGATATTGCCAACATATATTTCAAACCAAAAATACATAAACAGAACAGTGAGTCTGAACAAAGCAGAACGCA
The DNA here is from genome assembly GCF_964263255.1 of Lissotriton vulgaris. NCBI lineage: Eukaryota > Metazoa > Chordata > Amphibia > Caudata > Salamandridae > Lissotriton > Lissotriton vulgaris. The sequence continues at coordinate 1,538,708,557 of NC_141694.1, forward strand.
CTTTCAAAAAGGAGAACTAAAAAATAATGAAATAGATGAGATTGTCAATGTTTCGTTCTTATTGGCGTATGCATCGGTTAGACCATCTTCAGGACAATGAAATGGGCTATTGTGTGACCCTAATGAACATTCTATTAGGAATGTCTAATCGTGATTGAATCTGCTCACAAAAAGTCAAGCAAGAGACAGAGTGAAACTTATCCGACACGCCGCTAACAATTCAGATGGCGTCCGACTGAAGTGTTAGAGGTGTGTCGGATAAGTTTCACTCTGTCTCTTGCTTGTCTGTGAGCCTATTCGCCAGTTAAATGAATATGGCGATTGTATACAAGCCTTAACACTTGTTGGGAAGTGTACCATTTCCATAAGCTTTCCAATTGCTTCTCCCCTTCCGTGTAACTAACCAGGAAGGTTAATGAGTCTACAGATTCAATCACGATTGGACATTCCTAATATTCGTTCATTATCAGACTGAGTGTGCTCAAGTGAATCCCTTGTAGGCACTTTTACCTGTCAATACCTAATTCTCCCAAGCCTCCATGGGTTTATTGGGTTGCCACTTTCTTTTTTTGTGTGAGGACAGGCACAGACATATTCAGGTGTCAGTGACAACTCCTCTCAGCACTCTACTTCAGGAAGACCCATTAGCCTGGTGATGGCCCATCAGGATGTAGAAGGCACATTTCAGCTCCCTTCGTGTGACTGTCTGGAGCGAATGAACAAACAGCCCAAATGCCAGTCTAAACCAGATGTGGATTCCACAGTTAGGCAGAGGCAAAGAAAATGGTTAAGCAAGAAAAAGGCCACTTTCTGAAAGTGGCAATTTCAAACACAAATTTGTTATGTTTCACTAATCGAGTGTAGACACAATTGTTATGGCTGTGGTTCAAAGATGATCTGGATTGGCTCTTTTCATGAGTACATCTATTGATCCCCTAGCCTTGTGAATGCTCCAGACTTACATGGCACCAAAGGAAAACCCATGTGACAATCCTAGCCAATCCTCCCAGCAGTTGTAACCCTTCCTTCCTTTTCTCAGTGCCAGGAGTCCCTGTTTGGGTAATTGCAAGCTTTTCAAATATATAAAATAAATTAAATACATTATTTAGAATTTGCAGACAGGGTGCTCCATTGCAAATGCAATAAATATCCTGTCTGCCAATCTCACTATTTGCCCACCTCATTCAGAGACAGGTGGTGCATTAGTCATCTGTCAATGGAGCTGCTCCATCGACACAGCCATCTCGTATGGGCCAACCGAGTATGGGCTGTCTGAGTAAAGCCATCACACTGCCCACTCTATTTAAAATGGGCAGTCTGGTGTTTTTTTTTCCTGTCTGTCACTACCAGGAAAGACTTGGTGGTGAGGGACAGAAACAGAACTAATGACTCCCTCACCCTGGGAAAAAATTCATAGAGTTTGACAGTCATTAGTTTTCTGTTCTTCACCTACAAACTCCCACTGTGGGAGCCTGTTTTTGAAAAACAAAAATATGTTAAACGTATTGTGGATGGCCGTGAAAACCTATGACAGCTGTCCACCAAACATTTTGTTCCTTGAAGGGAACCACCATGATAGTAGTTCCTTTCAGTATACAGAGATAGCTGCTGGGCCGGTGATTTTCTCCAAAGAGGACAGACTATTGCCTGTCATGGCAGCAGACATTATGTCCTCCGTCACCCTACCAGATGGTGTGTCATCCTCCAGGGGCTAAATCAGTCCTTATGTTTCTGTGACCATATAAATGTATATCTGATTATCCTTTTGGTGTTTTCACTCACTTACTAAATGTAATCAAGTGTTCAAACAGAACTTTCAAGTAAGGACAGGGTCAAATAAATAAAATGAGAGATTAAATCTTAGCTGGGTCTGATGGCGTAGTGGACTAAGCGTCCACTATAGAGGCCTGAGTCTGACCTCATGGTAACAGGTTCAGATCCTTCAGCTTGTGCATGTAAGAGTGGTGGGGGCTGGGACAGATAAAAAGGGGAAATTGAATCAAAGAAAACCACTTACCTTGTGCTCACTGATAAGGAAAGTGGTTTTCTTTTATTTAAATTGTATTTTACCTCATCGTCATCTGTCACCTTCCCTCCCGTCCGCCCCTCCCTACCCCACCGCTCTTACCTGCAGCAGCTGTGACTGAAATCCTGGCAGGTCCACTCAGCCTTTCATTCTTCTGAGGTCGATAACAGGAGTACCATTGAGTTGGGTAACAATAAACATCTTTTATTCAGCATCAAGATACCATTCTGGTTGAACGTACGCTTTACTAATACACATCCTGTTATGGTAAATAAATTAGGTAGCTCTCCCTGCTTTTGCTCTGTGTTGAACGGACATACTGGAGGCAGAAAATCGAAAGCAGAAATCAACTATTGTTGGCACCAGAATATGTAATGGGTCTTCTTACGTGGTCGGTACAGACAGAACAGATAATGTATACGACTCTTCTTATGCATTGTGAGCCGTATTCACTAATGGTTTTGTTCACTTGTACTGCAAATTCTTCGATTTAGGGGGCACATGCCATTGATAATTTTACTGACCATAACTCATGCTTAGAACAAGGTAAGATATGCCATAGTGGCAGTTTCCTTACAATAACACATAGAAGTTTAATAAAGTGGGAGTACAGGTAGAAGGTGGTGGGCATAGGTAAAGGAGTGAACGACCACAACATTATCCATTTTTATGTGTTCACATACTTTCATGTATGTTTTTTACAGCCAGTTTCCACATTTAGCCTTAGTATAAAAGTGGTCTGACTAGCAGGGTCATTTGGAGTTTAATGAATGCCAGCCATTGGCAAAAATGAGTGGTTGATGCCCCACCCCCAAAACGCATGGTTCACTTACTTCGTGTAGAAGTTGGGGTACTGCAGATTTTCAGAGGGTGGAGGCCCAGATGCTTGACATGGTGGTCCATTTGCCACTGAGTACCTGAGTTGCAGAGGTGGTTCCCCTGGCCTCATCTATGCAGGATAACTGTCACTCATTTTCTCTATCAAGGTTCTCCATGGCTCATGTGACGGAAGTAGGCAAGGAAAACTCACAGTGGCCACCACACAGGAACACACTACTCTCTATGCGTGGTTAGACCAGTGATTTTATTTCTTTTTCAGAAACAAACCCCTGTTTTTGAGGTTTGAGTCTGGAAAAAAAACACAATGCTGAATCTTTACTGGACATCAGCAGTTTTCATCTCAGAGATCATTCACAAACATTTAGGAATCTTAATATATTGCTATTTTTTGTAAGGATAAATTACTTCCTGCCAAAAAAAAGCGATGGGAAAGCCCATTTTCGCACTCTTATGCCTGCAAATTGTCTCCACTGAAGACAATCAGAAGGAGTAACTGTAGAATTAATCAGGGAAAACATCGAACTTCCTAGATATCCGAGTACCTTGAGGATCTTGTGAATCCAAAAATAGTCAGAAATCTCCTCGTAACATAGGAGGCAATATGCAATGATTAGATTTCCAACTTTTTAAATGATGCTCGTAAACCAGCTCTTTTCTGCATCATTGACCACAAGATTACAGCGTGATGATTTGCAATGTGAAAACGTGCCAATCCACAGGCCTCGTTTTCATTGGGTTTACTTACTGAAACTATTTAACAAAAGACTGCTAAGCACACTTTTTACCTGACATGACATATCGATTTAGCTTTTAAGAACTTTTAAATCAACTTCAGTCTAGAGCTGTAAATCAAATTCAATACCCTCACTGCATGTCAGGCTTCATGCTAAAGGCGGGTGGACAAATGGTGTGCTCTTTTACAGAATGATGAATCAAACTACTATTACTTTCAATACCAGGGCATGGATTTTAAATAAATGACTTTGCACAGACCCACAACTTTTGGAATATTGACATTTTTCCTATCTCTCTCATGATGGTTTAGCACTAAAGAAAGCTCACCTTCCAAACTGCCAGAAGATTTATTTGACTACAATATCTGCAGGATTGCCTTTTACTCAAAAGCGAAGAAACAGGAGGATGCGAAAAAGCAGGCATATTATAGATTGGTATGGATTAATTTATAGTAATAGGCATAAATTCTTCAGTCCTCAGACAAATGTAAATAAACTATTGCCTGTCTAAGTGGTGATTGTTCATGTCCAAAAGCAGTCCATTAAAGTCCATCACAAAAGGAAATTAATGCATTCACGGTGGCCACATCAGAAGACATATTGCCACTGCAGAACCAAGACTGCTGAACTGCGTGAGAGGTGGTGAACCAGCAGCACAAAACTCCCTTGATGCATAAAATAGTCTAGAACCACACAATCAGTCTCCGCAGACCTAAGTAACTAAAGTAATGATAATTTGTGTCTTCACCTTGAACTGCTAATTTCCTCAAATACAACATAACTGATTACATTTTCTAAGACATCATTGACAACAGGACTACAACTTGTGAAATGAGAGAACTATAACTGGTGACTTTCAGTGGTTTTGTTAGTTTAAAATGGTATGGTTTAACTGACATTTTCAACGAACTATAACGTCCCTTTTCAGTGAATTTATAAGGTTTTTCCTAATGCAAAGTAAGATATTAGATAGATAGATAGATAGATAGATAGATAGATAGATAGATAGATAGATAGATAGATAGATAGATAGATAGATAGATAGATAGATAGATAGATAGATAGATAGATAGATAGATAGATAGATAGATCGATCAGGTTGCCACTTTGTATTATCGTTAGGACCACATTCACCTAGGATTAGCATTTTTTTGTTTTCTTAGAACTTTGGCGCTGTGTGTGGAATCTTCACAAAACTTTCCCCAAAAAATGTTCTTCCATCTCGGCTCCTATATGGAAATTTTTGAGGTGATACATCAAGCAAGGACTGAGAAAAAAGGGGGTCTCAAAACACTTTTCCCCTATTCATATTTCCACTGGAAAATTAGATACAGCCACAGCCAATACAGCTGAATAGAATTACACAAAATTTGGCAGACAGCAAGATCGTGGTCCAGAAATTGTGCTTTTGCGGATTAATATGTGCTTAATTCCATTCAGTTGTTTTCAAGTAATTAATGTAAAAAATATGGATATTTCATGGTGTAGAGCAGTGCTCTTCAATCTGTGAGGCGCGCCCCCTGGGGGGGGCGTGACACCTTCCCAGGGGGGGGCGCGCACTCCACTTCAATCTGACCTTTGTTCCCTGCGTCCCTCCGTCCGTGTAAGTCTTCTTGGAGGATTCTGGTATGTGGAAGGGGGAGGAAGGGGAGATCGGTGGGACAGGAGATGCCCCGTTCTTTTGTCATGTTAACGCTCCCAGGAGGGGGTTAATTCACAGAGCTGACAGCTTCAGCTGCAGTGGGAGGCAAGGAGTCTCCTCTGCTAAAACCGAAAGCAAACAAACAGACACACTTTTGGTTTCAGCAGAGGAGACCCCTCGCCTCCCACTGCAGCTGAAGCATTTCAGCTCTACGAATTAACCCCCTCCTGGAAGAGTTAGCTCTTCCTAGAACGGAGACAAAGTTTCCAGAGTTCGAGTCTCGGCAATGAAGCTGAACATCCTGTGATTCTGGACAAATCACAAACTCCCTGTGCCTAACAAGAAAAATGAATATGTCCTCATGTAATGCAACTGGTGCTATGTAAAGCGCTCTGATACCTGATTCAGGTCAAGGTCGCACTATATAAAACTCAGTAAAATAAAAAATAAAAATTTTAAAAAAGTGGCCTCTGGCCCAGGACCCCAGACTTTCAAAGGGGGTGGGAGTGTGTTCGCGGGGAGGGGGGGGGGGCGGGGGGAGGTGGGAATGGGGTGAAAGAGCCAGCTCTATTCTACAGATTCTTGACCTAATGACCTTGAATCATTTTAAAGCACAATGTTGTAAATAGCGTTTTTCAATCATTCATTTCTAATGTGTAAATGTCTATTACAGACAAAATGTGTTTATGCCTCATGCGACATCCATATAAAAAGTTTATTTTAGATCAATACATGACCTCACATATGAGAAATAGAAGGGTGTGACAGATTATTTGCAGTAATATTAGTGAACTGCTGTTGTGTTACATACTGAAAACGCACATCACTATCCCTGAATATCCGATGTACACACATTTAGTATTTGACGAAAGAAGGCATGAAAGAGCTGAGACTAGATTATAAAATCAAAGCTGGTCCGAACAGGGGCCCCATAAATACATTTGGCCCACAGGCCACAAAATCCTTAAAACGTCCCTGAAAGTTTATTTTTAAATTACACAGGCAAGCGCGCAGAATGCCAGCAAGCCATGTGTTGTTTAAACAGCTTGCGAATTGCTAAATATGGTTATAAATAAGAAGTATGTATTCATTTGTAATGTTAACAAGCTCCTGGTCCCCCCTTCTTTTTGTTGATTCAATTGTAATTTGACTTTTTTATCTTTTTTCCCTTTTATTATATCAGTCATTGATCATTCAGGCAGCTCTAGAAAACAATTAAAAGTACTTTCTATTTATATTTGCTGTTCAAAGTATGCACAGACAAATGCTGAAAATACAGCTTTAGGTGACTGCTTATTTTTATACCATCAGTGACTTCAAAATAATGAGCTGGCAACCCTAATCATAAGATTGGAAGTTTGTTGAGGGATCACCACATCATTTATTTCCTCCACCCTGATCCCTGGTTACTGCCATAATATCAATAGTTTAACACATTTGAAACCCTACGCTGCCGTCAATAACATGCTGAGTTACTTCAAGTGTCTGGGAATGCACCCTGCATTCAGACCACTCACTTCTCATTCTCGCACTTCACTTTCACTCTCACCCAGCACTCACACTGACCCCGATGCACTCACACCATTCACCCACTTACAGTGATCACTATGCACTCACAGCGATCACAAAGCGCTCACACTGATCACCATGGACTCACACCATTCACCCGCTCACCCTGCACTCACAGTGATCACTCTGCACTCGCAATGGACTTGCGCTTTTCACCCTGTACCTCACCCTGCAGTTACACGAGCACACTACTCAACCTGCACTTGTGACACTTCACTCACTTCACTCACCTGTCCCCCTCACTGTTCAATCTGCAATCTCACTCCAATAAGCCCACCGCTAACCATACCTTCATTCGTCCCACTCTGCGCTAACATGCGCACCCAAATTCATATGGTCGCCTCACACACCCCTGTACACAAGTATGGGCATGTCGCACCCCCTTAGGGTTTCGACCTAAATTACAAAATGAGACATCTAAATGCACTACAATCCAGCCTTCGAGGGGCCCCTTGATAGAGACACTTTGGTTTTTGCCCTGATGGACTGGAATAATTCCTTAACAGATTCTTGCAAATACCGTTTTCTTTAATTTCTTTTTAATGTAATTGATGTGAGGGAGTCTATTACTATTTGTAGAGAAATGTGTTTGTTTTATGCAACAACCATAAAAAAGTTAACCATAAAAAAGTTAGATCCAAGCGGGTCCTCACATATGAGAAATTGGAGGATATCACAGATATTATCCACTGTAAAATTAGTGGGCGGCTGCTTTGTTACAACAGTGAAAACACATCACTATCTCTGAATATTAGCTGTAAACAATTTTAGAATTTTGACTACAGTGTCTGTGCACCGTTAGTAGCCTGGCTAAATAGGGTATGGCAGAGCTGAAAATAAATCATTTAAACTCAAACCTGTACTGAACAGGGCCCCTCAAAATAGTTTTGGCCCAGGGCACCCAAAATCCCTAACATGTCCCTGCCTTCACAAAGTCTATCAGACAACATTACTCTGAAGTAAACTAAACAAAATCATTAATTTATTATTAGTTCTATTTTTTTAACATAAGCCTGACGTGTCCCAAACCCCCACTACTTCAGGCAAGCAACTTATCGTACCACTAAGGAATTCTCAATGAGGGGTTTGTTCAGCGCCTTCTCTGTGGACTTTCAACTGTCTTCGGATCCATAACTGGTTGGTGGGCGATTATCTCATTATAATGCTGCTTAAAACGTTTGTTAATGATTTCTAGAGAAGATTTGTTTCTCGTGTACCAGCTCTGAGCTAGGGAGTTATAAAAACATCTGACAACACTGTCTCCCCTTACAGTCCCTGTCTTGGCTGAAAATGTCTGCAGAATAGTCAGCTTGGGAGAAACTGCTATCAAAACTCTCTTGCCTTTCAGCTCGTCCTTTTTTTTGTGAGATTGGGTTCTCAGCACTTGCGGTATTAAAGACTTAGGGCCAGATGTAGGACACCAAATACCGGCCGATTTCGGCCGTTACCGACCAGTATTTGGTGTTTGATATGTAGGGGGCCTAAAATTTACCGATTCGGTAAACTTACAGAATCGGTAAAATACCAAATCGGTAAATTTATCGAATCGGTCAATCTAGATGTAGGTGGCACTGAAAACAGTGCCACAGGCTCTTAAGAATTCGTTATTTACAAATAACGAATTCCAGTGTACATGCACATCTGTGCATGTACACCTGTGCCATGTGACACATGTATGTACCCTAAGTGTATGTGTATGTGCATGTATGCACACTAGCCAGAATCAGGGGTGCAACAGGGTGTCAAAGTGACACCCTGTCCCTCTTGACAACTCAGTAATTTTACCGAATCGGTATTTACCGATTTGGTAATTGACATTGAATCCTATGGGCCTCGAGGACGTGTTTCGTGCTAATTGCACTCTGTCCAGTTATCACTTTGCACTTTAAATATTTATGCAATTTTTTGCACAGATTGATAGTCACCTTGCAGACAAACTGAAAAATGAAATTGTTGTGATTTATTGCTTATTCACTTTATGGTATTGCACTATTATTATTATTTATTAGGCATATGAATAAGTTTCACTGTTATTTCATGGTGGAGTACAGTGGCACTACAAGCATTTATACATGTATTTTTTTCCTATTACGAATTTCATAATTGGAAGCTTCCTGGAGATTTATTTATAGGAATGTTGAAAATTCTGGTTTTATATTTAACATTATGTTGAAAAATATAGAGTGATTACTGCATAATTGAACCAGAAGATGTGCTCAAGCAAAGTATTTCCACTATGTTTATGATATGGCTGAACTGCACTTGCACTTTAAAAAGCGAAGGGTAAAGCCTTTGAGCTGTCATGTGATCAAGGGAGGGATCTCCGGAAACGTGTTATGGCGGCGCTGGCTGAATAAAGAATGCACTGAAAATTCTGGGTCCACGCTCGTTTGTCCATGTGGGAAATTAGAGTGAAAGCGAGTTGTAAAGGATTTATGCTGGGGTGACTCTCACCGGCTCATGGACCCCTCCCCAGCTTGTGGCTTTGCAAGTAGTAAGTCTTTCCTCGGATGGTATACTGATCAACGGCATCGCGGACTCATGGTGTTCGGTGGCGGGGACCCCCAGGGCACTGTGTGGTAACATCCGGCGTACGGAAGAAAAAGCAAAGCCCCTGCTAGCTTTGGAACAAGGAGTACGTATGCAGTAGCTACGACTGTCGTCGGGGTGATTTCTGACCACTGGCGAGGCCCGGAGAAGGGTACACCGGAGGAAGAGGTCGAGTGGCGAGGACACGTGGACACTTGCGACGATACGACTCGGATTGAATCAGTATAAGCAGGTGGGGAGTGTGCAGCGCAATGCAGTAAGCCTCTCTGTATTTATCAATAGAGTGTTAGCATTGTGCAGGAAATAGCCAAGAATGTCTGCAGATATGCTCAAAGATCGCGAGCTGGCAGCCGCGGGGCTGTTCTCAGATGCCCCGGAAGAACAGGGAGCCAGCAAGGTGTCAAATGTGGAGACTAGCAATAATCAAGGCAGAGGGCTTCGGGACAGTTTTAGAGTGCTGGAAAAACTAAAAAGTCAAGAACAGTCAAAGAGGTGGGAGGCTCGGTCCCTCCAACAGTATTTGGGTGTGGGAAGAATACCAAGGGGCCTCCGCATCATGATAGCCCCGAGTTATGAGGCTCCCAACCCCGCGATGATGGCTGAGTGGGGGGAGTGCAACTTGGATTCATCTCGTCGGTTAGTTGAAATTTTTGTAAGATATGCTATAATTGACAGAAGCTTGATCCAAGAGAAAATGAGGCACTTGAGAAAGAGATAGAGCTATTAGGGAGTCCACAATTTAAAAGCAAGATGGTAGAGGAAATGATTGCACAACTCAAAAAAGGGGAGGAAAAAACTTAAAAACAGAAAAAGTTACACGTTCAGACGAGACAGGGATGACTACGCTAATGGACACATTTTTACTTTTGCCAAGAGGTACAATTCAATGCGGGTGGCAATGGCAAACAAAAACAGAGGAATAGGCAATGCTGATCGAGGTGCAGAGGAATCCCCATCAGCTTCTGATCTTAGCTCCGCCGTAGAGAGTGGCTCCGAATCAGATAATTTGACAGGAACCAGGTCAGAGCAAAATAACATCAAATTAACATTGGGGGAAGAATTGGAGATCCTCAAAAGCAGCAGCAGGGACACGCAGAGGCCTCGCACCAAAATGCCATGCAAAATAGGGCAACAAGGATAAGAAGGGGGCGCAGGCAAGCAAGAAGAAGGCGCCATTAAACTAGGGAGAGGGAAAGCTCACAGATAGTAAATGGTCAAGGGGGGCCTAATGAGACCACCCAAGTGAATACCCCCTTAAATAACAAGAATTCTATCGCATTTCTCTCACAGCGACCAAAAAACAGCTGTTATCATTAGGATTGTTCTTTTGCCCAGAGTCCAATTTTAACTACACCCAAACCCGTGTGGATATTTATAGGTTTATAAGAAAACTAAAATTTAAAAAGTTCCATGAACAACAGGGCACTCAGAAAAATGATGAAGAGAAGGCCACAGCACAGCATCCTGAGATGCAAGGCCTTGTTGGAGCAGACTATGACTTACTATATAACATGCATGGGTTGGAAAGAAGGGAGGAAATACCAGGCGATCGCTCCCAGTCATCATCAGGTGTACCTACATCAGAAAATGAGATCAGACAAACACAGATAGCTTGGACAAATGTCAAGCCTCAAACTTTATTTAAACCTAAATCAAAATTCGGACCCATCATGGCACGAGATTCACTGGATGTTTTTAATGAACAATTGGTGGCACAAGTCAAAAGACTTAACATCATGACCACAAAATCTAAAAGGAAATACAGAAATCATGAGAGGAAGTACTGGCAACTTGTCAACAAATTAAAGGTGGCGGCTGGGTAGGACACTCAGCCGGAGAGCTCCCGACTCCGTGATTCCTCTGATATGAGGAGACGAGGTGAAGCCTGACAAGCACCGCATACATGAAGAAACGGTAAAGGCAGACAGGCGACAAAGGAAAAAAAAGGATTTCTTACTTTTTGAGTGAGCCACGGGATGGTATACTATCGGGAGTCGGCGTCTGCGGAGAAGAGCAAAGTCTTGGGGAGAGAGCCGGGTTCGCGTCGCAGAGTGTTGGAGGAGGCGGAGCTGGAGAGGAGACGCTGTTCGAGTCTCTGGGTAGCGGCTGCGAGAGCAAGGTCGCCCTGCTGCCGGGCCTCCGGAAGACTGAGGTTTCAGTTCCGGGGCGCAAGCGGCAGAGCAAGCGGAGGAAGCGGTGAGTCCTGCCCAAGTCACAAGGGGAAACGCGAGGGTAAAACCCTGTGTCGAGCGCCTGGAGGACTTGAGGTTAGATTAAACGACACGGAGGGGGAGACTTTTCTACAAAGCGGCGGCAGTCAAAGCAAAAAGGAGATAGAATTGTATAATGAAATAGAAGCCCTAGTTCCTACATCGGGATTTGAAGAGTGGGTGACCGCTGATACTGACATTGAAATATGTAGATTAAAGAGAGACAAGTATCCATCATTTGTGTCCACACGCCTGACTGCTACAATCATCTCCCAAACCTCACACATTAATAAACTAAGACACAGCACGGACAAACAGCTTATGAGTGACCTGTTAAGCATAACAAAGGAGGGTGGTAAAAGGGACTGCTGGGAACTGGAGGAAACCCCCCCTCAATCAGAATTAGCAGAAGCAAAGGCCCAGGGAGGGCAGTCCTTAAAATTACAAGGGAAACAGGTCACATCCACCTATAGCCTGCGAAACAGGAATTTCCTGAAGCAAGAGCAGTACCCTAAAGGCATATCTCCAAGGGAGATTAAAAAAAAAAGGCACAGAAAACAGGCTAGGGAGAGAACCAAGACAGCTCTTGAAGGTGGGTTGTCCACCCACAAGGGAAAAATTGTTTCCTCGTCTCAAACCAAAACCAAAATAAAAGTGACACCTTCACTAAGATCCTATTTCAAAATACAACAGCAACAGGGATCTCAGGCCTATAAGCAGGCTCAACCTCTTTCAGACGGCCTTTCACTTTTGAGGGTGGAAGAAGATAATCTCTCCCCCAACACAGTAATACCACCATCTCTTGTGGAGAGCCCACAGGCATTGTTGGAATCTGAAAAAGTGGCCCCAGATAGTACAAAAAAAGGGAACAAAAGTAAGAACAAAAGTAAGGTTGAGACAAAGTGTCTGGAGGACATCTGGAAGGTTAACAAAGGAACCAAGCTGGAAGAAGTAATTAATCCCCAAGAAGTACTCATGGCGGAGGGGGAAGAAAAGGAAAACACCGTAGAAATAACGCATGAGACTACAGAATATAAGGAAAGATCACAACGTTGGACAAAAAGAATCTCAGAAAAATCAAACAGAGGAGCTTCTAGAAAAAATATGGACAGAAATGAAGGAAAAATTTTCTATCTCTGAGGCCAAACAAGATAAAATTCAGGAAGTCTGTGAAAAGTTGGACAATAAACTAAACGCTTTGGGCGACAGAGTGATGGCGGTAGAAAGTGAAGTGGCCGCCCTGGACAAAAGGGTGGAAAAGAATCGGAAAGAAATAAATTCCCTGAGACAAGAAAGTAAAATAATGAATGAAAAGATGGAGTCACTGGAAAATCAAGCAAGAAAGAACAATATCAGGATTTTGAATGTTCCGGAAAATCAAGAGGGATCAGACATGAAGAAATTTGTGGTAGCACTACTGGCAGAATATTTCCCTTGGGCAGACGAGGCACTACTACAAGAAGATATACAGAGAGCACACAGAGACCCATTTGGGAAAAACAAGGAGAGAAAAACTCAGAGGAAGATACTCGTTAACTTCAAAACTTATGTGCTAAAAGATAAAATTTTGGGAGAGGCTCTGAAAAAAGGTAACTTTAATAAAGATAACTGGACCTTCAGAATAAGATCTGACATGTCGAAGGCCTCCCAAACCAGACAATGGGAACTAGGAAACTTGATGACAGAGCTTCAACAGCTAGGTGCTACGGTACAAATGAAATTTCCACCATCTCTCAGGATAATGTGGCGGAATAAAATGAGAAACATGAAAGACCCAGAAGAGGTTAAAACAATCATTGAATTTATGTGAGATCAGAGAAGATCAGAAGAACGACTGAGCTAATGAGAAATCCCTAGAAAATCCTTTGAAAGCATAATATTGGCTAAAAATTAAAAGTACAATGGTGTAAGGCTACAAAAATGTTTCTTATGCACAATTCAAGAATCACGGGGTAGGGAGGCACAACGGGTTATGAAGATAACCGAAGGAAAAGAAGAAGGAGGCTTCCCCGGGGAGGGTAACACACAAACAGAAAAAAGAAAATATAAAAACATCACAAAAAAGAAAAAGGCTGGGGCGCAAAATAGGGAAAAAAAACAAAAAATCCTCATACGCTGGAGCAGAAGGAGAAACAAAATGGAGTTGCACTTCATAAACAATGACATAAATTACATGCAGAAGTGGAAAAATGGGGAGCATAAGTAGAGACATCAAAATACTCTCTTGGAATGTAAATGGACTGAGGACGAAGAGTAGGAGGAACAAAATCTTAGAATACATTAAAACATCAGAAAGCGAAATAATAATACTGCAAGAAACACATCTCCTGAAAGAAGAATGGGCTCAAATAACAAAGACCCTAGGCTGGATAGATACATATGTTTGTACTACACAACAATGCAACATCAAAGGAATTGCAACAATTATAAAAAAATCCTTAAAAGCTGTCATAGACTCATTAGAGGTGGATAATAAGGGAAGATAGGCGATCGTCAAAATAAAGATTGAAAATAACCCGCTTACGATTGCAGGATATTACGGCCCAAATCTGGACGATGCAGACCCCTTTCGAAAACTTTATTCACAGTTATTATTAGCCACCTCACCTATAATACTGAGAGGGGATTTTAATTTAGTAATGGATCCCAGATTAGACAGGTCACCACCAGGAAGACAGGCAAATCTGCCAAAAATGAGAGAGTGGATTGGCTTCTACAAAAGAGAACTTGAGTTGATTAATATCTGGAGGGATAAAGGAGAAATCAAGCAACCTTTCACTCTACACAATAAAAAATTGGGACATAGGTCGAGGATCGACTATTTTCTTATCAATCGAGAATTATCTGAAAGTGTAAAAAGTGTAGCACATCTTCCAGCTCATATATCAGATCACTCGGCTGTGCAACTAACCCTACAGGTCAAAACAACAGGAGCAATAAGAAGATTCACAGTAGAAAGGGCAATATTACAAGATCAACAAACGATAAAGGAATTGGAAAACGAGACATCAAACTTTTTTGAACTCAACAAAACAAGCACCACAAAACAGATAACTTGGGACGCGTACAAAGCCGTGATAAGGGGGAAGTTACTGAGTCTAGGGGCTTATAAAAATAAGAAATTAAAGCAAGAAATCACAGATCTGGAAACTAATATCAACACTCTAGATACTTTAATATTAAGGGAACAAGAAACGAGTAGAAAAGAAGAATTACTGCAAGAAAGACAGCACAAGAGAGAAAAACTAGAAGACATCCTGGAAGAAAGAGTGCGAAAAAAATGGGAGTCAAGCAAGTTAGCAAAGCATGAATATGGGGAGGGATGTGGAAAGTGGTTGGCGTGGAAACTTAAAACAGACCTAGCCAAAAATAAAGTAAGGAGTATACATCAGGAAGGCCAAACAGTTCAAAGCATGGACGAAGACACAATCAAGCAAGAATTCAGGAAATTTTTTGAAGGACTATACACGGAAGATACTAACCCGCAAGAAACCCTGATTAACTCCTATCTTGAAGATGTTCCATCCTCAGCATTAACGGAAGAAGACAAGAGAGAATTAAATAAGGAGATTTTAACAAGTGAAGTAGAGGAGGCCATTAAGAGTTTGAAGAAAGGAAAGGCAGCAGGACCTGATGCTTTACCAAACGAGTTTTATATGGAATTAAGAGATACCTTGCTCCCACACATCACGGACCTGGCAAACCTGATCCTCAAGCAAGAAAGCAGAATACCAGATTCCTGGAACGACGCAATAATCACCATAATCTTAAAACCCGGAAAGGACCCTGCCATATGCGAATCCTATCGTCCAATATCGCTGCTAAACTCGGACTATAAAATCTTCACTAAAATCATGGCAGCACGGTTAGGAAAAATAATGCCGCAACTTATAAACTCGGATCAAAAAGGCTTCATCAAGGGGAGGCAATTGCATGAAGTCACAAAAGAGCTTCTGACCGCAATAGACATAGCCACGCAAAAGAAAGCCCCTCTTACCATACTTACTGTCGATGCCGCAAAGCCATTCGACAGAGTTAACTGGGCTTTTCTAGAAAAAGTCATGATTAAAAACAACATTGGTCAGCCCTTCATGCATGTTGTAAAGCAAATATATAAGACACCAAGATCCAAAATTTTAATCAACGGCAGTCTCACGGATGATGTGAAGATAGGCAGAGGAACGAGGCAGGGGTGCCCCCTTTCGCCTCTGCTCTTTAATTTATACATTGAACCGCTTGCAAATAATTTAAGGAAAGTTAAAGGAATCACTCCATTTAAGTATCAAACATGGGAGAAGAAGATTGCATTATATGCGGATGATCTTATGATTTTCACGGACAATTACCCTAACGCTAAGGACACGATTGAAGAAACCATTAGTGCGTTTGGGAAGGTCTCGGGCTATTTGGTAAACCACACCAAAACGGAAATTATGACCTGGAACAATCAGTTCAAAAGCCCAAACATTAAGAAAGAAATAAGATATCTGGGAATCTTAGTGAATCATGATCTAAATAAAATCCCGCAACGCAACATAAACAAGGTAGCAGGAGAGGTGAGAAAACTGCTTAAGGTATGGTCCATCTTACCATTAAGCTTGATAGGAAGATCCAACATTATCAAGATGTCAATTGTACCAAAATATACATTTCTGTTTAACTCAATTCCTTTGGAATTCGGAAAATCATTGTTGAAAAAACCACAAAGTGAAATTGCAAGTTTCATATGGGCCTCGAAAGGCACAAGGATCTCATTGAAAAAACTTCAAAGGGGGAAGCAAGATGGAGGACTTGCTAGCCCAGATCTGGTGGAGTATCATAGGTCGTTTCACTTCAAAAATATCCGAGTGCTACTAAAAAGTCACCAAAACTATCCAAGACGTCTACAAGTAACGACAGAATCAGTTGACCACTTCTTATTTAAATTTGGACACCCCAAGTACTTCAAAAAAATAAAATTGAAGATCGTAAGAGAAGCAGCAAAAGTGGGAACACAAATTAGAGGAATTTTAAACATCCCGTATTATAACGAAATGGCCCCTAATTGGGGTTCACCAGGTACTCCAGAATGCCTAAAAGACACACTGGCAACTCCTTTAAAACTTGCAAACATCAACTACTGGGGACAGTTATTGAATGGTTCAACTTTGAAAACATGGTCAGAACTTCAAAAGATGACTAATAGTTCAATTTCCAAATTTAAATACTATCAAATCTTAAGTTGGTCTAAAACGACACCTACATATAGCAAAGAAAATGAAAAATTAGAAAAAGAAATGGTAAGGGTTACACCGATATCAAAAGAAGTGGCAAAGTGGTACTGGGCGTTAATAACTGCTGGAGATAGAAACATAAATATCGAAGGTCAAATCTGGGGGAAAGACCTATTGACAGCTGACTTGGATTTAATTTGGGAAAAGTCAGTGGGGAAATGCTGGTCGACTCTTAAATCTGCGGCACTGAAAAGGAATCATCTATATACCATACATCGAGCTTATTGGACGCCAAAAAAGCTGTCCAAATTTAAAAATGCAGCAACAAAGAAATGCCCGAAGTGTGGGGAAGAAAAGGCAGACGATATTCACATGTTCAGAAACTGCCCCATACTAAAGGAATTTTGGAATGAAGTTGGTAAGACCTTGAGCATAATCATGAACAAAGAAATAACTGTAAGTACTACTCTTACTCTTTTTGGGATCGAAGATACAGTTGATGGCGGGGGTTTAAACAAATGTCAAGAAAACTTACTCTTTGTGCTAATTGTACTTGCAAGAAGGGAGATTTGCATTAAATGGGTTGGATCTTTCCCACCAACACATGGAGAGTGGATAAACTCGGCTGTAAGGACAAACAAACTAGATAGAAAGGGAAATAACTGTAAGAGATTTAAGTACTGGGAAAGCTTTGAAAACCACCTAAATCCCAACACAGAGTAGAAACATCAGTCCTATGATTAATGCGAAACAACTTCAGGTGAACAAGTATGGTGCTTGTTGAGTAGCCATAGTGGCTAGCTCCCCCCCGTTTCGAAACCAAAGCTTAAATTATGTGACGGTTTAAGGGTACTCCTCTAAAAAAATCATCGGGAAGATGATACACTCCCTAGACAAGAGAGACCAAGGGGCAGAAACGGAAAAGAACAATAAAAACTAGAGGCAGACACCTGAAACTCCAAACACATAGAGCTTCGCAATATGAGGACAAATAAAAAAAAAAAATTAAAGGACAATGACCAAGTCATAATACGGAACTCAGATAAAGGAGCGAATTTGGTTTTGTGGCCGGTTCAAGATTATTTACAAGAGGCATACAGTCAACTTAACAACACCGAATGCTACAGAAAAGTTCGATTTTCAAAGTACAGAGACACCCAGGAGGGTTTGTCAAAACAATTATTGGCTTGGAAAAGTGTGGGGATGCTTAACTGGGAGGAGTTCAAATATCTAAAGAAGGAACATCCCAGTATCCCGGTGATCTATTTCATACCCAAAATCCATAAAAGTATGAATAGACCACCGGGGAGCCCTATCATTTCCGCATGCGACGACCTACTGGAAAACCTTTCAGGTACATCGATTTCTTTTTGCAGGACTTGGTCAGGAGCTTGAAATCTTATGTACAGGATACCAGTGACTTTCTTAGGAAAATTTATGATATAGAATGGAGGTCCTCTTACCTGTTAATAGCGCTTGATGTGTCTAGCTTATACACATGTATTAGAAATCAAGATGGCATGCAGGCTATTGCATATTTCCTACATAAC
Organism: Lissotriton vulgaris; assembly: GCF_964263255.1. Lineage (NCBI taxonomy): Eukaryota > Metazoa > Chordata > Amphibia > Caudata > Salamandridae > Lissotriton > Lissotriton vulgaris. The sequence continues at coordinate 1,538,726,891 of NC_141694.1, forward strand.
AGGCCCATTATCTACTCTCAGCATTCCAACATGTTGCTTAAAATGATAACATTTTGCTTAGAAAATAATGTTTTTCTCTTTGATGGGAGGATGTACCAACAGACGCAGGGTGTAGCCATGGGGGCCAGCTTCTCCCCCGTCATGCCTGTTTATTTATGGGCTGGTGGGAGGAGCTGGTCCTCTGGCAGCAACATGAATTGGTCTTTAACAGCAATGTGGTAACATGGTTACGCTACATTGATAATTTGTTTATTGTGTGGGATGGATGTATGGCTAGTGCTAATGATTTTATTGAAGCATTGAATCTCAACAAGGTTAACCTACATTTCAAGGCAGGGATGAGTAGAGAAATGGTTACATTTCTGGACGTGTAGATATTGAAATATTATGAGGTTAACTGATCTGGACACTAGGATGAGAACAACTATACATAGAGAAGTGTCCATTGATGAGGTATGGAAGTTATTATATTGAGAAAATGCAATCTGTTATTTTATCCACCGAATGAAAGCTTATAGATTTTAAAATGAGTAGTGATTTTAGGATAGTGTATTATTTAATGACATATTTATAACATTTAGGGATTTATTTATTTTTTTAAATCATTGAATGGAAAGTATTTATATTTTTTGTACTTCTGATATTTATAATGATTTTATGTATGGATTGACCCTGATAGTTATATATATTGGATAGATGGACTGTCCTGTTATCACTTTGCACTTTAAATATTTATGCAATTTTTTACACAGATTGATGGTCACCTTGCTGACAAACTGAAAAATGAAATTGTTGTTATTTATTGGTTATTCACTTTATGGTATTGTACTATTATTATTATTCATTAGGCACATGAATAAGTTTCACTGTTATTTCATGGTGGAGTACAGTGGCACTACAAGCATTTATGCATGTATTTTTTTCTTATTATGAATTTCAGAATTAGAAGCTTCCTGGAGATTTATGTCTAGGAATGTTGAACATTCTGGTTGTATATTTAACATTATGTTAAACAATATACAGTGATTAATGCATAATTGAACCAGAAGATGTGCTCAAGCAAAATATTTCCACTATGTTTATGATATGGCTGTACTGCACTTGCACTTTAAAAAGCGAAGGGTAAAGCCTTTGAGCTGTCATGTGATCAAGTGAGGGATCTCCCGAAACGCGTTATGGAAGTGCTGGCTGAATAAAGAATGCACTGAAAATTGAAAATACTGGGTCCACGCTCGTTTGTCCGTGTGGGAAATTGGAGTGAAAGCAAGTTGTAAAGGATATATATATATATATATATATAATTATATATATATCCAACAATCCTGTCAAATCAGCCGCCACGTTTTCACTCACACGTTGCAGCCAGCAAACAGGACATGGACCCAATTACGGTGCTTCAATTATTTATTCCCCAAAGGTCAGAGACGCGTTTCGCGGCTTGACGCCGCTTGTTCACTCGACAAATGTTGTGGATTTGGAAAACATTTTTAAAGTAGCAGTGCATAATTAAAATGTGTCACTTGATTACCATTCTCAATCGCAATGGAAGAAATACTATTGCGTAATTCCTTCACTACGTTATATGCAAAACTTTACATTGTTCATATGCAATATCGCAATAAATAAATAAATATATATATATATATAAGTAAAATACTATATAACATTTTGCCCTAAAACACGTAATGCCTTTTGCCAAGAATGAGTCCGTTTTGGAATTACTCAACTTCCAAATCAAATTCGATATTTCACTCAGTGAAACACTAATTCCTAGCCCTTCACAAATGCCAAATTTTTACAGAACACAATATTTTGTGCATTTGCCAAAATATAATCTGACATGCCCGTTAAACCTCTATACGTGCATAATCATCCAAATTTGGCCCTGCCTGTTTCTTGTACTTAAATAATAAAACACGGGTTTAAGCAATGGCATATTTGGTTGGGTAACAATCATTTTGCAATGAACACATATCAATATCTTAGTAAAATACATAAACAACTTTCTTGTTGTGAATTTAAATCTCATTGCTTTGAGGTAGTCTATAAAAGTGCCTAAAGTGCTAGTGAAAAATTTAAAACCAATATGTTACATTTGTAAATTCTTACAAACCTATTGTTCAGTAAAGACTTTCTGTATATTGTTGCCTGCTTTGATTTGTACAATTCTTTTCATAAATCACATTCTCATCATATGATTTTATATGAATTCATAGTTTGATTATCGTAACAGATTTTTCAAAGTTACTTCCCAACTGACCACTCTAAGTGAACTCCACAATTCATTTAATGAGAGATTAGTTCTATTCCGACAGGACTTTATAGTAATCTATTGTCTTAGCTTCTTAATTCGCCTTTAAATGTTGTTTACTATATACATTGTTGACATTGATACTTTATATCCCATTCAAATATATCCATGTCTCAAATAAATACTATACAAAAATAGAAATAATCAAAAAATCCTTAATATCTTGATATTAAAATTCATTCAATTTACAAGATACCTATTTTATAAAAAAAGCTGATGTTTTAGACAAAAATTCTTATTCTTCTCAATTCGTCTTTCAAGGACATACAATTGTAATTATATTTGTGAATTTTGTTCGCAGTTACTCTAAGCACGTGTACATGTCCTCAGTTATATTCAAGCCCTGTGGGCGTAGAGAATCCAGTAATAAAATATATCTGGTCTCCAACTTGCGTAATTTACTTTCTCTATCTCCTCCGCGTCTATTTGGGGAAATTGATTTGATCAAATAATAGGACAACCCTTTGTTGTTGGAACCATGGCGTTCCTTAAAGTGTCCCGCTACTGGATAGATGTTGTCCATATTGGTAATTGCGCAGAGGTTTTGCAGTATTCTAACATTTGCTTGTAACTTTGTACTGCCCACGTATATGAGTCCACACGGGAAAGTTAAGACGTACACTGTGTACTCAGTCTTACATGTTAACATTTTCGTTATTTTGTAAGGTTTAGAGCTAAATGGGCTAAAATAGATCGTGGTGTTGGTCCCATGGGAACAGGCCTACCAGGTTTTGCATTTTCTGAACCCTTTTAGATTCTGGTACCAGACAGGATTGGATATAATTTCTGGATCGGATACCACAAGACAATCTCTCATTGAGGGAGCCCTACTACAGGTAATGGACGCCCTCTGCGGTAGCAGGGGTCCTAATATCGGGTCATTGATGCGTATAGGCCAGCTTCCTTGGATAATCTTTTGAAGTTCCTTGTGCTGTCTACTATAACCTATTATAAGGCGAAAATTCAGGTCCTCCTCAATCTATGCTCCTTCACTAGGCTTAATGGCCTGATCCTGTTTGTTGCTTTTGGCCAGTAAGTCATTTGTGACTAAAATCTCTGTTTTGGTAACGGCCTGATCTAGTATTTGCTGGGAGTAGCCTATTTCTAAAAATCTCTCTTTGCTTTGTTGTTGTGCCATTTTTAGTTCCTCTGGTGTACTACATGCCCTCTTTATTCTAAGCATTTCGCCATATGGTATGCTATTCACCAGATGGTGCATGTAGCACCGAATTTCCTGCTCTTTTCTTACGGTACAAAGTGGTTTCCAGTTTATTGGTGCATATATAAACTTTGGTATCTAGGAAATTCACACTTGTTTCACTTATTTCTGCAGTGAACTTTAAGTTTAAATCATTTATATTAATTTGTGCCCCAAACATTTCAGCTTCATCCCTGGTTCCTTGCCATATTATAAAGAGGTCGTCGATAAACCTAAGCCAAAGCTTCACCTTGGCCGACATTATATCTCCGTGTTTCTCCATGAGGACTAGCTTCTCGCATTTGCCCATATGGAGGCAAGCATAACTTGGGGAGAAGCTAGCCCTGATGGCCACACCCTGAATTTGGCAGTACAGCAAATGATTAAACATAAAGATGTTGTTATAGAGGCACAATTCTATCATAGCCAAAAGCATTTCATTGTGTTGTTTATAAATTGTTTACCTTGTCATTAAATAATGCTTGAAAACTATTTCCAATGCACACACACTATCAATTCAAAACACAGAGTGATGTAGTTGTTGGTCCGGTCAGTACATTAAAAAAAAATATTGTCCACTTCTTCTTATGTGAGCAATTTTTTCTTTTATTGCTCAAGCTATATCACCCCAGCCGACACGTGTTTCGTCAGAGTGCAGATCGCTCTGACTCTTCAGGGCTGGAATTAAAACAAAATATACATAGTACTGAATATTATGTATTAGATGTCTAGTACATCATATGATTTTACATAGTAATTGCAATACTTTGAAAATACTTGTTTTTTTGCATTTTTACATGTTAGGCGATACATTTGTCCCTGAAAACAGAGGGGGGGAGGGGGTGGGGGGTTTTTTGGGGACTCGAAGAACACAGGACCATCAATGTCCATGACACAAAAGCTTATTCGAAACAAAGGTTTTTGATAGATGGAGAAAAAGCTCTAATCATATTTTTGCTGTACATTTCACTCGTGTAAGTGACATGCACATGCATTGGAAAGGTGCTTGAGTGACAAAATCACGACAAAGTCTTTCACATATAAGCTGAAATGACGTATAATTACGTATACACCTGCATATTGCAGACAAAAACATGGAATCACTTAGAATCAATCATGCACGGGGTTACATTGTAATAGCGTGCGGAAATATTGTGCTCAAAAAGTGGAAAAATATTAAAAAAGGTCTGAAGCTTAACATCGTCGGCGAGAGATAATAGGAAAGACCCTGCACCTCTGTTTGGTTGTGCGGTAAAGGGAGATGTCTTGCAGTAGGCATGCATAAACATACCTTTCTTGTGATAATGGCGTCTGTTGTAATTCCTATTGAAAATTGATACATATAAGTAATCTACAAATGCGATTCAGGTCGAATCTATCCGCTAGAATTGTCAATTAGGAACTCTTGTGATAACACTTACCACTTGACCAGTGATAATTCCAACCCGGTAAGGGTATCTTTTCTGGTTTCTGTGAATATAGATCTTCACTTTTGTCTTCTTCGATGTGGTGCGTTACCCGTAGTGGTATATAAAATAAAAGTAGAAAAGGGCACAATAAGCAAATGTCTCTCCCAAAGTTATTCTGATAAGATCTCAAGTTGCTGTAAGCCTTTAAACCTTTAAAAGTCTTAAAAAACTTTCCTGAAACAGTGTTAGATACTACAAAAGAACCTCGACGGCTTTATCCTCAAAATGTTACACCTCAAGTAAATCCATTTGCATACCGGTACATTTATATCCCGCTTATTTATACCAAGTCTGCGAGCCAAATATATGCCAGAATGTATTTCAACTCTGTCCTTCTAAAACTCCGTGCCAATGGTATTTCTACATTTAAGCATTTAAATCCAATTGTATAATCTTAACCTTAAAGAAGTCCATTTTTCTTGTCCTCACTAAATGGTTTAACATTAGTAAGACGTGCTCACCTGTATCCAATAATTATCAAGTTCTGTGCGCCGTATTTATGCGCAAAAACGGAACAGGAACAATCCTTGTGTACACTGATCAATGATCAATGCCTAGAGGAACGCGTAAAGATATCTTATACATTATAGTATACTGGCTATCTTTCACATCAATTGTAAATGCGGAAAAACACCCCTTAGGGCTCATGTGCTTACTATTAGGTTGGCCCAGTCTCCGCTTGATAAATTTCGTGATACGGTAGTTCTCCGTGAATTGTACTGCAAACCGTCCGAATATCCCTGGACCTACAATTGCCCAAATTATGACTTAAAATCCAATAACTGCTTGCTTAAGTCTCTGAATCATCTAAGAAATAAAATAAACTCAACTACCTCCGGCCGCGAATCCGGCGTCTCTAAGCAATGGTGTTTTGGAAAGCGGAAGGAAAATGTCCCGCGCAAGTATTAAAGGGGCACTTCACCCGGTTAGTTTAGAGACTAGAACGTTGCAATCACTTCCGTTTACGGAAAATGATCACCCCGGAAGTGTGTGAAAAAGGAATCCATGGGTGACATCATGTGTGTTTAAACACGTCGTGATTCGAGAGAAAACTATGTGCCAATAATATTTCGCCAGATAAATGGAACATGCCAATTGTCCGCTCCAAAAGACACAATAAGAGGCTGAACAACGCCCAATAGCATAATAGGAGACCGAAATTCTAATGAAAATCGTTCCATATGTGTGAAGTATGAGGATACTAATGGTTGAAGAGAGTACAAAAAGCTCAAATTAAAAATGAGCTCTTTGTTATGTTTCATTATCCTGCACAAAGTATGCAGACCACTTCATTAAGAATCATCTTGTTCAATAGATCATTTCTGACCTTATTTTATGTCTCACTTATTTTTGTCACCCCATTGTGCATTCTTAGTGACAGCTTAAGTGACATGTAATGCATGCTCATACATCTTTTTACATGTGGATCTTTATATCACTCAAGTGTCAACATATTTATCACTTAGTACGTGTCCCAGTTAATTACATACATTGCGATACCATAGTTTGGTCCATACTGTACCATAGTTACGCATTTATCCCAAGAAAAATTGCATTTCAGAATCACAATTGAGACCCCGTTTTACCGATTCCAAACGCATTATCCATAGTGCTGCTGCTCTACGTAGTCTAAGTTCCCTGTTACCACCTCTCGGGTTCTGCTCTATCACTTCAATCCCAAAGAATGAAATCTCCTCATGGGTGTTTTGGGCAGGGCAAAGTAAAGCATGGATCGCTGCAGGATACCTAGGGTCCCCATTTTTCAAGGCTCTTATATGTTCTGTGATCCGTTCCTTTAAGGGTCTGATAGTGCTCCCAACATACTGTTTGTTGCATTTACATACCAGTAGATATACCACATATCTGGTAGTGCAGTTAATGTTTTGTCTGATTTCAAAGCATTGGTTGTTAGGTCCTTTAATGTTGGGCCCATTTGCATATGCTACAGAACCCGCACTTGTAGAAATCTTTAGTGTGTGGTGTTAGCCATGTAATATTCTGTGGTGTTCTTGGTAGTGACGGACAGAGCCTGGTGTGTAAAGTCCTCCCTTTCCTGAATGTAATCAAAGGTCGTACTGGTATTTCTTGTGACAAAATATTATCTCGTATTAGGATCCCCCAATGTTTATTGAGACTTTTCCTTAGTGTTTGGTTCATTCCATTGTATTCCGTGATCATGCGTACTATGGTATTTCCTGGTTTATTTGTTGTGCTACCTCTTAGTGTTTCTGTTCTTGTGACTTTTGTTATTTTCTTGGCTGCTCTTGACAATGTGGTGTTATCATACCCTCGGTTCTTGAATCTTTGTTCCATATCTTTGACACAATTTTTGTAGTCCTGGTCATTACTACAGGTACGTCTGGGTCGTAGGTATTCACCATATGGTATTGATCTGAGTTGGTGTCTGGGATGACTACTGGATGCGTGCAGTATAGAATTACATGAAGTGTCCTTTCTAAAGAGTCTGCTGTTTAGTTTGTTATCTTCCACATACAGTTCTATATCCAGGAAATGTATTCTCTCCGCACTTTGTTCCATGGTAAACTGCATGCCATATTTGTTTTTATTTAGATACTCTTTAAACTCATTTAATTCATTGGTCAAGCCCGACCAGATGAGTAGACAGTCGTCAATGTACCGACCCCAATATGCAATTCGATCAATCCAGCCAGACTCCTCACTACCCCATATGTATTCAGTTTCAAGGCAGCCCATGTATAGGTTGGCAAACGAGGGTGAACATTTTGATCCCATTGCCACCCCTTTCTTTTGTTTGTACCATTTGTTGTCAAATAAAAAGAAATTGTTCTTTAGGATTAATTCCATCATTCCAATAAGCAATTCATTGTGCATCTACTGTGTGGCCGGTCTGTTGCTAAGTAGGCGAGTGATTGCTGCCAAACCCTTGTCTAGCTCTATGCTAGTGTATAGAGACACTACATCTAAAGTTACCAGAAGTAAATTTGGTTGCCATTGTAAGTCTTCCAATAAACTCAATATGAGTTTTGAATCTTGGATATAGCTTGCCATTGTCCATACAATTGGGCCTATCAATTTGCCTACATATTCTGAAAGCCTTTCAGGGGGTCCATCTATTCCCACAACTATAGGTCTGCCTGGTGGAAAAGGCTTATGTTTGTGAATCTTAGGGAGTGTGTAGAGGATAGGATATGTAGGTCATGTGGTTTTTAGATATGATAGTTCATCATCATTTAGAATCCCTTGTATGTGCCATTTGGCCAATTCTTTGTTGATTTTTATGCAGAGTGGTCCCATTGGATTGTGTCCTATTTCTTCATAGCACGCCCTGTCGTTAAGTTGGGACAAAATCTCTGTATTGTAATCAATTAAATCCATCACAACTACATTCCCCCCTTATCAGCCTCTCTGATAATGATCATATGGTCATTGGCTAGTTCTGTGAGGGCCCTTCTTTCTCCTGCACTTAAGTTAAAGTGTGTGTATCTCTTGCTGGTGGATCTAGTTTGTGTGATGTGTTCTAAGTCTTCCTAGACTCTTTTATGGAAATTATCAATTGCATTGCCCCCTGGTAATGTAGGTGTCCACTTAGATTTATTTTTGAACCCGCTTGATAGTGTTAGATCAGTGTCACTATCAAGTTCCCCTAGTAACTGGGACATTGTGTGAGGTGATTCTTCTGTTTCTGTAATGGACAATAGTATCCTAGTGGCTTCCACATCCTGGATAGATGGTACATCACACACAGCACCCAGATTCTTGTTGCACACATGTTTATTTCTCATTGGATTGCACAGGAAATGCTTTTTTAGTTTTAAGGTACGAATACATTTATATAAGTCTATTTTCAAACTGCATAAGTCACCATCCTCAGTTGGATTGAAGCTCAACCCCCTGCTAGGAAGACTTATCATGTCCTCAGTTAACGTCTTAGATGACACATTTACTACTTGTACATCATCTGTTCTGATAGTTACTTCATCATCCCTTGCCCGATCTTAGTTTCTGTCTGTAATTGACGTTTACCGCCCCTGTTGCCTCTCCTGGTTTTGTACCTCCTGAAGGGGTTGTGCCCATACACCGGTTGCCTCTCCTGGCTGTTCTGACCTCCGGAAATAACTTGATCTTTCTAGGCTGGTACCAACTGAACCTTCATTCTCACTTTCACTTAGGGTGGGTACATTCAGAGAAGAGGTGCTGGATGAAGCTGAAGCAGACTCACTTCTTGTGGTTACATTGGTTTTAGGGTTGACTACTCACACTGCATCATATTTTCTAGCATATGTAAACACTCTGCCTGTTTTATAATCAACCTCATCCCTCTTTAGGTGCCTCAGTTTTCTCTCCTTTATTTCTTTTTGATGGGCGGTAAGTATGTCTTTTAAGATAACATCATTTTTATCAAGTTTAGATCTTTAATTTCAGCTTCTACAATATCTATTTCTGATTGTAACTTGATGACCTTTCTCTCAGAGGATTCAATTAATATGTCCATCAATGTAAAGGAATTTATATTTAAATAATCCTCCCATTTTAATAATAAGTCATAGTCCAACTCATCGTATGTTGGTAGAATCTGAGCTCTTAAACCTGGGGGAATTCTTTTAAGCCTCAGATATTGTTTTAGTGTGGTGGCATCCCACCATCGGGCATTCTCCGTCTTTTTTAATCTCTCCAATTTTAGGAACTTGTCCCTTAAACCTTCCTTGATATTCTTTTTGCCACTTGTTGATGTTTGGCTCATACTTGACCCAGTGGTCAGATTGCCAAATAACTCATCGGCTTCCTTGTCTCTATCCATATATATTTGTACAGTAAATTACCGTTATCTCAAGACTCACTCTACTTGATGTAATATCGTTTAGTCAGTGCGGCTGCAAACCCTGTATATAACCATATATTCACAAAGATGCAGGGTTTTAACTCTCAGGGAATACTTGCGCTCTGCTATGTTTCTGACTGCCTGTCTGGCTGTTAATTACAGGTGGTGGTGCCACGGGAGAGGGGAGACCCTCTCAACCCCTCAAGAGATGTTGCAACACAACACCTGAACTATGAAAGCAATTTCCTATGCACACACACTATCAATTCAAAACACAGAGTGATGTAGTTTTTGGTCCGGTCAGTACATTCATAAAAATTATTGTCCACTTCTTCTTATGTGAGCAATTTTTTCTTTTATTGCTCAAGCTATATCACGCCAGCCGACACGTGTTTCGTCAGAGTGTAGATCGCTCTGACTCTTCAGGGCTGGAATTAAAACAAAATATACATAGTACTGAATATTATGTATTAGATGTCTAGTACATCATACGATTTTACATAGTAATGGCAATACTTTGAAAATACTCGTTTTTTTGCACTTTTACATGTTAGGCGACACATTTGTCCCCGAAAACAGAGGGGAGGAGGGGGTGGGGTTTTTTTTTGGGACTCGAAGAACACAGGACCATCAATGTCCATGACACAAAAGCTTATTCGAAACAAAGGTTTTTGCTAGATGGAGAAAAAGCTCTAATCATATTTTTGCTGTACATTTCACTCGTGTAAGTGACATGCACATGCATTGGAAAGGTGATTGAGTGGCAAAATCACGACGAAGTCTTTCACATATAAGCTGTAATGACGTATAATTATGTATACACCTGCATATTGCAGACAAAAACATGGAATCACCTAGAATCAATCATGCACGGGGTTACATTGTCATAGCGTGCGGAAAGATTGTGCTAAAAAAGTGGAAAAATATAAAAAAAGGTCCAAAGCTTATCATCGTCGGCGAGAGAGAATAGGAAAGACCCTGCACCTCTGTTTGGTTGTGCGGTAAAGGGAGATGTCTTGCAGTAGGCATGCATAAACATACCTTTCTTGTGATAATGGCATGTGTTGTAATTCCTATTGAAAATTGATACATATATGTAATCTACAAATGCGACTCGGGTCGAATCTATCGCTAGAATTGTCAATTAAGAACTCTTGTGATAACACTTACCGCTTGACCGGTGATAATTCCAACCCTGAAATGGTATCTTTTATGGTTTCTGTGAATATAGATCTTCACTTTTGTCTTCTTCGATGTGGTGCGTTAACCGAAGTGGTACATAAAATAAATGTAGAAAAGGGCCCAATAAGCAAGTGTCTCTCCCCAAGTTATTCTGATAAGATCCCAAGTTGCTGTAAGCCTTTAAACCTTTAAAAGTCTTAGAAAACGTTCCTGAAACAGTGTTACAATACTACAAAAGAACCTCGACGGCCTTATCCTCAAAATGTTACACCTCAAGTAAATCCATTTGCATACCGGTACATTTATATCCCGCTTGTTTATACCAAGTCTGCGCGCCCAATATATGCCAGAATGTATTTCAACTCTGTCCTTCTAAAACTCTGTGCCAATGGTATTTCTACATTTAATCATTTAAATCCAATTGTATAATCCTAACCTTAAAGAAGTCCACCTTTCTTGTTCTCACTAAATGGTTTAACATTAGTAAGACGTGCTCACCTGTATGCAATAATATCATGTTCTGTGCGCCGTATTTATCCGCAAAAACGGAACAGGAACAATCCTTGTGTACACTGATCAATGCCTAGAGAAATGTGTAAAGATATCTTATACATTATAGTATACTGGCTATGTTTCACGTCAATTGTAAATGCGGAAAAAACCCCTATAGGGCTCATGTGCTTACTATTAGGTTGGCCCAGTCTCCGCTTGATAAATTTCGTGATACGGTAGTTCTCTGTGAATTGTACTGCAAACCGTCCGAATATCCCTGGACCTACAATTGCCCAAATTATGACTTAAAATCCAATAACTGCTTTCTTAAGTCTCGGAATCATCTAAGAAATAAAATAAACTCAATTACCTCCTGTTCCGCCCGGCCGCGAATCCGGCGTCTCTAGGCAATGGTGTTTTAGATTGCGGAAGGAAAATGTCCTGCGCAAGTATTACAGGGGCACTTCACCCGGTTAGTTTAGAGACTAGAACGTTGCAATTACTTCCGTTTACAGAAATGATCACCCAGGAAGTTTGTAAAAGAGGAATCCATGGGTGACATCATGTGTGTTTAAACACGTTGTGATTCGAGAGAAAACTATGTGCCAATAATATTTCGCCAGATAAATGGAACATGCCAATTGTCCGCTCCAAAAAACACAATAAGAGGCTGGACAATGCTCAATAGCATAATAGGAGACCGAAATTCTAATTAAAAACATTCCATATGTGTGAAGTATGAGGATACGAATGGTTGAAGAGAAGTACAAAAAGATCAAATAAAAAATCAGCTCTTTGTTATGTTTCATTATCCTGCACAAAGTATGCAGACCACTTCATTAAGAATCATCTTGTTCAATAGATCCTTTCTGACCTTATTTAATGTCTCAATTATTTTTGTCACCACGTTGTGCATTCTTAGTGACAGCTTAAGTGACATGTAACGCATGCTCATACATCTTTTTACATGTGGATCTTTATATCACTCAAGTGTCAACATATTTATCACTTAGTACGTGTCCCAGTTAATTACATACATTGCGATACCATAGTTCGGTCCATACTGTACCATAGTTACGCATTTCAGAATCACAATTGAGACCCCGTTTTACCGATTCCAAATGCATTATCCATAGCGCTTCTGCTCTACGCAGTCTAAGTTCCCTGTTACCACCTCTCGCGTTCTGCTCTATGACTTCAATCCCAAAGAATGAAATCTCCTTATGGGTGTTTTGGGCAGGGCAAAGTGAAGCATGGATCGCTGCAGGATACCTAGGGTCCCCATTTTTCAAGGCTCTTATATGTTCTGTGATCCGTTCCTTTAAGGGTCTGATAGTGCTCCCCACATACTGTTTGTTGCATTTACATACCAGTAGATATACCACATATCTGGTAGTGCAGTTAATATTTTGTCTGATTTCATAGCATTGGTTGTTAGGTCCTTTAAAAGTTTTTACTTTATGTTGGGCCCATTTGAATATGCTACAGAACCCGCACTTGTAGAAACCTTTAGTGTGTGGTGTTAGCCATGTATTATTCTGTGGTGTTCTTGGTAGTGACGGACTGAGCCTGGTGCGTAAAGTCCTCCCTTTCCTGAATGTAATCAAAGGTCGTGCTGGTATTTCTTGTGACAAAATATTATCTCGTTTTAGGATCCCCCAATGTTTATTAAGACTTTTCCTTAGTGTTTGGTTCATTCCATTGTATTCCGTGATCATGCGTACTATGGTATTTCCTGGTTTATTTGTTGTACTACCTCTTAGTGTTTCTTTGACCTTATTTATAAAGTCACTTGTGTCCCTTACGTATGAGGGCAAAGATTTGACACACCTTGCAGGAAATATTCAACATATACAGATGTCTTTTCCAAAATGCTATTTCTGGCACTAATTATAGGACGTCCGGGAGGTTTTTTGTTGTCCTTATGGATTTTTGGAATGAAATAGATCGTGGGTACAACCGGATTGTCATTTTTCAAGTAGTAATGTTCATCCTCGCTGATCAATTTCTTATTGCGCCAACCTGATAGTTTATTGTAGTATGTTAAATACATTTCTTTCATTGTTTTTACATCCGTACGTGTATAGCATTGTCTGTCATTTAATTGACTCATGGCCTCCTTTTTGTAATCTTCATGTGCCCATAGGACTATGTTTCCGCCCTTGTCACTGTTTCTTATTATGACATATTTGTTGTTTTTTAATTTTTTCATTAGTTGAAAATACTTGTGATCCTGATTGCTGTGCTTTTGGGTGGTCATGCCGATTTTTTTATTTTGTTTTTTGATTTTGTTGATGATTATTTCTTGAAAAGTGTCAATGGAATCGTGCAAAGTGATGGGACAAAATTTTGATTTCTGCTTGAACTTGGTCAATCCCGCTCCCCTAGTTTCCATATTTCCATTCTGTTGGTTTGTATTTTTAACGGAATCATTCTCCTGATTCCACATGTCTTCAAGTTCTGCAACAGTATTGGATACTGGGGGTGTAGACTCCATTGGAGGATCTATATGATCGCCTGCATCAGTTTGTTTCTTTTTGATTGCATATCATTTCTTTAATTTCAGTTTCCTTATTCCCTTGTACACATCCATCCGGACGTTGGGATAATCAAAGTTGTTGGGTCGACAATAAGACAAATCAAGACTTAATGTGCTTTCTTCATCATTTGTAAGAATTCTTTTTGAAAGGTTTACCACTGTTTGAGTCATTTTTTCTCCAACAGTTCCTCTTCTTTCTTTGGAGATTTTGGTTTCCGTCTGGCTGATTTGCGCCTCTGTCTGCGTTTGACGTTTGCCCACTTCCGTTTGTCTGAGATCGAGTTCTTGGTCTCAAAATTGCAAATCTTTGAGCCGCTAAAAGGTTTATTTCTTCCCCCGGCGATGGTTTTGCTTCACTTGTACCACTTGGGGGGATCCTTAGGTCGGAATCTTCATCACTGTTGGATGTTAGTTGGTCCCTGTTTCTGCTGAGATGTCATCAGTGATGTCACTGACCATGTCATGAATGATGTAATATGTGACATCATCAGCATTGGATTGCGGGTACCCGAAATATAGTTGGTACAACTAACTATATAGGAGCGATTTCAATGGTTTTTTAAATGCTAATTCCTAACTATATAAGGCCTAAAACCTATGTTTTTGAAGTGAATTTTAAAGGTTTTTAAAATGCTAATTCCTAACTATGGGGCCGATTATGATGGCGGGCGGACCTGAGTCCGTCCGCCACCATAGAGTAGGAGGGAACCTCCGCATCACCTGTGGAGTTCCCTCCTGTGCAATTAGGATGTGACCACCACGCTGGCGGTCACATCCTCAATCTTTAACATTGCGGCGGGTGCAGCTTCAAGCTGCACCCGCCGCAATGTTAAAAATGCATGCACAGCATTTGCGTGCCCAAAGCAGCAGGCACCGCGCGGTGCCTGCCGCTTTGTCCACACAAATGCAGGGGGGTATCATAGGTACCCCCCATGTGCACCCCCCACCCCCCCTTCACCCAGGGGGCCCGCAATGGGCCCCCGAAGTGAAGCTCCGTATGCTTTTCCACGGCGGAAATGCCGCTGTGGAAAAGCATACTTTGTACTCCATCCTAATATGGATGGCGGTGTCTGATAGACACCGCCAGCCATGTTAATGCTTTTCCGCCGTGGTCGCCTTCCGACCACGGCGGAAAAGCGGAGGACAGATTGTGAGACCCACCATTCATCCTAATTTGACGGTGCGTCTTTCAAGCCTCTGCGGCGGATTTCCCGCATCCTCCGGGCCGGCGGTGGCTTCCGCCGGCCCGGAGGATGCAGGAAATCCGCCATCGTAATGACCCCCTTTATAAGGCCTGAAACCTATGGTTTTTTAGGTGAATATATATATATATATATATATATATATATATATATATATATATATATATATATGTATATATATATATATATATATATATATATATATATATACATTTACATTTGCAGGTTTTTGCACATTCCCTTTTACAAGGAGATTGAAATTGGAATTATTCCATTTCCACAATGAGTTTTTAAGTATTTAAATTATTACTTTTTAACTTGCAATAATTTGCACAATATTTCCATGTTTACATTTATGACTTTTTGCACACGTGTAGTAGTTTACATTTGCGTATATTTGCACTGTGATCATCCAGAATAGACTGTTCTACTGTGATTTTGTCTTCATGCATTTATGCAGGGACATATCATCTGTTCAATTCAGTTTATGAGTTATTTTTCTTTGATGGCGATAGTATTTATGCCCTCTGGCCAATTCCCTTCTCACAACTAAATGAAGTATGTTGTTTGTGTTTATTGTCACATGGTGTGCACTGCACTATTTAAAAACATGGCTTTTTTTCTAAATGACCAACTGTGATCAAGGGCACCCGCCCGAAACGCGTCAGTCCGTCACGCTGTTTGACTTGGTCTAAATAAAACATCCATCTATTGCCTTACTTTTGGGATTCGAGTGGTCTTTGCTCGCTGGACAGATATCTAGAAGTGCAGGACTATCAGCTGTTTCATATATATATATATATATATATATATATATATATATATATATATATATATATATATATATATATATATATATATATATATATGTATATATATATATATACAAAGCTATACCTCTCTGAAGAGCTCTAATTAGAGCGAAACACTGTGTCAGGGGTTGATTTTACTCATTTCAGTTTGGCTTGAGTTGGTATTTTACCAATTGAAAGCTGTAATACTGTACCTGGAGTGATAAATGGCTTTTGTCATTTTACAGCTCGGCAAGGACAGCACTGTGCTAATCCTATGCTTAAAGACTTTGCTGTAGAAATGGCAAAAGACTTTGGCCCACATGCATCATTGTTTAATTTTGCACTTCCTAATTTGTGATTTTTAGGGAATCGCAAATTAGGAAATGCAAAATGGGATGCATGTACATTTTCTCCAAATATTTGAGAATCGGTAAAAAATCGCAATTTTTACTGATTCTCAAATATTATGCGATTAGCAAAGTGCGAATTCGCAATTCCCATTCATTCCTATGGGCTAAAATGCCTATAGGAATGAATGGGAATTGCGAATTCGCACTTAGAATATCTCAAATCCTGATTGCATTTCAAGGGTGGAGAGGGGGTTTCAAATGACCCCCCCCTGCACCCATGAAATGTTGTTTTCGCATCATGTTGCACACACACATGTCCTAAGGACATGTGTGTCCGTAACATGAATGTGTAAAAAATGCTTTTGCAGCGTTTTTAACACTTTTTGCAAATTTACCGAGTGGTTCAACCACTCGGTAAATTTGACACCCTAATTGCGAATTCGCAATTATAAAAGTAATCATGCTTTGCTTTTAAGAAATTGCAAATTTGCGATTTCTTAAAAGCAATCGCATTTTTAGAAATCGCAAAAACGTTGCGATTTCTAAAAATGCTTGATGCATTCCAAACAGCATTTTTTGAATCGCAAACTGACGATTTTAAGGAATCGCACCGTTTGCGACTCCAAAAATGCTTGTTGCATGTGGGCCTTTGTCCTTTTCTATCTCGGCGTGGATGGCACTGTGCTAATCCTATGCTTAAAGACTTTGATAGAAAAACAGACATTTGAGGTGAGCAGATCTAGAGTGTCGCTGGTGTTGAGAGTACTCTAACAGGAGCTGCTTTCCACCTAAACTGAGAACTACCCAGACTTTTCACCTTCTTTTTTGCATAATTTATGCATCACTCTATGCCTGAAAGGGTTTTGTTTTGACTTATACTGGGTGCTCACTTGTGTCTGGACAAAGCTATACCTCTCTGATGAGCTCTAATTAGAGTGAAACACTGTGTCAGGGGTTGCTTTTACTCATTTCAGGTTGGCTTGAGTTGGTATTTTACCAATTCAAAGCTGTAATACTGTGCCTGGAGTGATAAATGGCTTTTGTCATTTTACAGCTCGGCAAGGACAGCACTGTGCTAATCCTATGCTTAAAGACTTTGCTGTAGAAATGGCAAAAGACTTTGTCCTTTTCTATGTCGGCGTGGATGGCACTGTGTTAATCCTATGCTTAAAAACTTTGATAGAAAAACAGGCATTTGAGGTGAGCAGATCTAGAGTGTCGCTGGTGTTGAGAGTGCTCTAACAGGAGCTGCTTGCCACCTAAACTGAGAACTACCCAGAGTTCTCTCCTTCTTTTTTGTATATATATATATATATATATATATATATATATACACACATATATACTCATTCCCACACTTCAATCCAACTCTAAAGTTAAAAGAAAGGTCTGGCAGAGCTACAGGTGTGTGCAAAATACAAACTTTTCATGGAGTTGCGGTATCGTAAAATTGGGATACAGTACCTTTTTAAAGTTCACATAATTTGAGTCCATATATTATGGACCATGTAGAATATAGGTCTGTAATTCCACATGTACAAATTCCAAACCTAGTAAAACCAGACCCAGTATTCTGGGTCAAATTTTTCACACATCAGTAAATCCATCTCAGAACAGGAAACAAATCTTCAGGAGTGAACTAGAGTCTCCAGGAATTTATTGTAACATCCAGAATGGCTACTTCCTCTCATATTATAACACGTATACTTGCATTCACAGACTTGTAGGTCAGAGAGCAATTTAGCATTCACTTCAGCTGAAGAAGGATGTTGAAACCAATTCAGTTCCATTTAGCCAGTATTTTGGCAATCACTTAGAAAAATCAATTGGATTACAAAGCCATGGCCTCAAGAAGGCTAAGAAAGCTAACATTTTCAGGGAAGGACTTTGCATTTTATCAGAAGTGTGAGAAGGTGGTTCTGAATGATTATCTTATCTGTCTGGATTTCTTGCTTTTTGATCACCTGAGTTTGGACAGTTTACTGGGGAGAGTCTCATAACATGCGGCTCACCCGTAGTAAACGCAGGGTAAATTGGACTGTGCATGTTTACTGCCAGTGTCCGCGTTTTAAGATAAGGCTGCTGTGACACAGGAAGGGTAAGAGACACTTGGCTGGTTACACGTGAACACACATGCACACATGTACACGTGTGTACATATGCGAGGGCACATTGGAGACTCCTGTTTTGCATAGCCCTGGATCTGTGCACAGGTAGCCTGGCTGAGAAGGTACTCTGCAGAGTTCGATATTGACCTGGGATAGGCCTTATAATGTTGTTGTATCCAGATAGGAAAAGTCAGTGTGCTTCACTGTGTTGGTCTGCAGTGACTCCAATATCCACTATGACGAAGGCTGCCTTAGAGTGCAGCTCCACTTCCCCTTGGTCTAAAGACATCAGGGCCATGACATGGACAGCATAACCTGTCTGAAAAGAACAGTTCTGTAAACTCCAAAGTCATAGCTGTACAGCTTATGGTTCATCCAGGAATGGTATATTTCTCTGGATCAGCTCAGAATCATAGCCAATTCCTCTTATCACCCTACTGGTCTGGGTTAATTACTTTTCTCTTCAGCGGCAGGGACATAGGCCTCCCCCATAAAGGGAGCAAGTAGCCTTGATTAAGTCAGCCCCTGAGGAGGAAGGGGTGTGGTGGACTGCTGTGTATTAATCAGCCAGCTATTGTCTTGTACCAGGAAGAAGGCCAGCTCAAGCCCACTAAACATGGGAGGGAGCCCAGACTTCTGGAGCCAAATAAGGTGGGGGAATTCTTTGACGTTTTGCTAGGGAAGGCCCTGGCACGGATGTCAGTGAGGGGTGGAGCTGAGACCACCAGAGTACATGTGGCAGGTTACTGCTGAGTGATGCCACCCTGAAGTATTCCAGAGGCTGTGCAGGGAGGGTGAGACAGAGGCAGAGAGATGATGTGACATTTCAGGATAGGCCAGAGGTGCATCCCTGCTGGAACCTCCCACTCCCACTCAACAGGTGATGTGCAGGGGGGGGCTCTCTCTTGGTTGTGCATGTCTGCTGAACACAGGGACTGGAGGCCGGATAATTGGAAGGAAGAACCCCCTGACTGCCATCTGGACTATGGACTATGGCTCTGATTAACCCCAGGACCAGTGGGGTACTCTCCCAGAACCAGAGATGCAGGTCCCTTCCAGCCCCTGAGGACCAGTTGGGGGAAATACTGGGCATCTGTGCAGTGAAGGAGAGAAGCCCAGAGTAAAAGAGAAGAGAAAGGCTGGCACAGGGAGACCCCACATTGGAAAGGGGGGCCCAGGGCCCATCCCTGGGCTGTGAAGTGGAGAAAGGTGAGGGAGCACCATTGCGCTCCCCTGTTATTGTAGGGAGGGGACAGGGATCGAATCACTGTGCCCCAATGCCAAGAACAGAAAGGAGGCATGTGGCCAGCCCGGTTCAGCTCACCGTATCCATTTCTGGTCAGCCACACAGTGCACATGTGCCCACATTTCTTGCTTTTTGATCACCTGCCTTAGAGTGCTGGCCTCACAGGGAGCTGGCTGGGGCAGCTAGGGTCGGCCCCCTGAGCTACCCCCATGTGGAAGGCTGCAAACGGGGTGCCCGGGTCCAACCAGGGACCCCGAGAAATAAAAGGGTAGCGCAAGGCTGCAAAGCCACAAAAACAAAAAAGAGAGACCATGCTGTCTGTGGCGCAGCGGGAATGCTGCTGCTGTAAAGTGTGCGGATAACCCCATAATCCCCTGCAGGGCTCGGCCATATTTTGACAATAGAAAACACTTGTTTTGGCTTTGTAGTGACCCCAGGAGAACAAGGTCATCACCAACATGTGGCAAAATTGTGAATGAAGCTGCAGGAGCAGCACAGCCTCCCCCCAAAAGAAGTCTAGAGTTCCCACCATAGATTGGGTGGGACTCTAAAATGAGAACCCCCATGATTTCCAAGGATTATTCAAGCACCCCCAAGGATGGAGGTTTTGCTCTACAGCTGGGAGTGCTGTGCTCTCTAGGGGAAAAGTCCAAGGCAGCAGTCTCTGTGACCTGAAGGTTATCAACCTGAGTGGTCCTGTTGCAAAATGCTTTGTTGTTGTTGATATAATGATATTGACAGCCAATTGTGATCAAAGTTTGCATACTTTCTTTTTAGTTTTATGTAGTAGCGCGAACGTGACCCAAAGATATCAGGTATCAGAGCGCTTTACATGAGCACCAGTTATGTTACAGACACGACTATTGCTACTCGCCTGAGGAGGTTCAAAGGCAGCAGGAGACAAGGAGTCCGAGAAGCCACGAGCCCAAAAGCCGTGAGGGGAATGGCAGCATGTTCTTTGCCCGGCGCACGAGGCAGTTAAACTACAAGCCCCAGAAGCCTGTGTGGCAGGTGCCCAGGAAGTGACGCCACGTGAGGGCGTCTGAGGCCTTCAAGACCGGCCGGGCCCTCCCGCAGCGCGTACGTGCGCGGGCGAAGCCCGGGCCAAGGGCGGGCCCGTCCGCGACCATCAGAGGCCAGAAGAGGCTGGGCTGGGCCACCCTCTTAATATCCTCACTATCTCACCAGGTACTTATAAAATTACCCCATTCTGGATATTTGCTCTAATCGCTGCTGGACTGTTTACGCCAATTATCTTTTTCTGTTGATATCAGTCCCTTTTGTATATTGTGTGGTTAAAAGAATTAAGTTCTGTGCATAGCGAGACTTGTTCACTTGGTTGTAAGAATGAGTGAAAAGGACAAAAACACTACGCCTACCACCTCTTGACGGGTGACTAGACTGCAGGCTGCAACAGCACCACCCCTCCCAAGCCTCACTGCCATCGACAAGATGCTAAAAAAGACGATTGTGGTCGTGGCATCTGTAATTGAGAATACGGAGAGGCGATTATCTATTACTCCAGCCATCCTCCCTCTCCAGACTGTTGGGGACTTTTCATCCGTTACTGCTAATCTCCCTGATTTTAGCTTCTCCCTTATGTGCTCTTTCGCAGAGTTGCCCTGTGCACCGATTGATCTTGATATTAATGACTCTGTAGAGATTATTATTTCTCATTCTCCTTCCCCATCTCTAGTAAGCAGAGTCCCTAAGCTCCGACCGAGAAGCAAAAAAAGGAAAAAAAGGAAAAAAAATGTAGGCAAAGCAACTACGACTCCACCTGACTGTGTACAGGATGTTGTCGGGCCTTCTTTGTCCAAAGTGGGAACTCCTGTCTTGGTCACTCATCTTTTATCTGATTTTGAAGCCCACATGGAACAGATTATTGGTTCATATCTCAAACCACTGACATCTAGGCTTGATAGATTAGTTACTATCATCAACAATATGGGTTCAGGGAGAACTCAGATGACCAGTCCAACGGGGAACGTTGCAACTAATGAGCCCGCCTCTACCTGTAATTCTAATATTCCATTAACTAGTCAAAACATAGCAGCTGTACCTGTTAGGGCAACTGCTAATTCTACTTCTGACTCTATTTTACCTTTGCCCGGGGTCGGAAAATTAGATAATGGAAATATTACAGTGTCGAGGGGGATCACTGAATCCAGAGCAAACCGTTTGAACCAGCAAGCTCAAGTGAGCAAAAACAATGCAGAGGAAGGCCCTTTAGCTCCTTTACCCATCCTTGATCTCCCTCCTGAGTCCTGTCCATATGCTGTGGTTCTTGCTGGGGTCCCCCCTTTAAGCCAGGGTAAAAGTGAGGATTATTTTGAATTAAAAAACAAATGCATCCAATGGCTCAATTCCAACAGGCCTCTCCCCCCTAATGTCTCCGGGGAAATTCTGTGTGTCAGAAGAGTGGACCGGATTGGGACTGGACCTAAAACCATTGTAGGGAACTGTGTGGTGATTAATTTTAGGAACCCACGTTCTGTAGAATATAGTTGCAGTAGGTCAACATCCTGGTCTAACACCCAAATATTCCACCTACACTTGTCATACTTCTATTGAACTCCCTCGTGGAGGACTAGACAGAAGAGAGGTATCCGACAAGACAGGGGCTGGGATGTTTTACCATCCAGAACCCAACAGGGAGCGATATCTTGGGAGGGCTGTCAGCAGTTGACCCCCTTACTCTCAAAATTTCCACAGACAAATAGGTATAGCACGCTAGAACGGGTCGATTGACGCCCTGTGTGCCAGAGTTTTTTGCCTCAAATATGTCATAGTCTGGGTACCCAATCAGGTACATGGGTGGGCAATGAAGATAGCAGTACCACTGGTAACATAACAGCACATAATAATTCCACAGATGTTGGGATGGAATCGGGGTCTGGCATTATGTAGGCGGAGTCTGTGCTTTCCCTGAGGAAATGTTACCAGGGGAGGAAATGGAAAAGCTACCAGAGACACCAGAGCCTAAGCCCTCACAGTGTAGTACTGGGCCTGACCAAAGCAAGGGTGAATCACCACCTAATTCTAGCCCAGTCCACAGTGGTATAAAAATAATGTCCTGGAATGTGGCTGGAATGAAAAGCAAATTGGCTTTACCTGAATGGGGCTCTTTAATGGAAATGCATGATATTTGTTTGTTGCAATAAACCTGGGCACTGGAGGAGTGTGTAAGGACTGGCTTTGCCACTTTTGATGTCCTGGCGACAACCAGGGGTAGGGGGAGGGCTTCCGGTGGCCTGTCAATATGGGTGGGAACGCATTTGGGTGTCCAGGCAGTTCAAATACCAACTAACTCCCTTGATGTCCAATGTGTGCTTTTAACACCTCAAGATAGGCACCAGGTGGCCATATTAAATATCTATTCGAGACCACTCAGGAGTATCCAGGAATCAGACACTATTGAAAAACTAAAGCAAGTTGTTCAGTCTCTCGACCCCCAGATCGCCATAATAGTAGGTGGCGATTTCAACTGCCAATTTGAGCCCCTTGTGACTTCTAATGCGGGAGAGCAGGATGATGAGGACCGGTTCTGGCATGTTCCCGATCCCCTAATCCCGACTGTTAGAGCATGGACTCCACTGGTCCGGCAAATCAAATCCTTCTCCCTTTCAACGTCTCTGTGGGCGTGCAACGGGAGAGTGGAGCCCGATAAACCAGGATCAGCCATGTTTAATAGATTGGGGCAAACCTCTATTATTGACTATATTATGATGGAGGCTAGGCATTGAAAAAAATTGTTGGAATTTAGGATCCACCCACGGCAAG
Organism: Lissotriton vulgaris; assembly: GCF_964263255.1. Classification (NCBI taxonomy): domain Eukaryota; kingdom Metazoa; phylum Chordata; class Amphibia; order Caudata; family Salamandridae; genus Lissotriton; species Lissotriton vulgaris. The sequence continues at coordinate 1,538,750,366 of NC_141694.1, forward strand.
ACAGCGACCATAATGCCCTTGTTCTAATACTCAAACCTGGGAGTTTTGGCTTAACAAACACTGCTCCTATGCTCAATGGCCCATTGTTGCCAATTTTGATTTCTAATAATAGGCGAAGGGTAAAATGACCCTCCTTTCAGGACTCCCCCACTAAACTTGCCAAAATCTACCAGATAGCAACACCTTTGCTAGTAGATATGGGGGATGTAGCCATTGAAAATATGAATTTAGACTCACAGGGCAGAGCTGTGGAAATCCACAAACAGCTGGCTGCAAGGCTTGTGGACATGTTTAGTTCCACAGGAAGGGAAAAAGCTTACCAGGTTAAGACACATCCTTGGTGTGATGTCGCCTGTAGGAAATCTAAAAAATATTTGCTATCTGCGATAAAAGCCAAAGATAGAACTAATATTAAGAAATCCCGCCTCGAATATAAAAAGGCTATTACCAGGTGGAAAAAGCAATGGGAGGAGAGCAGATGAGAGGCGCTCAGCTCTGCACTCTCATGTAGGGATTCCAAATCGTTTTGGTTCATTGTGAGTTCTGGTGTGGGCGGGGGAGGACTGGCCTCAACTCCAAATATAGCACCCGCAGTGTGGGAAGCGCACTTTGGTGCACTATACGCCAACTCTGTTGAAGAGACTATTCTCCCTCCTAATTCCGATCCGGCTCAAGAGTATATACCGGCGATGCCAAGGGAAACTGTAGCATGTCCCCGGTCGCCTGTCCCGGGACCCAGCCACGAGTATCGGTTGGCCGGGTCCCTGGATGGCGACCAGGGGCTTGCCCCCCGGGTTCATGGGATGTATATAATATAGAAGGGTCTGAAGAATTCACCCTGAAGAAGGTCGAGTCTGCAATATCTAGACTAATACCAAACAAGGCCCCCGGCCTAGATAAATTCCCCGGGGATTTATTTCAATCTCAACCCAAAATATGGGCACCGTATCTGGTTGTTTTATTTAATGCAATTCTTAGGGGAATTAACCCACCAGATACCTGGCTCGCTGCCGAGATCGTTCCCATTTTTAAGATAGGCTGCCCACTAATACCATCAAACTATAGGCCGATAAGCCTTATCGACACCACACAGAAGTTAATGGGCAGGGTCATTTTAGATAGGATTCAGGGGTGGATGGAAGAAAATAAAATACTAACCACACTCCAGGCCCAGTTCAGAATGGGCATTTCCACTCTGGATCAAATATTTTAGCTGCGGGTCTTATTCTGGAAGACGGTGAGAATGGAGGGTGCCAGCCTCCATCTCATCTTCGTTGACCTGCGGGTCGCCTTCGATTTAATTCCAAGGGAAGAACTGTGGAAAGTCCTAACAGAACTAGGTCTCCCATCCTATCTATTGAACATCTTAATTAGGCTTCACACTAGCAACTATGCCCAAGTCAGGTGCGGGAGAAACGGGGATCTCTCGGCACGTTTTCCTGTTTTGAAGGATGTACGCCAAGGGTGTGTTTTAGCGCCAACACTATTCTGTCTCTACTTCAATGGCCTTGTTGACCACCTACTTGATGTAAATGACAATGATGCCCCTAGGTTGGCTGCTAGGCGGGTGCCCGCTCTGATGTTTGTGGATGACACCTTGTTGTTATCCAAAACATCATCGGGCTTCCAGCGCACCCTGGATGGCTTTTCAGCATTTTGTGCTTCACAGGGTTTGGAGATTAACTTGGACAAGACCAAGTTCATGATTTTCAACCCCCCAAAGCAGACGCGCCCGAACCCCATTCTTAATGGTTCTGCCCTCGAGAGAGTTAGGACCTTTGTCTACCTGGGCATTACCCTGACGGAAAACTTTGACTGGGGCTTACAAATTTCCAAATCAGCCCTTAGGCTATCCTTGGTAATGGGGGGCATTAACAAAATCCATAGAATCTCAGATTTCAAACCGGCAGCCCCGGGTATTGAAATATACCGACGACAAGCTAGAACGGCCTCAACGTACGGTGCAAAACTCTGGGGTCACAAAAATATATCTAATCTCCTGAAGGTTGGGCAGGGCTTTATGAGGAGTGTTTTGGGGTTGCCAACTAGTACAGCACTCATTCCTCTACGACTTGACCTGGGGTTGGAATCCATAGAAGAAATAGTATCAGCACAGCCCTTGCTCTATTGGAAGAGGCTTTTGTCAGTGCCTGAACTAGCTCCATATAGGGAGGAATTCCTAGAGGTTTGGGCTCTGTTAAAAGGTAAGAACATCTCGTGGCTGTGCCATATTAAGTCTCTTAGTTTCCAGATTGGTTTGCCTCAGCTCTGGGAGACCCCAGATGTGTGTTGCCCGGGGATATCCAAACTGGTATTCAAAAGTCAGTTGAGACAGCAGTATTTATTAGCCCCACAGAGCTCAGGATCCCTAAGAAGGCTTTCAGCAGAGTTCCTCCTGGTGAAAACTGAACTGCGAACGGAGGAATTTTAAATGTCATTTATCCATCCCTTGCTATGAAGCACTACATACAGCTAAGGCATGGAACTCTACCACTTAGATTCAGAAAAGGGGGTGGTGATGGACAGAGCATCTGAATTAAACAGAATACTCCTACCCAGTCAACAGATCAGGGCTTGATCCATCACCGTTTTTTAGCTCACTGCACCATCCCAGCTCAGAACCTGGCTACATGCAAATTAGTCTGTCCCTGGCCCAGTGCATCATGGGAACAGGGCAGACCAAACTACCAAGCCAATTCTTTTACTGGAAAGAAAACAAGCTTCCGGGGACCGGTTTCTGGCATTACAGCGGTCTTCGGCCCGGCTTGCTTGAATCCTGATGGTGCCCTGTTCCCATGATGCACTGGGCCAGGGACAGACTAATTTGCATGTATCCAGGTTCTGAGCTGGGATGGTACAGTGAGCTAAAAATCTGTTGACTGGGTATGAGTGTTCTGCTTAATTCAGATACTCTGTCCATCACCACCCCCTTTTCTGAACTCTACCACTTAGAGCATTTACTTGCAAATGGGCTAACCCAAAAATTATTCCCTGCCCGGCATGTAACTATAAATGTGAAGATGTTAGCCATGTAATGTTTTTTTGTCCTGCTTATGAGGATATAAGAAAATGTTGGCTGATTCCGCTGTGTAGGAACCTAGGGTTCAGATATTGTAGACAGGCTTGTAGGGTTTTAACGTATGACACTCACCCTCCTATTGTTTTTGCTGTCTCTCGCTTTCTATTTGGCATGTGGCGTAGAAGGAAAAGTTATGGATAAATTCTTGTGCCCTAACTTGTTTTATTACGAATTTTAACTTTCAATTCTTGATAACTATCTAGTTTAATCTGTTTTTAATATAGATCTGTTATTTATTCTTGCTTTTATTGTTTGTGCATCTGTGTATGTATTTTATTTGCACTTTTATGGTCAATGACCGAAATAAAGTTATCAATGATGTTACAGATTGACACATTAATTTATGTTAGGTATGGGGAAATTAAGTGATTTGCCGAGAACCACAGGATGTAGAGCGTCCCTGTCCAGAATCGATCCCGGTTCCGCAGCTTCGAGGTCAACCGTTGTAGCCGTATGGCTACATCCTCTCCCCAGTATTATTAATGCCAGTATTAAGTGCGCTCACCTTAGGTTATGCTAAATTATTGTATTTTAATGCAAGTGAATGTCTTGAAATGTGATTTGTTGCACTAGATATCCCTTTAGGAGGGATAAGAGTGATTTCTCAATGCCATCAAGAAGTATTTCCCTAAGCTTGTATATATTTGTAAATTGCTGCATAGTATTGAGTAGTGTATGTATATTAAATGTATTTTTTCCTTTTTCCAAAGAAAAAGCACAGACATGACAATCATGTATTTAGTGTTATATGTGCGTGGTGATCACTAGCACACACCTCCTTCCTTGAGTAGGCCTTGGACTGCTCTGCTTCGCTATCCTAGGAGAGTCAAGCGCTACCAATGGGGTATTTAGTTCCCAGTTAAAGACAAATGTAGAACAATTATTTCTGCAGGCCACACAGCTAGTGAAGTATTTTCTAACAAGAAGTCCTCATAAAAGAGGACCAACTATTAAGGAGGGCCTTAATGACCAAAAAAAGCAGAAAAGTACATCCCAAACTCGGGCAATCCATGACTGACTAAATAAATGCTACAAGGTCAATTGATAAGTGTAAGAAGAAGTTTGTTGACATTAAAAGGCAAGTTTGAGAAATATTGTAGAATATCTGGCAACAGGCGGAGGAACTGCTCTAGAGATACACCTTGAAACATGGGAAGAAAAGGTTCAAAGCATCATTAACTTGACTACATTGGTGAGATTGTCCAGAGATATTAAAACAAAAAGAGAAACAGATCCTGGTAAGTGCTTGTAAGTTTTATTCATGCAATATTAAGCACCATAAAAGGTGTTCTTTTTTTACACATTATCTATGATTAAATAGTTGGTGCCAAGATATAAAAGTGTCTGAAGTACAATGCATTTTAATTCTTATATTGATTTATGCTCCACATACTGTTTATGTTCTATCAGTATTAAATAGGCCTCAGTGTTAGTCCTAGTTAAAAGTGTGTGCTGTATTGGAGAATGATTTCAAAATTGCATTAATTCAAATACAAAGACTAATCTGGCTATCTTTGTGTTTACTTACAATACCTTCTGCACAGCCAGGCCTACCCATTTACTTCACCTAACGGAGTATATAGGATGGGTTTCCAAGCACAATTCACTAAAACGTGCTGTCTGCTTCACCATTATAATGCTGAATACTTTCATAAAACAGCCCAATATTTATTAACGTTATACATTAACCTTTTCTTATGACTTTATCATTATTTGTTTTGGGGTTTATGGGGAAATACATCATTGGCATATTATTTTATAATTTTCAGCTTTAACAACCCCAAAATTGTAATATTGATTCCAAGCATACTCATCTTTGTAAAAAGAAATAATGCTAATTTATGTAGCTTCATTAATAAGTTAATCTTTAATAAAAAAATCATAATAGTACGCCAATTAAATCTTCATTATTGTAGGTGCACATGTAGATTTGTTTTTAAATCTTTATTTTTTGTTGTCAGGGAAATACATATACAAGTGATCTCCATTACCTTTGCAGCCCCGTGAAGGAGATATGTACAAGGACCTCAATGAGGAACCATTGAAAGCAAAAATCCCCATTACAATAAAGGGGGGCGGGGGTACACACCATGGTGAATAAACAAATATATGGGCAACATCCACACAGCGAGCTCACTACAAAAAAGCCATTTGATGATTGGGGTACAGAAACTAATAAGAGGAAGCACATTCGTATAGTTGCAGCAATCTTGTAGTAGGAAACCATTTTGTCAAATGATAAGGATGAAAAGTAGCAGTAGCAAACTGCAACCATATATGTGAGTCAGTGTGATGGGTTTGAGTTGGGTGCAGGAAGAATTGGAGCTCTAGTGTGTACATATGCTGGTCAAAGAACACAGTATTTGAAGAGCCATGTTGCAAACAGGTCAGGGGAAACAAACCCAGAGGAGAAAAACAACCCCTGCCAGAGTGTGGGTAAACCCATAGAATAGATAATTTACAAAATCCTGTGCACACGTTAACAAGAGTAATGACGGTTGATAAAACCCAAAATTTGTTCTTCACTGTTCGTATTCAGAAAAGACAGAGGTCGACATCCAATGTTTCATTTGAAAAAATGATGTATTTCAACTCGATTTCTTTTTGCATTTAGTTTCCTTTTTGTTGTCCTTCCCAGCCCTGAAGAGTCACATCTAGACATGGTGTGACGAAACACGTGTCGGCTGATTTTATGTCTTGTTGTACTGATCGAGTTGAAATACATCATTTTGCAAATGAAACATTGGATGTCTACCTCTGTCTTTTCTGAATACGAACAGTGAAGAACAAATTTTGGGTTTTATCAACCGTCATTACTCTTGTTAACCTGTGCACAGGATTTTGTAAATTATCTGCAACCATGTATGTACCTACAATGATAATAAAGCATTGAAGAAGCCCTGAGAAATATTGGCAAAGAGTAGAGGGCAAGTGCCACGAGGAAGAGGTGAGTCTTTAAAAGGATCTCCTGAAACTGATACAGACATTGTCAAGTCTCATATGCAGAGGTAGGTATTCCACAGAACGGAGGTGTTATCAGCCAAAAGCTCCGAAGTATGATTGCCACTAGAAGCTTCCTCATGCCTGCTGTAAATAAATGCAGGGAGCTGGGGAAAGTGACAGAGACAGCAGGAGTGGCCCTGGGCTTTCAAAACTGGCCTCCAAAGGCTCCAGCTTCTGTGAAAATGCCTGGTCATGGTGGAATAAAGTACCTGTCCAGCCCTGCCCGAGGTGTGTACAGAGAGTGACACAGCAGTTGTGAGTAGTGAAACACTAGTTCAGGGACCTCCAAACATTTCTGTAATAATGTTCAATGAAAATCATCCAGAACGACCAACATTATTTGTGCTGTAGTAGTGAACACAGCAGACCAGATTACATTAGTGCCTACCTCATGCAGATTACCATCATTGATCACCACAGCCCATAAATGTAGGGTTGCTAGAAATAACTTTAAAAAAAGCTTTGCCTGTAGAGAAAGCCTTTACATGGACCATATCAAAGAGCGATAGCTGCGATGCCCCTGGCCCCAGGGTATTAATATCAGTGAGGAGTTCCCTCAATGCCACATGACTATCACACAAATATCAGCTTTAAATGTATTATAAAATTCAACCATTTTCTCCAAACCTCAGCTTAGGTGTTGTTAAAATACACTCAGTTTTATCTCAAATACACATCTTTAAGTTTTGATATAGATATATACATTTTGCCAAGCAAAATCTTTGTATTTATGAGGCTGGCCTGCACACAGAGAGCTATTTACAATTAGCTGGCGAGCTAGCTGTAGCTCATGAGTTACTCATTGAAGAAGTCAGCACTTGGCGTATTAATGCCTGTTTGTTCAAACTTCTTACATCACAATTACATTGACAGTGCCCATCTTGATCAATTGTGATGTAATAATTGGTACTTCCCCCGCATGCACTAGAATATTGCATCAATCAATCTCCCAATGTTGTTGATCAAAAGTTCCATCCATATTGAAAATATTCGAGGAGATAGTAGACACCGCTCCCATTTGCCTTATTTGATTTAAAAACTCCTCTGCAATGCCCCTTTAATATGTACTTAACTTGTATCCCATCTAGGTCAGCTTGTTCTGGATTTTAAGCCAATCACCAAGTAATCAGCAGCTTCGAACTGGTAGTAAAAGCAGCACAAAACACTTAACCGGGGCTGGACTGGAAAGTAAAATCATCCCTAGCAAAAATGCTCAAACCAGACCCACACTGTTGGAAGCCATGACTAGACTAGGCCACGGGGCATGGTTGGGTAATGGCAACCTATCCTACTTTTAAGGCAGGCCCCTAGCCTGCATCTCACCAGGAATATGCTACAATGACAGAATGGCATGCAGGGTTGCACACATCATGCAGAATCAAAATAAGCATAACAAGTGTAAAACCTGTGTGTATTCCAAAATGTTCTTATGCGCTTTTGTTGCACCATGTTCTAAATGGATAGATTGAAATCTACATGTGTGTATTTGTACAGCAAGGTGTATTAATGCACATATTTTAAACCATGCTCTAAAATTGGAATTTGTACTCCCAATTTATTTGTGTCTGACTTAAAATTGTTTTTGACTTCTGACATTGCAGCTTTCTTGCCATTTTTATTGGCATTGAAGTATAACTCTCTGGTCCAAGATTACTTTCTTGAGTTTTGAAAGCTCCTTTGACACAGTTGCAAGGATCAGATGGTCAGCTCTCCCTTCTCTGCATATTGAACAGATTTAGTTAGTACCCCATTTGAATTTTACACTCTAGAGTAGTGTTTTTTAACCTGTGGTCTTCAGGCCCCTGGGGGTTCACGATGGCTATTCAGGGCATCAGCAGCTGCTTAAAAAATAAAGTATTAGTTGATTTAAAAAGTGTATATAAAAAAAAGCAATATTGAATACTGAAAGTAAAAAAAAACATGTATGTGAAGAAATGTTAAATTAGAACCTAAAAGTTGGTGTTATTTTGATTTGTTGGAGCAGCACAAAAACAGCAAAGGGAATCTAATGTGGACTATTTGTGGCCTTAAATGATGGTATATGCCAACAAAAAGAGACCATGTATTAGGAGCGAAAAAGAAAAAACGATGTACTAGAATCTAGATTATTGCTTCGTATTTTAGAAATAAAACTATATTTGAAAGGCTCCAACTTTCAATGTAAAACAACAATTGCAATTTTTGCGTGTTTTTGTTTGTGAACGAAATAATTTCCATAATTAGAGAGCCTGTTTGCTGTATACTCTTTTGTGTAGTGTTTTGAGGTTGAAATCATGCAAATTGTTTAGCCTGGGGTCCCCGCATTCCAGTAATGATTTTTTGGAGGTCCAAGAAAGTCAAAATTTAAAGAACCGGAGCTCTTGACCATGTTATATTTTCTTTTAAGAGTTTTAAGTGCTTGAGCCATCTTATTCCCAGAAAGTGCTCTCAAGAGAACGTGTGCAACATGCTTCACAACTCTACAACACAAATAAAAGATAGGAGCAACATTAATGCATTAAAGGGAGACCTCAAATGTTTAGGCAGAATATACACTCTGCGGTTGAGTTATTGCTTGAGAAGAACAATAAAAAACAATAAGCAATTTAATAAGGAAAGCACATTTAAACTGCAAATCACGTCCATCCCGTTTATGCTTGACTGTAGACTATGATTGTTTTAGGCACTGATGTGTATTTCCATCCTCTGCAAGTAAAAAGGATTTATGTTGCTGTTTGTTTGGGAATAAATACCGTATATAATGCAGACTATTTTCCTAACACTACATGCGAGTAATCTGTGCATTTTTCAGAGCACGAATAATAGCGTAGAGGAAATTGTCACATGCTGTTTTCTTTGAAAGTGTACTTTTTCCAATTTTTACATTTAAGCACCCCTTTTACTGCACACATCATGTGAAAATTAGACACCATCGTCAGTATTTTTAGCTGTCTCTGCAGCTGTTACAACGGAGCCATTTAGATGCAATTTAGATCTGCAGATAGGAGTGTGAAACAAACATGTATTGTCCAAGGCAATAGGTCTTGGCTCCACAAAGCTGAGCTTTTGACTTTACCAGAGCATTTTGACATTTGTATGTGAAAGCATGCTTTAAAAGGCAAATATACATAGCTAGCGTTCTTGCAATGGATTATTTATTATAGAAAACTCATTCCAAGTTGTAATGTTGCCAATTGCTTCCCCCACAGAGAACAGGATGCCAGAGTAGGTAAAGCAGTGTCTTTATTTATCTTAACAAATTCGCTATCTCAAAGAGCGCCGAGCGTCTAACTGTGCCGAGCTCCGGTCGCTTCTGCCTCTCCCTCCGCTTCGCGCGCTTTCTCTGCCTCTCTGCGCGCATGCGCCAGTGTTCCGCTCTTGCTCCGGCGCGCCACGTCATCACGCCGGGCGCCGGAGACTAGAGCGCAACACTACATATCTCCTTCTTTTCCAATAACGTAAACAACAACTATGGTCCCAACTTCAATAGTCACTCATATCATAGTCTTTGAATCGAGGGGGCAGGGTGACTGCCCTCCCGGCACGGGTTCGTCTTACCGGTGTGAGCTCTTCCCTGTTACCTTCACCGGGAAGACTCCTCACTTCCTTCTGTGTACCAGCTTCCTTCTCCCCAGCCGGGGTCGTGTTCGCCACTGCTCCTTCATCTGCCCGTGCTTCCTCGTTCTCTTCATTGTCCTCTTGAGCGGGTCTTTCCTTCTGTCTCTCATTCCCTATCACAGTCTCTTCTTCTCCGTTGGCTTGCCTCTGGTCCTCAGTCTCTTCCTCCTTGCCTACCGGCCACTGCATGATCCTGTTGACCTTTGCCATGAGGTCTTGCGACCACACTCTCCCATCGCTGAGCAAGGCCGCTCTTCCATACATTTCTTAAACCTGCAGGGGTTTGCTGTACTTGCTTTCGCCTTTTCTTTGGAGAGTTGCGAGTTTGACTCTAACCCATTCCCCTTTTTCCAGATCAGTGTCTTTGGTGTTGTGCCTCCTGTTGTAATGTGCGGAGTACACCTTTTGGGCCCTCTCTAGGTTGTGCTGTTCCACCGCCGGCGACCATTTGCTCGTCACTGTTTTTTCTCTCCACACTACTTTGTCTCTCGTAAAGGGGAGCCTGCCTCTCAGAATTTGGAAGGGGCTGTAACCTAGCACTGTCGGGGTGATTCTGTAAGCCCACAGCATGCTCTGAACTTCTGTTTCCCAATCTTTCCCTTGCATTATGGCAGCCTGTATGGACCCCATCAGCACACGGGTGAACCATTCCACTTGTCCATTGCATGCGGGATGGTACACTGCTGTGTGTTTGGACTTTATCCCGTTCCTCTCCATGTACTTGGTCCATTTTTCCGAGGTAAACTGTGGCCCATTGTCACTTAATATCGTACTCGGTAATCCTTCCCTCAAGAACAGTGAAGTGAGAAATCTCAACACTGTGTCCGAGTCCATGGCTTCTTGCACATCTATTTCAGGCCATTTTGAGTATTTGTCTATTACTACGCATAGGTATTTGGCTGTACCTCTGTAGTCGAGAACGGGACCCAATATGTCCACTGCTATGTCTTACCATGGATTTTGGGGTCGCTCAAATTCGCCCAACGCAGGCCTCAATGGTCTCAGTATTTTGTCCGCTCCTTGGCACTGGACACATTCCCTCACTTGCTTTTCTATCTGACTGTCCATTCCCGGCCACCAGTACGTTTGTTTCACCCTCATCTTTGTTTTCACAATGCCGAGGTGACCTTCATGAAGCTGTTTCAGCAGCAGAGGGATTAGTGTCACTGGAGGGATTACTTTATCTCCCCGGTACATGAAGATGCCTGAATCACTCATCGATAGTTCCTCCCGTACTTCGTAGTATTTCCTCAGGTCAGCTTTGAGATGCCATTTTTCTGGCCACCCAGAGATCAGATATTGTTTGACTTCTTCCATTTCACCGTCATTCTCATAGGCTTGGGCCCATTCTCGCCTGCTGATTGTCCTTTCCGAGTCAGCCATTTCCGCCACCATTTCATCTGTGCCAGGGGGGACTGCCGGCGCATCTTCCATGGCTGAGGCCCTGCTCAAATAGTCCGCTACTTTATTCCGTGTCCTTGGCAAGTACTCCACATCATAGGTATAGTCTAGCAACTTGAGTGTCATTTTTGCGATGCGTGGTGTGGCTGTATCGTTGCCGCAGGAGGTTAACACCTTGACTAGTGGTTTATGGTCCGTTTGCAGTTTGAAGCGAGTGCCCCAAATGAATTGTCTACATTTTCCCATGGCCCATGTGACCGCCAGCATCTCTTTTTCTATGACACAAAATTTCTGCTCGGTGGGGGACAACGCCCGGGATGCAAAACTGAGTGTCTCCACTGTGCCATCATTCCTTTCCTGTGCCAGCACTGCTCCCAATCCTTTTTCACTGGCATCGGTTGTCAATATGGTGCTGCCCGTTGGGTCATATCCATGTAGGGGTATTGCTCCGCTTAAGTCGTTCTTCAGACCCTCAAATTCACTCTGTGCCTCTTCATCCCATTTAAACGACGACTTGTCCCTGATTAGCTGTCGGAGTTTATGAGTCTTTGTGACGAAGTGTCTTACAAATTTACTATAATACTCCGCCATTCCGAGGAATGACCTCACTTCTTCCTTGTTGACTGGGGTTCTGGCATCGCAAATGGCTTTCACATTTTGTCTTTTGGGGGAGATTCCTTGACTCCCTATTTCATGTCCAAGGTAGGTGACAGACGACATGCCCAGCTTGCACTTACTCCACTCGGCGGTGAGACCTTTTTCTTGTAGCACTGTTAGCACCTTTGTCAGTTTCTTATCATGGTCTTCTTGGTTTGTTCCCATAATCCGGAGGTCATCCTGAAAGTACTGAATGCCTGGTAGGTCCTTGAATAGGCGGTGCATTAACTTCTGGAACACCGCGGCCGCAGATGCCAGACCAAACAGCATGCGGCGGAACTGATAACACCCAAAGGGTGTGATGAATGAGGTTAGTTTTCTGCTCGATGGGTGCAAGTCAATCTGATGATACGCTGATGTGAGGTCAATTGTTGAGAACCATGTCACTCCCTTCGTTCTTGCCAACATTTCCTCAATCCTCGGTAGGGGAAACTTTTCCACTATTAGGCATTTGTTGAGCTCGCGGAGGTCCATACATAAACGTACCTTCCCATTGGGTTTCCTGGCTACGACCAAGGGGGCCAGCCATTCTGAGCTGTCAATCAGTTCTATTATCCCCTGTTCCTCTAATCTTTGGAGTTCCTGCTGGACTGCTTCCTTAATAGCGATGGGGATGTTCCTGACCTTGTGGGACACCGGACGGGCATCCTCCCTGAGGAGTATTTTGTGCACAAACGTATCCATTTTTCCAACCGTGCCTACAAACACTTTGGGGAAGGCTTGCTTCAGTTTGTCTAGCTGTGGCCAGCGGCTGTCTTCCGTCAAAAGGATTTGCTCCTTGCCTCCTGGATCTAATTTTATTCCCAGGTTACCCTGGTCTCTCCAGCCTAGCACTGAGGGTCCCCGCTCCGCCACATATAGCTTGCAGATCGCTGATCTACCTCTGAATTCAAATTTCAAGGCGTGGAAGCCCACCAGGGGAATTGCGTTGCTGGTGTACGAAATAGGTCGTATGTCCGGTGGGTTTAACTGCGGACCCAGGGTGGGCACAAAGTCTTCCTCCCATACAGATCGTTGTACAATGGAGTATGGAGATCCCGAGTCAATTGCTATGTGAACTTTCACTCCTCCTATCAGCATGTCTGTGCACGGTTTGTCCGAGGGTTTGCCCGTTACTTCCAACACCTGTTCTTCGACGCATAAGACCATGTTGTCTTCTTCCTGGTCTTCTTCAGTCTGGTCCTATGACAGGGACTGCCCAATGCACTTCACCATGGATTGCTTCCCTTTCTTGCGACATACTTTCTCAAAATGGCCTACCAGGCCACAGAAGGAGCATCTGGAGCGAAACGCTGGGCACTGTTCGTGTGCTGAGTGAGCTGTACTCCCGCACCTGTAGCATGAAAATTTGCTGTCCGTGGGCTGTCTTCCTGGTGATGCCTGTTTCTCTGTCCACCTGGAATCGTGCCTTCCTTCTCCTGTGGATCTCCTTTGCCTATTAGCCGAATGAGCCTTGTCTATTTTGTTGACCATTTGCCTCTGCGGAGTCTCCTTTTTGTCTGCTTCTTGGCAGCGTTTTGAAAGTTCAGCTTTCTTTACCATTGCAATCACGTCTTTGAGCGATGCTTCTCCCTGCGCCCACAACTTGTCTTGGACTGACTTGTTCGTGGTGTGCATGACTATTTGGTCCTTGATGTACTCGTCCTGTAGTTGTCCATATTTACACGTGATGGCCAGTCGCCTCAATGCCGCCACGTAATCATCTATTGATTCCCCTTCTTCCTGCTTCCTTTGTTGGAAGTTGTACCGCGTGTATGCAGGTTGCTGGGGTCGTGTGCTGCTGCCACGCTCTCTTGTAAATAGCGCTGTTGCTCTGGGCGTGCTCACTATGTGGTGCCCCTTTCTACAGTCTCTGACCTGCTTTATTCCTTGTGTCACCTTGCTGCTGCTTCTCCCGTGTTGCTGTGTTGGGGTTGGTGGGGTGATCCCAGTCCTCGTCGCCACTGTAATGTTGCCAATTGCTTCCCCCACAGAGAACAGGATGCCAGAGTAGGTAAAGCAGTGTCTTTATTTATCTTAACAAATTTTCTATCTCAAAGAGCGCCGAGTGTCTAACTGTGCCGAGCTCCGGTCGCTTCTGCCTCTCCCTTCGCTTTGCGCGCTTTCTCTGCCTCTCTGCATGCATGCGCCAGTGTTCCGCTCTTGCTCCGGCGCGCCACGTCATCACGCCGGGCGCCGCAGACTAGAGCGCAACACTACACAAGTTGGCTGCCGATGCATGCACCTGCATATGTTGTGACACATATAAGTTCATGTACTATGACACGGCTGCCCTTTTAAAATGACTATTCTAACATGGCAGATAGCTATATTAAAACAGTAAATAAACATTTATAAACATGAAAACAATTGTGCACCAATGCAAAAACTGCAGCAAGTGAACCTATGGAATTAATAAAAAAAGCATTAATTACAAACAATGAATATATATTTTTTATTGTTCATTATTGTTTTACTGTTTATTATAAATCCTTATTTTTTCATTTGGAAAGGTTCTGCAGTTCTTCCTAGATAGTTCAGCTGTACTCCGATACCTTTTTGAAAAATATATAGAACAATAAAAATACTTTTCCCTAACTATTCGCACTTTTTTAAAGCATCTCATATCTTCATATTGGCAATAAAGTAATAGTATATATCTGATGTACAAACTCAGAAAACAGCCAAAGTGTGTTAGACAGACATAGCCTTAAAATGGAAGAGTTCTTGGTTTATTACTATGGGTGTTAACCTATTTAATAGGTTAAAAAATATACCAAATTCAGAATAGTTAGCAACTGTATTTCTATTGTACCAATGTTTTAAAAAGTTTATGGATTACTGTTGTATTATCTTGGAAGCACCAGGGTAACTATTGAAATGTTTAAGACATGAATTACGTGAAACCACAACAGAGTAGTTTTTTACTGTTGTTTATTATCACTTTATTGTTTGTTATAGTTTTATTTCCTTTTAAAATTCAAAATATACTGTACTACTTCCTAGGTAGCACTGGAGTACTCTGTTATCTTTTTTTACAACTACATAGAACAATATAAATATATAAATATAAATCCATAACTATTACCAGTTTTGTAAAGTGCCTTAGGTCTTCCCTTATGTGTAAAACATAGTACTAATATATATCACAGATCTACACCCAGAACACAGCCAAAGTGTGGTCTAAACAATACGGCTGCCTTATATTTTTGTAAGGGCAGTCATTGGCCAATAATATTGTGCTTTGGTATAGCCATGAACCTCGGTATATTGAAGCCCAATACATCACTAAGTGTTTGCCCCATATTACTATAAAACTACTCAACAAATGTTCATGAAAAAGAGCAAAGGATCCTTTCCAGACCATAATCTATATTCCTGACAAATTTCATGAAAATTGGTTCACTCTTTTGTCGCTACATCTGTCTAAAAAGTCTCTGGAAAATGCATTGTTGGAAAAACGTGTTTTGGGACTACCTTGTTTATGTCCATATATGAGCAAAAGGTCCAATTCAATTGATGGACCTTTTTTAAATCTAACGCTAGAACACTAGACCTCGCTCTGAGTTTATAGAAAACAGCCCTGAAGAAGGTGATAGACTGATTGTCACCGAAACGCTGCGTCGACTTTATGTTTTCTAAATATGTATAGTATATTGTTTTTAACCTGTGGATGTTCAATCCTTTTTATTATTGTCAGAAATAAAAAACTAGAATCTTTTTAATGACTTTTTTTGTTGAATTTTATTTGAATTTATTTACTGTGCTCCATTGACGTACTGTTATTGTCCTATACTGTGCTGCTGGCTGCTTTGTCAAATAATATGTCGACCTACCTGACCTGGAATGTGTACATCCTAACGTAAACTATGATGTGCTTAGGGACACTGTTGTGTTTTTACATCCTTACATAATGTATTTTTAAATGGAATTAATTTGCAGTCAGGTATTGGTATATTTATACAAATTTTTCAAACTCTTAACCATGGAGCTTGACTGAAGGCAAGGGAACCATTTATGTTCCCAAAAGTAGTTTACACCAAAGAGGTAAAAACTCAACTTGGGTGAGTCGTGTTACCTACTATTTGTAGAACAGCAATAAAGTATTTCTGAGCATCTTACTGTTCATTGATCAAAAACTGAATAGGACCGCTACACATATCTACCATATCTTTAATGCCACTTGTAGAATGGAAAACGTGGTTGTCTGACATACTTTTATAGTGAAGATTTGTCAAGAACTTGCAGAAAGGTTTGTCTACAAGTTGGTTTATTAGTTCCTTGACTGGAGGTTTGCTTATAGGTAACTTGTGTTCATGATTCTCTACTGTATCTTTACAAGGGAGATGCACAATTTCTTCTACTTGCAGATGTAGCGGTTCATTATTTATTTGAGCACATTCTTCAACTGTTCGCATTCAACAAACCAAGATTTGTGATTGTGAAAGATATTGCATTACTTCTGCAGGTGACAGTAGGTTAGGTAACAATGTACCTGTATTTTGCACCATTCACATAATCTTAGCTTCTTTTGTCACAATGCCAAGGTGAATGTCGTTTAATATCTCGGCATTTTCTTCATCACTAGCTTGCCTCATGTAGTATGTGACTCCTCTGTATGTAAAATGTAACCAAATGTTGACATTCCCTCTATACTCTCAGAGAATTCAGGTCTGCTTCTTGAAAATGTTTTTAGAAAATAGGTTAAACTTTTACAGGTGTCAGTTGTAATAAGTCACCAAAAACAATGACAAGTTTCCCTAAAAAGAGCATTAGACATTCTGAGTTCCTTGGATCCGCTAATTAACACATGCCAACATCAAGTTAAAAACCATGCTCTCTTCATCTATGATTAAAACCTTAAATTGTTTTAGAATTCTCCAAATGTATTCATATGTATCAGTATTCAATTGTAAGTATTCCAATTTGGTATCATGCTCCACCGGCAGTAACCATAGTCGAGGTGAAGTAATTCCTTTGCAGCTATGTGCTTCTAAGACAGTAGGAGCATTACCTACACTAGATACCATTGAAGTTGTAACTGTTGGCATATAAGCAGTAATTCATTTTAAAAGGAAAGCTTTTATCTAGCTCCTAATTGTCTGCAGTGCTCACATATTGTAATGTACTTTCGAAAATACTGCATTCACATACTCAATTTTCATGAAGAGGTCCATGGTCTACAGACTGCTTTATGCCTTTGTATATTTGTAGTAGTTCTGAATGTAATTAAGATACTAAGCAATCCAAATTCTCAACAGCCATTTTCACATTGTCCATTGTATGTTGAACCTCATCCATAGCAACCATTGCTTCATTATCAAACATGTGTTGTACAAGTGGGTCACCAGTCCTGGAAGTTGAATTATTATTAGTTGATCCTCTATTGTGCTGAATTTCTGAATTAATGATATTCTCTTGTGCTATTTTTAATTCCAACATTTATATGTAAGTCTGAAATTGAGGCACTACAATGTAATTTTTATAAACATTAAATGAATCTTCATTGGATCCAAAGGAGCCAATAATATCTTCTTCTTTACTCCATGGTTTAAATAGTTTCTTTTCTTCAGTGTCACAACATAGTTTTCAATGATTAATAAGAGTAGGTTAAGGTTGACATATTAAACATCCTTTGGTCCCTTCAACTCAAACTTTTCCAGCATCTGACATAATTTTTCTATATTTGTAGATCTAAGCAACTCAATAGAATGATGAGTTTTCTAACAATGGACTTCTCTTTGGGACTTCTCTCCTAAAGCTGATCAGGAAAAATGCCAACAATTGGCTAATTTCTTCCATGATAAAATTCAAACAATTCTTGATTCAATCCCCCTCGCGAATCCTTGTGAAGAAAACGATCTCCCGTACTCCCTAACACCTACCCGTCTCTCTTCTTGGGGTCAAGTTACAACTGAAGAAGTAGGAAACACGCTACAATCCATAAAGAGCGGATCGCCCAGAGACCCCGCCCCACTCCGGATCCTCAAGGAGGTAGCCCCCACGATTATTCCCCCTCTGACCTATCTGATCAACGCCTCACTCCAACAGGGAGTTGTACCCCCGAGCTGGAAGACGGCCGTCGTAAAAGCTCTATTAAAGAAACCTTCCCTCGACCCCGAAAATCTGGCTAATTACAGGCCCATCTCCCTACTCCCAGGAGTCAGCAAGATTGCTGAAAAACAGGTTAATAGGAAACTCTCTCAGTTCCTGGAGGTCAACAATAAGCTAAAAAGTTCCCAGACGGGCTTTCGTCCAGGGCAGGGCACTGACATCGCCCTCCTGGCAGCGGTAGAGGAAGCCAGAGCTCTATTGGACGGAGGAGGATCAGTGGCAGTGATCCTCCTCGACCTAAGTGCGGCATTCGATACCGTCAACCACCAACTGCTCATCAAAAGACTTAAGAGAGTTGGTGTGGAAGGCTCGGCCCTATCCTGGCTCTCATCCTTTCTAGCTCAACGGACCTATCAGATCTGGGAGAAGAACGCCTGCTCCTCCGAAATTCCCCTCCAATGTGGTGTGCCTCAGGGCTCCTCCCTGAGCCCCACATTATTTAATATCTATATGTCCACATTGGAGGAGGTCATCACCCCATTCGGAGTGAGCGTCGTCAGCTATGCTGACGACACACAACTAGTGGTATCACTGTCTCACCCCAGACAACAATCAGCAGACCTATTTAACTGCCTTACGCAGGTCCACTGTTGGATGAACAATTCAGCCCTAAAACTAAACGGGACGAAAACTGAAGTTCTGCTCCTCGGCCCGAAAGGGCTCACACTCTCCCCGAACATCTGGCCAGCCTGTCTGGGCCCTCCCCCTGATCCAAAAGAAGAGGTAAAAAGCCTGGGTGTGTGGCTCGACACTGACTTCTCATTCACTGTGCAGGCAAAGAAAGTAGCCGGGACCTGCTTCGGACTCCTGAAATCTCTGAGGAAAGTCCTGCCCCTCTTGCCCTTCAACTCCCAAAAATTGCTAATTCAAGGCCTAATACTTTCGAGGCTTGATTATAGCAATGTGATCTATCTAGGCGCTCCTGAAGCGACCCTTAACAAGCTTCAGAGAATCCAGAATACTGCGGCCCGGATTATCACAAATACCCCTGCCAGAACCTCCGCTAAACCTGCTCTAAAACTCCTCCACTGGCTTCCCATAAGGGAGCGGGTCAAATTCAAGGCCTTGTGCCTAGCCCACAAACTACTACAAAATCAAGGCCCCCCTGTTCTCAGTAAACTCATCATACCCTATAAATCCACAAGATCCCTCCGTTCGGACACAGAAAATTTCATCACCACCCCCAGATTCAAGAAAGCCCGCTCAGGAGGAAGACGTTTCTCAGTCCAAACTGCACGCCTCTGGAACTCGCTCCCCCGCGACCTGCGACTCGAACCACAATACCTTCGCTTCGGGAAGCGGCTCAAGACTCATCTTTTTCCCCAATGATTCATGTTTACCCATAACACTGATCTTCTGCCCCCCACCCTTTCGCTTTGCCTTCGGCCCGCTGAACTGAAGAGATAGGGTTCTTAGCGCTGGGATACTTCAGGGTAACTACGCGCTTTACAAAAATAAATAATAATAATAATAATAATAATAATATGAAACCAACATATTGGTTTTCAAAATGTTATTGTTTTTGGCATTAACCTCATCAATGTACTCAATGTCAGCTAGGCTTTTCAGAACTCTTTGGTATGACGATGACATTCCTAAACTAATGGTTTAGAAAGTAGGGGACCCCTATATAATAATTATGCAAGGTATACATAGGGAAGAAAATCTAGTTTGGAAAGGCCTATAACTAGACAAGTAAATCAATTATATATATATATATATCTGTTAACCCACTACACACAGACTGTCACCAACTTAACAAGTGCATTTTTTTAGCATTTATTATTTGTGAAAATATATTTTTTCAATTATTATAAATAAATATTTTTGGGATACATTCCAATACATTTCATGATGAATTGATATTATTTTTGGAATTTCTCATTCAAATATACAAAAACACACACATAATTGAGCATAAAAAAAGAGAGAGAGACATGATGCAGGCAAAGCGGTAGATAGCACTACGCGCGTTTCGGCTTGGGAGCCTTCATCAGGTGACCCGTCTTTGGTACTATAATTTAAAACATAGGTGACAGTCAAATATACAAAAAATAGAAAAGGAAAGAGAAAATAACAGTAGTGGGCACATATATATATATCTTTTATACAATTCACATTTTTTGAAAAAACATTCAATTCTCATTTATTTATATACAATTAAGAATGCTAATATACTCTATACATGTCCTAAGGTCTCACATTCTTATATATAGCCCCATCTGGCTAAGTCACATCATTGCCTGTGATTTACCATATAAGCTTGATGAACCTAACTGTTCACATGCTTCAAAACTACTGACCTAAAGGTGATAAAGCATTTGGAGGCTAAAACTGTGTATTCTTTTAATTAATTATTGCTCAATAGATTTTTTTCCCATGCTTCTTTCATTCCATTTCTTCAGCCTTTGCAATGTAGAAAGTAACATAATGTGCAATCACTGTAGAGTTATCAGCAATAAATTGAATATCCTTGTTAGCATACCACATATGGAGAGATAAAGCGTTGCAGTCATTGATCGTTGTAACGCTTACAGTCTCCTAAGGTTGTAAGTATTTTTCAGTGAATTGCCATTAACCACATGTCTTACAGATGACATTGAATTATTAACTCTTCCTTCCTATAGAATTGGTGTAGGACATTTTGAGTAATATTTAAATTTATTCCAATATTTTCTTAAGCAGTATTTACCACACTTATGGCATTGTAAGCATAAAACTTGCTCAAATATTTTTTGTTTTGCTCTGTATTTGGTATGTTTCAAGTGACATAATGGTCAATAAAATGTTGAACGGATTAACCAGAGTCGTATCAAAACTTAGGTGCATTTTTGATCCACAGAAGATATAAATGTGTGGAGACCTTTTGCTTGATACTCTTTTCTCCAAAAGAAATCAAGTACCTCTGCAATAGGAGTTTTCATTTCGTGGGTTGAGTTATGAAGCATTGTTTGAAATTTGTGGTTGAAATATCTGCAACATTTGCAGGATCCAAAGCATACAATTCAACAGCTGTTTTGCAGTTAATGTCTTAGATATTAGCATTTGCTTTAAGTAGAAATTGCTACATCTACACAGCTTAAAGTGATAATCCAAGTAGGTGGTTCTAAATTTCTCAGCATTCCTTTCAATTCTGCGTGTCTTAGATACCAATATTCATTTGTCCCTTACTGACATGCCATAATGTTGATCAAGTTGTATTCTAGATTCTCATCTTTCTTGTGCACCTTTTTTTAAAAATCTTGTGCTGTTATACTAGTAAAAGCCAGTTCCAGCTCATATGCCATGTGCAACAACATAATAAGTGACTGAACGTTGACTTTGATATGGTAGTGTGAAAATCAAAGGGATATCTTGATGAAAGCATGGATCTTCTAAATATATTGTTGTTGCTCGGTACTTAGATGCACAGATGTGGAGGGAACTATTATCATATCATCCACCTTTCACAGAATAAGGAATAAATGTGGGTAGAATCATGCTAATAGTGTTTTTTTCTGATACTAATTGCTCTCCTCTAGCTTCTGTCATCTGATACAGTTCTAAAGCATCACCCAACATGTCTCCGGAATGTTATGGGTGTTTACTATAATGTTCATTTATTTGTTCAGCTGGTTCCTGATTAATCTGTTAAAATTGTCCAGTTTGATTTTATTTTTCAAATGATAAGTATGTGGACAAAATAAAGTTAGCAATGTCAAAATTGTTATAGCATTTGTTATTTTTCTGAAGATAATATATTGATTTCTGAACTTTGTCTATGCTTATTAATTCTTGCCAAAGATTTCTGTCTTTTGTAGGTAGTCCACTTACTAAAACCACTAAAGGTTCCTGGATTTTGCATTCATTCCTAAGAGTGATTATGTTTTGTGAAATCTAATAAAAGGAAAACAACTTTTTCTTTTAGTGTGCATACTCATTTATGTGGCTGAAATTTTCCTGTTTTCGGTTGCATTGGTTCATCCTTTTCAAGGGTTTGAAAAGGATGGACTGCTTGAATTAAAATGCTTTCCTATATATTCAGTTGGAGTAAATTCTGATGGTACTAGATTCATTTCCAAATTGTAATGCATGAAGGTATGATCTAGTTTTCCTAGACAGTAATTGCAGATTAGCCGATATTCACAGAAACATATCTTTCTTCTGCAAATAGGAGAGTCAAATTTCCTCATGCTTATTTTTCTTCATTTTCCGTTTTATCATAGGGATTAAAAAATGTTCTTGTTTCTTAAATTGTGTTCTTCGGCAAAAAATGCAAATATGATTTGGTGTTTCTTGAAATTCAAGATGATCAATTTCACAACTGGCAAAGTCCATTAATAGATTTTCTGCTTCATTCTGAGTAAATGCAACTTCTGGACAATTATTGCTCTCAGAGAGTGCATCAAAGTATTTACTTTGTATGTAGTCAAAAAATGATGTTAACTTGTGCTGGATTACAGTGATGTAGAGCATAATGGAGTTGTTTTAATTGCACAGATGGGAGTTTGACAAAGTACAATGTCTGCACATGTTTTCTTATTGTTGAATGATGTGTGTGGAGCATCTTGATATGATGGAATGTGGTGTCACACAAGATTTCTGAGGGTACCTAAAGAATGTCCTTGTAAGTTAGTAATGGTCCAAAATAGGCAGATTTCCAAGGTTTGTATTAGTTAATTTTGTTTAGGTAGTGATGACTTTTTAAATGCCACCAGATATGCCCTTAGCTTCAGAATGGATGCATCTGTAAATAGAAGTGCAATTCCATTCATATACAGGTTTTTGTTGTTCTTCCTCTAGTAAATTGGGATTCGACATTGTATTTGCTTTAACACATTTTTTTCTTTCGCTACTGCATTTCCATGTAAGACTTTATAACAACGTCCTTCATGGGCGACTAAAGGCACACAATTATTTTGTTGATGGCAATGCGCTTCATTAAAGTATGGTTCAGTACTCAATAAAATTCAATAATAAAGCGTTATTCGATTTCTGTCAATAAAATCATAAAAGTTCATACAATAGAAACTAACATGGTAATCTCACAATCCAAAGCATTTTTTAAAAGATTGTTATATTACTACTTCATTCCAGAGTATTCATAAAATTTCATATTAAGATCGTTTTTCAACATTTTAATAATTTTTTAAGAAAAGATGCTGTTAACCTCATAAAATATTCATTATCTAAAAATTGTAGTAATAAAAATGCAGGACGACATTTTCTTAAACCTAGTAGCCTTAAAATTGGTAAAATCCACATCCTTCTTTGCAGTTCATAAAATTTTCAAAATAAGAGTACATGCATTGTCAATTGCTGGGACATATCATAACGTGTGCATATACTCCGAATTTTAGACCAATCATTTAAATCTCTTATAGTGACAAAAGTTATGGAACCAGGATCATCATAATACTCTGGGTGCCTAAGGTCATTCATAAAATCTTTGATATACTTTAGACAAGGGATATTAAAAACCAGCTGAAGATTAAAACTATCTTTTATGATGTCCCGATTAAAAGTGCTTTTTGTAGAAGTCCAAATCCTATGCCACAAAAGGACCGGTTGGATTTTTATTAGGTCCGATATATACAGTAACCTCAGTTTGGAATGACACACTTATATAGAAATACTGGCTCAGACAGCCAATAAAAATCTTAAAAAAGCCATTCTCAACCAGCTGTAGGGAGAGAGGATCACAATAGCCCCACACACCTGCACCATATATGGCTGAAGTAACACATTTTGCCTGATATATGTGTAGAAGTTCTACAGGGGTTCATTGCTCAATGTATGTCTTTGATTTTCCTGGAAAATGTTGCAAAGGTTTAGTCTTGTTAGCTCTCTCTTCCATAGTTTAAGTATTTTATAGGACGAAATTAAATAATCCAGGGTTTGGATGTGATTGATGATGAAAATAAAGAGTTTTCTTCTCACCTGAAACGTTTTTTCAACAATATGGTGAACATATTGTTTCTGTGTGAGTTTATTCGTCTTCCTAATGAACGGAAGTGTTTTGAACAGATTTGTAGCGTCATACATTTTATAATGATCAGCAGTGACGTTCTTAATCTTGTCTCTACTTGTATAATTTTCCAGAATATGGAGCAGTTCCTTTGTGGAATAGGCTGAGTGGTAAGTGTACTCTCTTTGGCTATCGCTTTCTATGAACTTTTCTACTATTAAGGTTAGGATATGTATAAACAGTCTTAAACATGTTTATACTCTTACCAGTAGTGTTGCTGTTGTGCAGACATGTTGCATCTCCCTCTTCCTTTTGTTTTATCTTATGTCTTTGCTGAACAAATTAATGTTTTGCTTCTTCAGGTATTGTTTTGTAAATATTTTTAAACATCGAAAATCCATTATATGAAAGGCATAAAAAGGGAATGTTTTGAGTAATAATGATCCAACTACAAGAGAAAATTGTTTCAATATATTAATCAACATTTTTTGTAGCAGTATTATATAATACATTTTACCTGTTTTATGTCGAAGTATGTAACTGATTATGTATAATGGAGTAGTTTTCTGCAATTTATTTCAAGAGCAAATATAGCTGTATTACTTTCCAACAGTCACTAATATAGCTATGGCTGTAGCCGTTGTTTAGTAGTATTGGGCTATGTTAGTAGCTCAGTTAGTGTTATGATGTGGTGATATTTTGCTTTAAATATGTGTTTAATAGTATTAAGTTGTGTTTATAGCTCACTTTCGGTAAATGACCAACCATGTAAATGTGTAAATGTAAATGTATTGGCATTTATATAGCGCACTACTTACCCGTAGGGTCCCAAGGCGCTTCGACCGCTGCGAAACCCTTACTGGCTTCCCTGAGAGATGGTCCCTTAATGGGTATCTCCAGGGTGAGACCAGGCATCCCCGGCGGTCTGGTGGGGCCGTTAGTGAAGATGAGGCAAGCTAATGCCCAGAGTTGCCGAGTGTGATCGCTGATCAGAGTGGGCACCGAGGCGAGAGAATTATCAAGTCCGCTGACCCTGGTCCAGAAACCTGCCGCGCCGGGAATCAAACCCTGGTCCCGGGCCGTCCTCTGCTCTCGGGTCTGCCGCCACTAACCAGTGAGCCACACTACTTCACTAATGCTTTATTTGTTTGTTGTGTTTGTTATCAATTTGTTTATATTTTTTTAATGTCATGTGACCGTAAAACATGCCTATTTAGTAATTCTAAACTTTATAGCTGCAGACTAGTTAATTTTGTGTCATAATGTTGGATTTTGGTAGTATTGCGCTACATTTGTAGCTTAAAATATTGAAAGCCAATCCTTGTTCTCCTTTTAAAATTTGTCAGTGTTAAGTATACTTTCCTACTGACCAACAATCTAACCCTGTATATAATTGTTCCTCATAATAAGTTTCCCTCATTCTTGCATGTCAATGCAGAAGAAAGATGGTTTATGTTTGGTTCATGTTTGACTTGTTGGGAACATTTTCTTTTTTTGGGCCAGAGAACATGCAACCAAAAAAGATTTTGAAGCTAATTTCAATTTGAAAGGTGTTGATTTTGCATGACTTGGGGAAATATGTTTGAGATTTAATTAGTTACTCCCTCTACTTTCCTCTGTTAGGGCATGTGACCATCTGCACTTTATAATTATCCACTATGGTGGGAATATATAGGTCACCTAACTGGAGTTAGACTAGAAATTGAGATAAAATTGACATTTCCAACTAAGGGGCCTATTTCGAGGATGGGCAGATCTAAGTTTGTCCGAAATCGATCTGGAACTGTGTCTAACCGACCTCCTGTCAGCCACCCTAAACCAGCAATTAGGATGCGACTGAACACTGTTCAGTTACAATCCTATTCTTTACAATAGGAGTATGCATTCTGACCAAAATGCATGCTCTCATTGCAAAGAGTTGAGGTATAGTTCATTCCTGCACCCTGTGGAAGGTACCGGGTGCAGGGAGCAACATGGGGGCACCATAAATGCCCCCCGGCTGCCATTTAGAGGCACCCATGTGGGCCCCCAAAGTCAGATTCAAACAGCCTTTCTGTGTCGGAAAGGCCAGCACAGAAAGGCTCTGGGAATCTGACATCGTAATCCCTCGGGCAGAAAGACCCCCCCCCCCCCCCCCCCCCCCCAGTGGGATTACTGGCCCCTTTCCAAATGGCAGATGGGCTGTTCGAGCTTGTCGGAAAGCCCTTTCATATTCCTTTCCGACCGACCATATCATATTGGGTCAGGCGGAAAGGAATCCAAACAGGACATTTCGATGCAGTTGATATGGCTCTGACCAACGGTCAGAGCCATTACCGACAGCATCGAAATCGGACACTTAATGTCCATTTTCCAAAAACTTATTTTGTCTTCTCCAACATTTGCCAGAGACAAAAGTGGAAGTGGTCTACTTTAAATGCTGCAAAGTCTGAAAAAATTCAAAGACATGTTAACAAGACAGTCTGAGATTCCTTAGAGATCATTGAATGTCTTCCATTTGTCATTTGGGCATCAAGAATTCCAATGCAATACTGTATCATCCAGATAGTGTTAATTTTACAAGCTATGGAAACTATGTTTTCCTTTCAAATCTCATAAACTGGCTTATCCAACGCATGTTTTATTTTTTACTTTGCAAAACATCAAAAAGATCTTTAAAGGGCCACCTTTTAAAATCTGTAATTAATGTGTTCAAATGTTTTCCTTTTTTAATTTTTAAAGTACCACTGTATTTCCTAGGTACGTTCATGGTAGTACAACCGTACCCCGTAAATTTGTTTGAAAAGGTATAAATCTCTAACACTAACTTTCCCTACCACTACGACTCAGGTATGGTCAGTGCTTTAAATGGGCAGGTACTGTCCGGTACTAAGTACCTGCATTTCTTTAATTTGAAAGGGAGAGTACCTGTACTTTTCAGCACTGCTGCAGTTCATATAATAGGAGACTACGGCACTTCTCAGGAGCAAACCGGAACTCTGAATAGTGAGTACCTGAACCTCTATATTTCCATGGAAAGCGCTTGGTATGGTGGGTGATTCTTTAGAACAATGTACAGCATAAGTAAACACCTTTGTTTGAGAATGAAACAAACAACAACACAGCAAAAGTGTGTTGTAATCAACATAGCTGCCTTTTCATTTTGGAATGGCTTTCATTAACCAGTCATATTGTGTTTTATCACTGCCATATACCACTGAGTACCATGGTACTACAGCAGTATACCAAGGCCTTAGATATCAATAAATTTTTGTGCCTTATAACTTAACTACTACGGAACATATTCACGTCAAATACCAAACAGCATCATCTACACAACTTAATCCATATTCCTGCCAAAGTTCCTTAAAATCAGTTCAGCAGTTTCTGTGCTATATCAAAAACAAAAGAATTGGTGGAAAAAAAGTGTTTTGAAACGCCCATTAGCCAATGTAGAAAAAGCTATTCAGGGGTCAGGAATGTTTCATGGAGATTCATCAAATGGAGGCAAAGTTATTACCGAGCAAAAATCTGAGGTATCAGATTCAATGTTATAGTGAGTAAGTATGGGCAAAATGCACGATTTCACGGTATGCGAATTCGCACGAAAGCTAATTCGCAATTCGCAATATTCACAAATTCATGTGAATTTGCAGATTTTTTTTGCGTGTTCGCAGGGCTTTTTGCGTGTTCGCGGGACGCTTGCAGCGCATCGACAGCGAAGTTGCTCATGCAGTCGTACATGGAGTCGTATTAGGAAATACAGCTTCCAGCTGGTCAAACTTCTCGGCAAGCCAGAAAGGAAAATCATCCTTATCCTGTGGCTTCTTGCCCATGACCGCATTCACCATGACAGGACTGATGTTTAAACCGCCATTTCCGGCCGGAAGCTCCGCACCCCCCGGGGCTCCACCCGGAAGATTACGGCCCATGTAATGCACTAAAGCTCTAATCACGGCAATTGCGACTGCATGTATTCGTCGGAGTTCAGCCACGTTACAATTGCCGTGTAGAGGATGAGGAGTAAATCCAGCCAAAACAGGCCAACTAGCGCCTGGAATGGACAAAGGACCTAACCTCGGAGCTGATAAAGAATGGGGTAGGGCGCCACCAAACCAAACTCCATGCTGTCAAACATTAATAGGAACTTCCTGTGCCCTGTACGGAGTATACTCATTAGGTACAGCCGTGGGAGTGTACGTGTGGAATACACCAGAATTAGCGTCCACTGCCGGAAATGTCACCCACGAATAAAACAGTTCGTAAGGATAAGCATGTTCCGCACTCACCACCATGATCACAGCCAAGCCTTCCAAAGGCACATTGTACATCCGCAAATGATCTTGCACCGCAATGCGACTATGCTGCAGAATGTCTACGGCAGCCATGATGGCACAAGAAATATGAAAAACAAAGTAAACTTTGTAGCACAACTGGGTAGTAATTCAAGGAAACCATTTTAGAAAGAATCAAGCTTGAAAAGACCTATTTCAAAAATAGGTAGGTTTTTCCGACACCACCATTTTCCGGAAACGACAGTGAGGGGGTTAATGTTTGAATGATATACTACTCGAGTGTCATGATATAAGGCCAACAACGTATGGGCGCCATGTAGCGGGAATTCCGTTCTCCTACAGAACTGTGCATAGAGACCTGGAACCTCGGTGAATTAGGATGGCCCAAAACTCACCTCAGTACCCAAAATCCCCTTACCGAGGTAGCTACTGTGTCTCATTGGTCATAACAAACTCCCAATGCTTAGACAGACCAGAACATGAACTTAGATTACCTTGGGTATCGTGGAACACATGAACACTCCTTCGTTATATAATCATTACAAACCAGAACGTGGAGTAAAAGAGGACACGTGCATGTTTGAAATATTTATTTACTAATGCAAGGTTCTCAAACGCAGTATCTTGTACAATACTAGCAAACATATTATAAGCAACAAAGTTATCAGCATAGTTACTAGTCCATAAAAGGCGAATGGTGACAGCATACTAAGATGCTGTAATGAATAGGAATTAACAATACCTAATTCACACCCTCCCTATTTAGCATAGTATTTTATATCTATGAAGGTCTCATTTGGGTTTTAGCAGGGCGGGCCCATACCTCAAAATCTCAGTGGCAGAGGATCACATCATCTTCCACCAGCTCTCTGCATGCGAAGCACCATCAAGTGTGTCTCGTATGTGTTCAGCACAACAATATAAAACCCGCCTAGAGACAGATTTTGGCAGCAGCATGTGTGTTATGTCTATGGACGTGCTAAGATCATTTCTCACAACAACATCATGTTTAGTTATCCTTTCAGCCTTCAGCACTCACTGTGCAGACAGTGTACCGAGCAAAACAGATATCAGAGCAATAACATATTATTTCTCTTGTAAATCACAAAGCTCTTCTGGGTTGAAAGCTAAATCAACAATTATGTGTTGTGTGCAAAACGAGGCAGAAAGGTAAAATGGTGTTTAAACGATTAATAAGCTCATGCTAACTTAACACAGTATATAGAAAAGAAGTAGCTATATGACAATACAGCTCTTTTGGCTGACTCTTCTTCAAGGTCAGAATCGACGGCCAGATGGAAACATCCAGCTTCCCATACAGAGGACTAAACACTACTTTTTATAGCAAACCACAAGCTCATTACCTTAATCATGTAAGCAATGCCTGCTAACATCGCACAATAAGCAACACAGCTGAATCGGATGTCCAATAAGTGACCACTTCTAACTATTCTCATAGCACGCCCTGTGCTCTGATTTGACAGAGAGAGAGTGATCGCACCATAGTTTCTACTGCTAATCATTCTCAGCATACGCTACAAATTTGATAAAACTGCGATAATTTTAACACCGATCCTTGATAATATGCCCAGAATTTCGTAGCGCTTCCTGCATCGCAAAATGCGATACAGGGCACTGAACGAAGAGGCATATTATCAACAACATAAGGCGATACATTATTGCCGGTTTTCTCGGCAGGAAACTGACGATAAAGCGGCAATAACGGGCTTGATAATAGGCCCTTGTAAATTCCCATAGCAGCCCAGGTTCTGGTGTTAACCTGGGCTCATATGAGAATTCACAAGGGCATATTATCAAGGCCATTATCGCCGCTTTATCGGCAGTTTCCTGCCGATAAAACCGGCGATAATGTTTTGCCTTATGTTGTTGATAATATGGCCCGAAATTCATTTTATTAATTTAATTGTTTACTTACCTACAATCATCCAGATTGCGTTGTTTATCCCCCCCCACCCTGCCCCTCCCCCGCCTCACCACTCCCACCGCAACTCCCTCCATGGGCCGCATCTGGCCTTGATAATACGCCCTTGTTAATTCCCATAGAAATCCATGTCAACACCAGAACATGGGCTTCTATGGGAATTAACAAGGGCGTATTATCAATATCATTTTCGCATTTTTATCGGCAGTTTCCTGCCCATAAAACGTCGATAATTTTAACACAGGTCCTTGATAATATGCCCATCAGTGCCATATTATCAGTAAAGGGCGATACATTATCGCCGCTTTTATCGGCAGGAAACTGCCGCTAAAGCGGCGATAATGGGCTTGATAATAGGCCCTTGTAAATTCCCATAGCAGCCCAGGTTCTAGTGTTAACCTGGGCTTCTATGGCAATTCACAAGCACATATTATCAAGACCATTATCACCGCTTTACCGGCAGTTTCCTGCCGATAAAAGCGGCGATAATGAATCGCCCTTTATTGATAATATGGCTCATAATCCCTTAATCTACATAGATGCACAAACTGATATTAAACAAAAAAAATAACAGCATGCATTATAGCAAAACACATTTACTACTATAAAACGTTTAACAACGGACGAATATAGGGGCATATTATCAAGACAGGCAATAACGTTATTGCCGCTTTATCAGCAGTTTTCTATCCATAAAGCGGCAATAATATTATCGCCTGTCTTGATATACCCCATAATTCCTTAATGTACAAAGATGCACCACACACACTCCCATACAACTTATCAACTCACCTTTCAAATTGATTTGTAGATTAAGAAGAATACCACTCACACAGTGGATATTCTTGTACAGAATCTCTCTAGTTCCGTGTTTGCAGCAGAACCGTCAAAAGGAACATATTGCCCTCTCATTTTACACATACATACATATAAATAACCAATTAAAATCCTGCACACAATAATTCAAAACAAAACACACATTTCTATTGATTTAACATTCCAAAGCTTTCCAACTAACATAACTTTCCACCGTACCCCCAACAGATCATGCAAAAGTCAACTGTCAACAGAGGTCAAAAGTTCAGCACTGTATAAAACACTGCTCCTCAACAAATTTAGACTATGAATAAGCACTTACTTTTACGTACCAATAAAGCAACAACGTCTCATTACAAGCAACAAAGATATACACACATAAACTTGATAAAAATCTGTAAAAGATTTATTTTTAATAAGGAAAATGAAGCCGGGTAGGGGCTGATATGAGGCTGAGGACCAAGGTTAGCTGTGAGTTAAGGTGCACAGTAGAAGGATGTTAGAAAATTGATAATCAGGCCTTGAAGGAAATGTGCTGCAGAGTGTGGGTCAGGTGGATGTATTAATGAAGAGAGATTCTCTCTGAAGGCTGGCAACGAGGGAGGCTGAGTAGTGTTACTTGCCTGATACTCCCACCTCAGAAACCAACTCTTCCCATGAAAGGGACCTTACATGGAGAGTGTTAACGATTAGAAAGATTTGCAAAATAATGCATTTTACAGGGCCTTGTAAGATTAGGGGGAGAGATAAAGAAGGGCCCTGAAGTAGTCCTTGCTAGATATATGGGCCCATCTCTAGGGGTGGGTGGGACAACAAATTAACAGGAAGAGCCGAGGCAGTTGAGCTATCTGTTTGGCTTGGTTCAAAGACCCTAGCAACAAGCTGAGAACTGAAGGTTTGCAGTGTAAATTGTACAGCATACCGCCTGTGAAAGCTCTTCAATATTAAAAAAGTCCTTTCTTAAATGTTGAAGAGATTTTCCAGAAGGGTTACATCACTTCTCTGAAGGAAATAGGTTCTCTGTATAGAGAGTACCAGCACTTCTAAGGAGCAAATACGTTCTCCGGGAAGAGATTACTGCACGTTCTCAGGAGCAAATAGTTACTCTGAATAGAGAGCACTGCACTTCTATGATGCAAATAAGTACTCAGAAAATAGAGCTCCTGCACTTTTGGATTCTTGAGCTCTTACAATGCATCTTAGTCCTGATTTGCAGCCCTGCTATTTCTGCACTAATAATCACTAAAGTCCTTTACATCACATTTAAATGGTGACTTGTAGTACTCCAGCTTTGCCGTCTTGAAAACTGCCTCCAAGCTGATTATTGCCCTACTGCTTTTGAACTTTTAAATACTCACATGTTAAACCTCATTCACATTTCACTCAGTGCACATCAACTAGGATTCTTGCCTCCAGTGCCATTTCTGTATTAATCAAATCTGAACTAAAAGGCCAGCTGTTATGTGTGACCTACTTGTGGCTTAGATTCTTACAGCCACATGCATCATTGTAGGAAATTCCTATGCATCAAGAAAACGCAAAAGTTTTAGCGATTTCTTAATTTTCCTTATTTGCAATTCCTTAATTGCGAATCGCAAATAAGGAATCGCTTTACATTGATTCCTATGGGCCTAATAGGAATCAATGGGAAGGCATTCTCATTTTTTGAATTCGCAATTAAGGAATCGCAACATGAGAATGCAATTTCAAGGGTGCAGGGGGGGTCCAAAAGACCCCCCCCGCACCCCTGAAATGTCACGTAAGTACATTTTACTCACACACATATCCCAAGGGCATGTGTGTGTGTAAAATGTAAGTTTCAAAAATGCATTTATTTGCATTTTTGAAACTTTTTGCAAATTACCATGAAGGTGTACTTCATGGTAATTTTTCCCTTTAAAATTGCGAATTATTAGTAGGCCAAGATGGCGGTGTGAGCGGACGTGCCTCTCTGAGCTCCCGCCGCTGAACATAGCACCTTCATAGCCTTTGTCCGGCCGAAAGTGACCCCAGGGGGCCCCTGGCAACAGCGCCTCGCCAGCGACGACTTCCAGGCCCGGTTCTACGACCGAAGGCGGCCTGACCCTTGCGGCGTTCGGCCGCGGAAACAGCGGCGGTTGGGGCCTGGCGCGCCCCGAGAGTCCGGAGCACAACTGAGAGCGAGGCCGAGGGGGGCGGAGCCACGGAGCCGCCAGGGATCGCCTGCAGCAGGGACCAGCGGAGGCGGCGGGTCCGGCCCGCACGGGGACGTGCGAGGCCTCCCACGGTCCCGCGTGGAGGCTTCTGCGGACCTGCCGCCCCCGTGGGAGATCGGCGTGCACATTGCCTGGCTGCCGCTGGCTCCCGCCGACGGACCCGCGTGAGCCCCTGAGGCCCACGGCACAGCCCCTGAGACCCGCGGCGCAGCTCGGCGGAGAGGAGGTAAGGGGGGGGGTGAGACAGTGATACCGGCCCCCCCCCCTCGCACAACACCTGTGGCCCGGCGCGCCTGACCGAGGCAACATCGGCGCGTGTGGCGCTATTCCTAACGGCAGCCCGCCATTTTTAGGCGACCAGACACTGGGGCGGCGGTGGAACGCCGCCTGGAGGACCCACGCGAGCCCCTGAGACCCGCAATCCAGCCCCTGGGACCCGCAGCACAGCCCCTGGGACCAGCAGCACAGCACGGCGGTGTGGAGGCGCAGGGGGGGGTGAGACAGTGACACCAGGCCCCCCCCTCCCTCACACAACCGCCATTTTGGGTGACCTGACACTGGGGCCGCAGTGGAGCGCGACGTAGTCCTGGCCCGAGCCCTGCGGCCACCGACACCGTGAGTGGCACTAGGGACCGGCCGCCTTCCAGCCCACCCTCTCGCGCTGCGGTCCGGCGCACTAGCACTCGCACCTACCCGGGCACCACACGGGGGCTGCATCGAGAAAGGAGCCTTCCAGCGGCACTCAGCGCCTGCCTGCCCAAGGAGCCTGACGAATAGCCCGGCGCTGTCCTCTCAATCACGTAGTAGACCTGGGCAGTGAATCTAGCACCTACCCGGACACTGGCCAGAGGACGCTCCTGGACACCACGGCGAGTGGGGGGTCCCGTCCTTCGGCGTAGCTCCTACCGGCGTAGTATACCCCTAGCGGATCCCTCATACTTGGGCCCCCCCTGCGAGGGCCACATCGCGACGCCGACGCCCGGCTGGACGCACAGCCATCGCTCGGGGAGCGCCACCCCTCCGCTGCCCGCGTGCCGGACGCCGGGGGACACAGCAGCGTCTGCAGCCCGAGCAAGCAGTGCCAGTAGCGGATTGCTGCTGGGCAGGGGACACCGTGGGAGCCATGTCCAACGCTAGGACAAGGAAGGACCGCTCCATTGCTGAGCTCTTCACCCCTGGCGCAGTGGGAAAGAAGACTGATGTCGCAACTACCAGCCACCGCGCAGGCTCCGAGAAGAAGAGCCAGGCCTCGCCAGCCCAGGGACAGACGGACCCGGAGGGCCCAGTCACGCGCTCCTTTCTGGAATCGCTCTTCAAGGGGCTGCGCGACAATATCCAGGAGCTGAAGAAAGAACTCCAGGACGAGATAAGGGAGGTGCGCCGGGACACCGACGCCATTGGCGAGAGGGTGGCGGAGCTAGAGACGAAGAGCGACGCAAGGGATCTAGAAATTGAAGCGCTGCGACAGGAACTAGCGCGCATACACGACCAGCAAGTGGACCTCCAGACGCACGCCGAGGATTTGGAGAACCGCTCCAGGCGGCATAACATCAGGATCAGGGGGGTGAAGCACTCCCCGGACACGGAAGATCTCTTTCGCTTTACTCAGGGCCTGTTCAACCATATCCTAAGCCGGCCGACAGACTCTCCCTTGGGCCTGGACAGAGTGCACAGGACAGGCCCCCCTAGAGCGGCTACGGCCCACCCAGCCGACATCCTCGTGTGCGTGCAGGACTATCGGACCAAAGAAGAGATCCTCAACAAGGCGCGCCAGATGGCGCCGGTGACCTATGGTGCGCACTCCCCTGCTCTTTATCAAGACCTCGCGGCGCTGACCCTAGAGAAGAGGCGCATCTTCCGACCTTCACACAGCAGAACTGCGGAAACGCCACATCTCCTACAGCTGGGGACACCCCTTTCGGCTCGTTTTCAGGATGGGCAATAATCTTCACCAGGTCCGCTCCCTCAAGGAGGCGTGCAACCTCCTGAACATTGAGGAACCCACCGAAGCGGAGAATCCGGTAGCCGGGGGCACCCCCAGTGAAGAGGCACCAGGTGGATGGCGGCAGCAGCGGAGGCGCCATAGGCCGCGGCGTCCCGCCACCAAAGAGATCGCAGACGGCCAACGAGCAGCAGTGGAGACCGTCGCACAAAGCCTGGTGAATCAAGAAAACGACTGACCCGGGCCAGGGACCCACGAACCTGAGAGGTTACGGCTCGGCCGAGACTGCTCGCGCCGGCGGCGGGGGTGAAGCCTCGCTAGCCCGCGTTCTTCCTTCGCCGGCCCTTCGATGGCCGACCTGGACGGTGGCATGCACTGTCCGCCGTCACCGTTGCCATCGCCTACACTCCAAGTGATTTCCTTACCACAGGTCCAGCGGACATTCACCTGGATCTGGGACTATGATGGTTCAGACTTCTTTATGGTTGAGTTGACATGGGCGGAGGGGGGGGGCAGGGGGGGATTTGGAATGGCATCGATGCTTGCACCCTTCTCAAGGTTCGGACACTGCGTCCAAGATGATTGTGGGGAGGGGGGAGTTGCACCAGTTGGGGTTGGGGGGGAGTCTTGGGGAGAGAGGGGGGAGGGGCGGGGGGGTTCTCCTTGTCCAGGGGGTTCGGTCGCCGAGAGGTGCTCTGACGCGGCCCCCAGCGTGGTGTCTTTCACGACCCGCGGGCCCACAGTCACTGCCGCCGGGCGGGCTTGGCATTACCCGTACGATCCCAGATATGACACGACACCTCATAGTGCTTACGCTTAATGTGCGGGGTCTCAACAGTCCGAACAAGCGCAGGGCGATACTATCTTATCTCGAGCGCTCCAAGGCGGATATCTGCCTTCTCCCGGAAACACACCTTGTGCGCAGCGACCAGCATAGACTCAAATCCCGCGCGTTTCCGTGGCAGTTCTTTTCCTCTTCCCCGAAGAAGTCTGCAGGGGTGGCGATCCTAGTGGCTAAGTCCTTTGAGGGGAAAGTCCTCCAGAAAGAGGCCGAAGTTAGAGGGCGGCTCCTACTCTATAGCTTCCAAATCGCGGGCCACACCTTGCTTGTGGGCTCTGTTTATGGCCCGAACGAGGGTCAGGAAAAGTTCCTGCATACAGCTCTAGAGACCGTTACAGCCACCACACACACTCACTTGTTGCTGGGGGGGGACCTCAACATAGTCTTTCATAACACAGCGGATCGCTCGGGTCAGAGATCCGGTCAAGTAGGGGCGCTCACGGCGGCGGGTCACGCGCACCTGACAGACCTGGGCCTCATCGACCTTTGGCGGCACACACACCCCCAAACTACTGCCTACACGTATTACTCGGCTGCGCATAAGACGTATGCGAGGCTAGACTATTTTCTGGGCTCCTCGCAGCTGGCGTTACAGGTGGAGAGCGTGGAGATACTGCCAGCCGCGCTCTCGGACCACTCCCCGGTGGTGGCGACGGTTTGGGTGGGAGCCATGCCGGCTCCACAACGGCACTGGAGGCTGCGGGACGGTCTCTTACAGCTGCCTGACACCCAGGCCCGACTCACGACAGCGATTAACCGTTTTCTGGAGCACAACGCCAATGATGACACCACCAA
Source organism: Lissotriton vulgaris (assembly GCF_964263255.1). Taxonomy (NCBI): domain Eukaryota; kingdom Metazoa; phylum Chordata; class Amphibia; order Caudata; family Salamandridae; genus Lissotriton; species Lissotriton vulgaris. Next base: position 1,538,786,948 of record NC_141694.1, read on the forward strand.
AGCTACCCAGTGGGCAGCCCTCAAAGCGGTCCTGCGCGGGGAAATCATTTCCATCGCCACGGCCAACAACAAGGAGAGGGAGCTGAAACGTGCCGAGCTCTCCCAACGCGTGGCGGAATTGGAACAGATGCACCAACGCACGGGGGCAGCCAGAGCATGGCGTCAACTGTGCGCCGAGCGGAAAATGCTAGCGGCCTTGGACCAAGACGTGGCGGAATACGCCGCTATGCGCCTCAAACACGTCTACTATACCGGTGGCGACCGCTGCGGGAGACTGCGGGCAAGTAGGCTTCGGGCGCAAACCCAGAGGCAACAAGTGCGCTCTCTCCAGTTGCCCAATGGCGACTTGGTCACAGAGAACGCGGCGATTGCGACGGCCTTTGGCAATTTCTATGCGGCGCTCTACGACGCGGATCACCTAGACCCTGACGCCGGCCCAGCCTATCTGCGGGGCGCGGAACTCCCCACCCTTACCCAGGCCCAAGCGGACTTTCTGGAGCGGCCCATAGGCCTGGAAGAGGTCATCTCGGCCATTGCCCGCCTCAAGGTCGGGAAATCCCCAGGACCCGACGGCTATACTGCGGCATTTTACAAGACCTTCTGCCAGCAGCTTGCCCCCCTCTTGCGCAACCTGTTTAACACATTTGACACGCCCGGCGCCATACATCCGGACTTGCTGGAGGCGTCTATCTCTGTTATTCCCAAACCGGGCCGTGATCCGGCAGTTTGCGGCTCCTACAGACCCATATCGCTACTGAACGTAGACCTGAAGCTCTACACTGGCATACTAGCGAGCCGCATCGCCCCATATATGCAACAGCTGATAGACCCCGACCAAGCGGGCTTTATTCCCCAACGGCAGACCAGCGACAACACCAAGCGGGTGCTGCACCTCATTGAGGCCGGATCGCGCACTAAACCTGGCTGCATGTTGCTCACCATCGATGCGGAGAAGGCCTTCGACAGAGTACACTGGCCATACCTCGACCAGGCCCTCCAACACTTCGGCTTTGGAGAGAAACTCCGCCACCGCATCTTCAACTGCTACCGCCGGCCCAACGCCGCGGTGAGAGTGAACGGTCATACCTCCCCGAGGTTCGACATTGGCAGAGGCACGCGCCAAGGCTGCCCGCTGTCGCCGCTCCTATTCGCATTGTACATGGAGCCGATGGCCCAGAGGGTGCGGCAACATGCTCTCATTTCGGGTATCAAATTTGGGGCCGACACACATAAGATCAGCCTGTACGCAGACGACGTCTTGCTGTCCCTCACTGACCCAATGCGATCCCTGCGTGCTCTCTTTGTAGAGCTCCACACCTTCGCCCTGGCCTCGGGCTTCAAAATCAACGAAGCCAAATCTGAGGCCTTGAACATCTCACTGAGCCCGGATGTGGTGGCCGAGATTAAATCGGAATTCCAAATCCAATGGTCGGACGCAACCGTCCCGTACCTGGGCATTCGCCTGGCTCCTACTGTCCGAGGCACTACGCGGGTCAATTACGAGGCCCTCACCCGCAAACTCCGGGAGCAGCTCCGGCGTTGGAAACCACTTACGCTGTCATGGTTAGGCAGAATTGCCGCAGTCAAAATGACACTGCTGCCGCAGATCCTGTACCTGTTCCAGACGCTCCCCCTGAACCCCCCGGCGGGTTGGCTTCAACAAACTCAATCGGAATTGTCACGGTTCATCTGGAACGGCCGGCGACCCAGGTTCAAGCATACTCTCGCCACCCTACCCCCCGCGAACGGTGGGGTCGGCGTGCCAGACCTTACCCTGTACTTCCAGGCGGCACAGCTGCGCACCTTTGTGGAATGGTTCCAGCTGGAGTCCGGTAAGCACTGGCTCTTCCTGGACCAGGCAGTGGCCGGCCGCACCCTCCAAGGCGTGCCCTTCCTTCCGCGCCGACACCGTCCGCCTAACTTGTACGCCTCTGAAATCACCAGCACCGCCCTGCGAGTGTGGGATAGAGTAGCCGTGGCCAAGGGGCTGACCACCTTCCCCTCACCCATGACTCCCATCTTTGAGAATCCAGACTTCACACCGGGCTTGGACACCGGCACGTTCACGACGTGGCGGACGACACCCTGTCGTGCGGCGGGACACATGTTCGATATCAAGGGCATCCTGCCGTTCCAGCAGGTCAAGGCGGATTACGGCGTGGCCGAATCGGAACGCTTGCAATACCTACAGGTGCGCCACTGGGTGCTCCACCCCTCGATCCAGCCCGGAGCCCAACGGCACCTCACGCCTTACGAACGATGGCTACTGACACGCACCTCGGATAGGAAGTTGATATCGGACCTCTATCAGCAGCTGCTCCTCACGCAGGCACACACATACAATGCGGGCCAGGTCCGGTGGGAGAGGGATCTGGGGAGGCAGCTCACTAGGAAGGAATGGGAGGGGGTGTACCATAGAGCCAGACACTCGGCGCACCACACTGGTCTTACCGAGACATTGACTAAGGTAGCAACATACTGGTACCACACCCCTGAGAGACTACACCACTGGGATGCCCGAATCAGTGACAGATGCTGGAGGGGATGTGGGGAACTAGGGACACTGGAACACCTGCTGTGGAGCTGTAAGGCGCTGCGCCCCTATTGGGACCCTATCCTGGATCTTATAGATGCACATCTGGACACACAACTGCCGCGCTTCCCAGCGTACATTCTACTAGGCCTCCCAAACGCACTCATGTACCCTCTGAAATCCTGGCGCGGGCGCCTGATCGCGCTTGCGCTTGGGGCCGCGGTCCAAAACATCGTGGCGCACTGGAGGGCGACACAGGCTCCGCACCAACTGGGGTGGCTTCACCGACTATGGGCGATCCTGGGCATGGAGAAACTATCGCTGGCAGCATCAGGGAGGGGGGCGGACTTTGCGGAACTCTGGCGGCCATTCCTCGCCTTGCTTACCGGGGAGTTTCGGGAGGTGAGCTGCCCACATTACCTGCGTCTGCTACGCTTGGCAGAAACACCTCTCCCGGACCCCAAAACACACACTCGTAAGCGCACAGGCCCCGCGCGCGTGGCGTCCACTGACTGTTGAGGGTGGTTCACAACCTATAGCTGAATTCCGGACATGGACAAGGAGAAGGGAGGGCTGGGGTGGGGTGGGTGGTGGGGTTGTTTGAAGTTCTTTGTTTCTCGTGTTTTTCTTACAATGCACTAGCACTGACCAGCTTGCACCGTTGTAGCACCTCTTAAGACGCGGCCGGCCCATTGGGTTGTAGGCGGCTTGCTGTGTTAATATGATGACGTACCCGCTAGCCCCATGTGGGGTATCTGCGGGGTCGCTGACCTCGGCCTCCCTAGAGTGGTGACGGCCCCTACAGATGTCGCTGAGGTGCATTTTTCTGCCTATGCTCAATAAAATATTTAATACATAAAATTGCGAATTAGCCCCAAAAAAAAATGATGCATAGCATTTAAGAAATCATAAAATTAGCGATTTCTTAAATGCTATCGCAATTTGAGAGATCGCAAAAAATTGTGATTTCTTAAATTGTGATAAATGACAAATGAATGATGCATCCCAAAAAGTGATTTTTGAATCGCAAACGGCCGAATTTTGCGATTCGCACTGTTTGCGATTCCAAAATCGCTTGATGCATGTGCCCGTTAGTGCAGAAGAAGCATTATTATACTATACTAAATTAAACAGAAAAGGTGTTTTCTATGGTGCACAGCTACAACACATGTATTTGAAGGTGCACTCTTATGTGATGATGAATAAAGGAGGCTGTTGGAAATAAAGATTTCGCTCGGATCACACAATTGGGTCAAGCATGGATTGATCCCAGGTTTTGTAGTTTCACATTGTGCAATTCACTCAACAGATAGGTGTCTCACTCTCCTGTTTTGCATTACAGATTAATGCTTTACCTTTCATACTTGTCATATGACATCACAGCCTGGGCAGCAGGCAGAAGCCAAATGAAAGCTAGGCTTGTTTTGGAGCACGAGGATCAAAGAGAACCTTGAGCTGAACCACGCATCTGGCTCAAACCTTAAGTGACTCTTGCAGCAGAACTAACTGTTTCAAAACCATTGTTACAAAAGAAAGTCCCAGATGGTGCAGATTTTGCCACCATTTGTGAACTGATACGTGATTATGCTGAAGCTTTCCCAGCACTTCATGAAATATATGTATCTGCGCTGGTTATACGGCTTTCAACCGCAGCCTGTGATAGCTCCTTTTCAAACCTATCCCGCGTCCTCACACCTTTCCGACGCACAATGAATCGTGATTGGAAACAGAATTTGACTATTTTACCACAAGAGAAAGAGCTCACAGCAAACCTATGTATGCTTGAGTTTGTAAGGGAGTTTTCAAAGAACAATAGAACATTACCTCTGAGTGGAACTGGCAGTTTTGAAATGGTCGGTGTGAATACTGCTGGCAGTTTTCCAAAATACTCCTTTCTCTTTTTTTAAATGTGTTACTGTTTTTCAAGAATTTTTATGAAAGTACTTTGCAAAAAAATGTCAAGAAAATTAAATGTATAAAGTTACATTTGTGCAGAGAAATAAGTGTTGGGCAAATTGCAACAAGTTAATTGCCAGCCTTTCTAGTGCAATGGTGTCAAGGCTTTCGTGTAGTAATAGGGACTTCCTTAATCTTGAATGCTTCATAATATGCTTAGCATTCAAGTACTTGTGTTGAAGCCAGGGAGCTGGAATTTGAGGGTTTGCAGTTTGGTCCAGACATTGCTCTTACTGCCTGGCCAGCTGGAATTCGAGGGTTTGCAGTTAGGTCCACACATTGGTCTTACTTTCAAATAACTCTCCACATGCTCTGGGTACACACAGAAGCAATCCGTTGTCTCATGCTGCCTGTTTGCAAGTATATATGTTGTAATCTAGGGCTTGTAGGCTACCTTCAGAAGTGACAAATTGGGCCCACAGTAGCCCACTCGAATGCGCCCTTGGCCCACCCAAATAAAAATTCCTGGAGCCGGGCCTGCTACTCTCTCAGACGAAAAAAAATCTGCTTTCCTACTTAAAAGAGAACTCTCGCCCAACCAAGCAAAAAGCAGACACCCACGAATAGGCACCCTATAACACTACAAGAGCCGACCCTAGGAGACGGTGCTCCCCAGGGCCACCAAAGGCTCAACAAAGGCCATCAAAGATTTTGAACTTGGACATCATTGTAAATCCCCCTAAGCAGTCCTACGGGATCAGGAAGTCCTATAGCAAATAGCAAACTTTTCCGATCAAACTACACACTGAATCTACACACACATATACAAATAAATAAAAAATCACATTTATTCCCGCATTAAATTCAAAACGAAACACATTTATATTGCTTAAACTTTTGCACCCTTTCCAAATGACAAAACTTTCAACCCTTCCTCCGTTGCACAATCTGCCAGTTACTACAGAAACACTTCAGGGAACGCCTAACTCTGCACACAGGTGAAAAGTTCATCATACATTGTTGAAAATTAAAACAGCAAGTATGCTTCACTTGAAAATATACCAGCATTTTATGTAACGTTCTTTGCTAACACTTATTCTTAACCAATAAAAATCAGCCTTTTAAAACACAGAAACATTCATCGTAGCTTAGTGCAGAATGTTCTCGAACAACTAATCAATCCTTTTCTTTTTTCAAAACTGCATGTTATCCACCATTTTAGAACAAATCTCACTTTTCAAACTGCCACTTCATTTACAGAGACCTTCATAGTGCATCCAGACGTCTCTTCAAGATGCTTACAGTGTGGATTCCCGAGGACCCCATCCCCCGGGGCTCAAATCTAAAGTTGCGGACCGTGGGAACAGCCGCAAGGCCTCCACGATCCGAGCCGGCTCCCCACTTCCTGCGGGAGCCGGCATTGCTATTCCTCACAGAGAGCAGCTTACATGCTTTCATTCTATTTTCAAACATGATTTCAACAGTTTGTTATAGATTTTATAAAATAATATACTACTGCACGCTAAAGCAGAAAAGTCAGCACAATTATGATAGAATACAAAATAGAAAAAAGTGCCACTAAAGTGGCGAGAATGGGTTTGATAATATGCTCTATGGAATTCCAATCGAAGCTCATGTTAGATGTGGAGGACATCTAACATGAGCTTCGATTGGAATTCCATAGAGCATATTATCAAACCCATTATCTCCACTTCAGCTAGCTGCACTTACCTGCCGATAAAGTGGCGATAATTTTGTCGCCCAGGCTTGATATTATGGCCCAGAGTGCATAGTGTACAGTAGCTTCTATGTAAAATTTATAATTACCTCCGAGCAGTGACAACAGATAGGTTACAACAGTCTGACAAACAGATCCACAACCTTATTATGCCACTTTTGAGTCACTTTTAACATGGGTAAAGTGACGCAAGAAGCTTGTAAATCTACGTCTGACTTTTCAAGAAAAAATCTCAACTCCAGACTCTGCGACACAGTTTTAATGTTGTTTTCTCTCTCTCTCTCTCACTCTCTGTGACATCATTTCTCTTTCTCTCTTAAACTTATAGACACTGCTGTCTGCTTAGACGTGTAAAAGAACAGCCCAAGTCAAGTTGTGGAATCAACTGGCCGAAGAGTATGACCGCAGTCTTTAAATAATGGTAAGCACAGAGGCATGGATCTAGAAAACATTTTTAGCAATGCATTAGAAATACGTCGGCATAACGGACGTCAGTAACGCAGAAGGCTCTTCCATATAGACACCACTTGAACGCCCACTATAACAAGTGAAATGTACCAGGTACACTGCACTCGTAAAACTGTAGTGTTACCTTTATTTATGAAAGGAGAGAGGGCCATATTATCAAGCCTGGGTGACAAAATTATCGCCACTTTATTAGCAGGAAAGTGCCAATAATGGGTTTGATAATATGCTCTATGGAATTCCAATCGAAGCTCATGTTAGATTTGAAGGACATGAGCTTCGATTGGAATTCCATAGAGCATATTATCAAACCCATTATCGCCACTTTAGCGGCACTTTCCTGCCACTAAATGTGGTGATAATTTTGTCGCCCAGGCTTGATATTATGGCCCAGAGTGCGTAGTGTACAGCAGCTTCTCTGTAAAATCTATAATTTCCTCCGAGCAATGACAACAGATAAGTTACAACAGTCTGACAAACATATCCACAACCTTATTACGCCACTTTTGAATCACTTTTAACATGGGTAAAGTGACGCAAGGAGTTTGTAAATCTAGGTCTGACTTTTCAAGAAAAAATCTCAACTCCAGACTCTGCGACACAGTTTTAATATTCTTTTCTCTCTCTTTCTCTCTCTCACTGTCTGTGACATCATTTCTCTTTCTCTCTTAAACCTATAGGCAAGAGTGCAAATGCTACACAAAAAAAGGAAAGTTTTACATACTATAATAGAAATGAAGGGGCATATTATCAACAAAAGGTGATACCTTATAGCCGCTTTTATCGGCAAGAAACTGCCGATAAAGCGGCGGTAATGGGCTTGATAATAGGCCTTGTAAATTCCCATAGCAGCCCAGGTTCTGATGGTAACCTGGGCATCTATGGTTATTCACAAGGGCATATTAACAAGCCCATTATCGCCGCTTTATCGGCAGTTTCCTGCCGATAAAAGCGGCGATAATGTATCGCCTTTTGTTGATAATATGGCCCATTGCTCTTTTATTTAACCAGTAAACTTAGATGCATATTATCAAGGACCGGTGTTAAAATTATCGCCGTTTTATTGGCATGAAACTGCAGATAAAACGGCGATAATGAGCTTGATAATACGGCCTTGTTATTTCCCAGAGAAGCTCATGTTTACACCAGAACATGAGCTTCTATGGGAATTAACAAGGACGTATTATCAAGCCCACCCTCCCAACATTAATAAAAACCCCAGACAATGCAAATACCCGGGGCTGGAAGGCCATTTTACATATTACTGCCCTTGAAAGGTGGCGTTCCCCGCGATGTGTACGGGGAGAGAGAGAAAGAACTACTGAGTTCTAAGTAACAGATATAATAAAAATAATGGTGAAGAACAACTAAAATGGCATATTTACATTTTACATATTACTGTCCAAGAAAGGTGGCGTTCCCCACGACGTATACGGGGAGAGAGAGAGAGAGAGAGAGCTCAAAATATATATATTTTTAAAAAGACCGAGTGGTGCTGCTCCCCAAGACTGCGGGGAGTAGGACCTTAACCCCCCCCGCATACTTCAAAATAAAACCAGAGGAGTGCCGTTCCCCAGTGCTCGGGCACTGTACAAACCCCCATTATTCAAAAAAAATTACCCCCGTAATTTGCCCCCCCCCGGACCTAATGAATAAAATGGACTTCTAGTTTTTTTCACCTTTTCCACCACGTACAAGTACTGCACTAGTACCCCACCATTTTTTATTTAAAAAAAAATTAAAATTGAGCCTAAACATCCATGTACGACCCCCTGAGCAAGCCTTGAGGTTCAGAATGTTTCTAGCCTGCCCCCTTCCCTTATTTCTCAACTTTGTATTACTACAGCTGCTCCTGATGGGGTTAACATTATATCTTAACCAACTAACTTAAATAAAGTAACTTGATCTATCTTACATGAAGTATGCATCTTCTCTTTGAGTACAACAGTTTTCTTGTGACTCTGTTCTACCGACGCACAAGATGGGACCAACACTTCCTGGTTTCGAGTGTTGACAGACAGTTCACAGCCAATCAGCATGCAGCTCGCGCTCGTAATTGAACGGATTTCTGTACGCGTGCTGCACTCCGTCTCTAGATATTGCTATGATTTTACTTGTAATTTTCTCAGAAACTACTGAACGGATTTACACCATTTAACACAAAGCACAATCTGCCAACCGAACTCTGCCTCTCTGCCAAATTTCGTGTAATTCAGTTCAGCCGTTCGGGCTGTAGCCCTAGCTAAAGATCCCTATGAAAAATTGCATGGGAAAAACACGTTTTGGGACCCCACTTTTTTCTCGGCCCCTGCTTGACGAATCAAACTTTCAGGAAAGGAGCGGAACTGAGCAGGCCATTTTTTTTAGAGAAAACTCGTGCAGATTCGTTCACTGGCGCCAAAATTATTCCAAATAGAATGTTGTGGATTTCCTATGGAAACTAGGTCCTAACTATAACTACCTACTGGCGACCACATATGCATATCAAAGTCATTAATTAAAAGGTAATGGCCAGTAATCATGAATAATTAATGCTGTGTAGAGCACGGAATATTTTTACTATTTCAGTTGAATTCTTCAAACCTATGTGCAAGTACTTAACTATTGGCAGCATTCACAACCTTTTGATAAAGGCTGCACAGACAGTTGAAACACGTCCTAAAGCCAAGCTGCTGCTTTTTACATCTTTGTTTTCATTAATATCAAGCTTCTGTTTTTACCAACATGAAGTGAAAATAAATTATTATTTAACACTTACACCTCGAGCGCGAACTTCCCATTGAAAATTGGAGGAGCAGTTGTAGATGTTAAGACACCAGCGGTGACATCAATCTCCACCCCAGCATTCTGGTGCACTCACGCAACTGCAAGCAAGTGAAGGTCACGAGAAGGGAAATGCAAAGTGCCCCCCGAAGGTAATTGAAAGAAGACATGCCCTTTCCTGATGACACATTTCGGAGTTAGGACCACGGAAGGCAGTGGCCGAGTGGTAACTTGAACAATAACATGGCAGTGACAGAAACTATTTTTAGCAGCAACTCGAATGAATGCTGTGTTTTTAATTTTACATTTTTGCACAGAGTGGTTTTTCATTTTGTTCACACCACATGAGGACATTTGTCAAAGTGATTAAATAAAAGGCAATGGCAAGGAATCATGAATAATTAACTATGGGCAGCATTCACAACAGGTTGATTAAGGCTGCAGTTGAAACGCGTCCTTAAGGCAAACTGCTGCTTTTTACATCTTTGTTTTCATTAATATCAAGCTGCTGTTTTTACCAACATGAAGTGAAAATAAATCATTATTGAATACTTACACCTCAAGTGCAGTCTTCTCATTGAAAAGTGGAGGAGAAGTTGTAGATATATATATGCCATGTCATTTACTCAACGTCAGCGGTGAATGTTGTTCATGCATCACCCGTCGTCTTGGGCCGCCGTGTGACCGCAATTTGAAATGGAAGTAGCATGGGAGTGCTATACTGGTGGCCCCCGGATCACACTTCGGGAAGAGGAAACAGAGTCGTGGGCAGTGTGGGATGTGCATACCCGACGCGTGGAAATCTGGCGATTTTCAGTGGGGAGATGGTATATTCTCCTTCTTGTCCTGCATGCTCACTCTAAAAGCCTGAAGGAGGACTGGTGACTGGGCACTGTGAAAGCCTTTGCTTTACGGTGAGGGCTGTTGAACTATATCAATTTTTGTATCAAGGACTACCCCGACCCCGGAATGTGCTTAAGAGATGCCGATTTAGGAGCTGCTGGTGATTCTAACATGATGAGACAGTGTGCTTTTTAGGTCTCACCTACGCAGCGCGCATGCGCTGCTTAGGAGACCTTTTAGCCGTCGCTTTGCTGTTTTTGGACGCACACTCTCGTGCTTGTGGTGGCATTCAGTGCCACAAGCACGAGCACAGTGCTTACAAAAACAGCAAACTGCGTGTACACGCACGCAGCACTCCCGGGCTCTCTCTCTCTCTCTCTCACGCAAATTACAAGTTTTCAGAACATGCGGATTCAAGTCTTCACTATAATTGTTTCTTTTATTTGTTCTGCATGTATTTATTTGCATATAATAATGTAGTATCCTCAGAGAATTACGAATAGCCACAAATCGTTAAACTCTTCAAATATGTATGGGTTTTATATTCGAACCATTGTCACAATGAAAGTTAAGCTTTAGAACACTCACCTTAACTGCAAATGCCTTGCATTAATGGCTGACTCACTCTCACTGACTATCACACTCTCGCTGACACTTTCACAAACTATCATACTCACTGACACTCTCAGAGACTCTCAATCTCTCATACTGACTCTCTCACTCACACTGACTCTCACTCTCACTCACACTGACTCACTCTCATTGACTCGCTGACTCTAACTCACACTGACTCTCTCACTCTCACTGACAGACTCTGCCACTCTCACTCTCTAACTGACTAACTCTCCCACTCGCTCACTCACTCACTCTCTCTCACTGACAGACTCATTCTCTCACTCACTCACTCTCTCTCACTGACAGACTCACTGACAGACTCTCACTGACAGACTGACTCACTCACTCTCACCGACAGACTCTCACTGACAGATTCTAACTGACTGACTATCCCACTGATTCTCCCACTCTCTCTCACTGACTGACTGACTCACACATTCTCACTAACAGACTCTCACTGATAGACTCTCACTGACAGACTTCCCCACTCTCTCTCAATCACTGACTGACTCTCCCACTCTCTCTCACTGGCTCACTCACTGACTGACTCACTCCCTCTCACTCACTGACTGACTCACTCTCACTGACTCTTCCCCTCTCTCACTCACTGACTCTCCCACTCTCTCTCATTGACTGACTGACTCACTCACTCTCACTGACAGACTCTCCCACTCTCTCTCACTCACTGACTGACTCACTCACTCTCACTGACTGACTGACTCTACATAGTCCCATCTTCCCTCTTCCCGACAGAGGCTACACTTCAATTATGGGAAGATAAATATTGGATGCTTCCTTCCCTAATACATCTTCCCTATTGGGGACATCTTTTGCGACTGGCTAGAGACTAACACAGTGCAAATATAAGGTACTTAACATTACTGAATTAGGGGCTCATTTGTGTTTTCATAATTGAAACTTTTCTAGGATAATGTGGTGTTTTTTGTATA